>NC_135574.1:122261017-124761017 GCF_965152235.1 Eretmochelys imbricata
CAGACACAACAGACAATAGGGATTTTTGCTAAAGGTGGGGGGGGCGGTTATTTTTTAGGAAGCCCAATAAACAAATACATAAATAAATAAAACATTTACCCAGTAAAGTGGGAAGAAATAAAAATAAATCAGGATATTAAAAACAAGGATTCCAATTGGTGCTAAAGTAAATACATTGTGGAAAAGATGCAAAGTAATAAGGAGAGTGAGAATAGGGGTCAGTTATAGCTTCAGTTATAGTTGAAGTCTTTTCTGGCAGATGCCATACACAGTTCAGTTGGTTGTACAGCTTTGCTGTCATATCGGACTCAAATACAGGCACAGAATACAGCGTTTGGATGTTGATTTGGTGAAGCCAGTTTGCAGACAAAATCTGCCTTTTGCAGCGGTGGGCTGCCCAGGCCTAATTAAGTGTATCTAAGATTAGAAAATATTGTTTCAGAGGAAGAAAAGACAAAGGGCCTGTTTCTAATCTCACACTGATGGAAATCAGAAATAACTGTGCTATCATACCCATTTTGTACTAGCAACACTGGCCACCAAGAACCACCATGATGTTATAGACGTTCTTTTAAAAAAATGTGCATAAAAACACTCCTTCCTATCACACAGCCTTTTCTAGCTCCTGCAATGCACATTGTTCAAAATCACTTATAAAGGGGATAAAAAATAAGCAGTTATGAAAGAAAGACTGACCCACTTTCCCTTGCATGCATTATGTGTCACACATGCAGAACGGAAAGCAAGACAAGCCTTCTAGAATTCCTTTCAGCACATGAAGGAAACAACTGATATAGGGGAACTCAGACTGAGTAGATTTATATTTTTCAACAGAAAACATGGGGATATTGAGATTGTCACAGCCCAACCACAATGTCGGCCAAATTAATACTGGCTAAACACTCAAACCACTCATTCCATTACCCAGCAGTTTTAGTCAACAATAAGTTGCCATTGGATTAGTCGGTTTTAGAGATGTCAGGACAGTCACTGAAGAATCCCCATTCACAAGCACCGCGTCCAGATCCTTAAATGCTGCTAGAGAACATTTAAAGTGATTTTAGTTTTCCTCAGATACCCATTACACTGAATTCTGCCAAAAACTTCTACTCTAACAAACACACAGTGATCACACTGACAAACTGATATTGGAGGATGGGGTTGGCAATTAACACCTTTTTTTTTTAAACTACTTTGCAATGCCAGCTATTGCAACACGCATTACACAATATGTAACACACAAAACAATCCCAGGGCCACTGGAAATCTGGAGCTTGTAAAGGCAAATTTTGTGTCAAGGCTAAGAAAATAGTGAGCCCAGAGAAGTCTGGGGTCCGAGCAAGAAGAGCAGGCTCTGCGTGCTGTGTTTTGTCCACATCCACCCTGCACTGTTCTGTGAACAAAACTCAGACTGAGACAAAAAGGGAATGAACAGAAAACACACACACACAAGACAACTGAACAGAGAAAATTTGAATAGTGTGTCAGACTTGCCTACACACTTTCAGATATCACCACTGGCTGTGGCAACGATTAGAAGTAGCTGCCTAAAATTCTGCAACCACTAGCCTATTAGCCACAATATTTCAGAAACCTAGATATGCCTCAGTTCTATGACCACAGAGTTATTTTGTATCCACAGAAAGGATTTATACTTTTCAGAGAATAAGGGCACATGCTAAAGCCTATCATACTGCAGCAAACAAGCTGTGAGTTTCCTCACACAGTCGACCCTGATGTTCGGCATCCCACCTATTATATTTCTGAGCCTCTCTTTAGCAAAGATTGAACCTGTGTCAAGTTGTGCCATCATTCAGTGATGTGGACTAAGGACCAGGATGAGATCACCAAACTTGTATTTCATTGATGGCCTTAGCAGGATTTGGTAGGTAAGTTTCCAGAGTTGAAAGCACTAAGTGCACTAATCCATTACACCAAGCACCTTAGACCCAAGGCACAAAAATCTTCATATAAGACAGTGCATAAAGCCTACAAAAGATCAGTTATATATTGTCAAAAGCATGTGTAGCATATGCCCTATGACAATTCAGGAATGCTATGTCTAAGTGAATCACTGTCAGATTGCACTTCTCTGTGCAGAAAAAGCTGTTGTCAAATGTACAAAGAACAAGTATGAACATTTAACTATGGGATCTGTGGTTTGATTTAAGCTAATACAATATTGGTTCAGTACGTGCTTAGATATTGCCATGCAGCAACGTGGTCAAGAAGGGAAATGGTACAGTACATAGGAAAACAACTCATGGTCAGCCTTGATGGCAATTTGATCCTGCTGTGATATGTTGGATCGCAGATGGCAAATGTGTACATACATAAAACTATCTGCCCAGTAGTTTAAACAATGCAACAGGTTTTTCAAATTACTTAAGTCTGCAAATCACCTTCCCCATGCATATGTACATACACATACTTTGGTTCAGATTCCTTCTTTCCTTGTCTCTTCTTCCCCCATTCTCTCAGCAGCTTAGACCCAGAAAGCAATAAAAGACTGAATGGGAGAAGTATAACAACTCACTGAGCAAAATCACTTATCAGGATACCCAAATAAGGCCAAGTATCACCAAGCCTATAACCCTTGCTTGTTTTAATCACTTTCCCCACCCTCCCATTTGCTTACATTCTCCTACTGGGTCTCGCAGGAACCAATATTATTAACTATTTGGGGGTAGAGGTTGTCTTTGTACTGCAAGTCTGTACCTAGTGCAATGAGACCCTGGTTACTGACTGGAGACCCTAGATGCCTTTACAATACAAATAAATAAATTGAAGAGTAAAATTTTCAAAATTAACTAAGTGAATTAGGACCCAAAATCCCATTTTCAAAAGTGACTTAGGAGTCTCAGGTTCCTAAGTGCATAAGTCACTTTTGAAAATGGGATTCTGGGTCCTAATCCACTTAGGTGTTGAGAATCACTGGTTTCTTATTCATTGGACTGCTTTCCTTGGGAGCACCACCACAATCTAATTCACTGAGAGAAAAACCTCTTGTCACATGAAAGCAGCAAGGAGTGCCTAAAAATCAGGTAAACATCATAGACAATGGTGGTAAGACCTACCAATTGGTAGGGGCTCCCAGGGTAAGACCTACCAATATATTGGGGCTCCAAGGGCAGACATTCGCTCACAGGCACCTCATTCCCCCACCCCAAATGGATCTTCACCTTTCTCCTGCTTCCTGTCTTGATCTTCTCATCTACCGAAATCTACCGAGAAGACGGAGGCTGGTAACAATCAGCTGAAGTCCTGATTTAAGAACTCCTGTGCTGTATCAGTACCCCCTTTGACTCTGGTGCCCAAACTCCAAACATCCTACATTAATCTGCTACTACCAAAGACAAGGTAACATCACCATAGCCACATGTAATGTAAGTACATTGAGACAAATAGGAAGGTTGAAAGAACTCATGTAAGAAATGGAACAATACACCTGGCACCTCCTAGGAATCTCTGAGGTCAGATGGAAGAACTTTGGAGAGGTACTAAAGGAAGAAGGCCATGTACTCTATTGCACTGGAGAGGACAAACATGTCAATGGCGTAGGATTTCCTGTGTATAAAGACGTCAAAAATTCAGTATTAGGATGCTGCCCAACGTCCAGCAGGATTATTTGCATCCATCTAAAGGCAGTACTGTTTAATATCACAGTGCTACAAGTCAATGCCCCTACAACAGACTATGACGATGAGCAAATAGAAGATATTTACAATCAGCTCCAAGACATCGATAAGGTCACACAAGAAAGATATCCTAATTGTACAAGGAGATTGGAATGCTAAAGTGGCTACTGACACACAGGCAGATTGGCAAGATTATTGTGGCCCTTTCTGTAATGTAGTAACCAATGAGAGAAGACTGAGACTTTTGGAGTTTGCCAGCTATAACAATCTGGTTCTTGCAAACACATTAGGAGCACATAAAGCACCCAGATGATCAACATGGCACGCACCTAATGGTCTACATCACAGCCAGATCAACTACATCATGGTGCAAAACCGATTTCATTCTGGGATTAACAGAACTAAAACAAGGAGCTTCCCCACTGCTGATATTGGAAGTGATCATGACCATGTAATGCTAAATTTTTGGATGCAGCTAAGGAAAATCATCAGGCCAAAGTTCACCAGAACCAAGTTTGACTTAGAAAGACTCGAGACCGAAACATTGCAAAGTCCTTCCAAGCACCGATCGGTGGAAAATTTGCCCCACTGTTTGATCAAGAGGAAGATATAGAAAAAATGACCAATAATTTCAATGCTGTAATGAATGAGACAGCAATGGACATCCTTGGGAAACGTCGTAAGAAGACAAAACCATGAGTCACAAATGAAATAGTACAAACGTGACATTAGAAGAGAACTTGAGAGACAAGAACAGCACTGAGGGAGCTGATAAATACAGAGCGATTTGCAGAAAGATCAAGAAAGGAATGAAGGTGGCCAAGGAGATATGAATTGAAAAACAATGTTCTAAAATTGAAAAGTGTATCAATAATAAAAACAGCAAACGAGCCTTCCAGGTTGTAAAAGATCTGATGAAGGAAATATGGATCAAAGCTAATGCAATTCAAGACAAAGAAGGGAACAGTCTTACGGAAGAAAGGGACATCATCAACAGGTGGACAAACTACTGCTCTGATCTATATAACCACCAGACAAATGGAGATCCTAGTGTCTTAGACAGCCCAGATTCAATAGAGGGGGATGACTTTCCAATACTAAGTGAAGTGAAGAAAGCTGTGAAATCACTCAAGAATGGAAAGGCTAAAGGTATCGACAACATCCTCGCTGAACTGATGAAATTTGGAGGAGAAACAGTAATAGAGTTACTCACTAAGATCTACAACTAGTTCTGGCAGACCGGTGAGTGGCCCTCCATGTGGACACAGTCACTGATTATCACTCTGCTAAAAAAGGCACTCTGCAATTGTGTCAAAATTACTGGACCATAAGCTTAATTAGCCATCCCAGCAAAGTGATGTTGAAAGTCATATTGAACAGACTGAAGCCACAAGCAGAGAATATCATCGCTGAAGAATAGGCTGGCTTTCCTGCTGGAAGAAGTACCACAGAACAGATTTTCAACCTTCGTGCTCTATGTGAGAAGTTCTTACAACACCAGCAGGATATCTACCACTTCTTTGTTGACTTCAAGAAGGCATTTGACAGAATATGGCACGAAGTTCTCTGGACAAGTACAATGTTGGTTGTAAGCTTATTCTTACCATTAAACAACTGTATGCTAAGGCCAGCAGTGCAGTTCTCATCAATGGCACAAGAGGAGAGTGGTTTCACACCACTGCTGGAGTCCAGCAAGGCTGCCTTTTTTCGCCCACACTGTTCAACATCTACTTGGAGCGCACAATGACTGATGCCCTAGAAGATCACATATGCACAGTCAGCATTGGGGAGCAAACAATCTCAAATCTTCGGTTTGCTGATGACATTAATGGCCTGGCAGGCAGCAAAGATGAACTTGCCAACCTTGCGAAGCAATTGGATGAAACCTCCGCAAAATATGGCATGGAAATCAGTGAAGAGAAAACCAAGCTAATGACAAAGAAACATGATGGTATCAGCTCACATATCACTGTCAATGGACAAGAGCTGGAGACAGTGAAACAGTTCAAGTATTTGGGGGCAATCACTGATGAAGGATCCAAGGCAGAAATTCAGGCAAGACCTGCGCAAACAACGGCAGCTGTGACAAAGCTAAAGGCAATCTGGAGGAATAAGAACATCTCCATTGGTCATTTCCATTTTTCTGAATGTGTGCGAGACATGGACCCTTTCGGCAGAACTTGAATGGAAAATACAGGTAGTAAAGATGAGATGCTTCTGTAAAATTCTGGGTCTCTCCTACTTTGACCACATCACTAATGAAGAGGTCTGCAACATCATCACCCAACGCACTGGGTCATAGGAAGACCTCCTGATGACCCTGAAGAAGTGCAAGCTGAAATGGTATGGCCATGTAACAAGATCATCTGGCTTATCCAAGATCATCTTCTAAGCGACAGTATAGAGAAGAAGAGGTAGACAACAGAAGAGAAAGATTGACAACATAAAAGAGTGGACAGGAATGGACTTCGCAGAGACTCAAGCACTGATACACAATCTTCACGAGTGGAAACAATTGGTGGATTGCTCATCAATGATCGTGCCCCAACGACCAATACAGTTATGGGAGTGATGATGATGACCAAAGACTTCACTCAAGGTGAACTCAGAAAAACATGACCAATGGGACTCTGGATAAAAGTGAGTATGAATCAATGTTTGTGCTTTTGGTGAAGGAGCTGGCCCCAGCTGTGTTTGAAACTGGAGGCATTGGTATATGCAATCCTCCATTCTCTAAGACCTCATTCCTGCAAGGCACTAAGGACCCCAATCCAGCACATCATCTAAGCATGTGCTTAACTTAAAGCATATTAGTCCTATTAATCATAGAATATCAGGGTTGGAAGAGACCTCAGGAGGTCATCTAGTCCAACCCCCTGCTTAAAGCAGGACCAATCCCCAATTTTTGCCCCAGATCCCTAAATGGCCCCCTCAAAGATTGAACTCACAACCCTGGGTTTAGCAGGCCAATGCTCAAACCACTGAGCTATCAAATGAACTGTTCATATGCTTGAGATTAAGCATATGCTTAAGTGGTGTGCTAGACTGGGTGTGGTGTGCTCAGCACTTTGCAGGATAGAACCCTCAGCAAAAAGCTATGCATTTTGATTACAGTAAATATGTTTTTGAGAGCAAAATCAAAACCAACAGCTAAAATAAGTGGGAACTGCAATGTTTAAAAAAAAAGGATTCATACACAGTTAACAGAAAATGTCCCCTTTTCCCTGCAAGAATTATCTAACCAGGGATAGGTGGTTTTTGGCCTGAGGGCCATATCGGGTTTCAGAAATTGTATGGCGAGCCGGTTAGGGGAGGCTGTGCCTCCCCAAACAGCCAGGTGTGGCCCGGCCCCTATCCGACCCCCCGCTCCTTCTCGTCCCCTGACAGCCCCCCCAGGACTCCTGCCCCATCCAACCCTCCCTGTTCCCTGATGGCCCCCCCAGGGCCCCTCCCCCATCCACCCCTCCTGCTCTCTGTCCCCTCACTGCCCCCAGACCTCCTGCCCGTAACTGCCCCCCGCCACCCCATCCAACCCCCCTCCTTCCTAACTGCCCCCCGGGACCCCTGCCTGCCCCATCCAACCACCCCTTCTCCCTGACCGCTCCCGGAATCCCTGTCCCCATTCAACCCCTGTTTCCTGTCCTCTGACCGCCCTGACCCCTATCCACACCCCCATCCCCTGACCACCCCCTGAACTCCCCTGCCCTCTATCCAACCCCCCTGCTCCCTGCCCCCTTACCATGCTGCCTGGAGTGCCGGTGGCTGGCAGCGCTATAGCCGCACTGCCCAGCTGGAGCCAGCCACGCCACCGAGCAGCACAGAGCACTGGGTCAGGCCGGGCTCTGCAGCTGCACTGCCCCAAGAGCTTGCAGTCCCATCACCCAGAGCATTGTGCCGGCAGCACAGAGAGCGGAGGCTGCGGGGGAGGGGCCAGGGGCTGGCCTCCCAGGCCAGAAGCTCAGGGGATGGGCAGAATGGTCCCGCGGGCCGTAGTTTGCGCACCTCTGATCTACACATACAGGAAATCAACAAATGCTAACTGGATCCATTTTCTTTTGAGATTACCATTTTTATAGAATGCTCTGCCCAAATGACAAGGACAACTATTTAAAATTAGTGTTTGAAACCTGGGTCAGTATAATACTAAACAGTATTGCTCATGTTGGATGAACCTGTATTTTCTTTTAACCTATTGCAGTGCGCTTGCCAGAGGTGAAAGTAGTTTGTTTTTCCATCACACTATTGTTATTGTACACATGAAACAGTGGAATGGAACATTTTTCTTTTAAAATGAGAAACTAAATAAAGGAAGGAATGGTAGCAAAACACATTTCTATTCACAGCAGATAGCAGGAGCTAATTTGAAGATTTCATTCTCTTCCTCCTCCCCTTTTTCCTGCCCTGGGTGTCTATGAAAGCTCTTAGTCTAAGTTTCCTTCAACGCCTGAGAGGAAAAAAAAAGAGGGTAAGGGTAGGAAGAGGACAAAGGGTTGCCAGATATAAACAGATATGCTTAGGTGGGAAGGATGACCTATTAGGCAATTAAAAACTAAAAGATGTTCAATATCTGTATATTTGGTGCTGTATCTAGCAGTATATAGTTGTGATGTGGCTTGGTCACAGAGATCCCCTTGGGACTGTCACCGGATGTGCTGGAATTACCTCTGTGCCCATTTTCCGTCAGCTTGGGACTCCAGAACCCTGCCTTGTTGAGCCAGACATGCTAGCCTGCTGCAACACAGACCCAGGTCTGGTCCACACCCCCAAAGCTGCAGACTTTAACTAAAAACTGCTCAGCAGGTCATGTGACTCCAACACCCAGACACCCAGCTCCCAATGGGATACAAACCCCAAATAAATCTGTTTTACACTGTATAAAGCTTATAGAGGGTAAACTCATAAACTGTCCGCCCTCTATAACACTGTTAGAGAGATATGAACAGCTGTTTGCTCCCCCAGGTATTAATCACTTAATCTGGGTTCATTAGTAAACAAAAAAGTGATTTTATTAAGTATAAAAAGTATGATTCGAGTGGTTTCAAGTAATAACACACAGAACAAAGTAAGTCACCAAGCAAAATAAAGCAAAAACATGCAAGTCTAAGCCTAATAAATTAAGAAACTGATTACAGGTAAAATCTCACCCTCAGAGATGTTCCAATAAACTTCTTTCACAGACTAGACTCCTTCCTAGTCTGGGCCCAATCCTTTCCCCTGGTAAAGTCCTTGTTAGCAGACATCTTAGGTGGAAACTTGGGGTTCTCATGACTGGCCGCCCCCTTTGTTCTCTTCCACCCGCTTTTATACTCTGGCACAAGGCGGGAATCTTTTGTTTCTGTGGGTTCCCGCCCCTCCTTATAAATGGAAAAGTACCAGATTTAAGATGGATTTCATTACCAGGTGACATGGTCACATGTCATAGCAACACCTCATTCTTCATTACCCAGGGGTTGGCCCAAACATACACCACAAGGCTTGCAGGTAAATAAACCATCCACAACCAATTGTCCTAGTCAATGAGAGCCATCAAGATTCTAAACCACCATTAATGGCCCACTTTTTGCATAACTGCAATAGGACCTCAGAGTTATACTTCATATTTCTAGCTTCAGATACAAGAATGATATATGCATACAGATAGGATGAACACACTCAGTAGATTATAAGCTTTGTAATGATACCTTACAAGAGACCTTTTGCATAAAGCATATTCCAGTTACATCATATTCACGTTCATAAGCATGTTTTCATAAAGCATATGGAGTCCAACCTCACAATAGTAATTTGGATCAATTCATTTAACATGATCCATTTAATATCTTGAATTGTTTTGGTCTTTTTTCTTTTTAATCGAATCAGAATAGTTTGAATTAGTTACTGATGAAATTTGGACTTCAGTGAATGAAAAGTGTTATTTCATTTTCCTTGATTCCCCTCATTGCCTTCAAAAATTC
This sequence comes from Eretmochelys imbricata, assembly GCF_965152235.1. Lineage (NCBI taxonomy): Eukaryota > Metazoa > Chordata > Testudines > Cheloniidae > Eretmochelys > Eretmochelys imbricata. The sequence continues at coordinate 122,270,610 of NC_135574.1, forward strand.
ATTCAACGGTTTCTTTGATGTGTGAGGACTCTTACCTAGGATTTGCAGTGTGTCATAATAGCTTGGAAAATATTGGTTCAACAGAATAAAGCAGGCGAGAGACAAAACAAACAAACAAGGTTTTATCAAACCTATGGTAAGAGGAGCAAATTGTGGTCATGTGTTACTATGTACTACAGAGAAGCAATGTCATCTTTCGTATCAATTATCCATAGATTAGAGGACTTTAATACACTATTAAAATTTCCAGTGACTTGAGGCCAGGTTTACAAAGACACTTAGGCACTTAGAGTTGAAGATAGCCACCTGCTGGGACTTACAAGAAAGCGTATGTGAATTAGGCACCTAACTCCTATGAGAATTTATTTGTACATCACTTCTAAACTACTGTAAAATAAAAAAAATGTTAATTTTACAGTATGTCTACCATACTATATGTGTTCCTAAGTAATAGTAATCCGTGCAATTATTGTTTACCCATATTAACATTTCATCTTTTTTTAGCCTAAAGGATGATATATTTGCTATGTGAGCAAGCAAGACAGAAAAAAATGTGAAATACAAATAATCTAAACTTAACATAAAGCTTAAATCCTTACACACAACTTCTTCATTTTAAACAAGACAAACTACCAACATAAAAGAAAGAGAACAACATTAGGCACACATGGTAATTCAGGAGGTAAAAGTTACCAGTCCACCTCTCAGATCATTACAATTTTCTTGGACACACTTTATATTAAGGTTTCATTGATAAATAGTTTATAAAGAGTTAATAAATGATGACTAGACATTATAACCAATTACAGACATGAGTCGCATGTGTTTTATCAATGGTTGTAAGGACATCTGTAGAAGGTGTTACAGATGATTACAAGACATGGTTAAATGCAATCTATTGACCTGTTGGACTCTCTAACTGTTTCTAATAATTGATTAGCCATTTATTAAAGCTTCTATTAAACATTTATTAACCTTTATAGATCGTTTATACATGTAACTTTAATATAATGTATGACTGTTTTCTTTATGGCATTGCATGCCAAATAAAATAAATAAATAAATAAATGTCTTCCTTTAAAAAAAATTAAAATAAAATCTATGCAATCCTATGAGGGACTGAAAGACTCCTTTAGGATGCTAATTGCCCTTTGTTGGCATTTAAGCCTAAGAGAATCGAGGACTACACAGCAACATACAGGATGGGTCCTATTAATTTTTATTTTTTAGTAAGTGAATGGGTCATTGACTTAGCACTGATTTGGCACACTGAAGTCATGGGAATATTAGATTTTGAACGTTAAGGTAATGAAAGGTTAGTATTTTCCCTCCCTTCAGTAATCCATTTAATACTGTGACAAACTATCTATCTATATATATATATATAGTTCCAAAGGGTACATATACTTTATAGCCTTCAAAAAATTTTAAAAAGTTAAATATATATATTTACATTTTGACCTTTTATCCTCAGGTTACATATGACAGATTAATTTTGTCTATAGTCAACATAATCCATTCTGGGTTTAGAGGCACAACAGGGGAAAAGATCAGGACTGACATTAAAGCCTAGGGAACATGAATAAACTCAGACTAATTACTTCTAGGGGTTTAACTTCTCAGAGTCTAAACCAAGCTTCACCTTTAAAACCTGAATCCTCCTTCCAATATGGATCCTAATTTTGTGATGTCTCTGAGTTCTACGGCCCCAGATATCAGTTTTGTTGTACTCTCTATTTGTCACCAGGGAACAGCATAGGGATGTTGTCTCAGGACAAAGATCTGGAGCAAAAATTGTAGCTATGCTAAAATTTCATAACAAAACCCAGATTTAGGCAAGTTAGTGTTTCACACCCATTGGGTAAGCCTGTCCAATATGGTACAGACAAAACTTCAGTGATTTTTGCTGTCTTTGACACAAATAGAGAGATAGGGGGTTTGTACGACAAAGCGAAACTGAAGGGGAGGATGAAACTGTAAGAACTGAATCCAACAGAAGGGTCTGCTTAAATGCATACAAACCAAAACTGATAAGCTTCATACAGCTTTAGAGATGATATAAAATGCCAAAAAGCACTTTAAAATAGTGCTTTAAGCACTATAATAAAGATATTGAATGCAAACCCACCCCTCTCCAACTCATGAGTTTTTAGGGAAATTAATGTCAAGAAACAGAAGACCTAATTAACACCCATGCAATTCCCCATAGTATGGAAATACCAGAGTGGCTGCACGTTTAGGTGGGAGATTGTGAGGTGCTGAAGTAATTGTATTTGAAAGGTTTTAGACTGGTAGCCGTGTTAGTCTGTATCAGTAAAAAGAACAAGGAGTACTTGTGGCACCTTAGAGACGAACAAATTTATCTGGGCATAAGCCTTCGTGGGCTAAAGATGCATGCATCTGATGAAGTGGGCTTTAGCCCACAAAAGCTTATGCCCAAATAAATTTGTTAGCCTCTAAGGCACTGGTTTTCAAAGCCAGTCTGCCGCTTGTTCAGAGAAAGCCCCTGGTGGGCCGAGCCGGTTTGTTTACCTGCTGCATCCACAGGTTCAGCTGATCGTGGCTCCTACTGGCCGCAGTTCGCCGTTCCCGACCAATGGGGGCTGCAGGAAGGGCGGCCAGCACATCCCTCAGCCCGCACTGCTTCCCGCAGCCCCCATTGGCCTGGAGTGGCAAACCGCGGCCACTAGGAGCCACGATTAGCTGAACCTGCGGATGCGGCAGGTAAACAAACCAACTTGGCCCACCAGGGGCTTTCCCTGAACAAGAGGCAGACCAGCTTTGAGAATTACTGCTCTAAGGTGCCACAAGTACTCCTTGTTCTTTTTGTATTTGAAAGGTTTGTGCTCACAGAGCACAATGTTCCTATTAAACAATAGTTCCTATTAAATTGGCTTGATAAGTCAGGGTAAGGATGATGGCTGAAGGACTCCAATGAATAAACAAGATAAACTATCCAAACATTGAATTTTATTCACTGTATTAAAAAGGAAAAGTACTTGTCTGTATATTGAAATTCTATCCTCTACAGAACCACCCTATTGAGTGTTGTGCCCTCACACAGATCTGACCTTGAAGCCAACTACCTAGCTTACATTATAATGTTTATAAAGCCAGGATGAGGCAATCAAAGCATCTCCCCTGAGGGATACGTGTTGCCAATCATACCCTTTAATAGCCACATCCTTTTTAAGCTAAACTGATCCACGGAGATTATTGCCATTAGGAAAGTCCAACTGCTGGTCCACCATTTCCCTTCCCCCCAAAATTCCAAAAGGTAAGCACCACTGTGCCTACTGTGTGCCCGCTGATGCAGTACGTGAGATAAGAGCATAAACAAAAAAGGGAGAGAGAATTACATTTTTTTTGGGGGGGGGAGTATAATATGAGCATAAATCTTCCAATCTGAAGAAACAGGTAGAAAAATATAATTCAAGAAAGGAAAAGGAGGAGCCCTGACTTACTGCTTGCACTTTTACATGATTTTTAGCAACTATGTATATTATCAAACTAAAGGGATTTTTCATTCCCCAACCCCTTGATTAGTACCTCATTCCTTCCAAATGAGCTTCTAATGAAATTTCTCTGGAGAAAATAGCCATGAAAAAGCAAGAGAGAATACAAGGCCAACATTAAATTTGTAACACTGAACTAACTTTCTCCAATCAGAAATTAAAAAAAAAACTGCATAATGCTGATAAACTGCAAACCATAATGAATACATTTAGAAGTTCTCTCTACATTGCAGGAGAGAGTCCGTATTGTGAGAGCATCAGAAGAGGAATATGATTTTAGCTGTAGAATTTGGGATGGACTAGAAAGAAGAGAGGAAGAGGTTACAGTGATCAAAGCAAAAGATGACCAAAGGATGAACAAGGATTTTTAACATGGAGAGAGACAACAAATGGCGATATTATGCAGGAAGAAAGGGAAGAATTTAGCAAAAGATAGGAGACAAGGATGCCACCAAGATGTGAGCCTGAGAGACAATGACAACATGGAGTTTTCAATAGTGATAACAGAGAAAGCAAGTGGTGAGAGAGATTGAGAGGAAAGACAAGAAGCTCTGTTTAAAAGACAGGTGGCAAGAGTAGCTGTCAAAGAGCAGTGGATATGTGAGTCTACTGGTTTTGGAGACTATAGGCTCTACAGCCGTTTCCAAAAGAAATCAGTGAAAAGATTTAAAAGGGTGTCTACTGGAATGTCTACCATGGTAAATTAAAGAATGTGGTATATCTACCAGAAATGTTGCATTCAAGGTTGGTGATGAGCTATGGTCTACTCACTGTAAATGAAGTTCATTAGGGAGGCTTTTTGTATGAATAATAGATTTTAATTCTTTAGAGTAGAGGTGATAGGGGGTAATTGCTTCCTTTAAGGAGAACTGAGCCAAGCAGCCAGGATTTCTCAGAATTTAGTTACTGCAAGTTATAACATGGGAGCAGGCAAAAGGCAAGGACTTTTAATACTTATTTGTACCATAAATTAGCATGTAACACCTTAAACTAGGTGACACTTATTTTACAGTTTCTACCCTTTTCCTTTTCCCCCCTCAATACACAGAAGTGTTTATATAATCCTTCTCTGGTTCCTCAATGAGATATTTCAACAGCTCATACATGGCTCTAAACTCTTTGCCCTCTACAAATGTATCTAATGGATTAGTCCTTAATGAGGATCAATTTCTTTGGCCTGTTTTTAAATTAATTAATTTAAAGTATAACAAAGGTATTATTAATTTGAAATGAACAGTCTGGTCATGAGGAGTGCATCATCTCAAGCCAAGGTTTTAGTACTGTGAAAGACAAAACGATAAACTCAAAGAAGAGGTCTCTGTAGTGATTTTTGCTCACAGATAATCTTCTGAATTGATGGTGCTCTGTCTTTGACAACACCCATCTGGAATACCTAATTTAAGAAACAGGAAATGAATTGTTCTATCTCTGACCTGGGAGAACAGGGAAGACCTTGAGGGCCTTCAGAATATAGTAGAGCATCACACCCTTCACTGTGTATGCAGGCCAAGCTGTACACCAAGTGGCAGGGCAGAAAATTAAGCTGCTTCCTACGTGTAGGTAGCAATAAGAGGAACCGGAGAGATTCCTCTGCTTTCAGCACTAAATGGGCACTATGCTGAGCTGATTTTCCTCTCATTTATACCAGTGGAAATCAGCCTTCATGGCCACATTTTACTGTTTTCCAGTTTTCATCAAAAATCAATACGATTCTGCTCATTCCTGTCTAGAAAATTCTCTGAAATTTTGGAATTGGTCAGATGGTGTTCAAGAATTATTGTATTACCGAAAGACTAAAATGCTATTGAACAAACAGAACATTTCTCAGCATACTTTTTAAGATAGCTCTTCCATCTAGCTGCAATAACCTGCCTTAACTTTTCATCTTTCTAGCTGTGCTGTGGTTTGTCACACTGTAAAACCAATAGTATAACAAACCTAAAATATATGAATAGTTGGAAATGCTAGTTATATTATTCTTAGAGACATCTATCTATTAGGAACATGGCAGGGATTCCAGAACAGGATATGGTATAAAATCTATGATACAGAAAGAAAATTTTAAAAAATAAGCACTAGATATTGCCATGAGTTAAATCTTCTAACAGCACTAAAGAGAACAGAATGACCAGTAGAGACTGTGACATACTGTAAGTACTCCGCAAGGGCCTGTATATGCTTCACTACTTCACATGAAGTCTTGTGCACTTAGAAGTTTGGTGATCAGCTCCCAAGGTCTTAACTGAAGGCAAGAGATCCTGGAATGTGTATCTATTCTGGGTATTTATTTCTGAAATAATTACAGTTGAACAATATGAAAATACGTAATCCTGAAGACTATGGCTTAATCCTCAAACACTCATTAACGGAGAACATTCAAACAATTCTTTGCAGGATCAAGCTCTAATGGTTCAATTATGGTTCAGCCCACACATCTGCACAGGACAATGGAAAGGCAGACACAACCCCATACTCCATGCATGAACTCTTCACCTCATAGAACGTAATGCCAAGGAAGAGAGCAACTGCTGCCAGAAGTACTATTCGCTTTCCCATACATGTGAGTAGGGAATGGACAGGAAGGGGTGGGGTTGGCCTGTGCTGCTACACTGTTGCTTTGGGACGAGTAAGCTACGCCAAAGGGGGCAGGGAGAGAAAGGCTGTCATGATTTATTTTTCCCATGGAGCAAGGGGGAAACTGAAAAAATGAGTCACAATTTGGTCTCTTCACTGCTCCTGTGGCAACAGTTACCCATGCCCCATTTCTTGGACTTGGCCCTAAATAAATATAAGATATGCTTTGGCTTCAGAAGTGGGGGAAGATCATCCCACCAAATTACTAGAAATGAATGTATGAATTAGTATTACTACGAAGACAAACTTCAAACAGAACTTGAAGAATGAGTTTGCATACAAAGGTAATATATATTTTAGGGTGGGAAATAATCAGAGACTGTAATAAAAGTCATGAGGAAAAATCATGAGTAAAGGCCCTGCCAATCATTAAGCAGCCTTCATGGCCACAGGCCCCTAGAAGCTACTTGGGTTCCACAGATTACACAGCTGTGGGGACATCTTCCTTTCTGAGTGGGGTACTTTCTCTTTGAGAGTAACTACTTAAGGCCCAATCTTGCAATGGCTTATACCAGTGATGGGCAACCTGCAGCCTGTGGGCTGCACACGGACCGTCAGGGTTGTGCTGGGTGCCACTTCCCGCAGCTCCCATTGGCCAGGAATGGTGAACCGTGGCCATTGGGAGCTGCGGCTGGTTGTGCCTGCAGATGGTCGATGTAAACACTGTATCGCAGTCTGCCAGCAGATTACCCTGATGGGCCATGTGCGGCCCACAGGTTGCTCACCACTGCCTTATACACATGCTTAACTTTACCGACACTAGGAATCCAATTGCCTTCAATCAGCTAAGCCCCACTGTTGTCTATCCTGTGAGGGTGGTTTTTGAAGGATGGACAACACATCACCATCCATGATGAGGCTGGAATCCAGTGTTAAGAACATAAGAATGGCCATACTGGGTCAGACCAAAGGTCCATCCAGCCCAGTATCCTGTCTGCCAACAGTGGCCAATGCCAGGTGCCCCAGAGGGAGTGAACCTAACAGGTAATGATCAAGTGATCTCTCTCCTGCCATCCATCTTTACCCTCTGACAAACAGAGGATAGGGACACCATTCCTTACCCATCCTGGCTAATAGCCATTAATGGACTTAACCTCCATGAATTTATCCAGTTCTCTTTTAAACCCTGTTATAGTCCTAGCCTTCACAACCTCCTCAGGCAAGGCATTCCACAGGTTGACTGTGAGCTGTGTGAAGAAGAACTTCCTTTTATTTGTTTTAAACTTGCTGCCCATTAATTTCATTTGGTGGCCCCTAGTTCTTATATTATGAGAACAAGCAAATAACTTTTCCTTATTCACTTTCTCCACACCACTCATGATTTTATATACCTCTATCATATCCCCACTTAGTCTCCTCTTTTCCAAGTTGAAAAGTCCTAGCCTCTTTAATCTCTCCTCATATGAGACCCATTCCAAACCCCTAATCATTTTAGTTGCCATTCTCTGAACCTTTTCTAATGCTAGTATATCTTTTTTGAGATGAGGAGACGACATCAGTACGCAGTATTCAAGATGTGGGCATACCATTGATTTATATAAGGGCAATAAGATATTCTCTGTCTTATTCTCTATCCCTTTTTTAATGATTCCTAACATCCCGTTTGCTTTTTTGACTGCCACTGCACACTGCATGGACGTCTTCAGAGAACTATCCATGATGACTCCAAGATCTTTCTCCTGATTAGTTGTAGCTAAATTAGCCCCCCATCATATTGTATGTATAGTTGGGTTTATTTTTTCCAATGTGCATTACTTAACATTTATCCGCATTAAATTTCATTGGCCTTTTTGCTGCCCAATCACTTAGTTTTGTGAGATCTTTTTGAAGTTCTTCACAGTCTGATTTGGTCTTAACTATCTTGAGCAGTTTAGTATCATCTGCAAACTTGGCCACCTCGCTGTCTATCCCTTTCTCCAGATCATTTATGAATAGGTTGAATAGGATTGGTCCTAGGACTGACCACTAGTTACCCCTCTCCATTCTGAGAAGTTACCATTCATTCCTACCCTTTGTTCCCTGTCTTTTAACCAGTTTTCAATCCATGAAATTCAATTCCCTCTTATCCCATGACAACTTAATTTACGTAAGAGTCTTTAGTGAGGGACCTTGTCAAAGGCTTTCTGGAAATCTAAATACACTATGTCCACTGGATCCCCTGTCCACATGTTTGTTGATCCCTTCAAAGAAATCTAATAGATTAGTAAGACATTATTTCCCTTTACAGAAACCATGTTGACTTTTGCCCAACAATGTATGTTCTTCTATTTGTCTGACAATTTTATTCTTTACTATTGTTCCAAATAATTTGCCCGGTACTGACCTTAGACTTACCAGTCTGTAATTGCCGGAATCACCTCTAGAGCACTTTTTAAATATTGGCGTTACATTAGCTGTCTTCCAGTCATTGGGTACAGTAGCTGATTTAAAGGACAGGTTACAAACCATAGTTAATAATTCTGCAATTTCATATTTGAGTTCTTTCAGAACTCTTGGGTGAATGCCATCTGGTCCCGGTGACTTGTTACTGTTAAGTTTCTCAGTTAATTCCAAAACCTCCTCTAGGGACACTTCAATCTGTGACAATTCCTCAGATGTGTCACCTATAAAAGACAGCTCAGGTTTGGGAATCTCCCTAACATCCTCAGCTGTGAAGACTGAAGTAAAGAACTCATTTAGTTTCTCGGCAATGACTTTATCGTCCTTAAGTGCTCCTTTTGTATCTTGATTGTCCAGGGGCCCCACTGGTTGTTTAGCAGGCTTCCTGCTTCTGATGTACTTAAACATTTTATTACCACCTTTTGAGTTTTTGGCTAGCTGTTCTTCGAACTCCTTTTTGGCTTTTCTTATTACATTTTTATATTTCAATTGGCGGTGTTTACGCGCCTTTCTATTTACCTCACTAGGATTTGACTTCCACTTTTTAAAGATGCCTTTTTATCTCTCACTGCTTCTTTTACATGGTTGGTAAGCCATGGTGGCTCTTTTTTAGTTCTTTTACTGTGTTTTTTAATTTGGGTATACATTTAAGTTGGGCTTCTATTATGGTGTCTTTGAAAAGTGTCCATGCAGCTTGCAGGGATTTCACTCTAGTCACTGTACCTTTTAATTTCTGTTTAACTAACCTCCTCATTTTTGCATTGTTGCCACTTCTCATAATTACACTGTCAATCTCCCAATATTTGGTAGGGGTTTTTTGAAACTCCAGATGCTGGAATATTGGCACTGGAGAATCTCAGCTGTCATTTTAAAAAAAAATGAAGTAAATTTCTAGCCATTATGGTTATAAAGAAAAGGGTAAACCCTAAAGGCTTCAGAACCAGGGGGCAAACAAAAAGATCCCAACTTTATCATTTGAAAAATATCATTATTTTTAAGCCCATCTCATGAATTCTGAAATGTGACTCATGACTTTTGAACTACCAGTAGTAACACCTCCGGGTACAGTTTGCTCTTCAATATTTACTAACTGGCTCGCTCTGAGTTTCATGGCAAGTGTTTGGTGATACTCCTTGCAGTGACCACAGAGAAATGTACCTTTTAGAAAGGTGGATTTGCTGTGCCTTCTTGTTCCTGCTACCACAGAGTATGTCTACACTTTGAGCTGGGGGTATAGTTACCAGCTTGAGGAGTCATACCCGTGCTAGCTTTGATCAAGCTAGTGTACTATGTATGTACTTGGGGGCAGCTTGCTCCACCTGCCAGTTGCACCACCGCAGCTACACTCTATTTTTTGTGTGCTAGCTGAGTCAAAGCCAGTGTGCGTATTTCTCCTCAAGGTGGGAATCACACCCGCAGCTTGAAATACAGACATACACAAAACAGTAAGAAGAAAAGAAACAGAATTTTCATTTAGAAAAATGCAAATGGTATTCTCCTGCCAGGAAAGCAATGCATTATTGGTTCTATATTCTATTTTTAACTGCAAGGCTCGACCTCATTATTGATGTAAAATTAAAAAAAAATATTGTACTTTATTCTTATAAAAGGTTATTATAAACTTGCCTGTGCCTTTACTGAACTTTAATACTTACAATGATTTTCACATGCAAGAGATGTACAGAAATAGCACAGGGTTGCTCATTTAACTATAAGAAATGTTCAAGCTAAGGAGATTCCTATGAAATCAGCCTTCTGTGAATTAGTGCCAGGTTCCCAGAGTGTCAAAGGAAGATAACACCCACTTTATTACCTCAAATGTGTTTTTACAGACTCTAAAATGCAGTTTTTATAACAACATCTATCTTGCTTTAATTTTCTATACTATTTTCTTTGATACTGTGTTTTTAAAGATGTATATAAGCTTTAGTTATTGTGATTTGTGCTTTGTATAAAATATTTAATAGAAGTTTTAACTGCAAATTGTAAATGCATTGGAAATGGCAGATTTTATATGTTCAGATTTAGGATTCTTAATATTCATTAATTTGCTTGTCTCAAAAGAACTCCTTGAATAGCTTCTTTTAAGAAAATGATTTAAATACTTTCTGTGGTTTCATAGGACTTAGTTAAGATTACTCACCTTTAACCATTTATCAGCGTATACCAAAAAGAATTCACCAACCCTTAAATGAAGATCTCTTGCCCATCCATAAACTGTTTTAGTTATCTTAGGGCATGTCTACACAGCAAAAACCCACTAACCAACCAAAACACAAAACAAAACACTGCAACAGCAAGTTTGTCAACTGACAGGGCTCACGCTACAAGGCTAAGAACAGCAGTGCAGACATTCGGGCTCAGGCTAGAGCCCAGACTCTAAGACTCACTCTCCTTCCTTGGTGGGTTTCACAGCTCAGGCTCCAGCCCAAGCTCAGCCAACTACACTGCTATTCTTTGCCTTGCAGCACAAGCCCTAGGCAGCTGACCTGGGCTCCTATGACACATGTATGACTCACTACTAATTTGGCAGAATACTACAATTTGGTAACTTAAAAAGAGAAGAGCACTCCACTAGAGGAGAGCCTGCTCTCCAAGGCATCCTCTTTGTTAAAAGCTCTCCAAGGACAGACATACAAAGAAGATTGTAACTGAAGTAACCATTATTGCTTGTCTGGGCTTCAATATTTTTCTCCTTTCTGTAATAAAATTGTCATAGATAATAACTATGATTATTTTGCTTGTTTTTAAATGGAGGTATCCCCTAAGGTATGCACAGCATGCAACTAAAATAGAGTGAGTCACATCACCGGATGGCATTAAAAGAAAGAGAATTATTAAGATTTGGCCTACCATGTCTTGATTCTCTAGACTAAAAATTTTAATAATTTTAAGATAAAATTACTTGGCACTCAGCAACTTGAAAACATCCCTTTCAATCCTACACTGCAAAGATCTGGGCATCTTTGGCTCCTGTACCAAGTGAAAAAGGGATAGTACCTATTGGGGGGGGGGAACCTTTTTTAAAGTATAATACATTGTTAGCAGGAAAACTGAAGATTGTATTGGGAGAGATGGAACAGGACTAAAGGAGGTCAAATATATCAGGCAAAATAATGCAAAAACTCTATTTTGTTTTACAAGTACATGGGACCATTAAGGCACAGGACTGCCTGTAACATAGTGCAGAGCTTCACAGCCTTACAAGGGAACTCTGAAAGACGTTCTACCTCACAGAAGTGCAATGCTTCCCAGAGCTTTCAGTCAATTCTTCATCTCATCAGGGGAGTTGGACATGTTTCCCCTACAGTCCCTCCACCCCAAAGATTCTGGTGAGGTTCACTTTCCCTATTGATGTAATCATTATTAATTTATATAATACCATTTCATAAGGATTCCCAACTGCACCACCACATCACTACCTCAGTAAGTTAGATCTTGTCTACATGAAACGGTTACACCAGTTTAATTAAAAGTGTTATTTTGAAGCCATTTGCTTAAACCTGTACAAACCCTTGTGTGGGCACTTATTTATCTAAAAAAAGACAGTGAGGTTCAGATTAAGCTGATAAGTAGTTGGTTTAAACTAAACCAAAATAAACCACGCTCAAACCAAAATAAGCCTGTCCACACAGAGATTTGCCCAATTTATTTAAATCAGTTTAAAATTACACATTTAGTTAAATTGGCATAATTTTTTCTTGTGGACATGACTTACTAACCTATCACCACCATTCCAGTAGGAGAAGGATCGTTCTTTAATGTCCTCCTCTTAATTTTTATTAAATCTCTAGATGTCTGCAGACTGTCTCCCTAATGTGGCATGAACCTTGCTTGATCACACTATCTTGGAGTCAGCAAGAGTAAAATACAAATGTGAAGGTTATTACTATTTTATAGCAATAATGTTATTACTATTTTATAGCCCCTGTCCCAGAGCCCAGGCTCCAACCCAAGATAATTAAACAGCTCCTTAGTCCAAGCCCCAAGAGCCGCGAGCAAAGTAGCGTATTATGCAATATAGTGCATCAGGCAGTGTAGACAAAGATGGGTTTCTGAACTAAGATGGGAGGCCCTGCCTAAGCAAAAACTTTAGGTTTCCTGCTCCCTTCAGCACTGAAGTACCATTGTCTTGCACTCTTGCAACACATGGAAAATAATGGCCCCCTTTTTCTTCCAATCTGTGGCTTGGCTTTGGTTTCCACCACAGAGGAAGGTTCTCTTTCCACTCCCACAAGCAGAATGACTTTGTGATTGTGAGCATACAGAGGCAAATTTAAGCTCTGATCTGGCTCTTCTAGAGATTCTGGGAGAGTTACTCTCCATGGCATTTACAAAGAGGTAATACAGAATATCAACTTTTTATTGCCTGTGTGCTTATGGCATTTTGTTACCATTTGATACCGTGGTGATAGGCTAAACAGATCCTTTGATGTGCAGGACCAAATCCAGCGTGGAGCTATTGTAGTTTTCCTGAACACAGCTAACAGGACCCAGCAATGCAGGGGCTCCCTGCACAGTGCCACATAGCAAAGGTTCCCTGGGTGTAGGACAGGTTAGCCTAAGGCTGGGTGATTAGATTTTTCATGCAGTGCAAAGAAATCAGGCCCATTTTAAGTGTCCATTCTCAGAGTGGCAATAACCCGATTTAAATTATATGGCAAGATGCAGGTTTTGCTCTGAAACTAGTATATCTTAAAAATGTCATCTTAAATGAAATCTGTATGATAAGAAATTAAGGAAATGCCTTTTGTGTAAAATTCCTCAGAAACCGAGAGGTTGCATTTGGCACAAAGATAATTCCTGCAGCAGGCAATGTTAAAACTGCATGAAGTAACTGGTCTACACTTTCAAAAGTGGATAGTGAATTTAGGTGTCCAAACTGAGCCACCTTAAAAGGGCCTGATTTTCAGAGGGTGGGTGATCTTCACACTGTAAATTAGGTGCCTTAAAGGAGGCCCACATTGGGCATCCAAAATGAAGACATCCAAAATTATTAGTCATTTTTGAACATAGTCTGTTTTTAAATAGAAGTGTATATAAATAAAAGAGCAACTTCGAAAGACCTCAGGAAGAGGTAGATAAACCTTGGAAGTCCATTGGATCATATTTTTGATAGAGGCGAGAGTCCACAAGAGCTAAATCCATGCTTAGATGCCTTGGGAGAAATAATCTACTGTAACAAAAAGAAAAGCAGTGATGCTGCACAAATTACTAAGAAAAAATTTGATTTCGATACGATAAATATCATGACATGTGTATCAATCCATTGCCTTTGAGGTCATTACCAGCTCATAACTCACTCAGGGCTTTATTGATGTCTGAGTTGTTTGTAAGTATCAACAGAGCAACTTAAGTGAACAATTTTTCACTAACATTGCACTGAGTTGACATCACTATATTACCAGTTTATTCTATACCATAGTTTATAGAAAAATAAAACTAGGAAGCACAGCCATTTGTAACACAGAAAATTACATGAAAAAGATGTTTAGGTCCTGAACAGGTTTTTCACACAAACAAACCACTGCCCCCTCCCCTGCCTTATTCCCCCAACCAAAATATGTATCCATATGACTTTGAAATTGATGAAGCCAAAAATACAGTTCCAGGATCTCAGATTAGCACGTTACTTAAAAAAAAAAAAACTAAACAAAAAAAACCCAGAAACAAACAGTGTGAAAAGCAGTGCGTGTGTAGCAGCCATCAACTTTCATGGATTTTGTGATTTTCCTAAAATGTTGCTCTGTACTAGCCTTTAACAGAATATCATTAAAAAAACATCTACTGAAGCTATTACCCTGAAGAATCGAATAGATCGTACTGAAATCTCCTCGGCCAACAGCTATTGCTCCAACTTGAATCATTAAGTAACTCCCTTGAAATGCATACCCACATTTGATAAAGTTACTTGTGCATGCTGACACCTTACCTATTTTATTAGTACTTCACATTTTTAATCTTGGTCATTGGAAAATGGGACTTTTGCCTGATGTTAACATGTCCAATTTCTGCCCAGCTTTTCTCTGGATTAAAGCTATTCTGCAGTGTACATCTTTAGGTTTTAGACTGCTTGTTTGGCTGTTTGTTTTTTGTTATTTGCCCCACAAACAGTCTCGTGTCTCTATTTTGTTCATCCCACCATCCAATTTTACAAATAAATTTCATCTCTCACCAAAGTAAATCACTGTGTTTGGTGTGGTATAATAACAACATTAATGACATTTTCAGATGTAAGAGATATGATTAGGCTACCATTTCATAAGATCTTTAAAAACACCTTACAAAGATAAGTTCTATTAAAAAGCAAAATTTCATTTACTACTCTTTATCTCTACCTAAACACAAATATTTGCTTTTTTCAATATGTCTAAAGTTATAGTAATATTGAATCTTGTAGAGTCTATTTAATAAGTAGTAGCGTACGATGCCAACTATCCAATTAGCAATCCATTGGCTGTTGTATTACAAAAAATGCATTATGACTTTTTGTCAGGAATATATTTAAGATGTTTTCTTTCACATTAGCTAGTTATGTCTTACATAGCTTCCATAAATTAGGAGTTAATGGGCAAAATGTTCATCTTTGGCAATGCCCTTTGTAGGATTTGATTGCTGTTCTTTATGCCTTTTGCTTCAGTTAGTTCCTTCAACACTCTCTGGTCTTTAGTTCACTGAGGCTTCTATGATCTCCGCCTTTCTTTTCTCCCAGTGGAACACATTTCTCTCATAATCAACACTTGATTAGATTGGACTAAAACAAAACTTCTTAAAACCAAATATACTCAATTGAATATATTGTTCAGTAGTGATAACTGAAATATTTTTTTCTTATAAACGCATTTTTGCCATTTGTGAGCATTAGCAGTGCTGAAAAAGGAAGAGAAAAAATTATTATGGGGAGTGAATATAGTGTTGTGATAAATAAGAGGCGGGGCGGAGAACAGCTCCCTTTTATGGACACCTAGCCAGCCAGCTAGCTATGAAGTCCCTCTTGGTAGCTCTTCTCTACTTGCTTTACCTGTAAAGGGTTAAAAAGTCCACAGGTAAAAGGAAAGCAGTGGTCATCTGACCAAAAGAGCCAATGGGATGGCTAGAACTTTTTAAAATTGGGAAAAAACGTCCCTTTGTCTGTGTGTTGTGGTTCTTTGGAGAGACGGGACAGAGCAGCAACAGGGCTGGGACGTTGCTGTAAAAAGCTTTTTGTCAGGTATGGAAATCAGATCATCCTAAAACCTACTCATAAATCAGAAAATGTCTAGAAAAACCACACACCACACAACAGAACCACTAACCCAGGAACCTATCCTTGCAACAAAGCCCGTTGCCAACTGTGTCCACATATCTATTCAGGGGACACCATCATAGGGCCTAATCACATCAGTCACACTATCAGAGGCTCATTCACCTGCACATCTACCAATGTGATATATGCCATCATTTGCCAGCAATGCCCCTCTGCCATGTACATTTGTTAAACTGGACAGTCTCTATGTAAAAGAATAAATGGACACAAATCAGACGTCAAGAATTATAACATTCATAAACCAGTTGGAGAACACTTCAATCTCTCTGGTCACTCGATTACAGACCTAAAAGTTGCAATTCTTCAACAAAAAAAAGTCAAAACAGACTCCAACGAGAGACTGCTGAATTGGAATTAATTTGCAAACTGGATACAATTAACTTAGAGACTGGGAGTGGATGGGTCATTACACAAAGTAAAACAATTTCCACATGTTTATTTCCACCCCCCACTGTTCCTCAGACGTTCTTGTCAACTGCTGGAAATGGCCCACCTTGATTATCACTACAAAAGGTTTTTTCCCCCCCTGCTCTCCTGCTCAGAATAGCTCACCTTAAGTGATCATTCTCCTTACAGTGTGCATAGTAACACCCATTGTTTCATGTTCTCTATGTATATAAATCTCCCCACTGTATTTTCCACTGAATGCATCCGATGAAGTGAGCTGTATCTCACGAAAGCTTATGCTCAAATAAATTTGTTAGTCTCTAAGGTGCCACAAGTCCTCCTTTTTATGATAAGGTTTATTTCAGTTTCTTATTGGCTTGTGGACTCCTCTGTGCTAACCCCAAATGCTTTTTGTTGTGCTTGCAACCTTTAAGCTGGACCTCAAGGTGGTTATTCTTGATGTTTAATTTTTGTAAGTGGTTTTTTTAAAATCTCACAAAAGCCTAAGTTCCAGATGTATTTTGTTTCTTTTTGTTTTTAATAAAATTTACCTTTTTTAAGAACAGGATTGGATTTTTGGTGTCCTAAAAGGTTTATGCACATGTTTTTAGTTAGCTGGTGGCAAGCTGATTTCTTTGTTTTCCTTTCTCAGCTCTTCCCCGGAGGGGGGTGAACGGGCTTGAGGGTACCCCACAGGGAGGACTTCCCAAATGCACCTTCCTGGGCTCCAAGGGGTTTTGCATTTGGGTGCTGGCAGCATCTACCCATCCAAGGTCAGAGAAAAGCTGTGACCTTGGGAGTTTAATACCAGCCTGGAGTGGCCAGTATTAATTTTTAGAATCCTTGAGGGCCCCTACCTTCTGCACTCTTAGTGCCAGAGTGAGGAACCAGCCTTGACAAGTGTCATTAAATTTCAAAGCAGTCTGCATGAGTACTTTGTGCAAAGCAAAAAGAGGTACAACTTCTCCTTTGCTGGGGCCTTGAGGGGTGGGCTGGATGAGGGGCACGGTTATACTGCCCCCAAAGTGGGTAGGCCTGGCTGAGAAGGATCAGGGCTAAGACAGCTGGTACATAAACTGATTTGGCATATCTGCTGACCAGGCTCCGTTGGTACAGCTCATATGGAGCTCAGGTTTAATCCTAAATCTGCCCCATAATGGTGGAAACCTGGAAGCAGAATAGGCAAACACCACCACTTACCTTCTTTTGACAGTGAATCCTCCCTCCCATGCAAGTCTGGCTGGCTCAAGGAAGGGTTATTTATTCCTCCCTGGGCTGCCTGTGTGTTCAAAATCACATCGGGGTCAGGCAAGTGACTGTTGCGCCTTTGTCCTGGTGCACCTTGCTTGGGGAGAGCGTCCCTCCTGACAGGGCCATGGCCTTTACCTTTAGCAACCCTGCGCAGGGCCCAATGAGCTTGCTTTTCCTTCAAAAGAGGTCAAAGGGAGGCACGAAAAGCAGGGGAGGGATAGCTCAGTGGTTTGAGTATTGGCCTGCTAAACCCAGGGTTGTGAGTTCAATCCTTGATGAGGCCATTTAGGGATCTGGGGCAAAAATTGGGGATTGGTCCTGCTTTGAGCAGGGGGTTGAACTAGATGACCTCCTGAGGTTCCTTCCAGCCCTGATGTTCTATGGTTCTATGATTCTAACTCTGACCTTCTCATATCCAAACACGCCTGTGTATGCTCTCTCTCCCCCTCACACACACACTCCTTTGCTAGCTGCTTATTGTGTGAACAACGCTTTAAGGCCAGAAGTTAGAAGCAGAAACACTTCCTATATATTCTGTACATTGTCAGTCTCTCTCATTTTTTCCTCAAGCTACTCTCGCTGCTTTTATTTTTCAGGGTCCCTCTTTTAAGGCACTGGCTGTGAAGCCCAATTCTTTCTGTTCCTGTGAGTGGCATTTAAAAAAAAAATCTCTTTCATATTGCTTATTCCATTGTAACTTTCACACAATAGTCCTTATACAAGCTCTACAGAAATTGTCATCAACAACAAAATAGAACAATACATTATATATAAAATTAGATACATGTTAAAATGTATTCATTTTAGTACTTATTGGTATGTATACATTATAACCAGCATCTTAGCTATGCTGCATTCAAAAAATTTTCATGCATTAAAAGATATTTATTATTTCCAGCTATTTGCATGTATACTTGAAAATGACATTTATCTGCATTATCGATCAACAACTCATCAACAGACATTATTATTACTAGATGACATTTCATTAATGACTTTTTATAATAGTGACTTTTTTGTTGTTTTTTAAGAGGACAGACATTTGTCATATTCCTTCTAAACACTTCTCACTCTTCCACACTGTCCCTTGGAGTATGAAACTGAAAACTGCTATCTTAGCATGTTTTTTTCCCTATTCATTGCAAATTCACACTCACTTTCTTAGTGTTGTAGTTCACGAATGGTGAGTATCACAGTTAGGAGGTAATTTCCCTGTATTCCCCCTCTGTGGTCCACAAAGGGCTCGTCAGCCATCACCTCTACTGAGTGAAGGCATGTCTCACTCCCTCCTGACTGGGTTTTCAAGGCTCCACAGCTCCCTGGTTTTACACTGTGATACCCCAGCAAGCCGGACTGACATCTGTGCTTTGCTTTCTCTCCAGAGGCTATGACCCTTGTACTGCCCACAGTTATAAATTACCACATAACTCTCTCTAAACAAGCACATTAATTCTTAATGTGAAAGCATTACAGAGAAAACATTAAAAACCATGATAAAAAATTAAGCAGAGTGACAGTTTTAAGTAATTATTTTACATTTCTGTAAAAAAAAATCTGCAATGCTTTAATAAATGAAATAACAGTGACTAATAACTACCAATGACTGATCATACTTTGAATACAGTCATGCTGATAGATATTCTCACAAAAGATTAAGATCCAAAACCACCATATCTTGTATAGGATAGATCCAGATAACTGACAACTTTCAGACAGATACTTTCCAGGTGGGAGTGCGTTAATTAATTCTCTGTGTTATGTAGTATACTTTATTAAGTACTTATAAGCAGAGGAGCCTGCAAAAATAGTTCTCTGTAAAATCTGTGCCAGAAATAATAATTGCAGAGATGAACCTTAATTGTTAAGACACATGTAATTGAAAGTCCACTTATTACTGGCAATATACTCAGCACAGGCTTCATGTGAAACGAATGACAAAAACCCAGGTTGAGAGAAGAGCTGTATATCTTGCATCAATATAGCTATGACAAATTACAGAGATTGTTGCGACACTTGTATGTGGATTTTCTTTTTATTCTGAATCAGATTTCAAAAGTAAAAATTAAAAAATGTAACTCAAGGTGCTTCTTTTTATACCTGTGGTAAACAATGCTGCCTACAGGCCTCCTTCCTCTGTGCCCCAAGTCAACTACCGCCTAATGAGCAGTAGTTTGAGGGGCTCTCACTGCACCAGGTGAGGACGAAGAGGGAGTTATGATGGAGTGCTGTTCATTCGAACTAGGAAGAGATGGAGGGGCTCTCCCTCTGCTTTCAACAGAGAAGAGCTATGCTCCTTCCTCCCTCCCACCCACCTGCCCTCTGCTTACCTTAACCACTGCCAATGAAGGATATGTACAAGCTAACACCCCAGTAGCTTTCTCACAATGCTTTACTAGAGGTTAGAAGAGACTGGATGTTAAGCAGTACAGCATTTGGATGCAAGGGCAATGCTAATCTTAAAAGATTCGGAGGCAAAACAGCAGGAATTGCAATGCTGACCAGTCACTGCCAGCGGGTGCTACTATATACCAGCAGTGAAAGTGAGATGAAAAGATAAGGCAGCTGATTTTCATGCATAAGCACTTCTAATGTTTTCAGGAAGTCCTGTTGATGCAGCTGCTTGCCTCCAAGACCCACAGTGTTTCCCATTGGAGAAATGAAGGTCACTTACTGGCATTCATAGAATCATAGAATATCAGGGTTGGAAGGGACCCCAGAAGGTCATCTAGTCCAACCCCCTGCTCAAAGCAGGACCAATCCCCAATTAAATCATCCCAGCCAGGGCTTTGTCAAGCCTGACCTTAAAAACTTCTAAGGAAGGAGATTCTACCACCTCCCTAGGTAACGCATTCCAGTGTTTCACCACCCTCCTAGTGAAAAAGTTTTTCCTAATATCCAACCTAAACCTCCCCCACTGCAACTTGAGACCATTACTCCTTGTCCTGTCCTCTTCTACCACTGAGAATAGTCTAGAACCATCCTCCCTGGAACCACCTCTCAGGTAGTTGAAAGCAGCTATCAAATCCCCCCTCATTCTTCTCTTCTGCAGACTAAACAATCCCAGTTCCCTCAGCCTCTCCTCATAAGTCATGTGTTCCAGACCCCTAATCATTTTCGTTGCCCTTCGCTGGACTCTCTCCAATTTATCCACATCCTTCTTGTAGTGTGGGGCCCAAAACTGGACACAGTACTCCAGATGAGGCCTCACCAATGTCGAATAGAGGGGAACGATCACGTCCCTCGATCTGCTCGCTATGCCCCTACTTATACATCCCAAAATGCCATTGGCCTTCTTGGCAACAAGGGCACACTGCTGACTCATATCCAGCTTCTCGTCCACTGTCACCCCTAGGTCCTTTTCCGCAGAACTGCTGCCTAGCCATTCGGTCCCTAGTCTGTAGCTGTGCATTGGGTTCTTCCGTCCTAAGTGCAGGACCCTGCACTTATCCTTGTTGAACCTCATCAGATTTCTTTTGGTCCAATCCTCCAATTTGTCTAGGTCCCCCTGTATCCTATCCCTGCCCTCTAGTGTATCTACCACTCCTCCTAGCTTAGTATCATCCGCAAATTTGCTGAGAGTGCAATCCACACCATCCTCCAGATCATTTATGAAGATATTGAACAAAACCGGCCCCAGGACCGTCCCCTGGGGCACTCCACTTGACACCGGCTGTCAACTAGACATGGAGCCATTGATCGCTACCCGTTGAGCCCAACAATCTAGCCAACTTTCTACCCACCTTATAGTGCATTCATCCAGCCCATACTTCTTTAACTTGCTGACAAGAATACTGTGGGAGACCGTGTCAAAAGCTTTGCTAAAGTCAAGAAACAATACATCCACTGCTTTCCCTTCATCCACAGAACCAGTAATCTCATCATAGAAGGCGATTAGATTAGTCAGGCATGACCTTCCCTTGGTGAATCCATGCTGGCTGTTCCTGATCACTTTCCTCTCATGTAAGTGCTTCAGGATTGATTCTTTGAGGACCTGCTCCATGATTTTTCTGGGGACTGAGGTGAGGCTGACTGGCCTGTAGTTCCCAGGATCCTCCTTCTTCCCTTTTTTAAAGATTGGCACTACATTAGCCTTTTTCCAGTCATCTGGGACTTCCCCCGTTCGCCACGAGTTTTCAAAGATAATGGCCAATGGCTCTGCAATCACAGCTGCCAATTCCTTTAGAACTCTTGGATGCAACTCGTCCGGCCCCATGGACTTGTGCACGTCCAGCTTTTCTAAATAGTCCCTAACCACCTCTTTCTCCACAGAGGGCTGGCCATCTATTCCCCATGTTGTGATGCCCAGCGCAGCAGTCTGGGAGCTGACCTTGTTAGTGAAGACAGAGGCAAAAAAAGCATTGAGTACATTAGCTTTTTCCACATCCTCTGTCACTAGGTTGCCTCCCTCATTCAGTAAGGGGCACACACTTTCCTTGGCTTTCTTCTTGTTGCCAACATACCTGAAGAAACCCTTCTTGTTACTCTTGACATCTCTTGCTAGCTGCAGCTCCAGGTGCGATTTGGCCCTCCTGATTTCATTCCTACATGCCCGAGCAATATTTTTATACTCTTCCCTGGTCATATGTCCAACCTTCCACTTCTTGTAAGCGTCTTTTTTATGTTTAAGATCCGCTAGGATTTAATGTTTAATTAATGTTTAATGTTTAATTTTTATGTTTAAGATCCACTAGCATTAAAGTGGACATGGTTCACATTTTGAAGTATCAATGTCAATAAAATGTTCTCTATATTTTTGTAGATATCTGTTCCCAAACATTACAACTAAATAATCTGAATTCTTTTGTGCTTTCACTGAATGCATTTTGGAGGCCTAACCCAATTAGTAACAGTTCTTAGTCTGATGTTTGATGAATTTGTTATTTTACCTTGTCATAAATATAAAGGGAAGGGTAAACACCTTTAAATCCCTCCTGGCCAGAGGAAAAACCCTTTCACCTCTAAAGGGTTAAGAAGCTAAGGTAACCTCGCTGGCACCTGATCAGAATGACCAATGAGGAGACAAGATACTTTCAAAGCGGGGGCGGGGGGGGGAAACAAAAGCTCTCTCTGTCTGTGTGTTGCTTTTGCCGGGACTAGAGCAGGAATGCAGGTCAGAACTCCTGTAAAAAGTCAGTAAGCAATCTAGTTAGATATGCGTTAGATTCTGGTTTGTTTAAATGGCTGATAAAATAAGCTGTGCTGAATGGAATGTATATTCCTGTTTTTGTGTCTTTTTGTAACTTAAGGTTTTGCCGAGAGGGATTCTCTATGTTTTGAATCTCATTACCCTGTAAGGTATTTACCATCCTGATTTTACAGAGGTGATTCTTTTACTTTTTCTTTAATTAAAATTCTTCTTTTAAGAACCTGGTTGCTTTTTCATTGTTCTTAAGATCCAAGGGTTTGGGTCTGTGTTCACCTATGCAAATTGGTGAGGATTTTTATCAAGCCTTCCCCAGGAAAGGGGGTGTAGGGCTTGGGGGTATTTTGTGCGAGAAAGACGTTTCCAAGTGGGCTCTTTCCCTGTTATATATTTGTTAGACGCTTGTTGGTGGCAGCAATAAAGTCCAGGGACAAAATAGTTTGTACCTTGGGGAAGTTTTAACCTAAGCTGGTAAAAATAAAGCTTAGGGGTTTTTTCATGCAGGTCCCCACATCTGTACCCTAGAGTTCAGAATGGGGAAGGAACCTTGACATACCTAAATTGATTTTTAAGAAATCCCATTAATTTCAAGAGGAGCATTAAAAGGGAAAGTGTTAGACTTGTTGCTTTTGGTCACAGTATTTAGGAAAGACAGATTTAATACTTAATACAATCTTCTTTTTTAACCCCCTTTGATCTTCAAGGTCCTGTGACAAAGTTCCTCCTCTGCCTTGGTGGGTCCTCAGTAAAACTACCACATGTACATTGTCATATTTTCTGCAAGAAGTATTTTAGAAAAAATACATCATGTCTCAAAAGCTTCAACATAGTATTTGACTGTATATCCATCCCCTATTAATATTGCACAAATTTTTATAAGCCAGGTTGTCCACAGAAAAAAAGAAAATCAAAATAATTTCTTTAAACCTCTAAAAGATCTTTTCTAACAAACACAATGCTGAGATATCTTACCTCAAAATAATATGCAGTGCTTATATTCATTAGTGGGTAGCACACTGCAGGCAGTAAGGGGTCTGAGTCACTTTCTACTCCACTAATACTGTCATTAAGGGTAAAGAAAATCCTTATTGGGGAGTTCCAACAGTCTTCTGATATGCACGTAAGATCCCAGAGAGTAAGAATCCTGCACAGCTGGGATCTTTAGACAATGCAGATGTTTCTAGCTCTGATGGTTTGTGAAACATTGCACCATTAAACCAGTGTGTGATCCAGGATTTCCTCAGTCCTGGCCCTTAGAACAAAGTAATCAAGAAGGGAAACACTACAAAAGTTAGAGGAGGGAAATCATTTTTCAGCATTTTTTCCTTGTTATAAAAGCATTCAGTTGAAACTCTTTGGAGGTTTTGGATACTAGAGCTGGATTAATGAGCAGAGTGTCCCTAATATCATGCTGAAGCATTAGTTCATTATTGACTCAGGGAGAAGAGTGATACCTATTCCATCTCAAACAGTACTTCCTATGAAGTGAGCTGTAGCTCACGAAAGCTTATGCTCAAATAAATTGGTTAGTCTCTAAGGTGCCACAAGTACTCCTTTTCTTTTTTTAGTACTTCCTATAGCACTTTTCCTTTGAGTTCTTCTATCCAAATACTGACCTTTTCCAATCCTTTTCTGCCTGTGAAGTCTAGCACAACTTGAAATGATTTAGCTGCAAGGAATTTTGACAAGCTTTTACCTTCCATTTATCCTTGAAGTTAAGAACACCTTGTAATAGTGAAATCAAGCAATCTCACTGGCTCCAGTATTAGGAATGCATTAAAAAAAAATCCCCTGCTTGCTTACAAAAAAATCTAACCTGGGAACAATTTTTTTCATTGTTTTTCCTCTCTCTGTTTAGTATATATTTTCAGGATTATGAAATGAGTATTTGTAAAATAAAAAATGTAAACTTTGATCAATACAACAGCAAATACCTCTCCTTTTGGGGAATTCTTCCTCTGTACTAAATAATGGCAAGCTCTATATATCTTTATACCTACACATCTCTTGGAATGCTAAAAATAATGGTGCCTTTAGGAATTGTACACTACCTAGTTTGTGAAAGATGACGTGAGGCACTTTTGCTCTGTACATTTTATTTTTATATTGCTTAACATTATTGTTATTTCTGAGCCTGATTTACAGTTACCCAGGGGTACTCATAACCCTTTTGATGTTATTTCTACAAATAACAAAAGCAGACAAAAGCAGATTTTCCCTTAAGGATTGGCCAGTTTCAGTGCTTGTTTCAAGTTTCTGCTGTTTGCTCAATCCATTAAGAGCTTCTTCAAAGACATAAAATAGCAGCCCATCACCTTGAATGCTACAAGAAAAAAAATGTGTGTATAAAGACTGCCAACTCACACTTTCACTCTGCTGTAGATAAGCAGAAAACATTGACATATAACACACTACCTGGAATACTGCCTATGGATTTAGCATAACTCTGCAAGAGGTTTCGGTTCTGAAGTATTTCACTGTCGGTCAGAGCTGCATGAAAATATTCATATCAGATATAAACCCAGGGCAAATAGACAGTGTGCCTAATGCAAGCTTGAGACTAAAAATTGGTGATGGGTTTAAACATTACTTCTACTTTGTATTTTTTCTGCATATCAGAGTATACTGCTGCTTTAAATAAAATTTTTTTCATGAGCTTTGCACTGCATGCTGAAGCTAAGGTAGCATATACAGTCTGTGCCAAGCTTCTCGGGGCTTAAAGTGCTCGGCATGTGGTGCACTAACTATATATGATCGTAAAACACAACTAGAAAGTAGACCTCACTGGTCAGCAATTCTCAGACCTGAACTATGTACTGACAAGTGACTACTACAAAAAAATCATTAATAAATCCCCACACAAAAATCTTTGTTAGGTGAAACTAAGGTTGTAGCTATATATAAATGTTTTATGTTTTTATTAGACTTCCAAGAACACTAGAGTTAAAAGAAAGAATTGGAAACTCAGGAAATGAAGATTTTACAAAAAAACCACAAATATTTGGAAGTACGGAAGGTCATAGTTACCTCTGCCCTCCATTGATCCTTGCCTCCCATCTTTAGTCCTTTGTAAAATGTGTTAAATTTGGATGAAGGACTTTTTCTAAAGTCTCAGGAATCCACAGACTACAGACCAGGACATCTTAAATTTGGAGAAGGCACTCTACTTATGCAACTTGCAAGTGGAACATCAGAAATTTGCCTCAGATAGCATTTATAAATGGCTTTATGTATCTGTTGTTGACACACAAATCCTGTGTCTAATGATACTTAGACAACTGCCTGCCCAGTCACAGGACTGACTCCATAAGGAAGAGTGGGGGACAATTACATTTAGTATTCTATCAGTTTAATCAACAATTTGAAAAACAGCTTTTCTTCTGTGAAGCGTATAATGACAACAAAGAAAGCCATAGTTGACACAACCACCATACGTTTGAAAGTAAATTGTTCTTGTCTTGGTGGTCAGTGATAAAATGAAAGTATTATGAGTGGATATGGTAGTCTGAGCATTTCATTATTTCAGGCCTTCATTACAGAAGCAGAGTTAAGGTCATCTGGGTACCTCAAATATAAATTTTCACACTTACAAATGCTTGGGATTCTTATAAGACAACTGTTTCCTGGGTTTCTACAAGTTTTGAAATCTAACACCTGAAAAGTAATCAACACTCAGTGTAATGATGTGTGTCTGCAAGGTTAACTTAATCTTAACGTATGCAAGTGGCAGTGCATTTCCTTGTTTGTTTGTTTTTTCAAATGGTCCTAAGATTGCCTATAGAAGAGGTCTGTTTCTACAGATGCCAGAAGGGCCACAAGACAAGAAGTCCTGATTCAGCAGACCTTAGGAAGCCCTTGGAACAAGGGTGGGTATACCCTCTTATTCTTTTCACAATAATTTCTCTGCTACCCCCACCATCCAATGGAGGGAGTCCTGACGCTGCAGACCTCCCTTGGGCCTGAAAAATTGAGTCTTACTCCTAAGAATTTTGGAGGTCCTCGGAATCATGGCACCCCTCCTGTAGGGTCAAATAGGTTCATCAAAGTGGTCTTCCCTCCTGTTAACCCACTGTACACAGGGACTAGGGCTGGGAAAATAGAGCCGGCATGAGGTCTGAGGGGTTAGAAGAAGCAAGGGAAGGAGGGAAGGAAGGAAGGGAACCTCTTCCCTAACCTACTGTACCTCCTGGTGCTCCCTGACTGCACTGGAAGGTGTCCTGGGGAGTGAGACAGCCACTTCCACTCCTGCGGATTCCTTGGCCCTGTGCAGGGAGACCCACGGCATGAATAGTCCTGTTGCCACTCTGATCTAGCTGGAACATATGGTATGTCTTCACTACAGATTTAATTCAGGCGATCAACACTTGGCTTAGCCTAGTCTGGGGGTAAGTTGCCACTCTGCAAAGCCATACCCAAGTTACTGGGTCCTAACTGGTGCTGCGTTCACCAGTGTGTATCGCTGGGACATCTCACATGCTTCTTTGTCTTGCAGTAAATTGAGCTGCTCTATGATTCTTTCCCATTGAATTGTGGAAGAACTGGTCTGTCCTGACCACATAGGGAAATTGTGGGAAGGCTTTTGATTACTATCAGCACTCAAATGATTTATCCTGTACCTTCACTACAAAGTGGGCAGGTTTCCCAGTTCGAGTGAAAGGATCATATAGCCTATACCTGACGATAGACCAGCTAGGCTAGGTTAAAAGCACCATTGAACATGAGTGAGAGTATTGCATGTGTGGATGGAAGGGTGATTAGAGAAAACACCTGAGTAAGAGCCTGAGTTAACTATGGCAGGAGGATCCTCCATCCATCACCATTCCACACTGCTTTTTGGTCAGCAGTTTCAAAACGGATAAAATGGGAAGTTGGCATACAGATTGGGGCAGCATCAGTATAGTTTAGCTTCCTTAAATGTGTAATTCTGTACTGGAAAATGTTTAGTTTTATTGTAAGTTTAACCTTAACTCTGAATTTCCTGGTGGTAGTGGGGCAAGGTTTGTTTTGGAACTACAGCATTGTAAGGGTTTTACTCTTATTTATTAGAGAAAAGTTAAAACTGAGGGAACATAAAATACTTTTTTGGTTGAGGACTTATTTGGTTTTCTTACAAATGGTTCTAGTGTGGGAATGGGGAGAAGCTGGAGGAGCATTCCCCACTTCCTATGTGCTTCCTCCAGTCTGCTAGGGCAGAGCAGACCTTAGGAGGTACACAGAAACAGGGCTCTGACTGATTAAATCCATTATAACCCTGATGAGTCTTCAGAAGCTCACTGGAGGACTCTCTACTCCTCAGAAATTAGGAGGGTCATGGGGCCCTCATAAGGTCCACACACGTGAGTGTTCTTTTGTATGGACCTAAGGAGAGTCACAGTAAAGGGAAATGCTTCCTCCTCCACCTTTATGTCGTCCTCATAAGGTTCCCAGGAAGCCTTATGAAGTTTGTTGAGGGGACCTCAATGGCTCTCCAGAGGCTATTGGGGATCCAGCCCTTCAGTACGCTCTTCACTGGCCAAGTACTCCTTCCCTTCCTCTCTTCCCCTGACAAGCCTTAGGAACCTTGTTTATGTCTGATCAGATAAAATCAGATTGTCAGCACTCAACAAGACAAAACAGGATTCTCAATCTCCACACTCCCAACTAGGATTCCTCAGGGACTGGCAATGCTATTTAGGAACAATTACAAAATCACAGAAATGTAGATTTGGAAGAGACTTTGAGAGGTCTTATAATCCAGTCCCCTATGCAGAGGCAGGACTAAGTAAAATTATACCATCCCTGACAGACGTTTGTCTAAGTTGTTCTTAAAAAGCTCCAATGAGGGGGATTCAACCACTTCGCTGGGAAGCCTATTCCAATGCTTAACTACCTATATAGTTAAATGAGATAAAAAAAATCCTACATCTCCTTTATTGCAGATTAAGCCCATTAAAACTTTTTGTCCTACCTTCGGTGGACATGGAGAACAATTAATCACAATCCTCTTTATAACAGTCTTAACATATTTGAAGACTGTTGTTAGGTCTCCCCCTCAGTCTGCTTTTCTGAAGACTCAACATGCCCAGGGTTTTTTTTTTAAACTTTTCCTCATAGGTCAAGTTTTCTAAACATATCATCATGTGAGTTGCTCTCCTCTGGACTCTCTCTAATTAGTCCTAAACCGTGGTGCCCCAAACTAGACACAGTACTTCAGCTGAGGCCCACTAGTGCAATGTAGAAAGGAACAATTACCTCCCATGTCTTAAATATGACATTCCTGTTAATACACACCAGAATGATATTTGATACAGGTAATTTTCCCTCTGTTAAAATTCACCCCTTCTTGTCAACTGTTGAGAATAGGCCACTTCCACCTTAATTGAATTGGCCTCATTAGCACTGACCCTCCACTTTGTAAGGCAACTCCCATCTTTTCATGTGCTGTAATATATATACCCCTTGCTGTATTTTTGACTCCATGCATCTGATGAAGTGGGTTTTAGCCCACAGAAGCTTATGCCCAAATAAATCTTAGTCTAAAGTGTCACAAGGACTCCTTGTTGTTTTTGCTGATACAGACTAACACGGCTACCACTCTGAAACCTTACCTATGGAGTGGCATTAGTGCCTAACCACTGGGATAAGTTATTAAAGTAATAAACTACAGAATGCCTGCAAGATGAATTTTAAAAAGAGACAGATTACACTGTTATAAATCCCAAGCATATGTGAAGTGATGGACACCATACTATTCTTTTCAAAGCACACTTATCTTTTAGCCTATCAGTAATACTCATTTTCTCCAGTCAACTACTGTCAGCAACCAGTCATACTCTGTCAATGCAGCAGCAAGCACTGAAAAACAGCTTAATGTAGTATATTGCACTGTGTCTGGGATGAGGTAAGAACATCCCATTATCTTCAACCAGAAATTCATTTACAGAAATCCCTTTTTAGTCCTAGACAAACTATTTGGAGATAGTTTAACTCACCCTTCATGATCTCTTATAATAAAAACCCTGGCTTTGCATATTTTGAAAACTTGCACATTTCTACTCTTGCAAGCTGCAGACCACTCAATGCTGAGATATAATAATTATTTATTTATAGGGAATAGTATGGTGTTATCAGTTATGTGATGCCTCTCCAATATTTCTCACAAACAGATGCACATGCACTGGGAAAATATGCAGAAAAGAATTCGGATGTCTAATGACTATCTTTGTTTGGAAGCCACTTCTGTTTAATAATCAGAAAGTAATCATACCAGCATCCTTGCTTCCCTAATAAGCATGTCACATTACTTTTTTCTTTAAGATCACAAAGTCAATTAAAGACAAAATTGAGGGATAAGATATAACAAATTTTCAATCAGATGCACCAGACACTTGAAATCAATTACTGGAAAGTGTCATAAATCATTGGATTGTTTGTATTAAAATCACTGACAAGCAACTGATTTTTAATCCACATATTTACAGTTAGTGTTTTTCTAATATAGGATATTGAATATCACATACTGTGGCCAGTTTATAAGTTAGATCTTGCATCAAAAGGAATTTTGCTTAGTTATATTAAACAATTAAAGAAGCGGGAGGAGAGGGGGGGTCTTCATAAGGCTCAGTTTCCCTTTTCATGGGAACATTTCTTGCGCTCAGAAATTTGGCCCAAAATGTTATGCTCCAAAAATGACTTACGGGGACAAATCTGATCACTTGTGCCACTACCTTGTTGACTTCAAGTGGTTAAGGGCACAAGTGATCAGATCTGCACCTGCATTTCAACTGTGTCTACAAGCTGTAGATCTTATTTATGTTGGCAAAACAGAAGAACACAATTAGAAAAAATTAACACATAGTCTATCATTACACCAAAGAAGGAAAAAATGGAGGAAAGAAAAACAGGAAAAAGAAACTTCAGAAATAAGTACTTTGAAGCACTGAAATTGTGTCTCTGTGATACTCTACACAGTACTTACCTAATATCTGTGCACGTTATACATGTGATATGCCGGCTGTTTGTTGTAATGAGGTTCAAAGCCACAGATGTTTCATTGTCAGAAGTTGGGTGTGCTCCACATTTAAAATAAAACTCCTGAAATATTGAAGGAGAGATAAAGAGAAGATTACATACCTGTAGCTCATGTCTTCTCTTTATCTTAGTCTAGCTGACATTTGAGACAGCAGAAAGAAAATCACCACTGCCAGCACTAAAGGGGGGTATTCATTACAAATGATTTAGAATGAATTCCCTGCAAAAGCTCCTTGCTAGGCACATATTTTGTTCTTTGCAAAAAAAACCCTAATGAAGGCCATATCCCATACTGCATAGTTTCAATATTAGTAGTACACAGTATGATTTTCTGGATCCATAGAGAAAAAAGTACCACATGAAACCACAGAGGTCCGGGCATTATGATGCATGATGCTACACACTGTAACATATTAATGCTTTTCCTCAAATTTTCATCACAAAAGTTACTGTCATATGAAAACTAAGGATAAAATTTATAATGCCTTGCTCTAAATAAGTGAAGACTGGTCTTATTTCTGTGACAATGGAAGCCTATATAGTATCGCATTACCAGTTTCAGAGTAACAGCCGTGTTAGTCTGTATTCGCAAAAAGAAAAGGAGTCCTTGTGGCACCTTAGAGACTAACCAATTTATTTGAGCATGAGCTTTCGTGAGCTACAGCTCACTTCATCGGATGCATACTGTGGAAACTAACAAGAAGCTCCAGCTCCCTAACTAAGAACACATTTTACATTAACCACTGTATTTGAGTTAAGTTATTCTAGACTAGTTTTATTCTATACAGCTTCTTGTATCACCCTCATCAGCCCAGTATTGGAGTACCTTCCAGCAGTCCATTAAGCAACATGACTAACATCTGTTGTGTGAGTTGTTCCCTTTCATCCTCTCCTGAAAAGGAAGATTGTGGGTATAGTGTTGAATGCTGGTTTGTGGGGCTCATCCCTTGGGAGGTGGGGGGGACACAATGAGATCATCAGGGGTGTGGAAGGTGGGCCATGGGGCTGCAGCCAGTGAGGTGGCCTGGCTAGGCAGGGCAGCTGCAGGGAGGGCACACAGGGAGTCTGCAGCAGTCAGGGAACGGGGAAACTGCCCTGTACACACAGCCTGCCACAGTCCTTCATATTTTAAACCCACTGGACCCCGTGAGAATGAAAGCCTCTGGACAGTGGGGAGGGAAGGGGAAGGAGCCCTGGTCCACTACATGCTGCCATGGGCTCCTCATGAAATTGTGCCAGCCAGGTCCTGCCACCGTGCCAGGAGGGAGCCGTCCACACCGCTCATTGAGTCACTTTCTGCCCCAGATGGACAGGAATCACAAGGGAGCACTATGACTCCCATGGAGAAGCGGGGGGAGGCCACACAACTAAAAAAAAAATCTGGGAACCTTGAGTGTAGAGGGATCCATCACTGGCTGGTGTGCCCTCTCCGGGGTGGTCATGGCACAGCAGCCACCTTTAGTCCATTGCCCTTGGGGGGCAGCTCCTTGGGCCACTCAGTATTTGGTTCCTTCTTGCAACTCAGCCTTACTGAGCTTAGAGCCTCACTGCTTCTAGAGTAACCACAAAGTCCAACCAAACACCCAAAGGCTTAGTGCCCACATAGCAGGTCTTCAGTCCTGATCTGGGCTTAACAGTCCTTGCCCCTTTCCTCCTGAGACTTACACTGCCCTTCCTGTGAGTGCCCGGTAGGGACCCCAGGCCTGTTCTCTGCTCCAGGCTCCTGCCCAGAGAACTTGTAATAAGCAGCAAGAGTCTGTTTTTCATGATCCCTCGCTGGTTCCCTGGCTGCTTCCTACCTTTACCTGCATGAAAGCGTCTATCCTGGAGCTGCGCCCTCCAGTCTTGTCTCTGTGCAGCTTTTCTTAGCCTGTTGCTAAGGAACTTTCTCAGGGTATCCCCAAGCTTCTCTGGCTGCCGCCTAGAGACACTTTGCCCCTGCTGCCGTCTCCTTTCAGGACCAGGGTACAAGCTCCCTACTACAGCTCTGCTTTCTCAGATCTCCTCCTGGGCCCTGCAGCCCTTCCTTTACCAGAACCACCCCCTCTGGTTCTCTACAGCTGGGTCTAATTGTCAATTAGCATCTCCCCTCCTGCTGCCACAGACTGGACTAATTGGGCCCTCAGGCTCCCTCTTAAACCTATATTTGCCAATGTCGAGAACATGTCCCTTCACAATAGTGTAGTGCAGGGGTTGTCAAACTTCATCGCACCGTGACCCCCTTCTGACAACAAAATTACAGGACCCCAGGAGGCGGGACCAAAACCTGAGCCTGCCTGATCCCCGCTGCCCCAAGTGGGGTGTGTGGGGGGGGGGGGGGCGCAAAGCCAAAGCCGGACTGCTACCACCCTGGGAAGAGGGGGATGGGGGCAAAGCCCAAGTCCAAGCCCAAGGGCTTTAGCCCCAGGCGGGGGAGCCTGTAACCTGAGCCCCACCACCCAGGGCTGAAGTCCTTGGGTTTTGGCTCTGGGCAGTGGAGCTGGGCTTTGGTCCCAACAAATCTAATGCCAGTCCTGGCAACCCTATTAAAACAGGGTGGTGACCCACTTTGGTGTCCCGACCCACAGTTTGAGAACCACTGGTGTAGTGTTTTGTTTTGATAGGGTTTGATTTCAGAGGTTTATTTTTTTTTGGGGGGGGGTGTTAAATTTACACACTGGCATGTGTTTATACTGACATATTGTCAACAGTTACTGGGGGCTAAATCATGGTCCCATAATGTTCCATAAGGTTGGAATTAGATCCGTAGGCCCCTTTTTGGATGAGCTTTTGCCTTTCTGTCTTCCCGCCCCTTCTCTGGCCCCAATTCAGCAAGGTACT
Source organism: Eretmochelys imbricata (assembly GCF_965152235.1). NCBI lineage: Eukaryota > Metazoa > Chordata > Testudines > Cheloniidae > Eretmochelys > Eretmochelys imbricata. The sequence continues at coordinate 122,304,055 of NC_135574.1, forward strand.
TAAGCACAAACTTAACTGTAAGCATGTGAATAGCCCAGTGGAACTAGTTGCATGTTCAGAGTTACGCTTGCGCTTACATATATTGCTGCACTGGGGCCTCAACTTATTTTAAACCTTGTTTCTTTTATATGTAGTTCAATCTTTGCAGTAATTCACTGATATTTTAGTTTTAGTGAAACAATTTGGATTTTTTTATTTTAATTCAGTCCTGTGAGTTTCTACTTGCTTTACTACTTCACTTCCCCAGTACCATGGAGTATTGTGGTCACTCTATTTATAGAAGTAAAGGAATATTGACCGCCCCGTGTTCAAAGCAGGGAGATTAAGGGCATAGAAAATACAAAACAGAAAGAAAACTTTTGGTAAAAGTGATTCACCCACTAGTAATATACCTTGCATTTGTCCACAAGCAAAAAGAAATATTGAGCAATAAAAATGGCGAGCTCTAAAACACATGAAATGGCTTTAGACATAGAGTCTTGCGCTTTTTTTTTTTTAAAGCATCCTTATTTCTCTGGCACAGAATTTAATACTATTTTTATCTCTGTTTGCTTTATTGCAAGCACTGCCAACAATCATAAACTATGCCCTCACAGACAAAAGTGTGCAAAATCTAGTATATAGGTTTAATGGCTTTACAAGTTCTTGATACTCCTCAGAGGTGGTGATAGCCCACTGGGGGCCATAAACAGGAATATTTTGTGCCCCCCCTCCACACAACACATATTAATAATTAAAAGGAGGCCTGTAAGGGACCTCAGCCGGGGCTCCTCCCTCGGCGGGGTGGTGGGGCACCACACTACCTCACTACACTCTCGGCTGGGTGGGGGAATACCCAGTCTATGGCCCAGACCCTCAGGCTGGGTCCCGCAAGCAGTTCGATATAAGCCCAGGACCCGGGTCAGGGTGGGGCAGCAAAGAAACAGTCAGGTGCTCAGGCCCTTAGGCAGGGGCTGAGCAAATAGTTCAACATAAACCCAGGCCCTGGCTTTAGCACCCAGGGGGAGGGGGAGACTGCCACCCACAAAGTGGGTGGCAGGGGGGACGCAGACCCACCCACTCCACTGTGCCCCAGCCCGGGGCCCTAGCAGTGGTCAAAGTCCTGCTGCTGAGTCAGTGGCGATTCTGGCTGCAACACACTGATGTTGGCTCTGGCAGTGCTGCAGCCATACTGGGGTCGGCTGCCCCCAGGCTACTTCCGGACTCCCCCTCCTAGGGTACCTGGTCAGGGTGGTATCCTCGGAGGGCTCCAGCACCATGGGCTCCTGTGGGGTAGGCTCGGCCGCTCCTCAGGGCAGCTGCCGAGGGGTAGGCACAGCCACTCCTTGGGGCGTCAATCAGCGTCAGGCCTCGGCCAGTCCGGCCAGTCCTCAGGTCGGCCGCGGCTTGCCGGGGTCTCCCAAGTTGGAGCCAGGCCAAGGACGTCTGGCCTCTCCAGCTGCTGTTGCCCAACTGAGCTCAAGGGTTGGACTTTTCTAATTCCTGTCCTGCGCCTTGACCTCTGAGGGGCGGGCGCAGGATCCATTGGCTCCACCCACTTTGGTGTCTGGGGGTTTCGTCCCTCGGCGGGATGGTAGGGCACCACACTGCCTCACTACACACACACCCTCAAGTCTGGCTCCCATTCATCGGGGCCAGACCCTTCCAACTCTCCCAGGCGGGACAAGAAATCTGCATTCGCATAGTCCTTACCTGCCCTATGGCAGAGAGTAAAAGCATAGGGCTGCAGTGCTAGGTACCAACGCGTTAGTATCATATTATTATTTTTCATTTTGGCCAACCACTGAAGCGCAGCATGGTCGTGACCAGCATGAACGGGGCCCCACAGAGGTAGTATCGCAACGCATCACAGGCCCATTTCACTGCCAGGGCCTCCTTCTCTATCACCGCATAGTTCCGCTCTCGTGGAAACAACTTCCGACTGAGGTATAAGGTTGAGTGTTCTTCTCCATCCACTTCCTGGGACAGAACAGCCCCAAGTCCTACCTGCGAGGTGTCCGTCTGGAGGATGAACTCTCAGTTAAGGTCGGGGCTGTATAGGACAGGCTCACAGCAGAGACTGTCTTTGAGTGCCTGGAAGGCGTCCGCGCACTCTGAGGTCCACACTATATGTCGGGGGCTGTCTTTGGTCAAAAACCCTGTTAAATGGGCTGTGATCGACACGAAGCCGGGAATAAACTGCCGGTAGTAGCCCACAAGTCCCAGGAACTGGCGCACTTAGCACTTTGTGGTGGGTGGTAGGCAGGCCGCCAGGGCCTGAACTTTTCCCACGAGGGGTCTCACCTGTCCCCTCTCGATAGTGTACCCTAGATAGGTGGTCTCTTGCCATCCAATGCGGCATTTTTTTGGATTGGTGGTTAATCCTGCTGCCCGCAGGGACCTCAGAACCGCCGCTACCCGTTCCAGGTGGTTCTCCCAATGGCAGCTGTAAATAACGATATCGTCCGGGTACGCGGTAGCGTACTTTCAGCAGGGTTGAAGGAGGCAGTCCATCAGCCCTTGAAACGTTGCCAAGGCCCCATGGAGACCGAAGGGCATTTGAGTGAACTGATACAGGCCTGTGGAGGTGGCAAATGCTGTCTTTTCCCCGGATGCAGGGTCAAGTGGGATCTGCCAGTATCCTTTGCTCAGACCAAGGGTGGTGAGAGAGCGAGCCTCTCCTAAGCAGCCCAGCAGTTCGTCAACCCGAGGCATCGGGTACGCGTCGAATTTTGAAATGGCACTGACGTGTCAGAAGTCAATACAGAACCGCTGCGTGCCATCGGGTTTGGGTACCAGCACCACTGGGTTGCGCCACTCGCTTTGCGATGGTTCAATGACCCCCAAGTCTAGCATAGCTTGAACTTCCTCCTCGACAACTTGCCACATGCAGTGTGGCAAGGGCCTATTCGATTCCCGGATCACCACTCCAGGCTCCGTCTGAATGGTGTGGTGAACGAGGGTCGTGCGGCCCAGCTGGGCGGTGAAAGTTCTGGGGAATGCCTGCAGGAGGCACTGAGTCTGCTTACATTGCTCCTCAGTCAAGATTTCTCCAAGCTGGGGTGCTGAGGAGTCCTCGGTCAAGGGTACTCGGGGGCCCAATTAGGACTCCAGGGGGCAGGGGTTAATTAGAAGGCCCTCTCGTTCTCGCCAGGGCTTCAGGAGGTTAACATGGTACCGCTGAGTTTTCTTACGCCGGTCAGGCTGGTGAATCTCATAGGTGCCCAGTCCAACCTTTCGGACCACCTCATATGGCCCCTGCCAACAGGCCAATAGTTTTGATTCACTGGAGGGCAGGAGGAACAGGACCTGATCGCCGGGTTTGAAATTGCGGACACAGGTCTCCCGGTTGTATGTTTGGGTCTGAGCTTCCTGAGCCGCCTTCAAGTTCTACCAAGCTAGAGCTCCCATCTGAGCGAGGTGTTCTTGAAGCTGGAGGATGTACTTCAAAAGGCCCTAGGTTGGTGACGGGGCTTGCTCCCATGTCTCCCTCATGAGGTCCAGTAGCCCCCTTGGGCAACTTCCATACAATAGCTTGAAAGGGGAAAATTTTGTGGAGGATTGGGGTACTTCACTGATGGCCAGAAGCAAAGGTGGGAGCAGCTGGTCCCAGTGGTGTAGGTTCTCTGGAGCAAATTTACGTAGCATGTCTTTGAGGGTACAGTTGAACCGTTCCACCAAGCCGTCGGTTTGCGGGTGGTAGATAGAGGTGGTGGTGGTTCTGGTGGTGATGCTCCATAGCATGACGGCTTCGGGGAAATGGGTGGCGTAATCCACGATGACCAGCATGTACTGGAACCCAGCCATACTCTTCAGGAGGGGGCCCACCAAGTCCATGGCCACTCGATCAAATGGTGTTTCTATGATGGGCATGGGAATCAGTGGGGCCTGAGGCGTCCGTGAGGGAGCAGCCAGCTGACATTCTGGAGAGGAATTATAATAGTTCCTCACCTCCTGGTGCATCCTGAGCCAGAAGAACTGTGTCAAAATTCGGGTGAGGGTCTTTTCCTGTCCCAAGTGCCCTGCCGCTGGGATGTCGAGGGAGAGTTTCATTACTGCTCATCAGTGACATCGCAGCACTAGCAGTTCGGTCTGGACCTCTCCAGTGTGGGGATCTCGTTCCACCCGATAGAGACGGTCACAGCGTAACTCAAAATGGGGCTACACCTTTGCTCAGCATGGATCCATCAGGGTCCCATCAATGGCCGCTAGCTGCTCATACGCTCGACTAAGGATAGGGTCTTCCCGTTGGTCAAGCAGAAGTCGATGCTAACCCGAGATTCATCGGCAGACGTCGGCGCCGGGTCCTCGGGCTCTCCTCTCTGTCCATTGGGGTCCCTTCCACCCCCTCCTCTGTGTGGGTCTCAAGGCAGCTTTCCAGTGCTGGAGTGATTTCCGGGCCTTCCACGGCATCAAACGAAGGACCCCTGGGATCATGTCCTAGGATCATGGGGTAGGCTAGTCGCGGGGCCAGGCCAACCACCGTCAGCCGCATGACCCCATCAACTGTTAGCCGGACTCGGGCACTGGCTTAGGGCCATACATCGTCATAGATACGCTGCAACCTGGTGGTCCAAGAGGAGGTCTGCCAAAAGGCCTAAGCTTTGGCGGATGAGGGTCTGACCGCAGCCTGAGTCAATCAGGGCCAGGGTCAGGCAATCCTTGACAACTACTGGCACTGTAATCTTGGTGGCCTGTGGCCCTCAGGTGCGGTTTTCCCCCGTGCAAACATGCCCGAAACAGCAGTCCATCTCAGTGCAGTCCCGTTGCAAGTGTCCACATTTCCCACAGAAGAAACAGGGCCTGAGCTCTGGTAGTCTGGGCTGGGCAGATGCTCGCTCGGGGCTCCTTGGGGGCTTCGATTGGTCCTTCTGACCACTGTCTCAGGGGCCCGAGGGGCTGGTCGAACCGGCCCCTCGGGACATTGATACCGGGGCTCCTGGCCCTGCAAAGAGTTTCACAGCTCGACCCGGGCGCTCCCCTTTCCCCCTAGGTTAGGGCGGTCGGGCCCTCATGGGTGGGCTCGAATAGCCGGTCCCACTGGGGCTTCAGCCCGCAAGGAAATCTTCCATTAGGGCGATGGTGGCAGTTAGCGTTGCAGGCCGATGGCTGAGGACCCAGGCCCTTCCTCGTGGTGAGAGGATGTGGACGAACTGTTCCAGGATGACTTGCACAGTGAGTTCATCTGGGGTTCGCCTCTCGGGTTGTAGCCACCACTTGCATGCCTCCCTCAGCTCCTGGGCCACCAACCGGTCAAGCACCCGCGGTGTAGGTCAAATTCTGGAACCGCTGCCAGAAGGTTTCCAGGCTGACATCTAAGGCTTCTAGAATTGCCGCCTTTACCTGGGTGTAATCCCGCGTGTCCTCCATGGATAGCCCCCGGTACACATCTTGGGTAGTCCCGGCCAGATATGGGCCCAGGAGGGTGGCCCACTGGTAGCGTGCCCCCCTTTCAAAAGTCACCAAAAAGGCTTCAGGATCATCCTCCAGTCCCATTTTGGTTAGTCGCACTGGCACAGTGGGCCGGGGTGCCCCGGCAGTGTCTTCCGGCTGGGGCTCCGGGGGGGCCATGGCAGTGCCGCTGTCAGCTGCTGTATGCCTTGTCTCTGGAACTCCTGAATCTGCACCCCCAGGTCCCAAATCTGCTGCTGCTGCTGGATCCCCAGTTGCTGGATGAGCTGCTGGAACTGGGCTGCTTGCTGTTGCTCCTAGCTCTCTGTCAGGAGCTTAAAAAGTCTGGATAAATCCATGACTTCTTCGGGGGACAACGACCCCTCCCCCCGCCCCAGGCTCCTTCTCATAGGGGTCAAGGGCTCGTGCCCACGTTCTCCACCAGGTGTAAGGGAACTCAACCGGGGCTCGTCCCTTGGCGGGGTGGTGGGGCACCACACCACCTCACAACACTCTCAGCTGGGTTGGGAAATACCCAGTCTATGGCCCAGACCCTCAGGCTGCGTCCCGCAAGCAGTTCAGTATAGGCCCAGGCCCCGGGTCAGGGTGGGGCAGCAACCAAACAGTCAGGTGCTCATGCCCTTAGTTGGAGGCTGAGCAAATAGTTCAACATAAGCCCAGGCCCTGGCTTTAGCAACCGGGGGACAGGGAGACTGCCACCTGCGAGGTGGGTGGCAGGGGGGACGTAGACCCACCCACTCCACTGTGTCCCAGCCCGGGGCCCTAGCAGTGGTCAAAGACCCACTGCTGTGTCAGTGGCGATCCCAGCCACAACACACTGACATTGGCTCTGGAAGTGCTGCAGCCAGACTGGGGTCGGCTGCCCCCGGGCTACTTCTGGACTCCCCCTCCTAGGGTACCTGGGTCAGGGTGGTGTCCTCAGAGGGTTCCAGCACCATGGGCTCCTCTGGGTCGCCAGTGAGGGGTAGACTTGGCCACTCCTCTGGGTAGCTGCCAAGGGGTAGGTTTGGCCGCTCCTCTGGGTGTCGATCAGTGTCAGGCCTCAGCTGGTCCGACCAGTCCTTGGGTCGGCCGCAGCTTGCCAGGGTCTCCCAGGTTGGAGCCAGGCCAAGGACGTCTGGCCTCTCCAGCTGCTGTTGCCCAACTGAGCTCCAGGGTTGGGATTTCTGCTTCCTGTTCTGCGCCTTGACCTCTGAGGGGCAGGCGCAGGATCCATTGGCTCCGCCCACTTTGGTGTCGCGGGGGGGGTCATCCCTGAGTGGGGTGGTGGGGCACCACACCGCCTCACTACAGGGCCCCCTTGAATTGCTTAAGCTGCTTATGCCTATCACCAGCTCTGATATTCCCTATCCTTTCTGTTGAGAGACAAAAGAACTTCCTTCTGATTCTGTAAATTTGATGAAGAAATATACAGTGAGAATGAGAGCAGGCTACAGAATAGCCTACAACCTACTCCCTGCATAGTACAAGTAGGTGACATTTGTCAAAATGGACTTCATATATACCTCAGTATGCATCCTAATTCAAATGGAAGGAGATAGAGAATTAATATTCCAATACATGCCTGCAATCAGACAGATGAAACCATCAAGAATACTAAGAAGCAAATCACAGGAAGATGCAAATACAGAACAGTGACTATATTTTGAAAGTCACAACCCTCACATGTCATAAAAACAGAGCAGTAAAAACAATGCTGTCAGACAAACTAATAAAGCTAATAGCTAGCTGCCAACTAGAACGATGCATTCTGTTTTCTTTTGGTTATTTCTTACAATACTGTGGTGGCTATTTTGTTCTAGTCACGTGTAAAGATCTCCTCATGAACATTTTCAGAAGTAACTTATCCATTTCATATTTCAACCTCTGGGATGTAGGAAGTGTTGTCTAGAGGTTAGAGCAAAGGATGGGCAGTCAAGAATCCTGGATTATATTCCCAGCTCTACACTTGACTTTCTTTGTCACTATGGGAAAGTCACTTACCTCCCTATCCCTTCAGTTTATCAATTTATGAAAATTTCTTTAAAATACTTCCTAGAAAGATGCGTTGTCACTCATAACTACATTTGTAAAACACTACAATGTCTACTGAAAGGCTTTTTGGAAGTATTATTTCAAATAACAAAACAACACAATTAGCCTTAGAAGATATACAATGTACTAGGAGCTAGAAACCCATAGAGTAAACCACAATTTTTTAAAAAATAAATGATAATTATAATAAAAATAAAGGACTGTTCTAAAATATAGAGAATTCACTCCTAGGTTTAGAGCCTATGAGCCATGTGTTAGCTCAGAGAAAGCGTTTATGGTTGGGATAGAAAAATTGAAGAAAAAAAAGTGCTTTATAATGACCATGTTGAAAGTAGAGCAGCAACATAATGAAAATAACCCAGTTACAAAGCTTGTCTCCTAAGACCCTCCTCAAAGAAACAAAAGGTACAAACTGGAAGGAATGCGCTGTACTGCAAATCATGTCCTGTGACTGAAGTCCCTAAATACTTGCAAAAGTGACTGGAGTGCACATACTGACGCATGTGGTATGTTGCATGTTACATGACTCGTTATACACAATGAGGAATATATGTGTATGCATACACACACACACACACACACGCACACACACAAAGTGCACTCACTGCAAGTGCCACTCTTACTGACTTGGCCCTCCGCAGGTCATTTTAAAGTCTCTCCCCTTCTGGGGTATCAATGTCTCACATGGACAGTGTTCCACACAACACAAGTCACCAATATGACATCTTCTGTCCCTCCAGGGTTCCTCTTTATTCCACTCGTCAGAGCAGTAGCTTCAGAGCTTCTCTATGTGGCATTTTAACAAAGTTCCAAAAGCAAAACGCAAACTACAACAAAAGCAACTTCAGTCCCTTTCCTGGATTTGTATTTTTAAACCATCCTGGGTCCTCCCCAACTCTCCACTCTTCCTCAGAACACCGAGTGTCAGGGACCACCTCCCTGGAATCTTCCCTTTGACAGGATCCTCAATGCCAAACACTTGCCCCAAAGCATTGTGCCTGTCAGTTGGGCTTCAAAAGTCCCCTACCCCTCTCCCATAACAGCCAGGGAATAAACTCCCTCCTAAAGCTCCTGTGTTCTCTACTACCTGGAGAGAAACTACAAGTTTCTGCCCATCTCTCCCACCACACCTCTTCTACTTCCTCTCTTTATCGACACCACCCAGATCCTCATCCAGCTGAGACTCATCTTAATTGGGCCTGGCCAAGTGCAATAAGGAATCTTAATTGGCCTCAGGTCTGCATTAACCATTTCACCACCTGTATGGGTAAACACAGCATCACACACATACTTTACTCAAAACTATTCTGCTTTGTTTTCATGATACAAAAACTATGGGCTCAACTATGTCCTCAGTTGCAGCCAAAGATCAATGTAACCTTGTTTAGGGTATGTATAAAGTGGAGGTTTACAAGGATTTACATAAGATACATGTATACATAACATATATATATACACACACACAGGTGATATTTTAAGCATCCAATTTAACCATATAAATCAGAAAACTTTTTGCAAATGTGTCCTGAATTACAGGCAACTATGTCTTCAGTTAAGCCAATTTGCACCTTCCCAATTCTGGGCTGCCCCTGGGGACTAGAGCAACTCCCGGAATAATTTAGACAGCCCTGGGTGGCAGTCTAAACTATAGCAGCCTCCCAGAGGCCACCATAGCTCTCATGCCCCCAGCACAACCCCTACACCAGGGCTTGTGAGGAGCCCCTGAAAGGACAGCTCAGAACTCTCTCCAAAATTCTTCTGCCAGCTGGAGCTCTTCCCCTGCTGGATCCAGGACTTTTAGCATCCTTTTATCCAGTGTTCAGGGCCAGGAGTGAAAATCCTACTCTGTATGTTTAATGTAAGCTCTTCATGTATTCCTATGAAACTGTTCCCATTAGGTCGTCAGGTCTCTTGGGTTCAATCCCCTAGGTTTGCCATGGAATTGCTGGGACTCTCTTTCAGACAAGCAGTCATTACTTTCCTGAGAACCAGTGGGAAAAACTAAACACCCTCCTGCTGTACTCTACTTGAAGCCCTCCTGAAGACCAGGAGGAATGGAACAGCAGAGGAGGTGACGGGCCCAATTTGCTCCAAGAACTGGGGTGATGAAGTGTCCCTCCACATCCTGGCACGTATGGATCTATGCTTGAAGAGGGTGGGGAATGGCTGTGTGAGGTCTGTATTCCCCCCTCCTGAAGGAGCAGACTGCTGCCCAAGAATTGCTGTCACAATCTCTTCTCCGCAGGCTCTTCAGCCTGTGCATGATGAGCACATTCTGCCAAATTGCACAACCCCCAAAGCCAACAGCCCTATGCACACTGCTATTAAGCCTAATGGTTAATCCAGACTTGAAACTACCACATTTTTATCATCACTCTATGCTGTTATCCTTAATTTGTACTATGTTATAGACGGTGCCTTCTGAGAACCTTCAATAAGGAAGGCTCCTGTGGACTATCTGCAAAGGATTTATAAAGTCCCCATCACAGTGATATTTGATCACTTCCCAAATATTTGAAAAAACCAAGGTAACAGGGCTGATAACTCACCAGCGCAGTGCCTCCTGTCGGTCGTCCTGGAAATGAGCTCTGCCGCTGTGGAGCGCCCTCTGCAGGCCAGTGTCTCGTCTGCCACTGGCCCACATGTCCCTCCCGGACCCCGGTACCCCTCTATGGCAGGGTTCTGCCCCCTGCAGTAACCCCACAGCTCTGGGTCTCCCCTCCCCTGGGAACCCCCAAACCTCTATCCCCACCTCACCTCAATCTATGGCAATTTAGCCCCTGCTCACTGTGGCAGACTGCAGCGTATAAGCCATTCATCATTGGCAAAGGGGGGTTTGGAACTGCTGCCTTTGCCTAACCCCTGGGCTGCCACCTCTGCAACCTCAGTACCTGGTTTGGCCTTTGACAAGGCATGCAGCCTGGGGAGTTGCCAGGCAGGAGCTCCCCTGCTCCTCTCACCTTTCCCCACCCTGCTCAGTTGCCTGCACCCTCAGCTCCCAGGCAGCTAGAGGGAGAGTCCTGCATGAGCTCCTAGCTAGCAACCCTTTTATAGGGCCCGCTGCAGCCTGCCTGGGGCCTTGCCCCAGTTGTGGCTGCCTCCCCAATCAGCCTCGTGTATTAGCTCCCCCGGGGCAGCCCTTTTCCAGGGCTGTTTTAACCCCTTCAGGGCCGGAGTGGGGGACCACCCCACTACAAGCAACAGTAATATTTTCCCCCACCTGCACTTCCATTCTGTAGTAGGAACAGCTTTATTAAGTATACTTTGGTTTTGGTTGCTTGCTTATGTCTGTGTGAGAGGGTATGTGAGGAAATTACTGAGAAAGCGTTACGATATTTAGTGCTGCATTGAAGTTCTAAAGTGGGTAGTTTTGTGGTCATTCTTCTCTCTTACTGGAGTGAATACTATATATTAGGCTATTGCCTTCAGGCATAGGACCCAGGTAATTATGTACCCCTAATTAACACTGCATTGCCATCTCTTTGTCAGGACTTGTTAATAACATAGAAAAAATTTTGCACTGGTTCTCACATATTTTTCTTCACTCTCTTCACTCCTGCTATCACTTATGTACCACTGAGACTATATCTTGAGAGGTACAGGCAAGAAAAGTTTATTGTTACTAATACCTACCCCTCCATGAACCTCATGTCTATCACATAAGGTGCCAAAATTTAACAGAAATTATCTATCCTTAGGAGTTTTGCAAAAATGGGGAAACCTTTTACATAGGACTGGGGCAAAAGAGCATTTGCACTTCTTCAAATATGAAAAACACCTCCAACTGTCGAGTGAATAGAAGATAAAATCACTTATCTGTCTTCTAGATACAGCCAAAAAAGGAAAAAAGGGAAATCAGCACAGTGAGTTATAACCACAGGAAGTCAGACTCTGGAAATGCATAAGAGCAGACAGGCTCTGGAAGAAATATTCATTTTTCAGGTTAGTGTCACTGAGCTCTCCCTCATGCATTATGTCATTGTAACTGTTCCCTGTATGAATGCAGACTTAAACTATCATTATGCTGTGCCATCGGCTGCAAACTGTGGTGAATTCATGCAAACTGCCTGAATTTACAGTAAGTTTTCTGAAGATTGTGTAATTCTGCATTAACAAAACTGCAAGAGCTTGAAAAAACCCACCCTGCTCTGCATGAAAAATCAATGTCAGAGTTTATACTATATTATATTGTGTGTACTCCAGTGGTTTAGGAGGATCTTACATAGAGTACGTTTACAGGATGATATTTAAGCATCCAATTTACTGTATACATCAGTAAGTTGTGCAAAACATGTGTGAACGAAAATTTTGAGTATACCTAAAACAAACAAAAAAAAAGCAATGATTTATACTGCAGAATAAATCCCACATGTACTTAAACTGTGGTTTAGAAAAGATTACATTTTGTTCTTCATGTAGTCCAAGGGAAATAAGAACTGAACTTCTTTTCCTTCAATGTTTTTGAGTAAATTTACCACTTAAGAAGTCAGGGCTTCATAGCACTAGCTTGAAACACATTTTATTTCAGACAACCATGATGAATCTTCTCTATACCACCCTGTAAATTCATTTTAATCCCAACCTTTCACATGTATGTTATGGTAAGCCTTGTCACTCAGGAGGTGGGTACAACTAATTAAGACTAAATTATGTGGTAGTTTTATCATGTCAAGATATTGGGAATAGGATGAAACCAAATTCCTTTACATTTGGGAGTCAAAGTAAGTTTTTAAATGCTCCTCTTCAGACAAGAAAGGCTATTACAGTCCATTTTGGCACCAGTCCAACTACCAACAATTTTTAGCAAAAACATTCATTAGGGATATACATATATGGCTGTGTTTAAAAACCATGGTCATCAAATGATACCAGCAATGGAATCACAATGAGCAAGCATTACCCATAACAGCAGCACTGGTGATTTGGCAATATGCTTCTTCCCCCCACATTAAGAGTGGTGCTAATGCCAGGAATGAATTTCCATCTGTGTAAGAGGCAAGCACAGGGATTCTGCATCAGTCAAGCTCTGCATGGGGCAGAATTTCACTGATGGTGATTTTTAAGAGGTTCTTTACTTTTGATTTTATTTTGTTAATTTTATTTTTCCTCTACTTTTTGGTTCTTTTTTAAAACAGGTTGGTACATTATACTATTTTCCTATTGATTACTACATATCAGTCAGTGTGTTAAAAAAGCATCTATTAATTTGGAGTATTCGTTTATAGTATACCTAGTAGCTGAAAGCCTGTGCTGTTGCATGGATGTAATTCATGAAGTCATATTCCACCAGTCCATCTGGCTATGACATTGCCCATTGATGAGTGAACCTGATGATATTCTGAACAAAGAGAACTCTCAACCATGCCTCTATCTGTTTCCATCACTTCACATTGACTCAACATAAGTTCAGGGCTTCAGAGTGACACAGAGAGTGACAATCATGGAAGATTTGTGTTGATTTTTGCTGGTGATAAATGAAGGGTGTGTGCTGTTGTGAGGGGCTGTGTATGTTTGGGGTTATTGTGTGCATTGGTTGTGTTGTGTGGGTGGTTTTAAAGAACCAGCATTGGACCAAGTTACCCCCCATTGGTACAGTCTCCCACATACAACCAAAGAAATGTGTTGCATGCAAATAAGCAGTCAAATAAGGGTGGTGTTTAGCTGAGTTACCTCTGATATCACAATGGTTTAGGACTCTTGGTATAGCATAGATCTACACCTTACTATAGCTGTATGCCACACATGTGTGATTCATAAAGTCAAAATGGCTGAGAATTTTTAAAATGGATGGTAATAGACCACAACTGAACCTGAACCAAGACATGACTGAACGTGGTGATATTCTGAACAAAAAAGAGCTCTTAACCATGTTTGTAGCAGTTTCAGTTGCTTCGCAGTACTCAGACATTTTAATCTTCAGAGTGATATTCCTAGAATTTTATTATAGATAGTTTGGGCCACTTTCCATAAATGAGCACGAGGGCATTAATGAAGTAAGGGAGATTGGAAACTGAGCCCCACGAAGGAAAAACAAAACGAAAAAATCCCCTTTCAAAACTTTTGGCTCTGGAATCAAATTGCCAACCTACAGCCAAGAGTTGTCAAGGGGCCTTATTATAATCAAGCCCAAAATTATTTCAGAAGAGACCCATAAATGCACTACTAGAATGTATTAATAACCTTATGACTGAGGAGACTGCAGTCACATTAACAACTCATCTGCCAGTGCTAATGTAAAGCCTAAAAAAAAAAAAAATCTTATTTTTGGCCAACATTTGTTTGCAATTAAGAATATAATAATTTATTTAATTATATTTTTCAGTTTGTAGGAAAGAGTTATTAAAAAACCAGGAGCTCATCAGCTATCTATAGAATAGAATAATCAGTGGAAATGAGACCAAAAGGATACTGTTTACATTATGAACATATTTCATAAAAATTTCCACTGACAAGTTCCCCCCAATCCCAGATGTTCAGATCCATAGGGTCTCTGCTGTAAGACATGAAATGATGAGGACTGTACAGCAGTTCACATAAGCTGTCAGAAATGTGAACTTTGAAACAGATGTCTCTGTGGGGTGCAGGGAAAAAACTGATGACCCAGGAATATTGTATAGTAAGTCTTGTTAATAGACTGCTTATAATTAACCTAAACTCTACGCTAAGCTGAAACATCCTTTAGGCAGAAGAATGGCAATAAGCAGTTGAGAAACTCAGTTTAAATGCCCTTATGAAGTACAAAATGCATTTAATTTTATAACAAACAAAAGACGCATAAAATATTAAAGAAATATGAAAAGGAGTACCTGTGGCACCTTAGAGACTAACCAATTTATTTGAGCATAAGCTTTCGTGAGCTACAGCTCACTTCATCGGATGCATGCAGTGGAAAATACAGTGAGGAGATTTTATATACACAGATTTCAGAGTAGCAGCCGTGTTAGTCTGTATCCGCAAAAAGAAAAGGAGTACTTGTGGCACCTTAGAGACTAACAAATGTATCTGAGCATAAGCTTTCATGAGCTACAGCTCACTTCATCGGATGCATGCAGTGGAAAATACAGTGGGGAGATTTATATACACAGAGAACATGAAACAATGGGTGTTACCATACACACTGTAACAGTCTTTAATAAGGCTAATGAGGATCTTAGGGATAATGGTAGCATGACAAATGGGAATGAGGATATGGAGGTAGATATTACCATATCTGAGGTAGAAGCAAAACTTGAACAGCTGAATGGGACTCAATCGGGGGGCCCAGATAATCTTCATCCAAGAATATTAAAGGAATTGGCACATGAAATTGCAAGACCATTAGCAAGAATTTTTAATGAATTTGTAAACTCAGGGGTGGTACCGTATGATTGGAGAATTGCTAACATAGTTCCTATTTTTAAGAAAGGACCAAAAAAAAGTGATCCGGGTAACTACAGGCCTGTTAGTTTGACATCTGTAGTATGCAAGGTCTTGGAAAAAAATTTTGAAGGAGAAAGTAGTTAAGGACATTGAGGTCAATGGTAAATGGGACAATATACAACATGGTTTTACAAAAGGTAGATTGTGCCAAACCAACCTGATCTCCTTCTTTGAGAAAGTAACAGATTTTTTAGACAAAGGAAACGCAGTGGATCTAATTTACTTAGATTTCAGTAAGGCGTTTGAGACTGTGCCACATGGGGAATTATTAGTTAAATTGGAAAAGATGGGGATCAATATGAAAATTGAAAGGTGGATAAGGAATTGGTTAACAGGGAGACTACAGCGGGTCCTACTGAAAGGTGAACTGTCAGGCTGGAGGGAGGTTACCAATAGAGTTCCTCAGGGATCGGTTTTGGGACCAATCTTATTTAATCTTTTTATTACTGACCTCGGCACAAAAAGTGGGAGTGTGCTAATAAAGTTTGCGGATGATACAAAGCTGGGAGATATTGCCAATTTAGAGAAGGACCGGGATATCATACAGGAAGATCTGGATGACCTTGTAAACTGGAGTAATAGTAATAGGATGAAATTTAATAGTGAGAAGTGTAAGGTCATGCATTCAGGGATTAATAACAAGAATTTTAGTTATAAGCTGGGGATGCATCTATTAGAAGTAACGGAGGAGGAGAAGGACCTTGGAGTATTGGTTGATCACAGGATGACTATGAGCCGCCAATGTGATATAGTCATGAAAAAAGCTAATGCGGTCTTGGGATGCATCGAGCGAGGTATTTCCAGTAGAGATTAGGAGGTTTTAGTACCGTTATACAAAGCACTGGTGAGACCTCATCTGGAATACTGTGTGCAGTTCTGGTCTCCCATGTTTAAGAAGGATGAATTCAAACTGGAATAGGTACAGAGAAGGGCTACCAGGATGATCCGAGCAATGGAAAACCTGTCTTATGAAAGGAGACTCAGGGAGCTTGGCTTGTTTAGCCTAATCAAAAGAAGGTTGAGGGGAGATATGATTGCTCTCTATAAATATATCAGAGGGATAAATACCAGGGAGGGAGAGGAATTATTTAAACTCAGTTACCAATGTGTATACAAGAAAAAATGGATATAAACTGGTCATCGGGAAGTTTAGACTTGAAATTAGACGAAGGTTTCCAACCATCAGAGGAGTGAAGTTTTGGAATAGCCTTTCATGGGAAGCAATGGGGGCAAATGACCTATCTGGCTTTAAGATTAAACTCGATAAGTTTATGGAGGAGATGGTATGATGGGATAACATAATTTTGGTAATTAATTGATCTTTAAATATTTATGGTAAATAGGCCCAATGGCCTGTGATGGGATGTTAGATGGGGTGGAATCTGAGTTACTACAGATAATTCTTTCCTGGGTATCTGGCTGGTGCATCTTGCCCATATGCTCACGGTTCAACTAATCATCATATTCAGGATCGGGAAGGAATTTTCCTCCAGTGCAGATTGGAAGAGGCCCTGGAGGTTTTTCGCCTTCCTCTGTACCATGGGGCACGGGTCACTTGCTGGAGGATTCTCTGCTCCTTGAAATCTTTAAACCATGATTTGAGGACTTCAATAGCTCAGAGATAGGTGAGAGGTTTATCGCAGGAGTGGGTGGGTGAGATTCTGTGGCCTGCATTGTACAGGAGGTCAGACTAGATGATCATAATGGTCCCTTCTGACCTTAATATCTATGAATCTATGAATCTAAGAGTGATCACTTAAGGTGAGCTATTACCAGCAGGAGAGCGAGGGGTGGGAAAAACCTTTTGTAGTGATAATCAAGGTGGGCCATTTCCAGCAGTTGACAAGAATGTGTGAGGAACCGGGGGTGGGGGGGAATAAACAGGGGGAAATAGTTTTACTTTGTGTCATGACACATCCACTCCCAGTCTTTATTCAAGCCTAAGTTAATTGTATCCAGTTTGCAAATTAATTCCAATTCAGCAGTCTCTCGTTGGAGTCTGTTTTTCAAGTTTTTTTTGTTGAAGAATTGCCACTTTTAGGTCTGTAATCGAGTGACCAAAGAGATTGAAGTGTTCTCCGACTGGTTTTTGAATGTTATAATTCTTGACGTCTGATTTGTGTCCATTTATTCTTTTACATAGAGACTGTCCAGTTTGACCAATGTACATGGCAGAGGGGCATTGCTGGCACATGATGGCATATATCACATTGGTAGATGCGCAGGTGAATGAGCCTCTGATGGTGTGGCTGATGTGATTAGGCCCTATGATGGTGTCCCCTGAATAGATATGTGGACACAGTTGGCAATGGGCTTTGTTGCAAGGATAGGTTCCTGGGTTAGTGTTTTTGTTGTGTGGTTGCTGGTGAGCATTTGCTTCAGGTTGAGGGGCTGTCTGTAAGCAAGGACTGGCCTGCCTCCAAAGATCTGTGAGAGTGACGGGTCTTCCTTCAGGATAGGTTGTAGATCCTTGATGATTCATTGCAGAGGTTTTAGTTGAGGGCTGAAGGTGATGGCTAGTGGCGTTCCGTTATTTTCTTTGTTGGGCCTGTCCTGTAGTAGGTAACTTCTGGGTACTCTTCTGGCTTATCAATCTGTTTCTTCACTTCAGCAGGTGGGTATTGTAGTTGTAAGAATGCTTAACAGAGATCTTGTAGGTGTTTGTCTCTGTCTGAGGGGTTGCAGCAAATGCAGTTGTATTGTAGAGCTTGGCTGTAGACAATGGATCTTGTGGTGTGGTCTGGATGAAAGCTGGAAGCATGTAGATAAGCATAGCGGTCAGTACGCTTCCGGTATAGAATGGTGGTGTTTATGTGACCATCGCTTATTCGCACCGTAGTGCCCAGGAAGTGGATCTCTTGTGTAGACTGGTCCAGGCTGAGATTGATGGTGGGATGGTCATCCTTGCTTACAGACAGCCCCCCAACCTGAAGCAAATGCTCACCAGCAACCACACAACAAAAACACTAACCCAGGAACCTATCCTTGCAACAAGGCCCGTTGCCAACTGTGTCCACATATCTATTCAGGGGACACCATCATAGGGCCTAATAACATCAGCCACACTATCAGAGGCTCGTTCACCTGCACATCCACCAATCTGATATATGCCATCATGTGCCAGCAATGCCCCTCTGCCATGTATATTGGTCAAACTGGACAGTCTCTACGTAAAAGAATAAATGGACACAAATCAAACGTCAAGAATTATAACATTCAAAAACCAGTCGGAGAACACTTCAATCTCTTTGGTCACTCGATTACAGACCTAAAAGTGGCAATTCTTCAACAAAAAAACTTCAGAAACAGACTCCAACGAAAGTCTGCTGAATTGGAATTAATTTGCAAACTGGATACAATTAACTTAGGCTTGAATAAAGACTGGGAGTGGATGTGTCATGACACAAAGTAAAACTATTTCCCCATGTTTATTTCTCCCCCCGCCCACACTGTTCCTCACACCTTCTTGTCAACTGCTGGAAATGGCCCACCTTGATTATCACTACAAAAGGTTCCCTTCCACCCACTCTCCTGCTGGTAATAGCTCACCATACCTGATCACTCTTGTTATAGTGTGTACGGTAACACCCATTTTTTCATGTTCTCTGTGTATATAAATCTCCCCACTGTATTTTCCACTGCATGCATCCAATGAAGTGAGCTGTAGCTCACAAAAGCTTATGCTCAAATAAAATTGTTATTCAAAAACCAGTTGGAGAACACTTTAATCTCTCTGGTCACTCGATTAGAGACCTAAAAGTGGCAATTCTTCAACAAAAAAACTTCAAAAACTGATTCCAACGAGACTCCTTTGTTTAAAAGCAAACTGACCCCCCCCAAAAAATATTCTATCATATTGACTTGTACATGGTCCTTCAGCAGCGATAAAACCTTTAGCTCCAACCCAGACCTCTGCCATTTGAGCTAACCAAGGAGGTGACAGCAGTAGTAGATTGCCATCTTCTACATGGGCCAGCACTAGAGGGAGATGAAGTACACGCCTTGCCAGTGGATTTCACAGCTATGAAGAAGAAATGCTGAGACACAGGACTTCTGGGTTCCGTTCCAGGTTCTGAGGAGTTTGTGTTCTAGTAGTTACAGACCCTTTTGCCCATCCCCCATAAGCCAAGCTCCTTATGATTTTGGCTGCTCCAGCCTGTCCTTGTCATTGTTCCAGTACCTTCCCCCACCAATCACCTTTATCCCAGTGCACCCCAGTCCACCCATGCCATTCCCCATCCACACATCCCTTTCTTGGCTCCTTGTCCAAATCTCCTCCACACCCCTTGCCTCTGTTTCCCCCTTTGCCACCTCTCCCCCAAACCCACCTCCTCACTCTTCTGCATTACAGTCAGTCATAGAATCATAGAATATCAGGGTTGAAAGGGACCTCAGGAGGTCATCTAGTCCAACCCCCTGCTCAAAGCAGGACCAATCCCCCACTAAACTGTCCCAGCCAGGGCTTTCTCAAGCCTGACCTTAAAAACTTCTAAGGAAGGAGATTTCACCACCTCCCTAGGTAAACGCATTCCAGTGTTTCGCCACCCTCCTAGCGAAAAAGTTTTTCCTAATATCCAACCTAAACCTCCCACACTGCAACTGGAGACCATTACTCCTCCTTCTGTCCTCTGGTACCACTGAGAACAGTCTAGATCCATCCTCTTTGGAACCCTCTTTCAGGTAGTCGAAAGCAGCTATCAAATCCCCTCTCATTCTTCTCTTCCGCAGACTAAACAATCCCAGTTCCCTCAGCCTCTCCTCATAAGTCATGTGTTCCAGTCCCCTAATCATTTTTGTTGCCCTCCGCTGGATGCTTTCCAATTTTTCCACATCCTTCTTGTAGTGTGGGGCCCAAAACTGGACACAGTAGTCCAGACGAGGCCTCACCAATGTCGAATAGAGGGGAATGATCACATCCCTCGATATGCTGACAATGCCCCTACTTATACAGCCCAAAATGCTATTGGCCTTCTTGGCAACAAGGGCACACTGTTGACTCATATCCAGCTTCTCCTCCACTGTAACACCTAGGTCCTTTTCTGCAGAACTGCTGCCTAGCTAGTTGGCCTCCTCTTCTGTTCCCAGCCTAGATGCCAGCATAAGGAGCACTAAGAATATAGGAGGGAGCGTTTTTCTCAGCTCTCAGTTCTGGTGCCAGGTGCCACAGTAGCTCTCAGCAGATTTGAGGAGCAATTGAAGCGAAAATCCTGCTGAGCCCCTGCAGCCCTGAGCTGGAGCACACTCAGTCAACTCCACATGGAGGGTGCATACACAGTCCAGTCAGCAAGTAGGAGCTGTGAGGGAATGGAACATGCTCAGTGCAGGCAGACTATTCAGAGACTTCAGCTGTCAAACACTAATGAACGTGAGAAAACTGAGATTTTCAGAGGTGCATTACTCTCCATATTTGGACAGATTTTCTGAGGAATGACAAAAGGCCCATTCCTGACACCACAACAGGACCCACCCCACAAACCAATTTCAAGTCCCTTCTCCAAAGCATGGAGGTGATACTTTCTGTTAAACAGTTGTTTGGATTTTTTAACTTGGGCAAAACAACATTTATATTTCCCTAACTTCATTCTCAGAAACCACTGAGCTGTTTAATCTGAATTTTTCCAGGGAATTTAAACCTGAGGCAGACATCTGCCATGAAAAATTTCACTCTGAATCACTGAAGTTTGGCAAAGTTATAAGCAACTGAAAGTAGGGTCTTATAATGAAAAGTGTCAGGTAAATCCCAATTATAGGTGGTTCTGCTTGTGGCAATTGTAATATCGAGCACAAAATCTGTTTATTAGTCAAGTACTCCTTTTCTTTCTGCGAATACAGACTAACACGGCTGTTACTCTGAAACCTGTCATTGTAAAACTAGTGTAATATTTTACGTATCAATTATCTTTGCTTAAGGAAATTTTTTCTATAAGTCATCTCTTGGGAATTCATCGGCCAAATATAGAATATAGATGTTTAAAAAATATGATAGACACAGCTGCATTAAGTACTTCAGTTTTAATCAGCAGTCTAACATGGTATTGTCAAGGTTATTAATGATCAAACTAACCTCCTTCACAACCTATTTCTGAGGGAATTGTCACTATTTTATATGATAATCAGTTATTTATAAAATAATTCTTTAAGTTTTTGCATTCAGCATGCATATCTATTGTCTATTACAAAAATAGTAATTCCTTTTCAGTTAATAAATTGTACTGCAATCTAAACACAGAAGATACAATTAAAATTCAAACAATAATTGGAACCACTTTTCTCTTTAAACTATGGATTCTTAAACACACAAAGTGGAAATTACAACATCTGACCTTTGGAGATAACATGTACACGTATAACATCTTCATAGGACTTCCTTGGTTTAGAAATACAGTACCTTTCATTCTGTATTACTCTTTCCATTAGAAGAACCAGGCTGAAAATAAGAATACAACTGCTCTGGGAATGTTTCAACTTCTACTATCCAGACACTACTGTTTTAACCATTCAGGAAAATAATTTGTGCTAAACCAGTCTTCTCATCTCTACAGGTGCATTTGTCACTTGTGTTGCCCATCTATAGATAATCACAATAAGTATTATCCCCTCATCTCTCTTTAAGTGGTGGTTCTTACCAAAAATTATGGCACTATTTCTGCAGTCAGTTCAGTAATTATATCAGTACCCAGAGTATGATATTCCCATGATAAATATTGTTTACACGCATTTTATTCTCAGTATGGTCCACTTCATTTCTCACATTTCTATTTTTCCATAGTACAATCTAACAACTTTGAAGTTAATGTTGTCCAATGGTTCCCATGAAAAGCCAACATCTGCCTGCACAATTACCCCACTATGGTATTTGAGACACAGCAGTTATTTTCCTAAGCAGATAAAAAGAGTATCCACATATCTCAGACATGAGTTACTAAGTAAATGCTGACTTCATAATGGGAACAAGTTTGCCCTTTACATAGAATGCCCTAAAGAATTAACCCTTATTAGAACTGGTCTGAAAAAAGTGTGAATTTTCCACTACGTTTTCATCAAAATTTCATTTAGAATTAAGTTTTCTGATCAACTCTAACCTTTGTGTTGAACTGGAATATCAATTGTTAATAAAAATGAAATCATCTAGTCAAGTCTGTTATAACCAAACTGAACTCTGTGTCAAACTCAGTCAGCAGGTTAAGGTTAAATCACTTATTTTTTTATATTGGAAGCATAGTTTGAATTACTTGAGCCACAAATGAAATCTCAGTATCAGAAAAGCTACTTAAAATGCATCATAATCATCTTATCCTGAACATCAGTGCTGATTTCTAGGACTTACACTTTCCCATCAGTCTCTTTTAAAGTAGAATCCAACTGTTTAAATTTGTTATCAAGTGTTTCCTGTAGACAATCAAACCCATACTCAAAGCTTAATTTGCTCTGGCAATCAGATTTGAATTTTTATGTCAATTAAGTTACCAAAGGGGCTCAAAGGAGGAGGGTAACTCATATAATATTTGACATCAGATCCTCAGTCTGTGCCTCTTTCGGCAGGAAAAACTGTTTGAGATTACAGGTTTGTGTGGTTTGTTTCTTTTTCAATCATACTAACAAGCACTTGGGGCAAAGACAGTGATCAGAATCTGAAAATAATTACAGAAATAACCTAAAATGGAAAACAAACTGAATTAACACATTTCAGAGCAGGAGTTACAATGCAGTCTGTGTCATAATATCCCTTGTGGAGTTATATCTTAAGTTTAATAAAAAGTCCAGAATGGTAACATCCAGGAAGAGTCTACCAAACTCTGTATTACTCCTTCAATACGCTTTAGCCCTGTGCATGTGTTCCTTATAATAGACATCAACTCCATGGTCAATTCTATACAACACTCCTGAAGCCCTCTACTTTTTACAGCAAAATCCTGTCCAGCTGATGCTGAAATTGTCTGAAACGTTTCAATTATCCACTCACAGAGGCCAAGAGAATTGGTCCAGTTCGGAGCCTGGAGACAGAATACCCTCTTTTCCTTTCATTGTCCCCTCCCCAGCCAGTATCACATACTTTTCAGGCTATTCAGGCTGCCTTTGGGCCTCCCATCAGATGCGTGATTGCAGCCACTACATTTCCTCCAACTGCAAAGGACTTTATGCTACCAGGGACTTTGCACCCTGGTTTCCAACAGAAGAAACAGGTATAAATTCAGAGTCAAGGTAGCCCAGAATATTTAAATAGCAAAGAACATATTTATAAATCCAGATCACATTCACCCTTATCGGAGCAGATTCTCCTTTAAAAAAAAATGTAACTAAAAATGGATTGATACAATAGCAGAACCTTTACACAATAGTGTATGAACAGACAAGACAAATGTTCACAGTAAGCCCTGAAACTGGAAAAAAACTGTTCAAAACTGCCAAGAACAATGTTGCCATCTGGCATTTCAAAGTTCACTGATAGTTTATGAAAGGCAGTCTTTATGCTATTTACTCTCAGCCAGAGTTGTAAATGGGAAATTAATTCCTATCACAAAATGTATTTAATGGAAAACTAATTTATCTTCCTTTTACATAAACCAAATGCATGATTTAAAAAGCGCAGATATACGTGCCTAAATCAAAACCGTATAATAAACTTGTAAAAACAAAGATATGGCTGAGAGTCAGAGGCCACCATAGATATCACAAGCAAAACAACTTGTCTTGAACAGAAAATTACAAATACACACAAGGGTCTGATTCTGCAAACACACAAATGAGTAAAAAACTTTATTCACATTAAGTCAGTTATCTAACTGTATAGTTTATATTACTGTATAAAGGCAACGGGACAATTTGTGAGAGTAAATCTACTCACGTGAGCAAGTGTTTCCAGGATCAGTATCTAAAAAAAGTATCCCCAAAGCTGCACGGTAAATTATAATTGTAGGGATCCTTTTTCATTTGGATGAGAGGAATGGTTAAGAATGCACCATATGCTATACTTTATTTGTTTTACCGTACTACAAGTTGAGTCCACAAAAATCATAGAATCATAGAATATCAGGGTTGGAAGGGACCCCAGAAGGTCATCTAGTCCAACCCCCTGCTCGAAGCAGGACCAATTCCCAGTTAAATCATCCCAGCCAGGGCTTTGTCAAGCCTGACCTTAAAAACCTCTAAGGAAGGAGATTCTACCACCTCCCTAGGTAACGCATTCTAGTGTTTCACCACCCTCTTAGTGAAAAAGTTTTTCCTAATATCCAATCTAAACCTCCCCCACTGCAACTTGAGACCATTACTCCTCGTTCTGTCATCTGCTACCATTGAGAACAGTCTAGAGCCATCCTCTTTGGAACCCCCTTTCAGGTAGTTGAAAGCAGCTATCAAATCCCCCCTCATTCTTCTCTTCTGCAGGCTAAACAATCCCAGCTCCCTCAGCCTCTCCTCATAAGTCATGTGTTTTAGACCCCTAATCATTTTTGTTGCCCTTCGCTGGACTCTCTCCAATTTATCCACATCCTTCTTGTAGTGTGGGGCCCAAAACTGGACACTGTACTCCAGATGAGGCCTCACCAATGTCGAATAGAGGGGAACGATCACGTCCCTCGATCTGCTCGCTATGCCCCTACTTATACATCCCAAAATGCCATTGGCCTTCTTGGCAACAAGGGCACACTGCTGACTCATATCCAGCTTCTCGTCCACTGTCACCCCTAGGTCCTTTTCCGCAGAACTGCTGCCTAGCCATTCGGTCCCTAGTCTGTAGCGGTGCATTGGATTCTTCCATCCTAAGTGCAGGACCCTGCACTTATCCTTATTGAACCTCATCAGATTTCTTTTGGTCCAATCCTCCAATTTGTCTAGGTCCTTCTGTATCCTATCCCTCCCCTCCAGCGTATCTACCACTCCTCCCAGTTTAGTATCATCCGCAAATTTGCTGAGAGTGCAATCCACACCATCCTCCAGATCATTTATGAAGATATTGAACAAAACCGGCCCCAGGACCGACCCTTGGGGCACTCCACTTGATACCGGCTGTCAACTAGACATGGAGCCATTGATCACTACCCGTTGAGCCCGACAATCTAGCCAGCTTTCTACCCACCTTATAGTGCATTCATCCAGCCCATACTTCCTTAACTTGCTGACAAGAATACTGTGGGAGACCGTGTCAAAAGCTTTGCTAAAGTCAAGAAACAATACATCCACTGCTTTCCCTTCATCCACAGAACCAGTAATCTCATCATAAAAGGCGATTAGATTAGTCAGGCATGACCTTCCCTTGGTGAATCCATGCTGGCTGTTCCTGATCACTTTCCTCTCATGCAAGTGCATCAGGATTGATTCTTTGAGGACCTGCTCCATGATTTTTCCAGGGACTGAGGTGAGGCTGACTGGCCTGTAGTTCCCAGGATCCTCCTTCTTCCCTTTTTTAAAGATTGGCACTACATTAGCCTTTTTCCAGTCATCCGGGACTTCCCCCGTTCGCCACGAGTTTTCAAAGATAATGTATGTAAAGAATGTATTAATGACATTCTTTATCCTTCCAGTATATGTTTTTATGGGTTGTATGTAATCAGCCATGCATTTGACCACACCAATTTCTTGAAATAAACACATCAAAATATAATGTATGCTGTTTTATAGTGTATTTTGGAGGTTAGGAAGGGAACAAAATTTTATTTGGGGGAAATTATTGCAAAATTGTATAATTTCTTATGACAACTGTTTTCCTACAATTGGAATTTCACCTCTCAGTTTTGGCTATCCCAACTGTATATCTTTAATGGACACACTAATATAAAGTAAATAACTAGATACGTGAACTTTTAATTAAAGACTGGTGATCTGAATACAAAATTACCAAACTGGGTCAAAATCCATTTTTTTAATTTTTTTTTTTGTAAATTTGGCTCAACTCTGTCCCTCCATAGACATTCTACATATTTACATTCTACCAGCTAACTTCACCCAGGGCCTGACTGAGTCAGCATCTGTGCTGGAAAATCTGCAGTGGGCGGCAGACAGGGGTTGTGATAAAGTGAAGTTACTGAACCCGCTCCTTGGCTGGGGGCCCACCGCCAGCCAGTGCAACCCCAAGGGCTGACAACGGTATCTGGGGGAATGCATTAATTCATCATATTCTGTAGACAGCCATCACCAGATAGGCTGCTATAGACACTATGGTAGAGATTAAAACTGCTCCGGATCCGCACAAATCCTAAGGTAGAGCACAAGCACAAAACTGGGTGATGGGCAACAAAATGGCAGATGAAATTCAATGTTGAAAAATGCAAAGTAATGCACACTGGAAAACATAATCCCAGCTATACATATAAAATGATGGGGTCTAAATTAGCTGTTACTGCTCAAGAAAGAGATCTTCGAGTCATTGCGGATAGGTCTCTGAAAACATCCACTCAACGTGCAGCAGCAGTCAAAAAAGCTAACAGAATGTTGGGACTCATTAAGAAAGTGATAGATAATAAGACAGAAAATATCGTATTTCCTCTATATAAATCCTTGAATATCACGTGCAAAGGCTGCCCCGTTTTAAAAAAGATATATTGGAATTTGAAAAGGTACAGAAAACGGCAACAAAAATTATTAGGGGTATTGAACATCTTCTGTATGAGGAGAAATTAATAAGTCTCGGACTTTTCAGCTTGGAAAAAAGATGACTAACCGGCAATATGACAGAGTTCTACAAAATCATGACTGGTGTGCAGAAAGTAAATAAGGAACTGGTGTATACTCCTTTTCATAACACAAGAACTAGGGGTCATCAGATGAAATTAATGGGTAGCAAGTTTAAAACAAGTATTTATTCACACAACACAGCCAACCTGTGGAACACTTTGCCAGATGATGATGTGAAGGCCAAGACTATAACAGGGTTAAAAAAAGAACTAGAGAAATTCATGAAGGATAGGTCCATCAATGGCTATTAACCAGGATAGGCAGGGATGCTGTCCCTTTGCCAGAAGCTGAGAATGAGCGAGGGGATGGATCACTTGATGATTACCTGTTCTGTTCATTCCTCTGAAACACCTGGTATTGGCCACTGTCGGAAGACAGGATACTGGGCTAGATGGTCCTTTGGTCTGACTCAGTATGACGTTCTTATATTCTTAAGCAGAGACACTATCTGCTCTTCTTGTGTTGAATCCCTCATGGGGTGCAGCAGGCCAGGCTTGTGCAGTTTGCACTTACCTGAGCCAGCTAGATGAATATGACCTCATAAATGTTTGTATTCACATAACCATAACAGGTCTATTATAGCAGTTGTTATTACTGAGATCCTTTTTCCTCTAGATTCCAAAACTGCCCCATGGACACGAGAAGAATTAAAACTTCAACATTTGCCAATTGCTGCCATAAAGCTACCAATATTATCTCGTATTGTAAGTATAAGAGAAAACTGAAATAATTACACTTACAAATCTTAAACAGTGCTGGCTTTTTTAAATGGCCAGCACTGTAAATTGCTAAAAGCCACAATGTTTCAACAGCTTTCTGATCACTGTTCTTTCCCACACAGACTCTCTCTTAACAGCAGAAATGTGTAGCAGGGAAACAAAGAGTAATATAAGATGCAAATTTCCATAATGTTGTGTAACTGGATGGCCAAAATGTTCCTGAATATGGCGTAAATATGCTATGTAATAGTATAAAGGGAAAAAAACCTCCTGGTTAGATCACTGGTTCTCAAACTTTTGTACTGGTGACCCCTTTCACATAGCAAGCCTCTGAGCATGACCCCCCCCCATTATATTTAACACCATTATAAATGCTGGAGGCAAAGCAGGGTTTGGGGTGGAGGCTGACAGCTTGCATGTAATGACAGCTTGCAACCCTCTCAGGAGTCCTGACCCCCAGTTTGAAAACCCCTAGTTTAGATCAATACTGTAGGATTAGATTGTAATATAAAAGGGTTAAATCAGCTTGTCTAAAGAAAATATGTGTACTTTGCAGTTCGTATAAAATGTAGGTAATTGGGAAATGTAACAAGGGGGATTGAAAATAATAAAGTTGAGAACTCAGGAGTAATGTGGCACCTAGCAAGACAACTTTTGAGGAGGATACTGAGCTTGGAATATGGCTAATGAGATAAAAAGGGTTCTGGGAAACAGGCCTCTAAATTATAGGAGGTAATTACAAACTGGCTCTACCGAAGAAAAGTTGTTTTGTGATGAACTGGTAGTGACCTTTAACATATCCGTATTATCTTAGACTATGGGCCTGTGTAAGTGGGGATCCACCCCAAACCAGCCAAAACCTGGTTTAGCTAAGATAACAGCAGCCAATATGACATCACTTGTTAGTTGCACTGTATAAAGATCCAGGGTTGCTAGGGGTTATCATCAGATCCTATTTGATCATACTGGAGCAAGCCAGAATGAGAGGAGTTATCCCTGGGACTGGTCCTTTCAAAAATATTCTGATTAAATGCTTATGAATATGTGTTTATTGTATGGGTGTAATAATTACTTAAACTTTTAGGCATGTTTGGATCAACTGTAGATATACACACTATTCACCCTTTGGATTTAATAAAGGAATGTATGATTCAATTAATGTCTGGCAATATTCTGCATAAACAATGGTATCAATACACTTCCAAGAATACACATACGAACAGCTGTGAGTAACACTTTCTACCGTCTCTGGCTGGCTAGAAGACTCTGTCTCATCCTGGCAAACAAAGACTTTGCCTCAATTATTCATGCCTTTCTCCCCTCTTCGCTGGACTACGACAATGTGAGATACCTGAGCGTGAAACCATCAGCACTCAGAAAACTCCCCGCAGCACAAAATGCTGCAGCTCATCACCTCTGCAGCACAGGCTACTGTGAGCACATCACACGTGTCCTCTACTCTCTGCACTGACTTCCCTTAGAATTTAAAATCAAGTTGAAGGTCTTGGTCCTTAGATTAAAAGCACTCCATGACCTGGGCCCAGGATCACTAAAGGACTGTCTAAAGCTCTGGGACAACTATGCTCCAAAGGCACAACAGAACTCTCAATAGTAAGAGTAAAGCTCTTCTGCGTGAGAAGCAGAACCTTTTCTGGGGGTGGTCCAAGACTGTGGAATGAATTCCCCCAGGAATTAAGGGCCATCACAATCCTCACCACTTTCTGCTCCAAGTGCAAAGCACATTTCTTTGAACTTGCATACAAGGGCATGCCTGCCCTGTAGCACTACCTGCTGGTGTGACTCTGCTGAGGCTCGCCACAGTTTCCAATTCACTCAGGGCCCCTTAAAAAGGCCACACAGTCCAGATGTTCAAAATATTCCCCTTCTGAGGCCCAATTTATTAAGTCCTCCATAAAGTCTTTCAAAATAGAACTTAAACCTATCAAGTTTTCATGCTAGTTTCAGCTGGGCCCAGCTCATCTTCCCTGAGGGTCTGTTCCCTCTTTAAAGTTATTTCCCTTTGCCCCACTCCCAACTAGGGGCACCCTCTCCACCCTGAGAGTCTGTCTTTCTGCTCTCCCAGCACCTCTTGCCTGGAAGTTTGGCCTTCTCCATGAGCGTCTTCCCATGTTGTCACAGAGCCCTGCAGGAGCTTCCTTACTCCCCACAGTGTCTGCAGGAATCTGCCAGCACTCACCTGCATCTGTCTCTCCCTTCATAACATCAAGTTGCTTTCCCATCAGCCCACCTGGGCAGCAAGTAATCAGTTCAGGTGCACTGGACCCTGTTCGCTCTTAAAGGGGCCAGTCACCGTGTGACATACTTCCTCCCACTCCCAGCCTTCCTATGTTCAAAGACAAACTCCGTGGTAATCTTTTGGTCAAAGTCTAAAACCAAGTTGGCACATCTTCCACTGACATCAGATAGTCTCATAAAACTTTGTTGATAGCCTGAGTCTTGCCACTCACAAAAAACGTGACCAAAGCTCATCCAGCACTATGTCCAATGCACTTCATACATCATGTAGATTAAGAGTTATTGGCATGTCATAATTTAAAAAGTTCTGAACGTCCAGTCCTTAGGCTCCCTGTGAAGTAGTTAATGAGTAAACTCTCACACCATTCATCCCTTCAGCAGCATCCCCTCTCCAAAGTTCTCAACACCACTCTGCTCTTCTTCTGGGTTGCTTTTGGACTGTCTCATTTATATCTCCCAGGGCAACCCCGCCCTTTTCATCATGCCAGACTAGAGCTCACCCAGTGTGGAACAGGAGAGCTAGGCCCAATTCCATTTAAGGAACCAGCTACTCTGTTGCACCTTGCCTTCTCTAATGTAAACATATAGCAACAGGGATATATATTTTAAAAATAAACCAAAACAAGACACTCCACTGAGCATGCTTCTCCCTCTAGGGAGAAGATAAGAGAACAAACGACAAGTGACAGATAAGTACGTCATTGCTTGTTGCACTACTGAATGGTACTCAGATACTATGGTGATGGATATGGTATAAAAACATATACAGAATACAATCCGTCAATATACAGTACAAAATAATCATTGCCCATTAAAATAAAAAATGTTTATTTTAAACAATTCAACTACATTTAAAGGAGCATGACTGAGAATATAAGGTTGCTTTAAGATTTCAGGAGAGAGTTCTTCACAACAGAGGTTTTTGTTTACAGTATCAGTACCTTTTCTAATTATCCCTGATATTTTCTCCATCACACCATGATGAAAGAAAATCCATCACTTTCAAAACCTTAGCTGCCACAGCAAGAGAGTGCAGCCTTTGACTATCACAGCTAACCTTTACAGTCACTTTGTTCTTTGCTCTCAAGGAGACAAGCAGCATGCACTTTACTTACAGAAAACAACTGCCCAGTATGAAAATTCAATCAGGAGAGAGCCTTGTATGTGTGTGTGTCTGTGTGTGCCCACCCTACTAAACACAATCTACACTTCCATGCAACAAGTCTGCAGAATGTGCAAGAAATAAAATGTCTGTGTCACTTCAGGCCAAGGTCAGCAGTTTTCCAAAGAAAAGCTATTTCCTACAGCAGGTAATCTCCTAGGCAACCAGTATTGTTTACTCTAAACTTTTCTCTCTCACTCCCAAGAAGCCTTCTAAACCAACAGAATAAAAAACAAGCCCCCCAAATGTTTGTCAGATGGTAGTTAAAATATGTTCAAAACAGATGCAGTATAAGATTTCATGTTAGAAGTCCTAAAGATAACAAAACAGATTTTGTACTAGGTCAAATGAAAAGAGATCCTTCCAAGCCCAGCAAAAAATAAAAATTAAAAAAAATATTGGTTTTTAGTTTTAGCAACGTCATGGAAAGGACTTTCAAAAATGTTTTTGACTTTTTTTCTTTTAAAAATGGACACTTTTAAAAAAAAATAAGGGTCTTTCAGCATCTGCTGTAGATCATACGTCTTGCAAATTTATTTCTGTATCTCTTCACTGGGAAAAAAGTGTACATTTTGCAGTAAATTAGAAAATTAACTTAAATATTAAAGCTAATTTAACTGTGCAAGTAAATTAGACAGTCTGAATATTCTCTGAACTAGAATATCAGTTCAGACCAATTCTCAAAAAATTCCATCTACTCAATCTCCATTATGAGCCATAAACTACAAGGAGGACACCATCACAACAAACCTACATTAACCAGTTAGTTATCCTGACAGTAGGATACTGGCAAACAATTTTTCAGAAATGTCTCTGAGAAATGAATCTTTTTGTGGGTGTCATTTATACCTGAAGCATAAACCTTATAACTATTACTCTTTCTTTAAGAGTGTTCCTCAGTGTGCCTTGCTATTTCCCTGCACACAGCCCCACCCTCGAAACCTCCACCTCATATAAGGCCCATTTTCCCTCCAGTTGAGGAGAATGAGATAGGGACTATTCTAACATTGGTCAATGCTACTCCAACAGGGCTGTCCATTATAAACTGAACATTTCTCACTGGATACCACAAAGTTACCACAAGTATTTCCTATTCTAAAAACAAGGCTAAAGAAAAAAACACAGATGCTGCTATGTGGTAACCATTGGCCAGTGCTGATTTAATAATGGTGACCACTGTGTGTTGGTTGGAAGCGGTAGCTAACTTTTGATATAGGGAGATCTTTCTTTCAAGAAGCTGAGCATGACGCCTCTCCTTACCACTCCTCAGTCTCTGCTATCTGTGGACTGAGAAGCCAAGTGTGAATCCCAAAACTCAGATCCCTCACATAGCAGCAGGTTGGGCTACAACTGAACGTCATCTTAGCTTTCCAGAAGGATTTTTAATAAGTAAAGTTACCATGCTTATATGGATTACACATATTACAGTGTATTGTGCTAATAAACCATGACTTCAGGACACTCTAAAACATTCATTGACATGCCATACCGTAAAAGTTCTAAATGGTGATGGTATGCTGTGTCATATATTGATCAGCAAATTAACTACTCATTGGCATGTTAGGCCACAAAAGTTTGAAAGGCAGTAGTTACAGTCATTAATGTCAATGACCTGTGGATAACGTGCCAAATAGAGCCTTTTTTTGAACCATACTTTCAATCCATCTTGCTGTGCTCTGAGGACACACTGAGGTATACTGACAGTGAAAACACTTGACTGCACCTGCAAGCATCCTCTAAGCACCTGAGCTAGGGTTGCCAACCCTCCAGGATTGTCCGGGAGTCTCCAGGAATTAGAGATTAATCTTTAAGTAAAGATTATGTCATGTGATGAAGCCTCCAACCAAAATTCCTAATCTAAATCAGTATTTTCAGTGTTGCCAACAACACTAACAACTATAGGAAGTAATTTTTATGTATGTATTTAAAGTAAAATAAACTAGACCCTGATTCAGCAAGGTGCTTAAGCATATGCCTAGCCTGAGGAACACAGTTGTCCCATTAACTTGAATGGGACTACTCATATGCTCGGAATTAGGACCTTTCTGAAGTGGGTCCTCAATGCACAAAAAATCCTATCAGAACAACATCTATTTTTTTAACTTATACTTTCAAAAGCCAAGAACAAAATTAAAGTTTAAAGCTTTTATCCTACCATATCTTTTATACTACACGTATTATTTGTATTATCGTAGTGCCTAGATATAAAATGTAAATTTCTGGGAATAGCACTTGCCTGGTCTATGGATGGATAACATAAACCATACAGCCACAAATATTCAGGAATTTTAATAGTGTTCATTCAAGAAACACTCACTGCTGTATTAGCAGGATCTACCAGAGAGGCAATACATCATTTATAGCAAGATTACTTCATGATTTACATAACAGCCACTGATGTGAGAAAACACATGGTGGCTGTGTTAATTCACAGAACTGCACATCATACAAAGAGTATTGATTATTTTAAAGTAGTTGTTTAGATTTCTAAAATGCACTTATCAAACATCTTAGTGCCTGGAAGAATAATAAACAAACTGATCTAAAAATCAGTTAAAGGACTGAACAAAAAAACTAAATTAAAGAACACAGAAGAATTCATCCACACCCACCTCTCAAAAAGAAGAGCCCCACCCTCTCTAACCCACCTCCTCAGGCAAAAATCCAGGGTTACAGTCATCAACACAGCAGCAGAGAGTAGCATATTGTTTTGTGTAAAAAGTGAAGAGAACAATGGAGACTCCGTGAAACTGTTACTGAACTTGACTGAATTACAAAGAGGAAACACTGACCACGTTACACGTTGCCTCAGTGCATGCAAACACATCAAACAAACACTATTTGAAAGAAAGTTAGTCTGGTCTGCAAGAAAAACAGTCTGCAAGTGAAGGCACAAGCAAAATGAAGTGCAAGTGAAGGCACCAGAACCGGTAAAACTGCACTTTCATGTAGTCTTTGTAAGTCCCCCTCCCCAACAGTCCGCGCAGCTGCTTGGAGGGGGTATCGCGAACTCTCGTGATGGTAGTTGCGGGTCCTGGCAAGCCAGGGTAAAGGATTTTTTGGATAAATGGATAAGGGAGAACCAGGGCCCATACCAGGTACAGGGGTCAACCTGGGATGAGATTAAAAAGGAAATGGAGGAAGTATTAGGGGACCCAGAGGGATGGGGGGTGGCTGAGGAGCCCACCCTCCTTGGTATATGGGTAGTGGAAGAAGGTCCCTGCCCATGGGGACTGAATGCCTTCCAGGGAAAGGAGGCACTTCAGTCTGCTTGAGAGGTTTGAATCAAGGGCAGCATTATGGGAAGCTGCCAGTAATCTTTCAAGTTTGGTGCTGCTTCAGCAAGGGCTGCTGAAGGGTTATAAATTAGTTAGGGGTAGTGAAAGATGATTTGGCACAAAAGGGTCTATAGTCAAAAGCAGAGTTAACAGATGACCTTTAGCGACTGGAGCTGGGACTTGGTCCTGGGGGAGGGAGATGGGAACAGGGAATGGGGGTAAGAAAATTGGAATCATGTTTTGCTAAAGGGGGAAATGGGAACAGGGAATGGGAGTAAGGAAGTTGGAATCATGTTTGGCTAAGGGTAGGAATGGGAACAGGGATACAGGTGTAAAGCTCTGTGGTGTCAGAGCTGGGAAGGAGGATACTAAGGAAGGAAACTGGAATCACGCTTGCTGGAAGTTCACCCCAATAAACATTGAATTGTTTGCACCTTTGGACTTCGGGTATTGTTGCTCTCTGTTCATGCGAGAAGGACCAGGGAAGTAAGTGGGTGAAGGAATAAGCCCCCTAACAGTCTGTTTCCTTAATTTTAACATGGCATTGTTCATTCATTTACCTCTTGCAAATCAGTGAATGCTGTCAAACACATCCAACATTTATCGACCAAATAAATGCACAGTACAATCACCCCAAATTGTGTGTTAATTTTGGGGTACTGCTTCAAAATAATAATTAAAAAAACAGAGATAAAAGTTTCCCCACTGCTCTAAGGAGAGAGTGAAACACAACAAGTCTATATCTGAGGCAACACATATGCCCTGATAGGTCAGCACAGCAACACTGCCCTTTGTATAGGGGGAGAGGGAGGGAAGAGGGGGGAGGTAAAGCAGGAAGTTTCACCATGACATGGCTCTATGGAACCGGCTTCCCTTCCGGTCCTGTTTCCTGTGATGCAGGCAGCAGGGGTGAAAGTAACCCAAAAGGACTTACTGGTACTCCGGAGTCCTTAGGAGGGGGTGGGGTCTCAACCGGAAGAGGCGTGGCCTCGACTGGAAGAGAAGGGACCTTTACATCCCTGGCCCCTTTAAATCAAGATTTACAGGGCCCCGGGCTGGGACTGTGGTAGCAGCAGCCGGGAGCCCCTGGCCCTTTAAATCACTGCCGGAGCCCCGCTGCCGCTATCCCAGGACTCCAGCAGCAGGGCTCAGGTGGCGATTTAAAGGGCTCCAGAGGGTAGCGGCAGTGGGAGCCCCGGGCCCTTTAAATCGCCACCCGAGCCCTGCTGCCGGAACCCCGGGGTAGCAGTGGCAGCCGGGGGCTCCAGCAGCAATTTAAAGGGCCAGGGGCTCCCAGCCGATGCTACCACAGCAGA
This sequence comes from Eretmochelys imbricata, assembly GCF_965152235.1. Classification (NCBI taxonomy): domain Eukaryota; kingdom Metazoa; phylum Chordata; order Testudines; family Cheloniidae; genus Eretmochelys; species Eretmochelys imbricata. The sequence goes on from NC_135574.1 coordinate 122,339,300, forward strand.
GTCCCAGGCCCTTTAAATTGCCGCCACGACCCCCAGGGCTCGAGCAGCAGGGCTTGGGCGGTGATTTAAGGGTCCAGGGCTCTGGTTGCCGCTACCACCCTGGGTCCTTTAAATCGTCCCCAGAGCCTGCTGGAGCCCTGGGGTAGTGGGGCTCTGGCGGCTATTTAAAGGGCCCAGGTTGGTAGCTGCGGCAGGAGCCCCGGGCCCTTTAAATCGCCGTCCGAGCCCCACCGCTTCCCCAGGGCTCTGGCAGCAAGGCTCTGGTGGCAATTTAAAGGGCTTGGGGCGCTGCTGGAAGCCTCAGGCCCTTTAAATTGCCGCCTGGGGAAGCCAATCCGCCCTGGTACAGCGCATAGGCTCTTGCCGGTACGCCGTACTGGGGTGTACAGGCTTACTTCCACCTCTGGCAGCCAGCTGCTCCTGAGCAAGGGGGTGGCTTATGCTCCTTTACTTCCTCGTATCACTGTGCTTATCATGCCAAAATGTGTCCCTTAGTCTGTAAAAGCATCTCATGACAACAATCATGGTTATATTTATCAAACTTCATTTGAATCTGACAATGAAATCATCCTCTGAGGCATCTGGTAGTCTCTTGAATCTTTTTTGGCACCTCTAAAAACCAAATTAATGTCAGGCAAAAGCCACACAATGTTTAAGGACCAGAGCCCAGATTTTTAACACTATTTAATCGATTCTATACTCAGCGTTGCAATGCCTAGCTGATTTAGGAGCCTACATCTTTTTTCAAATGTGAATTGGCACTTAGAGCCTAAATCCCTTTGATTGTCAATGGGATTTAGGCTCTAAGTGCCTAAACCCTACTTGAAAAAAGATTTAGGCTCTGAAATCAGTTAGGCATTGCATTGCTGAGCACAGCAAAGCCTAAATATCTTTAAAAATCTGGGCCCCAGGTCAGCTGCGTTGCCTCAGAAGAAGATCTCAGCGCTAACTTCAGGAGAGGCTGGGTCAGCAGTTAGATAACAACCTAGCTATTTAACAAAGGGTAGTTGTAATGGGGCAATGCTTGGTTCCCATCCTCTGATATCCCAGAAACTGCTCAGACTCACTTTCTTCTTGTGTGCAGACTGTATGTTATTCTAAAACCATCCACCAACACCAGTACAGTGCAACGCCGCAGTTTTAACTTCTACTTCTTTCAGACCTTCTTCACTAGGACCACAAGAGGAAAGGATGCTAGCCCTACCAGGGCCGGATTAAGACCTTTAGAGGCCCTAAGCTCTGAAAAGATTATGGTGCCCCCCCATATGTAATTCAAAATAAAAACCATACTGTGCCATAAAATAAAATTTTATTTTTTGAAATGAGACAAAACCCTCATGTATGCTGAAATTAAAATAGCTTCTTTCTAGATTTTCTGATTGCAAAATTCCAGATAAGTTCATCGAAGCTGACTTGACGAAGCATGTCCACTTCCATACACAGTAGGGAAAGTGAATCAAGTCTGTCCTGACACGTTGTTCTCTGAGGGTTTTTTATTCTTTTCAGCTGAGAAAAAGAGCGTTCTGCAGAGCAGTTAGTAATCATCAATGTTAGAAAAATACGTAGTGCGATCTCTACATTTGGAAATACACATTGTATTCCATCTTTCAATATTGTGTCATGAAGATCAATGTGACTGAATTTCATTTTTTCTGTTCCATTAAACTTTGCGTGCATATAACAGTGGAACTGCCATACTCCTCCACAGAGATTCATGTTCAAGTCAACAGGGTATAAGTCAACTTGCTTTTGGGAACCTTGTGAATATTGTTTGTCAGATAAGTCCATATCATTTAGAAATGAAAATCTACTTGATACTTCTTTGTACACTTCACTTCTCCTCTTCATATGAGCTTCAAGTGTATCAATTATAGCATAGTAAGTAGATGTGCGAAATTTGTCTCCAGGATGCAATGCTCTTTCTGTTGCACTGCTATCATTTGCTTATTTTTTCCTTATTCGCTTGCAGGACTGGGCTTCTTTGTAGTTAGTATCAGGCAAGATATCTTTTGATAGGTCTTCAAATCTTTCAAAATCATTCCTCAAAGTGTGTAAGTGGTCTGCTAATGATTGACAGAGGTCTGCACATGTTTTCAAATCCAGTTCTTTTTCTTGGAGAGCTTGACTTGTGTGGTAAAAGTGTTGTAAAATTTCATTCCACATGGACAACATGAATACAAACTCTAGTTCTTGCATCTTGTTTGCAATGTTTTCTGCCTCTCGTATAGTTTCTCCCTTTTCCGATTGGTCTTTGGCTGTACTTTCTAATGCATCCACAATCTTTGAGTAGGACTCCAGAATTGCACTTGTTGCCACTGCATGTGGCTCCCAGCGAGTATTAGAAAGAGATTTCAACACACGATTATTGCTCAAATATGTTTTAAGAACTGCCCATTGGTGTGTTGAGGCAGAGAAAAATGTATAAAGTAACTGGACTGTTGAGAAAAAACTTACTGCCACAGGACAACAATCAACAGCACTGCGGCCAACAAGACTGAGAGTGTGCAGCACATGGTATGAATATGGCATATTTGTTCTGTTCTAAAAGCTTCTTCTGCATTCCTTGATAACATCCTGACATGCTGGCAGCGTTGTCATAAGATTGACCTCTGCACCTTGAGAAATCTACTTTGCAAACTTGGCACAGATAATGCAGTACTTGATTTGCCATTTCTTCACCAGTGTGGTTTTTCAAATTGAGGAATGTTATAAATGACAGGATCAGATTTCCTCGCTTTATTTCGATCTATGTTAGTAGGTTTAGGTGGGGATAAGTAATAAAAAGAGAACAGAAAAACGGAGGAAGAATATGTAGTGGAGTGTAAGGAAGTCTAACAAAGTTCTGATTTTTCCCATGATGACTACTTCGATGCTTTTTTTGAAATGTCATACATCACATTTTTTCCAAAAAAAAACTACTCATTTTTTTGGTGCCCCCTGCTTTGCTGGTGCCCTAAGCACGAGCTTAGTCTGCCTATTGGGTAATCCAGCCCTGAGCCCTACCCTCCCACACTGTAGCATGCACTTCCTGGCTTTTTATCAGCTGAGAGGTAATTAGTCCCTTGCCTCTCCATCTCCTTTGGATAATTATCCAATCAGCTATTGCTGGTGGGAATTAATTGAAGCTACAGTGATCAGAGTGCGGACCCATCTGTCAGATCTCAGCACTGTGTCACAGCAATCTTGTGCCAAGATGGGCATAGCACAGACTACACTGGGCACAGGGAGAGCCAAGCAACTTAAAGGGTATGAGCCTTTGTAACACGCACAATGATCTCAAATTGGGCACAGAATTGCTTCCCTATAACAGTCCGAAGTAGAAGCAACTCTTGTCTTTTTCAGAACGCATTTAAATCACTATTTTTATCCCAAGCACGTGCTGTGCTTAGCTGATATTACTAGTATCCCCCACAGTCAATGGGATTGCACAGGGTGTACATCAGCTTAGAATTTAGTCAGATATGTATAGGGTTTGCTTTGCTCATTCTCCATAATACCCTCTGTTACTGTCTCAAAGTGGATAGAGAAGTTATCATTTGTAAGATGTTCATTTATTTTCCAACGAAAGCACTGAGTTCAAAGAACTTAAGGAATTCTATTTGCTAGTGTTAAGTACCTATCAGCCTTGTCACAGGCTCGCCTCAATCTTTGCTGCAGAACAAATTCCTCAGTCACATGAAGTACTGAAATCCAGCTTCTCATCAAATAAAGAAACATCTAAACTTTTTGAAGTCTATTTCAACAACTCTGTCACTGAAGCATAACCAGAGGGGTGTTCACAATCAGCTATGCCTTTTAAAAATGTAATTCTGAAGACAGAGAACAGCAAACACTTGGTGGTTGAGGGAGCTGACATAATACAAGATGTACTGTGTGCAGTGCAGTTGGTCACAGAAAACAAAATTACTTTCTAAACATCAAGGTAAAATTTGTGTTCTTAAAGCTTGAACATGATTCCATGGCTTATGTTTTCAGACAGAGCTCACTGGAATTCTACAAAATGATGCACCAACAACAGGGGTGACTTCCCTTCTTTCCACTGGATGACTAATAACTTAAGAAGGAACTTCCATGGATAAAAAAGGGGAGGCCATTTATCTGAAGAAGGCATTGTGATCTCTGATGTACTTTTGTTTGATCACTTATCAAACAAACATTTATCCAGATCCAAGTAAAAGAAGTAGTGTCTATAGAGAAAATATAAGCTACCTTCTTTAAGGACATTCAATAGAAAGAGTAATCCTCCAAGCTGCTCAATGTTTATTAGTATTTCTATGCCATTCCAGCTCACAATACAAACACGAAAATCTTTTCACTGTTCAAGGGATAAATGAGAAAAAACTGAATAATGGAAGTCAGTAACATCAAGGCTATCTTCCAAGCACAGAACAGCTTTAGAGACCTGACTTGCTGTCACAATTTTATGACTATGGACTGACAAAATATGTATCGGCTAGGAAAAGTCTTTTCCAGAGAAGTAAGTACTGAATTAAAAGGAAGGTTGTTTCACTTGTGAGTATACATCTACTTGGTCTAAATGGCATTTGTTATATTCATTGGTTGATTTTAATATGTAAGTACTTGTTCTACAAGATTTCAGAAACTAGCTTATTCTATCTTGCTGTGAAATTAATTTTATTTTATACTTTAATTTTTCACCTGCCATTGCTTTTCAGCAATCGGAAATGGATGACAGAAGTTCCCTATAAAGGAGAAACAAATTGATCTACTCCACAATGTGCTTATTTTTAGAATATCTATAAAAATAGATCTAATTATAACTAGCCCAACGGATAATTGAAAAGGTCAAAAATGTCGAGTGGAAATAATTTGTTATAGCAATGCATCAAAGAATTCTGAAACATATTGTTATGATCCATTAAATGTTTAAAAAGCCAATTGCCTATGTTGGCTTTTTTTAACTGTTTGTGTGTCTGAAATACTTAATAATAATTGTGAAATAGATTTAAAGAATCATAACAGTAATTTATCATAATATAAATATATCACCTAGGTACTCAACTCTGAGCTTTTGTATGGTCCTGTAAGTTCTGTATGCCTTCTGTTCTGATTTTTTTCAATAGGAAAATATCATGGGGAGAAAAAGAAAAACCTCTAAAGACAGTTTAAAGTGAAGACCTTTATGGAAGTAGAGCCAGATCATGCCCTATTTTAGGGCAGCTTTGCACCAGTTGTTTTCCACAAAAGCCAGGTGCTTTAGCAACTTGAAGGTTCCCCAGTGTGAGGGAACTCCTGGGTGATGTCTAGTTGTTGTAATATCTTCTATACCCAGATCAGTGGGTATGGCTGGGTGAAAGGATGTGTGGCCAGAAAGACTATGCCTCAGAAACTTCTGGTTGCCACAACAGATAACAGGGTCATAAAGAGTGAAGACAAGTTAGAGCAGATATTAAGCTATTCTAAAAGTTGTGCCTTGAGATTCAACTGGTTATCCCATAGCTGAGAGAAAGGAAAGAAGCAGCGTGCAACAGGGTACCTCCTTCACCTTGTTGGCCTCAGAGTTTCCCCCTCGGGTGGTGGGGAGCCTGGAGTAAATCAGTTTGACTCCAGAGGGTTTTTCTCTTCATTCTGGTTTTATTTTTCCCTATTTACAAAGTGGGCCCCAGGATAGGCCCAAGAAGTTATCTTAAACAAAAAATGAACAAAAAACAAAACAACCCAAAACAAACATTCTTCCCTGCCCCCATGTTGGGGTATTGCCTTACTACACTGGCTCCTAGGTGCCAGTCCTTCCCCAAGAAGCAGTTTCTGTCTCAATAGGGAGGAGAGAGCCTTCCACTGAGTGGAAGCCTTTCCTTCCTCCTGCCACTACCCATGTTGCAGCTTGTCTCTCATCTCTCTCCTCCTCTTTCCCACCTGAATAGGTATCTCTATTTAACCCGAGATTACCTTTTTTCACCTTTAGGGAACAGGGCCTACACCATTCTAGGGCTGATGTATCTGCCCTCCACCACTCAGTGGGTGCTGTCCGGGGTTCTCTGCTCGGTGTCCTCTTCAGGTTCCCTTTGTTTGACCCTTTGACCTTCACACCTACCCCTATTACATTTTTGGTTGTCCCCCATAATTATTTGAGTTCCTGGACTTCAGGCTGGTGAAGAGTCTTTAGCAGTGGGCGGGCTTGCACCCACCCACTTCCCGGAACCCAATAGGACCACTCTCTTACGTCTGTCAGGACTGACTCTGTCACAAAGCCAACCCACTTTTGCCCACAATCCCTGAGCTACACCACATGGACTAACCACAGAGACAAGGATCTGCCTCAAAATGCTTTAACTGGGGATTGAAAGTGCCAGAAAACTAGGCAGAGCATATCTCAGAGTTTATGAAAGCTTGTGGAGGATTGTATCCCTGCCACATTCATCAATGTGTCCCTTTTCTTCACTCAAAAAATTTGCTCAGCCTATTCATATACTTTGATATTTTAAATACTACTTCAAAGCAATTGTTTTCAATTGTATATATTTATATAAAAACTGGTACATACCCTATCATAATTAATCAGTTCTGAAGTTCTGGTATGCGTACAAATATAGGAAATAAGACACTGTAAAAATAAAATCATTCAACATACATTAAAATACTACAAAAACAGCTATAATCTCAATCTTGAATGTGGCCTTCTGTGTTTATCAACTTAGGAAACAAGTCGAAACAGATGCGTAGGTCTCTTGAATAGCATATTGGTCAACAGTCACCACGCCACTGGCTAAGGGGTTATTTATATTTTTAATGGTGGATGTGATGCAATGTCCATTCCACACTGATTTGTTTTACTCAACCTATTGAGAGAAATGTCAATGCATAACTCATACGTTGTTCTAAAATATTAGTGGAAGTTATCCCATCGACTTTCAACATTGTTCTGTTTAGCTAATGGGGTATGTAAACACAGTTGCCTATAGGCACCATACTCTTTTAAAAGGCTTCTCCTATCACTGTGCAGAGAGGCAACCTGATTAGGGTGAGCCAAATTATACTCTCAGCTACGTCAAAGAAACAGGATTCAACTCAATGGTTTTGCATTTGTGGAAAAGAATTTGGCTTAGTAATTGTGCTGCTCCCCAGGAGTACAGGGGTTGTGAGGCATCTCATCACCACCTGCCTTCAGTGTGAAGCAGCTCCATGCCCTGAAACCAGCAGCCTCTGCCACACAGCAGCACTGACTTCCAGGTGTCCACAGACCTTGCCTTCTCTGGACAACTAGCGATAGACACACATAACCCCTGAGTTCTAGGAAAGCTCCCTGCACTACCCAGCCCCTTACCAGGTAAGCTGTCCTCACAGGGTATGCCTACATAGCAACTAGACACCCGCAGCTGGCTCGTGCCAGCCGACTCGTGCTCGTGGGGCTCAGGCTGAGGGACTGTTTCACTGTTGTATAGACTTCCGGGCACAAAACACTTTTCAAACACTCTTGTTTCAGTCGAAACTTCACTTTAACAAGCTAAAATTCTTGTCTAAAGTAGTTTCTCACCTATAGCAAACTCCCAGTGTCACAAACTCCCACCTGGCTGGGATCCTCTATTCATGGATACAAAAAGTGCTGTCCCTTCTGCTCCTTCAGTGATGGAATAAAAAGGTGTCTTTTCGCCTTCCTTTTATACCCCAAACTCCATTGTCTTCATCCCCAAAGCCAATGTTACCAGATGTGCCCGTTACTTTGGTGGGTGCTCATTTATTAGGGTTATTCTTTGGTGGGGGGGGAGGGGAGTGCAGGGACAGGATTTTATAATTGTACTATAAGAATAGAGGTACTAATGTATGTCTTGATTTCATTTTTCCAGCCACCCTTTTTGAATAGCTGAAAGGACTGACCCTCTGGGACATTGGTAGGAATGCATCTGACAGACTGCCAGTGTGTGTACTGATGTTAAGGCAGGGACAGACCAGAACAATCCTTATGACTGATTATGGTCACCCTTTTGTTTTAGGATAAGTTATAATGTCTACTATGTTTTCCTATATGTATTACAAATTAGGCACTCTAGTTAAATATACATTTCTTTGTTTTAAGGTTTTGTGATACAGCATGGCCAGACGGCAGAAGAAGAGTGTTAGAAGGGAGCCTTATTTCCTGTAGAGGGAAGAAAGTTTGCTATAAATTAATTAAAGCACCTGAAGCCAATTAAAGCACCTGAAGCCAGTCCCAAACCCAAGGCTCCGGACTGTGGAGAATTCCAGGAGAATCATAACTGGGAGGAAAGACACCGAGGAATGGCCTGAGGCCAAGAAGGGACCTGGGGGTTTGGGAAGAGAGGACTGGGGGGGGCCGGCCAAATAACTCCAGGCAGAGGGCGGCAATCGGAATAAGGGGGCAGTGTTACAAGTGTGGGAAATTGGGGCATATAGCAGCCCAATGCCCCAACAGGGAAGAGCCTATGCAATGTAATCTGGGGGATCACAGGGAGCAATGTGACCTAATCGGCCTGGTATGGGTCGCAATGACCTCGCATGGGTATACAAGATCAGTAAAAATGAATGGTATTGAGACCATAGCATTAATAGATTCCAAAAGTGCTGTCACTCTGGACTCGGGGAAGTTGGCGGAGCAAGACCAACTAACCCGGGCCAAAAACACAGTGGTAACGTGCGTTCATGGCACCGTAAATTTCTACCCCACAATCCCGGTACGGATTGAGATCCAGGGGAATACTACCAGGGTGACTGCAGGAGTGGTCCCCAGGCTCCCCTACCCTGTCCTAATTGGTAGGGACTTCCCCAGGTTTGAGAGCTTACTCCCCCCAATAGAGCCAGAGGAGGGTAGCAACTCCCGTGTTGAGACTGAGGCACCTACAGATAGCCTCACCCCAATGTTTGCCAAATTTGCCCCAGAGTTATTCTCATCCCCCTGAAAACTCTGAAAGTCTAGGCGGGAAAGGAGGGCATATAAAAGATTGGGGACCCGGATTCTAGCAGAGAACCAGAAAACCTCCCTTGTTGGAAGGTGAACCCGTTCAGGAGGCCAGGAGATAATTCAGGCCAGTGAGGACTCGGAGGCGGTTCCTAGCCCAAGTAGGGGCAACCCAGGTGGTGGAGTAGAAACAGGCCCCCTGGAATTAGGTCAGATTTGTACTACACGTGAGAATTTCGGGCAGGACCAAGCCAATGACCCGCTATATGCAAATGTAAGGGAGGAGGTAGTGGAAGTAAATGGCGTACCCATGGAAGGAAAGACCAAAGGCCCAAGGTCATATTATGTGCTCAAACACGACCTGTTGTACAGGATCGCGCAAATACGAGGGGAAGAAGTAGAGCAACTCTTAGTACCACGGAAACACACAAGGGCAGTACTAGAATTAGCTCACAGTCATCTATTTGGGGGACATCTAGGAGTAGACAAGACAATGGATAGAGTCCTAAGAAGGTTTTACTGGCTAGGAATACATGCAGAGGTCCAGCGCTATTGTGCCTCCTGCCCTGAATGCCAGTTGCATAGCCCCCAACCTCACTTGCGGGCCCCATTAGTACCTTTGCCTATTATTGAAGTCCCTTTCGAGATGATAGCCATGGACATGGTGGGCCCACTGGAAAGATCAGCACGGGGCCACCGAAACGTACTAGTCATCCTTGACTAAAGCATGCAGTATCCAGAAACTATTCCTTTAAGAAACCCCACATCCAAGGCAATAGCAAAAGAACTACTCCAGGTTTTTGCCAGAGTGGGCATCCCTAAGAAGATGCCGACAGACCAAGGAGCCCCTTTCATGTCAAAATTAATGAAAGACTTATGTACCCTACTCCGCATCCAGGCCATACGGACCTCAGTCTACCATCCACAAACAGATGGACTGGTTGAGGGGTTTAACCATATCCTTAAAAGTATGATCCGGAAGGTGGTAGCTCAGGATGGAAAAGACTGGGATACCCTTCTACCGTATCTAACGTTTGCTATACAGGAAGTCCCCCAGGCGTCCACTGGTTTCTCTCCCTTTGAACTACTATACAGATGTCACCCACGCGGAATATTAGATATTGCCAAGGAAGACTGGGAAGAATAACCCAACCCAGGAAAGAATGTCATTGAGCATGTGACACAGATGAGAGAGCGAATAACTTGAGTAACCCCTGCTATCCAGTACTCATAACCCCAGACTTAGAGAAGGAATTCATCCTACAAACAGATGCCTCAGAGGTAGGGCTAGGAGCCATCCTTTCGCAGATGGTAGGGGAGGAGGAACACCCAATCTTGTACCTCAGCCGGAAACTCCTCCCCAGGGAACAAAAGTACGCCGTTGTTGAAAAGGAATGTCTGGTAGTAAAATGGGCTATGGAGACTCTCAGCTACTACCTACTGGGACGGCAGTTTACCCTCGTGACAGACCACGCCCCACTCCAGTGGATGCACAGAAACAAGGAGAAGAACGTAAGAGTGACTACGTGGTTCCTATCCCTGCAGCCCTTACATTTCCGGGTACAGCATAGGGCCAGAAGCCAACACGGCAACGCTGATGGCCTATCACGACAGCACTGCCTCTCGTCCCAAGTAGCCCAACCCCATGGTGTTGAGCAAGGCAGGGGAGAGGGGGAGGGATATGTGATACAGCATGACCAGAGGGCAGCAGGAGAGTGTTAGAAGGGAGCCTTATTCCCTGTAGAGGGAAGAAAGTTTGCTATACATTAATTAAAGCACCTGAAGCCAATTAAAGCCGCTGAAGCCAGTCACATGATAAAACCCCCCTGCTTCAATCAGACAGGAGGAGGAGTTGAAGCAGAGTGGATTGGTATTGGAGCAGAGAGCAGTTTGGAGGGAAGCAGAGGAGAGTTTGGAGAAGTGCTGCGGTGGGCTAAGAAGACCAAGACTCTAGGTAAAGGGACACCTGGTTTGTGTAGAGGGAGGGCAGGAAGCCCCACAAGCTGAAGGGCAGGAGACGGAAGTAGCCCAGGAGAAAGAACCGCTAGTTCTAGTGGTTTACCGCTACCCCTAGGGCCACTGGGCTGGGACCCGGAGTAGAGGGCAGGCCCGGGTCCCTCTCTCCCCACTCCCCTCCTCCAGGACACTAGTGGGGCAGTTAATAACCCAGTTCAGGGGCAAGAAACGGTGCCCTGAACCCCCACCCAAGAAGAGAAAGCGCGAGACCCATCATAGTCATGCCAGCAATTTCCCACAGTTTAGTGAGTAAAAGACAGGATCTTGTATTGTGTCTATCTTAATTAGATAAAGGAATGTTAAAGGCCTGAGACACAATGTAAACTGTTTTGATCACAAGATTTAGTGAAGTTTAATTTACAATGTATTCTGCTGAATATAAAATACTGCTGTCTTCTCTGTGAGAGATTGTTTGTGTGAATGAGGAATGCATGCATCAGGAAAAGATATGTGTAAAAGCCATCACAAATGTCCAGATGGTCAAGAAAAAGTGAGAGACTTGGAAACAGCATGAGACAATCAGAAAATATCCATTGTATCCATGCTAAACATGTTAGCAGCATTGACGACCTCAGAGGTGAGGCAGGCACCCCCGAAGGCGAGACAACAAATAAATGATCAGAGCAGAAAAACCCCCAAGATTAACACCACTTAAGAACTAATGATTACAGGATGACATTGCAAAATGCATGGACTCAAATGGGAATTTACAACTATAAAGACAGGGTGTTTTGCCATGGAACTCTGGGTTCTGTCCTGCAAAGCCTCGGAGCATCGGATCGCGACCGACAGAGCCCTGCTCCTCACTCGTCCTCAGTCTAACTGGCCATTAGATTGACTTAAGCTGTAACAGACTGGTAACTATAAAGACCATCTGCAGGACTTGTGTATGTGTGTGTGTGCATGATGTGTATGTGTGTGTGACTGAAAAACATATGCTGTTGTATTTTCAATAAATATGGCGTATTTGCCTTCACTCCTATAAAAGATCCCGTGTGCTTTGTATAGCATAACAGGAGGTCTGTAATTCTATCAGTGTATTACTTGTGTGTTCATATGGAGCTCTACTTCTCCCTTCTGCAAGTCCCCTCCCAGTGGAGCTATCCTGCAGGACCTAGGTTCCCCGGGCTGGGTTCCTCCAGCCCCAGAATCAGATGGACACACACACACACACAGCAAGTCTGAGTGGACCGGGTCAATCAGCACTCTCAAGCTGACCCCCTCATATGTCCCTGGACTCAATGGACTGGGTCAAGCAGCACTTTCAAGCTGCCACCCTTATATGACATAGGTTCAGCACGTCCCTATCCCCACTCTCACATTACAATTATACTGGTAGTAACCCACTTGATGAGCAAACCCCACAGTATTTTGGGCGCTACAGGGATCTTTAGCTTAGGTAAAAGAAGCATTGCTGCAGAGTGAATGGGGAAGCTAAAAACACAAAAGAGTAAAGTTCAGAAAGAGAGAGAAGCAACCAGCTTAACCATAAAAGTTATTTATCGGATAATAGTGATAACTACACAAGGAGAGCCTAAACCAACATAACTTACATTATTAAAGGCTAATACCTGAGGTAGAAAGGAAAACAGAGAGCGAGAGAGAGAAAAAAAGAGGGGGAACCTCACCACTTCCATGAAGCTTGAACTGGTCGGGGTTCCCAGGTGATGGTGGTAGCTTCGGGTCCTGAGTGCTGGAAACAGGCAGAGCCCCCAGCACGATCAGTCAGGAGAAGATGGAGTGCCAGTGGAACTGATGCATAGTTTGGATCCAAACATCAGACCACTTACTTGGGCATAGGTAGGGGTTTTTGTAGAGACAATACAATGGTTCAAGGGAGAACACTAGATTTGTTTATGGGTAAACTGATGACTCAAGGGTTTTCTTTAGGCTAGAAAATAGGAGCTGATCACTGTTGACTGTGGATGATGTTCCTTTCAGGGAGCTCACAATGCAATTAGGCTGCTTCAGTATTTTGGATATCAATCAAGGATTCATTACTAGAATTGGCCTGATAACTGCTGATCTGGGTGTGTGCAGGCATAGGTTCATTAACATCTGGAGCAGAGATCCCCCAGGATGCTGTGCTTCCCTGCATCTGGTCCCAGAGTTCAGTGCGGTTCCTGCGTTGGAATTTCTCTTTTCCATTCTGTATGCTACTGGAGATACCTTAATCTTGTCACTCTTGTCAGGAGGGGTCTAGGTGTCTCCCCCAGCGCTCTTCACGGCTCTCTGCAAGTCTTTTCTCTGATCGGTTTTGGCTCAAGCAGAGGCTGGTGGGGAGTAGGGGTGTCTTTCATGAGTCAGACAGGCTAGATACTGCGCCCTGGTTCCCCAAGAACACAGAGCTGACTGGTATCACCAGGATGGCTCCCCGTGGTTCTTTCCTGGGATGCTGGCTCCAAGGTATCTTCATATATTCCTGTTTAGTCCGTATCCAGATGGGGCTTTCACTGTATTGACTTACAAGCTGCGTTGTGCAGGAGGTCAGACTAGATGTTCATAATGGTCCCTTCTGACCTAAATATCTATGAATTCTTAATATACAGCTGACAGAGAGATACACATCTTATCTCCTGTCTGAAAGAAACCTGTTTGTCAGCCCTGCCTCTGACAGTCTCTAAACATATTTTCAATACATACAAGCACTTAAATATAATCTGTACATACATCTCACAATGATTATGAAGATCAGTATGATAAAAGCTTTTATTAGACACCTTGCGTGACCCTTTTTGGATAAATACTGAGAAATTAGTGTGTGGAGTATAAGAAGTAGGCCAGGCCTGACAAGAGTTCCTGTTACAGAACAGGGAACCCTTCTCCAGTTGGCATTGAAAGGTTCTTAGAGCCACAATAGTCACTACAGAATAGGGGAATTGAACATTCGCCCCAGTTTTGTCTGGTTTAACCTGAATAATTTAAATTTATATTTTTCCAAAGCAACTGGATGGTTTTTTTTCCCAAATTTTTTTTTTTTTTTTTTTATTCCAGTCCTGACTTCCTTTGATGCCCCAAGATATTTAGAAGTGTTAAAGCAAGAATTAAGATGATGGGCCTAGAGAGAGTGGTGCTTTATTTTGATAGACAGAGCTCACCTGTTGCTACAGAATATTCTTCTTACTCACATGGATGTCAGGGATGTTATTAATATTGTACAAGAAAGAGGTTAACAGTGCCTGAAGAGTGAAAGTGATGGCCTCAAAGTGCTTCAGTAAGTATGAAAAAGGCCAATCTTATCTTTTATGAGATTTAAATCATTTTCCTTTTCAAGATCTGGTTTAAGAAGCTGCCATAATTTTACGTCACAGAGACTATGTTTTGTTACAAAAATTGTTATATCGTATTTTAATAAGTAATGCTGTTTCACCATGCTCACTCTGAAAATTGCATTTTTAAAATAAGTATATGATAAACTGGATTAATCCCTAATTTATAATGCAAACTCTGAAGGGCAGTAATGGAAAGGAAGGAATATGAAGAAAAAGGTTAAGAGTTTCCTTCTATTCTAAGCCTGAAGAAGAGTTATTATTTTCTATTATTTATATAGCACCCAAAAATGTACTAGATGGTTCCCAGAGCAAACAGAAAGGCATGACGTGCTCCCTGACTTGAAGAACTTACACGATAAATTTAGACGTGAAACAATAACCACAAGCAACGTGCCAAGTAAGAGGTGAATTACAGTAATATGAAAACAGTCACTCAATTATGGAATGTGCATATTTTGATGGTGCCACTAAGTTTTCTACTTAGACTTGGCAAGTTTACTATTAGAGAAGGATAATTCTACTCTGGCCTGATGTGGAGACAAATACTAGTGTCTGGAGCTCAAAAGAGCAAATCTGAGATGTGTAATGAAGGAAGGGTTTATTGAAATGGGAGTTTCTAAGGAATAGCTGTGGATCCTAGGACTTGGTGAATCATGTGTTTGGATATCTGTGAGGACCATGTGACTGTGACCATTCAGTCTTTGATCAGACCAGGTGTTTGAAGCAGGAGTTGTTAATGACTCCCCATTAGTAAGGAGGCAGAGCTAACCAACAAGGTTAAGTATTTAAGTCAGTTGCCAAGGGAATAACCAAGGAGGCGAACAGGAAAATTTCTGAGGGGGTTTGCAGGATGGAGTGCAGGAACTTTTTTCTGCAGGTGCAAGGATGGCCAGGAATGGAATAGTTATTGTGAGCTGTTAAGGATGTGCTATATTCTGTCCCCTGAAGATAGAGACCTTGCACCACGAAGTGCACGTTGATGGCTTTACTGGAGGAGAAGATTGGAGATCCAGACTCTGCATAGCACAAGAGGCAGAACAGCTTTTGAACCACTAGGGACAGGTAGCACCATTCACGACTCAACTGGAGAATAAGTTCATCTCAAGAAAACAGGAGAGAGTGGAAAACAAAAGAGGATTGACAGTTTATGAACAAATGAGGAGGAGAAATCACAACACATATGGAGGTATCTAACCACTTTCAGGTATTTAGTGCAGCAGCCACAGAGAAGGTACTGGAAGATTCAAGGTACTGGAGGATTCAACTAAAGAGAAAAGAACACGGATACCCACAGGACACACCTGAGGAGAGATGCTCAGCACAATCCTTGAGAACATTAATCATGCCCAAAAGAAAGCCACAGACCATCCAAAGACAGAAAATCTTCATCAGGGACTTGATATTAAGGAGAGTACATAAAATATTTTGCTGAGAGCAAAAGGACTATGAGCTATCTTCCTGGAATGAAAACAATAATTGTCACAAAGGACCAGACAAGATTCTGAAGACTGCAGACAAGGATTTGTTTGTTATGATAGACATTGGCATGAATGACTCTGCCTCTGAAAGAAAAGGAGTACTTGTGGCACCTTAGAGACTAACAAATTTATTTGCGCATAAGCTTTCGTGAGCTACAGCTCACTTCATCGAATGCATTCAGTGGAAAATACAGTGGGGAGATTTATATACATAGAGAACATGAAACAATGGGTGTTACCATACACAATGTAATGAGAGTGATCATTTAAAGTGAGCTATTATCAGCAGGAGAGCAGTGGGGAAAAACCTTTTGTAGTGATAATCAAGGTGGGCCATTTCCGGCATTCCAACTAATTTGATGTAATTCTACAATCAGCCTCGTTTTGTTGACTAAAGATGATTGCTGAGCTAAAAATTGATAGTTCCCTAAGTGCAAATGAACAATCTCATTTCATTTGTTAAAACAGAATTAGTCGGTGCTTTTAAAAGGCCAATTTTGGAAGCTGAAAACAACAAGAGGTCATGGTGGATCACCAGCTGAGTATACTCACCTGGTATAATGCTGTAGCTAAAAGAGTTAATGTGATCCTTGGATGCATGAGCAGGAGAATATCAAGTGGAAGTAGGAAAGTGGCATTACCTCTTTCTAGGCATTAGTGTGACCATTACTGGAAGAGCGTATCCACTTTGGGTGTCCACACTGCAAAAAGGATGTTGAAAAATTCTGTACAGTTCAGAAAAGAGCTCAAGAATGAACCCAAGTCTGGAAAATATGCCTCACAGTTTGTTCAATCTATCTAGTTTACCCAACAGAAAGTTAAGAAGATCACAGTATACAAGTACCTACATGGAGAAAATATTTTTACCAGAAATCTATCTTTAATCTAGTAAAAAAAGGCATAATAAGACCAAATGTTGGAAGCTGAAGCTAAAAAATTTCAAACTAGAAATAAAGGTTCAAATTTTTAGCTGTGCAGGCAGTTAACCAACAGAAGAATGGCTGATTCTTCATTGCTTTTAGTCTGTAACTCAAGACTGGACACTTTTCTAAAAGATGTCCAATACCTCAAACAAATTATGGGCTTGATGCAGAAATTTCTAAGTAACGTTCTATGGTTTGTGTTATACAAGAAGTCAAACTAGACAGTCATATTGGTCCCTTCTGGACTTAAAATCCACGAATCAAATCCCAAGTTTTATTTAGATGAGAGGGCATTTGGGGCCTTTAAAAAAATCTGAAGTTATATACCTATCTCCATATTTACACATTTACTGTAAATAAGTATTCTAAAGATGCCAAGCATATACAATTCCCATTGACTTAAATTTGAGTTGGGAGCCAGGCATTTAAGTCCCTAACGACTGAATTAAGTGCTTATACTTATGCATCTAAGCTCAAAAATTGTGTCCTTAGTCTCTACAAATCTCAGAACATCTACTCCATCCATTTATAATGAGTAATCCTTACTATTTTCATCCAGCCTCTGCATATTGTTCTCAATTTAGGGATAATTTTCTAAAGCCAGGAATACATTTTTCTTAAGTCTTCATATATGACAGCTGTACCTTGAGATGCACAAAATGTGTATGAATAAAATAATGAAGAACAAACCTAAAATAGCAGGAGAAAGGAAGAAGCATATAATATGAGGCTAGCATGATCATAGTAACACCCAATGGAAAGGTGAGAAAAGGATGAGAAGGAAAAATGTTTACGATGAATCCCAAAACCTGTCAATACACACACACACTTTGATATGTTTAGTTAGGTTCCATTAAATTGGCATCTAATTTTTTAGTTTCATACTTGTACAGTTACATGGTCAATATATGTATACACACATTGTTATAAAGAAAAAGTAGCCTATTACTCGATCATAAATATATTTGGGGGCAAAAATGAACTTTACATTATTGGAAAACAGGAACTTCCACTATACTTTGCACTGGGCATGGCAGTATGCTATGCAATACAGGTTGATTAGAATAGGAAATTGACATTTAATGATTCTTATTCTTCTGTGAAATGCAGTAGCCTCCCTAAAAGTCCTGTTACTTCTTTTGGAACTTTTTCCTTCAATGCATAACATATAGTTTGGGGCCTGGAGCAGCTGCTACTCCACAGATCCTTAATCTAGAAAATGGAAATGCAATTTGGCTATACTAATAATGGACTGCTGATATCTTGAATTTGATATTCCTGAACAGAACTTTGGTCCACCAAGAGTACAGCAGTGAACCATACACCAAATTGTAAATTTACATTTCCATGATATTTATTCTCATTATTCTGTGCACACAATGGTGCAAACCATAACTGACCCTACAACCGACTTTATCCCTGTCAGACACATAGGAATTCTTTCTGCATATCAGGTGATAGTGTCTCAAGAGCAGATCTAGACAATAATCCAGCTCATATGATCTTAAGGGTCCAAACAAAATATGTTCTGTATTTTGCCTCCAGGACTAGGCAAATCTCTCTGGGCGTTTGATGCATCCTCTAATATGTGGTCTAGTTACCCTATTCTATCTGAATTACTCCACTGCAGTTCTCAGCAAGGTCATAGTTTTTTCTCCTTAGTCACCTACTCAAAAAGCTAAACTGTCAGTGATTCTTGATGACCTTTTGACTAGCTTAAACTTCAATAAACGGAAGAAGGTTGCTTAATAACTGCCTGACTTAAATTGAGATGCAATGCAGTCCTTCCTTTCAGGATCAGGAGTTTACTCTGTTACATGATAGCATTTTTCATACAGTGTTCATCTTTACATTTTAGAGAATTACAATAAGAGATTTGTACAGTTCATATTTTACCTGAAAAAGATAGGAAATTTATGCATTGAATTATAAGAAGATATTTAGTGTAAGACAGAGGCAGTTTGCACCTTAAGATATAAATTAATTCATTATAGGCGTATCAAAAATTACAGTCCCAATCACTCCCCAAAAAAGCAAACATTAATCCCAAAGCAGAATAGTAAGTAAATAGTATTTCATGTGAGGTAGAGTATCTACAATTTCTGTTCAAGTCCATGCAACAGCTGTACACTTTCAGCAGCAACCATATGTTTTAATTACCATTACTGTGCAAAACCACAAGAGAGCTGCAGTAGCTCTGACTCAAATTTGGTTTGAAATTAGTTGATAAACAGCCCATTTTATGTTGTCCTTGAGCTACTAGGGTTGATCCATTTAAATGGGCTTTAGAAAAAGTGTGCTGATTTTTAACTGTGTGGTATGATACAATGTGAGGTTTCACTGAGTTGTTTAAACAGTTTGTCTCCATAAAATGATTCAATGAAAACCCTTATTTTTGAAATGACATCTGGTCCAAGCTCAACTACAGGGAGTTTATTAACTACACCATCTTCATGACATAATGAGAATCTAAGATATTTTGGGTAACCTTGGAGCAATTAATCTTTGTACTTAATACCAAGAACATTTAGGGGCAAATTTAAAGACTTTAAAAAAAAAGATTAAAGAAATATTTAAAGAGACCATTTTAAATAAACCCACTCTTGACTGCACTTGCCTCTCTAACTACTGCCCCATCTCCCTTCTACCTTTCATCTCTAAGCTCAGGGAACACACTGTTTGCAATCAGTGTCTGGAGTTCTTCTATAACAGTTCCATCCCAGACCCTCTCTAATCTGGCTTCCAACCCTTGCACACCACTGAAACTACTCTCGGGCAAAGTCTCCAACAGCCGCTTCTTAGCCAAATCTCAGAACCACTACTCCATCTTCATCCTCCTTGACCCATCAGCTGCCTTCAGCACAGTCAACCATGCTCTTCTTGAAATCTTGTCTTCCCTTAGCTTCAGTGATCCTGCCATCTCCTGGTTTTCCTCCTACTTCTCTATTCACTCCTTCAGTGTGTCCTTCAGAGGAGCCTCCTCTTCCCTCCCTTCCAGCTTTCTATGGGAGTTTCACAGGGCTCTGTCCTTGGTCCCCTTCTCTTCTCCCTCTAAACCTTATTTCTGGGTAATCACATCCACAAACACAAAACCAACTACCAGGTGGACGATTTACAGGCCTACCTCTCTACTCCAGACCTGTTCTTTCTCTCCAAACAAAAATCTCTGTCTGTTTCTCTCTGACATCTCGTCATGGATGTCTAGCCATCAGCTCAAGCTCAAGATGATTGAAACAGAGCTCTTATTCTCCGCCCCACCAAGAAACCCTCCTTACCATCTCCTTTCTCAGTCACTGTGGATCACTCTACCTGTCACTCAGGCCCATAACCTGAGTGACATCTTCAATTTGGACTTCTCTCTAATGTCTCACATCCAGTCCCTGTTTAATTCTTGCAGATTCTCCTTGAATAACATCTCTAAGATACGGCCTTTTCTATCCATCCAGGCAGCTAAGACTCTCATCCAAGCTCTCATCATCGCATGTCTTGTTTATGGTCCCATCCTTTTCTCTAGCTTTGATAAATGCAATCTTGCCTTGCTCATATCCATTCAGAATGCTGCTACAAAGATCATTTTCATGGCCTGTAACTTTGACAATGTCACCTCTCTCTTTGTCCCTTTACTGATTCACTCTTCTCTATCATGTCAAACATAAGCTACTTGTCTTCACTTTCAGTGCCCTTCAGGGCACACACTCACCTGAGCCATTCAGTACTGATAAGTTCACTGCTGCTTCCAATCAATCCACGATGTCAGCCTCCATCACCCACTTATTAAATTTTCAAACAAGCACCTTCATGCTTTCTCTCATGCTGCCCCTCATGCTTGGGAGAATCTCCCTGTAAACATCTGCAAAACTAACTCCTTCAAAACCCTCCATGAAACTGTAATTTGCTCTAATGCCTACAAAAAACTTGACAATGATTAGGTTGCTGGTGTCCTGAGACCACTGCCTGTCATGCTGAACAATGTTGTCTTACTATTTCCTTGTACTCCCCCATCTGTCTGTACCCATTTGGTGTCTCTTTTCCTATACTTAGATTGTAAGCTCTTTGGGGCAGATACTGTCTTTTTGTTGTTTTTGTACAGTGCCTGGCATGATGTGGTCTTACAATAATATAAATAATAAAAAGGAAAGAAAAATGTCTTTCTGCCCTTCTAAAGAGAACAAGTTTATCTAGGAGTCTCTCTCTCCAAATGTGACTCACAGTTCCCTTGGCCTTTGGTTAGACTGATGCAAGCCTCTCACTAGGGACCACTCACGAGGAAGCCTAGTAAAGTAACTGGCAAATAGAAACCAGAATGGGAGAACTGAATGGGTCCTCCCCTTTTAAAGAACATGACAAATTTCTGTTGATTTTCCTACTCTGGTGAAAAAGAAAACAATTGGTCAGTAATGAGTTAAGGAATATAATGTCACAAATCAGCTCTTCACCCTTTAATGATTACAGTGCAGTTGAGAAAGACAGAGGCATACACTCCTGTATAAGGAAACAAGCATCTGGCTATGTATCTATGGAATCAGCTTGCTCAACTTCTAACTATAAGAAGTGTCCTAAAAATTCAGTATGCAGGCATAGGACTGGAAGGACTTATGAGCCACAGAACACATTTCTTCTGCTCAGCAGCAGCACTTCCTAAACCATTTGCACTAATTAACTTCAATGGTCAACTATCAATAAAGTTTTCACACGTTTTATGGGACTTAGATGCTCAAGCAAGGGTTGCATTCTGCGTTGGACAAGGTCACCTCTGGCTGCCTAGATAAACGACAAAGGCTCAAAAGCAATTCAAGCTTTTAACTCAATTACCCTCAAGGAAGAGTAAAGCCTAGAGACTAGAAGATAATTTCCATAGGTTTTTACTCAAACTATTCAAGAAAAAGAACAGAGAAAGGAAAAAACAAAACCAGAGGAACTCTTGATGGATGCAATCTTCTCTTTAAAACAAATGTTCTGTGCTCCTGATTGAATATGCCATCAGATAGCTCATGAAAGATTGAGTTTCTTCCTTATTTAGGAAGGATTCCTGGTCAATGAAATAGTTCTAAAGATGTCAGGGTGTGTCACTTTCCACTCATCCATCTCAAAGCAAAATGTGTCTGTGAATCAGCAGCAGAAGGCAACAGCAGCACAAGAAGATGAACTACACTTATGCTCTCTCCTTGGAGTAATGTGGAGGTTTTTTACACAGGTTTGGTGTGTTGCACAGTAATAGCATTATCAGAGTCCAGCAGAACTACAGCAACTCAGGAGAAAAATCTTGGAGTTCAGTGGATGCATTGTTTGTAAGGGCCAAGTCTGCATCCAAACTTTCTTTTTTATGAACTTGTGTGCGCTCTCATCTTTCTCAGGATAGCACCCTACAACTTAAGACCCAATACAGAGATACTGTCAGGTCACATAGCTTAAAACTTTCCTGAACTAGAAGAAAGACTGAGAAGAATATTACAGCAGTGTAACAGTGTAATTTTGAGGAGGATAAAAGACAAACTTTGTATGATTGGCTCTTAGAACCTGCCAGTTTCATGGAAAGAGAGAGCAGTCAGTCATGAATAGTTATGTTAAAGGTGTATTATTTATCTTTTATGCATTCTAGTTGCCCTTAATTACTGTATATTATAGCAAAGCAGTAGCAAATTCTCATTTGCTATTTCTTTTGCGCCAAAGACTCATATCTTGGAATCAAAAGCACAATAAATACATGCAGTAGATCATATGAAAATAAGTTCATTTTAGTCTATACTGAGCAAGTGAGCCATGAAAATGAATCAAATACTTTTCATATTTTTGAGTACACTGGAACATATATCCTGCATTACAATCCATTGTATCATTAAGGCACTCATGGAATCACTGCTGAAAGTTGAAATATTTTACTTCACTTTAAATTGAACTTCTCATTTCTATCCTTTTGAATGTTGTCAATTACTGTATTTTCACATTTCTATCTAACAAAATTAAAGTTCCTAATTTCTGGCAACAGTCCTTAGCATTCTTCATTACTCATCCATCAGAAAGAGTGACAAATGGGCTGCAGAAGCTATTCCACTAAAAAGACAGAGGAATCTTGCTTTCTTCTTTCATTAAGTCCATCATCATGACAATCAGAAGCACATGGCTAGGAAAAGGAAGATCTGCATCAATAACAAGGCATTACAGAAATATTGTTTCTGCTATGAACACCACCATCCAACATAAAGTAGGAGTGGGCAAAAAGACTACCTCACGCACTACCCAGTCAGTGAAAGACTGAAAAAAATAACATTTCTATCACTGAATGGAAATGGATTCACTGGAAGCCAAAAGTAATCAAGCTTCTCTGAAAATCACTTAAGGTGCCTTAGTATGGATTTAAATGCTTAGCCATTAGCATCCAAGTCTGAAAGATTTGGCTTTTAAAAAAAGCCATTTAATTGGAGAATATTGGAAACAGAGGTCATCAACTAGATTTCACTGGTTTATAGCATTGCGGAATCAGTTAAATACTCATTCTGCCTTTTTCCACACTACTTTTTACCCATTTAATTGAAGCACCAATAGTTTTCCCTATACACAATGAGCACAAAATACAGATGTAGCTATGTAATATCACTGTCTAATTTTTGGTAGACAGAGGAAGTGCTCCTGGCTGCCTTTGTGTGGGCAAACATTCAAATTCTTCCTCCACAAAATTGAAAAGTTTTGTCTCAGATTATAAATATTTAAATAAAAATAGATTTAAAAATATTTTAATGTTAAATAACCAGACAAATAGGCTTCAAGGTTACTGGCCCCAGCTAGAAGGTATCTAGAAGACAATGGTGCAGGAACAGCTCTATGAAATCATTGTAGCTATGGCTGCGTAGGCCATTGGTGAAGTTGGTCAAATCCTACAACTTTCTTCCACAGAGTAAAATGAATGGCTCATCCATCCAATATCATAATTTAAAATCCTAGAATGCTGTGGTGATGTGTGAATCTACAGTCCAGATCTTTTTAATTAAGATGCTATGTTAAAAAAGTACACCTTCATGCAGCTCTTGCAACTCTCCCACAAGAAACAGGAATCACAACTGTCTTCATGTACTTTAGTGTGAAAAGTCTTGCTTCAATTAAAAAAGCGAACACCACAAGGATTGGACAGAGTTTTAAAATACTCCGTATGTTCATGTCCTGATTTGTCAGTGGTAACCCCTAGAACATAAACTAATCTAAATATTATTTACTTTAAAAACTTTTGTGGGAAACTGGATACCTCAGGGGATCCATAACGAGATATAGAATATCATCTTCTGCTGATACAAATCCAAGCCAAGTGGTAGCAATAGCTGTTTGGTGTATTAAATTCAGTGCCAGTGGATGAGTGTAACTGAATTGGGTACATGCATTTGTTGGAAGTCTCAGCAGACAGAACGAGTTTGGGCATGTGGATCCCATACCAGATGCACTCACCTCACCTACCAGACACAACACAATCTCTGATTGCCATGTCCCACAAGAAGCCAAAAGTAGACAGAGACTGAAGTCTCCAACTGCCATTCCCTGTTCTCTATCTGGAAAATGGAGCTTCAGTTTCATCTCCTGGCTTGCTGATCCATGTAGGAAATCACTAAAAGTACAGAGCCCTGTGAATAGGAAAGGAATTCTTCCACTGTCTAAGGAAGAATACAGGCAGGTAGGTAGCACATAGAGATGTCTATGTGGAAGTAGATCTAACTGATAACAGATAAGGAGGGATCACAACATGTTACTTCGCACAGGCCTTTGAACAACATGGGTGCAGCAGTTCAAAACACTTTGTGAACTATCAATGACATCAGAGCTGGTACTAAAGCAGTAGTTTTATCTTGGTAATACAACTATCTCCTATGCCATGAAGGCAAATTTATACATGATAGTTGAGGCTAAGATTTTGTCACAGATAGGCCTGAATAAAGAATGGGACTGGCTGGGTCACTACAAAAAATAATTTTCCCTCTGTTGATACTCATGTCTTCTTGACCACTGTTGGGAATGGGCCACATCCACCATGATTGAATTGGCCTCATTAGCACTGACCCCCCCCCCCCCCCACATCTTGGTAAGGCATCTCCCATCTTTTCATGTGCTGTATATTTATACCTGCCTCCTTTTTTTTCACTCCATGCACCTGATGAAGTGGGTTATAGCCCACGAAAGCTTTTGCCCAAATAAATTTGTTTAGACTCTAAAGTGCCACAAGGACTCCTCATTGTTTTTGCTGATACAGACTAACACAGCTACCACTCAGAAACCTAGGCCTTCTAGGTGTAACTACAATACAAATAAAAGTCTGAAAGACAGACAGACATACAAAGAATAATGCCAGCTACAAAAACATAGAATCATAGACTTCAAGGTCAGAAGGGACCATTCTGATCATCTAGTCTGACCTCCTGCATAATGCAGGCCACAGAATCTCACCTACCCACTCCTGTAACAAACCCCTGACCTATGTCTGAGCTATTGAAGTCCTCAAATCATGGTTTAAAGACTTCAAGGTGCAGAGAATCCTACAGCAAGTGCTCCCCGCTACAGAGGAAGGTGAAAAACCCCCAGGGCCTCTGCCAATCTGCCCTGGAGGAAAATTCCTTCCTGACCCCATATAGGGTGATCAGCTAAACCCTGAGCATGTGGGCAAAACTCACCAGCCAGACACTCAGGAAAGAATTCTTTGTAGTAACTCAGATCCCACTCTATCTAGCATCCCATCACAGGCCATTGGGCATATTTACCGCTAATATTCAAAGATCAATTAATTGACAAAATTAGGCTATCCCATCATACCATCCCCTCCATAAACATATCAAACTTAGTCTTGAAGCCAGATATGTCTTTTGCCTCCCCTGCTCCCCTTGGAAGGCTATTCCAGAACTTCACTCCTCTGATGGTTAGAAACCTTCGTCTAATTTCAAGTCTAAACCTCCTGATGGCAAGTTTATATCAATTTGTTCTCGTGTCCACATTGCTACTAAGCTTAAATAATCCTCTCCCTCCCTGGTATTTATCCCTCTGATATATTTATAAAGAGCAATCATAGCTCCCCTCAGCCTTCTTTTGGTTAGGCTAAACAAGCCAAGCTCTTTGAGTCTCCTTTCAGCTCAGGCCTGTCCAAAACTTAGTTTGAGATTTCTTAAGAGGTTCATAAACCACTAGGTGCACCTGGACTGGGTCACAGGTGTGTACCAAAACACAAAGCCCAAGAAATTCCACCTCATTTATGTTTCATTAAGAAAGTTTCACACAGCTTTGTTAGCTATACTGGCAAATCCAGCTACATAAAATGAGTCAGACCAGAATACACAGGGTACCTGAAAAGAATCCTTAGCTAAGTACCCTTAGCTAACAATGCACTGAACGCATCCATCCTTAAGAAAAAGACAAAGAAGCAGAATGAGCGAACAACATTAAAAGAGAGATAAGAACCCTGAAGCAGCATATACAAACTATAATTAAACTATCACAGAACCTCAGGTTGGTAGGAGGGAGGTGGTACATATCTATGCCAAAAATGAAATTAGTTTATTATAGTTTGTCAAAAAATAGGTAAATCCTCTTCCCAACTAACAAGGAAACTATAGCCATTAATGACACAAATATTATAAGGTATAATATTTTCTCATGTTAGGCAAAAAACCCATAAGAACTATGGACTTCATAAATGCAACATGTATATGTATTTGAAAAGAGAGTGTGGGGCAGGTTTTAACTAAATTGAATTATTTACAGAATAAAGCTCTTTTCCACAGGACTTAATGCTGGTGAATGGTTATTTTTAGGAATGGCAACAAAACAAGAATTTTGCTTTACAAAAAGTGTCAAGGTTTTGATATTTGTTTTCATTCTGATGCAGAGAGAAAATAAGACCTTCTGAAATGTACCATGTAAACAAACAAACAAACAAACCCCCCACCCAGAGGAACAACACCCCAGAATAGCTAACAGCCCAGTGGTTAGGGCACTCACCTGATATGTGGGACACTCAGGTTCTACCTGGTTTGGGGCAGGGACCTGCGTTTTCCACATTCCAGCTGAGTACCACCAGGTTATAGAATCAGTTTCTCTAACTGGTACAGGGAATATTTAACTATTTATACAAAGTAGAACAGTTCCAAAAAGGAAGACTGAGGGAGAGAGAAAGAGCCCTGGATAGGGATGACTGGCACCATTTGACTTCCGTCTCATGAACCTAATGGGGTTCGAGAAAGATGATAATGTTATCTTCTTGAAATATAGAGATTAAAACAAGAGCACCACAATACTGATCATCTAAAACTGAAAAATATATCATGCCCTGAAGGTTGATGGGTTGGACTCTGCTGGGTTGACCATTAAAGTGATTTTCAAGGTGTGACACCAGGGGCGCACTCACCTCTCGTGAGTGTCTCCTGTCGGCTGGGTGTGCCAGTTTGTGTCCATTTGTTCTTGTGTCCACATTGGCACTTAACTTAAATAACTCCTCTCCCTCCCTCGTATTTATCCCTCTGATATATTTATAGAGGGCAATCATATCTCCCCTTTTGGTTAGGCTAAACAAGCCAAGTTCTTTGAGTCTACTCTCATATGGTAGGTTTTCCATTCCTCAGATCATCCTAGTAGCCCTTCTCTGCACCTGTTCCAGTTTGAATTCATCTTTAAGTATTCCAATTAAGGTCTCACCAGTGCCTCGTCTAATGGTACTAACACTTCCTTGTCTCTACTGGAAATCCTCGCCTGATACATCTTAGGACTGCATTAGCCTTTTTCACAGTCGCATCACACTGATGGCTCATAGTCATCCTGTGATCAACCAATACACCAGGTCTTTCTCCTCCACTGTGACTTCCCACTGATAAATCCCCAGTTTACAGCAAAAATTCTTGTTGTTGTTAATCCTTATTGCATGGCCTTGCACTTTTCAATATTAAATATCATCCCATTTTTATTCTTCCAGTTTACCAGGTCATCCAGATCTTCTTGTATGATATTCCAGTCCTCCTTGATATTGGCAATACCTCCCAACTTTATGTCATCTGCAAATTTTATTAGCACACTCACATTTTTTGAGCCACGGTCAGTAATAAAAATGTTAAATAAGGTTGGTCCCAAGACAAATCCCTGAGGAACTCCACTAGAAACCTCCCTCCAGCCTGACATCACCTTTCAGTATGACCTGTTGTAGTCTTCCCTTTAACCAGTTCCTTATCCACCTTTCAGTTCTTATCTTAATCCCCATAGTCTCCAATGTAACTAATAATTTGTAATGTGGAACTGTATCAAATGCCTTACTGACATCCAGGAAGTTTAGATCTACTGCATTTCCTTTGTCTAAAAAAATCAGTTATCTTCTCAAAGAAAGATGTTAGTAACTTCGTTACCACCTCTTGAGTACAACAATTGAAATGATGTAACCTATCATTTAGGCTACTTACTTTTGCAGTTCACCAAGCTTGGAACAGATCATTTAACTTTAGTAAACATCCTAATAGTCCTTTCTTATCTTAATTACCTGTTAATCACCTTGATTATAAACAGGTTTCAGAGTAACAGCCATTTTAGTCTGTATTCGCAAAAAGAAAAGGAGTACTTGTGGCACCTTAGAGACTAACCAATTTATTTGAGCGTAAGCTTTCGTGAGCTACAGCTCACTTCATCAGATGCAACTCACGAAAGCTTATGCTCAAATAAATTGGTTAGTCTCTAAGGTGCCACAAGTACTCCTTTTCTTGATTATAAACAAAATTCTGACTCCATGCCTCAGGGGCACAAGCTGGAAGTAGTCCCCTGTCTCCTCTGCAGAACATTGCACATGCCTACCTCAGGCTTGCAGTTGGAGGGGAGGGGGAAGCAACACCCTCCATGTCCCCCCAAACCATGTCTATTGTTTAGGGGCGCAATGCCCCTGTTTGCCCCCCCCGCCCAATCCACCAATGCTCTTAACAGCTCCTTTCGATTTAAATCAATGTAGTCAGATAGAATATCAGCAAGCAGGTAAACTGAGGTACATATATTCATAAAAAATACAAATCTCCCTCATTTTCCACAGGGCAATAATGTTATTTTCTGAGCAGTGACTGACAGATATCCCACTTTTGTTATATTACCGGTGTAAGTCACTAATTCTGTTTAAAATATAGAATCTATGGCAATTTACTATTTATGTCTAATCAAGTACTTCTAATATGGTTACAAATCTTTATTTCTGCAATGGTGTCATTACACTGAGTCTTGGAGAAACATGACATTTGACAATATCTTACCGCTATATCACCACGGCAGTTTCGGGATTGGCAAGTGCCAGCTATTCTGTTTGGAATCAGCACATCCTCCCAGCAAGATGGACCCTTTAAAATAAAATCCAAACAACTTTTTAAATCTAATGGTTAAGAAAACATATACAAGTTTCTCTTTATTGTAACTTTGCTAGACGGGAACTTTATTACTCTTCTGCTAACAAAATACAGTCAAAGGTTCTAAAAGTGGCAAAAAGACATTTGTCATTAAAGCTTAATCATTAATAGAAAATGCAGCTCCTTCTGTTCTGTGTCTAGTGTTCCTAAGAACACTCAAACTCTCAACTCTGTATTCCCAAAACTTAAAGTTAGCCAGGGATACTTTCTTCATCATGATTAAAAATGCTACAGAAGACCCATGTTCTGTCTGAATAATGTTTATCTGAGCCTATAGTTGATCGACTGAAAATGGAAAAATTACAACAATGTTGTTCAGAGGGGGATATATGGAATAAGGTCAGGAAAATGTTAAGAGACTTTCTTGTATTTCAGAGTGGTAGCTGTGTTAGTCTGTATCGGCAAAACACTTTCTTTGTTGGGCCTGTCCTGAAGTAGGTGACTTCTGGGTATTCTTCTGGCTCTGTCAATCTGTTTCTTCACTTCAGCAGGTGGGTATTGTAATTTTAAGAACTCTTGATAGAGATCTTATAGGGTGTTTGTCTCTGTCTCAGGGATTGGAGCAAATGCGGTTGTATCTTAGAGCTTGGCTATAGACAATGGATTGTGTGATGTCTCCTGGATGAAAGCTGGAGGCATGTAGGTAAGTACAGCGGTCAGTAGGTTTCCGGTACAGGGTGGTGTTTATGTGACCATCGCTTATTAGCACTGTAGTGTCCAGGAAGCAGATCTCTTGTGTGGACTGATCTAGGCTGAGTTGACGGTGGGATGGAAATTGTTGAAATCATGGTGGAATTCCTCAAGGGCTTCTTTTCCATGGGTCCAGATGTTGAAGATGTCATCAAGGTAGCGTAAATAGAGTAGGGGCGTTAGGGGATGACAGCTGAAGAAGCGTTGTTCTAAGTCAGGCATAAAAATGTTGGCATACTGTGGGGCCATGCGGGTAGCCATAGCAGTGCCGCTAATTTGAAGGTATACATTGTCCCCCAATGTGAAATCGTTATGGGTGAGGACAAAGTCACGAAGTTCAGCCACCAGGTTTGCCATGACATTATCAGGGATACTGTTCCTGATGGCTTGTAGTCCATCTTTGTGTGGAATGTTGGTGTAGAGGACTTCTACATCCATAGTGTCCAGGATGATGTTTTCTGGAAGATCACCAATGGATTGCAGTTTCCTCAGGAACTCAGTGGTGTCTCGAAGATAGCTGGGAGTGCTGGTAGCATAGGGCCTGAGGAGAGAGTCTACATAGCCAGACAATCCTGCTGTCAGGGTGCTAATGCCTGAGATGATGGAGCGTCCAGGATTTCCAGATTTATGGATCTTGGGTAGCAGACAGAATACCCCTGGTTGGAGTTCTAGGGGAGTGTCTGTGCAGATTTGTTCATGTGGTTTTTCAGGGAGTTTCTTGCGCAAATGGTGTAGTTTCTTTTCTTTCAGTGGTATGAGAGGGTAATGGCCTGTAGAATGTGGTGTTGGAGAGCTGCCTAGCAGCCTCTCGTTCATATTCCGAACTATTCATGATGACAACAGCACCTTTGTCAGCCGTTTTGATTATGATGTCAGAGTTGTTCCTGAGGCTGTGAATGGCATTGTGTTCTGCACGGCTGAGGTTATGGGGCAAGTGATGCTGCTTTTCCACAATTTCAGCCCCTGCACGTCGGCGGAAGCACTCTATGTAGAAGTCCAGTCTGTTGTTTCAACCTTCAGGATGAGTCATTACACAAAGTAAAAACTATTTCCCCATGCTAATTTTTCCCCTACTGTTACTCATGCCTTCTTGTCAACTGTTTGAAATGGGCCATTCTGATTATCACTACAAAAGTTTTTTTTCTCCTGCTGATAATAGCCCACCTTAATTGATTAGTCTCGTTACAGTTGCTATGGCAACACCCATTTTTTCATGTTCTCTGTGTATATATATCTTCCTACTGTATTTTCCACTGCATGCATCTGATGAAGTGGGTTTTAGCCCACGAAAGCTTATGCCCAAATAAGTTTGTTAGTCTCTAAGATGCCACAAGTACTCCTCATTTTTTTTCTTGTATTTGTTTTCTTAACCATCTAAGTGGCTTCTGTTTTACTGAGATTAAAGTCAATGCACAAGAAAAGACTTGGGCCTACCTATCACATGGACTTTAATAACTTTAATTTAAATCAACAAGAGAATTGCTTCAGACTTTCTTCGATTATCTTCATCATCACCACCTCTAAGTATAATACACATTAGTAATTAAAAAGTATACAAGGGAGTAAGACCATATCGATGGTGTTTGAATTATTATTATAATATCTCACCTAATTATTCTGTTAAAGAAAAAAGCCATTTCTAAAGTAAACAGATAGAAAATCCTGAATGGTCATTGCTACAACATGTTGAATGAAAACAATGATATTTATGGTTGTGATAAAAGACAGACAAGAAGAAAGAGCTTCCAAGTTAAAGACTACAGTCATCGTTATTATTGCAAAGTATTATATCTGTAAACTACGCAAGTATCGCCTGGTACCCAAAACACTCAAAATTACAATGAGGCTTCCAATTTTATGTTAATCTCAAAACTACTATTAACAAATGAATGATAGAATGGTGTGACAGAAACAAGAAACACACTCACACACCCCACCAATAAGAACAAAGAATAAAGGCTTTAACCATTAAAAACATTATTAACCAAATTTAGATACTGCATAGGACAGTCACTGCTGAAGGAATTAAGTAGTAAACTATACGGAAACCCTACCATGTGAAAGGTTTATTTATACAAAAGCAAAAACTGGATCTGTCAGCATTTGGGAAATTAATGACTATGTAAATTGTGGCCAGATTGCAAAAAACAAATCCCCAAACTTACCCTGAACTCAAAATGAACCATACCCTTTCCACCCGCTCTAACTCTTAGGGAAAGAACAGCCCTTTGGCAAGCTCTAGTGATTACATTATTTGCAGTTACTATTGAGTATGAATAAAGATTGTTCCAATGAAAGCCCCATGGTGAATGCAAGGTTGCTTCCACGAGAAGGTAATGCAGTCTCACCTCTCTAGCTCTCTTAGTCCAGAGCTTCAAGTCTCTACAGATTTGGCACCTGTCCCAGATGTGACCCTCATCTAGGCACTTTCAACAGGTGGAATGAGGGTCACTTACCAGGACAGACTTCTTGCAGCCGGTGCAAGGCTTAAGGGAAAACATTTTGCAAAGCAAGCCAACATGCTCCGTCTACCAATCTCAGGCAGCAAGAAGGACCTAATGGGGAAGCTCCAAACTTTACACTACCACACAGCAGCATGAGGCAGGAGAAAGTTCATGCACCAAACGGGGAAAATCTCCAACTCCGGACTCATGCACTGGGCATGCACACACCTGAAGTGGAAAGGACACGTGCAACATAGCTCAAGGAACAACAGTGACACCCACTGACTTCACTAGTGTAAGATTGGACCCAAGACACCTAATTCTTCTCTCACCTACACCATTGTAAACTGGTGTAACTCTCTCAAAGTCAATGGAGCTATACCAGCATAAGTGATAGAAGAATCAGGCACAAGGTCTCTACACAAGGAAGTTTATAACCTATCCTGGAAGGACATTACCAGCCATAGCACTTATTATCAAAGCTCCATAAGCAGCAAACACTACAGATCAAATTTTTTTTTTTTTTTGCTGGTGTAACTTCTCTGAAATCAATGGATGCACACCAGCATAAAATTTGCCCAAACTTCTGGAAATAAGAGTTTCCAGGATTGGTCTCCAAGTCAAAGAAATATAAAATAAAGGACAGTAGTTCCGATGCAAGGAACAAGAGATATAATATACAAGGTATGAGATTAATCCAGGAAGGTTTAGAAAAATAAGTGGCTATTAAGGAGGAATTTGAAGGAAAGGACAGTTATGTTGACTGTGCCAAAGTATTTTATAAATATTACTTAATTACAACTTTCCTTTTCATTTTCTGGAGGCACAAAACTACCCAGAACAAAAAAAAAGATATATATTTTGCCCCTTTTGATAGCTTATTGCCTGATGTAACTTGCACTTCAAGTCAATAGTAGTGTTTCAATTTACCCTGATAGGTATTAGATTGCTAGACTACTCTGTCTCCTTAAATGCTCAGCTAGAGACCATGGCAAGGAGTCAGAAGATGTTGCTTCTGTTCTTGACTGTCACTGACATGCTGAGTGACTTAGGGAAAGTCACTTAGCCCGGTCTACACTGTGTGTGTGTGTGTGTGTGTGAAATTGATCTAAGTTACACAAGTTCAACTACGTGAATAACACAGCTGAAGTCGAGGTACTTAGATCGACTTACCGTGGTGTCTTCACCGCGGTGAGTCAATAGCTGCCTCTCCCCCGTTGACTCCACCTGTGCCTCTCATGGCGGTGGAGTACAGGAGTCGACGGGAGA
Source organism: Eretmochelys imbricata (assembly GCF_965152235.1). Taxonomy (NCBI): domain Eukaryota; kingdom Metazoa; phylum Chordata; order Testudines; family Cheloniidae; genus Eretmochelys; species Eretmochelys imbricata. The sequence continues at coordinate 122,372,653 of NC_135574.1, forward strand.
GCGCTCAGGGGTTGATTTATCGTGTCTAGACTAGACCCAACAAATTGATCCTCGCTGGATTGATCGCTGTCTGCCGATCCGGCGGATAGTGTAGACATACCCGAAGTCCGTATCTAAACTGGCCCATTGCAAAATGAGGTTAATACTTATCACCCAAATCTGTGAAGAAGGTGCAGCTCTTCAGATGAAAGATGCTATGGTATGTAAAGTGTTGTTAATAATAATTTCACGTATTTTAAAGAGATACTGGTTAGCTGAAATCTTATATCTAACTTTCCATGTTAGTAAAGCAGCAAAAGTTATAAACCCTTGAAAATGTAATATAATTAAAATGCTGACATTTGTTTAACAATACTGGTACTAAATGTCATTGGTATAATTGTGCCAAAATAAAAACACAAATTCAAGATAAGCACTTTGAAATGCAATTTTTGTTTTGTTCTTTCCTAAGCTTTAGAAAAATCTGTCAAACTACAAATCAGCCAATCAGTCGCACTGTTGAAACACACTGCACACTACAGTGTTTATAATTATTAGTTTACATTAATCAGAGTGCATTATGAGAAGAAAAACCTCCTGATTGCAAGATTAAAGAGACTGCCCTTCATGTAGTAGTCACATGGCTCCTAGAGAAAGCTGCAGATCAAAATAAAAACACCACTGATTTTTTTTAAATGTGTAAAAGGGAAAAGAGCAGAATAAAAATGAAGTATCAAGAAGACTGGAATATGAATGAATAAGAAAAAAATAAAGAGTATAGTTCAATTTACTTTTAATAGTAATATATGTTTTTATTTTTTCTGTTTCAGTTTTTTTGGGAGAGGTGTGGGGGTGGGAAGCATATTGGATCGTAGGTCCATGATAAAGACAGGAAAGACTGGGAGGATTCAGGTGCCCTTAAATGTATTGCTAGAAACTTGATTAAACTGGGACTGCTTTCCAGCCGTAGTGAAGGTTTAACTTTATTTTAAAAGCTGCAGCTGCATTTTGATCCCTTGCAATCATCACTTTAAAAAAATGAAAAACTGGAGAGGTGTTCTTGAGATCTCAGATGACAAATTATTCAAAATGCATTAGTTAGATTGAGTTGTTGACCTGTGAAATCAGAGAAAGGTCGGAAACAGAGGTCAACAATAGAATTCAGTGATTCATCAAATAGTTTGAATCATTTAGAAGTCTGGAAACTATCCATGTATTTAATGCTTTGTATTTTCCCTGCTTTATATTCTTCCCCAGTGAACAATATGAAGTAGAATATCATTAAAACACGTCTTTGTAACTACTAATATCTACATGGGCGACATAAATCATTAAAATGTTGAGCAAATGACCCAAGTGAGGGACAAACATTAATGCAAAAAAGATTTTTAAAGTAATGTAAGGAATAACGTCTGGTGCATAAGAGAATTCAAACCAGAATACAAGTCAGTAAGGGAGTGCTACAGTATATCTAAGCCAAGTCCAGGGGCAACTTCTCACATTCCTTTGGAGAATATCCTCTATGGCCTTTGTCTATTCTAGACAAATTTGGTGTGCTAAGCACAGCTTGGCTCTCCCAGAATGCTTCTAATTCCTTGCACCCACAAACAAAAGATCTCCTATGCAAAAGGTGCTGAAACCACTCTTTGGATTAGGTTTCCTTTTTGTTACTGCTACAGGGCCAGCATGCAGTGTGGCCTCTGGCATCACAGACACAATTGTGGCCTTTCCGCCATTATCATCCCTCAGTCACTTGCTGGTGAATTGTCTGTTGCGCTTGCTGAACTTCATTGCACAAGGGGTTAAGTTTGTCAGAAACTACTTATCTGTGCAAGTTGTGCTGAACACAAAGTAACAGAAATCAGTGCAAAAAGTTTAAAAAATTAACCAAATGTCCTTGCAAGAAATTACACCCTGGACACTATGGCCAAAGCATTTATGTTACAGCTGTCAGACCAAGCGTTCCACTGTTGCACATTCTTAACATGCTTCTTTATCTACTTGCAATTGCAATATATTCCATCCTTCTATTTGAGGCATGAAAACTACTCATGCACTTATTCCAACAGCAAAATAGTGTACAATTTAACACAGGCCATGAGTGTTGGGGGAATAGACATTGCTTACTCAACATGCTGTCAGACATCAAGTGCATGTTATAACATCTTAGCAGAAAACAATTAATCTTAGCCATTATTTTCTCCTAATTCTCAATACTTATGTTTGAGAGGCTTTCATAAAGCAAGCATTTGAGCCTTACAATCACATTTTGGGGCAATGCATGTTTTCCTAAACCTGCATATATGCTCTCATAGATTTTCTATTCATGGAGCTGGTCCTTCAATATCACCTCTCTGAAAAATTATAGGGCAATTATCAGTCTTTCCCTTCCCCATTTTGAAAACTGGCTCTGCTCCCATTGCAGAGATGCTTCACAAAGCAATGTTTTTCAGCAGCCTATTGGTGTTCAATAAGTAACCTCTGCTAGTCCAGTTACACTGATAGCTTTCCTCTCTTCCTGCCCCTTTGCTAATCCTTTTGTTGCAAAAATCTAGTGCCTCCAAACCTCTTATTCTTATACACTGTGAGAATTTCCATAACAGTTCTCAAGTCCAAAGAACAAGTGCCTTGCAAGAAGGCACTGGAATCTGGAAAAGGAACTGAAATGATTACTTTTATTGATTTTTTCAGGATTTTAATGGTCAGATGGTATTGCTGTGGTATTAATCATAATTTTGTATGTTTCATTTTAATGGTCCCTGCAGCTTCATGGATGCCCCAAAGCAGGTGTGAGAGATAGGCAGATGACATACACAGGAGTGGACTGGCTGACAAAATTGAGGTCCATCCATGAAAGGGAAGGACAGGGAGGATTTGTTTTAATTCCTGAATATACACAGAGAAATGAATAAGGATTTGGACTGAAGGTATCAATTTTTGTCAATGCAATTAACACCTACAGTACAGTAGTTTAGATATGCGTCAGAGCTATTATGTTGAGAGCGTTCACCAGTGGTAAAACAGCACCCTCACCCAGTCTCAACTCCCCTAACCAAGAATATTACCCTCTGCTAATAATCCCCATGTACACCAAATTTCCATTGCTGAATGAGGGTATGTTTGTTCTGAGCACAGTACAGGATGGTACATCCAAACAGAGCCTTTCATCCTTTTTATCAAAGCAGTAATGGGGAGGACAAATTAAGACTTACATATACAGCGATTTATTTTTATGAATTCTTTAACAGATTTAATTTAGGAGAACCATCTGATTATCTTCAGCTATTCAAGCTCTCTTTACTAAGAATAATCTGGCTGCTGTGTGAGCAAAGTTTGCAGCTACCCAGATTAGAGTCGGGCAAAGACCACATGATGTGCTTCTAAGTGTTAAGAGATTGGAGATCTCATTTAAATTCAGAATGAGTAAATCTATTTGAACAACAACATTTATTATCGTGTAGCACTTCATATCTATTTCAGGTTGCTTTATATCTTGATAATTATGCATATAACTGGACTATGTTTATTAAATGAGATAAGGTGCTTATTATATTTCTAGTGTCTGCCCAGATATCATCATCATATAAACATTACTACTTTGCTACCAAACAAAACCACATAAATAACAGCTTCCAGTTTTGTGTAAAATATATTGCTCTAAATCCCCAAAAAGCAGCCTAACAATGTTAGACACCTCGTTTAAAAGAAAAAAAAGAAAAAAAAAAGAAGGTATATAGAAATGTTAAATTACCAGTTTAACCAGGGGATTTTTACCAGTCTTTTTACAATTTGTTCCATTTACAGTACTTGAAATGTTATCATAAAATAAATGTCAGTGTGTTTTGGCAGGCGGAGAGCAGTGGCTGCTGGCTGGGAGCCCAGCTCCTGAAGGCACAGCAGTGTAGAAGTAAGGATGACATGGTATGGTGTTGCCACCCTTACTTCTCCACTGCTGCATGCAGAGCTGGGCCCTCAGTCAGCAGCCAACACTCTCCAGCCACCCAGCTCTGAAGGCAGCAGCGCAGAAGTAAGGATGGCATCGTATGGTATTGCCACCTTTACTTCTGCGCTGCTGCTGGCAGGATGCTGCCTTCAGAGCTGGGTGCCTGGCCTGCAGCCACTGCTCTCCGGCCACTGGCAAAAGTAAGGGTGGCAATACCACGATCCCCTCTAAAATAACTGTACGATCGCCTGCAACTCCCTTTGGGTCAGGGACCCAATCTGAGAAACTCTGGTCTCCCCCATGAAATTGGTATAGTATAGGGTAAAAGCACACAAAAGACCAGATTTCACAGGGGGAGAGCAGATTTCACGGTCCGTGACATTTTTTTCATGGCTGTGAATTTAGTAAGGCTATAGTCATAGAACATGTACAAATCCTCATTCACATGAATAATCTCCTCAGTATCAATGGGATAAGCCACCTGAGTAATGACTTACTCATGTGAAAGTTTGCAAGATAAAAAGTCTTATATTAGCAGTGTCCTATCTTGCTCTACACAAAATTTTCAGATGTGAGTTCTGGCTCCAGTATAGGTTGGCATCTGAAGACAACCATTTTGAGAGAAGAATGTCTGGATCTCACACACAATAAACTGATTCTAATGAAGTTGCCAAGCCATGAATACAAAAAAGCTTGCAGAAGAAAAGCAGATCTGCCTCACTACCAAGCAAGAAGCTGCTCTAATGACCAAACAAAAATTTGGAGGGGAGTGCAAATACAACTGTTTCGGAAATACAGCAGCTGGTTTGCTTGAAATCAACATGTTTCTGCAATGAAATATTTCCAAAAGAAAAATTATACACATTTATATAAGGAAAAAACAATGTAGTTTCACCATTATCTACCGGCTATCGTACCATGGAATGCAGAGTCAAGCATTTTGAATGGCTAACAATTTTTACAAAACAAGATCCTTGGGATACCTGGTGCATCTCCTTATTTGTTTGGACAGTACCAAGTACTCGTTCACAGCTCAATAAACAAACAGTAATTGAAAAAAGAAAAGGAGTACTTGTGGCACCTTAGAGACTAACCAATTTATTTGAGCATAAGCTTTCGTGAGCTACAGCTCACTTCATCGGATGCATACTGTGGAAGGTACAGAAGACATTTTTATACACACAAACCATGAAAAAATGGGTGATTATCACTACAAAAGGTTTTCTCTCCCCCCACCCCACTCTCCTGCTGGTAATAGCTTATGTAAAGTGATCGCTCTCCTTACAATGTGTATGATAATCAAGGTGGGCCACTTCTAGCACAAATCCAGGGTTTAACAAGAACGTCTGAGGAAAGGGGGGGTAGGGGGTAGGAAAATACAAGGGGAGGGGTGGGGTTTTAGTTGGGGGCTGAAGGTGACGGCTAGTGGCGTTCTGTTATTTAACAGAATAATAACAGAACGCCACTAGCCGTCACCTTCAGCCCCCAACTAAAACCCCTCCAATGCATTATCAAGGATCTGCAACCTATCCTGAACGATGACCCAACACTCTCACAAATCTTGGGAAACAGGCCAGTCTTTGCCTACAGACAGCCCCCCAACCTGAAGTGAATACTCACCAGCAACCACATACCACACAACAGAACCACTAACCCAGGAACCTATCCTTGCAACAAAGCCCGTTGCCAACTGTGTCCACATATCTATTCAGGGGACACCATCACAGGGCCTAATAACATCAGCCACACTATCAGAGGCTCGTTCACCTGCACATCCACCAGTCTGATATATGCCATCATGTGCCAGCAATGCCCCTCTACCATGTACATTGGTCAAACTGGACAGTCTCTACGTAAAAGAATAAATGGACACAAATCAGATGTCAAGAATTATAACATTCAGAAACCAGTCGGAGAATATTTCAATCTCTCTGGTCACCCGATTACAGACATGAAAGTTGCGATATTACAACAGAAAAACTTCAAATCCAGACTCCAGCGAGAGACTGCTGAATTGGAATTCATTTGCAAATTGGATACAATTAACTTAGGCTTGAATAGAGACTGGGAGTGGCTAAGTCACTATGCAAGGTAACCTATTTCCCCTTGTTTTTTCCTACCCCCAGCCCCCTTCCTCAGACGTTCTTGTTAAACCCTGGATTTGTGCTGGAAATGGCCCACCTTGATTATCATACACATTGTAAGGAGAGTCATCACTTTAGATAAGCTGTTACCAGCAGGAGAGTGGGGTGGGGGGAGAGAAAACCTTTTGTAGTGATAATCACCCATTTTTTCATGGTTTGTGTGTAGAAAAATGTCTTCTGTACTTTCCACAGTATGCATCTGATGAAGTAAGCTGTAGCTCACGAAAGCTTATGCTCAAATAAATTGGTTAGTCTCTAAGGTGCCACAAGTACTCCTTTTCTTTTTTTGCGAATACAGACTAACACGGCTGTTACTCTGAAACCAGTACTTGAAAACACATCCATTAATCCATTATCTAATTTCATTTATTTTCAGCTAACACAAAGAGATCCAAGATGATCATAAATGTGCAATGGGGTTTATAAACCCATGTAAGGGGTTAATACATACAGAAGAGGCAGGACATGGACTATCTGGGCTCAGTTGCAGCTGCTGCAGTTGAAGACTTGACTTTCATGGTCAATGGGAAGCTGAGAAGGAAATTCTAAGAGTACTGCTGCATGGCCTGAGACCTCTGTGTGACAAAGGAGCTTGCAAGTCACTGAGTCAGAGAGATCAATTATTCAAAAGACAAACTCCAACTCTAGTTAGCAGGCCGTGTTTTTCACTAAGCAAGCTTTATTTTACAAGGCTATAGGAAGGCACAAGGTACTTTTACCCTGGGACTTTTGAGGATACAATGAATTATGGTGTGCTGAAAGTTTGGGAAGGATGACTTAACTTTGGACAAAGACTCCCCTTCCTTTTACCCCATAAGGAAGCTATGACTCTGAATGGGGACTGAACACATTTTACATGGTATTCAACGAAGATACAGTTTCCTTCAGCATTTGAGTGGGACAAACACCTGAACTTGCTTCACTCATGCTGATGATTAAGGATGCCATTTTCTTCCAACATCCTTGTTCACTGGTGTCACCGTACAATCTCAGTCGTATAATCTCTTCATATAAAACCCAAATCAATATTAAATTGGGCTAGTACAGATGGTAACTACACACTAAAAATCATGAATATAGGAAGAAGTCCTGTATTAAACAGCCACCAAGGGATGATTGGCACAAGAAGAACATGCAGAAATGCAAACAAAAAGGAAGAGTCATTTTCCATAATTTGGCTAGAATAAGCGAAGAGTGCCATAACATATTCCATAAACAATTGTATAGCGTAAGGCCCGTGTACCCATTATAAGACATTATAATAAATTCTTCAACAAAGCTAAATGAGTCTTCATACCAGATAGGAAGGTAGCAAATACCTGCAATCAACACTACATGGGTTATGGGAAGATAAATATAATCATGATGTCACATGCTGCTGGAAAGGCTTTAAACAGAAAATAGTTAGTAAAATCCTCAGCTGATGTAAATTGTCATAATCCCACTAAAGTAAGTGGAGCTACAGCTGAGGACGTACCCTGAGAGTCTATCTTCCTTTCATATTACAAGCTGAAATATCTACCTTCCAGTTAACAGATTTCAAAAATTTCCACACTTATCAAACATTTATCAGAACTAATTCTGATTCTAACACATTCACATTACAAAGACAAAAAGAAAAGGAGTACTTGTGGCACCTTAGAGACTAACCAATTTATTTGAGCATAAGCTTTCGTGAGCTACAGCTCACTTCATCGGATGCATACCGTGGAAAATACAGTGAGGAGATTTATATACACACAGAACATGAAAAAATGGGTGTTATCATACACACTGTAAGGAGAGTGATCACTTAAGATGAGCTATTACCAGCAGGAGAGTGGGGGGAGGGGGAGGGAAGAAAACCTTTTGTAGTGATAATAAAGGTGGCCCATTTCCAGTAGTTAACAGGAATGTCCGAGGAGCAGTGCGGGGGGGAATAAACATACTCTGAAACCAAACATTACAAAGACAGACATTTTTTCTTCTCTCCTCTTCTTTTGGTCTCAATGCTTAACCCTGCTGGACACCAAAATCCGGGTTTACACTGCAATGAAGAAAATTGAAAGTGCACCTGAAACCCTAAAAATTATAGGAGATACTTTCCCCCAAGCTGTCTGAACAACCATATTCAATTCCTTGTCTTTTTCTAATTTTAATTACTTCGAAGTTTTCATTCTGCCTTCAAATAGATCTGAGATGCATATGGTACATAAAGAGCTGTCCCTCAGAACTGTGCAATGAGGAGATTTTTAACTGTTTGCCCAAAGTGTTTACACATCACTCTGAATCTATGATCAGTGGAGAGAGAGCCAAAGAAGACTGTGGTAAATAACTTAGAGCTGGTGACTTGTAAGATGTGTGAGGATCATCAAAATGTTATCTGAAGCACAACTGCAATATTCAATGTTTACTTAGATTTAAAAGAATCTACGCCAAAAAATACTCATCAGGAGCTAGGAGTGCCCTTGGTTTAATTTGGAAAGCCCCAGGAGAAGTTTCACAATCAATCCAGCAGCAGAACTTACCCTTGCTCCCCTCCCAACCACATCATACTAATGAGCTGTCAGCAGACTCAAAGTGAATTAGAAATTACATCCCACATCACATTTTCCTCAAAACAGAAATCCTACTCTAACTGCTTCAACTCTCTCCAGTGCTCCGATAAATGGGCTCTACAGCCCTGCATGAGCCGTCTACTACTTCAGGCTATTTTGGACTGTGTGGGACAGCACAGCCAAGGAGGCGCCCCCTCACCAAGAATGCTGTGCTGGCAGCCCCATCTCTTTTACACTGAGGGAGTCTTTGCTCTAGTATCCATGTTGACCTCAAATGTGATAGTATGACACAGGCAGAGAGATGGTCTTTTAAGTAGGAAGGTCCCAGGCCATCTAACTATCGTGCTTCTTCTGGAAATCAGTAAATAGTCTTTCAGCCAACCCTTTATTTTTTTGAAATATTTTAATTCATGACAGGTTTCAGGCTCATTGCTCTGAAAGGTGAAGTCCCCTCTTTACCCACAGAAGTAGTACAGAACAGCATGGGCAGAGATAGGGAAACTTCCCATCACTTCACCCACTATGCCACAATCCTGTTCTGGAGAAACCACCTCTAGGGCCCAGGGGGGTCAGTCTCTGTGCCCATTTAATCTTTAGCCTCTCTGTTGAGAAAGCCAACAAGGACGCCAATTAGTGCTAAGATTGGTGGTGGTTTTTGCAAAATGGACATTTATCCAGTAGGTACTTGAATGAAATCAACCTATTTTTTGTAAGTTCCTAATCAGCTAACAAATGTTAACAACCTAGACTACATTCAAATAAGCAAGCCAGAGGAGAAAGTTTCTACATTCCAGTCACCTAACCCATTTGGTCCCTCTCTTAGGTTATTTTTAGATATATATTTTTGATGGGCACAGAAAAACACAAAAGAAAACCTGTATGTAATGCTACAAAGCCCTACTCTCCCCAATGCTTTAATACTTTGCCTGTTCTTCACTCATGCAGGATTCAATGGGAACTGCTGAGTGTACAATATTTTTGAAAAACAAGCCATTTATTTAGATGCCTAAATATGTACACAGAACTTTAGGCACCCATTTCTGAAAATACTGGTCTAGATAGAACTTGCCTCACCTGCAGTCTTGGAGTACTGAAGCAATTAAAAAGGTGAAAACTTTCTTTATCTACTCTCAATTTATGTAGTATTCTAAAACAAGAGGCTACCATTTCAAGCTGTTGGCACCCCCGATAAACACTTTAAAAATACAAAAACAACAAGAAGTCCTTGTGGCACCTTAGAGACTAACTAATTTATTTGGGCATAAGCTTTCGTGGGCTAGAAACCACTTCATTGGCTGCATGGAGTGAAAATACAGGAGCAGATATAAATACATGAAAGGATAGGGGTGTTGTTTTTGCTGATACAGATTAACACGGCTACCACTCTGAAACTTTTAAAAATACAGTGAATCAGAAAAACAAACAGCAGCTACAAAACACACAGCGCTACAAAAACAGCCATGCAGCACACTTTACAAAATAGCTATGCAGCTATTCTCCACCTGCCCTAAAAATCACCCCTAAAAATATTTGCTTCTTCAGCAACCTTCATAAAAATATATGCCTCACAGAGAGCCCTAAAGGTCAATGGATTTGAAGGAGGAGAGCACATTCCAAAGGATAGGGGCTCTCACAGGCCAGCATGAAACATCTCTTACTCTTTACTTGTAAACCCATCTCTTAGCAGTTAGTTTTTGCCCTTCAAAATTGTTCTTCCAAAAGAGAATATATCTTTGGTGTGTTGGAACGGGGATTATTTTCTTTTTTTTTTTAAACAATAATGATTGTGATTTTGTCATATCAGCACCAAAGTCATCATTGTGTCCTTAGTTTAAGCAAAACATTAAATATTTTACATTTTTCAAGTAGAGATGTATCCAATCAGCCGTACACTTTGAGGAATTCATAATCTGTGTCTAGATCTAACTTTTGCTCTTAGGTTTTTCTCGTTTTTTTAAAGTTATTTACATATGAGAAATCCCTGTAAAGAGCTAACAAAGATAAATCAATATACAAACCAAGGACTTTAAGTAGCGCTTTTGTTAAAAATGCTAACTAGACACCTTGTTGTGTAAATTCATTTGTGCTGTATGGTACCATACAAGAGATAATAAACCAAAGATTTAGGGCAAGAAAAATATATCCCCTCAGCTCTATGAATATCCCCAGATAATTATCATTTAATTCAAGTGTGATAATTGCAAATCACTTTCTTTGTTTTACATATTTTTGTTTATGAAATATTTTGTATCCTATGAAATGAAATGAAATCCAAGTCTTTCCATTGCAGAGAATACAAGGAGAGCTCATCAACGGAGCACTTTTCAGACTCTGATATTGTCGTGACAAAGCTGGATTAGTGAGATACTGGATAGATTCTCAGAACAAATTTCTTAACTAATCAACAGAAAGGCTTAAAATAAAATTGTCACTGGTGAAGAACCAACTTTTCAAAAGATGGTCAACCAGACTTTCCAGCTGCTGCAAAATAAAGTTGTAAAATCAAGATTACACATACAATACCTGTAGAAAATAGACTGGTACATAATCTATTTCTGACTTTACACATGTTCAGCAATACTGATGGAGAAAAGCTTATCAATTTCAGCAGGAATGCCCTCATGTTCCAATGGAAAGTTCATGGGAGAATGAAAACTTTAACATACCAAAATTTAAGATACAATGTATATTAAAGCCTGAGGACACACCTCTAATGCTTTTTTTTTTTTCTGGGTGCCACTATTGTTTTACTGCAGTATACACGCACCACCACATACCATTTAGAAAACAGGTCAATAGGAACTATTTCATTTTGTTTTAATAACAGGATTTGCAGAAACAAGGATATGCATCAGATGGGTTAAATTAGCTTCAGACATTATTCCCATATTCATCCAAGGTTATATTGCCAACTCATTTTCTTCTGAAAATACAATTTTCACCCAACAGCATAATTCCTACTAACCCACACAGAAGCGAATAGAGCACTCTTTTTGAGAATTTTAAACTAGCATTTAGCTAGTGTTAATATTCCGTGGAAGTTAGTGTGAAAATTCTAGTGACAGGATCCCTTGATCAAATAAAATGTTCAACTGGCATACAAATATCTGAACGAGCAAACTTTGCTTAAACATACTTTTATATAAGTCCAGAGGGAGAAGTGAAAGGGTGAAAATGGAACTGAAAGCTGGAAAATTAGAAAAAGCAGGAGACAGAAACAAAGAGGAGCAAGCAGTATCCCCTTTTCAATAAAATCTATTTGTTCAAGTGCGAAAGGGATTAAATGTAGGGTTTCTGTTCATTGCACAGGGCCCAAAGGTCAAGGAAGTCCAAGATCCAACTAGCACATCAGATCTTTTCAGGTAAACACACTAAGGGTATGCCTTCACTGCAGGTAATCCAGACTCCTACCAGGTTTTAGAACAACTTCTCTCTCCCTACTGTCATAGAATCATAGAATATCAGGGTTGGAAGGGACCCCAGAAGGTCATCTAGTCCAACCCCCTGCTCAAAGCAGGACCAATTCCCAGTTAAATCATCCCAGCCAGGGCTTTGTCAAGCCTGACCTTAAAAACCTCTAAGGAAGGAGATTCTACCACCTCCCTAGGTAACGCATTCCAGTGTTTCACCACCCTCTTAGTGAAAAAGTTTTTCCTAATATCCAATCTAAACCTCCCCCACTGCAACTTGAGACCATTACTCCTCGTTCTGTCATCTGCTACCATTGAGAACAGTCTAGAGCCATCCTCTTTGGAACCCCCTTTCAGGTAGTTGAAAGCAGCTATCAAATCCCCCCTCATTCTTCTCTTCTGCAGGCTAAACAATCCCAGCTCCCTCAGCCTCTCCTCATAAGTCATGTGTTCTAGACCCCTAATAATTTTTGTTGCCCTTTGCTGGACTCTCTCCAATTTATCCACATCCTTCTTGTAGTGTGGGGCCCAAAACTGGACACAGTACTCCAGATGAGGCCTCACCAATGTCGAATAGAGGGGAACGATCACGTCCCTCGATCTGCTCGCTATGCCCCTACTTATACATCCCAAAATGCCATTGGCCTTCTTGGCAACAAGGGCACACTGCTGACTCATATCCAGCTTCTCATCCACTGTCACCCCAGGTCCTTTTCCGCAGAACTGCTGCCTAGCCATTCGGCCCCTAGTCTGTAGCGGTGCATTGGATTCTTCCGTCCTAAGTGCAGGACCCTGCACTTATCCTTATTGAACCTCATCAGATTTCTTTTGGCCCAATCCTCCAATTTGCCTAGGTCCTTCTGTATCCTATCCCTCCCCTCCAGCGTATCTACCACTCCTCCCAGTTTAGTATCATCCGCAAATTTGCTGAGAGTGCAATCCACACCATCCTTCAGATCATTTATGAAGATATTGAACAAAACTGTCCACGTTGAGAAACCTCTAATCAGGGCTTGGAAGTGATTTAAGCCTCAGCTAGGGATGTGGGTTAGAGCTTAGGCTACACTATAACTTGGGCAGGAACCTGCCCACTTTGCAGCGAGGATGCAGACAAAATTCACTTGAGTACTCATAGTCCTCCAATGCTTTCCCCATAATACCCCACAAAGGACAGTTCTCCCATAAGTGTCTTAGCACAAAGAACCATGGGATACACCCCCAGACACACACTGGACAGTGTAGAAACAGTGAGGACACTGTAATTCAGGTAGAGCTTTTGCTGTGGGGATGCTCACATCCAAGCTAAGCTAACCCAGATATTCAGACCTGGGTGCCAATCACCCTGGTTTAACTGTGCAGTCAAGACATACCCTAAAATACAATACTGAAAACATGTGTCCCTATTCCAGATATTGTGGAAGGAGATATTCTCTAGTAATTCCATAGATGGCACACATACATTCACTTCAGTTTTGCACAATGAAGATATGTTGGAATGTTTGTGAATAACAATCATATTTTAAACTACCCCAAATCAAAATATTTTGAGAGTTATACTTGGAACTGGCCCCTTGCAGCAATATAAGATGCCATTTATTGTGTACAATACATCTGAGTTCAATCTGTACCAGATTATATTACCAATCTATTAAATCTTAATTTTGCAATTATGGTATCTTTTGTCTCATTTTTGGAGGTGATCACCTACATCCAAACAAATCCATTTCAATCTAAGTCCACTCATAAGAATCTAGTCTGCTAATTACTTTTTTAGTTTGAGAGAGACTGGCCCTCAGAGAGAAATTTAGGCTACTATTATTAATATCTTGACAGCTATTAAAAACTAATCTGAATTTCTAAACCAGGCTTCGTTGCATTTTATTCTGAATAGAGAGTTTGCTTGTTTGTTTTTATAACATTTTTTGTTAGTATCTGGTTCCTTTTACATGTAATGAAAGACATGACAGATTCATTAAAAAATTCTAAACACTCTTGGATAATGTTCTAGCTGTCACCACAATGCAGTTTGCCCTGTTCGTGGTTTAATTTAAAACATGACACAAGGAAAAAGAAATTGAGGTGATTAATTAGAATTAATACTATCAATATTTCACAAGTAATTTAACTCTTTTTTTTTATAGTCAAGCTGAAATAGAATCTAGCTGGCTCTCTCATAGCAGCCTTACTTCTGCAGTGCCAGCCAGCGTCCAAAGTAGTAAAATATAATTATGTTAAAAATAGATATGACTAGGCATAGAGTGAGCAGATTTGTTGAACATGAAAGTGCACTTTTACATAGTTGAACTGTCCTTTTAGTTCACTTGTTAGGGATACTTATTTCTTTAACAATATCTGAATTCTCAATTCAAACTCATAGGATTTTCTCTTCTAGAATTTTCAGAACTTCACAAAACATTCTAAGCCAAAATCAGTATTCCTGAGCGACCGTCTATTGAGGCAATAGATTTAAATCTAATAAAACTATTTAACAATTTAAACAAATTAAAAACACAAATAAATATTCCCCACGTTCTCTGATTCCTGATATATGAACAAGACTTAACCTGCTACGGTCCTTACCCACCCTACCCAGAAAAGGGGCAAACACTGTGTAAAAGTGTCACCCAACCTGCAATATCACCCATCACAAGAGCAAAGATTTATACCCATGTAGAATAACTATTAATCTGCATGTAGTTATAGAGTGAAAAACCATTAACATGCTTCATAGGTCCCATATTTTTTTCCCTGGGGGAAGAGATGATGGCATATTGGCAGTATAGTCATGCATAATGGTAGAGAGAGGCAGAATGGCCTTGTACCTAGATCCCTGGACTGGGAATCAGGACACTATGTTCTATTTCCGGCTCTGCTAGGGGCCTGCTGAGTGACCTTGGGCAAGTCATTTCACCTCTCTGTGCCTCAGTTCCCCTGTCTGTAAAATGGGTATAATGACATTTACCTCCTTTGAAACTGCTTCAAGATCTGCTGATGAAAAATGCTAGGTAAGAGCTAGCTGTTGTTATTGTTACAGAAAACCTGGGTTTAGCTAGTCAATTTTATTATTATTGTTGCTATGCAAGAATATTTTGCATTGAATTTAATGGAAATTTTGCAGGATTTTTTTTAATGGTCTTTCATAAAAGATTCCCTGAAACAACACAGTTTGTCAATATTAAAAACACAACAAATTAAAATATCAGTTCCATACCCTAAGCAAAATTTTGCATGGGTGTATGCATATTTTACTTGCATGCATCCGATGAAGTGAGCTGTAGCTCACGAAAGCTTATGCTCAGATCAATTTGTTAGTCTCTAAGGTGCCACAAGTCCAAACTTTTTGCGGATACAGACTAACACGGCTGCTACTCTGAAACATATTTTACTTCTGTTCAGCAGATCTAAACTTAATTGAAATTATACTTCCTATTACACTGGGGGAAACCTGACATGATTTTAAATTCAGAAAAACAAATTGTTACGTCTTTTACAATCACAGTTTGCAATTAACTTCTCATCCCTAATGCAAGTATAGCACTAATCTATCAACTCATGCATTGTTACATTTGTCTAATTATACTGCATGATCACAGAAACGGTACAGCATTATGGAAAATATGTATGTGTCGGTGGGTCTCCACTCAGCCACTATCTTAAAACACTTCCCTGAAAAGCTAAATGGGCTTAAACTGAGTGGAAATAAATTATTATAGCTTCTGTCTAGTGCTTTATGTTTTTCACAATAGCAATCCCTATTATCACAAAGTGATATGCATGTGCCAACCACATTCAGGCTTGCCTCGTTTATTATAAAAGCACTGACCTTTCAAACATTCTCCTGGTCTTCCTTTAAAAAATAAACAAACATGTCAGTGTCAGTGAAGTGGAAAATTAGCCTTCTGAAACAAAACAAAAAATACTCACATTAAAAAAAAAGCCATAACACTGAACGAAAAATGCATGCTGAATCATGTAAGGCTGATTTTATTGTGCATATTCCAGAAAAGTCCTTGACATCACTAATGTTTGCCTTATGCATAAGTCCCAGAGCCAAAACTCCATCTGGAAGAGATTTGAACTGCTATCCAGAGGCATTTCAGGATCTGAACCAAAAGGTTTACAGCATTACAATCCAGCTAATTCTATTGCTTCTAATTCCAGCTGGAGTTAAACTCTTATCTCTGCACTCCAGGCCTTCAGATATGTCCTATCACAGTAGCACCAATTCCCAGAGAATACTCAACTCCATGACCCAAGTGAGATTAAATCCCTCCAGATAGACCAAGTAAATGGCTCATAACTTGTTTGTGTCACTTTCACTAATGCCTTTGTACCCTGAAAGAAACCAGCAAAGGTGTAAATATCCACAAATGATTAACTGTGCTTTCCCCGCTGACTTCTATCAGTGATTCCAGTTGTCTGCTTCCTGCTGAGGACATCACACAGATATCCAGTACCTGAACTTTCTCCTTAAATACTGTGTTAATCAGCTGCTAGACAAATATTTGTACCTTATCAATTTGATGGTTGTTATTCTTGGTGATTTAAATAAATACTATTATATCCCTCTCCTCTCGGAACTGTTATATTTATACTTGAAAGGAGTCATACTTAGACTCTTTCAGATCAAGCTATACCATTGCACACTTCCTCAGATTAACCAGGTTCCACCTGAAAGGAGGCAAAATGAATTGAAATGGACTAATCAAAGCTTAGTCAGGAAGACATAGGTTACTTTCAAGCATGTAAAGACACTGTTTCCAATCAGCTGTCAACAGTTCCTTTAAAACAAGTGAAAGAGAAAGGGCAGTGATTCCTCCTCTAAAGATACTGGGATACAACTGAAAAATTGCCTTGGGAATCAAAACCACAACTACGAATATACAGTCCAAGCTAGGGAGTTCTTAGAAACAGCTCCCTAGGATCATGGCATATATATTTTGAGGGGACCCAGCAGCTAACAAAACAACAAAATAAAGAAGTCTATAACTTCGTCTGTGATACTGGAACCAATTCTACATTGGCCCAAGTCATCTGAAGATCAAGGTGATAAAACATAAGGAATGATTAACGGATCTGGGCTTTGCAATTCCAACTCCTTGGAGATGTCTCTAGAGGACAGCAGAGAGGCAGACACCACAGAGAAAGCCTCCAACTAGAAACAATCTCTGCTGACCTCCCTTTATAACAAAAGGATAGACTGCTTATACTTTATGGCACCTAAATAGATGGAAATAGTTATCCAGATAACCCCTGTATATTTGAGCTCAAAAGTGCCACACATGAACTTATCGGATGTGAATACCAGCTTGGGAAAACTGCTATGCAAATTGGAACCAGCCTTTGTGGCTCATTCAAGGAACTATAACTAGACATAGCCACTGATTAATACAGGAAACCCAAGTATCAGTGAGCTCCTTATAGCCTGCAGTTTGAACTGTCCTCGGTTTCAATGAGGTTATCACGTGGTAAATATAAAATATATTCATCTAGATAAAGAATGGCCTCCAAATGTTTCTTCTGTCATCAGAAGTAAGAAATCCTAGCCACCAACAGAATATGATCATGGTACACATTTCTGTTAGATGTTTATACCCTTAATATGTCACCAAAAAGCCATTTAGCCTTCAACAGTAGAGATTTTTTTATTTTTAAATGCAATAAAACCAGAATTCAATAAAAACACACACACACACAAATTATAACCCAGACCCACCAAGTCTTTAACAGTGTTAGAGGAAGGTCCAAATGTATGTTTTCCTACAATCTTTCATCAGTTGCATTTATACTAATGAAGAGCAATGGCACACTCCAATGAGTTTAACCAAAAAAACTATCCTATACATGGGATGAACTAGATGCCCTGACTTTTCTATATGCTACTTCTATTCTATGAGTGCGGATAAGGTATATGAAAAGAAGTGGAAGCTTCCCTTCACCACCCCAACTATGTGCTTCAATTATGATTTTGAGGAACCTCTCTGGGGGTCTCTGTAGAGAGTGCCAACAAAGATACTAACTTAAAAAGAAACGTCAAGGCCTTGCACAATACTTATGTATACCTGTGACTAACGCCTGGTCTACACTTGGGGGGGAGAGGGGGGGACACCGATCTAAGTTATGCAACTTCAGCTATGTGAATAATGTAGCTGAAGTCGATGTACTTAGATTTACTTACCGCGGTGTCTTCACTGCGGTAAGTCGACTGCTGACGGTCCCCCGTAGACTCTGCCTGCGCCTCTCGCGCCACCGGAGGACCGGAATCAACAGGAGAGCGCTCGGCAGTCAATTTATCGCATCTTCCCTAGACGCGATAAATAGAGCCCTGTTGGATCTATCGCGCCGGAGATAAGTGTAGACATGCCCTAATTGTTAATATCATTCAGCATCAACGTAAACTTTAAGCATGTAAGTTGTGCTGCTGAAGTCACTGGAAACTATGCACAAACTAAAAATTAGGCACATACTTAAATACCTTCCTGAATCCTGGTCATATTTAGCACAATGTCATTATATGATTCAGGGCCCATTCAAATTGCTTTATCCTGTCAGGTATGTCAACAATAGGGCTATGTCTAAAAACAAACAATAAGGCAATTTGAATATCAGCAGTACTTTGCTCTTAAGCTCTAGTTCCTTCCATTCAAGGATCTCAATGTACTTTACAAACAGGAATCAAAAAGTCTCCTACCACTCCTCTGAGACAAAGAAATGTTATTTATGGTTTTACAGAATTAACTGAGGAATTAACATTAAAGTCAACAGTGTCAAACATGGGAGCTTACAAATGGGCATCTAAATAAAACTGGCCTGACTTTCAGAGGTGCTCAGCACCCACTCTCATTGATCTAAGTTTTTCAGAATCAAACCTCTTTTATTAGGGTAAGTACATACGGACTGAGATACCTTGCTTTCGATACCCAGAGCCTGGTTTTCAGAGCTGCCGAGCACTCATAGCAGTTAACTACATGCCTGAAATCAGTGTGATTTTAACGAACTCAGCACCTCTGAAAACCAGGCTTTTAGGTGTGACAAATTTCAACCTCATCAGGATCAGAGAGTAAAT
Source organism: Eretmochelys imbricata (assembly GCF_965152235.1). Taxonomy (NCBI): domain Eukaryota; kingdom Metazoa; phylum Chordata; order Testudines; family Cheloniidae; genus Eretmochelys; species Eretmochelys imbricata. The sequence goes on from NC_135574.1 coordinate 122,391,732, forward strand.
TGTTGGAAACCTGGGAATATAACTCAGGAATTCTGACTTTCAGTCCCACCTGTGGCTTCATACAAGACTCAGTCAGAACCAGAGCCATCAGTCTGCACTTGAAATTCTGTTCTGTGAATCTACATTGTTCATCTGTAGGGCACTGTTTGAGATAACTGCCTGTTAGGTACAAAAAACATTCCAAACAAAACAAATCACCACAGATCCTCTGATTAGTTTCTCCAGAAATGAATAATTACATCCTCCAGGTCATCCATCTTGGACATGACTCTTTGCTATTTTCCATAATGCAGATCTATGTAAATCCCAACATAAAGAGATTTACAATCTATTTCAATTACATTTAATTGAAAAAAAGCTTCTTTTCCCTATCTATTTTACTCATTTTAAGATGGTTCTTTTTTTGGCAGCTATGCACTAATGATCTAAAGTAATTTTCTTCCAGCTGTGAATTACAGCCTTTCAAAAAAAATCTGACATATTTTTCTTTTGTCTTCCAGTTGGTTCCCATGGCTTTCTTCTCCCCACCACAAATACTAGGAAACGTAGTGCTTCCTTGTTCCCTGCTCCTAAATCAAGAGAAAATTAGTGGTTATAGCATTGGGGCAAACGCTCTCTCTCTTTTGGGTGGAGGCATAGCTTTCTCACTTCTTACCCCTGGAAAACAAAAACCTAGCAGGTTCTGATTGCCAAGACTCATACCCAGAAACTCATCATGAGGTAAAATGCATCTGGCACCAAGGAACAGAAGGTCTGGGCACTAAAGCAGGGCATTACTGATGTGCCAAGACCAGATTTCTGTTGACGAACTTTTATGGATGTCAGCACTGAATAGGGTTGGCTGAAGGCATTCACAAAATGGAGATTTGTTGGCTCACATACATCAATAATGAAATGATAGCATGTGGAGGAGAGAAAACCTCAATCAAATCTGATAAACTGCATTTCTGGCATTTATTCCCCACAATGCTAAATTAAGCATCCCTTACACCCCTCCTCTCTGCCCCCTTTCCTGGCTGCGTAACAAACATCATTAAAGGCTGTTGATTCTCAAAGGACTGCCTTAGAAGTGGCTATCTTCTAAAGAGCAGGCGAGGATATTTTAACTGAAACCTTTGTGAAGTATAAAGAGGTGGTCATGCAGAGAATAAAAAGTAGTAATAGACTAATAGAAAACAATGCGGTAAAGTAATCCTTAATAACTGCATTGCTGTTGAAAATCTTGCCTCACCAATATAACAAATATCAAGGATAATAAAAAGTTGTTAGGCATCATCTGTCACATTCCTGTTGCATTTGTTATCTGGACTTCTAAAATAGCTAAGGGATCGGTTGGTTTGAGCTTTTATGGTGTGTTTTAAATATAGCTATGCCATTGGCTGAAGTTAATGTAAAAACAGGTGGTGCAAATAAATGTCTCTTTTCATATTTAACTAAATAGCAAAAATTCAAAGAAATAGCAGCCTAGATCATAATGTTGACTTTACAGCAAAGGAGACATTACCTGCTAATGAAAAATCTGCCATGAATCATTCATAATTCGCTCAATAATAATTTACACTTGGCTGCATTTTATTGTGTTGAACAGAATGTAATCAGGCCTGATGACCTTTAAGTACTCTTTTAAGTCAGGTATCTCAAAATGTGATCTGTACTCAGCAAGGTCTCTGAATTCCATTTTACTCAGTGCTTTGAAATAGAAAGCTTTGCAAAGATACAATTCTTGTCCATCCTGTGGATTGACAGTATGTTTTAGCATTTATTCATAGCTTTACAGATTAGCATGAACTTTATTTTATCCAAGTTGAAATGTATTGTGTCATTGTCCACATGTGATTAAGAGGGTGGTACTGCATTGGAACCAAAAATGCCTCTTACTGAAAGAAAAATGCATCATGTGTATTTGTGAACAATATTAAAAGAATAATGATGATTAGAAATACGGATACCCTATGTGAACAGTTTGACCTGACACATCAGTAATTTGGCCGGGTTTGCTTTTATGGAAACCGATACATCATAAGACTTGTTAATTTTAAAGGGCTTTGGGACAAATTATTTGCAGGTGTAAATGAGGAAAATTCAGTTAAAGCGAGAAGAGCTGCACCTGTTTATACTAGCAGAGAGATTAGCCCTCAGTTGAGGGTTTTGGTGTTTTGTTTGTTTGGGAGGGGCGGGGTCAAATGCCAATACATCACTAGGAAGAGTTAAATTGAACTAAATGTGCTTCTTTTAGGTGGCACATAAACCCAGTCCCTTCTCTCAGAGTGTCTAGAGCTTGCTGTTCAGTTAAAATTCATTCTAAGTGCATTAAAAGCAACAGACAGGAAATATAACTTTCCCACTTTATATCTGATCATTTAATTTCTCCCAAAAGATTCCTTTCCTTTGGGATATGTTCATCATCGTCATCTGAAGGCGCCCTGCCTCTATGGCTACTAGCTAAGACAAACACTAGAGGGCCAGGGCACTTTGTCTGTTAACTCAGGAAATATATTTCGTCTCACTTAAGTAACTAATGCTGTGGTAGCAGAAAGAATGTCTAGCCAATGTGTGTGTAACATGTCTCAAGAATCTAGAGCAGATTTGCAATTAGCACAAATATATACAATTGCAAAAAAAAAAAAAGAGGATTTTTCAGAAGAATATTCCAAAATTGGAGTTGTAACTTAATATCGATATTCAAGGAAAATAAGGCATGTAGGTTTTTGTACATAATTACCGTAAGATGTTTTGTTCAGGGGCTGGGTCCCCCAAGTAGAAGAGAGAAAGAGTGCATCTAGTTATGCCAAGAGAAGTAAGAGAGAGGAAGAAGCAGCAATTGTGTGAATGAGTGTAGCCCTCTTCAGCAGCATCCCCAATTGCCTTGGAGTGGTAGAATCCACTTGGCTCCTATTCCCACTGTGTGACTCCATGGCTAAGCCTGTGCTGCTCTCAGCTTGCTGGTCTTCTTGAGCTATACTGGATACTTAATGTATGGTGCCTCTATTCAGTAATAAGAGGAATAAATGAATAAACAGCCCTCATGACCTCTGAGACACTAACAATTTCTGTACTTTAAAGGAACCAAGAAGCAACTATTTGTAAGAAAAATCAAACATTTAAAGGAAAAGGTAGGGTTAAATTAAAAGGAGTAAGGATAGGGATAAAGGGAAAAGGCAAGAGAGTCCAAGTTAACAAAAGACAAAAAACACTCCTTCCCTCTAATAAATATTCATAACACAGCCCTATTCTAAGCAAATTTGTTAAGGCTTGCATGACTTATTATAAGGCTGTCTTGAATATTAAGATTACTAAATCCTTAGAAAGGGTTCTCAACTGAAGTTCCCTCCCTTTCTTAAGAAAGGGGTGTAGAAATGCTGTCCAACCAAGGGTCACACATTTACCAGGAACTTGAGGGCAGCACATAGTTTACCTAGAAATAGGCAAACTGAGGACACTCACAACAAGATGGCAAATCAAATAATAGAAATTTGTGGTCTCTGTGAGCTGCATCTTTGTGTGAAATAATGAAGGGGGCAGTGTGCTCTGTATTACTTCATAGACACCATGTGGACCCTTTTTGATTACCTTTATTTTAAACAATACTACATTTAAAAGAAGAGATCATATTACTAGAAAAGAAAGACCACTGTAAATTTGCTAATGAAATAGTGTTAACTTTATGCATAAGAAAGTTGTTCTAAAATACAAACTCCAGAGCTATTACTGTTTGTGTTGGGTGCACCGATGAAACAGATGGGTTGCAGTTTTCTTTTCTGAATGTATCAGTCCCAGTGTAAGTTCTTTGCTTTTTGTTTTTATTGCACATGGTTTTCACATATGCTTTTTGTTTGGTGCTTAAGTGTTTTGCACATTTATTTTGGTTAGAATTTTGGCTTACGATGTCAGTGAGTGAGCTACATGAATGGAAAAGAGAATCTGACAGGATAATGATGGGGGGGAAGACAGAGAGAGTGCACAAATCTGGATTTAAAAATACTTTATGAGTGTCTTTGGGGTGTATTATCAGTGCTAGGAGCTGAACACTCCACTACCTGCTCCCTTCCTCTGGGAGACCATCTGCAGGAGACCAGATACTCCACTGATTCCAAACACAGGATAAATATGGGAGCTGCTGGAGAAGAAATGTTGTCTTGGATATGTTTCAGCATACCAAATGGAGGGAAAACTTGGTCTTGCTTACTTCTATTTAAGATGTTTTATATCGGTTATCTTCGTGCTAAAAAATGTCCACATGCCTTTCTAATCTTGCACAAACTAATCTTCCTTCTTCTCTACAGTGCCATGAATTAAAAGGCTGGTAAGCTAGGTCATAAAATCCACAATGATCTTGCACTGAATCCGTGTCTATTTCAGAGACAAAGGGATTTTTCTATACATTAATCATATACAAACATAAAAAAAGAAAATGTAATCTTACCACAACGCTAGATATCTGAGTAGGCAGTGGAAGCCATTCATAGATGCTATCTAACTGCCCTTTCTACAATCAAACTGAAATGTTATAGAGCAATTAAAAAGAGATTATGGAGCAACACTATTATTAGTTTGATTCGAAAGATGCTTTCCATTATAATCCTGATTGTTGTATATGCTGGGCCAAAATTCTCAAACAAACCCAAATCTCTGTTTCAGCATGAGGTTTCTTATGTTTATCCTCAGGCCAGAGGAAATATTTGTTGGTGGTGTTTTTTGCAAATTGGATGCTAACCAAATTGTTTTTTGCATTATGAGACTTCAAAAGTATTCTTTCTCCAGCTACGAAAACCTCTTTTTAGCCATTTCACATGCACTTCAACAATGCCCAGGATTCCTGCAGTTCCCACCTATACTCTACATACTGGCCAATAAGTTGCCACCCATCCACAACATATGGGTGCGAGACTTGGACCCCACAGTCCAGGTCACCCACCCAATACAAGCCATGAATGCCAACTTCTCACCTCTTCTGGATATGGACCAGCAAACTGCCATGCACTATCCGCATGTAATCTGCAGAGGCCATTATGCCCTGTTCACAATCCTATTATGAGTCAAATACCCACTCACATCTTGCCTATTCTACACATGAGCCACAGACACGAGAATACCCTAAACAGCCTCCTAATGTGAGCTGATGGTCTTCTCCTAATGTATGCTGTAATATTAGCATTCACTGAAATGAACGTACACACTGTTATAATTCATACACTGTATAAAGCAGAGCAGATTTAAATTTCTTCCATGTGGGAGCTGGTAGGGATCTCTGACCCAGATTTTTAAAGGTATTTAAGTGCTGCTCCACTAATTTTTGCAAGACTTAAGCAATTTAGACAAAGTCCTATTTTCAAAAGTGACTTAGACACTGATTTGCATTGTGACTTAATTCAGTGTCACAGGTAAATGCAAAGTGGAATAGACTGTTAAGGATAAGGAGTTAACACATATTGTAAGAAACAATTCAAAATGAAGTGGGCAATTAACATCTCTGCAGACATAGGACAAAGGAGAGATGGGCTATGTCTACACCACAGCCTATACTGGCATAACTTATGTCGCTCAGAGGTGTTAAAAATCCACCCCCCAAGTGACATGTTGGTGTAACATATAAGTGCTCATGGGCACAGCACTATGTTGGCAGGAAAGCTTCTCCAGCCAACATAGCTACTGCCATTTGCAGAGGTGGTTTTATTATGCTAACAGGAGAGCGCTCTCCAGTTGGCATAAAGAGTCTTTAACAGATGTGTCGCGGCAGCACTGTATGTATAGACCTGGCCTCGGTGGGTTACAGATTGAAGTAATGAGACATTAAAGCAGTCTCTCCGTATAGCAGCTTTATGAATTTATGCTCCCAAGCTCATCCTTTGAAGGTGTTCTGAAGGTTTCCTTTGAGGATGACGACTGAGAAGTTAGATAAAAAGTGGTCATTTGTGAAAAAAGTGCAATAGGGTGTTTTTGCACCCAACAACTATTTGGGTGAAACAAGGTGATCACTATGCTCTCTAATGAACATACACAGACAATGATAAAAGACAAAAACACCACTTCATTTTGAATGGCTTCTTGCAACATTTGTTAATGCCTTATATTTAACAATCTGATCCACCTTATAGTTAGCTGTGACACTCTGAGTACCTTTCCCAGACCTTAAGAAGAGCTCTGTGGAGCCAGAAAGCTTGTCTCTTCACCAACACAAGATGGTCCAATAGAAGACTTTACCTCATCCACGTTGTCTCTCTCATGCTTAAAGTCACATACTTAAGTATCTTGCTGGTACAGAGCATAAGCAAAGAAAAATGCCACCTCACTGTCAGTGGCAATGTCACTTAGGTCCCATCAAAGCTCAGCTTCTGGCTGAAGTACCCCCCAAGTGAAGTGTTGGAGGAATGCAAACCTGGAAAGCATAAGCTGTCAAATGTGCGGTTTCATAAACTACCATCTCAGAAGATTGAAAAGTCAATTATTCACAACCAGACTTTTAGGGAAATGCTTCCAAAATTAATCTAAGTAACATCTATTTAGTTTTGCTAATGAAAAAATAATTGCACAAAGAAAGAAACGTTACATTTAAAGAGCAAGTTAATGTACCCTTGAGAATAAGTTTTATGATCATATCATCACGGTTTGTTATTTCCTTTCTTAAACCCCGCCCCCCCCCACTATTTCCCTCTTTTTATTTAACGGAAGCAGCTATTCAAAGTCTCTAAGTGCTTTTACAATAAATACAATATACAAAAAAGAAAATCCACAAAATCTGGAGTACAGTACCAAACCCACCTTCACTAGAATAATATTCAAATTAATTGCAACACCCACATTTTACCATCCATAGCCCATACCCCACTCTTATCAAAGACCTAGTACATGGGGGGGGAGGGGGGAGAAAGTGGAGAGTTAGTCTAGAGTTGAGGATACCTAAGTGAAAAATACCTGCCATCAGCCCCCTCTTGTGTAAACCAAGGAACTATTATAATATTTCCACTTATCTCAACAATGGTAATATCACAGGTGGAGAAAGATGGGCTCTTATGTATTAACCCACTGATTTCAATGGAGTTACACCAGACTTACACCATTACAAATGAAATCAGAATCTTGGTTTATTTACCAATTAATAACCTGCTATAAGGTCTACTTCTGCAAGCTCTTGGTGTGCAGAACGCCTTTTTTTCAATGGGAATTACACATGCAAAGGATTTTCAGAAATGGCCACAACACTTATGTCACCATTCTTTGTTTTACTAACAGGTTCATCATTATGTCATCACCCTGGGTTGTGGTAACAAAGATAAATTTGAGTTTAGTTTTGCCCCTTTTATGAAAATTGTCAGTTTCAATTTGGTGCTGTAACACAAAAGAGTCCTCACAAAAACTACATATAAATTGTTGACAAACATTTTCTATTTCAACCAATAAATGTATTTATCCATGAAAGTCATTTTTATGCAATCAATGCATTCTTAGGCCTCACTCCAGCAAGACAGTTAAGTATGTGCTTATCTTTAAACGCAAGAATAAGTCAAGAGCTTTGCTGGATCAGGGCTTTAGACTGTTTTGTTTTCTGAGTCTTATTTAGTTCTTTAAAGTACGCAGCTGTAGCAGGGTCAAAGTTAGCACACACAGAAATAATAAGCGAAACTAACCATAAAACGCCAAACGTCTAGTCTGTGTTTCAGTCACATCTCTGAACCTGTGCGGGTGCCAGATCACTACAAATAAAGAGAAGATAATCTTGCAAAGGACAGATCTTTCATTCATAAAGAGTTCCTATCTTGGTTTAAAAAAACCAAGAAGCTGAAGTAAAACAATGGGCTGGGAAGCAATTCAATACAATGTATTTTTTGTTCTAACAAATACCAAGGGCCAGATTCCAGAGTACAGTACACTAGCGTAAATCCTGAATAATTGCATTGACTTCCACATAATTATTCTAGATTTTCAATGGCGTAAATAAAATCAGAGTGTGGCCCTACAAGACCATTATGCATTGATGTAGTATATTGTTTTCTATTTTTTTCCCCAAGACGACTCATTTGCTTTTATTTATAACATTTTACTCATGGAATAGTTTAATTAATCCTTTAATATTTATGTTTTCCAGGGATAATGACTGTGAATCATCACAGAGGTTAATCCAAAATTAATTCCACTTTTGTGTTTTTGTTAACTGTAATTACACTGCAACCATTTTTTTCTTAATTTAAAAGAGTAATTAAAACAAGCCAAATGTTCTATAATATACAGGGTTTGCACCTGAAAGAATTTTTAATGAATATATTTTTGAAGGTGCTGACATACTACAGCAAGAATGTCTAAACTAAAATAGGAATTAAAAGAAGCAATGGTCAAAACAATGCTGAAGGGAAGGCTCAGGCCCTAACAAGGCTTTTCTCAGGGTTCTTTGGCAGCTGTAAAGTGGCCTGGGCAATATCTTTCAACCAGCCTACAAGATAGAGCTATTTGATGCAAACTGTGGACCTGAAGGCAAAAAAAATTATTAGAACTGCTGTTCAAATGTTTCAGAGAGCTAGGAAGAAAGGTCATCGTAAGCAGGGGTACTTTAGCAATATCTGAAGAGAATGATGAATACCAGAGATGAAAGAATCCCACCTAACATAAATGAATCTTGTTTGTGGTTGGGCACTAACGCCATTTCATTACAACATTTTGGTCATAAATTTTGTTAAATCATTGTAAATTGTTCTCTTACAGTGTCTGTTGCTGCTTGTTTTCTCTTTTTTCTTTTTTCCATTCTTTCAGCCCTCTTTTCCTTTCCCTCTATTTTATGTCTGCCCCATTCCTCCATCTTTCAAAAGTCTGCCATTTGCTTTTTATTTTCCTCTACCTTTACCCCCTCACTGCTCAGCATTCGTCCTCCCTTCCTTATATTGCATTTTCTCTCTCCTTTCTCTGATCTCTCAGTTTCTTCATATGCCTCTCACTTTCTTTCTCTCTCACTTTCACATCTCGGTCTCCATCCTCTATCTACTTCCCACAACTTCTCTCGCTTCAAATCCACTTTCCTCCTATGTCTGAGCACCAGTCACCTCCTCTCCTGCTTTCTCTGCAGGGCTAAATCTACTCCCTCCACTGAATCTCACTTTTCTGCTCCCCTTTCTTCTCCCACATCTGCTCCTTCTCCTCCACAGGCCCACTTCTTCTCTTCTCTCTCCTCCCGCAACAGCCTCCCCAATCAACGAGAGCAGCCTCTCTGACAGGAACCTTTCCTTGGCAAGAGACTCTGACTTTATGATGATTATGACTTTACTGCAGCATGGAGCAGAAAAAACAGCTCAGCAGCAAGAAGAAAAAAAAAATAACCCAGAACACATCTCTTCAGCAACATAGGGCAGAGGGGTTTTCTCAAACATGGATATGAAAGGATTTCCCAAGGAGTCTGAGGAACACTCTCTATGATCCTGAGAATCCAAGGCTCATGATAGTGCAGATGGGAAATCTGTGAACGTAGCTGGTGACTGACCATGCTGTGAGAAACTCAGCCATCTTTCAGATCTTTCCTGCTCTTTATTGAAAGGAGAATTAGAGGGAGTGAAACCGAGATCTACATGGCTCCTACATCCACTTTTTGCCTTCTCCTTTCAATAAGGATCAGGAAAGGTCGGAGCTGAGGGGCAGCTTAGCTCCTCAAAATTCAGGCAGCCAGCAGCTATGTTTATAGGCTCCCTACCTAGATCACCAGGGAGGCAACAAAGGAGGCCTAGCTTGACACCACCTGATCTAATCAGTCTTTTCTATATTATATAGGGCTCTAGGAAATAACTGGAAAAACATCAAAAAGAACAAAAATTACTGGATGAATCAGTTTCAACTTATAGAAATGCTTTCAGGTTGTTGTTTAAGTTCCTCTTTTAAAAGGCCATGTAAAAATACTGCAGAACTAGATTAATGACTTTCTGAGCACTGCAATTTTCCCTAAGACTATTGTTGACAAGAAACAAATAGGAACTAAATTAACAAGGCTATTTAGTTAAACGTTATAAAAGGCAAGAACTTAACAAAGAATGCACATATAAATCTTCCATCAAATGCCATACTGGTATGCACTGTAATGTCTGCAACCTCCTGAGACACTTCCTTTGTACCTGCCAGAAAAAACACTTTAGAAAAAGAAAAAAAAATCCTGCAAATAAAAATTATACAAGTAACACCTAACATCAAAATTTCTTAACACTCAATCTGCCAGGTTTCAAATTCCAGCAGAGTTGCAGGGGTCTTCCCAATGAGACTTTAAAAACCAATGGCCTGATGTTCAGAGGTACTGGGGACCAGTAGAGATCTGAACTTGCTCAGAACCTTTAAAAAACATGTCAGCCCAGATCTGTCTACTCAGTGGGAACAGTACAGATAGCATTACACATTCTACAAAAAAGAAAAGGGGACTTGTGGCACCTTAGAGACTAACAAATTTATTAAGCATAAGCATCCAATGAAGTGAGCTGTAGCTCACGAAAGCTTATGCTCAAATAAATTTGTTAGTCTCTAAGGTGCCACAAGTACTCCTTTTCTTTTTGCGGATACAGACTAACACGGCTGCTACTCTGAAACCTGACATTCTACAAAAACATTATTATTACTGTTCTATACCTCCCATGAATCAGGTGCATTTCAGTGATGGGTGAAGCCATTCCTGCCACTGACTCTCTGCACAAGTCACTTTACCTCTCTGTATCTCAGTTCAACCACCTGTAATTAAGGATATGGGATAATTACATCTCCTTTAAACAGCTATTGTGAGAGTATTGTAAGAGTTCTAAGTATTATGGGTGTAATTTGTAAAACACTTTACAAAACTTTCTCCAAACCAAAGACATTTACATGTATTTTCTTCCTTTTTCCTACTGGCTCAGCATGACTTTAAAATACAATAAAAAAATAAAAATCCACCACTCCAATTCCTTCCTGGAACCATGAAGCCAGCAGACTTTTGTGGTGGAGACTCAGCTAGCTAAGAACAGGCATAGCCACCTTCTTCTACCATTCCTGTCTTAGGGTCACAGATGAGGAAAAGGGGATGTGGCTGAAGCAGTACAGAGTTTACTGGCTGCCTAAACGATGCCAGGACCAGGGTGGTGGAAAATCTATCATAAAACTAGAGTTGCAATTGGCTGCTTTGTGTCCCTCTTCCCCCAGCTGCACCCGGCATATATTTGGCACAAGTGAGAAACTGAGCCATTAGATATGATGTCATTCTGGGAAGCAAACCCCTATGTACAATCTCTTTTGCAGAGGGGATTTTTTTTGTAAAGGCATTAAAACTTGTTCCTTTAGTAAACACCAATAACTAGCACAGATAGTGTGCATATTCAAGAATAATAGGCTTCATTTCAAGACTACAGTTCAGTTCTGTGCTGCTATATAAAATTAACACACGCTCTAAAAAATAGGTACAGCACTGTTTAATTTTTTATTAAAAATACTGTTTTCTGTGTATAAGTATATACTACATTTGTCCTTGTAACTGGAGGTTCGACCCTGCAAACTCTTACTCACTTCAATCTCTTTGATCACTCGATTACAGACCTAAAAGTGGCAATTCTTCAACAAAAAGCTTCAAAAACAGACTCCAACGAGAAACTGCTGAATTGGAATTAATTTGCAAACTGGATACAATTAACTTAGGTTTGAATAAAGACTGGGAGTGGATGGGTCATTACACAAAGTAAAACTATTTCCCCATGTTTATTTCCCCCACCCTCCACTGTTTCTCAGACATTCTTGTCAACTGCTGGAAATGGCCCACCTTGATTATCACTACAAAAGGTTTTTTCCCCGCCGCTCTCCTGCTGATAATAGCTCACCTTAAGTGATCACTCTCCTTACAGTGTGTATGGTAACACCCATTGTTTTATGTTCTCTATGTATATAAATCTCCCACTGTATTTTCCACTGAATGCATCCTATGAAGTGAGCTGTAGCTCACGAAAGCTTATGTTCAAATAAATTTATTAGTCTCTAAGGTGCCACAAGTACTCCTTTCTTTTTACTTACACAAGTAATTCTTAGCAATCAGTGCAGGATTGGAGCCTGTATACATGCACATCATTCCTGAGCACATGTTAACTGTGGAGGAAGGAATAGATTTCTCAATGTTAAAAATGATGTATAAAGCTAAAAGCATAGTCCAGAAATCCTGATACTCAGTCTGGTGGGGAGGTGCCCCACGCCAAGCCAGACTGGGCTACAGTAGGCCAGAGCAGCTGCACGGACAGCCAGCCAATCAGAGAGGGCCTGTCAGAGAGCCAATCAGGGCTGAGCAAGAGGTAGGCAATCAGGGACAGACTTGGCCCTATATAAAGGCTGTCCAGGCGAGAGGCAGGCAGTCTCTCCTAAGCCCTGTACTACACTAGGAGTTCAGGTCAAATTTAGCAGCGTTAAATCGATTTAACCCTGCAACCGTCCACACAACGAAGCCCTTTTTTTGACTTAAAGGGCTCTTAAAATCGATTTCCTTACTCCACCCCCGACAAGGGGATTAGCGCTGAAATCGGCCTTGCTGGGTCGAATTTGGGGCACTGTGGACATAATTAGATGGTATTGGCCTCCGGGAGCTATCCCAGAGTGCTCGCATTGTGACCGCTCTGGACAGCACTCTCAACTCAGATGCACTGGCCAGGTAGACAGGAGAATTTTTGAATTTCAATTTCCTGTTTGGCCAGCGTGGCAAGCTGCAGGTGACTATGCAGAGCTCATCAGTAGAGGTGACCATGATGGAGACCCAGAATCGCAAAAGTGCTCCAGCATGGACCGAACGGGAGGTATGGGATCTGATCGCTGAATGGGGAGAGGAATCCGTGCTATCAGAACTCCATTCCAGTTTTCGAAATGCCAAAACATTTGTCAAAATCTCCCAGGGCATGAAGGACAGAGGCCATAACAGGGACCCGAAGAAGTGCCGCATGAAACTTAAGGAGCTGAGGCAAGCCTACCAGAAAACCAGAGAGGCAAATGGCCACTCCGGGTCAGAGCCCCAAACATGCTGCTTCTATGATGAGCTGCATGCCATTTTAGGGGGTTCAGCCACCACTACCCCAGCCGTGTTGTTTGACTCCTTCAATGGAGATGGCGGCAACACAGAAACAGGTTTTGGGGACGAGGAAGATGATGATGATGAAGAAGTTGTAGATAGCTCACAGCAAGCAAGCAGAGAAACCAGTTTTCCCGACAGCCAGGAACTGTTTCTCACCCTGGACCTGGAGCCAGTACCCCCCAAACTCACCCAAGGCTGCCTCCTGGACCCGCCAGGTGGAGAAGGGACCTCTGGTGAGTGTACCTTTTAAAATACTATGCATGGTTTAAAAGCAAGCATGTTTAATGATTAATTTGCCCTGGAATTCGCGGCTCTCCTGGATGTACTCCCAAAGCCTTTGCAAAAGGTTTCTGGGGAGGGCAGCCTTATTCCGTCCACCATGGTAGGACACTTTATCACACCAAGCCAGTAGCACGAACTTGGGAATCACTGTAGAACAAAGCATTGCAGTGTATGTTCGCTGGCGTTCAAACAACAGCCGTTCTTTATCTCTCTGTGTTATCCTCAGGAGAGTTTTAGAGTAACAGCCGTGTTAGTCTGTCTTTGCAAAAAGAAAAGGAGTACTTGTGGCACCTTAGAGACTAACCAATTTATTTGAGCATGAGCTTTCGTGAGAAGTGGGCTGTAGCTCACGAAAGCTCATGCTCAAATAAATTGGTTAGTCTCTAAGGTGCCACAAGTACTCCTTTTCTTTTTTCCTCAGGAGAGTGATACCATTCATGGTCACCTGGTTGAAATAGGGTGCTTTTCTTAAGGGGACATTCAGAGGTGCCCGTTCCTGCTGGGCTGTTTGACTGTGGCTGAACAGAAATGTTCCCCGCTGTTAGCCACGGGGAGGGGCTAGCCACGCAGTGGGGGGAGGCAAAATGCGACCTTGGAACGAAAGCACACGTGCTATGTATGTAATGTTAACAGCAAGGTTTACCGTGAAAGAGTGTACCCATTGTTCTATAAAATGTGTCTTTTTAAATACCACTGTCCCTTTTTTTCCCTCCACCAGCTGCATGTGTTTCAAGGATCGCAGGATCTTCTCCTTCCCAGAGGCTAGCGAAGATTAGAAGGCGAAAAAAACGCACTCGTGATGAAATGTTCTCTGAGCTCATGCTGTCCGCCCACACTGACAGAGCACAGACGAATGTGGGGAGGCAGACAATGTCAGAGTGTAGGAAAGCACAAAACGACTGGGAGGAGAGGTGGTGGGTTGAAGAGAGGGCTGAAGCTGAAAGGTGGTGGCAGTGTGATGACAGGAGACAGGATTCAATGCTGAGGCTGCTGGAGGATCAAACTAATATACTCCAGCGTATGGTTGAGCTGCAGGAAAGGCAGCAGGAGCACAGACCGCCGCTACAGCCCCTGTGTAACCAACCGCCCTCCTCTCCAAGTTCCATAGCCTCCTCACCCAGACGCCCAAGAACACGGTGAGGGGGCCTCTGGCCACCCAGCCACTCCACCCCAGAAGATTGCCCAAGCAACAGAAGGCTGGCATTCAATAAGTTTTAAAGTTTTAAAGTGCTGTGTGGCCTTGTCCTTCCTTCCTCCACCACGCCTCCTGGTGCTTCTCTCCTCCACCACCACACCTGGGCTACCTTGGTAGTTATCCCCCTATTTGTGTGATGAATTAATAAAGAATGCATGAATGTGAAGCAACAATGACTTTATTGCCTCTGCAAGCGGTGATCGAAGGGAGGAGGGGACGGTGGTTAGCTTACAGGGAAGTAGAGTAAACCAAGGGGTGGAGGGTTTCATCAAGAACAAACAAACAGAACTTTCACACCGTAGCCTGGCCAGTCATGAAACTGGTTTTCAAAGCTTCTCTGATGCATACCGCGCCCTCCTGTGCTCTTCTAACCGCCCTGGTGTCTGGCTGCGTGTAACCAGCAGCCAGAGGATTTGCCTCAACCTCCCACCCCACCATAAACGTCTCCCCCTTTCTCTCACAGATATTGTGGAGCGCGCAGCAAGCAGGAATAACAGTGGGAATATTGGTTTTGCTGACGTCTAACGAAGTCAGTAAACTGCGCCAGCACACTTTTAAACGTCCAAATGTACATTCTACCACCATTCTGCACTTGCTCAGCCTGTAGTTGAACAGCTCCTGACTACTGTCCAGGCTGCCTGTATATGGCTTCATGAGCCATGGCATTAAGGGTTAGGCTGGGTCACCAAGGATAACTATAGGCATTTCAACATCCCCAACGGTTATTTTCTGGTCTGGGAATAAAGTCCCTTCCTGCAGCTTTTGAAACAGACCAGAGTTCCTCACGATGCAAGCGTCATGTACCTTTCCCGGCCATCCCACGTTGATGTTGGTGAAACATCCCTTGTGATCCACCAGTGCTTGCAGCACTATTGAAAAGTACCCCTTGCGGTTTATGTACTCGCCAGCTTGGTGCTCCGGTGCCAAGATAGGGATATGGGTTCTGTCTATGGCCCCACCACAGTTGGGGAATCCCATTGCAGCAAAGCCATCCACTATGACCTGCACATTTCCCAGGGTCACTACCCTTGATATCAGCAGATCATTGATGCGTTGGCTACTTGCATCACAGCAGCCCCAACAGTAGATTTGCCCACTCCAAATTGATTCCCGACTGACCGGTAGCTGTCCGGTGTTGCAAGCTTCCACAGGGCTATTGCCACTCGCTTCTCAACTGTGAGGGCTGCTCTCATCTTGGTATTCATGCGCCTCAGGGCAGGGGAAAGCAAGTGACAAAGTTCCATGAAAGTGCCCTTACGCATGCGAAAGTTTCGCAGCCACTGGGAATCGTCCCAGATCTGCAACACTATGTGGTCCCACCAGTCTGTGCTTGTTTCCCGAGCCCAGAATCGGCGTTCCACCGCATGAACCTGCCCCATTAGCACCATGATGCCCACATTGCCAGGGCCCGTGCTTTGAGAGAAGTCTGTGTCCATGTCCTCATCACTCTCGTCACCGTGCTGACGTCGCCTACTCACACGGTTTCGCTTTGCCAGGTTCTGGTGCTGCATATACTGCTGGATAATGCGTGTGGTGTTTAATGTGCTCCTAATTGCCAAAGTGATCTGAGCGGGCTCCATGCTTGCCATGGTATGGCATCTGCACAAAATAAAATTGCGGAACGATTGTCTGCCGTTGCCCTGACGGAGGGAGGGATGACTGACGACATGACTTACAGGGTTGGCTTATAGGGAATTAAAATCAACAACGGGGGTGGCTTTGTGAGAAACAGAATGGCCCCCTCAAGGATAGAACTCAAAACCTCAAGGATAGAACTCAAAACTGGGTTTAGCAGGCCGTTGAGTTCACGGAGGGAGGGAGGGAGGAGAAAATGAATACAAAACAAATCTGGTCTATTTCTTGTTTTGAGCCACTTCATCTGTCTTTATATATCTTGCTGGCAGCAGACTGTGCAGTACGACCGCTATCTATCATCATCTCCTGGGTGCTCGGCAGAAGACAGTGCAGTATGACTGCTGGCCATCATCTTCTGCTGGCTGCTGATTAAAAGACAGTGCACTGTCAGTAGGACTCCATTGCCATGAGACAAAACTTAAAAGGGAAATGACCTGGCTGAGTCATTCTCATGTTTGCCCAGGCACTCCTGACCTCATCGAGGTCGGTTAAAAGAGCACCCAGGACTACGTCAACGACGGCTACCAGTCATACTGCACTGTCTGCTGCCAAAAGGCAATAAACTGCTGCTGTGTAGCAATGCAGTACCGCATCTGCCAGCACCAAGGAGACATATGGTGACGGTTAGCTGAGCAGGCTCCATGCTTGCCGTGGTATGGCGTCTGCACAGGTAACTCAAGAAAAAAGGCACAAAACAATTGTCTGCCCTTGCTTTCACGGAAGGAGGGAGGGAGGGGGGGCCTGACGATATGTACACAGAACCACCCACGACAATGTTTTAGCCCCATCAGGCACTGGGATTTCTACCCAGAATTCAAATGGGCGGCAGAGACTGAGGGAACCGTGGGATAGCTACCCACAGTGCAACGCCCCAGAAGTCGACCGTTGCCTTGCTACTGTGGACACACTCCGCTGACTACATGCACTTAGAGCACTTGTGTGGGGACACACAATCGACTGTATAAAAACGCTTTCTACAAAACCGACTTCTATACATTCGACCTAATTTCGTAGTGTAGACATACCCTAAAACCCTTCAGAGGGTGAAGGTCTGTCTCCTGTGTGAGGAGACTAGCACCAGGGACAGCACAGTACTGGGCAGGCCTTGGGGGAGCAGAAGGGAACTCCAGCCCAGTACCTGCCAGGCTGCAGGTCCTGAGGAAAGGGCCTAGCTGGTGCAAAGGGGCCAAAGGGGAAACGGCCCAGGGAAAAAGACGGAGAAGGAGGGCAGGGAGGCTGTCACTAGAGGGTCCCTTGGTTGGGACCCAGAGTAGTGGGCGGGCCTGGGTCCCCCTCCCTTCCTCCTTATCTTGCACCCGGCCGTGGGAAGTGGCCATAATGGACTGCAGCAGACCCCTGAGGGAAGGGGTTAGACTTTGGGGTGTGGCTGGCCACTGCTGTAGGGGCGAACCAGGAAACTGCTGTTAAACCCACCCGGAAGGGGGTGAGTGTGGATTAAGGGGCACTGCCAGAGGGCAGTGTCCTGAAGAGGACATCGCCGAGTGGGAAGCAACGCAGGTCCAGACACCAACGGAGGGGACACAGATGGGACACCACCGGCGGAGGGCGCTCCATATGGACTGAGCTAATTCCTGGAGTCACCAGCAAGAGGTGCCTTGGTGGTGAGTCCCAACGCCGTCACTCTCAGGAACAAGTTATAACCCTTCCAACAGAGAAAAAATAGTTTTCTTAAAATATTCTGGCTCAATTAACAAAAGTTATTTTGTAGTTTTTTCAGGAAAATATCCTGGTTTCCATTTATTTTTCGTGTGTGTGTGTTTGTGTTTATTTGGGCTAATACTCTTTAAATGACTTCAGAAATATATAAACACTATAATTTCCCAAATTCATTAATAAACAATTCAGTATAGTAAAATGACTGATAATGCCTAAAAATGTTTCAGTAAAAATCCTAATGAAATTTGAACATAATTAAAAATCGTCCTACTCATTTTCTTTTCAATCTTGTTAAAATGTAAATAGCTGTTTATTTTCTCCTCCTAATTAATTTCATGGTGCCAGGATTAAGCCTTCTGAAGTAGAACTTAATAACAGAAAAAGGGAGACTGCCAATACTAACATACGAAGATGGCCTTGAACCAAAATTCATACTCTAAATATTCCTGAATATGGAGTGTTTGATTCAAAGCCTTCCAAATTTCTGGGTGTTCAAGATTCACACCATTATTCACAAGTATTAGCTGTGAAATGAGAATAAAATTTGGATCTGCATCTCAGAACTTGGAACTGACCTTCTCTGACCAAACTATGGTTTCCAAATCTACCTGTTCAGATCAATAAAGGGTCACAAATGTAGGCCCTGATTTTGCAAACACTTATTCGCTTGCTTAACCTCAAGCATGTGAGAGTAGTCCCTCCCAAACCCCACTTTTGCTTACTGGCACAATGTCCAGCCACAATCTGGACCTAAATTTGTGTCCATAGAACAAGAAATGAACAAAAACTCACGCTTTTTTGTTGCTGTAAACAAGCACATATGATATATAAAGTATAGTGGTGGAATGGCTAAAGTTGACAAGGTCACAAAAACACAAGACAAGTGGCACTAATTAGAACCCTTGTTGGCAGTCTTATCTTAGAAGCCAGTAGGCCATGCTGAGTGAATATCCCCAAAGGATACCTCTGTATCCAGGTCAAGTTTGAAACAGAGTGACTGGGCAGTTTGGAAGAACTTTCCGTTGCCTTTCACATCAAGTACCCATTCAGTGGATATACCAAGTACTTTCCAGGATGCCAATCTTGCATCTTTTGCAGGCCCATTTTCTTAAATAATGGGTAAAGATGGCAAAGTCAGATGCTGCCACGGTTGCTAATCACCCACAAACTTGGAAAAATCAACAGCAGTGCAACAGTATCAAATTTTACTGAAAATACCTTTAACTGTTCCTGATCACAGCTGATGCCTATGTTACCCTTTTCTCCATATTCTTTCCTCTTTTTGACTCACATGGCTATCCTACCTCACCAATCCATTCACCACTGACGTTATTGTGTGAGGCCAAGCTACTAAATACTCATTTTAAGTTACACAGAACAAGTAAATTGAAAAAAAAACTAACGAAACACTGATTTTTTTTAATCAACCTCCAAACACATAAGCAGTCAAGTCACTCATGAAAAGGATGAATTTTCCAATAACTGTAGAGAAAGTATGGAACATCGCAAATGTAGCAGATGGAAATTCTTTTCAAGTCCCTTTTACAATGATACGTACACAAATGCAAGCCAGGCTAAACGATTAGAGCTTCTTTATTTCTGTGCATTCTAACGTCATCACCACTTTCTCTCCCTTTCCCTCACACACAAGGCATGTAACTTGGAGATGTCCAGCACCAGCTAAACCAATCCGGGTCCATGATTTTGAAGGCTAGATGATGTATTACAAGCTAATCTTTTCACTGACAGTGGCAGACACTACAAAAGGCTGCAAAACATTGGACTATAATTTTCATATACAAGGATAAGACAAGTTAAATTGTTCTGACTTGGGGTTAGTTTTCATCACTGATTCCATTAGTCATCATTACAGCACAGCTCTACGAAGCAGCAACTTATGCATTACAATTTGTAAAAACATCTTCAGCCATTTGCATATCTCATTTGGATTTTTGGACATCTTCACTTCTGTTCAAACTATAGGTGCATTTGAATATTATCCCCTTATGCTGTCAATTCATTTCTGAATTATTCCAACTACATCCCAGTGCTCAGAAGACTACACTGTTTTTTAGGATTTACTTGGGTGAAATTCAAATCCTTTAGGTGTAGCTAAGGAATTTTTTAAAATATATTTTTGAGTGCATTTAAGATGCTGTGTGGCGGCATCAGAGACTAAAGTCATTGCACAATGCTAAAAACCTCACAAATTAATGCCCAACATCTAACCTCTCTTTTGTAAGCAACATAATCAAGAAGCTATCAAGAAAACAGTTTCTAGCATCACCTATCAAATACCAGCATTCTGGATGTCTCTTATTAGTCAGTCATCAGGGCAGAGTACAATGCAGACAGCACCACTTGCTCTGGTGGATTAACTTCTCCAGCCCATAATCATAGAAATGTAGAGCTGGAAGTGACCTCTAAGAGGCCAGAGGGGCCTGATTCCACAGGCATGCTCAGAGCACACCTAAGACCTGATAGGTTTCACAAAGGACAGCCAGGGGCAAACATGTTTATGGGAGGGTCCATTTGTTCATCTGTGTTAGGGCACTCACCTGTGATGTGGGACACCCAAATTCAAATCCCTGCTCTGCACATTCCAGGTGAGTGCTGTAACCACTGGGCTAATAGATATGCTGGGGGGCTCTCCCTCTTGGGTTTTTCTACAGGTCTGGGTTTTGACTACCTAAACAATTTAACTGGCTCATGCACCTAACTCCAGGGAAGGGTTTGCAGCTGAGTATCTCAAGTGGAGGGAGGTGGCTATGTCTGGCCCATCAGTCAAGTGCTTAGGACCCACATCAATGAGAGTTTGACTCCAAATATCTCTGAGGATCTGGGCCTATGCCCTTCCACTTTCCTCTGCATTTCACTCACAGCTAGCTTAGGCAGCTCTCTGCTCAGCTTGCTGATAACAGCACAGGAGTCTATCTCCCAATTACGTATATTTTTGGATGGGCAAAGTGAAAACATGGCACAGAATGAAAAAACAAGGAGCACCAACTAGGTCAAATGAACAAGGGCCTCATTTACTCTCCCACTGCTCTCTTTAAGACACAGCTAGCCCAGCCTTTCACTGACACCAGCAGCAATACAGAATGGTTTTTAAGCATGAACTGTTCTTGAGCTGTGTCTCCAATTCATTAGTCACACATACGCCTCATTACAAAATCAGGCATTAGTTTCCTGTTCTTCTATCTTCTTCTTTTTTTTTTTATTCCATTGCCATAAAGCAAGTGGCAGTGTTCACTGAGCTTTTATACCAGTAGCTCTGATTTGGGGGGATTGAAACGGTTCTCTAGAGTGTTTCTATTGTTCTGTTGCTTGAGAACATGAAGTAACAGTAATCAGAGAGGATGCTGAGGTAACAGCTTTTCAAGAATCACAAGCAGCAACCTCAGAAGAATTAGTTGAGAAAACTATCTTGAGGTGCTTCTTCTATCATAGATTTGTCATTTATTTAAAAACAAATCCTGCTATGTACTGAAAAAAACTGTTCCTGTATTTTACTGATAATTTACAGTGTGAGATAATTGAGTGAGCTCAGTGATTTTTATTTTATTTATTTTGCGCACCTTAGAATATAAGGAATTGAAAGTTAAGAGTACATTATCAGTAACTTTTAAGGGTAAAATCATTACAGAATGTTACAATTATACCAAAACCAGGAACTTCAGAGCTAAGGTTACACTTCAAGATGTTTAGACTTCTTATATGGTCTGGAAATGTACATTTAAGGCACCTAAAAAGCATTAACCATCCAATTATGGTTAAGGCATTTTGGTGTTTATGACCCCAGATTACACGCTTAAACTGATTTTTAAAACACATTCTTTTTTTTTTTTTTACTTTTTCACCTTGCATGTGTCTTCACTAAAGAAGAGGTTATTCTTAACTCCAGTTAAGTAAATGCAAGGTAAAATCCCAATGATGACAAGGCAGTTTGAACTTTCCACAAGAGTTAACAGGTCCATGTAAATCCTAGCTCCCCTTCCCCCTGAAGTCTTTACCTTGACCTGCTAAGACATGAAAACTACAACTACTTTGTTTTTCCCCCCTAGGATTTACCTCACGTTAGCTTAAGTTAAAATACCTTTTTTTTTTTTTTTTTTTTTTTACAGTGAAGACTAGACCAAAGTGTAACCTTAGCAATTCAGTCACACCAATGCCACCATAAAGTCTTCTCTGCTAACTTGAGGGTTTACTGATGAAGAAGTACACATGTAAAATGAAGTAGTTTAACTCTTAACAACTATCAGCTCCACTTATCCATCGTTATGTAAATGAATTTTGCTATTTTTGCCTCAGCCACTCATCTATTACACCCATTTTCATAACTAATAATAAACACATGGATATAGCTGATTCTGAGGCCCTATGGCTTAGGGTCTTCTGACAATGAGCACTGCTATCAACGTTAAAAGTGTGTAGAGTGCATAAACAATCACTTAACATGCTCTCAGGTGTCCTTTTTCCAATGTCTGTTTGTAGGATCTCTTATCCCCACTGAAATGGCTTCTAGTAATGAGAACAATCTTTAAGGATGCAAGAAGGTTTAAATTACAGCTCCAGTTTGCACACACTCATTTTTCCCAAATGTTTATGTTTTGGTAGAAATTTCCCATGCCACTGTAGAAAAATATCTAACTATCCTTAAAGACTAGTTAGAATCTATTAATAAAAATTACTTCTGAGCATACTCAATAGCATGCTATGATTTTAGAAGATCTTAATGAAGTCCTGCTCCGCACGTTCCCTTGTTATATGCATGCACATTTTGTGTGCCATCTGTGAAGGAGACGGGAGAGGCCTGTAATATTTAATTATGTCCATCTGTTTGACCGTTATCATGTTGTCTGCTATGATTATGAGGGGTTAATTCCAGCAGGAACTGCATGTAGAAAGGAAAATGGACAATTGCTTCTGATAGCCCTATTCACCGATTCTTAATGGACAAAGCAAATATTTACTGAGAAGTTTTACTTTTGACCGTGCTGATTTCTAACTCCCCAGCTTGGCACAGGGGATGGGGAAATCCAGCTGGGAAACTGGAACAAAGAACTTGAGGATGGATAAAAACACAGCCTCTAAAGTAGAGAGGGAGAGACTGCTGAGAAGCCAACTGAGCCCCAGTCCCCAAACGTGGGGTGTCTGGGATAAGCTAAGCCTACCTAAGCTTTAGATAATAAAGATATGGATATAGCCTGTTTGTTGTGTTAAACCTTTTCTCTTGTTCTGCTTTGTTCTTACTGGTGGGAATAAACAATACCTTGTTTTATAAAGGCTGTTTTGGGTCACTATTCACCTACTGGTTACAGCTCCCAAAGGGAAGTCTTGCAGATGCCGAACCGTTCCGGAGCTATTAAGCAATCACAGTTAGTCCACATAGGATGCTGGTCTAAGAGCAGGAAAATTTCAGGATTAGACCCTAGGACGGGTGAAGGCAAGAGGCATAACTGCTGATGAGGGTCCACTCAGAGCCCACAGAGGGATACAAAGTGCAGCTAGCCCAGTAACCACGACACCAAACCTCACAGACTCAGAGGCTGATACAGGGACAATTTGGATGAAGAGGACAGCAAAGTGGCTCAATGAAACACACACAGCAATTTTCTCAGAAGAGTAAAAAAAAAAATATCGGGGATGAGGAAAACTGCATAATCTCAGGGAGACTGAAATTTTAGCAAATGCCGTAAATCCCAAGCATACACTAAAAATAAACACACAAATAAATAAAATGAATTTCTACCTTTTCATGTTGCAAAGATACAGCCATCATCATGTTAATCAACATGCAGCTGCTCTGTTAACCCAGCCTTACAGAAAAGAACTCTCTCCACCTCAATACCAGCTGCAAAGGAGAGAAGGAGAAACTCATTCCTCTCCAAACCTCTCTCACCTAGTGACTTTCAAAGCATAACTGTGACCGTGAGAAAGCCTTTATCTAAATATCAACATTTAAAAAAAGAATAAAGGGGCAAAACTGAAAAAGGAATGAAAGAAATGTGTTAATGCAACATAAAGACTGCACAGTTAAAATCAAAATACCAGGAAATGCAAATATTGTTGGCAATGAACTGCAAGCCCTGCTAGTCTGTACATGGCTGAAACTGCCCAGACACAGTGTTGTGTATGGACAAACCTGACATTCAGAGGAAGGGAGGTGCAGAAGAGAGAATCCATTTGCCTCTTTGCCAAAGAGGCCCTCCGGTCCACAAGCAACCAGCTTATAGGGGGTGTTTCCAACCACTAGCTGTCCTTGAAACAGTTTTGCTATTGAAAGCATCAAGCAGGGAATAAAGCCCTGCCTCCCCCAAAACTACCAGCCACAAATTGAAACCAGCAGGGAGAAACAGAGACATCAGACTCCACGTCAGTAGGAGAGGATCATCTGCAAGTCTCACCTATTAGGTCTCGCTTGCTTCAGAAGCCAAGAGAAGGCCAGGATTTGAGCAACCTAGGGATCTGTTCCACCCAGTAAGAGATTACCTAGTGTTTCACCCTCACTCATAAGACTGAGCTTTTAAAGGAGGATGTTGTTTGGATTCCTGGATTAAACCTTTTTTCTTTAGGAGCTTCTTGCACACTGAGACCTCCCCAGTGCACAGCCAAGCCACAGCCAGCCACAAGCTCACTGAACTCCCCAACCCTGCAAGAACTCACTTCCAGTGCCCCCACTGTGTGCTTAAAGGGACAGCTCCCATTTATCTGATATAATTGATATAGCTATTGACAAAAACAGCACAACTAATATGCAAAATGATTACTAACTATAAACAATATGAACTTGTTTCTAAAACAGCTATTCCAGGGACCTCCCATTTGCAGCTGAATGTCTTTACAGTGAGTATTGAGGTGGGGATATTTCACCTAGCTAATTAGGAAAGGACTCTGGGGTAAGGCAAATCCTGTTCAGTGGGTGTCACAGCCAGGTGAGGGCACACTCGGAGTCAAAGGGGTGCACTGGCGCCATACCAGATACAAGCAACCATCTGGCCTGCAACGTCTATTTGATTATTGTATTGTTCAAAGTTATCTTTGTGCAGTCAGGCCTAGAGACGCAATACAAACTGAGCTGGCACTTGTGAACAAAATCTGGGATTGAATCCACTTGACTTTATATTCTGTGAGGCATTTTATCTAGTTGTTGGAGGGGACGTTTTATTTGAAGGATAATCTGATTATTGTTGTAGGGTCCATTTGTTCATATATTTATCTATTCCCCTCAATTCCTCTGACTTCTCCTTTTACATCAGCTCATATCTTTTCCCATTCCTTAATTTAGTTCTATCCTTTCTGCGAATAAAATTGTTCCGTCTTTAAAATAATTTTGTCCTCAATTAATTTTAATATTCATTCTACATCCACTATGACCACCAAGACATTAATTTATTCACCTGTCCACTAGGTACACAGAATCAAATTTAGCTCCAGCAACTAGCCAGCCATGGACTGACACCTACCATGAGCCCAAGGAGTGGAAAAAATGCAAGGTCCATTAGTCCAAAGCTGGAACACAAGAGTCCCTGGGAGGAGCAAATGCACTCCACCATCCCTAGAAAGGGGCTACACACAAAATATTTTCCACATGGCATTTATCTGCTATTTCTGCCCCCTGGTTAAACCTGTAGCTAAATATTTTACTGACTGTGATGTAAATTATATCCAGTAAAACACACAAAATATGCAATATGATCAAGTCAATGCTGCTATTAGAAACTTAACTCTTGGTTTTCCTGGTGTTTTGCCCTTTTAACCACAATCAGATTTTATTACATTCATGTTTGGCATTTAACAGACAATACTGTAGCATTCCTGGCTCTATCAAACATGACCCAATTGGCAAAAATAAAGGAGGACTCTGCATGGGCACTGTGATCTAGGTGGTGCCTCCCATCTCTCCCTCCGGCTATGTGGCTCTGGGAGGAAATTGCAGAGAGGAGCCAGCCAGACACTCCAGGGTGGTAGGTAGGAACAGAAGCAGCCAAAGCAGGGATCGCTTTGGTCCTTTCAGTCAAAATTGTAAACAGTTTGAGTTCCTCTGCCATGTGCCAACTGGCAGTTTACTTTACCCCCTACCAGTCTCTTCACCTCAATGTAAGGGGACTGTTGCCCCCTTACTAACATTCAGTGGGGGTGTTTTGGTTGGCTAGCTCCCAGTACTACAAAGGGAAGGGTCTATGGGAAATCAGGACCCTGAGACTGATAATCCTCAGGAACAATGGGCAGAGGCCAATGCTCCAGGTCAGCCTGAATGACAGGGTGGGCAGGCTAATCAGAGAGTCAGGAGGCCAGGGTGGTCCTGTCCTCCGTGTGAGCTGGATTTGCCTGGGTCAGGCAGAGTGGGGCCGAGCAAAGGAGAAAGCAGGGGCGCAAGCTAAGCTGGGGAGCAGAGCTGTGCCAGATCCAGAGGGACCAGAAAAGCAGCCCAGAGAGAGCAGACCCTGTCCTGGGAGCAGAGCTGCAGCCCCAAAGCCAGAGGCACAGCCCAGAGAGAGCAGACTTGCCCTGGGAGCAGAGCTGCAGCAATCAGAGCCAGAGGGGCCAGAAAAGCAGCCCAGGAAGCAGGTCAGTGCTGGGAGCAGAGTCACAGAAGCAGCCTGCAGAGCAGACCTGTCCTGGGAGCAGAGCTGTAGCAACCAGAGTCAGAGGGGCCAAAGAAGCAGCCCAGGGAGCTGGAGGCAGAGCAGCAGCAGCAGTGCAGAGACAGAGTGGTGCAGCTGGGGCTGGAGCAGTCTGGAGCTGGGTGCGGTGAGGAGCTGAGGAGACCGAGGGGGACCCTGGGCGGCGGGCCCAGCACAGGGATGTTGGGGACACTGGGGCATGGCCACTAGGTAACTCGAGGGGATGGAAGACCACGAGTGTCGATGAAGCCCCCTTGCACTAGGCCAGGTGTCCTTGGCCCCCCCTCCTGCCTGGAGGCACTCGCAGCACTCTGCGTACTAGGCCCAAGTGTCCTTGGCCCCCCCGCCTGGAGGCACACACAGCAGTTATGCTAAGAATCTGCAACAATATGTTGCAGAGTCAGACTGCCTGAAACTAAGCAAGGCCAAACAGGGGAGATATGGAAGAACAATGCTGAATAAAGCAGCTTTATGTATAATTTAACAAATGATACAGAGAATCAGGGAACTAGCTGGGAACGGGATTGGCTGGCTATATGGATACTTGGGGATACTTGCTATTGGATAAGTATGCTGGGAAAAAAGGATGTATAAAAGCCTGTGTAACTTCCTTCTCTGTTGTGCAGGATTTGAGATTTTATTCTCCCTGTACCTTTTTGCAGCTGCAAATAAACTTTTCTGCTTCTCCACCCCGTTGTGATTATTGGGTGCAGCACACCGGGTAACGAACCAACTCAAGCTGTTGTTCAGCCTCTCGGCACTGGGTGCCGGCAACAGGGAGAGCCTCAGCCAAGGGCTCTGCAGGCCAGGCTTGGATCATAACCCCGACAGGGCGCGGGCGACACTGGGAAGAAGTGTCCTACCACTTAGAGCCTGAGAGCGTGTGGCCACCACCAGAGCAAGTGTCCAACCCACAGCATCCCTGCAGCACAGCCAGGGCCTGAGAAGAAGGCCTGGGACTTACAAGGAACAGACTGTGAACTGCCCTGACATGCCAGAGACACTGTTTGTGAAGTTCCCTGTCACAGTCAATGTGTTTCCTTTAACCTTTCCCATTTTTTCTTATTCTTTTAAAATTAATTGTTGATTAAATAACTTGCATTTGCTTTAACTTGTATGTAATGGTCAGTGGGTCAGAGAAGTGCCCAGTGCAGAGAGAGTACCCCGGAGTGGAGACACCCTAGTCCCTGTCCTAAGTGACCACAGCAGGGTTGGGGATCGAGCCCCCCAGGAATCCTGGGCCCAGCCTTGTTGGGGTTACGAGGACTCTACCAGACAGGAGAGTGGAAGGGGAGTCCTCAAGGGCAGGGAGGCCACTGGGTAAAGGAAGTGGGAGCGAGGACTCCTTTGGCTAGCCCACTTCAGCAGGGTAGAGCAGAAACCAGGAAAGTTCCCCACAATAGCGGGACTATTCCCCCGCTTAGATCAGCATCACACCATACCTACCTCTCCTTACTCTGTTCTCCTCCACTCCCTTCCCTTCCTTTTTTTTTTCCATTTAGCTGATCGCCTCCTAACTAAACCCACCTTCCAAAACATTGTTAGAACTAACATGCCATTTGTCACCGTTGCATTGTTCGTTCCGTTTGTGTGTTTTCTCCTTTCCTGACCCTGCGTCTCTCCTGTCTATTTAGATTGTAAGGTCTGCAGGGCATGGACCACCTATTACTCTGTGTTTGTACAGTGCCCCATTCTTGGTTGTCCCTTAGACACTTATTATAACAATCTTCTCTGTGAGCACCATCATATATAAATTGCACACACCTGTTCCAATGAATTATTCACCTGGAGGGGAAGGCAGGAAATGTCTGCACAGCCACCAGTCCTAGGAGTCTGACCATCAAGAGAAGCGCCTCAGTTTCAGAAACTCCCCAGAGAACGTGCATATTCTATAAATCCCTCAGCCTCCTAAACATGCCGTCTCTCCCAGCAGTATTACCCACTTCTGAGATGGAATTAGCAGAGTGTAAGCCCAAGTGGAGTGGGGTTTTGGGGTACCTTGTGATGGTGCAATCCCGCTCTCAGACTTTACACCATCAGAGGAATCTCAGGACTGAATCAGACCCAAGGTCTTCAGTTTTAATGCTCATGGTATTTCACAAGAAAACTCCCAACTGAATTGAGGAATGGCTTATTGAACAATTCTGAATATGATACAATTCACCAAGATCCTTTCTCTGCACATTATTTGCCACAAAACATTGTCTCATTTAAATTCAAAAGGGGGTAAGGAAAGCATCCTTCCAATTTACTAGATCTGTCTCAAAGAACACAATGGCAAGTAGCTCTTGTAACCCAGTGGTTTTTAACCTGTGGTCTGAGTATCCCTGAGGGTCCACCGATTATGTCAAAGGGGTCCACAGATGGTTTTCGTTAACACAGAACAGTGATTTTCAACCCGTGATCTGTGGACTACCAGACTATGTCTAAAATTTCCAAAGGGGGACCCCCACCTCCATTCGAAATTTTTAGGGGTCTGCAAATGAAAGAAGATTGAAAACTACTGTTGTAACCAAACTTGTATTCCATCTTTTATTCTCCACAAAGCTTCACTTTTCAGGGTCAGACCTAAACAAAAGTACCAACCAGAAGGCATCTTCTAATGCATAAGTATTTGAACTCATTCAGTGAAAGACTCTTTTGAAGACAGAATTTCCGATTTTAATCTTAAGATTCTGCACACATGCCTTAAGGTGCCTTCTGTAGGTAAAGGTCATCAAGGATTGACAAAGAGAGAGAGTCACTAACAATGAATTAGTCCTTAATACCTTTGATTTCAACATGCTATTTTGAATTCAAGTATGTGATATATTTCTCAGATCCTCAAGTAGTACAACAAAACTCTTCCTCTTCCCGGCATTAAATCATGCTTCGAAAGGCCAAGAGCCACCTTTCTTCTCCTTCATAGCCCAATGTTTCAGCAATGTAACAAAATCCAAAGAAACATATTATGACAAGTAATCATTTGCAAACACACAACTCTTTCAACATCTGCCATGTTCGGCTTCATTTTATAGCATCTGTCTTGGCAATATAAATTGTGCTTGACTTCAGAGGTGCTCTGTTCAGTACAGTGAAGAAAAATAATCATGACAACTGAAAAATAAAGCACAGTATGGGGGGAGCGGGAAATGTAAAAGCTGTTTGCTTTTTCCTAGCTTTCTTCTAAAAGCGTAACAGGGTTATGTTAGTTTTCTTGTCTTCTTTAAAGAGCAAAGCATTGCCACTGGAAGAAAAGTGACAACAATCACATTTTTCTGAGAGGTGCCAAACAAACTCAAGCCTTTCAAAAAAAAAATCCCCTTAAACAGCTGGACAAAAAGAAAGCAATTTAGTTCAGCACACGCAGATGAATTATGTCACTAGAAATTTCCTGCTACAAGAGGTTTGTTTTTTCTAAACCAAGAGGCTACTTTGCATGCAACCCAAAAACTCAGCAACTGAAAAATAGGTACTCAAGAGTGAATTGCTGGGGGGGTGAGGGGGAGGGAAGACACCACATGTGGCATTAGTACATCATCCCCATAAATTTTATAATTAATTGCTTTGCCTTTGTTTCCTTTTATATACACCTTCATGTTATGCTCCAAAATGTATAACTGTAAAAATTCACTCTGGACTGAAGCTTGACAACTTAACACTCAAGGTGCTCTGGAATTTTTGTTATTATTTTAAGATAAAAATGAGGTCATATTTTAAATCTAATTACAGCTTACGCAGGAATGTAAAAACACTGAAATATACTGTCATTATTTCCAGTGGGTTTGGGGTTTTTTGTCGCATTTGTTTTTCCAAATGGCTTTGTGGAGGGAAGGCGGGGGGGGGGAAACTATAACACTAGATATGGTTTCCTACCTTGCAGTGGATAGCACACGGATGCATCCGATGAAGTGAGCTGTAGCTCAAGAAAGCTTATGCTCAAATAAATTGGTTAGTCTCTAAGGTGCCACAAGTCCTCCTTTTCTTTTTGCGAATACAGACTAACACGGCTGTTACTCTGAAACCTGTCAATATTTTAGTGGTGGTCCAGACTGGCCCCAGGCAACATATTCCTGTTTTAAGAAGAAATTTTATTCATTTTATGTGACAGTGCCTAATTTATTTATACATATTAAAATAAATATATTTTAAAATCTACTGCTTGGTTTACTCAATTTATTTTCTCTAGACTATTTCCTTTAAGTAAAGCAGATTACATTAATAATACATTAATTTAATTAAAGCAGAAAGGAAGACTGGTCTAGAGTTTAGAGTGTTAGCCTGGAGCCTAAAGTCCAACTCCATGCTCTGTCACAGACTCCCCATTGTGACCTTGATCAAGCCGCTTAGCGCTTCCTTCCTTCCAACAATCCCCACTTCCTCCTATCTCTTCCTAATTTAGTTGGTGTTGGTCCTGCTTTGAGCAGGGGGTTGGAATAGATGACCTCCTAAGGTCTCTTCCAACCCTAATATTCTAGGAGCCTATGAGCGATTAAGTGTTTTAAGAGCACAAGTCCCATGACTTTCAAGAGGAAATGGTATCTTTCAATAAAGTAGGTGCTTTTGAAAGTCCTACCTTTTGTCTTTCTGGGTGTCAGTTCCCTATTTCATAGGGATACTGTGAAGGTAAATACATTAAAAATTGAGTCACTCAGATACTACACTAATGGGACCAGAGATGTACCCTAGACAAACTTCTATATTGCCATGCCAAGAGGAAACACCTGTTACCTTAGATCACCCAGCTGACAGGTAAAGTTCACCTCCATGCAGTCTGTTAGGGAACATTTAAACCTCACTCTCAAATGATAGATGTCGCTAACTGCAGCTTTCTAGTATTTTTATGAGTGTCACAGGGCAGGGTTCCCTCACCCTGGATTTCTTGCTGCAAACGGCCCTCACACATACCAGTGACTAGTTCAACACCATGTACTTTATTTACAACATATTTTGCAAGTGTTTGTTCCCCACAGCATAAGGCTTTTCTCCAAGCCTTTACCTATTACTAAAGCACCGGGGGTAGGGGGGAGAGAAGAGATCTCATCTCTCTGAGATCCTGGACTTCTTAGCCCTTCCTTCCAACAATCCCCACTTCCTCCTAACTCTTCCTGTCTCTCTTTTAACCCTCCTCAGCTGCTGAGCTATCTCTCCTTGTTGATTGATTAATCACTTCATAGCTAATCACTTATCTTTGCCCTTTGGTTCATGTGGGGACGCTTACCAAGTGCACAGTGTGATAAGTCAGCTTTAGGCTACTCACAGTGTCACAATGGCATAAATGCAAAGTCTACTGTAAGCCTGCTTCTAGGTTTTGCAGTTCCCACCCTGTGTTTGATCTACACAAATGAAGGAAGCAGGCTGCCATCTTTATTTATCTAAGGTTCTGATCTCATGATTGGCTCTGTAGAAGTGGGACACCTGGGTAGAGCCCTATTCTGGCTATGGGGTCTGTCCATATGAACTGGATTGCAGGATAGGGGCCCAAGCACGCAGTCTACAAACTGCCTATTTTTCAGTCTCAGATCTGACATCTTTTCCAGTAAATAAAATATAAATAACTGACTGCAGAAACAGATGGATATTAAAAAAAATAACCCAAGCATGCTAGCAATAAAAACACTCATCTGAGTTATAACTCATGTGTGTAATCCCTAATATACACATTTATCTTAAAAGGACACTGTCAGGATGTTCTTCACAACTTTT
Organism: Eretmochelys imbricata; assembly: GCF_965152235.1. Taxonomy (NCBI): domain Eukaryota; kingdom Metazoa; phylum Chordata; order Testudines; family Cheloniidae; genus Eretmochelys; species Eretmochelys imbricata. Next base: position 122,423,863 of record NC_135574.1, read on the forward strand.
CAAATATTTATTGTTAAATTCAGTGTTTGTGGAAATTGTTGGATTGACAGTTCTAGAGACTAATGTATCCACAGGGCTGATAAGGCACTGAATGTCAGTAAAAGTTTCCTCCCCACCAAACCAATGAAGTTCCTCAGCTATGAGGACCACTTTTGGGGACAAAACAGCAGTACATCCCCCGTTGCTCATTCAACCCATGATCTCTCTTACTGAGACTGACCACTAGGATTCCAACCACAATATAAGGTGAAAGATAATTGCTTACTCATTTCACCCTTGAAAACTCTACATTAACATCTGTTTCCTTTACAGAAAACCCCTCTTCCCCCCCACATCTTCGATTACATGTGTCCATCCTAATTTGTCAATGCAAGGACGACAGTGATGTATTCATTTTAGAAATGATTACAGTGTAGACATACCCTTAGGCTTTAGGGGCTACTCTCAGTACAACTATATTTTTGAAGGTATTTCTGCAGTCATCTAATGAAATTGCAACCAATGTAATTGAGTTGTGTCCACCCAACAGGTTTTTTCACAACACAATCTTTGTAAACTCTAAAACTCTAGCTGTGCCTGTACTGCTGCATTTTATGAAAATTTGGGCAGCTCTCCCAGTGATTCAGCAAAGCATATAGTGTCCAGAGGACATGCACACTGAGTGGCATCAGCATCACATGCTGCAATGCACTGTGGCAAGACCTGCACACAGAATTGGAAGGAAGAAGGACAAGCCAAATAGGTTGCACGGGCACAAACCAGGCAGCCCTCTCCACACCGTAAAACACTGATTACAGGAAGACACTGGTGCCAGATTAGGCTTCTAGCAGGGACAAAATATGGTTAGTTACAATGGTTACTAGTGAGTATTATTCATATAGTGTGTAAATACAATGTTTAGAGCCAACCATGCTACAAAGGGTTACAAACTTGGTTAAAAGGAGTACTGTTGATGGGACCTGTAAAGAGCTTTCAGTGACCAAGTAATGCTGAGAGACTAAGAAAGAAAAGGAGTACTTGTGGCACCTTAGAGACCAACAAATTTATTTTAGCATAAGCTTTCGTGAGCTACAGCTCACTTCATCAGATGCATTCAGTGGAAAATACAGTGGGGAGATTTATATACATAGAGAACATGAAACAATGGGTGTTACCATACACACTGTAAGGAGAATGGGATCTTGGGAGACAGGCCGTCCTTGCTTACAGACAGCCTGAAGCAAATACTCACCAGCAACCACACACCACACAACATAACCACTAACCCAGAAACCTATCCTTGCAACAAAGCCCATTGCCAACTGTGTCCACGTATCTATTTAGGGGACACCATCATAGGGCCTAATCACATCAGCCACACTATCAGAGGCTCATTCACCTGCACATCTACCAATGTGATATATGCCATTATGTGCCAGCAATGCCCCTCTGCCATGTACATTGGCCAAACCAGACAGTCTCTGCGTAAAAGAATAAATGGACACAAACCAGACGTCAAGAATTAGAACATTCAAAAACCAGTCGGAGAACACTTCAATCTCTTTGGTCACTCGATTACAGACCTAAAAGAGGCAATTCTTCAACAAAAAAACTTCAAAAACAGACTCCAACGAGAGACTGCTGAATTGGAATTAGTTTGCAAACTGGATACAATTAACTTAGGCTTGAATAAAGACTGGGAGTGGATGGGTCATTACACAAAGTAAAACTATTTCCCCATGTTTATTCCCCCCCCCCACTGTTCCTCAGATGTTCTTGTGAACTGCTGGTAATGGCCCACCTCGATTATCACTACAAAATGTCCCCCCTCACCCCCGCTCTCCTGCTGGTAATAGCTCACCTTAAGTGATTACTCTCCTTACAGTGTGTATGGTAACACCCATTGTTTCATGTTCTCTATGTATATAAAATCTCCCCACTGTATTTTCCACTGAGTGCATCCGATGAAGTGAGCTGTAGCTCACGAAAGCTTATGCTCAAATAAATTGGTTAGTCTCTAAGGTGCCACAAGTACGCCTTTTCTTTTTGCAAATACAGACTAACACGGCTGCTACTCTGAAACCTAAGAAAGAAATATAATTCTGTCTCCCTAAGTACCAAAACAGAAAGATACAAATTAGATTTGCATGATTGGCACTTATTTGAGGACTTTAACTTGAATATACTTCAGTCTCAAGGATTTAAATAATACAGCAAGTACAAGCAAAACAAAGAAAGGTCACTTCTCGTGAGTACTAAAAGGCAAATTTGTATTTAAGGATTGGAAAGAAGTGGGGAATCACAAGGTTAAAAAAGGGAAAGGAAACACCATGTAGTGCTGTTGTCAATGATGCAAGAATTCTGATTTAAAAAATTGGCAGCAGGCAGCTTTCTGTTCTCATCACTCAGAGAATCACACTATCTAGTACAGCTATTCAAATGCAGCAAAAGCTTTTCCCCCAAACATTTGTTAAAATTCCAAATAACTATTTGGTTTGATCGTGTTCACGCTCCTTTTTTATTCGCTACTTGCAAATGTTTTGGTGAAAAAGTTTTTCTTCGTACAAATGTTTGAGGAACAACTGTAGTTCCCATAAATGTCTGTTAGATATGGACACAGAAGCAATGAGACACAAACATCAAAATATGCCTAAATGCGGACCCTTCAACTTCACTTAATAATTTATACCTAAGTGGGATAATCACTTAGTAGGGTTCCTCCAGTGCAGACCTCAACCGGTATCAATGACTCCTGATTTAATGGGTTTCAGAGTAGCAGCCATGTTAGTCTGTATCCATAAAAAGAAAAGGAGTTCTTGTGGCACCTTGGAGACTAACCAATTTATTAGAGCATAAGCTTTCGTGAGCTACACCTCACTTCAAGCTTATGCTCTAATAAATTTGTTAGTCTCTAAGGTGCCACAAGTCCTCCTTTTCTTTTTTCTTGATTTAATGTAAGTCTGAGGATGGGTGTGACGGCCATGCTGCCTCTACACCTTCAGGTCTGCCAAGAGAGCTTGAATGAATGCTACAGTCCTGATTTAGGAAGCCTACCCAACAGCTCTCACACTTGTCAGATATCCTTTAGCAGGTCCAATGGCTAATACTATGCCCACATATCCAGGCATCCTGACATGTACCTCTGATTCATATTCACTACTCATCATTCCTTATTATTATCTTTAAGCCAGGAGTTTCAATCAATCAAGAAGGAAAACAATACTGTGTGACTTAGATGACCAGTTTCACACCATAAACAACAAATTGTGGGCAGGCAAAGTGAATAACTCCTACATTGAACACTGCCCATCCAGACTACCCTGCTAATACTTATGAATAACTAATATATTTGCAAAAATCAGGATTGTTTTGTGAATTAAACTTGGGCACAGAAAATGGGCTAGATTTTCTTTACTGTACACAGAATGATCTGGGGTAAATCAGGTGCATATAGCAACTTTGGAGATTCTGCAGCAGGTTATCTCCAACATTGACTGCCATCAGGCAAACAGGTGCACCATCACTTCATTCGTCAATCCCCAAGGGCACCTTCTTAAAGGAGACATTTCATGCTCAGTCAAACTTTGGAAACATGATTGAAACATATGTCAGTTCTCCTATGTATTTGCAGCTTTTTTTTTCTTACTTCACAAAATAGTGTTCAGATGAAGATAAATGAATTTGAACAGAAGTTTTCAATCTGTGGATCAGACCTGTAGAGCAAATTTCCCAAGAATCCTTGGAAACCTCAGCTGCACTTACAGAGGAGAGATTTTAATTTAGGATCATTTAAAAACTTACTTACTTTGACTGACATTTAAACATGTTATTTATTTGTAACAGGTGATTTTTTTCCTTTTTGTAACAAGAATTTTCCCCTTAATTTCCAAGAATGATTTTTCCTCTGCCCCTTTGATTGTGGTATAGGCAATGTCATCCCCTCAAGGAGGGAGTTCATCATAGGCAACTGACCAAAAGAAAGGTCCTAGGGCTTTTAACTACGCCTTTGTTTTTTGACATTTCAACCTGAGCTCTCTTCTCCCTTGAATTAACTGTCACAATCACTGCACGAAATTGTCTCCAAAAGGGTGATGCTGATCTGTAAGCACCTGCCAGAGATATGTGGAGATATAATTTATGGTACATCCTCCCCAAGTGTAGGCAGTTGTTCTGGCCCTAATTCCTTAAACCAAACCACTGAGATTCTATAATAAAATCAAGCAAGGCCACAGCAACAATTGTTGGCTGAGGATGTTAAGAAGGCATCTTATTTTGAGGATCTTGGCCTTTTAAGACCACTGTGTATATTCGTGTAAGCTTCTACTGTGAACATCATTTGGGTCATTTATCCTATATTAACTGGTACATTTTTAGAATCGAGCACAGTACTACGTTTATTAACATTATTAAAATACCACCAACACATTTCATGGCCCGTCACATTGCAAAATCATTCGTACTGTTTATTGAAACAGTCCCATTCATCAAGAGACTATAGTAGAATCCACACACTTGGGAAGCCCTGGTGGAGAGTGGCCTTCTGCCCCGATTAAGTAAAATTTCAGATTAATGTAGGATGCCTTTTCAATATGACCGCTACTGCCCTGGGAACTGCACAACTAGGGCAGTAAGCTGTCACTTTACTGGACAGACTGTGGAGCTCAGAGGAGGCATTATCTACACTGATAGGGATTCAATCTGCTGGTGGCAGGGTCAGCTTGAGCTGTCTGGCATGGTAGCCAACACACGCAGGATACACGGAAGGAGCAAGCTAGCAGCCAAGAGTGATGAAGCTCTACATATGCTATCAAGCACTGCCTGCATATATCACAGCTAATGAGGGAATGAAAACTTATGAGACCAAATGGAAAGAACCAGTATGAAAATGAAACACACAGACAATCAACACCTAAGCACCACTAAATTCCTTGAAGGTGTCCCAGTTAAGTGGAATTGCCAATCCTATTAAGAAGTAATCATTGCCATTAAGTACTGTATCTTTAGGTTCAATCTGGTTCTCTGGGAGATGTCCCGATTAAGGGAGTTGTCTGGATTTATTGATTAAATGCATCCCAATTAAATGGAATGCACGGCACTAGACTTCGCACACAGCCTGGGGTTTAAAATACAATCCCAAAAGTTGGAAAGGTTTCTCAAACTTCAGACTTCACTACGGATTCCATTTTCTTACCATTATATATGAAATGTGGAAGGAAGAAAAAAAGGCAGCAAAAAGCTGACAAACTTGTATTTGACATTCTAATTTTGAATTATGGGAAAGATTGTGATGTTCTACATTTGTGTCCAAGTCCTGCTTATGACACTTAAATTATGAACAAGCCAAATGAGCCAGGAGGGGGGCACAAGCTAGAGGGGAGAAATGGGAAATACTGATTTGTGCAGACATCAAACTGTGGCAGTCACGCGTAATCAGCAACATATGATTCGATTTTGACTGCAATTTCATGGGTTCTCTCTCTAAGAGGGCTCATTGGTTTTGATTGTTTTTTTCAGGATAATTTGACAAAATTAGCTTTTTCTGTCTCTTCTTTTTTGTGTTATTTTGCACAACAATTTAGGAAAAAAATGAACTGGCAAAATGTTACTGACCTTACTGAAGTCTGTGATATCCAAGCAAATCTTAACAAACATAATTCGAGCTGAAGACAAATGTAACATCCCACACTAAGACGTGATGTCCTGCGACTCAAATCAACACAAAATTTAACTTGAATGTTAATTTTTATCCAAATGGCCTGAATCAAGATAATGAGACAGAACAGCTTTAATTCTTTAGCTCAGCTTGCATTCTCCATCAATGTCTAGTATTCTTTTCCCCTTCCCTCGCCCCATACAGTATACAGTCCAAGTTAATACTGACCTGACTTTCCAAACGTCAACTCTGCAGAGAAGCAGAGGAGAGCATAAGAAACTAGTCCTTCTGATCATGACTGCTCCCACTTGCTATCTGACTGTATCTCCATTTTTCCACAATGCAGAATAGTTTCACATCTTTTGCACTGTTGCATGGAGTTTATCTACATACCAGAACATGCACGTCACTCACTGTTATCAGGAGGGGTACTGTCCCTTTTTTAAAGTACATGGCTACAAACATTTCCTCCATCATACATACCACCATATGGGAGCATGTGGCCTACAGAATTGGCCAACTGCAACACGATTTTAGCAAGTTTGTTATCTAAGGACAAATTGACTCAAATTTGGAACCAATAATGTTCATTTATCTCAACCTTATATATACTTCTCAAAGAGCTCCTCCTTAACTTTAAATTCTCTCTAGAAGTAACCCAGACTAGTTACTATTAGGAGTAGCAAACAAAGTTAATATCTAATTTCATCTAGAAGAACAACAGGTGGAATAGAACAGTCTTTTGCTTGAAAGCTCATAGTAAAGTGAATCCAACTCAAAAGGGTAGACTGGAATGGTCTCAAACGATGAGACATCAACTACAACTTCAATTCTCCGGAAAATGTTCTCTTCATCTAATTTGAAGGAACAATTTTTAAAGTATACAGGAAGAGTCATGTACAGAACTATAAATCCAAGACTCAGTAAGCACTCTAGCAAACCTCTAACAAGAAAAAGGCAGAGGGAATGCAAAAAGACTCAATTAAAGGAGGAAATAAAACCACAATTCACATCTGATGAGAAAACAATGTTTAACAAAAGATTAAGAAGAGTTGGAAAGTCTACAAAGCACTAGGGACTTTTTTGCTTAATTGTTCACCAATTCCAAGAATACATTTAATTTTTCAGAAAAGGAAATTTCCCTTTGTGAACTATGGTTTTCCTTTTACTAGAATTATATATGGTGTAATATATAAGATACAGAGAGAGAGAGAGAGAGAGATTTTTTTACACCATGGTAAATTTGAAGAGTGTTTTATTCTGTTACTGAGATTATTGGGCGAAAAGGGGTCTGACATGGGGTGCAAAATTTCTGAAAGGACACAATTTTAATTCCTAAACTAATTAATGGATTTATTTGTAAATTCTCAGAAAATTCATTCTGAGATGAAAGAGTGCTGTAATTTTGGAGAGGATACACTATATTTTTCCTATATAACAAAGAAGCTGAACTCTAGCCTTGAGTCTCAATTCAGTCTTAACTCTGAAGTCACTACACATGCCTCCATAATAACAGAATTAAATATATAAAAATTGCCAGCAAAACAGTTATATGGCAAGTTACCCTTTTCTAATAATCCATTTTAAATAAAAAAGACTTCAGAGAACACCGGAACTGGTTAAGAATTGCACTGAAACTGAATGAGAGACCAGAGATGAGTTCAGGAAGACTAGTATGTGCAATATTCTGCAACAAGGTCAACTCAAATTATAATCAACCCATCAGTCTCACTTGAGAACCCAGTGGACAAGTAAAAAATGTGGTCATCCAGGACACCTTTGAGAAACATCCCTAGAATGTTCCCATTGTAAGTTTTGTGGGGCTGAGGAGATTGCAGAGGAGATACTCTTAGTTTCTAGGAGCAGGGAGAACATAGTCTACTTAAAGCATAAGCACAGTCATTGATTCAGGGCCTGATGTAAAGCCCACTGCAGTCAGTGGAAAGATTGCCAACTGTTTTTTGAGTGTTGGATGAGGAGCTAAGGCCCAGATTTTTAAAGGTTTGTAGGCATTGTTGTGTTCAGTGTTTCAACACTGAAACGATTTAGGAGCCTAAATCTCATTTTCAAAAGAATCTTAGACTCATAGGAACCTAAATCCCATCAACTGTGAAGGGGCAATGCCTAAAACCCTTTTGAAAATGAGATCTAGGCTCCTAAATCAGTTAGGATGATAGCATGGCCTGCTGAACACAGCAACACTTAAAATACCTTTACAAAATTGGTGCCTACGTTACTAGCAATATTGTTTTCTCAAATAAAGCTTCCTCTCAGGGACACTGTAAGTTTAGAATTAATGGCCAGCATGTAGAAGGGAGAATGTAATTATGAATTAAAAATTATGTTAGAGGTAATTTAAGGTCTCACAAGACCCATTCAAATAAGTCAATATCACAGCCTTAAGAAAATAAAAGCCACGTTAGCATATCTTGTGGTTGGGTTTGCTGGGAGAAGATGGATCCCACTCTCCAATGCCAACATACTTGCTGCCACCCAATCATACACAAAATAATTTAAACATGATACTCTTGGCAAAAACAAAAACACAACACAATCACATTCCTTTGTTCCATGAAAGGAGCAATGTATGCATCTTCTCGGAGAACTTTACAAAGGGGAGGAGAAAGTACTATTATGACCCCTAATTTATGGATGGGCAAACTAAACCACAGACAGGTTGCGTCAGTAGCAGAATGGGGAATAGAATCCAGATGTCCTGACTCCAACTCCATAGCTCTGAAGACCAGGGGATGCTGGCATCCTACAGCACATACATACAATAGACTAGATATTAAAGAGCCCAAACATCTGAGTAGCCTCTGGATGGATCTAATGTGTTCCTTTACTTGGCTCTAATGTTCAAATGAAGTGCTAAGTATTCATGTCATCATATCATATGGGAGTGTGTCTGCAATTAAAGATTATTATTTAAGAAACTATATGAGGAGTATCTTCAAAATGAACCATGTTAAGGATGGCTCCCCAAAATCATTTTCAGTAGACTGATAATCTTTCTAATTCTAGTTTGAAAGCTTTCTCTGCAGTAGGCTTTGCTCTTCTGGAATTTCTACTTGTAAGTTATGGATGATTATTCAATCTTTCATCAGCTGCCAGCCTCAAAACTGTGTTGTGATTTTGTGATTAGGTGTAATAAAGTATTATCTTATTCTCGACATAGTGTAACACAGAGAGATGAAACTTAGATGACTAACATGATGCATTATTGAACAGGCAAAATTAAAAGGGAATACAATTAGGGATGGCATCCATCCAGATGATGGATGCTCTCAGGTTTCTTGTTTTTAAATCATGAATCTAGTTTTTGGTCTGTCTTGTACTTCCTGCTCAGAAGATTTTTACATGTTTATTTCCAGTAAGCTGGCCGTTCCTTCCATCATGATGACCTCTGATATTTGAAGTCTGTTCCCATATCCCTCTCCTGTTTCTGATATAGAAAACAGATAATGCACATGGGAAAAGGGCAGGCTTTTAACTTTAGAGGTCACTGTGATCACAGGAGCTGGCAATACAGAAGAAACTGTATGAAAAAAAAATCCTTTAGAGGAGCTTCCCCTACTGTGACAGTAAAAATCTTCAGACAGGTGCAATGGAAACAAATTCCTTCATTTAGGAAAAATTCCACCCTCAGAACACATCTGTGGTGGCAGGAAAATCAGGAGGTGGCCCAGGAGGGAATCTTACATACAGGACAAAGCTTGTGTTGGGCAACATTAACATCTCTCTCCAAAGTCTGTAGTTTCCCTTCTAGATTAACTAAAAAAATATTACAGTAACATCAGACCCTTATAACCAAGCCACAGTAAGCTTTTTTTATTTATCCTGAATACTTCTATTATATACCAACTAAGTGAAGAATATCAAATACAATTGAGCAAACACAGTAAGCTACACTACAGCACCCTTACAATTTTCTTTGTTATATTCATAACATACTCATGATATCCAGGTACTGAGAAAGGTGTGATAATATTGAGAACTTTGAGAAGTCGGTAACACATTTCTAAATAATGAATAATAGGTCCAGCCTTGACATTCAGTGTTAAAGATGTGGTACAATTGCTCAAGAAATCTTACTCTCTATACACATTCGGAAGGTTTAGGAACTTTGTAATATGGGATGAAAACAGGTTGAAGGACCATACACAAATGGAAATGAAAGTAACAAAAATTTTAATTGTAGAGAGGGTACTACATAAAACTGTGTTAGCCTTGATCTTATTTAAATCTTCATTATGATCTCAAAGAGGGAGTATATTGCTTGATAGTGAAATATTAAATTAGAAGGAATTGCAAACAGCAGTAAAGACAGAGAATAATAATAAGAAACACAGGCAGAAAAACAACAAAATGTGATTCATCTTGGAAAAAAATAAAGCTAACATTTCTAGGAGAAAATAATTTGACACATATTCAGGGACAAAGAGGAGCTTGGAAAGTAGCAATGCTAAAAAGAGATTCTGGGCCGACACTGGACAACAGATTCGAAATTAGTATCTAATGGGATATGACCACAAAAAAGGTCAATGCAAGTTTGAGATGCATACACATGTTTTTCCCAAGAGAGGAAGGTAAAATTCCCTTTCTATATGGTTCGTGTATGACCAACCTTGTGTTTAATTCTGGGCACCTTGTTACCAAAAAGATATTGACAAACATGTATAGAATTACCTAAATGTCGATTAAGATAATAAAAGTCTACACATATTTTAAGGATGTAAATGCCAAGGAAGAAGAGCAATAATTTAGTATACTAAAAAGGAATATAAATTGGAGCAATATGATAAAATTCAACAAGGAAAAAATCAGACTCTAAATAAACAGTTTTCTGATATTTAGATTTTATATACATCACAGTAAAGTCTGACCACTTCACAAACATTAATAAATTCAAAATACCCGAGTGAGATTGGGAAGTATTACTGTCTCCATTTTACTGATAGGGAACCTAGGCACAAAGACCCCAATTTAGGAAAGTATTTAAACATTTTAAGCACATGAGAAATCCTTTTGATTTAAGTGGGACTGCTCACATGCTTAAAGGTAAGCACATGCTTAAGTATCTTTCTGAATCAGGGCCAGAGAGATTGTTCAAGATCATACAGGAAATCTCTGGCAGAGCCAAAAATTAAACCAAGGTCTCCTGAGTTCTAGTTCAGTGCCTTAACCACAAGAGCCTATCTGTAAACCTATTGAATAATCTCCCAAGGGGAGCTGTAGAAGCCACAAACATGTTCAAAAGGAAGAGAGAATAAAATAAAACACTAGTAAATGCACAAGGGTGAACAATCCAGCATTAAGAGGGAGATGATCTAGGTGACCTAGTAGATCTTTTCCATCTCCAGTTTCTATGATTCTATATTTCTTAAGAATGTTGACACAAAGAAAACAGTGCTCTATAATGCACCCTAGACGGTGTCCACAAGCTTGGAAAAAGATGAGATACGCAAAACAAAGTATATGATCTACTGACATGCCTCTGAATACACAAGGTATGCTGTAAGGTATCTCCTTGGCATTTGTGTACTGCGTACTCTGCTATTCAATAAGCCAGCCCGGGATAGAGTGAAAAGGATGTAATCCTTTCCTACATTATTACTCTGAAAAATTATAAAGAATATTCAAGTTGGTTTAAAAAACATGTAAACAATTGTATATTTTAAAATGCTAAATTCAACCACCATCTGTTAAGCCTTTAAGCCAGCTTTCATTAAAGCCATCACCTCTTCATGAGTCACTACAGGGAGCTATCATTAACATTAGCTATGATTAATGAAGATGTTGCCGATTGCAATTATTACACTCTAAAGTTTAAGAATACTCTGCCAATATCACAGTTTAGATTAGACTATATTACAAAACCGTAGCCCCCTGAAGGGTCTGTATTTGTTGGTGAGGAAAAATGGGGCCAAATGCACAAGCTCTAGAAAGGGCTATGACAATCACAGAAAAGAAGACAGTGATCCACTGAAACAATGAGATTTTGGAACAGGGAACTTTATCTTATCCCTTAGTAAACCCACCCCAAAACTATTATAATAATTAAGTAAAATAATAATCATCATCATTATCATTATTTACATGGTGTTTGCTGCCATCACATTGTTCACTCTGCTGGAGTGTTCTATTGCTTCCCCAACCCTATCTCTCTCTTGTCTACTTACTATAAGCTGTCCAGGGACGGCACTGTGAGTTACTCAGTGTTTGTACACAGAGCACAATGGGGCCTCATTTTTGTAAACATGATTAATCATTCAGAATTCAGGTGATGTATGAAAGTTCTAGTTAATTCTTATTTTTCCCTTAACCAGTTCCCTCATCTCTAATGTTTTCACACAAAAACGTATCTTGAATTGCCAGTCTTAATTGAAAGACAAGTGTAAAAAGTACACATCAAGGGGCAAATTGTGCTCTGGATTATAACAATGTGAATCCACAACGAACCAAATTCTGAGCAATTTATACTGCAACTCTGTTGGGGAGCGAGGGAAGGCTTTTCCAGGTCTTCCCCATCTCTCCCTTCCCATTTCACACATTTGATTCATTTGTTTTCTGAACATGCAGCATGGAGACAAAGGAAGGATATTACAGTCTTAATCAATAAACAGTATAGTACTTATAGCAACTCAGCAAAAAATAATTATATATTGGAATGCATTTGCCAGACTCTTCTTGACGCATAAATAGTTTCACAAGTGGCTGTACACTGCCATGTCAAAGGATAAAATTGTGTTACAGTCAAGACAACAAAGACATTAAATAAAAATCAGAATATTAGCGATAGGAGGGAGGTAATCAGATTTTCTCTGGCTACATGAAAAGCCATATAATGTGGGGTTCAGTGTTTGAATCCACTGATGGGGCAAAAAATGTATTTTTTTCAGGTTTCCCCCCCAACTGCAGCCCTCTCCCCTGGCCAGTAGAAAAGCTACATAAAGGTTCACCCTGAAATAAAAAAACAAAGTAAAAAAACAAACAATAAAACCATTTCTCATGAACTATTCCCCATGGAAATATTCTGCCTTATCTTACCTTGTGGTCCACCCAGAACGTGTAGTCCAACAGCAGCCAACAAATCAATTAAATAATTAAAAAAGTATAAAATCGGTATGATGTACATTCGGTGTATGTCTTCGGGGGCCAGAACCTCTTAGGGGGACACCCAAAAACATGTTAGGGAATGAAGGCCTCCATACAAGGGGAAAGCAGGACTTGGACCCTATGAACACTCAAAAAACCAAACACATTTATTTATTTATTTTAAGTACATTTTGTTATGGTTGAGACCTAATATTTGTCCACTGGACAGGGGATGGCTGAATACAGGGAAACAATTAAAAACTAAATGAACTAATAACTATACTTAGCATTTTTTCTCCTTTATGTTGTTGTCAAGTACACTAGTAAAGAGCATTTTGTTGCGACCAAGCATTACTGTGAAAGTAACAAAAGTGCTCACAAAGCATACTTAAAAAAATTGCTTATGCTGTTTTGCTCTGAGGCTTTCTAAAAAGAAATCTATAGCAAGTAAGCAAAGCTCAAACTTTCATTCCCTGTCACTGTAAATACAATAAATACATAATAAAGCCCTTAAAAATATACGGTTGCCAACCCTCCAGGATTGGCCTGGAGTCTCCTGGAATCGGCATTGATCTCCCGGTGACTACTGAAAGCAATCTGGGAGATTTTAATAGAATATTTTAAGAAAATGGCATTATGTCATGTTGGAAAAAAGAATTTCCTGGAATAGCTTCAGTCAGAGTTGGCAACCCTATAAATAGCATTAAAGCTCTGGCTTAATCCCACAAAGGAAATTCACATAGGTAAGTCCCGAGTGGTTCCCTGTCAGAGGGACTTCATAACACTATAGGGTCTTACTTAGCCCTGGGTTCTTCAAAATACTTTACCTTTGTGTGTAACTACTGATGTTAGAACGATATTTCAGTTCCTATTCTGAGGCACATTTGACAGGAGACCAAATACTACAAGCCAAATGCTTAGTCAAATTGAAGTTACTGAAAAACGATCACATGCTCCCTTGTCTTAATCCCCTGACACCTAGCCCACCATCAGGACCTCTCAAAACTCCCTTTACTCTAAAATTCCTATCTTTCAGTATTTTAGGAATCAGCAGAGGGTATGGTGCAAGAAGCCCTCTTCTCATCACTTACCCAGCACTGCTGGAAGGAGTGGCAGTCCTGGCCCTCTGTCATACAAAGAACAACTCCAAGTTAACATCTACAGCAGTGCTAATCTCCCTTAACAGTCCCTCCAATCCATTTCTCAGTTTTCTATGTACTCTGGGTTTCTCTCTCAGTTGACTCACTGTCAGTGAAATTTCAGTTTTGTAGTTAGTTACTTAATTTACACTGTCAAGATAATGGTAAAATATTTGAGACGTTTTCCTAACCCGACATATATGCTTTAAATCCAATTTATTTTCACCAGTGTTGTTGTTTGTTTACATTCTGCATTTTGCTTAGCTTGTTCAATAAAGTGAGGCTAGCTCGTTTCATGTTTTGAGTCTAATGTGCGAATACAACGTTGGATTTTCAAGACTACAGTGGAATATTTAAACGCATTCCACTGTTGCACCTTTTATTTATATTTCAAAATTATCATGTCAACATTTCTCATCGTATTACATACAAAGGTCTATCATCTTTTTTTACCACCTAGATTTTGAACGAAAACTATTTCTGTCCCTTTTAATATTTTAGCTAGAATTTGTGTTATCAGTTATGAAGTTTTCATAAGCATTCCTCTCCATGTTATTAGAGTTAACCTTAAAGAAGAAGGAGTTTCGGATTAGTGTAATCATCAAAATCATGTTTACAGAACATCATTTATTTTAACAGGCACTTTCTGCATATTCCTTGTTATCTTTAGAAATATTTATGTCTGAATGGCAGTTTCTCCTTTTCATAATCTACTCTGTGCTTCTCATTGAAGCTAAAGAGATTCCAAGTCCTGCCTTTGTAATGTTGCATGGCATAGAACTGAACACACTGTCAAAAACACACCATTCTGATTTCACTGCAAGTGGGAAGACAGATGGGCTGTTAGATAAAAATTCATCTAAACAGCCCCCCATCTCTGTTGATCCCTAACATCTCCCAAGCACTGAAGAATGGAAACAACAACTATCTTCCTCTCTCTTTTTTCCTTCTTAATTTGAGGAAAATAGCTTGCCCTGGTGAGTGCGCAAGAGAAAAATGGGAAAGCTAAACCAAATAAATTAGTGTTTCACCTACAGCTGGGTGAAATTCTTCATCTGAAACTTTTTATCCTGGAAAAATGCAAATTTGGGTCAACCAAAACATTTCACAAATTCATGTCAATTTTACTGAATTGTTTTGGTAAAAAAAAAATCCAAAAAATGTAAACATTTAATTTTGACATTTTTGAAACAAAACGCTTCAATTTGAAATGTCTTTTCATTTAAAAATTTCCTTCAATTTCATTGAAAAAAGCTATATAAAGCTCAAAATTGACATGGAATGTTTCAGAACTGCCAACAAGCCAAAAAAACCCACCAGTTATTCACACCGTTTCCTATTCTCGCTTCAGTGCAATGTAGCTATCCTTGAGGATGTGGTCACAGAGATAACTGTAGTTACAGTAGGGGCAATGCAATGGAAGGCTTTACAAATCTAAAAGAGACAGTGACCTGAACAGGCTGCTTATTAGGAAGTCACGGCAGAGTGAAGCATTAGGCTGACAGGTTTGCTGTTGGTAGATGGGTTACTAATAGATTAATTGAACCCTTAACTGCTACTTAGTCCCAGGATGTTTAGATGCTGGCTAATATTAGGCATTGGTGGGGTGGAGAGGAAAGTGCATCTCTGTCTCTTGGGTGCTTCCTAAAAGTGGCAGGAAGTAATGGCACAGCCCCGAACAATCATTTAATAACTAGCAACATCAAAAAGAGCAAAAGAAAAGTGAAGAGGTGTGTTTAAGTGTGAAAGGCATTTGAATGCTTTCCAAACTGTGGAGGACTCTTGCTAAGTTTACTGTAGTTTCCTAGGTTATAAAACCAGAAGCTATCATTGTGATCATCTAGTCTGACTTCCTGCATAACTTGGGCCAGAGGACTTCCTGATTTACTTTCAGTTTGAACTAGAGCATTTAGAAAAACATATAATCTTGATTTAAAAATTTCCTGTGACGGGTAATCCACCACAGACCTTGGTAAGTAGCATAACAGTAAAAAAGAAAAGGAGGAAAAACTGCTGAAACTCTGTGGTAAACAGTGTTCCTCTTTATTCCTTGTTAATCAAATTCAGTGTTTAAACTGCCACCAGCCCCCCATAGCATGTTTCTAATGACTATTACTTTAGACTACATACCCTGCTGTTTTCCTGTAGCCAAAATAACACTCTTAAAATCCATCACCACTAGCAGATATGCAGGCACCATTAATGACATAGCTGCAGGCTGGAAGAAGTGGGGTGGAGGGAAAGGAGGAAACCAGGTAACTCCTTCAGTTGAGTGATAATATCCTGAAATCATGCTTCAACTGACTACACAAATACTATTAGGAATATTTTTAATGGTTTTAAACAAGGCAACAACCAAGAAAAGGATCACAACACATTGTGCTGCCCTAGGCAGCTCTATAAACCAGTATGCAACCTTCAGAAAAACAAACTGAGTTCAATAAGGCTGTCACTATAGAGAATTCGCCATGTGAATGAAAGAATTCCACTACACATTATTACATACCTTCTGCTTGTTACTCTGACTCATGGTGAGCTGTAGGTCTCACTAAACTTATCCAACAAATGCATCTCTTCCTAATGATTCACATGAGTACATGCTTTAAACATTTGCAAAGCTAATAGCATAAAAAATAAGCAGACAATATGTGCACAAGTACATGCTGGAATGAATACATTATGTGAGTTAGAAAGGGAATATATGTGCACAAATTAAAGTGTCAGTCAACAGACACACATCTCTGTGTGGAGACAGACATGCCTTAAAGACTTGGTGCCAACAGTGTGCACAATTCCACATAGTGCCAGAGGAATGTGGTGCTCTCCAAAATATTTTTAAAATAAAAGTTTGTTTTTGGAAGGTATATCAATTAATCTTGTGGCATGGAGGAGAGCAAGGTTCATTATTTCACAGTCACAGTCCTCTGCTTTTGAGGTACACAGACCCAGAAGACAGGGGATAACATTCGTTACTCATCAGCAACTTCTGCAGATGACTGAAAGGTGGTATTAGCAGCCTCTTCCAGTACCCTGCTTAGAAGCATGGTGACCAGGACATGAGGTCATCTTATGAGGAAAGGGAGCAGAGTATAGCAGTGAGGTCATCAGGACGTAGAGGCTTCTGCAGAGATGGGGACAACTTTAACTAGATAGGGACAGAAGCAGAGTGGATTAACCCACTAGCATTTCAGTTCAGGACTGCTGTGTCTTGGGTCACAAATTAAGTGATTTTGGTATCCTTAGCAGTGATTTCCCCATGTTACCAAAACAGCACAAAAACTGAAACAAACGGTAGTCTCTGTGCAAACAATAGAAGGGGTAATGCAAATCAGGACTATTATGCTTCAACAGGGCTGTATGCAGAAGCTGCACTTCCCATGGCAAGCTGAGAGGTAAATTCTAAGTAGGAGTCTGCTGTGAACTCCACAGTCCCAGTGAAGCTCTATCTAGCAGCTTGCCAGCCCCGGCACTTGACAATCTCAGTAACATTTCCAGCTGTAATCCCGGGCCTATAGTGGTGAGGGGACTTGCTGAGGCATTCCGTGACCCTTGATGAACTCTTCAAGGTAGCCTGCAGTCCTAAGAATATTCTTAGAAAAAGTTGGTAGTTCAAGATGCTTTCTATAAAATAGTGTGTAGCCGTAAGGGGGAGCTCTTGAAATGACGCAATCTGTAAATCTCAAGAGAGCCTCACTTGAAGCAATGGAGCAGTCTGCAGTCTTGGAAGGGGAAGGAAAAACAGAAATCCGTTTTAAAATTAAGCTGTTTAAGAAAGGCTCCTTTAGGTGATCCAAAGACTTGGAAATGGTTCCTGCTGTTGTCCTGACAGGCCTCTATAGACCCATGGGGGATATTATGCAGTGGTTTGGCGCAACAATGGGCACCATGCAGAAAGCCACTCCCTTCTCTCCCACCCAGGAAACAGCACAAAGATGACCCTAACCCATGACCCACAACATCACCATGACATGACTGTCTTTGTTGAAACTTTAAGTAAAAGAGCTGCTACGCATATTCATCTGGGCTGCAAAACTGGGAGTCATTGTGTTCTGTTCCCAGCTTTGCTAATGATTCTCTGCACGGCCTTTAGCAATACCCTTAGGCCCAAATTTTCATGAATGGCCTGTAATTTTGGTGGCCAACTTTAAACACCTATGGCCTGATGGCACCCAAAAATCCAACTCAACTCACTGGCAGCTGTGGATGCTCAATAACTCTGAAAGTTGGGCCCTAGATGTTGGGAGTTGGGCACCTAAAAACTGAAGCACCAAAACAGAAGCTACTTGCATATTTCAGTCGGTAACCAAATTGTGCTTCAATATCTCCACGTGTAAAATGTGGATCACAAAACTAATAGCCCTCTTTGAGATCATGGAGCTTCCTCAAAAATGCAGTGTTTCCTAAGACATTTTAACATTAGTGAAAACTTACATGTTGGGCAAATTTTTTTCCTCAATGATCTTAATGTCAGTGAAAATTTCAAATCAGGTGCTGCAACAGTTTTGGGAATAAATCTGCATCAACTTATATATTCCTTTGTGTGTTATGAATAGCATTTATGCTGGTAATAGTCACTGTGAATTAGACCATCCATTTGGTAATAGGGAGCTTGCATGACCATTCTGTGTTTGGAGAGATGTGATAAGCATCAAGGGGCCTGCAACAACTGAATAGTTCTATCATGGAAAAAAAAAACAGTGTGGCTGCTACTGGCAGAACCACTACCTTTAACGACTCTTTGTCCAGCAATCCCACAGGGGAATGAAAACCCCCAGCAGAAGGAGCCACTGAAAGGGTGTTTGACCTTTCTTTTTTAAAAGTGACAATCTCTCTAAGTAAGAGGGGCCAGTCCATTGCAAGAAACAGAAGACATCACTGGAAGTTTTGGGCAGGAAGTGCATTGCCTTCTCTCAGAGACAATGGCAAAAATCCAAGGACTCTTAGGACTGGTGAGGACTCAAGAGGTGGGAGATTGTGTTCAGGTATTTATTGTTTTGCCTGGATCTGTAATTTTCCTGTGTTGTGTGTGTGTGTGCGGACACACATGTTTGCGTGTTTGAGAAGTTCCTTTACAAACCTTGTGTGTTCCTTATTTTACCTGCCACACGTCCCTAGGGGTGGAGCCCTGAGGGAGTGTGCATAAGTGACTAGGGAACTTGGTAGGTTCAGGGTCACAGTGCAGACGAACTGGGAGTCCTACATTCTAAGGAAGGGGGCCAGAGAGAGAGGCTACGCCCCACAACTGTGTCTCAGAGACCCAGAGACTGGATTCCGCCCAGACCCAGCTAGCTTAAAAGCATGTTGGACTAGAGCTGAGAAAAAAATTTTGGACACATAGTTTATTTGTGAAAAATGCAGTTTCAGGTTGACAAAGTATTTCTGAATTTTGGTCTAATCCAGTGAATAGTTTCACTCAGAAAAATTGTTTGTTTTTTAGAGTCAAAGTGTTTCATTTCAACATTTTCATAAACAAAACATTTTGATTGTTTCAAAATGAAGTTTCCTGTAAAAATTTGTCTGGATTCATTAAAAACAGAAAGGGTAAGACACCCATAAATTAAATTAAATGATAAAAAAGAAAATTTGTTTTGGGATCAACACAAAATATATTTTTTGACTTTTTGTTTCAGCCACCTAATAAAAGATCAGTTAGTCCCTTGGATCTGTAAGACCCAAAAGTTGGGTCCAAATAACACAGCCAGGTGTACAATCCCCTGGCAGGGAGGGGAGAGGAATTCAGCTAGGGCTGTAACAGATCTACGGTTGAACTTTGAGAATGGTTGCTCGGAATTCATCATGCGATTGAAGACACATGATATTTTTCACTATCACTGAGCCAAAGTGTTCAGGCAGATCAGCAGAAACCATTTTTATTTTATTTATTTAGTTAGTTTTATTATAAATTCAGGCCTATGAGAAAGTGAGGAAATATGCTCCCCAAAGTAGCCAGTGGGAGGCAGGTCTGCCATCCACCAAACCTGCCAGATGGGGTTAGCAGCCTTGTGGGACCTCCCCCTAGAAGGCAAATACCACATAGGGATAGATGGTGGCAATGTTAGAGAATCACATCTGTCACAGGGCCTGTTTGTGATGCTTCCCTGGGTTGTGAGGCACCACACCATCACCTGCCCTTAGAGTGGGGAAGTCTTGTCTGTGCCTGCCATGGATTAGCTCCCTGAAATCACTAGCCTCTGGCAACGCAAGCACTTCCTTCCAGGCCACTGCAGGACTTGCTCTCTCTATAAAGCTAGCAATAAATCAACCCCGAGTCCTCTAAGCATTCCCTTTAGCGTCCAGCCCTAATCCACTGAACACTCACAGACTTACCAGACCTGCTGCTCTAGAAGGAACAGTACTCTGCAGCTTAGTACACAAATCTGCTGAACACACAGCATATAGATATATTTAGGATGAAAACAATAATATGTTTATTAACGAAGAAAAGAGATTCAAGTGATAGTGAGTAAGAATATTGGAAACAAATGGTTACATATAAAACAAAATCACAACTCGCTTTCTAGAGACTAAACTTCACAAGGCATTCCTATATCTCCTACAAGAAAGTGTTTCCCAAGTTCTTTCCCCTGTCTTTTCAGCTTTGTTTGTTTGAGATCCCTTCTCATAAGATCAAGCTCACTGACAGCTTGTCTACACAGACTGAAGGAATACCTAGGGGTTCATCTATACCCCAGACACAGTTTCAAGAGTTCATTGCATTACCAGTAAACAGATTACCTCTTGCTGTTTATCTCTTCCTGTTAATTTCCTCTCACTGAAGATTTCACAATCCTTCAATAGCATTAGGCTCAGACTTATGAGTGAACCATACAATACTTAATTTACATGTAAACAGACAGACAGCTGAACATTTCTTGCCTAAAAGAAAACTTGCTTTCCATCTTTGCTGATGATCAGTTCTTAGACATACTCCTGAAGAACATAATTTTCAGTGTATATACAGACCTCTTTACATAACATCCATACATATGTTTTGCAATGGTACTGATCAGCAGTGTGAGTCAGGCTTTCATTAGCGACCTCATGACACCCTTTAGGGAACTAGAATATAAATGCAGACCCACCAGATTCCTATAACCTTTATGCACTCTGCCTGTTGGCATCAAGAGATCTCTGGGTCACAGGCAATACCACAAGGCAAAGATGGGGGACGATTGGGGAAGACGGTCTGTAATGGCCTGCTGACAAAGGGGACTGTGTGGGGATGGAAGGGTCACGGGGCCCAGTAGGCTTCTATACATTTGGATGCCTACTTGAACTCTGTTTAGAATGTATTGAGGTTCTCCCAGTATAAATTTTTCCATGTTGAGGCTGTGTTACCATGTGGTTTTATGCTGGTTTTGAGAGCTGATGCTGGCTCAT
Organism: Eretmochelys imbricata; assembly: GCF_965152235.1. Classification (NCBI taxonomy): domain Eukaryota; kingdom Metazoa; phylum Chordata; order Testudines; family Cheloniidae; genus Eretmochelys; species Eretmochelys imbricata. The sequence continues at coordinate 122,445,112 of NC_135574.1, forward strand.
TTGTTTGCTTACCAACAAAACTCTGTTTCTTTGGAATATTTCCTACCAGTTCTAGACCTCACTCCTACAACCATCTACAGAATGGGGACAGTGTGCCGGTGGAAGCAGGCTATATGTCAGGATGCTCTGTGAGTCTGTCCGATTCCTGGTTACTTCCCAAAGAAGTGTGGCTCCTATACCACACTTCACTCTGGGACGTGCCTGTCAGGCAAGATCTAACCTGTAATGAGGGCTTTCAAGTGAAGTTTTGTTGTGGTGACTCACAATGCTTTTATATGTATAGTCGTCCCACTTCAAAAGTTCCTCATTTTCAACATAGGGAATGTCTCTCAAACTTTCTAAATGAAGAAAATACTATTAGTGCAGCAAAATGGCTATGTGGAGGCACTGTATTACTACATTATTATATATATAGCTTTTCCACTGAGGGAGGAAGGGAGCACTGGATCTGGAAGTGTGTTACATGCATGTTTTGTTATGTACTCCTATGCAGTTCTGCTAGAATAATGCTGGTGTTTGCATTCTTTTTTTTTTTTTTAATTTTATTGCCCCTGTGATCTTCAAAGCAGAAAAAAATATATTTAAAATTGAAAAAGGAAAGTGTTACTTCAATTTCGAAGTCAGAGTTGTATAGAGGAACCTTGAGAAATGTAAAATTACATCTCTGATGCTGGTAAACCAAGTGCCAGCATTTCAAGATAAAGAATCCCTTACTATTCTGCAGATATAGTACTTACCCACCTCACAGGAGGTTTGGGGTGCTTTAAATAATGTTAGGAAAACTTGTTACATTCCTACAATGAAAGGTGAAATATATTTTAAAACATTACTATTGGGCTATATCCTGAGATTTTTTTTCAGGCAAATTCCCAATAAAGTCTAATACGAGACTTCCCTGAATAAGGACTGAGCACAACCATTTATACATAGATACGGCTGTGACAGATATGACAATTTCCTGTAATATCCTTGGGAGACCTTATTCAATTACATTTACGTATCTTTGGGATCCATTTTATGAAATGAATGGTTTAAGTATTATTGTGGGGCAGGATTTCTCAGGGATGAATATGTGACAGATGTGAGACCTGAGAGTTGAAAGGACCATATTGAAAAACGTTCCAGAGAAGAATGGACTCTGGGAACAAAATGTGATAAATGGTTTTCCTGGGGAATGTTTGAGGGGAAGTGAATGCAAATGCCCCACCTCCAGTTATGCAAAAACAGCCTTTTGAAGGCATGTCCTGGGGAGTGAGCGATTGTCTGCTGATCACCAGTTACATGAGGCCAAGATCAAAGGGCCAAGTTGTATAAAGGAAAGACTGAACTATTCATGGGTGTGATTGTAAGGCTGTTATGAACTTATAACCACAGGAAAAGACCAGTTCTGGGTTTTGAAGGATGGACAACTACCAAAACCTGAGGCTGGCCTTAGGGTGACCTCTGGTAAATGTTTTAGCATTTAGGTCCTTTTGTTATTTTTAATATGTTTTCTCTGCAATGCTTTCACCTTAAGAATAAAGGTACTTGCATATAAAAAGCTGTGTGGTAACTTATAACTGTGAGCCATGACACTGTTCATAGTCATCAAAGAGAAAGCAAAGTGCAGATCCTGGGCTGCTTAGGCAATAAGGCTTTGTGGAGATATCATAATGTACACTGGGAACTGTACAGCCTAGAAGACTCACAGTCAGCCTGCCCAAGAGAGGTGACTGCTGAGGAGCTGGGGACCAAGAGTAGGTGTCCTCAAGGATTCACAGAGGGAGAATACAGGGGCAGTTGCCCTGAACTGTGACTAAGGGTGTGTCTATACTACCCGACGGATAGGAGGGCAGCGATTGATCTAGCGGGGGTCGATTTATCACATCTAGTCTAGATGCAATAAATCGCCCCCCGAGCACTCTCCCATCGACTCCTGTACTCCACCACCATGAGAGCTGTGGCAGCAGTCGACTCACCGCAGTGAAGACACCGCGGTGAGCAGGTCTAAGTACGTCGACTTCAGGTACATTATTCATATAGCTGAAGTTGCGTAACTTAGATTGATCCCACCCCCCACCCCCACACACACACAGTGTAGACCAGGCCTAAATGGCCTGTCAATTTTACAAATTATTGTACTTGTGCTTTGACAAACTAAAGTAAATCTGAAACTTTTAAAGTATAATTACAGAACAGGTTAACCTCTTAACATGTCACACCCAGGTTAAATTGGGTGTGGTTTAAACTAATCTAAAAATCTATCAGAACAGATGTTTAGAATGGAAACATCACAACTAACCCTGAGCAGAGTGGTGTTACTGAATGCAACTGAAATAGAAGAAAAACAGCACAGCTCCATTGCTATACAGAACACCTCCCACTAATAAGCACCTTTACTATCAGTGGCATTAAGCTCAACATCTTTCTGGCAATGTGACCTCCCTTATCTCCGCTGCTGCCTCCCAGCAGCTGTATGAACTAACATGCTCACTGTCCTCTACATTCTCTCTCATTATTGACTCCTATTTTCAAAGGAATAGTCAAAATTATCTAAAGGTTTTTTGTAAAGTATGTGAATCATTCCACCTATTCAGCAAGAAAGCATTTGGTGGAAAATCCACACAATGACAGACAGGACTACAGGTTGACAACTGGTTAATAGTAAACCTGTTCCTTCAGTTAATAATAGTAACAACATATTCCTATTCATATTAATTTTCATATCTAGAAAAATCACAGCTAATGATGATAAGTATTATCCTCTATCATTGCAGGTATAACATACATTTTCAGAGCCACTATTGCAAAGTCTCATTTATGTCCTTTGATGTTTCACTGAGGACTACTTTTGAATCCTTTGATACAGTAGATTACACTCTCTCTCCATCTCATTTTCTGTAGTAGAAGACTGCTGTCTGATGGCTATTGTTGAAGAGAATTAATTTAGTTGCCATGTTGCCTGCTGGAGCAGCTGTGTCCTGGACCTTAAAAGACTGAACTGGTTCTTTAGCTTTGATGATTGCATTGAACCAACCAAATAAACAAAAAAAACTCCAACATTTAGATCTTTGGAGCGTGAAGAGTGGTGTAAAACAATGAACTATGCAGAGGAATGGAATGGCAAGTGACCAGAGAGCTTATTAATAAGTGACTTTTAGTTAGTATTTTATATAGTTTTATTGAGTTTCTCTGGGGACTATATGATTTACTTTGAGGTGGGAGGGGACTCACACATTGTTCTCATGTTAATAAATGGCTAAAGTATCAGAGATGTACTAACAGAATTGGCAAAGGAAATAAATTCACTTAGTGATAACTGAGCCGAATTTCTCTAGCCTGTTCCCATAAATACTGATTTTGTAAATTGGCTACAGTGTATCTATGATATTTTTAAAAATAAAATGGTTACTGAATATTTAAGTTGACTCTGGGCATCTGATCTGGACTCAAGAGTGTTTTCTGCAATTTTAGTCAATGTCAGCAATGGTGTTGAGACTGTGTCTTTATTTTAAGAAAAAAAAGTTCTGATGCAACTTTGAAGGATACAGGCATCTAAAATGAATACAAATACTATTTATTATTTTAGATTAAGTAGGTAAAAAAGCTCATGCACCACAAATCCGACTTTTATGTCTGTTTCTTTCACATCTTATCATCCTGTTATTTTCTGGCAGATTTCCCTCACAGAATATTTCATTAAGTTAGATGTAGCATGCAAGCTTCCATTAAATAGGATTCCTTAAATTCTTTACTGCTTGGAATCGAAACGGATGACATGATTTGGGAGAGTGTGGGGATAAACAACAAAAAATATATTCGGGTTATTAGTATAAATTGAATGAGGAGAGTGAAACTGACTGCTTTTATGTTAGCAAAGTTTTCCTTCTGCACAGATCTCTCTGGAAATTATGTGGCTGATCTGTCAATATCAATGGTCTGTGACACTTTCACAGTTTTGTGTACTGCTGTGATACAGAAAACTGTGTGTAAATGATTAGTGGATACCTGTTCTTCTCTGAGGGATAGTAGGCCAGAAATTTACGGTAGGGGTATTTCTCAGCAGGTCTACATTACACAGTGCATGGGTTATTCAGAACTGGTGAACTGCAACCATTCCCTCCAGGCACTGTCCTGTACCGCATCCATGCAAAGCTTGGGCAGAGTGGAAAATCTAGCCCTTCGTGTATAACACTTGCAGCACTACCACCCTTATTGGCGTCAAGAGGAGTCAGCAGGAGTTTTGCCAATGATTTCAGTGGCATGGGGCGTTGAGTCCCAGTCATATGTGCCTGTGGTGGGGTTCTTGCACATTCCTATCAAGCATCTGGCTACTGTCAGAAACAGAATACTGGGCAAGATGGACCACAGATCTGATCCCATGTTCCTATCAAACCAGCATTCCTTCAAGTCTGCCTCATATCTTCAATAGCTGAGCCACTAGACAAACTCTCTCCCACCACTACACTACACTTGCCATCACTACATCACATCACTACATTTGCCACCGCTGGAAGCCACTGAGTCTCCTTATCCCCCTACAACCATGAGGAAATACTCTGCCTGCAAAGAGACAATGAAGCCTACTCTTGCCACAATGGGGCAAGGAAAGAGAAGGCACCTTCTGAGAAAACATCCGCCATAGCAGGCCTTAGAGCAGAAGGGTGGGAGGAGAGGAGAGGGAAATACACCCACCATGGTGAGAGGAGAGAAAATGTGCTGGTGGAAAACCCAGAAGCATTCCTGAACAGTTTGCATTTTTTCTCCAAATTGCCTGCAATTTAAGAAGATTTTTGCTGCACGTTAAGTAAACCCATATTCATAAATACTGCAGGTAATGTTCTTTGTGCAATGTGAAGCAACTTTTGTTATGGCTTAGCAGCCCTCGGGAAATGATGACATGCTTCAAGAAAATACCCTCAGAGGATTCATATGTTTTCTCAAGTAGTTTCCTTAAAGGATTGAAGCAGCATTTCAGGAGCTTATAGAGTACCAGAAAAGCAACAAAAGGATTTCAACACTAATAGATCTGGCAACATGGCAACTAATATAAACATCACCCTCTTTTTTTCTGAATATTATACCATAGCCATTCATGATGCCATTCTTATCAGTCTGTCAGAATTTCCATTGTAAACCAGAATTTTCAGTTGTTTAAAATAGTCATGAAATGGGCTCTTTAGCTAAATCTTAGAAGTCTCAGTTCAAATGCAAATCTTTGTTGCAATTTTACAAAAATCCATTTAGATTTTGTTAAACTGTATGCCTGTGTAGGAAAAAAAATAGTTTAACATAAACCAAAGCCTCTTTTAACTCATAAATTCCATTTTTATTCCATCATGGTGGGGACAGATTAAGTGAACTTTGTAGTGCTTGTGAAAGGTGTTGGCTTTGTAACCCTGGAGAATGTAAAACTGTCTCCACTAGGACCTTCCTGATGTTCCCCAATCATGACTTGGAGGGCAAAAAGGCTATTCAGTTTACATTCTTTTTCTATGTCCATAACCGCCTAATGCGTAAATTATGTATTAAATGGATTTGTTGAATGTTATATCAGCTATAGAAAAGGTTAAAAAATGTTCATATGGTCAAATACTGCAGTGTTTACTCAGTAAAAACTCATATGGATATTGATAGAAAAGATTTCCAGTGGAAAAGTCTGAATGAAAAATGCAAGACTTTGACCCACACGGATTTTTAATATGTATGGGAAACTTCAAAACATATATTTACACAAAAGATCACAGCATTGTCTTTTGGGTAAATAATAGTTAATTATAACTACTCTGGGAAACTCATTCCAGTCTATCACATACTGCACTGTAGATCGTATGCATCTTAAAACAATGTCCAAACACTTATGAGACCACAATGTCTCAGGGAGGAATGAATATTAAATTTTAAGAATTGGCCAGTGTGCAGTGCCTTCACTTGAAAAGCATGGTGGATTTGGTGGACAAAGTGCAGGGATGGTGCTGTGTCCCACAGGAACCACAACTGCTGCTTTGCAGAGTCCTTCCTCTTGAGAGCTAATCTTAGCAGCCAAGTTTAAAGTTTAAAACTTTGTTGTAATCTTTAAAATGTCTGAGGATACCGGCTACACAAGGCTAAGAGATTCTTAACAAAGGCTTTGATCCCTAAACCTTTTAGGATCCATTAGCCATTACCAAGGAGGCAGGACTACTCAGGGAGAACAGGGGTTTAAAAAGCCAGCTCCTCAGTGACCAGAGGAGCTAGCAACCAGGAGCAGTGAACAGGGAGTTTTCAGAGGAAGTTCTCCAGGTGAAGGAGGAGTGATAAGGTTACCCTTGAGGCTAGTTTGTTGTCTCTTTATTTGTTTGTTGTGTGGTTGCTGCTTAACTGAACTATATAGTGTGGTCTGTTTGGGGGGCCCATGTGCTAAGGTTAGTGGCCTACTAGGCAAGGCTGAGAGCTTTTTATTGAGGCATTGATCCCTAATCCCTTTAGGATCCATAAACTGTTAACACAGAAGGCAGGACCAAGCAGGGAAAACAGGGGTTTAAAAAGCCACTCCTACACTACCAGAGGAGCTAGCGAAAAGGAGCAGCTAACAGGGGAGTTTTACAAGGAAGTTTAGAGCAGGAGCCTTAGAGCCAAGTACACCTGATTAACATTCTCTAAACATAGGCCAAAACACCAAGCTGCTGGAGTAAAAATAATTCAGGCAGAAATCCAGCAGCAGAGTGGGGGCTATTCACTTTATTGCACTGAATGCAGCATGTATGATTACCTGCCTTGTGGGCAGGTGGCATATATGTGCATTCAGTGCCAGGAGCTCATGGCCCTCAGATACCAAGGAGAGGTTCTAGAGACCACAGTGGCAGAACTGGAGGAGCTAAGGGAGCCAGAGGTACATAGATGAGACTTTCTGGGATACAGTAGAATGGTCCCACCCTCAGACTCACCGCCTCTGTGCTGTTGAGGAGGATGAAAGTCTCAAGGAAGGAGAACATCAAAGTAGATCAGAGTGAAATGATCCCATAGTTGGGACTCTCTTTCCAGATGATGTCATGGTATCCTTGCGCACTGAGGATACCTCTCCAGGGGAGGGAATCCCATTTATGGGGAAGAGACAGGGGATAATAATGGGGGATTCAATCATTAGAAAAACAGAAAGCTGGGTTTGTGATGACCAGGAGAACTACATGGTGAATTGCCCACCAAATGTGAAGGCTGTTGTTCTCTCAAGACATCTCGACCCACTTATGTGCAGTGCTGGGGTGGAGTCAGTGGTCGTGGTACTACTACATACCAAAGACATAGGGAAAGGTAAAAGAGAGGTCCTGGAGGCCAAATTTAGGCTGCTAGGTAAAATATTAAAGTCCAGGACCTCTATGGTAACATTCTCTGAAATCCTTCCAGTTCCACGTGCTGGGCCAGTTAGACAGGGAGAACTGCAGGGTCTCAATGAGTGGATGAGACAATGGTGTAGGGAGGAGGGATTTAGGTTTATTAGGAACTTGTGAACCTTTTGGGTAAGGAGGAGCCTATACAAGAAGGATGGGCTCCAGCTAAACCAAAATAGAACTAGATTGCCGGTATGTAAAATTAAAAACTTTGTAGACGAGTTTTTAAACTAAGGGCAGGAGGAAAGCCAACAGGTGCAGAGGCGGATAGAAACTTCCTTGGGGGAGGATCGATTAATGGGAATTTTCTATATCCTAGCAAAGAGGAGCAGCTAGAAGTTGATAAAATACAGGTAGGAACTGCAGAGAAACAGTCAAATGAAAAAGAGTGCCATTCAATTACATCACATAATGGCAGACAGCTAAAAAGTGACACATTTTATAAGTGCTTATAACATGTTCTATAGCCATATAAATAAAAGTAAAACAAGGAAAGAAGAAGTGGGACTGCTAAACACTGAGGATGGGGTGGAGATTAAAGATACTCTAGGCATGGCACAACACCTGGACAAATACTTTGCTTCAGTTTTTAATAAGGCTAATGAAAAGCTTAGGGGTAGTGGCAGGGTAGCTAATGGGAATAAGGATATGGAAGTAGAAATTACCACATAGCCACAAGCCCAATAATAAGGATTTTTATGAATCTGTAAAATCATGGGTGAGAGTCAGACCATATGATTGGAGAATGGCTAAGAAATGGAAAAAAGTGATCCAGAAAACTAAAGACCCGTTAGTTTGACCTGAATTGTATGCAAGGTCTTGAAACAAATTTTGAAAGACAACGTAGTTAAGGACATAGAGGTTAATGGTAATTGGGATAAAATACAATATGGTTTTACAATACATAGATCGTATCAGACCAACCTGATCTCCTTCTTTGAGAAAATAACTCATTTTTTAGACAAAGGAAATGCAGTAGATCTAATCTACCTGGATTTCAGTAAGCCATTTGATACAATTTCACATGGGAAATTATTAGTTAAACTGGAGAAGATGGGGAGAATTGAAAGACGGATAAGGAACTGGTTAAAGGGGAGACTACAATGGGTCACACTGAAAGATGATCTGTCAGGCTGGAGGGAGGTTACTTGAGCAGGAGGACTTCCTCAGGGATTGCTCTTGGGATCAATCTTATTTAACATTTTTATTAATGACCTTGGCACAAAAAGTGAGCGTGTGCTAATAAAATTTGAGGATGACACCAAGTTGGGAGGTATTGCCAATACAGAGGAAGACTGGAACATCATACAAGAGGACCTTGAAAACTGGAATAATAGAAATGGAGTGAAATTTAATAGTGGAAAGTGCAAGTTCATACACTTAAGGACTAAAAACAAGACTTTTTGCTACAAGCTGAGAATTTATCAGTTGAAAGAGACAGAGGAGGAGAAAGACCTGGGTATATTGGTTGATCACAGGATGTCTCTGAGTCGCCATGATAACACTTAATGCAGTCCTGGGATGCATCTGGTGAAATATTTCTACTAGGGCTAGGAAAGTGTTAGCGCCATTATACAAGGCACTTATGTGATCTCATCTGGAATACTGCGTGCAATTCTGGTCTCCCATGTTTAAGATAGATGAATTCAAACAGGAACAGGTGCAGAGAAGGACTACTAGGATGATCTGAGGAATGGAAAACCTACCTTATGAGAGTAGACTCAAAGAGCTTGGCTTGTTTAGCCTAACCAAAAGGGGAGATATGATTGCTTTCCATAAATATATCAGAGGGATAAATACAAGAGAGGGAGAGTAGTTATTTAAGTTAAGTGTAGTGACAATGTGGACACAAGAAGAAATGGACACAAACTGGCTATCAATAAGTTTAGGCTTGAAATTAGATGAAGGTTTCTAAATATAAGAGAAGTAAAGTTCTGGAACAGCCTACCAAGGGGATTGGTGAGAGGAAAACACCTAAATGACTTCAAGACTCAGCTTGATAAGTTTATGGAGGGGATGATGCAATGAAACTGCCTACAATGGCATGTGGCCGATCTCTGACTGCTAGTAGCAAAAATCCCCAATGGCTAATGATGAGACAATAGATGGGGAGGGCTCTGAGTTACTACAGAGAATTCTTTCCCAGGTGGTTGGCTGGTGGGTCTTGTCCACATGCTCAGGGTCTAACTGATCACTATATTTGGGGTCAAGCAGGAATTTTCCCCTGGGTCAGACTGGCAGAGATCCTGGGGTTTTTTTGCTTTTCTTTACAGCATGGAGCAAGGGCCGTTTGCAGATTTAAACTAGCATAAATGATGGATTCTTTGTAACGGGAATCTTAAATCATGATTTGAGGACTTCAGTAACTCAGCCAGAGGTTCTGGGTCTATTACAGCAATGGGTGGGTGAGATTCTGTGGCCTGCGATGTGCAGGCCAGACTAGATGATCATGAGGGTCCCTTTCAGTCTTAAAGTCTATGAGTCTATGTGACAGAGGTCTATAAAATCATGAATGACGTGGAGAAAGTGAATAAGGAAGTTTAAATTGCACCTTCCCATAACACAAGAACCAGGGGTCACCCAATTAAATTAATAGGCAGCAGGTTTAAAATAATCATAAGGAATTACTTCTTCACACTACACACAATCAACCTGTGGAACTTGTTGCCAGGCGATGCTGTGAAGGTCAAAACTATAACTGGGTTCAAAAAAGATTTAGATAAGTTCAAGAAGGATATGTCCAAGTCCATGGGGCCGGATGCATTGCATTCGAGAGTGCTAAAGGAATTGGCAGCTGTGATTGCAGAGCCATTGGCCATTATCTTTGAAAACTCGTGGCGAATGGGGGAAGTCCCGGATGACTGGAAAAAGGCTAATGTAGTGCCAATCTTTAAAAAAGGGAAGAAGGAGGATCCTGGGAACTACAGGCCAGTCAGTCTCACCTCAGTCCCCGGAAAAAGCATGGAGCAGGTTTTCAAGGAATCTATCCTGAAGCACTTACACGAGAGGAAAGTGATCAGGAACAGTCAGCATGGATTCACCAAGGGAAGGTCATGCCTGACTAATCTAATCGCCTTCTATGATGAGATTACTGGTTGTGTGGATGAAGGGAAAGCAGTGGATGTATTGTTTCTTGACTTTCGCAAAGCTTTTGACACGGTCTCCCACAGTATTCTTGTCAGGAAGTTAAAGAAGTATGGGCTGGATGAATGCACTATAAGGTGGGTAGAAAGTTGGCTAGATTGTCGGGCTCAACGGGTAGTGATCAATGGCTCCATGTCTAGTTGGCAGCCAGTGTCAAGTGGAGTGCCCCAAGGGTCGGTCCTGGGGCTGGTTTTGTTCAATATCTTCATAAATGATCTGGAGGATGGTGTGGATTGCACTCTCAGCAAATTTGCAGATGATACTAAACTAGGAGGAGTGGTAGATACGGTGGCAGGTAAGGATAGGATACAGAGGGACCTAGACAAATTGGAGGATTGGGCCAAAAGAAATCTGATGAGGTTCAACAAGGACAAGTGCAGAGTCCTGCACTTAGGACGGAAGAATCCAATGCACCGCTACAGACTAGGGACCGAATGGCTAGGCAGCAGTTCTGCGGAAAAGGACCTAGGGGTGACAGTGGACGAGAAGCTGGATATGAGTCAACAGTGTGCCCTTGTTGCCAAGAAGGCCAATGGCATTTTGGGATGTATAAGTAGGGGCATAGCCAGCAGATCGAGGGACGTGATCGTTCCCCTCTATTCAACATTGGTGAGGCCTCATCTGGAGTACTGTGTCCAGTTTTGGGCCCCACACTACAAGAAGGATGTGGATAAATTGGAGAGAGTCCAGCGAAGGGCAACAAAAATGGTTAGGGGTCTGGAACACATGACTTATGAGGAGAGGCTGAGGGAACTGGGATTGTTTAGTCTGCAGAAGAGAAGAATGAGGGGGGATTTGATAGCTGCTTTCAACTACCTGAGAGGTGGTTCCAAAGAGGATGGTTCTAGACTATTCTCAGTAGTAGAAGATGACAGGACAAGGAGTAATGGTCTCAAATTGCAGTGGGGGAGGTTTAGGTTGGATATTAGGAAAAACTTTTTCACTAGGAGGGCGGTGAAACACTGGAATGCGTTACCTAGGGAGGTGGTAGAATCTCCTTCCTTAGAAGTTTTTAAGGTCAGGCTTGACAAAGCCCTGGCTGGGATGATTTAATTGGGGATTGGTCCTGCTTTGAGCAGGGAGTTGGACTAGATGACCTCCTGAGGTCCCTTCCAACCCTGATATTCTATGATTCTATGATTCTATATGTACATCAATGGCTATTAGCCAAGATGTCAGTGATGCAACCCCATGCTTTAGGTGTCCCTAGCTTCTGACTGCCAGAAGCTGGGACTGAATGACAGGGGATGCATCACTCAATAATTGCCCTGTTCTGTTCATTCCCTCTGAAGCACCTAGCATTGGCCACTGTTGGAAGACAGTGTGGCCATTCTTATTGCATTTTAAAACTAAAAAGTTTAAAGTGAGGCTGCAAATCTAGGATGATGGCAAATCCAGAAGTCAACTTCTGAGTCTTTCATGCCCTATCAAACTAGATTTTAGGGAACCAATCACTCTCTCACTTTTAAAGTGGCCACACAGTATATTTTTGTATGTATAGGTTTTTCAGATAAAATCGAAGACCACCGAACATTTCTGCAATTTACCCCAAGAGGGCCTCCTCTGTTTAAATCTGTTCAGCTACCATCTTTAAGATGATGATTCATACTAGACACCTCACCTGTCTCTTGCTACCCAATCTTGATTGCTCACCCCAACTCAGAATCTAAACTACTAAAACCAAGGTCCTTATTTATTCCATCCACACACAGAGTCATCTTTATCTTTTAATATTTTGGCTTTTGTCAGTTCATTTTGTGTTTTCTGTAGTATTATTTAATCAATTTTTTTCCTGATTTAATGCTTATTTTGCTTCTGCTGCCCCCAATTTTACTCTTTCAGCAGAATATCTTTAGAGTTATGTTTGGAAATTCAGTTCTATGAGACGATGAAACCAAATTCATTTTAGTTCTTCTTGGGGCTAGTAAGAATTTCCAAAACATTTGCTGTGCACAGAGTAGTCATATGCTACTGCTTCTGTTTTCTTGAATGCTGAAGTTGAGTGACTTTGACCAACTGTTTATCAGTTATGAACCTTTTTATGTTAGGTCAATGGTTTGTCAACAGCTGCTCCACTGTAAAAGTTTCCATTTATTGGGTAGTATAAGGAGAAGAATTATAATAAAGAAGGTGGAAATTATACTCTGGTGCCTGAGAGCAGTTAAATGTCATGGTAAAAACACCAACAGAGTGTCCTAGAGAAGGAAAATGATTTTACCGCATGAATGCCTACCTCATTACACAGTGAAATATACCATCATGCATTTTGTGCCTTCATCATGTACTGTATGGGCTAGCGAAACCCTGTGTTTCATATAACAGCTGTTACAATGAATCTATTAAGTACTGCATCTCCACCTTTTTTTTTGTCTTTCTCTCTCTTTTTCAGGCACCAGCAAAACAGGGATGACTAATTCTGTTTTCTGATCTTTTCCATTAGTTATTTATTTATGTTTGTTCTGGGGCTATAGAAGATGGTGGGAGATGTGGGAGTGATTTTGCACATCAATGTTTCAAGATAGTACTAGTATAAAAGGCACTAATATAGCAAAGTATCTTCCCATAGGCACTAATTAAAAAGCAATAAGCTCACTTGAGAAGTGGTTGCTTCAGTACTCAATGCACTACAGTTTCTGTTCCCCTTCTTTCCCCTAAATAGTGCTACACATTAAAACATGAAACAAAATAAAGGTTGGAGAGGTGTAACTCATTGTCACAATCCAGAAAATCATTTCTCTGCCCCTGCTCCCCAGCGCACAGCATTGTACCACGAGCTATAGGATACAGCTAACATTTTCAAACTAATTAAGTCGCCTTACTTTGAAAGTGCTGAACTCCTGCAACTCCACTAGCCACAATGTCAGTCGTTGGTGCTCAAAACAGGCCACTGTAGCCCATAGAGTTAGTTTAGCATTTATTTTATTTAGCAGTAAAACAAGGAAACTACAGACCTGTACCTTGTAAGACACTGGCTTCAGCAGTTAACATAAGGCTTGCAGTCTATGAACTTTGGCACAGATAAATGGCCTAATGGTCACCCCTAAATTTTGAGGAACTGCGAATAGACGGCTTAAGGGGGAAGTTTGCCCATCAAGACATTAGCCAACCACAGGAACATGAGCTAACACCATGTTTTGGGTATTTTAAGAAAGATCATCTGCAGATGTCTAATCACAAAAGTGCCATGGCAACAAATTGATGTATATAATAATAAGTTGAAATCATTAATACACTAATCTACAGGAGAAGGGCACCCCTACATTAGTAGGGTGAGGAAACACAAATAAAGAATTGGGGAGAAACCCCTCTAAATATGCATCAGGCATAGTGGCATCATTGTATCATATTATAAAAGTTGAATCTCAGCCTGTGGGCAGGAGGGGAGAAAGATGTAACCCTTGGGAGGAGCCAGGTTGATGGCCACTGGTAATGATGAGGAAGGTGAAGGTACGAGGAAGATAACAGCTAACATTTCAGGTTGTTCTGCAAGAAATCGTGTGTGTATATGGATGTTCAGATGTACATTCTGTATTATCTCTGTCTACCTTGCTGGATCAGAGTGTTCGTGACTTTGCTAAATGTATTAATAAACTATTATACATAAAGAAGGGTTCCTAAAGTTTGAGTGTTGCAACTGTGCACATTGTGGTTCCCAACCAAACAGTAATTTTAATAATACTGGGCCTGATCTTGGCACAAGAACCTGTCAAACCTCAGAGTGATAACTGGGAATTCTTAAGTATCAATATAATTAAAACATAATCCATAGACCAGGCTACACCAGCGAGCGTGGTGCCTAAATATGGATTTAGATGCCTAACATCTGAAAAATGTGGACTATAGACATTAGGAAAATTGTTAGCTTCCATAAGAAAGCATCAAGCATTTGCTACTATCAGAGGCAGGATTTTGCACTAGATGGAGAAATCCTATGCTGAGGGCAAAATACCCCAGGCCTATTTGTCCTAAAGTGGGTTGCCAACCCCCTTGAGAAGGGTGGAATAAGAGGTTCTACATTTGGAGTCCAGAGTAACATTTTTCTCTTTCTGGTAGTGGTGATGGCTTAATGGCCTCAGGTTAAGGGTAGAAATACCTTGACTTCCTAGAACCATAAATTCAACTCCTTCCAGGGTCAGCTCAGGTCTCCATCTTCCAGTCAGAGACACTCTGAATTCAGTAAAGTGCATTTCATTAGACGAGCAATTTTCAAATGAGACTTTAAAAATGAAAGCTCTGATTCCTCATTATGGACAACTGGACATTAAAGAGAAGGGCTTTGTTTCTCCACCTCTGACTAAAGATTTCCCCTCCTAACCCTGTGCTGGATTTCAGTGGACATATTACTCATGCATATATAAATTATAAAGCACTTTCGGATAACAGGCACTATGTAAAAGTGCTATACTTATGATAATGAGTCATGCTGCCTGGTGGGGAAAGAGTCTATTTACTACATAGAGCCTCTCCTTAAAAGAGAAATCACTGAAGCAATACTAGGGAAAACAGAACTTTTCAAAGGATTGTATAGTTAGCCTGGTAATATAGCAGGTTCAGGAGCTGCCTGTCTGCTAAGGACAGCATATGTTCTGGAGGTGATATACTTGGTCTTGGGGGAGGAGGATAGATGGCCCTGAAAATATCCTTAACAGATGCATATTAGAGAGAGATTTACAGCATCTTTGTAAGTTGTTTTACAGTTCATCCTTCAGCACAGAAGTTGTGGATAGCGCTGGCAGCAGTGACTGGAGGCAGGATATGCAGCTGTCACCACAAAACTGGGATTGAGTTCTGCTCACCCCTCTAATCCTTAAGGTGAACTTCATTGGCAAGAACAGACTAGAGGGAGGAAATGAATGCCCAAGTTTGAATCCAGACAGGTGGCAACTCTAAATCTAGGAAGCTAAAATACCATTTCTGTAAATCTCATGGTGTAACTAATGCCAGCTTTCTTTTTTCTCATAAGACTTTTTAAATTCCATCACTGTTACTGGTGCCTGAATTGCACATACTAGAGTAAAATAAGCTGGTTAAGTTAACCAATGGAGCCTTCTCTTTATCTGTTCTACATAATATTTTTCTTCTGCAACACTCAGAGCTGTAGTAAGTTTCTGTTTGTTGCTTTCTTTGGTGATGGAAGTAGTGCTGCAGGAGGTGCTATTATTTTCTAAAACCTATTCCCAAAATTTCCATAAGTCCGAGGTGGAAAGTCTATTTCACAAAGTTGAGGGAAGAGGATTCCTTCACCCAGTACCATTTCCAATTATGAATAACTCAAGGTACTCTAAAACCTCTGCAGATAAACTGTACATGGAGCTCATTTTCCTCTCACACCCGCAAAAAATTACTGAAGTAAATGGCTACAGAGTAATCTGCCCTCCCCTAGTATAAAATGGGTGTAATTAGAGGAGAATTAGATCCTATACCTTTCCTGAAAATTATAAACCAAAATACACTTGTATTCTGTTTCTAAAGGGCTAAAGTAATTACTAGTCTTAAATTTGTAATATCGATAATATTACTGCAATATTCTTAATAGTTCATTGCTTCCACATTATCACTATTCCCCATGATCCTGTCCCTGCAGAGATGCATGTAGGTGGATCTCTGGGTTTGAAGGGAACCCCCATGAAATAAATAGGGTTTCATGTAGGCACAAGAGTCAGACTGTGTGGATGTCATTTTAGGGTCAGGATCCCAAGCTGTATAAGAAGAAAATGTGAGAGTAAAAATTATTTGTACTATACTACTGTTTACACTAAGTAAAGAAAAACCGCTGTTCTTTTAAACAAGTTAGGTAATTTGATTTGATTTGTCTCTATTGAGGACATCCTGAATGCATTCTAACTGAGTCCTTCAGAGTTAGAGAAACTCTATATACACTTACATAAAAAATGTACCAGTGGGGACAGATATCACTTCCCGCGAAAAGGACCCTATGTACACATGAACCTCCCCTTCCTATGAAGAGAGAGAGGTTTTTATTGCCTCTTCCATGGCACTATCCCTTCCTTCCTAAAGACTGCATGGGGTGGGAGTAGGAGCAGGTTGGGTGCAGTGTAGCTGGTGAAGACACTCACCTCCTTGCTCTTCTGTTCATCCCAGACACAAACAATAAATCCATCTGAAAGTTCATGCAACCTCAGCCACTCTACCAGGGTGGCAGAGGGCCATGAAACTTGCATAAATGGTCCTTTGCCTGCACTGGGTCCTGCAAGATTTGCAAAAATCTTGGAGAATCCATGGTTTCTACTTGTGAAACCCCTTGCTTATTTTAGGGGGGTGTCTACCTCTGCAAGAAATAGAATTCTATATAGAGAAAACTTTGTGATTATAATGGAATTTTCTCCATCCTCCATCCAGCCCACCAATCCACTTCCTTCTTTTGTTTTGGGCATGTGAGGAGTTCAGCTCATCCCATATTTCTGAATGACAGGAGAAACATTCAGGAAAAAAAACATTGCATATGAGCTTTTCATACAACACTATTCTCTCGTGTGGCGACCTATTTCCTAATGAATATCAAAGTCAACAAAACTTACAAAATACATACACTTTGTGTAAGAAACAATTGTGAATAAAATGAATCCCCAATCTCCTTGTTTCTTTTTATTTTACTTCTGGGGGATTTTTGTATCATTCCATTAAGTCTGGCAACCAGATGGTCAGCTAGAGAAAACAGTGACTCAGTGATAGACTTGCAGCCTCAACAATCTGAAAATGAGCAGATCCATATGTTTTCCTCCCCCTCCCCCTTTTTTTGGGTCAAAACTAGTCACTGTTAAACTGCTACCATTTTCTTTGCTCAAGATGTGGGATTTTGGGGGTATCTGTACACTTAGAAACTGAACACATAGGGGATAACTGAAATTCTAAACAATGTGGAGAGGTTAAAATAGTCCACCCCAATAGTTATATAATACAGTAGTAGCTAGTGCTCACTATCAGATATTGAAATACTGTAAATGATATCATTTAAGAATTTTTTGATCTACACTAAAAGATGAAAATAGAGATGGCTGGGACTAGTCAAAG
Source organism: Eretmochelys imbricata (assembly GCF_965152235.1). Classification (NCBI taxonomy): domain Eukaryota; kingdom Metazoa; phylum Chordata; order Testudines; family Cheloniidae; genus Eretmochelys; species Eretmochelys imbricata. The sequence continues at coordinate 122,462,634 of NC_135574.1, forward strand.
TTATTTATTTAAGGTTGTTTCCATAACTACCACCTATAGTTATGTATAAGCTGCGCTTCTTTACAAAGTTAGATTCTGATCCTACATTGGGGTAGCTATTCCTACACACTGAGTTTAAAATCTAATACATAAGCCATTTATCTGAGCTTTGTATAAAGAATCTTAGCTTCAAAACACTGGTCAAGAAATGAGGCCCCTCAAATATACTGGAAAAGTGGAATTGCATTTGTTTGAATATGCTTGGATCTCATCTGGTTTTAAAAGCTAAGTAAGGCTTGTTAGTACTCTATTACTTAGATGAGAATCTCCAAAGGGAAAAGAGCAGGCAGACAAATTATTTTAATACCCTTAATTTCGTGTCTACAGGCTACACATAAGATACTAACAGAAAGAACAGACATTGCTTTAGCTCAGTAGGTACAGTAGCCCTTTTTTTAAGAGAGGACCTCAGTCCAATTTCTCGCTGCAGCGGATTCTTCACAAATAAGTATAATCCTTCATTTAACGTTTACACACTTGGTTACCTCTCAGCACTCAGCCGTGTCACATCAGGCTTTACAATTTTTACTTAAAATTGACAGAATTCATTTATGCACTACCTGGTTTTATTATGGTTGTGGAAAAAGTGGCATTCGACATATTCCAGCAACAGCCATGCTTTTATCAAAATTTGCCATGATGCATCTATGATTTTACCTAAATTTTCTGACACATTACTGCCTGGTAATGACACAGTCAGCAAACATCGTCCAAATATCTGTTGTTCCTACAAAGTTAAAGCGAATGGGACTAGATTAGTTCTTTTCCTTTTTCCTCCTTTGTCTCCCACTTGTAAATCACATACACTCATTTTCCCTTTATCCCAGAAGTAGGGAGCAAAATTTAAATGTGGCTAATATTGTGATCTCACTTCACAAGCACACGGTAAGATCCTACTCAATGCACAGCAAATCCTGAGAAGTCATGTTTTGAATAAGAGAGCCACAAAACACCACTTTTCTTCAACATTATTGAAATACACTAGTGCCACGTCTACACTACAAAGTTACGTCAACTTTATGTAAGTCAACATCGAGCCTCCGATTTAAGCAAGTTGATCTTGCGTGTCCACACTAGACTCTTTGTGTCAGCAGAGTGCATCCTCACTAGCAGGTTTTGCATCAATGCACAGACCACTGCACTGTGGTTAGCTATCCCACAGTGCACTTAGCCAAGTGTAATTTTGGGTTGGGATTGCAGTGCCTTATGGGACCAAAATATTGGCACAGGTGGTTATGGGAACATGGCGTTAGCCTCCCTTTTCCCCTCCACTCCTGAAATCAATGGCAAACAAACCAAGCCTTTTTTGTAAGCCTGGGTTACCTGCGCAGACGCCATAGCATGATAAGCATGGACCCCGCTCAGCTGTACACTGGTGTGAGCATTACAAACACCTCATGCCTTATCCTGCAGTATTTACACAGTTAATACAGGAGCCACCATGCAGAATACTGTGATGCCATGCAAGTAGCCCTTCTGGAAGAGTAATTCCAGCAGGGTAATTCACAGTTGCTGGTGACAGTCACACATCACCTTGACATGGTTAAGCACTGTTTTTGGGCCCGGGAAAGAAGCATTGACTGGTAGGACTGCATCGTTAAGCAGCTTTGGGATGATGAGCAGTGGCTGCAGAACTTTCAAATGCATAAGACCACTTTCCAGGAATTGTGTGAAGAGCTTTCCTGAGCCCTGAAGCACAGCGATTAAATGAGAGCTGCTGTGACACTGGAGAAGCGAGTTGTGATAGCTCTGTGGAAGCGTGCTGTGCCAGACTGCTATAGGTCAGTGGGGCATGAATTTGAAGTGGGTAAATCTACTGTAAGATCTGTTGTGATCCAAGTTTGCAGGGCCATTATCACACTTCTGCTAAGAAGGGTAGTGACTCTGGGAAACGTGCAGGACATAGTGGATAGTTTTGCCATGATGGGGTTCCCTAACCGCGGCAGGGCGATAGACAAAATGCATAACTCTATCTTAGTGCCAGACCACCTTGTCAAACAGTACATAAACCAAAAGGGGTACTTTTAAATGGTGTTGCAAGCGCTGGTGGATCACAGTAGCTGTTTCACCGACATCAACATGGGATGGTTGGGAAAGATGCATGACACGTGCATCTTTAGGAACAGAGGTCTGTTCAGAAAGCTGCAAGCAGGAACTTTCTTTCCAGACTGCAAAATAACCATTGGTGATGTTGAAATGCCAATCGTGATCCTGGGAGACCCAGCCTACCCCTTGCTCCCATGGCTCATGAAGCCATACACTGGCAGCCTGGACAGCAGTAATGACGAGTTCAACCATAGACTGAGCAAATGCAGAATGGTGGTGAAATGTGCCTTTGGACGTTTAAAAGATTGCTTGCGCTGTTTGCTTACTAGGTTAGACCTCAGCGAAAGCAATATCCCCATTGTTATTGCTGCCTGCTGTGTGCTCCATAATATCTGTGAAACAAAGAGAGAAAAGGTTTCAGAGTAACAGCCTTGTTAGTCTGTATTCGCAAAAAGAAAAGGAGTACTTGTGGCACCTTAGAGATTAACCAATTTATTTAGTCTCGAAGGTGCCGCAAGTACTCCTTTTCTTCTTAAAGAGAGAAAAGTTTCCGGCAGGGTGGGGGGTTGAGGCAGATCGCCTGGCAGCCAATTTTGAGGAGCCAGACACCAGGGCAATGAGAAGAGCACATCGAGGGGCTCCGCGTCTCCATGAGGCTTTGAAAATCAGTTTCAGCAATGACCTAGAGTAATGTGACCGTTTTTGTGTTGTTCCTTACCGAACTGTCCTCTCCATTGCATTTCTCCCCGTAAACTCCACCCACACCAACCACTGTGTGTTAAATGAATAAAGAGCCTTTTCTTCTCAAACCATTAATTTTTATTATGCATACAAACATACAGAGACAGCAAAGAAGACCTGGGGCAAAAGGGCTGACAACACTGTGTAGGGAGAAACAAGGAAAGTTTGCTTACAGATGCACTGTAATAACAATCGAAGGTGTGGGAATGGGCGCCTTCTGGTTTTTGTACCTTCTCTTGGTGTTGAGTGCAAGAGATGCCAAACTTCCTCCCCACCCCTCATTTCATAGGACATTTGAGGAAGACGGATGGAGAACTGGACGATGATGGCAGAAGGTTCAGCATAGGCTGCAGAGGGACTCTAGCATCCAGCTGCCTTTCTTGAATCTCAACCAGACATCTCAACATGTCTGATTGCTCCTTCATAATCCACAACATCTCTTCCTGTGTGGCACACTCTTGTTCCCTGCATGCTCTCCCGTCCTCCCTGTCCATGTCCAGGTTCTCAGACAGTGTAATCCTCACTACACCCAATTTTTTGTTCAGATTAAACATAAAAAATAATAGCATGTAACCCCTACAATTTGATTGGAAATGTGTACTCACCAGAGGTGTCTTCCCTGGCATCATGCTCTGCCACCAACTGGTCCTGTGAAGGGATGGGCTACAAGGTTAAAAGCAGTTCTTGGCAGTCAGGAAGAATGGATCCTCTGCTTGCCTGCCTCACATTCTCCTCCTCCTCTTCAACAATGTCCTCCTCATTGTTGCTCGAGGTTGCCCGGAGCTCCTGGGAGGTATCCATGGAGCGTTTTGGGGTAGTAGTGGGGTCGCCACCAAGAATCGCATGCAGTTCCTCATAAAAGTAGCATGTCTGTGGGGCAGAACCAGAATGACTGTTCGCCTCCCTTGTCTTCTGGTACACTTGCTGAAGCTCCTTTATTTTCACGTGACACTGCTGTGTGTCCCTGGTGTAGCCCTTCTCCCCCATGCCCTGCGTGATCTCGGCATAGATGTCAGCATTTCTTCTGCTGGATTGAAGCTCAGGCTGCACAGACTCTTCTCTGCACACAGCAATAAGATCCACCACCTCCTGTGTGGTCCATGCTGGAGCACGTTTGCAGCCTGGAATCTCCATGATCAGCTGTGCTGGAGAGCTCTCCATGCTCATCAAACAGGGAATGAAAATTCAGAAGTTCCTGGGGCTTTAACAGGGGAGTGGCTGTTTCCTGTGTACCTGGCTGACATGTGGAGTTGAAAGGGCTCTCTAGAGCAGTCACAGTGGAACAGTCACAGTGGGACACCTCTTGGAGGCCAATTCATTCGAATTACACAACACAGTGTCTACACTATCCCTGTGTCGACCCATGGATGTCAAATCAAGCACTACGCCTCTTGTGGAGGTGGAGTACAGAAGTCAACTTAATAGGCCACTTAAGTCGGTGGAAGGGACTCAGTAGTGTAGGCACATACATTATGAGATTGACTTAATGCGGCTTATGTCAACCTACGTTTGTAGTGTAGACCAGGCCTAGGTAGAAGTAAAGGCAAAGAAGAGCTCTTAAATATCAAGTAAAGCCAGTAAAGCAAAAATATTTTAGCTAAATTGATACCTCTCCCTCTGTAGCTGAAAGTGAAAATAAAACAATAGCTGGAAAATAATGCATTTTTAAGCCTCTTATAGCTCAGATACTTAAGTAAAGAAAACCATCTAAAGTGTCATTTTCTCTTTATATTGTTTTGTCATTTAAATTTGAACTCTATAAAATAAAGCATCCTTCACTGGTATTAATATTGCCAATGTGTGAGCATTGTTACTGTTTTCCCGTACTCTTGAAAGGTTGAGAAAATGGCTTTTTTCACTAGCAAACTCAGCGCGAAGCTCAGAATCTCACAACAAAACCAAACAAGCCACTGTTGGTTACCTAGCCTTTTCTAACAACAGCTTAGACTCAAAGAGTCTAGTCTCACATTCCTTTTAATTAGCTTGGCTGTACAGATAGGGTAAAAAGATGTCTAACTTACTATAACAGCAACTAAATAATTGTGAATGCATGTTAAGAGATTGTTATCATGAGGTCAAGACCTACCAGCAAATTAAAGGAGAGCAGAAAAATCTGGCCTTTAATGTTCATTCAAAAGTGTGACAGTGACGAAGATTTAGTTTATTATTTATATTTTAAAATCCCTGACTTTTATAACTCATGCTATAGTTGCTATAAAGAATTCAGGTGTTCTTTGTTTATTGGCATTCCATCTCATGAGAATGGTAATCCAATAGTAATAGTTTCTGCTGCTTAAAATGGAGTATTCTGGCAGATTTTTAAAAAATAAGAGTTATAGGTCCTACACTTCTGGAAGCCTCCTTGCTTAAATTAATTTGTTTTGTTTCTCTCTCTCTCTCGTAATGATGAGTATATTTTGAATACTTTATAATGTAATAGGACCATTTACTGATTTTTCTTAGCTTAGAATAATGAACCATTGCACTCATGATGCCTTATTAGTATATGTTATACTCATGGACTCACAGTTTCTGCCTTTTCCAGGACTGAGGAGTAGAGCTGGATGGAAAATGGAAATCATTTCTTGCCAGAGATAGAGGAGATGTGATTTTAAGGGGCAATCCACAATTTTTCATGGAAAGGGATTTTAAGAAAATATCATTTTGAGAGAACCGACACATTTTTTTGGCTTCCCGGCTACCTGCTTGGACAGGAGCTGGAGAGGCAAAGAGCTGGGGCACTTAGCCTCTCTGGCCCCAGAGCTTCAGGGGAGGATGAGCACCCTGGCTACTTGTTGGTCTGGAGCTGGAGCTGGGGGAAGGTGAGTAGCTGAGAGCCAGGATGCTCAGCCTTGGCAGCGTTCCAGGTGGGCAGACAGGGAACCATCATGTCCATTTCCTTGCAAAAAAATAAATCTATTTTTTTTTTGGCAACACTTAAATTTCCCCACAAAAAATTTTGATTTTGCCAAAAGAATATTTTCGGTAGGAAAATCATTTTAATGGAATATTCCCAACCAGCTCAACTGAGGAGGATGTCATCGCATTTGGGAAAACATACTTGGAAGGAATCCAGACTTCAGTGTCCTGTTTAAGTAAACACAAGCCCTGTTTAATATGGACTTGCTGTTCTTTACCTTGTAATGCTTCTCAGGCAAACTGAAGGTTGTGGGGCACCTCACTACCATCTGCCCTTAGTGTGCGGAAGTCTTGTCTGTGGCTGTTGTGGATCAGGTCCCTGAAACCACCGGTATCTGGAAACACAAGCACTGTCTCCTGGGCCTCCGAAGGTCGGTTGGTCGCTCTGTCTCTCTACCTCTCTCTCTCTACAAGTTAGTGGTAAGCATGCACCAATACCCAAGTCCTCCGAGCATCCCGCTGAGTGCTCAGCCCCTGATCCACTGAATACTTACAGAACTTTCTGATATGCTGTTCTCAGAGGCATAGTACCTCCCAGCTTGTAAGATTCAACTCAGGATCACCACTCTACTTAACACAGGTTTAAGAGTAACAGCCGTGTTAGCCTGTATTCGCAAAAAGAAAAGGAGTGACAGGACTAACAAAGAAAATAACAGAACGCCACTAGCCGTCACCTTCAGCCCCCAACTAAAACCCCTCCAACGCATTATTAAGGATCTACAACCTATCCTGAAGGATGACCCAACACTCTCACAAATCTTGGGAGACAGGCCAGTCCTTGCCTATAGACAGCCCACCAACCTGAAGCAAATACTCACCAGCAACCACATACCACACAACAGAACCACTAACCCAGGAGCCTATCCTTGCAACAAAGCCCGTTGCCAACTGTGCCCACATATCTATTCAGGGGACACCATCACAGGGCTTAATAACATCAGCCACACTATCAGAGGCTCGTTCACCTGCACATCCACCAATGTGATATATGACATCATGTGCCAGCAATGCCCCTCTGCCATGTACATTGGTCAAACTGGACAGTCTCTATGTAACAGAACACACAAAAGGACACAAATCAGATGTCAAGAATTATAACATTCAGAAACCAGTCGGAGAACACTTCAATCTCTCTGGTCACGTGATTACAGACATGAACGTTGCGATATTACAACAGAAAAACTTCAAATTCAGACTCCAGCGAGAAACTGCTGAATTGGAATTCATTTGCAAATTGGATACAATTAATTTAGGCTTGAATAGAGACTGGGAGTGGCTAAGTCATTATGCAAGGTAACCTATTTCCCCTTGTTTTCCTAACCCTCTCCCCCCCTTCCTCAGACGTTCTTGTTAAACCCTGGATTTGTGCTGGAAATGGCCCACCTTGATTAGCATACACATTGTAAGGAGAGTGACCACTTTAGATAAGCTATTACCAACAGGAGAGTGGGTTTGTGTGTGGGGGGGGGGAGAAAACCTGGATTTGTGCTGGAAATGGCCCACCTTGATTATCATACACATTGTAAGGAGAGTGATCACTTTAGATAAGCTATTACCAACAGGAGAATGGGTTTGTTTGGGGGGGGGGTTTGGGGGGGGAGAGAAAACCTCGATTTGTGCTGGAAATGGCCCAACTTGATTATCATACACATTGTAAGGAGAGTGATCACTTTACATAAGCTATTACCAGCAGGAGAGTGGGGTGGGGGGAGAGAAAACCTTTTGTAGTGATAAACACCCATTTTTTCATGATTTGTGTGTATAAAAACAAACATCTTCTGTATTTTTCACAGTATGCATCCGATGAAGTGAGCTGTAGCTCACGAAAGCTTATGCTCAAATAAATTGGTTAGTCTCTAAGGTGCCACAAGTACTCCTTTTCTACTTAACACATCACACTTTATATATAGACATATATTTACACAGAGTAAGAGAGATACAATAAGAATAGGGTTATCATCAAAGAACAGAGAGCAGAGTGAAAATACTGGAAACAAATTGTTACATATAAAACAAAATCATAAAGCGCTTTCTAGAGATTAACCTTAACTAACTGGCATTCCTCTGTCTCCTACAAGATAGCTAACTGCAAGTCCTTTTCCTAGCATTTTCAACCGTCTTCCAGTTGTCATCAAGAGGTCCTTGGGTAACATACCTCCTAGCAGGTAATTGTTCTCTCTTTAGTCTTATTCACTTCACAATTTACAAGTCCTATTTATGATACACCTCTCCCAACAGAAGGTCATTGTACCCTTCAAATATTAGAACACCAAAATGTACATGAAGCTGAGGTTACAGTCACATTGCTTTCCTAGATCTTTGAGCTTGTTTGTATCCCTAACCCATCTGAAATGGAGATTTTTGATTCCCAGAGCCAGAAGTGTTTGAGATATGCTAGCAACAGTTAATTAATATAGTGAATTTCTCTGTCTTCTTCCAAAAGCTATAAGCTGAAAAGCCAGGTTAAACAACCAACAGCACAGGGCCTAGGTGCTGAGGTTTTTTTATTCATATTCTTTCAGTATTGTTTGTCCTCTGATTCCCTTAGACACATGTGGCCTGAGAATTTTTAATAAAAACATGTTCTATGTAAAATATCTAGCATGAATCTTTGTAAAACTAACACTTTTAGATACTGAGTTCTGATAAACATTTTATCAAGTCTCTGAAGTTTAAATATATAGTTCAACCATTGTTATGTACAAGAATTTGAAAGCAAAAACCAAAACTAACAAATAAACCTTTCCTCATGCAGCCATACTACCTTAGGCCAGATCTACATTGCAAAGTTTTTATCAACACAGCTATGTTGGTTAGGAGTGGGGGACGGGAGGGAACCACACTCATAATGAAGACAGCCATGCTGGCAAATTCCTCACCCCATCTGTTTGTCCATCTAGTTTGTCATCCATGGAAGTGCTTAACTATGCCAACAAAAACTCCTTTAGTCAGTATAAGCTATGTCTCCAGAGAGGGTTGTTTGTTGTTACAGCTACACCGCCAAAGACTTTGTAGGTAGACTAGCCCTTAGACCTTGCTTAAACCCAAAAGCTGTGTTGCTTTTACTATACTGGCATAGTTAAACATCGTAAGAGTGATACAACCACCTGAGCACGGAGGCAGTTATACCAGTATTAAAGTGTGTATAGTCATATAGCTTATTCCCATATGGAAAAGGAAATGAGCTATACTGGTATAAAGCATCTTTATGTTGCTGTAGCTGCATCCACAGTTGAGGTTGTACTTCTATAACTATTTTTAGTTATAGAAAAACACAAAACAAAATAAAAACCTGACACAATAATCAAAATAATTATACCGTTACAAAATCTGTATGTAGACCAGGCCCTAGACTGCACACATACCCCATGCCCGTAAACAATACAGTTAATACCAGTAAAAAATTTAACGAGAGACCAAGTCTAATTTTTGAGATAAACCAGTGTGACCTTGGACTGTACCCTAGATTTAAGCAGTCTGAACTGGTCAGGAGGGCTAAACCTGATCTATATTATGGCTCCAACTGGTTTTAAAATAGATTTGAATTTTGGGGGAAATTTCTGCAGTGCAGACTTCGGGGCTTACTTATGTTGTTTTAAGCACTGAGCTATTACCTTCATCTTATTTTAGAAAAGTGCTCAACTGTAGCCTATTTCAATTAATTTATTTTCAGGTTTTTTGCACTTCTGCTACAATACTTTAAGAAACAGTTATTTGTTATCTTTTAGCCCTAGTGCTACCTGATGCTTCAGAAACCTCCTGGTCTTAAAAATTATCAAAAGTGACTGGGGCCTTAGACGTTCTTTAATATTCATCTTGATGAAAAAAGTTGAAATAATGAAACAATAATTAAGCTTGAGCACATTCTTGTTGTACCTGTAACTATCTAAGGAACAATACTAGAGCAGGGGTTCCCAAACTTGGTTCGCGGCTTGTTCAGGGTAAGCCCCTGGCGGGCCGTGAGACACTTTGTTTACCTGAGTGTCTGCAGGTATGGCCGCTCGCAGCTCCCAGTGGCCGCGGTTTGCCGTTTCTGGCAAATGGGAGCTGCGGGAAGTGGTGGCCTGGCCCGCGCCACTTCCCACAGCTCTCATTGGCTGGGAACGGCGAACCACGGCCACTGGGAACTGCGAGCAGCCGTACCTGCGGATGCTCAGGTAAACAAAGTGTCTTGTGGCCTGCCAGGGGCTTCCCTGAACAACCTGCAAAACAAGTTTGGGAACCCCTGTACTAGAGATACAGAAGTTTGGCTTTACTTTAATAAAGAAACACTTGGGAGGGGAACACAAATATTTAAAAACACAAAGCTTAAGATGTCAACTTGCACAATACAGAAAACATGACACTAATATTTCGATGTAGCACTAGATTCACCCCAACTGTTGCTAGTTGCACCTCCCTGCATCAGTGAGGGCCCACGTATTGGAGGGAGGATTCACCTCAAAAGAGGGCAAGAGCTTTTCTATGGAGAGAAGGCACCCAGTAGGAATAGCTAAAGGGACCACACTGGAAGAGGCTGCCAAACCAGTATTTTCAGTATATGTATCCTCTGACACCCTAGTCTCCTCTTGCCTGGCCAGTACCTTCCACTTTGTGGGTCATGCTATCTGTCTGCAGACATCCCACAGGAAAGGAGATGGTGGCAGAAAGTCCATTGGAAAGCCAGCCAGAAAGAGCTTTGTGCCCTAATTCCACACCAACATGAATTAGGGGTGAATTCAGCCTGTACTCATTTCTTCCTTTGTTCCAAGTGTTTATAGTGTAATTAGAAATAAAGCATGATTTAACACTGGTGGTTTATCCATGATACGTGTATATTAGGGTAAGGTGTGAATATTCAATCAATGTTCTTACACCTGCCTGAAATCAACACATGCATTATGGACTGCTATTGTGTCAAGCATCTAATTTTTGTATTGTGTGTTATTGTTGGCATCTAGAATAGAAATGACAAATTGGTCTTGCTTTGACAGGAAGATTAAACAAATTGATTCAACAATAAAACGTGCAAAGGCAGAGAGCCTGATCCTACCAGATGGCAAGTGCCCCCATGGACTTCAACAGGAGTTGAGAGCACTGAGCACCTCACAAGAGGTGCTGAATACTTTGGAGGATTGGATCCAGAGTGTCTCTATGCATGTGGATTTGGAACAGAGTAATTGAAATGCAACAAAGCTTTCAAACAAATAGAAAAAGACTTCCCTATGGTTTTGAACTTGGTATTTTTTATCATAAACTTTGGGTGACATACCAACTGTTGGGGGGGGAGGGGAGGGGCCAGCGGACAGCTATGCATTGAATTGACCAGGATACACCTTCTTATTAGCCCAACTGTTTTTGCCAGTCATTGGGATTCACAGAGCATTTGCTTCAGAAGCTCATGGAAAAACATAATCTGCAAGTAAATTAGGTGATTTTGTTTTCCCTACTAATTTTTGTCAGTTTTCACCTAGGCTGAAGCAACCTGATCCAGGCTCCATTCCAGGGCAGTTTTACATCTCCGAATGACTTGAACTGGTGCATAGCACTGAATTCATTTTTTCTCTTTCTAAGAATTGGTATTTTTCCATATTTTAAAACACTTTGTAGCATGTAATCTCGCTGGGACCACATATCATACTAAATTGCCAAGTACTATAAATCATTCATAGTCACAGCCCAGTACTTGTTTACCCAGTTTAGCTAATGAATTAGACGTAAAATGTACTGGCTCTTGTCCCATTTTAAAAAAAACCCTGCATGTTATTTTTCCCCCAGAGGCAAGACTGTTTCCTTTGCAAAGGATATTTTAAATCTAAGAATTTTTTCTGTTGTCTCTAACAGATAAACTGTTCATATTAAATGAAAATTGCCTCTGCGAATAAAAACCCACTTATTTTTATGCACTGTATGTACATGCATTAAATATGTGATCAAAACAATTTATGTTGTACATAATTAAACACGTCTTAAGTGACTACCCAAGGGATCAGAAAAAAAGAAAAAAGGCAGCCACAAGTTTTACTCAAACTGTACTGGAAGCCATGAGGATATTTAAAGTAGTCTGTTCTAACAGTAAAAAGAAAAGGAGTACTTGTGGCACCTTAGAGACTAACCAATTTATTTGAGCATGAGCTGTAGCTCACGAAAGCTCATGCTCAAATAAATTGGTTAGTCTCTAAGGTGCCACAAGTACTCCTTTTCTTTTTGCGAATACAGACTAACACGGCTGTTACTCTGAAACCTGTTCTAACAGTGTGGCTTTTGGAGGGGAACCTTAATGTAAGTTACACTGTACAGTATAGATATGATATTCTGGGTTGAAGTGGCACAGCACAGAACTCCCAGCCTGCGGGAAGGGAAAGCTAAGGTGACCTTTAAGACATCTTTGTGCTCTCCCAGTCTCAGGCTGGCCCAAGGGATGATAATGCCTGCCCCTCTCCTCCCCCCCTCCAACAGTTGGTATGATAATTTAGCCTGGGGCTAAATTACAGCAACCTTCCCAGGCCGCTCTGTGGGCCATAGCCCTCAGAATCTCTGCAGTACTACCTGCTGCAGCCTAGCCCCTGACATGCCCTTCCTTCCCACCCCCTACATCCTAGTTTGAGAGGGGGTTCTCAGAAAACAGCCTTATGGCTGTTTTCCACCATGCCTGCACTGGGGTAAATCCTTCCCTAGCTGCAACTGAGGTCCAGATTTACAATGGGACTTACACACCTAAAGAAGCCGATAGGTGCCTAAGTCCAGCATTTAGGTACCACTAATATTCATGAAGCCATCACTTGGATGCTACCTCACTCTGTAGATGCATAAATCTCCATGGCCACCTAAGTTTCAACTACTACATAAGAGCAAAGCCATTCAAACCCTAACGCCGAAACCCTGCCAAGATTCTCAAACTCGGCATTCCTCGCCTATCTCACCTGTGGGGCCCGATCCGGTCGTTCTGCTCAAAGCATACCTACCCTGCACAACAGAAAGCCAGGGTGAGCAGATGGTGAATTTTGGGGATGAGTTGGGTGGCATGTATCCCACAACAGCCAACAGTAAAATGGGTGTGACATTCACCACCACAGTAAAAGAGCCAGGTCTGAATCCTCAATCTGCCTAACTTGAACCTGAATCTCCAACAACTGAATCTCCAGCCCTAACCATTGGGCTACAGAGTCTTTTTTATTTTTTTAACTTTAGTCCAATGAATATTTAATTATTTGTACAAAGTGGAGCAGCTTCAATAGGAGGCATTAAGAAAGACCCACCTCATCGTATCCACTAATCTGGTGGTTAGGTTACTCATGCGGGATGTGGGAGACCTGGGTTCAAGACCTTGCTCCAAACGAGGCAGAATATGGATTTGAAAATAGGTCTCCCACATCCCAAGTGAGTGTTCTAACCAGTGAACAATTGGCTATAATAGGGTAGATTTCTTTATTGTGGTCTGCCTCTGAGTTTTCATGAAAAAGGCATCTAAGGCAGGTCAGCCCTAAGTCCAAGAGAGGATTCACAGTTGAGACTCCTGAGTGGAGGAAGGAACCTCGTTTGGACTGTCAGTCAGACACCTAAGGCCCACATCAATGGCATTTAGGCACCTAAGTCTCTTTGTTGATCTGGGCCCTTAGCCCTCCCCTTTCTTCTGCATTTCACGTCTTCCTAATGTAAGGGGTTCCCCGCTCATCTTGCTGGCTTCTGAAAATCTCTTTCTTTTGCAGCTAAGTCTCCCCATACAATGCACAGTGTGCCTGGGCCCCTAACTTGAGGCTGTGAATTCCACTGGGCTGCAGGGCACCTAGGAGTTAGGTGCTGAAATGCCTATGTCCCCCTTGCGAGTCTACCCTAGGGCTTTTAGAGCCCTTTTATGCTGCTCTGGCTGTTTTACCTTCATAAAGGGGCCACAGTAAGGGTGAGGATCTCACCCTAGACGTTCAGTATAGATAAGAATGTTAATAGCAATGGTAATTAATCGCAATGGTAATATTTATTTTCTAAAAGCAAGATATTACATATAATATTCTCTGTTAGCCAGTATGACAAATTAGCATTACAGAACCACTTCAAAGGAGGCACGGGTCAGGGGGAGAGGGAGAGTCAGAAAAAAGTCTTAATGTATAAACTCTTTGGAGTAGTGAACATGTCATCTGTATGTATATAGCACTTAACAGGATGGGGCCTGATCATGATTGGAGTCTCTGAGTGTTACAGTAATATAGTTTAGTTATTATTATTTCTTTTGTGGTTGCCTTTGTGGGGTAATAAATCAGATACAGAATAATCTAGTTTCCCTGGGAAAAACCACAGATATGAAAGAGGGCTGAACACAATTTTTCTTTTTAAAAAGAGAAATGAAGACTTTTGAAGGAAAACACTGAGGCTACATCTACACTGCAATAAAGCAAGAGCGGCATGGCCACAGATGGCCCAGGTCAGCTGACTTGAGCTCATGGGACTTGCGCTGCAGGGCTATAAAATTGCAATGTAGACATTTAGGATCATGCTGGAGCTCAGGCTCTGAGACCCCGGGGGGGGAGAGTCGAGGGGGGTCTCAGAGGCCAGGCTCCAGCCCGTGCACGAATGTCTACACTGCTATTTTTACCCCCAAAGCCTGAGCCCTGCAAGCCCAAGTCAGCTGACCCAGGCTTGGCGACTTGGGCCTGCGGGGTTTTATCTTTTGTCTGGTTATTTACACTGGTGTAAATCAGATGTGACTCCACAGATGTCAAAAATGAAGGTTAAGTAACATCAGAATCAGACTTGGAGGGTTTTGTTTCTGACACCATGTAACAGTTCTTAGAACACAAATAATTCTCACTTGTCATTCTGCCTTTGTTGCTGCAAGAAATTATATCATCTTAATTAAAAGAGCAGTTACTGCTGATCTTTTTCAAAATCCACGGTTAGCTCCCCAACTGAGACACACTGAAATCAACAAGTAGACAGTAAGGAAGACTGTATGGTAGACTTGGCATGAATTCTAGAAATAGAATTCTGAACACAATACCGTGAATAACTGCAGTCATAAAAGTTCTGTGCTCTGTCTGGGCTCGCTTATATAGCAATGGAGCTTACTTTAGTGTGTTAGGAAAATACCCCTCCTCAGATGGCTACATACATGTGTGGCCAACCAAATTATTCCCTTTTCTAAGGGCGACCCTGACCACTCCATCTGTTATATGACAAAGGTGAATGAGACAGGGAGATGCTTAGAACATGCTCACTTACACTAACATCCTACCCAGGCTGGGCTTGCATTCAGCTGGTGCACAGCAATATGGGTTACCAGAACCCCTCTCAAGCTGCTGTCTTGTTCTCCAGAATCTCAGCTTTCATTTAAAAAAAAATAAAATAAACGGTACATCCCTAGCTGTCATAAATATAAAGGGAAGGGTAAACCCCTTTGAAATCCCTCCTGGCCAGGGGAAAGCTCCTCTCACCTGTAAAGGGTTAAGAAGCTAAAGGGAACCTCGCTGGCACCTGACCAAAATGACCAATGAGGAGACAAGATACTTTCAAAAGCTGGGAGGAGGGAGAGAAACAAAGGGTCTGTGTCAGTCTGTATGCTGGGTCTTGGCCAGGGATAGACCAGGAATGGAGTCTTAGAACTTTTAGTAAGTAATCTAGCTACGTATGTGTTAGATTATGATTTCTTTAAATGGCTGAGAAAAGAATTGTGCTGAATAGAATAACTATTTCTGTCTGTGTATCTTTTTTGTAACTTAAGGTTTTGCCTAGAGGGGTTCTCTATGTTTTTGAATCTAATTACCCTGTAGGATATCTACCATCCTGATTTTACAGGGGGGATTTCTTTATTTCTATTTACTTCTATTTTTTATTAAAAGTCTTCTTGTAAAAAACTGAATGCTTTTTCATTGTTCTCAGATCCAAGGGTTTGGGTCTGTGATCACCTATGCAAATTGGTGAGGCTTTTTATCCAACATTTCCCAGGAAAGGGGGGGGTGCAAGTGTTGGGAGGATTATTCATTGTTCTTAAGATCCAAGGGTCTGGGTCTGTAGTCACCTAGGCAAATTGGTGAGGCTTTTTACCAAATCTTGCCCAGGAAGTGGGGTGCAAGGTTTTGGGAAGTATTTTGGGGGGAAGGACGCGTCCAAACAGCTCTTCCCCAGTAACCAGTATTAGTTTGGTGGTGGTAGCGGCCAGTCCAAGGACAACGGGTGGAATATTTTGTACCTTGGGGAAGTTTTGACCTAAGCTGGTAAAGATAAGCTTAGGAGGTTTTTCATGCAGGTCCCCACATCTGTACCCTAGAGTTCAGAGTGGGGGAGGAACCTTGACACTAGCTTTTATGGTTGTGAAGAAAACATCAAAAATGTATAGACATTGCAGAGATGTCTGTTTGAATCTATAGAGAGCCTGGAAAAACAGCTCTGACAGGTGTGAGTTACATCATTCATCTCAGTGAGGAGTTAACTCAAATTCTCAGTGATGATAATTTAAATATCAGCATAAGTAATGGAATAGTTACCAAGGTAAGAAAGGAAAGGGTAAATCATAGATCTGTACAATTTTACTGTCAGAAATCTCTCATTGGCTTAATGTACAAAGGGCAATTTAATACTTTCACACACATTTGCTGCTGTGGTCAAATCTAAGAGGAAGACCAGGGTCTACTTAGAACAGCTAATACACATAAAAACTACAACTTGCCTTTGTACACAAGGATTTTAATACATATGAACATATTAGCTAACATGTAAAAAGTAGGGCTGTCAAGCGATTAAAAAAATTAATCGCACTTAAAAAATTAATCACATTGTTAAACAATAATAGAATACCATTTATTTAAATATTTTTGGATGTTTTCTATATTTTCAAATATATTCATTTCAATTACAACACAGAGTACAAAGTGTACAGTG
The DNA here is from genome assembly GCF_965152235.1 of Eretmochelys imbricata. Taxonomy (NCBI): domain Eukaryota; kingdom Metazoa; phylum Chordata; order Testudines; family Cheloniidae; genus Eretmochelys; species Eretmochelys imbricata. Next base: position 122,479,230 of record NC_135574.1, read on the forward strand.
CTCACGTTATATTTATTTTTATTACAAATATTTGCACAGTAAAAAACAAAAGAAATAGTATTTTTCAATTCACGCAATACAAGTACTGTAGTGCAATCTCTTTATCATGAAAGTTGAACTTACAGATGTAGAATTATGTACAAAAAATAGCTGCATTCAAAAATAAAACAATGTAAAATTTTACAGCCTGCAAGTCCACTCAGTCCTCCTTCTTGTTCAGCCAATCACTTAGACAAACAAGTTTGTTTACATTTGTAGGAGATAATGCAGCCTGCTTTTTGTTTATAATGTCACCTGAAAGTGAGAACAGGCATTCTCATGGCACTGTTGTAGCCGGTGTCACAAGATATTTACATGTCAGATGCGCTAAAGATTCATATGTCTCTTCATTTTTCAACCACCATTCTAGGGGACATGCGTCCATGCTGATGACAGGTTCTGCTCAATAACAATCCAAAAGCAGCTTTCTTTTTGGTGGTTTAGGTTCTGTAGTTTCTGCATCAGAGTGTTGCTCTTTTAAGACTTCTGAGAGCACGCTTCACACGTCATCCCTCTCAGATTTTGGAAGGCACTTCAGATTCTTAAACCTTGGGTCCAGTGCTGTAGCTACTTTTAGAAATCTCACATTGGTACTTTCTTTGTGTTTTGTCAAATCTGCAGTGAAAGTGTTCTTAAAATGAACAACATGTGCTAAGCCATCATCCGAGACTGCTATGACGTGAAATACATGGCAGAATGTGGGTAAAACAGAACAGGGGACATACAACTCTCCCCCAAGGAGTTCAATCAGAAATTTAATCAACACATTTTTTTTAATGAGAGTCATCAACATAGAAGCAGGTCTGCTGGAATGGTGGCTGAAGCATAAAGGGGCATACAAATGTTTAGCATATCTGGCACATAAATACCTTGCAATGCCAGCTACAAAAGTGCCATCCAAATGCCTGTTCTCACTTTCTGGTGACATTGTAAATAAGAAGAGGGCAACATGAGCTCCTGTAAATGTAAACAAACTTGTTTGTCTTAGCAATTGGCTGAACAAGAAGTAGAACTGAGTGGCCTTGTAGGCTCTGAAGTTTTACATTGTTTTGGTTTTGAGTGCAGTTATGTAACAAAAAAAACTCTACATTTATAAGTTGCACTTCAAAGAGATTGCACTACAGTACTTGTATGAGTTGAATTGAAAAATACTACTTCTTTTGTTTATAATTTTTATACAGCAAATATTTATAATAAAAAATAATATACACTTCGATTTCAATTACAACACAGAATACAATATATATGAAAATGTAGAAAAACATCCAAAATATTTAAGAAATTTAAATTGGTATTCTATTGTTTAACAGTGCGATTAAAACTGCAATTAATCATGATTAATTTTTTTAATCATGATTTAATTTTTTTGAGTTAATCGCAAGTTAACTGCGATTAATTGACAGCCCTAGTAAAAAACAAATTTTTGCTATTGCAGACAAGGCCATGTTTGTGCTACAAACAAGGGGCATTTAAGAGATGCCATCATTTATTTCTACCCCACTCTCTTGTTAAGAAGGAAGTAGGCCCAATGGGCATAGCAGAGCAAGTGGGCATATTCAAGCTCCACTGTGTGGGAGCCAAACTCAAAGAACACAGAAACCACATTATCATATTTTGACATCCACACAGTCTACTGTGAGTGGTGTCACATTTTGGTGACTCACATGGCTGGAGATTATTTTGTGGGTTGAACTTGGAAGAGTATGACCAGGTTTTTTCTCCCACAATCTGATTCTTGTCCCTAGCTGACTGTTACGCATCCAAAAAGAGGCTTAAAGAGGCCACAGAATCCAAAGACATCTCCCTGGCTCGCTGTTCTGAAAAAACCTGGCCAAACAGACATGTTCCATCAGACTCAAAACATCTCCAAAGACAACCAGGAATGAGGGAACAGAAAAGTGCTCAGTCCCTGTCCCTACCCTCACCCCATAAAAAACTAATATATTCATTTCTTTATTTTTAATAAAACTAGAAGGAAACCAGTCTTGATCCCTTCTTTACCTGCTGCTTGTACCACATAAGAGTATTACTACTACATTCATGGGATTGTAGTAACTGGCTGCATGGCCTCAGCAATGGAGAGAGCCAGATGATCAGAAAGCTCAGGTATATTTGCTCCCCACCTCCAAGCAGCTCCACAATTCCATTACAAGCAGTGGTGCATTTTTCCTTCTCTATCTCCAAACCAGAGATGTGACCCCTGCGACAGCTATGTAACCTGTAAGCAGGGCTGGGTCTAAGAGATGGCATTGTGGATACAGAGTGTTATGACAGAGTGAGAGGACAGAATTAAACTATATGGCAAATACTATACCGAGTAGCATAAAACATTACCAGATTTCAGTGATTATTTAAGTACTCATTCTCCTCATCCAATTAAAGTCATTGCTATGCTATTTTGTATTACTGAAAAAGGGCCCATTGTTAGAAATGTTACAGAAATGTTAACAAAATAAACAAAATTAAAAAAAAAAAACAAAATAACAAAGTTAAAAAAAACGGTTATGAAGCATGAAGTAAAACACTGGCAGAAGTAAGAGCGTGTTTTCAAGTTAGGAAATGTGCAAGTACTACGTGCAAAATCCTATATTTTCGGTTGCTTATTAGGAAGAATACTAGAACTCTCACCGACCAGTTATTTGTCATTCATTATAAGGGACTTGGAGTATTTTGGAGCCTTCTTCCTGCCACAAATGCCAAGTGACAGGCGGCCTACTCTAGATGAGAACCTTTCCATGGTGTCAGAGGACCAAAATGAACCTATTTTCATCTCTTAATATTGTGAGATGGAAAGTAATAGGTAAATTAACATCCGTAACATGACATCCAACAAAACACAGCAGCAGCCCGTGGCTCCATCAGCATCCATCCATCCATGAACAAGGACAAGAGAAAGGAGAGACAAAAATCCATCTCAGGTCCAAAAACAAGTTGACACAGCTGTACAAAATATTTTAAATTAAAAAAAAATCCTCTTGGGTTCTGAAGGAGACAGAGCAGCAGAAGTATGCAGGGGATTACTGAGGGGAATGCAGATACAGGGGCAGCAGATGCAGCTCCATTAGTTTCAATAGAGCAGCCACTGTTTTCATCAGATGTGAATACATCCCAGGGTGTCCAGAGAAGCTAAACTTATTTCTAAAGGATGAGGAACACCTGAGAACCACAGTAGATTTAAAAAAAAAAAAAAAAGCTCCTTTCAGCTTATAGTAGAAGGAAATGTCTCAGATAATGTGAGGTCCTCAAGCAGCACTACAGAACGTCAGTGGTCTACCCCTGCAATATAAGCAACAACCATCATAAGGCCAGTAACTAAGAGCTGAATCCTGAAGTCTTTACTTAGAGCTTATTTAGACAAAGCTCTTTCTTTACCTTGTTTTCACTTTTTGCTTACCCAGTTCCAATATCACCTACATCTGTAGCACCACCACAGATGTCAATGCAGTTACAATAGCATGAAACCACTGTGTAAGCCTGTGGAATCAGGCCCATTGGCAGTATTTGAAAGTCAATGGGTGCTTGCCGGAGTAAGGCTAGGGCATCGGATGCATCCGATGAAGTGAGCTGTAGCTCACGAAAGCTTATTGCTCAAATAAATTGGTTAGTTTTAGTCTCTAAGGTGCCACAAGTCCTCCTTTTCTTTTTGAGAATACAGACTAACACGGCTGCTACTCTGAAACCTGTCTTTGTGCATTTGCTTTGCATTGCAAAGACTTTAAAAAAAAATCCACATCTGATTGTTATCACAACTCATTTCTCCACAAAGAGGGATCTCTGTGTACTTATGACCTGAACAAGGGCTACTGCTAAAAATTGTGATCCTCTATTATTAAAAAGAACCTGAAATGCGACAAAATGTCCAAAACAGTATGAAACTGGTGACAGAGCTTTGTGAGCTATTTGTGAAAGTTGCTGGCAGGCCTGTGGGTGGTGTATAAAAGACCCCCACACTTATGCTCTTGATTAATTAGTGAACGAAGGGAGAGATTATATATTTTTAGCAACTGCTGTTTCTTTATAATTAAATTCAATCTGGTATAAATGTCCCTTACAGCATCAGGTCATAAAATTTTCATAAAATGCAACCCTAGCTGTCATCCGGAAATTACAAATTTTAAATTTAGGTGATTAAGTCTTTGTTTAAAAAGGGGTGTGTGTGTGTGTGGTGGTGGGGCTCGTTAGCTTTAAAGAACTGTAGTCCCATACGTTTTAAACTCACTCCCAACATCATATATTTAAATAATAATATGCAAATAGGCATGATGGTTAAAGAAGGTCTCAGAGAATAAGGATGTTTTAAATGAATAAGTAATGTTTAAAATATCAGTCTGCATGCCAGGAAAAAAATAATGCTCAATTCAATTAAGCTGGTCATTCCCAGCTTCCACACAGAAAAGGATTAGCATATACTTTAAGTTGAGGTCACCCAAAGCTTTGTGTGGGTTTTTACACAGGTATTCACTTTCATGTCAATAAAATTTACTGGAACAAATGCTGGCTTACATTGTGCTTTGCTACTTATGGAATAAGAGACCTTCTTAAGAAACTTTTGCTACAATGCCATGTAAAAACTTATGCTAGTCAGTGTATCGACAATTTAAAAAATGTTTTCACAACAAGTATGGCTTCTTTCAGAAAAGTTTGTAGTGGTGCTGCACATACACACTTTTGATGGTTTGACTATGTTAGTTTTACTTCAGCCAATTCCCTATTTACAAAAGGAAAATAAATATACATTAAAAAAGAGGCCTCTCAGCTATCACTGGAATAACCAGGTGGAATTTCAGAAGTGAGATAATTGTTTTTAAGATATGGATTAAATAATTTTTAAAGTGAATTTTTACAGTGTATGAAAGTGAGGGACTGACAGCACTATCCTAAGTCTGGCATAACTGGCTCAGGCCTGCAGGCTGTTGAGCACAGATGAAAAAGGTGCAGCAGCAATGCACTAGCTCTGAGAATTACATTTTTGCTCAGCACATGGAGAGAAGTTCTGCACAGTCTAGAGAAACATGCATAATAGATCTCTACAGCTACAATAAACTGAGAACCAGTGAGCTAGAGAGCATTCTGGAAAATACAGGGGAAGAGGCAGGGTGTTGTCAGGGACCAGCAGCTTAAATTCAATCCTGTGCAAGCAAATGCTAGGAATAGTGGCCATTTGCATTATTGCAAGATACCCCTGCTGGAGTTATGTTCTACCCAAGTGTTAGGCCTCAGGAGGAAGTGAGATGAGATCATCATAAGGCCCAGACACTGAAATACTTACAACAGTTCCCATGAAAATGTGCTGGCTGAAACAGAATGTACGGGGTCTTTGTCCAGCTGACAGGAAAAAGGAGATGGGGCTCCTTTAAGAATCCCTACTGAATTTGGGTTGTGAAGGAGGGGAAAGGGGGACTTACTTGAACAAAGCCAAAGAGGTAACAGGAAGTAGCTAGACTGGACATGCACTGGGGAAGGGAGAGGTATTTATACTCTGTGCATTCCAGAAGGAGCTCTCTCTCTCTCTCTCTCTCAGTCTCACACACAATTACTAATACACAGCTCTCAGCCAGGGGTTCAGAGTAGGACCAGGTTTTATGATCTCCTGGGGGCTTGTACCAGTTCCCTTTTATCTTTTGGGGCTGGAAAGGATTTTTTTCCTCATCAACAGATTAGCTGAGGCAGGGTCAGTTCACAGGTCAGGGATCCAGTGACGTAGGTTAGGAGAACAAGGTAAGGTATGTCAAAATGTCAAAACTCACTAGATGGCTGGCATAGCAGGTATCCAGTGCAGGTACTCGTTAGAGAGGGCATGTGGTTCTCAAACTGGAGTGGGAAATGGACCCAGGGGACTCCTTCCCCCAAGGAAGCTGGAAAAAGGAGGGGTTCGGCTCTTAATATCTGGTATAGCCAGGAGACAACTCTCCCTTTTCCACTCCCCTTTAACCCTAATACATGGAGAAGGCCATGAAATCTCAGTAACGGGCTGGAAAGAAGGAGGACTGATGGCAGTTCCCAAAAACTTGGGATCATGTGAAGAAAAGAATTATGAACTGCACAGCCAATTATGATAGAATTTTGTATTGTATACCTTAGAAGAGTGAAACATTTGAATGGTATAAGTTTTGCCTTATGTTAAATGAATGGCTGAAGATGTGGCTAATTAAACCGCATGCATTGCGGCCTGTCTTTCTTCCTGTGTGACTGGGACAACATTATTCCTCACAGTCATCTACACAATAATCTATTACCTATACCTGGGGAGGTGTTCTTGCCAGCTGGCCAGTGTGCAAAGCTCACTTCCTTCAAATTACTTCACTATGTTGGCTTGGAGTTAACATAGGTTCAGCATCCTTTCTTCTGGCTGCACATTGCTATCTTGCCAAGGTGTGGATGACAGCAGTGGGAGGAGAAAACAGGCAGGCACAAATTACATTTCCTTGCATAGTTCTGACGATGCACCTCAATCCTGATCAACATCCCTGACATTCCAAAATTAGACCCCTCCCAAACAAAAATTGCCCAATATGGTAATTCTTGTAATAGTGTTTTATAACCTGGAATGGTGTCCGCTATGAACTAGGATGAGACCATTAAACCCATTTGAACTTGTGACTCAATTAGGCCCTACAAAGGGAAAGACTAATGTAACAATCACCATTTAATTTAATTGGGCTAATAAAACTAGACAACGTTTCCCACTGTTTAAAGAAAGAGACTAACAGTCAGGAAAACTTAGTTCTATATCCCACTCTGTCACTGAACTGCTGGCATTTAAGGGATATAAAGAACTTGACTTTTTTTAAACAGGCTTTTTTTAACAAAACATTGACAGAGGACCTTTAAATAGCATGTCTGATTTTTTTAAACTTTTTTTAAAAAATATTGTTTTCAGTTCTCATGATGTTTACAAGGGTCTATTTGAGAGCAACACCCCTAGACACACTCAGTCCTGCACCATCCCTTCCATCTCTACACACATGCCTTCTTGCTGCCTCTTCAGTTTTAGCTTTGCGGCTGTGACTCACACACCATACTGCAGATCATGGGGCAAAGTGTGCATCCTTACCTAAGGTCACCATGTTAGTGCATGAGACAGGACATGCAACTGACCATCAGTAATACAATGCAATGAAATTGACTACAGTTGCAATCTGCTGTCTAATGCACAAAGTAAACAAACCTAAAGAAGAGAGTGTGTTTTTTTAAACTGTTGATCCCTTTTAGCTGTAGTTATCTTAGGTGTCATTTAAAATTATACTCGCTACAAAATTTTCAGATGCTCAGGAGGGTCAGGATTCTCAGAGGAAAAGGAGTTCAACTAATGTGAAGTATGATTTTAGATTATATTAATAAATTATCAAGATCATCAAACATATAAATGCACCAATTACATTAGAGTCTTGGACTCATCCCTCACACTCAGAAACTGATTGCAATACCTAATGAGGAGCAGCATTTTCATAGCCATCCAACCATGCATTTAAGAGGGGTGAGAGGTAGGAATTTCAACTGATAAGCAGCTTCCTGTCACACAAAGACCGCTTGGCAAAAGGTCGCCTGTTTTTTGTCAACAGTTCTCATCTCAGACCTGACAAACTCCTTACACCACACACATTTCTTGCAGGGCACTTATGTATAAGGGATATCCCTGAGGTGTTTACAGAAAGCTTGTAACCTGTCAAGACTCATATTCATTGCAAGATGTATGTATAGGGAATATTTAAGGAACAATGTATTTATACGGAAAGTATGCTTGGAGTAGAAATTTGGAGTAGAAACTAATCACAGAGAGATAACAGTCATTGGGGGACGGATCATGCAAGCAAGAGGGAATTGTCAGCGAAATAACACAAAGCTTAATTGATCAGCCTTGCTCCCTCCCAGAACTAACAAATCAAAACCTCTTAGACATGAAAAAGGAATATTACAACAGACAGAACTTCACCCTGGCTGTGAATAGAAACAAAAGACTGTTTTCAGTGTAATAGAGTTTAGGGAAAGACACTCTGGATCCATTCACCAAGGACAGCCCCTGGTACTTGTACAACCATTGAGCACTTACAGAATCAGGCAACACATGTGGTGGGGAGGTACTTTCATGAATGGTTTGGATCTTGGTTTTTGAGAAAGCAGCCAGCTCTGCATAGACTGAACTTCTTGGGTGGTTGGGAAAGGGAGTAAGAATCTATTTTATTAGATAGTCAAAGTAACTATTGATAAGGATAGATATAGCTTCATGTTTTAGAATTTTGTTTTGTATTATAACCACTTGTTTCCACAACTCTCTCATTTCTATTTGAATCTTTATTTTTTCTTAAATAAACCTATTTTTGCTTTATCACAAGTACTGTGTGCTTTACAGGAGCGGTGGTTTAAGGAAAAACTGGTAAATTCAGAAACACTGCACCCATGGGTGCAGAGGATCTGGAATTTCTATGAGTAGCCAGTACCAGGGGCTGGATATCACAGGGGATAAAATAAAATAAAAGCCAAAAAACAGTGCACTGGGGACAGTGCCTTTCTTCCTGGGCAGAGAAAGATCTGCACACAAAGGGACCCCTCCTTGCGCAGACCTGGAAGGAACAATCGGGGCCCAATGTTAATAAATAATTATAATGGAACTAAGTCTCCTTTTCAAAGTCTCCATTTCCTGTTATTCAGGCTGCCTGACAAAAAGCAGACCATCAGAATGAGAAAGTGGTAACCTAGGCGTTTTGGGGGAGCAGAGGGGGCATAGGCAGCGAGTTATATGGGTTTGTGGTGCCTGTGTTGCACCAATGTTTGGGCTTATATTTTCAGAGCCGTCTCATCCATAGGACAGATCAGGGCAACCACCCCAGGTCCCACGCTTTGGGGGGCCCCGTGCTTCAGGGGGACGTGGGGTCCAGGGCGGCTTGGGTGGTTAGCGGGGGGCCTGGCACCAGCAGCAGCGAACGAGCCAGCCCCAGCCCACCCCTCCAGCTCTGCCCCACCCCGCCCCATTACACCCCATTCCCCAAGCCCCCACCCCGCCTCTTTCCAGCTTCTGCCCCCTTCCCCGAGCAACACCGGGAGCCAGCAGGGTGGGACAGGCTGGGGCCAAGTCGCTCGCTGCTGCCAGTGCCAGCACCCACACTAACCCCTCAGGCCACCCTGTACCCCTCGTCCCCCTGAAGCATGGGGCCCCGCAAAGCATGGGGCCTGGGGCGGTTGCCCTGGTCCATCCTATGGATGGGATGGCTCTGCTTGGACCCGTTCTGGGAACCACCAAAAATTATACAAACCTGTCACCCATGGAAGGGGGCACAGGAAGGCTGAGAACAGTAATCCTGGAAAAGGCACAGATCTGGTGAGAACACATCCAAAATTATAGAAACACACACAGATGCTGAAACAGTGAATGAAAACTGAGGGAAATAAAAATCAGTGCTCACCACATCTTTAAATCTGCACCTCACCTTTAAGCACAGAACCAAAATATTTTACTGTATTTATAAAACTTGACTGGCTACTTTCCAATATATTCATTACATTAAGTTTAATTTTATGGCAAATATTACCCTTTTGGGAATTTTGAGTAAAGCCATCTCAAACTCCTGGAATGAAGAAACTTTTGTCTTTTGAATTATATTGTTCTATTGAAACTCAACTGGGAAAGTAAATGCAGGAGTAGTTATGCTATGTATTCTGTTTTTTGGGATGGTAAATAAAATGATGACTTACCTGTATTATAACTGTGGTTCAATGGGTGTATTCCACATAGGTGTGTGTGCATCCAATACAACAGAGGCAGAGAATTTTTTGCAGCAGTACCTACGAGGGTGGCACATGCACCCTGGACATCCTCGTGGCTCCTTATGAAGTTCAGGGCAACTTCTCTCAGTTCCTTCATACTGCAGACTTTGGTGCAAAGGGGATGGAGGGAGAGTCAGGAAATACACATGTGCAATTGCATCTCAAAGAACAGTTACAATACAGGTAAGTAACCTGTTATTATCTTGGCATGGTTTTGTTTCAACTTTGAGGATCACTTGTGGGATGAGCAGAATGGTTGGTGGGGGTAGCAGTGCAATGCATACATAAGACTGTCCCTACGACAGGAGAAATGCATAGTTTAATAAGCCTGGACTGTGACACGCTCAAAAACAGAATTGATGGACTTTCTTGTTGTCTTTTGTTGCAGACAGGTTGACTGATGGAATAAACCAACCTTGGAGGATTCACAGGTGAAGCCTGATATATTGGGGTACATGAGGCCATGTGGCCTAGAAACACTGGAGAGGCTTGGACTGTGGTGGGGAAGTGTGACTTGAGAGACAGGCATAGTTAGTGAATGGTCTGAAATCTCTCTTGAAGAAAAGTGGTTGAATTCACAGAACTGAGTAGAGCCCTAATGAGCCTGATCTTCTGTGTTGGAATGAAGGTTGATTTCCCTTTGTTCAGCATAAGTCACAGATGATTAAAGAGATGAAGGATGTACTGGAGAAACTGGTGTTTGGATCGACCTTGAACTAATCAATTCTCTAGATAAAGGAAGACATGAATTCGCTTTCCTCTTCCGGTAAGCTGGCACCACTGCCATACACTTGGTGAATACTTGTGGGGCTGACAACAGGCTGAAGGGAAATACTGTGTCTTAATAAAGTTGGTTCCTATCACAAATCTTAGAAGCTTCGTTTGACTTGGCACAACTGCCACATGGAAGTAAGTGTCCCGGAGATCAAGAACATCAAAACACTTATCGTGATCTAAAGAAGGAATAATCAATGATAGGAAGACCATGTGAACTTTTATGTACTTGATGGACTTGTTGAGATTTCAAAGATCCAGAATGGGTCTCAGACCCCCCCCCAGGACTTGGGAATCAGAAAGTGTCATGAATAATACCCATTTCCCTGATGTTGAAGGGGAACATCTATCAACACTAGAGTGAGCAGAGTCTGAACTTCTTGAAGGAGCACTGACCTGTAAAATGGGTCCCTGAAAAAAGACGAGGTAGATAGGTGGTGAAAGGGGTTGACAGAAACTGTATAGAACATCCCAGTCTCAATGCTTAGGATCCATTTGTCCATCATTATAGATTCCCAAGCTCTGAGGAAATGGGACAATCTGTCCCCAGATGGTGAGGGGTGGGGGAAACTAAGAAGATTGCTGATTGTATGGCTGTCCTTGAAGCAGAAATCAAATGGGCTGCTTTTCCTTATAACTGAATGAAGACAAGCTGCTTGAGTAATGCTGGAGTTAGAGCACTTCGTTCTTTGTGATTTATGTTCCCTTTTCCAGAACCCTGGTTGCCTGGATGGGTAGAAAGGCTTCCTGTAATACTGCTGTTGGTACTGATATTGTTGAGGTCTGTATTGGTGCCTCTTGGGTATTGTTGTATAGAGCAATGGTCTCCAAAGTGGGGTGCATGCACCCCAGGGGGTGCACAAAGCGATCCACTGGGGGGCACGGCAGGAGAAGCACCGCCAGAGGGTGGGGGAGAAAAAAAGGGCTGCGCAGCAGGAGGAGCACCGCCAGAGAGAGAGGGGAAAAAAAAAAAAAAAGGGCGGCCGGAGGAGTGCTGCCCTAAGATTGGCCGGAATGTTGCCCCTTATAGTGTGCCGCCCCAGGCACGTGCTTCCTATGCTGGTGCCTGGAGCCGGCCCTGCGAGGTATCCTGAGGGAAGAATGGGAGTTCCACAATGTGGAGGGGTTGACAGTAGCGCCCTCACTTGTTCGTTCGCTTTCAGCGTATTGCAACGTATTGCAGTTTGCGTGTGCCCGGTTAAGTTACAGATTGTATTATCTAGTTTTAAGTAAACTAACCCTCACAAAATGGACAAGTGGCTTAAAAAGATTCCTGCAAAGAAACCACGGATTGAAGATAATACTAATAATGCGAACACAAGCGAACAACAAGAAAATGGCAGAGCTAACAGTTCTCCTACTCCTAGTATGAGCTCTTCGTCACCCACATTACGAGGTAAAAACAATGACGATCTAATCAGATCTGACAAGAAGTCGGCCAAAAAAATTAGAAATTATCAAGAAGACTATTTGAAATATGGATTTACATCCACTATCGTTAACGATGAACCTCACCCTAAGTGTATATTGTGCCTTGAGATATTATCTAATGATAGTATGAAGCCATCACGACTAGCAAGACATTTAAAAACTAAGCATCCAGAACATGAGGACAAACCTCTACAATTTTTTCAGCGATGTTTAAAGTCATGTGATACTCAATCCAGTACTTTACAAAATTTCACTAAACTTAATGATAAATGTTTAGAAGCCTCTTTTGAGGTTTCTTACTTAATAGCGAAAGACAAAAAGCCACATACCATTGGGGAAACACTTGTTCTTCCTGCCGTGGTAAAAATGGATGAAATAATACATGGAAAACAATATGGCGACAAACTAAAATGCATTCCTTTGTCAGCAAATACTGTTGGAAGACACATAGAAGACACTGCTGAAGATTTGAAGAAACAAGTATTAGAACAAATTACGCAGTGTGGGAGGTTTGCTATACAGTTGGATGAAAGTACAGATGTCTCTAACATGTCTCAGCTTACGGTATTTGCTAGATTCTGTTTCAAAATAATGAAATACACAAAGAACTACTTTTTTGTGAGCCACTAGGGAAAGATGTACCAGAGAAGATATATTCTCAACAGTAAATGACTTCTTTAATAAAAACAATATTTTATGGAAAAGCTGTGTAAGTGTAACCCCTGATGGAGCAGCTGCTTTGACTGGAATAAAGAAAGGATTCCAGGGTAAGGTTACCGAGATAGCACGACACGTGAAATTCATTCAAACTGCACCATTCATAGGCAAGCTATTGCAGCAAAGAAGTTGGAGCCGGAAGTGCACAAAGTGCTACAGGATGTCATCCATGTGGTTAATTTTATAAAAACAAGACCTTTAAATAGTAGAATCTTTACAGTACTTTGTAATGAGATGGGGAGTGACCATGAAAATCTTTTGTACCACACAGAGGTTCGCTGGTTATCTCGTGGCAAAGTGCTTAAAAGAGTTGTTTAACTTAAAGATGAGTTACACATTTTTCTTTTACAAAAAGACAAGTGTTCTAAATTTGCTGACTTTTTCTGTGATGACAAGTGACTGTCAGTAGTATGCTACCTAGCAGATATTTTCGAAAAAATAAACACACTTAATCTGTCCCTTCAAGGTAAAGGTGACGTTTTAACAATGAGTGAGAAAGCAACTGCTTTTTGAAAGAAACTTGTGCTATGGAGAGAGCATTTTGAAAACGGATGTTTGGAAATGTTTCCATCGTTATGTGATTTTGTTGCCAAAAACGATGTAAGTGTGTCACCTATAAAAACTCTCATATCTGCACACTTAAAAAACTTGGAAACAGAATTTCCTAACCTGTTTAAAAATCTTCCAAACGAAGAGTTTCAGTGGGTTTTGAATCCATTTGTTAAAAATATAAAAACTTCCGATTAGTTTGCAAGAACAACTGATTGACATCAGGGAAGACGGAAATTTACTAGCCGAATTTCAACAAAAAACCTTTGCATAATTGGTGGATGGGATTGAAAAATGAGTATCATGATTTAGTAAGCCAACGATACACTTCTTCCATTTCAATCTATGTATCTTTGTGAGGCATCTTTTTCAACTATGACAGCTATTAAAACCAAGATGTGAAATAAACTGAACTTAGAACCAGACCTTCGAATCGCTGTATCACAAAGTGTTAAACCAAGATTTTCAAAAATAATGAAGTATATTCAATCACATTGCTGTCACTAAAAATATTATTAGTAATTTTTTTTAGTGAGAGCAAAAAGGTTTTTTGTACTGTTAATAAATAAAATAAAAAATATTTTAAAAATATTGTTTATTTCATCCTTATCTCATCCTTTTTTAATTTCTATTTTTGTGTATGTTTTATAATGTACATAATATATTAGTACAGGAGTACATGTATATAATTATACATAAATAAATATTCATATATTGGGGGTGCATGCTCAAAATTTTTTTACTGATAGGGGTGCGCAATCAAAAAAGTTTGGAGACCACTGCCTTATATTATTTACCCCATAGATGCCAAAATAACATAGTCCAAGTAGATTCCAAACAGTGAGATAAAAGAAGTTTGTTGAGAGATCTGCCATGTTAGAGCTTTTTATACTAAGGTCTTTACAGTAGGGTTGTGAGGAATTATGGGGGACAGAGTTGGGGGGAAGAGACTCAGTCTTTTTTTTCAATTACCAAAATTAAGAGCAATGCTTAGTACCTTTCCAAATAAGAAAAGTGTGATGAGAGAATCTCAAATATGTGGAAGTTCAGTTAGACTTTGACAAAGTTAAGACTAAGCATCTGAGAACTTCAAACCCATGATGTTAGAATTTCAAAAATTTGACTCAGTTTAAATGTTACTGGGTTCAAGATAGTAAGTAGAAGCAAGAATAAGGAGAGTGTCCAAAAACATTTTGTGGGGCAATGCCCCCGGAACCCCACTGGTAAAACTTCTACTACTCGCAGGATGATTAGAGTCTCAGTTTTATTTCTGGCACCATGTTTATGCTGTGTCAGCAACACAATAATGGAATGTCTCCTCTGAAGCAACAAACTCCAGTAACTTATAATAAGTGGGTTGAGTTTTGAAAGATTTACATCACTAGAGGCTGCAGCACTCAAAGCCCTGAAGCTGGCACCAACTAGGATGGATGAAGCAATGGAAAAGAGCAGAGAAAGACAGAAGGATGTGGAAAAAGGCATAAAGGGAAAAAAGGATTGGAAACAGAAGGGAGACGTTTGAAGAGTGGGGGAGGAGATGAGGCCAGAAGAAGCAAGGGTATTGTGATAGATTGTCAGATTTTAGGATTCTATGTGGAAATGCTGAGCTATTCTGATGACTCGCCCTGGCATATCAGATGGCTCTCATTAATTCCAACTCCCCAGAATACAAGACAGAGCATCTGTGAGCTAAGAGAAAACTAGATGAAGAAACAGGAAGACCTGCAGAGACAAGCCCTCAGAATAATGAGCATAAGGAAGCTAATGCAAGGTCTGTTTGAATCTGTAAATGCAATCCTCTCTCAGGACTTTATTGCTTAAGTCTCTGAAGCAGCAAAATAAAAACATGCTCTGTAAAGTCAGTGAGCATGGACAAGAACCTAAGGTGTGTTCTGTGTTAGCAATGCAAAGGTGAATGCGAAAGTTCTTTAACAATTCCCTTCATTTTCTGCTATTAAAAACAGCATTTTCCTTCAGTAGCTTTGACATCTAACTGACAATATAAATTTGAATATGAACCAAAATTATAAATATGAGGCAAAGACAATTTTGATTCAAGTTATTTTAATGCAGATTTGATTGAAACCATTATTGATTAAACATTAAAATGTGGCTTTGGTAAAAAAGATGGCCGAGTAAAATGTCTGTGAAGTGGAATCTAACTTCTTGGTTCTCTTGCAGCTCATTCATCTCTCATAAGGTGATGTACCTGAACTCTGGAAGGAACCTGAAAAGTTTGGGCTGCTTGGTGGAGCCACATTGTTCTTTTCTGCATGCCTTGGTATTTAAGAATAATCATTAAGATGAAAGTCAAAGAGAAACAAGTTTATCCTGATTTGTGTTCAAAGCCTTTCAAACAGCCCTCTGAGACGGGCCAGAATTATCCTCATTTTACAAGCCTGAGAAACTCAGGCAGAAAGGTTAATGGCAAAAGAACCTGATTTTAAGAGGTGCTGAACACACAACCTCTAATGAAGTCAATGGGATCTGCAAATGCACAGCACCTCAGAAAAAGTCAGGCCTCTTATCTAGGTACCTAAATATGGATACAGGTGTCTAACTTTGGACATACAAGACTGAAAATTTTGACCCAGGTGTTTAATGCGGGGCCCCCAGAACCTGAAACAGTCAAAATTAGAAAATACTTTTGAAAATCTTGACTAAAGTGACTTGCACAGAGCCATAGAGGGAATCACTGCTGGAACAGAGATTAGAGTCAGGAGACCTTAGTCCATGCCCCTCTCTCTCTTTAGAGAGAAAAGCCCTTAAGAAAGTACCACTAATTAATTTCTCTAAGTACAAAAAAGAGCAATCTTTCTCAAAGGTTCTGTGGGACTCTTCAGTTTACAATGCCACATATCATTAGAATTGACTAATTCAGATACATTTACAATTGTTCAGCTGGAATACCTCAATATGTTTCTTCAAAGCCTTGATAATAAGTTAAAGGGACCCTCAAATGACTTAAGCATAACATTAAAGTTTTGCCTAAAAGACAGTAAGTTTTTGAATAACAATTTGGCAATGTTTATCACACTTTATTATTTCAATGACGATAGACTTTTTTCATTTAAAATGATCTCCCTGAAGCATTGGACATAAACACTCAGAAGCCATTGAAAAAAAATGAAAAGCAAAACTTATCGCTCTCTGTGAACCAAAGTTAAGGCCAAATGTAGACACCTAATAAAAGTAGCTTGATTTCCAAAGATGCCAAACAGCACACAAAGCCCCCTGAAATCTATGGGAGCTGTGGGTGCTCAGTTCTTCTGAAAAAAAATGAAACCACTTTTATAGCAACCTCAGGTGATAAGACTTCAGGCAGTGTAAGAAACGCTCTCACTCCCCAGTGTATAAGCAAAAAGTCCTCTAAGTCATCCCCTTTTTGGAGATATACTTATTCAACCAACATCCTTCCTTTTTCAGGATGCAACCCAAGTCCAATATAAGTGCTCAACATTTTGGCGGGGGGCGGGGGGGGGGTAAAATCAGAAGTATACAGTTACCACCTAAATCTCCATTCACGCATAATATCCACTACTTAATTCTTCCTCCTTTTATATATGGCAGCTGGTGTTAGCAGGTTACCGCCTTATCCTTCCTTCTGGGTGGTAGTAATCCCCTCGGATTCCACCTTCTTCCTCCTGGTCTGTCCGGGAACTGACTGCTTGGAACTCTGGTAAATATTTAACAAATTCTTGATTGAAGATGTGAGGCTACAGATGCTGGCACAGTGGGCTGACCTAACCAGCAGATCGATCCAAAGAACTAGTAACAACACCTCGTATATTTATTGGCAATTGAGCCATCAATACAGAGCCACACAAGGGAGCTGTTTATAGGTAAACAGGTATCTGTCACACGAAACCAGAGAAGATTTAGGGTCAGGCAACCTAGGCGACCGGCTGGGGAGCGCCGGGTTCGGGGTGCTGGTTTTGTTGTTAGCGAGAAAAGGGAAAATAGAATGTTCCAAGTAAAATGTTTCAGGTATTCTGTATGTGGATTCATTTTTCACTAACCTCCTAGAATGTTCTGGACCTTTGTAAAATCCCATGGAACCTTCCCGGCTTTCTGAGAATCGCTCCTCATTCATTGTTTAGGGATCCTAGGTGCCTAACTCAGGGTTTGTGAATCGCAGTTTTTTTCCAGTGATATTCTAGATGCCTAAAAGTCCTTTGTGGATCCAGGTCTCAGCACCTAATGCTCAGAGTATCGTGGAACCCAGATGTAATATGTCCACTGGATTTCCCATCGTGCATAAAATTAAGCAACTGCTCAAGTCTTTGCAAGATCAGAGCTCAAGTTTGAAAAGTTTTCCCTGAATGAACTGAGCAAAAAAAAAGGGGGGAAGTGGAAGGATAAATAAAATGTTTACAAATCTTTATTTCATCTTCAAAGCTATAAACAGCGGTTAATATGTTTATATTACTTCTCAATACATAATTTTTACCTCTTTAAAAACTTGAATTCTCTTGCTTACCCTTGTCAGAGTCAGCGTCCCTTCTTTACACATACTGCAACGGACCCGCAGTTTCCCAGGCTTCACAGTTTGGCAGAAACTTTTGCAGAAAACATAAAAACTGTTGTAACTAGCTGCACCTGTTGGAAAGAAAGTAAAGAAAACGGTTTGCACTGAAATCCAGAACGAGACTGAAGTATTTTAAAACAAACAAACAAACTGATAATTAAATTAACAGATTTCAGAGTAACAGCCGTGTTAGTCTGTATTCGCAAAAAGAAAAGGAGTACTTGTGGCACCTTAGAGACTAACCAATTTATTTGAGCATGAGCTTTCGTGAGCTACAGCTCACTTCATCAGATGTATACCGTGGAAACTGCAGCAGACTTTATATATACACAGAGAATATGAAACAATACCTCCTCCCACCCCACTGTCCTGCTGGTAATAGCTTATCTAAAGTAATCGTCAGGTTAGGCCATTTCCAGCACAAATCCAGGTTTTCTCACCCTCCACCCCCCCACACAAATTCACTCTCCTGCTGGTGATAGCCCATCCAAAGTGACAACTCTTTACACAATGTGCATGATAATGAAGTTAGGCCATTTCCTGCACAAATCCAGGTTCTCTCGCTCCCTCACCCCCCTCCAAAAACCACCCCCATACACACACAGACTCACTCTCCTGCTGGTAATAGCTCGTCCAAACTGACCACTCTCCAAGTTTAAATCCAAGTTAAACCAGAACATCTGGGGGGAGGGGGGGGTAGGAAAAAACAAGAGGAAATAGGCTACCTTGCATAATGACTTAGCCACTCCCAGTCTCTATTTAAGCCTAAATTAATAGTATCCAATTTGCAAATGAATTCCAATTCAGCAGTTTCTCGCTGGAGTCTGGATTTGAAGTTTTTTTGTTTTAAGATAGCGACCTTCATGTCTGTGATTGTGTGACCAGAGAGATTGAAGTGTTCTCCGACTGGTTTATGAATGTTATAATTCTTGACATCTGATTTGTGTCCATTTATTCTTTTACGTAGAGACTGTCCAGTTTGACCAATGTACATGGCAGAGGGGCATTGCTGGCACATGATGGCATAAATCACATTGGTGGATGTGCAGGTGAATGAGCCTCTGATAGTGTGGCTGATGTTATTAGGCCCTGTGATGGTGTCCCCTGAATAGATATGTGGGCACAATTGGCAACGGGCTTTGTTGCAAGGATAAGTTCCTGGGTTAGTGGTTCTGTTGTGTGGTATGTGGTTGTTGGTGAGTATTTGCTTCAGGTTGCGGGGCTGTCTGTAGGCAAGGACTGGCCTGTCTCCCAAGATTTGTGAGAGTGTTGGGTCATCCTTTAGGATAGGTTGTAGATCCTTAATAATGCGTTGGAGGGGTTTTAGTTGGGGGCTGAAGGTGACGGCTAGTGGCGTTCTGTTATTTTCTTTGTTAGGCCTGTCCTGTAGTAGGTAACTTCTGGGAACTCTTCTGGCCCTATCAATCTGTTTCTTTACTTCCGCAGGTGGGTATTGTAGTTGTAAGAAAGCTTGACAGAGATCTTGTAGGTGTTTGTCTCTGTCTGAGGGGTTGGAGCAAATGCGGTTGTATCGCAGAGCTTGGCTGTAGACGATGGATCGTGTGGTGTGGTCAGGGTGAAAGCTGGAGGCATGCAGGTAGGAATAGCGGTGACTTTGTGACTTTGTCCTTACCCATAACTATTTCACATTTGGGGACAATGTACACCTTCAGATCAGCGGCACTGCTATGGGTACCCGCATGGCCCCACAATATGCCAACATTTTTATGGCTGATTTAGAACAACGCTTCCTCAGCTCTCATCCCCTAAAGCCCCTACTCTACTTGCGCTATATTGATGACATCTTCATCATCTGGACCCATGGAAAAGAAGCCCTTGAGGAATTCCACCATGATTTCAACAATTTCCATCCCACCATCAACCTCAGCCTGGTCCAGTACACACAAGAGATCCACTTCCTGGACACTACAGTGCTAATAAACAATGGTCACATAAACACCACCCTATACCGGAAACCTACTGACCGCTATTCCTACCTGCATGCCTCCAGCTTTCACCCTGACCACACCACACGATCCATCGTCTACAGCCAAGCTCTGCGATACAACCGCATTTGCTCCAACCCCTCAGACAGAGACAAACACCTACAAGATCTCTGTCAAGCTTTCTTACAACTACAATACCCACCTGCGGAAGTAAAGAAACAGATTGATAGGGCCAGAAGAGTTCCCAGAAGTTACCTACTACAGGACAGGCCTAACAAAGAAAATAACAGAACGCCACTAGCCGTCACCTTCAGCCCCCAACTAAAACCCCTCCAACGCATTATTAAGGATCTACAACCTATCCTAAAGGATGACCCAACACTCTCACAAATCTTGGGAGACAGGCCAGTCCTTGCCTACAGACAGCCCCGCAACCTGAAGCAAATACTCACCAACAACCACATACCACACAACAGAACCACTAACCCAGGAACTTATCCTTGCAACAAAGCCCGTTGCCAATTGTGCCCACATATCTATTCAGGGGACACCATCACAGGGCCTAATAACATCAGCCACACTATCAGAGGCTCGTTCACCTGCACATCCACCAATGTGATTTATGCCATCATGTGCCAGCAATGCCCCTCTGCCATGTACATTGGTCAAACTGGACAGTCTCTACGTAAAAGAATAAATGGACACAAATCAGATGTCAAGAATTATAACATTCATAAACCAGTCGGAGAACACTTCAATCTCTCTGGTCACGCAATCACAGACATGAAGGTCGCTATCTTAAAACAAAAAAACTTCAAATCCAGACTCCAGCGAGAAACTGCTGAATTGGAATTCATTTGCAAATTGGATACTATTAATTTAGGCTTAAATAGAGACTGGGAGTGGCTAAGTCATTATGCAAGGTAGCCTATTTCCTCTTGTTTTTTCCTACCCCCCCCTCCCCCCAGATGTTCTGGTTTAACTTGGATTTAAACTTGGAGAGTGGTCAGTTTGGACGAGCTATTACCAGCAGGAGAGTGAGTCTGTGTGTGTATGGGGGTGGTTTTTGGAGGGGGGTGAGGGAGTGAGAGAACCTGGATTTGTGCAGGAAATGGCCTAACTTCATTATCATGCACATTGTGTAAAGAGTTGTCACTTTGGATGGGCTATCACCAGCAGGAGAGTGAATTTGTGTGGGGGGGTGGAGGGTGAGAAAACCTGGATTTGTGCTGGAAATGGCCTAACCTGATGATTACTTTAGATAAGCTATTACCAGCAGGACAGTGGGGTGGGAGGAGGTATTGTTTCATATTCTCTGTGTATATATAAAGTCTGCTGCAGTTTCCACGGTATACATCTGATGAAGTGAGCTGTAGCTCACGAAAGCTCATGCTCAAATAAATTGGTTAGTCTCTAAGGTGCCACAAGTACTCCTTTTCTTTTTTTAAATTAACGGAATCATAGATTTAAAAGGCCAGAAGAGTCCCTTGTGATCAGCTATTCTGTCCTCTTGCGTAACAGGTCACAGGACTTCCATAAATTAATTTCTGCCTCAAGTCCCACAGCTGTAGTTGAGCTAGAGTATATCTTCTTTAAATGTAATTTTTTAGCCTCCTAAAAATCATAAGTTATTTGCAGTCTCCCTCTTAAAGCCACCCTGGTCTGGTCTTTGGGATACTAGCAAGAGTGTTATTCCTGGTGCCTACCCTTAAAGTCCAACACCCATAGTGGTATGGACTTTTTGAACCCCTGCAAGCAAGGAGAGGTGGTCTCACAGGCCCTGGAGAGAGGACTGTGATCCAGAAAATGGAACAGACATTTGTAGTTCTGCTTGTTGGACTCTTATTTAACCCAGTGGAAGAAGGGGAAGGCTTTTTGATTTGGCCAGAAGGTGAAACTAAGTAACCAGTAAGAGGGAGACAGTGAGAGGAAAACTGAGTCTGAGGCTACACTCAATGCTGGAGAGGGAAGCTACTGTTCCAGGG
This sequence comes from Eretmochelys imbricata, assembly GCF_965152235.1. Lineage (NCBI taxonomy): Eukaryota > Metazoa > Chordata > Testudines > Cheloniidae > Eretmochelys > Eretmochelys imbricata. Next base: position 122,500,961 of record NC_135574.1, read on the forward strand.
GTTCACAAAGACACTGTCTTCTATTTTTAAAAGCTATAGCACCCAAGCTGCCATTGATGGCACTTGTGCTACCTGAAACTCCCTCTAAGTTGGCTGCCTGCAGCTAAGCAGCCTGTGTGACCTCCGGATCCTAGGAAGGGTAGCTCAACAGCATTAATGGCAACATAGTCTAAACCTAGGCAGGAGGCCAAGAATAAAGATCTACTGCATTCGACTCCTGATTCTGAGGCAGCGCTTAACTGTTCTCCCTTTGTTTCTCTGTTTGCAAAGAGGAGCTTACCTATCTCACCCGGGGCGGGAGGGGTGAAAGAGGGAGAGAGAGAGATGATTAATGGGAAAAATTTCAAAGGTACAAAGGAAAGTTAGGTATCCAAATCCCATTGACTTTCAGTGGAAGTTGAACGCTTGATTTCCCCTGGGCCTTTGAAAATCTCCCTTCTAAATAGTTAGTAGTATGTTAAGTACTCTTGTATAAATGTTAAAGCTTTGTAGGATTGTTCCCAATGGTTGAAATCTCCAGAAACATTTACTTCCCAGTTTTTAATTGTTTGTTTAATTGTCAGCCCATGGAGCCCTTTGCCAGAGGATGTGGCAAAGCCCTGGCTGGGATGATTTAACTGGGAATTGGTCCTGCTTCGAGCAGGGGGTTGGACTAGATGACCTTCAGGGGTCCCTTCCAACCCTGATATTCTATGATTCTATGATTCTATGTTGTGAAGGCCATGACTGTAACAGGGTTCAAAAAAAAACTAGATAAGTTCATGGAGGATAGGTCCATCAATGACTATTAGCCAGGATGGGCAGGGATGGTATCCTTAGCTTCTGTTTGCCAGAAGCTGGGAATGGGGACAGGGGATGGATCACTTGATGATTACCTGTTCTGTTCATTCCCTCTGGGGCACCTGGCATTGACCACTTTTGGAAGATAGGATACTGGTCTAGATGGACCTTTGGTCTGACCCAGGATGGCTGTTCTTATGATTTTAATTTTACTCACCAATAACACATTGAAAACATATTTAAGTGCTTAAAGTGTCAGGCTACCAAACATGAATTTTCCATTACCTTAGTGAAGAGGAAATCTTTCAGCATGAGTCATACAATGACATGAGAACTGAAAGATGAGAAGTCATGGGTGATTCATCTATTGGATTAATTCATAATATGATAATGGTAAATTCTTGAGAATTAACTTCTTGCCATCAGTCTGATGATCTTCATGCTATTTATTTACCTGCAACTTATGGAGTGAATCTTATTTACTAGTGCCAGTAGGGTGGGGCAGCAGGAAGAGGAGAGAATTATCTGCTTTGCTTGCTAGCCAAAACAATTCACAAGTATCTATGCTCATCTCCATTTTTTCTTTTAGTAACATGACATTCAAGTAGCTTTGGATTACACACTGAGCTACCTCAGAAAATATTAGGTGTAATAATTTAAAGTAAACCATATTTATTATATTTTTGCATGCCCTTCAGAATAATAAAGAGCATGTATACGGTTGTATGTTATTTGAAACCAATTCCATGTTATTCACATTCATGAATTGCCTAAGAACACTGGCGCAACGAGTTCCCAAACCTTAATTACTCACAGGGCTCTACAAGAAAAAAGTTGAATCTTCCAAAAGAAAAAAGATGACTCCAGAGAACACTTACATTATTGAAAAAAAGACCTTTTCCAGTGAGCACTTAATAATATTAAAAAAAAAAACATCTCTGATGAGTGTCCAAACCTACAGGAACACAAAATGCTCTTCCAGAGGGCAACAGGGATGTCCTTAATATCCTCTTCACTTACATTACCCCCTAAGAATTTTCATTACGCTTCTCTGAGGGAAAATAAATGACCACAGAAGGACACAACAGATAACAGGATTTTCAGCGGAATTTAGACCTTGTGAAAGTTGCTGGATAAATATAGTTCTGTAAATTAAATGAAGTCCTCTACTTATCCTTTCAGCAGGTACAATACAAGCAGCAATAGTGCATGTCTCGCCACAGTGCTCTATCAATGTGCTTTGAGTTGCACGTGGCACCTTTAAGAATAAAAGGGAAGTCAATCTGCTTGCCCATTCAATACTTGTTATTTCTGCTGAGGGTCTCAGCGCGAAATGTGACACAGTTTTGAAAATCTGGACATCTATCCACTAGTAACCACACTGAGACCCCCAACTTGTTTGCCTAGGGTGACTAAATGACTTGAACACACTACTAACCTGGGCTGAATTTTAGCTAGGATGCAAAGAAATAAAACAATGTGTATTGAAAAAGATGAAAGGTGTTCTGAAAACTGGTCAGTCTTTCCTTTTTGCATCTCCTTAACATGGGAACAGCAAGATAATCAACAAAACTGAAATGCAGCACAAATATTTCATGTATCAAGTAGTCACAACCTGCAGTTTGCTGCTGCAGGAGGTCATCAAGATAATCATAGTCATTAGAGTTGCCTTCCTTTGGCTCCCCACTTTCAGGTGCACAAAGTATAACCTCAGCATAGAGGGAGATTGAGCCCCAGATCTATTTTTGCATCACCATTTCCTACCTTTTGGCTCTGCTAACAATGCCGCTTTGGTACACAGTTAATCTGCTTTTCCTGTAAATGACTTCACACGTTCTTCTACATCAGCCCTGCTGCTTAGAATGCTCGTTCTGAGTGGATCCACAAGGCCATTACCCCCTTTCCTTATTCAAATCCATCCTTACTATTCATAGCATCAGTAGGTCTCATGTGAAATTAACTAAGTCATCAAACACCACACATAATGCTGTACACTAGCCCTCACGGAGTAAAGTAATCTTGCAGTGTCACTGATTCTACTCCCTACTCCATTTCCACACTCCCAACTGTCTTGTGTCCTGCTTGTTATATCAAGTTAAATTTACCTTATAAACTACATGGGGCAGGAATCATATCTTCCATCTGCTCTATATGCTAGGCATACAGTTAGACAGAGAGATGTATTATTGATAGTAAAGTGCAAACCATTCGTAGTGTAGCTCACCATAAATAAGTATGACTTAATGTCACAATAAGAAAAGAAGGGAATCTTAGAGACCTGATTTGATGATTATTGCAGATTTATTGTATAGGTTAAACCTTGCACAGAGTACGTCTCAACCTGATTTTTACTTCTACTCAGTATGATCAATTTTCTCATTTATGAATAATAAACTTAATTTTGTGGGGGGGGGGGGTTAACACACAAGAAACATGTTTAGAATAGATCTAGCTGGAGCAGTTACGCAAAACACCTGTGCAGAGATGCAGAACAACATTTGGATTGTCTTTCCTATAGCAAGACTGCTGGAGTCTGAGAGCATTACAGGAGGATGCTCTGAGCTTTGGTAAGGGAGTTAAATGGAGACTTTCAGCAACCCAACAACTATTTTAGGCAGATGGATTGATTCCAATCACATATTCTCGTAGTCAACTTATTAGGCTTGTGTAGTGACCAACACCACCAGGAATGGGGCAAGAGGAGCCAGAATTAAAAAGGTACACAGGCCTAAAGTGAGCATACTGTACATCACACTACAACAGTTTAGCATTAACCATATCTATTCTAGGAAGTGCTAGCATGAATCTTAGCAAACATCTTTGACTCAGAATATATTCCAATGGTTCCCCTTTTCAAGGGGAGAAAAGGGGAAAACAAGAAAGGAATCTGATTTCTGCACAACACCAGCTCTGAAGTGGTATTAATACAGAATTGTAATTATGGCACTGAGCCAGCAATCACTAAAATTGCTGCAGCATCAAGCTTACAAACTCCTCTCCCCTCGTTCAATCATGCTCTATAGGTTTTTATGAAGTTTTCCATTAATATTTTATAACATTGGAACTCAGCTTGACTCTGCAGATACAGCAATTACCAATTAAAAAACTGAAGTCCCATTTTAAGTGTTAGTTCTGATACTGAAAATGTGCATAACACACAAAAATAAAAAAATTAAAGTTAACCGCTAGTTCATTTCGTGGTTTTATAAAATTGTGATTTTTTTAAAAGAGAAAACTAGTTGTACTTGTGTTTGCAATTCTTCTTTTCAGAGAATGTGCAGTTCCATAAGTTCTTGGTCTATGCTCCATATACATGACTGGCAGGACTGCCACGGCTATGTCTTTTTGGCTGTCACCAATTTGGAAGATGATATGGGTCTGCCCTACAATAGGTGCTTGATGCTCACACATTCTGCAAGCTGAAATCACTGCCACCAGGACAATGACCTTAGAAATGTGATCTCTCCGTGGTTCAAAAGGAGCTTTCATCATGTTACTCAGAACCACATGAATTTCCCCAAACACTGGTGACTTCTTAATGAGGCCCCAGAAAATGACTATGGGATACTGAAAAACTAGTCTACTTTCATTCATGAAACACTGAAATGCAGCCAAATAAATCCTTTCCCACGTGTTGGTATGTTTATCTCACAACCTGCTTCAATGCTGCTAGGATGACTACCCTTTCAGGAACCACACTGACAGGGAAAAGGAACCCTGACTAGGTGTAAAGAGATCCCTTGTTTCCTTATGATCTAATGTGGTAAGATCACCACCAATTCCATCAGGACTGGAAACCATATTTGCCTTAGCCAATGTGGGGGCCATAAAGTTCATGAAATGTCTCTCTGTTGGGTTTAATTAGGGCCTTTGCTAGCATAATGAAGGAGGGAGAAGCCATCATGAAATTCTATCCTTCCTACTGCCCCAAAATGAATGAAGTGACTGGTGAAGCCATCACCAGTGCAATCCTTATCAGGTGCCTTCAACAGAACAAAGGGGTCCTGGTGTTCAGAGGAGTGGCAGACAATATGGGATGCTCCCCACAGAAGAAAGATCTGTCATCCTCTGATCTGGTCACCGCTTGTCAAACTCTATAACCACATAGCCTGCTCTGATAAAATTTCCCTTTCCTGACAGGCAAAAGGCATCTAGGAATGTCTTGCGAGACATTGCCTAGTCTTGCCACTGCAGGATTAAGAATCAAGATCCTTTATATCCTTTGTTTATGTAAAACTGGTGGCCTGATTGTTCTTTTGAATCAGGACCACTTTATGAGATATGAGGGCTCTCAAAGTCCACTTCCAACCAGGCCAACTGGAGTCCCCAGAATATTTATGTAGCAGGATAACTTTTGGAGACACCAAATATCTTGATAATGAAGCCCTTCTGCAAGTGCTTCCCCACCCTACACAGAATGCATCCATGATTGTGCCATTTTGCCTCAGAGGAATATGGGAATGCTCTTCTAACTGTATATTGGTTTTGGACCATCACCAAGCTGGAGCATCTCAGAAGTTGCCTATCACCCAGATATAGAACAAAAATCTCTATTGCTTGTGATAATTGATGATGTTACCTCTGGTTGGGACTTGCTAAGGGCATGACCAGGCCACCATAAATACTCTGATGGTCACCAAGCCAATCAAAACATCCTCTTGGCTAGTTCCACAATATTTTAGATCCTACTATGAGTTAGGAAGGCTTTGAAGCATGTCCAATACGGCATCTATGTACTCCAATTCACTCTGAGAAGCAAGCTAGTGACTAAAGCCCTTCAGTGATAACATGGAGAAATGGTGGGATTTCTTCCAGTGTGCTGTTCTTGGTCAGCCAGTCACACAAGTGGGAAAAAACTACACTGCTTCTATTCTTTGTAGAACTGCTAAAAATGTCACAAAACACATATGGTACTGAGACAAGCTTAAATAACAACACTGGTACGGTTCTGCTGTCAGAAACCTGAGATGTATCTAGTGGCTGGGCATGTATGTCTAACCATACATAGGCATCTGCAAGGTCCAGAATACATAGCTAGGAACAGTAAAGCAATGCAAGAGACAAAAGAAGCAGGAATTTTAGCAAGGATAAGTAAGTCCATTCAAACTAAGGTGCCAAGAGGTAGGAAGGCTAAAATGGTCCCTGGAGCATAGAGCAGAAAATAAGTCTAGCTTTAAGCATTTTTTAAATTAATCAGAAGTCAAACTATGAACAAGAATTTTAGCAAAAACAGAAGTAAATCATAGAGAAATCAATTAAGTGTCCCAAGAGCTGTTAGGGATACTATGGGTTTCCAGTGTTCCCAGCAGAGGCAGGCACATGCCACCCTACTAATGCTGGTGGTTTACATACTTAACTTTGGACATGGGTTAAGCCTTGCCCTTGAATGTGGGCCTGTTTCAACTGTTTTATTTTCATAGATTCATAGATATTGGAAGGGATCATTATGATCATCTAGTCTGACCTCCTGCACAATGCAGGCCACCGATTCTCACCCACCCACTCCTGCAATAAACCTCTCACCTATGTCTGAGCTATTGAAGTCCTCAAATCATGGTTTAAAGACTTCAAGGTTTAAAGACTTTTCTTCATATTCTTTTAAGAATTAGAGAATACAGCATAAAAGAAAGATTATTAATTATAAGGCAATATAAGATGTCCTAAAGTCATCACAACTCTGTTTTCAGAGTCATAATGTCACCAAAAATTGTGCTGATTTCCTTAGAGGAAATAGTTAAAAATCAGTCATCACTGGGGTAAACAATCCAATTTGACAGGTTTCAGAGTAGCAGCCGTGTTAGTCTGTATTCGCAAAAAGAAAAGGAGTACTTGTGGCACCTTAGAGACTAACCAATTTATTTGAGCATAAGCTTTCGTGAGCTACAGCTCACTTCATTGGATGCATTCAGTGGAAAATACAGTGGGGAGGTTCTAGCTCTCTAGGTTCTAATGTGTCCAGAAAGCGCAATCTTAAATATCTCCTTAAATAAATGAGACATGATTTGTAATTAGAACCACAGTGAATACTTATGTATGCAGCATGGTGTTCAGGTACTGATAAAGACAAAAAATTGGCAATCTTCATTTCAATGAAGCTTTCAATTACCTGGAAAAGCTTGATGGATTCCTTTGTGATTATATCAGACACATGGGTGTGGGGAGAAACGAATGGAACTGAAGCAAGAGGGGATATGAGGTGGCACAGAAGCCTCCTAGCTACACGCATCTGAACTCACTAGCAAGTGGGCTCCCTCCTGTATGTTCCTGTTTCTGTCACAATAGTGATCTAGTAAATATAAGTAACTCCCTTGAAAAGAATACTAATAATAGTGCAAGTTTGAATATCTCCATATAACTTCACAGTTACCTCATGTCCATACTGAAAGTCATGGACTTTACACCACAGCCCTCTGAAATCAATGGGAGGCTTTTCATTGATGTCAGTAAGCATTTGATCTGGTCCCATATATTGAAAGATGACTGTTAGTACCTTGAGTTACATGGATGACAGTTTTAAGCTATTTGCAGTGGTCACCATTATAATATTTCCAAGTGGCTTTGGAAGTAATCAACATCATTCTGTTCCTTTCTAGTGATATTCTCCAGCCAGATCTTTCCTGGTCAAAGCTCAGAACTGGCCATGAAGAAACGGTAAGAAATGGCTGAACTAGCCACATTGCAAGTATTATAGAGTTGCACTCCTTTGCTATTTGGCTTCAGAGAAGTTTCCAGAAAATGTTTCCAAAAGTTGAATATCGGAATTTTGGCCAGAATCCTTTTAATACCAGTTGGAGGTGGGATTTCCCCATTTGAAATTAACAAGTGGCCTCAGATAGGGATGCTTTATTTCACTTTTACAGCCAGGTCATTCACTACGTGTACCTCTCTATTACTTCTGGTAACTTTTATACAATCTGCGTATAACAGGATCTCCCCAAACCCAGCGTCAGACCTTTCCTCTACCTCATTTTCCCCACTCTCAAAGGGGGGGGGGGCAATTCACCAGTCAGTGAAGGTGGGCCAATTCACCAGCCATGTCAATGAAGCTCCCACCACACTGTCAATATTTCATTCCCTTTTCTGATGGCTGTTTTCATTGTTCAAACACAAATACACTTCAGCATCAACCTAGACAGGTAAACCGGGTTCTTCCATCCCAGACAAGGCCTCTGCCACTGCCTACACAGCTGGGTATCCCCAGTCAGATTTTTCGTCTAGACTGGTATACCAAGCCCCTTTCCATATTCTTTCCCAAACCCCATGTCTTCTACAGGAACCTTTCTAGAGCTTCGACATACAACTGAGCTGCTTGTTGGTCTTTTAGCTCACCATCTGGAGGGCAGCTGATTAGTCACAGGTGGGGCTAAAATCAACTCCCTTAAAGGGCCAGCCCATCCTGTGACAGTAAATTTTAAACATATTTGCATAAACAAAATGTGCTGACTTTGTGCATCCCCTGTGCAGCCACTAGTGGTTTAATCCTCACAAGTAGGCAGTTACAACCTAAGGCCCTGATCCTATAATTTTTGGCTCACTGTACGGGTGATGGGCAGAAGGGTTTCAATATATACCTAAATCAAAAGCACAAGTATTTTCTTGGAAACTTTCCTTTAATTCATGTAATAGCCTTCTTCAGCAGCCAGACCTTTGATAAAAGCAGGTTTTAAACCAATACACTAGTCTTTTGATAAAAGCTGGACTAAACTCAGTAGATTTGTGGAAATATAACATTTACTTTCATAAAAATGGTTTTGGAAACTCCTGTTGTTTTGCTTAATAAAAATAATAAAAAGTGACAAGCTATCTGTTTTTTTCCCTTTGCTCTTCAGTTTCCCTGACTGTTCAGTGCTGGCTTTATTTCATTTCTAAAATTGAATGGCATACTGCACAATCTTGCCAGATGGAACTCTGTGTAGCTGCTGTGCTTTGGTCTTGCCAGTGAGGTATTTTTATCCAGAATGGGGAAAAAAAACGACACATACACTCAAGGTGTACAAATTTAAAACTACAAAATACAGTGAGAAATGAAAATGTATTTTCCCCGCTGTACAGGGAAGGTCATTTTCAGGTAGAAGCAAGCAAATCCATGTACTGCAAGAACAAATCTGTAATGTGCAGTCTAGGTAAAAATGTTTGGTGGTGTCTTGATTGAGTTCATTTAATTATAGAGCTTTCACCAGCCAAAAATATTAATGCAGACATGAATGCAAGAGGCTGCTTATTTATGTTCTTTGCCTGGAACTCTCTCCTCATCCCAGTGCAACATCACCTCTTTTTTCTAATTCCTCTTCAAAGCTGACTTCCTCATATGTTATCCATCAACAAAAATACTGTCACTGGCCTCTCCCTTTACTATCTGATATACAAATGCAGAGAGAACGATGTACTAAACAGAATCCTCCTCTGTATATTCCATTGCATTTTGTATTGTCTTTCTATTTAAACTGTAAGTTGAGGATCTTCGTAAGGAGATGAAGAGAATCATCTTTTGTTTCTGTCCTGTTCAGCATTAATCATACCGTTTGTGCTTCACATATAATACAGGTCAATTATTCTGACGTGCATGTCTGGTTATTCAGGAAACAGTCATAATGGCTATCAGCCAGATCCTGAAGTCCCTTCTTGGTCAAACTACCACTTAAGTCCATATGATTTATTGAGTAAAATCTAAGTAAGGTCTTTAGGATGTGGCCTACTATTTTTATTTGAACTTTTTCTCACAGGTGACATTACTAATCCATTTCCACTTGAACCTGCTTTGTATGTGGGGGACACAGCTGTGTGAAATTCTTGCAACAATCTGAAATCCACATAAAAGTAATCTGGCTTCAGGTTTCATTATACCCACTTTCAGACCAACTTCATGGGAAGTTGCTACGCTTCAGAGACACCTAGGGCCATTTCAGAGATAGTCAAAATCAGGCAAATATCATACTCTGAAGTAAAATGAGTTTTGCTTTGAGATGTGGGTTAATTCAACACAAACCTCAAGGCAAATCATGGATGGTGCAAACCCTACGTCCTTCCCTGCAGTCCCCGTACTGTACTCCACATCCCCCTATTTCCTCACAGGTTCCTGTCTAGTTTCCAAGCCATATAGCCCAGCGGTGGCCATCTCCACTCAGGGCAGTGTGGTTCAGTCCCATGGAGAACAATAAAAGATGGTAGCAATTGCTTGGAAAGCCAAAAATTCATTATGGAACTCTGAGACATTTAAAAAAAATAAAAAAATTAGAGCGCTCATGAAAATAACATGAGTTGACAACTCTGCAAATGACACAGGACCCAACTAGCAAAAACTAGAACTTAAGCAAGAGGCCCCCAGGTGCCCTGAAGTGTGCACCACACAGCACATACTGCCATGACTGAGATGTGGGCAGTCAGACCTAGTGGTCAGAGCAGGAGTCAATCCAAGTCAGATACCAGGAGGTCAGAGTCCAAAACGGGCCACTGGGCAGACTAAGAATCAGGTATCTGGAGGCAGGCAGGGTCAGGTGAGGTCAGAGTCCAAAACAGGCCAGAAAGCAAACCAAGATTCAGGTGTCAGGAGGCAGGCAGGGTCAGGTTAGAGACATCAATCTAATACCAAAGTCAAGGACAAACTAGAGTCAGAAACCAGATTCTACGGCCTATCACAAGCAGGTACCAGCCAATCCATGGGCTGTGAGGGACCACCACTCAAATCTTGGTGGCTGGTACCTCCTGCATAGCCCAGCCTCTCAGGGTCCTCCCATGGAAGCCAAGTTTAAGCCTCCTGTGGCAACATGGTGGTATCAGTAACACAACACCTCTATGGTCCCAGGTTCTAGCTCTCTAGGTTCTAATGTGTCCAGAAGGTCAATGCTGCATCCCACAATAAATGTACTTATCTGCTCCCTCGGGCGTCTTCCATATGAAAGACAAATGGCATCTGCTTCTTAAAGTAACATTACACAATACATAATTTTCAGAGCCATCTTTTCAAAACTAACCTGCGTTTGAATGCACAGAATGAGCATCCATGCGTGCAAATGGAAACTTGCATTTACCCATTTTACACATACGAATATATGTTAGTTCACACAAGTGCAGGTTGGATGATCTCCCAAAGAATGCACATACAATTTATGGAGCCAGTTTTTGAACAGATGGATCTGAATTTTCAAGTTTTACTTTGTAACTAATATGAACCTCTATTTCATCCTTGACAGACCCAGAGTTAGTGTCCAAACTCACCTACTCCCTAGCCTTTGGCTTTATTGGTAACTCAAAAATAATAACCTAAGCCTCAGCGTAAGCTTCCTCTCTGAGCTTGGCTATTCTTAGAGGTTCCCTCCGTGACCCCTTTTAGACCCCCAGATTCTTGTAAAGCAATACAGCAGCCTCACTCCATTAATATCCTGGTTGGAGCTAACTGGACTTGACTAACAACAGTAATTACAGTAATTACCCTAGATCTTATTACCTGTTTTTGGCAACTGTGAACTGTACCTTGGGTGAGTCAACAGAAGAGCCCCGGTGGTCCTATTGATGCCTTAGAGCCTATCACATAATATTTTTTTCTTTTAAAAAGTTTAATTCCTTGGACATATCACATAAATTTTGTGGAGGATGGGTGTGTCTGTGTGAAAGGAGAACTATACAACCTAATTCTTGGAAGTTCACTGGCAAGTCATTTTGCCCAGCTAATTTGTGTATTTGGATGTATACTTATGTGTGGGTAAAAATACGTGATGCAGAGATGATACTACAGTAACACTGCTGGTCCTGTTTCCTTCTGCAAATATCCTAAAATATTGCAGATCACTAGCAGATACAATAGTGAATAATGAAAACAAGCACATGCAGAATTCTTCTCAGTGGGAAACCTTGCTGGAAAATAAAGCTTTTCATATTTTCATTGCATTCTCTTGTTTGTTTTGAAGTTTTAAGCTGCTATCTTAAGCTTTGTAAACTGATTATACTGTGCACTTACCTCCTCATTTTCTGAATATTTATTTTTTTAAATATTAACTTTTTGTCAATTACATAGTGATCATACTGTACATTCTAAATTGCATGTTGTTTAAGAAGTGCGCTTTCATTTCCTGTGTTTCTGTTAATGCTTTTCAACTTTATTTGTTCAGATCTGATGGGCTTATCAGCACTTGAGAGAAGACACAGAGTGTCTAGTTTTGTTTTTTTTTGTTTCTTTGTTTTACTTCTCTAAAGCTTTATTATAAGCAAATGCTCTTTTTGACACCTCTTTTAATACTCAGTCAGACCCCAACTCCTGGTGGAAGGAAACATTCATGTTTAGAAAAAAATACGTAATTTAAAATAAAATCTATGTTACTTTTTCAAAAGCAAGTAACCTAGTAATAATGGCAGATTTGAACATGCATTGTTTTAACCTATGGAACAGTAGGTGTTTTGAAATAATTCAATGCTTGGAATAAGATAGATTGGATAAGATAAGATAGATACAAATTAACCTAGTAATAATGGCAGTTTTGAACATGCATTGTTTTAACCTATGGAACAGTAGGTGTTTTGAAATAACTCAATGCTTGGAATAAGATAGAAAATTAATCTCTTTCGAATCAATGTATATATATGCACACACACACATATTCAGGTACAGAAATGTTACCTAAATATGTAATATGTAACATTAATTAAATAACCAGGAAGGAAGGAACACTCTGCTTAAACTTCACACAGTTGAACACGTTATGAGAAAAGGGATAGCACCCTTCGTGTCACCTGTAATTTCTCAGGTGACTTACGCGGGGTGGTGGCTGCAGTCTACCCTTCTGGAGCTGTGACCAATCGTGAACACAGTGAAACAAAAAAGTATTTTCAAAACAAGCTTTTATTTTATCTGAACAGTAGAAACATGACATAAAAAGAAAAAGGGGTTTTTAACAAAATAAGAGATCTACACACATGTCTGTTTTATCTAAGGTTTAAGTAGGACTATCTTACTCCCAACATCCCAATCTCTGATGACTTGGGGATTCAGTCTGCTCCTCAGCAGTCTGTGTCACCCTCTCCTGTCCTTCAAGGTCAGTCTTTTCCTCCATCCAAAGTTCTTTGTTGTAGTTTTTCCTGATGGATCCCCACTGTGGTTATAGGCTGGGATTCCCCCATGCCAAGCCAAACCAGACTGTTGAGCTCAGCCTGCTCAGAGGTAAAACTTCAGAGGTAATGATCCCTACATTATTTTTTTTTTTTAAAAAAGGAGTACTTGTGGCACCTTAGAGACTAACCAATTTATTTGAGCATAAGATTTCGTGAGCTACAGCTCACTTCATCGGATGCATACTGTGGAAAGTATAGAAGATCTTTTTATACACACAAAGCATGAAAAAATGGGTGTTTACCACTACAAAAGTTTACCACTACTCTCCCCCCACCACACTCTCCTGCTGGTAATAGCTTATCTAAAGTGATCACTCTCCTTGCAATGTGTATGATAATCAAGGTGGGCTATTTCCAGCACAAATCCAGGGTTTAACAAGAACGTCTGGGGGGGGTAGGAAAAAACAAGGGGAAATAGGTTACCTTGCATAATGACTTAGCCACTCCCAGTCTGAGAGTGTTGGGTCATCCTTCAGGATAGGTTGTAGATCCTTAATAATGCGTTGGAGGGGTTTTAGTTGGGGGCTGAAGGTGACGGCTAGTGGCGTTCTGTTTTACATTTGGGGACAATGTATACCTTCAAATCAGCGGCACTGCTATGGGTACCCGCATGGCCCCACAGTATGCCAACATTTTTATGGATGATTTAGAACAACGCTTCCTCAGCTCTCGTCCCCTAACGCCCCTACTCTACTTGCGCTATATTGATGACATCTTCATCATCTGGACCCATGGAAAAGAAGCCCTTGAGGAATTCCACCATGATTTCAACAATTTCCATCCCACCATCAACCTCAGCCTGGTCCAGTCCACACAAGAGATCCACTTCCTGGACACTACAGTGCTAATAAACGACGGTCACATAAACACCGCCCTATACCGGAAACCTACTGACCGCTATTCCTACCTACATGCCTCCAGCTTTCACCCTGACCACACCACACGATCCATTGTCTACAGCCAAGCTCTGCGATACAACCCCATTTGCTCCAACCCCTCAGACAGAGACAAACACCTACAAGATCTCTATCAAGCATTCTTACAACTACAATACCCACCTGCGGAAGTGAAGAAACAGATTGATAGAGCCAGAAGAGTTCCCAGAAGTCACCTACTACAGGACAGGCCTAACAAAGAAAATAACAGAACGCCACTAGCCGTCACCTTCAGCCCCCAACTAAAACCCCTCCAACGCATTATTAAGGATCTACAACCTATCCTGAAGGATGACCCAACACTCTCACAAATCTTGGGAGACAGGCCAGTCCTTACCTACAGACAGCCCCCCAGCCTGAAGCAAATACTCACCAGCAACCACGTACCACACAACAGAACCACTAACCCAGAAACCTATCCTTGCAACAAAGCCCGTTGCCAACTGTGCCCACATATCTATTCAGGGGACACCATCACAGGGCCTAATAACATCAGCCACACTATCAGAGGCTCGTTCACCTGCACATCCACCAATGTGATATATGTCATCATGTGCCAGCAATGCCCCTCTGCCATGTACATTGGTCAAACTGGACAGTCTCTACGTAAAAGAATAAATAGACACAAATCAGATGTCAAGAATTATAACATTCATAAACCCATCGGAGAACACTTCAATCTCTCTGGTCACCCGATTACAGACATGAAAGTTGCGATATTACAACAAAAAACTTCAAAACCAGACTCCAGCGAGAGACTGTTGAATTGGAATTCATTTGCAAATTGGATACAATTAACTTAGGCTTGAATAGAGACTGGGAGTGGCTAAGTTATTATGCAAGGTAACCTATTTCCCCTTGTTTTTTCCTGCCCCCCCCACCCCCCTCCTCAGATGTTCTTGTTAAACCCTGGATTTGTGCTGGAAATGGCCCACCTTGATTATCATACACATTGTAAGGAGAGTGATCACTTTAGATAAGCTATTACCAACAGGAGAGTGGGTTTGTGTGTGTGCGGGGGGGGAGGCAGGAGAAAACCTGGATTTGTGCTGGAAATGGCCCAACTTGATTATCATACATATTGTAAGGAGAGTGATCACTTTCGATAAGCTATTACCAGCAGGAGAGTGGGGTGGGGGGAGAGAAAACCTTTTGTAGTGGTAAACACCCATTTTTTCATGCTTTGTATGTATAAAAAGATCTTCTATACTTTCCACAGTATGCATCCGATGAAGTGAGCTGTAGCTCATGAAAGCTTATGCTCAAATAAATTGTTTAGTCTCTAGGATGCCACAAAAAAAAAAGGAGTACTTGTGGCACCTTAGAGACTAACCAATTTATTTGACAAGTACTCCTTTTCTTTTTGCGAATACAGACTAACACGGCTGTTACTCTGAAACCTAAGATGCCACAAGTACTCCTTTTCTTTTTGCGAATACAGACTAACATGGCTGTTACTCTGAAACCTGTCATTATCTTTTAAGTATCAGTAAATGGGAGGGTATTTGAAACTATTGTCCCCTTTCCAGCATACCTGCAACAAACCCATGCTTGAATTAACCCCTTGTAGTCACATAGCAAACAGCACAATAACAGTCAGACAAACAGATGGAATATATAATATTCATGAAATATAACAGGCATTCCCATGCCATGTCCTTCCCATGGCATACCAAAATTTCAGGAGGGTTAATTTTTGTGGGGGTAGGGTGGAGAAGTGTGTGTGTTGAAAAATCGGACTCATAATGGAAAGCTAACTTCAACTTTAACTATGGAGCAGCTATTGCTGCTCCAGAAACACTAATTGTACATAGAGATCTCTAATGTTACCTAACACATGCTGTTCCAAGTTCAGGAGAGGACTGTATGAAAGATTACCCAGCTAGAAAACTACTGCCCATCCAGTGTACCTCATTTTCAACTTCTTCAGAGAACCTGAAGCACAGAAAATTTATAATCACAACAGCACCCCTCATAATACAGAAAAGGAATCAGATAGCAACACTGCAGTCTGCTGCTTTTGAATGAGAGAACAGAGGAAGAGAAATACTATCAAAGGGATGTTTTGCACATACTGTAAAGTTGAGTGCTGGAGATGAGAACTAAAAACATATCAAAGTGGTATAAAAATACTGGAAAAATTTAACAATGAAGAAATCACTTAGGGTTTAACTGAAGAAAGTCATAAAATACAGGAAAGATGATTAGGAAAGAGGATATTCTCCCTGACTGGTTGTACATAGCGGAGCCTCTGAATTACATCAAAGATGAGCTACGAAAAGATAAGGGCTGGATCAGCGTAATGTACAACAGAGAACAGACCAAATTATAAGACAACTTCCAATAATGGAGCCTTATTGTATGGATAGAAAAGTGTAAGACAGGGTTTGCTATTTTACAAAGACCTGTGTTTCAGACTAGCTGATAATAATCCACACTTTGGGCAGAAGTGGCCATCAGCAATGGTGCCAGCAACACATTCACTTGCCTTTTGTGAGCTCTGAATTAAATTTTATACAATTATTTTAATCAAAGAGAATGGCCTGTGAGGGATACAGAAATGATTTATCTTAATAATCAATCTAACTCATAAATATGCATCTATTCAGTAGCAATTCTTACAAATTTTTGATGAGGATTACAATAATGAAGCCTCATATACAAAAGGGAATGTGTTCTAGTTGCAAAGTGGTCAAAATATATAGCTTTCTATAGGAAGGAGGTAGTCAGAGGTAATGAAAAGGTGCTTAAAGATGCAATAGGATCTTTTACCTCAGCAAAATGAAAACTGTTTGATTAACAAGTCAAGTACGGTACATCAATAATATGCAGAACACAAACCCATTGAACAATGCAGCATGATGAGATTTTTTTGTTTGGGAGAGGCCCCATAGTGAGTTAGAAATGAGATACCTTAGTACAATTATTGTAACTAAGATCACCAAAAAGTAACTTAATTTCAATTAAAGTTTCCTCCTACTAGAATTCTATCATATTTCAACTTCAGTGCCTGTAAAGAACTTTGAACCATTTGCCTGTAATATTTTCTTCTGAAAATTATTAGTGATAAAGAGTAGGAAATTCACAGTACACCTAAACATCTCAAAGCAATCTAAGCAAACTAAGGACCAAATTTCAAAACAGGTCTAAGATATTGAGACTGTAATTTTGATTACTCAAGTGTGTTTGTTTATTAATTGCATTTGCACACAAAGGTAGTATGATATCTCACTAAGAAATTAGCATGTGTAAATTCAGGTTGTGTGTACAAATCACATATTTTCGTAGACAAAAAACTTAAATGTTAAAATTACATTTGCAAATATTTACACATTCAAAATTGCAAGTCAAATAGTAAAGTCTGGTTTCGCTGAAATTACCACAGCTACAGAAACAAACCTAATATCCAGCTCTGTCAAGAGACTGGGTGAGTTTTATTTTTTGAGAATGTAATGCAAACTAGAACCTAGTTAGACTAGGGCTTCCCTTCTTATCCAGTTACTGCTCCTTGATTAAAGACAGTATCCAACAGATAAGGGAATATAAATTTATTTATATAAAGGTATATACATTTATTTTCAGCTCTGGCAATATCCTAGGCTAAATATTTACAGACATAAAAATGTTAAAAAGCGATAAACTAGGCTTTCAAATATAATAATTGAATAACAAACAAAGAGAACAATAATTAAAAATAAAAACTGTCTAATCAGTCATAAATAAATAATTATTTCGTTAACTAGACTTCTATGGAATCAGATTTGTAATAGGAGCTAGTAGTTACATATTTGTGTAGCCTACACAGCCACAACATGCAGGGCAGGGACGATCTTTTTGTTCTGTGTTTGCACAGAACCTAGTATAATGGGGTTCTGATCCATGAGTAGGACTCCTATGTGCTATGGTAACACAGATAAAGAAAGAAGAAGAAGAAGAAATTAGGACAACTGCATCTGCTATCCTTAGATCTGGCTATTTTGCTGTGTCCTATTTACCAGGGTAGACTCCATCTCAAGATTCCATCAGCCTGGGCCCCTCTCCTCGAGCTGATTCCAACGCCTCATAACTTTTCCATTTGAAAATCCCAACCCAGAAAATGCATTTCTTTCCTGAACTAGACCGTGTACACGTGTAAACGTTCCACAGTACTTTCTGCAGTTAACCTCAGAGCATGTATCTACACTGCAATTAAACTCCCATGGCTGGCCCTTGCAGGGTCCCAGAGCTCAGGCTCCAGCCCAAGGCCGAATGTCTACACAGCAACTTTACAGCCTTGAGCCCCAGCCACATGAGCCTGAGTCAGCTGACATGGGCCAGCCATGGATGTTTCATTGCAGTGTAGACATACCCAGAGTCAAAGACCACTTTAAAAACTTGACACTAGGGGCTTGTCTATACTACTGCTTAAGTCCATGTAAGTTACGTTGCCCAGGGGTGTGAAAAAGCCACTACCTGAGCGACTAATTTAGAGCGGTGTATACACTGTACTGTGTCAGCAGGAGACATTCTCCCGCTGACATAGCTTCTGCCTTTCATTGAGGTGGAAAAATTATGCTGATGGGAGAGCACTCTCCCATCAAAATAGCACCTCTTCACCAGATGTGCTACAGTGGCGCAGCTGCATCGGTAGCATAGACTAGCCCTAAGCGTCATTTAAGAATCTATTATATAGTTATAACAGCCTACAATTAAAGTTGTTACAGTACGTCCATTATAAATCCCACATTATTCAGAGCTTTAAAGCTATGCCATAAATAGTTCTCTGGTATGAAACTTTAAACAGATTAACAAAACAAGGAAACAAAAGACCACATTCAGCAATTTTTTTGCATTTATTTTTTAAAATATCTTACAATTCACATATACTTTTTTCTATGTAAAAAAACTTCTGACTGCATATAAAGATGCAGATTTCTGAGAAATCTTCATTTTTGAAATTAATAGCACCTATCCTATAGCATATTATAGATTTATAAACCAATAAAATGAAGGGCTTCAGGATCGTATTAAGACCTTGTAAAATACACTATGTCAGCACTTTGTGACAGAAACCCCACAGCCAATGACAGTCAATACGCAAGGAGAGAACAAAGACAGATGTCTGGGATCCACACAGTAAATGAAAATAAAATAAAAATTTTTAAAAACCCTAAAACCAACCACTATTAACTCAACAGATTCTTCCCACAAAATATGTCATAAGGGAAACAAAATAAATGTCATAAAATCTAATGCAGCTATGACAAAAATCTGCAGCATTACATTTGAGATTAAAAGTATAAATTATTCACAGAAATCTGTAACACTTTCTCATAAGGGTCAGTAATAAATACTTTATACAACATAAAAATCAGAGACATGCTTATAAATTTATAAATACATTATAGATGGTGTTATAAACTCTTAATAAACTATAACTGACAGTATTAACTATTCATAACAACTGTCATAAAGAAGGACAGGTGCACATCAGTGTAATATTTGAGATACATTCTGTATCTATCTATATTGAGATATAGACATGAATATGGGATGACTTCTATCTGAGAAAACCAGGACAGCCTGAGAAATAAAAATCAGGGTATCCAGGAAGGTATTTCTTGGGGATAAGGATGCATATTTGTATTTACAGTAGTCAAAAACAAAGACACCAAAGTTTCCATTTATTCAATGGTTAGATAAAGCAGAGACAAACCGAGCATAGAGAGGGAGTGCAAGAAGCAGATACATCTAACAAACATACTCTAAACTTAGGCCAATAACCCTCACCAAAACCAAGAACAAACAAACAAACAAAATCCCCTGCAAGAGTAAAAATAATGCAGGCAGAAGTCCAGCAGCAGAGTGGGGGCTATTCAGTTTATTTCACTAGATGCAACATTTATAATTAAGGCCCTACTAAATTCATGGCCGTGAAAAAAGCATCATGGACCATGAAATCTGGTCTCTCTGTGAAATCTGGTCTTTTGTGTACTTTTACGCTTTACTATACAGATTTCTTGGGGGAGACCAGAGTTTCACAAACTGGGGATCCTCACCGATAAGGGAGTTGGGGGGGGTGGGTTTGCAAGATTTTTGGAGGGCGGTTGTGGTATTGCCAACCTTACTTCTGCGCTGCCTTCAGAGCTGGGCAGCTGGAGAGTGGCGACTGCTGGCCAAGTGTCCAGCCCTGAAGGCGGTGCCTAGCAGCAGTAATGCAGAAGTAATTGAGGCAATACCATACCGAAGCATGCCCCCCTTACTTCTGCACTGCTGCTTTCAGAGTTGGGTTGCAGAGAGTCGCAGCTGATGGCCAAAGGCCCAGCTCTGAAGGCAGCAGCGCAGATGTAAGGGTAGCAATACTGCATCATGCCGTCCTTACATCTTCGCTGCTTCTGGCAGTGGTGCTGCCTTCAGAGCTGGTCTCCTGGCCAGCAGCCACCGCTCTCCAGCTGCTCAGCTCAGAAGGCAGCAGCACTGCCAGCAGCAGTGCAGAAGTAAGGGTGGCAACACCGCAACCCCCTACAATAACCTTGCAACCCCCTCACAATCCCCTTTTGGGTCAGGATCTGTATATATCTACATACGTATATAACCCCTACAGTTACAACACCGTGAAATATCAGATTTAAATATCTGAAATCATGACATTTACGATTTTTAAAATCCTATGACTGTGAAATTGACCAAAATCGACCGTGAATTTGGGAGGGCCCTATTTATGTTTACATGCCTTGTGGGCAGGTGACGTATGTGAGCATCCAAGTATGGGCTCTGGAGACCAGAGTGGCTGAACAGGAGTAGCTAAAAGAGACAGAGAAGTTCATAGAGGAAACTTTCCAGGACACAGCAGAGTGGTCCCAGCCTCTGTGTTGTTGAGAAAGATGAAAATCTCAAGGAAGGGGAACATCAAGCTGGAGCAGAGGGAAACAGTCCCATAGTTGCGATCCTCCTTCCAGATGATGTCATACTACCATAATGAACTAAAGATAACCCTCTGTGGGAAGGAACTCCAGTCACTACGATCACCTGTCTCTTTCTGTGGGATTTGATTATTAGAAATTAGGGTTGTCAATTAATCGCAGTTAACTCACACAATTAACTCAAAAAATTAACTGTGATTAAAAAAATTAATCGTGATTAATAGCACTGTTAAACAATACAATACCAATTGAAATGTATTAAATATTTTTAGATGTTTTTCTACATTTTCGAATATATTCATTGCTATTACAACACAGAATACAAAGTGTACAGCACTTACTTTATATTAGTTTTTATTACAAATATTTGCACTGTAAAAATGATAAACAAAAGAAAGTACTTTTCAATTCACTCCACACAAGTAGTGTAGTGCAATCTCTATTGTGAAAGTGTAACTTACAAATGTAGATTATTTTTGTTACATAACTGCATTCAAAAACAAAACAATGTAAAACTTCAGAGCCTACAAGTCCATTCAGTCCTACTTCTTGTTCAGCCAAACGCTAAGACAAACAAGTTTGTTTACATTTAAGGAGATAATGCTGCCAGCTTCTTATTTACACTGTCACCTGAAAGTGAGAACAGGCATTCGCATGACACTTTTGTAGCCAGCATTGCAAGGTATTTACATGCCAGATATGCTAAACATTCGTCTGCCCCTTCCATGCTTCAACCACCATTCTGGAAGACATGCTTCCATGCTGATGATGTTCGTTAAAAAAAAATAGTGTGTTAATTAAATTTGTGACTGAACTCCTTGGGGGAGAATTGTATGTCTCCTGTTCTGTTTTACCCACATTCTGCCATATATCTCATGTTATGGCAGTCTCGGATGATGACCCAGGACATGTTGTTTGATTTACAAACACTGTCACTTGATTTGACAAAACACAAAGAAGGTACCAATGTGAGATTTCTAAAAATAGCTACAGCCCTCGACCCAAGGTTTAAGAATCTGAAGTGCCTTCCAAAATCTGAGAGGGACAAGGTGTGGCGCATGCTTTCAGAAGTCTTAAAACAGCAGCACTCTGATGTGGAAACTACAGAACCTAAACCACCAAAAAGGAAAATCAACCTTCTGCTGGTGGCATCTGACTCAGATGATGAAAATGAACATGCATCGGTCTGCTCTGCTTTGGATCGTCATTGAGCAAAACCCATCCTCAGCATGGACGCATGTCTCTGGAATGGTGGTTGAAGCATGAAGGGACATATGAATCTTTAGCGCACATAAATATCTTGTGACGCCAGTTACAACAGTACCATACGAACGCCTGTTCTCACTTTCAGGTGACATTGTAAACAAGAAGCGGGCAGCATTATCTCCTGCAAATGTAACCAAACTTGTTTATCTGAGTGATTGGCTGAAGTAGGACCAAGTTGACTTGTAGACTCTAAAGTTTTACATTGTTTTATTTTTGAATGCAGTTATTTTTTTGTACATAATTCTACATTTGAAAGTTCAACTTTCATGATAAAGAGATTGCATTATAGTACTTATATTAGGTAAATTGAAATATACTATTTCTTTTGTTTTTTACAGGGCAAATATTTGTAAGCAAAAATAAATATAAAGTGAGAATTGTACATTTTGTATTCTGTGTTGTAATTGAAATCAATATATTTGAAAATGTAGAAAACATCCAAAAATATTTAAATAAATGGTATTCTATTATTATTTAACAGTGTGATTAATCGCAATTAACTTTTTAATTGCTTGACAGACCTATTAGAAATATAGATAGTTGGCTTCGTGATGACTGGGATAACCACATGGTGAACTGCTTCTGGGTGTGAAGGTTGTGGACTTCTCAAGAAATACAGAGACACTTATGTGCAAAGCTGGGCAGAAGCTGGTGGCCGTGGCACATGTTGGTACCAATGACATAGGGAAAAGTAGGAGAGCAGTCCTGGAGGCCAAATTTTGGCTGCTAGGTAAGAGATTAAAAATCCAAGACCTATGTGGTAGCATAATCTGAAATACTTCCAGTTCCACACATAGGGCCAGTTAGACAGGCAGAACTGCAGGGTCTCAATGTGTGGAGGAGACAACGGTATTGGACTTAGATTTATTAGGAACTGGGGAACCTTTTCGGAAAGGAGGAGCCTATTCAGGAAAGATGGGCTCCATGTCAGTGAAAATAGAATCAGACTGCTGCCATGTAAAACTAAAGAGGTTGTAGAGGAGTTTTTAAAAGTAAAGGCTCGGGGAAAGCCAGCAGATGAGGAGGAACACATGGTTCAGACAGAGACATCACCTAGGGGAGTATTTATTAAAAAAGATGGAGAGCAGCTTCTCAAAGTCAAAACTATTCTTTAAATTATCACTGTATTTAAATAAAAAACCTAGTATGTAATTGCTTATCTGACACATGATTAGATAGCAAAACTGAGGACTCTCTCCCTTTCCTTAAAAAGCACTACATCTTTATGGCCGCAAACATAGAATTGACCAGCGAAATTAGGGCTGTCCATTAAAGTACTAAAAAACTTGCTAGCACTTTTGTTGTATAAAATATTTATTTGTTACACAATTCTACAGGATAACAATGTACCACAGAAGTTGCATTTGTGCATTGATCTACAGTATTTCTTTTCATTTGCAGTGCCCTGTGTGTCACACTGCTAACACAGAAGTAGGCTTTTAAAGATGATTTACTCCTCTTCGGAATAATGAGGACCAGAAAAATGGCTCAAGAAAGATGTAGCTATAATTCACTTGGATGCAACATTTTATACTATAGTGAAAACAAGCTGAAATCAGTACCAATGATTAAAAAATGAGTTATTCCATTTATAAAAATTCCTACAAATGTCATGGATGTCTCCTTAATGTATAAAGAGTGAAATATTGGGGCAAATCCTTCATTGGTGTTAAGTGTCATAATTCTGTTGATTTCAGTGGAGTATGAGAGTTTACATCAGCTGTTGATCTGCCCCTTTAAGAGCTGTCAAATCATTGTCACAATGTCAGGACACTTTATCATGATGTATGCTCACCATTAATGATGCAAATTAATGCATCACCAAGACAATATTTTGATGCTTATAAAAGGATTTTATTCCAAATTCAGTTTGCAACTTTTCATGAGACAGTCCTGTAAACTCTGAAATATCCCATGAAATTATGGATGTGTGAAAACACACTTTAACTGGTGATGACACAAGTTGTCTTGTGTCTGACTGCAGCTATCACTGACAATGAAAATGGCTGAGTTTGGATCCAGCCATTAGCCACAAGCTGATTTGGGGAAAACCAAAAAAAAGTCAAGGAAATGCTGTTTTCATTTTAAAAATGTTAAAGGTTATATGCCTTATTCCTGGAAGTGGGCCTTGAGAGGGCAAAAAAATATAAAGAGAAATAAATTGATCATTAACATCAAACAGAACAAACAGCAGCCCTCAACTTCTGCAGCAGACTGGGAAGGACATAAAGCCTCACCATTCCCAACATTTAGTCCGTAGGACTTTTCAACATAAGAAGGGATCAAAATATCTATTTGTTTAGAAATTTACTGTATTTAATGAACTTTTAAAGTGTGTTTTGGTGTTATGTATTAAGCGTTTATTAGATACTATTATTCACAGCAATTCACTTCTCCAGAAGATTCATTGATATCAAGTCCTATTCTTATTCTTCAGCCTGTCAATGTAAGAGACCTTCTGTCCCAAGTCAAGAGTTCTACTATCTGAGTTAATGAGAACCCAATTACTTGTCTTACCAATGGTTCATAGAGAGTCACATCCTTGCTCCCTGATTAGTGAGACACATTGAACAAGAGGCCCTCTGGCTTAAATACAGAGTGCTCTGGTGTTTTACTATTGCCCTCCAGCATTCAAGCCAATTCATTGTGGTGAATGGTACAGTGCTTATTTCCCTGGCTTGCGATTGAAGACTCAAAGAATTTGCCTTGAAACTCATCACTCCCATGAAGACTTCAGTCTCAGGTATTTGTTTGCATACGCTGGGACAGTAACTTGACCTTGACAGTGCTGCCCCTCCAATACTGGCAGAGGGAGTGGCGGCCAGGGAAGTGATACAGCTCCCCTTCTCCCTGTCAGCTAGGCTATTTGCATTTTGACAGGTTTGGAGCTAACTGGGGGGATCTGATTCATGTCTTCTGCCTTTAAAGCCAGGATATCATTTCCCAATAACAAAAAAAAAAAAAAAAAGAAAGAAAAATGGAATGTCTGTCAACACATCTACAACCAACACTGCTGACCCTTCCTGGGGCTTTATATCAATCTGTAATGTAGGTAGAACAATGGCTTTGGCAGCAGGATTTCATGACTTGGGGATTAACAATGGTTTTAGTAATCCCAGTATCTCTCCATCCAATGACAGGTTTCAGAGTAGCAGCCGTGTTAGTCTGTATTCGCAAAAAGAAAAGGAGTACTAGTGGCACCTTAGAGACTAACCAATTTATTTGAGCATAAATACACTGTATTTTCCACGGTATGCATCCGATGAAGTGAGCTGTAGCTCACGAAAGCTTATGCTCAAATAAATTGGTTAGTCTCTAAGATGCCACTAGAACTCCTTTTCTCCATCCAATGTAGGTCTCCCAATTAACTACCAATTTCTGCTCCCACTGGGGATCAGATAGATCTGCACCCAGAAGGGTGCAGCATGACATGTGGACAGTGGTTTGGGGTGTGAATGGCTCAGCGGGAACATTATATGCCATTGGTGGTCTGGCCATGACACTCCCTCTCTGGAGATTCAGTCACACAATTAACTCTGAGGCGGGGGTGTAGCTGGCCATTCTAGCACTGCTCTGAGCCTTGGTGGGCGGACTGGGTAATCCCAGGTAAAGTGACCCAGCTGGTCACAGATAAGATACTGCTTTTTCCCACCCCTCCTGGGGATTCTCAGAGGTGGCTGCCTTCCCCCTTGGGTGTCTTGCTTGGCTGAGCCCAATCCCCATCCTCTGATACCATGCCATCTCTATTAGATTTTCTATCAAACCCAGGCTGCCTATCTGCATAATGGCCTCCAACTTCCCCACTAAACACATCTCTCTAGGATTTTTGTCTATGAAACATGTTTTCAGGTCAGGGGTGTGGGGTAGGAGAGCAGATGTTATACAGTTGTTCTAAACTAACTAATTGGTAAGTCTCATAGACAGTGGTAACCTCCCAACGTGGTTTCTTACATAACCCCTAATTTGAGTTGAAATCTCAGTGTAGTTCAAATCCCCTTGTTTCGGAATTCCCTGAAACTTTCTCCTGTGTTGCAGGGGATCAGTCTAAATTTTTGCAACAAACTTGTTTGCATCACCCACTATCTTTATAGTCCTCTCTGTACATATGAGTGAAAGCATCTAAGGCCTTCTCTGATAGCAGTGGAACCAGGTACTGCAACATGTCCTTCTGTACCACCTGGTTCAATTCACGTACCATTTCATAATCATTTAAAAACACATCCATGCCATTCCCTTCCCTAAAGTGAGGAATAATTTGGAGTCTACACCACCCACTGGGACAGGTACATAGGGTCTGTCTCCACCTGCTGGATTAGGGTTTTGCTGGTGCAGCTTGTCCATAACTCTCCTCTTGTTGCTTCTCCTTCTCTCTTCTCATGCTGACATTGCTTCTCCTCATGCTGATGTTGCTTCTCCCACACTACAAGTGGCTGGGCTTCCAGATGCAGCCTGCCTCTCTCTAGCTGCAGCTTTTCTTGCTCTACCTGTAGATATGTCCAGGATCTCCACTGAATTCTGGGTGCAGCATGGTTGTCAATTCTGTCTCCTCTTCCCTGCTTCCCTCTAGGCAGTTGTCTCCAAAATTTCCCCCATCTGCTGGCTGGGTGTTCTCTGTGATCCTGGATCATCATTTCTTTTCAGGTTCTCAGAGTGTAGCAGGTGAATTAGGTGTCTTTGTCCACTTCTCAGTGTTAAGCTGCCTTTCTTGGTGTATCTCAACCAGCTGTTCATAACTCATTTCCCCCTTCCTCTGCACTTTTCTTTGTGCTTTTCCCTTATACAGTACTTGTTTTCACTACTGTTGCCATTTATGGCAATTCACACTGTCATAGATCCCATACTATACACGCTGTCACCATAATGTCACAGTTTCAGGGTAACTGCATCCATATTCCCCTCCATGGTCCCTTGAGGCCACTCACTTAACATTTCAGGCTCCCAACCATCACCTCTTTTGGGCAGAAATCCGTGTCTCCCTGTGAACTGACTGGGGGTTTTAAGGCTGTACAGTGTCCTGTCATATACTGTGATATCCCCAGCAAGCCGGTCTGCCTAAAGGCCAGCACAAGGGCTGAGCTTTCTCTCTGAGGACAATGTCCAGTGTGTGCCAGCAGTTACAAGTTACCACCCAGCTCTGCCAAAGCAAAATACATTTATTCTTAGGGTAAGAGCATTATTAAAAACAATAAATGTACCAGAAGCCACTATCTTCCACATGGGGAAGGGGGGTCTGATAAGCCAAAATTCCTTCCAACCCTTCAGCAAGGGTTGGCACCTTTCCATGGGCAGAAGGTCCTATCTGTTTGCCAAATGTAAATGAAGTCCCTGAGTCTGTTTCAACTCAGCCTTTTATATACAAGTCTTGCTTTGTCCCCTAGACCCCTGAAAA
The DNA here is from genome assembly GCF_965152235.1 of Eretmochelys imbricata. Taxonomy (NCBI): domain Eukaryota; kingdom Metazoa; phylum Chordata; order Testudines; family Cheloniidae; genus Eretmochelys; species Eretmochelys imbricata. The sequence goes on from NC_135574.1 coordinate 122,528,335, forward strand.
TAGATAAAACCAGTCTCTATCCCAATTCCCCCGAAGGTCAAATTCAAAAGCTGGGGGATTTATATAGCCAGCCTTAACATTTTGCTTTAATCACCCCCACATGAGTCTAAATTATCAAAGACAACCCTCACACCACCACCAGTGAACCAGGAACATCCAAATGCACATCTGTATCGATACAATGGGCTATGAATATTCTATGAATCTCAGTAAAATGGCTTTTTGAGGGTTTCATGCTTCAGACATGAAATACAATGTGGTTCCCAAAGATACAGCCTGTGGTTGTAATGTCTGTCACATCAAACAAAAATCTGTGACAGGTTTTGGAAAGGTCTTATTTGGAATTCGAACAGTGGTGAACTTTCCCCAAACCATCAGGATTTTCAAATATGCCAGCAGACTCTGGAAAAGTCATATATTTTAGAGTGAAGAAGAACATTATTAGTTGTTTTAAGTATTAGAAAGGTTGGATGTTCTTCCTCACAAATTCCAAGCTATCAGCTGGAAGTTGGGTAGGTGCTTTTAGTATTGGACATCATTTCTTTAGAGGAAATAAATAATTGTCTGTATTCACTTAAGGTGCTCCATTAATATAAATAATGCACAACAATAAAAAGGGCCTGCAGAGTGTGGGAACTGAAATGAGTAAACATTCTTACAGAGCTTGTTATATAGAAAAGTTGAAGAAATTGAGCTGATTTCTCAATATAGAGAATAAGACTTTGGGTCTTTAGTGTTTAAGACACTCTCTAAATACTAGAGATTAGGAGGAGACCTAATGTACATGGCAGATTATTCCACTTCTGCCTAATGCAAGGTTTCTTGCAACTTCCTCTTAAACATCTGGTACTGGCCACTTTTGATGAGATGATATTTGATTAGATGGGGCAAAGTTCTCATCAATTATGGCAATTCCTGTGTTCCTATGAGATTAGAAATCCACTAAAGACCTTGCTATGCACATCAATTTACCTGTGAAAGATTTAGATAACATAATGAGGGGGTGTTACAAAAAAATCCTAAAATAGACTGCCTGGTTTGAATGATAGAAGGACCGTATTCATAATCATTAGCTGGCATGAAATCTTAGATTCAGAGCTTAATCCTGCACAACCAAAGTCAATGGAGGTTTTGTCATTTACTTCAATGAGACCAGTACTGAGCACTTGGGACCAATCCTTTTTTCTTCGCTCATATGAAAATTCCCATGTAATAAAGGGAACTACTTTCACAAATAATGAAAGCAGGATTTGGCCAGCAAAACATTACTTTGCATGGGAAATAATTAGAGATTTCTATTGTTGATGTCCTTTTACAATGTTGAGCTATTGTGTCATATAAACTGCAAGTGTACATTGATCAATGTCGGAAAGCTCTCAAAGTATGAGGCTTTTGTACGTAGTATTATATTCTTCCTTTGCTCTCTCCATCTTTAGATTTCTCTTCAAGAATATAGTTTAGAAAAAAATATAACAGCATAAATTCAAAATGGTGGCATTTGCTATAATGGAACATGAGGCATGCCAAACCTGCAGAAAACAATCTAAATATCAGAAAATTGGAGGTGAACAGGGAATGCACAAGGAGCTGCCTGATTTGCCTCTAAAAGCTCTAAACATATGGAATGAGCTGCCAAATAAGGCCACTGAAGTAAGTAGTTTAATGAGTTACAGAAAACCAGACAATTTTATGTAGATAAGGTGGATAGAAGAATACAATAAAGAAGCAGGGAGATGGAGGTAAGATACATTTAAATGAGATATGTCGAACCAAGTTTCTCTCTCTTTAAAATCCCAAGGTGTAAAAGATCTAATCTAATTGGCATATATTTGGAATTATAATTTAAATACAGACTGTTGAATTTTAGTTATGTAATTTGAGACCTTGACTAAAACATAGCAGGACAGAGCTCTAAAATATCATAGAAAACAACACAAGTATTATTAATATTACATGTTAGTATTTATAACCCTTTGGAGTACAGTACATTTGTGTGTTCATTTTTGTTATATAATAGAAGTTTCTATTACACAATAATTACATGACTACAGCATACTGTATATAATGCCAGCCTCTGAATAATATTATGACAAGGTATAAAGGTATAAAGGCACTCCTTAGTTTCCTGCACATGGGGGGTTACAAGCAGAAGCCAGGTTCTCTGCCTAGCACATGGGTGGGCTGGGATAGAGCTGTAAAAGAAAAGGGGATGTAGTTGCAAGGGAGGCACCTAGGCAAGAGGCATGTCCTATCCCCTCCAAGTTTGCTGACATTTGGAAATGCCTCTGTTGGCTGTCACAAGTAATTTGGATTTTATTTGAACTCCCAGTCTGGTGTATTTGTTCACTGGCTTGCAAATATATTTTATAAGAAAAAAGAAAAGAAGTACTTGTGGCATCTTAGAGACTAACAAATTTATTTGAGCATAAGCTTTCGTGAGCTACAGCTCACTTCATCGGATGCATTCAGTGAGCTGTAGCTCACGAAAGAGTATGCTCAAATAAATTGGTTAGTCTCTAAGGTGCCACAAGTACTCCTTTTCTTTTTGCGAATACAGACTAACACGGCTGTTACTCTGAAACCTGACATATTTTATAAGCTGGCTCTAAACACAGATCATTACCATGATGCTGGGATAGAAACCTCTAAATCACTGGTTTAAATCCAGACCAGGACAGCAGTGGATTAAAATTGTTAACAACTGAAGGCTTTTCGGGGACCCATATGAAAGGGACTGGTAATCTCAGTCCAGTTCCTTGTCATTAGGTGTCCATATTAGAAGACAGCAAGCATAACTGGTACCCTTGCTGGCAGTCTCAGCAGAGAAGCCAAAGACTGAACTGGCTGGAATGATTTAATTGGTGTTGGTCCTGCTTTGAGCAGGGCATTGGACTAGATGACCTCCTGAGGTCTCTTCCAACCCTAATATGCTATGATTCTAATCATCCAGGTGTGAGAGAGGAGTTGAAATTCTGGCCCCACTGAAGTCAGTGGACAAACACCTGTTGACTTCAGCGGGACCAGGATTTAACCCAAGGCATACTGGCACAGCAGTGAAGGAGACTGCTATGCTGCCATTGCCTGTGTTGTTCCATGGATAAATAGAAGAATTCAGTCACTGACTGGTATTATCAGTCTATTTACTTTTCACAAGCATTACATTCACTCAAAACATATTAGCACATTTTCTTCTAATGGCCTTTCTCTTTCACAAAAGTTCAGACTTAGCCCCATTGAAGTTATTAGTCCTTACAAAGAAGGTATGAGAGAGGAAGAATTGGTTTGAATGGCTATTTTTTATTCCCTAGTATCAACAGAATTTATGAAATTGCATGTAATTACTTTCTGTAGCTCAAGCCTGTCTACTCTTGCCCTTGCTGCGTGCACAGAACTCCCAATTACATTAATGAAACCTGAGCATGTGCTTTGCGAGAAGACTAAATCCCCTATGTCATTTTGAGAAGTAGGAACCTGAACTGAGCATACAATGTGAGTCCAAAGGCCCATGGTAGCAGTTGTCTCCATACTGTTAACAGACTTTAAACTAAGGATCCTGTCCTATTTTCTCCTTATAATTAGATTTTCTCTACCCTACATATTCATGATCTATTGTGTATATTTACACATAAGAAGTGTTACCTAAATGTAAGTTAATCTTTTTTTTACCATCAACTATTAATTTATGGAAACAATTCTTCCTGAAAACATTACATGTGTAGCTTTGTTTAATTAAAACAGAACATTTGCCATCTACAAATGTCACTGCCATCTGGTTGCAAAAAGATTTGGAGTTATGCATTTTCAGAAGAAAACCCATCTATGCTCTCACCTATCAACGATCAAAATTCATTCCAGGGAGACAGCAGTGTTCTCTCCTCACCCCTCAACATGAGGAAGCTAGCAAATGTTATCGGCTTTAATTAACATGAAAGAACCTTAAAAAACAATGAAATAATAGACATGTTCATGAGAGAGAATTATGTCATGTAAGCATTCCCAAAAGTGCTGCTGGCTCCATTAGAAAGAACATTTTTCTTCTCAGTGCATGTTACAGACATGCAAGATGTGGAAAAATGGCAGCATTCTCATCAGAGTTAAAAGCATATGATATGTATAAGGTTCCCGGCAAGGCACTGACTGCAATAAATTACCAAGTGTGTGTTCTGTTTTCTGAAATGGGCTCAATTTATCATTTTATTGAAAAGGTTCCATTATGCTAATGTCTTATAAAATCACTTTCTGCTGATGCTGAAAGGTCGAGAGGGGATATAAATTTTTACATTTAGAAGCAGGAAGTAGTGTACCAGAGAGTTACCAAGGGTTAATAAGCCTAAAAGAAGACACACTGGATATGAGTCAATTTTCAAGGACTTTGTAATGTCAATTTTTTAATACAGTCCTAACTAAAGTGCAGTAATTTTAGTATGTTTCTAAGTTTTAGGCCAGGTCTACAATGTAAACTTATATTGGTATAGCTACGTCACTCAGGGGTGTGAAAAATCCAATCCCCTGAGCAACCTTACCCCCACCTATCTGCCAGTGTAGACAGAGCTATGTCAACAGGAAGGCTTCTCCTGTTGATATAGTTACTGCCTCTCATGGAGGTGGATTGATTATGGATTAATTATGGATTAATTAGTAGCATCTTCACTAAAGCGCGACAGAATCATTTTATTGAAAAGGTACTATGATGCTACTATCTTCTAAAATCACATCGTGTTAAGTGTAGACCTAACCTAACTAGTTTTTAAAAAACTTGATAGAAACAGCAACGGTTAATTACTAATGGCTGAAAAAATCAGTAATTAGTTAATTAGTACTACGGGTTGTTTAGAAAACCTCATTTCAAAGAGGACCAAACTAAAGAGTGCCTTATCTACCGGTGGCAACATGCTTTAAGGGTAATCAGATCTCATGCTTCAAGGGTGTGTCTGTAATGGTCAAGAAAGAATACTTATCTCTAAAAACAGCACTGCACAGTCTGAGTGCTGCATTCCAGAGTTAGGTTTCTTTCTTCTGAAAGATCAGGTATGGTACTGGCCACTGCCAAAGGAAGGATACTAGAGCTAGATAAACTAATGATTTGCACTACTATGGCAGCTCCTATGTTACCATCTCCTAGTGCTACTAGGATGTGATGATTTCCACAAAGCATCAATTCCCTCTGCTGGAAATAGGGATTATTTCCAGCAGAGTAGATGGAGCCAGCTCCATGTGACCAGCAACTTCCCCATGGAGCAACAGGAAGAGCTCAGTGGATCACCAGTGTTTCATCCATGGCCCACCGTTTGGGAACAACTGCACTAGAAACATGTGAGCATAAAAAAAGCAAAAGCAGGCAATATTTGGAAATTGGCTTCGGGTCTGGACCAAATCTCCAAACAAACTCTGGATCACATACCAAAAGTGTTTGGTAGGCCTAATTTGAAAAAAAATATGTATATATAAAAAGACTGCACCATATTATGGCCCTGCTTTTCTCCTAACACATACACTGAATTCCAAATTACAAATACAGTTCAACCAGAAAACCAAATATTAGAAAATCAGTTCCTTCTTCATTTCCTGCTCAGGAATCACTGTTTCCTCTCCAACAGTTGATGTTACCAACATTTTAAACAGAGCACTGTCTTTCTTGCTCTAAGTGTTAGTAATGGGAACAAAACTTACTGGCAAAACAAAGATTCTTCCTTCACATTCTGTATAGGTACTAGTCACAGTAATGGTTCTTGCATAATCATGCCTATCAGAGACATGTGAGTACCAGGGACCATTAAGAGGAAGAGAGAGAGTAGAGCCATGGCCACACGTTTCCCCCATCACTGATCAAAAGATTAACAGAGGTGGGGCGGTTCAAAGAGGGCACACTGCACCCCTACAAAGGGTGCAAGGCAGGTTGCTGCAGCCCATGTCCTCCTGGAGGCATTTTGCCTGAGTAGGGGACAATGTCCATGGGAGTTACCACTGGGGTAACTTCCCCCACCCTGCCATGGACAGTGCTGTAAGAGCCACAATTTAATTCCTCTTCTATTACTGCTGTAGGATTGATCCTCGGACAGATTCTGCACTTTACCTTTAAATCAACAAACTTGTTAGAACAACAACTTTTCTAGGCCCCAAATGAACATATACTCAAATATTATACCATACTATGTATTTTCTTTTAAATGAAAGCCAATTAAAGGATTTAACCCTATTATTAGAAAAACTGCCAGTGCTCCAAATCATAAAATATCATAGAAACCTGACTAGTTACATGAATTCATCTGGTGAAACAATACATTTGCCATGTACCAGATGAATTATTCCATTTGCTTGTAGAACAATCGAGCTTCCTTTAAATGAATACCTGTCTAAAGAACTGAATTACCATACAGTTTTGCAACTATGCATTAAATACAATATTACTGCATAAAGAGAAAAAACCAAATTCAATCCAGATGTATTCATACAAAAGTGAAAAAAAAAAGTAAACTCAATGTAAATACTTTAGTGATTGCTTGTCATTAGACCTAGAGCTTGATAAAGCTTTGAAAAAAATGAGCTAATTATTTAATGTAAACTGAACAGGATACTGTTTTACCCACTTCAGTTGTTGATTCACACTGATCAGCATGGACCTACAGTAGATTTAATCCATGGATTTATTTTATCATTAATCCATCAATGATTTCTCCCAATAAGCAAGGGGGAAAAAAACCAGAAAACTCTTTATACAGAGTAGTTTCCTTTTGAAAAGTGCTCGTAAATGACAGAGAAATCTGCTTAGAACACTTTTTTTTCTTTTTAAAATGTATGGTAAATTTTAGATATCCAGTTTTCTGACACAGCAGGCTAAAACAGGTCATGAGCAAAAAATAATTGCATCGTTGTACTTGTCTTCATTTTGTCTGGTTCAGTTGTTGAGCAGTTATAGGGGTTCATGTCCCACAGTATCAGTATAGATGTTCATGCAATGCTGGAGGCCATTTTGGATGGATCAGTGCCCACGTTTTGATGATATTCTCAAGGAGATGATGAGAAAAAACAGCAGTATATTTTAGATCTAGGAGTACTCAGACTAATGCCATATTAAAATGGGGAAGTAGAGATGAACATCATACTGTTACCTGACCTGGAACTAATTTGACAGTATATGTTTAGAATTACTTGTCACATTTCTAAAACTACTTCAAAAACTTGGGTTGCCCACTTGCTTCAAGCAAAATTGGGACACAAAGCACTTTCCTATCCTTTACAGGCTTTCTAACAATTCAAAGCACACTAAGTTATTTTATTGCTGTATTTAAGTGAGAAGATGTTTTCAAAAATGTCTTATAGATTATAAAATACCATAAGATTTGTAACAATTAGAGGGACAAGTGGCGTTCAGCCTCCCGAGATTGAGCAATAACAGGTCTGTGATGCCCTTACATGTTTGGGGCGCCAAGTGCTACACTGACTGGCTCAGCGTGTGTCTACCCTACGCTGACAGGTGCGGGTAACCTGTTGAACCCCATTCGTGATGGGGATCGGGGATTGCAATTATTCCCCATGAATGAGGAATTCCCAGTAAGTGCGGGTTATAAACTCACGTTGATTAAGTCCCTGCCCTTTGTACACAACTTCTTAGAGGGACAAGTGGCATTCAGCCACCCGAGATTGAGCAATAACAGGTCTGTGATGCCCTTAAATGTCCGGGGCTGCACGCGCGCTACACTGACTGGGTCAGCGTGTGTCTACCCTACGCCGACAGATGCGGGTAGCCCGTTGAACCCCATTCGTGATGGGGATCGGGGATTGCAATTATTCCCCATGAATGAGGAATTCCCAGTAAGTGTGAGTCCCTGCCCTTTGTACACAACACAAATATATTCATATTTCAAACAACAGTCATAAAACTACAGTAATATCCTGAATTAAATATAAATGTTCTTACACCTCACCAGATTACATTATTCTACCCGCCCTTACTCAAACTTTCTAGCATTACACAGGAAGGATGCCTTGAACATAGACTCTGCAGCTCTAGCGAGGCCTTTACTACTAGTATGAAGAAGAAGCAATCCCAAACTTGAGTGTCTTATTCCTATTTTTTACCTCTTTCTACGCCTGTATCAATGGACACTTGTGCACCTCTTATGCTTTCCTAAGGCAGGATTAATGGAAAAAGGCCTTCTGACACAGTGGCAGCAGCTAAACTGGGCTTAGGGCTAACCCCATTGGTGTGCTAGCTATTGTATTTATTTGCTTTGACCCTTCTTCCAGCCATTCTTTGTAGTTTCTAGTTTATGTTCATTAATATCAACTTCCCAACTACCTATGTGTTTTGGAGGCGTGGCCTATTTCACCACAATGAAAGCTGATACTTTATTACCACCTAGGAACATGGTTATCAATGAGGTATCTGTGTCTAGTATGATGGTGTCAACCTGCCCTATCATCTACAGCCCTGAGTGATTAAACTTATCCTGATTTCCACCAGTCTGGCAGGAGACAGTACAACTACAGACTGAGAAGGTGCAGGGTGGTGGTAGAATGTGATTTTGGCTGAATGAAGACAAGATGAAGCTGCTTATAGACTCATTTGGACTGTGATGTATATAGTGTCATACACATGATTGGGACTTCTTGTGTGCTTCACAATGCATGTGAAGATAAAAGGGAATATCTGAGGACAGAATGGATCAAGGACAATAAAGGTTTTAAGTCTGTTTACAAACAACCACCTAGTCCACTTCTTGATGCTTGTGCAGGGTCCATTACATGATGCCTTGTGCACCCGCATTCTCAAGCTGCCTCGGGAATACAGGGGGGCAGGGAGGCTGATTAATGGTGTTGACTAACTGGAGTTGATGCTGCACCTTGGGCCAGGTGAGTGAAATGAAACTTAGTCTGGTATGATTTCTGTAAAAGAAATATGGTGGACTTGTCATTTTCTGTTTGTTGTAATTATCCACTGTAATTCCAGACCTCAGTATGTGACCAAACAAAGCTTTATTAAAGGTAAGCATATTTGGGCAGTTCAACACCTTTACAAAGGTGAGGAGGTGTGGAAAACAAAACAAGCAAGTACAAAATAGCAACAGGTACATGACAGGGATATAATAGTGAAAAAATCTCCAAACATCAAAGAGCAAAATAAACTGAAAATAGCGATGCTCAGTTTTATATATCATTAAGTTATCGGTTCTTTCCTCTGTATTGGAATGGAAGTAGAATGCAGCAGATATTGCTTATGGTGTCTCATTGACTAGCTCCCCTATAGCCAGAGATGTACACAGCTGAAGGACATGCTACCACTGAGGTGTTGGAAGCGATGGCATTGAGTATAGGTAGGTAGATGGTTTGCATAGAACAGATTTGAGTCAACTAACTCACAATCCCCATAAGTCTTTCAAGTAGGTCACACTGAAAAGCCATGTCTCACTTTCTCATCTCTCAATCATGGTGGAGTCACTTTGCCAGCATCTCTTTCATCTCAGGTTCACTTCTCCTCCAACTCCAACTGTTCCTTTCTTCTCTTTTCAGTCATCCCTATGTCCTTACATTGATGCCTGAGCTCCTTGCTGCGGTGCTGGTCTGCCCATTGGAAGCAAATCATATGTGCCCAGATCCTCCACTCCTTGTCCCTCAGATTCTGCAGCCTTTGGCTCACAGAGAGCAGACTCTTTGGCATCCTCCCATCCCTCTCTGAATCTGAAGATATCTTAGGGGTTTTAACATAGCAAAATAAAAGTTTGTGAATGTTCTTGAGTCCCAGTATGGTCTTATACACTTTCTACATAGCTGCATACATGGCAACTTTTATCTCAAATGCCATCCCTTTTGCTAGCTCACAATGGTAGCTACCTTCTGCAGATTGCAAGCTTGATTAAAGCATATTCCAAGAAAAAGAGCTGTGAGTTACCAAAATCCTCCCACTTCCAAAAATGTCACTTTGATAGTGGAGACTTTAAGAGGAGGGAGGGGGCATTCCCTGTGACACAGAACATTGGCGATTATTTTAAACTTATTCCAGGCCATTATGCCCTTAGATGATGTAGTTCTGTTGGGGATCCAAGAATAAAAAAGAACGTATTTATTCCATGCCTCTTGGTAGAGACCTTCTGGCTATACAGGGGAAATCCTTCTGTGACTTGTACTGGGTAAATGACTGGAGCGAGTTTGAGTGTTACAGAGGAAGCAGACGGAGGTTTCCTCGTCCAGAAATCTGACAGACCTCCTGCAATTTCTATTGAGTGAAAAATTCTGCTTTATCAAGAATGGAGCAAAATAGGATCTCCAACCTACTGGCTACTATGATAGTGAGTACACATGTTGCCTTAACGTGTTCTCCAGCCCTGGGGTGTTCTTCATAATACCTTTAAGGATCGTGTTCACACAAGTTATATTTTGCTTGGGCTGTGGCTGCAATGCTTTTTAACTTTAATTTTTCTTTTATTCTGGCAATGCTTTTTTATTAATAAACTGCTACCATTAGCTGAACCTTTTCAATTCCCCCTCCCACTTCTTTGCCATGTAGAGCAGAGTGGCCAGTCACAAGGAAAGGAAAAATTGATGTAAAACGGGATGTATGTCATACAGCTATGTCTGTCCATGGTTAAAGCACGAGCCAAGTTTAGCCAACATATTTTGTAATATTCTTTATAATAATAACAAAAATGGTTGTGCCCATCTTATCCAGATGAAATATTGCGTTCTCCTCTGGTTCTTCAATGAGGGAGGTGATTTGAGCTTCTAACACCTGGTCTACTCTTAAGACTTAGGCTGATGGATATAAAAAAAATCACACCTCTGAGCATCATAGCTATGCCAACCTAACCACCAGTGTTGACGCAACTAGTGATAACAGCTAATTTATACCCCATCATTTTATATGTATAGTTGGGATTATGTTTTCCAATGTGCATTACTTTGCATTTATCAACACTGAATTTCATCTGGCATTTTGTTGCCCAGTCACCCAATTTTGTGAGATCCCTTTGCAACTCTTCACAGTCTGTTTTGGACGTAACTCTCTGAGTAGTTTTGTATCGTCTGCAAATTTTGCCACCTCAAGACTAACATGGCTGCTACTCTGAAACCTTTTTTTCCAGATCATTTATGAATATGTTGAATAGGACTGGGCCCAGTACAGACCCCTGTGGGACACCACTATTTACCTCTCTACATTCTGAAAACTAACCTTTATTCCTATCCTTTGTTTCCTATCTCTTAACCAGTTACCAATCCATGAGAGAACCTTCCCTCTTATCCCATGACAGCTTACTTTTCTTAAGACCCTTTGGCAAGGGACCTTGTCAAAGGCTTTCTGAAAATCTAAGTACACTATATCCACTGGATCTCCTTGTCCACATGCTTGTTGACCCCCTCAAAGAATTCTAGTAGATTAGTGAGGCATGATTTCCCTTTACCAAAACCAAGTTGACTCTTCCCCAACAAATTATGTGCATCTATGTGTCTGACAATTTTGTTCCTTAGTATAGTTTCAACTAGTTTGCCCGGTACTGAAGTCAGGTTTATTGACCTGTAATTGCCGGGATCACCTCTGGAGCCTTTTTAAAAATTGGCATCACATTAGCTATCCTCCAGTCATTTGGTACAGACGCTGATTTAAATGATAAGTTACAAATCACAGTTACAGTTCTGCAATTTCACATTTGAGTTCCTTCAGAACGCTTGGGTAAATACCATCTGGTCCTGGTAACTTATTACTGTTTAATTTATCAATTTGTTTCAAAACCTCCTCTAATGACACCTCAATCTGGGACAGTTCCTCAGATCTGTCACCAAAAAAGAATGGCTCAGGTTTGGGATTCTCCCTCACATATTCAGCTGTGAAGACTGATGCAAAGAATTCATTTAGTTTCTCCAAAATGGCCTTATCGTCCTTGAGTGCTCCATTAGCATCTCAATCATCCAGTCACCGCACTGGTTGCTTAGCAGGCTTCCTGCTTATGATGTATTTAAAGCAATTTTTGCTATTGCTTTTAGAGTCTTTGGCTAGCTGTTCTTCAAATTCTTTTTTAGCCTTCCTAATTATATTTTTACATTTCACTTGCCAGAGTTTATGCTCCTTTCAATTTTCCTCACTAGGATTTAACTTCAATTTTTTACAAGGATGCTTTTTTGCCTCTCACTGCTTCTTTTACTTTGTTGATTAGCCACGGTTGCACTTTTTTGTTTCTCTTACTATGTTTTTTAATTAGGGGTATACATTTAAGTTGAGCCTCTATGATGGCATCTTTAAAAAGTTTCCATGCAGCTTGCAGGAGTTTCACTTTTGGCACTGCACATTTTAATTTCTGTTTAACTAACTTCCTCTTTTTGTGCAGTCCCCTTTTCTGAAATTAAATGCTACCACGTTGGGCTGCTGTGGTGTTTTCCCTGCTAGAGAAATGTTAAATTTAATTATACAATAGTCACTATTACCAAGTGGTGCAGCTATATTCACCTATTGGACCAGATCTGGTGCTCCACTTAAGATTAAATCAGCAATTGCTTCTCCTCTTGTGGGTTCCAGGACTAGCTGCTCCAAGAAACAGTTATTTAAAATGACTTATATAATATAAATATTTGTATAATAGCACTACCGTACAGTGAATGTTTCCCCTCCCGTTGACTGACTGGTGACATTCTGTACTTTGACTACTAAATACCTTAAGAACATCTTTCTGAGAGAATCTTTCTGAAGATAATAGATTTCAACAGTCCTTTCTAGTCAGAAACCAAGGTTTTTGTGCCAAAAGAAAACAGAATCATCCTGCAGTAAGAGAAAGAAGTATGTAAGTCTTTGGAAGAAGCTGGATCATGTCGGAGACTACTGGTACTGTTCTGAAAGAATCACTCAGCATATTAGAGTAGATGGTAATAAAGAATTAAAGGAGACCTTCACCTCTAAGTCACAGACTTAATCTGTCATCTGCCCACTGCTTTGTGGCCTACTGTATGTGCACTGAGTTGATGTTTTGGTTCTAAGTTGCAAAAATCACCATCACAACTGACAGCCTTTTGAGCAGCCTCAGTAGAAAGGCAATTGACTGAATAGTTTTTGTGACTAAACTGCTTTCTGACCCACAGGAGTGAGGCAAACTATTGAGGAGGTAAATGAAAGCTCTCATTGCAGCTGCATATGATATATTTCTTTTGTGGGGGGGTGTGGGGGGGAATGAAGGAGTTCATGCTCTACTACTATCAGTCTGATACATTTCACCAGCATTACACTCACTTAAAGAAAAAGGCAGAAATCAGTAAACAGGAATCAGATGTTTCAACCCTCAACAATGCAGGTGACTGTGCAGCCACCAATCAACTAGAAGCAGATTTTTTCTTTACCTCTTTAATAATAGTGAGACTCATAGCAAACTGAGTAGAAAAGACCACCACAGAGTACCCGTCATTAACAACTAGCCAGGCAGAAGTATCACTCAGAGCTAATCTACACTGAAAAGTTAGGTTGATCCAGATATGTCACTCAGGGGAGTGAAAAAATCCACGCCCTATCAGTGATGTATTTAGGCAGACATAATCCCCAGCACTAGGTGGATGGAAAAATTCTTCTGTCGACCTCGTTACTGCCTCTAAAGAAGGTGAATTAACTATAGCAATAGGAGAACCCCTCTCATTGCTTCAGTGAGTGTCTACACTGAAGCGCTACAGCTGTGCTGCTATAGTGTTTTAAATGTATATATAGCCTTGGTAAAACTGTCTCTTTATTTTGTTCATAAAATAAAGAAACTATTTAGCTGCATCACAGATAGACCTAGTCCACTGACACGGGCAATCTACATTCAGTTACATTATCATCCTGCCATTGGGGGTCCTTGCTATGACAAATGAGCACACTTTGTTTTGTCAGAGGCCACATGGAGATTGCGGAGTGTGAAAGAGACACAACTCCGTGAAAATATGCAGATGTGCCACAAAAACCCTTAAATGTGTGTAAACTGCTCTGTGATGTCAGGCAACGTTATTAAGTTTATGTAAATATTGTATTTAGGGACAAACAAAAAATAAATAAACAGAAGAATCCAGCAGTTCACATCACAGTGCTTCAGATAGCAAGCCCAATCTCATCATATGTGCCCCAACTGATCAGATTTAAATTAGCATGCACCCCTCTTGTCTCATTACTCATTCAGAATGTGAGATGTGCATCATTAAGCTAGGCACTAATTTGTTTGTAAACTGCACTCATTCATCATTAGTTGGCAGTGAGAGGTTGATCAAGTCAGTTGTGGAACACTTCTGTGACCCATCCATGAATTGTGCACTTTCTTCATGATTTACTTTACGACACTCTCCAAATGTTATTTTAACAGTTTTGGTAATCCATATATTGTAAAGATGATTCTTTTGGTCAGGTTAATCTCAGAGGTTTCGGTTTGCCTTATTTCTAGAATTGGACTCTTCTGCTTCTTCAAAAAGGTGTTTGTGTATTGATCTTTTAAACAGCATCTTCAACGAATTACCAAAAAAAGTCACTTCAGTACTGTCGCATTCCACAGAGAAATTGCTACTCATTTAGGAAATGCATAGTTTTCGGTGGGGATTATAGTAAGGATGTTGCCTCTTAGAAGATTGAAATACTATTTTAGGGATCCTTCTTGGAAAAAGTGAGGCCTGGGAATCTCTTTCAAAATTCAGATTAATTATTCATACACTGGCTCTTTGCCAATTTGCCTGTTACTTCATTCATGCCAGATATAGGTGGCAGGAATGAAGTATGGATATTGTAAACTGTAATTTTGTGAATAAGAACTTTTTAAATCCATACCGTAACTCATCTGTCCTTATATGTTCATTTGTGTTTGTTGTGTCTTTACAAAACTTTCATAGAAGTATTTTAATAAAATTTGTGAACATAAAACTGCCATAAAACTTGTAAATTAGATTAAAATTTCAATGCATCAGCTGTCTAATATTGTAGTCAAGGAAACTGGTTTCAGGTTCAGTTACAAGAATAGACGGCGGTTGCTTGTTTTATTCATCCATAATACTAAATAGTATTATAAAAGTTAAGAAAAGGAAGAGCAAACCATTCTGTTCATCCCCCAGGCATAGGTACGACGTACTCTACTAGAAGACACATCGAAAGCTCAGCTACATATTCACCGTACATTATTGACATTATATTGTTTGTTTAAAAGACTAAAAGAAACTGTGGCTGTGTCATTGCAGAGAACGATCCCACTATGAAGGACAAGTTTGAAATGTCAGTGCTAAGTTTTGAATTGTACAGTCTCGTGAGTTACCTGATTTAGCAGATGGAAGGGAAATGCTGTTGTCTGTAGTATCCAGAATAGCAGCCAGCCCTGCAGAATAAGATGGGAGGACGCTGGTACTAAGGTCTACACGGGTTAGACTTTCAGGCTCTTTTTCCATGCCTCCTAGAATACCTCCAGCGTTGGCAGTTTCAACGTCAGTCCTTTTCTGACCACTGTCTAGGGGACTCTGAACAATATGAACTATACTCTGCTGGGCCAGGTCACAGTTCTGAAAAACAAAAACAAAATCCCAAAATATGATTGACACATAAAGAAAAAATTCACTCTGTCTCCAATTTGGTATTTGTTAAGACACTTTCAATCCATTTCATGTGCAATTTCAATGAGCATTAACAGAGATCAAAGAAAAGTGACAAGTATAAATTGCAAGAATTAGGATTACTTGCACTGGCAACAGGTTCACAATGCTTACAAATTCTAAATATTTAAAAAAGAAATGGTGGACCAGAGCCAACAGCTCTGAATAATTCTGTTGGAGGATGAACAGAGAGAAGTTTTAAGTCAGATGCTAAGAAAATTCAATCTATAAAATGTATTTTTACAGACAATGATGAAAAACGTTTATAATATGAATATTTAATAAAGCACAGGTGTCCCCTTTTTTACTAACAGTAATAAACAGTAACAGTTAAAAGTGTTCACACCAATGCTTGAATTAGTGTGTGTGAGGGATAAATGAAGTAATGCCATCCTCCCACTTCTTGCTGCTACATGTTGGAAAACTGAAAAAAAATTGCAGTGCATTGTCATTTTATTTTTTTTTCAATTAAAACACTGTGCATGATATATAGGGGTAAACACTACAGTTATATCATTTTAGTTAATCATTCTAGACTTCCACACATTTTTTTGGAAGCTATGTTGTTTAGACTAAGAAAGTAGGCTCAAAACTTTTTTTCTGTATTTACAGTTGCTATTAATTAAAACAAACTTAAAAGAGAAAACAAAATAAAGCTTTCAAAAGTGAAATAAAGAAAGTTATATGTCAGTTAATAATAAGAAGTATATGTATTAAATGTAACTTGGAAATCTGAAAAGTTTGTCAAAACCTGATAATTAAATTCAACAAATATAATCCATAGTAATCCTATTATTCTGACAAAGGGTTGATCTTGCTTTATCCTACTAGTCTTAAGAAACAGCCATTGTCCAAACAGATCTTAAAAGAGATGCTTTTTATGATATTCAAAGACCATTGCCAACACTAATTCTAAAGTCAGAAATATAAATATTTTCAACAATTATTTTGTTCCTTAAATTTAAATGTCAAACTATTTTTTCTCAAGTATTATTAACAAAAACAAACCATAAATCAAGTTTTCCCATATACATATACATAGTGTGAAAAAGTTCCTCATCTGCCTTGGTGGGTCCTGCACTTATTGATGGATTTGCTCGCCTCAGAGATTCACAGCAGCCCTCAGTTTGGCCACTTTTGCTAGTGACTCAAACCTGCCGTTCACTTAGCTAACCTCATCACTGGCCAGCATGGGGGAACGGAAGGAGAACAATCCCTGCAGTCTCTGCTGATCCACCTAGTGGGTTTGGGGACAGGCCAGGGACCTTCCCCTCTGGTGGAACCCACAGTCCAGGACAACTCCTCCTGTATCCAATAGGGAGTTGGGGGGAACCCGGGCCCGCCCTCTACTCCAGGTTCCAGCCCAGGGCCCTGTGGATCACAGCTGCCTACTGTGTTTCTTGTAACAGCTGTGGGACAGCTACAACTCCCTGGGCTACTTCCCCATGGCCTCCTCCCAACACCTTCTTTATCCTCACTACAGGACCTTTCTCCTGATGCCAGATAGCATTTGTACTCCTCAGATCTCCAGCAGCACACCCTCTCACTCTCACCTCCTTGCACACACCTCACTGACTGAAGGGTGCCCTGATTAGCCTGCCTGTCTTAATTGATTCTAGCAGCTTCTTCATTGGCTCCAGGTGTCCTAATTAGCCTGCCTGCCTTAATTGGCTCCATCAAGTTCCTGATTGTTCTGGAACCTCCCCTGTTACCGTAACCAGGGAAAAGGGACCTGCTTAATCTGGGGCTAATATATCTGCATCCTATCAATCTCCTGTAGCCATCTGGCCCAACCCTGTCACAATACCTATATGTGATATTTTGTAAAGTAATTCCAAATACACAGTCTGAGTTATTTTAAAACTGCTTTTTCCTCTGAAATCCACCAAGTAGTTATAAACCCAAGTAATTAATTAAGAAACATTTTTTTCAAGTTTACCATACACTTCTGTTTGAAACAAGCTCAGATAATAATAAACTCTTTAGGATTTTAATCTCTACATTTTAAAATCAAGATATTGCTTTCCTTTCTCTGAGCTTCTCATAATTCAGGTGGTGAAGTTACTGCATGTGCTCCCTCAGACATGCTTCCTTATATTTTTTTGCGCCCATGGACCACAGCTTCCTGTTGAAGCAGAATGAACTATTCTCATGTGGTATCACAAATTTGTTTTTTATCCCCACATTCCATATAATAAGTTCCAGGGTCAATTTTGACAATCATGTTGGGTTCAATCATGAGCCACCTAATGTGCCTGTGCAGGGGGAAGAAGGGTAGAAGGTGTCCTGATAATTATTTATTTGCTCCCAATGTACCTTATCAATTTAACCTGGTATTAGATATCAATTCTATACGAATTCTTCAGCTCTTTCCACAGTTCACATTCAGTTGGGATCTTGAGAATCAGAGGGAACTTGTAGTTCAGTTAAAGATGTCACAATCATGATAATCTTTTCTAGTAGTGCAAAACAGTTTCTCTATTCAGCCTGAAAGAAAGGGACACTGCTTGTTTTTCTACAGGTCTTGGATTTTCAAAAAGCCTTCCTTTCCCTGAGCAGCCAGCTGGAATGGCATCTCAGTCGGCAAGTCTTTCCAGATGTTCTTCATGTTATGGGAAGCAACCAACATTTTTAAGGCCAGATAGGGCTTTTCACCCAATTGAGGGGTGCACCCACTTGTTATGTCTCCTCTCTCAAAAAGATCCCAGATGAATCAGCACATTTCCCGCAAGAAACCAATGAAATAAACAAATTACCATCTCATGACTGTTCCAATAATTTAACAGTCCTTCAGATTACTGGGATTTCACTTGTTATAGTTCTTGGATTCACAATGCATATTGCTCTCTGAACACCTGGTTTTCACTCAGCATTTCTTTTTCTCCATCCCCCTCATTTGCTTGTAAACCAGATGTCCATCTTGAAACCTTTACAGCTCTGAGTGGTCCTTTCTGCTTTGCATAAGATAGGTTCTGAGTAGTGCTGACCTATTCACAGTTTTTAGCAGAAATTGTTCTCCAGGTGTTACCTCTGAAGGCCCAGGCCTGTCTTTAGCATTATGACTGAGTTATATATAATGCCTAGCTCAGGGGTCTCAAACACGCAGCTCGCGGGCCACACGCAGCCCACGGAGTTATTCCCTAGCCTAGCTAAACAGAAATAAACTTGGATGTACCCCCAAAGAACCATTTTGCTAACCCTTCTCAGCTTCATCACATTGGCTCTGTGTAAACTGGTGTGATCTCGGTGGACAGTTGATTGTTTTGGAGGGAAGGGATGAACAATTATTTTGCAGGTTCACCCAGTTGTGCTGGCATACCATCTTACACAGGTGGAGTAACGTAGCTGTCCCACAATGGCCCTGCAGATTTCTGTGTTGGGGCAAAGCAATGGCAGTTAATATATTGTGATACAGCATGACCAGAGGGCAGCAGGAGAGTGTTAGAAGGGAGCCTTATTCCCTGTAGAGGGAAGAAAGTTTGCTATAAATTAATTAAAGCACCTGAAGCCAATTAAAGCACCTGAAGCCAGTCACATGATAACCCCCCTCCCCCCGCTTCAATCAGACAAGAGGAGGAGTTGAAGCAGAGTGGATTAGTGTTGGAGCAGAGAGCAGTTTGGAGGAGTTGAAGCAGAGTGGATTGGCATTGGAGCAAAGAGCAGTTTTGAGGAGTTGAAACAGAGTGGATTGGTGTTGGAGCAGAGAGCAGTTTGGAGGGAAGGAGAGGAGAGTTTGGAGAAGTGCTGTGGTGGGCTAAGAAGACCAAGACCCTAGGTAAAGGGACACCTGGTTTGTGCAGAGGGAGGGCAGGAAGCCCCACAAGCTGAAGGGCAGGAGAGGGAAGTAGCCCAGGGGAAGGAACCGCTAGTTCTAGTGGTTTACCGCTATCCCTAGGGCCCCTGGGCTGGGGCCTGGAGTAGAGGGTGGCCCTGGGTCCCTCCCTCTCCACTCCCCTCCTCTAGGACACTAGTGGGGCAGTTAATACCCCAGTTCAGGAGCAAGAAATGGTGCCCTGAAACCCCCCCCCCGAAGAGAAAGTGCGAGACCCATCATAGTAGTGCCGGCAATTTGCCACAATACAGATGGTCTGTATTAACTTTAGCTGGTTACCCTTGTGGGTTTGGGTAGAATGGGAGAATCCTGAAAAACTGGGCCAGATCCTCTGCCCCACTTTCTCTCTGCTCCCTCCAACTCTGTGGTGGTAATCATCTTAGAAATGCTGTACACCGGGGTGCCCAAACTGCAGCTTGTGAGCCACATGAGGCTCTTTTACAGTTAAAGTGTGGCTTGCGTGCCCCCCACACCCGCGCCCTGTTCTCTACCTACCAGACTGGGGAAGGGGGAGCACAGGGCTTCTGCTCTGCAGCAGGGTGGTGGGGGTAGGGGCTTCAGCCCTTCGGGGAGGGGGAAGTGTTGGGACATCAGCAGGAGTGGGGCTTGAAGCCCTGAGCCCCGGCAGGCATGCCCAACTCTCAAATTTCTGAAGATTATCGTATGCGGCTCAAAGGATCAGTAAGTTTGGCCATCCCTGCTACATATTTTAGATACATAATGAAGTCCAAAACCAAGGGGATTCTGTAGGAATGGGGACGAATATCACAGGGGCAGCATTGTCCCTTCCATGTGCTCCAGGCCTTAATGCAGACACTTCTCCACATATGGACATAGAGGAGAGAAAGAAAAGGAGTACTTGTGGCACCTTAGAGACTAACAAATTTATCTGAGCATAAGCTTTCGTGAGCTACAGCTCACTTCATCGGATGCATGCAGTGGAAAATACAGTGGGGAGATTTATATACATAGAGAACATGAAACAATGGGTGTTACCATACACACTGTAAGGAGAGTGATCACTTAAGGTGAGCTATTACCAGCAGGAGAGCGGGGTGGGGCGACCTTTTGTAGTGATAATCAAGGTGGGCCATTTCCAGCAGTTGACAAGAACGTCTGAGGTACAGTGGGGAGTGGGGGGTGGAATAAACATGGGGAAATAGTTTTACTTTGTGTAATGACCCATCCACTCCCAGTCTCTATTCAAGCCTAAGGGAAGAAAGTTGTCCCAGTTTCACTGATGTAAATCTAGAGTAACTTCACTGAAGTTAATGCAGTTACTAAAGATTTACACTGGTGTAACTAACAGCAGAATTTGTCCCACTATCAAAGTTACGTGTTACCAATCATCGGGTACACTTTTAATTGAACAAGGTTCCCTTATAAGATATTTCAGCATACTCTGTAATCTTGTTTTTTCACCAACATCTGGTAATTGTTGTTTAATTTTGATTTGATTCGACATATTCCTTTCAGCAAGTCTGTGTTTTTTTCTTTATATAATGCAATTCTAAAATATGAAAATCTGTTTTTTATTGAATTTTTAATAACACGCTTTTTCTCTAGTGAAGCATTAACCCAGTCAGCAGAGATTTGTCAGAGTAAGGACTTTGCAGACTTAATACTGAAACAATTCTGTTATTAGGTTTCAACTTGAAAGCATCATGTTATCACTAACAGACTCGTGGTTTTTTTACATCTTGTTACCCATAATATTTTTAACAGAATATATTTAAATTGCTTAATAAATTAGTTCACCAACACAAAATCCATCACACATCGAGTTGTTATTTTGAAACTACTCTCAAAATAAAGACATTGTAACAATGTTGGGGTAGATGTGGGATAAAATTTCCAAAAGTGTCTCAATGACTTGGGAGCCTAAATTCATTTTTCAAAGGTGACTTAGGCACTTGGGTTCAGATCCTCCAAAGTATTAAAGCTTCTCACTCCCAAAATGGGAGTTAGGCACCTAAATACCTTTCAGCATCTAGGCCTTGGCACTTAAATCTCTTTGAGAAAAATGAAATTTGAAAATGAGACTTAGTCTCCTAAGTCATTTAGGTCCAGATATTTTAAAAGTATTTAGGTGTTGCTGTTGTCAGGGTCTCACCACCTGATTTTGGAGCCTCAATCTCATTTTAAAAAGGTGTTTAGGTACCTAGGAGTCTAAATGAGAGTCAATGGGATTTAGACTCCGAAGTGCCTAACTCCCTTTAAAAATGAGATAAAGGCTTCTAAACCAGTTAAGCATTGCAACACTGAGCAAAACAGTGCCTAAACAATTTTAAAAATCTGGGCCTTGGGCACTTAGGAAAATTTTATCTGTTGTATAATTATTAAGCAATTACCTATATCAGACTTCTGATGAATTTGTTGAATTTCAGGGTGCTTACTCTAAAGTACAGAGCCAACACTTCTTTTCATTGTATATGGCCAGATTATGTTGCCATAGCTCAATTTAAGTAATACCTTATTTTCCAGTTTGTCCCATTGGTTTCAAGTACTTCTCAGCATGAGTAAGGGCTGAAGAATCTGGCCGATAACTTTTATTAATCAAAACAGAATTTAAAGATAAATAAGAAATTACAGAAAGTAAAATAAATATGGTTACATTATAGTGTTTAAAAAGTTTAAATGAATTAATTTAATATGGTATGTCAACATTCTTAAAGAAGAAATGCATTAAACTACAAGCAAACAAAATCTTATCACAAAATGCTAAACTTGTTCTGTACTATTCTGAAGGGATTTGGGTACCAATATGGAAATATGGTTCTTTAATACATGTCCTTATCATTTGCTTTATTGTGTATGACAAAGTCAGGCTGGATAGCTGCAAGAGAGTGTTCATATTGAGTTCTGGGAAGTGGGCAGGCGTAAGCCCACTGCTACAGGACCCTCCCCCAGCCTGTGGGGAGAATCCACAAGGTCCAGGAACTCAAATAATTATAGGGGACAACCAAAAATATAACAGGGATGGGTGTGAAGGTCAAAGGGTCAAGCAAAGGGAACCTGAAGGGGACACCGAGCAGAGAACCCTGGACAGTGCCCACCGCTCCCCAAAGGTGTCAAGAGAACCAGCGGACACCGCCCAGAGGAACTCTGCCTGGATATGTGAGCGAAGGCAGGATTGGAAATAGGCCCCACAGTTACAGGAAACCCCCTCAGCCAACCTCCTCTCCTTGGTCTTATAGACGGCTACTTTGGCCAGCGCTAGGAGGAGGTTGACAAGGAGGTCCCACGACTTTGTGGGCCATGGATAGTGTTTGTGTATATGAAAAGGTGAGGGGAAAAGTGCAGCCAGAAACATAAAAGGATGTCCAGGAGGAACTGGAATAAGGGCTGCAATCTGGTGCACCAGGGTCTCCCTCACATCGCAAAAGGGACAGGAGTCAGGGATGGGAGTAAACCGTGCCAAGTACATGCTGGTGCTCACGGCTCCATGGAGGAGCTATCAACTGATATCCCTGGTGGGCCCTGGGACTAGGGTGGAGTATAGGCTGGCCCACTGGGCTTCCTCACCCTCAAGAAGTGGTAATACGTCCCGCCACTTCGTATCAGGGCGGGACACAAGAGTGATGAAATAAAGGATGTGAAGCGCGAGCGTGTACAGATGTTTCCTTGGCGCAGTCCAGTATGTTATCCCTAGAATGATAAGGGCCCTCTCTCCTACAAACTGAGAAGGGGTTACCTTGGGTCAATTAGGGACACCTGAGTCCAATTAAGGGCTGCCTGCGACCTTTAAAAGCCTTTCCTCTGGTGAGTGAGGGGGGAGGAGAGACAAGCTACTGAAAGACTAGTGGCAGCAGGGAGATTGGCTTCTCCAGGGTGAGAGGCTGTTCTCCCCCCTACAGGGGAAAAAACCAAAGATGAGTGCTTGCTTACAGGAGGACTGACACCTCAGGCCTACAACAGGACAACCCCAACCCCCACCGCAGCGAGGGGCAGAGAAAGATATCCCCCTTTGTTTTGTGTTTGTAAATTGGTTTCTTTTTGTTTGGTGGAGGAGCACTCCTTGGGCCAGCCCTGAGGCCTACCTTGAAAATATTGATAAGTAAATACAGAGTGGGAAAGCAAACACTGTCCATGGAGAGGCTGATTTACCTCTGGCCCAGCTACTGCCAGAGAGGGAAGTGCTAAGTCCAGTGAGATGGATGGAGAAGGTGCCTCGTCATATATGTTTTATACCAATGAAAAGTTATGGGTCTGTCAATACTAATTCAACCAAAAACAACTCCTTAATTTTGCTTCAAGATGAGCCTTGTCATTGAAGAGCTCTGTGTAAAGATAACACCACTTTTCTACGAGTTGTACTAAAACTTCAGTGTTAACCAGGGATCCTAGTTTTCCATAATAAAAAAACCCCCAAACTCTGATAAAAAAACATAAAAAAATCTGTGTTTTTCCATGATTAAAATGAAACACTGAACTTCAGTTTCCTTAACCACAATAGATATAGGTATCAGTTGAACACAATGTTTTATTGCTATACAGTAGAACCTTCTTCATCCAATTCTCCATTATCTGGCTCTCTCTGTTCATTAAACCACCAGCCACCCAGGGCTCAGGCTGTCCGCCCCAGGCAGCTGGGGCTCGGGTTGTCTGCCTGAGCCCTCCACATCTTAAAATAAGGTATAGAAAGCTCTTTGCCAATTTTTTTCATTATCCAATCTGGCCCTAGTCCCAATTAGATCAGATAAACATGGCTCCACTGTAAATTTCAAGCACATTCAAAAATCAACCACAAGAGGGGGAGATTACGTGCATTGAATAAGTGACGCTGGTACTTTCAGTAACATTTAGTTAATAGTTAATATATGTTTTAATTTTTTCACAAAAGGTAAAAAATAAAGAATCTCTGAAAAAATGTAAATTCCATGTGTTTCCATGGCAAACAGATTTCTACGATCCCTGGTGTTAACTCCTCTACCCCCTCCATTCATCTCAGTGGATGTGAATGCTAAAGTTTAATGATACACTCTAGATGTCAACATTAACTATTCCAGCTGGGTATTTCAAAGGTGCCTAAATGAGTTAGTCTCCCTTTAAATTACTAGTTTTCATTGATGAATAGGTTAGAAGATGGGATGAGGAAGGGGGTGGCAGTAAAGCCACAGAAGGGTAAAATTCGGAGCTGCTTCAAGTAGGTTGACAATACCATTAGTGATAGTAGGTCAGTTTGACTAATCAGTACAAATTAAAAGCTAAAATAATTTAAAAGGTTTAAAATATTGATCCTGTTATAGTAATAGCAGAACAACCAATAAAGCAAAATATCTTCCTTCTCCTTTAACTCAAATAGCATAATATAAACTACTACAGTGAAGGAAATGAAATAATTCTTCTTTCTGGAATTCCAGTCATTACTTCATTAATAACATTTACTGTGTAGTGGTAACTGAAGTGACTATTTGAAAAATGGCAACTCTTTCCTCATCATACCAGCTTCCAGTGGCCCTGACATTGCAAAGAGAACCATGTAGGCTAGGGGTGCGCAAACTACGGCCCAGGGGCCGCATCTGGCCCTTCAGATGTTTTAATCCAGCCCTCAAGCTCCTGCCAGGGAGCAGGTCCGGGGTTTGCTCCACTCCGTGCGGCTCCCAGAAGCAGCAGCATGTCCCCCCTCTGGCTCCCACGTGTAGGGGGCAGCCGGGGGGCTCTGCACGCTGTCCCCACCCCAAGTGCTGCTCCCACAGCTCCCATTGGCTGGGAACTGTGGCCAATGGGATCTGCAGGGGTGGCGCCTGTGGACAGGGCAGCATGCAGAGCCGCCTGGCTGTGCCTCTGCTTAGAAGCCGGAGAGAGGACATGCTGCTGCTTCTGGAAGCTGCTTGAGGTAAGTTCTGCCTGGAGCCTGCACGCCTGACCCCCTCCCACAGCCCAACCCCCTGCCCCAGCCCTGATCCCCCTCCCGCCCTCTGAACCCCTCGGTCCCATCCAGGAGCACCCTCCTGCACCCTGAACTCCTCATTTCTGGCCCCACCCCAGAGCCCCCATCCCCAGCTGGAGCCTCCCTACTTCCCGCTGTGTGTGGGGATGCGGGAGAGAAAAACCTGGATTTGTGCTGGAAATGGCCCGCCTTGATTATCATACACATTATAAGGAAAGTGATCACTTTAGATAAGCTATTACCAGCAGGAGAGTGGGGTGGGGGAAGGTATTTTTTCATGCGTTGTGTGTATAAAAAGATCTTCTACACTTTCCACAGTATGCATCCGATGAAGTGAGCTGTAGCTCACGAAAGCTTATGCTCAAATACATTGGTTAGTCTCTGTCATAAATATAAAGGGAAGGGTAAACCCCTTTGAAATCCCTCCTGGCCAGGGGAAAGCTCCTCTCACCTGTAAAGGGTTAAGAAGCTAAAGGTAACCTCGCTGGCACCTGACCAAAATGACCAATGAGGAGACAAGATACTTTCAAAAGCTGGGAGGAGGGAGAGAAACAAAGGGTCTGTGTCTGTCTGTATGCTGGTCTTTGCCAGGGATAGACCAGGAATGGAGTCTTAGAACTTTTAGTAAGTAATCTAGCTAGGTATGTGTTAGATTATGATTTCTTTAAATGGCTGAGAAAAGAATTGTGCTGAATAGAATAACTATTTCTGTCTGTGTATCTTTTTTGTAACTTAAGGTTTTGCCTAGAGGGGTTCTCTATGTTTTTTAATCTAATTACCCTGTAAGATATCTACCATCCTGATTTTACAGGGGGGATTTCTTTATTTCTATTTACTTCTATTTTCTATTAAAAGTCTTCTTGTAAAAAACTGAATGCTTTTTCATTGTTCTCAGATCCAAGGGTTTGGGTCGGTGGTCACCTATGCAAATTGGTGAGGCTTTTTATCCAACATTTCCCAGGAAAGGGGGGGTGCAAGTGTTGGGAGGATTGTTCATTGTTCTTAAGATCCAAGGGTCTGGGTCTGTAGTCACCTAGGCAAATTGGTGAGGCTTTTTACCAAACCTTGTCCAGGAAGTGGGGTGCAGGGTTTTGGGAAGTATTTTGGGGGGAAAGACGCGTCCAAACAGCTCTTCCCCAGTAACCAGTATTAGTTTGGTGGTGGTAGCGGCCAGTCCAAGGACAACGGGGGGGAATATTTTGTACCTTGGGGAAGTTTTTGACCTAAGCTGGTAAAGATAAGCTTAGGAGGTTTTTCATGCAGGTCCCCACATCTGTACCCTAGAGTTCAGAGTGGGGGAGGAACCTTGACATGGTGGCATAGCGGTGGGATTAACCTGAAATCATTTTGAGATCCAGTTGAGACTTTTTGAACTAGAAATACAGATTTTAAAAAGAAATTATTTTTTCCTTTGGAAAGGAAGTCCAGAAAGCAGTTGAAACTGAAAGCAGATTGTTTTTTCTCTGCTTTGTGGCCAAGCAGAGACAAAAGGGGATTATCTTGTGAATTGCAGGTTTTCTTTGCCTGGAGGCAGGGTACTTAACTCCTGCAGGGAAATTCACAGTCTTCCAACCCAGAGGTTTTTTTTTCTTTTCTTCCTAAAAGTAAATAGGGGGTGTGTGTTCTACCCATTTGCTTTTTCTTTGGGCTGGGTAAGCAGGTTTCTAAGTAGTTGGAGGTTTTTTGCTTTAATTTGGGCCCAGAGCAGAGACAAGGGAATTGTCTTTTTCTGTAGGCTGACAATCACTATCAGAGAATAGGTATTCTATTCCAGCACAGCAAAATTTTACAGCCAAGTTTTGTTTGTTTATTTCTAAACCTCGGGTGTAAAGTTAGTTAAAAACAGAGAGGTTAGAATGACCAAATCCTCAGCTCGACTACAGCTGGAATTAGCCAAATTTCAGGCTGCGGAAAAACAAAGGGAACATGAAAGACAGATAGAACTCATGCGGCTGGAGAAGGAGGTACAGGAGGCTGCCCACAAGAGGGAAATGGAGGCAAGGAAGCATGTGGAGGAGGAGAAGGAAAAAGAGAGGAAGCATGTGGAGGAGGAGAAGGAAAAAGAGAGGAAGCATGTGGAGGAGGTGGAGAGGATAAAGGCCCAGCAGAATATACCAACAAACCCTAGCAATCCTTCTCCAGGTACCACTTCCCATCCCAGAAAGTTCCCCACCTACAAGGCAGGTGATGATACTGAGGCCTTCTTAGAAAACTTCGAAAGGGCCTGCCTTGGGTACAACATCTCTACTGACCAATACATGGTAGAGCTGAGGCCGCAGCTCAGTGGACCCTTAGCTGAGGTGGCAGCTGAAATGCCTAAAGAACACATGAACAAGTATGAACTGTTTAAATCCAAGGCGAGAGTCAGAATGGGGATAACACCCGAGCAGTCTCATCGGAGGTTCAGAGCCCTAAGGTGGAAACCAGACATGTCATTTACCCGACATGCCTACCACATTGTGAAACATTGGGATGCCTGGATATCAGGAGCAAGTGTTGAATCTCCAGTAAATTTGCCGTTCCTAATGCAAATGGAACAATTCTTAGAGGGTGTTCCTGAGGAAATAGAAAGATACATCCTAGATGGGAAACCCAAAACTGTAATTGAGGCAGGAGAGATTGGAGCCAGATGGGTGGAGGTGGCAGAGAAGAAGGAAACTGGTCGCAGTTGGAGCGGAGACCAGAAGGGACCACCCCAGACCACACCCTATTACCGGGGGCCGCCCAAGGCCCCACCTACCTCCCAAAGAACCCTCCAGACCCCTTATCGTCCTGCCACCCCGTTCTCCAGCAACCCTCCTCGCCCCAGTGACCCATCAGCTGGACGATGTTTTAAATGTAATGAGCTGGGGCATGTAAAGGCCAACTGCCCCAAGAACCCCAACAGATTACAGTTCATTGCACCGGAATCACACCAGAGGTCCACAGGCCCAGATACCTCCCAGATACCCTTGGAGCGGAGGGAAACTGTGAGTGTGGGCGGGAAGAAGGTCACCGCGTGGAGGGACACCGGAGCACAAGTGTCAGCTATCCATGCTTCCTTAGTGGACCCCAATTTAATCAACCCAGAGGTCCAAGTGACGATTCAACCCTTCAAGTCCAACTCTTTCAATTTGCCTACAGCCAAGTTGCCTGTCCAGTACAAGGGCTGGTCAGGAATGTGGACTTTTGCAGTCTATGATGATTATCCCATCCCCATGCTGTTGGGGGAAGACTTGGCCAATCATGTGAAGCAGGCCAAGAGGGTGGGAATGGTCACCCGCAGCCAGGCTAAACAAGCCGTGAGGCCTAGCTCTGTTCCGGAAACTTCTATCAGGACCCAGTCAGAGGTGATGGACCCGGACCCCAGGCCAATGTCTGCAACAGCAGTAGTGGATCCAGTCCCAGAGACCCAGACGGAACCAGTCCCAGAACCGGAACCAGCCGAACAACCAACACCAGACCCCGTGTCAGCACTGAATCCAGTACTTGCAACCTCAACACCAGAGGGCCCCACCGACCCTGAACTGGCAGCAGCCGATAACCCTACACAAGAGGCTCAGCCGGAGCCTGAATCCCAACATAGTGCACCAGCGGAGAGCGGTTCACAGTCAACAGAAACAGCTCCATCCCCTATATCGCTTCCAGAGGGACCAAGCCTAGGTCCACAATCCAATGAGGGACTGATGTCTCCAGCATTCAGGGAACAGTTCCAGACCGAACAGGAAGCAGATGAAAGCCTCCAGAGAGCTTGGACGGCGGCACGGAGCAACCCACCGCCTCTCAGCTCTTCTAATCGATCCAGGTTTGTTGTAGAAAGAGGACTTTTATACAAGGAAACTCTTTCTGGTGGACACCAGGAAGACTGGCATCCTCAGAGACAGTTGGTAGTTCCAACTAAATACCGGGCCAAGCTCTTGAGCTTAGCCCACAATCACCCTAGTGGCCATGCTGGGGTGAACAGGACCAAAGACCGTTTCGGGGGGTCATTCCACTGGGAGGGAATGGGCAAGGATGTTTCTACCTATGTCCAGTCTTGTGAGGTGTGCCAAAGAGTGGGAAAACCCCAAGACCAGGTCAAAGCCCCTCTCCAGCCACTCCCCATCATTGAAGTTCCATTTCAACGAGTAGCTGTGGATATTCTGGGTCCTTTTCCGAAAAAGACAGCCAGAGGAAAGCAGTACATACTGACTTTCATGGATTTTGCCACCCGATGGCCGGAAGCAGTAGCTCTAAGCAACACCAGGGGTAAAAGTGTGTGCCAGGCACTAGCAGACATTTTTGCCAGGGTAGGTTGGCCCTCCGACATCCTCACAGATGCAGGGACTAATTTCCTGGCAGGAACTATGAAAAACCTTTGGGAAGCTCATGGGGTAAATCACTTGGTTGCCACTCCTTACCACCATCAAACAAATGGCATGGTGGAGAAGTTTAATGGAACTTTGGGGGCCATGATATGTAAATTCGTAAATGAGCACTCCAATGATTGGGACCTAGTGTTGCAGCAGTTGCTCTTTGCCTACAGAGCTGTACCACACCCCAGTTTAGGGTTTTCCCCATTTGAACTTGTATATGGCCGTGAGGTTAAGGGGCCATTGCAGTTGGTGAAGCAGCAATGGGAGGGATTTACACCTTCTCCAGGAACTAACATTCTGGACTTTGTGACCAACCTACAAAACACCCTCCGAACCTCTTTAGCCCTTGCTAGAGAAAACTTACAGGATGCTCAAAAAGAGAAAAAAGCCTGGTATGATAAACATGCCAGAGAGCGTTCCTTCAAAGTAGGAGACCAGCTCATGGTCTTAAGGGCGCTCCAGGCCCATAAAATGGAAGCATCGTGGGAAGGGCCATTCACGGTCCAGGAGCGCCTGGGAGCTGTTAATTATCTCGTAGCATTCCCCACCTCCAACCGAAAGCCTAAGGTGTACCATATTAATTCTCTAAAGCCCTTTTATTCCAGAGAATTAAAGGTTTGTCAGTTTACAGCCCACGGAGGAGACGATGCTGAGTGGCCCGAAGGTGTCTACTACGAAGGGAAATGTGGTGGTGGTGTGGAAGAGGTGAACCTCTCCATGACCCTTGGGCGTATGCAGCGACAGCAGATCCAGGAGCTGTGCACTAGCTACGTGCCAACGTTCTCAGCCACCCCAGGACTGACTGAACGGGCATACCACTCCATTGACACAGGTAATGCTCACCCAATTAGGGTCCACCCTTACCGGGTGTCTCCTCAAGCTAAAACTGCTATAGAACGGGAGATCCAGGATATGTTACAGATGGGTGTAATCCGCCCCTCTGAAAGTGCATGGGCATCTCCAGTGGTTCTAGTTCCCAAACCAGATGGGGAAATACGTTTTTGCGTGGACTACCGTAAGCTAAATGCTGTAACTCGCCCAGACAACTATCCAATGCCCCGCACAGATGAACTATTAGAGAAACTGGGACGGGCCCAGTTCATCTCTACCTTGGACTTAACCAAGGGGTACTGGCAGGTACCGCTAGATGAATCTGCCAAGGAAAAGTCAGCCTTCATCACACATCTCGGGCTGTATGAATTTAATGTACTCCCTTTCGGGCTGCGAAATGCACCCGCCACTTTCCAAAGACTTGTAGATGGTCTCCTAGCGGGATTAGGAGAATATGCAGTCACCTACCTTGACGACGTGGCCATATTTTCGGATTCCTGGGCAGACCACCTGGAACATCTACAAAAAGTCCTTGAGCGCATAAGGGAGGCAGGACTAACTGTTAAGGCTAAGAAGTGTCAAATAGGCCTAAACAGAGTGACTTACCTTGGACACCAGGTGGGTCAAGGAACTATCAGCCCCCTACAGGCCAAGGTGGATGCTATCCAAAAGTGGCCTGTCCCAAAGTCAAAGAAACAGGTTCAATCCTTCTTAGGCTTGGCCGGTTATTACAGACGATTTGTACCGCACTACAGCCAAATCGCTGCCCCACTGACAGACCTAACCAAAAAGAAACAGCCAAATGCTGTTCAGTGGACCGGAAAGTGTCAGAAGGCCTTTAACAAGCTTAAAGCGACACTCATGTCTGACCCTGTACTAAGGGCCCCAGACTTTGACAAACCGTTCCTAGTAACCACAGATGCATCCGAGCGTGGTGTGGGAGCAGTTTTAATGCAGAAAGGACCTGATCAAGAATTCCACCCTGTAGTGTTTCTCAGCAAAAAACTGTCTGAGAGGGAAAGCAACTGGTCAGTCACTGAAAAAGAATGTTATGCCATTGTCTACGCTCTGGAAAAGCTACGCCCATATGTTTGGGGACGGCGTTTCCACCTGCAAACCGACCATGCTGCACTAAAGTGGCTTCACACCGTCAAAGAAACTAACAAAAAACTTCTTCGGTGGAGTTTAGCTCTCCAAGATTTTGATTTCGACATCCAACACATCTCAGGAGCTTCTAACAAAGTGGCTGATGCACTCTCCCGTGAAAGTTTCCCAGAATCAACTGGTTAAAATAATCCTTGAGATGTGGAAAATATTGTTAGTCTTTATGTACTTGGTAGTATATTTAGAGATGCATGTGTCTTATTAACTCTGTTTTTCCTAGAGCTCCAGGAAGAAATCCCAGCCAGTGTTTCACCCTAGCTGAGATTTGGGGGGCGTGTCATAAATATAAAGGGAAGGGTAAACCCCTTTGAAATCCCTCCTGGCCAGGGGAAAGCTCCTCTCACCTGTAAAGGGTTAAGAAGCTAAAGGTAACCTCGCTGGCACCTGACCAAAATGACCAATGAGGAGACAAGATACTTTCAAAAGCTGGGAGGAGGGAGAGAAACAAAGGGTCTGTGTCTGTCTGTATGCTGGTTTCTGCCGGGGATAGACCAGGAATGGAGTCTTAGAACTTTTAGTAAGTAATCTAGCTAGGTATGTGTTAGATTAGGATTTCTTTAAATGGCTGAGAAAAGAATTGTGCTGAATAGAATAACTATTTCTGTCTGTGTATCTTTTTTGTAACTTAAGGTTTTGCCTAGAGGGGTTCTCTATGTTTTTTAATCTAATTACCCTGTAAGATATCTACCATCCTGATTTTAGAGGGGGGATTTCTTTATTTCTATTTACTTCTATTTTCTATTAAAAGTCTTCTTGTAAAAAACTGAATGCTTTTTCATTGCCCTCAGATCCAAGGGTTTGGGTCTGTGGTCACCTATTCAAATTGGTGAGGCTTTTTATCCAACATTTCCCAGGAAAGGGGGGGTGCAAGTGTTGGGAGGATTGTTCATTGTTCTTAAGATCCAAGGGTCTGGGTCTGTAGTCACCTAGGCAAATTGGTGAGGCTTTTTACCAAACCTTGTCCAGGAAGTGGGGTGCAGGGTTTTGGGAAGTATTTTGGGGGGAAAGACGCGTCCAAACAGCTCTTCCCCAGTAACCAGTATTAGTTTGGTGGTGGTAGCGGCCAGTCCAAGGACAACGGGGGGAATATTTTGTACCTTGGGGAAGTTTTTGACCTAAGCTGGTAAAGATAAGCTTAGGAGGTTTTTCATGCAGGTCCCCACATCTGTACCCTAGAGTTCAGAGTGGGGGAGGAACCTTGACAGTCTCTAAGGTGCCACAAGTACTCCTTTTCTTTTTGCGAATACAGACTAACACGGCTGTTACTCTGAAACAACCAGATAGAGATCAGCTTGACTGGCAGATCCCAGGCTGAGTTTGCAAGACTGACAATGGCGGGGGCGGGGGGGAAGAGAGGGAGGAGGGTTCTTTTTTTTTTTCAGTTGTAAACTGAGTAAATTAGATATGGAAACCACTAAGTAATAATAAATATAGAATCCAAAAATTCCACTTTTATAATGTCCTGTTTCCACACTTTAATTGAACCTGGCTTCAGTTTCAGAGAAGAAAATACTTGCCCGTCCTTGTAGGACAAAAGGGGCAAGAAGAAATGTGTGTTTGTTCTCTTATTGAGAAATACAAAGAATGTATTAGAATCTTTCTGAACAGTTCCTAGAATCAGTAGTGACTGGCACACTACAAGTAGGCTAGATTAGATAGACAGAAGACAGGGTGGGTCTGCACTTTTTTCACTGACAGAAATGATGTTATTCAAACTACTTCTGTAACTTCCTTGGGTTTTTGCCTTGGGTTAGTATCGTAGACACAAATCTAATATGCATTTTTTTCTGTCAATATCTTTCATTTTCTACATATATTTGTTTTATGCCTCAGGAAAGGTTTCTTTTGTGAATATCTGTTAATAATTCTAAAGATATTATCTTGTCTTATCTGTTCATCCAAATTAATGCTTATCTGTGATCCATCATCCAAAGGGAAATACTGTGTGTGTAAATATCACAGACTATCAAGTGCTTCTTCTCTCACCAGAACAAAAGGAACTCACAAGATCCAGAAGTGATTAAACCAGGTGTCAGAGGCTCGTACTTTATACAGAATGCATTTGGGACAAGTTGAACAGGTGGCTTCATAACAGACTACTTCAGTATTCAAACTCGTTTTCAAAGGTATTTACTTTCATATTCTCTTCCAGCTTTGCAACAAAAATGCCTTCCACAAGGCTAAACTAGCATCTTTTGAATGAATGATAGGTGACTATTCAGTGCTGCCAGCTATAGGCTGACCAGCAGGCCAATGTGGAACAGTTAGAACAGACAACTTCCAAGAAAGAATTTTATGAAGTGTGAAGGAGAAGGAAGAGATGAGAGAGTTTCTACAGTCCTATCTACCTCTGTTTCCTATAAACCTTCCACTTGTTATTTTCCCCACTTACAAGATATTGTCATAGTGACACACTGTTGAAAGAAGAAATGTTGTTCATTTGTGTCCAACACATGGACAGATTAATGGGAAATCATCTTCAATGAAATAAAACTTTTTTTAAAAAAAATGTTTAATTTAAAACTATTGGGAGATTTAGCACTTAGGCTTCACTCTATTAACAAATGAGACAAAGACAAATGTCATCTGAATTAGTGACCAACTTAAGAATTACTGTGAGCTAGCTAGACAACTCTTTCTGATTAAGAAATACCAAATGACATCCTGAGCCTCATAATCCGGAGAAACAGACACCATTTGAAAAATAACTTGAAAAGTTGGGCTTTATAAAAATAAAAAATCCTTGCACTCCCACACAGCTGAGGCTTCTGTGTAGAATGCCTGGCGCATCTGAGCTACTGGATCCAGCTCTGCTGGAAGTTAAATTGATAAGGGAACTGCTCATAACAGTCAAATAATAAAACAAGCAGCTTATTGCAAGCTAGACTCACTGCAGTGAAAAAGAGAAACAGAAAGAATGTCTGACATAGAAAGGTAAATAAATGCCCGAGGGCACTGAAGTAAAGAGAAAAAGGCTGGAAGAAAGAAATGGCGGCTGAAGCTGCAATAACCAAAAAGTGTAGTTAAAGTTTCAGTAAAAAGGATCTAGAAAGCGGTTCCTATCTAAAATGTGAGTGCTGGGGATAAAATTGTTCTGCCTCTGACAAGACACACTTGTACTCCCAGAGTTAAGTATTAAGTTATGGGTCTAGCTACAGGGTTACAGTGAACCAAGCGTAATAGTCAGCAGTATAAAGAGGAAAACTATTTCACTTGAATTTGAGAGACATATGTTTTCACTGCAGTTCTCTGTATGACTCTCTAATCAAGTGAGCACTGTATCTATAGCATTCTTGCTAGAAATAGGGCACTGTGATAAAGTCCGTCTGCAATAATCATCTTCACTTCCTCTTTGATTAATTCTTGTCCTGCTGCTTTGGCTATGAGGAAATTAAAATAAAAAACATGCATTGTTTTTATTGCCCCAGCACACAAAGGAGCATCTAACATTGAAACATCCCAAATCCCACACCTCAGCTTTGTCAAGCTACACATAGGATTTTTGGCTCAGCTTCCTTGGCTTTAGCAAAACCCTCCCCATTAGGGTGGGACTTCCCTCATAACTTGCCCCGGAAAGCAAGGCTGTAGTTGGCTTCCATTCATTTTTACAACCAGGCCCTATGACTGTAGCTTTGAGGAGAGAACCGTGCCTTCTAGGTTAAATGCTGAACAACACTGATTGGAGGCACAGTATCCCTTTTACCAGCCCGCAAACACTGAAGACGGGACAAGAAGAGGACCACCCAATCTCACCGAGAGGGCAAAGACCAGGGAGGCGGTTTAAAGCCCACCCAGTCTCCACAATAGACTTAATGTAAAATCATAGCAAAGCAGGGGGAAGGGCTTTGTCCTCTATTTTCCCCACAGTACAGGGAATTGGACCATCTTCACTTTATGTGCCCTACTTCTTCAATTACTGCTCTTTTCTGCCTCTTTCATTCTCATCCCCTCTAGCCCAAAAACTATAAATGTTCTGACACCACTGAGAATATGCCCCTTCCTGGAGCCTACTGGCCAGGGCAAAAAGTCATTGGCACTCCCTTACTTGTGTAGCAGCTTCATGTGGAGCCCCCAGCAGTGTTCCCCCACAGCTTCTCCCAGTCTTGTTTACTTCACAAGATACCAGGAGCAAGCACTGAATTCTTTATAAGGCAGAAGAGTCTCTAGCGTGGAGGGATTTGCTCTCATTGCTTCAGGAGATGCTCCAGCTGCTCCCTGCTCCAGCCTTCTCGCTAGCTGTCTGCAGCTTCCTCCTTTAAAAGCTCTTCATACATTATTAGCAGAGGCGGAGGGGCAGGGCTACCTTAGTATATAGACCCTCCTTGGCCTCCCCTATCAGTGCGGTCCTAACTAAGAAATAGGGTGACCAGGTGTCCAGTTTTCAGGCGTTGATGGTCTGGTGGCACTGCGCCATGTGGCTCCAGGGAAGCATCCAGCATGTCCCCCCTCCTGCTTCTATGCACAGAGGCAGCCAGTGGGCTCCGCACGCTGCCCCCGCCCCAAGTGCTGCCCCAACAGCTCCCATTGGCCAGGAACCATGGCCAATGGGAGCTGCGGGGGTGGTGCCTGTGGACTGGCAGCACACAGTGCCACCCAGCCATGCCTCCATGTAGGGGTGACATGCTGCTGCTTCCGGGAGCTGCTTGAGGTAAGCGCTGCCCAGAGCCTGCACCCCGGACCTCCTCCAGGGCTCCACTCCCATACCCCAGCCATGATCCCCCTCCTGCCCTCTAAACCTCTCAGTTCCAGCCCGGAGCATGCTCCTGCACCCCAAAACCCTCATCCCCAGCCCCACCCCAGAGTTTGCACCTCCAACCAGAACCCTCACACCTCCCCACACCCCAACCTCCTGCCCGAGTCCAGAGCCCCCTCCCTGAACTCCTCATTTCTGGAGTCACTCCAGAACCTGCACCCCCAGCCAGGAGCCCGTACCTCCTTCCATACGGCAACCCCCCTGCCTCAGCCCGGAAACCCCTCCCATACTCCAAACCCCTCAGCTCCACTCCCCAGCCCAGAGCCCCTTTCTGCACCCCAAACCCCTCATCCCTGGCCCCACCCCAGAGCCCACACCCCCAGCCAGAGCCCTCACTCCCTCCCACACCTCAACCCCCTGAGCCAGCCTGGTGAAAATGAGAGAGTGAGTGAGGGTGGGGAGAGCGAGCAATGGGGGGGTGGATGGAGTGGGGGGGGCTTCAGAGAAGGGGTGGGCCCCGGGCGGGGCCTCAGGGAAGGAGTGTGGAAGGGGGCGGGGAAGGGTGTTCGGTTTTGTGTGAGTAGAAAGTTGGCAACCCTACTAAGAAGTGCCAGCTAAGTGCCTCACTTTCTTTGTGTTAAGGAAATGCCAGGAGAACAACAGTTTCTGCTGTATTTCTCCCTGTCCAAGCAAACCTCCAAAATAACCCCATTCTAGGTTTAGTTGCACACTGGAACAAAACCTGCAGAGGCTGGTTTGAATCCGGAACCTTGAATCTGAGTCAGCAAGCTATGTCCCATTGTTGATGCTTCGGTTTACCTGAAGATCTGCTTATTTGTCAGATTCAGCACCAGGACCTTAGGAAGACTGCGGTGAGGAGGCAGGTTTCTATTTTGAGCGGTTTGGCTTTGGGCAAAAGAAACTCTTAGTTATTAGACCCCATGATTCCACATAAAAAGAGACTCACACAGACTCTTAAGACAAATTTCAGTGTAACTAGTTAATAAAACCAATGTAACTTCCAACCTACCAGGACCTTGCAATGGAGATCAACACAGAAACTCTCCAACCAGGCATTTTTCATTCTGCTCCCTTACCACATCATACAGGAAAACAAGAGGGTCTTTTTTAAGCCTCATGAATAAGGCAAGTAATAAAAATGCCCCCTAGAGAGCTAACAGTATAATAGCAGCCAATACCGATCCACACAAATGGATCCACATAAAATTGCAGTAGATATACTAGCTTTAATAGAAAATCTATTTCCAGGGATACTGCAAACAGACATTAAATGTGACCCTCTAAATAGGTGGGGGGAAGCATATGAAGTCCCCACAAGATTGAAAAATAAACCCACCAAACATGACTGTACTACTATTGTAACCCTCTCACACCCCAAGGACAGAGACCAAGTCTTAAAAGCAGCTTGCATAGAAAGGAAATCAATTGGAAGAACAACAACACTCTTCTTTTTCCCCTGGATCTCAGCCCAATGACCCAAAAAAGGATGAGAAACTTGAAGGGAATTTAAAAAAAATCCTTTATCACTGAGGAGAAAACGATGGGGTGTTATTTCAACTTCCAACTAGAGATTACATAGGATAGAAAAGTTCTGTGACTGTGCAGCAGCTGAAAATCATTTCTAGAGAAAATCTGAAGGGAAAAATTAATCACTCCATACTTCAGATAATGAAAAACTATGGCTCTCATCTGATATTGGGATCCACTAGTGTGGCTCCTGCCTGGTGCTGAATCTCAGCAAAGTAAATAGCACTCTAAATGGGAGTAGGGGCAGATCTTGACGCAGCACTGGATCCTAAATTAAAAGAAATTATTCACAGACTGTTTAGATTTCAAATTGCAGCACTCAAGAACTCCATGCTGTTTTATGATGCGATAGAGTATACCTCTAGTTTCTATGAGTTCAGTTTCTGAGAATTACTATTTTACATTATTAAACATATTAGGGTGTTATAAGTGACTGAATTTGCACAGTATTCCATACACTGTGGTGCTAAGCAACATCTAGGGACAGATGCAAAAAATGGAGACTTTGCTATTAAGAATTCCACATTCCCACAGAAAAGAAATGAATAGAAAAGGCACAAAACCTCAGCTTTACTGGGTAATATATAAACATACTGTGTCTTAAGAATACATAAAAGAAATATGTCAGTGCATTTGTATCCTGTTTGTTAGATGTCAGTCCTATTATTCTGTTTTTGCATTTAAATATTGAACAGGAAAACAATAAAATGAAAGATTAAAGCTATGAACTATCCTGGAATGAAAAAGGATTCATTCCTTTTCTTAACCAAAAAGCTAGTAATATTTTATGGATTGCCATTAGAGTTCCAAAGACAGGGTTTCATAAGAAATTAAAGAACGTCAGCATAAGAAGTTGAAACTGTCGCTAGCATTAAAGTTCAATGCAAAGCTAAAGTTAGATGCAAATGAATTACTCCGAATCATTGTCTTTTCAACTCCTTCCAGAGGCAAACACCAGTGAGGGAGAGGGGAACCTTTGCTATGCACAAAGTCAAATGACGGAGCATAGTAAATGCACTTTGATTTTGGGGAAATCAGAACAAAGAACCTTCAAAATAGCCTTAAAGTTATGACAGTTTATTCACAGATTTTAGCAGTTTAATCTGACCCCTGAAACTTCTTTTTTAACATCTTATCTAGATGAGGTGAATATGGCAGATAAGAGTAGATATTAACTGTTCCCCACATAACCCTGATCCTATAATCCTTGAGCACTAAATAGATCCATTGACTTCAATAGGAATTAGGGATGTGTAAGGAATGCAGAATGGGATCCAGTTTTAACATGGGTGTAAGTGATCATGTTCTATGTACACCACATGGTGCAATTTTAATTTGCTGTTCCTTAAGCTTTTAAAAATCCTTTTGTATACCTGTTCTTTTATTTTGTTAATCACAGATCCATAGTGCCCACTCCTGAACTCCTTATTCAAGCAAAACTCCACTGACATATAACAGATGTAACATATAGCATATAACAGATGTAACCTGTGGCACTTTCTGGACAAAGGCTGAGATGTTTTGATGTTTTAATTGTTTAGGGGACAGGAGGTGGTTGGATATGAATGTGGGGTTCTAGTTCTGTTGTGGCTATTTTTAGTTTGGGTTGTGTGTTTTTCTGCTATTTTATTCATTATCATTGCATTCTGATGATTGCTGCTTTTAGTTTGCTTAAGATACACAGAAGACTTCACACATATTTGCCTAATAAATAAAAGTGAATTTGGACCTGATCACCCCTTCCTTCAGGAAGGAGCTAAAGTGGAGAAAATCTCTGCAATATTCTCCTCATAGTGACTCTGGCCTAGTTGTTCTGCTGGAATGTAGGGGATGTTAGGTATTCCCCTTCCTCATGAAACAGGTTATGGGGGCCAGTCACAAACTATGCAATCCAACTGAAATTGTGTGGATCCCAGGAGATGTACAGAGGGTTCGGGCTCTTGCAAGGAGGGTCTGTGCCAGGTGAACAACTCTGGTCCTGCTCTCCTTGGCAACAGGGCTCCACTGAAACTGCATAGTCCGGGATTCATCAGGCCGTGGTTACCCCAGAGACCCTCTTAAAGGGATATGCCCCCACTAGCATGTGGGAGGGGCACTGAAAGCTGATATGAACTCATACATGTCAGGGAAGCATGATGGAGTCCTTTCTTATGGTTACTGTTTTAGGAATAACAAAAGAAAGAAACAAGATATTTGAGAGGATCCATCATAATAATGTCCAACAGCCTCAAATTTTATTCTTTTGGGGAAAACAACCTTTCAGAAATATCTAGTACAATTATATTCATGGTAACAGGGTAGTCTGCCCCTTTTAAGTTTGAGGGGGGCCAGGGAACAGCCAGCCCTGTTCTGGAGGGAAATTCAGCAGGCAGGTGATGGGGATCAGCTGCCATAGTTGGAGAGCACATCATAATTGGGTCTAATTCTCAGCTGGAGGATACAAACAAGGGCTCCAGCTCCATGTGGAGGGTAGTGCCCAGGAGAAAGCTGATAGTATCTTCTCCTGTGGCTGCAGCAGAAGGTGAGGCAAGCCAGCCCTGCATAACCTCTGGGTGGGAGAGGTCCTGACACTCTAAGGCAGTGGTTCTTAACCTAGGGTGCACGCACACCCTGGGAGTGCGAGATGCCCTTTCTTGGGGTGCGAGACATGCCAGATTATTTTAGAAGGTAAATCATCGAAAACACAAATTAAGCACAGGTATGTAAGTACAACTACTTTGTTTCATCAAACCTGTGTATTTATTAACATTATAAATTTTTTAATGATTACTGTAATATACAAAAAAAATATATCTAGGTTTAAAGAACTGACCTACTTCAACGATTTTTGATAAGGGATGCGAGAACATATTTTGATTTTTGATAAAGGGGTGCGAGAACATATTTTGAGACCCAAGGGGGTGCAGGCTGCAGTAAAGATTAAGAACCACTCCTCTAAGGGGACACCAGAGTCTCGGACCAGAACCCAACTACTGCTTTTGTTATTACTCCATATTTCCTTTTTCTCTGTATTGTGATGAATAATAGAGCTGTGAGGAATGGGCTACAAATGCAACTGTGTGGGCTGATGATTTTCCCAGGTTGGTGATAAGGTGCACTGGCTTACACTCATCTTACTTATTGTACAGTGAATAAATTACTTCCATATGCAGCTACAATATGTCTCCTGTATATGTGTATCTGTATTTTAGCAATTCCAGTGCCTCACATTTAAACAATTAGTGCCCAATAATGTTATTGCTAGCCACTTCAAATTGGAAACTGAAAAATTCATCCTCACTCCAAAATCATGCTAGGATGCTGTTTGTGGCATCCATTCAATATTCTAGACCAGAATTTCGGTTGACAATTAATTGCTGCTAAAGATTTAACAATATACATGTAAATATATCTGCTTCTGCTAAGTTAGTAGCCATAATGTATGTAATGACAGGTTTAACCATGAGGGACAGTGAGTATACATATTCCAGGCAGGCTAAATGGATTGGTTATTTCAAATTGCTAGCTACTCACTCACTCCCCACTCCTTTGCATAATGTATGAAATCTAATGAAGAAAAAGTGCATTTAGATGCATTTTCAGATTCATTAAAGATGAAATTGCAGGTGAATTAAAATGCACAAATATTTAGATGTGTTACTTTTCAAAACCCATCTCTAGAATCATCAGTGGCTTTGTATGTTTCCTAACTGTAAGAATTTTTCCACAACTAAAGTAGGTTCTGATACAGCAGAGAAATTTCCATGGATCCACATTTACAGATCTTCTGCCAGGAGTCTACCCTCTTAGGAGCCGGACATTTTTCTTACAATAGAAAAAGTGCAAAGAGGAAGTAGAACAGACCAACATCCAGTGACGTTCTGTCCTGGTGGATATCTACCTAAACCAGGGGTAGCCAGTTATTTTTTGTGAAAATCCAAATTTCTTGGTCAAGATATAGTCCAGGTCCAGACTCCAGAGAAAATAATGAAAAGACAATAAAAGTAAATAAAAAGATTTTGGGGTAAATTCAAAAGCGTTTGGCGGTCCAGATTTGGCCTACAGTCTGCCTATTGACTACCCTTGACCTAAACGAGGAGATTTTGGCATTCAAGAATTTTGTACCAGCAAAAAGACACTTATCTTTTTTCATTACAGAAGCCCAAAAGTTTCATAGCATGTTTTGGGGAAAGTCCCTTTTGTGCTAAGAAAGGAAATGGAAAAGAAAAGGAAGAGAAAGTGATTGTGTCTGAACCAACTATTGAACTTTCATGAGTTAAACCTGCAATTGGATTTTAACAAGCCTGTTTGAAAAACACCACATAGATATGGTAAAAACAGAACGTATGTTTAGACAAACATAAAAATATGTTTCAGAGTAGCAGCCGTGTGAGTCTGTATTCGCAAAAAGAAAAGGAGTACTTGTGGCACCTTAGAGACTAACAAATTTATTTGAGCATAAGCTTTTGTGAGCTACAGCTCACTTCATCGGATGCATGCAGTGGAAAATACAGTGGGGAGATTTTATACACACAGAGAACATGAAACAATGGGTGTTACCATACACACTGAAACGAGAGTGATTAGGTAAGGTGAGCTATTACCAGCAGGAGAGAAAAAAACCCTTTTGTAGTGATAATCAAGGCGGGCCATTTCCAGCAGTTGACAAGAACCTTTGAGGAACAGTGGGGGGCATAAACATGGGGAAATAGTTTTACTTTGTGTCATGACACATCCACTCCCAGTCTTTATTCAAGCCTAATTTAATGGTGTCCAGTTTGCAAATTAATTCCAATTCAGCAGTCTCTCGCTGGAATCTGGTTTTGAAGGTTTTTTTTCGTTGAAGAATTGCAACTTTTAGGTCTGTAATCGAGTGACCAGCTAATTCTCCTGCAGCTAATTGTTCCTCCTTGCATTAGGAAGTCTTGATTAAGACTGATAGATGCACAAGTCAGAGTAAAAAAAAGGTCTGATTTACAGCATAACACTGGAGGTAACTGATTACAAAGGTCTTGCACTGAAAGTTGCTCATTAAACAGAACTGCTGGCCTTCGGGCTTTCTACTGCTGACCAACCGTGTAATGAGTCAATCATTTACTGGAGATACAAATGTATCTAACAGATGGTATCTGAACTTTATCAGTATGAATTTAAACTCAAGCAAAACTTCCCCCCTTAGGATTTACTTCCCATCCCATTTCCACCATTCTCACAGCATAAGCCACAAAACCTTTGCATTAATTTCTAGCACAATACAGTCAGACTGCACTTATTTTTTAGTTAGCAAATTTGCAGAGTGATTCTTTTTCACACGGAAGATAAGGGCTTAACAATGACATATATATATTTCCAAATGACATTACTAATATTATGACATTAACACCAAAACTTTTCTTGAAGGCTGGCTGTAGCGTATTATCTGACACAAATTTCCATATTCTGAAAATGCCAATTTAATTCTATACATGAAAGCAAAATGTTATATTGGAGGCATTTCTGGTGGCCTGCAACTTTTCAAAAAACACCTGCTTAATTTATTGTTATTCTCTCTAACATCCATCATAATGGTCTATAAAAGAGATGGAGGAAGAGCAAACTTTCTGACATTAGGTTTACAGAGTGATGGGAGCTATTAGTATCTTGACAATGACATTAACAACTTATCAAGCAGATACTAAAATGGTACAGAACTACCATAAAGTGAACACTAAATCCACATGAAATTTATCAGTGGAGTAAGTCAACTTATTTTTTCCTGCTAGCAGTTTCTACACTACCATACACTAAATAACAGCCCATAAAACTATAACTCATTTCAGTATCTACACAGAAGAGAACTGATCAATGACAGATTTATAGGACTAAATTAAAAATGAATACAGTTGGTTTTTTTCTATATATGCTCTCTTCATCAAGCTAGTTTCCTTTGTGATTTTGATTGAACATGGCTATTGTTTTTATTTCAGTACTGCACAACCTGCTATAATTTAAATCTTCTAAACATGTTAATTACAGCAGTCAAACAAAAAATAAAAAGCCCTGTCATATACTCAGTCCCACGTTT
This sequence comes from Eretmochelys imbricata, assembly GCF_965152235.1. Lineage (NCBI taxonomy): Eukaryota > Metazoa > Chordata > Testudines > Cheloniidae > Eretmochelys > Eretmochelys imbricata. The sequence continues at coordinate 122,572,240 of NC_135574.1, forward strand.
CTCATTGCCTTGCACCTCGTTTAGTCAATTACACCACTGTATGGTGAATGCAACATGGGTGTAAAATTCTACCACTTTGATTGAGTAAATGATTTCACATGGTACTGGTACTGTGCAACTGAGAGTGAGGTCTTATGGACATAAAACATAGAGAGCCAAATACTCTATGATAGTATATCACAGGGACATATATAATAATCACAAATGGTAGTATTAGAAGTGGCCTTTTGAGCCAATGAGTCTAGCAATCTGCATCAAGCAGAATGGGTTCCGCACCCTGTATATCACCTTGGGTTGAATATTGTTACTGAGTTTTAACTCTCCCTCTGACCTCAGTTCCCCCCTTCCTGTATTATTCTTCCTTCAGTCCCTATACACCTTCTTCCAATTCTCAAGTAGATCTGGAAAGGCCCTTTCCCTAGCGCTCATTAAGCCAAGACTTGCTTATTTGGGTCTTGCTTTACGCTGGGTTCAGCCTGTGTGCACTAAGTGAGGAGAGAAGGAAATGAGAAGTGTGAGGGGCAGAGAGGAAAGCAGCTCCTAATGGTAGGAGACCACAATAGGACGGACTTTCAGTGATCTCTGACAGAAGCTCTGGCTTAACAGGCTGAGAGGACTGAGTGAGGAGACACCTAAGGCTGATCCAAAGTCCATTGTAATTATTAGAAAGGCTCCAATAGACTTCTTCGGTTCAGGCCTTTAGTGACAAACAAAAGGTGATGTGGTTCTGGAGTAGGGACTAGAATCCTCCCCACTACATACTAATAGATCAGTAATGTAATTTTTAAAAGGTTCATAAGTATGTCTGTGGGTCAGAGGTAATCTTACTGGAATGTGTAAGGTGAATGTTCATGTCTCTATTGTCAAATAACTATGACGTACAAGGGGAATAGAATATTTATGTAAATTATTTTAATAGGTCATTTGCAGATTTTTATTAATTAATTTTATTTTAATACTTAAGGGCTAGTTTCTAATACCTTTACTAATAATGAATAATACTTTTCTCCTGGAATTGTCCCATTTAAATTAATGGTTCTGCCTGCACAATAAATACTACTCAGTGTGAGTGGGGTGTCAAAATCTGTTTATAAAGCTTTTGGTTTGGTTGTTGTTGGGTTTTGTTTGTTTGTTTTTGTAATGTTAATGACATAGTTGTGTACTTTTGAAAATGGTTACATGAGTTACTGATTGTTCACCATCCTTTACTGTAGATTTCCAAAGTTTTTTGACTGGGAATATTTTTATTACATTTTCCATATATCTTTATTTCCACTACATATATGTACAATCTATTGTCTTGCCTCTTTCCTCCCCATTCCTATGTATAACCAAGTCTTAAACAGAAAACCAAAAACCAAAATGCAAATTACTACAAACAAGAGCAGGAAATTTAGGGGATAAGATGAATGCCAAGAAAAAGATACAGTGGGAGGAATTAAAATTCACTATAAACAACAAAAAGGTCAAATTCAAATTGGTATTCCTTTGTTTTACTTATAAAAAAATCTGTGTGATTTTCCCAAAATGTCTAAGATAAATGGGGAACCTCATGAAATAAACGTGGCCCTATACATATTCATTTAAATAACAAACACATATACTAAATCCACTGCTACACAAGGGAGAGAAGGAAAACTTGTTGAGTCACAGATGAAAGATGTTTTTGAATGTCAGAACAAAAAAATAATGACCTATAAAAAAGATAAAGAAAATCTGCCTTAAGAGAGGCCTTTTATCCTTACCTTGGGAAAAAAACAAAAACAAAAACAAAACGCTTGCCCTGTTTTCCCCTGAGGTGACTAAATTTTAAGATAGAAATCTTCAAGGATATATTATCCATTATGGGAGAAAGTTAGTGTTCTGGTTTAGTTAGGAAACTGAAAGTTATTGAGACAAACAAGATTCTTAGAATTCAATTTGAACAAACTCTATCAGGATGGCTTCTAACATTTTGTAACAAAGAGACTGCCATGTCAGAGCAGAGAAATGGTTGTCCAGGTAGTTCAGTATCATGTTTCTGATAGTAGCTGTGCAAATCCAATGTGTAAGATGTAAGAGCATACCTTTTTGTTAAATATTGTATCATGGAGTGAGATTTTTTTGTGATGCCAGCTGGCGATCAACTGTGATAGCCTTAGAATTTTTATCTGAGCTAGAGTAACTGCAGACATTGTTCTTATTCCATAAGGATCTATATTTTAGCTTCCAGTACAAATGTTAGACTTTTACCTTCATGCCTGTCTTTCATACTGTCCAACTTTAACCTGGGCACCTTTCAAAAATTGATAGGAAGCATTAAAGTCTACCAAAGTTCCAAAGTATGGGCACATTTTTTTGGCCCTGATTCAGCAAAGCACTTTCAACGACTTAAATGGGACTAGCATACTTAAAATTAAGTACACGGTTAAGTGTTTTGCTGAACTTGAGTTTAAAAGAGATCCATTTGAAACACCATGTATCAAAGTGATGTTTGGCAGTTGGCTGTGTCTACTAGGAAGCAGACAATGAAAGACTTTTAATAATGAAGTACAAGTAATCCTGTTCTCCTGAAACCAGCTACCACTGGATTTAAACCAGAAAAATTGTTTATGTGTCATGCATTTATTGATTCACCTCCAACTGATGATGTTGCCGTACCCAATTTTAATGGACTTTAGACAAGTGAAATCAAAGGAACAAGAGGCAAATCTTTTTCAAATTTTAATAAATAAATAGCATTCTTCATCTCTAAAATAGAAGGAAAAATAGTCTTTTGCTTACAGTAGAGGATTAGGAGTCAGGTGATCTGGGCTCTAGCACCAGTTGTACCACAGATTTTGTGTGACTGAGCAAAGAACTTAAACCTTTCTGTGCCACAGTTTCCCCATCTATAAAATGGGAATAATTATAACCTACATTTTAATCAAGTGTCGAGGTTAAGTTAATTAATGTCTATACAGTGCTTTGAGATCTGCAGATGGAAGATACTGTTTCAAAAAATTAAACAAATAAGTCCAAATATAACTTTAAATTCAGTGATTTTTCTAAATAGTAAATCATGCTTTTGTCATTGTTATCTCTTTGCTTTTTATATAAACCTAAGTAATCATACACACAGCAGTGGCATAAGTTAAAGCGGGCCCTAGGACGATCTAATTCATTCTGAGGCTGTCACAGTATGGGGAAACATAACTGGCTATCTGACAAGCCCCCACAACTTCTGGAACTTGTATGCAGGGGAAAATGTGGCCTTATGTCTCATATTCCCCTCGCTGGGATGGTGCTGTGTCTTCTCTGTCCCAACTTATGGCTGGGACTGAGACTTGGATGAGAATGAGCTGGCTGAACTTTAAACAAGACATCATAGTAGAAGGTTTTGATTTGGCTGAAAAATCTTGAAATTTTTGAAGACCAGAGTCTCATCCCTGCTATTAAGGATCCTCACCCCTTCTCCAAGAGATTTATAAGCAGTACATTCACTTTAAAAGAAAGAATTGAATGGTGTAATATAGGGCAATAACTGCCATTTATATTACACTGTTTTTCACCATCAAATACCATATCCTATATAGACTTAAAATAAATGGATAATCTTCCTGTTTACTCTGAAGGGTAAAAATATGAAGTATTTTGTGTGTTAACAATTGTTTCTAAGAGCTCATGCTATCTATGGAAATATACAATAAAGTGATGGCAACTTATGTGGCAAATCATGATTATATACCAATTATAGATGGATTTTTATAATCAATTCATTCTATTTCCTGTTGTTATTTTTCATACTTAAAATTATAGCCACAATGAAAAGAACTCATCCAAATTCTAGAATTTTGCACCATGGACTCGAAAAACTATTTCTGTAAAAAGCTTGCAACCATTCCTGTAAGATCCAACTAAGTCCACCATAGGGAGTGAATTTTCATAAAGCTAAGCCTGTACTATATTGGTCAAACAGAGTTTCCTATCATTTTCAACAGTGATGACCACTGACAATTCTCCTCTGTGGTACCTGAAAGGGGGTACAATTACATCAAAGGGGAAATGAGTGTAGAAGACCTGTCACTCAATATTGGTGACATTCTTAATATATTAGCATTTCAGGAGCCGGTTTCTTCTGTGGCACGCCAGCCCACAGCAGGATTAAGAATCCTCTGCCAGCAGCTTCCCACACAGGACATATGCAGAGGAAAGATGCATACAAACCAGATATACACTCTTAACTTTTGTTCAGTACAAAAATTTATCCTCCAATTACATGGGCAGTTTGTTGATTTTCCTCACAAAGGCAGAAATGAAGCCATTCCACAGTTAATAAAAGCCTTCTTCACCTAAGCACAAAAAGCTAACTTTACCCTGTGCTCCAAAGGTGCACAAATCAGTAAGTGGTGGTCAGAGAGGAAAGATACCCTAGTTATGCATATTTAAGTTAGATGAGAAAGTTTCTCCAGAAGAACCTATGCAAATGATTGCTGCCTGGGGCAGCTCTTTCTCATACAAAGGCCATTTACACAGATTTCCAAGCTAATATTTAATCTAGTATTCAGTAAAACATCAGAAATTACTTTTGTAAACACCCAACATATCCTATGGGTTTCCTCTGAGCTGCAAATCAGAATCTTAAAACATTCTCCCCCACCAAATGTGGAATGTGACCATTTTCACAGTCTATTTTGTGTTTTGTAGTGTGGAAAATATTATTTTCAGTTTTAATCTTCTTGTGTAAAACTGATTTGCTTCTTTTATGTATTTATTATTCCTCCCTTTCATTTGTCATTGAAAAATGATGGATTACCATGAGCAGGAGAGGTTTTGTGGCTACAGGAATAGAATGATATTGCCACAAATTTCTGTTGAGGAAGCATAGGAATTGCTATAGTAGAAAAGACTAGGGGTTTATCTAGCCCTGTTCTGTCTCTGACAATGGCTAGTACTAGTTGCTTCAGAGAAAGGTGCACCAAACCCTGCAGAAGACAGCTATAGAATAAGCTGCTCACAAGAAGGCTTTCTTCCTAACCTCCATTAGTTAGAAGGTGGCTTACGCCCTGAAGTATGAGGTGTATATCCTCCCCAAAGTCATTTTTAATCCTTCTGGATATTTTTGTCATACAGACATCCATTTATAATGTAAGTATCTAATCCTTTTGAGTCCTACTGACCTCTGGTTATCAATGATGTCTTATAGCAATGAATTCCAGAGAATAATTGCATTGTGTAAGAGAAAATTTCCTTTATCAATTTTAAATTTGCCATCTTTCATTTTCATTGAATATCCCCTTGTTTTTGTATTATAAGGAAAGGTGAATAGAATTTGCTGATATACCTTTTCTGTATCATTCATTATTTTATATACATCATAGGCGTAGACAACTGGGTGCATGGAGGGGTTTGTACCTCTCCCCTGTTTGCTTCCACCCCTCCAATTTTAGGAACTGGATTAATAAATAAAAGAAACATTGAGTTAGGAACAGAAGCTTGTTTATCTCACTTACTAAAGGTGGACAAATGTAATTTTGGCACAAAACCACTTATTAGAGCAATATTCAACTGCTGTTACTTAATTATCTTTTAACTCTATCGCTCCTCCCCAATAAAAAAAATGTTTATGCCCCTGTACATTCATCATACCCTTCCACTTCATCTCTTCTCTAATGTGATCAGTTTCAATCTCATCAGTATTTCTTCATATGAAAGCTTTTCTCTACTGCTGAACATTCTCATCACCAACCTCTGAAATCCCTCTAGTTTTGCTCTATGCTTTCTGAGATAGGATGTTCAGAACACAGAGGGCAGTGGACAGACCTGATAGATCTGTACGGGAAGACTTAGAGGTTCCCACCCTCCATTAGTCTTGGGGTCACACCTTGAGTAAGTGTGGCCAACCCCTAAACCTCCCTGGCAGGGTCATGGTGAAGTCTTCATTGGCAGATGATAAGGAAAAACACATTACTGTCAACGGAGAGGTCAGTGATGAAGCGTATGCCTTGTGATGGCATATAAGGGCAACCTGCATTATCTCCACAGTAATTGACCAATCACTACATCACTGGGCAGATGAAGTTCTTTAGCTCAGGTCAGCAGCTCTTCTAGGAGAAGCACAATTCAGAATACAAATCCTGCACCCACATCAGTTGCTGTGCTTGTGACATTTATTGCTCCAGTGCAGCAACAGCTGCTTATGGGAGAGAGCGGGAAAGGCTCTGCACAAACTTCTCTCAGGGCTTGTCTACGCTACCGCGCTGGGTCGATCTAAGATACGCAACTTCAGCTACGTGAATAGCATGGCTGAAGTCGACGTACTTAGATCAACTTACCGCGGTGTCTTCACTGCGGTAAGTTGACAGCTGACACTCTCCCATTGACTCCACTTGCACTTCTCGTTCTGGTGGAGTACTGGAGTCGACAGGAGAGCGCTCAGCAGTCGATTTATCACGTCTATACTAGATGCGTTAAATCAATCCCCGCTGGATTGATCACTGCCCTCTGATCCGGCAGGTAGTGTAGACAAGCTCTCACTTAAATCCATTCACAGTGCAGGTTATTCAGCCAACATATTCATTTAACACATTTAACCTAATCAACTTGCCAGAATCCTGTGGCGATGGGGAAGTGGCAATGGGGACAGGCAGAGGATGCTGCTGGCAATCCTTAGTCACACGCACGTGGCCTTAGGGTGATGGTTGTTCTCCAGAGATCAGGACAGATATGGAAGTCTTATTCTCCTTAGGTGACAGAACAGGCTTTTTTAGGAACACCGCTGCTCTCCCCAGTCCAGGGAAAGGACTGAAAAGGAACCCTAAACGTAGCCTTACCTTTTTGCACCTGTCAGGTTACCACTCCTGGCTGGTCGTCCACCTCAGTGGTCGAAATAAAACAAAGACTCACAGACTGACATTGGGTCATGGAATGTCAGAGCTCTTCTTGACAATGACCAAAAACCAGAATGTAGAACAGCCCTTATTGCCAAAACACAGAAGAGGTATAACATAGACATCACTCCAGTTAGTAAAGCCAGACTTGCTGATGAGTCCCACCTTGAGGAAGTAGGAGCAAGCTACACCTACTACTGGATTGTAAAGGACAAGGACAAGCAAGATGATCAGGGGTAGGGTTTGCCATACAGTCTGACATTGCCTGCAGGCTTGACTTGCTCTCCAAGAGAGTCAACGACCAACTTATGATGCTCCACATAAACTTGTCCAGGGACCAGTACGACACCATTATCAGTGCCTATGTGCTGACAGTGACTCATACAGACAAAGTTATACAGACGAGGTGTTTTATGAAGATCTCAGTAGGGACTTTAGAGGTGTGCCAAACCAGGACAAACTCATTGTCCTTGGAGACTTTAGTGCTCGTGTGGGAGCCAACTCTGACACATGGAGCAGGGTGCTAGGCCATCACGGCATTGGAAGGTCAAACTCTAATGGCCAACTGCTTCTCTCCAAGTGTGCCGAGTTCAATCTCACGATTACCAACAGAGTCTTCCAACATGCCCACAAATATAAGACAACATGGATGCATTCCAGATCAAAACAGTGGCAAATGCTGGACTATGTAATTGTACAGTCCAGAGACATTAAAGATGTGCATATCACCTGTTCTATGAGAGGCGCCGAATGTTAGTCAGACCATATGCTTGTGAGAAGCATCATGATGCTGCACTTCTCACCAAAGTGCCCAAGAAGATGCCTCAAACTACCAAAGAAGATCAATGTGGCTGCCAGGAAAGAACCCAGTAAACAAGCACAGTTGGAACAGACGCTGGAGACTGCATTATATGAGGTCCCAGAGAACTCCACTGACATTGAGGCAACCTGACAGAAGCTCAGAGATGTTACATGTAACACAGTATTCAAGGTTCTTGGATTTTTAAGGTGGAAACACCAAGACTGGTTTGATGAGAATGATCCTGAGATAGACTGGCTACTGGAGACCAAGCACACCACATGCAAGTCCTTCATCTTGAACAAGAGATCCGCAGGAAAGAAGACAGGAACTGTCAGACCAAACATACACTGCAAACCTGATTATGGCTAATGAAGAACCACTGGTGGAAGTAGAAGGCTCAAAAACTGCAGGAAGCAGCTGACAAGCATGACATGAAGACCTTCTACAAAGGTCTCTGTGCTGTGCATGGCCCAAAATCCAGTGGCACAGCCCTCTCCTTAGAGCAGATGGTAATTAGCTGCTTGAAGACAAAAGTGATACTCTCTTTCGCTGGGCAGAGCACACTGATAGTCTCCTGAACTGTCAATCCACTATGTCTGCTGAAGCATATCTAGCTATGACAACCATTGCAGAATCTCACTACTGTCTATAGCCGGGAAGACCCTTGTGTGGCTTTTCCCCAACAGCTTTATTTCTCACCTAGTGCACTCAGTGTACCCAGAATCAGAGTGTGGCTTTCATGCTGGCCATGGCACCATAGACCTGATATTTGCAGCCTGACAAATACAAGAGGATGCTTGTGAACAGAACAGGGACCTGTATATGGTGTTGGTTAACCTGTCCAAGCCCTTCGACACAGTGAATTGTGAGGGTCCATGGAAACTCCTTCATAAATTTGGCTGCCCAGAGAAGATGATTGCTGTCATTCACTCATTTCATGATGGCACAATGGCCAGGGTGATAGAGCACTGTGTCTTTCCGGAAGCCTTCTCTGTCACCAATGGCACCAGACAAGGACTCATAATGACTCCGGGCCTCTTTGCCATTGTCTTCTCAGCCAGGCTCTTTTTCACATTCCAGGACTTTGATGGAAGCATACACATCTGGTTTAGATTGGAAGGGGTTCATTTCAATTTACAGTGACAGAGGGCCTGCATCTAGGTAACTGAACAGCTCTTAAGAAAGCTCCTGTTTGCTGATGACTGTGTGCTCATTGTTGCACACACACTCAAGGACATGCAGCTTATCATGGATCACTGTGCCTATGCCTCAAAATGCTTCAGTTTCACCCATCAGCCTGAAAAAGACAGAGGTCATGTACCCGCCAGCACCAGATCACCAGTGTCACAAACACCATGACTCCATCATCACAACTGGAAACACATCCCAACTCAGTCAGGAAATTCTGCTACCCAAGTAGCATACTTTCCAGCAGCGCCATGTTGGATCATGAGGTCATTCAGCACTTGGCAAAGTCCAGCTTGGCATTTGTCAGGCCCACCCACAGACTCTGGAGGGAATGTGGGATCAGTCTCAGAACCAGGATAAAAATCTACAGTCCTGTTGTACTCCCATCACGCCTCTATGGCTGTGAGACATGGATGCTCTAACGAAACCACATCAAACAGTTAGAGAGCTTGCACCTTCACTGCCTAAGATCTATTTGCAACATCAAGTGGCAGGACAGGATCCCCAACACTGAAGTCCTTGAGACATGCCAAACCCCTTGCATTATGAGTATGCTCATCAGGGTTCAACTTAGCTGGGTCAGACACATGGTCCACATGGAGGCTTCCCATATACCGAAAGCAGTGTTTTACAGCCACTTTGCACAAGAACTTGCTCTTAGGGCTAACCCATCCTCAAGTATAAAAACACCATGAAGGCCAACCCGAAAGCACACAAGACAGACATTAAAACCTGGCAAATTACTGCACTGGACAAACCAAGGTGGAGACATCTGTGCCAGGAGGCCGCGTCCACTTTTGAGAAGTGGTCTCTGCAGGATAAGAGATCACATTGTAACACCAACACCTCAAACCCTCCCCGCAACAACAACTACACATGCAAGACAAGCAACCAGATTTGCAAATCCTGGATTGGACTTGCTTCCCAAGTGAAGCCACAACAAAAAATAAACCCAGAACTCAAGTCAACTCTAGCCAAAACTCATCTGTTGAAGCAATGGGAGATTCCAGGGTCAGAACACAATATTTCAGGTCAAGGCATACCATTAATTTTTATAATGGCAACATAATATTTCAGTAAAACTTCAATAAGATGCTAAGATGCTATGATGAAACATACAGTGTAAATAGCTAGACAGATAAGTTATATAGTAAGGGTGTAATATTGATCCACGGAGCACATTTGCCTCTTCAAACTCTCTACACCTCACATACCTGCATTTTGAAGCACATTTTTTTGTTCACATATGCATTAGACACACAAAATGCAATCCTATACCATATAATAATTCTACAAGAATATTTCAGAACATCTATATATGTAATGTCTTTTATTGATTTAAGCCCTTACAGTCTATTTCATGTATTAAAAAAATAGGGCAGACTGCTATAGTACCAGTCAATGTCATTTAATAAAAATCCATGGGAGAGGATTGATCTTATTGAGCTTATATCTGATTCTTAGTGCATCAACTTCAGCCCTCGTTGCTCTGAAAGATATTTTTCTGCCTACCTTTATTCCAGATGGGCTCCCAAGTATTTAATGAGAGATGAGAGAAAAATTACTTTATATTAAGTTGGGAAGAGGGGAAGCAGACTAATATCTAAACAGAAAAAACAAGGTACAGAAATAATGAATTTGCTCGAACCAATCTCCAGTTTCATGACCTCATCATGTAGAAGCTGCCTATCAATTTTGCAACAAGCAATAAATATTAAAATGAATATTTTTTGCATCTTATCAAAAGCTCCTGACATCAGTTGTTTTCACAAGTTTTCTCCTGTAAGCACTGAACGCCTCTTCATCAATCTTTTATCAAAAGCAATCTTGTTCTGATTTCTCTCTTATCACAAAAGCTTCTCTCTTTCCCCTACCTTTTTCTTGGTGAAAGGTACATGAATATCATTTTATACTCCACTGTAGCTGCATCTCCATCGATTGGGAAATAAAAGTAGGTTTGAAGAATGTGTCATGACCCTGCAGAGCTCCAAACAACAGAAACACATGTAATGATTCCACTGTGCCTGATACAGTGACAAAGGAGGGAAGCATGTGTGCATGTCTACACAAATGTGTTTGCATTTCTTTTTTTCAAGCGATGCTTCTATTACAGAACATTTCCAAGAGGAGAAACAAGAGATTTCACAGTGGACTCAGTTTCCTGATACTTCCCTGACATGATCATCAAGCTTGAAAGTGAATAAACATTTATCAAAGCACCCATAAAGTACAGTGCTGAGGTTGTCATCCTTGCTTGCTTGACCTCCTTGAACCCATAATGTGTTCAGAGTTTTTCAGTCTGAAGTATCATTTTATATGTACCCAGACTGGTAGGGATAAAAAAGGTAAAAATATTCTAAAAGTATATTATGTGTCCTAACCAGCTACAGCTGGAACAGAATACACTGTGGCCGAGATTTTAAAGTTTCTGGGACAGATTCTTAGCTTGTGTAAATCAGGGCCGTTCCACTGACTTCAGTGGAGCTATACCAATTTACATGAGTTGAGGTTCTGGCCTCCATGTGCAAATTGGAAACTCATTGATCTAGTTCCAATGTACCTCAGTATTTGGGGCCTTATAATTGTTGAGGTAGACAGATCTTGTAGAGATCCACATGTGATAACATTTTATACCAATAATTATATGGGAAAGGGTTTTCTTTTAACTGAACTAATCCTTTCAGGGTGAAATTCACACAGATCCAGTGACGCGGCGCAACATCCTCTTCTTTGCTACAGCCATGAGCAGGGGTTGCCTGGGAAAGTATTAGGGTATAAGCAGAATAGCCATGTGGAAAGTCTCTTCACATCCCATATATCACAGGAGGAGGCATGTGTAAAGCATGCCAGGAAGAGGTCACTGGATCTTTGTTTACATGCATTCAGTGGCACATATCTCTAATTCTCTGATGCAGTGGCCATTTCTAGCCCAGGCTGAAGTAGCAGCCCCATAGCCCATCTCTTGCTTAGGTTCCTACGAAAAGGCCAATAATTATTACCCAGGCTTTGTACAAAGAGGGCTGAATTTTATCTTGATGTTTCATTGCTTTATACTGGAATTCAAATATATCACCATCATGGAAATCTTGTCACTGTTTACATTATAAATACCCATTTTTAGGAGATAATTTAGGAACATACGATTTGCCGTATTGCATCAGACAATTCAAATCTTAAACTGGGAGCTCTTCAGGGCAAGGATAGTTGGACTTCTGTGTTTGTAAGGTTTCTAGCATAATTGAGCCCAAACCCAGATTGGGGCCTTTGGACACTACAGTAACAATAATAAATAAATAATAATTATAATAAATAAATCCAGTATCTGAACTTTAGTAGTGGCCAATACATAATGTCTGAAAGAGCTGCAATATCCCCATAATGAACTTAGTGGGCAAATGCAACCCAAGAACTCGATATCACTCACTAGAGAGTACAGCTGAGGGATGCACAAAATCAGTACATCAGTTCACAGCAGCCTTTCCTCCGGCAGGACTCTGCTGGAGCCCTGGCTGTAACCTAAAGCAGCCTCCATAGCAGAAGTAATTTCAGGATCAATCTCTCTAGGGTGCAGAGGATCAGCTTTCAGAGGGAGGAAAGTTACCTTTTCATGCAACAGATTCAGTGAATCTGGACCCTAATTTCTTATTCCTGGCTCTTGTACAGACTTTTTGGGTGATCTTGAGCAAGTTACTTATTTTCACTGTGCCTCAGTTTTTTTGTGGAGTGTTCTGAAGCTTAATTCATTGGTTGTACAGTGTTCTGAGTCCTCATATGGAAGGTGCTCTATTAGTGCAAAGTATTATTAGTATTACATGTGACAATGTACAGTTGCTATAAAATACAAATAATACTTCTTACTTACATAGCACCTTACATCCAAGGAAAAAGTAAGTACTTGCCAAGAAAAAGTAAGTATAATTACCCTTTTTTTTACAGATAGATGCATTGAGGCAGAGAAAAGTTAAGTGACTTGCATCAGGGTCTTTCAGCAGGTCATTGGCAGATCTGGGGACAGAAGCCAGATATATGTCCGTGACTCCCATTCCAGTGTCCTATATGCTGATCTACTTTGTCTCCTATTATGCTAATTCTTGTTGTTTTTATTTATGCAGTTTACATATGTCAAGGTTCCTCCCCCACTCTGAACTCTAGGGTACAGATGTGGGGACCTGCATGAAAAACCTCCTAAGCTTATCTTTACCAGCTTAGGTCAAAACTTCCCCAAGGTACAAAATATTCCACCCGTTGTCCTTGGACTGGCCGCTACCACCACCAAACTAATACTGGTTACTGGGGAAGAGCTGTTTGGACGCGACTTTCCCCCCAAAATACTTCCCAAAACCCTGCACCCCACTTCCTGGACAAGGTTTGGTAAAAAGCCTCACCAATTTGCCTAGGTGACTACAGACCCAGATCCTTGGATCTTAAGAACAATGAATAATCCTCCCAACACTTGCACCCCCCCTTTCCTGGGAAATGTTGGATAAAAAGCCTCACCAATTTGCATAGGTGACCACAGACCTAAACCCTTGGATCTGAGAACAATGAAAAAGCATTCAGTTTTCTTACAAGAAGACTTTTAATAAAAATAGAAGTAAATAGAAATAAAGAAATCCCCCCTGTAAAATCAGGATGGTAGATATCTTACAGGGTAATTAGATTCAAAAACATAGAGAACCCCTCTAGGCAAAACCTTAAGTTACAAAAAAGATACACAGACAGAAATAGTTATTCTATTCAGCACAATTCTTTTCTCAGCCATTTAAAGAAATCCTAATCTAACACATACCTAGCTAGATTACTTACTAAAAGTTCTAAGACTCCATTCCTGGTCTATCCCCGGCAGAAACCAGCATATAGACAGACACACGGACCCTTTGTTTCTCTCCCTCCTCCCAGCTTTTGAAAGTATCTTGTCTCCTCATTGGTCATTTTGGTCAGGTGCCAGCGAGGTTACCTTTAGCTTCTTAACCCTTTACAGGTGAGAGGAGCTTTCCCCTGGCCAGGAGGGATTTCAAAGGGGTTTACCCTTCCCTTTATATTTATGACAACATATTTCATAGGATGACTACAAGGAAGCTTGTGGCATTTAATAATTAAATTTTCCCAGTGTTAGTCACTGTTAATGATAAGGAAGAAAGGGAATCCTATTCCTTGTAGGAAATGCCTAACATAAGCTAAACACACATTGAGAAAGCATGTAACTTGAGCTAGACATACCCCTGTAAAGCCTCATGAAAAGAGGCAAAAAATGTACTAACGTTTCTGGATGTCTAGACAGGTGACAATATATGAGATCCTTTCTCATCTGAAGGTTTAAGCAAAAGTCTGGGTATTACGTTAAGGCCCAAAACTAAAGTCTTTCATCCCTTCCTGAGGCAAAGCTCTCATTGCTTTTCCTTTTGATTTTCTCTTAGCAACTTGACTTTAATTGCAAGTTTACCTCCACGATTTGACCTTAGGCAATAAGTACTGGTTGGTTTTAACAAACCCATGTCTTGGATAACCCAAAGGAAGGAGAATCAGTTACTAAAGCACTTTAACTGTCCTAGTTTTCTCACTGAGCACAGTAAATAAGAGAAATGCTGTTTCCCATGACATCTGTCTCAAAGCACAGAACGTAAGAACAGAATGGCTGTATTTTTTTTAAAAATGATTTTAAAGCAAGATCCAAAAATTGTACAGTACCTGATTTCAGGGAGCCTTTTTTAAAAAAAAAACAGACGGTAAAAAGATAATCTATCATTTTGCATAGAGCACGGTGTAGCCTAATGGTCTTATCCTGGAGTCTGTGTATAACAATTGCCTGTGGTGAGTAGAGTCCACAAAACTAAGCAGGCATGATGACATCTTTTTGAGAAGATGAGAACATTTGTCAACTATCACTTCAGAACTTTAATATACGATATGGGCAGGAAATTATAATGGCTTCTTCAGATTCTCTAATGGGCATTTCAGCCTGAAAGAGAGACATCTATGGGGAGGAGTATTTGCATATGTTTTTGTCCCAACCCAGTCATCGCAAGTAATCCCAAGGTATGCACCATGAGTGCATACAGAAGTCAGAACATGCAGTAGGAAGGTGCACTACAAACAAGTGAGGCAATTACAGTTTGTAATAATGACTAGTGAAACTGGAAAGAAATAAAGAATGAGAACACTCGTCTCATCTGCTAGAACTCAGTAAACTAATTCATGTTACTGACAATTTAAAATAAGTTTGGTATGTTCATGTCTGTTATATTTTAATAGTATTATAGAGGTTTCTGTGCTACCATAAGTGGAAATCAATTTAATGGAAAGAGATCACTGTGATCAAATAGTCTGACCTCCCGTATGTGACATTGCAGTCCATATGTTTATGGAAATATGCTTATGAGTGTAAATAAAATGTAACTGGAATATGTTTTACGCAAAAGGTCTCTTGTAAGATATCATTACAAAGCTTATAATTTACTGAGTGTGTTCATCCTATTTGTATGAATGTATCATTCTTGTATCTGAAGCTAGAAATATGAAGTATTACTATGAAGTCCTATTGTAACTATGCGAAGTGTGGGCCACTAATGGTGGCTTGGAATCTTGATGGCTCCCATTAACTAGGACAATTGGTTGTAAATGGCTGTTTACTTGTAAGCCTTCCTGTATAAGTGGGTGCCAGCCTGTGAGTAGTGAAGTCTCACGAGGCATGTGAACATGTCACATGATACTGGAATCCATCTTAAACCTGGTGCTTTTCCATTTAGAAGGAAGGGTGGGAAACCAAAGAGAGACAAAGGATTCCTGCCTTGTGCCAAAGATATAAAAGGGGGTGGAACAGAACAAAGGGGGCTGCCAGTCATGAGAAATCCCCTAGTTACCACCTGAGCTGAAACTAACAAGGACAGTACCAGGGGAAAGGACTGGGCCCAGACTAGGAAGGAATCTAGTCTATGAAATAAGCTTATTGGAACATCTCTTAGAGTGAGATTTACCTATATTTAGTTTCTTAATGTATTGGCTTAGACTTGCATGTTTTGTTTTATTTTGCTTGGTAACTTACTTTGTTCTGTCTGTTATTACTTGAAACCACTTAAAACCTAATTTTTATACTTAATAAAATCACTTTTGTTTATTAATGAACTCAGAGTAAGTGATTAATACCTGGGGGAGCAAACAGCTGTGCATATCTCTCTATCAATGTTATAGAGGGCAGACAATTTATGAGTTTATCTATATAAGTTTCATATAGAGTAAAACAGATTTATTTGGGGTTTGGATTTCATTTGAGATCTGGGTGTCTGGGTGCTGGAGATAGGTGACTTGTTGATCAGTTTTTAGTTAAAGTCTGCAGCTTTGGGGGCATGGACCAGACCTGGGTCCGTGTTGCAGCGGACTAGCATGTCTGGCTCAACAAGGCAGGATTTTGGAGTCCCAAGTTGGCAGGTAAAACGGGCTCAGAGGTAATTCCAGCACATCAGGTGACAGCCTCAAGGGGTTCTCTGTGACCGAACCAATTAAACCATATAACACAAGTTATAGAATTTCCCCAACATAATTCCTAGAGTTATATAAATAGATTGTAGGCAGGGCTGGTGGCTTTTTATTAAAGTTGCCCAACACATCCCCTTATATGACCCTTTTTTAAATTGCTTTTTTTGTCAAACTTTAAACATGTGGCTGAAATTTTCCATGCCAGGTGACTGCCTCAGGCAGAATTTTTGGGGGAAAATTTCAACCAAAACAGTTCACAGAAATGTAGCATTGGAGGTGATCTCAAGAAATCATCAAGTCCAGCCCCCTGTGCTGAAGCGGAACCAAGTAAACCTACACTATCTCTGATAGGTGCTTTTCCAAACTGTTTTTGAAAACCTCCAATGAGGGGGATTCCACAACCTCTCTTGGAAGCCTCCTGCAGAGCTTAACTACTCTTATATTTAGAACCATCTTCCTAATATCTAAACTATTAAGTCTCCCTTGTTGCAGATTAAGCCCATTACTTACTGTTCTACTTTTAGTGGACATGCAGAATAAATTATCACCATCCTCTTTACAACAGCCCCTAATGTATTTGAAGACTATCAGGTCCCGCTCAGTCTTTTTTTTTTTTTCAAGATTAAACATGCCTAGTTTTTTTAACCCTCACAGGTCAGGTTTTCTAAACCTTTTGTCACTTTTTGTTGCTCTCCTCTGGACTCTCTCCAATTTATATTTCCTAAAGCAGGGGTCCCCAACGCGGTGCCCGTGTGTGCCACGGCGCGAGCCGGGGCATTTTTGTGCGCCCGCAGGACACCCCGCCGCTGAAATGCCGCCGAGAAACGTGTTGTTTCTTGGCGGCATTTTGGCTGTGACGCTTCTTACAGTGGTGGCATTTCGGCGGCGGGGTGTCGGGTGCCCACCAGACAGATTGGGGACCACTGTCCTAAAGTGTTGCACTCAGAACTGAACACAAAACGCCAATGGAGGCCTCACCAGTGTCAAGTAGAGTTGGTCAATTACTTCCCATGTATTCCATACGACACTCCTGTTAATACAACTGGAATGATATTAGCCTTTTTCATTACTGCATCACACTGTAGACTCATATTCAGTCTGTGATCCACTATAACCCCCAGAGCCTTTTCAGCAGTACTACCATCTAGGCAGTTATTTCCTATTTTGTAGCTGTGCATTTGATTTCAGCTTCTTAAGTGAAGTACTTTACACTTGTCTTTACTGACAAGTTGATTCCAGAATAATTATTTAATTTAGCTGTTTACAAGAATGCGAGGCGAGGAAAAAAATACACTGTTCTGCCCAAATTAAAACTTTCTTGCAACTTTGTCTTATAAAAGCTTGAGCACCCCAATGTGTTGGAGCAGTGACTTGAAATTGGGCAGGGAAGTGGTCTTCTTATTAAGGTTGTGTCCTTTGCTATACCCAAGAAAACCTTTCAAATGTGAACAAGTTATAAGCCTTTGAAAAATTGCAACTTGCACATGCCTCGTACAGCCTTCTTAGACTTTAGCAGTTAAATTCCTGAATTCCATCTGCACTGAGTATGCTGTAGCCTCGGGCTGAGCAGGACTTTCCCTGGAACTGCAATGCTGGGCTGCTGTGGGTCGTGCAGTGCCCATGTCAGGACACCTGAAATAAGAGCAGTGAGCTTGTTTCTCCTATGCTCTCAGTGACCCACTTGGCTGGCCCCAGGCAGCAAGGAGGAAGAATCTGCCTGATGTGAATGCAGAGGGGACAAGAGTCAGGCCCATGGAGAGGCAGTGTAAGTAGGCTGGGACAAGGAGCCTTATGGATGGGAGGTGGTGAAAACAGGGGAAACAGGCATGAGGGGAAAGAGGAAAACTAGAACTGGGAGTTCTGTTTGGGGGAGAGACTGGGACTTGCTCGGCAAAGATCCTGGGACTGGGATAGGGGATGGAGACCAGGATTGGGAGCTGGCCTGGAGGCCTGGAACTGACCTGGCCAGGTGACTGATAGTGGTTGCTGGAAAGATGCCTGAGACTGGCTGGCAAAGGAGATTGGGAGCCGAGGAGAACACTGCAGCTGGATGGTCAAAGAGACTGAGACTGGGGTAGGAAAGGGGGTGACTGGAATACAGTAGGTAGAAGGGAGACTGAGATGAGATGAGGAGCTTTACAGGAGACTAGGACTACCCGAGCAAGGAGACTAGGACTGAGAGCCATTAGGCAGGGGAAAGAGTTGAGAAAAGTAAGGAGACTGGGACAAGGAAATGCATGGGGAGACACTCAGATTGGATGAGGAGCCTAGGGAGGGGGAGATGTACTGGGAGCCAGTTGGGATGGGGACTCCTGCAGCACTCAACATACAGGGTGGACTTGTTCTGGGGATTAATGAATCAGCACTATGTATAGAAGGAAACTGTTGTCTGTTGGACCCCCAACCTCATTTGTTGCAGAAATTGGAAAGTGTGTCATGAATTCTAGGTAGAGGATTGCAGATAGGGAAAGGATGGTCTTGTGGTTTAGGCAGTTGAATGCTATTCAAGGGAATTAAATTCTCTCTCTGCCTCTGCCACAGAGTTCCTATGTAATTCTGGGCAAGTCATTTAAACCATCCTTTTCACAGGTGGTCACTAGCCGTGAATTCCTCATCTTCTGGATGCCTGACATGAGACCCTGGTGTCAGATCTACAGAAGTGCTTAGCCCTCGCAGCTGCAACTGAAGTCAATGGCAACTGTGGGTTGAATATAAAAAGTCCTATATAATTCTAAGTACTTTTTAAAAAAATGGTTATAGGAGGGCAAATTGGTCACCCAAAGTCAGTGGACAATTTTGAACTTAATCTCTGTACCTCAGTTCCCCATCTGTAAAGTGGGGACAAATCATAGCCCCTCAGTCAATAAGGATATTATGAACATATATTTCTTAATGTTTGTGAAGCACTCAGATACTATGGTGACCACCACAGAACAGCCCAGGAAGAAATTAATAAATCTATATTCAGAGCTGGTTTGAATAGTGTGCAATAAATAAGGCCTAGGGCCACACATTGAACAACAAGGAAAAAACAAGACATTGAACAGATGCTTATTAAGTGAACACCATAAATTCTGTACTCTGACTGAGGCAGGTGTCCTGTGGAAAAATACTGTGATCATGTAATTAAAGAATGTATCATAAAGAAAACAAAGAAGGGGAATGAATTAAAGTTTTACTGGCAATCTTAATTCTGGTATTTCCCGACTCTTTCATGCTTGACTTTGCAACCTTATTAAAGTCCCTTTCACATAGTTTTTTTTTTTTAATATATATATATAATGTTGGTGTTTCTATCCACCTTCTTTAATAGATGGGACAAGCAAAAATGTATGCATTGTTACTGTCACCTACTAGTAAAAGCATATGAGGAATAGTTAAAAGAGGTCTAACAAGAGGTTTCTGTTCTTGTGTTCTAAATATTACAGAAGGAGCTTGTAAGGCTGGGAAGCAAAGCTTTGTGTCTGAAAGGTTCGAGTTAACTGGATGTGGAACAATGTGTATAATGGAAAAATAAAAATATTTACCAGACTTTAAAAATACACATGCAACCTTTGAGCTTTCTACTCCACCTAGGTTCGTGTACCACATTTGTAACTGTTGTATCTAAGCCCTCACCCCTTCACAAAGTTTAAATAATCTACATGATTTGTCTACTCAGAGCTCTATTTTTCCACTTTTCTCTACCTTTCCACAGCCCAAAGGCTAAATAGCATTTGGTAGGATTTATTTTTCATTTCCTTTTTTTGGTTCTTCTTTCCTGTATTTTGAGGGTATGTCTACACAGTAGCTGGGAGTGTGCTTCCCAGCACAGGTAAGCAGACATGCTAGCTCTGCTTGAACTAGTGTACTAAAAACAGCAGTGTGGTCATGGTAGTTCGGGCTAGCTACCCAAGTACAATCCTGCCCAACTCCCTTGGTACGTATTTGGGCACCTTGCCTGAGTTGCTGTGGCTGCAATGCTAACTTTAGCACACTAGCTTGAGCAGAGTTAGCGTGGGTCTATTTACCTGTGCTGGGAAGCAACCTTCTAGCTGTTGTACAGGCGTACCCTGACAGCAGGCAGAATAGGATTTTTTTTTAAGGTGGACATGGGGGATGGAGCAAAATCCTATTTGTAGGAAAACCATGTCAAAAAGATAGGTCTCGCACTATGCCCTGAAAGTGTCCAGTTTAGTTGCCATCTGAATCTTTTCTTGCAAAGAAACCCACATTATGACTTATCTCACCCTGTCTGAAAAAAGTGTTATCTTCCTTGAGGATCATAGCTGCCTCAGGAGACTGTAAGTATAGAGAGATAGGTTGGTCCTAGCCCATTGAGACCCCTGTTGATCAAGACTGGGACTTAGAACTAGATGTAGTATTTAATAGAAGGCTTTCCTGGTCATAGAATCATAGAATCATAGAATATCAGGGTTGGAAGGGACCTCAGGAGGTCATCTTGTCCAACCCCCTGCTCAAAGCAGGACCAATCCCCAATTAAATCATCCCAGCAGGGCTTTGTCAAGCCTGACCTTAAAAACTTCTAAGGAAGGAGATTCTACCACCTCCCTAGGTAACGCTTTCCAGTGTTTCACCACCCTCCTAGTGAAAAAGTTTTTCCTAATATCCAACCTAAACCTCCCCCACTGCAACTTGAGACCATTACTCCTTGTCCTGTCCTCTTCTACCACTGAGAATAGTCTAGAACCATCCTGTCTGGAACCACCTCTCAGGTAGTTGAAAGCAGCTATCAAATCCCCTCTCATTCTTCTCTTCTGCAGACTAAACAATCCCAGTTCCCTCAGCCTCTCCTCATAAGTCATGTGTTCCAGACCCCTAATCATTTTTGTTGCCCTTCGCTGGACTCTCTCCAGTTTATCCACATCCTTCTTGTAGTGTGGGGCCCAAAACTGGACACAGTACTCCAGATGAGGCCTCACCAATGTTGAATAGAGGGGGACGATCACGTCCCTCGATCTGCTCGCTATGCCCCTACTTATACATCCCAAAATGCCATTGGCCTTCTTGGCAACAAGGGCACACTGCTGACTCATATCCAGCTTCTCGTCCATTGTCACCCCTAGGTCCTTTTCCGCAGAACTGCTGCCTAGCCATTCGGTCCCTAGTCTGTAGCGGTCCATTGGGTTCTTCTGTCCTAAGTGCAGGACCCTGCACTTATCCTTATTGAACCTCATCAGATTTCTTTTGGCCCAATCCTCCAATTTGTCTAGGTCCCTCTGTATCCTATCCCTGCCCTCCAGCGTATCTACCACTCCTCCCAGTTTAGTATCATCCGCAAATTTGCTGAGAGTGCAATCCACACCATCCTCCAGATCACTTATGAAGATATTGAACAAAACCGGCCCCAGGACCAACCCCTGGGGCACTCCACTTGACACTGGCTGCCAACTAGACATGGAGCCATTGATCACTACCCGTTGAGCCCGACAATCTAGCCAACTTTCTACCCACCTTATAGTGCATTCATCCAGCCCATACTTCTTTAACTTGCTGACAAGAATACTGTGGGAGACCGTGTCAAAAGCCAAGAAACAATACATCCACTGCTTTCCCTTCATCCACAGAACCAGTAATCTCCTCATAGAAGGCAATTAGATTAGTCAGGCATGACCTTCCCTTGGTGAATCCATGCTGACTGTTCATGTCTGAAACTGATTATTACAGCATTTTCTGTATCACTCAATATGCCAACTAAATAACTTTTCTTTTCAAAAATCATTCACAACATCCTGTAGTGTTTCTAGTGTCAGAACAAACTACCCTTAACAGAGAGATAAGAAAAATCTATTTGTTTTTTGGTGTGCATATATAAAGGGAAGTGGAAGTAGATGACATGTACACATCACAAAATTTATTAAAAGCAGAAAGGGTGCGAATGCAAAGTAAACAACAAAGACAGTAGAGATGAAGTTGAACTAAGTCCCTGGAGGTGAACACCACTGAACTTTAGGGAGATGTAATCTGGATTTGAACTATGCAGCTCGATCCCACCTGTGCAAAACCACAAGAAATATTATTTGCTGTTGACTTGTTGAGAGCTTTGTGCAGGAAGGAATCTTGGGCACAGATTTTTCAATACCCAATAGTATAGCGACAGCAAAGTAGTAACTTATTCTCCACTCAATCTAAAGAAGAAACACAGCGGGCCTGCTGTTGTTTGAAAGTTATTTCTAGGGGCATTAGTCACTGATTGCACTTTGCATTATAACAGCTGGGTGTATTAATTTATGTTAAGGGTTTGTTAGCTCTCTAATTGTGACAATGCCCCACAATGTGACGTTCCAATGTACTTCTTATGAATGATGCAATGTATCATTGCATTTAGTTGTGCTCCCTGGGACTTTCTCAAAAGTGATGAGACATCTTATAGGTTTTAACCATAGTGGGTGAATTATTAATAAACAAACAAAAAAAGCTTAGAAAACTTGAGAGTGTCATGCCTCATGCTTTTCAAATAGTGCATCATGGTTTTGGTGTCCACACAACTGCTATTATAATTACTAACTCAATGCTGTAATCCAGAGAGCAGCATATCCAGATGGGATCTGTTAACATCTGGAGCTACCGGGAAGTGCTGCAAATGGTGGTGGTGGTGAAGGGGAGAGTTATGTCATATGTAACCTACCATTTAAATCAGCTTCTGTACCAGATTACTGGAAGATAGCTAATGTGATGCCAATTTTTTTAAAGGCTCCAGAGGCGACCCCAGCAATTACAGGCCGGTAAGCCTAACTTCAGTACCAGGCAAATTGGTTGAAACAATAGTAAAGAACAGCATTCTCAGACACCGAGATGAACATGATTTGTTGGGGAAAAGTCAACATGGTTTTTGTAAAGGGAAATCATGCCTCACCAATCTACTAGAATTCTTTGAGGGGGTCAACAAGCAGGTGGACAAGGGTGATCCAGTGGATATAGTGTACTTAAATTTTCAGAAAGACTTTGACAAGGTCCCTCACCAAAGGCTCTTAAGCAAAGTAAGCTGTCATGGGATAAAAGGGAAGGTCCTCTCATGGATCAGTAATTGGTTGAAATATAGGAAACAAAGCATAGGAATAAATGGTCAGTTTTCAGAATGGAGAGAGGTAAATAGTGGTGTCCCTCAGGGATCTGTACTGGGACTGATACTGTTCAATAACCTCATAAATGATCTGGAAAAAGGAGTAAACAGTGAGGTGGCAGATTTTGAAGAGGATACAAAACTACTCAAGATAGTGAAGTTCAAAGCAGACTGCAAAGAGTTACAAACGGATCTCAAAAAACTGGGTGACTGGGCAACAAAATGGCAGATGAAATTCATTTAAATGAATGAAAAAACATTTATCAGTCCAAGTGTTGCATTAGCAGCTTTCTGAAACATCAATGTAGTTCCTGCATTGATTTAATATAGTGGGGAAAACCCCAAATAGCAAATAGAGAAATAGCTTTTCCTTATAATCACTGATTTAGACAATGACTTGGAAAGGTTACTCAGGGCATCTCTACAGTCTGACTTGTGTCTTGGATAAGAAATTAGTATGACAACAGACAGGTGTCTAGTAATTTGCATGTGCAGTCACCTAATTTTCACAAGCAATTACAATAAGTGTTTGTACCACTAAGTAAAGGGCATAACTATATGCATGCACTTGCACGCATGTTTCAGGACCCATTAAAAAAGGCCTCATTGTCCTGCTGTTTACATCAATGTAGTTCTGTATAAACTGGTATTATCCAGAAAGCAAAGAATTCAAACAGAAAAGAAGTCATTCTGGATCACCTCCTTACACATAGGAAATCGATCATACTGAAGGGTGTACTGCTTGTTATAGAGAAACTAGGTGCTAATTTCCATTGGTTACTTGAGTTCAAGAAATGGATTTGCTGAAATGACACTTGATCCTTTTTTAAAAAGCAAAGTTTGAGACATTAAGAAATCCAGTGAGAGGGAGTATTAAAACGGGTAAAGAAGGCTGGAGCATCTGACACTCTAATTAAGACACAATAAACTTTAGTTACTGCGAAGAAAAAAGAAATATGTAAGAAGCAAGCAATAACTACATGTAGTTAACAAGAGCATGCTCAAAGACGGAAAGGATAAAAACAATAAATCTG
This sequence comes from Eretmochelys imbricata, assembly GCF_965152235.1. Classification (NCBI taxonomy): domain Eukaryota; kingdom Metazoa; phylum Chordata; order Testudines; family Cheloniidae; genus Eretmochelys; species Eretmochelys imbricata. Next base: position 122,596,648 of record NC_135574.1, read on the forward strand.
TACTGCAAATGGAGAATTGGGGTGGTGAAAAGATTAAACAGAAATATACAAATGGATTTAAGGCTGGCAACACCATCAATAAAATTATCATGAACTGGCTTCTTGTTAGCTGCCTTAATGGAAAGACCAATAGGTATGGGAGCCAAACTACCATCATACCTCCAGAAGTGGTAACTCCAGTGTTAGTCAGAAAGAAGGTGAATATTTGGGCCTAAACTGATTGACATTGACCCTGTAAAACTGAGTTTCAAATGTGTACACTTAGAAAAGGCTTTTGAAATTCAGTAAAAGTCAGTTCTACCAAGATAGCACAAACAGGGAACACTTCCAGTTATGAGAAATATTTTTATTTCATACACTGCAAAAAATTTATTTTTAACCTGTTCCTACCAACAGATGTAGCGCATACATGCATTGTGCAGGTTCATACAACATATACCAAAGAAATAACAGGCAGCTGTGTATTACAGGGCTATCATTGCATTATTTGGCACTGCTAACATCCTAAACAATGAGCATGCAGTAACACCATTTTTATTTTATATATTGCATCCATTAGTGTTATATCCATGTCAGCACAGCCTCACCAAATTCTACCTTCTAAGGCCTCCCATCAACATAGCACTGTCTACACTGGGGGTTATGTTGATATAACTGCATCACTGAGGGGTCTGGATTTTTCACACCCCTGAGCAACATAGTTATACTGATGTAAGTTTTGTGACAGGGTCGAGCCAGATGGCTATAGGAGAATAATAGAAGGCAGATATACTAGCCCCAGGCTAAGTAGGTCCCTTTTCCCTGGGTAAGGGAACAGGGAAGGTTCCAGAACAATCAGGAACCTTCTGGAGACAATTAAGGCAGGCTAATCAGGGCACCTGGGTTTTAAAAAGGAGCTCACTTCAGTTTGTGGTGTGCTTGTGAGGAGCTGGGAGCAAGAGGCACTAGGAGCTGAGAGTGAGAACACGTACTGTTGGAGGACTGAGGAGTACAAGCATCATCAGACACCAGGAGGAAGGTCCTATGGTGAGGATAAAGAAGGTGTTGGGAGGAGGCCATGGGGAAGTAGCCCAGGGAGTTGTAGCTGTTGCACAGCTGTTCCAGGAGGCACTCTAAACAGCTGCATACCACAGGGCCCTGGGCTGGAACCCAGAGTAGAGGGTGGGCCCAGGTTCCCCCAAACCTCCCAACACCTGGTCAGACACAGGAGGAGATGTCCTGGACTGTGGGTTCATGAAAATGGCCAAACTGAGGGCTGCTGTGAAGCTCCAAGGCGAGCAAATACGCCAATAAGCACAAGACCCACCAAGGTAGAGAAGGAACTTTGTCACAGTTTGTAGTGTGGACCTGGCCTAAACTACACACTTTCCCTATTGCTCTTCTTTTCCTGATCTCAGTGCCTTACCTGCTTCCCTCCTCTTGTTCCCACAGTGTCCCTGGTCTGGATTTTGCCACTTTGGCTCATTCATGCAATTCAGAGATGTGACATCACACCAAGTAAATCTGATTGGTTGAACTTCCTAATTCATGAGGTAATGCCACATCCCAAATGGTAACATTTTGTTTATATCTACTTACTATGGAGAGATGAGTCTGTGATATTTTTTTTTAATGGATCTGGATCCCGATTTCCAGCTCCCCTCGCCCACCAAAATTTGGTGATTTTCTGATTCATATGTTTGATTTGACACATGATAAGGATTAGGGTTAGGGTTTTAGTTGGCATATGCTGTCTCTGCACATCTTCAGAGTGCAGGGCAACATCACTCAGCTAGTAGGGCCCAGAAGCATCCAGAAATAGGGTGTAGCAATTACTGGACATATTCAGGAGCTGTTTCTGAAGCTGCATGGGAAATTTTCATTGTAGACAAGTTGCCTGGCATATCACACCCAGTCACCTTCTGAGAGCTGAGTCAATCATAGTATTGCGGGGAAAGGAGGGTTAGAGAGAATGTTATGAATACAAGACTCAAAGAAAGACCTGTGGCTCAGATCAATGCGGGACCAAGAGATGTATCTGCTTTGAGGGTGGAGTCCCAACACTTGTACCATTCTGGATACAGGTGAATGCTATTACAACTTTACTTACTAGGGAATAATGTTTGGTTCACTGAAGTATGTTTTACAGACCTAGCAGGAGAGCTGGGAGGAGAGCATTTGTTATCCCTAGAGGCCACAGAGTCTATGGAATTTACATTTTGCTATCAGCTAACTGGTTTAAACTGGGATTCTGTCTCAGTTTCAGAGACAACTGGGGCAGAGCTCAGTGAGGTGAACATTTGTAAATTCTTACCTGATTTAGCTGGGTTCATAGGAAAAACAGTGCTCTGTAGAATTGGAACCTTACAGAAAATCAGGGAATGCTCATTTTATATGCTGATCCCAATTCCTGTACACTTCGGATACAGGCTACAGATTTCTGTTTCACCAAGACCTGAGATAACCAGTCAACTATTAATGAAAGGACTGTAATGCTGCTAGCTATAGAGGAGATCTCCAGACTATTTGTCTGTTGACAGACTTCTGAGGTGTCAGAAAGGACTGAGATGCTGACATTCAGAAGCTATGAAGAGTCCAGGTAATACACACTGCAGATTATGGCCACACTGTACAGAGTGATAAATCACCTGAGAGAGGATCAGAGGGGAATGTGTTTATATATGTGTGCGAAAGTACAAAATTGTATTTGTTATACTGGAACCTTATATTTGAAATATGTAACAGCAACAAAATGGGGAAATCTGTATAAGGAATTTCAGTAGAGTTACTGCCTAATAACTTTTTGTTTTAAAAGTTATTCATAGTATTCCAAATACTATTGATAACGTATTGTGTGTGTATTAAATTTTTTTGTTACTCAGAAACTGTACAGTACTCCCTCTCTGAAACTGATTGGGAACTATAACATCTAGTTATGAGGGTTTTACATACAGTAGCCCTGAGGTTTAACTGTGCAATGCTCTCCGAAAACTCCTGAAAAGCCAGATCTCTGACCAGTGTCTCAGCAAGGAGTTAAGCTGAGATGTAGGAAGAAGAGGAGTATAATAGTTATTCAGAATATTGTCTCAGAATCCCTCCCTAACCCGATATGTAGGCACCTGGGAGCTCTCTGACTCAGCTGAAAGATTTTGAAAAAATGCACAATTAAATATCCAAATGCTATATCTAATACTCAGAGGCATCATGTGGATTTATGGCACTTCCTAGAAAACTTTCATTCCACACACCAATGAATAGATTTCACTCTTTCATATATGGAAATTCTTCTTCTGTGACATTACAGTTCTTTAGTTCAATATATGATTTTCCATTTAGTAATACGTTTTAATACATTTATTAGTAATAAATAACTTTATTTAATAATATTAAAATAATTAATAATGACACTAAACATAACCAAATAAAACTTAAAAATACTAGATAAAAATGTTCTTCATTTTAACAAATCCTCAGAACGAACTTTGCCAGTGAACACAAAAGAAAGGGAATTGTTGAAACAATGTATGTTGCACATAATTAGCCAGAGGTAGCATATATCTCAGTAAAATCTACGGTGAGATTTTACTAGTCATGAAGAGGATATAAGAAATGGGGTGAAAAAATTATTTCAGCAGCTCTGGGTACTATCCCAGAGAAGGTTGAACTTTAGCATTTGGTGAAATGATTAATCTATTTGCACATTTTGCAACTATTTGAAAAATAACTATTTGAAATAAAATAAATTATTTGCATACATTTTGTAAAAGTTTTTGTGTATATGCATGTTTAATGGAGGCACAGTGGTGCCTCCTTATTTAAGGTTATGAAAGGAACTTCATTATAGCTTTATTTTGATTCAACCTTTAATTTCTGAATTCAGTAAGCAATGTGTTTAAAAATTTCTGTATGCATGGCAGACTAGGAAATTTTTCTGCGCCCGTAAATTTTCCTAACTCTGCCTACAAATATGTTACATTAGGTAATAAGTACTATTATAATTATTAAGCAAATATATTTCAGTAGCAACAAAGGCCAAAATCAGGAATATGGTCCCATTGTTTCAGGTGCTGTACAAACACTGGAAAATTGGGACTTCTTTAAGAAGTGTTTATTGGCTGGCCAAAAACCTATGACTTCTTAAGCAAGAAACGGACAACTTCGGCTAAAAGCCCATCCTGATTCAGTGGGGAAGTGAAGGCAGCAATTAGAAATAAAAATGAAATACCTAATGAAAAGGGGAAAGATAGCAATCAATACAAATGAAAAGTTGTGAAGTATAGAAAATTGATAAGGGAAGCTAAAGACATCAGGGAAAAATTCATGATTAGCAGGCTAAGAACAAAAAAAGGAGTTTTTAAACTATATTAGAAACAAAAGATATCCTAGAAATGTTATATGACAATTACTAGACAGAGTAGATGATAAATTTGTTAATAATGGTGCCAAAAAGGCAGAAATGTTCAATAAATATTTCTGTTATGTATTTGGAAATATGATACACTCATTGTGACACTGGCAGGCCAGATGCCAGCTCTTGGCAAGGCTGCAGGCATTAGCTAAGAACTGACAAATTCATAGCTGGAGACCAGACCAGTTCACCTGTATGTTAGTTTTGCTCAAAATAGGTATTAGTCTTATAAGAATGTATTTAATGTTTAGACCTTATGAAATGCTTGTAAGTTGCCACATGCATTAATCTCATTTGCAATGGCTGTATTCCATGCTATAAGAAAATATCTAAGTTTTGCTTTATAACTCTGAAAAGGTTTGCTCTGAACTTGTGAACCCAGGCATGGGAACCGTCCCCTCCCCACACATCCAGAAGCACTATCAAAATTTAAGTAGGCCATTATAAGACAAAAGCTTTGTTAATTGCCCTATCCACCCATGGAGAAGTATGTGCAGAAGGCCTCTTCTCATTGCTTTGAATACTAGAAAAGGGAAATAAAATAGTTGATGTAAAGATTTTTCATCTTTTTGCTGTTTGAACTCTCACAGGGCCAAAGAAACCAGACTGAAGCCAGAGATCCCCATGGGTTATTTCCTGGGTCCACTGAGAAAGACACTTTGAATTGACAGATCTCTACAACTCTGTCACTCTTAGGATTTAGATGGTGTGTATATGATTGTTTGCTTTAACTTGTGAGTAACTCTCTTATTTCTCTTTCCTAGTTAATAAATCTTTAAGACAGCTTATTACAGGATTGGCTACAGGTGCTCTGTTTGGTGTAAGATCTAGGGTATCAGTTGATCTGGGGTAAGTAGCTGGTCCCTTGAGAGTGGAAGCAACCTGAACACTGTGTGATTTTTGGTGTAAATGACCATTTATCACTAAGTCCAGTTTGTCTGGGTGGCACGATAGACTGGAAAGTCTAAGGAAGTGGCTCTCAACCTGCAGCCCAATCAGCACACAGCTGTGGCTCATGTGACATCCTCAGGTCCATACAGGTAGCATATATATTGTGTCTAGGTGGTCCACATAACACATAGAGAGCTGCACATGTGGCCAACGATGCAAAATAGGTTTAGAATCACTTGTCTAAGGAGACAGTCTGTGACTCCATGGTAAGACTCTTACAATGATCCAGTAGTTCACATTTGTTACTGGCTTGGAGAAATCTAATAATAGAACATACCACCAGTTTGGGGTGTTTGCCTTGTTTTTCACAGTCTGCGTTGAGGTGGGCACTCAGAGTTGTGAGCCACGCCCAACAGCGTGACACTCAGATCACTTGAGGGTCATGAGAAAGGCAGATGCAGATATGAGGACAGTATTTATGTGCAAATTCTGCAGTTTCTCCTATCCTTAATATATGCCCCACCAAACACTTGAATCTAAACATCTCCAAACATTGCGGGGGCTGGAGATCTGGATCCAGATCCCCCACCCTTTTTTTAAACCAAATCTCAATTCTTAATAGTTCTTGAATACAATATTCACAGTTCTTTAAACCATCATGACTCCAGACTATCATATATAGTAACGTTACATATAAAATCACACAGAAACCTATAGTCAGAAACATTTTAATATTGTTTATAGATTCCCAGAAGTGAGCTGTAGCTCACGAAAGCTCATGCTCAAATAAATTGGTTAGTCTCTAAGGTGCCACAAGGACTCCTTTTCTTTTTGCGAATACAGACTAACACGGCTGTTACTCTTTAACCTTTGACACTTTTATAGACCAATGCATCTATTTAAGCTTCTCTGTGGTAATTCCAGCATTATGGGAATCTATAAACAATATTAAAATGTTTCTGACTATAGGTTTCTGTGTGATTTTATATGTAACGTTACTATATATGATAGTCTGGAGTCATGATGGTTTAAAGAACTGTGAATATTGTATTCAAGAACTATTAAGAATTGAGATTTGGTTTAAAAAAAGGGTGGGGGATCTGGATCCAGATCTCCAGCCCCCGCAATGTTTGGAGATGTTTAGATTCAAGTGTTTGGTGGGGCATATATTAAGGATAGGAGAAACTGCAGAATTTGCACATAAATACTGTCCTCATATCTGCATCTGCCTTTCTCATGACCCTCAAGTGATCTGAGTGTCACGCTGTTGGGCGTGGCTCACGGTATACATCTGATGAAGTGAGCTGTAGCTCACGAAAGCTCATGCTCAAATAAATTGGTTAGTCTCTAAGGTGCCACAAGGACTCCTTTTCTTTTTTCAAAGGTTAAAGTTTCCTTTAACTTGAGCGCTGCACAGCTGTGCTCTTGTAACTTCCCAATTCATGGTTATTACCACTCGTGTGGCTTCTTAATATGACCAAACTATTGTGATTTGCTTTGCCTAATGGTGGGAAACAAAGTTCTCTTTGACTTTGTCCCTATTTTTCTGGTTGACCAAATATCCTAACTCCAGTTCATGTGCAATGATTATCAAAACCTAAGGTCCATCTTAAATACTATTGTCTCTTTGGCCTGAGCAATGAGCAAATATTTGGGGCCTGGAAGGTTTGTTTCTATCAGAAGGAGAAACGGAGGATACAAGTCAGGTATATCCTGGGAGGGTAACTGTTTATTTACAAAGAATGTATACTAGACTCTGCTTTCCTGAATGCAGTAGAAATGAACAACAGGCAGTTTCCTTGCTCAGAAACCCCCTAGCCTGCCTTTCAAGTCAGATCCATGCCCAAGGAGCTCTGTCTCTCTGCTCCCTCTCTGAGACATGCTCACAAACTTTTCTCATACTTTCTGCTGGCTTTCTCCTCGCTTTTCGCTTCCTACACACACAGAGCTTGTGGAACAATCTCCTAGCCACTGTATTTGCAATCAGAGAACCTCTTCTGGCTTAGTTGCTGATAAGGTCTTGCCATGTGACCCAGTGCTTTGGGCAGTAGCCTTCTATTGTTTCAAGTTATCACTACATAAAGCATTAATTACTCCTTCAATTTAGCCTTAAAGCCTGTGATGGGGTAGTCTGCCCCTTAAGGTCAGTACTACCTACTGATCAGTCCTCCCTGCCATGTGACATGCCCTTTAAGAGTTTGGGTTGATCTTACACACAAGGCTGGAGAAGATATGGGAAGAGAGCAGGGGTGAAAGTAAGTTAGAGGACTTACCGGTACGTCGGAGTCCTGAGCAGGGGGCGTGGCCTCAACAGAAGAGGCGTGGCCTCAACTGGAAGAGGCAGGGCCTTAAATCCCTGGGCCCTTTAAATCTTGATTTAAAGGGCCAGGGCTCCAGCTGCGGTAGTGGCGGCTGGGAGCCCCGGGCCCTTTTAATCACTGAGGAGCCCTGGGGGCTCCCGGCTGCCACCGCTACCCTGGTGCTCTGGGCTCTGGCAGAGCTTTAAAGGGCCTGGGGCTCCGCTGTGGTAGCAGGGCTCAGGCAGGGATTTACAGGGCCCCGGGGCAGTAGCAGCGGCTGGAGCTCCGAGGCCATTTTAATCCCCGCCGCAGCCCCGCTGTTGCTACCGCAGGGCTTTAAATTGCCCTCTGGGACAGCTGGTCCTGGTACGGCACACCGGCTCTTACCAGTACACTGCACCAGGGCGTACTGGCTTACTTTCGCCTCTGGAAGAGAGGAAAGGGGTCCTAGGAAGAAGTAGCAGTTAGAAGGAATCATGTTGCTGTATCTTTCAAGGCCTAGAATCTGGAGCCTTGAAGAGAGGATAGGGCAGGTCTCCCCTCTCACACAGCCAATAAGGAAAGAGCTGGGAGAAGGGCCCTGCATAAATGCTGCCTCCTCCATAGCAAGGCAGCACCACCTGTAGATACTTCAGGGAGCAAGAGGGCTACTGCAGGGCCCTGAATTAGCAGGAAGATGACAGCTGCACTGGAAAGTCTGCCAGCTGGACCCTCCCAGCGTGAGGGTGGAAGTACTTATTAGCAAAAGGGCCAAGCTGGAGGAGAAATTAGCTAAAGCCTTGCAGCTGGCCTGAATCACAGCAAAGAGCTGTGGGAAATGCCTGCCTTAAGGAGGGAAACTATAAGGACAGTTTGGAAGGACAGTTTGGAAGACAGCCCAGTGTGTGCAAGAGAAGCTGAGCAGGAGGCCTATTTGTACTGTGCTCTGCCTTTGGGGTTGAATAAACAAGACACATGAAGGGGCCGTGTTCAATATACAAGCCTCATGGGACTTATTAAAACCATCACTCAAGGAAACTGAGGCAGAAATGCAATGGTGGTGCTCCATGGCTGAAAGCTGCACTACATACCCCCATTGGCTTTAACCGGCTCTGTGATTACTACATAGCAAAGACCCACCTGATGTCTGTCATTTATACCTTCCAGCATAAGAATATCATTTTTGGCATTATAAGAGGGAACTATCCATACACCAACATAATTAGCAATCCTTTGTCATCATAGTGCTGAGTGTTTTAGTGACTGAACAATGACATTTACTGTCCATCATCCTCTAGGATACAAATGAGATAGCCTCTAGTGAAAAGTATACATTAAGATATTGTTTCTATTAGCAGTATTTGAATCAGTGAAATAAACATATTATGCCAATAATATAACAATATTAATCATTGCTTCATTGTTAGAAATAAGCCTGAACCTCAGGAGAGTTGGGGAAAACCCATATCTGGCTCCAGCTGAAAATTTTGCAACAGGCCTCATTTCAATGCAGGTTGAACCAAAACAGAGAAACAAGCACCCTGAATCTAGAGCCAAACTTTGAGTACCAGGCGCATAGCTGTACATAATACAAAACTTAACTACAGCAATGAAGTCTTCCATAGCTGTCCAATAGTGGTCAGGCAACAACCAGCTGAGACAGCCGAGAACTCACCCCCGCCCCAATCTGTTGTCAGTGCTTACACCGCCAGTCATTATCATTAAACACCTTTTTGCTGAACAGATGATATTTTTGCTAGTTCTAATTATACCATCCACATAAAGTAAGCCTTTTAGAGGGAAGCATGGTATGCTTTGGAACCAAAAAACCTGGTGATCTATAAAGGAAGTAACATTCCTTTTTTAAATTTTAGTACTTGCAAGAGGTTTCAGATTGATATGTCTGGGATATAGCACCAGCAGTACAATGCCAGTTTCTCCACGGCTATCCTGTCAATCTACTTTAACCTAGTCCTGAGAGTATTCCAATCTCCATAGGTATGTCTACCCATCCTGGGGGGAAAAGCCTTCCAGCCTGGGTCAACAGAGTTGGGTAAGGGGGCTTGTGCAAGCACTTTAAAGTTAGCCGTGTAGGCAGAGCTTTAAAGTTGCAGCTTGAGCTGGAGGTTGGGCTCCGAAGCCTAGGGAATGGGGTGGTCTTCAGAGCCTGAGCTCTAACCCAAACCGCAGTTTTAATGTCTTACCCAGCTAATTTTAGAATGCTCACGTGAGCCCCACTAACTCACGTCTGTCGACTCAGGCTGGGAGGCTACCTCCCATGGGCTGTGTAGGCACACATGACTATCCTATCCTTAGGTCATCTGGTAAGACTGCCAACTAGAATACCCCATCAGTGCCAACTGCCATGCTGGCTTGTGTGTTGTGTATAGTTGACCCTTATGAGACAGATGAGACTAGCTCTTCATTTCATACAAACAATCTAAACTAACTGGACAGCAATGTCTTTTGGTCTCTAACAACACAAGCTGGTTACTGACAGGTGACGGATTGTGTTTCCCATTGCCTATCTCCTGGGCTATGCAATACCACACAAATAAACATGTACTGTTTTAAACTTTTTTAGTAAGATAAGCAAAATTATCAGAAACTGAATATTTTGTGCAAAAACCAATGTAAACAGATAATTGCAAATGAAAAACATTTCTGCACTGTTGGAATAATCCCTTGACATTTGTACTCTGCATGATTTGGCAGTAGGAGATAATGCTTACCTTCAATTTTCTCCCCATATATGTCATTATGTTAAAACTCAGCAATTTCATACTGTGAGGCAGAATGTTCCCAAAGGGACAGCTGCATATGGACTGTGGGGAACTGTACTTTTCAGAGGGTCTGGCAATAGCCAGCCGGAGCCAGTTGTTACGTTATGCAGAGGCTCATGTTAAGCAATGCTAATCAGTTAGAACATAAGAACAGCCATACTGGGTCAGACCAAAGGTCCATCAAACCCAGTATCCTGTCCTCTGACAGTGGTCAATGGCAGGTGCCCCAAAGGGAATGAACAGACAGGTTATCATCAAGTGATCCATGCCCTGTCACCCAATCCCAGCTTCTGGCAAACAGGCTAGGGAAACCATTCCTGCCCATCCTGGCTAATAGTCATTGATGGACCTATCTTCCATGAATCTATCTAGCTCCCTTTTGAACCCTGTTATAGTGTTGGCCTTCACAACACCCTCTGGCAAGGAATTCCAGAGGTTGACAGTGAGTTGTGTGAAAAAATACTTTCTTGTGTTTGTTTTAAACCTGCTACCTATTAATTTCATTTGGTGGCCCCTTGTTCTTGTAATATGAGAAGGAGTAAATAACACTTCCTTATTTACTTTCTCTATACCATTCATGATTTTATAGACCTCTATCATATCCCCGCTTAGTTATTTCTCTTCCAAGCTAAAAAGTCCCAGTCTTATTAATCTCTCCTCATACAGAAGCCATTCCATACCCCTAATCATTTTTGTTGCCCTTTTCTGAACCTTTTCCCATTCCAATGTATCTTTTTTGAGATGGGGCGACCACATCTGCATGCAGTATTCAAGGTGTGGGCGCTCCATAGATTTATATAGAGGTAATATGATGTTTTCTGTCTTATTACCTATCCCTTTCTTGCTGATTCCCAACATTCTGTTCGCTTTTTTGACTGCTGCTGCACATTGAGTGGATGATTTCAGAGAACTATCCACAATGACTGCAAGATATCTTTCTTGAGTGGTAACACCTACTTTAGACACCATCATTGTATATGTATAGTTAGGATTATGTTTTCCAACGTGTATTTCTTTGCATTTATCAACATAAAATTTCATTTGCCATTTTGTTGCCCAGTCACCAGTTTTGTGAGATCCTTTTCTAGCTCTTTGCAGTCTGCCTGGGACTTAACTATCTTGAGTAGTTTTGTATCAGCTGCAAATTTTTCCACCTCACTGTTTACCCCTTTTTCCAGATCATTTATGAATATGTTAAATAGGACCGGGCCCAGTACAGATCCCTGAGGGACACCACTATTTACCTCTCTCCATTCTGAAAACTGACCATTTATTCCCACCCTTTGTTTCCTATCTTTTAACCAGCTACCAATCCATGAGAGAACCTTCCCTCTTATCCCATGACTGCTTACTTTGCTTAAGAGCCTTTGGTGAGAGACCTTGCCAAAGGCTTTCTGAAAATCTAAATACACTATATCCACCGGATCTCCTTTGTCTGCATGCTTGTTGACCCCCTCAAAGAATTCTAGTAGATTGGTGAGGCATGATTTGCCTTTATAAAAAACATGTTGACTATTTCCCAACAAATTATGTGCATCTATGTGTCTGACAATTTTGTTCTTTATGATAGTTTCAACCAATTTGCCTGGTACTAAAGTGAGGCTTACTGGCCTGTAGTTGCCAGGGTTACCTCTGGAGCTCTTTTTAAAAATTGGTGTCACATTAGCTATCCTCCAGTCATTTGGTACAGAAGCTGATTTAAATGATAGGTTACAGATGACAGTTAATAGTCCTGCAATTTCACATTTGAGTTCCTTCAGAACTCCTGGGTGAATACCATCAGGTCCTGGAGACTTATTACTGTTTAGTTTATCAATTTGTTCCAAAACCTCCTCTAATGACACCTCAATTTGGGACAGTTCCTCAGATCTGTCACTCAAAAAGAATGGCTCAGGTTTGGGAATCTCCCTCACATCCTCAACAGTGAAGACCGATACAAAGAATTCATTTAGTTTCTCCGCAATGGCCTTATTGTCTTTGAGTGCTCCTTTAGCATCTCGATCGTCCAGTGGCCCCACTGGTTGTTTAGCAGGCTTCCTGCTTCTGATGTATTTAAAAAAAATTGCTATTACTTTTGGAGTCTTTGGCTAGCTGTTCTTCAAATTCTTTTTTGGTTTTTCTAATTATATTTTTACAATTCGTTTGCCAGAGTTTGTGCTCTTTTCTATTTTCCTCATTAGGATTTATCTTCCACTTTTTAAAGGATGCCTTTTTGCCTCTCACTGCTTCTTTTACTTTGTTGTTTAACCACGGTGCCTCTTTTGTGGTTCTCTTACTACATTTTTAAAATTGGAGTACACATTTAAGTTGAGCCTCTATTATGGTGTCTTTAAAAAGTTTCCACACAGCTTTCACGGATTTTACTTTTGGTAGAACTCAGATGCTGAATGAAGTAGAGCTCTTTCAAGCATCTTGAGCTCTGAATGATTACTAAACAACACATGGCTCTCTCTCTGGCCCCACAAAAGGAGTGGGAGAGTTCTGACACCATGGTCCCTTAACTCCTGTCCTTGCTGAGGGTCCTCCACAGGATCTGGCCATGAATGTATTTGGCTAGGGCGGGAATGCAAAACACTAGGTCAGTGGCAGATTAGCTACTGGGCCCATGGGACCCCGACCGACTGGGGCCCCCCAGCTTCTGCGACCCCCACACCTCCCGACCCTGTCCCCGGTGGAAGCCGTAAGCTGGGTAAAGCCCCCGCCCCCCAATCCTGTCCCCAGCAGAAGCCACAGGAAGGGAAAGCCTCACTGGCAGAAGCCCCTGGGTGGGGGAATCCCCCACCAGAAGCCTCCGACCCTGTCCCTGGCAGAGGAAGACCCCAGTGCTCTGACCCTGTCCCCGACAGAAGCTGCGGGACAGCAGGGGAAGCCCCCGTGCCCAACCCCGCTCTCCAGCAGAAGTGCTGGTTGGGGCGACAGAAGCCCCAGCACCCCGACCCTAGTCCGCTGCAGAAGTGCAGTGCCCTGGGACTGGAGGAGCTCTCTCTCTCCCTTTTACGGCCCCGGGGCCATGGCATGGGCACAGAGCTTCTCTGGTCTTGGAGCCGCAAGTGGGGGTGGGGGAGACAGAAAGGAGCAAATGGGGTGTGGGGCAGGCAGACCCTGAGTGGAACAGGGGTGGGGTCTCAGGGAAGGAGCAGAAAGGGGTGGAGCTGTGGATGGGGCCGCAGATGTATGGGTTGGGAACAGAGGTGGGACTGCAAGCGGAAGGGGTGGGGAGGGCCCCCCCTCTTGCTCTGGCTTAGGGAAACCTTAATCTGCCTCTGGACGGATTGCACATTCCACCCTCCTTCTGAAAACTAATAAGGTATTACCCATGTATTAACTTTTGCTCTGAGCCCCTCTAGATTGTAGAATCTTCTACTTTGAAGGTGCCAGTGCAGCTTCAACCCAGGCAAACGCTGTGAACATAGCTACTCATATGCAATACTGATAGTGGGTGCAGGAGAGTTGCAGGGGAGTGGGAGGAAGTGTGGAAGAATGAGGTTTATGTGTGGATGATTCTGGCCTCCAGCGAATGTGCCAAAATCCAATTTTGAGTACCTGTTCCATGGTGGCGCAATTCTGTCCCTTCTTCTACAGAACGATCTGGAGGAAACTACTGCCCCCAACCTGGGTATTTATTTTTAGTATATGGGTATTTTGTCACTTGTATTACTTAAAGAAACACTTCAGTTATTCTTACCAAACACTGGTGCTACTGAAACTCTCTATTTTCTAAGTTTTATTTTAAAATTTTATTTAAGTTGGCTTTACCTGCTGCACAAGCAATGCCTCTGAAAGAGATGCACATGCGAGAGTAGATCATAGAATGACAAACAGGACAAAACACTTAATGCTCTCATTGAAATTAAAAGTAACTGAAATGTTTCATTTTATGCTACGTGCCAAAAGAGTAATTTTAGGTCTTTATAAAGGATATAAATGTTCACTCAGTTGTTTTAGTTTTGGTCAATAAGAGAGAGTTATATTTTTAAATTGTCTTTATTACTTTTATATGGTTTTAAGCGTTGTACACCTGCAAGATGACAATCCGGGGGCATGTAAACGCCCACACTGTAATGACTAGGACCCTAACAAATTCATGGCAATGAATAATGCATCACGGACTGGTCTCCCCCCATGAAATCTGGTCTTTTGTGTGCTTTTATCCTATATTATACAGATTTCATGGGGGAGACCAGCATTTCTCAAACTGACCCCAAAGGGAATTTCAGGGGGGGTCACAAGGTAATTTTTGGGGGGTCACGATATTGCCACCATCATTTCTGCACTGCCTTCAGAGCTGGGTGGCCAGAGAGCGGCAGCTGTTGGCTGGGTACCCAGCTCTGAAGGCAGTGCCCCGTGAGCAGCAGCACAGACGTAAGGGTGACAATCCCATACCATATCATGCCATCCTTACTTCTGTGCTGCTGCTGGTGGCTCCGCCTTCAGATCTAGGCTCCCAGCCAGCAGCCGCCACTCTCCAGCTGCCCAGCTCTGAAGGCACCGCCGCCACCAGCAGCAGGGCAGAAGTAAGGATTACAGAAGTAGCAGTACCACATACGCTCTACGATAACTTTGCGACCCCCATCCACAACTCCTTTTTCGGCCAGGACCCCCACAATTACAGCACCGTGAAATTTCAGATTTAAATAGCTGAAATCATGAAAATTACACTTTTTAAATCCTATGACCATGAAATTGACCAAAATGGACTGTGAATTTGATAGGGCCCTAGTAATGACTGTACCTTACTGGCAACTGCTAGAATATATTTTGCAAAGAAAAAATAAAATTAAAGGATCTGTTTGTGATAAATTTAAATCTCTATTGTGAAATGTGCTAAATAAGGAGAGGTGCATTAATTAGTAATACAATAGTGTCTTACATGTCTTTTTTCCAATTTACGGTGTCCCTATTATAATAGTCTCATGAACAATACAAATTTAAGAACATATATACAGCAAAAGATTTATATTCACATACTATTAACAACTGCAAGAGAATTCTTCAACTCCATGAACTTGAGAAAAGTCTAAGTGACAATTTTTGTACTGCCTTTTGTCCTAAACATTCCCAAAACTCTACAAATGATGGGTAACATGCTGACATTAGACATACATGCAGGGCTCCATCTGATCTCACTGGGAGACAGGCATGCATGTCCTAAGTCAGAATATGGCAATATCTACATAAGATTGTCTTCCACTTACCATTGAGATACCATGATCTGCGGGAGGGAATGTGGCAACTGTGATAACACACAGCAATTTAGAATAAGTGAAGAAGGATAACTTGTCAAGTCAAAACCAAAAGAATTTAGGTTAACAAAACATAGTTACCCTATCAGCAATTGGGCCAGGATGCTGGAACAGATGTGCTTACTCTTGCAAAAGGTGTCATCGAAACCTCAATGACCATAAGAATCAGGGCTTCTGTTTTGTCTCATTTAAAGTTTAGTGACCGAAGTTGGTCTGAGGGCTTTCTGGCTACAATGCCTACTGAAATGAAAGGAGATTGGGTTTAAGACTGAACAGTGACTATGTAAAGAGAGAAAGACAATGGGGATGATTAAAACAAAACAAAAAACCTAGAAGCCTGGACTAAACTTTGGTCAAGACCTGCAATAGCAACAGAGAAACTTCGATTTTGATGTCTGAGGCAAATTTTTAAAAAAATGGTGTGGGTTCAATTTATTGGCAGCATGAAACATTGCTTACAGTTTTAATCTATTTCACAGCATACCTGAGCAAAGGAGGAACTCTATAGAAGGTTCAATGTTTAATTTTAAAGTTATCAAACATCTGTAAACCAGCCTCACGCAACTAGGAAGGAAATTACCAGTTCAGGAACAAGATTTACTCAACTGTCCTTTATCACAGTGATGGATGAGGATGAAAAAAGAATTTTATTTTACTCATCCATCAAAAAACACTTGACCTGGGCAAACAAGTGAGCAGTTTTGCAAGTCTGCTGTAATTCTATGGCCGCTCACTTCATTCAAGCAAGGGATTTTTTTCATTATTAAAATTAAAAAAAATTAATATCAATTGGTGACTTTGGTTTGTGAAAGTACAAGGAAACCACCATCTGCAGCTCACTGAAACACGAAGAGATAAATATTCCTCTCATTGAGGGTCATGCTAAATGTCAAAGTGAAGTACTGACAGTAATCTGTTGCTTCAGAAACTACCTCAATATTACAGGCTTTGAGAACAGTAAAGAAAGATTTATACTCTTCTCGGTGTGATAGTACAGTAGATTTGAGGTATAAGGACTAATGGAAATCCTTTATGGAAGTATTAGCCTTGCCTCTAAAAATATGAATTATTATATAAATGCTAGAATAATACAATTCAGCAAAGAAAATCCTGATGTAACCAGGGAACATGAGTCACATAAAATTAAACAAAGAATATTTTTATATTTTGTTATGTTAAGTGATATTACCCAAAGGCTAATCCTAAAGCAGGATCATTCTTTTTCTTTTATTAACTGCCTAAGGACTGAAAATCAAAGATGTTTACAAAGATGTACACCTTTTACATTATGCACATCTTAGACCCACACTCTAATCTCTTAGTTAACCAATGAGAACTGTTCTTGCCTGAGGTCCCTAGTACTAAAATTTCAAGATCTTAAAAGTAACTCTCCTAGCCACATAACTTTTCTTTGAAATCAAATAACCTTTATTAAAAGCAAAGATGTTGATAAAAGAAAAACTGGAAAAAATAGTGGTTTCGCTTATTAAAAAAAATCCTAATTTGAGATATTAGTCAATGTTTTTACCCCACCAGGCTTGGAAACTATGGGTATAGGTGCTGGAACTAGGGGTGCTACCGCACTCCCTAGTTTGAAGTAGTTCCTATCATATACAGGGTTATATAGCTTGGTTCAATGGCTCTCAGCACCCCAACTATGCAAATTGTTCCAGCACCATTGACTATGGGCACCCAATTCTTCAGCCCTTATTCACATATGGAGTCCTATTGAAGTCAGTGAGGCTTCTCCTGTGAGTATGGATTGCCCTAACCTGCAAATTAACAGCATCTCTTTAAGAGGGGCACAACACCTGTTTTCAGTACCTCAGATATTCAACACATTACAAGACTGAGCTCACATTACAGAACATTACAATAAAGAGAGGTCTGTGTTAGAATCACTCTCAGTAGTTTGTAATTATTTATTTAAAATAATGCTGGTTGGGAAACAGAATTTCTGTCCCAGGAAAAGAAATCATTCTGGTTCAGGACAAAAAGTCAAAGTCTCAAAAAATAATTTTCCAAAACTAAAATTCCACAATATTTCATTTTATAAATACCAAAGTGCTCTCACAGCAGGAACATTTCAGAGTTTCTGAAATAAAACATTCTCCCTGCCATCCCTAGTTGCCTGTTTGCCGGGCAGCCCAGGCAGTCCACCTGCCCAACAGGTGGACATCCTGGCAAGCCAACCAGCCAGGCTGCAGGAGAACTTGAGATCTCTGGGACCCTAAGTAGCCTGCCAGGTAGGCTATAGAGGGAGTGGGGATCTCAGGGAGCCCGCCTGCTTTCTGTAAAAAGGTTCAAGAGAAACACATTACTGAAGAATATTCTGTCAAATCAGCATTTTCCAGTGGAAAATTATCAACCAGCTCTAATTTCAGACTAGGTTTTAGCTGTGAAATCCATCACAAAGGAATAAAACCACAGACCAACGGGCTTCTGATATTTCTTTTTTATTAAGTGAAGGAGAACTTTTAATTTATTCCATGCAGTAGAATCTTGTTGATTCTGTAGAGACAGTCTCGCTCTCAAAAAACCCAGAGGGCTACCAACTTATTAACTACACTGCTTAGCAAAGACTTGACAGCTCTGCAAAAAAGGGTGTTCCTTTGTTCCTTGACAGCACTGCAAAAAAAGGTGTTCCTTTGTAGAGGGCCAACACAAGGCCCATTCATCACTGAAGTCTCACTTAAGACCTCACAATGGAACCTAAATGGTGCATAAACTCTGGGCTGGCTCTCTGCACAGAGATGAATTTCACCCTAAATTCTCAAATCACTATGGCTTCGTCTACATGAGAGAGGTTTTTTTTTTGGAATATGTTTATTTGCTAAACGCAGAATAGCAGTAGCAAAAAGAGTTCATCCACATCACCTTCTTCGTTCTGACTTAAGCCCTTGTGAATCATTGTGCCCACATAGCTCTGCCCTTTCTTCAAATAACAACACAGTATTCTGGGCAGATATCCCATGGTGCAGTTCCACCATTAGGCTCTATGCATTCTGGGATTTTTCTCACAGCATTATGGGATGCCAACCAGAACCTACTGGAATTCTGGGAATTGGAGTCAACAACCCCAGGATTCCTCTCCTGGCATCCCAGAATTCATCTAGTTTTTGTTTGTTTGTTTGTTTTGCAAACCAGACCCATTTTTGAACTGCTGTAGGCAGCATATAGGGAACACTGCTGAGCACCATGATCCTCAATACCAATACGATGCTTCACATGTATTTGCAATTATGCAGCCAGATGACTTTGGATAGACTGTGAGGCAGCCATGGTGATGTCACAGCTAGAGGAGGAAGAGAGGATGAAATTGAGCTGTTACTTCTGCAAGACGTTTTCTTGGAGCAGCTTCACTCGGCGGAGTGCTGGTTCTGGGCTTGGCCAACTAGCATTGACTGGTGGGACAGGACACATGCAGAACTGGAAGAAACAGCAGTCATGGCAGAACTTCAGGATGAGGAATGCTACTTTCCTAGAGTTCTGTGCAGACCTCACCTTGGAGCTTCAGCGGCTGAACACCAACACAAGATCTCTCCTCATCACAGATCAAGGTGTGGCCAATGCCATATGGAAGCTCAACACCCCTGATTGCAACCAGTCAGTGGCTAACCAGTTTGGTGTTGGGAGATCAGCTGTTGGGGCTGTTGTCATGGGGTGTGCACTGCTGCTCAGAGGGTGCTGCAGTGCCGGGTCACAAAACTTGTCAATGCACAGGAAATTACTGATGGATTTTAATGGTTAGGGTTTCCAAATTATACTGGGGCCATTGATGGCTGATCTTTGCCTCTCGTACCAGGGGTCTGAGCTCCTTTTTTTTGGTAGCAGACCTGGGCTGTGTCCCGATTACACCACTTCTCGTACATTTGCTCTGCAAGCGTCCTGTAGAACTTGGCATTTTGGTGACTGCTGTTCAGATGGGATTAGGCATGGTCCTCTCCAGAGAGGTCAAGGAAGTACAGGATGTCCTGACGGGACCACATAGAAGCATGGGGCATGGTTTCTATAATAGATATGTGGCCCAGGGTATAAGACACACCAGCATTTAAATGGGGAAGTGACATCCCATCAAGGTGACCCAAAAGAGGACAAACAGGTAAAAATATAGGCCTGAAATACAAATGTCTATACAAAAAAACCCTCATTCCAGAACAGAGTTATTCTGCTTCCAAAGAGCATTAATTAATGCAGAAAAGACATGAGATAATTAAAAAAAAATTATGTATGGACGCAAGGCCATTTATCTCCAAAAACCAAAAGTTATTAAAAAAAAAATCAACCCGTTTTCCTGTGTACAGAAAGGCATTAGGTACCAATTCAGCACAGCACTTAGCTATATGCTTAACTTTAAGCACATAAATCATCCCATAGATTTCAACTGGAATAACTCACATGCTTGAACTTAAGCATATGCTTATATGCTTTGCTCAGTTGGACTTCTCATTGACTTCAACAGGTGCAGGCCCCTAAATCATCAGTAGTTTTAGAGGATATTCTAGAGGCCATCTACTATGATACAATAAAGTACACATAATTAAAACTAAATTACACTTGTCAAAATAAAAAACAAAGTACATTTTGTTATGTAGTATCCTTTATTTTGCTAATTTGAAAATTTTCTTAGCCCACAATAGGTCGTCTATTCATTAGTGGGAATGAGTCATTTTTTTATTGCCTTTAATTTTTAAAAAGATTTTTTATTCAACCAAACTCCAAGGCTTTACACCTTCCCTTTTTCTTACCATGAAAAGTTAGTGCCTATTTATTTGACAGTTGTTCAGAATAAGAGTTTATAAGTTTTGAGTTACAGAGAGCCCATTTACAGAAATTTCACATTCACTTAGCATTACTTATCGCATCAATCATTAAGGCACACAATACAGATAGGCAGGTTGCTTTAGAGACAAAGACAAAGACTTCTTGAGGTGGTATAAATAATACGAACCTTTGAATAATTTACTAAGTTTTAAACAAAAGTAATGTTACATTGACATATGTTTTTTCCAGATTCCGTATGAAATTCTATATAAATTAAACTATTTTACTTTTTACATATTTGTTTAATAGTTATTCTTAGGAAAAAAAAATATTGAATAAACAGAAATAATATCTAAGCATGCACTGTTGATAATTTTACAAGATAAAGACTTGATATTTCTTTCAAGTTGATTCTCAAAACACACCAAACACAAATGATATATAAAAAGAAAATGGAGGGCTGTGAGATGTTCCATAGCTAAGGATGAAGTTTGCTCTCAATTCTATGCTAGATTTTCATTACACAGCCCTAATTTCAAAACAAAACCACAATTTTCCAGATGTTTTTGCAATCAACGTCTTATCTTAGGGAACAATATTTTTAGCTGGGCAATGTTTGGTAAATATCAAAGATTTTTAATGCTATGGTAGTGTGAACATCTGATTGTAGTTCATTAAATTTTTAATGTTTTCCTGGCTCATGATAGGTTAAAACAGCTAACATTTCTTTTGTTCTGCTGGCCTTGCTGGGGGGTTAGTGGATGTATTGAAGACAGATAAACACTTGTTTTTATATGTCTCAAATGAATTGATTAAACTGTCAGCATAAAAACTGTGTTTATGGATATGGATCTCACCACCGCAGTGTAACATATATCTCAAAGTATCTATATGACACCCATCACCATGACACTCATCACCATAGTATCTGGGCATGTATGTGTATATTTACAGTGACCTACATAAAAAGTCAGCATTTGTCAACAATTACCACACAGTGAAATGTGAGCGCAAATATGAGCTAAGCTATTTCCTGTTCTTCCTTAAAGTTTGTTGTGTGTTAACTGGTGACAAATGTTTACTTTTTAATATCAACCACGGTATATTTATATACATAATGCACACACATGATATGCACATACTATGTTAAGGAAAATCATACTGTAACATAAAAAGAAATATGACAAAGGCAAATTCATTTAATTTAAAAAGCCTGCCTGTCTAGCAATGATTTCTCTTATAACCTAAAAAAAAAAAAAAAATGTTCTGTCAAAAGAAAAAACAATAACCCTTTTGTTTGGTGATCAGTTACTGATGAACAAAATAGATTACGCTTCTGTAATTTAGCCTGCTGGAAACTACAACAGCCAAGCTTTCACATCACAAAAACAAATGTACACATAATTTTGCTAAGGGTCTGTTGAAAAAGCCAAATCTTGATGGCTATGAAGACTAAAGATGACAAAAAAAGAATCATAAGAGTTTCCTCAACAGTTTCACAGTTGTGATTCTCATCACCTTGAGGGACTTTTGGTTTCAGATATGTTGAGTGTGTTTTATTCCTCTCAGCCACCAGTGGACATAAAAAGATTGTGAGAATGTGTCCAATGGAGAACCAGCACATTTTATGAGAACTGAAGATGACAAGCTCACAAGTTGCAAAGAAGCATAACTTGTACCGTGAATAACATTCATCAGGCTGAGCCTTTTTCACAATATGCCAGGGGTTACCACAAGGTTGTCAATTGCTCTGAGAAGTTTTATTTTGTCAAGAATTTCACATATGTGATTACGCTGTGTAATCACAATATATGCTCTCAGCTCCCTTCAGGCACAGTTAGCTCTCCACTGAAAAAAATATATCAGCAAAGCTGGTAAGCTACTTCAGCATATTCAGAAGAACAGGGATGAAGCCAAGTGGCTAGTTGTAAGAGATTTAAACTCCCTATTGACTTCAGTTTTGTCATCTGGTGGACACAAACACTGAATGCTTTGTTTGAGATTCTCAAGTTTTGAATTTAAAAAAATGGGAAGTGCTAATTGTCTCATCATATTTTGTATTATCATGCAGTAAAACTCATTTGATCATCATGTGGTAGATAGTATGATACACATCCTTTGTGGGTATACAGTACCTGAAAGATCAACCATAAAAGATAACATATCTACTAACAGAAATGTTCTTGCTACTGTATGGAAAGGAGATTGTGGGATTTTATTATCTTTCATGAAGTATTAGTTTTGGCATTTGAAATAAGCGGGTGAGTTCTATAAAAGACCACAACTGACATTCTAATCTTCACTACCTACAGGCAAAATTAAGAAAGTTTCCTAAATTATTCCAAGACGGGTTTGCCTTCAGATTAAACGACTTTATGATATCTCATTCTGTGTCCTGCTTCCAAGTTCCAGTCCAATTCTAATAGGTTCATGTGAGGCTGAAGGTGAAATCCTGGTCACATTGAAATCAATAGGAGTTTTGCTATGTTCTTCAACGAGGCCAGAATTTTACCTTGAGATTTTTATCAAAAGACATTTAGATCAACCGATCTCCAAATTCTTTCCTTCTGTTTAGCCAGTAGCCAGTACTAAGTTACACAAATCTCTGTAAAACATACATCACAAATCCCCCAAGCTAAGGGACACTTCATTTCATGGATAGGTGGTTAGACTCTCAGCTGGTGATTGCACATTCACAATGAAGTGACTAAGATTTTACTTTCACCCTACACCATCAACCCCTTTTTAAATGAATGGATTGGTCCTTCCCAGTAACATTTCTTTTACTCCAGCAGAATCCTTCTCTGCTATCCTGTTCTCAAATGTCAGAATTCAGACACAGCTCTTCACTAGAGTCACATAAATCCCAGTGGGTTAGATTATTGAGATGTAGCCCAGGATAATGGGCAATGTCTTATTATGTTGCTCCAGGAGTAGAATGGTAGGGATAAGAGAGGCAAGGTTTCCATCCTGGTGTCCTTGGTGCTCTGGGGAGGGACTAAACTGTGACAAAACTATACCTGTATCTATAGGTATGTCTACACTGCAACTGCGGGCACGATTTGCAGGATGTATTGGCATACCCACACTAGTTGTACTCTAACTAGCTTGCTAAAAATAGAAATGAGGATGCCATGGCATGGACTTCAGTGTAGGCTGTGCAAGCCTGCCTGATCTTCCTCAGTACATACATATTTGTGTGTCTACAAAAACCTGCAAATCACATCATGGCTGCAGTGTATATGTACCCACAGAGTACACTCCCTAATGTGTTGACATAAGAATGTCACTGGGCAGATTTGGGGGGTGGGAAGTGGAGTCAAGTCTCCACCAACCTCCTGCACTCTCCCATCCCATTTCCCACTGTGGATCTGTGCAGCCTGCTTCTTCCGGTGTGCAGGAAGGGGTGGTATGGACACACCAGTGCAAGAATGTAAAGGGAGCGTCCTACCCCTCCTCTAGTCTCTTGTGCCAGCTCACAAGATGGGCCACATCCCAGTAGTAATAGTTGTAAACCTACTAACAACTAATTTGATTGCCATCATCTTTACCCCTCCTTTTGGGAGTAGGCAAAGAGAATCCCACCCCCTCCCATAAGCAAAGCAGCTGCAAAAGGGCAAATGACAATCTTTCCTTTAACAACTGGCTATAGGATCAGAACCATCACTCACTGCTTTAGAATTGGTCCTACAAGATATAGAATACCATCAACTCCCATTCAAGCCAACAAGAGTTACGAGAACTTACCACCTAGCAGGAAGTGCTCAGCACCTTTGATACCTAATACCTTTAATAACTAGTATAATTTTAATTAACCACCAGAGGTCTGGACTCCATATGCTGTAACCAATAGCCTGACCCAGTCTGTCCCACACCTCCTCGCACTTCTACGGAAAAGCAAATTAATTCCCAAACATGAGTTAGTTCTAGATGTTACGAGTTTTTACGAAGCCTCTTTCCTGTCCCAAGAATATACTTCATGTCTTGTTGCAACATGGATCCTCTGATGTTTCAGTGAGATGTTAATGCAATGCAGGGTATTGTATCCAAACAGCCTTTACTGTTCTGAAACTTAAAACCACACATCTGGTACCCACATTTGTGCCAACTGTTAACCACTGAACCGATAGAGGCTTATAACAAAATGCTAATTCTGCTTTATTCTTTGTGTGAGAATGGCAGAATTAATATAGAGGCTATTAAAATCTGAAAATGATTGATGTCTGCCACTTCATCAACAATGTTTCCTATAGTTAACTCCAATCGATGACTCAGATAGATAATGCCAAGCCAATATTTTCAGAAAATGTGTAAGGAGTTTGGCAGCTACTTTAGATTCCCTGCCTAGAGTAACAAACGTTCCATCAGAGACAAATTATATCAATCTCTCCTTCTAAGAATGTTCTATGGAATGATATCTGCAAACTGTTAAAAAGAATGCACCAAAAATTGTTTCAGCATTAGAAGCAGCAAGCTCAACTAAATCCAGGGGGGAAAAATCTGTGTCTTGCTCTCCAACACCAATTCTTATGTTGCTAATTAAGAGTTCCTTCCCCTCCTCCCGAGAGTGTTAGGCTCATCAATTAAAACTACAACTTTGTCTCTTGAGCAGCTCATCCTCTAGTAGCTTATTTCTTCTGCCCTTTTGCTCTCCTTGCTGGCTCTATAGAATTATGTATGTGCATACTGAAAACTTTTCACATGTGCACTTTCATTTATCAGCCCCACTTTTTATTAATCAGGAATTTTGTTTTTCCAATGTACTCTAAAATTCTATGACAGAACAAACACTTGACTGGAAGTCTAGAGACCTGCATTTCATTTTCAACTGCCTCAGTTTGCCCCTTATGTAGCAGGCTTTGCTTTGGGGCCAGCAGGCCTAATGCTAAGGCCGTGGCTGAAAAGTCTCTGTGAGAACTGAGGAGGCTCCTCTGGGCAGTCCCGGGGCCTGGTGGCCAAGCTACAGTTTGTGGCTGCCCTGAAATCCTCTGGGATCTCTCAGGAGGCCAAGGGAAGAGGAGAAGGATAGGGGGCCTGGGGTCTCCCTCTCCACCAGGTCCAGGCCATGACCCAAGGGGAGAGAGGCAAGGGGTCACTTAGAACCTTCTGGGTGCCATTCCAGATCAGCCTCCCCAGGGCCCTGTTTCCCTTCAGTCTCAGTAGTTCAGGACTCCAGCTGGGGTAGGGAATGCTTCCCAGCTCACCTTCAGAGTCCAATTGTCTCCCATTAGTCGGGGGAAGGGTGATCCTGACCAATTCTTACTTACAGTCCTGGTCCTTCCCTGTAGAGTGCACTGCCTTAGTGGCTGCAGCCTGTCTACATTCTTGCAGCCCATCTCTCCTCCATGCTCCCCCAACCTCCAGCCAGACCTCTCTTTTTTCGTAGGTCCTCCATAGGGAGCATGCCTGGAAAGTTGCTGAAGAGTGGGGCCTTTCTGGCCAGTACAGTTCCACCACTCCTTTTACCTTAGTGTGGGGTCTGTAAACCCAATCACACCTCCATAAAATGGGGATAATGATACTTACCTTCTTTTTAAAGTGCTTGGAGATCTACAGATGTAAACCACTATATAAGGCGATATTATTAAATACTAATTCACCACCAACCATGTAGTTGGTGCTATAGATATAAAGAGAGTTACTGCCCCAATGAGGTCTCAATTTAAAAGGCAGAGAAGACAAGATGCACTGGAAGATGTATCAGAGAGAGTAAATAGGATTTGGGTTTTAAAAACTTTTTTTAATTCGTGTGTCATTTTGTATGTCATGGTACAAGAATTTTTCTCATTTCAGTCTCAATGTGATAAGAAATCTTAGCACATGAATTCGCAGAATGAAGTAAATGACTCATGTCAAAAACAATTTGAATTTTCCAGCTGAGATTAAGAGGCAGATCAGTGAATGGTGTGACTGACTTATTTTTATAATAGTTTCATAGCATTTAAAGCCAACAGATCATTAGATCATCAAGCCTGACCTCCTGTATATCAGAGGCCATTACTGGCGTTTCTGGGTGAAATGTATTGAGCCCAATAACTTAGGTTAGACTAAAGCATTGCAGTCCTCAGAAAACTAAACTGCTGTGTCTCACAGGCAGAGCACAGAACAGACTGAAATACCACCAATGCCTGAGGCCCCTGCAATGGCAGGCAATTGATGAGGTAAGATATGTTCAGAGGATCCTAGCAAGCAATGCATGCCTCATGCTGCAGGTGAAGGCAAAAAATCCCAAGCCTATTTGATCTGGGGGGAAATTCCTTCCCAGACCCAAATCTGGCAATCAATATGACCCTGAGCATGTGAACAAGACATCAGCAAAACATCTGAGAAAATGGCTTCTTTGTACCATCTCAGAGCACTGGTCCACCCCATCTGGTGTCCTGTCCTCAGTAGCGGTCTTTTTTGGATTGTTCAGAGGAAGGTGAAAAAACCTCACCACACAGCTTGCCAACTGTGCACTGGGGGAAAATAATTCTTTTTTTTGACACCTGAAGGCCACTGGCCAATGCCTTGAAGCATGACATGTGATTATAGTCATTGTCTTAATATAGAGCTGCAAGTATTCTGAGCAATGCAGAGCTTCCTATTCTCTCCGTGGGTTGTAAAGAAAAAGAATAAATAGGAGGATTCACAGATTTCAAGGCCAGAAAGGACTACATAACTTTCCAACCTGACCCCTGTACACACAGGCCATTGAATTCTTCTCATAAGATGGACTAAAGCATTAGCTCTCAAGCTTTCCAAACTACTATACCCTTTCAGGATCCTGATTTGTTTGCATACCCCAAGTTTCACCTCACTTAATAACTACTCGCTTATCAGACATGAAAATACAAAAGTGTCACAGCACACTAATACTGAAGAATTGCTGACTTTCTCATTTTTATCATAGAATTATAAAATAAATTGACTGGAATATAAATATTGTACTTACATTTCAGTGTATAGTATATAGAATAGTATAGATAAGACAAAAACAACAAATACAATGGGTAATTGAAGCCTTCCTCTCTGTGTTCTCAAGATTGCCAAGACGAATCGACCTAGCCTACCACCATGTGGACACTGAGCCGGGAAAAATGGTCTGTGAAAATCTACAGGCACTCCCATAGAAAATGTGGGAGACAGTCCGCAAAGAACTACAGGCCATGGTGAACGTTGGGGCAGTCAAGACCTCCCATAGTTAAGGCTGCGAGGTTTTCACAGAGGTCACGGAAGTCACGGATTCTGCCCCCCTCTCGCCCCGAGTGCTTGCGGCACCCCCCAGACCATCCATCCGAGCATCTGTGGCACCCCCTGGACCGCCCCCCCCTGTGCATCCACAGCACCCCCTGGACCACCCCCCACAAGCACCTGTGGCAGCCCTGGGCCATCCCCTGCGAGCACCAGTGGCCTGCCCACAACCACCCTTGGCACTCCCAAGATTTAGTCAGGGGTATAGTACAAATCATGGACAGGTTACAGGCCATGAACTTTTACTTACTGTCTGTGGTCTGTCCATGACTTTTACTAAAAATACCCGTGACTAAAACATAGCCTTACCCATAGTGAATGGAGGATTCCCAATATACCCATCCCAAAATCTGATGGGTCAACATGATTTTGCATCAGTTTTCAGAAAGTGAATGCAATACCAAACTTCAACATGTATCCTATGCCTAGAGTGGATGAGTTGCTGGAGAGGCTAGAAGCTGCCAAATATATGTCCATTCTTGACCTGACACAGGGGGTATTGGCAGATTCATTTAACAACTGAGTCATAAGAAAAAGACAGCATTCTCCACCCATTTGGCCTCTACCAGTTCAAGACCATGTCATTTGGCAGCAGCCAGCTTCCAATGCCTGATGGACCAGGTATCAATGTTGATAAATGCAAAGTAATGCACATTGAAAAACATAATCCCAACTATTCATATAAAATGATGGGGTCTAAATTAGCTGTTACCACTCGAGAAGCAGATCTTGGAGTCGTTGTGGATAGTTTTCTGAAAATATCCACTCAGTGTGCAGCAGCAGTCAAAAAAGTGAACAGACTGTTGGGCATCATTAGGAAAAGGATAGATAATAAGACATAAAATATTATATTGTCTCTATATAAATCCATGGTACACCCACATCTTGAATACTGCATGCAGAAGTGGTCAGTCACCCCATCGCAAAAAAAATATATTGGAATTGGAAAAGGTTCAGAAAAGGGTAACAAAAATGATTAGGGGTATGGAAAGGCTTCCATATGAGGAGAGATTAATAAGACTAGGACTTTTCAGTTTGGAAAAGAGATTACTAAGGGGGAACATGACTGAGATCTATAAAATCATGACTGGTGTGGAGAAAGTAAATAAGGAATTGTTATTTACTCCTTCACATAACACAAGAACTAGGGGTCACTAAATGAAATTTATAGGCAGCAGGTTTAAAACAAACAAAAGGAAGTATTTCTTCACACAACGAACAGTCAACCTGTGGAACTCTTTGCCAGAGGCTGTTGTGAAGGCCAAGACTATAACAGGGTTCAAAGAAGAACTAGATAAATTCATGGAGGATAGGTCCATCGATGGTGTCCCTAGCCTCTGTTTGCCAGAAGCTGGGAATGGCAAGAGGGGATGGATCACTTGATGATTATCTGTTCTGTTCATTCCCTCTGGAGCACCTGGCATTGGCTACTGTTGGAAGACAGGAAACTGGGCTAGATGGACCTTTTGTCTGACCCAGTATGGCCATGCTTATATTCTTATTCTCCAACCTTATAGGCAATATATTGCAGCATATATCGATGGTATCATCACTTACAGCTATGATTGAAACAATCACCTAAGGCACATCACTACAGTCCTGCAAGCCCTCAAGGAGACAGGACTAATGGCCAACCCCACCAAATGTAGACTGGCCAACCAGGAAGTGACTTATCTGAGCTATATGGTAGGGGGCTGACAATTACAGCCATTGGTTGGCAAAGTCCAAGCCTTGGCACAATGCCTTGTCTCAGTTACAAAAAAAAAACAAGTGCAGCACTTCTGAGCCTTGATGGCTATTACAGGTGCTTTGTCACAAATTTTGCCATAGTTGCAGCACTCCTAATGGACCAGGTAAAGGACACATGGCCTAAGAAAATTCAGTGGACCCAGTCCTGTGACAAAGTTTTCAGGACTCTGAAAGACCAGTTAAGTCAGGAACCTCCTCTTTTCAAGAAGTTCATTCTGCAGACTGATACTACTGATATAGATTTTGGGGGCCCACTTTCTCAGGACTTCAACGGAGAAGAACAATCCATTTTCTCTCTTTGTAGGAAACTGTTACCTCAAAAGTGCCCTACTCTATCTTTGAGAAGGAGGCCCTGGTGGTGAAGTGAGTCATAGGCACCTTAAGATATTATTGGGGAATTCTTTTCACCTAGTGCAAAATCATGCTCCAGTCCAATGGCTTAACTCAATGAAAGATGCCAACCCTAGGATTATGTGATGGTACCTCTCCCTGTAACGCTACAGCTTCCAAGTATTCCACTGAGGAGGGAGGGAAGATTAGAATGCAGACTTTTTTCATATGAAGGGAAGAACAAGGGTTGCAGGGTAGTACCCCAGCCCTGGCTTGAGGGGGAGGTGTGTGATGGGATGTATAAACCCCACACTGTAATTGCAGGGGTTAAGGAGCAGTTCTGCCATGCCTGCACTTGCAGAGCCTGCTCCAACAGGAGGAGGAGCTTAAAAGGGATCTAGACAGCTCAGACGGGGAAGACAGGGTAGGAGGACAGATACTGAACAAGGATGCCACAGAAGCCCACAGTGCAAAGAAGGGGCTAGAAGCTGAGCCCAGCTGGGCTGATGGTTTAGGTGCTTTTGGCGGGGGTTGGTTGCTATCTTATGTCTGACTTTGAAGGAAGGCAAATGGTAGGAAGTGGCCTGGGGGCAGCCATGAGGCACTCCAGGGCATTTGATATTGTTGCCTCTCATAGGATTCTGGGTTGGAACTCGGTGGAGTGGGTGGGCCTGGACTCCCCTACCTACCACCCTTGTTGCAGAGGGGCATAAACTTCCTTTCCAACCCTCCTCTCCAACATAAGGAGGGAATAGAGATGCTGAGAGTGTTGGTTAGGGCAAGCCACCTGCAGAGGTCTGGAGGTAAGCTAAAGACCTTTCCTGTTATGAGGGGCTGAGACACCCTATATTTCTATGGACTGTTTCCCCAAAAGGAGACAATCTAAACTGATGACCCACCCAGAGGGCAGGCCATAAAAGTATTGGAGCAGTTGCTGGTGAGAGGCACCGGAGATGTGAACAAGTGGAGGCCCAGAGACCTAACCACTAGAGCACCAGCAAGCCCAGCCCCCTGTACAGTTTGTTTTTAACAACACAGAACACAATATCTCATTGTCAGTAACAGCCAGTTCAGTCCAAACTAGAGACATACATATTTAATTTTATGCACTATACATTTTGAACTGATAGTATTTGTCTTGGCAAAACTAAACCAGTACAGAAAGGCTTGCTGTAACTGAATTGCTTCAGCTGAAATGAACCTACTGACACCATTCTCATCATGACACATTCCCATTTTTTAAAAATCCGCTTCTCAGTGATGATGGATTTATTAATCTCATCTGAATATTTGCACATCCTAGATATGATCTAGTCTTTGTGTCACATGAGAATAAAACCAGTTTTTGTTCTGAAACCAAAGCAGTTAAAGTATAACATAATAGAGTATATGCAGGTGCAGATTTGATACAGAATCTCATTTGCTACAGTTTTCTTAAGTATAATCCTTAGCATTAAACAGCTGCAAAATCTGGACCATTCTTTAGTGCATCTTTTTTTATTCCTCAGCATGACAGTATAAATTATAATATACTGTGAAAATACTGCATTTAATACATTTTATAGGACTATTCAGGTCATGTCTACTTTAATCACCAGAGTTTGTGTTAAATATTAAAATCCCTATTATTGATGTATTTTTGTTATTATGGTATTTCAAATAAAAAGTCATACACACTTTATTATTATACTCCTGTGGACATATTTTGAAAATAAAGTTTTGCAAATATAGGTTTTATACAGCTCTTTAAAAATAGAAACAGACAATCTAACTTTGCATTGGGTCATTGACTGGATTAGGATGAAGACAATTAGCTAGATTGACTTTGACCTGTGGGTTAGAAGTTCAAATCCTGCACAGGGCAGAAGTGACTCAAAGTTGACACCAACTGATGAATACTCCATGGCTTATGTTAAATAAGATTCATAGGCCAGAAGGGACCATTATGATCATCGAGTCTGACTTCCTGCTGAGCAAAGGCCTTGGAACCTCACCCAGTAATTTCTGTATCATGTTCATAACTTCTGTTTGGGCTAGAGTATATCTTTAAAAATATATCTGGTCTTTACTTAACGATTGATGTGATGGAGAATCTATCATATCCCTAGCAATTCCAGTGGTTAATTAACCTCACTGTTAAAAATGTACTAGTCTCTGTCCAGAGAGTAGACTGCAGATACCACAAAGTTACAAATCTCAGCATCAAAAAACAAAATTCATATAGTCTCTTGCAACTTGAATGGACATAGACATTGGACTCTTGTCTCACTTCTAGTGAAGGTCCCTCAGAGGTATGCCTGCTGTTAAACTGAGGGGCAGTGATGCCACTGATAATGAAGTTCCTATCCCATGAACAGAAGACATTAGTCTCCAGAGTTGTCAGTTCATAATCCTTCACAGGCACTCAGTTTTTTTTTTAATCTGTAAAATTATATATTCCCTTTTGTTAATAAAGAGATTCTGAGTCATAAGTTTGAGTAAAAGTTTAGTAATAAAAGGCTTATAGAGCCATGATCCATGACTTGACTACATCAACAGACCACACAGTGGGTAGTTTTATTTTAAGGCTCTGTTATTGGTGATTAATAATTAAACTATATCATGAATTATTGAGATTTTTAAGCATCCCCATTTTAGGGCACTGAAAGTAGTATCAAATCTTTACAATCATATGCAATTAGGCTCTAAATCTTAATTATTTGCAGTGTGCAGAACATAGGAAGTGGAGTTAACATATAAACATAAACTTTCCTTCTATCCCTTTTGGGTAATTACCATAATTTTACAATTAAAAAGATAGTGTTGAATCCTCCTTTGATGACTAAAGATAAATGTTTGACAAATAGCAACCTTATTAGCATTCCTCCCACAGTTTCTAAGTTGTATTTCCTAATATTTTTGTGGAAAATTTGTACTAGAAATAAAAGAGAGTGCTTATGTTTATCTACAGGCCCTCTGCTGTGCAGCAGCATCACCAAACCTTCTCTTCATGACGCTTACTGGGGAACACAATCATAGGAACTAATGTAGAAGGAAGCAATTCACTTCCACGTTAGCTCATTCCTGATTCTCTAGAGCAGGGGTTGGCAACCTTTGGCACGCAGCATATCAGGGTAATCCGCTGGCAGGCTGCAAGACATTTTGTTTACATTGACTGTCTGCAAACATGTCCCCCCGCAGCTCCCAGTGGCCATGGTTTGCCGTTCCTGGTCAATGGGAGCTGTGGGAAGCGGTGGCCAGCACATCCCTGCGGATTCCCACAGCTCCCACTGGCTGGGAACGGCGAATTGTGGCCACTGGGAGCTGCGGGGGGCCGTGCCTACGGATGGCCAACATAAACAAAATGTCTCGTGGCCCGTCAGCAGATTACCCTGATGGGTCACTTGCCGAAGGTTGCCGACCCTTGCTCTAGAGCATAGTCGATTAGTCTTTGTGAAATCTGCCAAATGAAGTAACAGATGAATGTGCCAAAGACTCCTAAGCTCATTGCAGATTGGCAACTGTCTCTTCCCGCACACCATCAATCTCAGGAGAAGCAGCAGTACCTCAAGAGAAACAAACAGATAATATTTAGTCCTGCCCTGAGTGTAGGGACTGGACTAGAAGACCTCTCAAGGACCCTTCTAGTCCTACGAATCTATGATTCTATAACAGGGCTATTTCAGAGCTTTAGTAAACACCTAGATTGAGGGAGTGTAACATGGCAATCCCCAACTGACCAGCCCTCATTGGGGCTGAGCATGATGTCAGAAACAGCATCCCTACTCCAAGAAGATGCATAACCTTCGTAGTTAGTCCTTCAGTGAACTGCAAACTGGAAACCTGGCTATTATTAAGGTGTGGCACTTACCAAAGTTTAAATTAACAATTTATTTGAATGTGTTGACATAGATCTGAAGAGCAGCACCTCATGCATTGTTTTAATACCTATTAGTGGAAAACAGAGTATGTGGTTTTATGGAGCGGGCGGCAGTAGAGAGTGCAGTTCTACACTGAAAAGTGGCATTAAAATTAGCACTCAACAGGTCTGCTCTCTGTATAGCTAGCTTGGGTACTGGAGCAGTGAAGCTGTGGCAGCACAAGCTAGCACAAGCTAGCCCCCCTACCAATTACCCAGGATTCTGGGCAGGCTAGTAGAGCCCGTGTTGAAGCATGCACTCCTGCTGCTTCACTACTCCAGTACAGGAGCTAGCTAGAGTAAAGCTAGCTTGGGCATGTCTACTAGAGATTCCATCACACCCCGGGATTGCAGTACAGACATACTTCGAGTGATAACTGGGAGACAATGGGGTTCAACAGATGTCACGCAAGGCATCATTTTGTTTGCTGAACGTTTATAATTGGTGACGATACATGAGAAGGAAAGAACCCAGCTTAGATTTCAGATCTCAGGTTGGATTTGCAGGGATGGCAGCTAGAAATTAAGGTTTTACTTGTAAACTGAGTGTTTTTTATATAGATATCAAATGAGACTGTCACAGGAAGCCTCTGTTGCTACTCAGCGTGCCTCACTGTCTGGCTTGTTTCTTGATCTCAACCACACACACACCAGGTTGTCACCTTTCACTGTGTGTATTTGTTCTTTACTTACATAGAATAACAGAACATACTGCATGTGTACAGCAGGAGGAGGCTTCCACACAGCCTTCTCTCCTCAGCCCAGACTCTCGATCTGAGCATCTCCTTCTTCCTGTTCCTCTACTTTATAGCTTCCCAATTACTGAGCCAATTCCTTCATTAGCCCAGCAACTGCCACCGAGGAGTCAGAAATATCTAACAGAAACTGGTTAATTGGTTTCAATTAACCTGTACTCTTCCCAGTGCTGCTGCAGCCTCAGTGACCAGGGTCCTATTAATAGTGCCCTGTCACAGGGACAAATGCAGACCTCCACAATGCTATTTTTCAGAGCAGAACCCACTTAAAAGGTTGCAAAAAGAGTTTTCTTTTTTATTATAACACTCTTTTAACATAATTTTAACTTGGGGGCGGAATTATCTGTTGGATTGAAAATTTTCATGCATGGTCTCCCAAAGGTAAATATTTCTGGAAATTAGAGCAAAAGCCCTCTAACTGTTTTTGCATTTGAAGCCAGTGGCAACAATATAATTTCCACTAGGAGAAAAAGTTATCTGCCTT
Source organism: Eretmochelys imbricata (assembly GCF_965152235.1). NCBI lineage: Eukaryota > Metazoa > Chordata > Testudines > Cheloniidae > Eretmochelys > Eretmochelys imbricata. The sequence goes on from NC_135574.1 coordinate 122,631,444, forward strand.
TTTTTTTGAAAGAGTTGCAGCAATAATATATAATCTTACATTTGGTGCTGAAATAATCTTTACAAAGGAGTGTGCACTTTGCTAGGCTTGCAGGAGAAATTATAAATAACAACACTCTAAGCATTGAAAAATAATTTCTGCATATGTTCAGTGGGCATTATTTAAAGAAGCCTCACTGCACATACACTCGGCCCAAGCACTGCTGCTAAAACACTCTGTAGGAGGGAGATTTAAGACGTCACACTGAAATGTGCACAGCAAGATATTCAATAAAGTAAAATAGTGGATCCTGGAACTTTTGGGATGTTTTGTAATTTTGGAACAGATTTCTGTAATATTGTGTACAGTTTCCTTTTTTATTTAAACATCTTTTTAAATTCCTTTTTCTGATCATCACTGTCAACAGTCAGCATGCAACAAAAGAAACAGGAAGGAAGGAGATTAAGGACTTGTCTTCACGTTATAAGGAACTTGAATTGCCCTTCAGTTGAGTCTCATCCACACACAAAAACCCTGAACTCAAATGGGATGGTGCTTTTAACTCAAGTTGGCTGGCCCACTGTGGCTAAAGGCTAAAGTTTGAATTAGTACAACTTGTCATTTGATAACAAAACCAATCTGTGTAGCTGGAGTACTATTTTATGGCGTGGCCCTCTTACTCAAGCTAGGCTAACCTGAGAGGAGTTAATTTGAGTGCAGATAACAAGTAAACTCTGCAGTGAAAACAACCCCTCAGGTGACTTTGGTAGAAAATACAAGGGGACATGGACAGTCTATGACGCCAGAAATTCCTACAAACCTATACCACAGACCTAAAGGAATCCAAGAGATCACATTGGTCTCTGTCACTATACTGGCTGCTAAATCCTAGCCTGTATTTTACACACTGAACAGCTCTGACAATCTACAACACCTGCCAAAAGAAATTGGCAGCTTAATTCACAGATAAAGGTCCATATCCTCTGCTGTAGCACAGCTCCTCTGCACTGCACCACTGGTGGATTCGGGTCATAGACCTGGCATATTCAGAACAGGGAGGATAAAGCCAATGCAATCATTTGATAGCATAGAGCCAGGACAGAGAGACTTCTACAGCAGCCTCCCTCTCTCATGTCTGCAGTGGATCATGGCTGGAACAAATGGGGTGTGACTGGGGTGCCCCTAGGCTACACTGATCTCCAACTATGATTTTGGCACCCTGAGGCTGTTAGCAGCCAGTGTAAATTATAGCAGGAAAAATTACACTGATGGACCAGCCCCTGTACACACAGGGCCCCACAGTCAGGAGAGTATAAAGGTGAGTGTTACGCTGCTTTCACACCAAACCCTGGTATCCTCTGTATGCACTTTGGCCAGAGGCAGAATCCTGCCCTGCTCAAGGTCTCCAAAATTTGGAACAGCCTCTATGAATCCCAGGGGGTAGAGACTGGGCAAAAGGCCAAAAGCACAGCAGCAGCAGCTTTCTTAGATTTCAGACCCTTGCACACAACAGGACATATTTGAAACAATCAAGAAAATCCAAACAACCATATGTGAATCAGTCAGAAGTGCCTGAATCATCTGCTTACCCATATATCCATCACAAACTTTGGTCAAGACAGTTTTTCCACGTACCCTGAAGCATGCGGTGCACCCCAGTGCTAAAGAAACCACTTTTCAGTGCAACTGAGCCCACCAAGTACTACCCAATATCTCATCTCCCTCTTCTGAGCAATGTAATAGAAAAGCTGGCCAACAACCACCTCCAACTACACCTGATCTCTGCCAATATCCTGTAGCCTTCCCAGCTGGATTTTAGACCAAGTGATATTGCAGAGAAATGCCACTGGTCATGCTATCTGTCCAGTTGTTTGGTTTTCTTTTTTGTGAGTGCCTTACACAATCTCAGAGACCATAGACAAAAAGCCATACTCATATTGTAGTTCTCATGAGATGCTGCTGGTGCAGCAAAATGAAAATTTATTTCATTACTTGAAAGATATATTTTTGTCACCCTGAAGGTAGTTTGTAGGAAATTTAATAACATTTTGATGAGTCATTTCTGAGTTACCTTGGGGGAAAAAATACTGAAAAATGTCTAAACTGCTGGAAAGTGCCCCTTTAAGTTCACAACCTAAACCATCAAACCACAATTTCTACAAACTTTCAAAAAATAATCACCTTTTGGCTGAGAATAAACATGATAAATTTCAGTGCAAAGGATAATTTTTCAGAAAGTCATGTATGTCCAAAAAGAGACACTTATAATGAAAGTGTTTTCTCAACCATGACTGTTGATTCCTAGTGTGTATTTAAGCAGATCCCTTATTTTGTTTGATTTCAAGCCAATACTCTGATTCAAAACCAACAGTGTTTCCAGATTTCTCTTCTATGAAATTATTTGTTTGTTTTGATAAATGTAAATAATAGTGCATGTGACAAGTCTGATAAGGACTCCACATTGACAGAAACACTGTGCCAATTTGTGTCTCTATCCTGTTTACATAACCCCCTGTTAACTTCCATGCAAGCCGACACAGCTGCAAGAAAGATACTGTACTGTTCTCCATGTATTAAAAGAGCTCATCTGACTAGATCGTTTCATTTTGGCAGTATTTCTGAAAAGCAGCTTCATGGATATTGACTTCAAAGTCAAGTTCTCAAGAAGGTTCTAATTTCAGGTGCCATAATGGAGCACTGCAAATTCTGTAATTTGCATTTTTCTGTTATGTCATTTTGTTCTCTTGCATCTGTGGGCTGACTATATAAACAGTAGTGGTGCACTTAAAATTCATAAATATATGTTAATACAATATTAGCATTGATCTTTCATTTGTATTGTGTTGTATGTAGGAGTGCAGAGCTCAGAGAGGAGTGTGTGGTTGCAATAGGGTAAATGCTGCATTAGCCCTGGTCTACACTAGGAGTTGAGATTGAATTTAGCAGCATTAAATCGATTTAACCCTGCACCCGTCCACACGACGAAGCCCTTTTTTTCGACTTAAAGGGCTCTTAAAATCGATTTCCTTACTCCACCCCCGACAAGCGGACTAGCGCTGAAATTGGCCTTGCTGGGTTGAATTTGGGGTACTGTGGACGCAATTAGACGGTATTGGCCTCCGGGAGCTATCCCAGAGTGCTCCATTGTGACCACTCTGGACAGCACTCTCAACTCAGATGCACTGGCCAGGTAGACAGGAGCCTGCGAACTTTTGAATTTCAGTTTCCTGTTTGGCCAGCGTGGCAAGCTGCAGGTGAGTGCAGAGCTCATCAACAGAGCTGACCATGCAGAGCTCATCAGCAGAGGAGACCATGATGGAGTCTCAGAATCACAAAAGAGCTCCAGCATGGACCGAACGGGAGGTATGGGATTTGATCGTTGTATGGGGAGAGGAACCTGTGCTATCAAAACTCCGTTCCAGTTTTTGAAATGCCAAAACATTTGTCAAAATCTCCCAGGGCATGAAGGACAGAGGCCATAACAGGGACCCGAAGCAGTGCCGCATGAAACTTAAGGAGCTGAGGCAAGCCTACCAGAAAACCAGAGAGGCAAACGGCCGCTCCGGGTCAGAGCCCAAAACGTGCCACTTCTATGATGAGCTGCATGCCATTTTAGGGGGTTCAGCCACCACTACGCCAGCCGTGTTGTTTGACTCCTTCAATGGAGATGGAGGCAACACGGAAGCAGGTTTTGGGGATGAGGAAGATGATGATGATGAGCTTGTAGATAGCTCACAGCAAGCAAGCGGAGAAACCGGTTTTCCCGACAGCCAGGAACTGTTTCTCACCCTGGACCTGGAGCCAGTACTCCCCAAACCCACCCAAGGCTGCCTCCTAGACACGCCAGGTGGAGAAGGGACCTCTGGTGAGTGTACTTTTTAAAATAGTATACATGGTTTAAAAGCAAGCATGTTTAATGATTAATTTGCCCTGGCATTCACGGCTCTCCTGGATGTACTCCCAAAGCCTTTGCAAAAGGTTTCTGGACAGGGCAGCCTTATTCCGTCCACCATGGTAGGACACTGTACCAGGCCAGTAGCACGTACTCGGGAATCACTGTAGAACAAAGCATTGCAGTGTATGTTTTCTGGCATTCAAACAACATCCATTCTTTATCTCTCTGTGTTATCCTCAGGAAAGTGATATTATTCATGGTCACCTGGTTGAAATAGGGTGCTTTTCTTAAAGGGACATTCAGAGGTGCCCATTCCTGCTGGGCTGTTTGCTTGTGGCTGAACAGAAATGTTCCCTGCTGTTAGCCACGGGGAGAGGGGAGGGGCTAGCCACGTGGTGGGAGAAGGCAAAATGCAACCTTGAAATGAAAGCACATGTGCTCTGTATGTAATGTTAACAGCAAGGTTTCCCGTGAAAAAGTGTACCCACTGTTCTATAAAATGTGTCTTTTTAAATACCACTGTCCATTTTTTTTTCCTCCACCAGCTGCATGTGTTTCAAGGATCACAGGATCTTCTCCTTCCCACAGGCTAGTGAAGATTAGAAGGCGAAAAAAATGCACTCGCGATGAAATGTTCTCTGAGCTCATGCTGTCCTCCCACACTCACAGAGCACAGACGAATGCATGGAGGCAGACAATGTCAGAGTGCAGGAAAGCACAAAATGACCGGGAGGAGAGGTGGCGGGCCGAAGAGAGTAAGTGGCAGGCTGACGAGAGTAAGTGGCGGGCTGAAGAGACGGCTGAAGCTGAAAGGTGGCGGCAGCGTGATGAGAGGAGGCAGGATTCAATGCTGAGGCTGCTGGAGGATCATACTAATATGCACCAGCATATGGCTGAGCTGCAGGAAAGACAGCTGGAGCACAGACCGCTGCTACAGCCCCTGTGTACCAAACGCCCATCTCCCCAAGTTCCATAGCCTCCTCACCCAGACGCCCAAGAACACAGTGGGGGGGCCTCTGGCCACCCAGCCACTCCACCCCAGAGGATTGCCCAAGCAACAGAAGGCTGGCATTCAATAAGTTTTAAAGTTTTAAACTTTTAAAGTGCTGTGTGGCCTTGTCCTTCCCTCCTCCACCACCCCTCCCGGTGCTTCTCTCCTCCGGGCTACCTTGGCAGTTATCCCCCTATTTGTGTGATGAATTAATAAAGAATGCATGAATGTGAAGCAACAATGACTTTATTGCCTCTGCAAGCGGTGATCGAAGGGAGGATGGGAGGGTGGTTAGCTTACAGGGAAGTAGAGTGAACCAAGGGGCGGGGGTTTCATCAAGGAGAAACAAACAGAACTTTCACACCGTAGCCTGGCCAGTCATGAAACTGGTTTTCAAAGCTTCTCTGATGCACACCATGCCCTCCTGTGCTCTTCTAACCGCCCTGGTGTCTGGCTACGCGTAATCAGTGGCCAGGTGATTTGCCTCAACCTCCCATATCGCCATAAATGTCTCCCCCTTACTTTCACAGATATTGTAGAGCGCACAGCAAGCAGTAACAACAGTGGGAATATTGGTTTCGCTGAGGTCTAACCGAGCCAGTAAACAGTGCCAGCACGCTTTTAAACATCCAAATGCACATTCTACCACCATTCTGCACTTGCTCAGCCTGTAGTTGAACAGCTCCTGACTACTGTCCAGGTTGCCTGTGTATGGCTTCATGAGCCATGGCATTAAGGGGTAGGCTGGGTCCCCAAGGATAACTATTGGCATTTCCACATCCCCAACCGTTATTTTCTGGTCTGGGAATAAAGTCCCTTCCTGCAGCTTTTGAAACAGACTAGAGTTCCTCACGATGCAAGCGTCATGTACCTTTCCCGGCCATCCCACGTTGATGTTGGTGAAACATCCCTTGTGATCCACCAGTGCTTGCAGCACTATTGAAAAGTACCCCTTGCGGTTTATGTACTCGCCGGCTTGGTGCTCCGGTGCCAAGATAGGGATATGGTTTCTGTCTATGGCCCCACCACAGTTGGGGAATCCCACTGCAGCAAAGCCATCCACTATGACCTGCACATTTCCCAGGGTCACTACCCTTGATATCAGCCGATCTTTGATTGCGTTGGCTACTTGCATCACAGCAGCCCCCACAGTAGATTTGCCCACTCCAAATTGATTCCCGACTGACCGGTAGCTGTCTGGCATTGCAAGCTTCCACAGGGCTATTGTCACTCGCTTCTCAACTGTGAGGGCTGCTCTCATCTTGGTATTCATGCGCTTCAGGGCAGGGGAAAGCAAGTCACAAAGTTCTATGAAAGTGCCCTTATGCATGTGAAAGTTTCGCAGCCCCTGGAAATCGTCCCAGACCTGCAACACTATGCGGTCCCACCAGTCTGTACTTGTTTCCCGGGCCCAGAATCGGCATTCCACCACATGAACCTGCCCCATTAGCACCATGATGCCCGCATTGCCAGGGCCCGTGCTTTGAGAGAAGTCTGTGTCCATGTCTTCATCACTCTCGTCACCGTGCTGACATCGCCTACTCGCCTGGTTTCGCTTTGCCAGGTTCTGGTGCTGCATATACTGCTGGATAATGCGTGTGGTGTTTAATGTGCTCCTTATTGCCTACGTGATCTGAGCGGGATCCATGCTTGCTGTGGTATGGCGTCTGCACAGAAAAAAGGCGTGGAACGATTGTCTGCCATTGCTCTGATGGAGGGAGGGGCAACTGACAACATGGCTTACAGGGTTGGCTTACAAGGAACTAAAATCAACAAAGGGGGTGGCTTTACATCAAGGAGAAACAAAAACAACTGTCACACAGAATGGCCCCCTCAAGGATTGAACTCAAAACCCTGGGTTTAGCAGGCCAATGCTCAACCCACTAAGCTATCCCTCCCTCTGGTATGTCAGGCAGGACTTAATCTCCTTTAAAGTTTTCAAGGTGCCCCTGACAGACCTCACCAAAATGACTGTCGGCCGTTGATTTCACGGAGGGAGGGAGGGAGGTAGCAAATGAATACAAAACAAATCTGGTCTATTTTTTGTTTTGATCCACTCCATCTATCTTTTACATCTTTGGCTGGCAGCAGACGGTGCAGTAGAACTGCAAGCCATCCACATTCCTGGCTACTTGGCAGAAGATGGTGCAATAGGACTCCTAGCCATCCTCATCTCCTCCCTGCTCACCATAAGATGGTACAATAAGACTGCCTGCAGGACTAAAGAGAATGACCTGGTCGAGTCACTCCTAATTTAGTCCCTGCACCCATGTCTGCCCAGGTGCTCCTGACCGACCTTACTGAGGCATTCAGGAGCACCTCGGACACGATGACTATGGTTTTCAGTCCTATTGCACCGTCTGCTGCCACAAGGCAATGGGTTGCTGCTGCTGTGTAGCAATGCAGTACCCCGTCTGTCAGCACCCAGTAGACATACGGTGACAGTGAGCTGAGCGGGCTCCATGCTTGCCGTGGTATGGCGTCTGCACAGGTAACTCAGGAAAAAAGGCACAAAATGATTGTCTGCCGTTGCTTTCACGGAGGCAGGGCCTGATGACATGTACCCAGAATCGCCAGCGACAATGTTTTTTGCCCCATCAGGCATTGGGATCTCAACCCAGAATTCCAATGGGAGGCGGAGACTGCGGGAACTGTGGGATAGCTACCCACAGTGCAACACTCCGGAAGTCAATGCTAGCCTCGGTACTGTGGAAGCACTCCGCCGAGTTAATGAACTTAATGCACTTAGAGCATTTTGTGTGGGGACACACACAATCGACTATATAAAAATGATTTCTAAAAAAACAACAACTATAAATTCAACCTAATTGCATAGTGTAGACATACCCTTAGTAATAGCTCAAAAGTGACAAAAAAGAGTACACAGTACTTTCAAGTGTAGTGACCCCTGTATTGTTAACTCTTTAAGCACCTTCTTGTGAATTTCCCTTGTTTCAGCTTCAGAAACATTCTCCCTAGATCATGAACACTTACATTGACAAATTCTAACACACATTAATATTAGAAAGCCTAACAAAGCTAACTTTTTTTACTTTGATGGAAGACAGGGTTGACTACAACAACCTCCATGCCTATTGAAAAGATTATTCTGTCTCTTACTCTATTAACATACTTTGATTCTTCTTTGAATCTTAATTTTCTTCTCTTAAACTTTCGAGTTGGCTTTTTATTTTCCTCTGACTTTATTATTTATGATTTTTCTTTGTTGCGCTTTCCACACCCTCTGACTCCAAATTCCCCTGAGAGGCTGAGCCACAATTCAAGCATTTCTTGGACAAAATGATCAGACTCTTCTGCATTACAAGATCTGTTAATGGCAGCTGTAAAGCTCCCATTCCAGCTTTTGCTCTTCACCATGTGAGATCCAGTTCTTTTAAAAGAAAACCCACACGTCTTGTCTCCAACAACAGCAGTTTGCAAGCTCTCCAGAAAGCTGGACATTTAAAAACCCATTTTAAGACCAAAATCTTTGGAGGGAGACGAATTTGTGTCCAAACCATGAGCTATCTTTGCTTTCATCTGTCACAAGTTCCACACTTTTAGAAGATTTGAGATTACTGGATTCAGGTTGCTTGACTGGTATCAAATTTCCGCACTTTTTATTCTGACTGATCTGTTACATTTGCTGCTGAATCAGTTACTCAGCTATGATTATAATCCTCAGCAAATGTATTAGGATGTGGTGGCAGAGGATGAGAAACATCATTCTCAACATTGCCATAGTTAGACATATCTTTTTCCGGTTCTTTTAAACTACATATTATTTCCAGCTACATTGAAGATCAATGTGATGGCACATATTGTCACTTCTTATAACATGAATGGAATTCATCTTCTCAGGCCGGAAACATTTTCCTGGAACATTGAGGTGCCTTCACATATCTAAACATCTGTAAGAAGTTTTCTACTCTTTATTACTCCTCCACAATATCTGGTGTTTAAATTGCTCAGGTTTTCTGCTGTTTCTTTCTGGTTTTTTTCTTTACCTCCTCACTCCCACATTAGTATCTTTGCGTTCCCCTTCAATAGTCTCAAGGGGTTGCTCAGGGTTCCCAGTAAACGTTGCAAACAATTTGTGAAGAAACATGTAGACCTGATGTCATCTGCCTTATCTCACATAAAATAGAAGAGGAAGTTTTCTTTATATTCATTGCTCGTATTTGTTTTTTGGTCTGTATAGCATTGCCAACCCCAACCCTACGCAAATCATGAGCCAGGCCCCCCCAAAATAATGAAATTGGTTTCAAAATCAGAAGACTGTTAAAATAATAAAATCTCCATTCTTTTTATTTGCTTTCTGGCTTCTAATCCTTGGGTCATGTTTTCTATGACACCCTGAGAGCTGGAAACTTACTTAAAAATGAAAGCTGAGAATCTCATGAAATCACATGACTCCAGGAGCTGGGGCTTTAAGAAAAACTGCAAAAATTGTGACAGTTGGCAACACTGCCTACAGCCCTGTTTCTCATCAACGCCTTCTCTTAAAGGGATTTATTTCTCTCTACTTTGCCTGCTTTTCTTTATGCCTCTTCCCTCATCTGTGGCATTTCCTGCCTTCACTCCCCTTCTCAGAAGCTTAGTTTCTCTCTCTCCCTTTTCTGTACTTTTCAGGATAGCATGTTGTGGGGGCTACTTCAGTTCTTGGGGTGATTTAAATGGGAAATGTGGGCAACGAGCACCTTGCAGGATAGGGCCCTGAGAGCCAGAGGATGACATCTGGTCTCCAATTAAGTCAATGGGAATTTTGCCACTGACTTCAGTGGAGCCAGGATGTCACAAACAGAGAGAGATAACTATTCTCCTAAATGCTAGCCAAGCTTCTGTGATCTTTATTGGCTATTGTGACAAAGTTCCTGCTCTACCTTGGTGGGTCTTGCGCTTATTGGCGGATTTGCTCTCCTTGAAGTTTCACGGCAGCCTTCAGCTTGGCCGTTTTTCTGAACCCACAGTCCAGGTCGACTCCTCCTGTGTCTGACCAGGAGTTGGGAGGATTTGGGGGGAACCCGGGCGCGCCCTCTACTCCGGGTTCCAGCCCAGGGCCCTGTGGAATGCAGCTGTCTAGAGTGCCTCCTGGAACAGCTGTGTGACAGCTACAACTCCCTGGGCGACTTCCTCATGGCCTCCTCCCAACACCTTCTTTATCCTCACCATAGGGCCTTCCTCCTGGTGTCTGATAATGCTTGTACACTTCAGTCCTCCAACAGTCCACGTTCTCACTCTCAGTTCCTCTTGCTCCCAGCTCCTCACACGCACACCACAAACTGAAGTGAGCTCCTTTTTAAAACCCAGGTGCCCTGATTAGCCTGGCTTAATTGATTCTAGCAGCTTCTTGATTGGCTGCAGGTGTTCTAATCAGCCTGTCTTAATTGTCTCCAGAAGGTTCCTGATTGTTCTGGAACCTTCCCTGTTCCCTTACCCAGGGAAAAGGGATCTACTTCGCCTGGGGCTAATATATCTGCCTTCTATTACTCTCCTATAGCCATCTGGCCTGACCCTGTCACACTATGCACTCCCAGACTATTAGTGATGAAAAATACTGAAAGCTTCCCCACTCAGAACAATGTCATGGTTTCTGAAACAGCCATGTCTATTTATCTGTACAGGCATTTACATCATGCCCATTCCTGTGGTATCATCTCACTGCAGAACTGTTCAAAAACGTAAGACACCTCTTCTTAATAGCGGAGGCTCTTTAGAAATTATTTCAAACAGAAACTGAAGGAAAATTCAGTACAGTAGACTTACCAAGTGAAAACTTGAATTTCAAATCATGTGGCAAAATTTATTACAATAAGATCGACAGCAATTCTTTTTTTATTTCCAGCACTCCGATGACAAACATTCTCTTCAATTAGTGCAATGATTTCACTGTTGCCTGATTCAGTAGGAAATCAGTTATCATACAAAAAATAATTGTACTTTTAGGAAATGTCCTTGCCATTCTCATTTTCTGTTTTGAAAGCTTCATTGGGTTTGTCCTTTGGAATTGTTCTGTTGTTCTTGACATCTTCATGGCATCTTTGTATTTTGTATGTTGGATGTATATTCTCCAGTTGATACTGATGTTTAATAGGAGTCATGAACTGCTGCTGGGAAGGGCAAAACTATTTTGACAAGAGCTCTCTACAGAAGAGGCAGAATGTATGTGCGGGAAAAACAGGCAAGTCTTTTGGAAACAATGTCTGTACAGTTTTGCATCACTCAAGACAATATCTCCCATTGACAGATGTTCATTCCTTGTTTGCTTAGTTTTCCTATTCTTCCTAATATAGTCACAGAGCTACGCTGAAGATTTTTGCATATAATCTAATCTTCCTCTGACCAAAAATCCATGAAAACACTCCAGAATCATCCATGCAAATATGTCACCACTGGAGGTATTGCAGCAAAAGCTGACACGTGTTCATTGACAGAAAAGTTATACTAACCTTATTCAGCCTCCTTTTAATTATCACATCTTTCTTAGAAACACATTCAAATGTGAGTAACAACATATGAAAATACAAATTCAAATAGAAGATTTGTCTGGTTGGATTCTACTCTTGAAATTCAGACCTACAGATGCAGGCTGAGCAGGCAATTCATAAAAATTCAGCTGCATTGTTTCTACTGATTCTGTTTGTTTTCTCCTTTTTTAAAAGTGCTCATTTGTACTAAACTTTTTTGAAGACGTTTATGAACCACCTGTTCCTACCATGTCACAGACTAGATATAAGAAAATGATCACCTTGTGACAATCCTTTCAAAGAGTGAACAAGTTCTATGACCTTGGCTCTAAACCTCTATTGATTTAGACACCTATGCTACCTATGTGGATCTGAAAATTTTTCATTTATTGAAATGCAACACTATCATTTTTGTGGTCACTTTTTATACCACCTTAATCTGTAATTTAACTTATTTATTTGATTTTTATCAAATTTGATTAACTAAACTAATCACTGTGGAGAACAGGGCAGATTCAAACTAAAAATTGTCATTGTGACTTTGTAATAGGCAACTTAATACCCTCTTTTCTTCTAGCAAAATACTGCAGTAACGCATGTTTAGAATGCATTACCTAGCTCTCCTTCTACTGAAGTCAATGAGATTTTACCCTTAACTTCAGTTGCAGAAGTTAGGCCAATGTTGAGTGCTTTGGAAAATTCCCTCTCTCTCTACACACACCCACCCTCATGAAATCCATATATATCTAATTACATGATTGTCTGGCGTGGTATAAGGGCTTGACCCAAATCCCATTAAAGTCAATAGAAAGGTTTCCATTTACATCAGCAGATGTTGGATCAGTCCCTCCACAGATATGTGAGAACTTAGTATCAATAAGGAATCCAGGAGCAATCTCAAACTGCCTAGTGAATTGACCAATTATATTAGATATATTATGACTGCAGCAACTTTAATCAATACAACAAAATGATTTTGTGCATAATTGTATATAAAATAAGTGAGATAGATCATTATTTGATGTGTAAGAAATCTGACATTACTAGGTTGCTAATTAAGTAACATAAACCTTGTAGAAGCAACATGTGGTACAAATTCATACCAGTCCCAGCTACTGTCACAAAAGCTTCTCAATGCAAAAAAGCCCAATAATCTGTGTATAAATCATTTGCTTCTCAACTAGATGGCTCAAACTACTGCAGTACTAAAACGGATTTAAAACTGAACTTTTATCTGGTTGAGCAATTCAAAGATTTGAAACCAAGGTGTCAATGAAGTTGAGTCAGCTGAGCAGGTGTGAAGGACTTAGACAATCAAAGAGACTCACCTGCTACATTTCAATAGACCATGAAGCTTGCAGCTGAATCAACAAGGATGAAAGTGGGACATCAGGACAACAGGAAGCTGTCCCTGTTCCCTGTGTAACAAGGAATCTCTTGTATTCCTTATACCAGTGTTTTTCAAAGTTCAGGTCGCGATCCAATACTGGCATGTAAGGCACTGGGTCGCCTTGCTCAGCACCCAGGAACCCTAGCGGCTCTGGTCAGCACCGCCGACTGGGATGTTAATAGTCCCATTGGTGGTGCTGCCCAGCTAAGCCAGGCTAGTGCCTACCTGTTCCAACACTGCGCTGTGCCTGGAAGCGGCCAGCCACGGGTCCGGATTCTAGGCAGGGGAGCCATGGGGCTCCACACACTGCCCCTGCCCTGACAGGGCGGTGCCTGTGGGAGAGAGTCATGCGGAGCTGCTTGCACGCTTTTTCCTAGGAGCCAGACCTGAAGCTGACCAGGAGCTGCTGGAGGAAAGCCCACACCCCAAATGCTTGCCCTAGCCCTGAGGCCCCCCACAACCCAAAGCCCCTCCTGGACCCCAAACCCCACATCCCCAGCCCCACCCCAGATCCTGCACCTCCAGCCCAGAGCCCTGATCCCCTCCTGCACCCCAACCCCCTACTCCAGCTTAGAGCCCCCTCCCACCCAGAACCCCTTATTCCTGGTCCCACCCCGCAGCCCTCACCTCAACCATCTGCCCCAGCCCTGATCCCCTCCCACACACCAAACCCCTCATCCCCAGCTCTTTTGGGTCGTGGGCATCAACAATTTTCTTCAACTGGGTCCCCAGAAAAAAAGTTTGAAAACTACGGTGTTATACTGATTGTAATTCATGGGGTTTCCCCTCCTGCCTGTCCTCCATTCACCACAGTTTGAAAGCAAATTGGGAACTAAAGCTCTATAACCAGTATAATCCCTTCCTTCGAGTTCATAATGGAAAACCTAAGTTGTTTATCTTAAATATCAGAGATAAAAGAAGTGAAGCCACAGAGAGTCATTCTATATTATACTCCTCTCCCTTCAGTTTAGAATTCATGTATTATCATTTTATTAGCATAAGGTAGATTTTTGCAGGACTTGCTCGTTTTATCCAAGAATAACACCAGATTTCACAGTGTTGGTGTACAATCATGTAAATTGTTGCCTTTGTCCTCATTACTGAAAGTAAAATGCTGATCACATCTATTATTTTTCTGATTAGAGAAATAAATAGATCATGTTTTACCAAATATCAATAAATCTAATTCAACAGACACTTATCGGACATCAAAATGCTCGGATTAGAAATTGCTTACTACAGAACAACATTAAGAATTTCCAGTAGTTTGGTTATATGCAGATAAAATAAATAGTATCTAAAAGTAGTCTTAATCCTCATGGTCAGAACTGAGTTTCCTATTTGCAAGGGAAAGGTGGGGGGGAACCAGCTATTATTCAGGGGAGGTGAGAAGCCCATCAGTGTTTTCATGCTGAATTATAAAACGTTAGGCATATTCTTCTGCACGAATGTCTGGGGAAAAGCTGGTTCTTACAGCACTCTGCTGAATTTTGGCCCCAAGCCCCCAGGTGTTTCAGTCTATATTAATGGCAACTATATGACCATTGCCAAAGTACCAGTGAAAAGCTAAATGCTGATATACTTAGGCACAAAAAGGCCAGGGAGAAAACAGAAACAAACTAACACTCCACACACGGCTCCAGTTAAAAACTGGATTAGTCAGCATCCAACCTTACATTGATATAATGGAAGTGATTTTATTTGTTTTCTGGGTGGACAGTACAACTTGACATCTTTGGGAATACCTCTCAAATGCTAGTTTCTTCCCTGACTACTTTTGGGGTGAAACATTCAAATAAACATAAGATACACACAAGGGAAGCATTAGCACGGTTCCATTGCACCCACAGAAATCATGAAACCAAGGATGCAAAAACAGGAAAAAACATACTTCCCCTGGACCAATGCAGAGAGGAGACTCCAGAGGCCTGGGAGTGGTAGAGAGCAAGCCCACCCTGCACTCACCCTGCAGCGCAGCACAGTGACCCCATGGAGCAGCCGGAGTGGGGGAGCCAGGCCCAGCCCCACAGAATGGGAGCCACTGCTGCAGGGTGAATCTGGGGCAAGCATGCTTTGCAGCACCTCTGGCTCTCAGACTCGCCCCAATATCGGTCCAGGATTAGAGCTAAAGTGCTATAGGGGAGATGTGACGGTGTGTATGAACTCCACACTGGTGAAGTAAGGAGCAGCTCTGGGCCCATACCCCTGACCAGCCACCCTTGCTGGTCATGCTGAGGACGAGGCTCAGTGGAGGCTGAGCTCAAAAAGGAGCAGTTCAGTCTGGGTGGATGGAGAGCAGTTGTGTTGCAGGCTCCCGCCGAGAGGACACCAAGGCCCCATGTGGCTGGGCGCAGCCCTCAAGCCAAGTCGCCACAGGCCTTTTCAATTGCAGAGACTGGCAACAGTGAGCTGCAACTGTGAGATGAAGACCCTTTGGAGCATGGACAGAGAGAACTCCAGAAGGGACTCAGAGGAGAATCAGTGACACCAACAGAGGAACTGAAGCCGGGGTAGGAAGTGGCTCAAGGAGCAGGTGAAGGGGTGCCCATCCCCTGGGCTGCACGCTTTTGATTTACTGCTTCATTGAGTCCTAGGTTGGAACCCAGTGGGGTAGGGAGGGCCCAGGTTCCCCTACCCCTGGCCAGTGATCCTCACCATTGGGTGGTACAGTCATTGACTCTAGCTGGTAGGTGAAGCAGCCATTGACTCTCACCACTAAGTAATACAACCACTGAGCCTCACCACTAAACAAAGTGGCCACTGACTCTTGCCACTGGGTGATACAGCCATTGGCTCAAGCTATTGGGCGATACGGCTAGTGATTCTCGTCATTGGGTGGTACTGCTACTGACTCTAGCCGCTAGGCAAAGCAGCTATTGACTCTCACCACTGGGCAATACAGCTGTTGACTCTTGCCACTGGCGGTACAACCACTGACTGTAGCCGCTAAGTGAAGTGGCCATTGACTCTGGCCACTGAGCAATACGACCATTAGACTCCTGCCACTACACAACGTAACTCAGTGTATTACCACCAGGAATACTACCGGGACCAGACCTGAACCACCGCATCAGGAGACTGCTGCTGAGGGTGCTTGGTGCCTCCTCAGCAGTTTAGTATAGTGCACCCATTGAATCAGAAGGCTACCCACATCCCTGGATACACAACTTACCCTTTTGTCACGGGCATTCTTCAGAAAAGAGAGTGCAATTTTAGGATTGTTGAACATAATATTTTGTCTATATGGATTCATGAATCTCTATACAGTCTTGAAATATTTAAGTATTTTTTCATAGTTTATTGAAACTATTCTTCTTCCCACTGCACTATACAATATAATTCCCCAAAGTAAGTGATAATAGAAACAATTATGACTGTCTATAAACAAAAAATTTGCACAAAAAGTACTGAAAATGTGAAGATGGTACAATAAACTACTATATATAGGAAAGTGAATTAATTCCTGCTTTACGTGCGAATGTCAACACCGTCTTAATGCCTGAGTTACTATAGAGCTACTGCAATATCAAAGCCATTTGTCATCTGACATTTTAAATCCATTTGTTAAAAAAAATCATGTAAACAAATGCACATCACATATAGCTTATATTGCCCATTCATTTAACCACAAAATGAACACTTTTCTTGTATTTAGTATATTTATCTGAAGATCGAAAAGTTTGTTCAAAGGTGAGTCAAAGGTGAGTCATACTGAAGTCAAACCTGAAAATATGTCAGGTTGCCTCCGCAACTGGGAAGCAACAGCCCATGACAGAGCAAGGTGGAGGCAGATTTGTCATGTCACCATTAACTGCTTTAATGCAAGGCACATTAACACCTTATGTGAAAAATGTGATCAGCGCAAAGCAAGGAGACAACACCTTGCAATGATTATGGACAGTCTTGTCTGTAGAATGCACAACCATGTTTATGACTCTGCATATATGTATTCACCCGTAATGTCTGATGAATCCTTGTATGTTAACATCAATGTCAGACTCCATTACTATTATAAAGGTGAGTACTGCTATAGAATTGTCTACATTTACATGTTTTATTTTACTCAGTGTGTCCTTCGTGTTTGTATGATGGGGTGTACAACCCCACACTGTCCCCAAAGGCGTTAAAGGACAATAATGGGCCCACGTAGCCTTACCCCTGCAGGCCTGCAAAAATGCTCCAACTGGGCAGGAATCTTTAAAAGGAGCCACTCAACTCAGAAGGGGAAAGGCTGGGGAGAAGACTGACCTACCCTGAAGTGACACTAGAGGAGGTTTTGGAATTAATTGAGAAACTTAACAGTAACAAGTCACCGGGACCAGATGGCATTCACCTAAGCGTTCTGAAAGAACTCAAATGTGAAATTGCAGAACTATTAACTATGATTTGTAACGTGTCCTTTGAATCAGCTACTGTACCCAATGACTGGAAGATAACTAATGTAATGCCAAGTGATCCTGGCAATTACAGACCAGTGAGTCTAACGTCAGTACTGGGCAAATTAGTTGAAACAATACTAAACAATAAAATTGTCAGACACATTGAACGTAAATTGTTGCGCAAAAGTCAACATGGTTTCTGTAAAGGGAAATCATGTCTTACTAATCTACTAGAGTTCTTTGAAGGGGTGAACAAACATGTGGACAAGGTGGATCCAGTGGACATAGTGTACTTAGATTTCCAGAAAGCCTTTGACAAGGTCCCTCACCAAAGGCTCTTACGTAAATTGTCATGGGATAAGAGGGAAGATCCTTTCATGGATTGAAAACTGGTTAAAAGACAGGGAACAAAGGGTAGGAATAAATGGTAAATTTTCAGAATAGAGAGGGGTAACTAGTGGTGTTCCCCAAGGGTCAGTCCTAGGACCAATCCTATTCAACCTATTCATAAATGATCTGGAGAAAGGGGTAAACAGCAAGGTGGCAAAGTTTGCAGATGATACTAAACTGCTCAAGATAGTTAGGACCAAAGCAGACTGTGAAGAACTTCAAAAAGATCTCACAAAACTAAGTGATTGGGCAACAAAATGGCAAATGAAATTTAATGTGGATAAATGTAAAGTTATGCACATTGGAAAAAATAACCCCAACTATATGTACAATATGATGGGGGGGCTAATTTAGCTACAACTAATCAGGAGAAAGATCTTGGAGTCATCGTGGATAGTTCTCTGAAGACGTCCATGCAGTGTGCAGCAGCAGTCAAAAAAGCAAACGGGATGTTAGGAATCATTAAAAAAGGGATAGAGAATAAGACGGAGAATATCTTATTGCCCTTATATAAATCCACGGTACGCCCACATCTTGAATACTGAGTACAGATGTGGTCCCCTCATCTCAAAAAAGATGTACTGGCATTAGAAAAGGTTCAGAAAAGGGCAACTAAAATGATCAGGGGTTTGGAACGGGTCCCATATGAGGAAAGATAAAAGAGGCTGGGATTTTTCAGCTTGGAAAAGAGGAGACTAAGTGGGGATATGATAGAGGTATATAAAATCATGAGTGGTGTGATGAAAGTGAATAAAGAAAAGTTATTTGCTTGTTCCCATAATATAAGAACTAGGGGCCACCAAATGAAATTAATGGGTAGCAGGTTTAAAATAAATAAAAGGAAGTTCTACTTCACTCAGTGCACAGTCAACCTGTGGAACTCCTTGCCTGAGGAGGTTCTGAAGGCTAGGACTATAACAGGGTTTAAAAGAGAACTGGATAAATTCATGGAGGTTAAGTCCATTAATGGCTATTAGCCAGGATGGGTAAGGAATGGTGTCCCTAGCATCTGTTTGTCAGAGGGTAGAGATGGATGGCAGGAGATCATTACTGTTAGGTTTACTCCCTCTGGGGCACCTGGCATTGGCCACTGTCGGCAGACAGGATACTGGGCTTGATGGACCTTTGGTCTGACCCAATATGGCCATTCTTATGTTCTTATGTAAGGAAGAAGACTGCCTGCAGAGCCAACTTGGGGCTGGAGGTTTAATTATCTTATCTTATATAGGCCTTGGAGACACTGGGGGAAACAGATGGTAGGAAGTGACTAAGTGTGATAGTCTGTACCGCAGTGTTCACCCCTTTTACAAGACTATGATAAATTTTGTAGAAAGTATGTCTTGTGAGATATCACCCCAGGTTGGAGAATTGAGGGGACGCAGTTGTTCAAAAGTCCATACTGTACCCTGGATAATATCACAGTGGCGCAGTGAGCAGGGTGTATACACAGCTTGTTATTTTAAGTGAAGTTTATACTTTAAGCACTGGTACAGTGATTTTAAGTGTGTCTCAAGTGTGGTGGCTGAAGACAGTCAAAGAAGGGAGTTACAGTTTGTTGTTTTCTGTTTGCTTATTTCAGGTAAGGGAAATAGAAACAATAAGGCATAAAAATAAACAGCAGTGACACAACTGCAAAATCAGAGCTGGCCAGATTGGACGCAGCAGAAGAAGAGAGAGAACGCCAATACCAGGTGTCAGAGTAGCAGCCATGGTAGTCTGTATTCGCAAAAAAAGAAAAGGAGTACTTGTGGCACCTTAGAGACTAACCAATTTATTTGAGCATAAGCTTTCATGAGCTACAGCTCACTTCATCGGGTGTGGCAGGCAGAAATGAGACTCAAAGAAACACTGGAAGCTGAAAAACAAAAAGAAGAAAGAGGAAAAGCTGTCCATAAAAAAGCCAGGGAAGCTGAAGAGGTCACCCATAGGAGAGCCATGGAGCTGAGACAACAAGAAGCTGAAGCCCATAAGTGAGCCAAGGAGTTGAGGGACAGAGAAGCTGAGAAATTGTTAGAAAAACATGGAAAGATCCCAGAGTCACCAACATCTCTCTCCACTCGAGGTATCCTCAGCTGGGAACAGCTATGCCCTGCATACAAATAGACAGATTGCAGTGAGGAACACTTCTGAAAAACTATGTGAAGTTCATAAGATTCCTGAGGGCAAGAAAGTCCCCACACTGATTGCAAAACTGTCTGGTAAAGCTCAGAATGTATTTCATGAAATGCCAATTCGGGAAGCTTTTATATGTTTGGAATTTAAGAAAGCCATTTTACAAAGGTTCCAAATTACTCCTGAGATATATAGGGTAAAAGTTAGAAATCTTAAAAGGAGTGCTGGGATGCATCATAGTGACTATGTTTATAAGATGTGTTACCTAATAAGAAAATGGGTAAAAGGAAAAGGTGTCGAAAATTATGACCAACTGCTTGATCTAATTGCTAAGTTCACATATTTTTGGGTATACGCACTGATGATGTAAAAAAAAAAAATCTGTGGGATAAATCTGTAAAATCGGTAGCAGAGATGGCTACACTGGCTGATGCCTTTGAGCAAGCCCAGATGTTCCTTGAGTGCAAGCCACAGAAGAAGGGGTGCAAACCCAAGTGAAAAGGAGGGATCCTGTTTTACTGCTGGGAAAAAGGAGAGTGGCTAGGAGCCTAGGCATTCACCCCTTTCCCCCAATTGTTCCTCTCCTCAAAAATCCCATCAGAAACCTCCTGTGACCTTTTCTTGTCCCAAAAAGGTGTTACTAGTGTAACTCCACTAAGCACCTGAGAAATCAGTGCCCTAAGCTGAAAGAAACTAAGTCCCATCCAGTCCATGTTAATGCAACTATCATTAACACAGAAGCCCCAGAGGCACCTACAGTTTATCTAACAAGTTTTGTGAGGGCTGGCCCTGCAGAGCCCAATATGGGATTTGTTAAGGTTGTCAAGATCAGTAACAGAGAGTGCATAGGGTGGAGAGACTCAGGTATGCAGATTTCTCTGGTTAAGCAGAGTGTGGTCCAAGACACTGACATGTTACCTGACCGAATGGCAGAGCTTGTGGTAGTGGGACAATCTAGAATGCCAGTGCCTTTAGCTAAAGTGCATGAGTGGAAAGGTTTAGAAAGTAATGTGACTGTAGAGATGGTGGACAATATCCCTGCTGAAATGCTTGTTGGAATGATTCTTTTTGTGTGGGTACGACTGTTAATATGGTAACCCTCAGCAAAAGGGAATATTGTTTTGGGATCCCGGGGGCAGTGGTTAAATCCCAGAAACTGCTGAGGGAGATAGAATAAGTCTTTTTGACTCCTCTGTGGCAGAAGGAACGAGAGTGTCTCCAGGTATGGAAAGGGCTGAGTCTAATTCCTGCACAGCAGTCAAAGGCAACACACCCTCAGGGCCAGGGGTGGGGGACATGACCCCTGTGACTGAAGAAACTGTCCCAATTGTCAGCTGCCAGTGTTTTGCAGTTGAACAAAGGGCACACCCCATTCTAGAGAGCATAAGGAAGTATGTCCTAGAGGGAGTCCCAGGAAAGGAAAATGGGGAGAGGTTTTTTGAAGAAGATGGGAGATTGTATAGGGAGGTTCCTGTGGGAAAGAACAAAAGCCAGGGGCAGCAGCAGGGGGAATTAATGTTGTTAGCGCATGACTGTCCTTTTGCTGGTCACTTCGGGGCACAGAGAACTTATGACAGGCTGAAGAAAAATTTCTACTGGCCAGGAATACAGAATAA
The DNA here is from genome assembly GCF_965152235.1 of Eretmochelys imbricata. Classification (NCBI taxonomy): domain Eukaryota; kingdom Metazoa; phylum Chordata; order Testudines; family Cheloniidae; genus Eretmochelys; species Eretmochelys imbricata. The sequence continues at coordinate 122,652,663 of NC_135574.1, forward strand.
TGTGAGGAATTTTTGCAAGTCTTGTGAATTATGTCAAAAAAGGAAAAGACCAGCAGGGCCCAGAAAGTTCCTCTATGCCCCTTGCCTGTAATACCGGAAGATGTTCTAATGATAGCAATGGCTACCCCATTTGATCTCCTCTCTGGAAGGAAAGTGAGGGGACCCCTAGATCTCATCAGAGACTTCAGGGAAGGGAACATTGAAGTGAAGAAGGAGTCATTGATGGAATATGTACAGAGGTTCAGAAAAGAGTTAAAGTACTTGATGGTATTGTTTAAACTAATCTAAAAGACAAATCCAAACAAAATCTGTGGTATAAAAATACATGTAAATGCTCTTTTGTAATAGGAGACTTGGTGTTAGCGTTAAGCTCTGTGAAAAGGTATAAAATGCAAAATTCTTGGGATGGACCCTTTGAGATGACAGAAGTGGTAAATGAAGATACATATGTTAAAAAGCCTGATGGTAATACTGTTCCACAGCTAGTACAGGTTTGCAGACTTAAAGCCTATCACAACAGGGAAGCCATGGTAAATATAATCTGCTGTGCAGAAGAGAAACTGAGGCACACCACCTCATTGATTTGATGGCTGAATGCCAAAATGACTCAACTCTGGAAAGCATTGATGTCTGCAGTGAGATAACACCAGTTAAAAGGGCAGAGGTGTTACCAGTGCCGCAAAAATTCAAAAAAGTGTTTAACTAGCCAGGGAAGACACACTTGCTAAATCATAAGATCATTACAAAAGGTCCACAATCACCTCCCACGAGACCCCACAGGACCACTGGCAAGGCACAAGAACAAATTCCTGCAGAAATACAAAGCTTGTTAGACCTGGGAGTAGGTAATTAAAGAGTCTGATCGCTCTTGGCCATCACCAGTGGTCTTGGCCCCTATGAAAGACACTCTAAGGTTTTGTGTTGATTACAGAAAACTCAGTGATGTATATTCCATGTGTATCCCATGTCTAGAACTGATGATGGACTTTTTAAGCAAAGCTAAATATCTCAGTTTCTTTTGATTTAACTCAAGATTATTGGGAAAATGCTTTGGATGTGGATGCACAGAAAACAATCTGCTTTCATCACTGATATAGGACTCTATGAATTCACAATGTTACAGTTTGATTTAATTAATGCTGGGGCTACTTTGCAGAGGCTGGTCAACGAAGTGTTAAATGGTTTACAGAACTCTGCAAGGGCATATATGGATGACATTGCAGTGTTTAGCAATATTTGGGCTGAACACAAAGAACACTTGGGAATTGTGCTTTCAAACTCAAGGAGGCAGGCCTAACCATAAAAGCCTCTAAGTATAAAATTGGAGCAGCCATAGTTCCTTATCTGGGACACTGGATTGGAGGTGGTCAGATATCCCCTGATCCTTTGAAAGTGGAAGCCACTGTAAACTGGCCTTTACCCCAAACCAAAAAACAGGTCCAATCTTTCATAGGTCTGGTAAACTATTATAAAAGGTTTGTGTGTGGGTTCAGTCACAGATTTATGTAAAAAGACCAAGCCAAACCAAGCCTTGAGCACACAGAAGTCTTTTCCGTCAATGCCACTGATGACAGTTTCAGGGATGGCTGCAGCGGTATAGTGAGTAAATCCCTCACTGCTGTGAATGACTCTGGCATTGAAGGTAGTGGCAGAGTAGTGGGGGTCCAGTGCCTCTCCCATGGCGGTGAATCCATCAGCACCAGTTCAACGGCTCCTGTTCCAGGACTGGGCTCAACGGCAGGCGCGGGTTGTCAGTGCTGCAGAGTAGCCTGATGCAGGTTGCACCCTGGCCATGTCCTTCTGCCCCACTGACCGAGGTGTTGGTGATCGGCTGATGTCAGTCTTACTTTGTTTCTTTCTCGGCACCGGCAATGGTGAACTGTGCCAAGGATCTCTCACTGGCACGTCTTTCCTTGGCACCAGGGATATTTGATGGTGCTGCGGTTCCTTAGACGCAGTTGGAGTGTCTTGTCTCGGTGCCAGAGATGGGGAACGATGTCAAGTGTCCTGAAGTGTAGCCGGGATGCTCCATGCTGAGGCCGAAGTACTCAGTGTCAAGTCCGATTGACCTGGATCTGAGGGAAGTCGTAGTGCTGCCTCCCTGAGGATAGACTGGAGTCTAGCATCTCTATCCTTTTTGGTGCAGGTCTTGAAGTCTCTGCAAATCCCGCACCACTCCCACACGTGAGCTTCCCCCCAGACACTTGAGGCAGCTGGAAGGAGGTCACTCACAAGGCTTAAAACCCGGAGACCGAGGCATGCCCCAGCCCAGGAAGGTTAACCCTGCTTAGTGGGGTTCACTAACTCCTAACCAACTATGTAACTAATAACTGAAATGTAACTACTAAATTCAATCAAATATATACAATAAAACAGGGGAAAAGTCAGCTGAAAAGTACTTGCAGAAGCAAGAACGAGTCACGGGTGGTAAAAAGCAACTGAGGGGGCGCAGGGAAGGCAGGGCCCTTTATACCAGCATTGTGAGCGTGCAACTCCAGGGGGCACCAGAGCAGACCCGACGGATACCACAGAGGGAAAAACTTTCCGCTGGCGGTGCTCAGGGCGAGCACACACCTACGTTGAAATGGACATGAGAAAGCACTCAAAAAAGAATTGTTTATATTTTGAAAGTACAGAATAAAATCAATGCCATTAGTGAATGAGGTTGAAAATAAACCAGCCAAGCAAAAACACAATGTTAAACGCAATGATACTATTGAAAACAATGTATCATAGGCACAGACAATAGATAAAAAGTTTGGAATGAGATGATTATAACAAAAGCAAGTAGAAGCAAAGCTACTCTGGGCAGCAACTATAGGCTTGCTGCTAGCTCTGATATACCCATGTAGAGGAGCATGAGAAAATAAATCTTCTCCCTCATCCTTGTGTAGCTATTATTTCCAGAGCATGAAATAATGTTGATTTGCTTATGGAGCTGAGAATTTTCTTTAGAATTTCTTCTGTAAACATTTCCAAATGCTCTCCTCCTGGTCTATTCCTACCACTAAAAAAGGACAATTATTGCGGGTAGGGGAGAACATTTCCCAAAACTAACTAAAAGAAGTTAATCTTATATATCAAATAAAAAAAATCAAACAGATAAATTGGTAGCCTCCACTACAAGATCATAGAGCAAAGACAATAGGAAGGTACAGCACAGCCCAATAATGTACTGTCTTATAACATGTAATCCCCAGGTTAGTATAATATAGTGGTGTTCGTTTGCAGAAGGGAGGATCTACTACATTTCCTCCACTCCTTATAATTACCTGACATTTTACAAATCCACAAACCTCAAAGGTCATCATCTATTTAGATCGGAGGGAAAAGTTGTGATGTCATGAAAATTAAAAGGTATCTCAAGAGGCAATAAAGTAAAACATATTGTAGACAAAAAAGACTCAGGAAAAATCAAAGCTTAAAAATCTAAAACATATTTTTACTTATCCAACTTGTTTTTACATTTGCGTAAAAAACAAATCAAAGGAAGGCCTCAAGTAGCTGACTGTCATGATCTAAAATCAGCTTGATAAAGTTCTTACCTTCATTCCAGCCATTAATAGTACTTTTACCCTGCATTTGCCATGCACATAACATTTCATCCCTCCCCCCACACCCCGATCATCCTTTTTGCATGAATAGAAGTTGGTCTTCATGAGAAAGTTGATAAATGTTGACTTTTAGAATGAAATAGCTTGACAGCTTTGAGCTTTAGTGAAAATTAGAAGAAAAAAAGTCCAACGTTTTAAAAGTGCCTTTCATCGCACCTGAAACATTTTCATCAAAAACTTTGGCACTGCATCCAGTGTCTTTGATGTTGGCTGTAAAACAAGACAATCCATCTTATTAGCTGGGCAGGAATGCCCTTCAAAGAGTGGTGAAACTACTGCTTGTAAACATCAGTCAAATTGAAATACCTACTTTCGTGCTATATGTGTTGTCTTTATACTTACCACATCTGAGAAGAGAAAAAGAGAGATTCTTTATCTTGTTCTTTTATATGTATTAAAAAAATTACTCCTTTTGGCCAGCTGTGATGTATATTGATTAAATATTTATGATCCAACCATTTTACTGTCTTTCATTAAACAAAATCAGGACAAAAATGTATACCATCTTTATATGAAAAAACGCTACATGGTTCTGCAGCTCAAGCCCATGCGAATAAGTAAAGCACAATATCAAGTCCAACTTTCCAGGCCAATGAATATGAAATTCAAGGGAGAATGGTTAAAGAGAGAATTAGTAACAAATTAAGGTTCATGTATCAAAGCTAACTGAAAACTTTTAACTCTTTTAACTCTTAATACAAGGAGAGTGTTTATGCTTGTTATGAAACCAAGATGTGCTGAAGTAATGCAAATGATCACTTTTAAATATCAATCACACACCATGCTCTGTGGTAAATATTTAAAAACAAAATGCTCCCAAAATAAATAAATAAAACTTGCAATATTCCACAGGGGAACATTTAAAATGGTGTTGGATTTTAAAAATTATATTTTGGAGATAATTTATGGGTTTTCAGTGCACATATCTGTCATTTTATTTGTCAATTAGCACAAACCATAACATGCAATCATGCAGTGTTGGCTCAGTTAAAAAAAAAAATAAAACAGCTTTAGTTAAAGCCACAACTTCTCTTTCACAAGAAATATTTACCATTGTTTTAACTATTTTTCATTATTGCGAACATTACATTTTCACTTTTCAAGCTACATAAAAAGTTCTTTCTTCTTCTAATGTTATAATATTCTGCCTTCCAAGAACACTGTGATGTCAACATTGAAAGAACTTTAAAATGATTTATAATTAGCAAAATACAGTTTATGAATCAGACTCTTTTACTACTACAGTTGCCACAATTCAAGAAAAATGTGTCCTTCCAGTAATTGGGATACACTCAGAAAAATACTTAGACTTTAATGGTGCCTTAAAACACCCCTCTTTCTCCAACACCCCCTCCATTTTTCTAGGGGTGCAAGTTAATAGAGAACATGGGGGGAAACGGCTCAGACTGATCAGGGGAACTTTTCCACTTACAGACAGATAATTTTTTGTATAACTTTCTCCATTCCAGGCAGTGATAGTGGCAATGAAGAGCCTGATCTTACAAACCCTTAGTTGCATGAATACCCACCTAGTTTCAATACACAAAGGCTTGAGGAATCACATGCTAGATAAGGGAAAACATATTGCTTGTTTATGTATCTCCTGAAAGCAGTATTCTATCCAATCTGAACTTAGTAACAGTTGGCTAAATAAATGGGGACTTCTGCCTGTTTATTTAATTTAATTTATTTATTTATTGTAAATGTTAACCAAAATAATTCTGCAAGTCCTGAACAGGATGTGGTAACTGCCTAATGAAATTCAATATAAAGTCATATTCATCCTATCATAAATTCTATTTCATATTCGTAAACATGTATATTGCAAGGGGATTCAGAAAACAACACAGAAAAAATAGCATATGCCACAGGAAACAAGGAAAATATGATACACTCAGGACATAGCATGTCAGATAGAAGGAATTACACACCAAGCCAGAAAATTGTCAATGAGACCAATCTAACTGGCTCCAGCACTCTTTCACCAAGCCCATCAACAGAGCCATTCCAGGGTTATCTGGAAGCAACTCTAAAAATAAATTCCAAATGTCACAATATTGTGAAGTTTTACACGATACTTATCACAGCCCTAGTAAAGCTTTCCCAGGCTGCTGTGTTTGGATTCACATGCTGGGGCTGTGTGCTTTTAAGTTTCCCTAAGTTGCTGAACAGGCTCCAGAACTGTCAGTGGCTTTGGCCTCTTCAGCACACTTCCTGGGCACAGACTCTCACTCTGATACTGTTTCAAGAAGTGGGACCCCATGGTCCCCAGTACCAGTACTGACCCCCCCTACCGATCATCCTTTAGTCAACACAAGTGATATACAGGTCCATGCATAATAAGAAACACTTGTACCCATTCCCTGCTTTGCTTTCCTCCTTACTCTTGATCATTCTTTGGAATTTGGCTCAGTGTTATTTCAGGGTTCCGGGTCCCCTCTATTAGGTTGCACTTCTCCACCTTATGGCTTATCCTCTGAAGCATGACATCTCCTCTGACCTCTGCTGTCAGCTTCCTCCAACTCCAGCTGGTCAGACAATCAAAAGTTCCCCCTTGCTCAAGACACCTGCTCCTTTTGCTCCGCTTTCTGTAATTCTCTCAACTTCACATCCTTTTTTTTTTTTTAACTCTGCGTTGACACCTCTGTCTCTATGGTTATGTCTATACTTGAAGCTGGAGGTGTGATGCACGACTTAAGCAGACCTATTCATGCTAGCTCCCACCAAGCTAGCATGCTAAAAAGAGGGTTGCTGAGGCAGCTTGGGCAACGGTGAGTGGCGGCATGGGCTAGCCACCCCAAGTGTGTACCCACAGGGCCTGGGTGGTTTTGTGCGCAGGGCAGCTAACCCATGCCACTGTTCACCACAGCCAGTGCTACTGCAGCTAGTCTACTGTTTTTAGCACACTAGGTTGATGAGCGGTAGTGCGAGTATGTCTATTTGAGTTGGGAGTCATGCTCCAGCTCCAAGTGTAAATGTAGCCTTTGTCTCTTTTGGGGGATTTTCCACTCTTCCAAGACACCCTCTCTGCAGACCGCCTGGAATAACTGGATTCTTCCAGCTCAGACATCCTCCTTAGCATAGCCATTGTGCTGCCAGGGCAAACAAAAGAAATTAACATTTAATAAATTATTAAAGAAATTATTAACCTTAATGGTTAATAATAAATAACAATAAATTATTCAAGAAATTATTAATCTTTAATGGTGAATTATTTCTTTTGTTTGTTCTGGAGCTTCTTCCCCACAGGGGGTATGTGACAGGGCCCTTCTCAGCCCAGCCACATTTGTGGTTTGAGTTATATATAGAGTTCATACAAATCAATCAGAATTCATAAGCTGTACACAGAGAGGCTCCCCAAATTGTCACACTACTCTTTCAAGAACTGCCATGTCACTTCATCTACAGTACCATCTTGGGACAAACAGGGGATTTCCAATGTTGCAGTTTCAAACATTTTTCTACCAGTGAAGCTGATAAGAACCTGCATTTATGTGCACTAGCAAGAGTTTCAGATTGCTGAGCCTTAATGTAAACAATTATGCTTCAAATGAAAGAAATGTCCCTAATTTTAAACTAATTCTTACATATACCTCCTCTTGAAAGCACCCAAGTTTGGCTGTTCCATAATATAAGTAGGAGGGAGACAGGATCCTCCAAATTCTTCAGTTTACTTTGTTTACTTTGGACATATGGGTTGGAATCCAATGCATGTTTAAAATAGTCTTCTGGTGAATTAAACCAGCGGTTCTCTAGGACCCGAAAGTGGGTCATGACCCATTTTAATGGGGTCACCAGGTTGGCTTAGACTTGCTGGGGCCCAGGCCTGAAGCCCAAGCCCCACTCCCTGGAGCTGAATCTGAAGCCCGAGGACTTCAGCCCTGGGCGGCAGGGCTCAGGTTACAGGCCCCCTGCCTGGGGCTGAAGCCCTTGGGTTTCAGCTTTGGCCTCCTGCCCGGGGCAGTGGGGCTCGGGTGGGCTCCAGTTTTGGTTCCCTCTTCTGGGGTCACATAGTAATTTTTGTTGCCAGAAGGGGGTCATGGTGCAAAAGAAGTTTGAGAACCCCTGAATTAGACAGACAGATCACTGCGGCCTTTTTTGTATTAGATCAATTTTTCCCCACAGTTGTTTGTTAAAGAAGATCCCTAAATCTACTTATCTACTTTGTAAGTAAACCCTTTCAAGTGATATCTGAGCACCTGATTCCACCTATTTTGAATAGCCTCCTTTCTTTTGTCTCTGGCTTTTATGAAAGAAGTCTGTATTGATGCAGTGGGATTCTGACATGGTGTGTAGTTTTTTATATAACCTTTAGCAATTCTGGAGGTTACTTGAGCTGCTACTGCATTGGGCCCAAATTGATTGAACAATAAATTTTTAATCTGAGGGTATTGCCAAAATTTGGGCTGCAATGCCTCAAGAGCCATAAAAGTATCATCCTGCACTAGACGGGACAGGACAGAAAACTCTTTTCTCTCCATTGCTATCACATCATTGATTTATCTCAGGTTAGTAAAACTGAATTACCCTATGCTATTGAATCTTCCTTTAACAATGGATGACATTTTAATTTTGCTGTTAGTTTAGACCAGAAGCATCGAAACCACCAGTTACCAAGATCATTCCTAATTCTAAAATAGTTGATAATTGTACAAATATGAACCGTAGAAGTGTGGAATGCTGTCAAGGCTGCTAAGCTGTTACAGCTGCTTAGTGCTTTTGTCCTTGGAGCTCCAGTGTTACCAGCACTAGCAAAGAGTACAGCCTGCTAATTCAGCAGATCTCAATGTTACTCCTAGAGAAAGACCACAGGCGCAGTTCGGTGACAAAGGCACTCGGCCAGGTTTATTGCCCTCAAGGCACAGTTCTAACGACTGCACAAGTACATTAATATGAGTGTCCTGTGGCAAGGAGTGGCTCATTCAGTAGCAGGAGTTTCTGATGTCCCATCAGCCACCCAAAGTATTAACGAGAGGTACCCCGACATTTATAGTGACAAACAATTGGGATAAACAACTTTAAGTACCAGCTTATGTGTTTTATGACAGTCTAGCGTTTAGGCTGAATGGGGTCTATCCCAAATACATTGGTTTTATGGTGGGAGCCCTGCAACCCCACACTGGACCCAGCAAATGCCTGGTCTGTGAGGGGTGGCAGGGATGTATAACATTCCTCTCCATTGTTAAATTAATAACATTGTGGCCCGCTGCTTAAATACTTCCCTGTGTCTTTTATTCACCTGCATGTCCTGATCAAAGGAGTTCCTCTTCTGTATGGAGCCATGACACGACATTATGTCCTATGTCTAGGCTCTTACAGAAGGCCCATTTCAAAAGGAAAGCAATGTCATAAAACCTAATATTGGGAAGGGAACTGTAATCCTCATTTGTTGCTGGAAAGTATACTTTCTCTGCTCACATTCAACCTCTCCTCCCTTTCCCCATAAGAAATTTTAAAACACGAAATCTAATTTTGCTCATAACAATGTGTGATAATGAAGGGGAAGGAAGGGGGTAGCTCCCTTTGATGGACACCCAGCCACCCAGTTAGCTGTAAATCCCATTTGGTAGCTGTTCTCTATTTGCTTTACCTGAAAAGGGTTAAAAAGTCCCCCAGGTAAAGAACAAAAAAAGTGGGCACCTGACGAAAACAGCCAGCAGGTAGGACAGAACTTTTAAAAATTGGGAAAGAAACTTTTCCTTTGTCTGTTCTCTGGTCTGAAGGGACATGAAGCACCAACGCTGTAAGCAGGAATGCTGTGTAAGGTTTGAACCAGGTATGAAAAAGTATCTTCCATGCCTAGAAAAAATAATTTGGATAGGGAATGTTTAGTTAGATGCTACCAGGTTTATTTCTTATTTTGGCTTGTGGATCTCCTCTGTGCTAACCCCTGCTGCTTTTGTTTGCTTATAACCCTTAAGATGAACCCCCAAGAAAGCTAGTTTGGGTGCTTAATTTTTGGAATTGCTCTTTTAAAATCTAGCAAAAACCTAAGTTCCAGATGTTTTTTCTTTCTTTTTGTTTTAATAACATTTACCTTTTTAAAGAAGGATTTGGATTTCTGTGTCCTAAGAGATTTGTGCATATGCTGTTTGATTAGCTGGTGGCTACAGCTGATTTCCTTTGTGTTTTTTTCTCAGCTCTTCCCTGGAGGGTGGGGGGAGTAATGAAAGGGATTGAGGGTACCCCACAGGGAGGAATTCCCAAGTGTTCCTTCCTGGGCCCAAGGGTTGGGGTTTTTGCATTTGGGAGGTGGCAGCGTTTACAAGCCAAGGTCAGAGAAAAGCTGTAACCTTCGGAGTTTAATACGAGCCTGGAGTGGCCAGTATTAATTTTTAGAATCCTTGCGGGCCCCTATCTTCTGCACTCAAATTGCCAGAGTGGGGATTTAGCCTTTACACAATGAGCACAAAGAGGGGAAGGGAGATGTGTACCCAAAGACAACTTTGGAAGGTACATTTTAATAATAGTTTTCCCCTCATAGGGACATTAATAAAGTGAAGGTTTGTTTTGAGCATACCATTTTGTGGCTGGAGGACCAATATACATAAGTATTTTCAGCTCCCATCTGTCCCTTTAAAGTTCCCAAAGTCACAATTAAACTTTTACCAGCACCTACAAATTGAAGAATTTCTGACATAGTCAAGTTTATTTTGTATCCAGATAGGTCTCTTTGGAGGATGGGGAGCAAACTGGGTACCTGAGGCACTGAAGTAAGATTTCAGGAGAAGAAAATCATTAGCACGAGGCAAACATTTCTGTTAGTGCCTCTTTAATTATGTGGCTAGCAGAGCAGGCTTATATTGTTGCCGCTAATGGATCCACAGCTATATCAAATAGAAAGAAGCTCTGTCTTGTCCCCCAGCTCAACAGAAAGGGTTTGGAGACATGGTCAAGAGTCACTATAGAGGTCAGTGCTCCCTTTTAAAGTAATTTCATCCTTGAATAAACTTCAGGATGAAAACCTAATTTTCAGAAAGCATAAAAGTGCAAGTCTCAGGGTGCAGTGGAAATGTGAGTGCTGCATATTAAGATCATGCCCTGCTTATCTTCTAAGTCAGACATGCTCACTGGAAATATCAGCTTGATGCAAATTGCAAACTTGGCAAAAAGAGCCTGCAGCCGTTATTGGGTGGTCATGCTGCAAGAATTGCTGTGATGGAATGTGGAGTCTTGTTTCTTTATTGAATTCACAGTTCTCTCAGGTGCAGTAGGAGCCACATTAGTAAGAACAGGGGAACTGTGTGTATTGTTATAGGATTAATAAGATGTTACTTTTGAACCCCATAGCTCATGATAGGTCTTAGCTATTGAATTTCATTCTTCACAGAAAGTTTAACTCTAAAATCAGGTTTGTCTCTTACTCTTATCTTAAGATAAGACAGTAATATTAATAAGTTTATAACAACAATATTAATAAAATTGCAAAAAAGTGACGTTTCAGCCCACTTACAGAACTGTAGGTTTTTTGGATTAATTTCCCCAGGCATACACAGACAGACAGACACAAGCAAAAGATAGAAAAAGAGGGGAAAGGAACAGAGATTGCTGTGTTATAATCCAAGCAGATATTTCTTTGTAGAGTTGTTTTCTTGGCCGAAGTTGGTACCCCTACTCAGGTACCCATATTCAAGGATGCTCCAACCTGGCTCGTGACCAGGGAGCTGGTGTCAAAGTCACGTTGACAGGCAAGTTTCCCCTCTCTCTCTCACCAGCAGGATCAGCGGAGACAGTATCAACCAAACTATTTGGAACTATACTTTTCAAGCTGTCAGTAGCTAGTGAACATACAAGTCAGTCTGTCTGTGTAGTACATATTTCTTTTTGGCACAGATGAAAAACATAGCATTCTAGCCAGCCACCCATTCATTGCAGAACTCTAGAATCCTTTTCATCCCTGAGTATGATTACCAAATGAAAACAGAAACTAATTTTCACTCAGGGAGCGTATGTTAAATGGTTCTATTTTTCTTAATTCTAGGATTTTATGGCAGTAATGCTGAATGTCTACTAGACTTCTTAATTGTACATTTTTATTTCCTTCCTCAAACTCTTACAGCTTTAATGAGGTTTCACTTTTATTACAGCATCACTTATTAGCAGTGATAAGAATAACTCTAAGAAGATTTTCCTCATAATTCCTTGCTTAGGAATGGACCATGGAGAAAGGGGGAACTGATTGGATAGCTCAGGGCATTTATAATGGAATACAGAGCCTTTCCTCTAGATTACTGGTTCTAATGCAGTGCATGCTGATAGTGACCCTAATTCATTATTACCACCTAATACTTTTGGTGCATATGTGAAATGAGTCTCAGTCCATTTTCTATAACAAGTGTTCACATAAAAATATTACCATTGAAACTAGGGTCGCCAGTTCTGGCTGGGCAAATTCCTGGAGATTTCATCACATGACATAATCTTTCATTAAAGATAAAGTTTAAATTCCTGGAAACTCCAGGACAATCCTGGAGGGTTGGCAAACCTAATTGCAACTGGCTCTGTTAGCAGTCTCAGCCAAAAGACCAAGAATTGTATGGAGACTGAAATGACTTCCTGCCCCTGGGAGTAGTCCTTCCAAATCAAGAATAAGCCATACAATGAAGCAACAGAGAAGGTAGTGGGGCAGCACTGGGGAAGCTTACAGAACTGATTACAGTAAACATCAATCTCCAGGACTATAGTCCGTATGGATATTTCCATCACTAAACTCATGTAATAAATAAATAAATAAATAATCATTAATAATAAATAAAAATTCACAGTGCAAAGGAAAAGAGAAAATGAAGATTTGCTCCACAGCTAGTGGCAAAACAAGTCAATGCCTGTCCCTTAACACTAGTTAATTAATGATAACAAACTCTTTTGTAACAGTTAATGGGTCTCTGTGACAATTTATGTAAAAGATACTAACAGGAAAGAAAAAAGCAAGCCTACATTCTACTTTTGGAATAAGTAACCTATATAATTCATATTCTAAACACTTTACTGGAAATATATAACAAAAGCACATCTGGTATTATACACACCTCTAATGACTTATATTTGTAAATGCTACCAGAGCAGGTAAATCCTCACAAAATCCTCTAACTCTACTAACCTACCAGAAAATATTAGTATCAATGATCCACATGTCAGAAAGACAACTGGTTTGTACCAGTCAAAATAATTTCCTTTCTTCTCAAATTTCATTCAGGCTACTGTTCAGCAAAGAGTACACACAGCCATAAAAGGCTTGTTCCTGTGAGACTATAATTAGCACAGATCCCTGGATACTATCAGTTACACAGTAAAAAGTCAGCTTTGGCAAACCGGGGACCAGCAGGCAAAGGACTTCAAACTTCAAAGTGAGCTCTCAAAATATCCAATCGCATAATAATAAAAAAATACCCATTCTTAGTACCTTATCTCAAAAGCTCACATTGGTTAGACAGTGACCTTTAAAGGATTACCTTAACATGCAGGGAAATCAGCCCCTCTCTGATGTGTTCTGAAATTTGTAATAAAAAATGGCTGCATGACTGACATTTAAGTTGGAAAAAGGAAAAAGGAAAAAAAGGCTTAAATTTCTCCTAACATAAGCTGCAGCTCAGATTTAAAGCCATTTTACTTTCAAAGACCACAACTATGATAGCTGGCTGCCAATTTACAGTGTACAATGTAACGCTCTCTCTCCATAAACTAGGGCAAGGGAGAAAACAGCTTTCAAGTCACAAATCATTTTTTTTTCATTAATTCACTTGTTTTGCCAGTAAAAGCAGAACTAGGATTCTCTCATGCCAAACATCTTCCCCGCTCCTCTCCAACAAAATATGCTTTTATATCTTCAACAAAAATAAGTTTAAAGGAAATAAATATAAAAAAAGATACATTAAGAAGCAATCACTGACATTTTTCTCTCTTTAGCAAGCACAGGTGGTGAGTGTAGGGTTGACCTGTGATCTAGGCAGTCTGTTTTTTTACAAAATGAAAGTATTTCTCATCAGAAAGATATCAGTCATTTATTCATTATTTTGCACCTTACATTCTATGCCACAGGGAGAAAAAAGAACTTATTCTGTCAGAGAGTTAAACAAAAATGTTTCTTTTCAAAGACAATTTTTTAAACTTGTACTTTTTCCTCTTTCTTCTCTGAAGTTTGTTCTTGTTGTTTGTGGGTTGTTGTTGTTGGGTTTTGTTTGTTGTTGCTCCCAATCCCAAACTCTCCTCTTATGGCTGTTCTATTGCTACCTATTGTTCAACTATAAAGGCATGGAAAACCACTTTTACTCTATTCATAGAGCAGTTGTCAGTAATCCTGCAAAATCAAGATTGGTTGTTCCCTCCCAAGAGAAAGAACTAACAATGCAACACCATAGGGAACTTCTTCTAATGGCCCATCATTAAACTAGTATCATCCAATCTTCCCTAGATATCCTGCACAGAGCCAAAACCAAACATTTAAAGTAAGATGAAATATACATCAACTACAACAGTAAAAACCAAATTAGATTTTGGTTCAGATAACATATTCTTTGAATGCAGCTCCATAGTTCAGAAGTTTCTACAAATTAAAGTCACATTATCATCAGTCACTACGTTTTTCTATTTATACTACAGTATGTTACAAGAAAATAAAGATGAGTATTTCCTGCTTGTTTGCAAATGTTAAAAATTAGAAGAAGAAATTATACTAAAGAAGACAAGCAAAGATATTCCTCAACTTGGATTGATGGATTGAAATAATGAATCAGTGTACTGAGGATGTTCAAAACGTACTACTCACGCAATAATGATGTTCAAGTAAGATTTCCAGCACCCTTGTTTTCACTCAGATATTTAGCATCAAAATCCACTTGTGGTATTTTGCATGCTCAGCTGTCTTGAATTTAGGTAGAATTTCAGAATATACAGTAGCTGTCCTTAAAATATTTGGTAGTACTTCCACAAGCATCAAGATTGACATTTATTTACCATATTTCATCACTGTTCAAAATAACTAAATTTATCAGGCCTATTTATTTATGAGTGATGAGGTGCAAACACGGCTCTTGAGATTTTGTGGTACTTCACATCCAATTTGCAGCAAGGATAAGGGGATTCTGCAGCTTATCTATAACAATGAAAACCTGAAGATGTGTAGAATGCACACTATGCAGGAGCAGAGCAGGAACACTGTCACATTCCATTTTTACTGCTTTTATTGTGAAAATTGCATCCCACTTTCCACAAACCATGTTCTTTCTTTGCGATTGCAATTGTGGCTCCTTACAGTTGAGAAAGTACAGAACAAAACCATGAAACTCACATTCCATGCCTCCACTAGAAAAATAGGTGTGTTTTCACAATGAGACAGTGAATGCATGATAGCTAACACACTGACATGGTAGTTCTCAGGTGGTAGCTATCTCATTGTAAAAAACAACCTTTCTTTCCTAGTGTAAACATGGCTTTAAAGAGTGGGTTAGTCAAACCTCACATAATAAAAACTAAATCATCTGCATAAGAGGCAAAATTGTCACTGTGTAACAATGCCCCCATTGCTGGTGGGAATAAAAACTGCAAGTGGTTATTCAACAAGACTTCTGATACTTCATCATAAATGAGGAATAGAAGGAACTTCAGAGAAAGAGCAAAGTCTGGATGTACAGGTTGTGTGGCAGACATGGAGAATCCCTGTTGGCTATGATGCTATACCCATAACAACAACATGGGTTAGATTTTAGCAAGGACTGCTTGTCCTTGCAGAGGTACAAGACAATGTAAGGCCCCACTCCACTTATGTCCCTGCCTAGGCTTTTCAGACTCAGGTCTTGGTGCACATGGGTAAGGGCACTATATGTTTTTACTCCCACCTTGAGTGGGGGGAGAAGGGGGTGGGTGGGAAGGAATGGATGGAGTCTTAGCTCCACCTCCTCCAATGTCCAGGCCCAATAGAAATTATATGTATATCAGTTGTGCATGTGAGCCCCCTTGTACATGCCCTTCCCTGGCCAAAAAATAAATCAACAAGTTAGTTCATGTCCTTTGCTATATAATTGCCACAAAAGGGAGAAAGAATGTTGAGATCAGGAGCCTTTTCTCCTCACACAAACAGCAAGGCAGGACCTCTTCTTACCTATCAAGATAGCATTACAAACAGTGTCTATTTCTTACATTGGCTTGTGCACCACAGCCCCAGGAGAGAATGGCTGTCAGATTGAAGGCATTGGTCATCATTAATTCTATTCCTCTCCCCCCTGGCCCCGCGCACATTTGTTTATTACTGACTTACTTTTGCCCATAGTATTTTTTTCTCAGACATGTTTGCCAGAGCTCTTTTAATTCCACGTAACCATGGTGGCTGGAATTAACCCATTATGTTTCTTCTGGCTTTACCTTTACCCTGCAAGCCGTAACTACTAGTGCATGTTGCTTTTAGGTTCCCTCCTTCTCCATTTCTAGTTCATTTTTTATTCTTGGATCTCTGAGGAGTCCTTTGACTAACACAAAATGGCAAGAGCTACTTCTTTCTGGAATAATTCTGCTCCACAAATATTCCCACCCCTGACAGCCCATCTGTCAGCTTCTTGCACAATTGCCTCTGTGCTTTCTTCCACTTAATCCCCTCAGCAAGGTGTGACTTCTCGGAGTTCGTCCTCAAAGGTTCTGACTATTCACATTTAAGTGCCTCTTAAAGGCTCACTTCTACCATATTACCTACAGTTAATCTACTTGACTTCCATTTAAAATAATGCATATTTCTTTCTCCTCATCCTCTAACCTCTGTCTAGTTATTGGTCTGTCCTGAGCTATTTAAATGCCTTTGTCACATCATGCTGGAAGCCCAAATGAATGATAGACTGCTACAATAAAGTGGTTAGCTGATGTCTGGCAATTAGAACTCAATATACTATCCAAATAGTTTGAAAAAAAAGAGGCTGATCCTGTACATTGAAATACCGGCTCAATAAAATGTTTCACAATGAGAAAAAAAAAAAAGGTTTGAATATATTCCTGGCTGTGTTTTCTGTTTAGTGGCTGCAATCTTAATGTGAATCAATTATCAACTAAGTGACTTAAAACTGCAAGGATAAAAATGATAATGAAGCAAAAATGTGAAAAATGAGCAAAATAGATACACAAAACTAAAAGCCAACTATGCTACATAAAAAGATAATTTCAGAGATTAATGCAACGGATATAAAGAATGCATACTCAATGATTGTAGCTAAATGTATTATCAACTTAAATCCACATCTACAATTACATGCAATAAGCGAGGGACTGTGAAGGCAAGATTTTATGCAAAAGATGCGAAATAAACAGACCATATATCACAAATGTACTGGATAGAGCTTGAAAAAAAGATAGTGTCAACAGAGCAGCAATTCATGTACTGATCAATAGAAAGCATAGGAAATAATATACAATGGCAGCACTAGGAAAAGTGAAAAATGTTAACATATGCAGAATAATATAAAGATGTAGACACTACTAAAATCCATAAACTCAGTCCCGTATACTGATTAAACTCTAGTTTTATCCATATCTGATCACAAGAGTCTTCTGCTGTATTACATTTTAGAAAGAATACAATATAATGAACTAAAATAAAAAGTAACTCTTAGAATATATAGCTTGCTGTACCACACATTACAAAATGATTCCTTCACAAAGCAAGCCTTGGAGAAAGAGCACATATTTTCTCATTTTTATTTACATTTTAATTAGTGCAGGTTTAAACTTCTTATTAAATAGCTGTCAAACTAGAAAAAAAATCTATTGTGAAATTTCATCAAAGCATCCTTGTCCAGTCTAACAAAACTTCAAAGAAAGATTTAGTTAAACCCAATAAGTAGGATTACATGCAGGTGTCAATCAATAGGTGCTTCAATATCTGTATTTTAAAAAAAAAACAAAACGGAAATGCCATGCTTTATAATTACTTTTTAAAAAAATGTTCCTCTTATCAAATACAGCTTAAATAATACTGTGTGGAAACATGTTCAGACATCTCTGTACTCTGCAGCTTCACAGTAATGCTAATATATCACCTTCAATTTCACGGAGTATTTATTTCTATTAATGAAACCCCTTTTGTCCTGAAATCATGGTGTTTCATACACAAAGACAAATACAAATGATGCCCAAGCAGAACCAGAAAAAAAAAACCCTAGGAAAAGTAAAATGTTCGTACGCATAGATATATTTCATTTTTTAAAAACTCTCATGCATGCAACAGAATTTCAGAAGCTAAGATACAATTAAATGCTATTGACATTTTCCATTCAGATGCATCTGTTTCAACAGGCTAGAAAACACTTGAAAGTTTAGAGCCAAAAGTTTTTTTATTTTTAGAAGCAATGCATGATACTATCTGGTGTCTGAAGTTAATACAGTATTATTAAGTTAACGCTGTTCTTCTCCCAAAAGTATTGGCAGTCCCCCAAAGAAAAAAAAACTCTTATGCAATCCAACAAGCTTAGTTTTATCAGGTAGCTACCCCCTGCGATTTCATAATATCATAGATATGGTGGCTGGAAGGGAAATTAAGAGGTCATCTAGTCCAGCCCACCATGCTGAAGCAGGATCCAATTATATCTAGAGTCTAGTTCTCAAGCTTTCCAGACTACTGTACCCCTTTCAGGAGTCTGTTTTGTCTTGCGTACCCCAAGTTTCACCTCACTTAAAAACTACTTGCTTACAAAATCAGACATGAAAATACAAAAATGTCACAGTATACTGTGACTGAAAAATTGCTGACTTTCTCATTTTTACCATATAATTATAAAATAAATCAATTGGAATATAAATATTATACTTACATTTCAGTGCATAGTATATGGAGCAGTATAAACAAGTTATTATATGAAATTTTGGTTTGTACTGACTTCGCTAGTGCTTTTTATATAGCCTGTTGTAAAACTAGGCAGATATCTAGATGAGTTGATGTGCCTCCTGGAAGACCTTTGCATACCTCCAGGGGTACATGTAACCCTGGTTGAGAAACACTGATAGATGGGTTGTCTAACATGGTGTTTAAAACCTCCAATAATGGCGGTACCACAACCTCCCTTGGAAGCCTATTCCAGTGCTTAACTATGCATATAGTTAGAAAGTTTTTCTTAATATCTAACTAAATCGCCTGTGTTGCAGAGTAAGCCAAAAACTTCTTGCCCTATCTTCAGTGGACACGGAGAACAATTGTGTTGGCCCTGAACCCAGGCCTCAAAGGGGTACAACACAGGATTTGTCAAGCTGTCAACTGAAGTTTATTCAGATTAAGTCAATTGAGCTAATTTAAACCTACTAACACAATCTAACCTTGTTGTGTTTTGCTTCTCTCTTGGTGATAGTAGCACTCTTGGGTGTGATGGGGAGAAGATACAAAAGGAGTGGGCACACTACTCTCACCCAGATGCAACACTTGTTGGTGAACAGCTCCACAGTAGCAGCACTCTTTATGCTGGAGAAATTTACCAAAAAATTCCACCAGTGCTAACACCAGGTCAGCTGAACCAGTGTCATCTGCAGCCACACTTTTGATTTAAAACCATCATTTTGAAATGCCTTGCTTAGAGCTGAGTTAACTAAAACAGTGATAAAAATGGAGACAGCCTTTGGAGCCTTGGCTACATAAGAGCTTCCAGCAGTTCTAATACTGGTATTAAAAACAGTAGGAATCCTTTCTGTAAACTTCCTTAGCAGAGACATGGTCTTTGCATAAGATTCCACAATGCTGTCCTGGCAGCAGAAATAGTGTGTTACTGTAGCTATCCCTTTTGAACATCAAACTACATCGCTAAACCCATTGAGACAGTAATATCATTTACAAATGTTCCCATTTTGCCAGGGAAATGACTCTGGTATGTTTGAGCTCAACCAAATAAGTTTTCTTATTCCACCCTTTAGTTTTTATTGCCCAGAAGGAATTAATCTGCTACCCACAGACTATTGCCTGGAGCATCACAATTCATAGCTTTTACATGCTATTGTAATCACTCTACCTGTACTGAACTAAATGCTGTTTTATAAACTCAGAATCTCACAGCACTGTGACGACAGTGTGATTCACATCCTAAGTGCTACTGCAATTATTTTGGTACAAATATACCTTGTGAGGTATCATTTTAAAATTAACAACACACTGGTCAATAATATCATTGTAAAATATATGTAACAATGTTGTATGTGAAATTATGGATACTCACTAAGTATGCTTTAAAGTCTGTGACTAAAAGGTGTTTAAACCAGGCACATCAGGGGGAGCTGATAAATAAGTTTTCTCTAGACAAAGGAAAGAGGCTGTCATAAATATAAAGGGAAGGGTAAAGCCCTTTGAAATCCCTCCTGGCCAGGGGAAAGCTCCTCTCACCTGTAAAGGGTTAAGAAGCTAAAGGTAACCTCGCTGGCACCTGACCAAAATGACCAATGAGGAGACAAGATACTTTCAAAAGCTGGGAGGAGGGAGAGAAACAAAGGGTCTCTGTCTGTCTATATGCTGTTTCTGCCGGGGATAGACCAGGAATGGAGTCCTAGAACTTTTAGTAAGTAATCTAGATAGGTATGTGTTAGATTAGGATTTCTTTAAATGGCTGAGAAAAGAATTGTGCTGAATAGAATAACTATTTCTGTCTGTGTATCTTTTTTGTAACTTAAGGTTTTGCCTAGAGGGATTCTCTATGTTTTGAATCTAATTACCCTGTAAGGTATCTACCATCCTGATTTTACAGGGGTGATTTCTTTACTTCTATTTACTTCTATTTCTATTAAAAGTCTTCTTGTAAGAAAGCTGAATGCTTTTTCATTGTTCTCAGATCCAAGGGTTTGGGTCTGTGGTCACCTATGCAAATTGGTGAGGCTTTTTATCCAACATTTCCCAGGAAAGGGGGGGTGCGAGTGTTGGGAGGATTGTTCATTGTTCTTAAGATCCAAGGGTCTGGGTCTGTAGTCACCTAGACAAATTGGTGAGGCTTTTTACCAAACCTTGTCCAGGAAGTGGGGTGCAAGGTTTTGGGAAGTATTTTGGGGGGAAAGACGTTTCCAAACAGCTCTTCCCCAGTGACCAGTATTTGTTTGGTGGTAGCAGCCAATCCAAGGACAAAGGGTGGAATATTTTGTACCTTGGGGAAGTTTTGACCTAAGCTGGTAAAGATAAGCTTAGGAGGTTTTTCATGCAGGTCCCCACATCGTTACCCTAGCGTTCAGAGTGGGGAAGGAACCTTGACATGGTGGCATAGTGGTGGGATTAACCTGAAATCATTTTGAGATCCAGTTGAGATTTTTTGAACTAGAAATACAGATTTTAAAAGGGATTTTTTTTTCCCCTTTGGAAAGGAAGTCCAGAAAGCAGCTGAAACTGAAAGCAGCTTGTTTTTTCTCTGCTTTGTGGCCAAGCAGAGACAAAAGGGGATTATCTTTGTGAATTTCAGGTTTTCTTTGCCTGGAGGCAGGGTACTTAACTCCTCCAGGGAAATTCACAGTCTTCCAACCCAGAGTTTTTTTTCCCCTAAAAGTAAATGGGGGGAGGGGTGTTCTACCCATTTGCCTGGAGACAAAAGTGGCAGGGGTTTTTTTTTAGGATTTTGATTTTTTACAAGGAGTACAAGTTTAAAAAAGAATTTTTTTTTTCCTTTGGGCTGCTGGTAAGCAGGTTTCCAAGTAGTTGGAGTTTTTTTGCTTTGATTTGGGCCCAGAGCAGAGACAAGGGAATTGTCTTTTTCTGTAGGCTGACAATCACTATCAGAGAATAGGTATTCTATTCCAGCACAGCAAAATTTTACAGCCAAGTTTTGTTTGTTTATTTCTAAACCTCGGGTGTAAAGTTAGTTAAAAACAGAGAGGTTAGAATGACAAAATCCACGGCTCGACAAAAGCTGGAATTAGCCAGATTTCAGGCTGAGGAAAGACAAAGGGAACATGAAAGGCAGATAGAACTCATGCGGCTGAAGAAGGAGGAGAAGGAACAAGAAAGTGAGGCAGCGAAAGAGGCAGCAAAAGAGGCAGAACAACACCAAGCGGCTGCTCAGAGGAGAGCTATGGAAGCAAGGGACAAAGAACTGGAGGAGAAGGAAAAAGAGAGGAAGTATGTGGAGGAGATAGAGAAGATAAAGGCTCAGCAGAATATCCCAACAAACCCTAGCATTCCTTCTCCAAGTACCACTTCCCATCCCAGAAAGTTCCCCACCTACAAGGCAGGAGATGATACTGAGGCCTTCCTAGGAAACTTCGAAAGGGCCTGCCTTGGGTACAACATCTCTACTGACCAAAACATGGTAGAGCTGAGGCCGCAGCTCAGTGGACTCTTAGCTGAGGTGGCAGCTGAAATGCCTAAAGAACACATGAACAAGTATGAACTGTTTAAATCCAAGGCGAGAGTCAGAATGGGGATAACACCCGAGCAATCTCGTCGGAGGTTCAGAGCCCTAAGGTGGAAACCAGACGTGTCATTTACCCAACATGCCTACCACATTGTGAAACACTGGGATGCCTGGATATCAGGAGCAAGTGTTGAATCTCCAGTAAATTTGCCCTTCCTAATGCAAATGGAACAATTCTTAGAGGGGGTTCCTGAGGAAATAGAAAGATACATCCTAGATGGGAAGCCCAAAACTGTAATCGAGGCAGGAGAGATTGGAGCCAGATGGGTGGAGGTGGCAGAGAAGAAGAAAACTGGTCGCAGTTGGAGCGAAGACCAAAAGGGACAACTCCAGACCACACCCTATTACCGGGGGCCGCCCAAGGCCCCACCTACCTCCCAGACACCTCCAGAAACCTTATCGTCCCACCACCCCATTCTCCAGCAACCCACCTCGCCCCAGTGACCCGTCAGCTGGACGATGTTTTAAATGTAACGAGCTGGGGCATGTAAAGGCCAACTGTCCCAAGAACCCCAACAGATTACAGTTCATTGCACCGGAATCACACCAGAGGTCCGCAGGCCCAGATACCTCCCGGATACCCTTGGAGTGGAGGGAAACTGTGAGTGTGGGTGGGAAGGTCGCCGCGTGGAGGAACACCGGAGCACAAGTGTCAGCTATCCATGCTTCCTTAGTGGACCCCAATTTAATCAACCCAGAGATCCAAGTGACGATTCAACCCTTCAAGTCCAACTCTTTCAGTTTGCCTACAGCCAAGTTGCCTGTCCAGTACAAGGGCTGGTCAGGAACATGGACTTTTGCAGTCTATGATGATTATTCCATCCCCATGCTGTTGGGGGAAGACTTGGCCAATCATGTGAAGCAGGCCAAGAGGGTGGGAACGGTCACCCGCAGCCGGGCTAAACAAGCCGTGAGGCCTACTCTGTTCCTGAAACTTCTATCAGGACCCGGTCAGAGGTGATGGACCCGGACCCCAGGCCAATGTCTGCAACAGCAGTAGTGGATCCAGTCCCAGAGACCCAGACGGAACCAATCCCAGACTCGGAACCAGCCGAACAACCAACACCAGACCCATTGCTAGCACTGAATCCAGTACTTGCAACCTCAACAGCAAAGGGCCCCACTGAACCTGAACTGGCAGCAGCCCATAACCCTACACAAGAGGCTCAGCCGGAGCCTGAATCCCAACATAGTGCACCAGCGGAGAGCGGTTCACAGTCAACGGAAACAGCCCCATCCCCTACATCGCTTCCAGAGGGACCAAGCCTAGGTCCACAATCCCATGAGGAACTGATGTCTCCAACATCAAGGGAACAGTTCCAGACTGAACAGGAAGCAGATGAAAGCCTCCAGAGAGCTTGGACGGTGGCACGGAGCAACCCACCGCCTCTCAGCTCTTCTAATCGATCCAGGTTTGTTGTAGAAAGAGGACTTTTATACAAGGAAACTCTTTCTGGGGGACACCAGGAAGACTGGCATCCTCAGAGACAGTTGGTAGTTCCAACTAAATACTGGGCCAAGCTCTTGAGCTTAGCCCATGATCACCCTAGTGGCCATGCTGGGGTGAACAGGACCAAAGACCGTTTGGGGAGGTCATTCCACTGGGAGGGAATGGGCAAGGATATTTCTACCTATGTCCTGTCTTGTGAGGTGTGCCAAAGAGTGGGAAAAGCTCCCAGACTGCTCCGCTGGGCATCACAACATGGGGAATAGATGGCCAGCCCTCTGTGGAGAAAGAGGTGGTTAGGGACTGTTTAGAAAAGCTGGATGTGCACAAGTCCATGGGGCCAGACGAGTTGCATCCGAGAGTGCTAAAGGAATTGGCGGCTGTGATTGCAGAGCCATTGGCCATTATCTTTGAAAACTCGTGGCGAACGGGGGAAGTCCCGGATGACTGGAAAAAGGCTAATGTAGTGCCAATCTTTAAAAAAGGGAAGAAGGAGGATCCTGGGAACTACAGGCCAGTCAGCCTCACCTCAGTCCCCGGAAAAATCATGGAGCAGGTCCTCAAAGAATCAATCCTGAAGCACTTACGTGAGAGGAAAGTGATCAGGAACAGTCAGCATGGATTCACCAAGGGAAGGTCATGCCTGACTAATCTAATCGCCTTCTATGATGAGATTACTGGTTGTGTGGATGAAGGGAAAGCAGTGGATGTATTGTTTCTTGACTTTAGCAAAGCTTTTGACACGGTCTCCCACAGTATTCTTGTCAGCAAGTTAAAGAAGTATGGGCTGGATGAATGCACTATAAGGTGGGTAGAAAGTTGGCTAGATTGTCGGGCTCAACGGGTAGTGATCAATGGCTCCATGTCTAGTTGGCAGCCGGTGTCCAGTGGAGTGCCCCAGGGGTCAGTCCTGGGGCCGGTTTTGTTCAATATCTTCATAAATGATCTGGAGGATGGTGTGCATTGCACTCTCAGCAAATTTACGGATGATACTAAACTGGGAGGAGTGGTAGATACGCTGGAGGGCAGGGATAGGATACAGAGGGACCTAGACAAATTGGAGGATTGGGCCAAAAGAAATCTGATGAGGTTCAATAAGGATAAGTGCAGGGTCCTGCACTTAGGACGGAAGAACCCAATGCACAGCTACAGACTAGGGACCGAATGGCTAGGCAGCAGTTCTGTGGAAAAGGACCTAGGAGTGACAGTGGACGAGAAGCTGGATATGAGTCAACAGTGTGCCCTTGTTGCCAAGAAGTCCAATGGCATTTTGGGATGTATAAGTAGGGGCACAGCGAGCAGATCGAGGGACGTGATCGTCCCCCTCTATTCGACATTGGTGAGGCCTCATCTGGAGTACTGTGTCCACTTTTGGGCCCCACACTACAAGAAGGATGTGGATAAATTGGAGAGAGTCCAGCGAAGGGCAACAAAAATGATTAGGGGTCTGGAACACATGACTTATGAGGAGAGGCTGAGGGAACTGGGATTGTTTAGTCTGCAGAAGAGAAGAATGAGGGGGGATTTGATAGCTGCTTTCAACTACCTGAGAGGTGGTTCCACAGAGGATGGTTCTAGACTATTCTCAGTGGTAGAAGAGGACAGGGCAAGGAGTAATGGTCTCAAGTTGCAGTGGGGGAGGTTTAGGTTGGATATTAAGAAAAACTTTTTCACTAGGAGGGTGGTGAAACACTGGAATGCATTACCTAGGGAGGTGGTAGAATCTCCTTCCTTAGAAGTTTTTAAGGTCAGGCTTGACAAAGCCCTGGCTGGGATTATTTAATTGGGGATTGGTCCTGCTTTGAGCAGTGGGTTGGACTAGATGACCTCCTGAGGTCCCTTCCAACCCTGATATTCTATGATTCTATGAAAACCCCAAGACCAGGTCAAAGCCCCTCTCCAGCCACTCCCCATCATTGAAGTTCCATTTCAGCGTGTAGCTGTGGATATTCTGGGTCCTTTTCCGAAAAAGACACCCAGAGGAAAGCAGTACATACTGACTTTCATGGATTTTGCCACCCGATGGCTGGAAGCAATAGCTCTAAGCAACACCAGGGGTAAAAGTGTGTGCCAGGCACTAGCAGACATTTTTGCCAGGGTAGGTTGGCCCTCCGACATCCTCACAGATGCAGGAACTAATTTCCTGGCAGGAACTATGGAAAACCTTTGGGAAGCTCATGGGGTAAATCACTTGGTTGCCACTCCTTACCACCATCAAACAAATGGCATGGTGGAGAAGTTTAATGGAACTTTGGGGGCCATGATACGTAAATTCGTAAATGAGCACTCCAATGATTGGGACCTAGCGTTGCAGCAGTTGCTCTTTGCCTACAGAGCTGTACCACACCCCAGTTTAGGGTTTTCCCCATTTGAACTTGTATATGGCCGTGAGGTTAAGGGGCCATTGCAGTTGGTGAAGCAGCAATGGGCGGAATTTACACCTTCTCCAGGAACTAACATTCTGGACTTTGTAACCAACCTACAAAACACCCTCCAAACCTCTTTAGCCCTTGCTAAAGAAAACTTACAGGATGCTCAAAAAGAGCAAAAAGCCTGGTATGATAAACATGCCAGAGAGTGTTCCTTCAAAGTAGGGGACCAGGTCATGGTCTTAAAGGCGCTCCAGGCCCATAAAATGGAAGCATCATGGGAAGGGCCATTCACGGTCCAGGAGTGCCTGGGAGCTGTTAATTATCTCATAGCATTCCCTTTTATTCCAGAGAATTAAAGGTTTGTCAGTTTACAGCCCAGGGAGGAGATGACGCTGAGTGGCCCGAAGGTGTCTACTACGAAGGGAAATGTGGTGGTGGTGTGGAAGAGGTGAACCTCTCCATGACCCTTGGGCGTATGCAGTGACAGCAGATCAAGGAGATGTGCACTAGCTACGCGCCAACGTTCTCAGCCACCCCAGGACTGACTGAATGGGCATACCACTCCATTGACACAGGTAACGCTCACCCAATTAGGGTCCAACCTTACCGGGTGTCTCCTCAAGCTAAAACTGCTATAGAACGGGAGATCCAGGATATGTTACAGATGGGTGTAATCCGCCCCTCTGGAAGTGCATGGGCGTCTCCAGTGGTTCTAGTTCCCAAACCAGATGGGGAAATATGTTTTTGCGTGGACTACCGTAAGCTAAATGCTGTAACTCGCCCAGACAACTATCCAATGCCACGCACAGATGAACTATTAGAGAAACTGGGACGGGCCCAGTTCATCTCTACCTTGGACTTAATCAAGGGGTACTGGCAGGTACCGCTAGATGAATCTGCCAAGGAAAGGTCAGCCTTCACCACACATCTCGGGCTGTATGAATTTAATGTATTCCCTTTCGGGCTGCGAAATGCACCCGCCACCTTCCAAAGACTTGTAGATGGTCTCCTAGTGGGATTAGGAGAATATGCAGTCGCCTACCTTGACGATGTGGCCATATTTTCGGATTCCTGGGCAGACCACCTGGAACATCTACAGAAAGTCCTTGAGCGCATAAGGGAGGCAGGACTAACTGTTAAGGCTAAGAAGTGTCAAATAGGCCTAAACAGAGTGACTTACCTTGGACACCAGGTGGGTCAAGGAACTATCAGCCCCCTACAGGACAAAGTGGATGCTATCCAAAAGTGGCCTGTCCCAAAGTCAAAGAAACAGGTTCAATCCTTCTTAGGCTTGCCCGGTTATTACAGACGATTTGTACCGCAATACAGCCAAATCGCTGCCCCACTGACAGACCTAACCAAACAGAAACAGCCAAATGCTGTTCAGTGGACCGAAAAGTGTCAGAAGGCCTTTAATAAGCTTAAAGCGACACTCATGTCTGACCCTGTACTAAGGGCCCCAGACTTTGACAAACCGTTCCTAGTAACCACAGATGTGTCCAAGCATGGTGTGGGAGCAGTTTTAATGCAGAAAGGACCTGATCAAGAATTCCACCCTGTAGTGTTTCTCAGCAAAAAACTGTCTGAGAGGGAAAGCAACTGGTCAGTCACTGAAAAAGAATGTTACGCCATTGTCTACGCTCTGGAAAAGCTACGCCCATATGTTTGGGGACGGCGTTTCCACCTGCAAACCGACCATGCTGCACTGAAGTGGCTTCATCCCGTCAAAGAAACTAACAAAAAACTTCTTCGGTGGAGTTTAGCTCTCCAAGATTTTGATTTCGACATCCAACACATCTCAGGAGCTTCTAACAAAGTGGCTGATGCACTCTCCCGTGAAAGTTTCCCAGAATCAACTGGTTAAAATCGTCCTTGAGATGTAGAAAATATTGTTAGTCTTTATGTACTTGGTAGTATATTTAGAGATGCATGTGTCTTATTAACTCTGTTTTTCCTAGAGCTCCAGGAAGAAATCCCAGCCAGTGTTTCACCCTAGCTGAGATTTGGGGGGCGTGTCATAAATATAAAGGGAAGGGTAAACCCCTTTGAAATCCTTCCTGGCCAGGGGAAAGCTCCTCTCACCTGTAAAGGGTTAAGAAGCTAAAGGTAACCTCGCTGGCACCTGACCAAAATGACCAATGAGGAGACAAGACACTTTCAAAAGCTGGGAGGAGGGAGAGAAACAAAGGGTCTCTGTCTGTCTATATGCTGTTTCTGCCGGGGATAGACCAGGAATGGAGTCTTAGAACTTTTAGTAAGTAATCTAGATAGGTACGTGTTAGATTAAGATTTCTTTAAATGGCTGAGAAAAGAATTGTGCTGAATAGAATAACTATTTCTGTCTGTGTATCTTTTTTGTAACTTAAGGTTTTGCCTAGAGGGGTTCTCTATGTTTTGAATCTAATTACCCTGTAAGGTATCTACCATCCTGATTTTACAGAGGTGATTTCTTTACTTCTATTTACTTCTATTTCTATTAAAAGTCTTCTTGTAAGAAAGCTGAATGCTTTTTCATTGTTCTCAGATCCAAGGGTTTGGGTCTGTGGTCACCTGTGCAAATTGGTGAGGCTTTTTATCCAACATTTCCCAGGAAAGGGGGGGTGCAAGTGTTGGGAGGATTGTTCATTGTTCTTAAGATCCCAGGGTCTGGGTCTGTAGTCACCTAGGTAAACTGGTGAAGCTTTTTACCAAACCTTGTCCAGGAAGTGGGGTGCAAGGTTTTGGGAAGTATTTTGGGGGGAAAGACGTTTCCAAACAGCTCTTCCCCAGTAACCAGTATTTGTTTGGTGGTGGTAGCGGCCAATCCAAGGACAAAGGGTGGAATATTTTGTACCCTGGGGAATTTTTGACCTAAGCTGGTAAAGATAAGCTTAGGAGGTTTTTCATGCAGGCTTTTCATGCATTCACATCTGTACCCTAGCGTTCAGAGTGGGGAAGGAACCTTGACAGAGGCCAACACCTCAAACCAGGTATGGCCTAAATCCAATGGGCTATTCATTTGTGTCTGAGATTGCAGAAGGAAGAGATAATTTGCATAGTAGCAACCACCAGCAGGGGAGGAACAAGCATGAAGCCTTATCTTCCAGACCTCACGGCTCCTTTATCCAGCATGAACTAATGCCCACTTTGCTGCCTCAATACATTGCCAGCAGGGAAGGAACGAAGTAAGGGGTCAAGGCGTCTCCCATTAAGTCCCTCTTCCCTCATTCTGTCCTCCCAGGAGACCCTGTTCCAAGAGTCTTGCAGATCACTTTTCAGTTTGAATCATTCTTATTACATCTGGATAAGTGTTATACAGACACACACTCACACATGTCACAGTAAGGTCTGGTATCAATTGTATATGCTTCAACATCCTAGCATTTCCTTAGTAGCTGATTTATATATATGAAAGAATGAATTTGCTGTAATCTTCAGCACTTATATATATATAGTCATATCCCTAGCAAAAATCGGTTCCTCTGCACACATGAAGGTGGTGCCTGAACTCATATGCTTTAATAAAAGTGGGGCATGATGGTAAAAGTTAGAAAACAACTACCCTGGTGTATGTCTCTGTTCTCTGTGATGTATTGAAAACTGTTAAAATTGTATGCTCACACTTTAAATTCTTGGGGATTTTCCTGGTCCTACTTGCAGGCTAGAGGACTCTATAGTGTTTAATCTGGTTCTTCATCAGTCAGTCTGCAAAGAGTGAGGCTAGCACAAGATGGGGTCAGTTGTGTCACTCTGTCTCACAGAGCAGCCTGCTTTCTCTCTCTGTGGTTTTGGTTCTTGTGTGTTAGGGTTCTGGAATTTAAAAAACACAGTAAAGTTACATTATAACCTTCCAAATGAGTGTTTTATGTTTTTATCTGACGTCTCTGTTGTTAAGTTGTAAACATAACATTCTCAAACTGGACTGAAGCCAGTGCACGCACAAGAGAAGCCCCACATTACTGGAGTAAGTAATGGCATCCATGTGTCTCATTACAAGAAGGGACCATGGGGCCTGAAGTGTAGTGCTCCAGGGCAGTTGAGGATGCAGAGCAAGATTGCAGTTGGAGGCAGAAGGAAGTCTAGGGAAAAGTGGGAAGGGATATGAGAAAGATGTGAGGGAGACAGATGCACACAACGGGACTGGAAATGAAAAGACACAGGTAGGGAACATAGCACAGATCCAAGAAGGATGAAACTGATGGGGGAACAAAAGAAGTGCAGAAGAACATAGAGATTGAATGTGAATTAGGGAACGAAGGACTGAAATGGCGGTATGTGTACAGAAACAGAAAGATGGGCAAGTCACACAAACTCTCTGTGCCTCAGTGTTCCAAGTGTAAAATGGGGATAATTATGTTTACAATACACTTTGTAAAGGCAACTTTCAGATGTCAGATAAAATGGGATATACACAAGTGTTAAGTATTATCATTATAGAATACTGAATATAAGGTTATCATTTATAGTGCTGAAGATTACATCAAGTTCACTCTTCCTGTTAAACGTTTCTGGTAAATGATCGAAACCTGGAGGAGCATTTAAAGTTTTTATATGTTACTTTACACTTTGACCTGTGCTGTTAAGTGAAAGAAACTCATAAAACATCATTTTTTTTTCTTTTTATCAGTTAATTACTCTTGGCTCCAAAATTAAATGTTGAACTATAAAAATGGAAGACAGACACTAATGAAACTGATTTCTTATAGCTGGTGTTATCCTCTTCCATTAGCTTAGTTCCTAGGTTTGCTCTTGAAGTCTCAGATTTTTTTGTCAAATATGCAGGTACATATTAATTATCAAGGTTGGGAGATACAGTAACTGGTTGGCTCATTTGCTTTAATCCACCCAGCTGTTAGCACTTCATTCTTTTTCAGGTCATCATAAAAGTTAAAGATTTACAGTAAGAATGTGTAATGGTAAAAGCATTTAATCTGTCTCCCAATTTTTAATCACTTTCTGTAGAAGTCTATCTTCTTTTAACTCTGACATTCTAATGGTTTGACATATTTAAGGGTGGTTTACTTTCAAGAGAAATACAATGAATACAATCTTTTGTCCTACAGATTGGATTTAAAATTACAGTAATTATAATGGTCACATAAATGGGGGTAATTTAGGTTGCATACAAATTCATTTTGGAAATGGCAGTGAATAATTATCTGAAAACACCATTTAGAAAAGTAGTAGTACCAGGTGAGTGACAAGCAGCTGCCACCATAGTCTCTAAAACTGGATGAGCAAAGTGAGGGTTTAAATACAATATTTCCTTATGAAAAAATGATTGACGAAACCAGAGCAATCCAGTGATTCGCAGAAAAGTCTATCATTGCTTAAGCTCTAAATTACATAATAGAGAATTTTTCCATATAATTTTGTCAATATTTATATACAATCAGAGTTGTAAAAGATCCAAAGGTAGTTGAGGCCTCAAAATTTTATCCAGCTAGGTATATAAATGTGTTGTCTACTCTTTGGGATATGCAAACTGTGGTATGCCACATGTACCTGTGTGACCAAAAAGAGATGTAAATCTATTTTCTTTGTACTGCACATTTAAATGACTAGGAGTCTCCCTGCCCAGGGTGCAGGGACAGCTGTGAAGAAATTACCATTGTGTGTTTTAGATGCAGAAGATTGCAGAGTGAGGGGTTGTGTTGCCTCTCTCATGGAAACATAAATGTCATCTAGGCTGAAAAATACGTTTTGCTCTCTGAGTATGGGAGAACATAATACAAGCTAGCTGAAAAAAGAAAACAAAAAGACTTTTGTCAATTTCTAAACTTTTGAATCCAAATGGAATTTTTAAGGTGTTCATCTCCATAAACTCACAGCTCTCCCGAAATCTTTGCAGATCTCGAAACACTTGCAGTGTGAAAGGACCTCTACACTGCTTCCTTTGCCCCCCTCACTGAAATACAGCCCTCTGAGGAGCAATGTTGCCATACTATCCCTGCTGATGGCTGCAATGAGCGCCCACAGGGTACAGGGGGAATGGAGGGGATTGAGAGGGAGACAGTTATATGAATTATTTACATCAGATTGGCACCAACCAGAATTAATGCAATTTATAGGATGCACTGAGATCTTTATGGATGAAGGTACTATGTAAACACAAAATCAACATCACAAAATAGCTATTTCAAAATATCCAGTGCTATTAATATTGTAATGAACCCACTGCCTTATTACTCAGTGCCTCCAGCCCTTCTCAAGATGATTTGCAGGAAGTTAAAATATATCAAAGATAATCAAGATCAAAAAGGAAAGCTGGACAAGCACAAAACATGCTGCTTTTTCTTATCATTTCAAATCCTGTAAAAGGGAAAACATCCTTTTTTCTCTTCTTTTTAAGAAGATGTGCTGCCTTGGTGACTGATAGTTTCATAGTTCTAACAGGAGATATCTGTTCATCTCAAAATGAGGAAAATATTTAATGAAAAGGGAAAGGAATTGATCCCAATAAATTCACTAATGTCACAACCTCCTTCCGTATGGCATATTCAGTCATGCAGAAAATCAAGAGAAACCACATTTAGTATAAATTTTCAGGCAGCTATTAGTATTACAGTACTATGGCTAAGAGAAGCACCTTTTATTTGGCTAAAATTGTTATCTGAGATGAAATGAACTTAAAAAAAGGTATTTAATTGTTTAAACACATAGCTGATAATTTAATGTTCTCCATTTACAAATCTCCACCCAAATGCAAAGCTATCTAACCGACGTCATATTGAAGGTTTATTTCTCTCTCTTTGTTTCATCATATATTATGTATCATCACTGTATGTTCCACTGCATTGCAATATGAGAACCTGATGTAACTGTAAATAAAAAAGCATTTTTTTGGTAACAGACACTCTTGTCAATTCATATACATTGCTAAACAACCACTTTAAACCTTTCACCTGAGACACTCAGAGAATTGGGTTCAGTAGCCAAGAAAAGTGATTATTTTATTATTAATGCTGTTTCTGAAGATACTTTTAATCTCCATGATTCTATTAGATATAAGTAAAATTTACCTATTGAGAACAAATGTTAATATAACACATCGCTAATGATATAGCCATACGCAATAATAGCCCCTTCTTCCGTTTTCATTGTAACTTTTTGCTTTTTGCTTCATTGTAACAGTTGCTTACCTATTTCTTCCACTGAATTATTTGCTTCTCTGAAGGAGCTTTATAATAGTTTAAACAAAGCTAGAAGGAATTTAAAAATGAGCTACTGACATTTCTATTTTGAAATAAAAGTAAATAATACAGAATGAGTTATCCCACACTCCTACCCTCTCTTTCAACCCCAGTCATAGAATCATTAATTGCTTCCATGTACTGCTGGTCCCTGGGTGCACCAGTCTGCCATAACAGCACAAGGTTTGGAGCATTTATCATTAGCTAGCTGCGTATAGATAAATTCTGCTGTTTCCTCTTTTCATTTTCCAAAGTTCAGCCCCTTCACAAACTATCAGCAACATATTTACAAGGCTAGTTCCTCTGTGGTTTCTAAAAACACAAATAGCAACTTTGCCCTCCCCTCTGAAAAAGGACAACTCTTTTGGGAACCAAGTTTAATGCAGTACATTAAGTAAACTGATGCTGTCACTAGTGCAAATGTCAAGTTCATTATAGCAGATGTTTCAGCTGAACATCGCTACACATTAAAATCACACAAAAATGTGCAGTGCATTCACCATTTGATTTAGTGTGTCTGCTTCAATGCTCAAAAGAGTCAATCAAAAGTGTCTTTTCATGTAATTACCACATTGTTATGTAACAAAGCTAGTTATTTCATTGAAACATTCATAATAAGTCCTGGTTCCAGGCTACTGCTGATCATTTTTATAAGCCCTTTGAAATGTAAAATGTTTATGAACTACATGATAAAAATGTATTGCTAATACAGTTAGAGGCTGGGAAAACCACAAGATAGTAAAGAATTTTTACCATACTGTGCATATCACTAAAGGAATCTCTTTATTTTCAAAAATCAGATAGTGTGACCAAGATGAATTATATTGCCAACTACGAGTATCTGAGTTCTGCTTTCAGGGTTTTAGACCAGAGAACTGTAGGTTAAGCCTATTATCAAGTACAATAATTTGTGATGCCCCTGCAGTTTTCTATCCAAGTCTACAGAGCAAATTAGTCAGAAGTACATTGCTATAATAATGAATGCCAACAGTAATTAACACAGTTTGCAGAACATATTGCATCTTAAAAAATACAAAAGTTAGGGCTGGGCTCTGAAAAACAATGTCTAAAAATCCTCCTGATGATTATAAAGCAGATTTTCCTTAGCAGTCTCAGCCTTATGTATGGAATTCTAAAAGCTGTAACAGAAACTCTCCTAAAATGATTACTGACAGTCTGAAACAGCTTAACTAAAATGACCACATAATACAGGAATTCCCTCACTCTTATATATGGTACCATATATAGGGCACATTAATTAGACAATGTGTCAGTCACCTTATTCCCCTTTGGTCGTAAGGCCCTTTTTATGCTCAAAATGGTCCTCACTTGTCCCCTGTGGAATGTGCTAGCCACTCACCACTCCACAGAACTACCAAATAGCTAATGTCTTTGGCTTTAGATAAAAGGGGTGCATGGGAGGGTGAAAGACTGTGAGTGGTGTGTGTTCATGTGCATGGTGATGTTACAAAAATTAACACAAAAAATTATTTACACACCCACAGACTACAAGAATAGCTACCCAGTGCATCAGATGAGCACCAAAGGCTATATTTTATATTTCTGAAGAATAAAATAACAGTTAAAAAAAGTCTGCACTTTAAAAAAGCTCTGAAATCTAATGGGTCTAATTACAGCTGTCTGAATTGCAAAGATAGGTCTCAATTCTGCAAATTCTTCTGCATGTGCTTCACTTTAATGAGACTACTCATGTGTAAAGTAACAATATTTACAAGTGCTTGTAGGATCAAGTCAAAGTCATGAGCTAATTGTTTTGTCAAAAATAAAGAATAGACAAATGAACGATCTGCAATATACAACTTCTGGCTTTCTACGGCTTGCAGTTTGGTTATTGCTACATTTATGCTTGATCTTCTTTTTTCTATTTCATTAAATATATGACATCATCTACTGTACTTACTTTATAGTATATATAAGATTTACCCAAATGGATTGTTTTGTGTTAAAAAAATCAAATAGAAATATATCTCCTATATCAGGAAATACAGGAAAGTTTCCAAACTGAGTAATCCACCACAAGTAAAATCAGGTCTTTATTCTATACAGTTCAATCCAGGAAAGCAGTGTGGGATTCTTTTTTAAAAGCTTTATGCATTCATTCCACTATAAAAGAGGAAATAAAATAAGCGGATTTTATTGTCACCAATGAAAAAAGTCTTCAATTGAGCAGCTTTCATTGACTCAGCACGTCTAACAAAATAATATTACCGACGAAAATAAAATAATAGATTAGCTGCACAATCCTGACATTTTTCTTTCCAAACAACTACTCTAACATGTCTCCCCTTATAGCAGCATGAATACATGCTTCCTGTGAAAGTAAAACTCCCACTGTTTTCCCTGCTCCTGCAGAGATGCCTTGCTAAGAATAAAGGCTTCTTTTTCTGATGGAGATAGATTGGTTTGGGAACTGCCCAAACTCCCGGACACTCATTTTTCCAACATCTGGGTGGGGTTCTCACTCCTCTTGCTCTGCCCATTGTTTACTCAAAAGACACAACTGACTTACTTTAGATGCTTAAATCCAGTTAACCATGAGCAATAAAGAACAACTTTGAATAAGTAATACTTTGATACTAACCATTCAAACAGAAAATCAGCTTTCTCTTAGTAATCTAGTACTGGCTTCTGTTCTCAGCTGTTAAAAACTGGGATTACTATTCTGTTCTGAATGGAAATCAAGAATAACTGTTTTTGTTTTCGGTGGATAGGGTGATAGAAAGATATTTTAGAGATATCCACAGTACTTATAAAATTGTTGCAAGGGGTGGGAGGGAATTGAAAAAAGATTATTATTTTTTAAAGCTCTCTTTGAATCCTGTCTTCTTTCAGCTATTTTAAAAAATACAATCTTCCAAACTCAAAGCAAGGAAAGCTGTCTATTGAAGATGTTTCTGTGCCATTTCTGAATACAGATTTTGTACTCAACAATAAAGAAAGAGAACATTATACTTCACGGAAATCAAGTTGCCCTCTGCCCAAATTGATCACATTTGGATACTTGTAGCTTGGAACAACAACAAAGGAAAGCGCAAATAAATAAAAATAAAAACACCCTTGGATTTCACTTGATAAGAGTAAAACTATTAATTCAGCCTAGTGATCCATACAGATCCTTCTTTTAAGATTACTGTACTGTACATACAGAGATGAAGATCTATTCTGAATATCTGTGCTGTATAAAGTTATATCCTGAATATGGAGTTTGGCTTCAGTTTTGAAGCTGATATATACCAAAACTGCTCGTATGCTATAAAAGCTGCATTCATTGTGGGAAATGTAAGCCCACTGAAATCATTGGCAAAATTCCAATTGACTTCAATAGGGCAAGGATTTCACTCATTATGAACTGATTTAATTGGGAAAGGCATTTTTTCCCTTATATAACAACATTTTATACAGGAGTCTGAGATAGAATTGAACTGTTTAATGATTGTCTTTGATAATCATGTTGCCCAAAATTTTGGAAGTTGATGTCCTATTCGCTAACAGGTAAAGCAAAACAGGAACTTGCTGGTTACTGAGCACCAGCTGATTTGAATTAACTATTATTCTACATTAACAGTAAGCTATAGAAGGTGAATATCACTGTGTTTGAAATATTTAACAATTTGGTTTTGTGGGTGAGGGATGTTCTATATAAGTTGTTTACAAAACAAAATGTGAAACTCACTTTCATTCATTTTTACAGTACCTCTTATTGGGCTCTCAGGGTGTGTAACTCTGGGGAAGCCCCACCATGTGGACTATCCCAAGGCCAGGGACAGTTACGTAGACCGCATTAAAGTCAGAGTCCTTGTACGCCAAAATTTCACAGCCACAAAATGTGATGATTAATCTACACCCTTTCAGAAAAATATGCTCATGAAACTAAGCCCTTTCTCTTTTATCAAATGGTTGTGAAGAGAAACATTGAAAATATTAATTGGGTGAAAACTGAAGCAGTGATGTCTTTTTGAATGCAGACACTCAAAACAATAGCTCTTAAAATGTGAATTGCCCCATTCATTTCAGTGGGTTAACTCCGAAACCTGAAGATGACAAATTTAATGTCAACCTTGTTAATTATTTCACTACTGAGCACTTTAGGAGAAATATCCAGTTAATGTGTTTATCCTACAATCCTAAACTGCCTCTTCTGTCTTCACCAAAGAATCAAATGCCAACACAGCCAGTTTACCTCCTGATAGTTGTGCATTCTGTTGTGAATGGTATTGTGCATTCTAAATACAAATACCTGTAGCACATTTAAAGCTGAAAATCTGAGGACAGTGTAAAATAAATTGAATTTAATATCAAAATAAATTAAAAACTGGCAACTGTATTTACTTAATTTATTTTCATATCCAATTAGTTCAACTTTTATTTAAAAGTTTACCTCGGAGTGTCATATAATTTAAGTCCTGCTTGCCACAGAGTACACTGGACTGTGATTAACGTGTTGGCATTCTCAAAGTACAGTACAGAGTAGATTGAACCAAAGGTGTGTTGTATTAATCAAATATTTAATGCCAGGATAAATGGCTCAATAATGATAAAAGTTACTTAACAGCCATTATGCTGTATACAGTGGATGTGTAAACCATGCCAGTGAATCCCTTCATTCAATGAGCAAAGAAAAAACCCTCTTCTTTATCCCTCCTGTGTTGCAGCCAAGGGACAGAAACATGTTGTTCTTCTGAGTTTTACAGTGGCAGTGACTTTCAAAAGAAGTGGGGAAGTATGAGACCTTCCTCCTTCTGAGAGCACTTAAATCTGTGAGCTTAGATTTTCCCTTCTTCCTGTGACCAGAATCTGCATCTTTCATTTTGCCTGATGGAGAATTCTAGCTCGGTAAAAAGGAGGGAATTCTAATGTCTGAGGGCTTGCCTACGCAGAAAAGTGTTACCAGTTATACTGGTATAACTCCCCGTGTGGACACTAATTCCAAAACAAGAGTGGCTTTTTTGGTTTACCTTAAACCCTTTCCAAAGTGGCATAAGCTAAATTGAAAAAAGGCACTCATGCTGGAATAAGAGAGTCTACATGCGGTGTTCTAATGGTATAACTATATTGGCTTAACTTCACACCATAGCTTATAGTGCTATCGCTTTCCCATATAGACAAGCCCTAAGTAACCCGCTACAGGTGCAGCATTTAGAGAGGCTGGCTAAGAAACATCAGCAGGATAACCCTGGTTCCTGGAGAGGAATACCCAATGTGAACACTACCTGGAAAGGAAAAGGAGTACTTGTGGCACCTTAGAGACTAACCAATTTATTTGAGCATAAGCTTTCGTGAGCTACAGCTCACTTCATCAGATGCATACTGTGGAAACTGCAGAAGACATTATATACACAGAGACCATGAAACAATACCTCTTCCCACCCCACTCTCCTGCTGGTAATAGCTTATCTAAAGTTATCACTCTCCTTACAATGTGTATGATAATCAAGGT
The DNA here is from genome assembly GCF_965152235.1 of Eretmochelys imbricata. NCBI lineage: Eukaryota > Metazoa > Chordata > Testudines > Cheloniidae > Eretmochelys > Eretmochelys imbricata. The sequence goes on from NC_135574.1 coordinate 122,691,067, forward strand.
GGGCCATTTCCAGCACAAATCCAGGTTTTCTCACCTTCCGCCCCCCCCCCCCCCCCCCACACACACACACAAACTCACTCTCCTGCTGGTAATAGCTTATCCAAAGTGACCACTCTCCTTACAATGTGTATGAAAATCAAGGTGGGCCATTTCCAGCACAAATCCAGGTTTTCTCACCCCCCACCCCCATACACACACAAACTCACTCTCCTGCTGGTAATAGTTCATCCAAAGTGACCACTCTCCCTACAATGTGCATGATAATCAAGGTGGGCCATTTCCAGCATAAACCCGAGTTTAACCAGAACGTCTGGGGGGGAGGGGGGAGGAAAAAACAAGGGGAAATAGGCTACCTTGCATAATGACTTAGCCACTCCCAGTCTCTATTTAAGCCTAAATTAATAGTATCCAATTTGCAAATGAATTCCAATTCAGCAGTTTCTCACTGGAGTCTAGATTTGAAGTTTTTTTGTTGTAAGACAGCGACCTTCATGTCTGTAATTGCGTGACCAGAGAGATTGAAGTGTTCTCCGACTGGTTTATGAATGTTATAATTCTTGACATCTGATTTGTGTCCATTTATTCTTTTACGTAGAAACTGTCCAGTTTGACCAATGTACATGGCAGAGGGGCATTGCTGGCACATGATGGCATATATCACATTGGTGGATGTGCAGGTGAACGAGCCTCTGATAGTGTGGCTGATGTTATTAGGCCCTGTGATGGTGTCCCCTGAATAGATACGTGGGCACAGTTGGCAATGGGCTTTGTTGCAAGGATAGGTTCCTGGGTTGGTGGTTCTGTTGTGTGGTATGTGGTTGCTGGTGAGTATTTGCTTCAGGTTGGGGGGCTGTCTGTAGGCAAGGACTGGCCTGTCTCCCAAGATTTGTGAGAGTGTTGGGTCATCCTTCAGGATAGGTTGTAGATCCTTAATAATGCGTTGGAGGGTTTTTAGTTGGGGGCTGAAGGTGACGGCTAGTGGCGTTCTGTTATTTTCTTTGTTAGGCCTGTCCTGTAGTAGGTGACTTCTGGGAACTCTTCTGGCTCTATCAATCTGTTTCTTCACTTATGCAGGTGGGTACTGTAGTTGTAAGAATGCTTGATAGAGATCTTGTAGGAGTTTGTCTCTGTCTGAGGGGTTGGAGCAAATGTGGTTGTATCGCAGAGCTTGGCTGTAGACGATGGATCGTGTGGTGTGGTCAGGGTGAAAGCTGGAGGCATGTAGGTAGGAATAGCGGTCAGTAGGTTTCCAGTATAGGGTGGTGTTTATGTGACCATTGTTTATTAGCACTGTAATGTCCAGGAAGTGGATCTCTTGTGTGGACTGGACCAGGCTGAGGTTGATGGTGGGATAGAAATTGTTGAAATCATGGTGGAATTCCTCAAGGGCTTCTTTTCCATGGGTCCAGATGATGATGATGTCATCAATATAGCGCAAGTAGAGTAGGGGCGTTAGGGGACGAGAGCTGAGGAAGCGTTGTTCTAAATCAGCCATAAAAATATTGGCATACTGTGGGGCCATGTGGGTACCCATAGCAGTATCGCTGATCTGAAGGTATACATTGTCCCCAAATGTAAAATAGTTATGGGTAAGGACAAAGTCACAAAGTTCAGCTACCAGGTTAGCCGTGACATTATCGGGGATAGTGTTCTTGACGGCTTGTAGTCCATCTTTGTGTGGAATGTTGGTGTAGAGGGCTTCTACATCCACAGTGGCCAGGATGGTGTTATCAGGAAGATCACCGATGGATTGTAGTTTCCTCAGGAAGTCAGTGGTGTCTCGAAGGTAGCTGGGAGTGCTGGTAGCATAGGGCCTGAGGAGGGAGTCTACATAGCCAGACAATCCTGCTGTCAGGGTGCCAATGCCTGAGATGATGGGGCGCCCAGGATTTCCAGGTTTATGGATCTTGGGTAGTAGATAGAATATCCCAGGTCGGGGTTCCAGGGGTGTGTCTGTGCGGATTTGATCTTGTGCTTTTTCAGGAAGTTTCTTGAGCAAATGCTGTAGTTGCTTTTGGTAACTCTCAGTGGGATCACAGGGTAATGGCTTGTAGAAAGTGGTGTTGGAGAGCTGCCGAGCAGCCTTTTGTTCATATTCCGACCTATTCATGATGACAACAGCACCTCCTTTGTCAGCCTTTTTGATTATGATGTCAGAGTTGTTTCTGAGGCTGTGGATGGCATTGTGTTCTGCACGGCTGAGGCTATGGGGCAAGTGATGCTGCTTTTCCACAATTTCAGCCCATGCACGTCGGCAGAAGCATTCTATGTAGAAGTCTAGTCTGCTGTCCAGTCTTGATTATCATGCACGTTGTAGGGAGAGTGGTCACTTTGGATGAACTATTACCAGCAGGAGAGTGAGTTTGTGTGTGTATGGCGGTGGGGGGTGATAAAAGCTGGATTTGTGCTGGAAATGGCCCACCTTGATTATCATGCACATTGTAGGGAGAGTGGTCACTTTGGATAAGCTATTACCAGCAGGAGAGTGAGTTTGTGTGTGTGTGTTTTGGGGGGGGCGGGGGGGGTGAGAAAACCTGGATTTGTGTGCTGGAAATGGCCCACCTTGATTATCATGCACATTGTAGGGAGAGTGGTCACTTTGGATAAGCTATTACCAGCAGGAGAGTGAGTTTGTGTGTGTGTGTTTTGGGGGGACGGGGGGTGAGAAAACCTGGATTTGTGCTGGAAATGGCCCACCTTGATTTTCATACACATTGTAAGGAGAGTGGTCACTTTGGATAAGCTATTACCAGCAGGAGAGTGGGGTGGGAAGAGGTATTGTTTCATGATCTCTGTGTGTATAATGTCTTCTGCAGTTTCCACAGTATGCATCCGATGAAGTGAGCTGTAGCTCACGAAAGCTTATGCTCAAATAAATTGGTTAGTCTCTAAGGTGCCACAAGTACTCCTTTTCTTTTTGTGAATACAGACTAACATGGCTGTTACTCTGATACCTGGAAAGGATAGTTGATAGAATGCCTGTGACACTCTGTATCTCCTGGGAACACCCTGGACCCCCATGTTCATCCTTATAATATGATTGTGTGGTATCCAATGCAAAGTACGTCATGTCGGGTGTCTTTGGAAGGCTCATGATGCACTGAGCATTGTTGTTATATTAATGTTATAGGTTGTAATTTCAGGTATGTAGTTATGAGGCTGAAAATGTGTCCTTGTGGCTTAAAACAAGTCCAGGCAAAACTCTCCAGGAACAGAGGGGCAGTTCAAACCTCATCAGGGCATGTATGGGACAAACCCAGCCCAGCCTCAAAGGAACAAAGGACACTAGCCTAGGCAGCAATAAAGGATCTGTTGGACTCTTGAGTGAGTCACCCCACTTCCCTGGGTAAGTCAGGGACTATGATGAGGTAATGCTCACCTGACCCTGAAGGGGGGCCAAAGTGCGAAGGGAAGAAAGAACATGATACAAGGGAGAGATGTTTGCCATGCTCTTCCCCTCTCTTCCACCTCCATCTACAGACATCACCACCATGCGACTGCAGTGCTGATCAAAGGGGAGAGCCTGGCTGAAGGGCAACCAGCCAGCCAGTGGTGAAAAGCATCTAAGTTTGTAAGGGCACTGAAAGTTAAGATCAGCTTAGAATGTGTTTTGCTTTTATTTCATTGGACCAAATCTGACTTCTTGTGCTTGGACTTATAATCACTTAACATCTATCTTTTATAGTTAATAAATTTGTTTATTCTACCGTGTGTTTGGTTTGAAGAGTGTCAGAAACTCCGCTTGGGATAACAAGCCTGGTCCATATCAATTTATTGTTAAATTGATGAACTCATATAAGCTTGCAGCATCCAGTGAGCATAACTGGACACTGCAAAACGGAGGTTCCTAGGGCTGTGTCTGGGACCGGAGATATTGGCTAGTATCATTTGGTTGCACAATCCAAGCAGCTTACATGCCAGATGCTGTGCGTGAACAGCCCAGGAGTGGGGGTTCTCACAGCAGAGCAGGGTAAGACTGGCTCCCAGAGTCGAGGACTGGAGTGACCTAGCAGATCACGGGTCCAGATAACACTAGGGGAACGTCACAATGCCTTTTAATAAAATTTCCTATTGAGCCTGGTCCAGGAGGCAGGGAAGAAGAAATAAAGGGCTGAAGATTAAACAAAGTCTACTTGCTACCTAAAGAATCAAGTAACAATTAAAGAAGGAGATAGAATAAGTCAACTTGTTTTCTAAAGGATGAACTCAGCCCACTGACATGTGGGTCCACTCTCCAGAGCTGAAGAAGGTGAGCAAACTTGTCATAAGGAAGGATGTTCTGTGATATTAAAAAATGACACCCAGTGTGTGCCCTAAGTGACTCCAACTGCAAGGGTTAGATTCAAAATGGGGACTTAGAAAATTATCTGCCACTTTAGATGCCTAAGTCCAACACTTAGGTGACACTCAGATCCCAAAAAACACCACTCAGCTGCTACATAACCCTGTAGGTGCACAAATTTCCACTGATAATATCCAATAAGCACCTATATTTCTACCATTGGGCACATGTAATGCCCCCTAAGTCCTGACACTACTGAGCAGCTAAAAACCCAATTTACACCAAAGCCCCTGCAGGATTTGCAAACTAGCCATTCTCACCTGCAGAGTCTGATCCAGTAGGTATGCTCTGAGGTCCTTTATGACCACACCTCCCACATGAAGTCCCACACAACACAGTGGTGGCAGTACTCAAAAGCCCTTTCTGCCGGATTTGGCCCAAGGACTTAAAATTGGGTCTGCCATCCACAGGCGTCAACTTTCCAAAGTGCCAGGGGGTGCTCAATCCCCAGCTCTGTCCCAGGCCCTGCCCTCATTCCACCCGTTCCCTCAAGGCCCCGCCTCGCCTCTTCTCACCCCTGATCCACCCCCACCCCACCTCTTCCCACCCAGTTCCGCCCCCATTCCCGAGTGTGCCGCATCCTTACTCCTCCCCCCTCCATCCCAGCCTCCTGCATGCCATGAAACAGCTGTTCACAGTGGACGGGAGGTGAGGGGAGGGACAGGGAGGCGCTGATCTGCGGGACCCACTGGCAGGTGGGAGGCACTTAGGGGTGCGGGGGAGCTGATGGGAGGCTGCTGGTGGGTGCTCAGTACCCACCATTTTTTCCCTGTGGGTGCTCCAGGCCTGGAGCATCCACGGAATCAGCGCCTATGCTGCCATCTTCCAGGTGTGTGCCCTAACCACAAGGCTATAGGATACTTTTGTCACTTTTTGACATGAGTGATGGTCAAAGTTCAGGGTCCTGGGGATGTTCCAATTGGAAGCAGGAATTGATGGAGTCTGGCATTTTCTTTGATGAAATCTTATTTACTTACAAGGAATGTACAAAGTCCCATGTCTCTGAATGCAGAAGGAACCAAGAATAAAAGGAGCAGTTTCTTAGCTTACAGACCCCAAGCCTCTTTAGTCAATACCAGATCCAAAAGCTCTCTAGCTTTTTTCAGAGTGTCATAGTGTTAACAGTCTCCTGCTTGGCTTTCTGGCTCTCCCTTTCTCTCTGTTCTTGTCTGGTCTCAGTTTCTGTGTGATCTCTCTTCACACCCACACACATCTCTACCCAAAACAATACTCAGCCAAAAGCTCCTGGGCAGGTTTACACACATCTTTTGTGTTAGATGGGGGCTTTGCTTACAGTTGTTTTAATAGAAGGGTGAATTCACACTTATCAATCTCAATGGGATTTTAACACAACCCATAATAAAGTTTCACCCAGCTCATAACATTATTTTGGGTGAGTCTCTCTCAATCTCTATTACAGTTGTTTCATACAAATACTTAAACATTCATTGGAGCAGGGACTGGGTCTCCAAGGAGAGTGCACTAACCACTAGGCTATAGTCATTCCCACTTTCTCTCTCTGGCCCAATGAATATTTAAGGACTTATACAAACACTTGTCTACATGTCCTTGGTAAGTGCTCTAACCATTGCACTTGTGGGTATAAGGGAAGCACCACCATCTCCTCTACATTGTTTTTTCGTGAGAAAGGGCTGACCTATATTAGGCATCTAACTGCAGGATAGGGCACCTCCCTCTCATTCAGCGTTAGTAATTTAACTCCCTTTGTGCAGGCTTAGGCCACACTCCACTCCTCGGCATTTCCTGCTGGGTAGCTTTGGTGGCTCCTGACTCAGCATGCTGGCTTTTGTGAATCCCATTCCTAGGTGCTTAACTCTCCCCATGTATTGTATATGGAGCCTGGGCGCCTAACTCAGGGCCATTAATTGCACTAGGTGCCAGGATATCTAAAAGTTAGGCCTGGTCTACACTACAAGTTTATGTCAGATTTAGCAGCATTAAATCCGAATTAACCCTGCACCCGTCCACACAACAAAGCCATTTTTTTGACATAAAGGGCTCTTAAAACCAATTTCCGTACTCCTCCCCAATGAGGGGGAAATCGACATCGCCGTTTAGAATTAGGGTTAGTGTGGACGCAATTCGATGGTATGGCCTCTGGGAGCTATCCCACAGTGCACCATTGTGACCGCTCTGGACAGCACTCTGAATTCGGATGCACTGGCCAGGTGTACAGGAAAAGCCCCAGGAACTTTTGAATCTCATTTCCTGTTTGGCCAGGCGAGCTCATCAGCACAGGTGACCATGCAGTTCCAGAATCAAAAAAGAGCTTGAGCATGGACTGAACGGGAGATACTGGATCTGATTGCTGTATGGGGAGAGGAATCCATGCTATCAGAACTATGTTCCAAAGACGAAATGCCAAAACATTTCAAAAAAACCTCAGAGGCCATGAGGGACAGAGGCCACATCAGGGACGCAACACAGCGCTGCGTGAAACTTAAAGAGCTTAGACAAGCGTACCAGAAAACCAAAGAATCAAACGGATGCTCCGGGACAGAGCCCCAGACATGCTGCGTCTACGCTGAGCTGCATGCAATTCTAGGGGGGTCCGCCACCACTACCCACCCCTGTCTGTGGACTCTGAGGATGGGATACTCTCCGCCATGGCTGAGGATTTTGAAGATGGGGAAGATGAGGATGAGGATGAGCTTGGGGAGAGCACACAGCACACCGTTTTCCCCAACAGCCAGGATCTTTTTATTAGCCTGACTGAAATACCCTCCCAACCCAATGAAGCCAGAGAAGGGACCTCTGGTGAGTGTACCTTTTTAAATATAATACATGTTATAAAAGCAAGTGTTTTTTAATGATTAAGTAGCCCTGAGGACTTCGGATGCATTCGTGGCCAGTACTGCTACTGGAAAAGTCTGTTAATGTGTCTGGGGATGGAGCGGAAATCTTCTAGGGACATCTCCATGAAGCTCTCCTGAAGGTACTCTAAAAGCCTTTGCAGAAGGTTTCTGGGGAGAGCAGCCTTATTCCGTCCTCCACGGTAGGACACTTTACCACGCCATGCTAGTAGCAAGTAATCTGGTATCATTGCATGACAAAGCCTGGCAGCGTATGGTCCCGGTGTTTGCTGGCATTCAAGCAACATCCATTCTTTATCTTTCTGTGTTATCCTCAGGAGAGTGATATCGTTCATGGTAACCTGGTTGAAATAGGGGAATTTGATTAAGGGGACATTCAGAGGTGCCTGTTCCTACTGGGCTGTTTGCCTGTGCCTGAAAAGAAATCCTCTCCGCAGTTAGTCACGTGGTGGGAGAGGGGGCCATTGGTGCTGAGCTGTTCATGTTTGGCTAGCAGGGATCTTCCCTGCTACCAGTCATGCGGTGCGGGGAGGGGAAAAGCGAACATCCCAGAGAACTGGATGGGGGGAGGGGTTAGTTTGGTTTCTACTGCTGCACGTTAACAGGAAAACTGCAGCAGTAAATGGCCAACTCAACGGGCTTTGCTTGGTATGGGAAAGGAGGGGGCTGCTGTTATGAAGGTTGCAGAAGCCGAAAGACAATGGCTTACCATGGCCGCCTGCAAGCCGAATTCTGCTGCCCGGCCCTGCGTGTGTGATCTCTCACACCAAAGCCGCAGGCACTCAATATAAGATGCAAAATGCGACCTTGTACCGAAATCACATGTGCTATGTAATGTGAATAGTGTTGTTCACCGTGAAAGAGTATAGCCACTGTTCTGTAAAATGTATCTTTTTAAATACTTCACTCCCCTTTTTTCCTCCAGCAGCTGCAAATGTTTCAAGCCTCCCTCCTCCATCCCTGAGGCTATCTCAGATAAGGCGGCGAAAAAAACGCACGCCCGATGACATGTTCTCTGAGCTCATGCAGTCGTCCGGCACTGACAGAGCTGTATGGAGGGACACAATGCAGAGTACAGGACGGTGGCCGATGAACGTGAGGAGAGGTGGCGGCAGGAAGATCAGAGGAGGCATGAGAAAACGCTGGGGATACTGCGGGATCAAACGGACATGCTCTGGCATCTGGTGGAGGTTCATGAACGACAGCAGAATCACAGATGCTGCTGCAGCCCCTGCTTAACCGCCCTCCCTCTTCCCCAAGTTCCATAGCCTCCCCACCCAGACGCCCAAGAACGTGGGGCGGGAGGCTCCGGGCACCCAACCATTCCACCCTAGTGGACAGCCCAAGCAACAGAAGGCTGGCATTCAACAAGTTTTTAAAATGGCCTTTTCCTTCCCTCCTCCCACACCCCACCTGGGCTACCTTGTGCGTTATCTCCCTATTTTTATAATCAATTAATAAAGAATACATGTTTTTTAAACGATAGTGACTTTATTTCCTTTGCAAGCAAGCTGAGATCGAAGGCAGGAGGGCGGGTGGCTTACAGGGAATTAGAGTCAACCAAGGGGGAGGGTTTTCATCAAGGAGAAACAAACAGAAGTGTCACACAGTACCCTGGCCAGTCATGAAACTGGTTTTCAAAGCTTCTCTGATGCGCACCATGCCCTCCTGTACTCTTCTAACCACCCTGGTGTCTGGCTGTGCATATTCAGTGGCCAGGCGATTTCCATCAACCTCCCACCCCTCCATAAATGTGCCCCCCTTACTCTCACAGAGATTGTGGAGCACACAACAAGCAGCAATAACAATGGGAATATTGGTTTCGCTGAGGTCTAACCTAGTCAGTAAACTGTGCCAGCACGCTTTTAAATGTCCAAATGCACATTCTACCACCATTCTGCACTTGCTCAGCCTGTAGTTGAACAGCTCCTGACTACTGTCCAGGGTGCCTGTGTATGGCTTCATGAGCCATGGCATTAAGGGATAGGCTGGGTCCCCAAGGATAACTATTGGCATTTCAACATCCCCAACGGTTATTTTCTGGTCTGGGAAGTAAATCCCTTCCTGCAGCCATTTAAACAGACCAGAGTTCCTGAAGACGCGAGCGTCATGAACCTTTCCCGGCCATCCCACATTGACCTTGGTGAAATGTCCCTTGTGATCCACCAGTGCTTGCAGCACCATTGAAAAGTACCCCTTGCGGTTTATGTACTGGCTGCCCTGGTGGTCCGGTCCCAAGATAGGGATATGGGTTCCGTCTATAGCCCCACCACAGTTAGGGAATCCCATTGCAGCAAAGCCATCTAGTATGACCTGCACATTTCCCAGGGTCACTACCTTTGATAGCAGCAGCTCAGTGATTGCGTTGGCTACTTGCATCACAGCAACCCTCACAGTAGATTTGCCCACTCCAAATTGATTCCCGACTGACCGGTAGCTGTCTGGCGTTGCAAGCTTCCACAGGGCTATTGCCACTCGCTTCTCAACTGTGAGGGCTGCTCTCATCTTGGTATTCTTGCACTTCAGGGCAGGGAAAAGCAAGTCACAAAGTTCCATGAAAGCGCCCTTACACATGCGAAAGTTTCGGAGCCACTGGGAATCATCCCAGACCTGCAACACTCTGTGGTCCCACCACTCTGTGCTTGTTTCCCGGGCCCAGAATCAGTGTTCCATCCAATGAACCTGCCCCATTAACACCATGATCTCCAAACTGCAGGGGAACGCGGTTTTAGAGAAAAGTGTGTTCGTGTCCTCATCACCATGCTGCCGTTGCCTCCATGTCTGGGTTTTCAGGTGCTGGTTCTGCATGCACTGCACAATAATGCGCGAGGTGTTTACCATGGTCATAACTGCTGGGGTGAGCTGAACGGGCTCCATGCTTGCTGTGCTATGGTGTCTGCTCCTGCTCGGAAAATCCAGGGAAAAGGGCGCAAAACGATTGTTTGCTGTTGCTCTGGCGGAGGGAGGGGCGACTGACAACATGGCTTACAGGGTTGGCTTACAGGGAATTAAAATCAACAAAGGGGGTGGCTTTGCGAGAAACAGATTGGCCCCCTCAAGGATAGAACTCAAAACCTCAAGGATAGAACTCAAAACTGGGTTTAGCAGGCCGTTGATTTCACAGAGGGAGGGAAGAGAAAATGAATACAAAACAAATCTGGTCTATTTCTTGTTTTGATCCACTTCATCTATCTGCATACATATTGGTGGCAGCAGACTGTGCAGTACGACCGCTAGCCACCGTCATCAGCTGGGTGCTCGGCAGAAGATGGTACAGTATGACTGCTGGCCATCGTCATCTGCTGGCTGCTGATTAAAAGACAGTGCACTGCCGGTAGGACTGAATCGCCATGAGACAAACCTTAACAGGGAAATGACCTAGCTGAGTCACTCCCATGTTTGCCCAGGAGCCCCGACCTCATCGAGTTCGGTTAAAAGAGCACCCTGGAGTACGTCGACAATGGCTACCAGACATACTGCACTGTCTGCTGCCAAAAGGCAATAAACTGTTGCTGTGTAGCAATGCAGTACCACGTCTGCCAGCACCCAGGAGACGTACGGTGACAGTGAGCTGAACAGGCTCCATGCTTGCCGTGGTATGGCATCTGTACAGGTATCTCAAGAAAAAAGGCGCAAAACAATTGTCTGCCGTTGCTTTCATGGAGGGAGGGAAGGAAGGCGGGCCTGACGATATGTACCCAGAACCACCTGCGACAATGTTTTAGCCCCATCAGGCACTGGGATTTCTACCCAGAATTCAAATGGGCGGCGGAGACTGCGGGAACTCTGGGATAGCTACCCACAGTGCAACGCTCCGGAAGTCGATGGTTGCCTCGGTACTGTGGACACACTCCGCCGACTACATGCACTTATAGATTCACAGATACTAAGGTCAGAAGGGACCATTAGGATCATCTAGTCTGACCTCCTGCACAACGCAGGCCACAGAATTTCACCCACCCACTTAGAGCATTTGTGTGGGGACACACACAATCGACTGTATAAAAATGCTTTCTACAAAACCGACTTCTATAAATTCGACCTAATTTCGTAGTGTAGACAAGGCCTTAGATGTTACAACACCTATGTCCCCTTTCTCTATCTATCCCCATATGTTAAATTCCAACTATTCCCAAGGTGACCAGATGATGTTATAAAAACTTCAAGGGCTTTCTAAAGTCCGTGCACTTACAATATTTACTTCTACCTGTCAGTCAAATGAGATAGATAAGCTACTTAAATAAGCAACTTAAGGAGAATTTAAGTAGGTGGAAGGCAGCTGGATAATGGAACAAATTGCCTAAATCTGCAATTCAACATCCGTTCACTTGTTCAAGAGTGAGCTGGACAAATATACAACAACAAATCTTTTTGTTGTTCGTTTGAAATCATGACATGCAGGGTTGTTTATACTTCTTAGGTTTATAAGAGTGGGACCTCAATGGTCTTCTCCTAGCCCTCGACAACTCTCTGTTCCTATGCATTAGAATTTTACAGTAACAATATAATGTTTAGTTCCCAGAAGCTAGTTTAAAAAGGCACTTTTCGTTTGGGAATAAGTGATCATTCATACTAAATTCATGCACGTATTTTCTGCTGAATTATATTTATGTTCAAATATATTTTCAATTTTGTACTTGTAGGCTGTGAAGAAAGAGACACTAACAGCTATAAAGCAATTAAAAGTTGTCAAAGACTTCTCTTCCTCTTATTTCAACACTGAGCCAGATTGTTGGGGGGTGGTCTGGATGTTTTACACTGCACCACTAGCAGAGTTTAAGCTTAAATGCAAGCTAAAGGGGAACAAGGCACCCTTATTTCAGAATAACCTTATGTGGACAGTAACTCTTGTCTTGGGGGAATGTTCCTGAATACAACCACCCCAGGACCCGGAGAACACAGGAATTTGTCCCACTACGTGCATTCAGCGCTCAGCTATACCACATAGCCTGCTAGAGGTAACGCCACAAAATACATGCTCTTTTGCTTGTATTGAACTGAAATGACAGTTTTGCTACATTTTGGAAATTTGGTTCCAATTTTCTCTTGTCCTGTCAGCTAATTAAAAAGCTTACAGAAGAAAAGCTGCATCATACTACACAGATCTCAAAACTATTAAATTAAAATATAAAATAATGAATTCTCATGGGTTGTTACATCAAGAAACAGAATAACTTCCTGTGAGCCAAGCAATTCATTTCATGCCTATAGCTTCATTTACACTGTTCACTTACATCTTGAAGTCTGTGTCTGAAAGAAACATAAAAAGAGCAAATCAAAACACTAAGCATGACTGTACTAGACATCAAAATCAAGAAGAAGCTTCTACATAAAGACTGAGAGTGTCATGCTGGAATAAAAAGTGCCACACACATTTTTCTTATGTTCATATTTGGTTCTATACAGTAACAAAACATCAAGTTCCAGGAACGTTGACTAAAGGACTGTTTAGACTTTTCATGGCAGTTAGATTACATTAAAAATATGTTCTCTTACTGGTTATTAAGCACCTTTTACACAGTTTTCAAAAGATCAGCAACTTAACTGACGCAAACATTGCAGATTCCTCAATAAAAATTACTTTGAAATGTTAATTATTTATTTATGGTTAAATATTGTTGTTACTGTCAGTGAACGCCACCCTCAAAGGCTTCTTGGCACAGGCTGAGCTTACCTTTCATTCTGGGGCTGCCACTTTTCTCCCCAGTTCTCTTCCTTCTGGTGGTATTGAACCATCCCAGCACTTACAATCTGTCCAATACAACATCTACACTTGCTTCACTAACCATATTTCAGTTCTGCTTTTTACTTCTAAAGGATTTAAATATTCATAGCAAAAATGTAAAGAAATATTCTATTGTTTTGGAAAGCACTGTGACAATTTTATTTAAGAGGTGTAAGTCCCAGATTATTCAAATAAATCTGGAAAGCTGTAGAAAAATGTACTTAAGATAAAGCAGATAATGACTGGGGAAAAGCACATGATATAATATTAAAACTTGCTGTTCAAGTTCTCTGTCCTAAAACTCAGAACACATAAATTGTGGCCAAATGAAACAGCCATTTTGAGGCTAACATGATATTACCAGCTGGAAAAAGTAATCCTCTAGAAAATCCTGTGTAAAAAGTATCTCAAACAGATGCAAGCTATGTAGAAAATACAAACTGCTCATGATGATGGAACGAACTAAAATTGCTTTAAAATCCTAAGGAGCTTTTTGTCTTTACACTACAATGTCTTTTTAAAAATGTCCCTTATACAGTGCGCACACATACATAAATAATTTTGAAAGTATGGAATCTTGTAAAGAAAACTATGAAGAGTTGTCATCCAAAATAAAATGCAAAACGTAAACCAATAATATCCACAGTTATAATTAAGTCACCATTGTACAGTACAATGACACTATATTATTCTAGAACACAATACATTTAATTAATCAGCAGTTGCTGTGTCCCTTATAAATCCTTGGGTTTCATGAGTTTGTATAGGTTGGCTATTTTGAATTGAGTTAGGCAGAAAATGTCAGTCTAAATATAAATTTGTACTCTCAAAATGAGATTATTTTTTTTTTTGGTGCAACAGGGAGGGTGGGCTTTTGGTAATTCCAATTTTTTTCTGTCTACTTTTTTTAAAAGGGCAGAGTTTAAACCTGAGGTTTTGCAAGCAGTTAGAACTAGATGCTGCTCTTTGGAAGAAAATCATGCTTACTTTGAACATTTCCATGGCTTTTGCACGTTAAATACAGTGTCCTAGACTATACCTGACAACACTTTTGGTTAAAGCCACATCTTAACTAGATGTTTTGCCCTTCTTGGTACTGTCATACCCTTGCAACCACTCCATATAGTGAGCCGCTGGGACACCAGACCATGCCCCAGGAGCTCTGCAGATATGTTTTTGCAAATCTAGAAACATGGGGAAAGGTTTGCAAAGCCTCTCTTCAGAAATGTATTTACTGTTCCAACATAAGTTACCCTATATATGGCAGCAGATTTCAAGCATTTGGGGACAAATTCTGCCTCAGGTTCACAAGTGCTTATTTTGTATTAGTCAAATCACACCTCTTTTGAGAGATCATAACACAATGTGCTATACATAGAAATTTCTACTTCCACTCTTTCTGAAGGACACCTGCAGAACTTAATAGTAGGTGTGAAAACTGCTGCTCGCCTCCAGCACAAGTGAAGGAGGTCTGCATGAGACATGAACTGAGAAAATAAGCTAATGAATTGTTAAAACTGTACTGACAATTTGCTTGGCATCATATTGGACATGAAATCCAGACAATCCATACCCCAAGAAGATTAAATCCTGAAAGAAAAAGAGAAGACTCTGACTATAGAGGAGGGAAGAACTTGGAATCTACTTTTTTAAAAAAGATATTGACTCAATATGCACTTCTTGAAATCCATTTGGGAGTAATCAGGTTTTAGGCACAAACTGGAGAGGGATGAAGGTGTCTTGATGAGTATTCTCAAGTATGGCATAAGCAAAATTTGTTTTAATCCTAACTTTTTTCAAAAGATCTCTTGTAACATTGGGAAAAATGATTTCCTGCTTTGCAGAAGCACTTGATTGTTGGGACAAGTCAATATAGAGAGTACTTCTCCATATAGCACACCAGTAGGAGAGGATAATTGACTAGCCCTCAAGATGACACTAAGAGGAGGACCTACTACCATACCCCTTGGCACTTTGTGACACCCAATGTTCATAGTTTACTAGCTAGGTGGAGTACTCTGACCCCCAAAGCAGGGAGCATGAGCTAGCCCCACTATGCATTCTTCCATGGCTGCCCTATGCTATCCTATTCTGGACCAGCTGTCTGGTTCTGGGAGATACCTTGCAGCCAGCACTGCTCCACAGTGCAGCTCTATCAGTTAAGGGCAAGATTTTAGCCCTCTGTGTATTGTGATTGCCCTATATCAAACTACATTAGAAAGGTCTATAGAAGTTTCCTCTTCTCAGTGAGGGTTCAATTAACTTCTGATCCGTTTCTCCCAGCCTCCAAAATATCTTAATCATCAGCTAATCAAAATTAAACTGACTCTCAGAGGACCTCAGTAATTAACTTTGTGGTGACTGGGAAGTCAAGGACATAGCAAAGTTCAGCATTAGGCAGGAACATTTGCATTTTACACAACATTCTCTTACTAAAAACAATATCACACAAAAGACAAGACTTAAATAAAAATCCTTTTATCTAAGAGGAGAGTATAATACCACTGCAGTATGCTTGCCTTTGTTTCTTTTGCATCTATTAGTAATTTTGAAAATAAGTTGTGTTTAAACTTTGTCTATCCTCTAAATGTAATCTACAGTAACTTGCAAACATTCTAACTGAAACACAAAGCAAGATGTCTGTGGGCAGCAGCAGAACCAGAGAGGAAAGTGGCACCCATTCTTCCTTCACTGAAAGTTCAATCCAAAAGATAAACATTTTACAAGCAGTAGGTGATCAATTTGTTTCTGTGTGAAAAACAATAAGGGAAGAGGTTAAGTAAGGATGGAACAAAAAATACTAAACCCCACAATTCTGAACAGAAGCTTGATGGAGAACGCAAGTTTTGATTTTTAATTAAAAATAGAGTAGGTGCCAATCCCAGAAACATGTATCACCTTGTAGTTTCAGATGAAATGGAGGAATGGTATACTGGAAATACAGCAGATCCCAGCCAGACCTGCGTAAGGGGCCCATTTTTTACTCAAGCAAACTCCTTTGACTTCAATAAAAGTTATCCCTAAGTGACTATTAAATAAACAGTACGTCTAGCCAGAGCTTTCTTATACAGCCAATTCATCCTGACTGGACATGGAAGAATCCTTGCACTGGCAACATCCACAGATATATTTCCTGAGAATGGTAAAAAAAAAAAAAAACCCAGCAGACTAACGTACAAAAAAAATAACCTTGGCAGATTATATAAGGAATGTTAATCTGAACTCATAACAGCAGGTCATAGGCTTCCTGCAGCTCAAACCCTGCAGTTCACACTCCAGAAAGTACACAATTGAATTAACACACACTGATGCAATCAAATCGCATGTATGCAGTGTATTATTACATTAAAACCAAGATAAAAGATCACTACTTCCTATAATTTGTAACAGAAATAAAATTACTTCTTAAGAATGAACATCAAGACTAGAGTAGCCAAATCCATAAAACTTTTTCAAAATTGCCTAAAAGCAAAGAAGTATAAGGATTACAAAGTTACATCAACATTAAAATGGATATTTTAGCCACTTCCCTGTTGTGTAATGTATTGAGGACATGCCACAAAACTCTTCTGCAGTGGGACCTCACATACTGCCTTTGAACTGCCAACATGGCAAAGGAAAAGCAGCATTTCAAAGAGAGCTGAAAAATGTCACCCCTTAGAGATTGCAGAAGCGAACAGCACCGAAGTGGTTAACAGGGCTGAAAAGCAAACCTCATCTCTTTAACACCAAAGCTTGCAAACACTATGTCTACAGCAGGCCAATTTTGCAGAAAAATCCCTCCTTCCTGAACACTAGTTCAACTCCTCTGGTGTTAGCAGCATTGGACATCCTAGTGTTGACAGTCACCTGTTCGGCATGGTGTTAAAATTGCTGGCGGCCATCTAACTAGAAGCCACTGAGTGCCCTGCATTTGTGTTTTCTGGATGGTTGCTATGCAACCCTACTGCCAGCAAAGTCCAATTTTTAGTTTTCAATATAAATATACATTGTACCAAATTGCCTTACAAGAGGGTAGTGCATCTCTTAACACAGTGAAACAGAACACAATCTGAATTTTTCTATCCTTAAAAATAAAAAAAAATGCATCCTTTCAAAACCTGCATTAAATGTATTTATTGATGGCAATTCTCCAATATTTTTCCATAGCTCACCTTGGTACTACAAAGTCAATCCTTCTTTTTAATAGGAAAATAACATTTCTGAGACTTTTGAATCGTGTCAGGAGATAAGTAATTCACAGTCTACTTTACAACTGACACTTAGGCTATGGCTACACTACGAAATTAGGTCGAATGTATAGAAGTTGGTTTTGTAGAAAGCGTTTTTATGCAGTCGATTGTGTGTGTCCCCACACAAATGTTCTAAGCGCATTTAGCCGGCAGAGTGAGTCCACAGCACTGAGGCAACCATCGACTGCTGGAGCATTGCACTGTGGGTAGCTATCCCACAGTTTCCGCAGTCTCCGCCGCCCATTTGAATTCTGGGTAGAAATCCCAATGCCTGGTGGGGCAAAAACATTGTCGCGGGTGGTTCTGGGTACATATCGTCAGGCCCCCCCTTCCTTCCCTCCCTCCCTCCGTGAAAGCAACGGCAGACAATCGTTTCGCGCCTTTTTCCCTGGGTTACCCGTGCAGATGCTGTACCACGCCAAGCATGGAGCCCGCTCAGCTCACTGTCACCGTATGTCTCCTGGGTGCTGGCAGTTGTGGTACTGCATTGCTACACAGCAGCAGCTCATTGCCTTTTGACAGCAGACAGTGCAGTATGACTGGCAGCCGTCATCTCCGTACTCCAGGGTGCTCTTTTAGCCGACCTCGGTGTGGTCAGTCAGGGGTGCCTGGGCAAACATGGGAGTGACTCAGCTAGGTCATTTCCCATTTAAGTTTCGTCTCATGGCGATTCAGTCCTGCCGGCAGTCGTACTGCACCGTCTTCTAATGAGCAGCCAGGAGATGACGATGGCCAGCAGTCGTACTGCACAGTCTGCTGCCAGCAATATGTATAAAAATAGATGAAGTGGATCAAAACAAGAAATAGACCAGATTTGTTTTTTATTCATTTTCTCCTCCCTTCCTCCCTCCCTCCGTGAAATCAATAGCCTGCTAAACCCAGGGTTTTGAGTTCTATCCTTGAGGGGGCCATTCTGTTTCTCCTTGATGCAAAGCCACCCCCTTTGTTGATTTTAATTCCCTGTAAGCCAAACCTGTAAGCCATGTTGTCAGTCGCCCCTCCCTCAATCAGAGCAATGGTAGACAATCGTTTTGCGCCTTTTTTCAGCGCAGACGCCATAGCACTGGGAACATGGAGCCCGCTCAGATCACCGCAGCAATTATGAGCCCTATAAACACCACGTGCATTATCCAGCAGAATATGAAGAACCATAACCTGCAAGAAAAGCAAAACCAGGCGAGGAGGAAGCGACTGTGGCGCGGTGACGAGAGCGATGAGGACGTGGACATAGACTTCTCACAAAGTACAGGCCCTGGCAATGTGCACATCATGGTGCTAATTGGGCAGGTTCATGGCGTGGAACGACAATTCTGGGCCCGGGAAACAAGCACGGACCGGTGGGACCAAATAGTGTTGCAGGTCTGGGACGATTCCCCGTGGCTGTGAAACTTTTGCATGCATAAGGGCACTTTCATGGAACTTATGACTTGCTTTCCCCTGCCCTGAAGCGCATGAATACCAAGATGAGAGCAGTCCTCACAGTTCACAAGTGAGTAGACAAAGCCCTGTGGAAGCTTGCAACGTCAGACAGCTACCGGTCAGTCGGGAATCAATTTGGAGTGGGTAAATCTGCTGCGGGGGCTGCTGTGATCCAAGTAGCCAACACAATCACTGAGCTGCTGATATCAAGGGTAGTGACTCTGGGAAATGTGCAGGTCATAGTGGATGGCTTTGCTGCAATGGAATTCCCTAACTGTGGTGGGGTGATAGACGGAAAGCATATCCCTATCTTGGGATCGGACCACCTTGGTTGCCAGTACGTAAACTGCAAGGGGTACTTTTCAATGGTGCTGCAAGAACTAGTGGATCACAAGGGACGGATGGCCGGGAAAGGTACATGACACTCGCATCTTCAGGAACTCTGGTCTGTTTCAACAGCTGCAGCAAGGGACTTACTTTCCAGACCAGAAAATAACCATTGGGGATATTGAAATGCCAATAGTTATCCTTGGGGACCCAGCCTACCCTTTAATGCCATGGCTCATGAACCCATAGACATGCACCCCGGACAGTAGTCAGGAGCTGTTCAACTACAGGCTGAGCAAGTGCAGAATGGTGGTAGAATGTGCATTTGGACATTTAAAAGCATGATGGCGCAGTTTACTGACTCGGTTAGATCTCAGCAAAACCAATATTCCCATTTTTATTACTGCTTGCTGTGCGCTCCACAATCTCTGTGAGAGTAAGGAGGAGACATTTATGGCGGGGTGGGAGATTGAGGCAAATCACCTGGCTGCTGATTATGCGCAGCCAGTTACCAGCGCGGTTAGAAGAGTACAGGAGGGCATGGTGCACATCAGAGAGGCTTTGAAAACCAGTTTCATGACTGGCCAGGCTACAGTATGAAAGCTCTGTTTGTTTTTCCTTGATGGAAACCCACCCCAGGTTCACTCTACTTTCCTGTAAGCTAAGCACCCTCCACTCCCCCCTTTGATCACTGCTTGCAGAGGTAATAAAGTCATTGTTGCTTCACATTCATGCATTCTTTATTTATTCATCACACAAATAGGGGGATAATTGCCAAGGTAGCCCGGGAGGGGTGGTGGAGGAGGGAAGCACTGGGTGGGGTGATGGAGGAGGGAAGGACAAGGCCACACAGCACTTTAAAACTTATTGAATGCCAGCCTTCTGTTGCTTGGGCAATCCTCTGGGGTGGAATGGCTGGGTGGCCGGAGGCCCCACCACCGCATTCTTGGGCGTCTGGGTGAGGAGGCTATGAAACTTGGAGAGGAGGGCGGTTGGTTACACATGGGCTGTAGTGGCGGTCTGTGCTCCTTCTGCCTTTCCTGCAGCTCAACCATACGCTGGAGCAAGTGAGTTTGATCCTCCAGCAGCCTGAGCATTGATTCCTGCCTTCTTTCAGCTAGTTGACGTCACCTACCATCTTCAGCTCGCCACCTCTCCTCGCGGTCATATTGTGTTTTTCTGCACTCTGAGATTGTCTGCCTCCACGTATTTTGCTGTGCTCTGTCAGTGTGGAGGACAGCATGAGGACAGAGAACATTTCATCACGAGTGCGTTTTTTTCGCCTTCTAATCTTCGCTAGCCTCTGGGAAGGAGAAACATATGCAGCTGGTGGAGGAAAAAAGAAGGGAGAGTTGTAGTTAAAAAGACACTAGAACAATGGGTACACTCTTTCATGGTAAACCTTGCTGTTAACATTACATAGCACATGTGCTTTCATTACAAGGTCGCATTTTGCCTCTTATTGAGGGTATGCCGGTTTGGTGTGAGAGATCACTCACACAGGGCCGGACAGCAGAATTCAGCTTGCAGGCAGCCATGGTAAGCCACAGTCTTTTGGCTTCTTTAACCTTCATAACATGTGGGAATGGTTTCAAACAGCAGCACCCTCATTTCCCATACAAAGTAGCCATTGGGTTGGCCATTAAAAATGTGTTGGCAATTTATAGGGAGGGGCTGTGGTTTCCGGGTTCACGTGCAGCAGAAACCCAACTAACCCCCCTCCCCCCTGCCACACGCACACACCCAATTCTCTGGGATGATGGCTTCACCCCTCCCCCCACCACGTGGCTAACAGCAGGGAAGATTTCTGTTCAGCCACAGGCAAACAGCCCAGCACGAATGGGCACCTCTGAATGTCTGCTTTCTAAAACCACCCTATTTCAACCAGGTGACCATGAATGATATCACTCTCCTAAGGGTAACACAGAGAGATAACGAAGGGTTGTGGGACCCTTACTGAATAAGGGAGGCAACCTAGTGACAGAGGATGTGGAAAAAGCTAATGTACTCAATGCTTTTTTTGCCTCTGTTTTCACTAACAAGGTCAGCTCCCAGACTGCTACGCTGGGCATCACAAAATGGGGAAGAGATGGCCAGCCCTCTGTGGAGATAGAGGTGGTTAGGGACTATTTAGAAAAGCTGGACGTGCACAAGTCCATGGGGCCGGACGAGTTGCATCCGAGAGTGCTGAAGGAATTGGCGGCTGTGATTGCAGAGCCATTGGCCATTATCTTTGAAAATTCGTGGCGAACCGGGGAAGTCCCGGATGACTGGAAAAAGGCTAATGTAGTGCCAATCTTTAAAAAAGGGAAGAAGGAGGATCCTGGGAACTACAGGCCAGTCAGCCTCACCTCAGTCCCTGGAAAAATCATGGAGCAGGTCCTCAAAGAATCAATCTTGAAGTACTTGCATGAGAGGAAAGTGATCAGGAAGAGCCAGCATGGATTCACCAAGGGAAGGTCATGCCTGACTAATCTAATCGCCTTTTATCATGAGATTACTGGTTCTGTGGATGAAGGGAAAGCAGTGGATGTATTGTTTCTTGACTTTAGCAAAGCTTTTGACATGGTCTCCCACAGTATTCTTGTCAGCAAGTTAAGGAAGTATGGGCTGGATGAATGCACTATAGGGTGGGTAGAAAGTTGGCTAGATTGTCGGGCTCAACGGGTAGTGATCAATGGCTCCATGTCTAGTTGGCAGCCGGTGTCAAGTGGAGTGCCCCAGGGGTCGGTCCTGGGGCCGGTTTTGTTCAATATCTTCATAAATGATCTGGAGGATGGTGTGGATTGCACTCTCAGCAAATTTGCGGACGATACTAAACTGGGAGGAGTGGTAGATACGCTGGAGGGGAGGGATAGGATACAGAAGGACCTAGACAAATTGGAGGATTGGGCCAAAAGAAATCTGATGAGGTTCAATAAGGATAAGTGCAGGGTCCTGCACTTAGGACGGAAGAATCCAATGCACCGCTACAGACTAGGGACCGAATGGCTAGGCAGCAGTTCTGCGGAAAAGGACCTAGGGGTGACAGTGGACGAGAAGCTGGATATGAGTCAGCAGTGTGCCCTTGTTGCCAAGAAGGCCAATGGCATTTTGGGATGTATACGTAGGGGCATAGCGAGCAGATCGAGGGACGTGATCGTCCCCCTCTATTCGACATTGGTGAGGCCTCATCTGGAGTACTGTGTCCAGTTTTGGGCCCCACACTACAAGAAGGATGTGGATAAATTGGAGAGAGTCCAGCGAAGGGCAACAAAAATGATTAGGGGTCTGGAACACATAACTTATGAGGAGAGGCTGAGGGAGCTGGGATTGTTTAGCCTGCAGAAGAGAAGAATGAGGGGGGATTTGATAGCTGCTTTCAACTACCTGAAAGGGGGTTCCAAAGAGGATGGCTCTAGACTGTTCTCAATGGTAGCAGATGACAGAACGAGGAGTAATGGCCTCAAGTTGCAGTGGGGGAGGTTTAGATTAGATATTAGGAAAAATTTTTTCACTAAGAGGGTGGTGAAACACTGGAATGCGTTGCCTAGGGAGGTGGTGGAATCTCCTTCCTTGGAAGTTTTTAAGGTCAGGCTTGACAAAGCCCTGGCTGGGATGATTTAACTGTGAATTGGTCCTGCTTCGAGCAGGGGGTTGGACTAGATGACCTTCAGGGGTCCCTTCCAACCCTGATATTCTATGATTCTATGATTCTAACAGATGTTGTTTGAATGCCAGCAAACACTGGGACCATATGCTGCAATGCTTTGTTCTGCAATGATTCCCGACTATGTGCTACTGGCCTGGTGTGGTAAAGTGTCCTACCATGGAGGACGGAATAAGGCTGCCCACCCCAGAAACCTTTTGCAAAGGCTTTAGGAGTACATCCAGGAGAGGTTTACTGAGATGTTCCTGGAGGATTTCAGTTCCATCCCCAGACATGTTAACAGACTTTTCCAGTAGCTGTACTGGCTGCGAATGTCAGGGCAAATTAAGCATTAAACATGCTTGCTTTTAAACCATGTACCATATTTACAAAGGTATGCTCACCAGAGGTCCCTCTCCGTCTTCATGGTCCGGGAGCCCGCCTTGGGTCCAGGGTGATGAACAGATCCTGGCTGTTGGGGAAACCAGTTTCTCCGCTTCCTTGCTGTGAGCTATCTACAACCTCCACCTCCTCCTCCTCCTCCTCCTCCTCATCTTCCTCCCCCCCAAAACCCGCTTCCGTGTTCCTCCCACTCCTTGGACAGAGTCAAAGCACAGGGTTGGGGTAGTGGTAGCTGCACCTCCTAGAATGGCATGCAGCTCATCATAGAAGCAGCATGTCTAGGGCTCTGAACCGGAGTGGCCGTTTGCCTCTCTGTTTTTTTGGTAGGCTTGCCTGAGCTCGTTAATTTTCACGCGGCACTGCTGCAGGTCCCTGTTATAGCCTCTGTCCTTCATGCCACTGGAGATTTTTTCAAATATTTTGGCATTTCGTCTTTTCGAATGGAGTTCTGCCAGCACGGATTCATCTCCTCATACAGCAATCAGATCCCGTACCTCCCGTTCAGTCCATGCTGGAGCTCTTTGGCGATTCTGGGACTGCATAGTCCTCTGTGATGATGAGCTCTGCATGGTGACCTGTGCAGGTGAGCTCGCCACGCGGGCCAAACAGGAAATGAGATTCAAAAGTTCGCAGGCCTTTTCCTGTATACCTGGCCAGTGCATCTGAGTTGAGAGTGCTGTCCAGAGTGGTCACAACTGAGCATTCTGGGATAGCTCCTGGAGGTCAATACCATCGAATTGTGTCCATAGTACCCCAAATTCAACCTGACAAGGCCGATTTCAGCGCTAATCCCCTTGTCGGGGTGGAGTAAAGAAATTGATTTTAAGAGCCCTTTAAGTCGAAAAAAAGGGCTTCGTCATGTGGATGGGTGCAGGGTAAATCGAGATAACGCTGCTAAATTCGACCTAAACTCATAGTGTAGACCAGGCCATACACACAAAGAGACACAAGGAGATTAAATCCTGTGGCCTCCTGAGATATGAACTTATTCTGAGTTGATCTTCCTCCTTCGTTTCTGGAGACTGACACTGAAATGCTCACCAGTCACTAATGCATCAATCCTTCAGAAAAACAGGAGAATGAACCGTCATTTGCATTCACTTAAACAAATGAGATCTGTAACGAGTTCCACAGCAAGTGAAAGCTTCTGGAGATGCTGCTTTTATTGTCTCTGCAGTGATAAAGGACGACATTTACAGAATGGTCCTCTTATACACAAGTGAACAAATCATTGGAGGCTTATGCAGAAGGCACTAATAAGTTTGTGTTTCTGCATTCTGCTTCTACACTCTCCTGAAGAATTAAACGAATAGTATGCACAAAGGGCCAAATGCTTGCAGATACAGGTTTTGTATGGCTAAATAGGTGCATCAGCATATTTTGAAAACTGGAACCACCATAACAGTTTAACTTCTCTGTGTCTTCTTTTCTGGAAGACATTTGGAGCACACAAGAAAGCTGAGTGCAATAGTGAAGTATGTTGCCTAATTCTTCATATACCTTCCTTAATTGCATAGTATTAACTCACAAGATTCAAATACAGTGCGTTTTCTTTTTAACTTGTAATTTTGATAATTCTGAGCATATTTAAGTATTTCTTTTTTTTATTTTGTTCCTGCTATGTTGGTGAATGAGATCCATCCAAGGAAGTGCTCAAGTTTGAAAAATGAACTGGAATATTTCCCAATTTGGTTCTCTAGATGATAATGTTGTTTGGATTTTTGTTAAATCTTCTGCTTATTTACTTTCTTAGAAAGATGCATTCAGTAAAGTTCCATTCCATTTAATAACAGAGAAGCATCACCACTTTGTAAAGAAAGATTTCGAAACTCACCTGACAGCTCACATAGTGGGTCACAGTTGCCCTACTGTCCCTTTTGATTGGGTCTCTGCAAGCTTTCACACCTCTTTTTAATTTGATATTACGCTCATCTTTTTGCTCCTTGAACTGTGGGGTTTCTATCCATCTTCTTACATTTTCCTCAAGTCACCTTGCATTACAAGTTACATTAATGTACTGCAGATTTGCAGTTCTATTGGTCACCAGAAGTTTTTTTAAAAAGAATTTTGAGCCACTTAAGAAAAAATTTGAATTTTGTTTAAAACAAAAAAGATTTAAACACATCATCATCACTGGTCCCTGCGCTCATCTGCTTCCACAATCCTAATCCCTCCAACCTCTCTGATATTCACTCTGCTTTTGCTGTTGCTTCTTCAACCATCTCAAACATATCTTACCCCCCAGCTGAACCAACAAAAAACAACAGGTACTTTCACAAAGACTATTTTCAAGGATATATATCAGACAGGCAAATTTAATTCATTCCCATCTACAGTACAATGAGATATATTTTAACTGTACAATTCTGACAGCAGAAACAGTAAGATCTTCTGAAATTGGATTAATTTTTCTTTTACTGAAGCTCACCCACTCTAATATATTTCATGCTTAAACAGTAAAACAAAATGTTTATGGTATTATATGGTAAATAAAAGATAGAACCTCTATTTCCAGAGTGTGGAGAATGATGTATGAATAAAGGCTAAATGGTACTTGTGAAAAAGAAAAAAGGTCACCAGTACATATAATTTTTCTGTACATATACACACATAAATAGCATTTATCTGTTAGTCACCAACAGTATGCTTGGAGCTGTACAAGACAAAAATGTACAGACTGATATGGGAAAGATAGAGAATATAAGACAATGTGGTGGAAAAAAAATTTATTGGCAAGAGTTTGGGATGAGCTGTACAACAAACAAATTGTGAAGTCAAGATGAGATTATCCACCACAACCCAGACTCATACCAATAAAATCTTTTCTACCACACCATACCATCATGACTTTTTACGTCAAATAGTTTACACAAAAACTGTGTTAGAAATGTTTTAACATTTTAAAAAATGTTATTGGTATTCCCTTTCATATCGCTTCCCCTGTAAAACCAGGAACTTTGGTACCAGGAGCCAACTGTATAGCCCTTGAAAGAAGAGAAAAATGGAAACTAATATTTCAGAAATTTCTAAGAATAACTTACAATAACTTAACTTTACAGAGAGAGAGAGAGAGAGAGAGAATGATATTTTAAGATCCAATATCTCAAATATGAGGTTATTAGCTAAAACCACATAAACCAAGCTGAATGCTTAGCATACTCCAGGGGCAAACTTCACAAAGTTTTGCTCTCCTGAAATATTTGAGCCAAATCCATGCTCCCCCAGAAACCTCAACAGGACCTCCTGACTCCTCCACCAACAACCTACCCACACAGCTATTCATTATGATTCTAGCTCCCTTCCTCCTTACAACTCCCACAATACATCCCTCTAGTTCCTTCCTTCCTCTTAGGCTACACTACACACCACTGGCGGAAACATGTAGGGTATCTGTAACTACGTGCTACAGTGAAAATCCTACTGTGTCCACATTGTGGTGTGTACCTACATGCGTCAATGAAAGGCTCTTGCAAGGAGAAAAAAGCAAGGAAAAGCTTCAGCAGCTCCATGTTGCCAGAGCTTTTCACTGTGGGGAGGAAAGGCTCTGGCAGTGGGGAGGCAGTGGGAAAAGCCTCCAACAATGGGGAGCTGGCAGAACCTTTCCCTGCTGCCTCCGGCTGCTGGAGTCTTTCCCTGCAGTGGGAAAAGGCTCCAGCAGTTGGGAGCCACTGGGCCCTTTCCCTCATGCTCTCCGGCTCCTGGAGTCTTTCCCCACTGCCAGGGTCTTTCCCTGTGGCAGGAGAAGGCTCCAGCAGTGGAGAGCTGGTGGCCCTTTTCCTCATTGCCCCAACACTGCTGGAGTCATTCCCTGTGGCAGGGGAAGGCTCCAGCAGCCAGTTGTTTTCCTAAGGAGGAGACAGGCAATGGGAAGGCCACAGGACACTACACTGCTAATGATAGCACTGTAGATTGGAGGCATGGCTTGGGCATGAACAGAATGTGCACAATATGTATTCACATATGTAACCACAGCCTTCAGTCATGCCTTTACTCACCTAAGTCATGCCCCACCAGCTACACTGCTATTTATACTTGTGCTAAGGGGACTATGCACGTATGTACTCTACACACTGCCAAAAGTAGCATGCCATATAGACATAGCTTTATGTCTCTGAAGATCTGCAGGGCCCGGCAGATCTGCTACCCGCTCTGCTAGCTGCAACCCAGAAAGCAGAGGATCTAGAGTTGCTTATTTTCTATCCTCTGGAGTTTCAGAAGCTCAGTAATAATTTTACAGTGCAGCTAAAAGGGAAATAAAAAAATGACAGAAAGTTTTAGCTGAGTGGCAACTAGGGAATGGCAGACCTGCTGGGGGCCCCAATATTTTAGAGCAAAGAGGAAAAGGAGATTGAAATGAGACAAGGACAGACGATTTGAGTTTGGACTTGGTTTGAGCCTGCGATTGTTAACGTGTGTCGGGGGGAAACAAGAAAGCGTTTAAAGAATTGAACTGTCTGGGAGACTGTAATGGGGGCAGGAAAGAGGATCAGGTATTAAACTGTGTGGAAAGAAGCTGGGAATTTGGATTAGATACGAGTAGCAGTGGAAGCAGGAAAAACATGGATCAGTTCAGTCAAGAAGAGGGTTGGAAACTGGATTAGGTAGGAACAGATGGAGCTCTGACAATTTACACTAGCTGAGGATCTGCTGCAGAGAGAACAAGAAAATCAATTGGATAGAGAGAGCATATTGAGATACAAGCAGTGAAATCCTGGCCCCACTGAAGTAAATGGCAATAATTCCATTGATTTATTTGTCCCATTATTTCACCCAGAGGGGAAAACGTACCCAATCTGACACAGACATGAAAAGAAGTTCAGAATATGAAGCAAAAAGAAAAGGAGTACTTGTGGCACCTTAGAGACTAACCAATTTATTTGAGCATAAGCTTTCGTGAGCTACAGCTCACTTCATCGGATGCATACCGTGGAAACTGCAGCAGACTTTATATACAAACAGAGAATATGAAACAATACCTCCTCCCACCCCACTGTCCTGCTGGTAATAGCTTATCTAAAGTGATCATCAAGTTGGGCCATTTCCAGCACAAATCCAGGTTCTCTCACCCTCCACCCCCCCACACAAATTCACTCTCCTGCTGGTGATAGCCCATCCAAAGTGACAACTCTCTACACAATGTGCATGATAATCAAGTTGGGCCATTTCCTGCACAAATCCAGGTTCTCTCACCCCCTCACCCCCCTCCCAAAAACCACACACACAAACTCACTATCCTGCTGGTAATAGCTCATCCAAAGTGACCACTCTCCCTACAATGTGCATGATAATCAAGGTGGGCCATTTCCAGCACAAATCCAGGTTTTCTCACCCCCCCACCCCCATACACACACAAACTCACTCTCCTGCTGGTAATAGCTCATCCAAACTGACCACTCTCCAAGTTTAAATCCAAGTTAAACCAGAACATCTGGGGGGGGGGGGTAGGAAAAAACAAGGGGAAATAGGCTACCTTGCATAATGACTTAGCCACTCCCAGTCTCTATTTAAGCCTAAATTAATAGTATCCAATTTGCAAATGAATTCCAATTCAGCAGTTTCTCGCTGGAGTCTGGATTTGAAGTTTTTTTGTTTTAAGATAGCGACCTTCATGTCTGTGATTGCGTGACCAGAGAGATTGAAGTGTTCTCCGACTGGTTTATGAATGTTATAATTCTTGACATCTGATTTGTGTCCATTTATTCTTTTACGTAGAGACTGTCCAGTTTGACCAATGTAAATGGCAGAGGGGCATTGCTGGCACATGATGGCATATATCACATTGGTGGATGTGCAGGTGAACGAGCCTCTGATAGTGTGGCTGATGTTATTAGGCCCTGTGATGGTGTCCCCTGAATAGATATGTGGGCACAGTTGGCAACGGGCTTTGTTGCAAGGATAAGTTCCTGGGTTAGTGGTTCTGTTGTGTGGTATGTGGTTGTTGGTGAGTATTTGCTTCAGATTGGGGGGTTGTCTGTAGGCAAGGACTGGCCTGTCTCCCAAGATTTGTGAGAGTTTTGGGTCATCCTTTAGGATAGGTTGTAGATCCTTAATAATGCGTTGGAGGGGTTTTAGTTGGGGGCTGAAGGTGACAGCTAGTGGCGTTCTGTTATTTTCTTTGTTAGGCCTGTCCTGTAGTAGGTAACTTCTGGGAACTCTTCTGGCTCTATCAATCTGTTTCTTTACTTCCGCAGGTGGGTATTGTAGTTGTAAGAAAGCTTGACAGAGATCTTGTAGGTGTTCGTCTCTGTCTGAGGGGTTGGAGCAAATGCGGTTGTATCGCAGAGCTTGGCTGTAGACGATGGATCGTGTGGTGTGGTCAGGGTGAAAGCTGGAGGCATGTAGGTAGGAATAGCGGTCAGTAGGTTTCCGGTATAGGGGGGTGTTTATGTGACCATTGTTTATTAGCACTGTAGTGTCCAGGAAGTGGATCTCTTGTGTGGACTGGACCAGGCTGAGGTTGATGGTGGGATGGGATGGTTGATGGTCTGCTGCAGTTTCCACGGTATGCATCCGATGAAGTGAGCTGTAGCTCACGAAAGCTCATGCTCAAATAAATTGGTTAGTCTCTAAGATGCTCAAGTACTCCTTTTCTTTTTGCGAATACAGACTAACACGGCCGTTACTCTGAAACCTGTCAGAATATGAAGGTTACTTTCCTATAATAAGGGTTCTTCGAGGGGGACTCTGCATAGTCCCACTCATGGGATGCTCTGACTGGTGCAGCTTAAACAGCAGAACTCTAACTAGCAGTACCACTGGAGTGCTCACACACCTCCTTCATCCCTCCCCTCAGTGAACATTGAACGTTCTAATGCAAGGGTATATAAGGGATGTGACAATCTAGCTGCCTCAGCTCCTTCACCTCCTTTTTCGAGGTAGTGGGAGAAAGGTGAGCCAGGTGTGAGAACATACAGAGTCCATATTAAAGAGCCCTGGTTGCAGACAAGTAACCCTCTTTTTTTTTTTTTGAGTGTCCTCTGCATAGTCCCACTCATGAG
Source organism: Eretmochelys imbricata (assembly GCF_965152235.1). Classification (NCBI taxonomy): domain Eukaryota; kingdom Metazoa; phylum Chordata; order Testudines; family Cheloniidae; genus Eretmochelys; species Eretmochelys imbricata. The sequence continues at coordinate 122,720,974 of NC_135574.1, forward strand.
ATAGATTAACAAACAGTACTCTTATCCAGAATAGTGAGATCACAGAGTCCTATCTGAATACGGACTGCAGAACTACCTTGTCAAATTTTCCATCAGATCTAGATTCCAAATTGAACAAATAGTGTTTAGCGAAAGTATGGATTGAACTCCATTTGCTGCTCTACATATCTCTATTAGAAGAATGTGTCTAAAAAGAAGCCATAAAGGCTGTCTTCGATCTAGCTGAATGTGTTTTAATTTCCTGAGGAAGAGACAAAGATCATTAGTTTACAAGCTTCTTGAATACAAATCTAACCCATCTTGAGAGCATTTGCACAGAAATAGCTTTACCCTTATTCCTCTTTTCATGCACAATAAACAATTCTGGAGACTATCTAAATCATTTAGTCACATCTAAACAAAAGACTAACGCCCTTCTAACATCTAGCGTGTGGGCAAGTCTACACTACAAAATTAAGTTGACCTAAGTTATGTCAACATACAGCCACCACAGTAATTAAATGGCTTTTGCATGTCCACACTATGCTACTTGTGTCAGTGCTGCACGTCCTCACCAGGAGCGTTTGCACCAATTTAACTTGCACTGTGGGGCATTGTAGGATGGCTTCTGAAAGGCAGCATCAGTTGATGTAAGCAATGCAGTGTCTACACTGACACTGTGCTGACCTAATTACATCAACCTAAGCCCTTCGCCTCTTATGCGGTGTAGTGGGAGAGTTACATCAGTGGGAACTACATTTTACTGTAGACGCTTGCAGTTAGGTTGACGTAAGCTGCCTTACATCAGCCTAACTCTAGTGTAGACCAGGGCTATATAAGTTAGCTTCTCCATCTCAAGTATGAGGCTCAGAAAAGAACATTAGTAAAATAATAGACTGGTTATAAAAAAAAAAAATCTGAGGCCATCTTTGATGAAAACCTTGGGTGTGTATGGAGAATTGCTTTATCTTTATGAAAAACAGTAAATGGTGGCTCAGCCATTAACACATGAAATTCATTTATACACCCTGTTGAAGTGATAGCTGTCAAAAAACAGTCTTAATAGACAAATGGAACAATGTATAATTTCCCAAAGGTTCAAAGGGAGGTTTCATCAATTGTGAAAGCACTATGTACAAATCCCAAAATGGCACAGGGTGTCTTTTTGGAGGATAAAAATTATTAAGACCTTTTAAGAACCTTTTAACTACATCATGAGTAAATATTTATTTACTGTCTACATGTACATGGTATGCTGATATGTCTGAGAGATGAACCCTCACTGAAGATAGTCAAAGACTCATTCTCTTAAGATACAATAAATATTCTAATAGATAATTAATGGGCGCTGTATATGGCTCTATATCAGGGGTGGGCAAACTTTTTGGTCTGAGGGCCACATCAGGGTTCCAAAACTGTATGGAGGGCCAAGTAGGGAAGGCTGTGCCTCCCCAAACAGCCTGGCCCTCACCCCCTATCCGCTCCCTCCCACTTCCCGCCCCCTGACTGCGTCCTTCAGAACCCCCGACCCATTCAACCCCCCGACTCCTTGTCCCCTGACCACCCCCTCCTGGGATCCCCTGCCCCTAACCGACCCCCCCAGCAACCCCCCATCCAACCCCCTCTGCTCCCTGACTGCCCCGCCCCCTATCTACACCCCCGCCCCCTGACAGGCCTCCCGGGACCCCGCCCCCTATTCAACCCCCCCCCCCAAAGCCCCTTTCAGAATGCGGCCCTGCGAACGGGGGAGGAGGACTCAGGAGGAGCAGGGGCAGCCACGCAGCCAGAGAGAAGCAGACATTTCCCCTTCAAAGTGCCGCTTCTCTTTGGCCAAATGCGCGGCCACCTGGTGCTCCTCCTGAGTCCTCTGCCTGTGTTCGTGCCACCCACACCGCCCACCTGCTCCCCTGTGGCTGCAGGTGAGCCTCCCTCCCTGCTCTCCCCTTCCCCCACAGTGCAGCCCCTTCCCGTGCTGGCTGAACGACGAGCTGAGGCTGCAGGGGCAGGGGGACAGCAGGGGAGTGGCCGGGGACTAGCCTCCCTGGCTGGGAGCTCAAGGGCCGGGCAGGACGGTCCCGTGGGCTGCATATGGCCCGCGGGCCATAGTTTGCCCACCTCTGCTCTATATTATACATGAAAACCCACCATAAAAATCTTTCTCATTTATGACTAACAAATTATAACTGAGTTAAAAAAAGAATTAGATAAATTCATGGAGGATAGGTCCATCAATGGCTATTAGCCAAGATGGTCAGGGATGCAACCCCATGCCCTGAATGTCCCTAAGCCTCTGACTGCCAGTTGCTGGGACTGGATGACAGTGGATAGATCACATGATAATTGCCCTATTCTGTTCATTCCCTCTGAAGCATGTGGCACTGGCCACTGTCAGAAGACAGGATACTGGGCGATGTATGGGCGAGATGGACCATTGGTCTGACCCAGTATGGCCATTCTTACGTTTGTATTTTCATGGGGACTCTTTCCTTGAATTTAGCAGTATATTTCACACCTCTAATGAACAAGACTTTTCTATAATTCCGGAGTCTTATTGCTCATGCCGTTAGATGAAGAGACTGTTGTACCATCAACAAATCTGGTTCTAGTGGTTGAGGTTTGATTAACGCTCAGTATAGGTGAATTAAGTCCAGGTACCACTGTTGTTGGCCCAAACTGGTGCTATTAAAATTACCTTGGCTTTGTCTTGTATAATTTTGTTTATCTGTCTTTGAATGAGGAAAATGCATACACTAAGCCTTGATCCCAATTTATTAGAAATGCATCTGATATTGAGTCCTTGATTGATATTGAGTTATCACATCTTTATCTTTCCCCACATCATCAGTTCCTTGGCTCTTGCTTTTGGAACTGGCTCATTGAATCTGACACAACTGGATTTGAAGAAGAATGTCTCCTGATTCTACCACAAGAAAATGTACCCAGGATAGGCTTGAAGACCCGTGGGTCAGAAGTATCCTTCTCTCACTGACTGGCTGTTTGCAAAGAGACTGACACCAACAAGGACTGAGCATTCATGCTCACCATAACAACTGTGTGCTTTTGTAGTAGAATGGCTCAGGAAACAGAGTCCGAAACCACATTAGTTTTCCTCTTTGAATCCTTCCTACTTAGAGACCGTTTAGTAATGTGTACTGAGGTGGAAGGTTTGTCCTTCTTCCCTCCAGACTCAGAGATGATGCTGGTCTCTGAGACGTGTTCAGACCTTGTACTTGCTCGGTTCTGGGTGGTTTTCCTGACAGCACTTCTTGTAATAAAACTGTCTGTTCCATCGTTCCTTTTCATGTAAAAGTTGAACAAATCAAGCATTTTGAAGGTGAGTGTCCCTCTCTCAAACATGCCAGGTTGGTATGTGTGTCAGATGCTGGAAAAATGCCAGACACGACACGCATATTATAAAAAATGGGCTTTATATTCTTCAGCTCCACCCTCTCCAAACCAAAGATTTACAGCTATCTAACAAACTACTAACTAATTCTAACTATAAAATTAACTAGCTAACAAGCTCCGGATCCAGGAGCTCCAGACGAAGAGAGACAATTGCACATCTGCTTTATGCTGCTCATTACTGATTCTTTATTACAGTTTGCATTAGTGCCTTTTTTGGGTCTGGACACTTATGAGGAAACTCCTGGGAATGATAAATGATTACTAAGGGATCTCAAAAGTTGACAGAGAAATTATATACCATTTTTGTTTTGATAACTCCCTCTAAAACAATTGGCTTTTTCTCCCCCTCAAACCCTGCTCAATGTTAGTTCCTTTAAAGTGACCTCTGCTGTCATAATGCATCATCTCTGTTCTCTTGATCTATTTTTTTTTCCAGCAAGACTGTTCCTAACAAGAATACTTCTGAGTTTCCTTGTGTGTGCAAATTTGTCTGCAATGGAAACTTTGTAATCAGCCAGGACCCACTTAAGCTTCCAATAGACATTTTCAATTAAAGTGAATGAGGAAGTTCTTTTTAAAAAAAACAAACAAAAAACAGATCAAGCATCCAAATCATTTATCGACTATATGTGTGTAAGCTTAAAAATTACAAATAAGCATATGGTAAAGCAAATATTCTGGATTGTCACGAACTGTAACAATTTGAATAATTCACAATTTTTTAAAAAAAATCACAGAATCATATAGAAATAACAGCAAGAGACTACAATAATATAATAAATCTCCCCATTGGTGCAAGAGTATTCCCTACAGTACACTGTTCTAGTCTAGATGTACAGGATCCCAGGCTTTGAGGTTTCCATCACTTCCCTTGAGTATTAAATCCTCAGACAAAACTTCTCACTGCTAAGAACATTTTATGGGTGTTAAGTCCCCATTTTCCCTTTCTTAATTTCATCTCTATACTATCTGTGTACCACATTAAATATATCCTCTCCATCTTTGGTGTTAACATTATCCAACTATTTGTCAACTGTTATGCTCCCACTTTAGTCATCACTTGACCAAATACACATATTTAGTTCTTCCAACCCCATAATGTGTGTGTGTGGCTGTGTGTTTGTGTTTGTTTTTAAGGCACCAATTTACCTTTTATTTTCAGGTTATGAGGTGCCCAAATCTATGTATTAGTGTAGGCTTAACTCCCAGAGCTATTTTGAGAGGAATTTACCTTCCTTCTTTATAAGGTGATGAGTCTGGGAATGCAGCCCAAAACTGCACTGGTTTTTTTTTTCTGCTGACATATCACATTACAAATGTATAGAATTTGATGTCCACTCTCTTATCACTCCTATGCCTCTTTTAGTTTGATTACTTCTTATGTTTCTCCCTCCTATAAATCTCCATCATTTGATCAGTTTTTATTCAATATGTTAACTCAGGAATCTGAGTAAAACAGGGAGCCGTGAAATAATTTAAATATTTTGTAATTGTAACTACCAGATTGTACTCATTCTGAGCACGATGGGAAGGAAAGATTCTACACTCTACTGTCTGATACAAACAGACATATATGGATCAAAAACATATGCAGAGTATGTGCAATTATTCAAGTCAAATTTGCTCTGAAGACCATGAATGTCTACAACACAACTTTGATAGACTATAACAGAAGTTTATTATGACTCACTGCATCTGATACAAATGGTACTGCAGCTCCTGTATCCACTTCCATCTGAAGTGGTTGGGCCTTCCGGAATGTAAGGGACTGGGTTGTAGGTGGTCTGGCCTAGTGGTCACAGTGTCCACACATCAAGGATGGCCACAATACAGTAGTCAGTGAACAAAGATTGGAGGAATCGCTAGAGCCAGGATCAATAAGCAAGATTCAGGGTCAGAGTCAGGCTGGGGTCTGAGACCAGAGATCAAAGGTAGTGCCAGGCTAGAATCAGAAGGCAACAGTCAGGGTCAGAGCCAGGCTAGAGTCAAAGACTGGAGATCAGAAGGCAAGGTGTGATCAGGAGTCACAGCACCACCAGAAGTCTGTATGGTTGCCCATAAAACTTCCTGGGGCAGCTTCCAGGGTTAAATAGTGTGGTTGGCTACTCTGCCACTCTTGACTCTTTGGGTAGTACTTCCCGCAACGCCTAATTGCCACAATATTTCCTGGATGTGGCTGTGCATGCCCTCTCAGTGGCAACATCAGCTGTCCTAGGCTCTGCAGCCTGGGTTCTAGTCCATGGATCCTTACATTACCCCCTCGTCAGGGCACCCTTCCTTTGGGTGGCACCAACCCTGGTTTCTCTGAGTGGTCTTGATGAAACCTTTTTACCAGGTCAAGGGCATGGACATGGGCAGCAAGTTCCCAGAAGCACTCTTCAGGACTATAGCCTTCTAAATCAATTAGGTAGTAGAGTCTTACCCTCCGCAGTTTAGAGTCAAAGACAGTGTGGTCTCCTTGGACCTGGACAAGCGGGGGTCTGTTGGGATCGGTTGGGCAAAGGGTCCTCTGTGTAAGTCTTCCAAAGGGATACATGGAAAACAGGATGTATCTTAAGGGATCAAGGGAGCTGCAATTTCAAGGTGACAGGGTTGATTTGCTGACCAATATGGAATGATCCAAGGAACTGGTGGTCTAGCTTGTGGGACAGCCTGTCATACGTTCATTAACTAGAGTGTTTCACACCAAAATCGTGAGACAAACTGTCGTCCTCTGCCCGAGGTGATAGAGTGAAAACCCATGAAGATGGATAACATTCACCACTAGGAGTTGAGCCATTGTTTCAGCAGAGGGCAGGTGATCATGGAATATGAAGTCTGCCATTTCAGTCAGTTGGTCTACAACAGTCAAAACCATTGTTTGACAGTCAAAGTCAGGGACTCCCACTCTGAAACCCATGGCAATTGAGGCCCAAGGTCTAAGTGGAGTTTCCAGTGATACTAGGGTGCCAAGAGGCTTAGTTTGTGGAGTGTTGGTGCATGCACACAGGTCACCAGAGTCAATATAGTTACAGACTCTGGCTTGCATACAGGGCCACCAGAAGAAACAGGAAGCTGTGCGGTAAGTCTAAAGGTGGCCAAAATGGTGCCAACAGAGTGTCATGGCAGAAATGGAGCACTTCTAGCCAGGGAAACCCCAGTGGAACATATATGTGCCCATTGAGGTATGTGATCCTATCTTGTGTGAAGCACTGCATTTCGGTTCTGACTTTCATTTGCTCAGGTTGTTCCATCATCTCCGGACTAACAGATCATCCCACAAAGCAGATCCAATTACATCAAGCAAGTCTTGGTATTATGGCACTAAGGAAGTTGTGAGGTTTTAGGAGACAGGGCGGTTCTTGGTTAGGCTCTTTGCACTCCTGGTAATATTTGACCGTTCAGGATAAGTCATCGGCATTCCCATTCCTGGTTCCCAGGTGACAGGTCATGATTAAATCAAATCAAGAGAAGAATAATACCTACATGAGCTGTCTTTGGTTCAAGGCTCAAGCCTTATGCAGATATTCAAAGTTCTTATGGTCAGAAAAGACTTCCACTGGGTGTTGGGTTCCCTCCAGGTGATGGCACCACTCTTCAAAGGCTGATTTAATTGTGAGCAGTTATTTATGTAATATTTCATAACTCCGTTTGGTGGGGTGACTTTTTGTGAGTAGTAGGTGCAGGGCTGCAACACTAACATATGGCCCCATTGGCTACATTGGAGGTATCAGCAGCCAATATGAATACCTGGACCGGGTCTGGATGTACTAGAATGGGACAGTGGTGAAAGCAGACTTGAGCTGTTCAAAAGCATGATGAGCTTCAGGCAGCCAAACAAATATGGTGGCCTTGTAGAGGAGGTTTGTCATGGGGGCTATTTACCCTGAAAAGCCTAGAATGAACAATTGGTAAAAATTCACAAAACCCAGGAAGAACTGTAACTTCTGGGGGGACCTGGGCACTGCCCAGCTGTGGATAGTCTCCACCTCTGGGGATCCATCTTAATGCCCATAGAGCAAGGGATATTACCCAAAAATTCTGTGGAGGATTAGTGAAAAATACATTTTAACAATTTATGTAGTCTTCCAAAGATGGAATGAACATGGTAACTATGCTGCTCAGGATTATATGAAAACACAAGTATGCCATCGAGATAGATGCCCACATACTGGTCCAAGACATTGCTAAATACATCGTTCATGAAGTGCTGAAAGTTTACAGGAGCGCTGGTCAAACCAAATGGCATCAGTAAATATTTCAAGTGCCCATAGCAGGTTTGAAAGGCAATCTTCCCTTCATTTCCCGCCCTCATGCACACTAGGTTGTAAGCCTCCTAAAGGTCCACTTTGATGAAAATTCTGGCTGACCTCATACAGTCTAGTAACCCCGAGGCTAGCGACGGGGGATTTAGTTGGATGTTGTTAGCTAGATGCAACAGTGCTGATTTGACAAGATGCACACTCTTTATCTTCATAAAAAGTTTCAAGCACATGATATGCAAACTGAGGTCCACCATTGTGAGCTTTGTTGGCAGGCTCTGATGGCTAAGTATTTTACACTATAGTACTGGATGATGCTTTCAGTAGATCCAGGTGATCCCTGAGATGAACTTTAATATCTAATATTCTGGAACTGCATGACAATCACAACACAACATATTATTTCCAAGCTATTGTGAAACTGTGTCTTGATAACATTGTTTTTATAGCATCAGGTTTCCACCTCTACTTCCTCTTTCTCTCTTTTTATATACAATACAATCATCCGTGTTGCCATTCCAGTTATGAGAATCTTCCCACTAGTTTTCAGTTATGCCCACCAGTTCACAAACCATCATTTAGTAACACTTCTAGATCTTCTTTCTTGTTTCCCATAATCCTTGCATTTATGTATAGATTAATACTGTAATGTTAATATACTTCTTCTTTAGTTTCTTTTTGAGAGCACTGCATCTTGTTTATTTGTGCATGTTAAAACAGCAGAGACAACACTGTCTAGTGGAACGGACACTGGACTATCCCCAACTCTGCCACTGACTTGCTGTATGACCTTGAGCAAGTCACTGTACCTTTCTATGCCTGTTTCACAACCCATAATTTGTTTCTCTTGTCCATTTAGATTGTAAGATTAGAGAATTTCTGTTACTATGTGTATGCACAAGCCTTTACACAATGGGGATCTGATCTCATTTGAGGGAAGGGGTCTAGACACTACACAAATAATAATGCCAGATAGTTTGAATTGGGCAAAAGTGTCCCTCCCCTTCTCATTTCCTGTTTAGTTTGACGTTCACTTGATAAATGCTACATATTTTGAACCCAGAAGGGTTTCTAACCAATCTGCTGAAATGGAGATCATAAATTCTAAACGGCCACCTCTCATCACAGCATTCCAATCTTCCATGAACCCCAAAACCATTCTCTTTATTTCTTTGGTGCATCCAGTAGCAGTCTATCCCTTCCTTCTCTCATGCTTGGAATAAAAAGGATCTCACATCACCCCATCTTCTATGTTTTTATCAGCTCCCTGAAACAATTCCTGATTTTACTGAATACTCTTTCAGTGCTGTCATTCTATCACCACATCTTACTAGAATCAGTAAGAATTCCTTTAGCATTTTTCAAGCTAATCAGTCACTTATTCTGACATCATTTGCTGTGCTGCCAGAAGGCATCTGACTGTCCCACTTCCTTCATATGACCCTCAGATTTTTAAGCCCCATTTCCCACTCTATAGTCACCAATCAGGATTACTTCTTTTTTTTACCACGGCTCCAGTTTCACTACTTGTCTGTTAATAACTGGTTGAGTGCTTAGTAGTCCGATTCTGCTCTGTTTTGTTGAGGACAATATACCTATAGCAGGTACTGAAATTAAGTGTCTCCATACATATTTCTCTCCTGCCCTTCCTGCATCTTTTATTCTTTTTTTTAATGTCACATGCCTCAATTTTCCATATAGTGTGTCGATCTGCCATTTCCCTCCTTATGATAATTTCCTTTCCGTCTCCATTCAGAAACTTCATTTCTCTCTAACACACCTCAACTACCATTCCAGCTCCTCCTTCTCCCTCTTCAGAAAAGAAAAGGAGTGTACTTCATACATATACAGCCTTCATGGTCTTCATTCATAAAGTGGACAATTGCTCATGTTCCACATCAGCCACCTTGCATCCTTTCCTATCTGAAATGTTTGTTCCGTGGTTAGAACCTGCTAGGATCAGAGCACTCTGTCACCACATCTTGGCAGACTTCCATTCAATGTTAAGGTATCTTTTAGAAAGTTTTCTTTTTTAACACCTACCACCATTAGTTGATGTCTCAGTCTGGCACTCAGCAATGAACTCCCACTCAGATCAAACTCCCTTTTGGTTTGGACTCATCTCTGTCGTCCTTCTTTCAAGGCTGTGAGCAGAGCTACTGTGTGTTCCATGATTCCTTGATATACCCAACTCTTTCTGCAGAATCTAAGCTTTATTTAAAAAAAAAGTTTCTACTCCTTATGGTTGCAAAACAAATGCATTATCCTTAAAATCTTCAGCTGAATATAAACCAATGTTACATTGTTTTCATGAGTCTGCCTGAAACAATACCTCTAAGAGACACATGAATTGACCCATTAATCTCAATAGAACGTTAACTCTGAAATTGAGATGACAATGTATATGCTGCATCTCTCTCTCCCTCTCTCTATGTGTGTGTATGTATACACACACACACACACACACACATATATAATCAACAGTAAATATACCACTAGCATGTAGCAGAAGCATCCAGCTGGGCATGCCAAATATCTTTATCTGCCCTCTGTTGCCAAAACCTTGGAAGGGGGAGGGTGTTTTTGCCTTCCTCTGTAGCATGTGCGTGCAGGTCACTTGCCAAGATTATTTGGATACATCACACTTAATGATTTCCCCACCATTGTGCAGTCCTTGGGCGCTGGTTTACATCAGTCCCTCTTATTCTCTGCCTATGCCACATAATAGTCTAGTCTCATAATATTTTGGTGTCATTTCAATTGTTGGGTTTATTGTGTGGGTGCTGGGTGGTGTTGGTGGCCTGTGATGTACAGGTCAGACTAGAAGATCTAGCAGTCCCTTTTGGCCTCAAACTCTATGATTATGAATTGCCAGTTGGTTCCTTCCCAGCTACCAAAACCTCTAGTTTCAGCCCTGAAAATGTCTACAATATCTCTCTCTCTCTCACACACACACACACAGTATGGATGGAAAATGCAGGGATATACTAAACCGTGCTGATGTATTAATCATTAGAATTCACTAAATACTGGAAGTTTGGAATGGTACCTGAAACTGTTGTTGAACTTCCCATCTACTACAGAAGCCAGAGGCCTTGCCGAAGAGTTTTGGTCCAGCTTTCCAGAGCAATACATTTACCCCTTAACTATGAACAACACCTCAAATGTCACCTTGAAACACATTCCAAAAACCAGTCCTTATGGCTAATCTGCCTTGGCCTTAAATAGATTAATGCAGGGAGGCAGGGATAGAGCTCCCACCCTAACCCTTGCATGGCCCATGTAAGGGTCAGGCCAAATTTCAATACCTGTGCTCAGGGGGCATGCAGGGAGAAATCCATACCACCCATAATAGGATGTGGCAAAGCTGAAAGGAAGGGGGCCATGGTTCCCCCCGCTCCTATGCGCTGACAGCAAATTGCTGTGGTGTGGTATTGGATGTTCAGCCTGTGCATTTTCAGGAACTTCAGGAGCCATTCTACCTTCCTGAGACACCTCCCTGTGATTCTCTTGAAGTGATGTGATTGCACATCTCCCCTTGGTGTGTCTGTGCTTATTGTAAATAACTTTAAAACTGCCTTAAAATTAACCTGACTGAAGGCATCTCAGTGTAAATAAATCTGAGTTGGCAGCCCTGAATATCTGAAAATCAATTCTTCCTTTATTCATCTAAGTTTTAAGTTTCATGTTTTACCCTGCAAAAAGTTGGGTTACAGATTCCCTGAGTAAAGTTAGACCCCAGTAACAGATTCTGCGTTTCGTCCTGAAACAACCTGACAACACCACTATAATCTCAAGCACTTCAGCATGTGCGGGAAGGTTTAGAAGCTTCTTAAAGTGTAACTGTCAAGGTTCCTTCCGCACTCTGAACTCTAGGGTACAGATGTGGGGACCTGCATGAAAGACCCCCTAAGCTTATACTTACCAGCTTAGGTTAAAAACTTCCCCAAAGTACAAACTTTGCCTTGTTCTTGAACTGTATGCTGCCACCACCAAGCGTTTTAAACAAAGAACAGGGAAAGAGACCACTTGGAGACATCTTCTCCCCCAAAAATATCCCCCCAAGCCCTACACCCCCTTTCCTGGGGAAGGCTTGATAACAATCCTCACCAGTTTGTACAGGTGAACACAGACCCAAACCCTTGGATCTTAAGAATAATGAAAAATCAATCAGGTTCTTAAAAGAAGAATTTTAATTAAACAAAAGGTAAAAGAATCACCTCTGTAAAATCAGGATGGTAAATACCTTACAGAGTAATCAGATTCAAAACACAGAGAATCCCTCTAGGCAAAACCTTAAGTTACAAAAAGACACAAAAACAGGAATATACATTCCATCCAGCACAGCTTATTTTACCTGCCATTAAACAAAAGGAAATCTAACGCATTTCTAGCTAGATTACTAACTAACTTAACAGGAGTTGTAAGGCTGCATTTCTGATCTGTTCCCACCAAAAGCATCACACAGATAGACAAGCCCTTTGTTCCGCCCACTCCAGATTTGAAAGTATCTTGTCCCCTCATTGGTCATTTTGGGTCAGGTGCCAGCGAGGTTACCTTAGCTTCTTAACCCTTTACAAGTGAAAGGGATTTGCCTCTGGCCAGGAGGGATTCTATAGTACTGTATACAGAAAGGTGGGTACCCTTCCCTTTATATTTATGACAGTAATACAGAACCCTAAACGTAGGAACTGGCTTTTCAATTCACCTTAAAAACATTTTTGGCCCCATATATTTTCTTTAGTAAAAACAAATCACCCAAAAGCAAAGCACAGCAGTTTATGTATGATGACTATGTGCATCAACACTATCAGCAGGAGATGCCCTGGAGAATGACAACAGCAATTTGCATTCTGTAGTTTCTTTTGTGTGCCCAAACTCCCTAAAGCATTTGACAAAGCAATAAATATCATGCCCATGAAGATGTAGTGATAGGATGTCAATATCGTAGTGACTCTCTGCAACCAGATACAGCAGCCACTCTGTGCACAGCAATGTCCCCCACACAGCTGAAAATACAAGTGCCAATTAATCTGTGCTCATTAAATAGAAATAGTTGTTCCTGTGGGGGACAGTTTATGTAGTCACCTGAACCGCTATAGAATGCACCTCATTGTTCTTTGATGTCACTGCCAGGATAGTAGTTCTAACAACTCAGCAATTTCTAGTTTTGTATTGGGAGGCTGATAGATATATTATTTCCAGATTTCTCAAATGTCTTAAACCTATGTTCTTATGCTTCCCCCAGCAAATGCTGCCATCTCCACAAATATCACTCATAGGAAGAAAGAGAAGCTTATGAAATGAGAGTGGCAGTATTGGTAACAGTGGTAGAGATGATCAGAAAAAGAGTCTTGTTATTTGTCCTGTTATGCTCTTTTTTCCCTCTCCATTCATTCTGCATTTTATTTTTATCAGAATAGTTAATTAGGAGGAAATGAAATTCAAATAGGAACTCAGCCACTTATAAGTCTTTCTCCTCCTCACTAGTCTTTCAAACTACGGGTTTGTGATTTCAGTGCTTTTTGGGGAAACCTCATTGGCTACTGTGAACAGGCCTTCAAATACTACCCCTCCATCAGTGTGCACACGCACATACAGACAGCAGCAGCCTTACAACTATCCTCCAGGGGTCACAATTGGGTTACAAATATTGCACAACATGATGACTGAGCAGCCTGATTTGGAAGAATTTATTCACATTCATTCAGCTTCATTAAGATTCAAATGGAATAAAAAGGTAGAAATTGAGCAGATACAGAAATTGTGCATAGAAATTGCGCCTGTAGTCAGTAAACATTTATTCACTAAGCACAGCTCTCTTTTGCTCTCTCTTGCTCTTATATTCTTTCTCTCTCTATACTTCCTGCTTGCTGTTTTAATGCATAATTAAGAAGGTCAGAATTAATGAAGCAGTGTGGAGTAAAGTTCAAGGAATCCCCAGGCACTATTTATTCTATTAGATCTCAGTCATGAATGTCAGACTGGCAGCATTAGAGACAGAAGCAGTTGAGCTGGCAGCATCCCAGAAACAAAACTACCAAGGGAGACTTACCTGCAGTGTCAAGTCATTCCTAAGCTCCTTCCCTGCAAAAATCACACGTAACTGGTCAGCTGGAACTCCCTGTCGCTTAGCAACCACCTCCTTGAGCTGGCAGATGCTGGTGTCTGAATCAACCTCCACTGGGAAACCATGGCTGGAGTTGAACCTGACGAACACTGAACAAAACCAAAACATTTTAGAAAGTGAGCATTTTTCAAGTCAGATCTATTTTAAAATGGTATAAGAGGAGGTTTTCTAATCCCTGGACTATTGACATAATGGTACAGTAACATTTTAGTATATTTTTCATTTTAAAGAGAAACTTTTAATGCTGTAATTTATCATTCTGAAAGAAGGATCTGTAAGGGATTTCCTATCATATAATAGTCAGTGACCAATAAACAAAAAGTGTATGTTCCCCCCCGACAGCAATATTAAATTACAGTGAGCATACAGAAACAACAAACAGACTTAACTAGGCAAGATTCTGAGTAATCACTAAGTGATAAAATAGATTTTCAATTCAGTCTTATCCTGGGCAGCCATATATACTCTTTGTGTCCTATGTGTTCTTCTCCCACCGGATATAACAAATAAATGCAGGGAATACAGATGTTTGTTAGAACAAGGATGCATTGAACAACATAAGAACAGATAGTTCCCTGCTATACAGTAAAACACAGTCATACAGACTGGCTTCCCACAGATATAATTCTACAGAAAATAATGATGGAAGGGAAATCATCTGCTAGCTGAAATGTTTGAGTGTTTTCTATACCAGTGTGGTCTTTTTCAGAGTTCACTAAAATACCTGTAGTACATAACTCCAGTACATACATACTCCTTCAATGCAGAAAGTTACCACCAGACTAGCCATGTCATTTTAGAGCTACAGCAATTGGTTTATACATTCAGAGAAGCCCGGCAAACAAGCTCATGAGTTTATTGCCATTCAGCTGGTGGGACTGCTTTTCATAATGAGTCTGAATGTGCCCATTAGGCTCACAGTGAGGAAAGAGACTAAAAAAAACCACTACATAGAAAAACCTCATTATAACCGCATCACTCACTGAGACTGTATGAAAAGTAGAGATATAGCCTGGTGAGTTACTTCAACCAATAGGTTTCATAGACGGGAAACAGAATTAGTAAAACCAATATAAAACAAGAAATTATGTAGACCAAGCGAATAGCAGACATCTGCTACTGTAATGATGGGACATCAGTTGCAACTGATGTTCCATTGTAAGAGTTTATTTTGATTCCCAGTCTAATTTTTCAGTTGGAGAAGCTGCTGATTTCAGATTTTTAGCTAATTTCAGAATTTGATAAATATTTACATTTTCCAGAACATTGCAGTGGTTGTATGATGGTGATGGTGATGCTGTTGTATAATATGTATTATGATTTCCATCTAAAATTTTAGATACTTTTTACCTCTAAAATTCTAGATAACAATTAAAGTTTTTGTACTTCGAAAGTTTTGCCTTTATGTACCCAATCACAATATAGAGAATTTCAAAATACAGTCAATAGGAACACAGCACACATGTCCTTTAGAGTAGTATATGGCTTCTTATACTATATCCTCATTAAAACTTTTTCAGTTTCTATGATGGAAGATGTCCAAGTAATGATTGTGGGGTTTACAGAACATTATTGAATCAGAATGTCTAAAAATGCATGCAACTGAAATTTAATTTTGCAGATGTGCCATGTGATTTGGAAGAGTAATGGAGGAATGATATGGTAAGAGTGAATTCCAGTTATCTGGAATTGAAGACCTCATGTCTTCTTCAAAAAAAACTTATAATGATCCACTACATAAGAAATTATCTTGGCAAATAAAAGGAGTTGTAGTTAATTCAACCTATCCCAGAGGATATACTTATTATTAACTTATTTTAAAAAAACTTGTGTAAGGAACCAGGCCTTAAAAGGACTTGAACCTGACTCTCTCACACCCATCATGAGTTTCCCACTGCTCTAAAGAGTCAGTCAATCTCTCCTGTTGGAGAGATTCCATTTTGTGGAAATAATTCAATATTTATTGGGCCAGAAGGAAAGACTGACTATATAGACTGATGGTTAAGGCACTCATGTGAGATGTCAGAGATCCAGATTCAAGTCCCTGTGTTTCCTACACCCCAGCTGATTGTGCTAACCACCAGGTTCTAAATCAATCCCTCTTCCTTGGTGAATATTTAATTATTCAAAGTGGCACAACTCCAACAGAAGAGACTCAGAGCAGCCCAGTTCAGAATAGCTAACAGCTGGGTGGTGAGAGTACTCACCATGATGTGGGAAGATGTGTACAAGTCCCTGGTCTAAATGAGGCAGAGCAGGGACTTGCAGCTGGCTCTCGCTCATGAGTGCCATAATCACTGGACTATTGCCTGTTCTGGGGTCTCTTCATCCCTCTATCCTGGACCAGAGATTCCATCCTGGACCTGAGGAACCTTTCCTAATGAAAGTTTCATTAAAACTGATAAACTGAAACTTTTTGCAGAAATGTATTAAAATAAATCCAGACCAGCTCTAGCCCTAAGGCACTTGCCAAGGCCATACAATGAGTCAATAAAAGATCTTGGATTAGAATTCAGGTGTTCTGCCTCCAGGGTCCCTTCTCAAACTACTAGGCAATCCTCCCTCATTTAATTCTTATGGATGCCAGTACTAGTCTTATGAGAAGAGAACAAATTAAGAAGTGCGCCCACATTCTCAATGCAATGTAACTGACAACAGGGAAGGGCTTGATGACAGAAATGCTAAAACAAAAACTGGAGTAATATTTAAAGTGAATTGTTAAGCATAGCTCATTATACTAATCCAACACACATACTGTAGGCATGACTGATGTTAACTACCAGGAAACCAGAAATCTCCCTTCCTTCTCTTCCAGAAGCCAAAGTATCTCCATGCCAAGGTTTAAGAAGCTAGCAGAATTGTGGAAGTACACTCATTCTAACCACAAGCAAATATTTGAGTGGCCCATGAATACACTGTATTTTCATTTTGCAGTAAAAATATATCTAATCCCTCATAATCACAAATAGTTAAACTGAGAAAAATGCTTAGCCTGCAAATTATTTGTTGGAAAGCACTAGTCTAAATTTCTTCTACCTTTCACACAATAACTTCATCAGAAATCATAGAGTGCACTTAACATATTTTAGTATAAATTTATTGATGGCATCTTTGTTCATTCACAAAGAGCCTATTAAGTCTTAAGACCCAGGCTGAACAAGAACACAATTTCGTCAACATAATATTTTAAGCTCTCTTTTTTGGAAAGAGATGATTAATATTGTTTGACTGACAGCCAAATCCTAAATCATCAGTATCCAGTGGATACTCTTTTAAAAGTGCACAGGTAATTCCAGTTAATTAATTAATGAGAGTTACACAGATACATTAAAGAGACCCCTTACAGTGAACAAACACTTTGAAAACACTTATAATTTAAGGTTTGTCTCCTGAACTGGTTTGATCAAACTTTGTTGATAGTGTAAACAATTTTTCAAAGGCACATAGGACCATATTTGAAAAGGTTTTCAGATGCCTAAAGAAGCAGATAGGCACCTAGTGGGATTTTTTAAAGCACCTCGTTGCCTAACTTCCATTGATTTCAATAAGAGTTAGGTACCTAAGTGCTGTCAAAAGTCCCACCAGGTGTCTGTCTCCATCTTTAGATGCCTAAAATACCTTTAAAAATCTGGCCTCAAGTTCATAAGTTCTAAACATTGCAAGAACCCTTACGTATCAAAAGGCAAAATCTCAGAAAAAACTGGTGTAACTGGAAGGGAGAGAAAAAATAGAAATATGACAACAGGTTTCAGAGTAACAGCCGTGTTAGTCTGTATTCGCAAAAAGAAAAGGAATACTTGTGGCACCTTAGAGACTAACCAATTTATTTGAGCATGAGCTTTCGTGAGCTACAGCTCACTTCATCAGATGCATACTGTGTTCATGTTCCACAGTATGCATCCGATGAAGTGAGCTGTAGCTCACGAAAGCTCATGCTCAAATAAATTGGTTAGTCTCTAAGGTGCCACAAGTACTCCTTTTCTTTTTGCAAATATGACAACAGTTCACAATGTCTTTTAGATGTCCAAGATAAGCATCATCATTCAATAAATTCAGTGAATTGGATAATGCAATTCCTTGTTTGGAAGCATCAGCAAAGTTTCTGGTTACACTGAATGCTGTGACATCTGCATAAATGAATAGCTGCAGAAAAAGAAGAATAGACATACACACACAGGTCAAACTTACAGTTTATTCTAGTTTAAAAGATACTAATGGTTCCAACAAAACTCCCCATTTTAAATATAGGAATCACTATCAAACCAGTAAAATCTTTCAAAATGCAATGAACTTTTTAAGTGTGACCCACTGCACATACACAAAGTAGGATTTTTGGGATGTCCTAATGACTCAAGTGGTAGAGATATAAATGTCCATAGGGGGAACCCAAAACTCACTTCCTGGGCAGGTCAGTGCTGGGAGTGTCAGAAAGAATGTTCTCCATCTTGGGCGTACATTCGTACTGAGCAACATTTCCCTTTTTTTTTCATTCCAGGCTGACACTACAGGCTCAGAATACACTGTGTTGCAGGGTAAATGCTGTGTATTCTGTCCAGGGAAGGGAAATTGAAAACTTATACACAGAAATGCTGGCCTAGCACACAGGAATAGGTTGAAGTAACCCGGAATAGCCTTATTTTCCTCTGAATACAGGACATACTGCCTTATGCAAGCTGAAAGCATGTTCTCCCCATCCCAGCTCTGCACGGCACATTTTAAAAAAAAAGTCAGAGTTAACATATACTTGAAAGCATGTGCACCTCTCTCCACTGCAGAAATAATACACAAATTTAAAAACAAATCATGGCTTTCTGGTCTAAGAAACTGTAGACCTTTAACTGATTAAAGAATACATTTTAGGAGCAACCAGAAGTCTCCTGTTTCTCCATTGAAAAAAATTCTGGTCTGATTCTGATCCTACACATATACAAGTGTAAATCAGGAATAACTTCACTGAAGTCAGTGGAATTGTATAAATTACAAACAATTTAAGTGAGATCAGAATCAGGCCCCTTATATACTGCTAAACTAACTGCAGTGCTCCCTATTAACTAATTAAGTTATTTATGCAACTCTCAGTAGGTCTACTAGAGGTCAAACTTCACAAATAGAGTGCAGAAGCCATTATGGGAGTTGGGAAGAAGCATGGAGGCAAATTTAAGAAAAAAGCATCAGACCAAAGAATGAAGGTATGGACCAGGACTTAATGGCAGAGTTGAGCAAAAATCAGAATTTCCACCCTGTGAGAATTCCAATATTTGGACATTTGTTTACATACCAGATCAGACAGAAAAGTAAAGCTGTTCAGGAATTTTTCAACGAAACTTTTCGCCCCCATTAAAAAATGCCGATTAATCAAAACCAAAAGTTTTCAGGGAAATATATCAGTTTTAACAAAAAACTTTCCAGATGAAATTTCTAGTTAAAACCACAGACAAACAGAGAGAAAGAGAGACACCCACTTCAGAATAGCCAATACCTCAATGGGTAGACAAGACATTCAGCTGGGAAGTGGGAGACCTATGTTCAAGTCCTTGTTCTGAATCTCTCTTATTGGAGCTGTTTCACTCTGTATAAATAATTAAATATTCATTGAGCCAAAGACAGAGAAAGACTGGTTAGGACACTCATCTGGGATGTATGGGACCCAAGGTAGTCCTTGCTCTCAATCAGGAAAAGCAGGAATTGGAACCTGGGTCTCCCACAACACATAGGATGCCCCAACCACTGGACTATTGGTTATTCTGGGTGAATCTCGCTCTCCAAAACAAACCTCAAAATTGCGAAACAGATTTCTTGTTTTCCATTATTGTTGCCCTACTGAGAAGTCAAAACATTTACATTGTTTGAAGAACAAGAAGTTCCAAAAACATTTCAATTCAGAAATGTCAAAACATTTTATTGACATTTAGACCAAAACAAAAAGTTTCTAACATTTCCAAATCAAAATGTTTCCTTTTGAGTCAGGTTGACACTAAAATTCATCTGCATAAATTACCATGGGGCCTCATACCATCATTCTTCTGTATGGCTGGGCTCCCTGGCAGGATGACTTCTCCCATGATGCACTGTATTCATGTGAGTCCCATGTTGACACATGTGACTCAGTCAGAGGGGAGGCAAGAGGTGTAGCCAAGCCAAGGAGCCCAGGTAACAGACGAGAAGAGGGGCACAAAGCATCTGAATTACAACTCTTATACGGCACTGCAGCCGCTCTAAGCAGATGCAATTTAATGTCAACCTGACAAGAAAAGAAATGTTTCATTTTACTTCAACAACAACAACCCAAAATATTTTGATTTAGGTCAAACTGACCCAAAATTAAATATTTCATTTCAATTTTTCCAAAGGAAAAATAAAATTTCTGCAAAATCAAACTTTGCTCTCACAGAATTTTACTTTTACAGAAACTGCATCTTCCACTGAAAAATCATTAACTCTATGTAATGGCTTTCAGTTGATTTGTAACGGACTAACAGAAAGGTCCTACCACCATCCACAGTAGGCCACTGACAGAAATAAGTTACCAAATAACAACTGTCCAGTGATCTCTGTGAAATAAGCTTGTAGCTAATTGATCACCCTGTTGAGAAGGAGTAAAGTACAATACTGTGACATTTACTTGTCATTCTCGACGAGTCCAAAGTGTTTTACAAACTGTATATTAACCAATCACCAAACTGGAAGCAGCAACACAATGCAACTGCTTAGTGCAGACTTAAAGTATACCTATCTAGTTGAAGTTACAGGGAGGAATTGTAGGCAGACAGAATATTGGAACCTGAACTGGCATTTGAAAAAGATTCCAAATCCTCCAGCTCTTTCTACTCATGGAAATCGTGCCAAGGCCTCTTTAATGATGCAATGCCATTAGCTCCATAATGGGCACTGTTTCAGTTCTGATTCAGAGACAAAATCTACATCACTCCCTACAGAAGCTGGGTTCTCCTTTGTGAATAAACTACTAGGATACAGTCTTGGTATAGAGAGGTATTATTCTAGGCTCTAAAAAACTAATCCGTGACAAGAATGAATAAAGTTTATCTATTACTGCATCACTGAACTGAAGACTCAAAATTACTGCTAACATTAACAAAGAATAGCCAGTTCCTCTTAATTTCCTTGTTCACAAAAGAGTACAATTCTTCTTTCCTGTACAACAAATGAAAGGCAGATTGGTCCTAGGCCATTTAGGGTTTATAGGTCATAATCAACCTCTTAAACACCAAAAGACCAATGGGCTGCCAGTGCAGATGCTAGAGCACTGTTGTCATGGGCTCCTAGTGAGATGCCTTGCTCAAGCTGCTGTGTTTTATACCAGCTTCAGTTTCCAAATGATTGTACGGTGTAACACCATGTAAATTGCATTGCAATACTCTAACAGCATAAGTTGTCCCTGCATAACCACTTACATTGTGGGATCACTTCCCTCCTCTGGGAGGAATGTACCTTTCTGATCAGAAACATGCTTGGTTATAGCTCAAAGATTGCCAAAAAAAATTCCATAACAATTAGCTCAAATTTTAAAGTAATTTTTTTAGTCTATGCTTGTACTTATTTCATGTTCACTTTAAATGAAAATTTGAGCAATTAAGTTTTACTCAAATGAAAGCTCATAGAAAGTAAATCTGAAGTTGAAACATGCAAATATTCACACCTTATGTGTTATATATCATAGATGGAACACTGACTGTAACCTAGTGATTGAACAGTATTCTCATCCCCGCTTTGTCCTGAGCTCTGGCACATATGCAATAAAAAAAAAAGTAATACAGAAATAGCTAATCTAATGATATAGTCATATTGACATTTCCTTAAAAAGCCTCTTTTCCTGATAAAGTAATTTCCTTAGACATATATAGCCTAATGTACACCCACTGAAGTCAATGCCAAAGCTGTCATTGACTTCACTGGTGCAGGATCAGGCTCATCCAGTATGTTGCCCAAAATTTAAACTGATGCTACACTGGACATTAATATACTTCCATGCAAATGAGGGTCCTTAATCAGTCATTTCCATATTCTATAGTCTCACCCATTCTGTGTTTGTATATTGAGTCCCACCTTGAAAAACAAAAATACAGTTCTGGAGCACTAAAATTCCACTTGTCCTCCAGGAATGTTGTGCCTTTTTTTAAAAAAAACAAGAACTCAGTGTAATGCAATGAAATTCATGCAGATGGGCAGAAAATCCCTGCCAGAACAGGGGATATATTATAACTCCAAGACTGTAATGTAATTCCAAACCAAAGTGACTTCGGCTATGTCCACACTGTGCACAGTGTGGACTACAAGGTGTGAATTCCAGACTGCACCAAAGTGTTGCGCTCTAACTGCCTCACCTAGATGCTGCTGGCGTGAACAAAAAGGCACCAAATTGTGTTAACCTAGTTCTGTATGAAAGAGGACTATGTTAATATGAACTAGGGTACCTTTTTAATTTGTGCCAGCTGTGTCCACATGGGCTAGTTAGAGAACAACAGTTTTGTGTCCTCTGCAATTCATACATCGCTAGTCAAGCCCTAAGATTCCAGGGCTAAACCAATTACACTTAGTCCACATTCCCCACAAAATTGAACAATTTTCTCGTATGACACCTACATACTCATTATGACTAGTTTCATTGTGTCTGAGTTGAAGACCTAGACAATGATTAGCATGCTAATAGGTAGTGATGCTTCAATAAGATGGGATTTTTCTTAACTTCCCAGAGAAATCAAGTTTATCTCCTCCCCACTGCAAGCCATGATGCTTAAAAATTTTCAAATAATAAATATTCTAGTAACAGTTAATGTAAATAAAATACATTGTGACCAGAGTGATATGTTTTGTTTCTTTTGGCATGTCATAATATGGTATCTCAGTATTACAATTTCATAACTGTAACACTCTGGTAATGTGTGCCTGGAGTGACTCTTTAGAAAGCAAAAGGTTGTGTGAGTAAACAATCCTGGGAGAGGAATCTTGGGAGTAGCCATTTCTACAAGGAAAACTTGAGATGGATTTTGTGTCGTTTCTTTTTCAGTTCCTATTTTCAATTAAACCAAACCTCAAGGAGAAAGGGGTAAAGCCTGCTATATCCTACATGCACTGTGTTTGGAGCACGGTGGGGAAGCCACCTGCTAATAATAATACAGGCATGACAAACACCTCAGTCTCCTTAATTCCTTAATATTTGAATTCACAAGTTTGTTTCATTTACCCATTCCATCCCTGTGCATTCATATGTTACTAGAAAGGATTATGAAAACTCATGGCGATCGGGGGAGGTCCCGGACGACAGGAAAAAGGCTAATGTTGTGCCCATCTTTAAAAAAGGGAAGGAGGAGGATCCGGGGAACTACAGGCCAGTCAGTCTGACCTCAGTCCCTGGAAAAATCATGGAGCAGGTCCTCAAGGAATCAATTCTGAAGCACTTAGAGGAGAGGAAAGTGATCAGAACAGTCAGCATAGATTCACCAAGGGCAAGTCATGCCTGACTAATCTAATTGCCTTCTATGATGAGATAACTGGCTCTGTGGATGAGGGGAAAGCAGTGGACATGTTGTTCCTTGACTTTAGCAAAGCTTTTGACACGGTGTCCCACAATATTCTTGCCACAAGTTAAAGAAGTATGGGCTGGATGAATGCACTATAAGGTGGATAGAAAGCTGGCTAGATCATCGGGCTCAACAGGTAGTGATCAATGGCTCCATGTCTAGTTGGCAGCCGGTGTCAAGTGGAGTGCCCCAAGGGTCGGTCCTGGGGCTGGTTTTGTTCAATATCTTCATTAATGATCTGGAGGATGGTGTGGATTGCACCCTCAGCAAGTTGCAGATGACACTAAACTGGGAGGAGAGGTAGATACGCTGGAGGGTAGGGATAGGATACAGAGGGACCTAGACAAATTAGAGGATTGGGCCAAAAGAAATCTGATGAGGTTCAACAAGGACAAGTGCAGAGTCCTGCACTTAGGATGGAAGAATCCCATGCACCGCTACAGACTAGGGACCGAATGGCTAGGCAGCAGTTCTGCAGAAAAGGACCTGGGGTTACAGTGGACGAGAAGCTGGATGAGTCAACAGTGTGCCCTTGTTGCCAAGAAGGCCAATGGCATTTTGGGATGTATAAGTAGGGGCACTGCAAGCAGATCGAGGGATGTGATCATTCCCCTCTATTCGACATTGCTGAGAACTGATCTGGAGTACTGTGTCTAGTTTTGGGCCCCACACTATAAGAAGGATGTGGAAAACGTCCAGCGGAGGGCAACAAAAATGATTAGGGGTCTGGAACACATGACTTATGAGGAGAGGCTGAGGGAACTGGGATTATTTAGTCTGCGGAAGAGAAGAATGAGGGCGGATTTGATAGCTGCTTTCAACTACCTGAAAGGGAGTTCCAAAGAGGATGGATCTAGACTGTTCTCAGTGGTAGCAGATGACAGAATGAGGACAAATGATCTCAAGTTGCAGTGTGGGAGGTTTAAGTTGGATATTAGGAAAAACTTTTTCACTAGGAGGGTTGTGAAGCACTGGAATGGGTTACCTAGGGAGGTGGTGAAATCTCCTTCCTTAGAGGTTTTTAAGGTCAGGCTTGACAAAGCCCTGGCTGGGATGATTTAGTTGGGGATTGGTCCAGCTTTGAGTAGGGGGTTGGACTAGATGACCTCCTGAGGTCCCTTCCAACCCTGACATTCTATGATTCTATGCTTGATCACCCAGTCTGACCTTTTTCAAAACACAGGATGAAGATGTAAAATTAGGCCTCACCTCAAACTACTGAATCTTGAGAACATAATGTGTAACTTTTCTGCCACAAGTGCTTTCTTGAGATACAGAGCCTAATTCAGCTCTGTGTTACTCAAGAATGGTTGTTAATACCAGCAGAAATACAAATGTCAAAGTACTCATCTTAATCTCCAAGGCAGATTTAGGTTAGATATTGGGAAAAGTTTTGGAGCAGCCACGCGCTGTAGTGCTTCAGTGAAGACACTACTATGCCAACAGGAAAGCATCTCCAGTCAACATAGTGCTGTCTGCACCGGGGCTTAGGTCAGTATAACTGCATTACTCAGCAGTGTGGGTTTTTCACACACCTGAGTGACGCACTTATACCCATGTAAGTTTTAGTGTAGGCCTGGCCTAAATGGAAGGATAGTTAAATACTTGAACAGTATTTAGAAGGGAGATTGTGGAATGTTCATCGTTAGAGGTTTTTAAGCGCAGGTTAAAATCTAGACCAGTGGTTCTCAAACCTGGTCCGCTGCTTGTTCAGGGAAAGTCCCTGGTGGGCCAGACCACTGTTTACCCGCTGCGTCCACAGGTTCGGCTGATCGCGGCTCCCACTGGCTGCGGTTTGCCGCTCCAGGCCAATGGGGGCTGCGGGAAGCGGCGCGGGCCAAGGGACGTGCTGGCCGCCCTTCCTTCAGCCCCCATTGGCCTGGAGCGGCGAACTGCAGCCAGTGGGAGCCGCAATCGGCCGAACCTGCGGACGCGGCAGGTAAACAAACAGGCCCGGCCCACCAGGGGCTTTCCCTGAACAAGCAGTGGATCAGTTTTGAGAACCACTGATCTAGCCCATGCTTACAAGTGAACTTGGTTCTGCCTCAGGACAGGGAGAAGGAACAGATGACCTCTAGAGGTCCCTTCCAGCCCTACATATCTATGATTACCAAAGCAAGAGACTGGACAGAAAAACAACTGGGCAGCAAAAGAGCAAAGCCAACAAACATCTCTTCAGCAACAGCATAGGGTAGGGGTTCTAAGATGAGGGCCTGCAAATCGGAGGGTGTATGTGAGAGCTCCCCCAGGAGTCTCCAAAGACTATTCATTAATTCTGAGTCTACCTGGCTCACGTCAGTGCAGCTAGGAATTCTGTAAGCATGGCTGTGGGCTGGCTGCTTGTGCTGTGGGAGCTAGGCCATCCTCAGTGCCACCCTTTTCTAACTCTTCTTTGAAAGAAAAAAAAGAGAAAGATGGCAAAACAAAGATAGGGATAGCACTTCCCCATCTCCTGCCAGTGAACAACTGGAGATGGCATATCTGGTTGTCAGCCTGGCTATCCACAGCACAGGCAACATATGGCCATGTTTAAAGAAGCCTCTAGATATGTGTCAGCAGGAAGTCCTCGTGCAACCTCTGACCACAGGTACTGTAGAAGGAATACAACTTACAGTTTGAAGTGTTTTTAAGCAGATGCTTGTTTGAACTCTTTGCTATAAATTCTGCTCACAGTTACCGGGGTAAATTCTGAGTAACATCACTGACTTTAGTGGAGTAAACTAGGATTTACAATGATGTAAATGAAAGCAGAATTTAACCCTTTTAGTCTAACAAGTTACTATGGGACTATAAAATGTGTGTTACTCAAAGAAACAGCCATTACAGTGTAAGAGAAAAGATACATCTGTGCCTGTCTTTCTACTGAAACAAACAAACAAAAAGCGGGAGTGGGAGGGGTGGAGCAAAGCTTGAAGATTTGCCACATTTCAAAGATAACTTTGTCCCTCTTGAGTTTTTCAGTGTTCTACCTGCTTTTGTCTTCCCTAGGCAGTAATTTTTAAAAGTTTGCACACTGCATCTTTCTCTGGTATCTAGCTCGTACCCAAATAATAAGTCTCCCTTAGGGAATGAACGCTTAAGATATGATTTAGATTCTAAGTCCACAACCCTGCAAAATAGCCAGAGGCCACTTTTGCCACACTATATTACATGTTATGACCTGGCTGCTAAAAATATTGCATCATAAACTATATCTGCTACAAAATAGGTAGCCACTTGAAGAAAGGAAGTACATATTTTTAGCACTCTAGAGTTACAACGCAGTTGTATGAGTGGAGTATACTGTCTAAATATATAGATATTGGCTATATTTATACTCTCTAAACCTTGAGTATATTTAAAATACTCTCTACATAGGCATTTATCATCACCCACAACAATATTAAAAGTATCAGAATTTTATAAAATCAATTTCCATTTTTTAAAGTCCTGTAACAGAGTCAAATCATGTAGTCCTTATTGAGTAAATTGAGTTCAATGGGAATTTTGTCTGAGTAAGGACAGAGAAGGGACTACGGGATTTGTCTGACAGAAAAAATTTACTTGATATTTTGCATCAACTATCTTTACAAATATAAAATAAATTAAGAACCTTGATTCACGCTGCAGTGCCTATGTACTGTAGAAGGACTCAGATCAATGAGTGATGTTTTGTACCATATGCTTTGTAGTACCTGGGCTGAGCAGGACATACTGAAAATTACAGCAACTACTCAAAATTGCAGAAGGGATTTTTCTCAAACTAGTATTATTTAAATCAACTTTGAGCAGACACAAAGAATATTGAATGCATGTGCATTATCTACACGAAAACACACAGTAATGAAACCCATGTGATCATTTGCAAAGCTACGTGATTAATTTTTCATGTATTTTTTTTAAATTCTACCAGCACAAAGTGTGACCCACATACCCACACATAGCCGCATTACTTTTTTATTCAAATTACATGATTCTGAAATGGTAAAGGGCATATGTTTAGGCCTAAACAGCAGCCTAAGTTTTACGCAACATGCTGTACCAATCAAAATGTCTAATCAGAATTAAATAAATTGATAATTAGGTCAAAGGTTTTAGAGTATGAGCAATTTGTATAAAGTAAGTATCTCTGAAATTAAATAATTTCAACAAGAATCAGAATTCTGAAATAACACTGTTACTTAAATCTGGAAATACTGACTAACATTAAATACCAATGTATGTAACAGTATTCTTGAAATACACCATCCCCAAGGAATTCATCACAATTGATGCTTCATCAACAAAGTGCAATTATAAATTCTACATCAAACAGGGCAGCAGCTATTTTGCCCATCACAGAACAATTAAGAGGTCATGTTTCTTTATTAACTTGTCTGATAATCATCGCTTTTCTTTTCCTTTTTTTTTAAACTGACTCAGCACACCTGTCATTATTTAGATTATTAATATAATTTATTTAGTAGGGGTTTTTCTTCTCCTTGAAAGATGCCAAAACATACCATTGTTTGGTTTAATAATATATCCACAATAATTTTTTTTGCATTAATATCATGGAAACTGCAATAATATTTGTTTACACTAGTTATATATAACAGTTTCATTGCCATGATCAACATCCTTTAGAAGGACATTGCTTACACCAAGCAGAGAAATCAACCAGTGTATTAAAATAAAAAGGGAAAGTTACTTACCTTGTAATTCTGCTTTTATGAAGATATCATCCGAGTATGATTCTCACTATTAGGTCTCATCTTTCTAACACAAGACAGGCAAAACTCTCAATGGAGTTTTGGCTCTTACAGGAAGTGCGACTGGCTCTAGGTCAGTGGTCACCAACTGGTCGATCGTGATTGACTGGTCGATCCTGGAGCCTCAGTCAGTCGATCGCGATCTCTGGTCCCTAAAAGTCTGGCAACACAGCAGGGCTAAGGCATGCTGCCTGCCTGCCCTGGCCCCACACCACTCCCAGAAGTGGCTGTCATGTCTCTGAGGCCCCTGGGGCAGGGGAGGGGCAGGTGGCTTGGCGTGCTGCCACTGCCCCCACCCTCCAGCGCTGACTCTGCAGCTCCCATTGGCTGGAACTGCGGCCAATGGGAGCTGCCAGGTCGGTGGTTGCGGCCCCGGGGTTTGGGGGCCAACGGGTCATTTTGGATGATGATGCAACATCCCCTCTGTCTTACTCACGCTGCTCATGGCCTCAAGGGGCTTATTCGGCAGCCAAGGAACAAATAAATACAGTAGGGCCCTGGTTATGACCCCCTTAGTCTTCACAAGTCAATAAAAGTTGTAAGTGCTCAGTGCCTCTGAAAATCATGGCCAACCTGGGCTTGCAAAAACTGATGCACCCAAAATCGTTGGCCAACTCTGAAAATTGTGTTTTAAATTACTTGCCCATAATCACATGGCAAGTCAAAAGAATAACTAGGACAAGAACAGAGATATTCTAGCACCTTGCACAGAACTCTAGACCTATGGTTCTCAACTCTTTCTATACTGTGACCCCCAGGTTACAAAATAAAAATGGTTTGCCTCCCCTCCCCCTATTGCCATACTTCAGTGCCCCTTTCCATTTAGCCACAAAGCCCCACCACCTGGGGCTAACAGCCTGAGCCCTGCCGTCTCGGGCTGAAGCCCCACCTGCTGCTGCTCTGCCTGCTGAGCAGCTGCCTGCTGCTTGGGGAGCAGTACTTAAAGGGCACCAAAGAAAGTTCACTCAGGGAGCTATTTTCCCTAAGGCCAGCCCTGTGTAACAATACCTGTTGCACAGAAGTCTCTATCCCCAAGAACCATGCATTAGATGACAGTTATCCTCAAATGCAACAAATCAAAATAAGGAACACTGGGCTTGATTCTTCTCTCACTTACACTGGTGTAAACCAGGAGTAACTCAGTTGAAATCAATGGAGTTATTCCAGTCTGATAGAAGAATCAGGTAATGTTGCAGAGGAGTCACTTTTGCGACCAAAAAGATCAAGATGCTTCTGGCCCTTGTTATATGGGACAGCCTTGGTGTTGTGCTGCCTCCAAAGTTCACTGAATCCACAACCAAGCAATTTCTGTCAGATGTCAGAATAAAAATTCTGTATCAGACTGGGTATCACAAATCTTATCCTTTGAAGCTCTCTATGACCTTGATCTGCAGGTAGACAGGCTATCAGCAGCCTTACTTCTTGAGCCTGGAAATCCTGCCACATCCCAGAAAATAAACATGCAAAATGACCCTGCAAATGGGGAAACAAGTAAAAGAGAACAGGCAAGAACCCCAAAAGGAACTAACTATATACTAACAAACTAACTAACTAACATTAAGACACTAGCAGAAGTGGGCACACTCAATGCCCATCTCAGGCTGAAGGTGGTCAAGAAGGAACCGAGAGCGGTTCATCTGCGCAGCTCTACATATCCTTCCTACAGGGTATGAGGATGTGTAGAGCACATGCACGGGCTGAACAGGCACTGTTACCAAAAATCTCCAATCAAAGGCCCAGGAGAGAATGAATACCTGAAGTGGAGCACCCACAGGGATGCTACCCGAAGAAGTTGGATTTTCACTGCCCATTGTTTGTTCCATACCAGAAATGCTTTGAAAAACTGAGTTGCGTTCTTTCAGCAGTGGGAGAAAAAAACAAAACAAAACAGTTGGCTCCCTATTTGAAGGGGATTATTTTTTAACAGAGCAAACATGATACAGCAAGTGCTTATTTTTACCCTTACTGTGATTTTCAAGTGATATACGCAAGCTAAATGTCACTAATCGATATAGTAAACAATACCATATAACATAATCAGGAGCCCAGAGTCTGCAGCCTCTATTTCCCCCTGTTAGTCTATCATGAGAGACAGATTTCACTTCTCCTGTCTATTTGTTGAGTAGGTGGTTCTATTACATATCATTTTCTAAAAATTATTTTCATTATATGAGAACCTGTTAAACTACAGTGGTGCTTTAAACCTAGGTGAAAACAGGTAGTGTTCTTGAAATAGCGTTACTTTGTTCAACATGTCTTATCAGAATAGGCTAGAGCCCCTTAAGTAGATTTTTATGCTGAGACAGTACATAAATTAACATGATAAATTGCTGGGAATCCTGTTCATAGCAAGGTAAATTTTTATTTCTTTGCATGAACAAGTTTTACGGTCTTAGTTGTGGCTTTTAATAATACAGACTTATAATTTGTGACAAAATAGGCCTATTCAAGCAGGTGTATACTTAGCCAACTCTCAATCATTGTCACCACGAGGGAGTGGTTGATTGGTACATTCAAAGTACTACTGTCTGAAGAAATAAATCTCAGTATTATAAAAGTAATGTAAGGAAAAATCACATAAGAAGGCTATATTTTTGTTAATTTAGCCTTTAAGACTAGTCTGATCTTCAGTATACTGGCCATTTTTCTCTTTAATTTTCAAATTGCTAGTGGAATCCCTGAATGCTGACATGAACGAGATGGCCCATCACACTGTCTGGAGTGGCTCATGACCAAGAATGTCAACCTCAGGACAGATTGTCAAAAGCAGGGAAGAGACCCCAAACTGGTGGTATGTTCTATAATTAGATTTCAGCAACCCAGTAACAAATGTGAACTCCTGGAACACTGTAACACTTACCATGGAGTCATAGATAGACTAGAGTGCCCAAGAGGACTATCTTGCCACCCAGGCAAGCTAGACTTAGTGATAAATGGTCACTTACACCAAAAATCACAAAATATTCAGGTTGCTCCCAGTCCCAAGAGACCAGTCACTTACCCCAGATCAATTTGTACCTTAGATCTCATACTAAAGACAATGCTGGTAGTCAATCTTATAGTAAACAAATTAAAGCTTTTTTAACTAGGAAAAAGAAATGAGAGAATTATTTACAGGTTAAACAGGAAACATATATACACAAATGAGTTCAATCTATGATTCCAAAAGGTGATAAGAGATGTAGTAATATGTCAGCACTGAATGTCTTTTTAGGGCTAACCCAGTTTGATTCTGAAGATCTCTGCTTTTTTATTTCTTAGATCCAGCCCTTGTAAGGGTCCTAACAGCAAAGAGGTGAAAATCTTCATGTTAGCTACCTTTATTTCCCTCTTCCAGAATTCCAGTCGATGGACATGCTTTCTCGCATGGAGCACCTTCATAGGTGTAAAAGGGACATTAAACCAGCCTTTGTGTTGTGATGTTCCACAATGGCCCATTTTGCCTTGATAGTTCTTCCAAATGGTTGGATGAACTACTTTTCCTGCCTAGGTTCACAAGTTCAGAGCAGCATTTTTACAATTATAAAGCAAAACTTCCATAATACTTGATAACACGAGATACAGACATTACAAGTAAGTATAATGCATGCAGCAACTTACAAGCATTTTATAGAGTCTAAACACTAAACACATTCTTATAAGTTCAATAAACATCTTTAACAATATTAATATACAGGTGAGCTGTTCTGGTTTCCAGTGATGATTTTGTCAGTGCTCAGCTGATGCCTGCACTCTTGGCAAGAGCTGGCACCTGGTTTACCAGCATCACAGCCCCCTTTTGTAAAAGATGGAAACTTAAACCTAGTGCCAAAAAGATAATTTCGAGCTGCTTCCCTCTACCACACAAAGGCCAAAAAACAGTTCAACATTTTCCTGAATGGACATAGCCTGGGCCACAACCCAAAACCTGCGTATCTAGGTGTAACACTGGACCATAACTTGATTTTCAAGGAGCACCTTACCAAGACCTTGCTGAAAATAAAGACGAAACAACCTGATCAGTAAATTAGCTAGTTCTACCTGGGGAGCCAACATGCAGACACTGAACATACTGGGCTTGCCTTGAGCAATTCTGTAGCACAGTATAGCTCCCCAGTGTGATTCAGCTCTTTTCACACAAAGCTCATAGAGACTCAGTTAAATAAAAATATGCATATAACCAGTACCAGGAGACCAACCAACCTGACTTGGCTGCCGGTTCTGTCCAACATCACCCTTCCTGACACCAGGTGACATGTCACCTTGCAGAATCTGCCTCTCAAGGTGCAAGATATGTCATAGCTAACCCTGTTAAAAGATATTTTTAAGTCACCGAACCACTATCTTAGCTCAAGATATCCCATTTGGACAATTTCCCTAAGGAACCTCAATATCATCTTCAGGTGGTGTACTAGGTGGCAAGAACAAGCTTTGAACATAGCCAATGCTTATCTCGTGACAAATGCAACTATCTAGTCCCTAGTTTTCACCTTCCATGCCATATCTGGGTAAAGCTCCCTTGCTTCAGATGTGGAATGATCAGATGGGCTGTTAATGACTGTAAGTGGGGCCTTTGTGACTTCACCCCTTGCTGCTGGGGCCAGCTAGAAGATGTATGCCACATACTTGCAGGCTGCATTCACCAGCAAGGGATGCCTGGTTCTCTCATGGATTTACATAATACCCGTCCATAGCTATTGAATGGTTAAGATGCATAGCACATTTTACTTGACTGTTTATATAGATGCAATCACAATTTTATACACATGTGCGAGCATACACACACACATTTTACATTTAAGAAAAGTTTTTCTATTCCTTTCCTGGTTCTGGAAGGAAGTATCCCACTATTTATAGACCCACAGTACAAAACTGTTACAAGCAACCTTTTTTTCCATGTTCTTTTAATAAGGCATATACATCCTACCACAGAGAAACCCAACCTCAATAAGTTGCTACACCAAAACATTTTCAGGAATAAGACTGATCATGGGTTGGTGATTCCTAAACCTGACTCATCAAAAGTATAAGCTTAACTTTTGGGCTGACAAATAAACTATGTTCTTAGAAGGGATTAGAGACCTCTTCTTTGGAGGTCCTAAACAAATCATTCCACTAGATATCCCAGTATCTCAGGAAATAATTTAATTTTCTTGGATAAAGAGAACAGTCACACAAGAAAGCCACCTGCATAGGCTGGAGTTCTTGTTTATAGAGCTGGCCATTAAGAAATAACATGTACCATATTTGGACAGTAGTTAGGGTTGCCAATTTTGGTTGGATATATTCCTGGAGGTTGTATCACATGACATAATAGTTGATTAAAGATTAATCTTTAATTCCTGGAGACTCCAGGACAATCCTGGAGAGTTGGCAACCCTAACAGTAGTCCAAACTCATGGTATCAATGCCATGTTCAGTTCAGCTCCTCTGTCAGCTGTCCACAGAATTTATTCTCTGAAAACTGCTGTTGTAAAATTTAGTTATACTCTTCAACTGCTAATATTTTCACACATATACTTCCAATTAGGAACATATCTAATGAAATGCAACATCTCGCTGCTTCCTGAGTCCTCTGCAATTTTTATCCATACTTTTTGAAATATGTTTTCTAATGCCAAGCAAGAAACCACCAAAGCAAGTATGTACATGAAAAAATAAACTTCAGGACATCCACTGAGGCCTCAGAATCATGCCTGAGGCATAATCAATCCTTATGTTAACAGTATTGTCTCTGTCAGAATGATCAAGCTTTTAGATAGTAACAGAAGGACAGCATCCACTAACTATTTTTCCTTAGGCAATCTGCATAAATGCACAGCCAACTTGTTCAGGCCTCACTCATTGTCGAAGGACTAATATCATGGGGTACGTTGCAATGGCACAATGGAAGCAGGTAGAATGGAAAAAAGCAGGTCTCTTTCTTTAAAAAGAGAGCCAAATAGGAAGCACACAGATTAATGCCTTTTACCTTCCACGTGAAAGCTAGCAGTAATCACTAAGAAAACATTAAACAAACATGTTCAATGGGCTTTTCGGGGACTTAACTGAACAGCAACCCATGAGATATAGCTTAGGGGAGAACATATATTTGCATTGCAAAAAAGTAGCACTCATATATATATCTAGAGAGAGAGAGAGAGAGAGAGAGAGAGAGAGCTATTTTATACACACAGACACACACACAATTGATTCACACCAAACAATCTAAATTTAGTTGAATAAATTACAATTTCATTAAAGTAGTCTCTGGTGGTGTCAGCAACTCTATTACATAAATCTATATTTTATGGGGTATAGTTCACCTGTAAACATTTCCTAAAGCCAGAGATTTAACGTACACAAAGTCAGCAAAGAAATAATTTATCTATAGTGAATGTGGTAGGGGAAAGTAGAAGTTTGTGTGTTTAAACACTTTTTCTGAACGTGTATTAAAAATAGTATGTGTGGTATTCAAAGTGAAATAATACAGGCCTTTAATGTATTAGTGGCCTTCAGTTATTCTGAAGAAAAATTATGAAAAATACTATTTACCATTTTAAACAAAAATGTACATGGACTTTTAGCAGGGTACCTAGATTAATAGTATCACCAGCAGTCTCTTGGGTCATAATCTATAAACAAAGAAAAAATGACAGAGAGCACCACACAGCTTTTAAGATCCATTATAAGACAAATTGCCTTTTTAATTAATACAACACACAAACAGATCATGAAAATATTATGCATACAATTACAAGAGAGATTATGTAAATAACATGCATCTGCAAAATTAGTAAACGTGCCAAGATTTCCATTTTTTCAGTACAGAAGTCTAATCTAAGTCTATCCAGTAAATCATGCAGGCTTTTGAAATAATCATTCATATCACAATATACATTTAACCAATATCCAAACTCTCACGTTTTATCATATAAATAATGCATAACCTTTAAAAGAATAATATGTATGACTGAACATCTGACCAGAGACAGAATACATATTTTAAAAAGATTAGTGTACATGTAGGATGTTGTTGATCTTGTTTCTGTGGGGTTGCTCTCTCAGGTACAGAGTGCATACTTCGTAAGTTTAGACTGCCTGGGTGTATATATTATAGCAGGGTGGTAGCTCCACTAGAATTAAGGCTGAGATGAGATCACATCTTAACAATTGATTTCTCTAAGTGCTCTAAAATCTGCATGCGTGTTCAGACTAGCTTGAAAGTTGCTGTGCCTGAATAGCATCCAATATAGCCTTAGTGGTAAAAATTTGTAGTCATTTAATTGATAGGTTCTGAGATACAGCACCTCCCCACAAAAGTAACATTTTATGGTTCTGATAATGTTTTTGCACACCCTAGGGTGCAAAGCATATTACTGAGCTGCCCCCAAATGGTATCACCTCATTGTTTGAGCTCAGCTAGTATCCAGTAGATAGGACACAAGACTACTCCATTTCCAGTTCTGCCCCAACTTCTTCTTTTACCTTCTGCAAATCACTTATCCTTCACTGAGCCTCAATTACCACATCTATAAAATTGATATACTTACTCAACTATCTAAAGCAGTTCAAGATCTCGATATGAAAAGGTGCTAAGTATTTTACTATTAGAAGTATTTTACTCTCTCCTCCGGGGGACTGAGTCATCTATCTGCCGCCCTGACTGGGAAAATCGAGAAGTCTGCTGCTTGCCGGGGGCTAAGATTCGCGATGTGACAGAGAGACTGCCGAGACTCATCAAGCCCTCGGATCGCTACCCCTTCCTGCTTCTCCACGTGGGCACCAATGATACTGCCAAGAATGACCTTGAGCGGATCACTGCGGACTACATGGCTCTGGGAAGAGGGATAAAGGAGTTTGAGGCGCAAGTGGTGTTCTCGTCCATCCTCCCCGTGGAAGGAAAAGGCCTGGGTAGGGACCGTCGAATCGTGGAAGTCAACGAATGGCTACGCAGGTGGTGTCGGAGAGAAGGCTTTGGATTCTTTGACCATGGGATGGTGTTCCATGAAGGAGGAGTGCTGGGCAGAGACGGGCTCCACCTTACGAAGAGAGGGAAGAGCATCTTTGCGAGCAGGCTGGCTAACCTAGTGAGGAGGGCTTTAAACTAGGTTCACCGGGGGAAGGAGACCAAAGCCCTGAGGTAAGTGGGAAAGCGGAATACCGGGAGGAAGCACAGGCAGGAATGTCTGTGAGGGGAGGGCTCCTGCCTCATACTGAGAATGAGGGGCGATCAGCAGGTTATCTCAAGTGCTTATATACGAATGCACAAAGCCTTGGAAACAAGCAGGGAGAACTGGAGGTCCTGGTGATCTCAAGGAATTATGACGTGATTGGAATAACAGAGACTTGGTGGGATAACTCACATGACTGGAGTACTGTCATGGATGGTTATAAACTGTTCAGGAAGGACAGGCAGGGCAGAAAAGGTGGGGGAGTAGCACTGTATGTAAGGGAGCAGTATGACTGCTCAGAGCTCCGGTACGGAACTGCAGAAAAACCTGAGTGTCTCTGGATTAAGTTTAGAAGTGTGAGCAACAAGAGTGATGTAGTGGTGGGAGTCTGCTATAGACCACCGGACCAGGGGGATGAGGTGGATGAGGCTTTCTTCCGGCAGCTCGCAGAAGCTATTAGATCGCACGCCCGGGTTCTCATGGGTGACTTTAATTTTCCTGATATCTGCTGGGAGAGCAATACAGCGGTGCATAGACAATCCAGGAAGTTTTTGGAAAGCGTAGGGGACAATTTCCTGGTGCAAGTGCTAGAGGAGCCAACTAGGGGGGGAGCTTTTCTTGACCTGCTGCTCACAAACGGGGAAGAATTAGTGGGGGAAGCAAAAGTGGATGGGAATCTGGGAGGCAGTGACCATGAGTTGGTTGAGTTCAGGATCCTGAAACAGGGAAGAAAGGTAAGCAGCAGGATACGGACCCTGGACTTCAGGAAATCAGACTTTGACTCCCTCAGGGAACAGATGGGTAGGATCCCCTGGGGGACTAACATGAAGGGGAAAGGAGTCCAGGAGAGCTGGCTGTATTTCAAGGAATCCCTGTTGAGGTTACAGGGACAAACCATCCCGATGTGTCGAAAGAATAGTAAATATGGCAGGCGACCAGCTTGGCTTAACAGTGAAATCCTAGCGGATCTTAAACATAAAAAAGAAGCTTACAAGAAGTGGAAGGTTGGACATATGACCAGGGAAGAGTATAAAAATATTGCTCGGGCATGTAGGAATGAAATCAGGAGGGCCAAATCGCACCTGGAGCTGCAGCTAGCGAGAGATGTCAAGAGTAACAAAAAGGGTTTCTTCAGGTATGTTGGCAACAAGAAGAAAGCCAAGGAAAATGTGGGCCCCTTAATGAATGAGGGAGGCAACCTAGTGACAGAGGATGTGGAAAAAGCTAATGTACTCAATGCTTTTTTTGCCTCTGTCTTCACGAACCAGGTCAGCTCCCAGACTGCTGCGCTGGGCATCACAACATGGGGAATAGATGGCCAGCCCTCTGTGGAGAAAGAGGTGGTTAGGGACTATTTAGAAAAGCTGGACATGCACAAGTCCATGGGGCCGGACGAGTTGCATCCGAGAGTGCTAAAGGAATTGGCAGCTGTGATTGCAGAGCCATTGGCCATTATCTTTGAAAACTCGTGGCGAACGGGGGAAGTCCCGGATGACTGGAAAAAGGCTAATGTAGTGCCAATCTTTAAAAAAGGGAAGAAGGAGGATCCTGGGAACTACAGGCCAGTCAGCCTCACCTCAGTCCCCGGAAAAATTATGGAGCAGGTCCTCAAAGAATCAATCCTGAAGCACTTAGAGGAGAGGAAAGTGATCAGGAACAGTCAGCATGGATTCACCAAGGGAAGGTCATGCCTGACTAATCTAATCGCCTTCTATGATGAGATTACTGGTTCTGTGGATGAAGGGAAAGCAGTGGATGTATTGTTTCTTGACTTTAGCAAAGCTTTTGACACGGTCTCCCACAGTATTCTTGTCAGCAAGTTAAAGAAGTATGGGCTGGATGAATGCACTATAAGGTGGGTAGAAAGTTGGCTAGATTGTCGGGCTCAACGGGTAGTGATCAATGGCTCCATGTCTAGTTGGCAGCCAGTGTCAAGTGGAGTGCCCCAGGGGTCGGTCCTGGGACCGGTTTTGTTCAATATCTTCATAAATGATCTGGAGGATGGTGTGGATTGCACTCTCAGCAAATTTGCAGATGATACTAAACTGGGAG
Source organism: Eretmochelys imbricata (assembly GCF_965152235.1). NCBI lineage: Eukaryota > Metazoa > Chordata > Testudines > Cheloniidae > Eretmochelys > Eretmochelys imbricata. The sequence continues at coordinate 122,759,185 of NC_135574.1, forward strand.
GAGTGATAGATACGCTGGAGGGCAGGGATAGGATACAGAGGGACCTAGACAAATTGGAGGATTGGGCCAAAAGAAATCTGATGAGCTTCAATAAGGATAAGTGCAGGGTCCTGCACTTAGGACGGAAGAACCCAATGCACAGCTACAGACTAGGGACCGAATGGCTAGGCAGCAGTTCTGCAGAAAAGGACCTAGGGGTGACAGTGGACGAGAAGCTGGATATGAGTCAGCAGTGTGCCCTTGTTGCCAAGAAGGCCAATGGCATTTTGGGATGTATAAGTAGGGGCACAGTGAGCAGATCGAGGGACGTGATCGTCCCCCTCTATTCGACATTGGTGAGGCCACATCTGGAGTACTGTGTCCAGTTTTGGGCCCCACACTACAAGAAGGATGTGGATAAATTGGAGAGAGTCCAGCGAAGGGCAACAAAAATGATTAGGGGTCTGGAACACATGACTTATGAGGAGAGGCTGAGGGAACTGGGATTGTTTAGTCTGCAGAAGAGAAGAATGAGGGGGATTTGATAGCTGCTTTCAACTACCTGAGAGGTGGTTCCACAGAGGATGGTTCTAGACTATTCTCAGTGGTAGAAGAGGACAGGACAAGGAGTAATGGTCTCAAGTTGCAGTGGGGGAGGTTTAGGTTGGATATTAGGAAAAACTTTTTCACTAGGAGGGTGGTGAAACACTGGAATGCGTTACCTAGGGAGGTGGTAGAATCTCCTTTCTTAGAAGTTTTTAAGGTCAGGCTTGACAAAGCCCTGGCTGGGATGATTTAATTGGGGATTGGTCCTGCTTTGAGTAGGGGGTTGGACTAGATGACCTCCTGAGGTCCCTTCCAACCCTGATATTCTATGATTCTATGTGTATTGAACTGTCTCCTAACTATTCCTCCTAACCATTAAAGTCCCCCTGCAGCTTCAATTCAGATTTGTATGCTTTTTAAAATTTGGACCGTATTCAGCTATCTAGGTTACTTATATGGTCTTCAATGCCATACTATGCAAGCAGCTCCCAATCATGAATGGGTTTTACCCTCACAACACTCTTGTGAAGTATGGAAGTATTAATGCAACTATTCATGTACTTAAAGTTAAACATGTTCTCAAGTGCCTCACTTTTGATAGGAAGGATGGTCTAGTGGACAAGACACTGAACTGGGACTCAGGAAAGCTCAGTTCAGTTTTTGGCTCAGGCAGACTTCCAGCGTGACCTTTATCTAGGATAGATAAAGTGACTTGCCGAAGGTCACCATGTCAAAAAGAGCTGAGGGATAAAGGAGGAAGAGGATGGTGTAGAGACCCTGTGAGATGGGCAATACAAGGTCATTAGAGACTTTAGTATTAGCAGTATCAGTGCATGGAAGAGGGCAAAATTCAAACTGAAGAGGATTTAGTTCAGGGGTCTCAAACACATAGCCCGTGGAGTTACGTACTTTGGCCCACCATAGGCGCCAACTCCACCAGCAGCTAAGCTCCCCACTCCTCTCCTCCCCTCCCCGAGCACACCGCATCCCCGCTCCTCTGCCTACCTCCCAGTGCTTCCTGACACCAAACAGCTGTTTGGCAGCGCTTAGGACTTTCCAGGAGGGAGGGGGGAGGAGCAGGGACATGGCACACTCAGGGGAGGAGGCGGAGAAGAGGCGGGGCAGGGGCGGGGATTTGGGGAAGGGGTTGGAATGGGGCAGGGAGGGGGCAGAATTGGGGCTGGGACTTTGGGGAAGGGGTTGGAATGGGGGTGGGGCCTCATGGACTAGACGAGCAGTCTGAGGTATGAAGTTCAGCATGTATGATTCTTTGCTGTGAGTAGCTGTGAAGAATGTTTGTTAAAAGTGGCAACGTATTTTGTATGAATGTTACTTTAAAAAGTTCCTGCCATTACAGCTATATTGATAGTCTGTTAGTGGAGATCATCATCAGTGTTACTGACCACATAAGGAATAGTTACAAGTGTTTATATTTTATTAAAACCCCTCTTTGCATTACAGTTTTAAAAAAGTTAATACATTGACTTTTAATAGCATATTATATTACTCTTCATTTTTGACTATACTTTTGTATTGTTGTATGAAAAGATTTCAGTGATGTGGCCCTCGGGCCAATGTACTAGTCCTCGTGTGGCCCTCATGGTGATTTGAGTTTGAGATCCCTGGTTTAGTTGGAAGACAGGAACTCAAGACTGCAGTTGCAGACAGCACATTCAGGGTGTCTAGAGGTGAAATGGGAAAGATATGGGGTACGAATTCACAAGGGAGAGAGAGGGGAATACGTAGAGCTGGTGATAGCCCTAGAAAAGGGAGAACAAAAAGGGGTGTGAGATGGAAGGGGAGAGAAGAAAATACTATATAGAGAAATGGTGTTGAAAGAATGACAGGTGAACAGAGACTGGCCATACTGACTAGTAACCAATTATCCTAAGAAACAGCTACAGGGGAATTGCTGAATAGTGCGAAGAACAGTAAGCCTTGAAGCAATTATATGATGAATCAACTACTGTATGCAGTAAATATGCAGAGAAACAATGCAATATGAATCCATAACATAGATAATCAGTTTTGGGACAAATAAAAATGGTGATAATTAATTACAGGACATGTCAAATATGAAAAGAGTTGATAATGGAGTGACCAAAATGGGATGCTGGGTAAGGTTATCTCATCCTTGGCCTTGATACTCTACCGCTCCTGAAATAGATGCCCATAGGCAGAGGTCATGAGAATGTGCACAACACTCTATCCTCAGTCCCTTCCCTTTATTGTTTTTCAGATAGACTGATTTCTTGGAGCCAAACGGTACCCTCAAGTAAACATGCACTTGCATTAAGCCAATGGCCGTGGCATACTCATATCTGAGGACACAATTAGGTGTCTAGCTATACTGGATACTTCTCTCGTATCCAATAGCTGGAACTGGCCTTTTACTGATTTATTTTTTATTGTTTTACTCCATGAATTGGCATTGTTATATGTTGGCTGATAGAACAGGACACTGGGAGCTGCTGAGATTATCAACACACACTATTTTTTTTTGTTAAGAGCTATCTGTGTGCATGCACACAGAAGAAAAAGAAATAAAACACAAGATTAAAAACTAGTTGCTGCCATAAGAGGCATACATACAAACCAGTGATCCAGATTCTGGTGATCCAGAATGCTAAACTCAATAAAATGCAACAACCCTGTTAGGCCAACGGAGAAAATTTACACTTTTTTAAAAAGGCACAATTAGAACTTCTGGACATGTGAAGAAGGACTCTTAATTTAAAAATAATCAATTTGTGGTCAAAGAAGATTGTATGGTTAATCTTCTAAAAGTTAGACCATGATCCTGCAAATCTTTACTCACTCAAGTGTTCTGTTGGCTTCCATGGGGCTATTTGCAAGAGTAAAGAATATTTGTGTGAGTAAGCATGATCTAGCCATTAGAAAACAAAACATTTCATATAATAACGTTTGAATCGTAGACTACAAGGTGACAAAAGTCTTCCATCCTGAAAAAGCCATTTTTTAGTTAAAAAAAATGCAGGTTTTGAACAATCAATATTGTTTCAGTGTGTCCTTCAGTGTAACAATTAAACAATAAGATACATGGCGGGCATTGGTTTGTGATTACACACATGCTTGGGCAGGGAGTGGGGCAGTAGAAGAAACAATGTATTATTGGCAATATAACAAATTAGTTAGTATCCTGAAAAAAAATGAATTTTAAATTGATTCAACATAAGAAAATATTATAAAAAGGAACGTGTAAAAGAGTGCTATTTTATTTTGAATTTATTAGTAGCTTTCTCTTTCTTAGCTTCTCTTGCACTAAATGTAAGAGAAACTAAAGGGTTTGCCACAGTGCTTCATTCTCAGTCTTACACATACACACACACACGCACATCAGAGTGTTTAAACACCACTTACTTTTAAAAAGGAAAACTAAAAGTGGGGCAGTGCAGTGTCAAATGGTATGTCTGTCCTGTACCCCCAGCTGACCAACCATGGCTCTGCTCAGTTTTCCCTTCTCTCTGGGCCCCTTAAAAACTCAACAAAGTCTGAACGGTATAAGACAAAATTTCCCATGCATTATAAACCCAGATAAACTTGAAATAGTCTCTTCCATTCAGACTCAAAGTCTCCCTGACTTGTACTCTCTTCTCTGAGGTTCTGGGGTTGCACAGCCCCTTTTCTTGGTGCCTGTGTTTCTTAGCCCTAGCCTGTAGTCTCTATCCTTGGGTTAGGGAGTTGCATAGTCCTTCTTCTTGGGGGTCCAAGTTCCTGGGCTCTCAGCAGCTTTCCCAACTGCTGCCTTCAGGAATGCTTTCAACAGCTCTCTATGTAGTTCTTTTCCTTACATTCTTGGGCTAAGAGAGGTCCACGCAGAACCATTCTTCCTCTACTGCTGTCTTCCTGTTCTGAAGGGAGACAGAACATATACAGCTTTTTTCCCTGGAAGTTGTCCCGATTGGCTGGGAGAGAGGAGAGCTATGCCCCATTCATTCTACAAGGCTCTGGGTCCCAGACCCTTAAAAAAAAAGAAACTTGCATTTTTCCCAAACCTATTCTCCTGGGACCATCTTCCTCTTTTCTAACACCTACCTCTGCCCTTCCCTAGGTCTTCATCTGCTCTAAAAGTCTCAGGATATTTAAAGGGCTGCATGAAAGAGGAGGTTTTGACTGACCACTAGTCATTACTACCCTTAAGGAGACAATCAAACAGTCACCCTGTGACTGGTTCCTATTGGGGAAGTAGTACATGAAGAATGGTCTTTTGATTAAAGCAGGATGCTGGGAGTCAGGGTTGGTTGGTTTTTTTTTTTTTTTTTGCATTCTGTTCCCCAGTTTTCTATGTACTCTATGATTTTGTGCAAGTTACTTATGCTGTCAGGTTCTCCACCCGTACAAGGATAATTATTGATGTCACAGTACCAAAATGATCACTGAAACTATAAATTTTTGTTACTTACTTGTCAAGGTTCCTCCCCCACTCTGAACTCTAGGGTACAGATGTGGGGACCTGCATGAAAACCTCCTAAGCTTACTTTTACCAACTTAGGTTAAAACTTCCCCAAGGTACAAATTAATTTTATCCTTTGTCCTTGGAATATCCACTGCCACCACCAAACTCTAACTGGGTTTACTGGGAAACGTAGTTTGGACACGTCTTTCCCACCAAAATCCTCCCAACCCTTGCACCCCACTTCCTGGGAAAGATTTGGTAAAAATCCTCACCAATTTGCATAGGTGACCACAGACCCAAACCCTTGGATCTGAGAACAATGAAAAAGCATTCAGTTTTCTTACAAGAAGACTTTTAATAGAAATAGAAGTAAATAGAAGTAAAGGAATCACCCCTGTAAAATCAGGATGGTAGATACCTTACAGGGTAATTAGATTCAAAACATAGAGAATCCCTCTAGGCAAAACCTTAAGTTACAAAAAAGACACACAGACAGAAATAGTCATTCTATTCAGCACAGTTCTTTTCTCAGCCATTTAAAGAAATCATAATCTAACACATACCTAGCTAGATTACTTACTAAAAGTTCTAAGGCTCCATTCCTGTTCTATCCCCGGCAAAAGCAGCATATCGACAGACACAGACCTTTTGTTTCTCTCCCTCCTCCCAGCTTTTGAAAGTATCTTGTCTCCTCATTGGTCATTTTGGTCAGGTGCCAGCGAGGTTACCTTTAGCTTCTTAACCCTTTACAGGTGAGAGGATTTTTCCTCTGGCCAGGAGGGATTTTAAAGGGGTTTACCCCTCCCTTTATATTTATGACATTACTATATCCCCTAGCACATCAAATCAAGTACACAGGAGAGCTGGGAAAAGAACAGATTTTTTGATTCCCTGACAATTCCGGAAAAAAAATCATTTTGGGTCAAACCAAAATTGAAAATTTTTGAAATTTTTGGCAAATTGAAAATTAAAAAAAAATATTTTGGGTCAAAGGAAACATTTAATTTGATAAAACTGAAACAATTCATTTCAATTTTGGTCATTCTAAAATGTTTTTGATTTTTTAAGAATAAAATTGAAGAAAATTTGGAAACAAAACATCATTCTGGAAAAAAAAAAAAACCCCAAAACTGAAATGTTTTGATTTTTTTTGTTTCAGAACGAGATTTTGATTTTGATTTTTTTGAAATTTTAAAAGTTTTGTTTTTCAACTGAAACAATTTGCAAATGTAACATGAGCTGATGACATATTTCTGTAATGTCAAATCTGCATTTTTTGCTTAAAAATGTTTGGTTGAAGAATTTTACCCAGCTCTAATATATGGCTCTTAACTTATACTTGCGAAACATTTTTATATGAAAAAGCCAAACCCTAATCCCTGAAGGTCCCTGTTCAGGCCCCAGCAAAAGTCAGAAGAGCCTGACAGGTGCTCTAACTTGTGCCAGCTGGGGTGACAGTTTCCAAGAGGCCTTTTCCTTACTCTGAATTGCTGCAGCACAGAAATGTTCCAACCACAACCTCTCCCCTCAACCACATGCTAGACACATCCCCTGTGCTGATTGACATGAGAGTACTGATTTGGGCAAGTGTCACTGGCTGTATGCCTACTGGGAATTCCCCTTCCCTGGGGAATATTACACTGCCCAATTAGGGTACCTTTATAGCCCCTCAGTACTGCCAGAATGAGTCAAAGAGACTTCACCAGAGGTTAGGCTCTAGCTATTGTCTTCTTCCCCCATCTCCACTTAAAGTATTTGGAAAAGAGAAATAGGAAAGTCCTTAAATACAGAAAGAAGATACAGTCATACAGATACATGTTTACACCCAGTCCTACAAAGGCTTATGTATGCAAGTAACCTCACAGAGAAGTAGTTTCTCTAACCTCAGACTACTCACATGCTTCACGGTCATAAGTTATAAATCACAGTCATAAGTCTTTGCAGTATTGGTGACTTGGGGAATATTTCATTCACCTACATATAATTACTATGCAAACAAAAATATTTAAGTCAAACAAATACACATTCACTGAGTTTTTTTAAATGCAGATGTGCTCTTGTAAATACGAATTGAGTGTTTTTAAAAATATGCATTGTTGACTACGCAGACCATCAGAACAAAAACAAACTTTCCTTTTTATATAGTGCTCATCATAACAAATATGTCCCTGAACACTTCAGAGTAGTTATATTAAACACCACATGACAAATTGGAATTAAACAAGATTAAAAACCCAAGTGCTGCCTTAATTTTGTAATTTAGCCATAATAGCTTCTTCACAGTCATTATGGTTTATCATGTAAATCCATATTTAATACCGGTCAATTTGTTGTATGGATATGGACACTGAAAACATTATGAAAAAATTACTTTGAAAATTGCTGTACATGCAAGGTGGACTATAAAATAAATAGCTTTCTCCTTGTTACACTTAAAGTAAAAATAAAGGACTGGATGACTCAGGGGATGTTTCATTCTATCACTAGTTTAAATTCAGTTCCCATCAGAGTATGGAGGAACAAAGCTTTTATTCAGAAGTTTGGCAATGAAATATTGTTGGTATGCCCTTACTGAGAAAATCTGATCCTCTCTTTGATCTGGGACCACATGTGTGGGTCAGTTCTTTTGGGCTGAACCAGTTCTCGGATGAGGAATCCAAATGGGATGAAAGACCAAATATATTGGGTGTAGCACTCAGCTATATGAACTCCCCAATCCAGAGAAGATGTATCTGTCACAACTATGATATAGACTAGTGGAATTTCAAAGTACTTTCCACACTAAAGAATAAGCCTTGGGGATTTACCAGATCATTATGTCTCAAAGGAAGTATGTCACCTCAACAAGGTGCAAGAATTTCCATGTGTTCTGTGAGACAATTCTGTCTTCTAAGATAAGTCATGTGAATGCTTCAGAAGGATATCACAGATATTCTTAAGGTCACCGAGCTCAACATGTACAGCATTATCTAAGTCAGCACCTGCTAGCTCTACTGATTCCTCCCTATTCCATCAATTATATCTTGTAATCTTAAATGGGGAAAGCTTTCATTAGCATCATATCTATCATATATTCCCAACAGGCAGCTTTTGGGTACAAGCTGGAACTTTTCAGGGATACATAAGTGAAATTATGCCCCCACTGAAATCAGTGGTAAAATTCTCATTGTTTTCAATAGGGCCAAGATTTCATCCATAGATTTTAAGACAAAAAGGAATAATTATTTGTTTGTTATTATGGTGTCTGACCTCATACATAACACAGGCCATAGAATTTCACAGTGATTCCTGCCTCATGTCCATATATTTTGACTGAGCTATAGCAGATTTTTTAGAAAGACTTCCAATCCTGATTTAAAGATTTCAAGTAATGGAGAATGCGCAACATCCCTAAATAAGTTGTTCCAAAGGTTAATTATGCTCACTGTTAAAAATGTGCACCTTATTTATAGTCTTAATTTGTCTAGCTTCCGTTTCCATCCATTGGCTCTTGTTATGTCTGTTAGATTAAAGTGCTCTCTATTATCAGAAATCTTTTTCCTGTGTATGTACTTATAAACAAGTTACCACTCAGCTTTGACAAAAACTTTCGCTTTTGACAAGTGAAATAGATTAAGCATCTTTAATCTACAACTGTAGGGCAGGAGAGAAAGGGGGCGCGGAAGCTCACTGTGAATGGGTGCATGTGTGCCCAAGAATAGGAGAGGGATTCACAGAGTAATAGATTCCTAGGCCAGAAGGGATCACTGTGATCATCTAGTCCAACCTCCTGTATAACATGGGCCACAGAATGTTCCCAAAATAATTTCTATTTTTTTAAAAAAAAAAACATCCAAAGTTGTTTTAAAAATTGTTAGTGATGGAGAATCCACCACAATCCTTGGTAAATTGTTCCAATAGTTAATTACCCTCACTGTTAAAAATTTACTCTTTATTTCCAGTCTGAATTTGTCCAGCTTCAACTTCCAGCCATTGGATTGTATTATATCTTTCTCTGCTAGAGTGAAGAGTCCATTATTAAATATTTGTTCCCCATATACTTATATACTGTAATAAAGTCACCTCTTAACTTTCTCTTTGTTAAGCTAAATAGATTAAGCTCTTTAAGTCTATCACTAGAAGGCATGTCTTCTAAATCCTTTATCATTCTTGTGGCTCTTCTCTGAACCATTTCTAATTTCCCAAATACTTCTTGAATTGTAGGCCCCAAAACTGGACACAGTATTCCAGCAGAGGTCACACCAGTGCCAAATACAGAGGTAAAATAACTCTGCACCTACTTGAGATCCCCGTTTATGCATACCAGTAACACATTAGTTCTTTTGGCACAGTGTCGCATAGAGAGCTAATGTTCAGCTGATTATCCACTATGACTCCTGAATCTTTTTCAGAGTCACTGCTTCTCAGGATAGAGTCCCCCCATCATGTAAGTATAGCCTGCACTCTTTGTTCCTAGATGTATACATTTACATGAATGAAAGCACACATTATTTACTTACACCCAGTTTACCAAGTGATCCGGATTGCTCTGAATGAGTAATCTGTCCTCTTCATTATTTACAACTTCCCCAATTTTTGTGTAATTTGCAAACTTTACCAGTGATGATTTTATGTTTTCTTCCAGGTCATTGATAAAAGTGTTAAACAGCGTAGGGACAAGAACCCCACAGGACACCACTAAATATATACCCACTTGATGACAATTCCCCATTCACAATTACATTTTGAGACCTTCAGTTAGCCAGTTTTTAATCTATTTAATGGGCCATGTTAATTTTGTATTGTTCTAGTTTCATCAAAAAGTTGTGTGGTACCAAGTCAAACGACTCACAGAACTCTAAATATATTACATCAGCACTATCACCTTTATCAACCAAACTTCTAATCTCATAAAAAAAAAAATCAAATTAGTTTGACAGGATCTATTTTCCATAAACCCAGGTAGATTGGCATTAATGACATTACCTTCCTTTTAATTCTTTATTAATTGAGTTCTGTATCAGCGACTCCATTATCTTGGCAGGGATCAATGTCAAGCTGACAGGCCTATACTCACCCAGGTCACCCCATTTACTCTTTATAAATATTGGCAAAACATTAGTTTTCTTCCAGTCTTCTGGAACTTCACCAGTGTTCCAAGAGCTATTGAAAATCAACATTATCAGTCCAGCAAGCTCCTCAACCAGCTCTTTTAATACACTTGGATGCAAGTTCTCTGGACCTGCTCATTTAAAAATGTCTAACTTCAGCAGCTTCTGTTTAATATCCCCCAGAAGAGAGTTAATATGATGAGAATATATCATCTGTTTTTTCCCAAAAATACAGAACAGAAACATTTATTCAATGTCTGCCTTTTCTGAATGATTATTGATAATTCTACCATTTCTATCTACTAATGTCCCAATATCATTGTCAGGATTCTCTTTGTTCCTAATTTATTTTAAAAAACCTCCTTCTTATTGTCCTTGTCTCTGCTTGCCACAGATTTCTTCTTTTGTACCTTCATTTCCCGTATCAGTTTCCTACAATTCCTAACTTCTGATTTATATTAATTACTATCTACTTCCCCTTTTTTTCCCATTTGTTATATATTTTTTATACCTGCCTTCAATTCCCTTCTAAACCAGGTCATTTTTTTAAACTAGCACAGCCTTCTTCCTCAAACATGGGATTGGGCTTTTGGGGTAGCTAGTAAGGTGTTTTCAAATTATTCCCAATTATCATTTATATTTTTCTGATTAAATTCTCCCTCCCAGCTGATTTGGCTCATAATTGTTTTCAGCTTTGTGAAACTAGCCTTATTAAAACATCAAGTATGTGTGTGACCGGTCTGGACTTCATTCTGCTTGCACATTATAAGTGTGAGCAAGTCATGATTACTTGTACCTAAGCTACCATTAATTTTTAGTTCTGTGATCAGCTGCTCTTTATCTGTTAGGAAAAGGTCTAATGAAGAATTCTGCCCTGTTGGATGCAACATTTTTTGAGTTAGGAAATTGTCATCTATAACGTTTAGAAATTCCAAGATGTTTTATTATTGGCAGTACAAGACCTCAAAAGCATATGTCTTTCAAAGTGAAGTCTTCCATAATCACACAGGGGTTTTTTTCCTCCTATTTAGGAAGGATCGAGTGGGCAAAAGCCTAGACAAACCTACTGTAAAGTTGGTGCACAACTGGTTGGAAAACTGTACTCAGAGAGTAGTCATCAATAGTTCACAGTCAAGCTGGACAGGCATATGAAGAGGGGTCCCGCAGGGATCCATACTGGGTCTGGTTCTATTCAATATATGATTTGGATAATGGCACAGAGAGTACACTTTTAAAATTTCCGGATGATACCAAGCTGGGAGGGGTTGCAAGCGCTTTGGAGGACAGGATTAGAATTCAAAATGACCTTGACAAACTGGAGAAATATCTGAAATTCATAGGATGAAATTCAATAAGGACAAATGCAAAGTACTACACTTAGGAAGGAATAATCAATTGCACAAATACAAAATGGGAAACAATGGCCGAGGAAGGCATACTGCAGAAAACGATCTGGGGATTGTAGTGGATCACAAGCTAAATATGAGTCAACAGGGTAACTCTGTTGCACAAAAAAACCTCATTCTTGGATGTATCAGCCGGAGTATAAGCAAGACACGAGAAATATTTCTTCCACTCTACTTCGCATTGATAAGGCCTTAACTGGAGTATTGTGTCCAGTTCTGGGCACCACATTTCAGGAAAGATGTGGACAAACTGGAGAAAGTCCAGAGGAGAGCAACAAAAATGATTAAAGTTTTAAAAAACATGACCTATGAGGAAAGATTGAAAAAGTTGAGTTTGCTAAGTCTGGAGAAGAGAAGACTGAGGGGGAACATAATAACAGTGTTCAGATACATAAAAAGGTTATTATAAAGAGGGTGGTGATAAATTGTTTTCCTTAACACTGATGACAGTACAAGAAACAATGGGCTTAAATTGCAGCAAGGGAGATTTAGGTTACACATTAGAAAAACCTCCTGTCAGGATAGTTAAGCACGGGCACAAATAACCCAGGGAAGTTGTGGAATCTCAGTCATTGGAGGTTTTTAAGAATAGGTTAGACAAACACCTGTCAGGGACAGTCTAGAACTTAGTCCTGTCTCTGTGCAAAGGACTGGACTAGGTAACCTGTTGAAGTCCTTACATTTCTATGATTTCCATTGAGAAAACATTAGTTCCCCTCTAACTGCCCCCAGTTACACTGCCCCAGGAAGGACAGAATTTCAGGACCTTGAATCACTCTTGTAGTGCTTTTCTGAATCCCTTCCAATCTGTCAATATCCATTTCAAAGTCTGGACACCATCACTGGACATAGTACTCCAGAAGCGTTCTTACTGATGCCATACTCAGAGATGGCAACACCCCCCTACTCTTACGTGATATTCCCCTGGAATATCACATTTTCTGTCTTAGACACTGCATCACATTGGGAGCTCATGTGCAGTTGGTTATCCTCCCTGAATCCTAAGTTCTTTTCAGAGTCACTGCTTTCCAACACACAGTCCTCCAACCTCAAAGTGTGACTTTCATTCTTAGTTCCTAGATGTATGACCTTGCATGTAGCTGTATTAAACAGACATATTGTTCAAGTTAGTCCATTTAACAGTGCAATGCAGATCACTCTGTAGAACTCACCTATCCTTATTTCTACACCTCCCATTTCTGTGTCATCTGCAAACTCTTGCAGCAATGATTTTAATGTTTTCTTCCAGGATAAGGTAACTTATTTTAAATGCTAGTGACTCCAATACCCTCATAATGAAACTGACAGCTCCTTTAACAGCTGCCAGAGTACTATACTTGAGCAACAAATCATTCAGAGGGAGCACATGCTACTACCACCACTTTTATGCTGATATTCTATAACAATAATTAAAAATTTCATAAACAAATATGGCACTGACACCCCACTTAAAGAGCAATTTTCCAGATTGGTAATCATGTTATCCATGGGTGGCACGTGACTCCTCCATTTGGGGAGGATGTGCACAGCTGGACCGTGACCCCACTCTGAGGCCTGCTCCTGCTCAGCCTCCTCCCTCCCGAAGCCCCTCCAACTCTCCATCTCCTACCCTCCTCAAGGCTCCTCCCACCCACTACTCATGCCTCTTCACCCCCTCTCCCCGCCTCCCCTGAACTGCCCACTAGCCAGCTGATCATTCGCCTCTTCGCCCCCTCCTCCAACCCTCCCATCCCATCCGCCGGCCAGCTGCTCACCACTCACATGCACACACCTCTTTCCCCTCTCCCCCGCCCGCTGCTCGTGCCTCTTCACTCCCTCCCTTGGCCCCCCCGATGGCCACGTACCGCTGGTGTGCGCCTCTTCACTCTCTCCCATGAGGTCCCCACGTGTGCAGAGCAGGGATGGGAAGAGGCGGAGCCTCAAGGGGAAGAGCAGGAGCGGGGCCTTGGGGCAGAGCATGGGTGGGGCCATAGAATCTATGAATCATTTGGTGTTAGGATGACCACCTTTTCAAAAGGCAAAAGTAGGACACGTGCAGGAGCCCCGCCCCCTCCATGGCCTCTCCCCTACTAATCTTTTCCCCTGAGGCTCTGCCCTCCTCTTCCCCTGAGTCCCCACACCTCCTGCTCCTCCTCCAGCCCTGGAGGCCCTGCCCCAGGGCCAGGCCGGAAGCTGGAACCAGGCCATGGTAAAAGCTGCCTAGGGAGCCCTGGCTGCTGTGAGAAGCCCCGTACCTCCATCTGCCCTGGGTGTGGGGCCAGAGTGCCCAAAAGCAGCCCCTGACCCATGTCCCCACTCCCTGGGGTGCATCCCCCAGAGAAGATGGAGGTTCTGGGGCTCCTCATAATGGTTCAGTTAACAAGAAATCCAGAAATATTCAGCAGCATGCTAACATGCACAGTACATCTGGCAAGAGTATATATTTGAATAAAGATTTCAGCATGAATTTTGACAGGATAAAGTAACCAAATCCCTCTTAAATAGTCATCAAACTATATAGTTTATATTCATCGAAGATCCAGGCTCTGTCAATGTACAGTGAACAAAATCAGGCTGAAGTCATGGAAGAATGAAAATGAACATTCTCAGAATATTGTGTTCATTGGGCTGCTTCCACATCTAATGCCCTAAAATGCTCCTGCTTTCACATCCTATCATTGTCACCGCAATATGAATGACTAAAAGGCGCCTCCTTCTTCACTGTCAAGGCTGAATCCTCACTCTGTCACTTTGAGTGCAGAAGGTGGGGGCCTGCAAGTATTCTAAAAAATAATATTTGCCACTCCAGGCTTGTATTAAACTCCCAAGGTTACAGCTTTTCTTTGACTTTAGCTTGGTAAACGCTGCCACCACCCAAATGCAAAAAAACCACAAAACCCTTGAACCCAGGAAGAAGCACTTGGGAATTCCTCCTGGTGGGGTACCCTTAAGCCCTTTCACACACACACCCCGGGAAAGAGCTGAGAAAGAAAATACAGGAAATTAGCTGTTGCCACCAGCTAATTAAACAACATATGCACAAACCTCTTTGGGACACAAAAAATCCAAAGGTAAATTTTATTAAAAAGAAAGAAAATACATCTGGAATTTAGGCTTTTGCTAGATTTTAAAAGAGCAATTCCAAAAATCAAGCACCCAAAATAACTTTCTTGGGGATTCAGCTTAAAGTTACAAGTAAACAAAAGCATCTGGGCTTAGCAGAGAGGAGATCCACATGCCAAAATAAAGAAATAAAAGAAATAACCCTAATAGCGTCTTTTTAGACATTCCCTAATTTTACTTACATATCTGAGGTTTCAGATATGTAGGTTCGAGATATGTATTGATAATCTATAATCATACCTGGTTTAAAGCTGTTTACAGCATTGCTGCTCCATGTCCCTGCAGCCCAGAGAGAACACCACACAAAGGGAAAGTTTCTTTTCCTATTTAAAAAAGTTCTACCTTCCCATTGGCTCTTTTGGTCAGGTGCCCATTTCCTTTTCTTTACCTGTGGGACTTTTAACCCTTTACAGGTAAAGCAAGCAGAGAACAGCTACCAAGAGGGATTTTACAGCTAACTGGCTGGTTGGGTGTCCATAAAAGGGAGCTCCCTCCTCCCTTCATTTATTACATTCACATTGTCACATGCTAAAACAAATAAATTCTGTTTCCAGCTCACAAAAGGATTACACATGCAAAAGGTCACTAATGCCTATTTATATAGATGGAGTCACAAAAGGAGATTGTGAGACTACAACTACAGACATGATCAGGTTGAAGATATAGTTTTCACACAGTCAAATATGGCTATGATTTGAGACCATGGTAGTGTATGAATTCAAAACCAAACACATTTTAGTAAATATTTTTCCTTGGCTGAGAAGCCAATATTAAAATCCACCACCACATCATAAATTTACAGTGCTAATCATCCCAAACGACCTGACAGTTTTTACAGACTAGAATTACTTCAACCACTACTGAAATACAGGCATCTCTGGAGACAGAACACAGCAACTGTTTAAAACCACATGTGCTAGTCATCAGGAAAGACTGAACACAGGTGAGTTCTATGTTTTGCAATTCATTCTTGTCTTAGAATCATAGAATCATAGAATATCAGGGTTGGAAGGGACCCCTGAAGGTCATCTAGTCCAACCCCCTGCTCGAAGCAGGACCAATTCCCAGTTAAATCATCCCAGCCAGGGCTTTGTCAAGCCTGACCTTAAAAACTTCCAAGGAAGGAGATTCCACCACCTCCCTAGGCAACGCATTCCAGTGTTTCACCACCCTCTTAGTGAAAAAGTTTTTCCTAATATCCAATCTAAACCTCCCCCACTGCAACTTGAAGCCATTACTCCTCGTTCTGTCATCTGCTACCATTGAGAACAGTCTAGAGCCATCCTCTTTGGAACCCCCTTTCAGGTAGTTGAAAGCAGCTATCAAATCCCCCCTCATTCTTCTCTTCTGCAGGCTAAACAATCCCAGCTCCCTCAGCCTCTCCTCATAAGTCATGTGTTCTAGACCCCTAATCATTTTTGTTGCCCTTCGCTGGACTCTCTCCAATTTATCCACATCCTTCTTGTAGTGTGGGGCCCAAAACTGGACACAGTACTCCAGATGAGGCCTCACCAATGTCGAATAGAGGGGGACGATCACGTCCCTCGATCTGCTCGCTATGCCCCTACGTATACATCCCAAAATGCCATTGGCCTTCTTGGCAACAAGGGCACACTGCTGACTCATATCCAGCTTCTCGTCCACTGTCACCCCTAGGTCCTTTTCCGCAGAACTGCTGCCTAGCCATTCGGTCCCTAGTCTGTAGCGGTGCATTGGATTCTTCCGTCCTAAGTGCAGGACCCTGCACTTATCCTTATTGAACCTCATCAGATTTCTTTTGGCCCAATCCTCCAATTTGTCTAGGTCCTTCTGTATCCTATCCCTCCCCTCCAGCGTATCTACCACTCCTCCCAGTTTAGTATCGTCCGCAAATTTGCTGAGAGTGCAATCCACACCATCCTCCAGATCATTTATGAAGATATTGAACAAAACCGGCCCCAGGACCGACCCCTGGGGCACTCCACTTGACACCGGCTGCCAACTAGACATGGAGCCATTGATCACTACCCGTTGAGCCCGACAATCTAGCCAGCTTTCTACCCACCCTATAGTGCATTCATCCAGCCCATACTTCCTTAACTTGCTGACAAGAATACTGTGGGAGACCGTGTCAAAAGCTTTGCTAAAGTCAAGAAACAATACATCCACTGCTTTCCCTTCATCCACAGAACCAGTAATCTCATGATAAAAGGCGATTAGATTAGTCAGGCATGACCTTCCCTTGGTGAATCCATGCTGGCTGTTCCTGATCACTTTCCTTTCATGCAAGTACTTCAAGATTGATTCTTTGAGGACCTGCTCCATGATTTTTCCAGGGACTGAGGTGAGGCTGACTGGCCTGTAGTTCCCAGGATCCTCCTTCTTCCCTTTTTTAAAGATTGGCACTACATTAGCCTTTTTCCAGTCATCCGGGACTTCCCCGGTTCGCCACGAGTTTTGAAAGATAATGGCCAATGGCTCTGCAATCACAGCCGCCAATTCCTTCAGCACTCTCGGATGCAACTCGTCCGGCCCCATGGACTTGTGCACGTCCAGCTTTTCTAAATAGTCCCTAACCACCTCTATCTCCACAGAGGGCTGGCTTGTCATAATCTTGTCTTGTCTTGTCATAATCCACATTTATACAGAGATTATTCAACCACTATATAATCCCCTTCAGATTTTTTTTCTCAAATCAGAATTCCATGAAGCAGAACTTTGTTTTGGTACCAACACTTTTAATAAATGCTTCCTTGTTTTGATATGTATTCTAGTACACCTGAAACAATCTGAGTAAGGAAGATGGAAACCTACCCATCTCCCTCCAAATCATACATCACCTACAAAATAGACATTGGCATTTGGACAGGATTGTATACTGCATTGCTGCCTTGGTAGTGGACCACAAGAAAACTGCAGGAAAGTGGCATGTGCTGTTTTCCTAGCATTAGATGTTGGTGAAATAATGCAAAATGCCAACTCACAATAAAATTCATGCCTGATGCTAGAAATAAATCATTGTCTCTGCCCAAAAACAGTTCAT
Source organism: Eretmochelys imbricata (assembly GCF_965152235.1). Taxonomy (NCBI): domain Eukaryota; kingdom Metazoa; phylum Chordata; order Testudines; family Cheloniidae; genus Eretmochelys; species Eretmochelys imbricata. The sequence goes on from NC_135574.1 coordinate 122,776,747, forward strand.
CCTAGCATAAGTGTTGCTTGTGAAAGTTATATCTGTCTGGGGGCTTGTTGCACAACCGATGTTAAAATATTCTTATTTTCTATTTCATGAGGGAAAGTATTATTTGAAGTTTATGAAAGTTTCAATAATCTTTCCTCATTCCTGGACTTTTTTCAGTTTGCATCTCCTCCACCTTGCTATCCCTCAGACAAGATAACTGTCTTGTCCTGCACAGAAAGAGAAGTGTGCTCACGAAATCCACTGGACTATGCAAAAGATAAAGTATGGTATTTTTCCATTTAATTTATACAAAATTGTATATGGTGTGACCTTAACATCTCATCCCCATTTTTCAAGGTCAATGTTGGGATATTTATATAGAACCATCACCATTTAGAATCCTGAAAACACTACTGAGTAGAATGAAGTTAATGGACCACATAAGGATTGCACAATTGGGACCTTAGATGCATCTCTGGTATCTAAAGAGCTAAAAAAGACTAGATGATTTTTCAACTCTTTAGTACAATTTCACAGATAAAAGGATGTAATAATAAATTAAAAATAAATACACTGTATGCCTCCTCTTCCTGCTTCCTTTGTATGTTGCTTATGTGTAAGCTCTTTAAGGCTCTTTGACAGGGACCTGTCTTCTTACATGTTTATACAGTATTCAACATCCTAGGGTGCTATATGAATAAATGATACAATAATTTATCCAAGAATTTATCCCACTCTCATCAACATAGCATCAAAGTGCCTATTCATAATAAATTGCAGCATTAATAATTAACCTAGTTAAGCCAAGATTTCATTCCATTTTAAGAGGGTTAAAAAAGCCATAAACTGCTGAAAACACATCAGTGTATTATTCATTGTTCTTGCTTGACAGTTCTGCTGTATGACAGTTCAACAGAACTAGGATATGCTTAGAGCAGAGCTATTGCTACAGCGTGACTCACTTCAGTTTGTGTGCAACACTATGAAAAAGTTATTTGTTTAAAAATACAAATAAGGGCCCTCAGATGTGCACAGCTCCCAGTAAATACTATTTTTAAAGGTATTTAGGTGCCTAAAGATACAAATAGGTGCTTAGTAGGATTTTCAAAAGCAAGTAGGTGCCTATCTCCAATGGTAGTTGGAAGGCTAATATGAGGTATCATCAGCCTCAAACCCCAGCCCAAGGGTACTCAGGGCAAAATCACCACCCATCAGCTCATCTGAGTAACCAGAGAAGGGAACCAGTGAAGTGCTGGCTCGCAGAAGGCCCATCGCTGAAGCTCCTGATTGGGGGAAAACATCCAGCACCACCCTCAACTGGCTCAGGAGCTCTCCATACACCAGAAATCAGAGTAGCAGCCATGTTAGTCTGTATCCGCAAAAAGAAAAGGAGGACTTGTGTCACCTTAGAGACTAACAAATTTATTTGAGCATCAGCTTTCGTCAGCTACAGCTCACTTCATAGGATGCATGTACTGAAGTGAGCTGTAGCTCACAAAAGCTTATGCTCAAATAAATTTGTTAGTCTCTAAGGTGCCACAAGTCCTCCTTTTCTTTATACACCAGGAAGTAACACAAGAAGTTGTCTGAGCAACTAGAGGAATTCCTGGCTGGCTGCTACTATGGACCCCTCCTGCTTACTTGACTCCTGAGCCCTGGATTCCTGCCTGCTCATGGTTCTGGTCCTCCTTATCCCAGACCTTCGTCTATTCCCAGTTCCTGCTTTACTCCAGATCCCTGCTCCTATGCCTTACCCCTGATGCCGTCTCCAGTTTTGATCTTCGCCTTGGCGCCTGACTCTGGCTCTGACCCCTGGCTTGGCACCTGACTCTGTATCCAGCTTGGATCTTCGGCTTGGTACCAGATTTGGTTCTGACCTCCTGCGCCGTCAGTAGGCCTGACCACCAATGCCTGGGTCATTGCACGTAGGCACTTTTATAAATTCCACTAGGCACCTATCTGCATCTTTAGGAACCTACAAACCTTAAAAATATGGCCGAGAGGGCCATGGGTACTAGTATCGCTCTGCTGTATGTCAACCTCTTTATGGGCCATTTCCATGAAAAATTGAGGTACACTGATGATATTTTCATCATCTGGACAGACAACTCAAATTCCCTCATAGATTTCCATTACAACTTCAACCACAACTTCCCATCCATCAGACTCTCCCTAGTACACTTCCACACCAGCATCAGCTTCCTGGACACCACGATAGGCTTCAGCAATGGAACCCTACAAATTACTACATACAAGAAATTCACAGATCACTACACCTATCCCCACACATCCAGTAGCCATCTGTTATCTACAGCCTCGCACTCATATACCACAGAATATGCTCTGAAGAGAAAATCTGAAAAACACACTGAACTTCCTTCACTAAATAAGGACACTCAACCAGAGAAATAGATTGCATCATTGAATGGGCCACCCAAATACCCCAAGAGAAACTACTTCTATACAAGGGAAAATAAAACCGCACCAACAGCACACCCCTAGTTGTCAACTACCTGCACTAGAATCTATATGGGATATCATCAAACACTTACAATGCATAATTAATAGGGACCACATCCTGAAATAAATCCTTCCTGAAACTACTCTTCTTCCCTTCAAACAACTCCCCAGTGTCACCAAGCTAATCATCAGAAGCAAGCTCCCCACAGACCAGAACCCACCATTTCAAAGCAGCACCAGACCGTGACAGAACAACAGATGCAAAACCTGCAGACATATCTCCACGGCTACAATGATCAATACCCCTCAATTCTTCTAACATTTTGGTAGATTTTCAGCTCTCACAGCCATATGTTAGCACTGAAATTACATTTGAATTTAAAATTCTCAGTTTTCTTCTGGTGTTGTATATATTTGATTTCCATACACTGCATAGTTCAGTAGATGCTGTGAATGCTTTTCCTACTCTTGCCTATCACAACACGTGGTGATACCCAGCTCAGAGACCAAGCTACTGGCTATAACAGGAGCACCTGATCGCCTGGCTGAAATTCCTTGGCCCTAGCCCCTTTATTGTGTTGTTGCATTTGTTTCTACTGGCCCTGGAATAGGTTACTTCTAGTAAAACAGCCTATATGCTTCAATCTTTCCCTTGTCCAAAAGACATACTGCACAATATGCGTATTGCATGTAGGCTGGGCTTCCCAGGACTTCTTAACCAGATCTAGATTACCTCGGGACTGTGTCCCATAAAGCAGCACAAATGGAGAGAAGCCTGTGGAGGCGTGTGGTACCTCCTGCATTGCAAATAACAAATATGGGAGTCCCACTCTTAAGCTCCATCTCCATACATTTTTTAACATGGATTTAAGGGTTTTGTTGAATGTTTCCTCCAGACCATTCGCCTGGAGGTGGTAGATGGAGGCACGAAGCACGATGACTTTTAGTAGTCTCCACACCTGCTTGAGGACCTGGGATATGAAATTAGTTTCCTGGTGTTTAAGGACCCCTGAAAGAAGACCAATCTGGGAAAATATTTGGACTAATTCCAACACAAATGTGGAGGCCATGGTACTTCATAAGGGAACTGATTCAGGATACTGGGTGGCATAGTCCCACAGCACCAAAGTGAAGCTGTGCTCTCAGGCAATCTTTCTCGAGGATCTATTATGTTCATTCCCACCCTCTTGCAGGAGGTTGCAATGAGAGGTTGTGCTCTTAAAGGGACTCACCTCTTGCCTTTCAAAGCTACCCTTTCATAGTCAGGATATGAGTGGCAGAAGTCTGCTACCTTCTTTATAGTCTTAGCCAAAAGATTTGGGCCAACAGACTTCCCTATGTTTTATCCTTACACAGGTGCCCTGCAGTTGATATAATGTGGGCCAGCTCTAAGAGCTCCCTTCAAGCACATTGAGGCACCAAGAGCTGATATTGAAACTCCTCGTTCTGAGGGTGCCTCTCCCCAGTACAATATCTCATTTCTCAGCTCACACCAGAGAAACTACCAGGCTTCCCAATCCATTACAAATACCCTGACAATGGCTGCCAAAGCATCTGGTCTTCATGCTGGGCTGCCACAATGTCAAAATTGTCAATTAGGGCACTTTATTCCAATGTAGGAATTCAGTCTGAGATGCCCCTTTCTTGGTTGTCAGGCTGTCTGGGCTGCTGGGAGGTTTCCTCTCCAGTATCCATCCCCCGAGAAAAGTCTTCCTCAGATTCCACAGTATCATTGACAGCACAGGTCCAAACTCACCTGAGCTTCAATCCCTGATTCCATAACTTCTGGAATTTCAGGGGAATCCCAAAAAGATCTGACTGGGCCATAGGAAATCGTTTCTAGGTTTCTGCTGAGTGGGCTCCTTCTTGTCCCTCCAAAGATACACAGGTTAATGGGGTAGATTCTCCTTTGTTAGATATTTCCAGTCCCACCCTAGGTGATCTGTGACTCCCATCCAGAGGTGACCCACCTGGTTCACTACCTGTAAGATTACAGAGGCAATTGAGTCCAACTGAACATCACCATGGATGCACAAAACTTCAATGGGTTGTCCTGGATGTAAGGTCTTGGGTGACTCCAGGTTTCATTGAAGCAGGGTCTCTCCCAGTCTTCCATGATAGTTGGACTCATTTTTGCTTGAGCTACATAGAGTCCTAGATGTGTCCTTAGAGGTTGATTAGTTCCTTTTTGGACAGACTGGAACAGCTGCCCAGATAGTCATGTTCTCACTGCATAGATTCATATTGGATATGAGCTGGTTCCAAACAGCAAGAACACACTACCAGACCATCCTGCAGCCTCTGCATTGCTTGACCTTTGACTCCACCTTATATATATGGGCACAGAAAATACAATAAACCTATCAAGATACAATATTCATAAATTAGTCCAGGCATAAATTAGTCAATCACAGCATGACAACAGAAAAGCCATGGGATTTGCACTGGCACAGATACTATTTAAGTTCTCTTCATTTTTGAAATGAATACATAACCTACTTGAGCCCCACTTTGCATTACTACACATCTGGCTGAGTAATAGTACTCCTTAAGAAAAAAGGATATTCACAGGAGACAGATGGATTGAAGGATTTCAAGTAAGTCACCCCATGAATGTACAAATCCTATTTCTACAAGAAAAAGACAGACACAAAAGCAAACTCATAACTCAGCTACCAGGCTAAAGAAATCAGTGTAGGAGAAGGTGACATAAAAAAGGTAAAAGTGTGCCCTTGGGTCCATCCATGCAACTCCACTGACTTCATGGATGGGACTAAGGGCAGAATTTAGCCCCAGGTGTATGGCAATGAGAATATTTCAATGAAAAAGGCTTCAGGAGTATTGATTTTGTGGCAGCGTTCTTTCAATATTCTGGGAGGATAAACACCATTCTATTTATTATATTGACCATTTTAACTCTTTTGTTTTCAGACTTAATTGTCTTTTTTATACTGTCCACGGAAGCACACACAGCAGGTCCTTCAGCCTTGTAAAAACTCCGAATTTCTTTCAATGATACGCAGTATGCACTCAATGTGCCTGCTTACTCAAACCTCTCTTTGCTCCCACCAGATGGCACACAAACAGCTATGATTTTTACCCAACTTTCATAACAGAAGTCCAGCCATCTGCCTCAGAGCTTGCTACAAGTACCTTTATGGAATAGCTACATAAAGTAAAAGTACCAGTCCAGCAACTTTGATCATATACATGGATCCAAGTGAAAACAGGAAAAAGGCCTATTACATGTGGAATGCATATGCTACCCTTTCTGCTAGAAGTGGATTATGATTTTATCTCACTCATGTGAGACCTCATGTAACTCATGCACTCATAAGACACACCTGAGATTTTTTTCCCCATACTTAATCCATCTGCAGAGCAGTTAACAGTCAATTAGGTCAATTAGATAGCCAATTCTCTATACACACGTTTGACAGTTTCAGCTCAGTCCCTTGTGGACTGTGGCTTACAACAAAGAAGAAGAAAGACACAGTTCAACATACATTCACACTAATTTTCAGGGAGTATAAGATTAAAAATCCCCAAATTTAACTTTCTGGTCATGGCTCAGATGAAGAAATTAGGCCGGACTATTTTGTATCTAGTGGATTTAACAAAGGATTTCAGTCATAGCTTAAAATTAAATCATCCTTCATACATCCTGAAATCAGCACTTTTGAGAATTAAAATGTAAGGAATGCATTCATACTACCAATAAACAATAATCTTCTTCTTGCTTTAGTGGGAAGTAAATGAAATAGCCAAAATTTGGCACTGTAGTCAGAAAATAGATTTTGAAGGCATCATTTTAGCTCAACTTTAATAAAGCAAAGCAAGCATGTCTTGGGAACATCAGCTCCAAACCCTGACAAGCTAAACAACATTTTCTGGCTAAATGTCTTCATTAGCTGCATTTATACGCTTCTCATTTACCACAAGAAGGATATATGGGAACTACCTTTTGGCATTTATACTCTTGTATTAGCACAGATGATACTGACTCAATATTATTGTAAGTAATAGCAACAGATCACTGCCATTATTTGAACATGATTAAATCATTGATGTTTATATTTGTGCCCCATCACAACTCTATCATGAATAATAGAGGATTTTTCTGCTTCACTTTAAATTAGTTTTATGTAGTAACTAACAACCTTCATGTAAAAAGCCAAGTAACTTCACCAGCTTTCTGTTAACCAAGATCTACTTGCACTATAATATTTGGATCCTTTGTAATGAAGACTGAATGTTTGTGAAGCAATTTAATTGTGTAAGTCATCTATTGGAACAGGTAAACAGCTGACCTTAAATTGCCTTATCTTATATCCAAAGTGTTTCAAGATGCCTTTTATAGCCTACTGTCCCTTCTAGTTTATGACATCAGACACAAAGCTAAACTTAAAGTTGAAATTAGGGCTGTCAATTAATCGCAGTTAACTCACACAATTAACTCAACAAAATTAATTTCAGTTTTAACCGTACTGCTAAACAATAATAGAACACCAATTGAAATTTATTATAAATATTTTTGGATGCATTTCTATATTTTTAAATATATTGATTTCAATTACAACATAGAATACAAAGTTTACAATGCTCACTTTACATTATTATTTTTATTACAAATATTTGCACTGTAAAAAGATAAAAGAAATAGTATTTTTCAATTCACCTCATGCAAGTACTGAAGTGCAATCTCTTTCTTCTGAAAGTGCAACTTGCAAATGTAGATTTTTTTTGTTACATAACTGCACTCAAAAATAAAACAATATAAAACTTCAAAGCCTACAAATCCACGGAGTCCTACTTTTTGTTCACCCAATCGCTAAGACAAACAAGTTTGTTTACATTTACAGAAGATACTGCTACCTACTTCTTATTTACACTGTCACCTGAAAGTGAGAACAGGCATTTGCATGGCACTTTTGTAGCTGGAATTGCAAGATATTTACATGCCAGATATGCTGAACATTCATATGCCCCTTCATGCTACAGCCACCATTCCACAGGGCATGCTTCCATGATGATGACACTCATTAAAAAAAATGCATTAATTAAATTGTTGACTCAGCTCCCTGATGGAGAATTGTATGTATCCGGCTCTGTATTTTACCCACATTCTGCCATATATTTCATGTTATAGCAGTGTCAGATGATGACCTAGCACATGTTGTTCGTTTCAAGAACACTTTTACTGCAGATTTGACAAAGCACAAAGAAGGTACTAATGTGAGATTTCTAATATAGTTACAGCACTCGACCCAAGGTTTCAGAATCTGAAGTGCCCTCCAAATTCTGAGAGAGACGAGCTGTGGCGCATGCTTTCAGAAGTCTTAAAAGAGCAACAGTCCCATGTGGAAACTACAGAACCCGAACCACCAAAAGAAAAAATCAACGTTCTGCTGGTGGCATCTGAGTCAGATGATGAAAATGAACTTGCATCAGTCCACACTGCATTGGATCATTATCGAGCAGAACCCAGCATTAGCATGGACGCATGTTCTCTGGAATGGTGATTGAAGAATGAAGGGACAGATAAATATTTACCGCATCTGGCACATAAATATCTTGTGATACTGGCTACAGCAGTGCCATGCGAACGTGTGTTCTCACTTTCAGGTGACACTGTAAACAAGAAGCAAGCAGCATTATCTCCTGCAAATGTAAACAAACTTGTCTGTCTGTGTGATTGACTGAACAAGAAACAGGACTGAGTGGACTTGTAGGCTCTAAAGTTTTACACTGTTTTATTTGCGAATGCAGTTATTCTTTTTTACATCATTCTACATTTGTAAGTTGCACTTTCACAATAAAGAGATTGCACTACAGTATTTGATGAGGTGAACTGAAATACTATTTCTTTTGTTTCTTATTTACAGTTCAAATATTTGTAATAAAAATAAAGTGAGCATAGTACACTTTGTATTCTGTGTTGTAACTGAAATCAGTATATTTGAAAATGTAAACATCCAAAAACACCCACAAATATTTAAATAAATGGTATTCTATTATTTAACAGTGTGGTTAATCATTAATTTTTTTAATCATGCAATTAATTGCTATTTTTTTTTAATCACTTGGCATCCCTAGTTGAAATACAACCTGTTACAATAATTCAAAGTGAAATACACAGTTGCTGTGATACAAAAGTCACTGCTTTAGCTATTAACTTCTGAAACCTTTTGTAATCTTTATTATAAGTTAAACATTTTTTTCCTGGCAAACAAAAGTATATAATAGCATAAAACGCCACTTTTTTTCATGCAACATTCAACAGACCAATCCATCTACCCACACAGAAGACATTAAATATCCTTATATGGCAAACATCCATTGCCAGCAGATTGAGGGACATGATCATGCCCCTCTATTCGGCATTGGTGAGTCCTCATCTGGAATACTGTGTGGATGTGGAAAAACTAGAAAGAGTCCAGTGGAGGGCAACAAAAATGATTAGGGGGCTGGAGCACATGACTTATGAGGAGAGGCTGAGGGAACTGGGATTATTTAGTCTGCGGAAGAGAAGAATGAGGGCGGATTTGATAGCTGCTTTCAACTACCTGAAAGGGGGTTCCAAAGAGGAAGGATCTAGACTGTTCTCAGTAGTACCAGATGACAGAACAAGGAGTAATGGTCTCAAGTTGCAGTGGGGGAGGTTTAGGTCGGATATTAGGAAAAACTTTTTTACTAGGAGCGTGGTGAAGCACTGGGATGGGTTACCTAGGGAAGTGGTGGAACCGTCTTCCTTCGAGGTTTTTAAGGTCAGGCTTGACAAAGCCCTGGCTGGGATGATTTAGTTGGGGATTGGTCCTGCTTTGAGCAGGGGGTTGGACTAGATGACCTCCTGAGGTCCTTTCCAACCCTGATATTCTATGATTCTATATTACTATGATTATGTTTATATATTATTTTATTATATAAAAATCCATATATTATGATGCTTTCAGCTGTCATCAGAGCAGTATGACTTAAAGGTGAACATGTAACTCTTAAAACTAATATTTATTCCGGGTAATACAGGTTTTCTATAGTGAACACTGAATATTTGGTTAAATAAAACATAAAATAAAACAATTTGTTGAAATAAACTGATTAATAAACTGCCTTTTGGCTTACTTATAATGGTTTTCCATCATAGACAAATGGCACAAACTCAGTAATGGACTTCAATATTTTCATTCAGATGTAGATAAATGATTTGGGCAAAAAGTCTGAATTTTGAGCTTTTCTTTTGTTACAAAGAGATCTAATGCTTTACTGTTCAGGAAAACAAAACTATTGTCCATGGATCTAAACCACTGATAATCTACTAATGCTGGGTGGAAAATGCAATACATGGATAGTTACCAGACATATACGTTTCTTTAAAAGTCATACAAATTAAATTGCAAGAGTGTGATGAATAAACAAGAAGTAAGCAAATAAAGAATCCCCTTTATTATGCTTTTTGTGTTAGTTCAAAAGTACTGTCCAACAGTGCAGTGGACCTATGTAATGACTTATGACTTCAGAAGTTAAAACTCATAGTTGACAAAAAAAAAACCAAAACAAAAAAAATGAAAAGCAAGAACTTTGGAAATTTGAAACTTCCACAAATCTAATTAATATCAAGAAGTTTGGGAACAACTCTAAAGTTTAATTTTATAAGTATAAATTGAAGGACTTCTGCCCTCCCCTCTTTACCAAATGTAGATGTATGGTTTTGGATGAATTTATTTAGGCAAAACTCCCTCTGAATGGGGTTATAGAATACCTGAGTAAGGAATGCAGGATTGGGCCTACAAATGACCACCAAACTTATTCCAAAATGTTACATAGCCCATACATCAGAAGATTAACCTTTGACTTGGTGCTGAGTGCAATGCATCTAAACTTTAGAGCAGAATGAAAAAAATCAACAGCAACAAGCCTTACAGAACAGCATATTTAAAAAAATACAGAACATACTAGACTCCTTGGCAGCATTTATTACCATTAATTACCAAACTCTTATGTCCCAGCCTTAAGTACCTGCATGAGTGAAGGCACACAACCTAGGATGAAGTCCTTCTTCTTAGAGCCCTGCAACCTGACCTGAACCCAACAGGACCTGACTACAAATGTCTGGGTTAGGGTCGAAAACAACCAGACCCTTTCAGGCATGGGTCATCTTGCCCACAGCACTGGTACAAGGGCAGATGCGTGCCTCACTCCTGTTAGCCGCCATCTCCTTACTGCTGTGTGTGTGTTGTGGTCTGGAATGAGTGTGCATGCCAAAAAGTGGCAGCACCTCTTACTCTGCAGCACACATGCAGTGCAGCACGGGGCAGAGGATGGCAGGAACAGGGTACGTAGCTGCTACCAGGCTGACCCCAGGCAGGTGAAGGAGAACCAACTACAAGGCAAGGCAGTGTCAACTCCGGTTTGTGGGGAAGGATCAGGGTCAAGTCAGAAAATGACTTGAACCTCTCAGACTTGGGTCAGGTCAGGTGGGCTTGGGCCTAAAATGTAAGCCCCAGAAGACCTCTTCTCAAACCAAACCCAATTCTGGGCAACTGTTTTTCCATCTCAAAGCTCTGATCTGTGAAGTTATACACAGTTCAGTCCTCTGCCTCATATTATTCAACATCTATATGAAGCCATTAGGAGAGCAGTACATAGACAACACCAATCTCCTTTATTTCAAATATTAGCTCCATCTCCCAGCTTTCTCAAAGCTTAGGCAAAGTCAAGATACAATTGAATAGCAGTGGCTTAAGATGAACTCATACAAAAATGAGGTGATGCTGGTAGGAAAAGGGATGCACTCTGAAGAATATGCCTCCTCTATAAAATTCCCCATTATCACAAGCATCTGCCCTCAGATTGTTAAATTAGCCCAAGGCCTCGTGGTTCTCAATGACACTAGATGACCAAATTACCACAGTGGAAATAAATGCCTACTTTCTTTTGTGACTGGTCATAAGACTGAGTTCCATCCTATCATTCCCCGATCTGGCTTTGGTAATCCATGCATTTGTGACCTCCAGGATGGATTACTGCAACTCACTAGACCTGATTCTCCCTTGCCTGGCACTTTGTGTAGCTCCAACTGGTACAAAATGAAATAACAATACAGGTCACTGTGAATACATCCCCCACTGCTACACTCTCTGCACTAGCTCCCCATCGAACATAGAGACCAGTTAAGTAATTGTCCTGATTTTTAAAGCCCTCCAGTATCTTGTACTTTGCTACTTGAGAGACTCCTTCCACAACTATGACCACCCACAACAGATAGAAAATTAAATTAGAATTAGACTAGAACAATAAACTGTAGACCAATAAGGACTGGTTCATGAGTGCAGGAAACAGAACTTTCACAGGGACTAGACACATAGTCTATGGAACTCATTCCTGCAAGAAATAAGAATGACCACCAAATAACCAGTTTCAGAACTAAATGCAGCACTCATTTCACCAAGTTAGCTTTTCTTCGGTAATAAATCTACACATATACACTCTCACATATTAACATAAACAATGCAATAAACTAATCAGGCTATTCTTTTTATAGTCTGAGAATGAAGAGAGCGAGAGAGATTATTATTATCTCTGTTTTTAAAAGCTGGATAGCTGCTTACATACCAAAGCCAGTGAACTATAAAGTTCCAATTCAGCAAGGTATTTAACCACATTCCTAACTTTAAGTATGTGAATAATCCCATGTGTTATTTCAATGGAACTACTTACATGATTAAAGCTAGACACATGCTTAAGTATCTTGCTGAACTAGGGCCTAAACTGACTGATTACACAGAGAGATTAAATAAAATAGATAAAATACATATAATATAAAGAAGATATTCCTGATGATGTCATGAGCATAGTTCCATTACAATTAATGTTTTCATTGTTTTCACAAGTTACAAATTTAAGGTCAAATAATAATCTGTGCATTTCAGATTAGAATCTAGCCTCTTTGGGCCTTAACCAAAGCATACTGAAATCCATGAAGATACTTCCACTTAGTTCAATGAGCTCTGAATCCTTGAGTTAGGTGCTTTGGAGGATCAGACTGATTTGTATCTTAATCTTGGTATATCAAGATCTTTCACAGTCAGTGAAAGAAATGGTACATTTTTAACGTTTTACTATTATCTGGAGCACAGTTCTTCTTCCTGGTGTGATGATCTCTTTGTGTTCATTGCTATATTATGTTAACATCTTAATTTTTAAAATCTAAATAGATGGGGAGGGCTATGTTGTTTTTTTTTAGTGTGCATTTAAAATCTGATGTTTTGGTTTTATTTTAGATATACTAAACAGTACAAGACAGGTTTAGTTTGAGCTTTTGGGGGCCTTTCTGCATATAGTGACAACATTAACTACCTAGCACAATAGCTCTGACAGTGGGATTCTGTTCTTTATTGGCAGCAGGTTATTTATTACAACAGGTAAGATTTCTTTGGATGTAATTCAAAAACCAAAGATTTCAGTGGATGTAATCATGATATCCAAATAGTCTGTCCTCTGCCATAATGCAGAGTTCAACATTTCTATTCAATGCAACGTTAACAGACCACCATGTTTTGAATAACTTAGCACCCACTAATAAATAAATTATTTATACACACATAGAGATATCCCTCATAAATAATAGTGTTGAAAAGTGAATGTATCTGCATTTTATTATTGCAGGTAGAAAGAAATCTGCAATGACTCATATGGAAAAATACTGCATGTATGTGGGAAGTCCATTTTCCTTAGCCCCTACTGTTAACTAATGTTGCATACACATGGCTGTCATCTAAGACAGAAATTAACAAACCGTGCGTGCTTCTTTTTTTTTTTTTTTTTTTAAAGAACCATCTTCAAGGGGTTCATCAGATGAAAATGTGATTGTTTTTCGTGGCTTCTCTTCTGCCGCAGAGTAGACACATTAAAAAGACATTGCTGTCTATCTCAGTGTACACATGCAACAGTAAAATGTGTGTTATTTACTGATAAAAACCACATGACAGCAATTGAAGAACAGGACTTATTCTGTCAGTCAAATTAGGGAGGCAGAATATCTTCCGTGCCAACTGATTACTGTCTGGGTCTAAGTGTGGTGAACTGCCAGATCAATTATAATGGTACAGAAGAGGAAATATGAAGACAGATTGGCTTAATTCTAAACAGAATCATCAGTAAAATAGAAACCCAGGGACATTTTAATACAGCAGCCAATTACTTAAAATGAATCTTTGGCCTATACTGCAGTTTTTAATGTATATTATTTCCTTTTACACAAAGGATTAAAAAAGGGAAATCAACATACTATGGCATATTTCAGATGTAAATAACAACCAGATATGGAAGTCACTGATAAAATCTACAGAAGGATGCCACCGAGAAAGGCACTCTTCTGAACTAAGTTTTTGTGACAAGGACCCAGGAATATAGCCGGATAATTCACTATGCAGACAAATCAACCAACAATATGTAAGAGAATTTCATCACATTGACACACTGATGCGCTCTCTGCCTCTTTTTTCTGTTCTGCTATAATTAGTCATAGCAAAAAGAGAGGATTAGACCTTCTCTGACATCCAACTTTCTCCCCTAGTGTTTATTATTCTATTGGTGTTTATTATTCTATGACTTACATCTCCCAGCACTAGAATAAAAGGGATGGCAGTTTTATTAATAATGGGAATATGCTGAATCAGATTCTTCATCCTTTGAATTTCAAGTGCCTGTACCAGTCCCTTAATGTCCACATGGAAACCCCAGATATTCTACAATAGAGTCCAACAGTATATTCATCACAGAGCTCATAAACTAAGCACGGTCAAGCCTGGTCAGTGCTTGGATGAAATCTCAAAGGAAATTTTCAGGTGCTGATAAAGAAAAGATTATGATCCAGTAAAAGGGCTGTTCTTTCTGAGTTGGGGTTGAACTCATGATCAAATACAGTGCTAAGTGACATTGTCCTGAATGAGACATAAAAACTGAGACTACGGAGATCTCAGAACTTTTTACAAGAATAGCAGTATGAATCCCTCTCAGTGTCTTGCCCAACTGAAAGTGAATAATTATATTCTAACTTTCCAAATAATTCCTCACGTAGTATTAAATGGAGAAGTAATTCTTAACATAATTTCCTAAAAGCTGTTCTGCATTACTGCTGGCATATAAGGTTGCTCTGAAGATGTCTGTGTTTCAATCATGGGTGATTGATTCCTATTTTAAAGAGTTGGGGATCCGTCAGAATAAAAATTACCATATACATTTAAAGATATTGGATCCAATACACTTGCACTGGTGTAAATAAGTACAAAATTTGGTCCATTATTTTGCAGCTTGCTGGATTAAAACTATTAAAAATATGCAGTATTATAGCGCTTAAAGCTGTTTACCACTGTTACTATTTTCTGTGACTATTCACCACTTTCATTGAGAAACCAACCTTGAAGAGAGTCTATTCCAAGTCCTAAGAGACATGTTTCCTCTATTTCTGTAGGCATTGAGATACAGTAAAAAGTCTAAAGGAGCAGTGATATGAAGAATGTAACGTTCCTGACTCATTAGGAAGGAAATTCATCCTTAGCAGAAAAAACGGTGTTTTTGAGAATGAATATGAGAATATCTTTCTGAAAATCTAAAAATATTAGATTCTCCCATTTTTTATTAATCACTGTATGTTGGTAAATGAAAAAATGTATTTTCCATACTTTAAATGCAGCCAGTATTACAGCAATATATTATGCATCAAATTCTCTCTCCAATAAAATATTAAAAGTAAATCATCAACCTACATTAAATGGATTGAAAACTGATTGAGTGACATCACAAAAATTAATTGTAAATGGGGAATCATCATCCAGTGAAGGTGTTTTTAGTTGGTTGGACAGAGATCTGTTCTTGGCCCAATGCTATTTGATATCTTTATTAATATCAGGAAGAAAATATAAAATCATTGCTGGTAAAATTTGCAGATGACACAAAAATTGGTGGATTGATAAATAAAGAGAGGGACAGGTCAGTTATATGAACAGATCTGGATCACTTGGTAAAGTCAGCTCATTTGAACAATATGCACTTTAACTCAGCCAAATGTAAAGTCATGTATCTAAGAACAAGCAACGACACGCTAGGGTTCAGAAGGACCCCGTATGGGGGGGCCTAGAGAGCTCAATTAGAAGCTGGTCTCATTGATTTGATTATTAGGTAGGCATGTTGTCATAAATGTAAAGGGAAGGGTAAACACCTTTAAATCCCTCCTGGCCAGAGGAAAAACCCTTTCACCTGTAAAGGGTTAAGAAGCTAAGGTAACCTCGCTGGCACCTGACCAAAATGACCAATGAGGAGACAAGATACTTTCAAAGCTGAAGGGGCGGGGGGGGGGGGGGAAGGGTTCTCTCTGTCTGTGTGATGCTTTTGCAGGGACCAGAGCAGCAATACAGGTCAGAACTCCTGTAAAAAGTCAGTAAGCAATCTAGTTAGATATGCGTTAAATTCTGTTTTGTTTAAATGGCTGATAAAATAAGTTGTGCTGAATGGAATGTATATTCCTATTTTTGTATCTTTTTGTAACTTAAGGTTTTGCCTAGGGGGATTCTCTGTGTTTTGAATATGATTACCCTGTAAGGTATTTACCATCCTGATTTTACAGAAGCGATTCTTTTACTTTTTCTTTAATTAAAATTCTTCTTTTAAGAACCTGATTGCTTTTCATTGTTCTTAAGATCCAAGGGTTTGGGTCTGTGTTCACCTATGCAAATTGGTGAGGATTGTTATCAAGCCTTCCCCAGGAAAGGGGGTGGAGGGGCGATATTTTGGGGGGAAGACGTTTCCAAGTGGGCACTTCCCCTGTTCTTTGTGTAACACTTTGGTGGTGGCAGTGTTTAACCCAAGCTGGTAAGAATAAGCTTAGGGGGTCTTTCATGCAGGTCCCCACATCTGTACCCTAGAGTTCAAAATGGGGAAGGACCCTTGACACATATAGTTGGGCCTTTCTGTTCTTCCTAGCTCTGGAGCTGAAGGACTTAGAGATTGTACATTTACTAGGAATGTGGATCATTCCCAGACGGAGGTCCTTCAAGTGTCCATCTGAAGCTGGGATTGCTCCTCTGCACAAGGGACAGCGTTTAAACCCAGGTGAACTGAATGATGCCTCCTTAATAGGATAACTGCTTGAGAGTCACCATCAGTGGAATGGACATATGGGCAATCATTCCAAGGAGAAAGGAAAGTTACTTACTGTATACCATAACTGGAGTTCTTTTAGATGTGTTATCCATATGCCCTTTCCATGACCTGTCCTTCCATCCTCTCTACCTCGGAGTCCATTTCTAGGAGTTCTGGGGTGAGAAGGAATTGATCAATGGGCACGCCTCACCCTCATATGCCCTTGCAATGGAGCACGAGGACTGAAGAGTACATGCACGCCTGATGGGTACTGCTGGCCAAAAACACTCCAATCTCTTTCATGATCAGTGGATAACATATCTCAAAGAATTCTAATTACTGTACCCAGTAAGTAATTTTCCTTTCCTTGAACAGTAGGATGTCTGTCGGAGGGAGCACCTTTCCTGTGAGCCTTAGGAGCTGTGGAACTGCTTGTCAGGCCTGAGGGCCTGCAGCAGATCCAGCCTCTGAGCAACCTAACAAGTGCAGCTGGTATATAGTAGGCTGCCTGGTTAGCAATATTGCCTGATTGCTGGGAATAGTCAGCAGACTTGTTTTTAAGTTCAGCAGCTGCTTAAAGCAGTCATCCACAGTTGCAGGAGCTCCTGTGCCTGCTTGTTTCCTACCTTGTTCATCCCTTGCTCAAACCCTGCTCCTGACTTGGCCCAAGCCTTGCCTCACTCCAGGAAACCCAACTCTGACCTTGGGCTACACTTCCTGACTTCTGACTCTGTTTCTGTCTCTTGCCTCTGGCATCTGACTTCAGCTTTGACCCTGGGCTCCTATTCCTGGTGACTGACTCCTGCATTCCTGCATGTCTTACAAAGCACGCAGCAGTCCTTCCTAACTTTTATGCACCTTCACTACTTTTTCACTATGCAGCATATTTGCCTAAATTTGAAAACCGTATTTATGCTCTTTTAGCAGGAACTGTTTTGTAAGCTGGTCTGCTAATGTGGTTTAATTGTTGAGGGAACATAAGTATAGGGCTTCAGCTCCAAAGAGTGGGAATGTGTTCCTTGACTTTTGCACAACAAATGAAAACAGAAAACAAGAGTTGGTTTATAAAGCCAGAATCCGTTGATAAGATCTTGGCAATGAGAGACTTCTCAGTCAAGTAGAAAATTCACCACTCTCTCTCTCCCTTCTGAACTTTGAGGTTCAACAAAGAAAAGTAAAATGTAACTAGACAGAGATGATTCAAGATTCATAGATTTTTAAGGCCACTAACTACTAACACTAACATTGAACTATTAAACTACTAAATATTAAATTACTATCTATTCCACATAAAAACCATAACTACTTAGCTAAGAGTATCTAGAAGACTGGTAGTCTCTCGGACTGTGGGACTCTGCCTCTAAGCCATGAGGCAGTGACAGGAACTGAATGGTGGCAGACATCTCTCTTCCTTATATGCCCTTGTAGCAGAGCAAAAGGACTGAAGAGCACATACATGCCCTACAGGAACTGCTAACCAAAAAGACTCCAGTCTCTGTCTCATGAGGTACATATGCACCATCAACGGAATGGGCATATGGACAATCAGTCAAAGAAACTGATCAAGCTTCCAAATCGTTCTATGTTATCATAAAGATACACAGAAATCCTTAGAAAATAAAAAATGTTATTACAACTAATTTCTGTTTATTAATGTCATTCCAACATATTGACACCTGGATAAAATCCTGCTTTTGGATTGCCCAGACATTATAATCAGCAAAAGAAAGCATTGCAGTGCATTCCATTTTGGATAGTATCATGTCCCATTACTGTGAACAGCAGCAAGATTTCTGGCTAATTAAAATAAGTGTCAAGTACTAATAATTGCCAAGGCACAGATTAAAAAAACATTTTTTCTCCCAGGATATTGCATTTTTCTCTTACTTGACAGGACTCGAACATACTGCAGCATTAACCAAAAGTAATTAACTCTTAAACATGTCTGAATTATACTCACTATCAATGGACTTTCTGCATGATTATTACACAGCTGCCATGTCACATAATGGCAATGCCAAACACATGCCACTCAGAATAATCAGTAGATACTGGTTAATAGATACTTAGCATCTGGTCAGTAGATACTGGTTTCCTGTGTACTGTACAAAAATGTATCTGACATACCTCAGGTACAACAGATTTTTTAATTAATTTTTCACAGATAGAATAATAGAGAGAAGTTGCAGAAAAAAGAAACGGACATGGTGAATCACCCAAAACCCTCCGAAAGGTAATGCAAATCATTTTTGGCCACGAGGTGTACTTGAATGAGGAAAGTTGAGTATGGGAGACTTAAACCTTGTCAACCCTTGAGAATTTTTACAAGTAATTAAGAACATAAGAACGGCCATACTGGGTCAGACCAATGGTCCATCCAGCCCAGTTTCCCATCTTTCGACAGTGGCCAATGCCAGATGCTTCAGAGGAAACCAACAGAACACATAATCATCAAGTGATCCATCCCATGTTGCCGATTCCCAGCTTCTGGCAAACAGAGGCGAGGGACACTCAGAGCATGGTTTTGCATCCCTGCCCATCCTGGCTAATAGCCACTGATGGACCTATCCTCCATGAACTTATCTAATTCTTTTTTTGAACCCTGTTATAGTCTTGGCCTTCACAACACTGTCAGCCAAAAACTTCCACAGGTTGACTGTGCATTGTGCGAAGAAATACTTCCTTATATTTGTTTTCATTTGGTGACCCCTTGTTCTTGTGTTATGATGAGTAAATAACACTTCCTTATTTACTTTCTCCACACCAGACATGATTTTATAGACCTCTATCATATCCCCTGCTTAATCATCTCTTTTCCAAGCTGAAAAGTCCCAGTCTTATTAATCTTTCCTTAGATGGAAGCCGTTCCATATCCCTAATAATTTTGTTGCCCTTTTCTGTATCTTTTCCAGTTCCAATATATCTTTTTTGAGATGCGGTGACCTCAGCTGCATGCAGTATTCAAGATGTGGGCATATCATGGACTTATATAGAGGCAATATTATATTTTCTGTCTTATTATCTATTCCTTTCCTAATTGTTCCCAACATTCTGTTCGCTTTTTTGACTGCCGCTGCACATTGAGAGGATGTTTTCAGAGAACTATCCACAATGATTCCAGATCTCTTTCTTGAGTTCCCAGCAGTTCAGCAGTACCAGTCCTAGCACCATTGGGAGCCTGAGTGTAGCTCTGGCTCTGGCAGCCATTTTCAGCATTGTGTCAATTAAACCTGCTCAAAGCAAGTCAGGCTGACATAGTGTTGAAAGGCTGCCAAATCCAGAGAGCTGTATATGCAATGGACTTCCTGAGGAAACTACAATCCATCAGTGATCTTCCAGAAAACACCATCCTGGCCACTATGGATGTAGAAGCCCTCTACACCAACATTCCACACAAAGATGGACTACAAGCTATCAGGAACGGTATCCCTGATAATGTCACGGCAAACCTGGTGGCTTACCTTTGTGACTTTGTCCTCACCCACAACTATTTCACATTGGGGGACAATATATACCTTCAAGTCAGGGGCACTGCTATGGGTACCCGCAGGGCCCCATAGTATGCCAACATTTTTATGGCTGACTTAGAACAATGCTTCCTTTGCTCTCGACCCTAACACCCCTACTCTACTTGTGCTACCTTGATGACATCTTCAACCTCTGGACCCATGAAAAAGAAGCCCTTGAGGAATTCCACCATGATTTCAACAATTTCCATCCCACCATCAACCTCAGCCTAGACCAATCCACACAAACGGTCACTTTCCTGGACACTACTGTGCTAATAAGCGATGGTCACATAAACACCACCCTATACCAGAAATCTACTGACCGCTATACTTACTTACTCACATGCCTCCAGCTTCCATCCAGGACACACCACACGATCCACTGACTACAGCCAAGCTCTAAGATACAACCGTATTTGCTACAATCCCTCAGACAGAGACAAACACCTACAAGATCTCTATCAAGCATTCTTAAAACTACAATACCCACCTGCTGAAATGAAAAAAACAGATTCACAGAGCCAGAAGAGTACCCAGAAGTCACCTACTACAGGACAGGCCCAACAAAGAAAATAACAGAACACCACTAGCCATCACCTTCAGCCCACAACTAAAACCTCTCCAGCGCATCATCAAAGATTTACAACCTATCCTGAAAAATGATCCCTCACTCTCACAGATCTTGGGAGACAGACCAGTCCTCGCTTACAGACAGCCCCCCAACCTGAAGCAAATACACTCCAGCAACCATACAACAAAAACACTAACCCAGGAAACTATCCTTGCAACAAAGCCCGATCCCAACTATGGCCACGTATTTATTCAAGTGACACCATCATAGGACCTAATTACATTAGCCACGCCATCAAGGGCTCGTTCACCTGCACATCTACCAATGTGATATATGCCATCATGTGCCAGCAATGCCTCTCTGCCATGTACATTGGCCAAACTGAACAATCTCTACACAAAAGAATAAATAGACACAAATCTGACAACAGGAATCATAATATTCAAAAAACCGGTAGGAGAACACTTCAATCTCTCTGGCCACTCAGTAAAAGATTTAAAGGTGGCAATTTTGCAACAGAAAAGCTTCAAAAACAGACTCCAATGAGAAACTGCTGAGCTTGAATTAATATGCAAACTAGATACCATTAACTTGGGTTTGAATAGAGACTGGGAGCAGCTGGGTCATTACACATATTGAACCTATTTCCCTAAGTTAAGTATCCTCACACCTTCTTGTCAACTGTCTAAATGGGCCATCTTGATTATCACTACAAAAGTTTTTTTTCTCCTGATGATAATAGCTCATCTTAATTAATTAGCCTCTTACAGTTTGTATGGCAACTTCCACCTTCTCTGTATGTATATACATATCTTCTTACTATATGTTCCATTCTATGCATCCGATGAAGTGGGCTGTAGCCCACGAAAGCTTATGCTCTAATACATTTGTTAGTCTCTAAGGAGCCACAAGTACTCCTGTTCTTTTTGCGGATACAGACTAACACGGCTGCTACTCTGAAACTTAAAATATCTGTACATTTTGACAAGTCTGTGAAATCTGAGTTGGGCAGCTTACCTCATAAAATCTCTGAAGTTAGGTAAAAACTGAGGGCATTTATAAAACTTATCCAAATTACTTTTTCTATTGGTTTTCCTCTTTTTGTATTTCCTGCTAAAATAAATATGCCTGCCCTGCAATGCATCTGATTTTTTTAACCCCAGTGGTATTGACACCTTGAGCAGGGAGATAGGGGGACAGGGAACAGAGGGGAGGAAGGGAGAGCGAGCAGAAAGCAGCTTGGAAAGGAAAGTTTATAGGTGGCAAATGTGGCTGATGGTTGCGGAATTTGATACTGCAGGGAAATAAAACTTGTTAGCTTTAAGTTTCTGGCACAGACGCTGTTTTAAGCACTGTTGTGAGGGTGAAGGGCAGGGCTAAAAGCTAAGCGGGCAGAGAGAGAGGCGTCTCGCTCCACCCAACATGGTGATGAACAGTGGTTACCAAGAAAAAAACTGCTTAAATCATACTTTACAATTGTATTGTAATGCAGCACATAATACTGACTAGTACAGCTGCCCTCTAGAATATTTTCAGGTTGGCTGTTGGTAGAGGTCTCCTCCATGGCAGTCTTAGTTTGTTTGCATGCAGTTCTTGTGTAACCTCCAAATTTGCTGGGTCATACAGTTCTTGGCTGCCCATAAAAATCTCCTCCTGGTACATGTGGAATTAAGGGTGCTTTTAGTCAAGGCTTGGGTGCTTGACATGCTATCTTAATTCCTGGAAAACTATCCACCACCAATCTGGAGTGTGTGATGTTGTCACTTGCAAAAATGTGGTCCAGTTCTTCATTGTATGGCCAGGTAGTGGGAGAATTACCAAAGGTTCTGTTCTTGTACCTTGTCTTTGGGTATTTTTTCTGGGGTTCCTTTGCTTTGACTTGGCACTGGGAACAGCTCTGGGAGTGCCCCCCACCTTCATGTGCTCTGACAGTGCCCTGTAGATGTCTGCATTCTGGTGACTCTTCTCCACATGGGACTGGACACACAGTACTCCACAGATGACAATCAAGTTGAGGAGCTCTGCAGAGATCCACATGGAAGCTGTCGGTGGGTGAGGGGGTAGAGTTGCAATCGGTATTTGAATCCAGGTGTGTGAACTCACCACTACCTTGTACCGAAAAGCAGTGCACCTGGCTGAGTGCCAGCATTTAAACCAAGAGGTGACATCTGGTCAAATGACTGTGAAGCAGTGGAGGGCACACAGGAACACAGTCAGGCTGATCCATGTGTGAAGCAATACAGCCAGATGAACCTTAGAGTGAATAAGCTCACTGTGGAGTGAATTTACTCCTGTTCCAAGAATTACTTACTGCAGCCTAAGAGGCCAACTAATTCACTTTAAAGAAAGTGGACACAAGGTACTGTAAGGCAAACAAAAGTTACTCCGAAGTAACATTCCCATGTAGATGAGCCCTCAAATATCCATCCCAAACACACTGCCAAACTCATCCATTTCATCCTCAACCATAACAATTTTACATTCAACAATAAACACTTTGTCCAAACCATACGAACTGATATGGGTACTAGGATAGCTCCCCAATATGCCAACCTCTTCATTGGCCATGTTGAAGGAGAATTTCTGGACAAATGCATCATGAAACCAGTATACCTGAGATACATTGATGATATTTTTATCCTCTGGACAGGTGACTTAAACTCCCTCATAGATTTCTGCCACAACTTCAACAACCACCCCCCATCCATTAAACTCTCACTGGAACACTCTCACTCTAGCATCAACTTCCTGGACATCACAATCAGCTTCAACAATGGAACTCTACAAACAATTAAATACAAGAAACCCATGGATCACCAGACCTACCCTCAAAGATCCAGTAACTACCCCAGACACACCGAGAAATCTGTCATCTACAGCCAGGCACTCAGATACCACAGAATATACTCCACAGAGAAAGTCCGGGATATACACCTTAACATATTCCAAACCGCCTTCACCAAACAAGGACACTCCACCAGAGAAGTAGATCACATCATGGAACAGGTCACCCAAATATCCTGTGAAAAACTGCTTGCTTCAATACAGAAATAAAACCTCCATGTCAAAGTAGTAGGCCAAAGGGGGACAAAGGAGGCCAAAGGGGGACAAAGGAGGGGAAACTCACTCTTGTTTGCAAGGCAGCGAGGCCTTGGCGGCCAGCATCAGTAAAGCAGCCCTTGTCCTCGTGGCTGAGACGCCTAGTGACTGGAGTCAGTAAAGTGGCCCTTCTCCTCAGGGAAGTGATACCTAGTGGCCAGAGTCAGTAGAGCCACCCCTGTTTGCAGAGCCGCAAGGCCTAGTGGCCGGAGTCAGTAAAGCTGGGCTGTGCTGCCCAGTGTCTATCATTTCAGATAGCAGCACCCAATATTCCCAAAATTAGGCCATTGCTCCTAATCCCTTGGGCAGTCACCGCTCCCCGCAGTGGATGCAGGAAAGAGTAAGAGGACCTAGGCCCACCCTACTCCACCAGGTCCACAGGAAATCTGCAAAACACTTTCAAAAGATGAGCCTCAGAGCTTAAATTCATAACTTTGCTAGACGTTAAAAATCATGGATGAGTAGTGACACCGGATTTATGGTTTATTACAACAATCTACGGCTCACTAACAACGCCCCTCCAGCAGCCTCTCCCCTTTCTTTCCCCCCTATGACTGGAGGGGTGTTAACAGGAGGCCTCACCTTGAATGGTCTGTTGAAATATGTGTTGACTACCTATGCTAAACACTCTGTTCCACCTTGTACACTGAGTACATTGCCCAAATCTGAAAAAGTGCTCTGTGTAAGCTTGAAAGTTTGTCTCTCACCAACAGTAGTTGGTCCAATAAAAAAATATTACCTCACCCACATCGTCTCTCTAAGCCCTCAGAGAGTTACTTGTATAAAATATGCATGACTCTAGTTGGTGATATCCAACTCAATTCCATTAGTGCTAAAATTAACCCTTCTCCCCCTCACCTAAATCATAGAAGACAGTTCACTATTTGGCTCCTTAGAACTGAATATTCACAAATCCAGGCACCAAACAAGGATCCTCTCTAGAAGAGATCTCACAAACTAACCATTTGTGGTACTTGGTACACAGTGCCCTCTCTGTAAAGCTATTTTTTGGGTGGCATTATGATGACATACATTGAAACTGGGCCAAATTCCTCTGAAATCAATGGAGCTCCAGGCATTTATAGCAAGAGATAATTTGGCCCACTAATGGGAATTTCTGATGTACAAGGAATGCAGGGTAAGGCTTTGTAAAGAAATTATTGATGAATATTCAGGTAAAAGTACAACAGACTACACAGAGGAGTCTTATATATGAGTATGGTGTTCATTTTCACACATATAAACCCCAGCATAATTACTTCTCTCTCTGATCTCCCAGTCTAGCAAACAGACTAATAAGATCCTCTTCTACCTGAATTCCAGCTGCAGGAACTGAACAGACACTCACCAGTTTTGACAATACCAACTGAAAAAAAACAGATTGGACAATAGAGATTAATGATCATTGAACTATGAGCATGTTTCTGTTCTTCTAACTGGCACAATCTTGTTTATTTTTATTTATTTATTTGTCTTTCCCCTTCTTCTTTTTAAATTGTCCAGTGAATGTTACATCCTCTATACCACCAAACAGTTGCTAGTGGTGGCAGGGCCAGATGATACTGTGAGCTTCTCCTCAAAGCATTAATGGCCTTACTTGCCAGGTTCAACAATTATTTTAAAGACTGGTGTTTGGTCTAGACTCCCTGTCACTCAAAATCCCTCTATTTATGCCCTCCATTCCACAGAGGAAACCATTCTAAAGAGTTATCCCTCGTTGCATATGTCAAGACCCATAAACTCTCTGTGAGCACAATTGAGGGCTTCCATTATTTACTTAATTGGTATCTATTTTGATTAAAACTGTCCTATAAAATAAAGAAAAGAAACAACAATGAAAATCCCAAATCATTAGAAATTGCCACTTTACTGTCTTATTGAGTGTTTAGTGTTTTTATTTAGTAATGTCACAAAGAGTGGTTTCTACACTGCTTTATTTGTAACCCTAATCCATTCTCCATTCTCTAAAATCTAGTGACTAGGTTATCGACCTTTGGTAGGGACCAATGTTCTTTTATAATCATTAATTTGTTTTAGTTTTCTAGAGGGAAGCATTTTATTCTTGCAAAAGGAATTTCCTTTTTCAATTACATCCATGAGCAGTTAAAAAAAAAAAAAAAACCTCAACAAGCCCCCAGCTATATAATAAAGCTACTGAAGAGTGTGTGTGAAAGGAGGGGACATAAGAATTAAAAGGTTATTTTAATCTCAGTGCATGGGAATTAAAGAAGTGAATCCATTACTGGTTAAATAATATTTTAATATGAACAATCATAACCCTGACCTATAGTGAATGTGAATGTTCAGTTTATGCACTGTCTTAAGGGGATCCCGGCTTGAATTAGACTAAACTGGATGAAACTCAATCCTAAGAAAACCGAAGGTATGTCTACACTATGGAGACTATACTGGCATAGCTATGTCAGCATGCTTATGCCAGCATAACCCTCCGATGTAGCTGCAGCCTCCACTAACAGAGGGATTTTTCTATTGGTGTAGGAACACCACCGCCCTGAATGACATTAGTTATGTTGATGGAAGAACTCTTGCGTGAACATAGCTGTGCCTACACTACGGGTTATGTCGGCATAGTTACATTCGTCGGGATGTGTTTTTTTCACACCCTTAACCAAAGTAACTATGCCAGTATAACTTTCAAGTCTGAGGTTATGCTGGTAGGTTGGTGAATAATTGATGGAAGTGACAATGGCTCCCTCAGAAAGGGAGTTTGCCCACCTTTTGTTAGGGTTTGTTTATACAGAGAGACTCAGGAAAGCTAAGATGAATTAACTAAAACCGTGACGTGCATAAATTAAAACATTAAATTCATTCATGGATGCTCCTCTTCAGGAATAAAGTGACCTTAGTTTGCTGTAGTGAAACCCAAGTAGGATTAAACTACAGTGAATTAAGACCACTTGACTTCTGAATGAGAGAGTCCATGGTGGGGGTTAATATGTTTAAATTTATGTGCTTTCACTTCACACATTTAAGCCCTCTCTTCACTGCTAGAAAAGCTGCATTTTTTACCTCAGCTTTAACTAATGTATGTGAACTATCCCAAGGTAAAAATACAGTGAAGACAAGGCACTTTAATTTTGTTGTGAGGTAGTCTAGGCAAGTTCAGCACTACAACCCAGCCTGTTGTTCACCTTGCCTAGTTTACCTCATGGCAAAACTAAAGTGACTGTTCTTCACTGTGTTTTTACCCTGGGATAGCTCCTGTGTGTTAGTTACCCTGAGATAATTAATATCTCGCTTTTAGCAATCTAGACAATGGCTTAGTTAATGCATCTTAACTTTCTTGAGGGTGCCTCTGTAGACCAACCCTTACTCGCATTTACAATGCAGCTTTCCTGTTTTATCCTCAGTTATTTGGGGATCCCAGCAGAAGCAGTGACCAGCAGCGCATCTGTCATTGATTCATTATGATTTTATATATACAGCCTCTGAAAAGGAGCACTTATCTCTTTCTATAGGTGGTCTGACAATATATTAAATATGCAATTACAAATTGGCTCCAGTACTCTTTCCTTGGCCATTAAACAACAAATCCATAACAGCTAACAATAGCTCTGCAGCAAAACATATTTAGAGTCTCCCAACAGAGGCTTTCCCATTTATATTTGGCCAAAAGGTTTAAACTTTTTCTCTTGGCTGGAAGAGCCATCCATGCTTTTGTTAATGCTACACTCGATTACTGCAATGTGCCTTCAGTGGGGTGCACCTTCAAAACCATTTGGAATCCTTAGCTAGTGTTTAATGAAATCCCTAATGGCATGAGTTTCATGTGGCTTCAGATTTTATTGTGAACATTTCTCCCAATTATATCTATAAAAAACCCTACCTTACAGTGGTATTATAGATTACTTGAGGGGATTGTTCATGACCAAGGTTAAAAGGAACAGTTGAAAAAAAGAAAAAAGTATCTGTATTAATTTAAAAACACTGGGAGATCAATGCTGAGCACTTTTGAAAATCTGACGTATTGTGTACACATGACTGGTAATCAGAACAACAAAGGTGGGACTTGAGAACAGAGAAAAACTTAGGCCCAATTTAGGAAAGAATTTAAGCATATGTTTAATTTTAAGCATGTGGGACTGAAATATGTGCTAAGTGCTGTTCTGAATAAGGATTTTTTTTTTGAATTCGGGTCTTAGAGCTGAAGATCAGGAGATGTAATAAATAAACTAATTACAAGGCCATAAATTCTTTACATAGTTGCAGAGAGTAGAATGGGGAAGGGAGGGGAGAACAGGTGGTCTATCCACTCTGACACAATGCTTTTTGCAGGAGTATGGGTCTGACACAACACTTAATGAAGTAAACTGGAGTTCTTCCATTGCCTTCCATGAGTACTGGATCAGGCCCTATATCACTAACATATGCCAATTACTGCCTCTTCCTAACCTATAATCACTGCATTAATATACTACAACCACTGCTTAGTAGTCCATTTTACTGCTAAAATACCGTTAAGTGTGTGTTTCTAGAAACTAAACTAAACTTTTTATTTCTTAGCTTCAGGCTATTGCTTGTTCTACCATCTTTAGAAAATGAATAATTCTCTTCTTTCATTTATACAGCTTTTTATAATCCTGTAGTCTCCTTGAGTCTTTTCTAGACTATATTGATTTAGCTCCCTTGGTCTCCACTTGTGCCTGATTTGTTAATGTTTCTAGAATTTTTGTTCCCTTTCTTTGTATTTTCTTCAGGTTTTTCTCGGGTCTTTTTAAACAGTAGACATCAGAAATGAACACAATATTCCAGGTGTGACTGCACTTGGACTATATAGTGTGTCATTATTACCTAATTTGACATGTGGTCCCTTACATACATTCAAGTACTGCATTGGCATTTTTTGCAAAGGCATCACATACTGAAGTTCGTATATAGTTTACTATCTGCCCTATATCTTTCTCATACTCAGTGCACTCCTTATCGTCATCTAGCCCCCATCTTGTAGCTGTGCAATTTCTTCTGAGGTATATGACTTTACATTCATATTGAATTTCACCTTGTTGAATTAAATCGGGACCACTTTGTCCATCACTCTGAAATGCAACAACCTCTGAAAGGAAGGAGACAGCCTTTAAATAGTACAGAGCAATATTATCGGACAGTTCAGGCCAAGTAGAGAAGACTGTCTTATCCATCTATCGCTAAGGCGGCCTAAATGACTTTGCCTTGAGGAGGTACGCATGACAGAGCCAATATATTTCAATGGAGTTTTCAGTCTGCTCTTTTAAAGCTACCATGCCAAAGCATCTTTTTTAAGCAGTTTATTGTTACATAGACTACGGAAGAATGTGAAATTCAGCTGTCACTCCTTCCCTTCCAAAAAGTTACATGAGATTTTTAAAGATCACAAGTGGTCAGGATCTTTGCTTTACATTTTATATGAAACATGGTACCCGCTGCAATCCAGTGAAATTTAACACTATGCAGGGGCATTAGATTAGTACTGACTAAGAAAACAGGACAATCCTGAAATAGTTGAATTACCAGCATCACTTGTTACAACACAGATATTTTCCTTAGTGGTTTTTTGGCAGGTCCAAACCTGCTTAGTTTATGAGATCTCAGAAACTCAAGAGCTAAATTGGTATGGTGTTATGTTTTCCTAGACCCAAACAGAAAACTACTGTTTTGAAACAAAATTATTTTTCTTTTAAAGAAAACAAGAAAAAATAAAAATAAAATGTCCATGAGCTCACAAAGGGTTTATCTCCTCTGACAGTCTGTACTAACTGGAGCTGTGCAAATAACCAATTTTTTTGGTTTGGTTGCTGAACCAAAAAATAAAAAAGGTTTTGCATCAACTCAAAACAACCAATTTTCAGCCAAGCAAAAAAATACAATATAAATTCATTTCAGGTCAAATGAAATGTTGCATTTTGTTTAAGATTTTTACCTTTAAAAATAATAAAATTAAAATATAATTCAAAATGAAAAGTGATTTCAAATAAAAAAGCTGAAACATTTCATTTTAAAAGTGTCGAATGAAACATTTTGTTATTTTCTGAAGAAGAAAAAAACAAACATTGATCAAAACAATTAGACAAATTTTATTCAAATTAACAAAATATTTCAGTTGCTCTGAATTAGCATTTTTGGGTGAAAAAATTTTGCTCCAAAAATGTCACACAGCTCTGGTACAAAGGTCTGAGAACAAAATGATGGCTGAGAGACAGGGTATGAACAATGAACTGAGTGGAAGCATGAATTGGTTGCTCCTGATTACTTGCTTAATGCAAGGAAGGTTATTTATTTGTTTCCTACACTAAATACACTAGAAAGCAAATGCGAAATTAAAATCCTATGAATACTGCTGACATAAAAGTATTAACCCACTACAATGCAAATCTAGGGAGCTCGCTTCATTCAGGCTATAATGTGGATTGACAGGCAACACATCACTCTTGACAGGATTTAGGTGCAATCTTTTTTTTTCCAGTCATTATTATTGAATGTCATTCAATATATTGATCAAACTACTAAATTAAAAGATCAACTAATGATCTGTATCTCAATTTTATGTCAACCTTAATCTACCTTTTTAGCCACCAGCCTATTTTCCTTTTTAGGAAAGGTTTCAGAGTAACAGCCGTGTTAGTCTGTATTCGCAAAAAGAAAAGGAGTACTTGTGGCACCTTAGAGACTAACCAATTTATTTAAGCATGAGCTTTCGTGAGCTACAGCTCACTTCATCGGATGCATACCGTAGAAACTGCAGCAGATATTATATACACACAGAGATCATGAAACATTGTGAAGAGAGTTGTCACTTTGGATGGGCTATTACCAGCAGGAGAGTGAGTTTGTGTGTAGGGAGGTGGAGGGTGAGAAAACCTGGATTTGTGCTGGAAATGGCCCAACTTGATGATCACTTTAGATAAGCTATTACCAGCAGGACAGTGGGGTGGGAGGAGGTATTGTTTCATGATCTCTGTGTGTATATAATATCTGCTGCAGTTTCCACGGTATGCATCCGATGAAGTGAGCTGTAGCTCACGAAAACTCATGCTCAAATAAATTGGTTAGTCTCTAAGGTGCCACAAGTACTCCTTTTCTTTTTAGGAAAGTATACCAAGGAAGGTTAAACGGTGGCGGTTAGTAACAACAATTTCCAGAGCATTCATTGATCTTGTTGATGGTCTTGCCACTTTTCATTTGCTTCTCTTCTTAGCCAGTCCAGTACACAACAAAAACTGAAGCCAATTTCTCAGGTCTGCGTATTGCTAAAAATAAATTATTCTGATGAAAAGGATAAAAAGGAGACACCAGGTTTCATCCTGCAAGAACTCTATGTGCATAACTCCCACTGACTTTGTTGAAATTCCCAGAATCACGTCCTATAAGTTGAAAACTTATCACAAGAACAAAAATCAAAACTTTGAACAAAAACTTTATCATAATCAAAGTATAAAACACATGAATAATGACAACACAAATGACTGCCTCTTCGAACAGCTAATTTTGGAGACCACAAAAGGAACAGCTGCTCTTAACTCAGTCCTAACTAACATATAGGAGTTAGTACAGGAAATAACTTCACTTGCACCACAAAGTAATGTAGTCCAGAATATTACCGATTTAACTCATAATTAAACTGGAGAATTCACCACCACAAATTAATACGGAAAAAAAGACCATGACAGGATTTTGAAAAGGATTAGAAGATTACAATACATGGATAAAATGAATGTCTGAAATTAGAATAAAAATTGCTAAGGGATATAACTTCATGATTCAGACTATAAGACAACACCTGGCAGTACCCAGGATTTAGGAAGAAACTCCTCCTATAGTTGTATCATTATAAAATAGGCTTCTTCCTTAGCATCTAATATTAGCCACAGATGGAGACAGGATACAAGACTAAATGGACAATGATCTGATTTGTTACCACAATTCTTATGTTTTTATGTAATATATAGGGCTGTCAAGTGATTAAAAAATTAATCACGATTAATCACACAATTAATCATGTGAATAATCGTGCTGTTAAATAATAATAAAATATCATGTATTTAAATAGTTTGGGGTAATTTCTACATTTTCAAATATATCGATTTCAATTACAACACAGAATACAAAGTGTACAGTGCTCACTTTATATTTATTTTTTTATTACAAATATTTGTGTAATGCGACAGACCTTGGTTGTCGGTGGGATTGAACCTGCGACCTCTGGAGCTTCGTGCATGAGCCTTTACTACATGAGCTAAAAGCCAACTGGCTATTAGTTAAGGCTATAGGGCAGACTCATAATCAATCAACCAATCTCTTTCTCCCCTTCCTCCCCACTCACAGTGCCACTAAATGGGACAGAACACCATACCCAGAAGGTGTATGGGCTACAGTTGCACTGTAAAAAATGAAAGAAATAGTATTTTTCAATTCACCTCATACAAGTACTGTAGTGCAATCTCTATCATGAAAGCTGAATTTACAAGTGTAGAATTATGTAAAAAAAATAACTGCATTCAAAAATAAAACAGTGTAAAACTTTAGAGCCTACAAGTCCACTCAGTCCTACTTCTTGTTCAGCCAATTGCTGAGACAAACAAGTTTGTTTACATTTGCCAGCTTCTTGTTTACGTCACCTGAAAGTGAGAACAGGTGTTCTCATGACCCTATTGTAGCTGGCGTCGCAACATATATACATGCCAGATGCACTAAAGATTCATATGTTCCTTTATGCTTCAACCACCATTCCCGGGGATGAGCATCCATGCTGATGATGGGTTCTGCTCGATAACAATCCCACCAGCGGAAAGGTTGATTTTCTTTTTTGGTGGTTCGGGTTCTGTAGTTTCCACATTGGCTGTTGCTCTTTTAAGACTTCTGAAAGCATGCTCCACACTTCGTCCCTCTCAGAATTTGGAGGGCACTTCAGATTCTTAAAACTTGGGTTGAGTGAAATAGCTATCTTAAGAAATCTCACATTGGTACCTTCTTTGTGATTTGTCAAATCTGCAGTGAAAGTGTTCTTAAAACAAACAAAATGTGCTGGGTCACCATACGAAACTATAACATGAAATATATGGCAGAATGTGGGGAAAACAGAGTAGGAGACATACAATTCTCCCAAAGAAGTTCAATCACAAATTTAATTAATGCATTATTTTTTAATGAGCATCAACAGCATGGAAGCATGTCCTCTGGAATGGTGGCCAAAGCATGAAGGAGCATACGAATGATTAGCATAACTGGCATGTAAATACCTTGCAATGCCAGCTACAAAACTGCCAGGCGAATGCTTGTTCTCACTTTCAGGTGACATTGTAAATAAGAAGCAGGCAGCATTATCTCCCATAAATGTAAACAAACTTGTTTCTCTTAGCGATTGGCTGAACAAGAAGTAGGACTGAATGGACTTGTAGGCTCTAAAGTTTTACATTGTTTTGTTTTTGAGTGCAGTTATGTAAAAAAAAATCTACATTTGTAATTTGCACTTACATGATAAAGAGAGTGCACTACAGTACTTGTATGAGATTAACTGAAAAATACTATTTCTTTTGTTTGCTATTTTTACAGTGCAAATAGTTGTAATAAAAAGTGAAATAAACTGAGCACTGTAAACGTTGTATATTGTGTTGTAACTGAAATCAATATATTTAATAATGTAGAAAAACATCCAAAAATTTTAAATAAATTTCAATTGGTATTCTATTGTTTAATAGTGCGATTAAAACTGAGATTAATTGCAATTACTTTTTAATGGCATTTAATTTTTTGAGTTAATTGCATGAGTTAACTGAGATTAATTGACAGCCCTAGTAATATAAAATATGTTCTTAAAAAAATAAATTCTGCCTTCAAATGTGTATTTCGGTCTCCCTTCTGAGGGCAGAATTTGGCCCTGAATATATTTAAGATTAATTTCTAACATAAAAATAACAGAACCATTATTAGACACTAAGCAATTTTACTACAGCAGTACCAGCATTGTTCCTTGTTACACAATGTCATAAATATAAAGGGAAGGGTAAACCCCTTTGAAATCCCTCCTGGCCAGGGGAAAGCTCCTCTCACCTGTAAAGGGTTAAGAAGCTAAAGGTAACCTCGCTGGCACCTGACCAAAATGACCAATGAGGAGACAAGACACTTTCAAAAGCTGGGAGGAGGGAGAGAAACAAAGGGTCTGTGTGTCAGTCTGTAGTCTTCTTTGTCGGGGATAGACCAGGAATGGAGTCTTAGAACTTTTAGTAAGTAATCTAGCTAGGTATGTGTTAGATTATGATTTCTTTAAATGGCTGAGAAAAGAATTGTGCTGAATAGAATAACTATTTCTGTCTGTGTATCTTTTTTGTAACTTAAGGTTTTGCCTAGAGGGGTTCTCTATGTTTTTGAATCTAATTACCCTGTAAGATATCTACCATCCTGATTTTACAGGGGGGATTTCTTTATTTCTATTTACTTCTATTTTTATTAAAAGTCTTCTTGTAAGAAAACTGAATGCTTTTTCATTGTTCTCAGATCCAAGGGTTTGGGTTGGTGGTCACCTATGCAAATTGGTGAGGCTTTTTATCCAACATTTCCCAGGAAAGGGGGGGTGCAAGTGTTGGGAGGATTGTTCATTGTTCTTAAGATCCAAGGGTCTGGGTCTGTAGTCACCTAGGCAAATTGGTGAGGCTTTTTACCAAACCTTGTCCAGGAAGTGGGGTGCAAGGTTTTGGGAAGTATTTTGGGGGGAAGGACGCGTCCAAACAGCTCTTCCCCAGTAACCAGTATTAGTCTGGTGGTGGTAGCGGCCAGTCCAAGGGTGGAATATTTTGTACCGTGGGGAAGGTTTGACCTAAGCAGGTAAAGATAAGCTTAGGAGGTTTTTCATGCAGGTCCCCACATCTGTACCCTAGAGTTCAGAGTGGGGGAGGAACCTTGACACACAAGATGATAAGATATAGTGTTCAAAACCATGATTTCTAGTGATAAATATCTCAATCAGGTCATATTTGACAAAAAATTAGCCAGATCAGGATAAGCGTTGTTCACCTCTTTTTGCAATAATTGTTTTTAAAAAAGCAAGGTGAAAAAAAAATTAATGGATTTATGCAGTTAGGGTGAAAGTGAAGAATGCCAGCACAAGGTCTATGTAGAATGCTCCATTAAAAGCCTCAACATAGGGCTTAGGTGAGACTTAAGTGGTGCATAGACCTCTGCAACGGTGAATTTCACCTATAAGCCTGATTCTAATTTCCTTGCACACACAAAACTCCCAGGAGGTCCAATTGTGAAATCCTTCCCCAGTCAAATCTCTCATTCTTTGCTATAAACCAGGCCCACTGATTTCCTGGTACTTAAATAATATTTGGGGTGGGGGAAATTGATTCTTAGCTGGTGTACATTGTCAGCTCCATTGACTTCACTAGAGCTTTGGCAATTTACGAACAGCTGAGGATCTTCCCTTGGCTATTCAAGGAGTTCAGTCTCAGATCATTTCCAGTACATTAATGAAAGCTACGTACATACATTTCCCATGCACTTATGAGGGACCGTACCCGTAAAAGATTTGCTCCTAAATGAAAATAGTGAGGGGGAGAAGGGAATTTGAACATTATTTCACATATTTTTTAATTAAAGGAGAGTAAACTTTGAAGAGGTGCAGAGATATTTAACTAGTTGCTAAGCTTACAGAGCAACTATTTTTCATTGCTTTTTTTTGTTCACAATTGCTCACTTGAAAGGAACTTAACACAGTCAGGATGGTCTCATTGCCATGTTCGTGGAAGTCTACAGGGAAAACTACACAATGTCGAATTGAAATGGAAATGCAACTCAATGGGGCAAGAACACTGCAATGTATAAATAATAAGATCGTAGAACAGTGAGAAGTATTTTGGCATGATGCAATATCAAAACTAAATTAAATTATATCAATAAGTAAATAAAGAACATTTTGTGGTGTAAAAAACAAATCATGTTAATGCTAACCAAACAAAACTGCCTTATAATTCCAAAATGTAAAAGAAACTATAACAAGGCAAGTCTGTGAAGACAAAATCATATTATCACTGGTTAAAAAACAGAGGAAATTAAACACAATAAAATACAAAATACCACTCTTCCTTGCAGTGTTACAATATGAGCAACATATCACCATGTAAAAGTTCCTAGTTCAGTGGTCCCCAAACTCTGGGGTGTGTCCACTAGGGGGACGCATAGGAATGTCCAGGGGGCCCCCGGGGCCTGGGACAGCCCCCACCAGGGGGCAGGGAGGGAATGCCACCCATCCTTGCTCTGTCCCCCCTCAACTCCGGCTCAGCCCCCAGCTGCAGCTGTGGCAAAGGCCCTGCTCCTGGCCGCTCTCGGCCTCTCAAGCTCACTCCCAGCCCAGGGGGCACAGGCACATTCTATTTCTGGTAAGCGGGGGCATGAGAGGAAAAGTTTAGGGACCACTGTCCTAGTTCAATATGTGAGGACACTCCTTAACCTCTGGCCAGCAGGAGATGAAAATACAGTCACAGAAGCCATTACTCGTTTCCACATGATCCCTTGCTTCAAGGAATGTGTTTTCTATGTTCTCTGACATGAAAAACTTTATATGCTCACTGCAAGGAGTTTTCTACATGAAGTCACATGAACCTTGCACTTTAGTTAATTTTATGCCCCTTTTACATATTTTTTTTCAATTTTGTAAAAAGCTTTATTTACAGGGTGCATTTTTAGATATACAATTCATCATATCTTGTAAGAAAAAAATTGTGCAACTCTTAAGATTTGTAAAAGAGGGCCTCTCTTATTCAGATCTCATAAACTGTGTGGAATAGAGCTTTCCAATATGGTGATGATAGCATTTTTAACTTTGTTGTGCAATATAGTCAAGAATTATATGATCACACACTGTTTCTCAAATAGCTATGTGATGTTAAATTGCACTTTTTCTATATAGTTTGATTCACATACCTAGCATCTTGTAATATTGTATACTACTTTGTTCAAGCTAAATACAATCTATTAAATCTCAATTTTGGGCCAGATTTTCAAAAGAGCTCAGCTCCTTTTTATGCACCTAAGTGAAACAGCCAGATTTTCATAAATACTCAGCACCCAGCAGTTCCCACTAAGAATATGAAGGATCTCAAAGCGTATTATCAATATTAATTAATCCATTTTATGGATACTGAGGAAAGAGCAGGTAAGTGTATTACCAAAAGCAATTTGGTGACAGAGCAAGAAAAAAGGACCCCGAACTCCTGATTCTCCACTCGTGTATAGAACCATCAGACAATGTTTCCTCTCTAGCCCTTGCTCGAACACAGAACTAATATATTCTAACATTCAGTATTGTTGCTGAAATAATTGCTTTGAACAGAATCTTTGCTTGCTTAATTTTTTTATTTCCTAAGTAGTGTGAAAAGCATGATCAAGCTCTCACATATAATTTAAGTATATTTTTCCCCAATGTCAAATAACTAAAAACCAAAACCTTTTTATTTTAGAGTACTTGCAAATTTAAATTGTAGATTTTGCTTCAGGGCCTGGAAACTGTTACAAATTCAAATTAAACTTTAATTAAATTATTTAAATAGGAGTTTTTAAAGGGTATTGCATGCATAGTTTACAATTGTAACAATTATATAACAAGTGTGAAGTGATCAAGTGTCCTGACTTTAATAGTAACCACCACATTAAGTAGATTTCCAATTACATTATGGGTTCCAGACAGAAAACCACAATTAGTGAGCATTTGACTTAGAGTCTTTCAAATTTATTGAACTGTGGGAAGCCCTACTTGCAATATGCAAAATGCTGGGCTTATAATGAATGAAGAGAGGGAACTCGATAGCCTGGGGGATTAATATGGAGTATTTCATGTCTAGGTTAGTAATTCAACTCCAGCCCAAATCAATAACTAACAATAACAACAACAACAAAAATGAGGAGTACTTGTGGCACCTTAGAGACTAACAAATTTATTTGAGCATAAGCTTTTGTGGGCTAAAACCCACTTCATCAGATGCATGCAGTGCAAAATACTGTAGGAAGATATATATACACAGAGAACATGAAAAAATGGGTATTGCCATACCAACTGTAACAAGACCAATTAATTAAGCTGGTTTATTATCAGCAGGAGAAAAAAGAACCTTTTGTAGTGATAATCAGGATGGCCCATTTCAAACAGTTGACAAGAAGGTGTGAGTAACAGTAGGGGGGAAAATTAGCACGGGGAAATAGTTTTTACTTTGTGTAATGACCCATCCGCTCCCAGTCTTTATTCAAGCCTAATTTAATGGTGTCCAGTTTGCAAATTACTTCCAATTCTGAAGTTTCTCATTGGAGTCTGTTTTTGAAGTTTTTTGTTGGAGAATTGTGACTTTTAGGTCTGAAATTGAGTGACCAGGGAGGTTGAACTGTTCTCCAACTGAATTTTGAACGTTATAATTCTTGATGTCTGATTTGTGTCCATTTATTCTTTTGCGTAGAGATTGTCCGGTTTGGCCAATGTACTTGGCAGAGGGGCTGTCATAAATATAAAGGGAAGGGTAAACACCTTTAAAATCCCTCCTGGCCAGAGGAAAAACCCTTTCACCTGTAAAGGGTTATGAAGCTAGGATAACCTCGCTGGCACCTGACCAAAATGACCGATGAGGAGACAAGGTACTTTCAAAAGCTGGGGGGAGGGAGAAACAAAGCCTCTCTCTCTGTCTCTGTGATGCTTTTGCTGGGGACAGAACAGGAATGGAGTCTTAGAACTTAGTAAGTAATCTAGCTAGATATGCATTAGATTCTGATTTCTTTAAATAGCTGAGAGAATAAGCTGTGCTGAATGGAATGGATATTCCTGTTTTTGTGTCTTTTTGTAACTTAAGGTCTTGCCTAGAGGGATTCTCTATGTTTTGAATCTAATTACCCTGTAAGGTATTTATCTGACTTATGAGGAGATGCTGAGGGAACTGGGATTGTTTAGTCTGCGGAAGAGAAGAATGAGGGGGGATTTGATAGCTGCTTTCAACTACCTGAAAGGGGGTTCCAAAGAGGATGGATCTAGACTGTTCTCAGTGGTAGCTGATGACAGAACAAGGAGTAATGGTCTCAAGTTGCAGTGGGGGAGGTTTAGATTGGATTTTAGGAAAAACTTTTTCACTAGGAGGCTGGTGAAACACTGGAATGCGTTACCTAGGGAGGTGGTGGAATCTCCTTCCTTAGATATTTTTAACGTCAGGCTTGATAAAGCCCTGGCTGGGATGATTTTGTTGGGGATTGGTCCTGCTTTGAGCAGAGGGTTGGACTAGATGACCTCCTGAGGTCCCTTCCAACCCTGATATTCTATGATTCTATGATTTACCATCCTGATTTTACAGAGGTGATTCTTTTTACTCTTTTTTATTAAAATTCTTCTTTTAAGAAACTGAATGCTTTTTCATTGTTCTTAAGATCCAAGGGTTTGGGTCTGTGGTCACCTATGCAAATTGGTGAGGATTTTTATCAAACCTTCCCCAGGTGTAAGATTTGGGAGGATTTTGGGGGGAAAGACGTTTCCAAACAGACTCGTTCCCAGTAACTGGTGTTAGACGTTTGGTGGTGGCAGCGAAAGTCCAAGAGTAAAAGGGAAAATAGTTTGTACCTTGGTGAAGTTTGAACCTAAGCTGGTAAAAGTAAGCTCAGGAGGTTTTCATGCAGGTCCTCACATCTGTACCCTAGAGTTCAGAGTGGGGAAGGAACCTTGACAGGGGCATTGTTGGCACATGATGGTATATATCACATTGGTAGATGTGCAGGTGAACGAGCCTCTTATGGTGTGGCTAATGGTGATTAGGTCCTATGATGGTGTCCCTTGAATAGATATGTGGACACAGTTGGCAACAGGCTTTCTTGCGAGGATAGGTTCCTGGGTTAGTGTTTTGTTGTGCAGTGTGTGGTTGCTGGTCGGTATTTGCTTCAGGTTGGGGGGCTGTCTGCAAGTGAGGACTGGCCTGTCTCCCAAGATCTGTGAGCGTGAAGGATCGTCCTTCAGGATAGGTTGTAGATCCTTGATGATGCGCTGGAGAGGTTTAAGTTGGGGGCTGAAGGTGACGGCTAGTGGAATTCTGTTACGTTCTTTGTTGGGCCTGTCCTGTAGTAGGTGACTTCTGGGTATTCTTCTGGCTTTGTCAATCTGTCTCTTCACTTCCCGCATGGCCCCACAGTATGCCAACATTTTTATGGCTGACTTAGAACAATGATTCCTTAGCTCTTGTCCCCTAATGCCCCTACTCTATTTATACTACCTTGATGACATCTTCAACATCTGTATCCATGGAAAAGAAGCCCTTGAGGAATTCCACCATGATTTCAACAATTTCCATCCCACTATCAACCTCAGCCTGGACCAGTCCACACAAGAGATCCACTTCCTGGACACTACAGTGCTAATAGGCGATGGCCACCCTATACCGGAAACCTACTGACCACTATACTTACCTACATGCCTACAGCTTTCATTCAGACCCCATCACATGATCCATTGTCTACAGCCAAGCTCTAAGATACAACCGCATTTGCTCCAATCCCTCAGACAGAGACAAACACCTACAAGAACTCTATCAGGCATTCTTAAAACTACAATACCCACCTGCTGAAGTGAACCCATCCTTGCCACAAAGCCTGTTGCCAACTCTGTCCACATATCTATTCAAGGGACACCATCATAGGACCTAATAACATCAGCCACACCATAAGAATTTGCTCACTACAGTTTAGGGGGAGGGACAGTTCAGTTATTTAAGCGTTGGCCTGCTAAAGCCAGGGTTGTGAGTTCAATCCTTGAGGGGGCCATTTAGGGATCAAGGGCAAAAATTGGGGATTGGTCCTGCTTTGAGCAAGGGGTTGAACTAGATGACCTCCTGAAGTCCCTTCCATGTATTTTTCTAATTTTGTTAAAGAAAAGGTCAGTTTAAGAAGACTTGGGAGATATATCTGAACTTAAATGTGTTGTGTATTTATTTGTTTTGGTTCTGCATTTTCCTTTCCTTTATTTGTTAATATTTATAAAAGATGAAAACACAGTCGTCTCAAAAATATTTTTAAATTATAAAAATTTGCTTGATACTTATAAAGTGTTTTGAAGATATCTGGAGGAGAGACATATTTGTGACTCCCGAAGTTGTCAACTCCTATTCTGTTTGAGGAAAGGGAAGAGATAAAAAGTGGAAAGTAACATAGATATGCCTATAAATATATCTAAGTGTCATTGGGTAAAATGCATAGGCTAGTTCTCAGATTGCCAGCTTTGGTGGGCCTTTGTAGTTAGAGCTGAGCTGAATATTCTGCTGCTGTGTATTTAGCGCACAACAAATAGCACAGCACTGTCTTATTTTCTCTCTCGCACTATAAAGGGATTTTTTCAGTTCATGCATAATTCAAAATTTGCCACAATGATACCACAATGACAGAACATCTCTTTAACACAAAAAGAAAAGAAGAAAAATAAAATTGTGTTGTCCTTGATTTAAAACTAAGTCACGTTGGACACAGATTTTATTCTCATTGCATTACCACATCATAAGCTTCACAGACAGCAAACTCACATATTCTTAACAGAAGTAAGACAATAAAAAATACTATATATATTTTTTAAAACTTCTATCAACTGTCTAAGTATATTAGCTACAATTTTCATTTCAATTCAACTCCATTTACTGCAGTCAGATGTCTGAACTTGTTCAAAAAAAGTACAAAAGAGAAATAATATATAAACTGTACTTATTAAGAGGAAATGCTTCTTTTTGGAAATCCAAGAGCATAAATAGGAGGACGTTTCGAATTTTCTGAAGTGAACCTACAATATCTGGACTCAACAAAGAGAAATAATATTTTAGAGCTATCAACTGTACTAATACCAGTGTAATGTTTACTGAACCCCAAGTTAAGAAGAGAGTATTTCTTCTTTCTTAGTAGCCACATACTTCCTCAATTGTCTAATTATTAACTACCAAGCTAAATGAAACTACTTTATGCCTACATTAGATTAACAACTAAACTGTTTGAGGAAAGGTGGGAGAAATGGGATTACATTATTTTGAAAAAAATTATAGAGATAATTTTTAGGAAAAATAATGAGCCAAATCCTCAGCTGGTGTTAATCGCCATACAGTCCACTGACTAAAACAGAGCTCTGGTGAGTTAAACCATCTGAGGATGAGGCCCAAATGCATGCCTGCTGCAACTCATAAACCCTGCAGAAAAGGGCCTAGGGGTTACAGTGGACGAGAAGCTGGATATGAGTCAACAGTGTGCCCTTCTTGCCAAGAAGGCCAATGGCATTTTGGGATGTATAAGTAGGAGCATTGCCAGCAGATTGAGGGACGTGATCGTTCCCCTCTATTCGACATTGGTGAGGCCTCATCTGGAGTACTGTGTCCACTTTTGGGCCCCACACTACAAGAAAGATGTGGAAAAATTGGAAAACGTCCAGCGGAGGGCAACAAAAATGATTAGGGGACTGGAACACATGACTTATGAGGAGAGGCTGAGGGAACTGGGATTGTTTAGTCTGTGGAAGAGAAGAATGAGGGCAGATTTGATAGCTGCTTTCAACTACCTGAAAAGGGGTTCCAAAGAGGATGGATCTAGACTGTTCTCAGTGGTAGAAGATGACAGAACGAGGAGTAATGGTCTCAAGTTGCAGTGGGGGAGGTTTAGATTGGATATTAGGAAAAACTTTTTCACTAGGAGGGTGGTGAAGCACTGGAATGCGTTACCTAGGGAGGTGGTGGAATCTCCTTCCTTTGAGGTTTTTAAGGTCAGGCTTGAGAAAGCCCTGGCCGGGATGATTTAGTTGGGGATTGGTCCTGCTTTGAGCAGGGGGTTGGACTAGATGACCTCCTGAGGTCCCTTCCAACCCTGATATTTTATGATTCTATGATAAACTGTCTCAGCTCTGTGGTATTTATTCCCTTTTGTATGTGTCACTATCTCTTTTAATACTTGTATAAGAAAATAATTTGTGCTGCCAACAATTTTGTTAACCTTTTTTTAAAAAACTATATTTATAATCATAATTAATGGAAGACACACAAAAAGAAAGATAATTGCCTTAGCCACTCCTATGACTCACTGAGATAAAGGGCATGTACTGGTGTTCTGTAAACAGGTTTTGACATGCTCCTCTGACACAATCTCATGAGCACAAGCAAGTATCATGCTCCTCTGACACAATTTCCGAGCACAAGCAAGTATCAGCCACACAGCACAACCATATTTGTATCAGTGGATTCTGGGAAAAATCTCATCAGATATTGTATACTATCTTAACTTTGGTGCCAGGACGGAGGACATGAGTGTTTTTCACATGCTGTAATGTGCTTCTGAATGTCCACCTGCACAGAGAACTGTAGGCTGATTCAGTTACACATACATGATTAGGTGGTCCTTCTAAACAGAAGAACTGTGCTTGAACCTGGATGCAGCTGACAAATATGTCACAGTCCTGCTCATACAGTCAAAACCTGCACAACTGGATGGTTGGGAGTAGAGCTAGCCAGGAATTTTCAGACTGAATATTGAGTTTCTGCAAAATTTTAACTTTTCCACTAGAAAATCTCAATTTTTCTGAAATTTTTTGATTTCCTGTCAGGAAAATAATAAAATATTTTGTTTTGGGTTAATTTGACCCAATACTTTGTTTTGGACTAATTTGACAGAATATTTTGTTTTGCTGAACTCACCCAAAATGTTTTGACTCAGTGCAGTAACACATTAAACTACATTTTCTTATCAGTACATTGCCTTATGGGAGCTGTAGTTCAGGCCCCCAATTCTCTTCTACAGGCTGAGCTCCCTGGAGCTCTACATTTCTCATAATGCAATGTGATTTCTCTCTGATCATGCAATGGGTGATGCATCAGGGGAATCACATGACTCTGGCTGCATCATGAGAGATGTAGTCCCATCAGAGAGCGCTGCCCATGGGGAGAAGCGGAGCACAAGGTTCTTGAACTAACTTCCAAGAGGCAACACACCATAATGGGAAAATACAATGTATACTGAACTGACTCAAATCAAGCATTTTGGGTCAGTCCAATAAATCAAAATGAAACATTTTTACTTTGGGAATCTCAAACTGATTTTAATGGCTAACTCCACAGCAATGATTTCAAAATATAAACCAGTGCTGGTTGCCAAACTAAGGGGAAAAAACCCAGACATTCTTACTATATTAGAGAAAAACAGTAATTGTCACCTATCGTGTCTTCCTCTTGAATGAACTGCTCTTTTTTTAAAAAGAGCAGTTTCTCCTCAGTTGAAAGGAATTGAAGAATGTGATGCAAATATTGTGTGTGACAGCAATATTAAGAATAGCGTCAGTGGCAATCTAAATAGTGTATTCGACATTGAAAAACAGGTACATCTTGAATACTGCAAAATGTACAATATGTTTCTAGGTCTTGCAAAATGTGTTTGAGGAAGAACTGAAACAAACTGAAAGTGTATTAGGTCTAAAGGAAAGCCCACTTGCACCTCTTCATTACTGAAGTCCTAAAATCTGAACATTTTTATCAGATGTGTGGAACATTTGCTTTTCATGTAGATACGTTCAAGTTATTTGCTATACTGCAATAAAATAGTAAGCCATATGAAGTGTGAAATCAATCTTGTTATACTGACAAACAGTAGGCTAGTTGCCAATGTGGGAAAATCAACAATATTTCCAAACAACAACAAGAGCCCATTGTCTCGTCCTTCTCTTCTATTGACATATTGTTACAAAATCAAGACCAAAACAGCTGGCAAATTGA
Source organism: Eretmochelys imbricata (assembly GCF_965152235.1). Classification (NCBI taxonomy): domain Eukaryota; kingdom Metazoa; phylum Chordata; order Testudines; family Cheloniidae; genus Eretmochelys; species Eretmochelys imbricata. Next base: position 122,821,236 of record NC_135574.1, read on the forward strand.
CAGCAACTAAAACTGTGCAGCTAGTGTTATCACCTTGCCTATATAATTTCATTACATTGGTCAGTAAACATTCAGAAAACAGTAAACAATCCTGGAAGTATTGATCCACTACAGTGAAAACACGTTTAACGTCTATTTAGTTTACCATATGACTTTTTCCTAATAGTGCTAAGTATTATTTAATGGTAATGCAGAATTTAAATTGTTGTTTTACGGGCTACATTACTTGGGTGTGCGTGTCTTAAACTGTGCGATAGGAAACCTTTCTATTAGTTAAGATCAGCCAGGAATGAACTATACACCAGTTTAATATCTACAGCTATTTAATAACTTATATAACATTTTTCATACACAAGAATAATAATCTGTTTTATCTACAGTACATAGCATGCTCAATCACCCACAACTAAATCACTTGTAGGGGAAGAATGTAACAATTATTCTGCACCATCAACATTACACAGGCAAAGAGCCCAACTGAGCCATTAGTGCAGTTCAGAGTAAGGAGCAGAGGATGAGTTCCATTGCACTAGGGGTAGCTCTGGGAGGAATTATGCTTTCTTAGCGGACCGGTAAGGGAGTAAGTTACTTCACCTCTTTTCAGGATACAACTTATTCCTGCTCTGGTGCCTGGATGGCTTCGCCACTGGATGACAGGAGGAGAGGGAATACGGTACTTGGATCAGTCACTTCAATCAAGGTACAAGGTATTGGACAGTTATTCAGCCTTTAGAGGAAATGACTGTCATAGATTGCACAAATGATTGTCCCATAAGCATTCAGTGGCAAAGCAAGAAGTAGGCCCTTATGTTTTCATTTTTAACTGATCTGCAGAGAAGGAAGGGGATGTGGAAAATGATTGTTATATGACTGCCGCTCCCTATTATGAGTATTTCAATAGTCTACCATGTGTAGCAGACAAAAGTAAGGTGCAACCTTAATGACATTTCCAGTTACCGTCCAGGAGTTTTCAAATGAGTAAGTGCAAGCATTTTGCAAAACATATTAACTGTGCAACAAGTGCTTCATTAATGCACCTACTACAAGCGTGATAATGTGGGAAAGGGGGCAAGGAGACTTTGCCCACCTGATATCTCATGTGCAGGAGCTTGGCACAATGGGAAACCTTGTGCGCGCAGAGGGAAGCACATGCTACACCCAATTGTGCTCCCTGGGGCTTCCCACAGATACTGTGCCTCAGGCATAAAGCCTTTTAAGAGTTCTTGTTTTGGGGGGGATGGTCTCCAGCACCTCCAAAGCACAGCTGTGGTTTAAAGCACCACTTTTGCCTTATGTTAGCATCATTGTTTGTCAGTGATTTCTAAAATGTTCCAGGCATTCCATCTCAAAAGGATCACTCTCTCTCATTCCACTATACATTAAGCAACTGGGGTGCAGTCTCTGCCGATGGATCAACAGTAGCACATAAACAGCTGTGAATATCTGGCACTCAGGTATTTCATCTGTATTTTCCAGCAAGACACATTTTTAGATCATTGCCTATACTGGTCCCACTGTTCTTATTTTCCACCAACTGCTTCACTCCACTATAGCTCAGTTATCACAATGTTTCATCCTTCTCAACATTACTAAGAAGGACATAGATTTAATTTTGTTATCACACAAATCAACATGTTGTCAGACTGAAATAGGTGTGGGAGTGTAACATTCTGAAATGAAACAAAGTTGAAGGAAAGAGAACTTCAGTAGGTGTCTTCAGAAGTGTACTAACATTTCCTCTTAATGAACACTAACATTCAAGATACTTATCATAAAGCCTTTAAGAACTGACATTCATGCTTAGAAACTCTAATGTAATTTCTATTGATTCTACCAATAAAAATATTGATGAAATCCAAGGTTCACATGACTAATTAAATCAATAGGAACAGCAATGTTAATCCAGGCTAGCATCAGTCTGAAAACCCAATATTATCACGCAAGCCAAGACATTTATTAAACAGGTAATAAAAAGCTTTCTTGCAAGCATTACTCCTATCTAATCTGAACCACAATGGTGTTTCATTTCAGTAGTTTTGTTTTTGTTCTGGGTTATACTTTTTTCTTAAAACAGTGGAAGGGACACCAACAAAATCTATCCCTCAAAACTATTTTCAGTATCTCTCATCCTTAAAGTAATTATCAGTCTCTACAGACCACATTATATCATGCATGCCAAGGTATGTTTTGATTTGGTGATGTTTGCACAGAGGCTAAAGCAAGATTGGTAAAATCTGGGCACTTCTATACTACAATAGTCACCACTGAAAAATCAATATTTGCCAACAGTTGTCAAACATGGTAAATGACACACCATGAGTTCTTCCCTCTATTCATAGAAAATAACTGCCTATTTCACATGCCACTGTGTGATAACTGATGGTAAATATTGAATTTTTAATTGTGATCACTGTGATTATGAAAACTGATGAAGGAGCAGTCTGTATTTGTAACTGTAATGATCCCTAAACTATAGATCTGACTTGTCCTCCAAGTTAAGCTCTGCTACGCGTTAGAGCTAAGCAATGGCAAAATGATTCAGAAAAATTAAGAAAGGTGTGAACCTCAACAAAAATCTCAAATATAGCCAAAATTCTCAGTTTTCTCAAATTAACTACAGCCAAACCATCTCAGGTAGTGGTTTTGTCACATTTCACAAATTATGCAGAAGGTGGTCTGGTCAGCAATTGGCTGGAAGACCTTCAAGGACAGTCTGGATGCTACAGGAAGGGGTGATGATAACACAGCATGTGGCACTTTTCCCCTTGAATCAGTATCGAACGAATGTTCCTACAATGAATGGTGCTTGAAGGGATGTTGCTGCTGGAGGTACCTGATATTCGGAGAAGGTAGGAAAATTAGATTCTGAACACTTAAAAAAATTAGAGACCTAATGACACTATAAAAATATAATTGTGAGCTCTGTTGTCCTGACCACATTCCCATGACTACTTCTGGCTACTTAAAATTTCCCGAACACTTTCACTTGAATTAGTTATTCTTTACATTGTGACTTGAACTATTGAACAGACTGCCACATTGCCTTCTTCTTCTCCTGATAGCAACTAGCAAAAGACTCAGAAACTAACAGCAAAACAAATTTTAAGTACATCAGAAACAGGGAGTCAGCCAAACAATCAATGGGGCCGCTGGGTGATTGAGGTGCTAACGGAGTGCTGAAGGGAGTCAAGGCCATTGCAGAGAAGCTAAATAAATTATTTACTATAGAGGATGTGACGAAGATTCCCACACCAGAGTCAGTCTTTTTAGGTGACAAGCCTGAGGAGCTGTTCCAGATTGAGGTGTCAATAGAGGAGGTTTGGGCAGCACAGCATGGGAGGAGGTGACCAGCCCCCTGTGGAGAAAGAAGTGGTTTGGGAGTATTTAGAAAAGCTGGAAGAGCACAAGTCCATGGGGCTGGATGCGCTGCATCCCAGAGTACTAATGGAGTTGGCGGATGTGATTGCAGAGCCATTGGCCATTATCTTTGAAAACTCATGGTGATCAGGAGAGGTCCCGGACGACTGGAAAGAGGCTAATGTAGTGCCCATCTTTAAAAAAGGGAAGAAGGAGGACCCGGGGAACTACAGGCCATTCAGCCTCACCTCAGTCCCTGGAAAAATCATGAAGCAGGTACTCAAGGAATCAATTCTGAAGCACTTAGAGGAGAGGAAAGTGATCAGGAACAGTCAGCATGGATTCACCAAGGGCAAGTCATGCCTGATTAATCTAATTGCCTTCTATTATGAGATAACTGGCTCTGCGGATGAGGGGAAAGCAGTGGACGTGTTATTCCTTGACGTTAGCAAAGCTTTTGATACGGTCTCCCACAGTATTCTTGCGAGCAAGTTAAAGAAGTATGGGCTAGATGAATGGACTATAAGATGGGTAGAAAGCTGGCTAGATTGCCGGGCTCAACAGGAAGTGATCAATGGCTCCATTTCTAGTTGGCAACCAGTATCAAGTGGAGTGCGCCAAGGGTCGGGCCTGGGGCTGGTTTTGTTCAATATATTCATTAATGATCTGGAGGATGGCGTGGATTGCACTCTCAGCAAGTCTGCAGATGACACTAAACTGGGAGGAGAAGTAGATACACTGGAGGGTAGGGATAGGATACAGAGGGACCTAGACAAATCAGAGGATTGGGCCAAAAGAAATCTGATGAGGTTCAACAAGGACAAGTGCAGAGTCCTGCACTTAGGATAGAAGAATCCCATGCACGGCTACAGACTAGGGACCGAATGGCTAGGCAGCAGTTCTGCAGAAAAGGACCTAGGGGTTACAGTGGACGAGAAGCTGGATATAAGACAACAGTGTGCCCTTGTTGACAAGAAGGCCAATGGCATTTTGGGATGTATAAGTAGGGGCATTGCCAGCAGATCGAGGGACGTGATCGTTCCCCTCTATTCGACATTGGTGTGGCCTCATCTGGAGTAATGTGCCAGTTTTGGGCTCCACACTACAAGAAGGATGTGGAATAATTGGAAAACGGATAAAATTGGAAACCTCCAGCGGAGGGCAACAAAAATGATTAGGGGACTGAAACACATGACTTATGAGGAGAGGCTGAGGGAACTGGGATTGTTTAGTCTGTGGAAGAGAAGAATGAGGGCAGATTTGATAGCTGCTTTCAACTACCTGAAAGGGCGTTCCAAAGAGGATGGATCTAGACTGTTCTCAGTGGTAGAAGAGGACAGGACAAGGAGTAATGGTCTCAAGTTGCAGTGGGGGAGATTTAGGTTGGATATTAGGAAAAACTTTTTCACTAGGAGGGTGGTGAAGCACTGGAATGCGTTACCTAGGGAGGTGGTGGAATCTCCTTCCTTCGAGGTTTTTAAGGTTAGGCTTGACAATGCCCTGGCTGGGATGATTTAGTTGGGGATTGGTCCTGCTTTGAGCAGGGGGTTGGACTAGATGACCTCCTGAGGTGCCTTTCAACCCTGATATTCTATGATTCTATGAAATTGATAAATTAAACAGTAACAAATCACCAGGACCAGATGATATTCACCCAATACTCCTGGAGGAACTCAAATATGAAACTGTAGAACTACTACAGAACTGTAGGCTGCTGTTGTTTGTAGCCTATCATTTAAATCAGCTTCTGTATCAGATGACTGGAGGATAGCTAATGTGATGTTAATTTTTAAAATAGGCTCCAGAGGCGATCCTGGCAATTACAGGCCAGTAAGCCTAACTTCAGTAGCAGGCAAACTGGTTGAAACTACAATAAAGAACAGAATTTTCAGACACATAGACGAAAACAGTATGTTGGGCAAGAGTTAACACAGCCTTTGTAAAGGGAAATCATATCTCACTACTATATTAGAATTCTCTGAGGGTGTCAACAAGCATGTGGACACAGGTAATCAGTTGATATAGTGTACTTGGAGTTGCAGAAAGCTTTTGAAAGGGTCCCACACCAAAGGTTCCTAAGCAAAGTAGACTGTCATGAGATAAGATGGAAGATTCTCTCATGGACCACTAACTAGCCAAAGACAGGAAACAAATGGTAGGAAAAAATGGCCAGTTTTCACAGTGGAGAGAGGTAAATAGCAGGGTCCCGCAAGGTAATGTACTGGGTCCAGTACTGTTCAACATCTTCATAAATTATCTGGAAAAAGAGGTAAATAGTGAGGAGGCAAAGTTTGCAGATGACATAAAATTACACACGGTCGTTAAATTCAGTGCTGACTGCAAAGAGTTACAAAAGGATTTCACAAAACTAGGTGACTGGGCAACAAAATGGCAGATGAAATTCAATGTTGATAAATGCAAAGCAATGCATATTGGAAAACATAATCCCAACTATACAAACAAAATGATGGGGTCTAAATTAGCTGTTACCACTCAAGAAAGAGATCTTGGAGTTATCATGGATAGCTCTCTGAAAACATCCACCCAATCTGCAGAAGCGGTCAAAAAAGTTAATGTTAGGAATCATTAGGAAAGGGATAGATAATAAGACAGTAAATATAATGACACAATATGAATTCATGATACACCCATACCTTGAATACTGCAGGAAGTTCTGGTCGTCCCATCTCAAAAAAGATGTATTAGAAATGGAAAGGTGCAGAGAAGGGAAAAAAATTATTAAGGGTATGGAACAGGTTCCGTATGAGGAGAGATTAAAAAGACTGTTCAGCTTGGAAAAGAGATGACTAAGGGGGGATATGACAGAGAGCTATAAAATCATGAATTGTGCAGAAAAAGTGAATAAGGAAGTGTTATTTACTCCTTCACAAAACACATGAACCAGGGTCACCCAATGAAATTAATAGACAGCAGCTTTAAAACAAACAAAAGAAAATACTTCTTCACACAGTGCACAGTCAACCTGCGGGACTTGTTGCTGGGGGATATTGTGAAGGCCAAAACTACACCTTGGTTCAAAACAGAATTAGTTAAATTCATGGAAGGTAGGTCCCTCAATGATGTTAGACAAAATGGTTAGGAATGCAACCCCATGCTGTTGGTGTACCAAAGCCTCTGACTGCCAGATACAGGGACTGGACCATAGAGGATGGATCACTTCATGATTGCCCTGTTCCCTTTGAAACATTTGGCATTGACCACTCTTGGAGGACAGGATACTGGGCTAGATGGATCACTGGTCTGATCCAGTATCGCCCCAGTATGGACCCTTTCATTTGGTATCTATTTCCCCTCTGCCAAGGCTAACTCTGGTTTTAATAGGGATCAGTCCATTCATCTCCCCTCACTTTGTTCCTCTGTTCTCTCCCATGGAGTCCCTCTGACATGCCATATATCTAGACTAAAACATTAAAAATCCTATTTGCATGGAACCCATGGTTTTCACAAATTGGACTTCCAGGTTTGTGCTGCTCAAAGTTCAGAAAAGGGCAGGAAGAGGCCTTCTGTTAAGTCATAGCAAGTTGACTGTGTACCTCCATTAAACAAGTCAACATAACAGAAATGCACTCAGAGTATATTTCTATACTTGAAGAAGAGCTCTGTATAAGTTCAAAAGTTTGTTTCGCTTGCCAACACAAGTTGGTTCAATAAAATATATTACCTCACGGTGGCATGGTGCTGGTTGAGAAGCCCTTAATCAGCTCTTGCCACTCCAACCCCAATCAAGGGGAATGGATTGGGGCTGGGTGAACAGCCCTCTGCCTGCCTGGTAACTGGCTTCACCTGCCAGTCTTATTAACCCAGAGCTGTAAAGGCTGGGAGGAAGCCAGGGAAAAGGGGGAAGAGGGAAAGAGAAATGTCAGGCACAGAAGGAAGTGGGAGCCTCCTAGTCTGTTGCTGGCCAGGCCTGTTGTAGGCAAAGTAGCTGTGAAGCCTGTATATAGTTGTGAACTGGTGGTGGGAAACATTTTGAGAATAAAGAGCATGGGTGTTGCACCAGACTGAAGTGTCCCTGACTGATTGAAGAGGAAGGCCCAGGGGCTGAATACCCAGGGATGCAGGGTGAACCATGTGACACTCACCCACCTTGTCTCTCTAACGTAACAAAAAAGCATCATTATCCTCTGTATGTAAAGTCTTATTCCCTTAGTGACATGGCCACTCTGAGGTCTTGTCTACTCTGGGAGAGGCACGAAGGATTTGTGTAGCTACACATCACAGTAAAAAGCAGACTGCATCCACAGTGAAGAGTGTAGCTACATGTGGCAGTGAAAACTCTGGCAGAGGAGAGGCAGCAGGGCACTACACTGCTAAAATAGCAGTGTAGATGTGGGAGGAACAGCTTGGGCTTGTAGAGAGCCATGTAGGGTACATACCCTAAGGTTCTGGTGTGTCTTTACTCTACTTGCCGAAGCAGTGCCTCACTGTCTATACTGCTATTTAAATCCATGCTACAGGGGACATGCATTGTATGTACTCTACACACTGCTGTAAGTGTAGGCATAGCCTTACTAACTGGCCGCATACCCCATGTACATTCACTAGTCTGTTGTGAGTGGATCTGATCACTGGGCCCCACATGCTTCCAAGTCAACTTAGTGTGAGCAGAGTCTAGTCAGTATTACTAGCTCTTGATCTCTACTGCACACTTGCATATTCAGACCTCTTTTATGACACCCTTCTCTGGGACATGGGGTGCTATTGCTCAGTCACCCTAGACACCCAAATCAAAGCCTGAGACTTCCCAAACCCCACCCCCTTCCCTGTCCATTCCACATGCTCTTCCAGCGTTCCACCTCAGCTGTGGGCACTCTGGGCTTCTAGTGTAGCCTCTTTAGGCACAACGGCAGGAAAGCAAGAAACACAGCCTTAGCAAACGAATTATTTAACCACAGAAACTTTACTCTTAAAGCACTCTAGAATCTCAGATCTTTGAAAATAACAGAAGCCCCGTTACGCATCCTTCCCTAGTTTGACCTCACCCGATCTGTGAGACCAAGGGCTTGTCAGTGGTTCAAGCTGAACAAAGTCTCTTGCCCTCTTTCTCCTGCAAGTCCTTGCCTGTGGTGATGGTCAACTCCCTCACCCTGGCCCATACTAAGCAGAAGCCCAGGAGGGTACTGTATAAACAAAACTCAAATTTCTGGAGTCAAGGCTGGGTCTAAGAACATGCAGGTGTCACCACGTATGTAACTCATGAGTGGCTGGGAAAGCATTCATGTATTTAGCTGGGAGTGAATTTGCATGCTGAAGGCTGTGTGTGAGCAGGCCAGGTGTGGTACAACAGCAGTGTAAAAGGCACCCCAGGCTAGAGCGTTAAGAAAACACCGCTGTTCAACAGTCTAGATTGTACCCTAGGAAATCTCACAGGCTCCTTTGCAGAAAAGTTACTTTTCAACCAAGATCCATAATCTCCCTAATTAAGATATGCTGATAAAATGCTAGACAGAGTGGAGACCTTTAACGCCTTGCAGCTACAACTTCAAGGATAGGATAAGCCTTTCTTTCTTTGACATGATCAACAAAATTTAAAAAATCACACTTTTCCTGTGTTTAGTGTGCATGGGTTTTTTTTTAAGGAAAGGGGATAGAGAAGTAAAACTATGTTCATTTTTTACTCAAACAAATTGCTAAACACTGCTTTAAATGCATTCCAACTCCAAACACTCATGTATCTTCTCCCAGGCACCTTTTGTAATTCTTATTTGTTGCACAGCATTTACAGAATAAAAAGCCTTCCAAGTTGAACAGCTGGGTCTACATCCATAGTTTCACCCTCTCCCCTCCCCTCTGCGCCCTACATGACCAGGCTAGCATGAAGACTTCTGAAGTACAGAATATCAATTGGAAGCGTACTATGGATTGCTTGCACAGCAAGTTAAATTATTGTATACGGTATATATTTAATTTCCCACATATAACAATAAACATGATTGATTCTTCAATTTCAGAGCATCATTTTGGTAATTAAGAAAATAAACACTCTTTCCATAAATAGCTAACTTGTTTTTTCCAAGGAAATTTCTGTAGTGCAGTAGCTCATGTGTGACAGACAAATAACTATCCCTCTTCCTGTAGGCCCCTTTTTTTTCTTCTTTTTTTTAGAACCTGCCATTCATTTTCACACCTGATCGTATAAACCCCAGGACGTGGTTGTTGTGAAGAGGATTATCTTTCAGATCGATGCTGAAATTGATTCCAAACTGCACTATTTATCAGCCTGCAGCTAAAGCAACAGGAGTCAGGAAATATTTCCTCTCTTTCAAATCCCATTCTTATTCTACTGCTGGAAGGAACATTATAGTACAGCCTATATTAATACACAGTTTTCTGTTCTTTGTCCATGTGGAGAATCAAAGTCAAATAGTCAGTGCAGCTAGTTACATTATCACATTTTTTGAAAGACAGACAGAATGATGCTTGCCAGAGAATAACTAACCTTTGTGCTGTTGCCAAGTAATTACTTAAACCTTAGATAGATAGACTCATTATGACTAATAAGGCTTCTGAATGCCTCCTATATATTTTCAAATAAAAAGTACCACGTCTTCAGCCTAATTTGACATAATGATCTGGAAAACATACCTATAGTCTCTTTTTAAAATTAAGTTTAAGGATGAATTTCATGCACCTGAAAATTGAAAGTTGATTGGACTGACTACATCCAGGCCTGCTATGAACAGATACAGTAAATTAAATCAACAGAATTTCATCAATCTATCTAGGTATTTGTAATGGGTCTGTCACTATCACATCTGAACATCAAACCAATTCAACCCTAATCTATCCATGGGCCTATTCTTATCACTGACTGACAAACTCTGTGGCGGACAGAGTCCAATGCCTGGTAAAAGTCAATGGGAGTCTGTCCATTGACTCCAACAGGCACTGCATTAGGCCTTTTTTCACAAGAGAATATGTTGAGACCATTAGCTAATTTTCACCTTTCACCTAAATGGTATTTGAATACAGGTCTCCAGTAGAGAAAAGCTGGTAAACTTTAACCAGCTATAGCACACAAACTCCAATATAACTTAAAATTTACAACATAACATAATTTACCAACAAATATTTATATACATTGCAGAGAAATTTAAATAACATCAATTACATAGTCTAAATGGCAACGTTAAGAAAAACAGCCAGTTTGGAAGAAGCATTGGTTTCTTTTCATTTCAGCTTATCATAATAAGAAACACTGCATTGTTTTTAATCAGGATGACTAAAACTGAACTCTAAAGGTTTATTAGCTATGTGGGGCCACTGATGACAACATCGGAATTTTATTCATTTCACAAAAGCTTTATTAAAATTATTTTTTTCTGTGTTATAATCAATTGAATACCTGTGAAGCATTAAAATTAAATAAGAAAGCCTACATTTTCAAAAGTTACTAGTGATTTCTGGTGTCTGAACATTTGGGTGTACCAAGTGCTTGGTACCTGCTGAGAATCAAGCCCTTTTAAGGCATGTTCAGCTGGATAGTCAGATATTGATGCACCCCAAACCACGTTTATCCATTGAGGCTGCAATGTTTACCATTTACATAGCAGTTTTCCTCTTTGGAATGCTTTACAAACATCAGATAATTAATCCTCACAACATTTCGCTAGCTAAGTAGCTAATATCCCCATTTCACAAGTGGAGTGAATGAGGAAGAAAGTTTAAGTGATTTATTGAAGACTACAAAGGTAATCAGCATCAGACACAATTTTAAATCTTAGGAGTTCCTGGGGTCCTATGCTCAGGTCCAAATACTGTTTCTCTCTCACAATTCATGCACATAACAAAACTTTCACAACAATATTTTTGTAGTGTCACCTTTACAATGTCTTTACTTGGAATACTTAACTCGAATGACAAAATAAATATTAGACAATGGTAAACTGAAAACTTTCCTTTGGAGTGCTTTCTGAGTTTTTTTCTTTTTTGACTTTTTGAATTTCAGAGTCCTAGGCTTTTTAAAATAGTCAATTTCATGGTTTCATGAAATGTTTACATCTGAAATTTCACAGCGTTGTAACCGTGCGGGTCCTGACCCGAAACAGGGTTGTGGGGGGTTGTGAGATTGTCAGGCTTACTTCTGTGCTGCTGCCTTCTGAGCTGGGTGGCTGGAGAGCAGCCAGCGGTTGCTGGCCACCACCAGCAGCAACGCAGAAATGAGGGTCACAGGGTATAGGAAGGTCATCACTTTGGGGAGGGAGGCAGGGCCGGCCTCACAGGTGAGCGACCATCCAGGATCCCATGGTCGGGGCACCGTGGTCCTCCCTGCAGCCAGACCAAGGTCTCTTTAACCCCCAAAGGCTGGGCCCGGAGCCGGGGAGGGGCTGGGCTGGGAGCGCCCCAGCCAGGGGTTCCTACCATGGGTGAGGCTCCAGCTGCTAGTCCCAGCAGGGCTGGAGAGTGATGGGACTTCCTCTTCCCCTGCATGGGCTGCTCCTGGGGCTGGGTCAGATTCACCTGTGGGAACCTCCTCTGTCTACAGGAAGCTCCGGCTGGGGCTAGCAGTTGGAGCCCAGAGCATGGTATGAGTCCTCATTGCTGACAACAGTCAGATTTCATGAGGGAGCTCAGATTTCATGGTCTGTGACATGTTTTTCATGGCCGTGAATTTGGTAGGGCCCTACAGATAAACCATGCTAATGTCAAATAGCAGTGCAAACACCCCCCTCAAAAAACAATCTGAAAAAAAAAATCAACATTATCTCCCTGTATTAAAGGTTCTCAAGATAAATCATGTCACTTTCTGTTTTGCATTTTTTAGGTTGGTTTGTTTGTTTGTTTTGGGGAGTTGTTAATTTATGGTCTGACTGTCTTTTATTATATTAGCATAAATTTATTCTCACAACAAAACTAAGAGACACCCTTAAAAACTATCTGAGAGATGGTAAATCAAGTAGCATGTTAAATCTCAGACTTTTGCACTTGAATTTAAAACAGTCTTATAAGACATGGTTTCAAAAATGTGCCACTACTGGAATAACATGACAAATGCTGTTCACAATTGTGATCTGTTGGCAGAGGTTAGTAAGGTGGCTTACATAGTCCTTGCCCACACTGCATGGTCTTATAAAATGCTTTAATTGAAGCACTTCCACAAAAATATACATTTATTGAATACATCAGTTCACTGATACTACTAAAATAATCTTAGTGTCTGCAGGGACACAAATTTAAGCTTTTTATAATCCTTTATTGACACTAGTAACAAACTTGGGGGAAAGGGAAACCATCTTATATAGCAAACTGCTCTGAATTATTAACCAATCAAATAACTTGATGGGTGAAGCATGAAAAGAATGTCATTGTAAGCCACAGAGAGTCCAATGAGTTGTTTTCCACTACCATTGTAGAAGGAGATTTTTTTTCTTATTATTTTTAATCTATCTTAATCAAAAATTCAAAACAAAGTATGTAAAAAGCCTGATAAAAATCAGGCTGTCAGATACAATATTAACAAAGACTTCAGATGTCTCATTTTCCATTTCAGTTTCCCATGTTCTGTTTCTGTATGAGACAAGAGCAAGGAGGCTCCCCCATTGTTCATGAGACACCACTCTAACAGAAAGAGATACTGTCTGCAGAACATATCAATATTTAGAGCAGCAAAGCACTCGGCAGGACAGTGGATTACAAATTTTAATGATCTGTGTCTAATGCACGAGTGCTAATTCTAAACATGATCAATACAGACAAGAATTCCCGTCAACACACACAGAGTTTTATTTTATTTTAAATTACATTTATATTATTTTATTTTTACTTTTTCACTGAGAATTGACAAAATCAAGGTTTTCACTGTTGATGGAACTATGCTTACATCAACAGAAGCAATGTCATTTCTAAAAGGTTTTTGATTTTTAATAGCACTTACACCTATTTGATAGTTAGACTTGACTTTACAACATGTAACTAATGGAAACAACTACAATGAGTCTTTTTATATAAATATATTTGTTTGAAAAGTCATACTGAATTGTTACCATTTCATTTCTGTGATAATGCTTTGAAAGCACTTAACAACTACTCCATAAAACCACTAAAAATGCACTCTCATGTGTGTTAGAAAAAAACAAAACAATAATTTTGTTCAGTTATATTTGCTTGGGAAATTGCATTTTAACTATCCTAGTGCATCTTGAGAATAACTGTAAAGAACGATTGCAAAAAAGCCCTGATTAATGGTGGGATATTAGATAAAACTGAGTTTTCTTTTATAAAGTATGTTCTTAGTAAAGAAACCTCTTGGGAAATTATTTCATTGACTTTTACAATTATGACTAATGCACTAGCCTTTTATTTTGGGCATAATATACTACTGTTGGCCACTTTTCAACACAGAGGCAATTGCTTTCCACAACAATTCTCAACTCATCTCTCTCTCTCTCTAATACAGATGTAGAAAGACAGAACTCAGATAACTGTTATCTTATAGCTATACATCACTGGTTTCTTATGAAATCACACTAACCAGGTGATCTGAATTGTTTGTCAAATTACTGGAAATTCAAGAATGTCACTAATGCTTTGTAGCATGGCTTTTCAGAGCTTTATAGCCTTACATTACAGTTTTTAAATTACTTCAAAGGGTTTTGAAGGGGTATAACTGAGGGCTAAAATTGACTATATTTATACATATAAAATGGTTGTAAATATCAATTTTATGTTATATTTTTGTGCATATTAACATATGGAGGCAGCAAGATCTAGTAAATAGGGCACTGTACTACAGTCAGGAGACTTGGTTGTTTCTAGCTCTGTCACTGGCTTTTTGTGTGACCTTAGACCAGGGGTTCCCAAACTCGGTTCACGGCTTGTTCAGGGTAAGCCCCTGGTGGGCCGTGAGAGACTTTGTTTACCTGAGCGTCCGCAGGTACAGCTGCTTGCAGCTCCCAGTGGCCGTGGTTTGCCGTTCCTGGCCAATGGGAGCTGCAGGAAACGGTGGCCCAGCCCGTGCTGCTTCCTGCAGCTCCCATTGGCCGGGAATGGCAAACTGTGGCCACTGGGAGCTGCGAGTGGCCGTACCTGCGGACGCTCAGGTAAAAAGCATCTCGCAGCCCACCAGGGGCTTACCCTGAACAAGCCGCGAACCAAGTTTGGGAACCCCTGCTTTAGACCAATCTCTCCATCTCTTTGTGCCCTCTTCATAACCTTTGTCTTCTCTATTTAGACAATAAACTCTTCAGAGCACAGATCATTTTCTACTATGAGTTTGTATAGCACCTAGCAAAATGGGGCACCAATTTCAGTGAGGTCTCTAGGAACTAGTATAACACAAAGAATAAGAATAAGAATTTTCAACTTAAAATTTCTATTTTGACTAGCAGTTCCTATGCAGCCCAATAGTGGACAAGCAGATTTGGGTAATTTTTGAACTTTGGAGGAAGTTTAGCCACCAGCCATATTGCCTGACTTTTGAGGACTGAATTTTATAACAGTAACATTCTTTTAATGATTACTCAGTTGTGTAACTTTTTGTAACTGAAAAACAATTAAATGGTTTGTTTAAAAAATAAGAGAGAATGTCCTTGATAATTAGGAAAGGAAATAAATTATACAAGTATGAGTAACTGAAATCTGGATTTATATTCAAATCAAGCTTTTTATCCTCAACATCAAAGCCCTGCACAACTCTGCCCCTTCTACTGTTCTGCTGTCATTCCATCCCAGCCCTTTCTTCCTCCGTCTATCCTCTTCCACAGTTTCTTCTATACTCCTTCTTTGTGCTGTCCTGCTACACACTTATTTGTGCTTTCTTCCCTGCCACCCCTTATACTTAAAACTCTCTCCCTCTCCTTCAGTGCCAAATAGCCTCCACCTCTTCATATACCACTCCTGAAAAGATTTTCTGTGACAATAACCCTGAGATTCAGTAGATTAAAAAAGGCCAACCAAGATATCTACAAGACTGAACCATCATTCAGTGTATTATATGTAATTCAACTGTACTGTCCGAGTCTAATTTAAATCAAACTTTGAGAAATTACAGTAATGACTTGAATTAAACTCCTTAGAGTAGTGATCATGTCTCCCTGTTTATCTGTAATGTGCCAAGTACAAAAAAAGGGCTCAGAAAATAATTAACAACAGTACTTCTCCTGGGTCTCCTCTTTTTCTGTATGTCAAAGGGTCTAATTCACCCCTGCATTACTCTAATTTTTATTTCTATGTAATTCTTTTGATTTCAAAGCAGTTACACTGGCGTAAAAGTGGAATAACATAGTGGTGAATTAGCCCTAAGATATGTCAGTGGTGGTTCTTTGCTTTATTCCAACGAATTAACAGTCTGTTTGATATGAGAGTGCAAGAGGATCATTATGTCTAAAGGAGATGATTAAAAACAACAGATATGAGGCACTTGCAAAATATGAGCCTGAGCTTCATGAAACAGCAGTAAGGTTTATTACGTTAATTCAATACTTCTTGCTAACTATAAATTTTTCAAACTAGATATGCAATGGCATATACATAAAATAGCTACTTTTTAAGTATCAAGCACAGTTTTCACAAGGTTCTTATTTTGGAAATAATTACTGGTGTTATTCTGACATGATAAGTTATTTTTTCGCATATTGATGTAAATCATGGTATGATGCTACATCCCATAAATGTCTAGAATCTGAAGGGTATACTGTAAAATAGTTTATGCTCATATTTTAATTTATGTCCAAATTGTAATCTAACAGGGACTATCCTCTGGATTTCAAACATATATTTGAAAGCCACAGCGTCTGTACAGTCCTTTGAAAATGTATAGGATAAAGCCAGATTTTCAATAGTATTTAAGCACCTAAAGATGCAGATAGGTGCCTATTGGGATTTTCAAATGTACCTAGGTACCTAACTCCCATTGATTTAATGGATTTGGGCTAGTTCTGCTCCATCCTGATAATTGCCAAACTGACAATTTTTATAATGCCATTCAGAAGAAGAGGTTACTCATCTTGTGCAGTAATTGTGGTTTTTCGAGATGTGTCCCCCTATGGGCGCTCTACTGTAGATGTACCCATGTCCCTGCACCTCAGATCAGAGATTTTAGGTAGCAATGTCTGTTTGGCTCACACATGCGCTCTCCCTGCCACATGCTCTGCCTTCCTTCTCCACCACAGAGCTCACTGGTAAGAACTCTGAAGTAGAGCGGAGGACGGGGATCGTGGCGCACCCATTAGCGACACACATCTCGAAAAATCACAGTTACTCCACAAGGTGAGTAATCCCTTCTTCTTCTTCAAGTGGTGTCCCTATGAGTGCTCCACTGTAGGTGACTCTATAGCAGTACCCCGATGGAGGGGTGGGGCTTCAGAGTCAAGTGTAATAGTGAGGATAATATGGCACTGGATGCTGAGTCATGAGTGATTGGGTAATGTTCAGCGAAAGTATGAGCAGATGCCCAAGTTGCTACCCTGCATATTTCTGTGATGGGGATGTTCTTGAGGAAGGCTACGGAAGTGGAAGGAGATTTCATGGAATGAGTTTGAACTCCGTTTGTGATCCCGAGGAAAAATTTCTGTTGTGAGTGTCTGTTGTAGCGTTTTGTATGCCTGGAACATCGGCTGCTGAGATGCTGATGTGGTGTCAAATTCACCAATTCCAGAATGTCACTGCCTCAGCACAAAGGGAAGGTGATCTCGCTCCTCCCTGGTGATTTATGTAAAACATACATGCTATGCTGTCTGTCATAATCTTTATGTTTGGCTATTCAAGAGAGTTTTTGACTGTCGAGGGCATCAATAGCAGTTTGCTTAATCTGTGTCTGCCTGGTACGTACAATGTTTTGAGCCATCCTTTAAGGCAATGCATGTGGAGTTTGCGTGACTTATTATAAATGTACCTGCCACTCTGTGCTCCAGTAGTTGAAGGCAATTTGTAGCCGAGCTCTGGGGGCTGGCCTGGATTGTCAAGATTAAGTTGGTTTAGGTGTTGCACCTGTGTAACAGGAGAAAGTTTTGGCCTTTACTGAATTTAAGTAGCCCCTATGAATTCTAAATGCTGTACTGGAGTTAGAGTCGACCTTTGAACATTAGTTGTAGTCTCAGATGTAGGAACAGATCCATAGTCTTTTATGTGGCTGTCAAGGTGTCATCAAAGGAACGTGCCTTGAGCCAGTCATCTAAATACCGAAATATCATAAATCCTAGTTTGCGAAGATGTGCTGTCACCACAGAAAGAACCTTTGAGAAGATGATAGGACAAATGGAAGCACCTTTTACTGAGAATGATTTTGACCCAGGGTAAATCTTAGAAATCTCCTGTAGGATGGGTAGATTATGATATGAAAATAAGCATCTTGTAGGTCGAGGGCCGAGAACCAGCCTCCCTGGTACAGAGTTGGGATTACTGCTGCCAAAGTAACCATTTTGAAGTGTTGTATCTTTATAAATCTGTTGAGTGATCTCAGATCACATTGCCGTTCCCTTTTGGTATCAGGAATTATTTAGAATAAAACCCATCCTTCTGTGTTGAATGGGAACTGATTCTATAGCACCTAGGTTTAGGAGATAGTCTGTTTCCTGACATAACAGGTGCTCCTGGGAATGTCCCTGAAGAGGGACAAAAAGGAAGAATGGGTAGGAGAAAGGGAGGTAAAGTGGACTGAATATCCCTTGGAGATGATCTTCAACACCTACTTTCTGTCATTATACATTTCCAGTGTTGCCAGAAAACAGTAAGACGGTTGCCAAAACGATGCCAAGGGTCGGATTGTTGCAGCTAATGCAGTGGGAGTGGTACCTTGGGGCCTCGACCAATGCATCAAAAGTGGTCTTTAGATGTGGATGGCTGTGATGCTGAGGGTTGGGGGGCAGTTGGTTTTCACTTTTATATTTGTTGTCTCTTCTACTGGGGTTCATAATGTCTCTGGGGTGGAGTGCCATCACCAGAGACAGGCTGGGAACTTTGTGCCATCCGGACCTATTGTATCTCCTTTTCTGTGTAGGTGTATAAATTCCCAGGGAACGCAACATGGCTCTACAGTCTTTTAGTGTGTGGAGGGATTCATCTGCTTTTTCTGCAAATAATTTGGATCCTTCGAATGGCAGATCCTCTACAGTAGATTGGACTTCCTTTGAGAGGCTGGAAATGTGAAGCCATGAAGCTCTCCACATGACCACTCCTGTTGAGATGGCATGGGCAGGTGTATCAGCAGCATCTAGAGAGGTTTGCAACTATGTCCTCACAAGAAGCTGAACCTCAGTGATGATGGCATGGAACTATTCTCTTTGATCAGTGACAGATATTCAATAAAGGTATTGAGCTTAAAGTAATTGATATGACTATATTTTGCTGTAAGGGCTTTATAATTAGGAATCCTAAATTGTAGGGTTACTGAGGAGTATGATTTTCTTCCAAATAAAATCCAGTCATTTCCAGTCTTTGTCATAAGGTGTTGATTTAGTGTGGTGCTCTCTACTACATTCATTTACAGTGTCTACAATAAGGGAATTTGGGGATGGATGAGAAAATAAAAAGTCTATGTCCTTAGAGGGAACATAATATTTTTTATCTGCTTTTTTTCATGTGGGAGGCATTATTGCTGGTGTCTGCCAGATTGCTTTTGCTGGGTCTACCAGGGCCTCGTTGACAGGGAGTACAATACGAGCTGATGATGAAGTATGTAAGATATCGAACAGCTTATGTTGTGACTCCTTTGCTTCTTTGCTGAGGGGAATTTGTAGCAAGTCTGCTCCTCTCTTAGTAAGATCTGGAATTGTTTGAAATCTTCTGCCATGGTTGGTGGAGGACTAATAACGGCTTCGCCAGGAGAGAATGAAGAGATGTTCATTGTTGAAGTAATCTCCTTGTCCATTCTTGCTTCCTGTTCCTCAAAAGTCTCCTCTTGAGGATCAGGAGTCAAGATAGGGAAGCTGAGGGAAACTGTCGTCCTCTATCCCGATGGGCAACGCTCGAGGTAGCTGGAGAACTGGCAGGCTGCCCATGGGTCTCAGTATGGCCTCTGAGGTGGTGCAAAGGGCATGAGTGGGGGCACTCAAGGATGGGCCCTACAAACTGGGTGGGCCTTAACTCTCATGGAGATACAGCGGCCCTGAGACTGTTTCCGGTGACTGGTCCCTTGGTATTGTATTGGGGAGCCTTCCACCGAGACTCAGTATATGTCATCCTCATCCTTCTCTTTCTCATCACTCAATAGAAATGGAGCAGTTAAGGACACTGATGGTGACTGTCTTGGTACTGCAGGAATGTTAGGGGACCAAGATGTAGCCGGTACCACAATTGTGTAAGTACTGATTAGGGGCAATTCCAGTGTCTCTGAGACCAGCAAGCTTTGGAGAAACAGAGTTCTTGTGGTACTGTGGTAACAGCTGATACCATTGAGGCAGGCTGTGTGGGAGCAGTTGAAGTAGAAGGAGTCAATGGTTCCAGCAGTCTTCTTCACTCCGACAAATGGCCAATAGATATCAGTCGGGGCTTTTTGGGGGCCAAACTACTCAGTACTGAGGCCCTCATTGACGCCATTGGCGCCACATTCGTGTATTGTTCTCTATCACTCCTTTCTCCTGAAGGTACCAATCTTCCTGAGCCTATGCCCTTACGATCTTTAGGGCTAGTAATGGTACAGGTATCTGAGAAGCCTACAGCCTCATGGGTACCCAGCCTCAGGTCAGTTGGTACTGAGAAGGTCGACCTAGTCAATTCTCTATTCTAGGGACTTGTAGCCCACTTTTTTGAGAGGAATCACCAGATTTCCATTTTGAAGTCACTGGAGTGTTGAGCTGAGGTCATTGATGGGATTGACATCTCAGCCAGTACCAATGTATAGGGTGGGTCCTGGGTCGTAGGCTGGTCCAAGTGAACTTTTCATCGTGAGAAGGCTGAGCTTCAGTTCACGTTTTTTTCTTGCCCTTGATTTTAGTTTCAGTCAAAAAGTGCACTTTTGTGGACTTAGGACACTCCAAGACAGCGAATGCAGTATGAATGTCCATCACTGAATGGGATAGCTTCTCTGCAGACGAGACAGCATTTAAACCCGAGGGATACACTTCACAGGTTTCATTTCCCAAAAGGGAAGAGATGAAGAAGAGCTAACTAAAGACAGGGACATAGCTATTCCAGAAAATAAAATTAAAGAAAAAGATATTTCTTTTATTAAAAGTGAAGGAGATTATTAACCTAATGAAAATTCTATGAACTATACTATTAATTAGGAGCAAAGGTCAAAATTAGGTAAGTAATTGTAAAATCAGACTCTGCTATTGCTCTGTCTCAGGACAAAGGCGGTTGAGAAGGAACTGGGAATGGTTCACCTGGAGCACCCATAGGGACACTACTCAAAGAAGACACTGCTTTCGTTACCTCTGTTCAGAATGACAAGTGCCCAAGAAATTTTCCTCATGAAAATGAGTGATATTCTGCAAGGCCTGGAGAGTGAAAATGTATATGGCTGCCCATCTCGTTTGTGGAAAGTCTAAGGAAGAACATAAGGTTAAATAAATTCTGAAAGTAATTGAGATTGTTCAATGAAAATTAAATAGGGAAACATATATTCTGTTACAAGCCCAACTATTATTCTTATAGCATGAGACTAAAGGGGATGAGAGGAGATCTACAAAATAACAAAACTACAGCTGAACTAACTGCCTAAATATGTCTCAGCCATATGTTCCTTGGTAAGATATAAGTTTTGAGAAAAATCATACTAACCTATCCTCAATACGCCAATCTCTTTATGAATCTTAGTATAGATCTAAGACAAAGGCTTCTGAGGATCTAAAGCGTTTACTGACCACCATATTATGATAGTTCCAGGTTTCCAGGTCTATTGCAGCAGATGCCAGCAGCTATGGTCTTAATGGGATGTTACTCCAGTTACACAGAAATTACTGAAGCATGTTGTCCCAGATAGCTTTTTGAAACGGAGACCATGGGCATAAACAAAATGTTTACTGACCATCTATATCTATAATATGTTGTTATATATTAAATTTTCTTAAAGAATGTTTATACAGAACACATAGGTTTGGATAAAATGTGAAGTTATGTGTACTGTTTCTTTCAATTTGTAGCAGGAAACCAGGCAGAAGACGCTAAGGAAGACTCTAGGCAGAAGTTCTGCACTGGAACAGAATGAGAGACAGTAGTTGTATGCAGAATGTCATTGCAAACCAAAAAACTGTGGGCTTAATCCTCCACTGTGTTGCGCTTTATGTCATTTACACTTTCACAAAGAGGATATACAACACACTATCAAATCATAATAGAAGCATGTTACACCCACTTTGCACAAATGTAAATGAAAACACAAGCTACAAGACAGTAGACAATCAAATCCACAATGTGTGGCATCTTCACATTTTTCATGTAAAGTTATTTAATACTTTCAGACTTTTCCCCTTTTAATTTAGAAGACTAAAAAGTGTGCAAACATCTGCTTAGCACACAATAAGTAGTTATAGTAGAAAGGCTTCAAAGACTTGAAGATAAAGTTTAATGAGATTGTCCATTCAACTGTCAATATCTGAATTAGATATCTGTTCTGTAACTGATTATATATGTTGGATTCCTTAGCAAATAAAAGTGTCTTCAAATAAAAATATTTATTTTATATAGTGTCTTTCATAATAGAGTCCTCTCTAAGGCTCTTCCCTCATCCTGCAATTTCTTGCGGGCGAGAGGCCTGCTGCGCCCCCACACAGAGTCCAGTAGGCCTCCATGAAGTGACAACAGTCCATCCACTCACAAGAAATTACAGGATTGCAGCCTAATTCTTTGCCTTTCCAAATACATAATTGTAGTTTTTGCAAGTTTCAGTGTTTCTCTAGCCATCTTTATTGCCTTTTCTGGACTATTTCAAATTCAGACTCTTTTATTTAACATGAAGTGAGTAAAACTGAACAATGTATTCTGAAGAAAGGCACGCCATTGTTCAATAAGTCTTTATAACACTTTATTATGTTTTATTCCTTTTTTTAATGCATCCAAACATCTTATTTGCTTTTTTAATTGATGCTGTGCACAGGGTATGTGATGAAACTGCTGTTATCAGGCATACTGGGGGAACAACTAGTCTCTTGGTAACTATCTTCTATTAATTCAATATCTCTAGGGTACAAAATATGCTATTTCTCTCTAAATAGAAATATGATAATGCCTCTTATAATGTAACTCCATTTTGACGCACTTACATAAATACTATGTTATACAGTTTCCCTTTGATGCACTTATCAATATAATAGAAGAATTTTTAAAGTGAGCAATAACACTAAAAATATATTATAATGAAGCTTCTACGAAAACACTATTCTAACCCTATAGATCCATATGCATCTTATCAGATCATTGGTTTCTTTATTCCATACATGAGTCTATGCAAAATATTAAACTAAAATAAACTGCTTTATTATGTTAGAATATGCAAAGTTATATGATAAAGGAATGAGTTAAATAGTATGTGGCAAGCAGAATTCTATACAAAGCACTTTCTGACTACATGTTGTAAAACAATTAATACTCCTTGAAACACTGGACATTCTAAAACACAGCAGAGCTAGGGTTTCTCATTATCCTGGATTATTTCTACAATATATTCAGAAAGTATAGAAATCAGTGCTAGATACCAAAATGACAAACACTTTAAATAATACAAGCGCTCAGATACTATGATAATGGAAACAGAGTAAGTACTGATATAGATATATAGTTAATAATAATGAATCAGCCCATGTAGAGAGCTTTTTCAGTCATAGATATCAATGGAAGTTGAGGGCTCATAACATGTTGCAGGAGTGCTCAGCACCTTGCAGAATCAAATGTTATCTAGGCAATATATTGTATGTTATTTTCAATAGCAACATTAAGTGGTAACTTAGTGGCACTAACCCACAAAAGAAAGTCATAAAACATGAGTTAGGTTGTCTTCCAAAATTGAGTTCAATAGGCAAGCTATTAAATTGTCTCTTTTTACAGTTATGTATTTAAGGACATGCCTTTATCTTACAGGACACATTATTGTACCATAAAATTCATATAATTTTTGCAGATATGACCTTAAAAACTGGGGTAC
Source organism: Eretmochelys imbricata (assembly GCF_965152235.1). Lineage (NCBI taxonomy): Eukaryota > Metazoa > Chordata > Testudines > Cheloniidae > Eretmochelys > Eretmochelys imbricata. The sequence goes on from NC_135574.1 coordinate 122,844,631, forward strand.
TCACTATTCTACACAGACACCATGGGCATTCAGATCCAGTAGGTGGCTTTGAAAATCTCAGCCTAAATTGCCAACAGCACAGTTTTAAAGAACAGTGATTTATCCTAGTATCCTGGTCAAATTTTTCTCCCTCCCATTGTTATACACTGTGTACTGTTTGGCTGCTGTCCTCTACCCCAGAGATAGCTGCATTTTAGCTGTGTTTCATGTACATATTGTAGTTTAAGTGTTTGAAAATCTTTTGAAATAAAAGGTGATAAATAAGTGTAAAATATCTAACTATAATTATGATACAGGAAACCAAGATTTGCTCCCATATTATATATGCTCCCCTTGAGCTATGAATCTGAATAGAAGTTTTACTCTGGATGGAATTTGTATTGCAGATTTATAAATCCCTCAGGTTTGTAATAGAAATGCTGACACAAACTTAGCTTGAGCATCACAAAGGCAAGGCTGTGATGTTTCTCAATTTTTAAAATGTATTTATTTATTACCAGAGTCCTAACATATGTTTTGTTCTGTTAAAATTCCCCCAAAAAGTTAATTACTTGTCTATCAAAAAGAGATGTTTTTATGTTTTGTGGATATTATGTTTTTAAAAATACAGAAATAAGAGTGTTGAATATCCAACATTCATACAAAGCAATGCTCTTATAATTTCCTCACAACTATTGAAACACCTATCGGAAATAAATGCCCCAAATCAACCCAACTGTTGGCAGCAGTTTCATCAGGATAAAGACAGACTCCAACTGGATGAGATGCATGTGCTTGTTTTTGCTGTAAGAAGTAAAATATCCCTGCATATGCTTTCCCATGATTAGGGGACAGAAAAAACACAGGTTACCTCATTGTTAAATGTAATAGTGACTGTGTTGGCAAAAGAGTCTCTTTTCTTCTTAAACTTTGTAACTGAACTTGCTTTACATAACATAAAATGGTGTAATTGTTCCTCTAGTACATGATAAAACTTACACACCAAAAAAAGAAATCAAAAGTATTACATCATTCTGTTATGTATATATGTTATACTTAGATGTAAGGATGCCTATTGCATTTATATTATTGAAACATGTTAAACAGTTGTTAAAAGAAAAATAAATCACGTTAAGCTTAATTCATTCACTGTTTCTAAGATGCTGGAATTACTGCTGACTACAGCTGACTATCCTATCTGTGTGAGTTTTAAGAGCCTAAGCCCATTGACTTCAATCACCTTTGGAGCAGGTCCTAAAAGAAATCATATAATTAATGACACAAAAATACATTCTCTATTCCATAGTCTAACACGAACAAGCTCATTAGCAAAGTAAGCACACAATCCTGCATTGCCGTACTCCCCAAAACTCCCAATAGACTTTAATGGGAAATTAGGAATGGGAAATAACTCTCCTAATGTACACATTGAGTAAGAAGGGAGACAAAGTAGATATAGGACTTGTATACATAGGGTGTGAAAAGCACTATTATATGTTCTTGATCTAATTTTCATGTAACTTAAATAAACTTGTGTAATCTCAAAAACAAGACAAATTTTAAGCTAGATCCTCATGGAGCTTTGCTACTTTACAGCTGAGGATCTGTCCCTTAGTTTTTTATAAAGTGATCTCTTTCATCTGGCAGGTTTTTCACTTCTTTCAGCTCTTCATCTCTGATAAAAACATAGTAGCACATTCTTTTGTGCCATGCTCCTTTAAAAGCGAAGGGAAAAGCGCTTTCCTTGTTTTCTTTCCTTATTTAGAGATAATATTTTCTCCAGAAAACAGTGCTGATGTCTTAAAAGCTACATTGATGGATGCTGGTATTAGTAACAGACACATCACAGCATTAGACCTTACAAAACAAGTACTCTAAACTTTTTGACCAAAAATAAGATTTCTTTTTGAATTATAAACTTACAAAAGCTAAGGCATGCTTAAAAGAAATGTAGCACATTAAAATAAAATATGGGTTTTCTTGTTTAAAAGGCTACAGTATATTAATATACACTGATATTTCATCGTGGTTGGAATCTGATAGAAACATGGATGTCTGTCTCCCTAATAGAGCAAGTTAACTGTAAAACACATACTATGTGCTGCCCAGCTCCATTCTGTTAATCTTTTTATTTGCCTTAAATCCCAATTACCAATGCTAATCTTAAACATGTCAAATGCCATAAAAGATACTTACTTAATCTGATATTTTTAAATGTGAAGCACATATTTATGAAAAGTTGGTTAAAGATAATGACAATTTTGAATATTTTTAATAAAAACTATGGGAGGCTGGTATTTTATATAGTTTTAATATTGAATTGCATTATAGATAAAAGCTGGAATAAGTTCTGAGAACAGGCAAGACAAACCTATTTGCTTGCTTTGTTTCAAATGTGGTTCAAGACACAGACATTAGTGAAATAGAGAACACAGATGGTTTGATGGTACCTACACGTGTACACCATGCCATATTTGCAGTAAAACTATAGACAAAAGATACAGAACAATATGTTTTGCATTTCTTGAATTTATATGCTTCATACTATAGACTTTAAAAGCAAATCAGATTCACTGAATTCCAAAAAGCTGAAATATCCTCCAAAGTATTATCATTTTGTTACCGCTTATGTATACCATTATGTCATTAATATGAATGGATAAGATTTATATATATTTTATTATAAAAATTACATCTTGAAAAAGCACTGTTAGGAATATGTAGGAGTAGTATGCATGGTTACAAACCAACTGAGATTTGGCTTCTTCATTCTGGAGTGGGTTAGAGACTGAAACTAAGAATATTGTGGAACTGAATGAAGATGTTAACAAGGGCTATAATTTATTTTCTTGTTGCCTTTATTCTGCTGCAATCAAAATAAATGTGGTGAAGTTAAAAGTTATGGCTGGCTAACTGGAGACATAACACTTACAATCAAGTCTGGGCCTGATGGCAGGTAGTCTGGCTCCAAAAGAAAAGGGAGAAACTGGAGAAACCTAAGCTACTTACTGCTTTTTGGCTCGTTGAAACTATTTTCTTTTTCTATGCAGTTTAATTGCACAAATGTATTTTATATTGTCCTATCTATTTATTGTTCCTGTTCAGTCACTTGCACTCAGTACCTACATTTAGTTAAACTTACACATCACTGTGTTGCATTACAAAATCTCAACGATCTTCATTTACCATCCTTTACTCCCTGTCTCATTGCACAGCAATGAGTTTTCATTAAAGTACATGCCTCTCTATTCTTTATTTCTTCCCTTTCAAAGTCTCAGTTTGGTTTTATTTGCAAAATAAAACAAAACAGCCTTTGAATTTAAAAATAAATTTTTAAAAACCTGATTCCACAGGCTCTGCCTCACTTCCTGGTTGAAGGCAGGGGCTACAGCTGCTGTTCTGGAAACATCATGAGAAGGAACAATCAAAGCATCACCAGGAAGAGAGGCATGTACAGAACGGGACTACACTTGTTGGAAGACAAATGGCCTGTTTCTCCTAATAGGCTTACAGGAGAGGAATAGGAAGAACCCCAAAATCCAGTTGTTGCTGAGGAGTGGGAAGGGTATAGAGTTTAGCCTGAGTGGAGCCAGAAGAGCTGGGGGTCAGCCCCCTGGTTTCTTCAGAAGAGCTGTGCTGAAACTGGCAGACAGGTTTTCCAGCAAAGTGTTACTAATTTTCTATTCCTCGAAATATCTAAGTCTTGGACCACATTCACAGATTCATAGATTCCAAGGCTGGAAGGGACTGTTGTAATCATTTAGTCTGACCTCCTGTACAACACAGGTCATAGAACTTTCCCAAAATAATTCCTACAGCGTATCTTTTAGAAAAACACAATCAAACTGCATGTTGAGTTAGTGGTGCAGACAAATACGCAGTTGAAATCAGGCCTTGGTATATATTATCCCATATTTGCCAACATTCTTTAAAAAACAAAACAATTGTTTCTAATTTGCATAAATAAGGAGCCAACATTCCCCACTCCTGCATTTAATTTTCAAGTCTCTCATCAGTTATACAGTTTCCTCATTCAACCCCAGCATTTAATTTTCTAGCTCCAACCCACAGTGCCCACTCCTGCAGTTAGTTCTCACTTAAACTTCAGATGACCATCGGCTCTGTGAACATCATTAGTGCCTATGCACCAACACTCAAATCTAGCCCCAAGGAGAAGCATATATTTTACGACTCTTTGTATCAAGTCATCAAAAGAATACCATCAACTGAGCAACTTTTCCTCCTTGGTGACTTTAATGCAAGAGTCGGTGCAGACAACAACTCATGGCCAGATTGCCTAGGACATTTTGGCATTGGCAAGATGAATGAAAGCGGCCAACGACTTCTTGAATTCTGAGCCCAAACCCAAATGTACATTACCAATTCATATTTTGCAGGAAAAAATAGCCAAAAAATGTCATGGCAACATTCACAGTCAGGCCACTGGCAACATTTAGACCTTGTTATCATCAGGAGGAAAGACCTACCCTTAGTGCAGAATATTCACACGTTCCACAGTGCTGACTGTGACACTGGCCACTTCTTGATTATTAGCAAAGTGAAGATTACAGCCAAGAAACTACATAGAGCAAAACTTAGGAGCAAGCCCAAAATCAATGCTGTTAACATCAAAAACCAGAGGAAATGTCAAGAATTTGTGAAGGTTTTTGAACTTAGCATGAATGGGAAGACATTACCAGAGAAGGCAGAGGAATTCTGGGAAGATTTAAGAACAATCCATGACACAGCTTTAGCTACATTTAGGGGAAAGAGACCATCAAGAAAGGGCTGGTTTGAAGAAAATGAAGCGGAACTATTACCTCTCATCAACATTAAGAACACAGCCTAAACGGAATACAACAAGAAGACAACAGAGAGCACCAAAGTGAGAATTCAACATGCAAAAACTGAGGTGCAGCAAGCAAGCAGATGCTGTGCAAATCATTACTGGATGAAGCTCTGTGAAGAGATACAGACAGCCTCAGACCGAAGAAATCTCGAAGTCATGTATGATGGCCTGAAGAAAGCTCTAGGCCCCACTGTCAACAAGGTTGCCCCTCTCAAATTGCACAGTGGTGAAATCATTACAGATAAAAGCAAGCAGTTGTCTCATTGGGCTGAACACTATTCAGAGTTATAAGCACAAGAAAGAAACATCACCAGTGAATCACTGGACCAAATACCAACTCTACAGGTCATGCCAAAGCTAGATGTGGAGCCCACTGTAGAAGAGCTAAACAAGGCCACTGATTTGCTATCAAGTGGCAAGGCTCCTGGAAAAGATGGCATCCCAGCAGAAATCCTCAAGTGCAGGAAAAGACAGCCTATTACCGTATCTTCATCAGCTGCTACTTAAATGCTGGAAAGAGGGTGAGGTACCACAAGAGATGCTTATCACAAACATCATCACTTTGTATAAAAATACAGGCGAAAAGGGCAACTGCAACAACTACAGGGGTATCTTGCTACTAAGTGTAGCAGGAAAAGCTTTCACAAAATTCGTCTTAGTGCACCTACAACAGCTGGTGAATTGTGTCTACTCTGAATCACTGTGAGGATTCAGGGCTGGAAGATCAGCTATAGACATGCGACAACTCCAAGAAAAGTGCAGAGAGCAAAACTCTTTTGTACATCACCTTTGTGGACCTAAGCAAAGCATTTGACACCATCAGCAGAGCAGGTCTATTTGCAATATTAGAAAAGATAGGATGCCCAGCAACCCTGTTAAGTCTTATATGTTAATTCCACAACAACATGAGAGCAATTGTCCAGTTTGACAGGTTCACTTCAGACAGCTTTGAGATGAAAAGCGGAGTGAAGCAAGGATATGTTCTTGCCCCTACACTCTTTGGAATCTTCTTCTCAGTACTCTTGAACTGTGCATTTAAGGACATGAAAGATGGAGTATATCTCCACACAAGAGCAGATGGGAAATTATTCAACTGGTCCCGACTTAAGTCAAAGTCCAAAGTCAAAAAGGTGCTAATCAGGGAACTTTTATTCACTGATGATGCTGCCCTCATCACCCACAATGAAGATCTACTAAAAGAACTCATGGACCGCCTTTCAAGTGCCTGTCAGGCATTTGCTCTCACTATCAGCATCAAGAAAATGGTTGTATTAGGACACGGGGTTCCACAAGATCCTTCAATTACCTTAAATGCAAAAGAGTTAGAAGTAGTCCAAAAATTCAGCTACTTAGGTTCTACACCAACCTCTCACTAGATGAAGAACTAAATGTTCGCATTGGAAAGGCTGCAACCACGTTTAGCAGACTAACTAAAAGAATATGGAACAACTGAAAGCTTACCATCAAGACCAAAATGCTAGTGTACCAAGCTTGCGTCCTCAGCACTCTCACGTATGGTGGGGAAACATGGACAACTTATGCTCATCAGGAGAAAAGGTAAAACAGTTTCCACCTACACTGTTTACGCTGCATACTCAACACCAAATAGCAAAATAAAGTCATCAACACAGAGGTTCTTCAAAGTGCAAATTTACTAAGTGTGACAGCCCTGCTCAAATAAAGATGACTGTGCTGGTTGGGCCATCTGAGTAGTTGGAAGACAGAAGCATACCCAAGGATATGCTATATAGGGAGCTACCAGAGGGAACAAGAACAACAGGACATCACAAGCTTCGCTATAAAGACACATGCAAGCTAGATATGAAGGAATTTGGAATTCAGGCTGACCAACGGGAAGTCTTGGCAAGCGATCGTAACAAGTGGCGCCATTGTCTCCATCAGGGTATCAAAGTCCATGACAGAAGCTGGCTCCTACACTGTGAAGGGAAAAAAGCCTGTAGGAAGCAAGCAGCTCCCAACCAAGATACATACATTTGCAATAACTGCCAAAGATCATGCAAATCTCGAATTGGACTATTCAGTCATCTGAGACATTGCAAACCATCTACATCATAGGCTGCAATCCCCACCGTCTCTCGCAGACGAAAGGATGCCAATGTGTGTATACGAGCTGGGTATTACTAGTTTTATAATATCACGTGCAATACTATAAAATTTTACATATATTCATATCCAGTAATTTATTATTATTATAGTCCAAGTCTATATATTGGATATAGAACAAGAAGCCTTAAAATTATTTTTCATTATCATCTATCTAATAAGATACCAGGATTGTCACTCATGGTTAAGAGCTCTTTTTGTTCAATGTCACCAGGATCAATCATCCCTGGGATCTGTGCTCTTTTACCATCCAATTTTTAAGTTCTCAGCCATTTTGACTTTATGAATTACACCCATACCAAGTACAGCTGCAGTATGGCATGTATCTATGCCATACCAAGAGTGCTTCACCATTGTGATATCAGAGTTAACTTGCCCAGTTACCATCCTTACTCTACAGCTAATTTGCAAACCTATTTGTTTCAATTCCTACAGATTTAGAGACAGAATTTCAATGTTTTAATATGTATGAACTGCTTGATTAAAGGGACACCATCAACCTAAAAATTATACTTCTGTATGAAATTTCTTTCAGGTAATACTTAAGATTACTAAAACTGAAAGCGATTAAAGAAACGTTTCTTTTTTTTTTCCATTTTGTTCACTTTGTGCATTTGAAAGCACTCTGGATGTAGCCAGTTTCACTGTTTCTCCTATATAATCAGTTTGCCATTGTTTATGTAAATTTTTCACACAGTGACAAGGGAGATAAAAACATTTTAAACAGAAAAATGTTATTCTAAAACTAATAAATTGGCAGGTGTGGTATTTGAAACTTCTTTGAAATAATTTTTTTAAATTGGATAACTTTCCCAACTTGATATAACTTTCAAGTTGACAATGTTGCTAACACTGTAGAGCAGGGGTTCCCAGACTTGGTTCGCTGCTTATTCAGGGTAAGCACCTGGCGGGCTGCGAGACGTTTTGTTAACCTGAGCGTCTGCAGGTACAGCTGCTCACAGCTCCCAGTGGCCGCGGTTTGCCTTTCCCGGCCAATGGGAGCTGTGGGAAGCGGTGGCCCGGCCCGCACCACTTCCTGCAGCTCCCATTGGCCGGGAATGGAGAACCACGGCCCCTGGAAGCTGCGAGCGGCCATACCTGCAGATGCTCAGGTAAACAAAGTGTCTCATGGCCCACCAGGGGCTTACCCTGAACAAGCCACGAACCAAGTCTGGGAACCCCTGCTATAGAGTTTAAAGTGGGGACAAACTATATAGGTATCTATTAAAATTTATATGAACATCATTCTCCTGTTCCAGGGCAAAGCCCTTTACAAATGTAATCTATAGGCCACTACATACCAAAATTAATATAACTTTACCTTTTGTTTTGGGCAGAACTTCAGGTGATTTACCTCTAATAATAATAAACAGAATGTTTATTATTATTAATTTTCTAATTGCCTATTCTTTGCTGGTGTGTGCTATATACATGCACGAGCAATTACACATAAAAAATGTATGCTGTCACCATTGCAAATTCAAAGCAATGTTTTTATTAACCAAGCACACAGAAATCAGAGAATGTGTCTTAAAGGACCCACAGCATGGAAAAACTCTGCTAGCAGTTAGCATATGAATCAATAAAATTAGAAACAAATTCCGTTCTAGAAAACACACGGTCTTCTCTCATATCGAAGTTTTTTAAAATTATCATCAAAGTAAGGTGATGGATGATGGATTGGATTATCATCAAAGTAAGATGATGTTGTTCTGGTGACCACAACAAACTGCTGTGTAGTAAAGTCCAATACTGTATTAGCCATCTTCAGTTAGTAGAAAGTGTTTTCAACATACAGTCAATGACAACATTAACAAGTGTATTTTAAAAAAGAATACACTTTGATGATGGCAATCTCTCATGTTTGTCCTTAAAATTTTAATATCAAACGAGTTTTCCAACTGTGAATTGTACTGTGTGATTTCATCTAATATTAAGCCTTCCAAAAAGATATGTGGGAAAGGGCAGTCCAGTAACTGAACTCTAATCTGACAAACAAAATTGCCTAAATAAATGAACACTGCATGCTCCCATCTGGAGACCATGAGTAACATTTCTTGACATTTCATATTTTTAGTGATCAACCTTTCAGAAATAGCCTGCTCGTAATTTTCTCACTTTGTACTTTTTTACATTTTCTTTGTTGCCTCAAACCTGTATTCTGCAATATTTTTCTTTTTCTTTCTTTTTTTTGTTATTACCAAATAACAGTTGCTGCCACAATATATTTTTCCCAGTTTTGACCAACAGGACCATCTTCTGGGTAGGAAGGTAGTTCAGGCTGCATGCCTATTCACAACCCTTTGCTTGGCTGCTCAGACTGCCAACAAGCTTAGCAACCAGTCTCAGTTGCAAAGTGTTTTTTGTGACATGGACAAATTTTCACCAGAATCTGTATCTGAGTCAACCAGTCTCATTTCACATCAACTACTAAATAGCCTTTATATGGTAATTTTTGGCCTCCACCAAATTGTGTTGGATTAAAACAAGTGATCAGAGATAAAGAGTTCTATATCCTATTACCAGTCCAGTTATTCAGTTGGTGCACAAATCCCATTCTAATTGCTTATTGATGGTAGGCCATATTCTGAGCTTGTGTCAATCACTGTAGTTTCCCTGAAGTCAATTGAGCTACAGTGATTTACTCCAGGTCAGGATCTGGCCCTGAAAGTCCAGTACTAAAGCATCTAGGACTGCAGGTGGCTAGGGCTAGAGAAAGCTCAGTCCTCCAAAACTATTACCTGAGCCACCCTGCCACACTTCATGCCTAGCTCAGCAGGCAAAATCTCATGTCCAGTGGTGCCAGGGCCAGGAAGAGGGACGGACCGGGTGGGGTATCATGGGGGGAGGGCCCCACCTACACGCTGGATTCCCAGCAGGTAGAACTAGATTCCTGAGTCCTGGCAGGTGGTGCTGGCTCCTCAGGAAGGTTTGGGAAGGTTTGCTGGGATGGGGTGAGAGTTCCAGAGAAAGAGGGATTGGTGGGGGGAAGGGGAGCCCTGGGAGAAATCCTGAGGGGATTGGGGGCGGGGTAGAAGAGGAGTCCTGAAGGAAAGGGGGATCCAGAGGTGATGGGGGTAGAAGAGTCCTCGAGAAGGGGGAGAGCCTGAGGCCCTGCATCTGGCAGCACCAAGGCCAGGAAGGGACAGGGCAGGGCATTGTGGTGAGAGGAACCAGCCTGCACACAGATGCATGCAGCAAGTTATGCTGTATGCAGGCTCCTCTGAATCTGTGAGCAGCAAGAGCCAACAGGCCTGGAGCTGGGAGTCAGGTCGAACCCTACAGGACAGGCACCACCACTGAAGGGTGTGAGGGGGCAGGTTGAGTCCCCCCCAGTAATATTTTCACCAGCTGCCTATGTCTAGCACTGGAGAACTTATGCGAGTATATGTGTACGTGTGTGAATGTGTTGCTTGTGAAATCTGTCAAATTACCATGTCTGGTGAATTAAGTTTTTTTTTCATCTGCATAACAGATACAGCACAGACATCAACAGAGCAAACTTCCCCACAGTGCAATAGTAATATGTCTAAAACTTATTGCAGAGACCACCTGTGACCCTAAGAGCAACAGATGCACGAGGGCCAGAGGCTCACTGATATCTGGTAATAAGTTTCAGCCAGCCTGACCAGTTCAGTGTATCCCAACACACTAACCTCAGAACCTGTATATAAAAGCTGTCATGTAAGACAGGCGTGGTCAACCTGTGGCTCCAGAGCCGCATGTGGCCCTTCAGAGGTTAATATGTGCCTCTTTGTATAGGTGCTGACTCTGAGGCTGGAGCTACAGATGCTAACTTTCCAATGTGCTGTGGGGTGCTCACAGCTCAACCCCCTGCTCTGCCCCAGGTCCTGCCACCACTCCACTCCTTCGACAAAGGCCCCTGCCCCTTCTCCTGAGCCTCCCATGCCCTTGCTCCTCCCCCATCCCCACCAGAGCCTCCTGCGCACTGAAAAACAGCTGATTGCAGCGGGCAGGAGGAGTGGGGAGGGATGGGGAGGCACTGATTGGCGGGGCTGCTGGTGGGCAGGAGGCGCTGGGGGCTGGGGGAGGTAGTAGAGGGGTGCTGCTGCCATATTACTGTGGCTCTTTGGCAATGTTCATTGTAAATTCTGGCTCCTTTTCAGGCTCAGATTGGCCACCTCTGATGTAAGATATCAACAGAAAGCTAATAGCATACTGATCATTAATATTATTGCCTGGTGTATGTATTATTACAAACATAGTGAAAATTATGTTATCAAACTGTGTCTGCCAGGCAGGGCTAAAGTTACCCCTCCCTAGACAAAGGAATGTGGTTTGGCCACCTAAAAGGTATTTCCAAGGTTCATGGGAATGCAATTTACATAGAAGATAAATAGGAACATCAAACCAACAAGAGGAGAAGGTTACAGGAACAGATTGATTAGTATTTTAGTAAATACCAGCAGGGGAAGAAAATAGCATGAAACTTCCTTCACCATCAGACTCCATGTCACCTTCTTCACAGCTTGAATGAACTTCTCTTTAGGGGGGTAATTTTCAGAAGAATCCCTTTTAAAGGTTCACAGGACTATAAAAGAGTGCTATTTCACCTAAGACGACAAAGGAACCAAGCACTTTGGATTTTGTGGGAGATCCTGACCAGAGGGGTGGTCCATCATCTTGCTGGAAGGTAGATTGGTAAAGAAACTACTGAATAAAGGCTGTAGCTTGTTTTGTTAAGTCTTAGCCTCTCAAAACCGTTTTTCACTTTTATTTCCTTATAACCATTTCTAACTCTATCCTTTGTATCTGAACTCACTTAAAATCCTATCTCCCTTTGTTAGTAAACTTGTTTTACTTTTAATCTAAACCAACCCAGTACTGTGTTTGATTTAAATGTGAATATTAACTACAGTTAAGGTGGCAAGCTGCTGGGCATTGTATCTTTAGAGTAACAAGAAAACCTTAATATTTCTCTGAATGGTCCAAGAGTGGGCTGGACATTGCAGAGCCCATGGTCTGGGGAAAAGGAGGGAATGAGGAGGTCAGCTTGCCAGGTGTAACCAAAGTGTGGATGGGGTATAACAAGCAGGCTGCTGGAATCAGAATTCCTGAGTCAGAACTGCTTAACACAGAGACACTCAGTGCTCGCTTGTGCTGGCTAGGAGCATCAAGGCAAGGGCAGCTCTAGCCCAGAACATTTTGAGGCACTTAGGGTTACAGGGTAGGCAGTGACACAATCCCTCACAGGTCGAGACTGCACCCCAGAACCTAACACCACCATTAGTGCATTAGATGATGGTTTAGGCTGAATTCCCATTTGATCCTTCACCTATCTTTTGAGATCGCCAACAAAGTTAACAATTGTGAATTGTTGTTATTTTTTTTTTAATTTAGGCAATTATTCCTTAGGTATTTGCACCACTGAGAACTATGGAAATTTTGCTGTTAGCTTCATGGGAAGTAGAATGAGAACCTAAGGGGGGAAAAAATCATAGATGATAACTTCTGGTAACTTCCACTCTGGGCTGGATTTAAAATTAAAGAGTTTTTACTTTATTACCAATCAATCTCCTGCTCAATTCCATTGATAATTTGGCATAATATTATAACAAAATGGGAGCAGCAAGAGAGTAAAAATGATAATCCATTTTAAACCCTCATTTCAATTTCAGTTACATGCAATTTTGGGGAGATAATTCCTTTCAGGCTTAGATTTAATATGTTGGACTCACAGCTTCAGAAGGTATTTTGTTTGACAAATATGCCAGTTTTTCAATTGAGACACAAGTAAACTATATATTTCCCCATATATTTTCCATACATTTCAATGATTTATATGTACTCTGAGAAGTCATATATTGCTTTACTCTTTTCAAAACTAGTTTGATCAATTGATTAGGTCTTAATGAGAAACATGTACTTTGACTATTTTGAAAAACCATGATTTTAAAATAGTGAAGTACATAATCATTATGATATTTCAATAATTGTGAAATACAAAGAACAGTTACCTTTCATTCTGACAGTTTCAATACGTTGCTGTCATATTCAAAATCAAAACTGTTTGTATTTCACAACACTACATTGAACATGTGTTTCTTATCTTCTATATTAATTTAATAACGGTATATGTGAAAATCAGGAAATGAATTTGTGGGAAGCGTGCAGAGGTGTTATATACACCCTAAAAAGCTTGGAACTTTTTTGCACTGTTAACAATCCTGAACAGCCTTGTTCACCAAAATTACCCCTCCAAACTTGTTCTTTTCACAGACCACAACCCTTTATAAAATTGTAAATGAATTACAGTAAGTGGCAAACAGGTTCCTTCCCCACTCTGAACTCTAGGGTACAGATGTGGAGACCTGCATGAAAACCCCCCTAAGCTTATATTTACCAGATTAGGTTAAAACTTCCACAAGGTACAAACTATTTTACCTTTTGCCCTTGGACTTTATTGCTGCCACCAACAAGCATCCAACAAATATATAACAGGGAACGAGCCCGCTTGGAAACGTCTTTCCCCCCAAAATCCTCCCAAACCCTACACCCTCTTTCCTAGGGAAGGCTTGATAACAATCCTCACCAATTTGCATAGGTGAACACAGACCCAAACCCTTGGATCTTAAGAACAATGAAAAAGCAATCAGGTTCTTAAAAGAAGAATTTTAATGGAAGAAAAAGTGAAAGAATCACCTCTGTAAAATCAGGATGGTTAATACCTTACAGGATAATCAGATTCAAAACATAAAGAATCCCTCTCGGCAAAACCTTAAGTTACAAAAAGACACAAAAACAGGAATATACATTCCATTCAGCACAATTTATTTTTTCAGCCATTTAAACAAAACAGAATCTAACGCATACCTAACTAGATTGCTTATTAGCCCTTTACAGGGCTCTAACCTGCATTCCTGCTCTGGTCCCGGCAAAAGCAACACACAGACAGAGAGAGCCTTTGTTTCTTCCCCAGCCACCCTCCCCCGCTCCAGCTTTGAAAGTATCTTGTCTCCTCATTGTTCATTTTGGTCAGGTGCCAGCGAGGTTATCCTAGCTTCTTAACCCTCTACAGGTGAAAGGGTTTTTCCTCTGGCCAGGAGGGATTTAAAGGTGTTTACCCTTCCCTTTATATTTATGACAGATGTATAAATATAACCTGGGATAAATAAATTATAGAAACCATTGTAACTTGTAAAAACAGGATCTTTGCAGTTCAGAAGTGAAGAATGGACAGGTGGTCAGTGATATTATAAGTATGGGACATTGACAGTTCTCCTTTAGATCATTAGGTAGAGCTATTCCTTTGGTAACCACAAATGCAGGATTCAAAGGGTGATATTAGGTCAACATACCCTCAATTTAGGTTGAATAAAAATAAGTCTTTACAAAACCGAAGACCAACAGAAATAGTGTCCTTCTTTTTAAAAAAAAAATTGTAATGAAAATAGTATTTCCCATAAAAAAATTTCCTTACAGCATTTGCAACCTAGATATTTCAGCACTGTGCTAGTGCATCAGAACCTGAAAGTGAATACAACCAAAGTACTGTTTGCTTTTATTTCTCAATAAAGTAATAAAGCCCTAAGGCAAGGCTGTATATAAACAAAAAAAAGGCCTCATTCTTATGTACATCAAGATCACTTTACACTGCTCTAGTTGTGTATAGGAGCTTTACAGTCAGTGGAATAATTTACTCCCCTCTGGTCCCAACAGCTACCCTCTACTAAATTCTGACCCTTCACCACACTAGAGCTAAACTAAAAGTGAAACTAACTAGTCTACTTTCGTTGCGCAAGCTAAGAAATGCAAAAGTAAACAAAGCTTGTAAATAATGAAAAGGAAATACATTTTTAATCTGGCTTGCTACTGGAGAGGGAAAAGTGAGAAGCCTGAGAAGAATCCAGGGGTTGGAGAAGGTAAATAATAAGCCCCAAGGGACTTAGAGTGACTAAATGAAAAAGCCTAGTTGGTGCAGCTAGCAATTGGCCATTCCTAGTAAAGTGTGTTTATATTTTTATGTGTACAGTCCAATCAGTTATCCCAGCCAGATGGAGTGACTGCCAGCAAGGCTCAGCACAGGCTAACACATCAGACTAATAACTCAAGAGCAGGACTCAATAGCACTCTAACTTCCACTTTTGACACAAGATGATAAACAGTAGGGCTGAGATTACCAGAACTGTGTTTGCAGTCCTGGCAATTCTGAACACAAATGGCAAAATATCTAACTGGTTGTTTGTGTGCACAATTCTGAAAACTTCAGACATGAGAACTGAAGGGCAGGGTTTTGGATGTGCATCTGTCATATTAATCAGCATCCCAAGGTACAGTGATGCCTGTTTCTCTCATTCCTTTGTACTAGACCTTTTCTATATGTATTTTTGAAGTAACACCTCTCTGGCAGATAATTTGCAGACACTTCCCTGACAATACACTGTAATATTCATTATTTAATAACCTTTTCTTTCAATAGGTGTAATTCTATTACTTTTCACCAGGTGTCCCAGAAAATCATTTGAATATATCTGCTTGCTTTGGGTTGTTATCCCCAGATGATTGCCTGCCTCTCCTAAAAGTTACAGAAAGGAACCACGTGGTTTAAGCAGTGAAGTGGAATGCTGAGGGTTCTTTGACCCAAAGCTGGAATCTAATGACCCTAAAATGGTCCCCATAATACGTAAAAAAGTTTGAGATTCTAAGTCATATATTTTTAAAAGATAACATGCAACTTTAAAATTCAAGCTGGATGCTTTTCTCATATTAAAGCAATATCAAAAGAGAGATAATAGTACTCACTTTAATGTCTCAGTCAAATTTTGCACTACAACAAGCACTGAATTTTAATTCACGGTATTTTCTTTTTGCCAGACTAAACACATGTAGACATCTCTATTTTATTTCTGTACGTTAAGTTATCATGTATTTACATTTAGTCAACAGCAATTTATAGCAAGCAACAACCCATATTTCCAACATCACTCAGTGTACAGTATGCTGTATTTCTATACTGCCATATATTGTAGTTAACCTATATTAACAAAATAAACATTTGATCATCATTATTTAATCACCCTAGCAGAATGCATATAGTCCAGGCAAGAGGCCAGAGTTTCAGCTGCCATGGGAACCATAGCCATTCACTTCCTGTCTTATGTGGGTTTAAAAACCTCAAAAGTTAAACTAACACAGTTTTGTAATATGATAATATTGAAGACTTCCACAGTTAGATAAGAACAAACAGCAAATATTATAATTATGCACCATGATTCTGGATGATCTCTGATTAAGAGGAATGGATTTTGCCTCCAGAGCCCTAAAAAGTATTTCTGCAATTGTGCCATAACAGTTAAGGATTATTTATCTTTGTTTTCCTGGTTGTTTTCTCATATTTCCTCATAAATTAGACTTGTTATAAATTAGACAGTTATTAAGAATCATCAATATTTTCTTAACGTTCAGCAGCAAATCAACAAACAAGAGGAACTGGAGTTGCTCATTTGTGAGCATAAATTTGATCTAGATGATATTACTGAAAACTGGTGGGATGCTTCCCAGGTTTGGAATGTTAAAATCAATGGTTATAAACTATGTAGGAAGCATTAGGTGAGCAAAAGGGGAGGGGAATGGCACTCCATGTAAAAAATGGAATTACCTGTTTCCAGGATTCTTACAACTTAAAAGAAAATGATCGTGAATGCTTATGGATCAATCTCCTAATAGCAAAAGAATGAGAAGTTGGAGTCTGCTTAGGTCTTGGAGTCTGCTTAGGGGAGATCACCAAATCACACTAGGGAACAGGATAATGGATTCCTTGCGCAATTCTCTATAATATGTAGGAAAATAAGCTTGGTCTGAATTCTATGATAATTTTCCACATAAAAGTGACTTGATCACATTTTATAATGTGCAAGCAGAATAAAGTCCAGTCCAGTGATAAACTTGTGTTTAAAACAACCAATTTCATAAAGTTGAAAACAATTATGAGCTCAAATGAGCTATGAGAAAGAATTTAATCAGAAAAAATGTGAACGATGATTAAGAATTGTCGAAGAACACTTTACTAGATGCCCAAAAACCCACAATTTCATAACTGAGGACGAAGGCCATACTGGTTAAAAAACTGGCCTGGTTTAGAAGCGAAGACAGATATAAAAAATAATATATATTTATACATACATTCTCTCTCTCTATATATATATATAGCATCACAGGACTGGAAGGGACCTCGAGAAGTCATCTAGTCCAGTCCCCTGAACTCATGGCTAGACTAAGTATTATCTAGACCATCCCTGACAGGTGTTTGTCTAACCTGCTCTTAAAAATCCCCAATGATGGAGATTCCACAACTTCGCGAGGCAACTTATGCCAGTGCTTAACCACCCTCACAGTTAGAAAGTTTTTCCTAATGTCCAACCTAAACCTCCTTTGCTGCAATTTAAGCCCATTGCTTCTTGTCCTATCCTCAGAGGTTAAGAAAAACAATTTTTCTCCCTCCTCTTTGTAACATTATATATGGAAGAAAGGGGAAGATGATAGTAATAAACATAAATCAGAAGCTAGGAGCTGTAGTCAATGGATTAGGGAAGCAAAGGAAGAACAAGGTTAAGGACAATAAGGAGTTCTGTGAGTATGATAGGAACAAAAAGAATTTAACAATGATATTGGTTTATTACTAGATGGAAATGGTTGGATTATCAATAATAATGCAGAGAAGGCAGATGTGTTCAATAAATATTTCTGTTCTGTATCAGGGAAAAAAAGATGTAATCTCATATTCCACTTATATTTCAGAAAGATGTTAAACAGCAGCTAATAAAGTTAGACATTTTTAAATCAGAAGATCCAGATATGTCGCAGCCAAGAGTTCTAAAAGAGATGGTTGAGGACTTGTTGGATAGTTAATGCTGATTTTCAGTAAGTCTTGGAACACTGAGAAGTTCCAGAAGCCTGGAAGAAAGCTAATGTTGTGCCAATATTTTAAAAGAATAAGTGGGATGATCTGGGTTATCAGAGGCCTGACAGTCTGACATCAATCACAGGTGAGATAACAAGTGCCTGATACAGGACTTTATTAATAAAAAATTAGAGGAGGGAAATATAATTAATGCCAATCAACATGGGTTTACGGAAAACAGATCCTGTCAAACTAACTTAATTTTTTTTATGAGACTACAAATTTGACTGAAAAATGCTGATATAATAGATTTTGAATTCTTTAAGGCATTTGACTATAACACTTAGAAACTAGAAAAGTAGAAACTATATAAAATTAGCATGGCACACAGTCAATTGATTAAAAGATGGCTAACTGATAGGCCTCAAAATGTAACTGTAAACGGGAATCATCATCAAGCAGTTGTGTGTTTTTAGTCGGATCCTGTAAGGATACATTCTTGGCCCTAAGCTTATTAATGACTTGGAAGGAAATATAACATCATCATCAATAAAGTTTGCAGATGACACAAAAATTGAGGGAGTGGTAAATGAGGAAGAGGAAAGATCACTGCTACAGAGCAATCTGGATAGCTTGGTAAACTGGGTGCAAGCAAACAAGATGAGTTTTAATATCGCTAAATATAAATGTATATGTAACCTACACACCTCCTGGATGTGGTGTTCTGTCCCATCTCGTGGCACCGAGACCACTTAGAGAGAGATTAATGACTCTGCTCTCTTAGCTAAGGGCTATGTGGCTTTTAACTCATGCATTTAGCTCCAGAGGCCCCAGGTCTGATCCCGCCCACTGACGACCAGGGTCTGTCGGTGTCTATACATCTAGGAACAAAGACTGTAGGCCACGCTTACACAGTGGGGTACTCTATCCTGGGAAGCAGTGACTCTGAAAAAGATTTTGGCATAATGGTGGATAATCAGCTGAACACGTGATCCCAATACAATGCTGTGGCCAAAATGGCTAATGCAATCCTTGGATGCATAAACAGGGGAATCACAAGTAGGAGCAAAGAGGTTATTTTACCTCTTTTTTTGATACAGGTATAACCACTTCTGGAATACTGTGTCCAGTTCTGGTGTCTACAATTCCAGAAGGAAGTTGATAAATTTGGGAGAGTTCAGAGAAGAGCCATGAGAATGATTAAAGGATTAGAAACATGCCTTAGAGAGATAGTCTCAGGGAGCTCAATCCATTTATTTTAACAAAGAGAAGATTAAGGGGTGACTTGATTACAGTCTGTAAGTACCTACATGGGGAACAAATATTTAATAATGAGCTCTTCAATTTACAGAGAAAGGTATACAAATGATCCAATGCCTAGCAGTTGAGTCTGATGCACTGACAAAGACATACTGCTTCTATAAGGAGCTGCACACCATCCATGGTGGTGACCTGACCTCCACTGCCAAGAGTCCTGTGGATACTTCGGGGGGGCGGGGGAAAGGGGCTGGAGATAGTGGCCAGCGGAGTGAACCCCAAGGATGACGTGGTGGATGAGGAAGTGGGAGTTGGAGGAAGATGGGGTACAAGTGACAGGGACATCCAGTGGGCGTGGCAAGCCAAGACCTCTTTTTAACTCCAGAGGGATCTAGCCAGTCCCAGCACGCCAGCTCTGGCATGCCTGATGCAGGAGAGGGTAACTCTGATACTGTGCTTTGATACTTCAGGGAGACGTGGCAATGTTCTGCTTTTTTAATCACTGTAGAAGATGGATTGAAATAACCAACACAGGCACAATTTGTATCTGCTTCTCATTCCCCTGTGAAGCTAGGCAGAAAGGGCCCTGTGGAATAACTGGTTTATGCACACCGACATGTCCCAGGAATCCTCCGTACAGATGTCTACTGTGACAATGTTCCTCCTCTACCTTGGTGGGTCCTGCACTTATTGGCACCTCACCTCAGAGGTTCACGGCAGCCCTCAGTTTGGCCACTTTCGTGGCTCAAATCTGCTGTTCACTCAATTAGCCCCATCACTGGCCAGCACAGGGAAAGGAAGAACAATCCCCGCAGTCTCTGCTGATCCACCTAGTGGATCAGGGAACAGGCCAGAGACCTTCCCCTCTGGTGGAACCCACAGTCCAGTTCAACTCCTCCGGTATTAAGTAGGGAGTTGCGGGGATGGAGGGATGGGGGAAACCTGGGCCCACCCTCTACTCCGGGTTTCAGCCCAGGGCCCTGTGGATTGCAGCTATCTACAGGGGCTCCTGTAACAGCTGCGTGAGAACTACAACTCCCTGGGCTACTTCCCCAGGGCCTCCTCCCAACACCTTCTTTTTCTCTTGTGCCTTTTCTTTTTTCTTGTGCCTCTTGCTCCCAGCTCCTCGCACCACAAACTGAAGTGAGCTCCTTTTTAAGCCCAGGTGCCCTGATTAGCCTGCCTTAATTGATTCTAGCGCTTCTTGATTGGCTGCAGGTGTTCTAATCAGCCTGTCTGCCTTAATCGTTTCCAGAAAGTTCCTGATTGTTCTGGAACCTTCCCTGTTACCTTACCCAGGGAAAATGGACCTACTTAACCTGGGGCTAATATATCTGCCTTCTATTACTTTCCTGTAGCCATCTGGCCCAACTCTGTCACACTAGGAAATTTTCCTGGAGGTAATGTGCAATCCTCTGCCAAAGGTTTCTAAGGAGGGCTGCCTTGTTTCTTCTCTCTTGGTAGGAAACTTTGCTTTGCCAATCGGCAATTACTTCTGCAGGCACTATAGCCTCATATGAACCTGGTCTGCAGCCATACACATGCAGAAGTTGTACTTTTGTATCCTCTGTTACCCTCAGGAGTGAGATATCAGCTGCTATTACCCCGACCTGTGGAAAATGATGCTAGTATTTAGAACAGTCGTCCTGGGCACTTGTAGTGATACCCCTCTGAGCCCCTCCCCCTTTGTCCCATCTTGTCCCTTCTCCTCCTCCCCCCTCCCCATCACCGCTGAGCCAAACCCATCATGGCTGGAGCGCCTGCTATGCTGTATGCCTGTCAAGAGAAAGTGAGAAAGTTGTGTTCTAACTTGTTTGGATCTAGCGTGTGAGTTCACTCACAAGAGTGCCTCTGTCTATTGTTTCTTTAGCATCTGCAGCTGTGCTCTTGATGGCCTCCCCATGCACATCAACTGAGTTGCTCTGTCTGATAAGGAGACAAAACAAGAGGACTAAGAAAGACGTGTTCTGGGAAGTGCTGCAATCTTCAGATGCTGCAGATAGCGAGCACAGAGCGTGAAGAAAGGCTATCAATGACAAATTGTGAATGGATAGTCAGGATCGGAAACAGGAAGAGAAGCAGATGATACAGCTGCTCAGGGAACAAACAGACGTACTGAGGTCTCTGACTGAACTTCAGGCGGACCATATCCATGCTCACCTCCCCATGAAGCCCATACAGAACTTCCTTCCATGCTCTCCCTGCACTCTCCCCACCCACCCACACATTTCTCGCATGTTCCAGGCCCATCACAGTACCCCAGACACTCCACCTGGGGAAGATGTTTCACAATGACAGCTTCACATACACCCAGTTGTGAGAGCCTCATTGGCAAGTGTGCTCTTGATTTTCATGTTCCTTCCAGAACATATAAATGTTTGCATGAGTGCTGAATAAAAATGTACTTACATAAAGTGAATGAATCTTTATTTGTCTCCTAAATACAGTGGTTGCTGCTAAAATTCATAGGCAGTGTCAATGGGTCCATTTGCATTGTTAAATTACTGCACGCACAGCAATCATTACTAGGTTCATACTACGGTGCAAGAAAATAATGCCAGGCTCAAAGCATTACAGAAACCCACATTATTGTGGCTCATTGTCAAAATACTCCATTAAAGCCTCCCTGATTCAAATAGCTTTCCACTGAGCCTCTCTAACTGTGCTGGTATGTGGCTGCTCAAAAGCAGCAGCCAGCCGATTCACCTCAACACTCCACCCCTGTGGAAACTTCTCCCCCTTAGCTTCACGAATGTTATGCTGATCTTAGCAGGCTGCTATGACCATGGGAATATTTTCCTCACTGAGGTCTAACCTGCCAACGAGGCAGTGCCAGCGACCCTTTATGTGGCCAAAGGCACATTCAACAATCATTCTGCATCTCCTGAGCCTGTAGTTGAAGCGGTCCGTGTTGCAGTCAAGGTTGCCTGTGTAAGGCTTCATGAGCCACAGGAGCCAAGGGTCTCCCATGATCACTATTGGCATTTCCACATCCGCAATGGGAATCTTCTGGTATGGAAAGAAAGTCCCTGATTTCTGTACAGGCCAGTATTCCCGAAGGTGATTGTGTTATGCCCCTTCCCTGACTAGCCTGTGATGATGTTGGTGAAACAACCACAGTGATCCACCAGCACTTGCAATACCATAGAAAAGTAGCCTTTTCTGTTGATGTACTCCATTGCAAGGTAGTCTGGGTCCAAAACAGGGATATGCATTCCATCTATTGCCCCACTGCAGTTAGGAATTCCCATTTCCGCAAAACCATCCACTATTTCACGCATTTTGCCCAGAGACACTGTCCTTCATAGCAAGAAGCGATTAATGGCCCTGCACATTTGCATCACTGCAACCCCCATGGTGGACATCCCCACTCCAAACTGATTCATGACTGATTGGTAGCAGTCTGGCATTGCCATCTTGAACACAGTAATCACCACTCACTTCTCCAACTTTAGGACAGCTCTCATTTTGGTTTCCTGGTGCTGGAGGGCAGGGACGAACTCCAAACACAGTTCCAAGAAGGTGGCTTTGCATATCCAGAAGTTCTGCAGCCACTGCTCATCATCCCATACCTGCATCACAACGTGATCCCACAGCTCAATGCTTGTTTCTCATGCCCAGAACTGATGGTCCACCAACTGCTCCATGAATACCAACAGCAATTTTGAATTGTTTTGTCCACACAGTAAGGCAGACACCATGGTAACATCAGTAGATTCACAGCTCATTAAATGCTGCAGGATCAGGCATGTTATGTTCATAACACTCAACATAATACTAGAGAGCACTGCAGGATCCATGCTTTCTGACAGAAATGGCAGGCACACAGTTTACAGGGTCTGTTGAAAAGCGACATGAAAAGTACAAGGAAGCCCATGGAATGATGGGATGGAGAAAACTGCATCATAGTACTGCAACCCCTTCCCACAACACCCAGCAGCAGATGGTGGTGAGTTGCGCAGTGGGATGGCGACCCACAGTGCACTGCTCTCTTTGTCGATGCAAGAGCACCTACTGTGGATGCGCTCTACCATCTCAAGGAGCGTTCTCCCCTATGGCTGGTGTTCAAGCCCATCTTACCCCCCCACCTCCCGTTCCTCAGACATTCTTGTTAAACCCTGGATTTGTGCTGGAAATGGCCCACCTTGATTATCATACATATTGTAAAGAGAGTAATCACTTTAGATAAGCTATTACCAACAGGAGAGTGGGTTTGTGTGTGCGTTTGGGAGGGGAGGGGGAGAAAACCTGGATTTGTGCTGGAAATGGCCCACCTTGATTATCATACACATTGGAAGGAGAGTGATCACTTTAGATAAGCTATTACCAGCAGGAGAGTGGGGTGGGGGGAGAGAAAACCTTTTGTAGCGGTAAACACCCATTTTTTCATGGTTTGTATGTATAAGAACATCTCATGTATTTTCCACAGTATGCATCCGATGAAGTGAGCTGTAGCTCACGAAAGCTTATGCTCAAATAAATTGGTTAGTCTCTAAAGTGCCACAAGTACTCCTTTTCTTTTCACCCTTACTAGCAGATTGCAAGCAGGCAGGTGGCTCAATTACACTTTGCAGGAGCACCTAGCTCTGTGGGGCAGAGCTTTACTCTATCCTTGACACTTATTGAGCGCAGTTCATTCACTCCATACATACTTGTACTTTACAGCCTTTGAACCATGCATTAGAACAGTGGTCCCCAAACTCTTTATGTCATGCCCCCCTTTGCCCCTAATATAATCTGTCTGCACCCCTGGGAGCTGCAGTCAGGATCTGGGGGCAGGGGTGGGGGCCAGGAGCTGAGGCTGGAGCTGCAGCTGGGGCCGGGAGCAGAGCCAGGGCCGGGGGCCAGGCTGCACTCAGGGGCTGAGACTGGGGGTAGAGCTGAGGGTGGGACTGGAGCAGAGCTAGGGCAGAGCAGGGCAGGATGGTGCTCCCTTCCCGCCCTCCAAGGAGGCTGGTCCGGGCCCCACCAGGCCCCTTCAAATGTTCATCTGTGCCCCCTAGGAGGGTGTGTCCCAGTTTGGGGACATCTGCATTAGAAATATACAATAAAGCATGTAAACAACCTGTACCAAAATGTTTATCAGTTTACCCTCAAAAGAATTAAAATATGATTTTGTATCACTCCATTTTCTGTTCTCCTGATAACATATGAACAAAGATATAAACTTAACTGATTCTGCACATGCACAACACACTTCATGTAGAACTGTACCCTTGCCTCTCCTTTCACAATTGAGAAAATTTACTACAAATGGCCAGATTATAAAGCTTCTGTATATTCCTAAAGAGTGACACAAAGAGATACCTCCATGGTACACACTAATGTCGGGTGTTCTAATATTTATTCTTTTGAAATAAACTATGAAAATAAACTGAAAATATTTATTATTTTGAAATAAATTATGAAAATAAACTGTTCTTCTGTTAGGAAACTGAGCCTGATGCTCTTCTCATTTACATCAATTATACAATAATATTATTCCACTGACTTAAATGGAATTACTCCTGATTTACACCAGTAGTAACAGGAGAATCGGGCCCATTGCCTTCAATATTATCAAAATCTATGTACCACTAAAGCAATGCAATTTACTTTCAATTTTGTCATCCCGTATTCTCTATTCTTGGGGGTGTTTCATGTATCATTTTCTTTGCACAGAAACGTAAGAATTCTTTTTAATCTTTGTAGTAACGCAGTGAATCATTATTTCAATTGATGACTAAGTTTTTCTTGATGCCTGAAAAAGATGCTCTTTTAAGTCAGGGTTTTTATTTACTAGCGACTAACCTCAGCAGAAAGATTCCATTAAGTACTTCATAGATTTTATCACCTGAGACATGATGAACTAATTTTCTTTCCACAAGAAAAAGGGTGACAGTAAGATATATTTCAAGAATTCCACAGTTTTTCAGTATTCTTTCTTAGGTTACATTGAAAGAAAACCCACTCTTAGAGGTCTGACCAACGTTCGTTTCTCATCAAATATGCCTCACAATGAAAGGCATTTATTTGTTCATTCCTGGAAACAACTGATGTAACTTATTCAGCCATACGCGGCCTCAAAGTTTGAACATGATTGTTATGCTTCCTTTGAGGACAGTAAACAAGGAAACAGCAGAACACTGTTTTGCACATACTCCAGATTAACCATTCCATTTATTGGAATATTTTTATGAAATTCTTATTCACTTGCAAGATTGGCTTTGGTTAGGTAGGCACTTGTTTCTAAACAGTATTTCTTAGAGGTGGACTCTGAGACATGCCATAGAAAGGAACTGTTCAGGCCCAGACTATTTCCCTCTGTGGAAAATATATTATAATATTCTGTTTTCCCCAATCTGCTCTTTAAATTCAAACCTAGATTTATGGGGGATTTGAAAAGGCAATTCCCACTGTCGTAACAAAAGTGATCTTCATTATCCTATTTTTTTTTTGCAGATACTATTACACTAATGTTATTGTGTGGGTGTAAGACTCTCAAAGCAGAAAAAGAGCTGTTATGAGTATTAATGCTAATATTTTCTAAAGATAGTGATAAGTATCCACTCCATTTCCACTCCAAATCAAAGCTCAGCTCGCACTTCCTGTGTGTTTAAACTTTAAAGCACTTATATTTATACATGTAAAAATGTAGGTGCTGAAAGTTTAATCACAAAAGAGATGCCAGCTAAGCATTGGCTCGGCATGAAAGTCTGGAGGCCATGCTGCGGGGAATGGCTGAAGGGGAGGGGCAGTGGGATGGAGTCCTATGAACCAGTGCCTGAGAAGATACCTGTCCAGTGGAGCCAGGAGTTAAGTCTCTGAAATTTTTAAGTTGAGTGTTTACAAGTCAGCATTATGATTAAATGAATGTCTGAAGTGTAATTTATCTGTAATCAATTTAATATTGAAATAAATTACCTTAAGTGATCATTTTCATACTTTTTTTTAATCCTTAAAGGTTTTTTTTTTAAAAGCTAATCTGGCTATGTTGTTCACATAAGAGTATGTTAATCAGGAGAACCTGTAACGATAAGCTAATGTTTTCTTTGTGGGAGTAGTTTTTATTCAGAGAAGTTACTTTTGGAAATGGGCCATCCTGATCGTCACTACACAAAGTTTTTTTTTCTCCTGCTGATAACAGCTCACTTTAATTGATCACTCTCGTTATATTGTGTATGGCAACACCCATTTTTTCATGTTCTCTGTGTATACATATATCTTCCTACTGTATTTTCCACTGCATGCATCCGGTGAAGTAGGTTTTAGCTCACGAAAGCTTATGCTCAAATAAATTTGTAAGTCTCTAAGGTGCTTCAAGTACTCCTCATTCTTTTTGCCTACATAGTAACTGGAGTTATTTGAAATATGTTGTCTATTCATATTCCATGCCTGGTGTGCATGAGCCTGTTATATTCTGGGGTGCAGACTGCTGAAGAGTTGTGTTACTTCTTACCCTGTAAAGCTGAGTGCCGCACAATGCGCTGCTAATGTAGCTCTCAGCCTTGGATGCTCACAAGCAGCAGCCAGCATGCAATCTATGTCTACGTATTGGGCACCCTTGGTCCATGCTTTGGATCCTGGAGCCCACCTACAATACCACAGAGTCCCGTTGGTCTCCACCAGCCTTTAACAACTGGTAAAGTGATTCCCCAGCCCTGAATTTCCCCAAGAACGTGTGATATGAAAGGGCCAGCCCTATCCTGGAATCTTAACATTCCTCTGATTGTCTCCTTTGCCCCTGTGCGGAGGGCCAGAACCAGGCCCATGTACCACTTAAATCCCAGTGAAGTCCACAAAATAAGTGAAATTAAAGTGGTGCATGGGCCTGGTGCTAGCCCTTTACACACAAGTGAATATTACTCTGTGTCCTTTGTCTCCCTCCTTTTGATCTCAAAATCAGGAATCCTTCGCCTGCCACAATTAAATGATTACTGCTGCTTCAGATGAGGGGAAAAGAAGGGACTGGGCCATTTTACTAACTCAGCTGATCTGTGTCTCTTTCAGGTGACCAATCTGCAGATTTTACAAAACACACTTAAGCTGATATGGATACCTTGGAGAGACACTGGAAAAAAGAGCTTTCAAAGGAGACACGTGTTCAATGTATGTGATTAACACTTCGTAAGGACTTCTAAAAACCATCTGTTTGATATCTAACGTAAATATATGACTATGGTCACAAGAAAATAATCCATTCTGCAAAATTTATTTTCTATAATAACAAATAAAAGTGCACAAATATTTCTCATATTCCATTTTCTTAATCCCAACCTCAATAAAAAAAAGGTATGCTAAAGCCTTCAAATATGATTCAGTCACGTTATCTTGAAGAGATCTTTCTCTAAAATTGTGAATAAATTCACACATCAACTTTAAATCCTAAAACATTCAGTTTACACATTTAGAACACTGGTCTATAACAAAATGCCAGAAACATACCCAAAATGACATTTATGCAGGTCTGCTGCCATCTAAAATTAGATAAAAGAATAAAATCCCACCAGTCTTTCCATCTGGAAAGGAAAACACTGCCTAAAATACCAAAACGTGTTGACATATTTACATTAATTTACAAATTACATTTTAGTTTTGTACAGAACACACTGCATAAATCAAAGGATAACACCAAGTTAATTAGGGGAAAGGCCCATCCTGTAACAATTTTTGCATGAAAAATAAGTAATGCATAATGCCTGACCATATGGTCTTTTAGTCCTGTTGGCCAATTATCTACAAATTGCTGTACCAATTTTACAGCTGCTGGTTATTATTAACTGGAGTGCGTTTTCTCCTGAGAATTGTTCCTCCCTTTCACGTTTTTAATTTTACCAGAGACAAAGAATTTAGTATTCAAAATGTTTAATGTACTGAACTGCAAAGGATTCCTAAAACTATCTAAATGTAGATTCTATAAAGCAGAGATATCTACTCAAACAAAAATATGGTTAAATAAAAACTATGCTTCTGTAAATTTAGATGCTTTTAAAACATGAAGTTGAAGTTATTAAAACAATTATACCTGCATCAATATTTTCATGTGTTCGGTTAAAGCAATGCAACCCTGAGCATACAAACTGACAGGCACTAAAATGGTGCAATAACGATTTTTGATACAGAAAGCAATTAGCATTTTTAATGATCTATTCTGTAGGAGCCATGTCTAATTTGGGGCATCTGCTTCTAACAATACTTCACTATCCATGTATTAGAGTTTAAATCTTAATTATTGCTTTTGCAATATAAGAACTGTAACATAACTATCAATTATGGAAACGACAATCACTTACAAAGCACAGCTGAGGCATTTTTGCCAACTAGACAAAACTAAAAGAATGAGTAAAATCTCTTTTAACCACCCTCCTGTCCAAAAGAGCCTTGAAATTCTACTCTTTGATTAGCAAGTAATTATGCAAATTCAGATCTACAATGCCAAAACTTGAGAATAAATTATTTTGCTTCACTGATTCAAAGTATACATATAAAAACATAAGAACAGCCCTACTGGGTCAGACCAAAGGTCCATCTAGGCCAGTATCCTGTCTTCTGACAGTGGCCAGTGCAAGATGCCCCAGAGGGAATGAACAGAACAGGTAATCATCAAGTGATCCATCCCCAGTCGCTCGTTCCCAGCTTCTGGCAAACAGAGGCTAAGGGACACCAAATATATATATTCTATATTTCTCCTTCATACATGTATGAAACAAGAAACAAATCATCATACTAGAGATCAATGATCTTTCAGATGCCCTTTTGGTAGTAACCCTGTAAATATCATCACAGTTAAACAACAGGCTTCTTTATCTCCCATATGCTAGAAATATTTCTCATTGAAACAGCTGTGATGTTCTGTTAAATTAATTTCTATCACTAATTTCCTAGGTTGCCAAAAGTGGTAACTGGAACACAACAATTTCAAATAATTTGTTTTAAATCAATCCCAGAGTTGAGCATCTTCCCATTTAGTACCAAAATGAACATTCTTAGATGTGTGTAAACATCAAAATGTTTCTGTATTGTCAAAGATTTTAAAATTGTAATGGTATGATTAATGCACTTTCATTTTGAAAATATATAACCTAGCTTCCAGAAAGGAGGGCTTCAGCTAATTATTTAAATTTTCCTTTCCCTCAATTTTATTAAACACACTAATCAGAAAACTCTTTGTGTATCAAAAACTTATTTCTGATGTGAAAATTCGCTTTTTTAAAAAAATTCAGGATGATCAGAGCAGACTGATTACCTGTGATGGGTCGATGCCAACTCCTTTCTCATCTGTACTCCTTTGTTTTACTCTCTCTAGTGAAGAACCTCTATGGCAATTATGTATAAGAGGAAAAACCAAACAAATATAAACAAAACAAGTATCATAATCCTACATACTCCCACTTTATCACAGTTCTGGATGGGTCTCTGGATTGTTACAAATCTGGATAGTGAATTACCAGGCAAAATATCGTTTTGTGAGATTTGAATTTCCCACCTATTCAGTTTGACAGAGTTCTAAAACACAGGGCTTGTCTACACAGTGTGGCAATGCATAGGATGGTGCTGTGATTTTTTTAAGTGCACTACCATATTGGACATTAATTGGTCTGTGTAGACCCCGTTGGTGTGCATTAAAATTTCCCTAGTGTGCTTTAATGTATTAAATACCACTACGTTAAGGCATAGTACTGAACCTTTAGTGTGAAAACTGATTATCCCTTCCCTGCCAAAATTCAGGAATGTTTGAACAATGGATTTAGTTTGAGACGATCTCTATAAGAAACAGAAACTCTAGCAAATTAGAGAAGTAACAGTGCTGATAAGAAGCATTTTTTAAAGATTTTGGCTTAAAATATATTACAAATTTAACTATATTATGTGCAACAAAATATATGTGTACAATAATTTAGAGCTACTTCTTAAAGAAAGAATAGAGAGATTTACTTCCCATAGAGTGGTACCAAAATATTCTGTGTTCCATATAAGGTTGCCAACCCTCCAGGATTGGCCTGGAGTCTCCAGGAATTAAAGATTAATCTTTAATTAAAGATTATGCCATGTGATGAAATATCCAGCAATACATCCAACCAAAATTGGCAACCCTAGTTCCATACAATGTACAAACTGAGAAGACTAAAGGTATGTCTTCATGGTAAAATTAGCTCAAGTAATCTACATTCAAATTAACTCCTCTTGAATTAGCCTAACTCAAGTGAGAGTATCCACACTGCAAGATATCACTGCACAAAGTAATTGCATTAGCAGCACAGGGTGACTGATCTGGAATGAGGTTTGGATTTTAAGCAGCAGGCCACAAAACTTAACACATGGGAGGGGCACGACCCAGGCTGTCACCCAAACTGTCACATACCAGGCATTTTAAGTGATTCCAGTGCAGAGGTTACAGGGCTCCATCCACATAACCCATAACTCAAGGTAGACTCTCCTCACCTACCCCTAGGACTCAGTTTGCACTTCTGAATCCTACCACTCCCATCCCACGAGGGGGATAGAGGGTACTAAAGGAGGGGCTCCTGGCCCGTGAAGGCCACACTGTCTCCCCCTATCCCATGAGCGCAAGGCCCATCAGCAAAATCCCACATCTTTTACTTCTAGGAGCTATTCCTTTTAGCCTTTTAACTACACTGGATCTGTCCGCAAGTTGCGACAAACTAACACTCCTACCAACTACTAGCACAAATTACTAAATCCTATTCCTATTTAACTCTGTCTCCAAGATGCTGTGAGGAAGGCAAAAAAATCCCCACAAAGCCTACGCCAATTTGGCCCCAATGGGAAGAAAAAAGTCCTTCCTAACCCCCTCAAACAGGCCATCAGTCAGACTGGCAGCATCTCCAAGACACAGCTCTGAAACTGCAATTACAGGGCAGGGGGAGGGGGAATGGGCCAGAAATAGAACAAAATGAGCCTCCACATGGCTTGGGCTAGGGTTTAAACAAATGAAAGGGGAGAATGAACAACTGCTGCTCACCAGTGAATGGATAAAGCCTCTGGAAGCAGAGGGGCTACCCCAGCTAGTGCTCTTCTCTCGCTTTCTACTGGGGCTGTCCCAATCACAGCCTGTTTCATCAAGTTTTCCACTGGTTGAGGTGGGTGGGTGATATTGTACTGGGAGCACAGAATTGCTGCATCCCCACTGTATTACTAGCTTGAGTATCAGTAGAGCTTAAACCAACACCCTCAGAAGGGCCAGCTAACTTGAGTTCAAAGCACCACTTTACTCAAGCTAGAGATTTGTGTATGTGGACGGGAGTCAGATTAGAAGCAAAACTTGAGTTATACCTTGAGCTAATACTTCAGTGAAGACAAGCCCTAAAAGACAAAGAGCCAGATCCTGAAGCGCTGTAAATCAGTGTAGATCAATTGACTTCAACAGCGTTGTTCATTTGCACTAGCTAAGGATCTGCTCCAAAAACTAGAAAAAAAGATCAGACTTTAATTTAGGCTGTAAATAACAAAGAGTGGTTTGTATTAAATTTAACTGATTTTAATCTACAGTTTTTACAATGTATTAAAGCTTTTATTTAATAAATATGTTCCTAATTTATTTTTTCTTCTGTTCCCTCCTCAATCTTTCTTATCCTGTGACCAGGAAAATTAGACTTCATAAAATTCAAATGAAGTGTAGCAATGGCTGGCCCTTCAGGGATAAACCCATTAATACAATTACAAATACACTTCTTGAAAGGACCATACGCATGGCCATAAGGCTAACACTATGACTTTACATTTGACCATTTTTTGTCTTATAGCAATGTCATTTTCATGCTAGATTTCAAATGCACCCTGACAATACAGCTATCATGCTTTTGTTTTGTTCTTAATGCTTCCCTATTTTACTCATAATACTATTTGTTTTACTTTTCTGTAGAAATGTTTAGTTCCTAATTTTGCTACTATCCAGCAATTTCTGCTGTCTTTGTGATTTATAAGTTTGCCAATTCTCAGTTACATGAATGAAAAAAAATCTTCTCCAAGAAAAACAATTTGCAATTGCTTAATATGACCTGATGAATGTGCTAATTATTTCACAGAAGCAGATATGCTGTCACCTTTCATTGTTGAAAGCTGCATGCCAGACTTTAGCTCCATCTAAATAGACACCATGCCTGTTTAATGTATAAAAATGATCTCTCCCATACATAATGAATGCTTAATTTGTTCACAATACAATGAATTGCACAAGTCTTCTTGGGGTGTGGGGGGGTGATTTATAGAGTATACTGTTCACTAGCTTGTAATCTGTGATACTGTAAAGGTTTGGGGATATACTTTAATGAAAAGTACTATATAAAGTAAAACTGCATTGTATTGTAAAATGCTAGAAAACATATTTTAGTTTTATCACTATAACCACCTTTGAGCCCTATAGTCAGCTTTCAAGGGGTGAAGTGAATAATAATAGATTCTGAACATAAAAGGGGAAAACCTTTGAGGAAATTCCTAGTCCAACAAAATAAAGCTAACAAGACTGTCTAGGCTACTGCACAAAACAGTCTGCAGTGGAGGGTTAAAAAATACCTAGGGTTTTTCTATTACATTAGGTTTTGAGCATTACATTATACTTGTAAATATATAGCAGAGAAGCCAGTTCACTTAACTGCCGAGTCGTGATAACAAACTCTCGATATTGCATATTTTTGGTCACATTTGCCTATTACATGCTCTCATTCTTGTTTTCTTAACCCTTCCAGATGATCCAGTATAAATTAAAGCCTTTTCCCTGTAGAAAAAAAATCACTTGATAAAAATGACATCTCAGGGCAGCACTAATTTACCTCCTCAGAGCCTTACATATAATGTTTGCTCAGCATGTTTGCTTACAGGAATATATGCAGCTCTAGGGTATCATCTTTTTTTCAGCAATTTTGTATTCCACAGGACCATTTAAAACTGAAAGCCATCTTTAATTGAAAACAGATGTTCTTCTACTGGCCTAGCTAAGAAGTGGCTATGCATTAAGTTAATTATACTTAAAAATATTGGTTATCTTTCAAAATTTAGAATGCATTTATTTTCAGTATTTAATCTGACAATTTTCTTGGAAGCTCTGTAACACCTTATTTCTTTACTGATTCCCCACCCAGTTCTCATGTTTTTGGTAATGTGATACAGAGCTTTTCATCTCTAGATAAAAAGGTACCAATGTGGTCCAGCTTGGTAGTGACGAAACATTACTGCTGTTTGTGAGATGGAAATTTTTGTTGTCTAATTTAAAAAAAAAAAATCTCAGTTCAGCTCCTACTGGAAAACTGTTCTCAAAAACCTCACTTACTGGCAATCTCAATATTGAATGGATATGGAGAATGAACTACCCTTTCACAGATACCCCAGTATAGGAAAACATTTCTATTCATGATTGCACTTAAACACATGCTTGACTTGAAGCCAACAGTACTTAGGCACATGCTTCAGTGCAATGCTGAATGGTGATGGACCTGTTCCTTTCACAATTACTCTTCAAGGGCTCCATTGGAACTGTATTTCCATAGAGCTGGAGGCCAGGTCTAGTGCTGGCCTCTAGCAGATCCTTTAAGATCTGTGGATTTGAGTGGCGTAACACACTGGTGGCCCTTCATTAGGGAAGTAAAACCTTGATCCTCATCCTCTCCCCCTCAAAAAAAAAAAAAAAAAAAAAAGTGTAGAAAACTCCATGTAGGAACCTCAACAAAATTCCCCATGTGGTTTTTTTTCTTTCTCAGAGCAAAAATTTGTGACCCTGCATGACTGTAAAAGTACATGGGTGGGCTCCTGGGCCCAAAGACAGTTTGGACTGTCAGCTACAGAAATAACTTAAGTGAACCTTAAGTAATCAAGAAAAGACCACTTATTAAACATACTAGAGTGCCTGGGGTCCTGGATTCTATCAGTATTGTTAATTTAGACATTTTTTGTTTGTGTGTGGGTCTGTTGTCATCGGGTTTTTTTGTAGAAGTGGGTTTCTGGATGCAGCAAAATCTATGAGAGTAGAGAAAACTGAGAGATGGACATGAGTGTCAGAATGTATATCCCAACACTTATTTCAGTATTAACAATTACAAAACAATCAATTCCCTGTTCCTCCCTTGAATGTGCAAAATGGAATTATGAAGGAGCCCAGAGAATCAGCTAGAAGTCTGTGTGGTAGGAAATAAATCTAAGTATTTCCAGACTATAATTAAGGCTGCGTGTCTGTCATGGAGGTCACAGATTCCATGACTTCCATGACCTCCATGACTTCTGCAGTGGCCAGTGCTGGCTTGGGCAGCCCCTGGGCCAGCAGCAGTTTGGGTGTGGGGATTGGGCTCAGGGCTGGGGGTTGGGATGTGGGGCCAATGGGAGCTGCGGGGCCGGCACTTGTGTGGGAACAGCATTCGGAGCCCCCCTGGCCACCCCACCCCCTAGGAGCTACAGGGACACGCCGGTCGGAGCCAGGTAGGGAGCCTGCCGGCCCTGCCAACCCTCCCGCCTCCAGCACCAGTGAGGGTTCCGAGTTGCATGCTGCTGTCTCCTTCCCCCCCCACCTCCACCCCAGGGACCTCAAGTTTTAGTTAGGGGTATACAGTAAAAGTCATGGACAGGTGATAGCCATGAATTTTTGTTTACTCCCCATGACCTGTCCATAACTTTTACTAAAAATACCGTGACTAAAATGTAGCCTTAACTATAAGCCATCTTTACTGAAGCATCAAAACTCTTTTGTGGATGTCAAAAAACATTAAGGATACTGTTTGCCTTTTTCCTCCCAGATGGCAAGTTTCCTATGGTAAGCACAGTTTATTTTAATGTTTGCAAAGAAGGCCAAACATTAGTGGACTAGCAAGTGGCAGAAACACATAGAATGATAGAAGAATTTCTTTCGGAATCCCTGGAGATGCAACTAACTATTGAAGTTTCTGTTTAGAAAATTCATTTTCTACTTCTAAACACACTGAATATTCTTACTGCAACAGTATAAAAGTGTCAGGAGTGTGATTTAAGGTTTCTTTAAACTACAAATATTCCTTTTGTAGATGAACTCATATTATTGTTCTCATTAAGAATAAGAAATACATATATTTAATTTTATCTTCAAAATTATTTCTTTTCTTATAAGTGCTATTAGGAGGGAGAACGTGGATATTTCCTAACACTTAGTCATAGCATTTTGCCAGGTTAATTGTACTCACAAAACTTAGAGTTGAATAATGTGAGTACAAAACTGTTGCTCCTGCCATAACTAAATGTGATTGTGTTGCTTTCCTTGGCAGAGAGATTTTTAGGATAAATGTAATGAAGTTATGTTCAAAGTGAAGAACCGTTTGCACAACATTTTATTTCTAGTTAATTTAATTTCATAACTAGGTATTGTGATAGTTATTCATTGGAATGTTACCCCCATTATACTGTCCAGACGAAATCTCCCCGAAGGTGACAGCTGTGACCTTTGGAAATGTAAATACTTATATTCTTGTATAAGTTCTAGTAAGAATAGATCCATAAACCCTTTTAAAAAAAATGTGCTTGGCTCACTGATACTATTCATTATAACCTTTGGATATACTTAGTGGCTAAAATTTCTGATATGGCTTTTTTCTTTCTATTAAACATATTTAAATTAAGAAAGTTAAGAAGAATGAGTTTCTTGTTAAAATGTTAATCATTTTTTTTCTAGGTCCTAGTCTTCAGTGCTGCTTTATCAATTTAGCATTCTGGCTAATGATACAATGTGGTCTATGAAAACAAGATGAATATTGCAAAGAATTCTATGCCTAGCATCAGCATTCAATAGCTTAAATTAGTCAATTTCCATGTGGTTCCTATTCCCAGTGGAAGACAGCTTAGCTAAGAACCTAAAAATAAATGTTTGTAGTCCAACAGACAACTTTTCACTACAGATTCGTATGTCTAATATGTGCACAGTTTTTGTCAGGAAGATACATAATAGGCTGTAGTTGTGTAACTGGTGAAGTGCACAAACTTGGAATTGACCTTCTTATTCTAGCTTTAGTTTTCAAGGCAAATAGGACAACTCACAAACCAATCATAAACTTCAAACTATCATTGAGAGGTGGTGCTAATGTTGGCATTAACTGAAAGTATCTTATCTGCTTTGTTTTTGTTTAAAGGGTACTACCTTGATATGAGAGTAACCAGCATTTCAGTGTGAGAATTAAACATCTAGTCATGTGTTGTGTTCAGTTCTGGAACACACATTAGCAGAAAAATCTCAACAAATTAGAAATAGTTCAGAGAAAAGCAACAAAAATTATCCTGGGGCTGGAGGATTTGAAATTATTAGGAAAGATTAAAAGAAGTAAAAAGGTACAGTCTTGGCTTTGGTTTAAAGTAATCTACGTACAAGGCACACCCCAGGAAGGATGGTGAGTTTCTACAAGTGTATATCATATTAAGAACAGTATGAGAACACCACCTGCTTACACTGATACCAATTCCTTGTAAGTGATTTCCTTTACAAATGAGCATTATGAGAGGTGACATCTGTTTGTTCAGAATGTGTGGGTTTCTGTTGTAACTGTATAGGTTAGGACTTGTTTTGCCAATTTGTCTCCTTGAAATTATTACATCAATCAAAAGAGGAGGAGGACTTAAAAAGGAATAATAGAAATATTTTGTATATAATATTTAATGTAATTATTAATATTATTTGTACAAATAAAAAGATCTACAGACTAGACTGTTGAAGTCTGTGAGTCAAATTCTCTCCTGGCAAGAAGGCAATGGAAACATACTTGAACAGTTGCTACTAAGAAAGTGTAAGCAGGTGGTGTTGCCACTCTGTTCCTAACACAGCACACACACAATGACTACTGTCCAAACGCATCATCCTTTTGGGGGCAGGGAGGGGTCTGTCTTGATATTTAAACTTCAAACTCCTGACTCAAAAGCTTGAAACCTGTTTTCAAAGGGTTCTAGTGTGGTTTCCCTAATCAATGAATCTTGGACTCATAATTTTTTTGTGAGAGAGAAAGCTTCATAGATTCCAAGTCCAGAAGGGACCATTGCAATCATCAAGTCAGACCTCCTGGATAACACAGGCTATAGAACTTCCCCAAAATAATTTCTAGAACAGATTTTTCAGAAAAGCATCCAATCTTGATTTAAAAATTGTCAGTGATGGAAAATCCACCACAACCCTAGATAAGTTGTTCTAATGGTTAATTACTCTCACTGTTAAAAACGTACGCCTTATTTCCAGTCTGAATTTGTCTAGTTTCAGCTTCCAGGCATTATATTGTCTTATACCTTTCTCAGCTAGATTGAAGAGCCCATTATTAAATATTTGTTCCTCATGTAGGTAATTATAGACTGTAATCAAGTCACTCCTTAACCTTCTCTTCGTTTAAAGCTAAATTGACTGAGCTCCATGGGTTTATCATTCTAAGGCATGTTTTCTAATCCTTTAATCATTGTTGTGGTTCTTCTCTGAACTGTCTCCAATTTATCAAAATCCTTTTGGAATTGTAGACACCAGAACTGGACAAACTATTCCAGTAACAGTCACACCAATGCCACATACAGATGTAAAATAACCTCTCTAATCTTACTTAAGATTCCTCTGTTTATGCATCCAAGGATCACATTAGCCCTTTTGGCTACAGTGTCATACTGGGAGCTTATGTTCAGTTGATTATCCACCACGACCAACAAATCTTTTTCAGAACTACTGTTTTGCAGGATAGAGTCCCCCACTGCGTAGATATGTCCTACATTTTTTGTTCCTAAATGTATACATTTACATTGAGCCATATTAAAATACCTATTGTTTGCTTGTTTGTGACCAGCTTACTAAGTGATCCAGATGGCTCTGTATCAGTGCCCTATCCTCTTCATTATTTATCATTCCCCCAATATTTGTGTCATCTGCAAACTTTATCAGTGATGATTTAATGTTTCCTTACAGGTCATTGATAAAAATGTTAAATACCATACGACTAAGAACTTACACCCACAGACCCCCTAAAAACACACCCATTCAAAGATGATTCCCTATTTACAATTATATTTGGAGACCTATCAGTTAGCCAGTTTTTAATCCACTTAATGTATGTGATGTTAATCTTTTTAATATTTTAATCAAAATGTCATGTGGTAGCAAGACAAATCCCTTACAGAAATCTAAGTATATTACATCAACACTACTACCTTTATCCACCAAACTTATAACTCATCAAAAAAGATATCAAGTTAGTTTTACAGGATCTATTTTCCTTAAAGTTTTGTTGATTGGCATTAATGCTTTATTAATCAAGTCCCCCAGCAGCCACTCCATTATCTTGCCCAAGATCGATGTCAGACTACAGGCATATAATTACCCAGGTCATCCCATTTACCCTTTTAAAATATTGGCACAAATTACCTTTATTCTTTCCTTCTGGAACTTCTCCGGTGTTCCAAGACTTACTGAAAATCAACATTAACTGTCCAGTGAACTCCTTAGCCAGCTCTTTAAAACTCGTGGATGCGAGTAATCTGGAACTGCTGATTTTAAAATATCTAACTTTACTAGCCGCTGTCTAACATTCTTTCGAAATATTAGTGGAATGGAAAGAGTGTCATCGTCATATATCATCATGACATATGATGTCACTTGTTTTTTCTCCAAATACAAAACAGAAATATTTATTCAACACTTCAGCCTTTTCTACATTATTGTTGATAATTCAACCACTTCAATCTATTAATGGACCAATACCATTGTTAGGATTATTTCTGTTCTTAATATACTTTTTAAAAATTATTTGTTGTAGTGCACATTACTTGGCTAGCATGTCTTTGTTTATTATATGACTTCAGACTCAGACAAATCATCCTTATCCACGGTGCTATAGGAAACCATATCAGTACTCTGACAGCAAAAAAATATCTTTAAATGTGGTTGTAACCGGTATGGTTCCAATTTCAGCAGGGACAGGTCAAAGTGAATAGGAAGCATTTCTAAAAGCTCAGATGCTGAAGAATGAAATGGACACTGGATGGGTGAGAATTAGATAAGAATTTCAGAATGCATATGTCTTAAAAGACCATCTTTTATGCCTGATTTACATCCATCCAACTTCCTTCTCTGTGAAACAAGACTGGAGAAACTGCAGGATCCCAATATCTGAAAGTAAGAATGTACCTTTGCCACTTTCAGCTAATGCCTTCTGGTGATCAATGAAAATACACTCTGACTACCTTTCCCAGACCTGAAAAACAGTTCTGTGTAAGCTTGAAAGCTTGTCTGTTTCACCAACAGAAGCTGGTCTAATAAAAGATATTATCTCACCCACCTTATCTTTCTAGCATCCTGGGACCATCATGGCTACAACAACACTGCAAACAATTTGTTACAAAAACAATTACAGCTTTCGGGTCTGCTCTGTAATAAGAGACTCTTGTACTAGAAACTTGATATTATAAAAACAAAGCAAAAAAAAAATACCAAGCGCTCCAGAATTTCAAGTACAATTGTATTTTTAAAACATTTGATAGTAGCACACATTTGAAGTAATGTAGGGGTCCTGATACTTCTAAAACTTACACTGGTGAGTTTCAGTAGTCCTTACATTAATAGTTCCACTGACTTTAATGAGACTTTAATGAATAAGGACTGTTTGTGTAAGAGTTTGAAGGATCAGGCCCTTACTTTTAATACACTGCTATAGAGCATAAAATACTGTATTACAATGTTTGATGCTCATTGTCCTGTTTGGTGATTTCTGTCATTGATACACAGATATCATTATTTTGTCTACATTCTCATACCTTTCACATTTCACTGCATAACACAACAATAAGATTAATTTCTTGCTTAGTGCCAGCAGGATGTCTAATTTTATAAATTAACACTCTATCTGGCACTCTTTGGCCAGTGGATTTTTAAATAATAACTCTCTGGCTACCTATTGAAATATGGGAAAGACATCACACACAATGATCCATTTTCCATTTTCATATGTCCTTTGCAATGAGTCATCCATAGTAACTCAGGTACAACATTTAAAGACTGAAATTTTATATGTATTTTATTATTCAAAAACAAATAAATAAATATATAGTGTATTGGGCTAGAGTTAGCTCACATTAGCATTTTTGTTTTTTTATTATATGACTTCAGTTTTAATGTTAACGTACATTTTTTTCTGAAATCTGATTTAAAGTGTATGACAAAAGCATTCCAATCTAAAATATATTACGGCAAAATTGGGAGAGTGAACAAAAAATCTTTTAATTAGGCTACTGTTTAAAATACAATTTCTTCAATTGCAACTGAGTCTGGAAACATTTTAAAGTTATAAATTCACTGTGCAACGACAACTAAGTAAAAGTAAACTCAGACACAAGATCACCATTAAGATATTTTACAGAATAAAATGGCACATTTATATAGCACATTTCCCTCATAAGTCCCAAAATACTCAACAAATTTTACAAAAAGGTTATATACAATATATACAAGGAACCCTTCACCCCTTAATGACATACTGCTGTATGGCAAGATGTCAGCAAACCAGTAAAGTGCCTGAAACTACTATGGCTTATTGCTAAAAGCAGCCAAGTCAGCAGGCTGTAAATTGGCCATGTCACAGCCTCAGCTTGACCAAGGCAGGAGGGAAGGGGGTTTTGGGTACCAAAGAAAGGGCAGCTTGACCCCGCATCCTTCCTGATAAGAATTGTGTTGAAGTTACTGATACATGCATTTTAGAAGAGCAGGATATGCCACAGGAATGTCTACTAGGGCCTCAAGGCTGCAAACTCTGGAAAAACCCACACCTGGTTTATCAATAATCAGAAGAAAGCCTCTTGCTTGACCATTGGAACTGCTTGCTTAACAAGTTTTCTTTAAGGGACATGTCATTCTCTTACCAATGTATAAATAAGGGGGAAAAGTTTGAGATAGTGTGACTCTTCGGGATTGGACTCTCCCTCTGGATGCATCTTGTGTTCCCCACCGGCAGACAGGTTGCCACTGTGCCACTCAGGAGCCACACTCAGCTTCGGTAATTATCAAGGGTTGGTGGTGTTTTACTAACCTGTTGCAGACATGTGTAAGTACTTGAGACTAAAGAAAGTTTAGCTTCAAGTGAAAGCACTCTTGTGTTGTCCTGTTTGTGCCAGCCATCTATCGGTCGGACGGCTGTGTCTCCCCTGATTTATTTCCTGACACCACCTCGCATAGAGTAAAAGTTACCAAGAGCTTTGGGTTGAAAGAACCCCGAGTAACACTGCCACTTTGTAGTAGAAGGCAGCAGCATTTAAATCATGCCTAGCACCACTACAAAAATGCCTTACATAAGTAAAACTAAGTTAGGTAAGCAGAATGTAAATACCCCTAATGTCACAATGAAACAGACTGAGAAAGAAAAGTGCTACATGCTGAGCTAGATCTCACACGCTATGCAGGGCCAGGCTAGGTCAGAATTGGAAAATGTATCTGTGCTTACCTGAAAATTCCTTTTCTTCGAGTATTAAGGTCCATATATCTGTTAACAATGCTACTTCACCGTGTTTACAGCTTAGAGGCAGAACCAGACCTATCACTCAATGGCAGCAGGGAAATGCCCCACCCCCTGAAGTTTCCTCCATAAGAATGGCAATACTGGGTCGGACCAAAGGTCCACCTAGCCCAGGATCCTGTCTTCCAACAGTAGCCAATGCCAGGTGCCCCAGAGGGAATGAACAGAACAGATAATCATCAAGTGATCCATTCCCTGTCACTCATTCCCAGATTCTGGCAAACAGAGGCTAGGGACACCATCCCTGCCCATCCTGGCTAATAGCCATTGATAGACTTATCCTCCATGAATTTATCTAGTTCTTTTTTGAACCCTGTTATAGTCTTGGGCTTCACAACATCCTCTGGCAAAGAGTTCCACAGGCTGACTGTGCATTGTGTGAAGAAATAATTCCTTTTGTTTGTTTTAAACCTGCTGCCTACTAATTTCTTTTGGTGACCCCTAGTTCTTGTGTTATGTGAAGGAGTAAATAACACTTCCTTATTTACTTTCTCCACACCAGTCATGATTTTATAGACCTCTATCATATCCCCCCTTAGCTGCCTCTTTTCCAAGCTGAAAAGTCCCAGTCTTATTAATTTCTCCTCCTACTGAAGCCGTTCAATACCCCTAATCATTTTTGTTGCCCTTTCCTGTACCTTTTCCAATTCCAATATATCTTTTTTGAGATGGGGCAACCACATCTGCACGCAGCATTCAAGATGTGGGCATACCACATCTTCCAGTTCCTCCAGTTGAAGGAATCAGTCAAGATAATGCCATTCTACTTTCCTAAATTATAGATTATGTTTGCTATATTTTGAAGAAAAAATGAACAACAATTTCTTCTACAGCAGAGCATGGGAATTTCCCCCAGTGAAGTAAACCTGAACCTTTCTATGTCAATTTACATCTCTACTCTGCATGTTCTGCTTGTCTCCAGGATAGGCTGGATCTGTGGAAAATATAATTCAAAGAAAGGAAATTCTCAGGTAAACAGAGATAAAATGGGATTTTCACAGCAGTGTGCTTGCAGGGTGGGAAGCATGATCATCACTTAAATATGGACATCCAAAATAAGGTAAATTACAACTCCTCTATCTTCTCCTGTCTATTGAAGAATGGAAAAGACTTCTGGAAAATGGCTATAGACTGGATGACCAAGATGTAGTTTTTTTAGTGAGTTTATGTACTGATGGCCATGTGGTCACCTAGTAGATATTACGGGAGACATGACATCTCTGCATTGAGCCTGTCAGTACTCCTAAAGATTGGACTTTAATGCTTGATGAAAGAATGAGTATTTCTTTAGTTTATTCAGTGAATGAATGATATAACAGTTGTGAGGACTACTTGTCTGAATTAAAAGTAAAATACTGGATCTCATCTGAGAAAGCTCTCAACATCTGACTGGAGATAGTATTTATCAGGAAATCACTTTAATGGGTAGAAAGTATAAAGATTCTTGTCACAGCGGTTCAACTCGGGTAGTGCTATAAGGTCTAGAATGAGGTTCCAAGATTGTGCTTTATAATCTTGTGGGGCTGGAAGCAGGACAGCTGCCCTAAGGAAGCATTTAATGTCAGGGTTTGTACAAAACTTTCTTTTTTTGAACCTGCTGACAACATTATAGAACAGAGACTTGACCTTTTTGCTTGGACCCTTTCATGGGCCCATATCAGAGTCCTCATGGAGGAATTCAAGTCTTTATTTCACTTATTTAAAGTGCACTTTGTTTCAGACAGTAGAATAAATTCTATTGGCTGACTTTTTTAAGGACCCGTGAGAGTGACAATTGCCTAATCCAAGTATCCATTTTAAACTGTCTAGTGTTGGATTGAGGATTGTTTTTGTTTTTTTTTTTGTAAAGGAGACCTTTTCTGTAACATAGAGGCATCAGAAAATACAATGCTAGGTACATCAGACCTGAGAACCATAGCCTCTTCGGAAAGATATAAACAGTATCATTGCCACTCTCTCCTTCCTGTCATCTGTATGGCCGTAGGGAGCAACGGAATAGGTGTTAAGGCATATAACAGAAATATTGCCCAGCTGAGCAAGAGATTATCCATCATCTTGCATCCCAGGTCTGACACATGAAAAGCCCACAGTGTGCTTTATTGCTTTTTCCATGTGCAAAGAGGTCAGCCCATCAAACTGACTTACAATGAATGAGGATACTTCTGAATGCAGGTTCCACTGTGCTTAACCTAGTATCTGTTATGCAAATCTTGGGGTTCATTCTCCCTTTGATGGGTGGTGCAGATAGAGATAAGAAACTCTGCTTCACTCAGGACATGAGGAGTTGATTTTCTTTCTTTCCACATGTTCTTCCTAATTTATTTACAAAATCTCATCAGACATGTTGACTCATGACCAGAACAAGTATGTTTTCAATGCAAGGAATAAGACTCTGAGACCTCAATAAATCACTGTGTTCAGTAAGTGGATGCTGTGCTCTCTCTCTTTCTGCTATCCACTCCCTGGACAGAACGGGGACATGAATCAGCCTTCTCCATTATCCTCAGCAAGCATCTGACATAAGGATCACTCTTCCTGGTTCACTAATGAGTGGATCCCTTCAAAAAATCTGATTCTTTGAATTCACAAGCCGAAGGAGTGGAGAATAGAAAATGGGACCTTAATCTCTGCAATGGATGTGACAGAGTGAGAGGCAGAGGGGATAACAAGAATTCCTGGACTGTGTTTATGTGAACTCTAGGTCTTTGAAACATGTCTGTGCCTTAGATCAGCATTCCCAACAGACTTCACTAAGTACTTGATTTTTGATTCTTTGACACCACTTGTTTTCCTTTATGGCC
Source organism: Eretmochelys imbricata (assembly GCF_965152235.1). Classification (NCBI taxonomy): domain Eukaryota; kingdom Metazoa; phylum Chordata; order Testudines; family Cheloniidae; genus Eretmochelys; species Eretmochelys imbricata. Next base: position 122,888,971 of record NC_135574.1, read on the forward strand.
ATCTTCATCTTCTGTTTATATTCTTCTGAGATGAGACCTTGCATCTAATAGGATTAATCCTCAGCTCACACCTATGATCGGCTTTTTCTGGCAACATATGTCTGTGTTTATCATGAATCCAAGATACTCCAGAAACTGTATCACTCTCTGCGCTTATTTTGGCTCTCTCTGTAAAGAGCCTTGATATGTAGAATTTTCCAGAAGACATGAGTGAATTTCCTTCTTCCTTAAAGCCAATATTAATATAACCATGATCCTGAAAGGCACCCTGGGAGAACTTATCAAATCAAATGGGAATGACTGAAGTTGAAAAAAAATCTCATCAATCTGCCACCATATGCAAAGTAGAATGATAAAATGGAAACTGAAGACAGGCCTCCTTTAAGAACTTACTTAGATGGAGCCTTACTCTGTTCATGATTCTAGGTGGCTAGAAATAGGATGGGGAACAACAACTGATGGGGAACATAGATCTGATCTGAAGTAGATGATGTATGGTTCATTCATGTCCTGGCATATCCATGGACGGCCCGAGATTGTGAATGGAACAAAAGTGTATATATAATTCTTGCACAGTGCCATACAGCAACCTTTCTGGTAAACATCCAGAGACCTCATTTTGACCAAAACTGTAGGTAGCCATTTGCTCCCAAACTGAAAGAGTCTGGCACCAATTGGGAGTCTACCTGAAGATAGTGCTGGTAGGGAAACACACTGCTTGTTCTGAGGCAACTGAGGGAAGATACTGAATTCACCTCAGCATCTTGCATTTTTTTCAGCTACAACTTGCAAACTGATCTTCTCAATTGTTTTACCTTCAACTTACCTATGATCTGTATTCCTTTCTTGTGTCTGTCAGGAGCTAGGACTGTAAATCTACTTTTTCAAAGCCTCAGTTTTCCATAACGTTTCCCACTATAGCACTGACAGCTGGAAACTGATGTGCCTGAGCATCTGAGGTCAATAAGGAAGGCCCCATATTGTTGATTGAAACAGATTTGTGTCCCACTGTCTTTTCAGGGAGAAGCCTTTGAACCGTGGGATCTTTACGCTGAGAGGGACCATACTTGCAAGAGCATGTAGCTAGGGGATAGTGTGCTGCCACAGCTATTCTTTTCAGATTGGATGTAAAGTGGAGCTCCTGAATACTACTGGTCATTGCATTGTACTTTTGGCACTTTTTAAAATAGTACCAATATTAACTGGTAACGAAGTCAAACGTAGTCAAAATCTAAACTCAGGATATTACATTCTGTTGACCTAAATTCCCACCTTAGTTTCAACCAGGTATGTTATTTTTTCACTTCCTGTTATAAAATGTCATGTTGGGTTGCTATGTGCTGTCAAGAGCTGCTACATTTTATTCCTGAGGTGGTAAGATAAGTGATTTATCTATATCGACACCTAGAAATACAGATAGTGTATATATATATACACACCCTCACACTCACACCCACTTTCTGAAGTTTGTATAAACTTTGGGAAAAAAGGTATAATGCACATGTCATTTATTATTAGTTTTGAAAGCATCCAGAAACTGCATGAAATATAGGTTCTGGAAAACTCCTGATCAACCTGATCACAGAAATAACAGAACAAAGAAAGCATTGTAAAAAATTAAACAGTTAAGAATCAAACAGGAAAAAAGCATTTAAATAGAGAAAAGCTAGCTACAATACTGAATGAAAAGTTAAGCCTTTTAGCAGTATCACAGACATCACAAAAGAGGACACTCTTAAATGAATAACAGAAGGAAAACCCATAGCACTGCTAAAGATAGTAAAATTACTTGAATTGTTTTCAGTCAAATGAGTGATTAATGATACTTAAATTTACTACAAAAAATTAATTTAAAAACATATCATCCAGTCATCTAAATATGCAGGTTGTTCCTCCATCTTGATTATAATATTCTGTATTAGTTTATTGTATAATGCTTAGATACCTATTAATAGACACCTTATAAAAATCTTAAATAAATAAATGTCAAATAGCCAGCCTCACTTCAAATAGATCCCTAGTATTTTCTGCAGAACTCTTACAATTCAAAGTAAGTGAAGACTCTTTCTTTTGTTCTGTCCCCTATCACTCATACTGAAATGATTCAGGAACATCGTGTAATCATTTATCTCATCATGTCCTTTTTGTATATAAAGCACTATGAATAAAGAGAAATAATGGGTTCTCCTTTTCAGTCTTTGGTACCAAAGCATAGGTAAAGTATTTTTACACTATTGCCAACAGGTCTTAACACATAAAGTCTGAAAATGTACCTGAGAGAAGCAATCATCCGAAATAATAACTATTGAAAGTTACCCTACAAAAGCTGAATACTTCTAAGCGAAAACTGATTCACATCTAAGCACATGTCTAATCCAGAAACATTAATCCAAATTAACTGAAGAAAAATTAATCTGAATTAATTAAGGCCTGGTCTACACTGGGGGGGGGGGGGTCGCTTCGATCTAAGTTACGCAACTTTAGCTATGTGAATAACGTAGCTGAAGTCAACATACTTAGATCTACTTATCGCGGTGTCTTCACTGCGGTAAGTCAACAGTTGATGCTCTCCCATCTACTCCACCTGCGTCTCTCGCCCTGGTGGAGTACCGGAGTTGACAGGAGAGCGCTCGGCAGTCGATTTATCGCGTCTATACTGCCCGTTGATCCAGCAGGTAATGTGGACAAGCCCTTAAGGTGCAAATTTAAAGTGAATTAGTTAAACTGCATTAAACCCCTGTGTAGACACTTTCATTGAGAATTAAAGTGGCCTTCGTCTGTGAATTAAGGTAAACTGTTTTAAGACTATTTTAATTCTGAATGATTGTCCACACAGGGGTTTAATGCAGTTTAACTAATGCACTTTAAATTCACACCTTTAGTTAATTCAGATTAATTTTCCTGTGTTTCCCGCTGTGAATAAGCCCTACCTCAGAAAATGATGTTAAACTAACATTCCTGGATAGTTCTGTAATAATCATTAATTCAAACCTGGGCTACAGAACTGAAATATGAACAGGTAATACTCAGGTGATGGATGCTCATTGTGACAGACATGGACATGTCCTATAATAATATACGAATACTAGGGCTGTCAAGGGATTAAAAAAATTAATTGCAATTAAGCATGCTCTTAATCATAGAACCATTTATATACATATTTTTGGATGTTTTCCACATTTTAAAATATATTGATTTCAATTACAATACAGAATACAGAGTGTACAGTGCTCACTTTATATTTATTTTTATAATAAATATATTTGAAAATGTAGAAAAACATCTAAAATATTTAATAATTTCAGTTGGTATTCTATTGTTTAACAGTGTGATTAAAACTGTGAGTAATCGAGATTAATTTTTTAATAGCAATTTATATTTTTGAGTTAATCGAATGAGTTAACTGCGATTAATCGACAGCCCTAAAGAATACTAAGTATAACAATTTTATGAACACTGTATGGAACTGGTCAGTGGGGGAAGATATTCTGTTTTATGTTATGACTCTACTGCTCTGATCTAGCTTAAGTGGCAAGAACAAGCAGGAAGGCAACACAATGGATCTCCAAATAAGCTACTTCCAACCACATACTTCAGTGAGGGAAGGAAGGGGTGCAATTACAAGGCAATAGCTTACTTTCAGACTCCAGTCCAAAGTGACACAGCAGTTTTGTGAGGCTGGGAACTATAGAAAAAAAGGACAGAAAATAGTTTAAAAAGCCCTCCTCAGGGAAGGAAGGTCAATTGTCAGAGCTATTAGGCAGACAGGTTGACACAGAGAGAGGCTCTATGAAGAAGTTTGAAAGAGTTGGCTGATCTTTCCCCAGATCCAGGGAATAGTAAGCCTTAGGGAAAGACAGGGAAGAGAGTAGACAGCTTTATTGTTTTAAGACCTGTTTTCTCTTAAATGTTTTTGTTCTGAATATATAATACTTAGTTTGAAGAAGGCTGTTTAGTCACTGGTTACTGCTGTCATTGCTCCTTGAGGGAACAAACTGCAGGGTCTGAGCCTAAGATCTGTTGAGATAATCATAGTTAGTATCAGGAAACTGTAGCCTCGTTTGACAGTAGGAAAATTGCTTGGTTGCACCCAAGAAAGACGGCAGCTAGAGGTACAAGACCTTACAGGGGTCCACATGAAGAGAGAAGGAGGGATCAGAGGTGCAATTACCCTGGTAACTGATTTCAGAGCGGTAGCCATGTTAGTCTGTATCAGCAAAAAAAAAGAGGAGTATTTGTGGCACCTTAGAGAGTAACAAATTTATTTGGGCATAAGCTTTTGTGGGCTAAACCCACTGCATGCATACGATGAAGTGGGTTTTAGCCCACGAAAGCTGATGCCCAAATACATTTGTTAGTCTCTAAGGTGCCGCAAGTACTCCTTGTAACCGAGATACTCATGTACTAATAATCATCTCAGTACCAATAATAAACAGCTGAATTGTCCTCTACTAAGACAGAAAGTAAGTTCTGCTCTACAGATTTCTTTCTTCCAGTGGAAATATCTAAGACCTGAAAGATACATGCAGAGGGTTGAAGAGCAAAGCAATGAAAATTACTTTATTATTTAACTGATATACTAACAACAAACAATAGCCATATTTTCTCATTATATATGAAGAAAGAGACTTATAAAAAAGATGAAAATGGATGGAAAAGGCATAAAATCAGCATGTGATAGATAACAGAGGTTCCAGCAACCCAAACAAGAAGCTCTCACCAATGTTTGTGAACGATGACCAAAATAATAATACTTTACATTTCTATAGCCCCTTCTATCCTAGATTCTCAAAGAACTTTACACTGTCAATGATTTAAACTTTCCAACAACCCAGTGAGGTCAGTAACTGCCATTATCCTCATTTTACAAATAAGAAAATGTAAGCACTGAGAGGTTAAGTGACTTGCCTATGTTCAAACAGGAACGCTGTGGCAGAATAAAGAATAAAACCAGATCTCTGGATTTTTCTTTGTTGGCAGAGTGATTGCAAATGTAGGGATGACAAGACAGAAAACATACACACAAAAGGGAACAGATTAAGTGGCATAATAGATTAAGGTATTTGACTGAAACCTTTCTCCAGAAACAGGAGTATAACACAAGCTTGAGTACAAATGAAAATTAAATTGATAGCCTCTTCCAGTTCCACAACAGGGCTTTAACCATATCACAAAACAGCAAATAATTCAGCTCTCTATCCTCAAAAGAAGAACACAGGCTAGATTATAAAGGGTGATTTTTACTGTAAGTATACAATACTTGAATCTGTGAGAGGCAGTCAAATATTCCAAAACCCACTAATTAGAATTTCAATGTCAAACAATACCATTTCTCTAACTTGGAAATAAACAAAATTATTTTTAAAGTTTTACATATACAACAAGAACTCTTTCATACACCCACACATGTGTGTGCTCACAGACACCCATGTTCATAATGAAGGGTTTTTTAAAAACTCAGATTTTGAGAAATTCAAATGTCCACATTAGGTTACTAGGTAATTTTGTGACTAGGCCATAGCAATTGCAAGACTTCCATTAGACTCTGCAGAAAACTAGCTGATGGTTTAGAAAAAAATTCTGACAACCAACCACTGTTACAAAGGCAGTCTCAAATAATCTATTTGTAAGAAATAGAATAGTCAGCTCAGACAGTTGAGTTCTTTGTACTATGACTCTCCTGACAAAGGTATCTTCGAATGTAGTATGATGTGTAGTTGGAGTCCTGTTGGTCCCAGGAGATTAGAGAGACAAGGTGAATGAAGTAACACCCACTTCTGGCCTTCAAACAACCCCTCACCGCTTCCAAGCTCATCATCAGAAGCAACCTCCCCACATACTAGGACACACCAACTGAAAGCAGTACCAGACTCTGGCAGAACAACAGATGCAAAACCTGCAGACATATCTCAACTACTACAATGATCAACACACCTTTCAAGATCTATGGAGCCTACACATGCCTATCACATCATGTGGTATACTTCATCCAGGACACTAAATGCCCCAATAACAGCTATGTGGGTGATACCAGACAATCACTACGCTCTCGAATGAACTCATACAGAAAAATGGTAAAAGACAAAAACACCCTGTGATCTGTGGGTGAAAACTTTTCACAAAGTGATCTACTTCTGACCTATTAAGTCCTCATCCTCAAAAGAAACCCATATTACACTTTCAAAAGACGAGCTTGGAAGCTTGAATTCATAACTCTGCTAGACACTAAATCATGGATTGAACAGAGACCCTGGATTTATGGTTTATTATAGTGTTTCGCTCCGCAGGCTGAGGGATGTACAGGCCGCCGCTTCCCGCAGCCTCCACTGGCCTGCAGCAGCAAACCGTGACACGTGGAAGCTGCGATCGGCCGAACCTGCGGACGCGGCTGGTAAATAAACCGGCCCAGCCCGCCAGGGGCTTTCCCTGAGCAAGTGGCATCCCAAGTTTGGGAAACACTAGTTTATTACAACAATCTATAATCCACTAACTCCCTTCTTTTTGCCCTATCACTGCAGAGGTGCTAAAGGGCCACTCTACCTTGAATGGTCCCCTAGAATATGCTCTTACTCCTTATGCTGAACAATCTGTTCCACCTTGCATTTAGCTGTGATGCTCAGAGTACCTTTCCCACACCACAAGAAGAGCTCTTTGTGGCTCAGAAGCTTGCCTCTTTCACCAACAAAAGGTGGTCCAACAACAGATATTACCTCACCCACCTTGCTTCCCAATAAACTGAATCTCTGTTAAACAAGTCTTTGTTGTATATTTTCTATCTTTAGAACCTCTCCCATGATTACTGATAGATTTTCAACTAATGAAATTTTCAATTTCTTCCTACCAGATGCCCATCAATAATGACATTCTATGTAACACAGTAAAAAAAAATGGCATTTTTCCATTCAAACACTTCCGTGTGGTGCTCTTACACTGGCTAGAGTTACTGTAGTATTTGCTCTTGGAATTTTTCCTTTTCTGAACACCTCAGTCATGACTTGCACTCTTACTTTTCCAATCCTTGACACGTATTGAGCAAAGACAATTGAATTAAGGTTCTAATTCTACAAACTCATATACAACTCCTTAACTTTATATACAGTGAGAAATCTTATTGAAGCTAATGGAAGGTAGTCCCCCTTGCCTTCTACGAGTAGTTTGGGACTGATGCAAGCACTTCAGATTAAAAGTCACAGGGTATGGTTCAGGGAGCACATTTTCAATTCATAATCAAATACATATTTTCTTCCTAACACAATTACCTTTGAGGGCCACAGTTTAGAACCTGGGGGACCACAGGTTGGACACTTCTGCTCTTCAGCAATACTTTTAATGCCTTTAATGTGGGCTCTCATTTTCAGATGAAAACTATACAGAATAATAGGTAGTAATATTATGTATAGTTTAAATGTAATTGATGGCACTAACCACCATCTTCTTTCCCTGTTCACACTTTTATAAGATAACTTACACTAATTAGACCTGATTAGTAAAGTGAAACAAATTCCTCTTTCTTCCCAGTTAGAAGGCCTTCATATTTAATTTGTGTCTAAAGAAATTTTACTAACTTATAGGCCTGGGGATATAAATTTTAATTTTATGGTTATAATAGAAAACAGGGGAACTGAAAAAACCGCTTCAGAGTTCAATCACAAAAAGAAAGGATTCAATTACTTTGAAGGTCTTTGGAACCACAAGATAGAAATACTGGAAATGATGAGCCAAGCTCGGGGACACCATTAATTATAATCCCACATGGCATTTATTCCTTGGCTTCTACTGTACTGTATTTGGACATATTATGAGCTACAAACCAATAAAAAAAATTGGTGTGCTAGCTACACATACCAAAATGTAAACTATGCCTTAATTATTCATTAGTGGAATAAAAGTCATTTTTAGCCACATAAATGTTACTGTTGTTTGCCTGGACAAAACTGACCTTTTAAATTAATTTGGGTCTCTGTAATATGTCTACCTATATAACCTCCTTATCAGTATTATAACATTACAATGTAAATGGAGAAATGGAATAGCTATTAATGTAATTTTTAATTCAGTGAAGCTTACTCTAATAAATATCTAATAAAATAACTTGATGAGAATACGTTTTAATATTGCATACCGGCATTTTCACATCTTGGACCTGACTCGTCTTTCACTTACCTCAATTTTACACCAGTGTAACGCTACTGATTTCAGTAGATTACTCTTAACATACATGCAGAGTCAGATCAGATCCCTTCTGTCTATAAATCTCTGATTTGAAAAAGGATGAAAGTGAATTACCACTTCCCAGCTCTATGCATCAAATATATACATGAGCTACCTGCATAAAATAAACAGAATGAGGGTCTGACCAGCTGAATTAATACAGTTGTTAAAAATAACCCTTCTTTCTGGACTGCGTCATTGCAGGGATTTGTATTTGTCAGCAAACATATGGTGAAACCCAAACATATATGTCTTTTCAGTGTTCTCAACTGTATACAGTATCTGTCAAAATAATAGGGACATTACATACCAGAACCACACATTTAAAATATATTTTCCATGCATTATATTATGTCAACATAGGATGTTCTCATAACATAATAAATAACATATCATAAAAAATAAAGACAATGGACTTTAAGAAGGCAGACTTTAGCAAACTCAGAGAATTAGTAGGTAGCAAGTGGGAAGTAAGTCTACAGGGAAAAAAAGTTCAGGAGAGTTGGCAATTTTTTATAGAGATATGATTAAGGGCATAAAAGCAAACTATCCGAATGCGTAGAAAAGATCAGAAGTATGGTAAGAGACCATCTTGACTTAATCAGACAATCTTCAATGACCTGAAATTCAAAAGACAGTCATACAAAAAGTGGAAACTAGGTCAAATTACAAAGGATTAATATAAAAAAACAACACAAACCTATAGGGACAAAATTAGAAAGTTGAAGGCACAAAATGAGATTAAACTTTCTAGGGGCATAAAGGGTAACAAAAATCCTTTTACAAATATGTGAGAAGCAAGAGTAAGACCCACGACAGGATAGACAAATTACTCAATGAGGAAGGAAAGACAATAACAGAAAATGCAGCAATGGCCTAACAGGTTCAATGCCTTTTTTGTTTCAGTTTTCACCAAAAAGGCAACCAGTGATCGGATGACTAACTTAGTGAATATCAGTTTAAACAGGCTAAAATCTGAGGCTAAAATAAGGAAAGAACAAGTTAGGAATTACTTACACAAGTTAGACATCTTTAAGTTGGCAGTACCTAATGAAATACATCCTAGAATACTTAAGGAACTGGCTGAAGAAATCTCTGAGCAATTAGTGATTATCTTTGAGAGCTTGTGGAGGACAGCAGAGAGTCCAGAGGACTGGAAAAGGACAAATACAATATCTATCTATAAAAAAGGGAATAAGAACAACACAGGGTATTGTAAACCAGTCAGCTTAACATCAGTCCCAGAAAGATAGTGGACCAAATAATCAAACAATCCTTTTGTAAGCACAAAGAAGAAAACAGGGTGATAATTAACAACCAACGTGGATTTGTCAAGAACACATCATGTCAAACCAACCTACTATCATTCTTTGACAGGGTAACAAGCCTTGTGGATGGGGGAAAGCAGTAGATGTGATATATCTTGACTTTGGTAAGGCTTTAGATATTGTCTCACATGACCTTCTCATAAACAAACTAGGGAAATATAGCCTAGATTAACTTTATATAAGGAGGTTAACAACGAGTTGGAAAAGCGTACTCAGAGAGTACATATCAATGGTTCATAGTCAAGCTGGAGGGATGCATTGAGGGGAATATCACAGGGATCCGTCCTGGGCCTGGTTCTATTCAATATCTTCATAAATTATTTGGATAATGGCAGAGAGGGTATACTTACAAAGTTTGCAGACAATACCAAGCTAGGAGAATTTACAAGCACTTTGGAGGACAGGATTAATATGACCTTGACAAACTGGAAAAATGGCCTGTACTACGTAGGATTAAATTCAATAAAGACAAAGGTTGTGAAATCTCTGTCATTGGAAGTTTTTAAGAACAAGTCAGAAAACACCCGTCAGGAATGGTTTAGATAATATGAAGTCCTGCCTCATTGCAGGGGACTGGACTAGATGAGGTCCCTTCCAGTCCTACATTTCTATGATTTCTACGTTATTTACAGAAATATTCTGATATTCTTCCTAGGTTATTGTTCAATCTTTCAAATTATTGCTCTATAAAAGGTTGATTAATTTATTTTAAAAAATAGGATTGTGATGTTTAGAGTATTTCGTTTCTGGTTTCTCCAGTCAAGAATAAGTGTTCTTATCATAAGCACCAATAAAAATAAGTGAATTTAAGATTTGTATAAACCAGTATTAATATGTGAGTGGACTGTTAGAAAAAGCACAGTATGCAGTCACATAATATATAAGCATGAGAAAAGAATCACATCAAGCTGCAAAACTGCATTCTCCAAATTCCTTTGTACCAACCTACTATTGATAGTTTATACCCTCCAGCTAGCAAACACAGTGAATTTTTTCCAACTCTGACTCCCTGATGACACAATTCAATTTCATGAGTCATCTAGTTGTAAAAACCCTTTGTAATATACAATAAAAAAATACCGTACCACTTTCACCTTTCCTTCTGTTGAAAGAATTCTTAGATTGGTACAAAGGAATTTTAAAAATGTAATTTCAGATATGTAAAACAAATTCCTCTTTCTGTAGTATTTTTGCATGAATCTGAATTTGGTACTAAGGAGCAGTACAAGAAACTGAATATATATAACTGAATGGCAGCATGTAAAACTCTTCTACCAAACAAGATCTGCAAAGAAAATTTTATCTCATTACTAGTTAAATGAGAAAATTGACCTCCCTGTACACTGCCTTACAGTTTTCCGGGTGTACACAGAGGTTTCCAACAGCCCCATATATAAGCATAGTCAGAGCAGCAAAAGATTTGGACATGCATAGCACAACATTTACACCCTATTCTGATCAGACTAGTCTTTTTTCTCTGAAGCAAGGGCTCTAAATTCAGCCTGAATTCAGAGCTCTTGCTCCACTAAAAATCACTGTGGTGGTCTGTCCCCAAAGACCTGTTGTAACTTTCAAAACCTCCTGAAGGAAAATACTAGAAAGAGAGAAAAAGCTTTAAGAAATAAGTTAAAAGGAGTTTCCTATAAATTCAAAAACAAATGGCTAGATTGTGAGTTTATGACTGACACCGAGTAAAGGGCAGCACAGAGTTGTCCGGCCCCTGCAACACCCAGAGATTGTGCTCCCAGAGTCCTACTCCCAGAGTCACAATCTCTCTCTTCGTCTCCTCGCTGCTCTGTGAAGGCAACACACTGCAACAAGTCTGTACCCAGTGCTCTGTATCATCCCTGATACACCTCTATAGTTAAGACACTGAGCATGCTGGAGAGAGGGGAGGAGCCAAGACACATAAAATTGGGATATGACCTCCATCCTGACTACATTAAAAAAAAGTACATAAACAACTGGCAGTGGTAAATATTTCTCGTGAAATACAAAGAACCATAAAACCAATTTTAATTAATTTAACTATCCTATTATTTCAAAGAAGAAACTTTGGATCTAAGGTCATGTCATTTACCCCATTTTGGAGTAAAATTATTGCTGAGGAAAAGTTGATAGACCTACTCTTGGATCTGCCTTTGGGATTGTTCAGGTTTACCATTTTGGATTATTTGAATATCCATGCCAAAGATTATTCTTATGCATTAGTTTGCGATCTTATGTCCGCCATCAAAAAAAATGGTTACCTACCTTTTCGTAACTGCTGTTCTTCAAGATGTATTGCTCATGTCCAGTCCATTCTAGGTGTGTGTGTGCCCTCATGCACAGTTGTTGGAGATTTTTGCCTTAGCGGTATCCGTAGCGCCAGCTGTGGCAACCTCTGGAGTGCTGGGCTCATGTGACTGTATATCAGGTGCCAGCAACCCTACACCCTCTCAGTTCCTTCTTTCTGGCAACTCCGACAGAGGGGCAAGAGGGCAGGTAATGGAATGGACATGAGCAGCTTATCTTGAAGAACAACAGTTACAAAAAGGTAGGTAACCATTTTTTCTTCTTCGAGTGCTTGCTCATGTCAATTTCATTCTAGGTGACTTACAAGCAGTATCTATGGAGTTGGGCTCAGAGTTCACAGCTTAGCACATGTTTTAACAGTCTCAGGCTCATGTGGGCGGTGGTGAACGGCTGGGCACACAGAGACTAGATGAGATCCACCATGGCTTGGAATTGAGACTCGGGGAGGAAGGCTCTGGCCTGAGCGGAGTCTAGTACCGCCCCAATAAATTCTATGTATTGCACTGGAGTCAGGGTTGACTTTTTCTCGTTTATTATTAGGCCCGGGTCGTGACAGGTGGAACAGACCAGACTGAGATGCCTCCGCACCTGATCCGAGGACCAGCCCCTTATCAACCAATTGTCAATATACAGGTAAATTTGGACTCCCTGACATCACAGGTTAAGTGGCCACTAGTGCTATACACTTTGTGAACACTCTTGGGGCCGACAAGAGATGAAAGAACTGGAAATGGCACTGGCCCAACATGAAATGGAGGAAACGACAGTGCCATGGGAATATGAAAGTATGCATCCTTTAAATCGAGGGCGGTGTACCAGTCTCCCGGATCCAGGGATGGACTCATGGAGGTTAGGAAGACCATACGAAACTTCAACTTTTTGAGAGACTTGTTGAGGCGACACAGGTCTAAAATAGGTCTGAGGCCCTCTTTTGTCTTTGAAATTTGGAAGTAGCAGGAATAGAAACCTCTTCCTTCCATGTTCTGCAGAACCTCTTCCAATGCCCTCAGGCATGGGAGGTTTTTGACCTCCTAAACAATGAGTTGCTTGTGAGAAGGGTCCCTGAAGGGGACGGGAAAAGGTGGTGGAAGGGTTGGTCAGCTATAAATTACAGGGTATAGTCCAATGAAACTGTGTCAAGCACCCAGCGATCCAAAGTGATATGGGACCAGGTCGACCAGGAAGGGCGGAGGTGGTTGAGGAAGATGGGGAGTGGATCCGGTGCATTCACTGTGGCATCGTCCTCAGGCACACCCTCAAAATGACTGCTTTTGGTTGTCTTGGTCCCTGGAAGGACCAGGCTGGGCAGGGGGACGAGATGATGACTGGTGGCATCGTTTAAAGCCCTGTCTCTGTCCTTCTTTCTGTAGGAGCCAGACCGAGGGGCACCCCAAGACCTTAATGACAGCGGAGGAGGTGGGGGGCAGAATGACTTTCTAGCCTGAGGAGGAGTATGCAGGCCCAAGGAGTGGAGGTTGGCCCAAGAATCTTTAAGACCATGGAGACTTGCATCAGTTAGCTCCAAGAATAGCACCATTCCCTTGAAAGGGAGGTCCTGGAGAGTAGTTTGCATCTCCTGGGACAGCCCAGAGATCTGTAACCAGGAGCTGCGTCTCATGGCTATTGCAGAGGCAACCACTCTGGATGCCACGTCCGTGGTATCCCAGGCCATCTGGAGGCATCCCAGGCCATCTGGAGGGCACCTGTGGCCACAGCCTTGCCCTCCTCCGCCAAGGTGGCAAACTTCTGATCCTGATCCTGTGGGAGGCTCTCTTTGAACTTCCTGATGAAGTCCCACAGATTGAAATTGTATCTGCCAAGTAGGGCCTGATGGTTAGATACCCTAAACTGGAGGCTGGCTGTTGAATAAATCTTTCTGCCAAAAAAGTCCAGCCTCTTGGCGTCTTTATGCTTGGGGCGCCTGTACCTACCTGTCCCTCTCATTGACGGCTGACACAACCAGGGACCCCGCGGGAAGGTGCGTGTACAGGTATTCAAACCCCTTTGCGGGGACATAGTACTTCTTTTCTGGCTTCTTCAATGTGGGTGGAATGGAAGATGAGGTCTGCCATATAGACTTGGTAGTTTTCAGGACCTCTAGGTGAACGACCAATGCGACCCGTGCTGGGGCGGAGGAGGAGATGACACTGAAGAGGTCGTCGGACTCCTCAGCTAGCTCCTCGACCTCCAACTTTGGGTTGGCCGCTGGGCCCGCTTCAGGCGCAGATGGTGCTGCGATGGGCCAGGACCCCCTACCGCTCCCTGGAGTCAGTTCCCTGGTTGGGCTAGGGGGTCCGACCACAGTGGTAGCCTTGAGACCCTCCGTAGTGGGCACAAGCCCTAACACAGGTCCTTTGCCCAAAGTTCCCTTCTTGCATGGTACCTGCAGACTTAGATCACTTCTTCGGTACTGGTGAGGGGGAACGGTGCCAGGCAATTCCAGTGCCGGTGGTGCACTACGTGCCCACGCCCAAGTACCGGGTGTGGAGTCCAAGTGGGAGGGCTCCAATGCCGGACACAGAGCAGCCTCCATGAGGAGGGCCCTCAATCATAGAATCATAGAATCATAGAATCATAGAATATCAGGGTTGGAAGGGACCCCTGAAGGTCATCTAGTCCAACCCCCTGCTCGAAGCAGGACCAATTCCCAGTTAAATCATCCCAGCCAGGGCTTTGTCAAGCCTGACCTTAAAAACTTCCAAGGAAGGAGATTCCACCACCTCCCTAGGCAACGCATTCCAGTGTTTCACCACCCTCTTAGTGAAAAAGTTTTTCCTAATATCCAATCTAAACCTCCCCCACTGCAACTTGAAGCCATTACTCCTCGTTCTGTCATCTGCTACCATTGAGAACAGTCTAGAGCCATCCTCTTTGGAACCCCCTTTCAGGTAGTTGAAAGCAGCTATCAAATCCCCCCTCATTCTTCTCTTTTGCAGGCTAAACAATCCCAGCTCCCTCAGCCTCTCCTCATAAGTCATGTGTTCTAGACCCCTGATCATTTTTGTTGCCCTTCGCTGGACTCTCTCCAATTTATCCACATCCTTCTTGTAGTGTGGGGCCCAAAACTGGACACAGTACTCCAGATGAGGCCTCACCAATGTCGAATAGAGGGGGACGATCACGTCCCTCGATCTGCTCGCTATGCCCCTACGTATACATCCCAAAATGCCATTGGCCTTCTTGGCAACAAGGGCACACTGCTGACTCATATCCAGCTTCTCGTCCACTGTCACCCCTAGGTCCTTTTCCGCAGAACTGCTGCCTAGCCATTCGGTCCCTAGTCTGTAGCGGTGCATTGGATTCTTCCGTCCTAAGTGCAGGACCCTGCACTTATCCTTATTGAACCTCATCAGATTTCTTTTGGCCCAATCCTCCAATTTGTCTAGGTCCTTCTGTATCCTATCCCTCCCCTCCAGCGTATCTACCACTCCTCCCAGTTTAGTATCGTCCGCAAATTTGCTGAGAGTGCAATCCACACCATCCTCCAGATCATTTATGAAGATATTGAACAAAACCGGCCCCAGGACCGACCCCTGGGGCACTCCACTTGACACCGGCTGCCAACTAGACATGGAGCCATTGATCACTACCCGTTGAGCCCGACAATCTAGCCAGCTTTCTACCCACCCTATAGTGCATTCATCCAGCCCATACTTCCTTAACTTGCTGACAAGAATACTGTGGGAGACCGTGTCAAAAGCTTTGCTAAAGTCAAGAAACAATACATCCACTGCTTTCCCTTCATCCACAGAACCAGTAATCTCATGATAAAAGGCGATTAGATTAGTCAGGCATGACCTTCCCTTGGTGAATCCATGCTGGCTGTTCCTGATCACTTTCCTTTCATGCAAGTACTTCAAGATTGATTCTTTGAGGACCTGCTCCATGATTTTTCCAGGGACTGAGGTGAGGCTGACTGGCCTGTAGTTCCCAGGATCCTCCTTCTTCCCTTTTTTAAAGATTGGCACTACATTAGCCTTTTCCCAGTCATCCGGGACTTCCCCGGTTCGCCACGAGTTTTCAAAGATAATGGCCAATGGCTCTGCAATCACAGCCGCCAATTCCTTCAGCACTCTCGGATGCAACTCGTCCGGCCCCATGGACTTGTGCACGTCCAGCTTTTCTAAATAGTCCCTAACCACCTCTATCTCCACAGAGGGCTGGCCATCTCTTCCCCATTTTGTGATGCCCAGCGTAGCAGTCTGGGAGCTGTCCTTGTTAGTGAAAACAGAGGCAAAAAAAGCATTGAGTACATTAGCTTTTTCCACATCCTCTGTCACTAGGTTGCCTCCCTCATTCAGTAAGGGTCCCACACTTTCCTTGGCTTTCTTCTTGTTGCCAACATACCTGAAGAAACCCTTCTTGTTACTCTTGACATCTCTCGCTAGCTGCAGCTCCAGGTGCGATTTGGCCCTCCTGATTTCATTCCTACATGCCCGAGCAATATTTTTATACTCTTCCCTGGTCATATGTCCAACCTTCCACTTCTTGTAAGCTTCTTTTTTATGTTTAAGATCCGCTAGGATTTCACCGTTAAGCCAAGCCGGACGCCTGCCATATTTACTATAAATCGAATGTCCTGCTCTTTCTGAGTCCGGAGATGAAAATTTTTGCAGATCTGGCACCTGTCTTTTCTATGGGATTCCCCCCAGCGGCACTTTAACAGCTATCGTGAGGGTCAGTAATGGGCATCGGCCAGCTGCACTCAGAACACAGCTTAAAGCCTGGGGAGTGGGGCATGCCCAGCTCTGGGACAAAGTCCCAGCCGGGACTCTAACTACTACTAAAACACTTAACAGCTAACTAATCACTTTACTAAACAACAAAGGAGAATTATCTAAACAGTGAAAACCAGCTAATGCTCTTGTTAAGCAAGACCAGGTGCTCCAACCAACCATCACAGGCGGTAAGAAGGAACTGAGAGGGCAGACGGCTGGCGGTGCCTGATATACCGCCCCATAAGCACAGCACTCCAGAGGGCTCCACAGCCAACCCTATGGACACCACTAAGGGAAAAATCTCCAACAACTGTGCACAAGGGCACAGACCTAGAATGGAATGGACTTGAGCAATCACATGAAGAAGAACCTAAATAGTTAAACAATTTGGTAAAATAGATAATTTAATATTTAAATTGGATATTCTGTAGAAAGGTATGCTTTAGATCTCATCT
Source organism: Eretmochelys imbricata (assembly GCF_965152235.1). NCBI lineage: Eukaryota > Metazoa > Chordata > Testudines > Cheloniidae > Eretmochelys > Eretmochelys imbricata. The sequence continues at coordinate 122,905,978 of NC_135574.1, forward strand.
TTGAAATAAGATCAGCAGTAGGGGATGAACACTGTAACCTCGTCATAGTCAAGTCATCCCTACCTTCCTCCTGAATCAGGGCACATAATCATTTCAATCACTACCTCAGTGATTCACCCTCAGAGGCTAACAGACCTTGTGAGGATTCAGACTTCTCTGAGAATTTATGACAACCCCCCACCAGATCCCACTGTCAGTGGCCTAGTAGAACAAGAATACAAATGTTGTCATCACACAGTGGCATCTAGAAGTACATTCTTCTTTCATCATCTTCATAGATCACCATGATTTAGAAATTATTTGAGCCAGAAGAGAAAAACCTATATAAAATACCACCTTTCTCTCTGCCCTGTCTATTTAGATAGTAAGCTCTTCAGGGCAGGGGGTCTCTCACACTATGTGTATGTATAATACCTAGTACAATGGGATCCCAACTGGGGCTCGGGCCTTTAGGTACTACGCAAATACAAGTTAATAATAACAGAGCATTGAAGCTGGTCGGTTTCATTCCAAGATAAATGCTGTCCACTGTGGCACAAAATTTTCTCAGTCTAATGCTGTGGTTGTGGTGGTGACTCCTTTACCACAGTATCATAGAATCAGAAAAATGTCAGCTTGGAAGGGACCTTGAGAGTTCAAGTCTAGCCCCCTGAGGCAAGACCTGACAGCTGTTTGTCCAACCTGTTCTTAAAAACCTCCAATGATGGGGATTCCACAACATCCCTCAGAAGTCTATTCCAGAACTTAACTACCTTATTGTTAGCATTTTTTTCCCTAATATTAAACCTAAATCTCCATTGCTGCAGATTAAGTTAATTAGTTCTTGTCCTACCTTCAGTGGACAAGGAGAACAATTGATCACCATCCTCTTTATAATAGCCCTCTAACTCCATCCATCTGTGATGTTCAGACCAGCATATCAATGGTACTCCTCTGAGTGGTGCGCACAGTAATGAATCTGGGCTACTCTGAGTTGGTAGCATAGACAATTAATTTCCACTGCAGAATTTTCTTTCACTTTGCAGGTACGAGCAATCAGATGTGGGCTATTTGTCCAATAAAAAGAGAATAGCATTGGAGCAGGAGAGGACAAATACATCATCTTCCGTTTCTGAGTTCAACTCAGCTTCAGCCTAAATATCCCATTTCTTCCTTTTCCATTACTTTTAGTTATACCTAAATAACAATTCTCCCTCCTTAGTTGATTACACAATTTAAACACTTGTAGACTATTCTCTTTAACCCCATTCATCTAATTTATCATAATTTTTCCTCCAAAAAATATTTTGTTAATTAGTAATAATAATGCTAAAAATAAGGATTCTATTGATTCATTAGTGTGAGAAATATTCAAAAAGAAGAAAACAGATTCCTAACTATTTTGGTAGTAATGTCTAAATGTTGCTTGATATTAAATGATATCTAAAATCTAAATGTTACTTGATAAGAGCAACATTAGTATTTCTTTTCTACAACCCAATAGTTAGTGCTAAAATTATTTGTCTTCTGAAGTACACTGCCCAATAAATCACTAATAAAATTGAATTGTCTTTATGCATGAAACTGTATTTACTACTTACTTCAAATATAAAGAAAAAAGGGAATAGTAACAGAAGTATATCACAATACTGTCAAATAATTAATGCATCACACTGTATAAACCATTAAGGGGTTACCCTAGGCTAATTAATTAATCCATTAACAGTTAGTGACCACTATAAGTTGATTTCCCTTCTACAGGGGGAATTTCAGTTGGACTCCACACTCACACTATACCACTCCAGGGACGCTTTACCAATCCTGCCATTGATCTGTCAATCAACCCTTCCCCCACCCCCAAATGACTTTAAAGGGAGTTCTTCATATGGTACCTTACTGGTTGGAATAGAATCATAGAATCATAGAATATCAGAGTTGGAAGGGACCTCAGGAGGTCATCTAGTCCAACCCCCTGCTCAAAGTGGGACCAGTCCCAATATTTGCCCCAGATCCCTAAATGGCCCCCTCAAGGATTGAACTCACAACCCTGGGTTTAGCAGGCCAATGCTCAAACCAATGAGCTATCCCTCCCCTCAAATATACTTGGTATATAAATTAAAGACTGCCAACCTAGTACAAGTATTCTTCCACGTTCCCTCCTCTCTCCATCCATATGCCTCAAGAGGTAATAGGTCTAAGGCCTGGTCTACAGTATGCGGTTATTTCGAAATTAGCCGAGTTAATTCGAAATAAAACTGTCCACATGACCAAACCATTTTTTTCGATTTAAAGGGCTCTTTAATCCGATTTCTGTACTCCACCTCAGCAAGTGGAGTTGTGCTAAAATCGAGATTGCAGTTCCGGGTTACAGGTACTGTGGATGCAATTCGACGTTATTGGCCTCCGGGAGCTATCCCACAATGCTCCCTTGTGACTGCTCTGGACAACACTCTCAACTCCGATGCACTAGCCAGGTAGGCAGTAAAAGCCCCGGGAACTTTTCAATTTCATTTCCTGTTTGGTCACCATCAGCACAGGTGACCATCAGCACAGTCCACCATCACAGGCGACCATGCAGAGCCCACCATCACAAGAGACCACATGGTCTCGGATTCACAGACGAGCTCCAGCATGGTCTGAACAGGAGGTACTGGATCTCATTGCATGCTGGGGAGATGAATCTGTTATGGCAGAACTACATTCCAAAAAAAGAAACATAAATACGTACGCTAAAGTCTCCAGGACCATGATGGAAACAGGCTACTCCAGGGACACAGAGCAGTGTTGTATAAAAATCAAGGAGCTCAGGCAAATGTACCAAAAAGACAGGGAGGAGAACGGGCGCTCTGGGTCACAGCCCCATACATGCCGCTTCTACCGTGAGCGGCATGCAATTGTGCGGGGGTGATGCAACCACTACCTCACCACTGTCCATGGACACCTGCAAGAGGGGAGTTGCACGGAGTGAGGCGGATGAGTTATTGGAGGACGAAGAGGAGGAGGACAGTGCACAGGCGGCAAGTGGAGAATCCATTTTCCCCCCTAGCCAGGAACTATTCTTAATGCTGGACCCAACAGCCTCCTCCGACTCCCAGTGCAGGCTCCAGGACCATGACCCTGGAGAAGGCACTTCTGGTGAGTGAGAGCCTGATCAGAGCCATGCGGTGGGGGGTGGGGGGAAACCCAGCCGCGCTAGACTGTTCGTGTTTAGTTTAAAGGGCTCATCCCTGTTCAGAGCCCCATCGGAGCCACGCGGTGGGTGCGGGGTGGGTGGTGTTGTGTGAAGCGATCATCCCAGAGAGCCCGCAGGCCCTCCTTTTATATGGCAAACCTACCAGGCATTGCTTGCTATAGGAAAGGGGGCCTGGCAGTTTGAAAGCTTTGAAATGAATGCGGAAGAAGCAGAACCCCGCGTGACCCTAGTGCTTACCATGGCTGCCTGCAAGCTGAATTCTGCTGTCTGGCTGCGTGTGATGGCTTAGTCACACCGAAGTGGCAGGCACTTCAGTACAAGAGGCAAAATGCAACCTTGTACAGAAAGAAAGCAGGACCAATTCCCAGTTAAATCATCCCAGCCAGGGCTTTGTCAAGCCTGACCTTAAAAACCTCCAAGGAAGGAGATTCTACCACCTCCCTAGGTAACGCATTCCAGTGTTTCACCACCCTCTTAGTGAAAAAGTTTTTCCTAATATCCAATCTAAACCTCCCCCACTGCAACTTGAGACCATTACTCGTTCTGTCATCTGCTACCATTGAGAACAGTCTAGAGCCATCCTCTTTGGAACCCCCTTTCAGGTAGTTGAAAGCAGCTATCAAATCCCCCCTCATTCTTCTCTTCTGCAGGCTAAACAATCCCAGCTCCCTCAGCCTCTCCTCATAAGTCATGTGTTCTAGACCCCTAATCATTTTTGTTGCCCTTCGCTGGACTCTCTCCAATTTATCCACATCCTTCTTGTAGTGTGGGGCCCAAAACTGGACACAGTACTCCAGATGAGGCCTCACCAATGTCGAATAGAGGGGAACGATCACGTCCCTCGATCTGCTCGCTATGCCCCTACTTATACATCCCAAAATACCATTGGCCTTCTTGGCAACAAGGGCACACTGCTGACTTTAAAATACTATCCTCCCTTTTTCTCCTCCCACAGGTGCAAATGTTTCAACGCGGCCCCTATCTACTCCATTCCAGAGGCTGGTCCAGATCAGAAGGCAGAAAAAACGAACTCGGGATGACATGTTCGCTGAGCTCATGCAGTCCTCCTGCACTGATAGGGACCAGCTGAATGCGTGGAGGCAAACAATTGCGGAGTCCCATAAAGCATTAAATGAACACGAAGAGAGGAGGGACACACGCAATGAGAGCTGGCAGGATGCTATGGTCAAGCTCATGCGGAAGCAAACTGACATGCTCCACTGTATGGTGGATCTAATGCAGGAAAGACAGCAAGACCACAGACTGTCGCTGCAGCCCCTGTATACCCTGTATAACCGCCCTCCCTCCTCCCCAAGTTCCATAGCCTCCTCACCCAGACACCCAAGAACACGGGGGGTGGGATGCTACGGGGACCCACACACTCAACCCCAGAGGACTGCACAAGCAGCAGAAAACTGGCATAGCCGAAATTTTGATTTGGTTTCTGGACTTGTCCTTCCCTTCTCCTCCACCCCTTCCCCCAACACCCCCCCTCCCCGGTCTACCTTCTGATTTCTTTCAATGTGTTGTGCAATAAATAATAAAGAACAGTTTTTAAACAATTGTGACTTTATTTCCTTTCATATATATAGAGAGCGGGTAACTTCAAGAGAAACAAACACAACTGTCACACCGTACCCTGGCCAGTCATGAAACTGGCTTTCAAAGCTTCTCTGATGTGCAGCATGCCCTGCTGCGCTCTTCTAATCGCCCTGTTGTCTGGCTGTGTGAAATTGGCCACCAGGCGAGTTGCCTCAACCTCTCACCCCACCATAAATATCTCCCCCTTACTCTCACAGATATTGTGGCGCACACAACAAGCATCAATTACAACTGGAATATTGGTTGTGCTGAGATCTAACCAAGTCAGTAAACTGCGCCAGTGCGCTTTCAAATGTCCAAAAGCACATTCTACCACCATTCTGCACTTGCTCAGCCTATAGTTGAACTGGTCCTTACTACTGTCCAGGGTGCCTGTGTACGGCTTCATGAGCCAGGGCATTAAGCGGTAGGCTGGGTCCCCGAGGATAACTATAGGCATTTCAACATCCGCAACAGTAATTTTCTGGTCTGGGAAGTACATCCCTTCCTGCAGTTGTTCAAACAGACCAGAGTTCCTGAAGATGTGAGCATCATGCACTTTCCCGGCCATCCCACGTTGATGTCGGTGAAACATCCCTTGTGATCCACCAGTGCTTGCAGCACCATGGAAAAGTACCCCTTGCAGTTTACCAAGACAGGGATATGCGTTCTGTCTGTCGCCCCGCCGCAGTTAGGGAACTTCAGCGCACTAAAGCCATCCGCAATGGTCTGCACATTTCCCAAAATCACGATTCTTGATAGCAGCTGGTCAATAATTGTGCTGGCTACTTGCAGCACAGCAGCCCCCACAGTAGATGTGCCCACTCCAAACTGATACCCGACTGACCGGTAGCTGTCGGGCTTTGCAAGCTTCCACAGGGCTATTGCCACTCGCTTCTCAACTGGGAGGGCTGCTCTCATTTTGGTGTCTTTGTGCTTCAGGGTAGGGGAAAGCAAGTCACAAAGTTCCATGGAAGTGGCCCTATGCATATGAAAGTTTCTCAGCCATTGGGAATGATCCCATACCTGCAACACTATGAGGTCCCACCTACTGTGCTTGTTTCCCGGGCCCAGAATCAGCATTCCACGGCATGAACCTGGTCCAACGCACCATGATCTCCCAATCGCCACATGCCGTGCTTCCAGGAACGTCTGTGTCCATGTCCTCATCACTATCGTAATCGTGCTGTCATTGTTTCCTCGCCCGGTTTTGCAGGTACTGCACATACAGCTGGATAATGCGTGAGTTATTTACAATGGTCAAAACTGCAGTGGAGTTCTGAATGGGCTCCATGCTTGCCATGCTATGGTGCCTGCAAGGGTAATCCTGGAAAAAGGGCACGAAATGGAGGAGAGCAGAGTGGCAGCAGAAGAGGTGCTGTTCGGTTCACAATAGCCGAAAAAAGGTGGGAAATGGTTATCTTCTGTAGCTTTCATGGAGGCCGGGAGCCCAGGGCAGACAACATGGAGAAGCTCGGTAGCATGGCAAGAGAGGGAGAGCAGAGTTAGTGGCGGAAGCTGTGCTGCTTGGTTCACGATGGCCGAGCAAAGATGGCAGCGGAAGCGGTCAATGAGGAAAAGAAAGAGTAGATACTTATAGAGATTACATAGAAAGATGAGAGGAAATGAGAGGTGGATTCATAGTACCAGGAGAGAAGTGGTGCACTGTACTGCACCATCTGCTGAAAGCAGTATGGCGTCTGCACGCCAAAAAGGCGAGAAACGATTGTCTGCCATAGCTTTTACAGCAGGAGGAACGACTGACGACACACACCCAGAAACACTCGCGGGAATGTTTTTGCCCCATCATGCACTGGGAGCTTAACCCAGAATTTCAGTGGGCGGTGGGAACTGCAGGAACTGTGGGATAGCTACCCACTGTGAACCGCTCTGACATTCGATGCTAGCCTCGGTACTGTGGATACACTCCGCCGAATTCATCCGCTTTAGTGGGGACACACAAGACCTAATGTATAAAATCGCTTCTGAACATTCGAATAGAATAATTTCAAAATAATTTCGTACTGTAGACGTACCCTAATAAAGTTTCATAAGTAGGTTTAAGGTAAGAGGTAAGGCATCTTGTCTAATTTATCATACTTTTCCTAGCTGATGCCTGATCATTCTAAGATATACAGCAGCAAACATTATAAACTCAGCATTTACTAACATTTACTGACCGTGGTACTAGAGATTACCACTATTTCCCCCTATACTTAAGAGAAATCTGTGGTAAGAGTGTGCTATGGCTGGCAAATGTTGGCACATTTTTTAATGTTCTGCTGTAGTCACTGAGAAGCACAAGAAGAAAAAAATAAAAAAATATTCATTTCAGATATTTTTAATAAAAGCAAAGGAAATACGGGGGTAGATTAACAAAAGCTGACGAGTAGGAGGTGATGGTCATGGTAGTTCCCTTATACTCAGTAGCCCAGTGGTTAGGACACTTGCCTGGGAGGTGGGAGTCCCAGGTTCAAATTACCATTCTGGATCAGGGACTTGAATCCAAGTCTCCCCCTTCTCATGTGAGTGTCCTAATCACCAGGGTTTTGGCTATTCTGATGTGAGTCTCTCTCAATCTCTCCTGTTAAGTGGTTCCACCTTGTATAAATAATTAAATATTCTTTGGAACAGGGACTGGAATCTGCTGTCCCCACTTCCAGTTGAGTGCCCCATCCACTGGGCTATCGTCTCTTTTTCACTGAGTATAAGGGGGGCACAACTGCACTACCACCTCATCCTCCACTTTTGTGAATGGTGCCAAAATCTCCTTGTGAATACAGACTGAAAAAGCAAAATGTTTCATTTTTATGTCAAAAATAGTTTATTTTGACATTTCTGAAATATTACATTTTGAATGAAACAATTTGCCAAAATTCACATGAATTCATGAAATATTTCAGTCAACCCAAATCTGCATTTTTCAGCAAAAAAGTTTCAGCCAAAAAATTTCACCCAGCTCTACTTGTAATGTTAATACATCCTTCCTGATAAAAAATAACAAGTCTAAGGTCTGATCTACACTGGGGGGAGGGATCAATCTAAGTTACGCAAACTTCAGTTACGTGAATAACATAACTGAAGTCGATGTACTTAGATCTACTTGCGGTGTCTGCACTGCAGTAAGTCGATGGCTGACGCTCTCCCGTCGACTCCGCCTGCACCTCTCACCCTTGTGGAGGACCGGAATCGATGGGAGAGTGCTCGGCAGTTGATTTATCGCGTTTAGGCTAGACGCGATAAACCAATCCCCACTGGCTCGATCGCTGCCCGTCAATCCAGCAGGTAATGTAGACAAGCCCCTACTCCTATCACTGGCAGGTTCACATTGGATATTATGTCCTATAGACTCCATTCTTCAATATACAAGACCAGTAAACTTCCACCAAATGCCAGTCAATAAGCATTCCAGTCTTTAAAGTCTTTTAGCCCTTCTTTCAATGATCAAGTTAAAAGAGACTGAAGACACATTATCAATTTGCCACTTACTTTTAGGTTGACATCAAAATTCAGAAACACAGACAATATATCAAGTAACACAGAAGAGAAAACAGAAACCATGCAGAGCATATATAACAAGACGACAAACTACACAGGTTAATACTATCTTATCCTGCAATAAAATACTTAGAAAAAATACTAACAGATAAACGTACTAATGCTATTTAATTGAGCTACTCTACTGGAACAGGGAACTAAAAGTCTCCATTGTAATGCATTGGCATGTACTGCAGCCCAAGTGATTCATTTAAGGTGCCTCAATGTTATTTTGTCTTACCTATCTTAGCCAAGTCAGCTAATAGGAAGAATTTAATCAGAAAAATGTGAATAACTAGGAATTGTTTAAGAACACATAACTAGATGCCCCGAAAGCCACAATCCCACAAAGAAAGGAAGGTCATACTGGTTAAAAAATTGACCTGCTTTAGGGGGACAGTAAAGGCAGCTATAAAAAATTTAAAACAATGTATAGCGATGGAAGAAAGGGGAAGCTTAAATGAACATAAATCAGATGCCAGGAATGGTAGAAAATTGATAAATGAAGCAAAGGAACACAAGGAATAATCCATGGCTAGCAGAGTTAAGGAGAATAAGAAGGAGATTTTTAAGTATATTAGGAACAAAAAGAACCCTAACATTGGTATTGATCCATTACTAGATGGAAATAGTATAATTATTAATACTAATGCAGATAAGGCAGAAGTGTTCAATAAATACTTCTGTTCTGTATTTTGTGAAAAACAGACAGTGTAGTCATATCATACAATAACGCCCTTTCCATGCCACTAGTATCTCAGGAGGATGTAAAACAGCAGCTATTATACATTTTTAAATCAGCAGATCCATATAATTTGCATCCAAGAGTTTTAAAAAAAGAAACCTGAGAGGCTCACTGGACCATTAACTCTCAGAATACCATGGAAATTCCAGAAGACTGGAAGAAATGTGCCAATATTGAAAAAGGGTAAATGGGATGTGTGACGTTACACCCCATATTCTTTATAGAAATATGGTTATGGTATGAATATGGCATAACTAAGATGCACTTTATGCAAGATGGCTCAAGTGAGGTATCGTGAAAAGGTTATGATCCACTGAATGTGTTTATCCAACTTGTATGCATGTATAATTTTTGTATCAAAAGCTAGGAATATTGACCATGTATCTATATTTCAAATGTGCTACTTTGGGTAACACCCAATATGAGCTCTTCAGGTACAACAATGAAAAAGTCAGACAGGGCTGATGGCCCATCAGGAAGAACAATGGACTGTGAAAGAGCTTAGTTTTCCTGTGGACGCTCCAGACAGCCTGCGAGTAATGGCTGCTACGACCTGCAGAGACACGTGACTGAGTCACCTGGTACTGGACCCCACCTTGGAATGCCAGTGTTTTTCCACTGGAAGACAAAGGGTTCCCGCCATACACAAAAGCTATATAGGGCAGGGGAGTGGTGTCATCATGGTTCTCCTCTACCTCCCCGCCCAAAGGGACATTGGAAGAAGAGCTGAGCCCAGGCTGGAAGGGTGTCTAACCTGTGAGTAATAATACCTGAAGTTTCAAGCTGCAGGCCAGTGCAGCTGACTTTCAAGAAACTTTGCAATCTGCCTGAAACAACATTTAGGGTGAGAAATTACTATTTGTAGCCAATTTCTGTAGTTTAGTCTGTGTGTTTTGTTTTATTTGCTCAGTAATTTTCTTTGTTCTGTTTATTACGTCTTACAATCACTTAATATCCTCCTTTTATAGTTAATATATTTGTTTTGTTTATTATTAAACCCAGCCTGTGCAATTTCTAAGTGGGGTGGGGGGCAAGAAGTTGTGCATATCTCTCTTCACATTGAGGGAGAGGGCGAATTTTTATGAGCTTGCGCTGTGCAGATTTTTCTATACAGCAGAAGACAATATACCTTTGGGTCTGCACTCCAAAGGAGGTGGGCACCTGAGTGCTGCGGCAAGTACCTTAAACTGAGTCTTCCCAGAGCTGATCTCAGTGTCTGTGTCTTTCTACAGCTGGGTGTGGCCCTGCCTCTGTGTGTGCTCATGGAGGGTTAAGAGCTTGGCTCAGCAAAACAGATTAAAGGGAGCCCAGGCTGGCAGAACAGGTGGGCTCAGTGGTATCTCAGTACATCAGGTGGCACCTTAAGGAGGTGCGGGGGGCAACCAGTCACAGGATGACCTGGGTAATTATATGTCTGTCTGATACTGATCACAGACAAGTTAATGGAGTGGATGATATGGGGCTTGATTAATAAAGAATTAAAGGAGGATAATATAATTAATGCAAATCAACATGGGATTATAACAGATCCTGTCAAACTAATTCGATATCTTTTTTGATGAGATTACAGGTTTGGTGGATAAAGGTAACAGTAAAATACTTAGACTTTGATAAGGTATTTGACTTGGTACCACAGGACATTTTGATTAAAAAGCTAGAAAGATATAAAAGTAACATAGCACATATCAAATGGATTAAAAACTGGCTAACTGATGGGTCTCAAAATGTGATTATGAATGGGGAATTATTATCAAATTGGTCTGTTTCTAGTGAGATCCCCAGGTACCCGTTCTAGGCCCTATACTATTTAACATTTTAACCAATAACCTAGAAGAAAATGAAACGTTCACAGATAATGTTTGCAGATTACACAAAAATTGTGGGAGTGATAAATAATGAAGAGGACAGATCATTGATAAGAGCAATCTGGATCACTTGGTAAAATGGACGCAAGCAAACAATATGTGTTTTAATATGACTACATGAAAATGTATATATCTAGGAACAAAAAATGTAGGCCATACTTACACAATGGGAGATTCTGAAAAAGATTTGGGGATCATGGTGGCTAATCAGCTGAACCTGAGCTCCCAGTGCAACATGACTACCAAAAGGACTAATGCAATACTTTAATGTAGAAACTCTGCTCAAGTAGGACTAAAGAGGTTATTTTCTCTCTGTGTTTGGCACTGATGTGACTGCTATTGAAATACTGAACTTCCATCTTACACTTTTCTAAAGTGTTTGTTTACTTCCAATGCCCTAATTTTGTTCCACTTTTTAAATGAACTGAAGTTGCAGTTATCTGGATCTTTTTTAATCACACTATTTGAATCTGTGAGCACAGAGATAAAATTAATAATTTATCAGATTTCTGAAGAGGTTTGTGCAGAGCTGTAATATTTTAAAGATTCACTGCAATGATAGTAACAGTCTTTTAATGTTGAACTTAAAAGGAAAACTCTACTACTTCTCCAGTATCTATTCATCCCATGTTTTGCCGGTCCTAAGGACTGGTGGCATTATGTCAGGATCAGCAGCTTTTTACTGGACTCTTTAATTGCACTTAAAAATATTCCTCAGGTTACACACAAGTTACACACAGCTAAACAACCTAAAAGAGGATAAACAGATACATGTTCAAAGCATACCCCCTAAAAGATACTGTGTCAACAAATGGAGTATCAAGGGAAGTGGGGGTTGCCCAAAACTCTTCCCTGAATGATCATCAATCCAATTCTATGAGCAGCATGACAGAAAATTTACTGCTATGATGCTGAAACCAACAATTAATCAGTATAATTCCTAGCGGACAATTGTCTATATCACAAAAACAACTATCATGACTATCATCTTTGTAGTCAGTCTCTGCAGAGAGACTTAGAACAGTCTTAGAGACTGAACTTCTCATTCTGATAAGTGGTCCCTCCTGAACACAGGTTGAGGAACACTGACAGATTATTATAGAGATATTTATGTTTCTGCTATTTCTGCTTATAGGTGTTCTGTGGATAAATCAAGGAATTTCAAGTCTCTTGTGCTGTCAATATAGAATCAATCATAATCACACTAAATTAACTTTTTTTAAAATTTCTAATCTCTGAAATTCCTATACATATTTTTGTAGACGTGGGTTTTCACTGAGGCAAAACAATTTAGTACCATTGTAATACTGGAACTTGCAATAATAGTTTCCTCTCTTTAGGCATATTTGAATTAGCAATAGACTGGGTGATGAAGCAGGCAACAAAAGGCATTGTGGACGTGTAAAATAGGTTAGTGGTGACAAGTTATACAACCTTGACATTGCCAGCAACATTCCTTTACTAAATATAAGATGGAATAGAATGATTGCCTTTACATCAAATGTAGAACACAAAGCAGCAAAAGCTGGATTGAAAGTAAATGCAGAGAAAGCCAAAGTTATGAAGGTAGAAAACTGGACAATAGACACAAAGGTGTATGTGGATGGAAAATAAATCACACAGGTAGAAGAGTTTTTCTATTTGCGGAGTGTGATGATATTTGAAGGTGGCACCAATAAAGATACTCATACAAGCTTAAGAAAAGCAAACATTGCTTTTGGCAGGATGAACAACATCTCACCAAACAAAGGTCTCCACCTCACACTAAATGTCAGATTACAGAATCATAGAAGTGTAGGACTGGAAGGGACCTCAATAAGTAATCCAGTCCAGTCCCCTGCATTCAAAGAGAAGTAAGTAATAAGTAGACCATGCCTGACAGGTGTTTGTCTATTCTGCTCTTAAAAACCTTCAGTGATGGAGATTCCACTAGGCAATTTGTTCCTGTGCTTAACTATCCTGACAGGAAGTTTTTCCTAATATCCAACCTAAACTGCCCTTGCTGCAATTTAAGTCCTTTTCTTCTTGTCCTATCCTCAGAGGTTAACAAGAACAATTTTTCTCCCTCCTACCTGTAACAATCTTTTATGTACTTGAAAACTGTTATCATCTCCCCCCCTCAGTCTTCTCTTCTCCAGACCGAACAAACCCAAGTTTTTCAATCTTTCCTTGTGGGTCATGTTTTCTAGACATTTAATCATTTTTGTTGCTCTCCTCTGGACTTTCTCCAATTTGTCCACATCTTTCCTGAAATGTGGCGCCCAGAACTGGACACAATACTCCAGGTGAGGCCTTCTCAATGCAAAGTAAAGTGGAAGAAATATTTCTTGTGTCTTGCTTATACTCCTGCTGATACATCCTAGAATGATTTTTTTTGCAACAGAGTGGACTCATATTTAGTTTGTGATCCACTATAATGACCCAGTGAGGTCCCTTCCAGTCCTACACTTCAATGATTCTATAACCCCCAGATCCCTTTCTGCAGTACTCCTTCCTAGGCAGTCATTTCCCATTTTGTATGTGTGCAACAGATTGTTCCTTCCTAAGTGGAGTACTCTGAATTTCTCCTTATTGAATTTCATTATATTTACTTTAGATCATTTCTCCAGTTTGTCCAGATCATTTTGAATTTTAATCCTAACCTTTCTAATTTTGGCCCTACTTGCTTGTGTTGTTTTTGTTTTTTTATATTCCTTGTTTGTAATTTGACTTAGTTTCCACTTTTGTATGACTGTCTTTTGCGTTTCAGATCACTGAAGATCTCCTGGTTAAGCCAGGGAGTTCTCTTGCCACACTTTCTATCTTTCCTGTGCAGCGGGATAGTTTGTTCTTGTACCCTTAATACTGTCTCTTTGAAAAACTGCCACCTCTCTCTTTAAGTAACCTGAAAGAAAAAAAGCCAACCAGCCAAAAAACCAAACAGCCAAACAAGCTCACTCATCCCAAGATTAGTACTTGCACCGTGTTCAGCTGGGAGATCTCCTTTTCTCTCTCTCTAACTCCCCTTTTTGCTAGCTCTCCTTGGTCACTTAGCCTTGATTTTTAAGCCCTCCTCTTCTAGATCAGCCTTATCCCCTCAATCACACGGGAGGAAGGTGATCACGAGGCTGATCATAGATGATCAAAGATGCTCAAAGGCTCAAAGAGTCACCAAACACACAATCCCAATTGACACTGTAACTTTAAGTAACCTGAAAGAGAAAAAAAAAGCCAAAAACCCAAATACCATGTGATTGTAGTAAACAGGCTACTGTGCAGAGCAGAGAGTTGGCTGATGAAAGTCGCTAACAAGAGTTTGGAGGCTGCTTGTCAGAAGGCTGGGGAAGAGATTAGAGAGACAAGGTGGCTGAGGTAACATCTTTTATTGGACCAACTTTTGTTGGTGAAAGAGACAAGCTTTCGAGCTTACACCAAGTTCTTCTTCAGGTCTGGGAAAGGTACTCAGAGGGTCGCAGCTAAATACAAGGTGGAAGAGACTGTTTAGCATAAGAAGTTAATCTATTGTAAGAGACCATTTAAAGTGAAGTGGGCAGTTAACACCTTTGTAGGACAAAGGAAGGTTAGTGGGTTATAGATTGTTGTAGGTAACCACTTTTATATATGCATTATGATACACTCTTTAATTACATGATCACATACTATTTTTCCACTGTAGTAGCTCTATAATAAGGTTGTCATGGTTACAAGGCTAGCAGCACCACTTTCCCCTTTCTGGTTCCTCTGAGTACAACTTCTCTGGTTGATAGGCCTTGTGCCTTTACCTGTCTCAGGAAGGAAATTCACAATTCTTTCACACCTAGACTGGGACACAGGAAACAGTACCCTATCTATCAATGGTTCTGACCCTGGAGGATCAACTGAGTTAGGGCACCTTTCTTTTTAGAGTCCATGGCCAATGATATAGAGTGATCAGACAGCCTTCTTAAAACAAAAAAAATGGTTACTTACATTCTCATAACTGTTCTTCGAGATGTGTAGTTCACGTCCATTCCACATTAGGTGCGTGCGCGCCGCATGCACGAGCGTCGGAAACTTTTTTCCTTAGCGGCTCCCGGCGGGCCGGCAGGGGGCCCCCTGAGTGGCACCACTGAGCCGTGCATATATACTCCTGCTCCCCGACCCCTTCCAGTTCCTTCTTGCCGGCAACTCCGATAGAGGGGTAGGAGGGTGGGTGGTGGAATGGACGTGAACAACACATCTCGAAGAACAACAGTTACGAGAAGGTAAGTAACCGTTTTTTCTTCTTCGAGTGCTTGTTCATGACCATTCCACATTAGGTGAGACACAAGCTGACCTCTGGAGGAGGGTAGGAGTCACGGAACAACTGATTGGAGGACCGCTCTGCCAACTGCAGCATCCTCTCTGACCTGCTTGTTGACCGCGTAGTGGGTTGTAAAGGCGTGCACCGAGGACCAGGTGGCTGCTCTGCAGATCTCCTGGAGCGGGACCTGTGCTAGGAAAGCTGTGGAAGTCGCTTGCACCCTGTTCGAGTGGGCCGTGACCACCGGGGCCAGAACACCTGCGAGCTCATAGCATGCCTGGATGCAGCTTGTAATCCAAAATGATATCCGCTGTGCCGACACCGGGAGGCCTTTCATCCTCTCAGCTATAGCCACGGACAGCTGCGCGGATTTACGAAAGGGCTTGGTGCACTCCAAATAGAACGCCAGCGCTCGATGGACATCCAGGATGTGTAGGCTGCGGTGACTTGGGTCTGTATGGGGTTCTGGAAAAAACACTGGCAGACAAATGTTCTGGCCCAAATGGAATTGCGAGACCACCTTAGTGAGGAACTTGGGGTGCGGGAAGAGCTGCATCTTATCCTTGTGAAACACTGTATACAGTGGCTCAGAGGTGAGAGCGCTCAGCTCAGACACCTTCTGGCCGAGATAATGGCCACCAGAAATGCAACCTTCCAGGAAAGGTGGAGGAGGGAGCAGGTAGCGAGGGGCTCAAAAGGGGGTCCCATGAGCTTAGCGAGGACTGAGTTAAGGTTCCAAGGAGGGACTGAGGGGCGTGAGTATGGAAACATCCTCTCCAATCCTTTAACGAACCATCCCACCACTGGGTGGGAAAACACTGAGCCCCTGAACACCCCAGATGGAAGGCGGAGATGCCTGCCAGGTGCACTTTGAGCAAGGACAGGGCCAGCACCTGCTGCTTGAGGTGCAGGAGGTACTCCAGGATGGCTTGCACCAGGGCCTGGCACGGCTGCACCTGTCGGGGTTCACACCAGCATGAGAATCTTTTCTACTTGGCCATATAGGTAGCCCTGGTAGAGGGCTTCCTACGGCCAAGCAGAATCTGCTGCTCTCCAAGGCATTTAGCCACAGAGCTTCCAAGCCATAAGGTGTAGTGACTGCAGGTTGGGGTGGAGAAGCCGCCCGCCGTCCTGCATGATGAGGTCCCGGTGTAAGGGCAGGACTACCGGGGCCTCCACCGACAGCTCTAGGAGGGTTGTGTACCAGTGCTGGCAGGGCCATGCCGGGGCGATGAGGACCACTGCAGCCCTGTCCCTGCTTACCTTGAGCAGGACCTTGTGTACCAAGGGGAGCGGGGGAAAGGCATACATTAAGCCCCCTCCCCACGGGATCGCAAACGCGTCTACGACTGAGCCAGGGCTGTGGCCCTGGAACGAGCATAACCGCGGACACTGGGCATTGACACTGGTGGCAAACAGGTCTACCCGGGAAAACCCCCACCTACGGAAGAGCGAAAGCAAGACGTCCGCTCTGAGCGTCCACTTTTGTGCATGCGGTACAACCTGCTGAGGGAGTCTGCCAGCTCGTTTCGCACCCCCAGGAGATACAACGCCTCGAGGTGAATGGCATGGGCTATACAAAAGTCCCAGAGGAGGAGAGTCTCATGACAGAGCAGCAAGAAACAGGCCCCGCCCTGATTGTTTATATAAAACATGGCAGTAGTGTTGTCTGTCAGAATTGTCACGCTGTGACCACTCACAGTGGCGTGAAAGGTCTGGCAAGCTAGACGAACCGTCCTGAGCTCCTTCACATTGATATGGAGTGACCGCTCTGCTCCGGACCACAAGCCCTGAGTCCTGAGGTCCCCCAGGAAAGCCCCCATCCGCGGTCTGACACGTCCGTCACCAGCGTCAGGTCTGGTTGTGGGGCGGCAAAGGGGATGCCTTCGCAAACCATAGGCTGGGACTGCCACCAAAGCAGGGAGTCCAGCACGTCCCTTGGGGCTCTCACTACCATGTCAGGGGGTCCCTGCCTGGGCGGTACACCCGAGCAAGCCACACCTGCAGAGTCCTGAGTCTCAGTCTGGCAGGCCTGACCACGTGCGTTCATGCTACCATGTGGCCCAGCAGCCGCAGGCAGCACCTGGCCGCTGTCATTGGAAACTGGCACAGGGAGGTCACCGCTTGCTGGATAGCCAGAATCGGGATACTGGAAGGCTTGCCCTGGCCTGCACCACATCCAGGACCACCCCTATGAATTCCACTCTCTGCATAGGCACGAGAGTAGACTTGGGGACGTTGACCAGGAGCCCCAGCTCGCGGAACAATCTCAGGGCCACCTCCACGTGGTCCCATACTTCCGCTTCGGATCGACCAGCCAGGAGCCAGTCGTTGAGGTACGGGTAAACCCGGATCCTCTGCCTCCATAGGAAGGCCACCACCACCACCATGCATTTCATGAACACCCACGGGGCCGTGGCTAGACTGAACGGGAGAACTGCAAACTGGTAATGTTCCTGGCCCATGGTGAAGCGCAGGAACCGCCGATGTGCTGGGTGGATGGCGATATGAAAGTACACATCCTTCACGTCGAGGGCAGCATACCAGCCCCCCAGATCCAGGGAAGGGATGATGGTGCCCCGAGAGACCATGCGGAACCGGGCCTTGACCAGGGACTTGTTGAGCCCATGCAGGTCTAAAATGGGACAAAGGACCCCTTTGGCCTTGGGGATGAGGAAGTACCGGGAGTAGAAACCTTTCCCCTTTAGGCCGTGCAGCACCGCCTCTACCGCCCCCACCTCTAGCAGCGAGTGAACTGCCTTCTTTAGGAGATGCTCATGAGGGGGTCCCTGAAGAGGGACGGGGAAGGGGGGTGGGAGGAAGGGAGGGAAGAGAATGCAGTGAGTACCTGTTCTATACCATCCGTAAGACCCAACGGTCCGACGTAATGCTGGACCACGCACGGGAGAAACAGGACAGGCGGTTCATAAAACACAGGGATGGATCCGCTGACTAGTGTGGTACGCTGTCCCCGAGCGCACCTTCAAAAGCCTGGCTTAGTGCCCGATTGTGATTTGTGCTGACCTTGGTTCTGACCAGATGCATTATTGTTGTTAGTATTGCGCCGTCACCTGTTATCCCTGCCTCGCCTACAGTAAGGCTCATGCCTATGGGGAGGCTGCAGCTTAAAGGGCTTCCTCTGCTTCACCAGGGTGTGCATACCCAGCGACTTAAGTGTAGCCCTCAAGTCCTTGAGGCTATGCAGCCTCGCATCTGTTTGGTCTGAAAAGAGCCTGGACCCTTCAAAGAGGAGGTCCTGAAGTGTATTCTGGACCTCAGGCAGCAGGTCTGACTCCTGAAGCCACGCCAAGCACCTCATGACCACCCCCGATGCGATTGTTCTGGCCGCCACGTCTGCTGAATCCAGGGAGGCCTGGAGAGAGGTCTTAGCCTTGCCCTCGTCCACCAGGGCCGTAAACTCCTGTTGGGAACCTTGCGGGAGGTTGTCCTTAAACTTCCCCACCACTGCCTAGGAGTTAAAATTATGCCTGTTGAGGATGGCCTGCTGGTTAACAATCCTCAACTGAAGGCCCCCTGATGAGTACACCTTTCTGCCAAAAACGTCCAGGCGTTTTGCCTCCTTGGCCTTAGGGGCAGGGCCTGCTGTCCATGGCGCTCCCTTTCGTTCACCGCCGAGACCACCAGGGATCATGGACTTAGGTGGCAGAACAAGAATTCATAGCCCTTTGACAGGGCAAAGTATTTGCGCTCCACACCTTTGTTAGTTAGAGTGCTGGAGGTCGGGGTCTGCCATATAGTCTTATAATTCAATTGGATGGTCTTAATGAGCAGGAGCGCTATTCTAGATGGACCTTCAGGGCTCAGAATGTCCACCATGGGGTCCTCCTGCTCAACCGTCTCCTCGGCCTGCAACCCCAAGTTCTGGGCGACCCTATGCAGTAGCTCCTTGCTCTGTGGTCTATGGGTGGAGGGCTGGACACTGCTGTATCCACCACCGCCTCATCCAGGGATGACGAGGAGGTTAGCAGCTGCTCAACCCCCTCTGGCTGGTCCTCCTGCTCCCCTTCTCCCATGGGATGGGCCTCTGGCTCAGGCCGGCGCGGGAGACCTTGAGGCAGCACCAGACTTTGTGCTGGTCTCTCCGGTTTATCCTGGGGGGATGCTGGAGGCCTGGATACTGTAGCTTCTGGACCCGCTGGGCATCAGTGCGGAGACCGGGACTGCTGCACTGAGTACCTCGCCCTGGACGGGGCCCCTTGGCAAGGTTGATAAGCACAAGAAGTCCAGAAGGGCCAATGACCTGGCGGTCCCCACTGGGGGTGCCAACCCATCTGAGGGTCCCTGCTGTCCGGAGCATGGTGCGAGTTACTGTAATGGCCGGAGTCGGCACCGGACTGTGGCGACGCCGACCGCGAAAGCCAAGGCGGTGCCGACGATCTGTGCCGGCAGGAGATCAATGAGTGGCTCCTAACCGAACAGGAGCGGGACAGGAACTGATATCCCCGGGACCTGGACCGGGACCAGTGCCGGCGTTCCTGGGACTGGGATCAGTGTCTGCGGGAGTCCTCTGGCGAGGACTGTCTCAACTCCTCCTGGGGCTGGTCTCCAATTGGTGCTGGAGAGCATCGTGCCCTTTCTGTTACTTCTTCACGCTGACCCACTCCCAGTACTGCAACTTCTTTCTGAGCTGCGGGTAACTGGGAGTCCGCAGACCCAGAGCTCGACCAGGACCAACTCCGGGAGCAATGCTGGGACAGTGTCCTCGAATGCCACACCATTTCCAGCTTACCCCTCGACAGGACCCGTGGCATGGATGCTGGAGGATTCTCCCTGTACGGGAGGGAGCTCGTCGCTAACAGCTCAATGAGGTCTTTCGCCACCTCAAAGGTGACAGGCGTGGAGGAATGATCCATTATGTCCTTGAGCCCATCGTCTGCACTGAGCTCACTTAGGCCTGGGCTCGGTGGGACTTGTGGTGCTGAGGCCACCAGTGCCAGCGCCGGTACAGCGGCCTTCCTGCTCTTATCGGTGCTTGGGGCCTTGGAAGGCGCCGGCCTCCTATGCAGGGAACGTCCGCGCCTTCCTTTTGGCTGTGCCGTGGGCCGCACCAGGGAGGATGAGCGGTGCCAGGGCCTAGTCTGGCACTCTGGGGCCAACAGCTTTCGGTGTTTAGCCGGTGCCAGGTCTCTAGATGGCTCCAGGGCACTACGCACCGAGGAAGCCGAAGCCAACGTCGGGCGCGCCGGGCCCGGTGGCTGCAGTGCAGCCTCCCTCAACAACTGCTTCAAACGAAAGTCTCTTTCTTTCTTTGTTCTTGGCTTGAACGCCTTGCAAATCTTACACCGCTCAATTTGATGCTCTTCCCCCAGGCAACGTAAACACAAGTCATGGGGGTCACTAACTGGCACAGGCTTGCGGCACATGGCATAAGTCTTAAACCCGAGGGCCTGTGGCATGTCCCACAGCCCCAGGTGGGTGCTGGAAGCCTCCAAGCACATAATCACTTAAGTGTCCCCAAAAAAGGTATGCTAACTAACTGATAACAGCTACCTACCTCTGAGAAAAGCTAAGGGACTACTCTAGTACAAGAGAGAGAGAGGTTGTTCCAACACCGCCACGGACGGTAAGAAGGAACTGGAGGGGGTCAAGTGGCAGGGGTATATATGGATGGTGCAGTGGCGCCACTCGGGGGGCCCCCCACCGGCCTGACAGGAGCTGTTAAGGGATAAAGTTTCCAAAGCTCGTGCACACAGCGCGTGCACACCTAATGTGGAATGGACATAAATAAGCACTCGAAGAAGAAGTCTCATTTGTTTTAACAATTGGAACAAAGCATTAGAGAAAAAAAGGATTTTAAATCAACAGTCTGCATGTATGTCTCTCTTACCTAAAACCCTTCCATCCTTTGATAGTGACCCTGATAGGCCTAGTTTCTCCAGGCACCCCACACAGCGCCAGTATCTCAGTCTGGTTCTCCACAACAATTACTGCCTCCCTTTTGAGAGGTTCCCTTTTAATCCTGCCAGAGTTCTTTTGTCCTTAAGTGTTTACAGCGTTTTTCCTGTCTTGATCCAACACAGTTTTTTAGCACGGGCTGGAGAACAGGTAAAATAAGCAAAGTTAATAATTCTAACATTGTCCCTTAACAACTCTTAAGTTTTTGCTGAGAAGTGGCTTATCTTGAGCCATTCTTTTCCTTCCTGGTTGTTCTTCCAGACAGACTCCTGTTGAGTTAAACCAATATAGTCAGACATAAAACACCTCAATAACCAGGTCAACATACAGTGTTCATAAATTATTACCGAGAAGCTCCAAATTCATCACAAAGGTATGCTATTTTAAAAGATATATTTTGTAGATAATACATAGAAATTATATTGCGTGAGGCTACTTAATAAGGTTAACTGAGAAACCAGTACCAGCTTTACATTTTTAGTCAAGACTCAGCCCAGCCTCCACTTTCAAGCATTTTTGAAATTCTAATACTTAAACACAAAAGTGTTAGAATTTATCTAATGCTTGGATAGGTGTAGGCAATCAACTTTTTTATATGTCAGTGCAGGTGTCCGTACCTATGAAATACAAGAACATGTATGTGTGCACACATAATTTTACACAGGTAAAGGGAAATTGAAAATATACCCCTAAAATAGGAAAATGAGTACATTTCATGATGGTGCTGTCCTAGATTGTGGAATCACAAATGTTCTGATTTTGCTCTACAGTATATGTTCATGTTTTTGCTAGTCTTGCTGAGTACTATGCTATTCTTTGACAACAATTTCTTAATTAAAGTGCACTTGAAAATGCATTTTTTAGTTAGAACACATCAATACTTTGAAAAGGAGTTCTAACTGACAGCTTTCCATGAGTATTCTGGGAAATCACCTTGCTCTTTATATAGCTTGATCAACCTTGTAAGAAGCTTAATTTGTTTACTGTCTTTAAACAAAAGGGTCCTGATTTTAATTCCATGGGCCAGATGCTGAGCTGATATAAACAGATGTAGCTTCATTAAAGTGAACTGTTTTTCCAGATGCTCAATCCCAGCCCACCTAATTCAGATTCTTAAAGCCCCAGCTATAAATTTCTCATATTTTCTGCAGTTGTGGTGATGCATACTTTTGAGGCACAGCTCTCTCTCTACTACATGTTTCCGGGTTTTTCTGCCTATAAGATTCTGCTCTCTTTAGTGGAGAGGAACACGTGACCTTACATTTGCTTCACAACAGCCAATTCTGGACCTGCTCCAAGGCTCATTGACGTCAGTAAAAAGACTCCCATTTACTTCAGTGGACTTTGGATTGGGATCTATATCACAACCCCTAACAAAGTACTTATTCTTGGTTCTGGTTTAGCTAATTTCAGTGCCATCCACTATTTCTGGGCAGGACTAGGTAGGTAAATTACGAGGTCCTTTCAACAATTTTTTTAAAAATATACAAATGCATTTTTAAAACAGAGTCTACATTTAAGTTACTGATTAATGATATCACATCAAATATTTTTGTGTATTTTTTTAATTTTACAAACATTTGCAGTTCACCTTTAAATTACATAACCAAACTCTGTGAAAGCACAATTTTCTAGCTGTAAGAGCCATGCTTTCTCATAAGCATATGAAAAACAGAACACACAGTATGTATGGATTGATATTAACTTCTCTCTCATTTATTCTGTATATATTACTGTGCTCGCAAGAACTGAAATTCTAACATGAAATGCTGCACTATATATTCTTGTTCTTAACATGTTAGTGAAAGGAGGTGTATAACTGTACTACAAAAAAGGTTAACAATATTCTCCTGAAATTAAAACAATCTGAATTGTTGCTCTCAGTTCACCTCCTGTCAGACCAAGCGCCCACACCATAGCCACCAGTAATTGGTACACTATGGTAGTACTATAAGGAGCATTCTATCGTTGCAACTCGTGTGTATAAACAAGGCCTAATTCTCAGTGCCAGCAGAGACAGTGAGGACTGAATGGGCATGAGCACTGAATTACCCTCTCACCCCAAGATGCAGTTCCTCTATAACAGTGTAGAAGTCCTTCATAGCCGCTGCGTGGAAGATTCCATTCCCCATGCTTATATTATAGCTGTTTTATGGTTAAGTAGATTTCAGTCTAAGGCTCCATCAACTCACCTCTTTTCATGAGCAGTAAATTTACTTTAAAATTCTTAGAAGAAAAAAAGCTTCTGTGCTTATTTTTTCCTATTAAGGAGGTACACCTTGTATACAAAAATAAAATAAAGAAATAAATAGACTATGCCCCTGATTCTTCCCTCACATATACCAGTTGTACAGCAGTGTGATTCAACTGACGTGAGTGGAGTTACTACTGATTTACACCACCGTGAGAATAGAATCAGAGCTAAAATTTGTAATTTTCACTTGGCTCATATCAAACAGATCCAGGAGAGGCAGTTATGCACTTATGAGTTATGAGATCACTTTGGCAACACATGACCCCAGTCAACAAAGAAGGATTTATAGGGAGAAAACAAATCTTTTGTAGAGTGGTAATTTATTTTTGACAATATCCAGTGGATGTTACAACTTGAAGGACAACTTAAAATTTCGGAACAGCTAGCAGCTGTATATATTTAAGTGTGCTTAGGCAAATCCATCCATGTTTTCTTCCTTTTTCTTATATGTACACAAAACTCACTATATTCCCTTAAACACACATGGAAAGGGTTTACGTACCTACTGTTAAATATTGGGTGTAATGGCAGAAAATTAACTCCATGAGATAAAAAAAAAAAAAGCAACATGTACACCGAAAACGTTTTAGTTGATATGTGAGTAAATAACAACTATTTGACAATTTTCTATCAAAAATAATATGCACAATATATTAATGCACCATCATATAAAAAGGGTCCATGCCTCTTATTCACAATCAGAAATAAATTTAATTATGTTAGCCCTCTGCAAACATTGAAATTACACATATTTTCATTAATAAATTAGATAAAATGTATTCAGATATTCATACACTTGAATCATTTAATGAAGATCCTAAAAACAGTAAGATCCTAAATAGAGAGGGGAGAGAACGGACAAAAGTTTAAGCAGAAAATCAAAGGAGAGAAGAGCTCACCAAACCTGTCCCCCACTCTTCACAATGTCTTCCCACAGAATACTGTAAACCTTGGACATCGTCTCCGGAGAAATATGGTGAAAGTGCAGAAGCTGGATGTTAGGCAGATCTTCTTGAGACAATTGCAGTACAATTGCAGGCACCTGCAACCTAAAGCCCCAGTCTGGCAAGAGAGGGCATGTGGGTCATTGCCCAGAAAGAGGTAATGGCTAGAGGCCTGAGAGGGCACTACTTCAGAAGAGCACATAGGAGGCCAAAAGTGCAGTTACCCCAAAACGGTGACAGGAACTTTCTCCCACAATAGTATAGTTGTCCATGTGCGAGAGTTTTTTCTCAAGGGCTGGTCTGAGACTGTGGAATGAACTCCCATAGGGGAATGAACTCTCATAGGAGCTAAGGACCATCACAAACCTCACCACCTTCCACTCCAAGTAGAAAGCACGCTTCTTCAACCTTACCCTTTCTAATTTAAACACATTAAAAAAAATAAAAACCACCAAAACAAAACATTACACTGCAAGCACAAGTCTCCCCCAGGGAGAGAATGAGAGAAAGAGTTAACCACATGTGACAGTTGCTTGTCACATCACTTAATGCACTACTGAAAAGTGCTCAGATACTGTGATATGAGGATGGCATAAGAACCTCAAAAGACTATATTAGACTAGTTTTAATAGATTAGTGGAATGAGAGTGTATTAGAGGGAAGTAGAATTGCTTGGTCAACAACACAGCAGAGCTGAAGAAAATGTAAACATATAATAGAAGCATATGGCAGTGCCACAGGACTTCCTTCACAACCATTCAGCAGGGTGAGAACAGGAGCAGAGGTGACAAAGACAAGCCTGGGGACTTGTGTAAAGTTCAAAGCAATGTGGAAGAGACTGTAGAGTTGAGGGTAGTAACTATGGAAGGAAAGTTGGGGTGGAGAGCAGCTGAAAAATCCAATAGGTTAAGGAACTAAGAATCACACAACGAGTAAATGACAATGAAACAGAACATCAGGAAAAGCTAAAAAGATAAGATGGTGATTGGAAGGGAAAGTCTGAGATAGAGAGATCAGAGAGGGAACAGTTTATTGAGAAAACAAGGTCAAGAGACTGAATCTAGTGGGGAGTGGGAGAGAGAGTCGACCCTGAGTTGGAGATCAAAGAGAAAGTGAGGCCTAGTCTACACTACACCTGGTGGTCGATTTAAGCTATGCAATTTGAGTTACGTTAGTAGCGTAACTCAAGTCAACGTAGCTTAGATCCACTTACCGTGGCGTCCACACTACACTATGTCAACAGGAGATGCTCTCCTGCAGACACTGCTTCCACCTCTCATGGTGGTGAAGTACAAAAGTCGATGGGAGAGCACTCTCCCATTGATTGAGCGTGTCCTCACTATGGAGCTAAATCAGCACTGCTGCAACCAACTCAGCGGCATCAATTCAATGGGTCTAGAGAAGACAAGCCCCAAGAGAGAGGAACTAGGAGGCAGAAGAGTCAGAATGGATGTTGAAATTGCCTAGGGTGACAGGACAATGAGGAAAGAGAAACAGGGACAGCCAAGCATCAAAGTCAGAGAGGAAAGTGAAAGCAGATCTGGGGAGAAGTTATATTCCCATCACCGAGAGGGACAGAGCAGAGAAGAAATGGACTGTGTGCAGCACAAAGGTGGAGAAAAGAATAGGAGGGAGGGAGGAGTGGAAAGATGAGGGGCTGGATGTGAATAAGAGAGGAAAGGAAGAGCCAGGGACTTCATAGGAGAAGGCTGCAGCAGTAGCACAGTTAGAAGACAGCCAGGTTTCTAAGAACCTTAAGATGAACTTTGAGAGTTTAAAAGACAGTGAACAGTAGTGAACTTATTGGAAGTAGGGCAGGAGCTCCCGAGGGAGAAGTAAAAGAGAAGTGTAAGAGCAAGAGACAGGAATAAGGTTAAGTGAGAACAAAGCCTCAGGAACAGGAAGGGAGACAGGACTGATAGGGAGAAACAGAGAGTGTGTATATGTGCTAGGGGCTGGGATTAGGACAGACAGCAGCAGCTAGGAGGAGGTTGAAAAGGGAAGGGCACATGTCAACTGAAGATATGTGTGAGTGGGAGAAAAGGAGGGAAAAGGAAGAGGAGAATATGAGAGTTCATCAGATCAGAAGAGGGAGGAGGAGAGGAGCAGAGAGAAATGTATATGATGAAGGGGGAAAGGGAAGAAATAGCAGTGTTGAGAAAGAACAGTAAAAGAAGAAGAGTTAGGAAAGAATGGAGAGAAGAAGGACAAACAGCAGGGTAAAAAGGGTAAGTGTTGCTGTGCTGATGTCACATGTAAAGCAAAAATGAAAAGTCATACTGGGCTGCTATGCTTGTGAAGGTCTCAGGTGGTGTGAAGTAGCAATTGGATGAAGCCTTAGCAACTTTGCTTTAAATCTTTCTCCTGTTGCTTTGGATGATTTTGGAGGAGAGTCCCAGGGGAAGATCCTGCTGGCAGCTGCAGGAATGTTATCATGTTTCTGTCCTGTAGCACAATCAATGAAAATCAATTGGTTGATAATTGCATTGCATCAAATTAAACTATGGGGGAGTAGATGGCTCAGGGGACTGGAAATAAGATGTGAAGCCTTTCAACTCTAGGTCGCTGCTACAAACACAGCCCAAGTCAATGATGACTGAAAGTCATTACTGTTGTGTTAGTAAAAAGACTGATGCTAAGCTTTGCTATAACACACATTTACTGTATCACAACCTGTCATAAATATAAAGGGAAGGCTAACCACCTTTAAATCCTTCCTGGCCAGAGGAAAAAACCCTTTCACCTGTAAAGGGTTAAGAAGCTAGGATAACCTCGCTGGCACCTGACCAAAATGAACAATGAGGAGACAAGATACTTTCAAAGCTGGAGGAGGGGGAGAAACAAAGGCTCTCTCGGTATGTGTTGCTTTTGCCGGGATCAGAGCAGGAATGCAGGTCAGAACTCCTGTAAAGGGTTAATAAGCAATCTAATTAGATATGCGTTAGATTCTGTTTTGTTTAAATGGCTCATGAAATAAGTTGTGCTGAATGGAATGTATATTCCTGTTTTTGTGTCTTTTTCTAACTTAAGGTTTTGCCTAGAGGGATTCTCTATGTTTTGATCTGATTACCCTGTAAGGTATTTACCATCCTGATTTTACAGAGGTGATTCTTTTACTTTTTCTTCCATTAAAATTCTTCTTTTAAGAACCTGATTGCTTTTCCATTGTTCTTAAGATCTAAGGGTTTGGGTCTGTGTTCACCTATGCAAATTGGTGAGGATTTTTATCAAGCCTTCCCCAGGAAAGGGGGTGTAGGGCTTGGGGGGATATTTTAGGGAAAGATGTCTCCAAGTGGTCTCTTTCCCTGTTCTTTGTTTAAAACACTTGGTGGTGGCAGCATACTGTTCAAGGCCAAGGCAAAGTTTGTACCTTGGGGAAGTTTTTAACCTAAGCTGGTAAGAATAAGCTTAGGGGTCTTTCATGCAGGTCACCACAACTGTACCCTAGAGTTCAGAGTGGGGAAGGAACCCTGACAGAAGTCAATACTGATCTTGATTTGACTGACTGAGTTGTACACAATTCTGTAACTGAATAATGTCATCAACAGACCAGGCCATCTGAAATATAAAAACTATCTACTAAGCTTTGAATGTGAAACCAAATCAAAATATGTATGATAAAAGGAACAGAAATCTCTACAGAAAATGATTATACTAGTTGCTTAGCAATGGAAGACATGAATAAAAATGCAATATTCATAGCATAAGAGGTGACAAGAATCTTTATGAAACCCATTCTTTTTCAAACATTTGAGGAGCAAGATACATCAAGAACAGTTCAGCATGAGAAACCTTTGAAACACTCCTATGCTGGCTTTTACTCCTTTGCACTAGATAATATATTGGGAGACCAAGGAAAGGAAGCAGACATAAGGAAAATATGTTGCATAAAAATGGTATGCATTACCTGGGCGTGTCCACTGTTAAAGATTAGAAGCTATTTTGCACTGTAACCCTTTTATGAATTAAAATGCTAAATATGATATTTGTTAAGCAGTTAGCTTGACTAAGAAAAGGTAAAAGGGTGACTTGATTACAGTGTATAAATATCTACATACGGAACAAATACTTAATACTGGGCTCTTAAATCTAGCAGAGAAAGGTATAACATGATCCAATGGCTGGAAGTTGAAGGTAGACAAATTCAGACTGGGAAAAAGGTGTAAATTTTTTACCGTTTGAGTAATTAACCACTGGAATAATTTACAAACGGTAGCGGTGAATACTCCAGCATTGGTATGTTTGAAATCAAGATCAGATATTTTGCTAAAAGATATTCTCTAGGAATTATTTTGGGGTGGTTCTAGGGCCTGTGTTATGCATAGGGTCAAGCCTACGTAATCACAATGGTCCCTTCTGACCCTGGCATTTATGAATATAAGTATTAGTATTATTTTCTCATTAATGTGTGATTTGCTTGATAATGTATTTGGATAGTCATCTTTACAAGGAAAATATGCAAGCTCTCTTAAACATCATTTATCAGTTTATGTGCAGAAAAAAGTAACTTATATGAGATGTTCCTTTACGCTGCTTCTTGAATGTAGCCCTTTAGGTTTCATTGTATTGGTAACTTGCATTGGGAGAAGCAGAGCTCCTCTGCATCATCCTGAGGTCTGTATGCAGGTGCAGTGTAATTACAGACGAATCATATAGTAGCAGATGAACCTTGTTAGCTCCAACCAGAACGTTAGAAGGGTTGGAATATCTCTTTGGGCACAGGTTACTAAGATCTGTAACAAAACGGTCTTTCAAGGAAAACCTAGAATAGTCAAACTTGGAGGGAAATCTTAAGATGAGATTCATGTTTGGTTGTTTGTGAGTTATGAATAAAGTCAAATTCCAGGAAGAGGGTAAGTTTTGACTACATTCAGAGTATGCATGTTTATGTATATTCTTTTCAAAACAGGGTTGGAACTACATCTATTTACACTATCCCTTAGGCTTACAGTCATCAAGTTGATATTAAATTGAAACAAACAAAAGGAAAAGACTGTTTATCACCTCGAGTACTCAAGGCCAAATTCTGTTCTCAGTTACAATGCTGCAAATCAGGAGTAGCTCAATGTGATAATATAACAAGAAACCAAACTTCTGCATTTGTCTACAGTGGCCTTGCTTTACTCAAAAAGATTCAGCCTATGTTTTGGAGGACATTTCAATATATTCACCTTCCCGAAGGAACCAAATTGCTTCATTAATTTCTGAAGTGTAGAAACTAGTATGGAAATACATTGTGTTAGTGTGCAATAAATCACCTCAGAGATTCAGGTGACTTGAACTTTAATTCTTCAGTTGGGATTTGGAAGTGTATATTACAAGTTCTCTTTCCTATTACATATTTTGTTTTATACAAACTCAATCAACTGGTGTACTTATAGTTCATATGTGTAACCCATGCCACATACGATGATTATTTTAAATAGAATTCGTTGCATTCAGAATTTTATTCAGTGCATGTTTTTGAACACGTGTGCACAGTGTGGCATTACATTCCATATTCTTTATGGAAATATGCTTGTGATATGGATAGGACATAACTGAGATATACTTTATGCAAGATGGCTCATGTACGATATCACTGGAAAGGTTATGATTTACTGAACGTGATTATCCAATTTGTATGCCTGCATCAATTCTGTATCTGAAATTAGGAATATTGACCAGAAAGCATACAGGGAGTGGAAGATGGGAGGGATCAGCAAGGAAAGCTACCTCATTGAAGTCAGAACATGTACGGATAAAGTGAGACGGGCTAAAAGTCAAGTAGAGTTGGACCTTGCAAAGGGAATTAAAACCAATAGTAAAAGGTTCTATAGCCATATAAATAAGAAGAAAACAAAGAAAGACGAAGTGGGACCGCTAAACACTGAGGATGGAGTGGAGGTTAAGGATAATCTAGGCATGGCCCAATACCTACACAAATACTTTGCCTCAGTCTTTAATAAGGCTAATGAGGATCTTGGGGATAATGGTAGCATGACAAATGGGAATGAGGATATGGAGGTAGATATTACCATATCTGAGGTAGAAGCGAAACTCGAACAGCTTAATGGGACTAAATCGGGGGGCCCAGATAATCTTCATCCAAGAATATTAAAGGAATTGGCACATGAAATTGCAAGCCCATTAGCAAGAATTTTTAATGAATCTGTAAACTCGGGGTGGTACCGTATGATTGGAGAATTGCTAACATAGTTCCTATTTTTAGGAAAGGAAAAAAAAGTGATTCGGGTAACTACAGGCCTGTTAGTTTGACATCTGTAGTATGCAAGGTCTTGGGAAAAAATTTGAAGGAGAAAGTAGTTAAGGACATTGAGGTCAATGGTAAATGGGACAAAATACAACATGGTTTTACAAAAGGTAGATTGTGCCAAACCAACCTGATCTCCTTCTTTGAGAAAGTAACAGATTTTTTAGACAAAGGAAACGCAGAGAATCTAATTTACATAGATTTCAATAAGCCATTTGATACCATGCCACGTGGGGAATTATTAGTTAAGTTGGAAAAGATAGGGATCAATATGAAAATTGAAAGGTGGATACGGAATTGGTTAACAGGGAGACTACAGCAGGTCATACTGAAAGGTGAACTGTCAGGCTGGAGGGAGGTTACTAGTGGAGTTCCTCAGGGATCAGTTTTGGGACCAACCTTATTTAATCTTTTTATTACTGACGTCGGCACAAAAAGTGGGAGGGTGCTAATAAAGTTTGCGGATGATACAAAGCTGGGAGGTATTGCCAATTTAGAGAAGGACCGCAATACCATACAGGAAGATCTGGATGACCTTGTAAACTGGAGTAATAGTAATAGGATGAAATTTAATAGCGAGAAGTGTAAGGTCATGCATTTAGGGATTAATAACAAGAATTTTAGTTATAAGCTGGGGATGCATCAATTAGAAGTAACGGAGGAGGAGAAGGACCTTGGAGTATTGGCTGATCACAGGATGACTATGAGCCGCCAATGTGATGTGGCCGTGAAAAAAGCTAATGCGGTCTTGGGATGCATTAGGTGAGGTATTTCCAGTAGAGATAAGGAGGTTTTAGTACCATTATATAAGGCACTGGTGAGACCTCACCTGGAATACTGTGTGCAGTTCTGGTCTCCCATGTTTAAGAAGGATGAATTCAAACTGGAACAGGTACAGAGAAGGGCTACTAGGATGATCCGAGGAATGGAAAACCTGTCTTATGAAAGGAGACTCAAGGAGCTTGGCTTGTTTAGCCTAACCAAAAGAAGGTCGAAGGGAGATATGATTGCTCTCTATAAATATATCAGAGGGATAAATACTGGAGAGGGAGAGGAATTATTTAAGCTTAGTACCAATGTGTATACAAGAACAAATGGATATAAACTGATCATCGGGAAGTTTAGACTTGAAATTAGATGAAGATTTCTAACTCTCAGAGGAGTGAAGTTTTGGAACAGCCTTCCAAGGGAAGCAGTGGGGGCAAATGACCTATCTGGCTTTAAGATTAAACTCGATAAGTTTATGGAAGAGATGGTATGATGGGATAACATGATTTTGGCAATTAATTGATCTTAATTGATATTCATGGTAAATAGGCCCAATGGCCTGTGATGGGATGTTAGATGGGGTGGGATCTGAGTTACTACAGAGAATTCTTTCCTCGGTATCTGGCTGGTGAATCTTGCCCATATGCTCACGGTTCAGCTGATCGCCATATTTGGGGATGGGAAGGAATTTTCCTCCAGGGCAGACTGGAACAGGCCCTGGAGGTTTTTCGCCTTCCTCTGTAGCATGGGGCACGGGTCACTTGCTGGAGGATTCTCTGCTCCTTGAAGTCTTTAAACCATGATTTGAGGACTTCAATAAGCTCAGACATAGGTGAGAGGTTTATCACAGGAGTGGGTGGGTGAGATTCTGTGGCCTGCATTGTACAGGAGGTCAGATTAGATGATCATAATGGTCCCTTCTGACCTTAATATCTATGTATCTATATTCCAAATGTACTACTTTAGGTGTCACCCACAACTAGCCCTTCAGGTACAACAATGAAAAACACAACTAGCCCTTCAGGTACAAAAATGAAAAGACAGGGCTGACGGTCCATTAGCAAAGACAATGGATTGTGAAAAAGCTTAGTCTTCCTGTGGACACTCCAGACAGCCTACGAGTAATGGCTGCTACAACCCTGCAGACAGGGTCTGAGTCACCTGGTTCTGGACATCGCCCCCACTTGGAATGCCAGTGTTTTCCCACTGGAAGACAAAGGGTTCCTGCCATACACAAAAGCTAGATATGGCAGGGGAGTGACATGATTGTGGTTCTCCTCTGCCTCCCCACCCAAAGAGACACTGGAAACACTGAAAAGAACTGAACTGAGGGGAGAAGGGTTGAGCCCCGCCTGGAAGGGCATCCAGCTTGTGAGTAATAATACCTGAGGTCTCAAGCTGCAGGCCAGAGCAGTTGGTTTTCAAGACTCTCTGTAATCTGCCTGTGACAATATTTAGGGTGAGAAATTACTATTTGTAGCCAATTTGTTTAGTGAATCAAGCTTAGTTTGCATGTTGTGTTTTATTTGCTTAGTAATCTGCTTTGTTCTATTTGCTATTCCTTTAACTACTTAAAATCTGCCCTTCATAGTTAATAAAATTCGTTTTGTTTATTATTAAACCCAGTTCATGCAATGTCTAACTGGGTGTGGGGGAGGCAAGAAGCTGTGCCTATCTCTCTTCACATTGAGGAAGACGGCAAATTTTTATGAGTTTGCACTGTGGAGATTTTTCTATACAGTGGAAGACAGTATTATTTTGGACTTATCTCCCAAAAGAGGTGTGCACATAAATGCTGGGTGAATCCTCTCACACAGAACTGACTTCAGTCTGTGTCTGCAGCTGGATGTGGCCTTTACTGTGTGTGTGTGTTCAGCAAAACAGGGAGAGGGAATCCAGGCTGGTGGTGCTGGAGAGGCTCAGTGAACCCCCACCCTAACCATTAACCCCCAGCCCCAGGCCAGCCTGCCGACCCCAGCCCCAGCCGCACTGGCCCACTGACCGCAGCCCCGCCAGCCGGCTGGAGCGACCCTGTGACAGAGAGCTAGGTATGAAACCCTGAGTCAGCACTCTGTTCACATCAGCTCCAGTCAGGCACAGCAGATTGGAGCTGATGAGGCAGACCTGTGCTTACTTTGTGGGTGGGGCACGGTAGAAAGACTAATTAAGCCATTGGCCAGAAGCCACAAATAGGCACAGGATGGAAGTGAAAAGGGGGAAAGCACAGTGAGAGGAAGAGAGAGATTGCTCTCCCCTTGCTTATAAAGGCAGTAGGTATGCTGTGAAGGTGGTGGGACTCAATTATAAATTAACTGCATAGGCAAGGAGTGGCCAACCTGCGGCTCCAGAGCCACATGCAGCTCTTCAGAAGTTAATATGTGGCTCCTTGTATAGGCACCAACTCTGGGGCTGGAGCTCCAGATGCCAACTTTCCAATGTACCGGGGGGTGCTCACTGCTCAACCCCTGGCTCTGCCACAGGCCCTGCACCCACTCCATCCCTTCCCACCACCTTCTCTGAGCCTGCCATGCCCTCGCTCCTTCCCCCACCCCAAGCCTCCTGCACGCCACGAAACAGCGGATCTGGAGGTGCAGGGAGGGAGGGGGAGGTGCTGCCTGACGGGGCTGCCAGTGGGCAGAAGCCACTGGGAGTGGGGGGAGCTGATCGGGGGACTGCTGTCATATTACTGTGGCTCTTTGGCAATGTACATTGGTAAATTCTGTCTTCTTCTCAGGTTCAGGTTGGCCACCCCTGGCATAGGGTGTTGAACCAGCACAAGGATCTCTGCGTGGTTTGTCGAGTCAGACAGAAGCAGGACCAAGAAGGTCCTTTTATAGACCCCAGCCCCTCTCCGTTTAATCGATTAACCTCTCCCTTTAAAACAGTTAACTTTTTAAACAATATTTATGTCCCTAATGGGGCCTGATTCTGCAAGTTGCTGAACACCCCAAAATTGCAATGAATTCTAATAAATAATAACAATAATACATAGATCTTATGTAGTGGTTCTAATCCACAGATCTCAAAGGTCTTTAGAAAGGTGAGAAGTCTCATTAACCCAATTTTACAGATAGGAAAACTGAGGCAGAGAGGCGAAATCACTTGCCCAAAGACACAAGGCAGGCCAATGGCATAGCTGGAAATAGAATCCAGGCTCCTGAGTTCAATAATCTCTCCAATAGGTCACTGTGCCCCTCAAAAAAAGTGAGCCAACTCCATACATCACAGGAAGAGCGATGCACATTGTGAAATGGGGTTCCTAGTGGGCAGCTAGTTGAAAAGTAGATTCTACTACCAAGAGCTTGCCATTGTCAAAAATAATGGAATTACAGATCAGTAGTATAGATTCATTACAGACAATCTTTAAATTACTACATGAAATAATAAACGTTGCATAACAAATTCTGAACTGGATACTTGAAGATGCAGTTACAGTGCTTAATAAGTATCAGCCTGATATTTGACTATACTTGAAAGCTAAATACTTTACATTTATTTACTCGTTTCAGAGTAGCAGCCGTGTTAGTCTGTATTAGCAAAAAGAAAAGGATTACTTGTGGCACCTTAGAGACTAACAAATTTATCTGAGCATAAGCTTTCGTGAGCTACAGCTCACTTCATCGGATGCATTCAGTGGAAAATACAGTGGGGAGATTTATATACACAGAGAACATGAAACAATGGGTGTTACCATACACACTGTAACGAGAGAATGATCACTTAAGGTGAGCTATTACCTGCAGGAGAGCAGGGCGGGGAGGAAGGGGGGGAAGAAACCTTTTGTCGTGATAATAAAGATGGGCCATTTCCAGCAGTTGACAAGAAAATGATCACTTAAGGTGAGCTATTACCTGCAGGAGAGCAGGGCGGGGAGGAAGGGGGGGAAGAAACCTTTTGTCGTGATAATAAAGATGGGCCATTTCCAGCAGTTGACAAGAACGTCTGAGGAACAGTCGGGGGTAGAGGGGGGGAATAAACATGGGGAAATAGTTTTACTTTGTATAATGACCCATCCACTCCCAGTCTCTATTCAAGCCTAATTGTATCCAGTTTGCAAATTAATTCCAATTCAGCAGTCTCTCGCTGGAGTCTGGATTTGAAGTTTTTTTGTTGTAATATCGCAACTTTCATGTCTGTAATCGTGTGACCAGAGAGACTGAAGTGTTCTCCAACTGGTTTTTGAATGTTATAATTCTTGACGTCTGATTTGTGTCCATTTATTCTTTTACGTAGAGACTGTCCAGTTTGACCAATGTACATGGCAGAGGGGCATTGCTGGCACATGATGGCATATATCACATTGGTAGATGTGCAGGTGAACGAGCCTCTGATGGTGTGGCTGATGTTATTAGGCCCTATGATGGTGTCCCCTGAATAGATATGTGGACACAGTTGGCAATGGGCTTTGATGCAAGGATAGGTTCCTGGGTTAGTGGTTCTGTTGTGTGGTGTGTGGTTGCTGGTGAGGATTTGCTTCAGGTTGGGGGGCTGTCTGCAAGCAAGGACTGGCCTGTCTCCCAAGATTTGTGAGAGTGATGGGTCGTCCTTCAGGATAGGTTGTAGATCCTTGATGATGCGTTGGAGCGGTTTTAGTTGGGGGCTGAAGGTGATGGCTAATGGCGTTCTGTTATTTTCTTTGTTGGGCCTGTCCTGTAGTAGGTGACTCCTAGGTACTCTTCTGGCTCTGTCAATCTGTTTCTTCACTTCCGCAGGTGGGTATTGTAGTTGTAAGAATGCTTGATAGAGATCTTGTAGGTGTTTTTCTCTGTCTGAGCGGTTGGAGCAAATGCGGTTGTATCGTAGAGCTTGGCTGTAGACAATGGATCGTGTGGTGTGGTCTGGATGAAAGCTGGAGGCATGTAGGTAGGAATAGCGGTCAGTAGGTTTCCGGTATAGGGTGGTGTTTATGTGACCATCGCTTATTAGCACTGTAGAGTCCAGGAAGTGGCTCTCTTGTGGGGACTGGTCCAGGCTGAGGTTGATGGTGGGATGGAAATTGTTGAAATCATGGTGGAATTCCTCAAGGGCTTCTTTTCCATGGGTCCAGAGATGAAGATGTCATCAAGGTAGCGCAAGTAGAGTAGGGGTGTTAGGGGATGAGAGCTGAGGAAGCGTTGTTCTAAGTCAGCCATAAAAATGTTGGCATACTGTGGAGCCATGCGGGTACCCATAGCAGTGCCGCTGATTTGAAGGTATACATTGTCCCCAAATGTGAAATAGTTATGGGTGAGGACAAAGTCACAAAGTTCAGCCACCAGGTTTGCCGTGACATTATCGGGGATAGTGTTCTTGACGGCTTGTAGTCCATCTTTGTGTGGAATGTTGGTGTAGAGGGCTTCTATATCCATAATAGCCAGGATGGTGTTTTCAGGAAGATCACCGATGGATTGTAGTTTCCTGTGCGTTTTTTCTTTAGCAGAGTAACTACTCCTATTTTTAGCAAATCTCAAAACAGTTTGTCATGATTTTTACACATACTTTTTTATTGGCATAAACCAGTGTGATCTTAGCTTGATTTATAATACAGATTTCATAGTGTGTTATTTTTCTACAGTAGCTCTGAAAAGCCACTTCCATTCAGATACATTGTAGAGAACAAAAAAGTTACACATAAAAAGTAATGTGCCACTATAATTTGAAAGTATTTATCTCATTCATGTTCCCCTGCCTACACTAAAAGATTTATAACACGTCTAAAACAGGAATTGATGAATTCATCAGTGTCTGGGACATTTTGATCATAATCAATAACATAATTTTACCCTTTAAATGGGATTTCAATTAAAGTGCATTTTTCAAAGTAATTTTACTTTTATCATGAAAATGGTTTCCTTGCAGACCAATAACATTAACCCATTTGTTGCCCAGGTGGAAGTGGTTTAAAGGATATACTTCACTACGTAGCTAAACAGGGGCAGCAGCAGAATAGTAATAAAATAAGGAACATAGGCCACATTTAAGACCTGCATTTTGAGGCATAAGCACCGATGCTCCCAATCCAGAATCCTCTACCAGTTCCTGGGGGTATGTGAGGCAGGAAACACCAGCAGTACATGTAGGGAACTTGCCAGTAAAAGCACTTCACTTCCCACCCTGCCAGCAGAACAGAACCAGCAGTTGGAGCATGGGCATGAGAGACATAAATTCATACATTCTAAGGCCTGAAGGGGCCACTGTGATCATCTAGTCTGACCTGTATAGCACACAGCATAAAACTTCCCCAGAATAATTCCTAGAGCAGATATTTTAGAAAAACTTGACTTAAAAATGGTCAGTGATGGAGAATCCACCATGACCCTTGGTAAACTGTTCCAATAGTTAATTAATTACTCTCACCATTAAATATGTACACCTTATTTACAGTCCGAATTTCTCTAGCTTCAACTTCCAGCCATTGAATCATTTTATATCTTTTTCTGTTTGACTGAAGAGGCAATTATTAAAAATTTGTTCTCCTTGTAGGTACCTATAGATTGTAATCAAGTCACCCCTTAACCTTCTCTTTGTTAAGCTAAATACAGACACTCCCCAGGTTATGCAAGACCCGACTTACGCAAATTCACACTTACAGAAGAAGTTCCATAAGCCAGAAATAGGATTTTCGAGTTGCGGAAATTTTTGCGTCATGTACGGGTATACATTTCCTATTTTCGCAAAAATCGAGTTACACAAGGCTTTCCAGAATGGAACGATTGCGCAAGTCAGGGGCATCTGTACTGTAGATTGAGTTCCTTGAGTCTATCACCATAAGACGTGTTTTCTAATCCTTTAATCATTCTGTTCTCTGAACTCTCCCCAATTTACAACATCCTTCTTGAATTGTAGGCACCAGAATTGGACACAGTACTGCAGCAGTGCTTGAACCAGAGCCCAATACAGAGGTAAAATAACGTCTCTACTCCTACTGAAGATTCCCCTATTTATTCATCCAAGTTTGCATTATCTCTTTTGGCCAGTGTCATACTGGGAACTCATGTTCAGGTGATTATCCAGCATGAACCCCAAATCTTTTTCTGTTTGGGCTCCTGCTCCCCACATCTAAACTGCACTGCCCTCTCAACTCCTGAGCCTTCTTCTCGCCCCCCAGTGATATGTGGGGCAGGAGCTTCCAACAGCACCTCTACAAGGCTGGCCTATAAGTGGTTCCCCTGGGTGGAGAAAATGGGACAGCAATAGAGTAACACCAGACAGACCATCACAAAGCTACCATCAGATGACATTGTGAGACACAAGAACTCATTTGGACTTTCATTTTGCAGAGAGTGATTCCTACTGGAAGGGTTTTAAGGAAAATTAGGTGCGAGAATATATGAGGTATTACATTCCTTGGAATGTGTTGTGCTTTATTAATTTTACAAAGAAAAATTGGTTATTTTTTAAATGGCTTAAGCAAGGGCAATTAATTAAAGAAACAGAAAGATGTATGCATAAGAACCTGTAATGCAATGGGTGAATGGGCACACACGAACAAGACCTCCTTGTGGTCCTATGAACACAAAGTCCTTATTATCTCCAAGGGCCACTTATCACTGATTGAACTGGTTCAGGTACTGAAAGACTACCAGCCTCCCTCTGAGGTTGACAGAGATTGGCCTGGGGTAGCATGGTTTTATTGTGACTTGGTGTCACAATTGGCCCTCTGGAGAGAGGAGGAATTAAAGAGAGAGGAGAAGTTGAAGAATCATTTTGCTACGGAAGGATGAAAGGGGATGATATAGGTGTCTGTCATTTCTGCCTGAGCTGAACCCACATCTGTGTCCAGAAGCCAGAGAATGTTTTCTTTTCTTTATCCTGGGAAATTAACTTTATCTTGATCAAACTGTGGCACGAAACACTGCCAAACAGTATCTTATTAATGGATAAGATGAGATCTGGATATGGACGTTGAAATCTTGGCCCCATTGAAATCAATGGAAAAGCTTTGGAGACATACCCATGCTAGCTCTCATTGAGCTGGCATGCTAAAAATAGACTAACTGTGGCAGTGAAAGGTGCAGAAGGGGCTAGCTGCCCTGCACACATACCCATCCAAGACCCAAAGCAAATACTCTGGTCGCTCCCACAGCTGCAACTACACTCTATTTTTAGCACACTAGCTGGATCAGAGATACTGCAAGTATGTCTCCTTGAACTGGGAATCACAGCCCCAGCTCCAAGTGCAGACATACCCTAAGTATTACCAAAACCCTATAAGCCAGAGAAGTAAACTAATCAGCCAGAGGCCAATTGGAAAATAGATCCATTGATGTTCAGGGGCAAGCATTCCTAGTATCTCAACTGCTTCTCAGAATTTTGCCAAGCATCAGTGAAGCAAAACTGCCAGTATTCTTGTCAGTTCACTGCTAACAGATTTTTAAACAGGAACAATGAAACCTAGCAGTCTTGTTAATTTCATTTAGAAAAACTCTGTGCAACTGGAGCTTGTCTATGTACAGACTCTCAGGAAGATGATACTGCATCAGTTTACATTTGTTCACATTTGGAATTTAATCTTCACAGACTCTATCATCAAGGAAAATCTCCCCTCCCCAACTGGTGAGCAAGCAATCAGGTACAGATTTCAAGGCATGATTGATGAGATTAGGGTTAGTGATACAGTGGCAAGCCAGGAAACATGTTACAAAGACCTTGAGAGGACTATGGGAGAGAAGTCTTCATTGCAGGATTCTGCAATTTCCCAATTAAAAATGTCTAGACCCCTCAAGGAGCCACTAAGCCACCAGGAAAGTCTGAGCAATTCTAACCCATTACCCCAATTAAATTACACTGAATTTTTGTTTTTATGTCCATCTTGTTAAATGGAGTTCTTTAATTTAAGAGACCTACTGTTACGACGAGCCTGTATTACTACATAGATCCTTAGTTCTCTGATGCTGTGAGTTTAAATCCCAGTTGGGGAGGATTCAAATTTACAGTGGCATTCTAGTGAGTTTCTGAGTCTCAGTAAATCTGGCATGGGAGTCAGTCTCCTCAGAAAAGGATGACAGCAGATGTCCTCAAGGGGAGCTTGGAAACATGAGTCATCCTAGACTGCTGAACTAGGTGCACACTGTTGACTCTAGAAAAGAAACTGACAGGCAGAAGCCATGGATAATTGCAGACGTTCCATTTATATCTCTCCCAGCAGGTGTCACTATGAGGTAGCGTTGCTATAAAATCTTAAAAGGGTAGCAATCAGACAAGGAGGGGAAAAAAGATAAAAGAAAAGTGGCATACATGCATAACAACAAGTAAATACAAAAGGATTGGATTTTTTCTCCAAATGGCAAAATATAAAATATACATTTACTATGCCAAATATGGATGATAACTGCAGAAATCAGCTTTCGGGGAAAAATAAGTTTTGTGGTAGATGGAAAATATTATTTGAATTCTAATATACCTAATTTTCTGCCTACAAATTGCTATATCTCTGAAAGATCCATCTTTAAGTGTTTAATGCAAACATTAAATGCTCCTTTTATGCTATGAATACAGCCGGCATGCAGCCACATACAGCAAACTTCAATCATCTATTCATCAATTTCAAATTGTTACAAAACTACTGTTGAATTCTATTCTTTTGGGGAGATGAAATACAATAAACACAGCACCCACAACCAAGTTTTCTTGTAACTGTCTCCTGAAATAAGAACTTTATGACAATAAGAAAATGAATTTTCATTTTAAAAGGCAGTCTCTATACAATTGCTAGCTATCCTGCCACCCAACTATTCTGCAGGCATTCAGACACTTCACTGTAATGTCTCAGAAATCAATAGCAATTTATTCTCTCTTTGGACCCCAAGCAACAAAAGTAAATAATACTGTCACCTCCAGCCGGCCTGCAGAACATGGCCACAAAACAGTCTTGCCACTATAATACAACCCTATATGGCTCTTTATCTATGCTGGCTCTGCTGATTGTATCGGCTTTCATAAGGGACAAATACTCCAGGAAAGCAACACACAGGGGTCAAGTTCTTGTACTCCAGCCAGAAAGAATGCTGGGTCTGAATTAAGAGAAAAGCTTGGCATCTGTCTCACTTCAGTTTCACTTATGTTGATTTGACTGGGAAAAAAATAGGCAATATTAGAAACCTGTTCTTTTATTTAATAGAATAGCCAAACAAAAAGGAAAGAGTTTGAAAAAAGAGTTTGAAATGTGTCTTTAAGGGTTTCATAGCATCCAAAGAAGGGAAATTTTACAAATTCTGCCTTTGAAGGTGAATGGCAGAGTCCGGGGGGTGAAGGTGGGGGGGTTAAGCAACCAATACATATTTTACAACACTGCTTAAGAATCAAAACTACGAGCACAAATGAATCCAGAATATGCAGACAGATTTTTTTTAAAAATCACAGGAGTTTCCAAAAAAAATATTTGGAAACCAATTCCTTCTTCATGTAGATGCCATGAATTCCCCTGCAACTTTGATAAGCTCACCAACACCACATACATATGGAGCTACGTAGTTTTAAAATATATTTGTAATTCTTAGATCTAAGCATGCATTCAATAACAACTGGTGCTTACATATGTTCACACTGAAGAAGGTAATTTACTTTTCCAGTACATTACCACATACCCTTTTAAAATATTAAAGGACCCCCAATCCAAGAAAAATATTGGCTCGCATGGACTCTTATGCCTGCCTGGGATCCTATTAACTTCAGCTTGTCTCTCTCTGAAGACATAGGTGTGTCTGCACTAACATATCACATTGTGAGACTGGGGCCACAGATGTTTGATAGTTGAACAATTTCCCCCTCATATCCCAATTCCATTTCTTGTTGATCATACAGTGATCTTCACAGATGTTAAGTCTAGGAAGGGTCATTAAATCATCTAGTCTGAACTCCTG
Source organism: Eretmochelys imbricata (assembly GCF_965152235.1). Lineage (NCBI taxonomy): Eukaryota > Metazoa > Chordata > Testudines > Cheloniidae > Eretmochelys > Eretmochelys imbricata. The sequence goes on from NC_135574.1 coordinate 122,948,115, forward strand.
TATAACATAAGCCATAGAATTTCACTCATTTACTGAACCCAGTAACTTATTTAACTAAAGCATATCTTCAGAAAGGCATCCAGTCTTGGTCTGAAGACATCAATAGATACAGAATCCACCGTTTCCTTGGGTAGTTTGTTCCAATGGACGTAAAGGAGGAAACAATTTAATTCTCTAACATGAGGGGGAAGTTGATGATTGCAGAATTTACCTCTCCCCCTACAGCCTCCAATATAGACAATGATTCAGGAAAACTGTTTCCCTCCAAAAAAGAAATAGTTGCTGACATTAAAAAGCACATTTAAAAAACCCATATCTGAAAGAATTTATATTAATATTTGACAATTACATGAAAAACAGCAACATCTGAGGAGATTTTATATCAGTTTTCAATAAATCAACAGAAAAGGGTGGAAATCTGAGGGTTTTATCAATAATAGACTATTAGAGGAGAAAGTGGGAACATTTGAGGTATTTTACAATATCCTATAATAACCAAGGGGCAAAATCTGAGTCAGGGTCTGACCAACTGTCTGGTTAGCAGCTGGGAAACAATGTTCCCCCACATACTTTTCTCTTCAGGCTGTTACTCTGCCCTCATCACAGTAGGATCCCAGCACCTTCTAGGAGTCATCAAGTGACATGACTAGCATTGGTCACATGTGATTTTCTCTCTTTTTCCCTTTTCTCCCTTTCAAAATGGACAGATTTATACCTTCAACCTAAAGACAGAAACATAAAAGAATGTATTCACATACTAAGGGTTGAGCTACAATTGACCCAGGATAGGCAACATTAGAAGCAGATAAAGCCTGATCAAAACTAGATTCACAAATATCCTTTTTTCTCTTTATTAAAAGTGATTTAAAATCGATTTGAAAAAAAAAATTGCATGGATGTATGTCTACAGAATGCTATTCCTGTTTCCAAAGTTGAAAGAAAAAAAGTATCTCAAATTAAAATCACTGCTGAATATATATTCTCCCACTCTTCTGTCAAATAAAAGATTTGTTATATTAAGTTATTTACTGAGCCATTTTCTGGTCTAATCATAATTTTAAAATGTCGGGAGGAAATAATGGCTAATATTTTAAATAAATGTGATTTCTGGTAATGTTAATCTAATATCTTGCCATATTTTTGTATTTTGCTCCCTGACCATTTCATCTCTTCACTATAGATTCACAGTAAGCAGGAAAAAAACCTCTTGAAAGCTACAAAGAGACATATTATTAATTATTATTATGTGTATTACCATAGTGTCTAGGAGCTCTAGTCATGAACTAGTATGCCATTGCACAAGGCACTGTACAAAAAGGAAGTTCGTGACCCAAAGAGCAGACTTGAACATACTGATTCCATTATTTCAGTTTCTAAGAGATCCACTTTTATTTAAAAAAGAAAAAAGTAGTAAAAGTAATGCCTCTGAAAGTTGACAAACTTGGAGTTTTGAAGCTTAAATCATCTGTCCACAGAGTACGTACCACATAGGCAGCAGCAATGCATGCTTCCTACCCAACCAATTCTTTACCAATGTGCCTCAGTCCTGTCCTGGAGGGAAGCAGAATTGAGAAGACAGTTCTATATTAGTAACCATTCAGTCCTCACCCTGGGTACTGATACTGCCAGTAACGATACTACTAGGATGCCACTTTTCTTCTAGGAGATCAGCTAAAACCATAAACTCCTTTTACATCTATTGGATAATGACTTTTGGTCACTACCAAAAATGGACAGATTTAAACCTTCAACCTAAAGACAAAAGGATAGTAAGGATAGTACATTTAAAAGATAGTATTTTTGTCCTGCAATTAAGCTGAAGTTGGCCGTTAGTATAAAATAGTACATTTGCTCTTATTATTTATTATTTTCTTGGTCTTTGATATATATATATACCAGTTTTCTAAATATTAACCCATCAGGGAGAGATAGAATTTCACACTTTAAAAAATAGCACTACTGAGGGAAGATAGACTCTAAACACTAATCTGATCATTTAACAAGATTTAGGCAGCTTGCAACGTTTTATAGAAGCTAACAGAGTATGCAGTGATTCTCTAAATTTATATGATCCTAGAATACTGTAATTGGAATATCTCTGAATACATTAAAAAATAAAGTGACCTTGAAACAAGAGAAAAAAGGGCCAGACTCCAGCCTCTGCTGAATCCCCTTTACATTGTTCTAATGTAGGGTAACCCCAGACCCTGGATCAGCCCAAACGCTGAGAGGTTCAAAGGTGGCATAGAGACACCTTTGTTTTTGTTTATTCCTAGAGAATCACATGTATGAACACTCTCAAATATTTCCTTTAGATACATTTGGGTTCAGCTTTTTTGTTTCAGAAGGGTTACTCCAGGTCTGTAAGTGTAGATACCCAACTACAGTAAGGAGGGATGGTCTTGTAAACAAGCAATTGGACTAACACCAAAGAGATCTAGGTTCAGTTCCTGACTCTGCCACACACTCTTTCTGTGTGACCTTGTGTAAATTGCTTAATCTTTCATGTACCTCCATTTTCCCATCTGTAAAAGGGGATATACATCCCTATTTCACTTGGCGGTTGTGATAACAAATGCATTAATAGATACACTCAGATATCATGGTGATAAGAAGCATTACAAATTCTATAAATAAAAAAAATAAAAATCTAGTTATTCTGAATGTTCTTTGTGTTATAATTTATACTGTACTTCACTACCCTGGTATCTGCACACCTTTTGCTTTGTGTCCTGTATCTCATCTGAGTAAAGATGCTGACATACCAGTAGCGTGTATTTTCCCAGAATGTCTCTAAAACCAAATCATGGCTTTGTTCACATAAAAAGACTTGTAGTTCTTTGTACCTATTTTCTATATGTCTCACATTGGTACAACTTTTATCTCCTAGAGTAACTGTCATGGGGTGGTTACCCTCTCCTGCCCTGTGGGGCTTAAAAACCAGCCCTGGGAGAAAGACAGGGCTGAGGGCAAGAAAGGCTAGGCTGATTGCAGAAATGGCTGCAGCTGGGCCTATAAAGGGGCTGCTAGGCTGAAGCTTAGACAGAGTCCCTCTCTGCATTCAGAGAGGGAAGGGCCTGGCTGCAAGGACCTGAGGGAATACCTAGATTGGGGCAGGGCTGAGAGGGAAAGGCCAGGGGAACAGGAGAGCTCTGGCCTGGAAACCCCCAGGCTGCGAGGCCTAGACTAGGGCCTATTAGGTACTGGGGTTACCAGGGGGCAGCCCACAGGTAGACAGAGGCAGCAGGTCCAAACTCCTTCACCTGTGATGAGTGGCTGATACATTGCAGTCTGCCCAGGGAGCCGGGCTAAGTGATGACTGGCAGTAGCCAAGACTGAGGCAAGGTGGGGGTAGTGGGTGGGGGTTCCCTGGGGAGGGGAGACCCTCAGGGATTGTTGGGGTTTACTGCCAGGGAGCAGCACCCCAGTGGAAGGAAGCACCGGATCCTGGGAGGGACTGGGGTAGGCAGTAAGGCGGATCATCAGATGGCAGAGGGCGCTCCAGAGGCTGATGAGCTAATTCCCAAGGACAACAAGCAGGAGGTGCCGCCTGGTGAGTCCGGCTCTATTACAGTAACACTGACCTTCTGTGGTTGAGTTATAACTTTTCCAGGGCCTGCCAGCCTCTTAAGCAGCAACTCAGACTGAGAACTCAAAATACATGCCTTATAGCATACAAATATTTTTCCTGAAGTTGAATGTGGAGCTGTATCTTGCTCTTGTTTGTTCTCCAAATAGGCTAGTAACAAAAACACAATGTTAACTTCCACCCAGCATTCATACAGCAAACGATTTCCCTGTCCTTTCCCAGGTATGAAAAACTGATAAAGAAGTGGCAAATTCAGCATTCTTTACCTCTCTTCACCTAAAGCAGAGGAGTGTTCCAGGGGTTGTCAGGATTAATGTTGTTGTCTTGTTACTTATGCTTGGAACAAAGCAGTAGCTATATATTATTAATGGTTTATTATTCATCAGTGATTAAGATAATGGAACAGAAAGTACATTTATAAAGTTTGTGGATGATAACAAGCAGGGATGAGTTGCAAACGCTTTGGAGAACAGGATTAAAATTCAAAATGATCTGGACAAACTGGAGAAATGGTGTGAAGTAAATAGGATGAAATTCAATAAGGACAGATGCAAAGTACTCCACTTACAAAGGAAAAATTAATTGCATACATACAAAATGGGAAATGACTGTCTAGGAAAGGGTACTGTGGAAAGGGATCTGGGGGTCAATAGTGTATTAATGTTGCAAAAAAACCAAACATCATTCTGCGATGTATTAGCAGGAATGTTGTAAGCCAGACACGAGAAGTAATCCTTCCACTCTACTCTGTGCTGGTAAGGCGTCAGCTGGACTATTGTGTCCATTTCTGGGTGCCCCATTTCAGGAAAGATGTGGACAAATTGGAGAGAGTCCAGAGGAGAGCAACAAAAATGATTAAAGGTCTGAAATATCTTCTCTTTAATCCAAATAAAGATGGAAGCAGTTCACAGCATCCAGATGAAGGAATTTTACTTGGAGATGAGGGTAGCTCACATCCACAAAAAAAGCAGCTGGAAACTCAAGATGATGGAAACTTACTTCTAGATTAAGGCAGCTCACAGCATCAAACTGATATGGAAGTGGAGAAAATGTATTCACCTTCAGAGACACATGCAGAAAATGAAGTAGAAGAAAGGATGAGGAAGTTACAAACAAGTTACAGTATAGGGACCCAGCTTCATGGCCTAGATGTGATGACAGTGTGCGGCAAATTCTCATGGAACATAGACCCAAACAAGTTCATGAATTTCCCTTCCCTAAGGATGGAAATAAAAGAAAATTCTCTGCTCAGCATTACAAGATGTCAAGGTTCCTCCCCCACTCTGAACTCTAGGGTACAGATGTGGGGACCTGCATGAAAAAACCTCCTAAGCTTATCTTTACCAGCTTAGGTCAAAACTTCCCCAAGGTACAAAATATTCCCCCCCGTTGTCCTTGGACTGGCCGCTACCACCACCAAACTAATACTGGTTACTGGGGAAGAGCTGTTTGGACGCGTCTTTCCCCCCAAAATACTTCCCAAAACCCTGCACCCCACTTCCTGGACAAGGTTTGGTAAAAAGCCTCACCAATTTGCCTAGGTGACTACAGACCCAGACCCTTGGATCTTAAGAACAATGAACAATCCTCCCAACACTTGCACACCCCCCTTTCCTGGGAAATGTTGGATAAAAAGCCTCACCAATTTGCATAGGTGACCACAGACCCAAACCCTTGGATCTGAGAACAATGAAAAAGCATTCAGTTTTTTACAAGAAGACTTTTAATAAAAATAGAAGTAAATAGAAATAAAGAAATCCCCCCTGTAAAATCAGGATGGTAGATATCTTACAGGGTAATTAGATTCAAAAACATAGAGAACCCCTCTAGGCAAAACCTTAAGTTACAAAAAAGATACACAGACAGAAATAGTTATTCTATTCAGCACAATTCTTTTCTCAGCCATTTAAAGAAATCATAATCTAACACATACCTAGCTAGATTACTTACTAAAAGTTCTAAGACTCCATTCCTGGTCTATCCCTGGCAGAAACCAGCATATAGACAGACACAGACCCCTTGTTTCTCTCCCTCCTCCCAGCTTTTGAAAGTATCCTGTCTCCTCTTTGGTCATTTTGGTCAGGTGCCAGCGAGGTTACCTTTAGCTTCTTAACCCTTTACAGGTGAGAGGAGCTTTCCCCTGGCCAGGAGGGATTTCAAAGGGGTTTACCCTTCCCTTTATATTTATGACACAAGAGGAAAATCATTAATGGGGAAGAAATTCATCGAAACTGGTTACAATATTCAGTGTCGAAGGACTCCGTGTTTTTGCTTCAAGTTGTTTAGAAATCAAGCAATTGGTACATCGCTTACTGAAAATGGTTCGAAGAACTGGAAAAAATCTTCGATTCTCGCTTCATATGAAAGTAGTACAGAACATTTGGAATGTTTTCAAAACTGGAAAGAACTTAAATTACGAATGAAAAAAGGAAAAACTATAGATGAAGAAAATTCATGTGTGATCAAGGAAAAAGAAGAATATTGGCAACAAATATTAGAGCATCTGATTGCTACCGCGGCTGCGGAATGCTAAATTTTGCCCACCGAGACCTCTCACTAAAGCAATGAAAAATTATACACTCCAGGTAATGGAAACTTTTTAAAGAAGCTGACCATTCTGCAAAATATTTTTCAATAATACTGGACTGTACACCAGACGTGAGTCATATTGAACAAATGACGATCATTCGTTTTGTGGATATGGAAAAGTCTGCACATAAAGATAATGTTGAAGTGCTCATAAAGTGCAAACCCCCCCCCAATAAATTAAAAACACTTTTTAATATATTTAACACCATTATAAATGCTGGAGGCAAAGTGGAGTTTGGGGTGGAGGCTGACAGCTCATGACCCCTCCTATGTAATAACCTTGAAACCCCCTAAGGGGTCCCGAACCCCAGTTTGAGACCCCCTGTGCTAGATGCTGTTTGGAGGCAAGCAGTTTCTTTTACCTTGTGCAACATGTTTATGTCTTTTTTTCTCAGGCTCAACATGCTGTTGGGAGATTCTGACTCACCATGTGAATTCATAGAATCATAGAACATCAGTGTTGGAAGGGACCTCAGGAGGTCATCTAGTCCAACCCCCTGCTCAAAGCAGGACCAATCCCCAACTAAATCATCCCAGCCAGGGCTTTCTCAAGCCTGACCTTAAAAATATCTAAGGAACGGGATTCCACCACCTCCCTAGGTAACGCATTCCAGTGTTTCACCACCCTCCTAGTGAAAAAGTTTTTCCTAATATCCAACCTAAATCTCCCCCACTGCAACTTGAGACCATTACTCCTTGTTCTGTCATCAGCTACCACTGAGAACAGTCTAGAGCCATCCTCTTTGAAACCCCCTTTCAGGTAGTTGAAAGCAGCTATCAAATCCCCCCTCATTCTTCTCTTCCGCAGACTAAACAATCCCAGTTCCCTCAGCCTCTCCTCATAAGTCATGTGTTCCAGTCTCCTAATCATTTTTGTTGCCCTCCACTGGACTCTTTCCAATTTTTCCACATCCTTCTTGCAGTGTGGGGCCCAAAACTGGACACAGTACTCCAGATGAGGTCTCGCCAATGTCGAATAGAGGGGAACGATCACGTCCCTTGATCTGCTGGCAATGCTCCTACTTATACATCCCAAAATGCCATTGGCCTTCTTGTCAACAAGGGCACACTGCTGACTCATATCCAGCTTCTCGTTCACTGTAACCCCTAGGTCCTTTTTTGCAGAACTGCTGCCGAGCCTTTCGGTCCCTAGTCTGTAGCTGTGGATGGGATTCTTCCGTCTTAAGTGCAGGACTCTGCACTTGTCCTTGTTGAACCTCATCAGATTTCTTTTGGCCCAATCCTCTAATTTGTCTAGGGCCTTCTGTATCCTATCCCTATGCTCCAGCGTATCTACCTCTCCTCCCAGTTTAGTGTCATCTGCAAACTTGCTGAAGGTGCAATCCACCCTCTCTCACTGTGAAACCACTTAGTCCAGGGGTGGCCAGTCTGAGCCTGAGAAGGAGCCAGAGTTTACCAATGTACATTGCCAAAGAGCCAAAGTAACATGTCACCAGCCCCCATCAGCCCGCGCCCCCCCCGCCCCTAGGAGGGGGGAAGAAGTGAGGGCATGGCAGGCTCAAAGGAGGGGGCGGGAAGAGGTGGAGTGGGGGCAGGGCCTGTGGCAGAGCCAGGGGTTGAGCAGTGAGCGCCCCCCCGGCACATTGGAAAGTTGGCGCCTGTAGCTCCAGCCCTGGAGTCGGTGCCTGTACAAGGAGCCGCATATTAACTTCTGAAGAGCCACATGTGGCTCTGGAACCACAGGTTAGCCACCTCTGACTTAGTCAGACAAGATGGGAGAGTCACACTGATACTTTGAACCCGCTTTGCTATGAACTTGGAAACATTTATGACGTCCAAATTGAAATTTCTGATGATACTACCTTTACTGGATCATCTGGCAATACTGCACGTTCAGATGCAGAAGCTCTTGCAAATGGCCTTTCCAAGTTCAAATTTGTGACTTCACTCACTTTGTGGTATAATATCCTTTTTGAGATTAACCTCACTAGTAAGCAGCTTCAGGAAAAGAACTTGAACATACATTCTGCTATTCAAAAACTGCAGCAAACTAAAAATATTCTGGAGGAATTCACAAGTGATGAAGGGTTCGAAAGAACACTGGTAGATTCTCTGAAGTTTGCTGAAGAAATAGACTTTATGACAAATTTTAATCAGAGCCAGTTCACATTTGGCAAAAGAAACAGCAGTTTTCATATGAAGGATGAGACACACCCATTCAGAACCCAAAACAAAGGTTGAAACTGAATTTCTACTTTGCAGACCTTGGTACTGTTATTCACTCCATTGACTAAAAGATTTCAATAGATGCAGTAGCTAGAGTCAGTATTTGGCTTTTCTCTGATATCCACAGCTTGCAAAAGAAAACAGCAAAACAGATAAGTGAATTTTGTATAAAACTGGAGTCGGCATTGATTCATGAAAATTCAAAAGATTCATTGATGCTACAGATTTGTGTAGTGAGTGTCAGGCTTTTTCAAGACTTAAGAAACATTCCACTCCTGAAGTACTGAACTTTGGAAAACTGTCTGTGAGTTTATTTTCACAAACAAACATTTTTATAGCTCTACACATTCTTTTAACTTTGCCAATTTCCATAGCTAGTGGGGAACATAGCTTCTCAAAGTTAAAATTGATAAAAGCATATCTGCGTTCAACAATGGTGCAAGAGACACTAGTTGGACTGGCCACAATGTCAATAGTGCATGAAATAGCTGGAAAACTGGATCTAAAAGAACTAGTGACTGAATTTTCAAAACTTAAAGCAAGAAAAGTCATGTTTTAAGAGCACAGAGTGTTTTTTACTGGGAATGTTTTGTAAAATACAGGTTAAAGTTCATTGAAGAGTTTTCTTTCTTTCTATATTGGATGTGGTGGTAATGGCAGTTAAAGCAGGACAGCGTAATGGATGGTTTTGGATTTGTAGTAATAAAAATTATAATCAACATTTTAAATGCATTTAAAATGTTGAAATCGGACTGAAATATCCTCTAGCTGTCATGTAAAAAAATCTATTCTGAAAATTTCGTGTCTCCGTTTTATCTGATCTCAGAAACATTGCTTGTACATATGGACAAACCAAAAAATTAGGCAAACACTTAAAAACATTAAAAGGAAAAAAGGGGCAAAATGTTTCCCAAAAACCTCAGCCTAGATCTTCCCTTGGGGTTTGGGAGTGGGTGCTGCCGATTGCATGGTTCGCCTAGGGCGCCTGTTGTTGGCAGCTAGTCTAGGGTTGCCCATGACTGCTAGAAGGAGGAGGGAGAAAAATTGTTCTTAACCTCTGAGGATAGGACAAGAAGCAATGGGCTTAAATTGCAGCAAGGGAAGTTTAGATTGGACATTAGGAAAAGCTTCCTGTCAGGGTGGTTAAGCACTGGAATAAATTGCCTAGGGAGGTTGTGGAATCTCTATCATTGGAGATTTTTAAGTACAGGTTAGATAAACACCTGTCAGAAATGGTCTAATTATTACATAGTCCTGTCTTGAGTGCAGGGGATTGAACTAGATGACCTCTCGAGGGTCCCGTCCACTCCTACACTTCTATGATTATAGGCAGGGCTGGTAGTACTGCCTTTTTTATTAAGGTTGCCTGGCACATCCCAGTGTAAGATCCTCTTTTCAACTTTCAGTTTATAACTTTATTTAGGCTTAAATTTTCTAACTGGGTGTCTGCCTCAACTTGGAGGTGCAGTGGAGCGGGGCGGGGGAGAGCATGCATGCAAATATTCAGCTAAAATGTTTCACTTGTTTCCCAAGAATGAGGCTGGGAATAATACAATGTTTTACAAGTGAGAGCAATTCCAAAGATCTTTACTTTGAACAGCACTCGCACCTCCAGGTTGCTTGTGAGGGGCAGGGATGGGGAGGAGCAATTATTTTAATTTTGGTAGCGTGTGGCCTTTGTGTCAGGTATGTGCCTTTTGATTTTCCTGTGAAAATCCATCCAATTTGTAGCCCTCTGAAAAATATCAGTACACAAATACTTAGTAGAGACTTAGATTTTAGCAGCTAAAATCTCCAAAACTTCTCTGTGCACTGAGCACAGAATCCTACAAATGTAGAGCTGAAAATCTTGAGAAGTCATCAGTGCAGAGGAAGGACCATATACATAGGACATCCGTGAAAGGTGTTTGTGTAACCTGTTCTTAAAAACCTCCAATGACGGGGATTCCACAACTTCCCTTGGTAGTCTCATCCACTACTTACCTAGCTGTACATTTACAAAGCTTTTCCTCATATATAACTGAAATTTCTCTTGCTGCAGATTAACATTTAGGAGTGGACACAGAATGACTGAATCCCATCCTCCTTTTTCCACAGCCCTTACTATATTTGAAGACTGTTATCAGGTCCAGCCGCAGTCTTCTTTTCTCAAGACTAAACAAGGGCAGGTTTTTTTAACCTATCCTCGTAGGTCAGGGTTTCTCAATCTATTACCATATTTGTTGTTAATCTCAGGACTCTCTTCAATCTGTCCACATCTTTCTTAAAGGATGGTGCCTCAAACTGGACTCTGTATTCCAGCCAAGGCCTTGCCAGTGCCAAGTAGAATGGGACAATTACCTTCCGTGTCTTACAAATGTCACTTCTGGTAGTACATACCAGATTTATATTAATTATTTTTCCAATTGCAACTTTTTGTTAGTTCACATTCGATCTATGATCCACGATAAACCGTGGATCCTTTTCTGCAGTATTACTGTATAGCAGTTTTTCCCCATTTTGTAGTTGTGCATTTGATTTTTCCTTCCTCATTGCAGTACTTTACATTTGTCTTCATTTAATTCCATGTTGTTGATTTCAGAACAATTCTCCAATTTGTCAAGGTTGCTTTAAACGCTAATTCTGCCCTGCAAACTGCTAGCAGCCCCTCCCGTCTTAGTCACCCACAAATTATATAATATATATATATTCCAGTATCTTAGTCGTTAATGACAATATTGAATTGTACTGGACCAAGGACAGGCCCCTGTGGGACCCTACTAGATATGTCTCTGAGTCTGACAGCAAACCACTGATAATTACTCTTTGAGCTCTTTGTGCCCCCTGACCACTGGCACTGTGGAGGAGGAAGTTCCCTGATTCAAATAAAAAAGGGAGAAGAGCCAGACCTAGAGGTATGAGAGAGAGTCTGGGGGCAGACTGGGATAGGAAACTGGCAGGTGAAAAGAGGGAAATTGGGATTAGGATCTGGGAGGAAACTATTGGGAGTTGGGGAGGTGCATGGGAGGCACTGTGAGTCAGAGGGTGGCAGGAGACTGGGACTAGCTGAATAAGAAGACTGGGAACTAATAGGGCAGAGGAAAAAAGGTTTGGGGAAGAGGAAACAGATCTGATAAGGATCTGGGATGTGAGGGGACATCCTGTCTGGCTGGACAAAGAAACTGGAAGAAGTAGCTGTGGGAGGTGGGAACACGGATATTGAGCAACAAGTCTTGGTAGGAGAACGGGACTATGGGTCAGTTGGAACAGAAACATTGGCTTGTGGAAGTGGGGGGCAATTGGAGGACAGGGAGAGAGAGACTAATCAGTGGGTGGGTGAAAATAGGACGGGGCAAGGAGACTGGGGACAAGGAGATGGGGGATGAGGAGGAGACTGGGATTGAGACAGGGAATTCAGAGTGCTGAGACCAGGACTTTCTGGACAAGGAAATTGAGATGAGAAGCCTGAGAAGCACAGATTGGGATTGGTTAGATGAACTGAATGGGACTGGGCAAGAAGCCAGGGGTAAGAAAGAGACAGAGCTGGATCAGGGATGGATTGGAAAGGATGACCCAGAAAGAGTCAGGAGAATGGGTTGAAGTGTCTGGGCCCACAACAGCACACTTCCCTCCAGAGCCTGGAATGGAACCCAAGAACTCCTGATCCATTCAGCAAATATGTATGAAATGCACGAGCAAAGCATGTGTCTCATCCCGCTCTACTGTCAGCCCACAGAGAGGATGACAACCTACAACTGATATCTGTAGTCCATTAGCTTAAGTGTCAGAGGTCTGTGTGGCACATCTAAAGGTTGTAACCCTGCTGATGAAATGTGGGTGTCATATGATGCTACTTGATGGAAATTGGGGGTTTTTTTCAGTTTGCTTTTTTAAAAACCTTGGAAATTACACACAACCCTTCTCTGTATTTAAAAACAAAACAAAGCTTTAAGGTTGCAAAATCAAGCTCTCAAAAGTTAGGAAAAGCCAAAATTAAGGTTGACTGTGCAACTTAATTTGGTCCCCTTGTGCATACACATTATGATACAGTCTTTATTTACATGATTACATATTATGTTTTTCCACACTTGCCCTGCCTCATTCAGTGCATAAGAGAGAAAGGGCTCTAGGAATTAATTAGAGATGCCTAATAAAGGGGAGAGAGTTGTATGTAGAGCCTCTGCTTCATTTGCTGTATAAATTGGAAGGTGTGTAATGAATGAGACAAGGGATAGCAAAAAGGAAAGGATGGTCTCATGGTTAAGGCAGTGGAATGCAGTCCTGGAGATTTGAATTCTATCCCTGCCTCTTCCAAAGAGCTCCTCTGTTATGGTAGGTAATTCTCTTGAACCAAACTTTTCATTAATTGTGTGTTACTTATTTTCTGGGTGATCCACTTGAGACCCTGAAGTCTGATTTGCAGAAGTGTTGATCACTGACAGCTGCAACTGAAGTTAACAGAAGCTATGCTTTGAACATATAAAGCATATATAATGCTAAGTACTCTGAAAAATCAGGATGGAGGTATCTCAAATTGGGCACCCACAGTTAGTGGATACTTTTGACTTTAATCTCTCTGTTACTCAGTTTCCCATCTGTAAAATGGGGATAATGCCACCTCTCCATCTCACAAGGATGTTGTGAAAATAAATTATCATGAAGCACTCACATACTAGAGCTGCAGTTCTCAAACTGTGGGTCATGATACCAAAGTGGGTCAGGAGTTCTTTTGAATGGGGTACCAGAACTGGTGTTAGACTAGCTAGGGCCTAGAGCAGAAAGCTGAAGCCCAAGCCCCACTGCCTGTGGCTGAAGCCAAAGTCCAAGGGCTTCATCCCCTGCCAGTGGGGCTCGGATTTGGGCTTCAGTTTCCCAGGGGGGCTCACACTTGGTCTTGAGGCACCCCCCCCCATATGGCGATGCTTGGGTGTCAGCCCCGGGTAGCAGGCCTCAGGCTTGGGCTCAAGCTTCAGCCCCGAGGCAGCAAGACTCAAGCTTTGGAATGTGGGGCTGTAGCCCAAGCCCTGACGTGTGGAGCTGAAGTGGAAGATTGAGGGCTTCAGTCCCGGGAAGCGGGGTTTGGACTTCGGCTTTTGCCCCAGGCAGCGGGACTCGGGCGACAGCCCCCAGTGCAGGGAGCTAGAGTAATACAGGGCACTGGAGTCATGTAGTAATTTTTCTTGTCAGAAGGGGATCATAGTGCATTGAAGCTTGAGAACTGCAGTATTAGAGTAATGAGAACCACAGAAAATCCCATGAGGAAATTAATAATTCTCTCTTCAGAGTAGGGTTCAAATAGTGTTCAGCAATTAATTCCTGGGGCAATACATTGAACAACAAGGAGAAAACATAATATTGAACACCTGCTCAGTAAGTGGGCACCATCCATTCTGTGCACTGAATGAGGCACGTGTCTTGTAGAAAAAACAGTATATGATTATGTAAGTAAAGACTGTACTATAATGCATATGCATGGGGGCTGAACTAAGGTTGCACAGGCAACTTGAATCCTGGCATTTCCTAACTTCTCAACAAAACAACAAAGGGACTTTTGTACCCTTAATAATGTCTCTTAAACCTAGTCTTTTTGTGTGTAATACTAATGTCTGTAGTTCATCTTAATTAGAAAATGTGTACTTCAATATCAACTAAAAATGTAAATAAAAGATTTTAGGAAGTTAATATATTCTGGAAACATAATATATTCTGTAAATATAATGGCAAGGGAAGGAATAATTTCATTCACATAGTAAAGGTTTCAAAAAGATAGGGAAGTAGTCTAAAATTAGCCTACTGTTGGTACAATCACATGAAAAAAATAGTTCAAAGCTGGTCAAATACTATAAAATACCTTAAACTGTAAGTAACAAAACTTTGTTTTAAAAGAAATGAACTGCCTGACTTAATCCCTTTTACTTGTAAGACTGCAAACAGAGAAGAGAAGAATGATGTAAAATATTTGAGTTGTTCATACTATGTTAGACGAACATGCATCTTGGTAAGGTGACTTTCTTCATAATTTCTCCTGTTATTTTAATGAAAATATGAAGGACAAAATTAATAACTTCCGATCTGAACACAACTCTCTCTGTAGGATAGTTAACAGAAGTTCAACAAATAGGGGTCAATTCCAAATGAAAATTGAAAGTTTAGCTTTTCTAGCTTATTTTACAAGAGTGAGTTAAATATATCTGGAAAAAATGTAAGTAGTTCTCTGATACAAATGTGGACTGGAACCACAGAAATCAGTAGCTGAGTTAATAGACAGAATGATACATATCCTTACAATGTGACTTATGTTCTTCCTCTGCTAACTAAAACAAATAACCAAATCTAAAGATACAGAGCTTATTCATATACAATGCACCATGTTATCATCAGTGAAAGCTTCATCTTCTGTAACATCTTACGCAGTTGGTATTCCATTACATATTACACATTTCCCATTACTGAGTATTTAATTTTCTTGATTTACCCTCATCATTTCTTGATGTTCCAATCAATTTTAAATTAATAGACTGTCTTCATTTCAAATATGCAGTCTACATTTTACTGACAGATCATGAACAAGACAAAAGACTGATTATGTTTGTTGAAGTATGCCAAGCTCCTTTGATTTTAATGCACTACTTTCTACTCTTCAATTTTACCAAGAATATCAAGGTGCAACTTACGGTAACTGGCCCTCAACCTAGATTTAAGAAAGTGATATTCTCCAACAAAATTCCCTTAACTATTAAACCGACAATAAAACAGGATTTTAAAAAGTTGACTAAATGTTCTGTATCTATGTCTTTATAGGTACGTAGGAAATAATATTAACGAGTCTTCAGTAAAAGAAATGGCAGGTTTAATGTTTGCCTTTAAATAGTGCCTTTTCACAAAAGTTAATGAGTTAAAAGGTCATCAACTTAAAATCAGTTCTTTTCTGAATATTTACCTATGATCCTGACAAGTAGCACCCAAGATTACTATAATTGAAAAAGATTAGAGGTTTTTCCCAATTTATTTGTACATTTGACAGTACTCTGGAAAAAGTAAATTTCAGCACTTCCCTTATTGAAGATAATGGGATTACTCATATGAATAACATTATGCATCTGAGCACGTTAACAACCTGCTGGCTGAATTTAAACAAATAATATAATGTGAAATACTTTTTGTATTGTTTCAGCCATCTTGCTTTAACAAAAATAGAAAAATGTAACAATCAACCATACTGAGTTTATAGTTTTTTTTTTCTCAAAATCCCACTGGACAATTCTGAGAAATATAATAAATTAATGTCCTAGCCTGTACAAGGTGGCTGGAGTTCATGTAAGGAGGGCAATAAATCAATACAGTCAAACACGCAAAAAGGACCTACTTGGCTCTCTTAAGCCAAATCCTGCATGAGGGAAGAAGGAAAGAGAACTCATCATCCTGATGGGCTTTGGAGCCTGCTCTCCTCCCCACAAGTCATCACAAGGATGCCACTTTCCAGGTGGGTACAAAATCCTTACCCTTATCGGACAGGTACCCCAGAAACAATCAAATAGGAGTTGTATTTGAAGATATCTGTTTTAGGCAATGTAGCACAACTGTAGGATTTGTTTTTTATACCCTTGGGAAATAATTTACTGTTCCTTTTGGGGCCAGTTAATATTTATGTATTATTTATAGACATTTATTTTAGAGCCTGAATCAAAGCTCATTGAAATCCATAGGGTTAACATTTTATGTTGGGCTTCTAAGAGGCACAGCTCAAAACTTGAAGTCCAAAAAGAGGTGGGACTGTGGGGCTTGAAGCCATCTTTATGCCCTCCTAATCCTGTGCTGCTCCTGGGACTAGAGTGGCCCCGGACATAATTTAGAGATCTTCGAGTTATGGCAGCTTCCTTGCGCTGCCCAATGAGCTGTAGCACTGCCCAGAATCTCCACAGTGCTGAGTGCTGCAGCCACAACCCTGCAGAACCCTCAAACCCTGGCATGCTCCCTATGCCGTGGTTTGTGAACGGATGCTCAGAAGGCAGCCTTATAGCTTTCTTCTGAATTGCCTACTCTGGGGGAAGTCCTCTCCACCCCCCAGAGCTTTTAAGGCCTCTTCATGCCACCTTGGGGTGTAGTGTAAAGGAGCTAGAGAGGGGGTGTAGCTCTCACTCCAGAAAGCTTTCCATTGACTTTAGTAGACTTTGGATCAGGCCCTTATCTGGAATACTGTCTCCAGTATTTTTATAAAGATTACACATTTGCTTTACTGGCCATATTCAGATCAAATTCTCTCTTTAGTCAGATTTCATAGTTCCCTGAACCTCAAATGCACTGTACAACTAATTTTTTGAAGCTAATATGCTCATGACTAAACATGAATTCTTTGCATTTAAATTACAGTGAAAGGAATAGATTATCAAAATAAAGGGCACAGTTGTAAAATCTTCAAGACAAACCTCTCATTTGTCTCATTAAATTTAATTCTCATTAAATTAAATGAGAATTTTACCAGAGTTTGTCAGGATTGGGACCAATATCAAGTAAACATGAGACATCCTTCCCCGTCCCAAACTAACGTAGACCCAGACACTGCAACCACTTATGCACATAAGTAGCTTTGCACTTGTGAGTAGTCCCATGCAATTCAGTGGGACTACTCACATATGTGTGGTTACTCACACACACCAGTGTTTGCAGGATCAGGCCCTAAATTGTAAAATCCTGTTATTTATGTCACTCAGCCAAGACTGGAAGAGACAGTCCCCCAGAAAAAATGACAGAAAAATATGCATTCACATGGAAGTAAGAGTTAGCATTTTTCAGTCAAGAGTTTGCCTTCAGAAAGTGAAAGTGTGTTCCAGTATTTTCTAAAAATCATCTAAATCTATTGACATCAAGGTTTTCAGCATTATTTTGGGGACAAATATTAATATTTGAAAAAAGCTCCAAACAAATACTGTACTGATACAAGAAAAAATACAGTAATTTGTCTCTGAGCAAGGGGGCCAAGAGTGGGGAAGAGGAGGGAGAAAACCAAAGCATTACCTTTTCCAACACAGTCATTTTAGTAAAAAAAAAAATACATATATATATATAAGCAACGGAGGAACTAGAGTAGACAGTCAGTTGAGCGAGACAGAGACTGACACACACCTATCTACACACATCTGCACAGATTAATAAACTACAGTGCATCTCTCTCTACAAAAAAAAACATTTCAATGGCAGCATTCTACGATAAGTACCAAGAGTACTCATGATTAGATCATCTTAAACTACATCTCTTTGTATATTATAGCACCACATATTTTATATCTCAATGTTGCTGGAACTCTTAATGCACCCATCACCATTCCCATGTAAGCTGGTCTACTGAGAGACAATTGCTACTGGTTTTTAAAAGAGAGTCATATTTGCTCCTGTTGCCTAATAGGTTTTACACAAGAGAAAAAATATTTTAATGTATCAAATATTATAAGCATAAATGACTGTGATATGGGAAACTTATAACTGTCTTTTCTTTTAGCTTTTTCTTAAACTGTAAAACAGAAATGGAACCATAAAGTTTAGCTTGACAGAAAGGTATTAGCCTAGTGCATTAAAGTACAAAGATAGGAGGGACAGTTATTTATGAAACACTGTTCACCATTATCCTTTTGAGATTCTACAAAAGGGGATAATATTGATGCATTCCCCAGTCACCTTCCCTCCTCCCCCCCAGTGTTAACAAGTAGGAGTGTGTTTTTGATGCTCCCAATTTGTCAAGATCAGGTGAACAGAATGGTTTTACAGAGTACACTATTCTTATTCCTTCAGGGGCTATAAAACCACATTAAACTCTGCTGGTCATTAATAATTCATGGCAACTTCCTTAGTTCACTACAGGGGCATCACTCTTAGGGCATCATTCTTATTGAAAGAAGTTAACAAAGAAAGGCAGATAAACAATGTTACAAGCAAAACTGGCAGAAGCCTCCCCTGAATCCTGGGACACTGAAAGCCCCAAAGGACTTCAGTTATTAGTTTTCAGACAAAACCTGGCATCCTACACCACTGCCCACAATGTACAACAGGGTAAGGTTAACAACTTAACAGATCTATATTGGTTCACTAAAAATAGCTAACCTTTTCCCCACTTACTAAGATTTGGCTAATCTGAAAGTTGAAATGTCAAACATTAGTGTATTTGGATACACTGTGGATGTGTTTATTATGTTAGTATTCGGAAACAGATTTCTTTGACTTGAAAACTTTACTCCAATTTTCAGTTAAACAGAATATGAAATGATTAAGAGGCAAAAATGTTTAGATGGGGAATTTTACCACATTTCTATTCCAAATGATGTAGAAAAACAATTGATTATTAAAATTGTTTAACTGCTTTTTGCATTGCTCTTTCAACCGTTTTTACACTAATCAGAACTTTAATATGTCAGTCTGTAGTGGATTTTCCAGAATACCAATATTACTTAAACATAGCTTTTATACTTTTTTTTTTTTAATTGGGGGGGCGGGCGGAGGAAAGGAAAAGGCATGGTTCGATTCTGCTGGTTAGAATAAAAATCTGAATTCCAAGATTTTAAAGAATGGATGTCTGTGTGTTCAGCTTTATTACTATCCACTTTTACTTGTATTCATATTTACAGATACAAAAGAGCAGTTTAACACTGGTAGTCTTGATTGGGATTCAATCTAACTTTTTTTGTACAAAGCCCATCTCCAGTGCTTTGAACTCAAACACTCACAACTGTCAATACTATCCTATCTTGTCCACCCCTGCCATCTGCTTCGCAAGTCAGTGTAATCTGTAGGCAGAAATAAGAAGAAATTGAAAATATTTTGCAGCTGTTCTGCTTGAGGGAATGAGAAGACGCTAAATCAATATCACTTGTCATTTCCCAAGAGTGCTGTATTCTCTCAGACATTTAGACCATTTATTAATTTAAGCAAAGGTCAAAACAAAAAAAAATTTAACTAAACAAATTAGCATGCATCTCTATATGGGAGAATAAACTACATACAATTGTACTGAATTTGAAAAACAAATACTGTGGAGATTTTTATCTAGATGTTTTCATCTAGGATGGTCTGGGAAACAGGCAGAAGCTCATATCCTCCCATGAAAGCTAAATGTCCGATACCATAGCTCCCTCATGTTGTTTGAGGGACTGCATCTGTGATGTCACCCACTTTCTCGAACATACACATGTAAAAAAAATGCAAACATTTCAGGACTAAACAAATGAACATGTCACAAACTTAGACATCCCCCTTATTACAGCAAAATAGCTTTGGGGGATTTCCAAGGAATTCCATCAATGACCCTCTTAAACCTCTATGCAAACATCTTATACTAGCAGCCAATGTAGGAAAACACAGAACTTCAAACAATGTTATAATTGGACAGAAAAGTTTGAAACATCATTTCTATGGAAAACTTTGTTCCCTATGCAAGTTAAATATACTGACTTCATAGTTACGTGGTCACTCTTTTTTCTGAAAGAGTTGAAGAAGGAAATACCATCTGGTCAATCCCCAAATATTATCTAACTTTGAGTTCACTGAGCTCTCTCTCACTTTCAATTTCTTGTTCCTACATCTGCCTACTACATACAAAGGCCTCCATAACGAAGATTGTCTCTGAAGCATCCAGATTCATCTTTCTTTTTGGTTTAAGAATATGTGGTGTTAAATTGTTATGAAGTTGATATATTGTCAGGATATGAATGGATACTTTTAGGTGTGAGTTTAACTGTTCACATGGGAACCCAAAATGCTCAGTGATTGCCAGTTTTATATAAAATACCAAGACTAGATAACCTCCATATGAAGCTAGAACTGAACTTAAAATCCCCCACCCCCATCACAGCTGGACGGGGGGGTGGGGGGGGCGTGTTTGGTAAGACCACAGAAAGAATGCATTGTTCCTGGAAAGAAGGTACAGGTGGGAGAGAGCAAATAAGAGAAATGCCCTTGCCACCTCAATGGGCTGAAGAATGTTGGTCGGAAAAAGCAGCTAATTTTTCCTATTCAGCTTAAACTAAACTGAAATAAGTCACTTTTAAACCACAATAAGCATGTCCACACAGCCTTTTGAACCAGTTTTAACTATACTGTTTAAAATCATATGTTAAGTTATACCAGTGTAACTTTCTATATCACTCAGACCTCCTTTAAGGATCGTTTAGTCAATCTTTACAGAGTGCTTTAATGATAAATGCAATGAATAACATTTTCAAAAAGGCCTACATGACTTGGAATTGACTTTCAAGGAGACTTGGACTTCTTAGGACTTAAGTCAATTTGAAACTAGGAGTTACTTTTTCCTAAGTCACTTAGGTGCTTTAGAAAATTTTTCAGTGTTCTGAAGCATCTTTAACACAGCACTTGCAAATTATGTGGTGGCTCTGAAATAAGACAGCATAGCAGACTGCCAGAGAACATTGAACTTTAGAGAACCCTAATGTATGGCTTTGTCTACACTGGCACTTGTGTCTGTAAAACTTGTTGCTCAGGGGTGTGAAAAAACACCCCCTAACAATAAAAGTTTTAGTGACAAAGCTACCGCCCCTCATTGGAGGTGTTTTTTATTTTGCTGCTGGGAGAGTTCTCTTCCAGTAATAAAGAGAGGCCACACAGCGCACCTTACAACAGTGCGAATGCAGCAGCACAGCCACGCCATTGTAAGGTGCGCAGTGTAGACATAGCCTATACTAGATTATTAACAGACCACTTGACCTTGAACATTCAAGGTATATCCAGGTACAATTAAACCTTCTATGCAACTGAACATGTACATCTTTATATTCAATATTAATGGATGATGGCAGAATAGCACTGGGAAAGGGTTTATAAAACATTCCAATTCTCTACAGTGTTTTACCTCATACAGTATTAGTGTTCAAACATGTCTAGTGATTACCAGTTTATAAGTTCACCCCACTTCTATTATTTCTGTGCTCAATATGTTACATGATATGCATCTGATATTTTACTTTATCTTTAAAAAACACTAAAATATTTTTAAAAAAATTACAAGTACATATTTTGAAACGAAAAAGGATATCAAATATGATCACAGAAATTTGTGCATTCCATCGATAAGCAGGTCACATGGTTTAGCAAATCTGATTTATATATTTCTTTAAAAAAAGAAACCCACTCTGATTACAATAGGAGTTCCAGTGCTAAATTTCATATACAATAATAAGGAGCCGATTGTGACATAAAAATCTGCCCTGAAAAATGGGCAACAGATAGCCATGTTGCTCCTGAAGCAGATCAGAGAACTAACGGTGACCCTAAAACTCACAATTTGTTCCCTGGTTCCTTGCTTCCTTTGCAATGGGAGGAGGGGGTGAAGCGATCTGCTACTTATCTATACCAGTATACCATTCACACTGGCTCTCTTTTGTTGGCCAGCACACTGAAGATGGAGGGAGCAGAATCAAAGCTCTGCTCATTCTCTACCTCTTCCCATTCATTCCCTGTGCAAGAGAGTTGTAGCATGTCTTGTGAAGGCTCTTCTCCTGTCTGTGCTGTCACCAAGAATGTGAGTAGCTTATGCAGAAGAGTAAGGAGACACCTTGGATCTTCTTACTGCCCTTTTGTAAAAGCAAGTGACAAGCCTGCCCAATGGGTGGCTTGGGTTCTCTTAACACAGTTCAATCATTTTTATACTATTGTAATAATCACACTTACTGAAAAGAAGTAATTCTACGAAAACAAAATCTTCTGCTTTTGAAACATTTATATCATTTTATTTGATTGTATGATGTCATTGTAAAGAAGCTCACCATCCCTTAATTCTCAAGTAATGATCTGCAGCAAGTAGACATACATAATAGTTTCATTAAGTTCAATATTTCATTCAGTAAAATGAACAAAGAAAACAAACATTTCTTGATCTTGTATCTGACCATCCACTCCCACCCCCACATTGTGTAAACTGTAAAGTAAATTAAAGCTTTCTTCTTATGCACAGTTCTTTGTCCCTGAAAGATTGTCTGATCATATTCATCTTAAAAAATGAAGTAAGCTGTATTCATATGAAACCAACTTTCCCATGTGTACACTGCAATCGCATCTGAAATTGGTTTACGGCAGGTTGTCTACTTCATCCTAGTTCAGGGGAACTCATTAAATAATTGGTTCTAAAATAATATGTTTGAAATGAAATGGGGATTAATAGTACACAATAATTTCACATAATGTTGAGTGAGAGGTTTTTTTTAATTGCTTAAAAATTACATCAATGAGTGCCAAAATGGTTTCTGTACTGTCCATTGAAGTTCCTTCTACTTTGCTCCCTTTTATATTACACTAAACAAACTCAGAGACGGTGAGTTCTTCTTTAATTTTGAAAATTCAGCTATGACCAAAATATTTTGGGATCAGTGTCATGTACAAACGAAAGCTGGGAAGGTCATGAAGTTAAAGGTTTAAAAGTGGACTGTAACAAAAATATTTTTGAAAAGATGTCATCAAATGTTAAAATATTATCGGACAGAGATTCAGTAAGCTTTTAAGAAAATATTTTACTTAATGAGAGGAGGAAGAGATTCAAATTGTCAGTGGGTCCACTAAGTGTGATGGTGCCACAGCTCTATGGATTTCACGGAATCTAATGTCACAAAATAGTTTTCACGCAGTGTTGCAGATTACTATTCCGTATGCCAAGATTCTACCTTCTAAGAACACAAAATTCCAGCAAATGGAAGAATGTGTTAATGCACAACAACTGTTCTTTGGCCTGATACAATGTCAATTTAAAACATGGTGGAAATCTTTTTATAGTGTAATATTTTTTAAAATGAGAAAGGAAATTATTTCATTAAAATAACTTATAAAGAATGATAAACAGACAAATATAAGTAAATTCAGAGATACAAGTGAAATTCTAATTACCATGCCTAATTGTGGGTGTGCACGCATGCATACTCACACCGTACAGTATGCAAAAATCAACCTAGATTAAGAGTACTTAACCCTCAGCAATTCTTAAGCACAACTGGGAGGAGGACGTTATGGACAGAAGCAGTCAGTTTAATTTAGATACTTAGAGGTAAATATTCAAAGAGCAGTGCAAGGATTAGCCACATGACTCCCACTGATTTTAGTGCAGAGTACTGAAGTCCTCTATCCACAGAACAGATATGGCAGGAAGCGAGACTATAACGTTATCAAGTGCCTCCCCAAGCTTAAAATGTTTATTGAGAGTCAGACAGCCAAAGTCCCTTGCTATGCATTAAAAATCTGAGTTTTAATGTTATTTCAGTGCAGTGTTTGGTATTTAAATAGGTCTGTACTGCATTTTCATTTTACCTGTATGGGAATAAATATGGGAGAGCAGCAGGAAACCTTCTATTATACGAAAGAAGGGCATAAAATGGAAGCACAATGAAATAAAGAAGCAAATGAAGGAACTTTTCTTTTCCTTTATTAGAAATATAGGAAACAGATTGTGCTCATCATGCTTAGGGCCAACAGCCTGTCTCCGTAACACAGCTCACTAAGGAGTTTCGCTGTGTTAAAGAGTAAACCAGATGGGATATTTGCTTCCAACAAGATAATTCTCATGGATAGTGTTTTAAATACTGTAAAAGAAACTTTTTAGCTTCATCTGCTATTTCAGCATATATAATGCAGGCATGGGGAAAAAATGAAAAGCCCAATAAGTGTAGAAAAATATTAAAAAAATCAACACATTGAATTCATTAATCCATTTTTAGGATTTATTCTGCCTCAAACACAAAATATACAGCAGATTTAAATTAGACCTAACAGAAGATTAACAGCATAATTGATCTTAATAAAACACTTTACAAATTATATAAAGTCAGTTGAGGCCATGTACTTGTTTTGATGGTCTGACTGTGGAGCTGGTTAGGTATGAGATGGCTTTAAGGGAGAATATTTGAAGTGTCAACAGATCACTGTACTGACGGTCTGGTGAGACTACAATGAATTAGCTTTGTTCAAGATGATCAATACAGTGGTCCCTAAAGGGTATCTGCTTGGCTTCGTTCTAATAGGTCACTATGGTTTACTGATGGCCTGCAATA
The DNA here is from genome assembly GCF_965152235.1 of Eretmochelys imbricata. NCBI lineage: Eukaryota > Metazoa > Chordata > Testudines > Cheloniidae > Eretmochelys > Eretmochelys imbricata. The sequence goes on from NC_135574.1 coordinate 122,972,493, forward strand.
GGAGAAGCATGAAAAGGCACTGCCTAAAGTGCAAATGGTAGAAGTCTTATGCTAAGCCTGAGCAATTATGGAATAAAGTATTTTTATAGTCTTGTGCCCTAACCATGCAGGACAAAAATAAAAGGTTATTTGTTACCACCACAGTGTCTGCAAAGTCAGCTTCTTCAATCCAGGTTACAGGCATTTTGTTAAAATATCAAATTTTTCTCATGGTGAGGAATTTTGTAGATAAAATAGCTCAGCTCTGGATTGAACTTTTTGCTTTTGAGTGATCAGAGCAACATCATGAGGGAACAAACTCAGTCTTTTCTGATTGGGTTAAGCAAACTCTGCCCAGTTATCAGTTCACATCACAAAAACCATTACCATTATTACACCAGGCATTAATTTGGACCCTTATGTTGCAGTCTCAACAGAGAGGGCAAGGATTGCATTGAGCTTATTGTTCTTCACAAATAGCTGGTAGCAGCAGAATGAAGGGAGTGTCAATTTGAGCCTACCACCTTCTTCTTCCTCCCCTGAACAAGGCGGGAGCCACTTGTTGGACCATCCTTCCCATCTCTCTACATGGCTAGGACAAGTATGATTACCCCTAGGGAAGCCAATTAAAGGCCCCACCTTCCAAAATGCCTCACTTTCTACCAGTTGTTGACAGCAGCAACACCTACAGGCCCTCACAGCCCAGCAACCTCCTGATGTCATCAGAACCTCAAATTCAAAACCTGAACACTGGACTTCTTAAATGGGCACAGAGACTGAGCTAGTCTCTCACTCCTACAGACGGTTCCTTTAAGTCAGGTGTGTACATATTGGTGGGGCAAACTGGGGAGGCTGCACTTCTGCTCCCTATGCCGTCCTTTGTCAATGGCTAAATAAAAGACTTCAGGCTCCATGGCTGTCAATCAAGTACTAAAGTAATTAAAAAGTGGATGAAGCATCTGTAATTAAATTCAGTATTTAAGCTTCTTTCCCAAATTTTATTGATCTTCATATTTTGTTTTTAAGCAACACTGCCGAAATCTCCTCTCAACATGTGAAAGTTCAATAAGTTTTGGAGGTACAGCAATACTATGAATTCTCTCAGCAGCTGGCCCAACAGTACAGTGTGATGCCACGTAAAAAAAAGAACAGATCTGGTACTGTCACTGATCAGACCATTAATGCTGATTCAGATCAAAGGAGATGCCAAGCAATAAAGTGCTTACATAGCAAATATAAATGGAAAGTAGCTTATTTCCTTATTGTATTGCTTTTAACACAAATAACGCTACCTATTATACTAAAGAGAGTGAACAGAACACATACAAATAGTAAAATAAAGCACAAAATGTACCTAACTATAATATTACATTAGTAATAGAAGAGCATCTCAGTACCCTGTGTTCCAAGCCAAATTAAATTTAACTTGTGTATTATATATAGAAAGGAAAGGAAAGCAGAAAACCTTCTCATCTTCACCATACCCAGCCAAACCCCACCCCCCTCAACCTTTCATTCACAGAGAAAACACCCTATATAAAAAAAACAACAGTTCTTTCACCAGGAAGCAAAATGGGCTTCCAAAGTGTAAATAAAAACATACAGACAGAATTTCAGATGTACACTTTGTGACAGACTAACACTATCTTGCAATATCCTGAATGAGTTAAGTTAAACCTTGTTGAATTAGTGTTAACATCTTTGGAGTTCATTGTATCAAAAATGAAAATATTTACATACTACTGTGAGATAGCATGGAACTTCTTTAGCAGGAAGACTAGGTTAATTCAATCTCTGGAAAGGATTATAAGAATCTTCAAAGGACCTTTTGAAACAATGTAAACTTTTAAAATTGAAGGGGTTTCTCTAGGACAGTGGGAGCCACGATTGGCCGAACCTGCGGACGCAGCAGGTAAACAAACCGGCTCGGCCCACCAGGGGCTTTCCCTGCACAAGCGGCGGAACAAGTTTGGGAACCACTGCTCTAGGAGAATGGAATATATGCTAATATAATTTCTCCAGTTATCAACCTTTGAAGCTGTCCCACCCCACCCCCGGAAGGGGGAGGGGGGGGCGGAAGATACACATATACTTAGTCAAAGTGGATTCTCCAGGGACCCACAAAGACAAAGAAAGGATTTTTGGCTAAATAACCTATGTTTAGACCAGCTTAGGGCCCTCTTCCTGATCCAGTAAACAGACAGGACCTCTGGTCCATAGAATTCCCTAATCCTTTGGGAAGGATTGGAAGGACTTGGCCCATTGAGGCTTCATAAGACTTGGTTCTTATTCTCTGAAGCTGCACGGAACTGGTAACCACAAGGACTTCCCCTAATGTGGAGGACTGAAGGACTTATCCTGCCAAAATCCCTGTTAGGACTGGGGAGTTAATTCTGGTAAATTTATTAGCATGCATGTAGGTTCTCTTATTGTTTTTAATATGTTTTTTCTGCCATGCTTTTTACTTTATGAATAAAGTAGGCTTGCACAGAAAGACCTGTATGAGAACTTACATCTGTAGGAATTATACTGTAATCAGTATCTAAAGAGAAAGCAAGGAGGTTTCTTGAGCAACCTGTCTATGCTGGGAAATTCACAGTGAAGACAGGAAATGTGCAGCCTGGAAATATTCTGGTCAGAAGGCAGAGATATGCAGGTCTCCATCAAAGAGAGCTAACAGCTGGGGAGCTGAACGCCAAGAGTGGGTGCTGAACCACCGAGGGGAAATACAGGTGCAGTTGTCCTGATCTGTGACTTTCTTATTTGTGTTACTCAAGTTTTGGCTCCCCTATTCGATGCATGTAGTGCCTGGTTTTCACGGGTGTTGAAGAGCCACAGCTATGCAGCTAATTAAAATTAGTGAACACTCCTGAAAATATTTGGCTTTAATCTAAGGTAGCAATAATATGGCCATGTTCTTCAAAACACCAGTAGGAAAAAGAACAACAACAACCCCTCCACCCCCCGCCCCGGAAATTGAAGAAAATCCTTTCTCTTTTGGGAAAACCCCATGAAAGAATGATAAAAATACTTTCATGTCTCAAATTGGATTAACTTAAAATTTTCTCTACCATGCTTTAGACATTCTAAATACTCTTTGACTTTGTCTTGTCATGTTTCTTCAATCAATCACAGAGTAGACTGGAATCAAATTGAAATGACTGGATCAAGAAAAATCAAATTTTTTAACATTTAGTTTCAGTAATCTGATTATGAAGCTTTTAGTGATATTGTAATTACTTTAAGTTTTTACCATATGTTTCTACTGAAGATTATTCCAGGGAGATCATTGCATTAGGAGAGGTTTGCAATGCAAAGCCAAATGTGCCACAAATATTTCAGATCACCTAAAAATTAAAGTTGAGGGGGAACCATAAGAGTGATGCAGTGTGATGTCTAATATGAAATATCATATTTCCACCATCAAGATTTTTTATTTTACACCCACATAGAAAATTAAAATGCATTTGTTTCCATACTCTCAAAGGCAATATTATGTCATTGTATAACTGCAAGGACAGCAAGGACAGGAAAACATCAGCAATCTGTGGGAGATGAATAAGAAGCAAAGCAGCTGACCCTTGCTCCTTGATTTCTAGGAAGATTTGAAGGAAAACCTAATATTAATTTGGTCAGTTCTAATTTACATTATTTTGTTGTTGTTGTTTAATGTGTCCACAGCAGCTATCAAAGTGAAAGTCCTAGCTATTTCAGTTTCCAATGAACCACTTTCTTCTAAGATTAATTAATTATCCTCAATTTTGTACATTGCTAAATTAATTTGAATTTGAAAAATGTACAATTTGACACAAGACAGTTGCATTTTTCAGGTTTCTGGGAACAAGGTGAATTAAAGATGAAATTCACCCCTGAGCAGAGGGCCTGCACATGCCCATTCACTGCTTAAATCCCACTTCATCTCCTGTTCAAAGGCGTGAATTTCATATCATGGGCCAAATTCTGAACTAAGTACATTGTAAAATAGATTCTTTGGGAGGCATGAAGGAGCACTCTTGTCTTCAGGTGTTCCAAAGTTGTGTTCAAGAATACACCAGGGACTTTCCCAGAATAATTAAAAGGCCAATGAAAAATGTACAGGATATAGTTCAAAGAGAAGATGCTGAAGCGGTAAACATAGGATGTAGAAAACAGAAGTAAAGGCAAATAAAATACAATACATGGAGTGCCAGGAAAGACTGGAGGAACCAAACTAATGGTGGGAGGATAACCTCATTAAAAAAACAAAACACATGTGCTATTGAAAAAGCAATGGGGAAAAAAGGCAAAGGCTCCTGACAGCCTCAAAGTTTTTTTTTATATCAAATACTTGTTTGACAATGTGAATGAGTTTGTCACAAAGTTCACCTCAGTTATCACAAGTAAGCTTAATATATAAGACTATGGTTATTTTCTCTTTTACACTGCTATATTGTAAGAACTTTTTATAGACTTTAATGGGACTTTGTAATGACAGGATAAAAGTGAGTGAGAACCTCAGGATCTGGCACAATGTAAATACATTGCTTGTTCCACCTTCACACACAGTGCAACACAAACAAAATATCTGTGTTGGAATCTACTCTCCAGATAGCCCCACTCTTTCATTTCTTCTCCATTAATATATTATCACCTTGCCATCCTTCAAGCTGCCATGGAATGAAAAGTGCTTCCTTTAGTTAGGATCTTTATTAATCTTTACAAGCTTCTTACGCTCTTAAACATTAAATCAACTACTTTTCCTTTATACACTGACTTCAGGATTACATGCCCTTGCAGTGGAAGGTTTAGGTTCAGAGTTTAGAGGCCAAATTTTGCCTTTACCACCAAACACAAGAAAACACACAGAATTTCAAACCCAATGGTATAAAGAGAGGCAGAACATTCTGATCATCTTAAAACGGCAGGAGATGATAATAGGATTTATTTTTTTTCTTCACACCATAAGAGCAAAGTCACAGAGACAGTTGATAAACAATTAAAGAACTCTGAGGTGTAAATATAAAGGATGCGAGATCTTACAAGATACTATCATCAGAGACACCTGAGCTCAGACTTTGGGTTCAAATGGGAAGCCACTTCGGGCAGAGTATTCTTGGTGAGGTATTCTCAACTCTGGAATCAACTTTCCTTCTTCAGTTCAACAAAGCCCAGATCTGCTGGCTGCCTACACTCTCTAGGATTTTCCTTGAGAGACAGGGTTGAAATAATGGAATGGGGATAAGTGTTATGGGACTGTCTTTTGTTTTTGGTTACTTTGTGTTTGTAGAACGTAAAGTGCAAAGAGGTCATGGTCCATGCCTAGGGCTTCTAGGCAGTTTGGTAATACAAATAATAAATAATAATAATAATAATACATCAATCTATATGACTAAGTTTCCACTAATGGTTTACTTTCCCCTGGGTTTCCACTAAATAGAAGAACTTGGAAAAAGCTTCATCACTCAGAGTATTATTCTTTGCCTTTGTGGCCTAACCACTTATACAATTGAGAAGGTCTCAAGAGACTGTCTGCTACTTCAATCAATTTATTACAATAAATGTGGATAACTTCTGTTTCTAATTAAGAGGGCTAACCCTTAATGAATAGGTTATCAAAATAGTATACAATAATGTCTTGGGGCTTAAATACATTTTAAAAAATTCAAATTACTTCAGCATGAGCCACTTAGCATTTGCTGCTGTCTATTCCGCAGCATCAGGGACGTACTTAAATACCTGGCTGTGCCTTATATGGCTGATCAGTTTAAATATAAACTTTTCTAATATAACCGGCAATAAATGGAATTTGCAATCATATCTCATGCATAGGCAGGATTAAACACCTTGATAAGGAAGTTGTACTTTCATATTTATTATATCAAGAACTTCCAATCTTTTTGCGTATTTTTATCTGTTTGCTAATTGGAAAGTAAGTCAGTTAGAAATTTAAATATAATATAATCTTATATGTATATAGTGCCTTTTATATCATAGGTTCCTAAAATATTTTACGAACTAGGAGCCTGATGTCAGTGGGAGCTGAAAGTGTTCAGTGCCCCCTAGAAGACACTCATCCCCATACAGAATCAGGCCCTATGTTTATATGTGTACACCCTCCTCCCCCACATCCCCCATCCCTGTAGCAGTCAGCTGGTGCAGAACATGCCATGTAACAGTGAAAGGAAGAGACATTTTGGCAGAGGGTAGTAGGGCAAATCCATATTCTGGTGTGTCAGGGGAACTTTACTGTCTACAGAGAGGAGAGATTTCAGAGGAGCAGCCACATTAGTCTGTATCCGCAAAAAGAAAAGGAGTGCATGTGGCACCTTAGAGACTAACACATTTATTTGAGCATAAGCTTTCGTGAGCTACAGCTCACTTCATCGGATGCATTGTTAGTCTCTAAGGTGCCACAAGTACTCCTTTTCTTAGAGAGGAGAGAGAACTTCAGGGGTGTATTTTTTTTGTTTCTTGCTTTCTTGTCTTGTAAAGGCCTTCTCTGAAAGATCCAAACACAGGAAACTGCAAAGAAGAAGGTGTTGCATTATACATCAAGAATATATACACTGGCAGATCAGTTGAAAGTCTCTGGATAAAGATAAAAGGGGGAAAAATAAAGGTGATGTCATCGAAGGGGGTCTACTATACACCACCAAATCAGGAGGAGGAGGTGGATGAGATATTTCTACAAAAAATAACAGAACTATCTGAAACACAAGACCTAGTAGTAATGGGGAACTTTATCCAAACATCTGTTGGAAAAGTAATATGGCAAAACACAACATTTCCAGTAAGTTCTTGGAATATACTGGGGACAAGTTTTTGTTTCAGAAGGACAGCCATTTTAGATTTCATTCTGACCAACAGGGAGGAACTGGTAGCAAACCTGAAGGTGGAAGGCCATTTGGGTGAAAGCGGTCATGAAATCATAGATTTTATGATTCTAAGGAAAGGAAGAAATGAGAGCAGCAGAATAAGAACAACGGACTTTAAAAAAGCAGACTCTAACTTGGAGAACTAGTATGTAAGGTCCCATGGAAGAAAATATAAGGAATAAAGGAGTTCCAGAGAGCTGTCAGTTTCTCAGAAAGATAATATTAAAGGCACAACATCAAACTATCCCAATGCAAAGAAAGATAAAAAGAACAGTAAGAGACCAGGATGGATCCATCAAGAGTTCTTTACTAACCTGAAAATAAAAAGTGGAAACATGGATGAATTGCTAAGGAGCAGTACAAAAGAATAGCACAAGCATGTAGGGACAAAATCAGAAAGTATAAGGCACAAAACAAGCACCTAGGAAGGGACACAAAAGGCTAGAAGAGGTACTTTAAATAAGAAGCAAGAGAAAGACAAAGGAAAGTGTAAGTCCTCTACTTAGAGGGGAAAGAGCGCTAACAGCTGATGACATCAAGAAGCCTGGGGTGTTTAATGCCTATTTTGCTTTTCTCTTCACTAAAAAGGTTAATCGTGACCAGATACATAGCATAATTAATATTAACTGCAAAGAGAAAAAAGAATGAAAGCCAAAATAGAACAAGAACAAGTTACAGAATTTATTTAGGTAAGCTAAGTATATTTAAGTCAGCAGGATGTGATGAAATTCATCCTAGGGTACTTCAGGATCTAGTTGAAGCAATCTTGGAACAGTTAGCAATTATCATTGAGAATTCATGGAAAAAAAGTAAGGTCCCAGAAGACTGAAGAATGGAAAACATAGTACCTATCTTCAAAAAGTGGAACACAGAGGACACAGAGAATTATAGACTAGTCAGCCTAACTTAGATAACTGGAAAGATACCGAACAAATTATTAAACAATCAATTAGTGAGCATCTAGATGATAACAGGGTTATAAGGAATAGCCAGCCTGGATTTATCAAGAACAAATCATGCCAAACCAACCTTATTTTCTGCTTTGACAGGGTTACTGGCCTAGTGGATGGGAGGAGCAGTAGATGTGATACAACTTGATTTTAGTAATGCTTTTGAGACAGTCCCACATGACATTCTCATTAGCAGATTAGGGAAATGTGGCCTAGATGAAATTACCATAAAATAGGTGCACAGTAGGTTGAAAGATCATACTCAAAGAGCAATTATCAATGGTTCACAGTCAAAATGGGAAGGTGCATCTAGTGGGGCCCCGAAGGGGTCAGTCCTGGTTCTGGAACTATTTAATATTTTCATCAATGTCTTGGATAATGAAATGGAGAGTATGCTCATAAAATCTGCAGAGGACACCAAGCTGGGAGAGGTTGCAAAGACTTTGGAGGACAGGATCAGAATTCAAGACAACCTCAGTAAATTGGATAACTGGTCTGAAATCAACAATATGGAATTAAATAAACACTAATGTAAAATATTTCACTTAGGAAAGAAAAAGCAAACGCACAACTACAAAATGGGGAATAATTAGCGAGGTGAAGGTACTTCTAAAAAAGATCTGGGGGTCATAGTGGATCACAAATTGAATATGAGTCAACAATGTGATACAGTTGCAAAACAGGCTAATACTATTCTGGGGTTTATTAACAGGAGTTTCTTATGTAAGACACAAGAGATAACTGTCCTGCTCTACTCAGCACTAGTGAGGCCTCAGCTGGAGTACTGTGTCCAATTCTGGGTGCCACACTTGAGGAAAATCTCCATCACTGGGGATTTTTAAGAGCAGGTTAGACAAACACCTGTCAGGAATGGTCTAGATAATTAGTCCTGCCACAAGTGCAGGGGACTGGACTAGATGACCTCTCAAGGTCCCTTCCAGTTCTATGATTCTATGAAAGATGTTGATAAATTAAAGAGACTCCAGAAGAGAGCAACAAACATGATAAAAGGTTTAGAAAACCTGAGCTATGAGGACAGGTTACAAAAACTGGGCATGTTTAGCCATGAGAAAAGACGACTGAGGAAGGACCTGATAACACCAAATATATTAAGGGCTGTTAAAGAGAAGATGTGGATCTTTTTTTCCCCATGTCCGTTAAAGATAGTACACAAAGTAATCTGCTTAATCAGTAGCAAAGGAAATTTAGGTTACATATTAGGAAAAATCTTTCTAAATATACTGATAGTTAAGTACTGGAATAGGCTTCCAAGGGAGGTTGTGGAATCCCCATAACTGGAGGTTTTTAAGAATAAGAGTTGAGAAAAACCTCTCAGAGATCATCTAGGTTTACTTGGTTGTGCCTCAGCACAGCAGGCCAGACATGATGACTTCTCAAGGCCCTTCCAGCCCTACGCTTCTGTGATTCTATTTACCTGACATTATTTAACCATTGGTTTCAAGAAGTCTGAGTATTCAAAATTTGAAACATTAATTATCCCCCCTTTTTTCTGACCTACTGATAAAATGAATTCTGATATCTGTGTTAGTGTTGTGTATAGAGGGCAATACTAAAAAGACGGAAAGACAGAAAGAAAGACCTACCACATCCACAAAAGAACCCAACCCTCTCTATGCTTTGTAAGATACAAAAACTTTTCTGCATATTTCCCATATGCCATAATACACGGGTGGCCAACCTGAGCCTGAGAAGGAGACAGAATTTACCAATGTCCATTGCAAAGAGCCACAGTAATACATCAGCAACCCCACATCAGCTCCCCCACCACCCCTCCCAGCGAATCTCACCCACCGGCAGCCTGGCCGATCAGTGCTTCCCCCTCCCTCCCCACATCTCCCAATCAGCTGTTTCCTGGCATGCAGGAGAGGAGCAAGGGCATGGCAGGCTCAAGGGAGAGGGTGGGAAGGGGTGGAGTAGGGGCAGGACCTGTGGCAGAGCCAGAGGTTGAGCAGTGAGCACCCCCCCGGCACATTGGAAAGCTGGCGCCTGTAGCTCTAGCCCCGGAGTTGGTGCCTGTACGAAGAGCCGCACATTAACTTCTGAAGAGCCACATGTGGCTCCGGAGACACAGGTTGGTCACCGTTGCTAATATAACATTAAGATTTACTTTAGTAAATGTAACAAGATTCTTCAGATACAAAACTTTCATAGAATCAACGTATTTTCCGAACACAAGATAACCATATATATAACTGCATCAAGCACTAGATTTTATTGACTTGCAACTGGCTCAAAAACAATCAAATTAACAAACAAACAAACCAACAAAAATAAAAAACCACCATCACCAAAGAAAGCAGAGAGGTATGCAGGAAATACGGGAGCTCCGCGAACTGTCAGATATATAAAAGCCTTTAGATAATTTTACACTATCAGTTTAAATACATTAAATAGTATGATATCATATCGTCAAGAACTGGAATCTAAGTAACCACTTTAGGACCTCTCAGATTACTTATTAGATGAAGCAAAACACATATTACTGGGAACTGTTGACCCATGTACCTCACTTGAAAACCCCACTGTTCAAATGAAACACCCACAGTGATACACAGCAGCAAAGGCATTAAACTGAAAGGCAATATTGGCTTGAAAACAAGCAACAACAAGGTTGGGGTTCCAGGGGTGTGTCTGTGTGGATTTGATCTTGTGCTTTTTCAGGAAGTTTCTTGAGCAAATGCTGTAGTTGCTTTTGATAACTCTCAGTGGGATCATAGGGTAATGGCTTGTAGAAAGTGGTGTTGGAGAGCTGCTGAGCAGCCTCTTGTTCATATTCCAGCCTATTCATAATGACAACAGCACCTGACAGGCCAGTCCTTGCCTGCAGACAGCCCCCCAACCTGAAGCAAATACTCGCCAACAACCACATACCACACAACAGAACCACTAACCCAGGAACCTATCCTTGCAACAAAGCCCGTTGCCAACTGTGCCAACATATCTATTCAGGGGACACCATCACAGGGCCTAATAACATCAGCCACACTATCAGAGGCTCGTTCACCTGCACATCCACCAATGTGATATATGCCATCATGCGCCAGCTATGCCCCTCTGCCATGTACATTGGTCAAACTGGACAGTCTCTACGTAAAAGAATAAATGGACACAAATCAGATGTCAAGAATTATAACATTCATAAACCAGTCGGAGAACACTTCAATCTCTCTGGTCACGCAATTACAGACATGAAGGTCGCTATCTTAAAACAAAAAAACTTCAAATCCAGACTCCAGCGAGAAACTGCTGAATTGGAATTCATTTGCAAATTGGATACTATTAATTTAGGCTTAAATAGAGACTGGGAGTGGCTAAGTCATTATGCAAGGTAGCCTATTTCCCCTTGTTTTTTCCTAACCCCGCTCCCCCCCCAGACATTCTGGTTAAACTTGGATTTATGCTGGAAATGGTCCACCTTGATTATCATACACATTGTAAGAAGAGTGGTCAGTTTGGATGAGCTATTACCAGCAGGAGAGTGAGTTTGTGTCTGTATGGAGGTGGGGGGTGAGAAAACCTGGATTTGTGCTGGAAATGGCCCACCTTGATTGTCATGTACATTGTAGGGAGAGTGGTCACTTTGGATGAACTATTACCAGCAGGAGAGTGAGTTTGTGTCTGTATGGAGGTGGGGGGTGAGAAAACCTAGATTTGTGCTGGAAATGGCCCACCTTGATTTTCATACACATTGTAAGGAGAGTGGTCACTTTGGATGGGCTATTACCAGCAGGAGAGTGAGTTTGCGTGTGGGGGAGCGGAGGGTGAGAAAACCTGGATTTGTGCTGGAAATGGCCCAACTTGATTATCATACACATTGTAAGGAGAGTGATCACTTTAGATAAGCTATTACCAGCAGGAGAGTGGGGTGGGAGGAGGTATTGTTTCATGGTCTCTGTGTATATAATGTCTTCTGCAGTTTCCACAGTATGCATCCGATGAAGTGAGCTGTAGCTCACGAAAGCTTATGCTCAAATAAATTGGTTAGTCTCTAAGGTGCCACAAGTACTCCTTTTCTTTTTACCCAAAATTTGAATGTTGGCCAAAATAATAGGAAATAGGAATATTGCAGAGGATAATATAAAGTATCCTGTTGACATTATTAATAATATTATATGTTTTCATTGATCAAGGATGCAATACTACAGTATATTAGAATATAGGAATTGAGTCTATTAAAGTCAAGCATGAATCAATTGGGAAAGAGATATAACCAAGTCTTTAATGTTTGATGTCAGAAAGCTTGTCAACAAACAGAGAAATTGCTCAGATTTGAACAAAACAAAACAATAAAAACCCCTTAAATATGTCCTCACTAGATGCAAATTAAAACGCTGAATAAGCAGTGGGCCACAATTACAGGCTAAAGAAACAGCAGGTAAGAAACTATTTTCATTGATCAAAGGATAAAAAAGCTAACATATTATAGTAAATATTCCGCATAAATTCTCCCTTCATGAACATGGAACATTATGAAGTAAGAACTTTTTTGTGTGTCAGTTGAAACTTTGGAGCCAGAAAGGGCTTTACATATCATGACATATAATATGTACAGTACTACCCTGAGACTCTCTTAAGGATACTTTAACAAGTATATGGTTTTACAGTATGCTAAGATACTGGGAACTTTAAGAGCTGCTTAAAAAAACCACCCTTTAAAAACGCAGGCCTTGAACATTAGGATTCTGAGGCCAAAACTTTTACTATTGAGCCATTTAAACTTATCTAATAAAACAGCCATGCAGGGACAGATTTCTAAGGTATTTACGTGCCTAAACATGTACATATGTGCCTACTGGGATTTTCAAGAGCACCGAAGCAAGTTTGGCACCTAACTTCCGTAGTCACCAGGAACCATTAGATAGAACTTCTTTGCAAAAAATCATTAAACACTATTTTCCTGCAGACTTCAGATCACCTTAAATATTAACTCATGCATGGTACAGTTATGATAAGTGAAAGGTATAACTTCTCCTCTAAATTATTTATCTAGTGAAACTTGGGCTTTACAATGGAAATGCAAACATTCCTTACTATCATCAATAATAATTAGTACATAGCATTTGCATTTCCATTATAAAGCCCAATTTTCATGCTTTAATATCCCAGTCATTTAAATTATATCAAGCTAAAACTTGAAAAGTTGATAGCCTGAATGCAAAGTTTTTTGCTTGTTTCCATCCCCTTATAAATAAATGTGTGTACAGAATGACACTATAATGTTGGTGTACTTTGAAAATCTTCTAATATTCCTGAATAGCTATGTGCAGCATCAGATTGTTCAAGATCCATTGCGGTGAATGTCCATGCATGTAAAACTAGATTTAAGCTTACTGTGTTTATTCATGATGAAGACCACACTGGTGAAAATATGTCAGGATTCACTTTCCTTGAAGATAAGTCAGAAGCTGAAGGCATACTATATTAGATCACCGATTTCACTGAAAGTATAGTCTCCATTATGGAAGGCACATCAGATATTAAACTGACACCAAACTTTATCTTAGCTAAAAGACTAATATGAATCTTATTTATTTAATTCATGAACACTTCTGCTCTTCTAAACTACTTTTCCCAAAACTTTTCTCCATTGGATTATACTTCTAAACCTCTCCTCATTCACTTACTTTTAACAATTAAGTTACTGACCAATTTTTTTAGTACACTGAATGAAGAGTGTACTGTAAATTGAGGTGAAGGCAGTACAGTCTTGTGAAGAGGACGAGGCTCTAAAATTCTGGGGTTCTATACATGCTCTTATCATTGATTTTCTCTATATGACCTTGGGCAAGACATTATTTATGTTCATCTACTTAATATGAGTGTTGCTCTTGTTGTATTGTCCAACAATAAACGTATTAGGCCATGAAGTTCAGGAATGCACAGGGTCCTTTATAAGGCCTTGACCCAAGGTGTCCAACATGAAAAGCCTCACTTTCCTTACCATATCACATTCAGAAGCATGGGCTGATGTTAAAAGTCTGCTCCCGACATATCTTGCAGAGTGGATATATCTTAGTACCATCTCTATTGATTTTCATTCCTACATTGTGTCCCATACGCATTCTTACAATAGTGAATGTTATTTTCTGAGATGCTTTGAGATCAATAAGAGGATCTTTCATCTTCTAACCTTTTATTTCAGTTAATATTTCCCTTGATAGAACATCAATATCCTTAATGACTGTCATTTCAACCTGTTTCCAATCTTCCAGGTTTGGCCAGGTCATCAGCTACCTCACTCCCTTATATCCCAACGTGTGATGGAGTCCATTGAAAAGTCAATTGATTGCCTCACTTTCTGATCCTCAGAGCCTCCTTATGAACCACACCACTGTTAGCATTCTGGTGTCTTCAAAAGAAATTGAGGATCACCGCCTGCAAGTCAATAAACGCCACAACATCCACCTCTATTTCTGTTCTGTTTATGTTTTGCAGCTTGGTAAGAATAGCTTTCAGTTTGGCTGTATAGGTCATACATATCCTGAACTAGTGTGCTTTCTTGTACTCTCTCCATTACACCACTGGATGAAGATACTACAACCACCATTCTTAAAAGATTTGTCTGCCGAACCATCAGTATACACATGAATCCATCTGTCTTGTGACTGATGCTGTTAGATGGTCTTTTCTACCCTTTTCCTCAGTGCAGCCAAGTCCATGTGTTCCTTTGAGCAAGATTCCAAAAGGGAGAGACATTTACTAAAGCAAACAGGTTCATATGGATCTATTATTGGGCATACAAACTTCTTCACACATTCTACTCTACTAACTGTTTCCAGTTCTTCAGTAGCCTTTACAAACTTTTCAAAACAAGATGATTATTTCAGTCTTGATTTGGTTTTCCCATTTTTTGACAGACCTGAATAATAATGACATTTAGGTGGGAAACAAAGACAATTTCCATACCAAATTAGCTGTGCTTTTCTACAGTTCTTAAGTGGTTGAACATCAGACTCTTGTTCACAAATTACAGTTGGAGTAGATTTGATGGGTGTTGCTAGTTTTAGTTGATGTTTATAAATGCCTCGAGATTGCTGGATGACTGATACTAATAGTAATAACTATAATAATAAATGTCTTTCATTAGTAGATCTCAAAGCGCTTTACCAAGGAAGTCAGTATCATCATGCCCATTTTACAGATAGGGAAACTGAGGCATAAAGCAGGAAAGTAACTTGCCCAAGGTCATCCAGAAGGCCAGTGACGGAGCTGGGTCCCAGTCCAGCACTGCATTCACTAGGCTACACTGCTGTAGAAGGGCCAGATCCACAACTGGTGTAAACCTGTGTGGCTCCATTGACTTCAATAGCTCTATGGCAATCTATATTAGCCGAGAATCTGGTTCTATATACAAAAATATTATTACATTGAAAATTATAACTGAATAGAAATGAGGTCTGGTTTTGTTATTCTCTTTATTATATACACATACTTTTGACAAACTAAGCCTTCTTTTAGAACCTTTTAACTGATGGAAAGAGTACCATGATTCCCTTTATTAAGTAAGCCAAATACAGTAGATTTATGATACAGTATCTAACTCCTTCCAGAATCCAGTAAGTTTGTTTCCAATGGATTACTTTCCAAAAGTTAACTGGGTGATTTTGAAAAGTGCCTGGCAAACAGTACTCGAAATAGACTGGATATACTGAGAGATAAACAGTGCAACTTAAAATATGTAATTACATTATACATTTATTACTTACAATTATCATTTTCTGAAAATGGATCTGATAAGTCTTCCCTCCACAGCAGGATTAACACATGTGGACTACAGATTTCTGGTTATCCAGTATTCTAAGGTAGTATTTCTCTAACATTGTGCTTTCCTGTGATTCCCTAAGAAATACATTAGAACAAGTGTGCCGTAGGCATTTAGAGTTGCTTGTTGGTTTAATAGGAAGGAAATAGGTGTTTTTCTTTTTAACATCTACATTAAAATAGTAGGGTTCAAAACTCTTTATAAAACTAAGATAGTAATTACTCACACTGCTACTTTTAAACATTTGACATGCGACATACTAACAAGCCACACAGAAAACTTGGATTTGCAAATTATATGTAGAACAGATACAGCTTGCGGGAGGGTGAAGGGTGGAAAGAGAACGGGTAATAAGAATGACCTGACTTTTGAACTATGGTCTGACCTGAAAACTCATGCCTTATGACATACAAGGTAGAGAAGCATTTTGGGAATTGGGAAAGCCAATACAAATGCTTTCATGTGCAGTTCTAAGTGCTAGCTCTGGACCAATGACAACCAAATAAAACACTGATCCCTGAAGTACAAAATTTTGAATTGAAACTCAGTTCAGGTGCTTGTTGTCTTTTGCAAATACGAAAAGAGGAAAACAAACTTTGCCCTCATCCACAGTCAGTAATTCATGAGAATAGTCCTGTCTTGCACTCATCAATGCCTGTACATACATATTCTTTTGATTAAATGGGAAATACCAAATCAAATGACCCATTCTCTAAATATCTGTAAATGCTTAAATTCTTTTCCCTTTTAAATAGTTCCCTGAAATCATTAACTGCATAGCCAATTAACAAACTGAAATTATATATAAATAGGCTACAAAGTTTTAAAAACTATTAATAAATGAAATGGGCAATTCTGGAGTCAGAGTATTGCAACTTCACTTAAAAGGGGAAAACCTCAGGAGACATACAGTTCCTTCAAGAGTTTAGGCAACAAATATTGTCTTTGGTATTTACCTTGCTGAATACTTTCAAAGATGTATCTAAGAACTAGAATTCAGGAAACACTCGTGACTTCAATGAAGATCTGTAACAGTAAAGCTTGTAGGACAAAACCCTGTTAGTCTCTCAGTTTCTCCATAGATAGTCTATCAGAAGTCTACTGACACTTACATAACTAATTTGTTGGTATGATGTTCCAAATAAAGATGTCACACAAATAAATATCAATATATTTCCATATTTTGAAGGCTTAGGAGTGTAACCTCTCTACTGAAATAATGAACACATATAAAGTTACAGAGTAACAGCCGTGTTAGTCTGTATTCGCAAAAAGAAAAGGAGTACTTGTGGCATCTTCGAGACTAACCAATTTATTTCAAATACATTGGTTAGTCTCTAAGGTGCCAGAAGTACTCCTTTTCTTTTTACATATAAAGTTATGCTTTTTAATACAATTCAGATTCAATGTCAGCATTGAAGTCTTGGACTACATGGTAACCCATTTCCAACCAAACTGCTGTTGTTATTTCTGAAAAGTTACCTAATACACATTATAGGATTTTTAATTAACTACCTTACTCATACACCTTACAGGTTCTAAATTAACTGTATCAGCTGAAGAATGGGACTGCAGTGTCACTGTAGATAGTCCAATGAAAACCCATCCACAATGTCCAGCTGCAGCCAAAAAAGCTAAGAAGTCTTAGGATGCATATGGAATGAGATGGTGAATAATACAAAGAACATTATAATGCTTTTACTTCACTCAGTGGCACAACCTTATCTGGAATACTGCATGCACTACTAACCCATCTCACAAAGGATATTGCAAAACTATAGGGGAGAGCACTGAGAATAATCAAGGGTCTGGAAAATCTCTCATATGAAGAGATTGAAAAGTTTAGGATTGTTTATTATAGAAAGCAGACCATAAGAAGTACATGATAAAATAACAAATGGTATACTTCTGTTCTCCCTGTCTCATAACACACAAACAAGGGAACATTCAATTAAGCTAAACGGTGGGAAATTAAAAATTGATAAAAGGAAATAAATAAGTCATTGAGGCCTAGAACTTTATAAGATTCTAAAACAGACTGGATATTTATATGCAAAAAGAAAAGGAGTACTTGTGGCACCTTAGAGACTAACCAATTTATTTGAGCATAAGCTTTCGTGAGCTACAGCTCACTTAGTCTCTAAGGTGCCACAAGTACTCCTTTTCTTTTTGCGAATACAGACTAACACGGCTGTTAGTCTGAAACCTGATATTTATATGAATATCAGGAATATCCAGTTATCATAATTAATTACAACAGATTGTGGAAGGGACAGTCAACTTTATGTTTCAGGTTTTAAACCAATCTTAACTATTAGAAACCAGAATGAGACCTTTGCAAGCAGATTACCCTCATCTCCCTACTGTAGGGTTCTTACCCTCCCGTTGAAGCATCTAGAGGCTACTGTCAGAAACAGGATACTGAAGTAGATGGACCTTGGATGTGATACAGAATGGCAGTGTTTTATATACATCTAATCTTTTGGATTTTGTTTTTTTTCTACTTTTTGTCTCAAATAAAAATTTGTTGCCATCCCATAAATCACTCAAGGCTCTAAGTAATTAATATATTGTAGTACCAATAATTTTCCACTAATCAAAATATATTTTTAAATTTTTTATGCATTCACTATTTGCTATAGTGAAAAGACAAATATAGCCTCATTGCTGCCAGCACTTACACACATGCTTAACTTTATATACTGTGCATGGTCCCATGGACTTGCAATCTGATCCAGGTGGGCCACACCCTTATGCCCACACAAATTTTCACTGAAGTCAGTGGGGCTCTCTGTACGAGTGCACGGACCAACCACACAGATCAAATTGCTGGATCTGTAGTCATTACTATTCCTAACTAAATCATCCAAAAGAACACTATACTGTAAGAATATATGATTCCTGTATTTTTGTCAGGCTTGAAAAAACATTATATATTTAAAATACACACGCATATACTTAGCATCTGTCAACTGCTTTGAGATTTTATTGATCAGTTTATAAATGATCCGTTTAAAGTTGATCAAAAGAGTTTTTGTCTTAGTAGGTCATTTCCTACAAGCTCAGGTCAACAAGGTACTGTAATTTGCATTAGGTCATATGCAAACAAAATCAAAGACTTGTGCAGATTTATTCCTAACAGGAAGGCTACGGCTCAGCTAATGGTCTTTCGACATGGTCTTCAAGCAAGGTCTACTTGCCACACAATAAGAAGCAAATGACATTCAAGCCTTTCTTACCTTCAAAATTTTAAGTCACATATGCCTTTTTAAACTATATTATAATAACTTGCTAAAGAAATTAGAGGAATTTTTAAAAAGAACAAGAGTTGCAGTTCTGTAAGCACATAATGTGATCTGACCTCTGTAGAATTCATCAAGATATATAAATATTTGGATATGAAAACACTTTTTTCATTAAATCAAGCTGTCTCATAAATGCTTTCTACTGCATTAGAGAAAAAAAGAAACAGATATACGCAACTAGGCACCGACTGCAGTAGATGTTGCATATAATATTCACATAGAATAAAAAAAAATCACAGAGTTGCAAAATTACACTTAACTTTCTTTTGCCTTTAAACGGTTTAAAGAGAATAACAGTGCACTAACATTTTGGAAAGCCATACATTAATGAGAAAGGAAAGAGAATTTCTAACTGTAAAAATAATGGAGATTATGCAACAATTTCCAAAGAAATTCAGTGACAAAACTTTTAGAGGATGAATGTCTCATCTATACATCAACCATAAAATTGCATACATTTAATCTTGATTAGATCTCAAATAGGAGACAAACACCCAATATGAGAGACAGGGAAAAACAGGTGTTTAAAATCAGGGGGATGGGAAGAATTCCTTTAAGCATAAATAACTTTATCTAACACCTCAATTCTATGCTCTTCTTGTTTTATCTATAATTAACCAAATAACAAAAATGAAAGTGAAAGAGAGGGAGCATGTAAAAAGGAAATTTTACAGTTTTTGAGGGGATCACATGGTGGCTCTTGTGATTTGTGGGACCCACAATGAGGGAACCGGGATATTGGGGATTAATTGCCTCTTCTTCCCAAATACTACAGGGAAATTTTGGCTAGTTGGACAAAGTCATGTGTTGTAATATTATCAGAGGACTACATGTTGCCAACTTTGGGACTACCCTGGTCATCTTACCCGGTGCTCTCCTGACCCCCACCAATGTCTGTGAGGCCAGAATGCGGGTTGATTGCTCCACTCCACGCCTGCTACCTGAAGGGATAATGGCACAGCAGGACTGCACAAGACAGCAATTCACAACCAGCATGAAGGCAGTGAAGAAAGATCAAGATGAACCATGACTTATTCACAGCTGCCATCAAGATTTATAGAGACAAGATGGGTGAGGTAATATCTTTTATTAGACCAACTTCTGTTGGTGAGATAAACAAGCTTCTGAGCTTACACAAAGCTCCAATAGAAGATATTACTTCACTCACATTGTCTCTCTAATATCCTGGAACTACTGCATACAACAAGATTTATATGCAGACCACAGGGTGAATGGACACAATGACTTCAATGGACTTCATTGAAATAGGCAAGTGTTTTCTGGAGGGAAAAAAAGGAAAACAATCAGTTTTTAATGTCAGGTTTCAGAGTAGCAGCCGTGTTAGTCTATATCTGCAAAAAGAAAAGGGGGACTTGTGGCACCTTAGAGACTAACAAATTTATTTGAGCATAAGCTTTTGTGAGCTGCAGCTCACTTCACGGATGCTGTAGCTCACGAAAGCGTACGCTCAAATAAATTTGTTAGTCTTTAAGGTGCCACAAGTCCCCCTTTTCTTTTTGTAGTTTTTAATGTCTCACTCTTTTGGGGTAACCAATGCCAGTGCAAAGTGGGTGTAAAAAACCTACCATTCTCTTCTGTGTAGCTAACTCTGCAAAGGAGGAGTGCAGAGTCCAGTCCCTTGTACTATATCATTTGCCTGTAAAGCATCATCCACATTGATGGTGCTGGCGAAATAAGGAATCCAGATTTGCAAGATCTCAATTCACCAATATGTACTGTGTGTGGGTGTGTGCACATACTACGTGGGCGGGAGGGGGGAGAGGTGTATGTACTCTGGGTGCATACAGTATGTGTGTACTGTGGGTGTATGGTGTGGGAGCGTGCACACGGGCTGGTTGTATTATGTTGGGATGTGCATACGGTATGGACGTGTTGTGTGGAGCCAGGGGATGTGTACTGCTGGGGGGCGGGCATACAGTGAGGGTGGGCACACGAAGTGGGTATCTTATGTGGGTATGCTCTGGAGAGGGGTGGCTGTGTGCACAGTGCGGGAACGCTGTGCTGGGGGAGCGCACGGTATTTTCTATGTCGATGGCTGGGCAGAAGGTCACACTCGGTGTTCTCGGGACTGGCCTGGTGGCGGGGCGGCCCTTTGGCGGGGGCGAAGAAGAACCACACCACTGCTGACGAACAAGCTTGTGGCGGACGGCCAGTGAGGCCAGGCCTGAAAGCGGGCGGCGGGGTGGAGCCGGCGGCCACGAACCACAGCGTGTGCGCGGTGGGAGCGGACCCGGGGGACCAGGCTGGGGAGAGACACGACAGGCTGCTCAATCCTGCGCCGGCAGAGCAGGGCCCAGAGTCTGGGGGGGGGAGGGAAGGCCGGAAAAGGGGAGGGGGCCACTGCATCCGGGTCTCACTCACTCACCTATCATGGCCACGGTGGGGGGGAGGGGAGGGAGCGCGCGCACGCACCCGTTCCCGTTCGCCCTCGCAGCTCAAATTCTCGCCTTCAGCACTCTGACTGAATACGCAACTGCAGGGCGAGTCGGCAGGATTGCTGTTATAGTGCGCATGCGCACACTTGGAGCCAGCCTGCCGATCGCTTAGTACTCTGGGTAGTGTAGTTCTTTCATGCGTGCGCGCTTTCCTGCTCTAGCCCGAGCTGTTCCACGTGATCGGCGCAATTCCCCCCCCTTTGTCACGTGACCGCAAACAGAAGCCGGGCAGGTTGTTGACACGTTGCCTAGCAACCGAGAGGCGTCCCTGGAAGCGTGTTGGTGTTAGCGACAAAGTGAGTCAGTGTCCCGCCCCCCCAGCCAGACCCCACACGGGAGCCTCCATAGGCAACAGCAGGGGGTGAGGAAGGGCAGCCAGAGCAGGGAGTGAGGAAGAGGAAGGGAGGCAGGAGGTGAGGAAGGGCAGCAGCGGCAGGGGGGGTGAGGAAGGACAGCAGGACAGTGGGGAGGATTTGTTTTTTCCCCAATATATTATTTTCGCCTATATATTTATTTCCTGTCCCCCACAAAGGTGCCTGGTGAGATGGTGGCAGAGAAAGATGGTTCGAACCCCCCGAAACCCACTGGAGAGAGACCTCCACAACAACAGCAGCCACTGGGGCAGCTGAGGAGAACCAAGCAGCAGGTCACCGATGGATTCACTGTTAAAGCCATGATGAGAAACACTGTGGTATGTTTGCTGCCACTAAAGAGGCTTTTAATTTGTTTAGTCTCATGTGCCCATGAAGCATGTTGGAGGGCGGGAGCGGTGCCTGCCAGAAAGTATGTAGGGTTGGCATGATTTTAACTGGGATTAATTGGTCATGGAAATAGCTTTGAGGCCTTGAGGAAATGTCATCTCGAGGTAATGGGTGGTCTCTCAGCATATTGTGATACCTCAGGTTAAAATGTGCCAATTTTGTGTTGCTGTGTGTGTTGTTATATTGTTTTCCATAATCAAATCATATTGAATCAAATTCCAACCTATCATGGAGTTATGTCCAAACATAATTATGTTGTACTGCATTAAAATGTTATCATGTCATGCCATGACACTGTGTCAAAAAGTCCTCACCTTGTGTCACTAGTGAAATTATGACATAAATGTCACATCATATGGTGAAAGTTTTTTCTTTCAGAGGAGACAGTCCTTAAATCCTCAACTGAAAGATGCTGTAGAAATGCAACATATTACTATTAATTATTATTATAAGATTGTATTTTAGTTAAAGGAAAACCTATACAAAGAAGTAGGAGAAAACAGAAAACATCATTACATAACTCTGAAAACAAAAAAAAATACAGCATTTTTAAAAGAACTTCCAAAAATCATCAAAAACCTTTCACACAGTATTAGAAAATATTACCTTGAAAATAAACATTCATTTTCTAATGACTAGCCCTTTAGCATGAGGATGACAAATAGGGGTTGATCCATCAACCTTTACTTTCACTAACAGTCTTTACAGAAGTAATTCTATTAAAATGTGTGGGACTTCTGCCATGAGTAAAGATTGCAATATCACACCCTGTGTTTGTAGCAAACCTTTCCTACAGTAATTGTTATAACTGATTGCTTCCATTAAATTGAATAAATAAACCTCAAAGCTTCTGGTAATGCTGCTCAATTTCTAAGTGGGATGTGCCATTATGAGCACATAACATCTGTGCTCAAAGCTCTGGATTGGTGTTTTGTTTGCTTTTGGGTACAATTCAAGGTGTTGGCAACAGTCTTTCTTTCTCTTTCTTTTTAATTGCATATACGTTCCCAATAATAACTACAAAATGCATGAAAAAAACCTCTAGAAACTGATCTCACCCAGCCTCTGGAATTCATTATATATATCAAAATTTAGAAGAAAAACAAACAAACGAGTCTACCTTAAATATAATGAGAAGCATTGTACTCTGTAGAATATATTTGAGAAATAACATTTTCCCCTTCTAGAGGTCTCAGTTGAACTAACAAATAACAATAATTAAGAGCAAAGCCCCTCCCAGCATTGACCTATTATCATGTAATAATAAAAACACTTTTATTATTTAATGTTAGCCTATTAAATAATAAACGTCATACCCGGGTGCTTAACTTTATGCATGTGCTTAATCAAATTAACTTCAATAAGATTATTCATAGTGCATAAAATTAAACACATGCATAAATCTTTGCCTGAATTAGGCCTTAAAGACACAAAACATGAAGTGTAAAAAACAGGGCTATAACATAAAACAAGGATATGAACAAAAATGATTAAGGGTATGGAACAGCTGCCATATGTGGAGAAATTAATAAGGCTGGGACTTTTCAACTTGGAAAAGAGACGACTAAGGAGGGATATGATTGAGGTCTATAAAATCATGACTGGTGTGGCGAAAGTAAATAAGGAAGTGTTATTTATTCCTTCTCATAACACAAAAACTAGGGCTCACCAAATGAAATTAATAGGCAGCAGGTTTAAAACAAACAAAAGGAAGTATTTTTTCAGACAATGCACAATCAACTCGTGAAACCCCTTGCCAGAGTATGTTGTGAATGCCAAGACTATAACAGGGTTAAAAAAAGAACTAGATAAATTCATGGAGGATAGGTCCATCAATGGCTATTAGCCAGGATGGGCAGGGATGGCGTCAGAAGCTGGGAATGGGCGACAGGATGGATCACTTGATGACTGCCTGTTCTGTTCATTCCCTCTGGGGAACCTGGCATTGGCCACTGTTGGAAGACAGGATACTGGACAAGATGGACCTTTGGTCTGATCCAGTATAGTCGTTCTTATGTTCATATGAACCGTCAACAAACTTGTATTCTAATCTGATTTTAGTGATCAGTGTATAGAGAACTGTTCGTTAATTATTATTATTATTGCTTTTAATTCACAAAGTCTCCAGTCAGGATTTGGGCTCTGTAGAAACACAAAGAACTGTATAATCACCACTCTGAAGAGCTCATAACTAGAATCTATGCTCTACCACATCTGAAAGATTGGAATCCTAACTTTCAAATGGCATAGAACATTTATCTCTAATTCTGGGATTCATGAGTCCTCCATTTAGAGCCTATCAGTGTGTATTTCCTAGATCAGTGGTTCCCAAACTTAAAGCCCCTGGCGGGCCGGGCCGATTTGTTTACCTGCCACATCCACAGGTTCAGCTGATCGTTGCTCCTAGTGGCTGCGGTTCGCTGCTCCAGGCCAATGGGGGCTGCGGGAAGCAGCGTGGGCCAAGGGTTGTGCTGGCTGCCGTTTCCAGCAGCCCCCATTGGCCTGGAGCAGCGAACCGCAGCCACTGGGAGCCGCGATCGGCCGAACCTGCGGACGCGGCAGGTAAACAAACCGGCCCGGCCTGGCAGGGGCTTTCCCTGCACAAGCGGCGGAACAAGTTTGGGAACCACTTGTAGATTATAGATTATAGATCATAATTATGTTTTTCTAATAATTCTCACATCTACAGTATGTGCTAGCAAGCTACGGGCCCTCATGTCCAAAACCTCATTTTTACATTTTCACCCAGACAAGCTGGTCTTTGATGCTCGTTTCAAATTTGTTCCCCCAATTTTGTGCACGATTTTCATTAAAATCAGTCTATTACTTTGACTGGTATTTTTATCTGCAATCACATTCATCCCACATTCTCCATAAGATGAACATTAGACAGTTTCCATCCTTTGATTTAGACAAGCCATAGATCTTTTGTGAATCCTATTTTCTCTTCTTGAGTCCTGTGAATAAGTTTAGTGGCATTTCCATCCTTCAAATTGTTGGGCAGTTATTGGCTGCAAATGCACAGGCATGAGTTCACGAGACAATTTGCTCTCTATATACCTCTGCTGGAATATTATATAAAGTTCTGAGTGCCTTGGGTCAGGTCCACAAAAGGACTTAGTCATTGCAATGCTGAACATTTCAGCACCTAATTTTTACGTGCTTAGAAAATTACAGGAACAACGAACACTGTGATCCACAAAGCCTAAGGTTGGTGTGTAGGCTCCCTATGCAGTGAATGGGGAGAGATAGGTACCTAAGAATGTGATCCACAAAAGCTAGCCTGTTAGGGATGGAAGCCCATCTCCTGGAGTCAGGAGGCTTAGGTGTCGAAGCTATTTTTCACGGGAATGAGTGAGGTGTCTGCCTTGCTCCACACAAAACAGCCAGAGGAGGTGGTGCTCACTGTATAACTTTTAGTCTAGGGTTTAGAGCACTCACCTGGGATATAGAGCCCCATGTTCAAGTCCCCACTCTGCTGACAGGGGAGAAAGGATTTAAACAGGAATCTTCTCTCTTTTTGGAATGTGCTCAAACCACTGGGCTATGGGATCTTCTGATGTGGAGGTCCCTCAATTTCTCCTGTTGTAGCTTTTCCACTGTAGATAAATAATTAAAGAGTGATTGGAGAAGGGGGACTGGACCTGGGGTCCCCTCCATGAGTGCCCTACTCACCAGGCTACAGAGTTATTCTTTCTCTCTCCTTGGTCCTATGACTTTCCCCCTGTGGATAAATATTTAAATAGTCACTGAACGAGAGCGAGCTGGGAGTTGGGAGATTCAGGTTCCAGTCCCCCTGCTCCAATCACTCTTTTGTTATTTATCCATGGTGGAACAGCTTCAAGAGGAGAGACTAAGGGAGCCTGACATCAGAATTTCCCAGAGCTCAGTGATTAGAGCACTCTCCTAAAGGCGGTAGACCTCTGTGCAAATTTTGAATGAGACCCCATCTGGTAGGTGGCCTCAGATGTTCATCCACCTAGCCTCCCCCAGTTTTTGGATTGTTCTGGGGCTAGGAGGGAGATAGGCAACTGGACACCTAGCGTAAAGCAGCAATGTCACACTCAGAGGCAGAAACTTAGGCACAGAGGGAGCTTTTTTCATGACAAGTTAGGTACTGAGAGAGTTTAAGTGCCTACAGTGTTTGATGTACATTTTATGAATCTCACTGAAGACAAAAAATGGGACTTAGGCACCCAGTCTGGGGCTTAGGCCCCTTTGTTGATCGGGACTCTTGATACCAGAAAAATACTGACACACTGGAGAGAGTGGAGGGAATTTCTAATCTTACTTCTTGCTGTTCTCCCAATGTTGGTAAATTAACTTGTAAACTTCCTACCATTAATGTTATATTATTTTCTGGTATTGTTTTCTGTCATACACTTCATATCTTGGGTAGATTGCATCTAATGTATCAGAAATGTTTTAAATAACAACTCTCTCCTGTTTTCAAACCAACAAACCTCAGGCAAGCCCCAAGAAATGACATTCTTTCGGCTTTCAGCAGACATATGGGCTATGGAAACCAGATCATTTCTTTCTAATTTGATCTTCATGCTGCAGCTTTATCATCTAAAATCTTCTGTGCCTCAACATACATTTGTTTATTATATAACACTTTCTTCATCAGATTGATCATTAATAACTTATAATTCACATTACTTTCCACAAAATTTCCCCAAATTCTGGAGATGCTGAAATATATCAGTTTACTGCAAAGACTTTTAAGATACCTTTTTTATATTAATAAAGGCAAGGTGAATTTGACCTTGGTGGAAAGAATGCAAAACAAAAAAGAAAAGGATTTATTTTACAGCTTTTTTAATTCTAGAGATGTGGAGAATAAACTATATAACCACTTTAGTGAGTTTAAGGATTAATTTTTTTAAGACCTTTCCTCCTCTCCAGATACATTCAGTTCACACAGATATTTGCATATCTTTGTATAAGCAATAGTATATAAAAGAATACTTGATTTAGTCTAGAAATTCAAAAGTTTTAGCAGGGCTTGAAAAAAATTTACTCAATTCATGACAAATGGAAAGCTTTGGCTGGTGATTATGGATACCTAAACTTTCACTCTTTAAGTGAATTTATTTGTAAACAATTAGGATTCTAGCTGTTATGGTTTCTATTATGGTTATGACAATAACATATGGAAAGTTAACAGAATGTGAAAAAATGCAGTACTGTCTTCCTACTCTGCAAACAAGTAAATCCACTGTCACTGCAATGGCTCCTAGCTTTGATAATCAACAGCAGAATTAAATTAATAAGATTCTGATCAGTTTCACAGCTGATATTTAGAACACTATAGAAAGTAGTGAAACTGGTAAGAATCATGGTGGTTTCTTACTGACACTACTGTTGCTTGAGAAAGCTATAAACAACAGTATAGGCAGCCACTGGAGATATTTTTGTGGGAGAAGGACTCAGAAATGGAGATTAGGGAGTTGTAAAGTATCAGGTCCAGATATACAAAGGGATCTAGGTGTCGCAACACCTAACTTTTAGGTGCTTAGAAAATCATGGGAACAACAATTGAATTCACAAAGCCTGAGTTAGGTGCCCAGCCTCCTATACAGTGCATGGGGAGAGATCAGTGTGTGATAACGGGACCCACAAAACCCAGCATGTGAGGTTGGGAACCATTTAACCATTTAAACTAGCCAATAAGAGTTACTGAGGAGGAGGAGATGTCAAAAGTGGAACAGCTTCAAGAGGAGAGATTGAGAGAAACTCACATCAAAATATTGCAAACCCCAGAGCACCCTTCTGAGAAGTGGGGGACCCTCTGTGCAAATCCTTGCTCTCCTTACAGCAGAAGGGGTAATTGAACCTGGGTGTGCTATATGAATGTACTAACTAGAGGGCTGTAAGTTGTAAGAGAGGCACCACCACCATAGCTTCCTCTGGCGGGATTTGTAATGGGGCCTCATCCAGTAAACCATCTCTTAGCATCCCAACCAGATCAGCCCCGCCTATCTTCTGCTGGTTTGAGAATTGTGCTGGGGCGTAGGCATTATATAGGTGTCCAGTCACCTAAAGTGAGGAGCAGTCAACATGCCCAGAGGCAGAAACCTAGATGCCTCAGGGACTTTTACAGCAAAAATTTAAATGCAGAGTGAGGCTTGGTCTACTCTACAGAGTTAGGTCGACATAGGCAGCTTATGTCAACCTAACTATGTTAGTGTCTACACTACAGTCTTGCTCCCGCCGAGGTAAGTACCCTACTCCATGAGAAGCTAAGGGTTTATGTTGTGTAGTTAGGATGACACTGCATTGCTAACATAGGTTGTTGGCTGTCTTGGAGCTATGAAATTGACAAGAAAGCCAGCTCCTGGCTCCCCAGCTGGCAGCCTGCAGGTCTCCGCTCCAAAGCATCCTGACACCCAGGTTCCCTTCTTGGGCTGCTCCCCGGGCTCCCCACTCCCTGCTGGGAGCCTGTGACATTGCACTCTGTATGATTTTATGAAAATATGCTAATGAGTGTGAATATAATGTAACTGGAATATGCTTCATGCAAAAGATGTCTTGTAAGGTATTATTACAAAGCTTATAATCTACTGAGTGTGGTCATCCTATTTGTATGTATATATTATTTTTGTATCTGAAACTAAAAATATAAAATATAACTCTGAGGTTCTGTGTAATTATGCAAAGTGTGGGCCATTAATGGTGGTTTGGAATCTTGATGGCTTCCATTAACCAGGACAATTGACTGTAGATGGCTTTGTTTACTTGTAAGTCTTCCTGTATACCTGTGCACTGGCAAGTGAGTAATGAAATCTTACAGTGACATGTGATCATGTTACCTGAACTGGAATTCATCTTTAACCTGGTGTTTTTTCATTTAGAAGGAGGGGTGGGAACCCAGAGAGGGACAAAGGATTTTAGCCTTGTGCAAAAATATATATAAGGGGGTGGAACAGAACAAAGGGGGCGGAACAGAACAAAGGGGGCTGCAGTCATGAAAAATCCCCTACCTACCAGCTGAGCTGGAACAAGGGCTGTACCAGGGGAAAGAATTGTGCCCAGATTAGGAAGGCGTCCAGTCTGTGATAGAAGCTTATTGAAACATCTCTGATGGTGAGATTTTATCTGTATTCAGTTTTCTTACTGTACTAGGCTTAGACTTGCATGTTTTATTTTATTTTGCTTGGTAATTCACTTTGTTCTGTCTGTTATTACTTGGAACCACTTAAATCCTACTTTTTGTATTTAATAAAATCTTTTTTTACTTATTGATTAACCCAGAGTATGTATTAATACCGGGGGGCGGGGAGGGGCAGGGGGCAACAGCTGTGCATATCTTTCTATCAGTGTTATAGAGGGCAAACAGTTTATGAGTTTACCCTGTATAAGCTTTATACAGGGTAAAACGGATTAATTTGGGGTTTGGACCTCATTGGGAGTTGGGTATCTGAGTGTTGAAGACAGGAACACTTCTTAAGCTGTTTTCAGTTAAGCCTGCGGCTTTTGGGGGATGTGGTTCAGACCTGGGTCTGCGTTTGTAGCAGGCTAGCGTGTCTGGCTCAAACCAAGCAGAGCACTGAAGTTCTACGCTGCCAGGGAAAATGGGCTCAGAGGTAGTCTCAGCACATCACATGGCAGTTCCCAAGGCGGGTTTCTATAATCTAACCTGTCACAGAGCCCTGCTGCCCCTCAGGGTCCCAGCTCCCCACCAGGAGAATGGCAACTGACTGGACCCCAGGCGGCTTCCCCCCCTACTCCCAGCCGGGAGCAGCTTGCCCCCCCACCCCAGCAACCCTCCCCCTTCCAGCACAGAGCAGGGAGGCAAGAAGCCTCTGGGGGCAGTTGGGCTCCCAATGGGGAGCTGCATGGAGCTAATAGCCTGGGCTCTCAGCCCCCCACCCTTGTCCCTCTTCAGTCAGTGGAAGCGCTACTGGTGAGGACGCGCACCATCGACAGGAGGGTAGTGTGGACATCAGTAAGTACTGCGGCAGCTGTAAATCAACCTAACAGGTCAATTTAAGATTGTAGTGTAGACATGCCCTGAGATTAGCTACCCACAGGGTTAAGTGGTAGCTGAGTGGGAGAAAGATTGTGGATCACAGTGGTGCCTGAAACTGGGACATAGATGCCTAAGAGTTTTTCAGATGTGAGGCCTTGTGAAAATTACTGGAATCCACAAAGCCTGAGTTAGGTGCCCAGGCAATATGTACCTAAGTATAGGAACCACAAAAGCCAGCAGGCTAGGCTGCTTCCCATCTAAACTAGACAACAGCAGATGTGAAAAAGAGGGTATGTCCTACGCTCACCCTTCTCAGGGAGTTTGGTACTTATCTCTGCTTGGGATCTTTGGCCATGAACCCTCTCTTGGAGTCATGTATCTAAGCCATTTTATGCAAGAAATGCTGGAGGAGCAGATCATGGTAGCGTCCACTTTATAATTTTAACTTAGTGATTCAATACCACCCAGCCCCTGGTTCAATACCACCCTCTGCTCAATGGGGAGAAAGTATTTGAATGTGGATCTCTCACCTCTCAGGAGACTGCCCTAGTCTTAGAATGTAACTATTGAATAGTCTCTTGTATGGCTCTCTGAATATCTCCTTTTGAAACTGTTGTACTTTGTATAAATACTTAAATAGTCATTGGGCCAAGAAGAGTGAGAATGACTCTATAGCCTTGTGGTTAAGTACCTACCTAGGCATGAAAGATACAAGGTCTACTCCCCCGGTCCAACATGGAACTTGTTGGTGAAAAGTCTCCCACCACCCCAATAGTAGATAGAAACATTTAATCCCCTGGCTAGTCTGGTAAAAAATTCAAGAGTTCTCAGTTTTAGTTCACTGTGTTTAAAATGTATTACAGTAGAACCGCAGTTACTAACACCTTAGGAATAAAGGTTGTTCGTAACTCTGAAATGTTCATAACTCTGAACAAAACATTATGGTTGTTCTTTCAAAAGTTTACAACTGAACATTGACTTAATATAGCTTTGAAACTTTACTGTGCAGAAGAAAAATGCTGCTTTTAACCATCTTAATTTAAATGAAACAAGCACAGAAATTACCTTGTCAAATCTGTTTTTAAACTTTCCCTTAATTTTTTTAGTAGTTTACGTTTAACGCAGTACTGTACTGTATTTGCTCTGTGTGTGTGTGTGTGTGTGTGTGTGTGTCTTCTGCTGCCTGATTGCATACTTCTCGTTCCAAATGAGATGGGTGGTTGACTGGTCAGTTTGTAACTCTGGTGTTCATAACTCTGAGGTTCTACTATAGTTTAGATAACTGGCTTAATAGATATACACCAAAAGAAAAATGTTTCTGATCCTAAAGTAACTGGGATCCCTTTTCTTTGTTCACGTGTAACTTTTTACTGATCTAATATGTTTTTTCTTCAAAAACTGTGGAACAGATGAACTGATATACCAAGTTGGACTAAAAATTGTTTGCTTAACTGGGGCCAATGAGAGGCAGACGCAAGCATCCACAGAATCAGTAGCCTCTCATAACCAGAGGGGTGAAGAGCATCAAAAATAATTCCCTCTCCCATTAAAAATAGGATACTTGTGAGTACTAATGGTCACACATTCAGTTTAAAGCATTGGTATTCTTATCTGAATAAGCAATGATTTGATTACACAGTCAAATCAAAGCACATGCAATTTGAAATTTGCAGTCTAGGGTCTGAGAGGTTTCTGGGTCCCTTCCAACGTGAATTAAATGTAAGAAGACAAAAGTTCATATGTAACCCCTACTCCCTGTGCATTCCCACAAGCATGCCTTTAAGATGATATTAGAAGGGGATCCTGCTTTGATATCTACCCTAGTATTCCTCCACCTGCTGTCATTTTCACATTTTGTATGCTCTCTAGAATGCACAAAATCACATATTGCACATTCAAATAATCCTAATGGGAGGAATTCAGGAAAAGAGATGACTATTCAGGATAAAGGGATGACTCATTTTGGTTGAGATTAAGGAAGGCCAATCAAGGAACATGTTACTAGCCTGTCTTTAAATGCTTTACTTTGTATTTCAATGGACAGTGTTTTAGATGTATGCCCTCATGTACATACATTTGTCTGTAACTCTGTATATTGGTGTATTTTTAAAAGAAGTTAGTAGACAATCACATATTGCTTATATGGTGTGCATGATTTTTTAAATACTTTATTTCTAAATCAGATTTCTGCAGAAATGCCAAAAGGATGTAAGGGCTAATTGAGGATTAAGTTGGTTTAAATTTGGATTTTTAAAACAGAGTAATTGAGCAGAGATATTCATGTGCTAAAATAGCCTATGAAAAAATCTTAATTGGTGAAATATACACTTCTTTTATGGTCTGACATTCTCCAACACATTTTTTAAAGGTGAAGTTAAGATAACAGCCACATATCAGTAGTCTGAGCGCATATTATTTTTGAAGAATGTGAAAGTTTAAAAATCCCTTTAGGCTTGTGAGGGATTAAGGTAGTTGTGGGAGGAATTCTTCACTCTAGACACCTGAATGGTGCCCAGTAACAGCAGGAAAATGGAGGAAGGAGCCGACATTACACAGGGGCCTGGGTGCAATAGGAGATAAGCAGGACGATTGCGAAGGGGGTTCATAACTTTCCAGGGGCCTATTGTATGGTGCCTGAGAAGAAGCATGAGGTGAAAAGAAGGAGCAGGGACGGGAATCTTATACATCTTAATATGCTGCCCACAGATGCTAAACTGTCCCTATTTCCCCCACCTTGCAGATCTTCAAAGCGGGGTTCCATTTTTGCTTAGGAGTTCCAGGGAGAAGGAAGACAGGGTGCTAACAGAAGTCTTGGGGGTTAACATCTGTAGCGGCATTTTCTTAATCTCATTATTAAGTCATTCTTTGGTTTTTCTCACAAGTTGTGTAAGTATTTGATGTTTTTTCTTGAAGCTCCAGCTGCTGGAATCAAGAGATTGCATGAGGATCTCTCAGCTTACATTAAAAAATAAAATCTAGCCAGTGTGGTTCCAGAAAAAATCTTGAAAACATTACCCTAGTGTACCATAAAAGCTCAGAAACTACAAAGCCAATAAAAGGAACCCACAATTTAAAAAAAAAAAACCTCATGATTTTGAGGGCCCAACTCATGATTTTTGAATTATTGGGGATGGCAATATTGTAGTTTTGCTCACTTGGCTCCATGCAGAAGGCCTCCAGAAACATTTCTGGCTGATCTCTGCCTTGGCTTCTAGTGAATATGTATATTTTAGGTGTCATAATACATAAATTCCTTGTCCAATTCTCTTTAAATATGATAGAAAAATTCTACCTCATCTCTATAGGTAACATACTAATGATGAGATTGCTATTATTTTTGTGTGTTTTATAAGGTACTACCAGCATTGTTTTATAATAGAAATTTAATTGCCATCTTAACTATGGATCAATTACAGATACACAACAACAATATAATCACACCATTTTCAATTATTTACTTACAAGTTGTCATAAATATAAAGGGAAGAGTAAACCCCTTTAAAATCCCTCCTGGCAAGAGGAAAAATCCTCTCACCTGCAAAGGGTTAAGAAGCTAAAGGTAACCTCACTGGCACCTGACCAAAATGACCAATGAGGAGACAAGATACTTTCAAAAGCTGGGAGGAGGGAGAGAAACAAAGGGTCTGTGTCTGTCTATATGCTGCTTTTGCCGGGGATAGACCAGGAATGGAGTCTTAGAACTTTTAGTAAGTAATCTAGCTAGGTATGAGTTAGATTTTGATTTCTTTAAATGGCTGAGAAAAGAACTGTGCTGAATAGAATGACTATTTCTGTCTGTGTGTCTTTTTTGTAACTTAAGGTTTTGCCTAGAGGGGTTCTCTATGTTTTGAATCTAATTACCCTGTAAGGTATCTACCATCCTGATTTTACAGGGGTGATTCCTTTACTTCTATTTCTATTAAAAGTCTTCTTGTAAGAAAACTGAATGCTTTTTCATTGTTCTCAGATCCAAGGGTTTGGGTCTGTGGTCACCTATACAAATTGGTGAGGATTTTTACCAAACCTTTCCCAGGAAGTGGGGTGCAAGGGTTGGGAGGATTTTGGTGGAATCAAACGTGTCCAAACTACGTTTCCCAGTAAACCCAGTTAGAGTTTGGTGGTGGCAGTGGATATTCCAAGGACAAAGGATAAAATTAATTTGTACCTTGGGGAAATTTTAACCTAAGCTGGTAAAAGTAAGCTTAGGAGGTTTTCATGCAGGTCCCCACATCTGTACCCTAGAATTCAGAGTGGGGGAGGAACCTTGACACAAGTATTTTGAAATAAATTACCAAAATAATTGAAAATGGTGTGATTATATTGTTGTTGTGTTTCTGTGTTATTTTGACAAATAAAATATGCAGAACTTTGCAGAATTTTAAAATATTGTGCACAAAATTTTTAATTTTTGGCACATAATTCCCTCAGGAGTAAATATGTGATAGCCTTAGAATGTTAACCCTCATCCGTTAGTTCAAAAGGTTGATTTTCTTGCCTTTGCCCTTGTGAACTGAAGCACAGCCTCAGAGAGATCCAAAGACTGGTCAATGGCATTTTGAAACAATAAAATAGCAAGTGATATCAGTCTCTTCTTGGCCATCATCGATCAAAGATATATTTTAATGAGTCTGAGCTTTGAAAAGCTGCATTTACCAATCGCAACTGTGACCAGCAGCGTGAGCAGAATCCTCAAAGCTACCCACATATTAGGAAAAGTGTCCTTCAGCTCTGCATCATGAATATATTGGAGAACTTGGAGTGGAGAGTGCTTACTGTATGGCAAAATGTAATGGATGTTGTCCAGTTCGACATAGTGGTCTTTATCATTGACATCTGAACATTCCCCGGGTGTCAGTGTATGATGAAGGCCCATACAATTGTTAAAGAGTGTTTTCCTTCTGCCAGCAGCTTACGAAAGTCATACAAAAACCCATAGGTTTTTTCATGATGCTTCATTTGTCCAAACCTTTCTTTGATGGACACTCAAGCAGTGTCAACGAGTGAGCGAAAAAACTTCCTCTTGAATTTTTCTTCCAAGCTTCTGATCACCTCATATCTATCCTTGTAACCAAACTGTCTCTTTGTCCAATGAATACAAGTTTCCTTGAAGACAGGTGCAACTCCTAAGTTTTTCTCTGTTTCTTTGGCAGCAGTGATGGCATCTTCAAATCCGTTGTCTCTGTAGGCCACAGTGAAATCAAGGCAGCTTCTCAAAGTAGTGATGGTCACAATGTCCACTGACTGAATGTATAATGCTTTCAGCATTTACTGAGAACCCAGAATATCGTGCCACACCACAATTGAGACCAGATATTTGAAGTCAGTGATCTGGTTTGCCATGCTTTGCACCTCGTGTCAGATTCCAGCCTCGTCTTTACTCGACCTCTCCAGTTCCATCAGGCTGTGGTAACCTTCAGTCACTTGGTTTCTCAGTGGCCTTATGCTGTCAATGCAGCTCTCCCAGCAAGTATCACTTAGCGGCTTCATGGTCAGATTTGTAACATTGTCTGTGAGGATCTTCCACCTGATAGTTGATGCTGAAAACAGGATGCATATCCTTTGCAGTACTCCAAAGAGAGATACTGAATCTAAAGAAGATGACACTGTATCTGACACAACAAGGTTGAGGGAATGACAGTCACAAGGCATGAGGAAAGCTCTTGGATTCAGCACAAAGATCCTTGCCTGAACGCCATAGTTTCTTCCCTTCGTGTTCGTGCTCTTATCGTAGCCTTGGCTGCAGCAGTCCTGAAGCTTTATTTTATTCTCATTCAGGATGTTCGTAAACAGTTCTGTTAGGCCTTTTCCTGTAGAGTCATCCACAGATCAGAAAGAGATAGTGTTCCTTTACTTAGATACAGCCATCCTCCTAATCAACAAATCTTACTGTAAATGACATCTTTTCACTGTGACTAACATCGGGAATGCAGTTCATTATTATGGTGTAGTACTTCACTTTGTCAAGCTGCATCAATATGTTATCAAGCATCTTCCGTGCCATAAGGTCCATCAGTTCATTTTGAATTGTTTTGCTGCAGTAGTGGTCAATAGCTTCTTTATGAACTACTCAGTGTAGGTGTTCATGCATGACATCATCGTATTTCCCAAGGAGCTATACCAAACCGAGGAAATTACCGTTGTGTTCAGTGAACAATTTATCCAATGAGCCCTGGAAAGCCAAATTATTCTTTGTAAGGAAGACGGTAATTGAGATTAAATGCTTGAGCACTTTCCTTCAATGCTGGATTTCTACATTAATAACATGCTGGTTTTCTACATCTATGCATTTATTCAGCTTGAGCTTGGACTCAACCTCCATCCATTTGGAGTAGGCCATAAAATGGTGACTTTTCATGTTGCTTCCCAGCATCAGCTAAGTTATGCCAGTAATTGTACCCAGAAAGCACAAGCAACCATTTGGCATTCTTGTCAAATATTTTGCACCAAAAACAGAACACTTTGTCAGTTGATTTAGACTAAACTAGCAAACACCAAATCAGCTTCTCAGCAATCTCAAGCACTCTCTCAGTGTGATTTTTGAGAAGTGTCTCTTTTGCTCATTTACTGGAAACATCATATCCTCAGTTTTTCCCGGCTCATTCAAAATTCTATGACCAATATCAGCAGAGTTTAGGATCACTGGTCATAAAGCAGGATCTGATGTATTCATTTGTGGTGTGCAGTTTCTCACTGCTGTTTCCGTCATCATGCGAGGCAGATTCTTCTTTATCATTACTCTCCTTTTCATAAAAAGAAAAGGAGTACTTGTGGCACCTTAGAGACTAACCAATTTATTTGAGCATGAGCTTTCGTGAGCTACAGCTCACTTCATCGGATGCAGTAGCTCACGAAAGCTCATGCTCAAATAAATTGGTTAGTCTCTAAGGTGCCACAAGTACTCCTTTTCTTTTTGCGAATACAGACTAACACGGCTGTTAATGTGAAACCTCTCCTTTTCATGTTAGCCACATTCTTCTTTATTGTTTCTCTCCTTTATGCCGCGAGGAAAACTGGACAATTCTCTATCACTTTTCTCAAATTTCCATTCCTTATCTTCAGGTAAATCTGCTAATTCTTTAATAATAGGACTTCCATCATTTACGCTTTGCTCCTCAATTTCTTCTGTGTTAGGACGATCGCTACTGCCTAAAGTCTGGTCTGAGTTGTTCTGTTTCAGATATTTTCCTATTAAATTTGCCCCTTGCTGCAAACTAGATTGCAGTTGAGCTTTTCGCTTAATATACTGAGCTCCTGAAGGCTTCTTCAGGGGCATCTTTTATTTTCTATGGGGAAAAACAGACAGTATTAGAGAGAGCAAAAGTCTATGTTCTGCAGTCTTAGAAAGTCATCAAACATTATATGTTAAGCATGGCAAAAAAAGTAACACTATCTGTTATATTGTTGTGTAGATAGGGGTTTGATAGATATCTCTGGCATCTGATTAAATATGTCCTTTATTAGTCACTACTTACACTCCTCAAGTCTTAAAACACAAGTACACTTTCATAATTGCATAATAAAACAAGGTTCACAATATTGCAGCTTGGCTCTCATTTCATTTAATTCTTATATCTCACTGACTGACTGGAGATGCTGTGCCTCTTATATACCTGCGAGGGCATGACTGACAACATTCTAGGAAGTTCGAGGAAAATGTAGTTCTCAGAAAGTCAGGAAAGTTCCACAAGATTCTACAAAGGTCCAGAACATTCTAGAGGTTAGTGAAAAATGAAACCACATATGGAATACTGAAGCATTTTACTTCAAACATTTTATTTTCCTTGCTGCTAACAACAAAAAGAGCACCTTGAGCCCAGCACCCCAGGCGGTTGGCTGGGTTGCCTGCCCCTAAATCTGGCCCTGGCATGACCCAGAGTGTTAAATGATTGTCAGGATCATCCTTACGGGGATGCGGGGCCTGGGGCAGAAGTGACATCACTTCCGGGACAGACCACACCAGGGGTCAGTAGGGGGTGCCTCCCCAAACAGCCAGCCTGGCCCCACCCACACTGCACACACACACACCCCTCAGGCCCCGCTTTGCCAGCACCGCTGGGCTCCAGGGGGTTGGGGCTATGTTGCCTGCCTTCCCAGGGCTGGGGAGGCTGCGGTGGCACCACGTGCGCTCCCTCCCAGCGCTGCAGGACTGAGGAGGCTGCAGTGCCACCGCCACGTGCTCTCCCTCCTGGGGCTCCGGGGCTGAGGAGGCTGCAGCGGTGCCAACATGCGCTTTCCCTCCCAGCATGCTGTCCCTCAGGTGGAAGGGGCAGAGCTGGTGGTAGCCTCTCCCAGCCAGCGGTTCACCCACCGCCCATACAGTGCCGGCCAATTGCACCGGCCCTCAGGGCCCCCCAAAGTACGGAGCCAGGAGCAGTTGCCCCTATTCACCATCCCCTAGGGACTGCTCTGATCATTGTATTAATGAAAAATCCTCAGAGGGCTTGACTCTCAATTACACTGACTCTGAGGACATTATGCCACTTTGGGGACAGAAATGACCACCTGATGATACCTGCGGCATAGGGGGCCTCTCTGACTAGCACAGAGTTGGCATAAGGATTATGCACCAATCTTGTTCCAGCCACTGTTGTAGAAGGCATGTCAGGACTCAGCAGAGGCAGGGAGTGAGAGGGAGGGAGCGAGACAGCTGCAGGGAGAGGATGTGACCAGACACTGTTGTGCTACAGCTATTCACCTTTTCTCCGGCTCCACGGAGGACCATGGGAAGCAGAATATAATTTAGATTAGTCCTACAGCTGCTTTAACAACTGCCAAATGGTTCCTGACTACAGCACATTTATAGTTGTCCCCTCCCCCTTTATTCCTGCTCCAATTACAGTAGGAACAGAGATTCAGGACTACTATATGTTCATAGATGTAGAAGAGTGCTAAGGTTGTTATTCAAATTTTAGTATGGACTCTTTTGCTTTTTTTTAGATTAATGTTTAAAATTTCCAATTTTGGTATACTGTATTGAAATATTTTTTTACATTAATAGTAGGGCTGTCGATTAATCGCAGTTAACTCATGCAATTAACTCAGAAAAATTAACCGTCAGTAAAAAAATTAATCGAAATTAATCGCAATTAATCGCAGTTTTAATCACACAGTTTTAATCAAACAGTAGAATACCAATTGAAATTTATTAAGTATTTTGGATGTTTTTCTAAATTTTCAAATATATTTATTTCAGTTACAACACAGAATACAAAGTGTACAATACTTACTTTATATTATTTTTATTACAAATATTTGCACTGTAAAAATGATAAACAAAAGACATAGTATTTTTCAATTCATCTCATACAAGTACCATAGTTGAATCTCTTTATCATGAAAAGTGCAACTTCCAAATGTAGATTTTTTTGTAACATAACTGCACTCAAAAACAAAACAATGTAAACCTTTAGAGCCTACAAGTCCACTCAGCCCTACTTCTTGTTCAGCCAATCGCTAAGAGAAACAAGTTTGTTTACATTTATGGGAGATAATGCAGCCTGCTTCTTGTTTACAATGTTACCTGGAAGTAAGAACACACGTTAGCGTGGCACTTTTGTAACCGGAATTGCAAGGTTGTGCTAAGATCTGCTAAACATTCCAGACGTGCTAAACATTCGTATGCCCCTTTATGCTTTGGACACCATTGCAGAGGTCATGCTTCCATGCTGATGATGCAAGTTAAAAAAATGTGTTAATTAAATTTGTGACTTAACTCCTTGGGGGAGAATTGTAGGTCTCCTGATTTGTGTTTTCCCACATTCTGCCATATATTTCATGTTATATCAGTCTTGGATGATGACCCAGCCTGTTGTTTGTTTTAAGAACACTTTCACTGCAGATTTGACAACATGCAAAGAAGATACCAATGTGAAATTTCTAAAGATAGCTATCAGCACTCGACCCAAGTTTTAAGAATCTGAAGTGCCTTCCAAAATCTGATCGGGATGGGGTATGGAGCATGCTTTCAGAAGTCTTAAAAGAGCAACACTCCAATGTGGAAACTATAGAACCCGAACCACCAAAAAAGAAACCTTCTGCTGGTGGCATCTGACTCAGATGATGAAAATGAACGTGCATTGGTCTGCACTGCTTTGGATTGCTATTGAGCAGAATCCATCGTCAGCATGGACCCATGTCCTCTGGAGTGGTGGATGAAGCTTGAAGGGACATATGAATCTTTTAATGCATCTGGCACGTAAATATCTTGCAACACCGGGTACAATAGTGCAATGCGAATGCCTGTTCTCACTTTCAGGAAACATAGTAAACAAGAAGCGGGCAGCATTATCTCCTGCAAATGTAAACAAACATGTTTGTCTGAGTGATTGGCTGAACAAGAAGTGGATTACATTCTGAGGTGCCTATCTCTCCCCATTCATTGTATATGGAGCCAAAATGTTTAACTTGGCTTTGTGGATCACAAAGTTGCTCCTCTGATTTTTCTAGGTGCCTAAAAGTTAAGTGCTGTGATGCTCAGCATTGCAATGCTTAAGTCCCTTCACAGAACCCACCTACTGGCAAACTGTGTAATGAATTATGTTAGTCAAATATATATACAAAATTATGGTAGAAAAATGAATATCTATAACAATTATATATATGAAAATATGAAGGAATTTTGTTTTTGTAAGTATCCCTGTTGATGCAGCATTCCACAACTTAACTGAAAAATGTTCATGGATCTGCAAACCACAAAACCTGGTTTGTGTGTCTTACTTGGTCTGTGTAAATAGCAGGGTGAAACAGAATGTAATGAGGGAATTCTTAACTTCACATGCCCCTCCAAGACAACCTAATAAGGAAAAACCCAAAGCCACACAAACAGACCTATAAATTAAGAGCAACTGAATGGGGCCAGTGAGATTAATAGCAGAGAACAAATGATAGGAGACAAATAAAAATGAATTTTTGTAGGATAAGCAAAGATGTATTAGCTTAGATTAGTGATTGTGATTTATGCAGAAGAATGCTTAGTCAGGGTTTACACTAGATAGGTACACAGATGAGGTAACGAAGTAAGCTGAGTCTGGGCTAAGTTATGAAACAAGGTTTAAAAGATAAGTGATTGACAATAGGAGAGTGGAGAAAAATGGGAAGAACATAACAGAGATCAAAGAAAAGAAAAAGTCGCCCTAACGCCAGGAGAGGTAATTTGGCCAATTATTTTTCTTGCGTGCTGTGTTTTTACATGTATAAGTAATTCAGAGGTGTTAATAGCATTGTGTGAAATCATACTCAATAAAGGCTACAAGAAAGTATGTAAGTCTAAATTGGAGTGGATCTCGTTTGTCACCCAACACACACTTCAAATATATCTACCCTACAGCCTCTGTCGGCAAAACTTATGTCGCTCAAGGGTATGAATATTCCACCCCGCTGAGTGACATAAGTTACACTGACATAAGTGCTTGTGTGCACAGTGCTATGTTGTTGGGAGAGCGTCTCCTGCCAACATAACTTATTCCACTCATGGCGGTGGGTTTTTATGCCGACGTGAGAGCTCTCTATCTGCATAGAGCATCTTCACCAGATGTGCTGCAGTGGCACAGCTGTTTGGGTACAGCTGTGTCGCTGCAGCACTATTCATATAGACATGGCCTTAGACTCATGAATAGTCCTGGAATTATTGAAGTTAATGAGAATTCTCATGGAGAATGGTTCAAAAAAGAACTAGATAAATTCATGGAGGATAGGTCCACCAATGGCTATGAGCCAGGATGGGCAGGGATGGTGTTCCTTCTGTTTGCCAGAAGCTGGGAATGAGCAACAGGGAATGGATCACTTGATGATTAACTGTTCATTCCCTCTGGGGCACCTAGCCTTGGCCACTGTCAGAAGACAGATTACTGGGCTAGATGGACCTTTGGTCTGACCCATATGGCTGTTCTTATGTGTTTAAAATTAAGCACATTCTTAAATATTTTGCTAAATTGCGGCTGAATGTTCAGCACCTTGCAGGACTGAGCCATTATAGGATATAAATATGCTATTGTTATTCTGACGTGTGTATTTAAAAGGTAAAGCTCTTGCAAGGCAGTGTTTATAGACTTGATCCTTTTTGGGGGTGTGATTGTCACCAGTGAATTTTGTTTAAAATGTTCGTAATATTTTTTGGGGGGCAGCATCAGTGCAATTAACATTATAATTGAGGTGGTGTTCTAAAATGCATGCTGGTTATCTTATATTAAGATTACTTTGGGTTTTTTTTCAACCTCTTTTTCTTTGTGTACAAAGTTGTGTCATCAACATAAAATAGAAACAACTATAAAGCCAACAAACAGCCTCATTTTGTATTAGAAAAACTGCTGGATATTTTTTGAGAAGCACAATAGCAAAAATACTGTGAAAAATTGAGTGATTCCTCACAGCAATAGCTGAGTCCTTGATAAATTTGACATTCATGTAAGCAGTTTGCCATGGGTTTTCATTTTGATAGGATAGTTGCATTATTTTTGCTAGAAAATTTACTGCTCCCTGATAACTATTTCTTAGATAAAATACATGTCAGATAAGATAAAATACTTTGTCATAAAAGGGGCAGAATGAGGGCGTAATATGCTGAGGGGCTGCTGTGCAGAGATCTTGAATTTCTTAGTTACATTCCTAGCACTGCTGGTTATATTAGGATTTGCAGCTATAATAAGCATCAAGCTTGTAGTTCCTGATGTGTTAAATAAAGGGATTGCTCTTTATATTAGGGCATGTCTACACTTGACATTTAAAGAGGAAAAAGTCCCTTTTTTGCGCAAAAACCATGGGAGTGTCTACACTTGCCAATGACTTTTTGCAGTGAAACTCAGAAGTTTCACTGCAAAAATAAAAGCACCTCCACGAGAGAGCTCTTACTGGCGATGCTTTTGTGGTGATGTGCAAGTGAAGACCCATTCTTCCTGTTTACAGATCTTTTAGCCTCCGCAGGATATCCCACAGTGTCTAGGTGACCACTCTGGCCAGCAGTTCTGCTGCTCTGACACCAGGTAAATAGACATACACCCCTCCTGCTGTAAAGCCCCAGGAACTTTGAAACTCCCCTTCCTGTTTTCTTGGCAAGTGCTCACTTATCATCTGACCAGGTGGCAATGTCTGCTCCACGGAGCAAACAATCCCCTTCTTGGAGCAATTCTGAGCTACTGGAGCTGATCAGTGTTTGGGGAGAGGAGGCAGTGCAGGGACACAGGATGCCCTGCAATCACCCCCCTTCCCACAAGACCTATCGTCAAACTGGAAAGAGCTGCACTGTAGGCTAGCTGCCCTCAGTGCGCTGCTCTCATTGGCGATGGAAGTGCTGCAAATGTAAACACTCTCTGACATCTGTGGAAGTAAGTGAGTACACAAACCAGCACTTTTCTTTCAGTGGTTCCCTATAACCAATGAAACTGACAGCGCAAAACCTCTGCAAGTGTAGACTTCGGACTTGTTTACACTATGAACTTAGGTCGAATTTATTTAAGTCGACATTTAGCCTCCGATTTTACAAAATCGATGCTGTATGTCCCCACTATGCACATTCTGTCAACAGAGCGCATCCCCCCTACCATGGCTTGCATCGACTCACGGAGTGACTCACTGTGGGCAGCTATCTCACAGTTCCTGCTACTAATTGGAATTGTGAGTTAGGCTCCCAATGCCTGATGGGACAAAAACATTTCTGCAAGTTGTTTTGGATACAAGTCGTCAGCCTCCCATGATGAACTTGGCTCCTCCCTCCCTCCTGAAAACAACAGCAAACAATCATTTTCACGCGTAAGCCTGGGTTACTTGTGCAGATGCCATACGAGGCAAGAATGGACCTCACTCAGCTGTACTCAGCTGTTGTGAGCGTCACAAACACCTCATGCATCATCCTGCAGTATTTGCAGAGCCTAGCCAGGAGCCGCCACGCGAAAGAATGTGATGCCATGCAAATAGCTGTGCTTGAAGTCATGGAATGGAGCAATTTGCACATGCTGACAGTGGCAGCCGGGCTTGTTGACACAGTGGAACACCACTTCTGGGCCCGGGAAACAAGCACAGA
This sequence comes from Eretmochelys imbricata, assembly GCF_965152235.1. Taxonomy (NCBI): domain Eukaryota; kingdom Metazoa; phylum Chordata; order Testudines; family Cheloniidae; genus Eretmochelys; species Eretmochelys imbricata. Next base: position 123,016,570 of record NC_135574.1, read on the forward strand.
CTGGTGGGATCGCATAGTTATGCAGGTATGGGATGAGGAGCAGTGGCTGCATAACTTTCAAATGTGTAAGGCCACTTTCAAGAAACTTTGCAAATTGCTTTCCCCAGCCCTGAAGTGCAGAAATACCAAAATGAGACCTGCTCTGACAGTTGAAAAATGAGTGGCGATAGCCCTGTGGAAGCTTACAACGCCAGATTGCTACTGGTCAGTTGGGAATCAATTTGGAATGGGCAAATCTACTGTGGGGACTGCTGTGATTCAAGTAGCCAATGCAATCACTGACATTCTGCTATCAAGGGTGGTGACTCTGGGAAATGTGCAGGTCACAGTGGATGGCTTTGCTGCAATGGGTTTCCCTAACTGTGGTGGGGCAATAAACGAAACGCATATCCCTATCTTGGCACCGGACCACCTTGCCAACCAGTACATAAACCGCAAGGGGTACTTCTCAATGGTGCTGCAAGCACTGGTGGATCTCAAGGGACGTTTCATCAACATCAATGTGGGATGGTCAGAAAAGGTACATGACATGTGCATCTTTAGGAACTCCGGGCTGTTTGAGCAGCTGCAAAAAGGGACTTACTTACCAGACTGGAAAATTACCATTGGGGATATTGAAATGCCAATAGTTATCCTTGGAGACCCAGCCTACCTCTTGCTCCCATGGCTCACAAAGCCATACACAGGCAGCCTGGACAGTAGTAGGAGCAGTTCAACCATAGGCTGAGCAAGTGCAGAATGGTTATAGAATGCGCCTTTGGATGTTTAAAAGGTTGCTGGTGCAGTTTACTCACTAGGTTAGACCTCAGCAAAACCAATATTCCCATTGTTGTTGCTGCTTGCTGTGTGTTACATAATATCTGTGAAAGTAAGGGGGAAAAGTTTCTGGCGGGGTGGGGGTCGAGGCAGATCGTCTGGCTGCCAATTATGAGCAGCCAGACACTAGGGCAATAAGAAGAGCACATCGAGGCGCACTGCATCTCCGAGAGCTTTTTGAAAACCAGTTTCATGAATGATTCAACACTGATGTGACAATTTTGTGTGTTGTTCCTTATCAAGCTGCTCTCTCTTTTTTGCAGGTACTGTCCTGTAAACTAAACCCTCACGAACCACAGTGTGCACAGTGAATAAAGAGCCTCTTGTCCTCAATTCATGTATTTTATTATGCTAACAAACACTGAACAGAGACAGCAATGAATAGCAAAGATAACTAGGGTGTAAGGGCCTGATAACACGGCAGGAGGGGCAAGGACACGTAGCTTACTACAGTTGTACTGTCTAGCAATCAAAGCTGTGGGAATGAGAGCTTTCTGCTTCATGAACCATCCCCTGGAGTTGAGTTCAAGGGATAATGGAGCTCCCCACCCCCACCCCCACCCCTGCGCATTCTAGGACGTCTGGGAGAGGAAGATACGGAACTTGGTGAGGAGGGCAGCTGGTTCATCATTGGGTGCAGCGGGACTCTAAGGTCTAGCTGCCTTTCCTGCACCTCAACCAGATGCCTTAACATGTCTGTTTGCTCCCCCATAAGCCACAACATTTCCTCTTGCATGTTATGTTCTTGTTCCCTGCATGCTTTCTTGCCCTCTTGGTTGGTGTGCATGCTCTCCGACAGTGTAAACCTCCATGCATTCAGCTGGGCCCTGTCAGAGGAATGCATCAAATCACAGAACATGTCTTCCCTTGTCCGCTTTTTTTTCCTTCTAATCTGGGACAGCCTTTGTGCTGGTGTGGAGGAAGCACCCACAGACAATGCTGCATCTGCAAGGAAAAACATACATTGTTGAAAACAAAAGATTAACTCTTGCAATGAGTGAAACAATTCACAGCAGTAAATACATTCCCTGAGGTACATGGCCACATTTTGTTTTCTAAAAGAAGTGCCTACCAGTAAGGTACAACACATGGCAAAGCACTGGGCAGCGGATTTCAGTTTGCGGGCAGGCATGGTAAGCACACAAGAAAGGGTAGGTGGTGTGAGGGCACACCCGGGGACATATTTTGGTGGGGAATCTCTTGGCACATAAACAGCCTTTTCCGGGGAGCACCCTTTGAGTGGCTGGACTGGCCGCCACTGTATCCCAATTGTTTATCTCAAATTAAACATTAATTAAAATTGCACTTAACTCCTGTAGTGTTATTACAAGTGTGCACTCACCAGAGGTGCCTTCCCTGCCATCACAGTCCCACAACAATAGGTCCTGGGAGGCTCCAGAGTTAGGAAAAGGTCCTGGCTGTTGGGGAGAATGGCTCCTCCGCTTGCATGCTGTGCATTCGCCTCCTCCTCCTCCTCCTCCTCCTCTTCTTCATCAACAATGTCCTCCTTGCTGTTGCCCATGGCCGCCTGGGACCCCTGGGAAGTATCCACAGAGAGTGTTGGGGTACTGGTGGGGTCTCGCCTAGAATTGCATGCAGCTGCTTATAGAAGTGGCATGTCTGTGGCTCAGAACCAAAGTGACTATTCACCTCCCTTGTCTTCTGGTATGCTTGCCTGAGTTCCTTTATTTTCACACGGCACTGCTGTGTGTCCCTAGTGTAGCCTTTGTCCCCCATGCCCTGCGTGATTTTGGCATAGATGTCAGTGTTTCTTCTGCTGGTTCAGAGCTGCCTGCACAGACTCTTCTCCTCACACAGCAATCAGATCCAGTGTCTCCTGTATGCTCCACGCTGGAGCGCGTCTGTGGACCTGAGCAGGCATGGTCAGCTGTGGTGGTGAGCACTCCACGCTGATCAAACAGGAAATGAAATTCAAAAGTTCCCGGGGCTTTTCCTGTGTACCTGGCTAAAGTGCAGTTGAGTTGAAAGTGCTGTCCAGAGCGGTGACATTGGAGCACTCTGGGATACCTCCTGGAGGCCAAACCAGTCAAATTACACAGCACTGTGTCTACATTACCCTTAATTCAACCTGGGAAGGTCGACTTCAGCGCTACTCCTCTCCCCGAGGTGGAATACAGGCATCGGTTTTACAAGCCCTTTAGGTTGGCGGAAAGGGCTCGGTAGTGTAGACACATACATTATAAATTCGATGTAATGCAGCAAATGTTGATCTAGCGCCATAGTGTAGACCAGCCCATAGCCTTAATTGCAACCCTGGAGGTACAACAGAATCTTAACAAATATCTAGTGCCTTTTACCTGCCAATCAGGATTTGTGTTAAGTGGCCAAAATTGAAAGAATGAAAGTTGGATAAACTTACTGGTCAGTACATATGTAATTTAGCTTCTTACATTTGCAGTGTTATTGTCTGTTGTTAAGGTATGTGTAAAAAGTTTGCAAAGTTACTTAGCTATTTCAAAACCAGATTTTTAAAAAATTGCAAGGCCAGTGCCAGCTCTAAAACCTACATGCTTACTTAAATTGCCTTGAAATTTGCTGCACTTTATAGGGGTGCAGCATAGGGTTAATGACTGAAATTTGGGGTCATTTGAGCAAGGTGTTCCTGAGATACAGCCCCACAAAAAGCATAATTTCTTAACATTGACACATTCTACCAATGTTTTGTGCATACACTTGGGGCTCAAAACATGGCTCTGACCATGCCCAAAATGTTCCTGGTGATTCAGTATTTATCCCAGGTAATGTAAGGTAATTACCCCTTTTGGGGAATCAATATTGATACATTTATTCAAAAAAGAGTTAAGCTGCCTGGATAAGATCATGCACCAAACAGATTGGAATATGCATATGCAGAAAGACAAGCCAAAAGGGTTTCCCATCTCATATGACCTGGGTGGCTCAAAGGGACGTTGTGTGGTCATGGAACCTGAGCTACATCCAGGCCTTGTTCAAAACTCATCCTTGGAAGAAATTCGAGAAAGACCTTTAGCCATGTTGCTACAATGAGCCGATCAAGTATTTTTTTCTTAAATTTTGGGGAAATGTAATCTACATACCATAGATAATTCAGAAGGTATTCAGATTATTTTTTTAAAAGAAAAGTACACATGTCAATGCTTGCTGGGAGGGATTAGGGGCTGGAGGAGCAGAATAAATTGGGATGGGGGAAGAAGAGTGTTTGGGCGAGTTCAGGCCAGGAGGAGGGACTGGGGTTTAGGGCGAATGGGACAGAAGGGGTGGGAAACGGCAAGGTGTGACATGGGGATGGGTGGCAGGAGGAGTTGGGAGATTAGGGGCAGGGACCTTGTAAATCCCACATTCTCCTCTACTGTGTGTGTGTCAGGATCTGGGCAGACCTGGTGGTAATGCAAATTTAAATATATGAAAAACAGGAAATACAAAGTTAAGGTACACACCACCTCTGCATGGGGTGTGGGAGCTTGTTGGAGTGTAAGGAAAAGGGGCTAGCTTGGAAATGGGGTAGACTGGGTGGGCCACAGGCACGGCTTGGGAGACTGGGTGGAGGCAGAGTGGGTCACAAAGCCTAGCTCAGTCTGCAGCTTGGCCTATATGGATTGGAATGGGAGGTTGAGCTGTCAGTGGAGCTATATGTTGCAGGGGAGGAGGTGAACAAGGAGAAAGACACACCATTCTTCTTTCACGCACTTAAAGTTACTGTAACCAACATGGAATAAAACTGTTAAAGTTTGGGACATAGACCATGTCTGGGCTCTTTTCCTGCTCTGTTAGCAAATTCACCATCCAAATATTTCAGAGCATGACCTTTATCAGCATTCTACCATAACAAGGTGCACAGAAGAGGGGCGAACCATTTTAAAATCACCCAACACCCTTTAGCTTTAGGTAGCCACAGTAGCTCTTCATCCGTGAATTTACATAATAATTACATCTGCCTAATTGAATATTATCTCCTACAAAAACATTTCTCTTTCTGTTAAAAAATGTAGGAAATTCAGTGACACAAAACTTGGTTAACACTGATTTTAGTTGGCCTGGTAATATCTTGTGCCCTTCCAGAACATTGGGTTCACCAAAATGTAAACCTCTGAAAACCAAGAAATACAGAATTAAGGTACATGTCAATGCAGCTGTAACTCTTCCCTCTTTGAGTGATGTTACAATATGTATGTTACACATATACTCACACTCTGTCTTTGTAGACAGTGCAGAACACTCAGGAAACAGGGGACATAACGTATACCTGCCCCATACTCAAACTCTTAGTCAATTCCACAGAAACAACCCACATCTACTAAATGTTACAACCCCTTCACTCGTAGGCACAGGTTGCCATTTAATGCTATACTTTCATTTATCCATCATTAAACCCACAGACCACTATCATATCCCATCTTGCTGCTGATCGCTGATGACAAGAAAACTGCTATATACTGTTACTGACACAACCTTCAGAACTAATGGCTGACATGAGGCATACTGGATTTCTTGAGGTACCTATGTACCTCTTTCCTATGATCACACACAAATGCAGTCAGAGAGATGGGGATCAGACCCTCCTAGAGTGCAGGGCCCTCCAAATGTCCTCATATCACAAATCACAGCTCTGCCAAGCTACTCCATCTAATTCCTTCACTATTCAATTTGTCTACACCTCATCAAGTGGATGCAGCTAGAATCCGTGCAGATAAATCTCAGCAGCTATTTCCAGCTCCAGTTGGCAGAGTAAAAGTTGTTTTGGCATGCACCTTAATTCTGCATTTCCTGGTTTTCAGAGGTTTGAGTTTTGCTGAACTCAATTTTCTGGAAGAGCATGAGTTAAAGGCAACTTTAACTTTGTTGTCAATGAATATATATAACACAAATATCAATTTGTAATAAAATTAAATATTGGTTGCTTTTAAACTAGCAAGGAATTAATCTGGAGTCTAGTTTTAGAACGCATTTTGAAAAGGAGTGCACGTGTACGCTTGTGGCTTGGTTTGGTGCCTACTTCATTAATCATTATGAACCTCATTTCAGAGTCTGCTAATTGAGACCTTTCTGTGATTGGTTGAAATGTATAGAATACCTTGTAAGAACTAGCAGTAATGGTGATGCAAACCCTAATTAAAGAGTACAGTGTACTTACTTTCTTTTCAGAGTAGCAGCCGTGTTAGTCTGTATTCGAAAAAAGAAAAGGAGTACTTGTGGCACAGTCTCTAAGGTGCAACAAGTACTCCTTTTCTTTTTAATTTCTTTTGTTCATCTTCCTTCTGTAGATTTTTTTCATATGGATAATTATCCAGGATTTTCTCAGTTATAACTACTAAATAGTATATTAAGTAAAAGATAATTTTTGTTTATATTGTTTGACCTTATTTTTTCTTTGTGCGATCTTAACCCTATGACAATGAAAATCTCTCCAAATCCTAACAGTCTCCTAAAGTACCAAGTTTGTGATGGAATTCATTCCTGAAATTATTACTCAGGCAAGAGTAATTTCAATGGAAGTTTTACCTCACTCATAAGTACATGGTTGACCCCTTAGTTTGTCTATGTAGAATGAAACATTGATTCATACAAAAGAAATCTTTTTAAAAAATGGATCTATCTTTCTAGATTAACATTTAAAAGATTTTCTAAAAATATTTTAAAAATTTGAAGGTCTAGAATTGGTTAACTATTCCTGTAAATTTAGTTTATATAGAATCAGGGTCATCAATCATGGTCATAAAATGTTAAATAAGTATAGTAGTGAGGCAAAAAGCAACCAAAGTGCAATGAGAATTTGGTCACTGAAGTTGCTGAACAAAATGTTCACAGAATTAATCTAGTATACTACATTAGAGAGCCATAGGTCAATTAACTTATACTTAGTCTTTTGGAGAAATCAGGTGGATTGATTGTAGTTTCTTTAAGAATGAGTTGTTTTGCAGTTAAAATAAAACAAAGCAATTCAGAGTGCTTAGGTCTTTCCTGAGCCAATTCCAGTTAAGGTCACCAATACAAAGTAGTTCTTAGGAAATGAAACTAGTGGGAGTTAATTAGTAAATCAGATGCTGGAGAAAATAAATATGTCCAAGTGAGAATTACATTGTTCTCTTGGGCTAAATTATGAGTTCAAATGGTGATTTCTGTACTTCAGGATACATCAATCTAGATTGATTGCTTGTAGGTTAAATGTCCCGAATGATGGTGAGTAGCATTAGTCAGATTGAAGCAAAGTTAGCAGTGTTACTTTCTGTCTCCTGTGGCCGCACTATTCACTTTACCTCATCAGGAGATGGTTCCAACAGAGTATTTTTGTGTGACAGAAAGAAAATTGCTAAAGTAAGTCAGAAACACACAAACCAAGAAAAAAAGAATCCCACTTATGAGAATCCCTGTAAAGTTACTATTGTGAATCTGTCTCCAGGCCTACAAATTGACAGTCAACACTCTGTTAAAGTCATCTGATAATCCTGGATTTGCCATTTTAAGGCTGATCAACTTTTTTAGAAAAAGCCATTATGGCAGCACAAAAGCCATGGAAGAAACTCTGCTGTTCCTCGTACTGCTTCAAAAATGTATATGACAGTGATTCTCAAACTTTTGTACTCGTGACCCCTTTCACATAGCAAGCCTCTGAGTGCAACCCCCTTATAAATTAAAACACTTTTTAATATATTTAACATCATTATAAATGCTGGAGGCAAAGCGGGGTTTGTGGTGGAGGCTGACGGCTCACGACCCCCCACATAATAACCTCATGACTCCCTGAGGAGTCCCGACTCCCAGTTCGAGAACCCCTGGTATATGATCTTAAGATAGGGTGACCAGATAGCAACTGTGAAAAAACAGGACGGGGGTTGGAAGGCAATGCGCACATACATAAGAAAAAGTCCCCAAAAACGGGACTGTCCCTATAAAAACGGGACCCTATCTTACTCTAGTGAGGTGAGGCTGCAGGAATACCTTTTTTATCAAATTCTGGCTGTCAAGCAGGAAAACCTGCTATTTTTCAGAGAAAATCAAAACAGACGCTCTCCCTTCCCAAGGCAATTAATTCTACTTAGCCAAGCAGGCATCAGAGACAGAGGAAGTTTAGGAGGTTTCTGATGAACCTAGAGTAACTGACTATAAGGACAGGGCTCCTTTTTCAGTTTTATATCAGATTATATATCAATTCCAGCAGTTTCCTTGTCCCCATAACATTGTCATGTCCTTCATATTAACTTACATCAAAGTCTAGTCACCTCTTTCACTGCACTCTGTTGCTATCCACTGTCCCCTTCTTGTGTCTTCTTTGACTTATTCCTTTTTCTCTCCCTCTCTTTCCAGTCCTCCACCTTTGTTCTTGGTGATTTAAATTCTCACTTAGATGGTACATCTGATCCTTTAGCCTCCCATTTTTTTACCCCTTAAATCCCAATTTGGTCTTCAACCTTAAATAAATTCTCCCCTTCTGGATTATTTTGATCTCATCTTTATCCAGCACTGCTTCCTCTCTGACCTTTCAATCTCAGAATTTCCACCAGCTTCCCTTCTCTGAAACTGCTCTTACCAAAATATCCAGTGGTCTTTTCCTAGTGAGATCTAAAGACCTCTATGTCCTCCTTGATCTTTCTCCTGCCTTTGTCATAGCCATTCATTCTTTCCTCTTTAGTATTCTATCCTTTCTTGGAATTTGTGGCAATGTCTTCTCATTTTCCTTCAAGTTCTCCACTTGCTTATTCAGCATTTCCTTTTGGAGTTCCTTCTCCCCTGTACTCCCATTTTATCTGTACCAGGACTGGCTCAGTACTTGTTCCCCATCTTTCTATGCCTTTATACCTTATCAGCTCTCATTGGTTCAGAGGTCATCTCTGTGCAGATGCTTGTCACATCTGCTTCTCCAAATCTAAATTGTCCCTGTCCGTACAGAATTACATTTTTCACTTTCTCTCTGACATATCTTTATGAATTGCTTGCTGTCATCTCAGACTCAATGTGGTCAAAGCTTAGCTGCTCCTTCTTCTACCTTTACCATCTTCTTTATCTCCATTTTCCATCATGATTGACAACACTTCCATCCGGCTTGGCTCCCAGACCACTAACTAGGAGTCATCTTTGACACCTTGCTCTCTCCATTTCCAAGATGTGATCAAATCCTCCCATTCCTTCCTTCATAACATCTCTTAAATTTGTCCAATTCCTCTCCATCCCTATTGTTAGATTGCCTGGCCAGGCTCTAATAATCTCCCACATTGACTACAGAAACCTGCATCTCGTTGGGCTTTTTGCCCCATGTTGCTCCCCTCGAATTCAAAATTGTTTTGCCAAAAGACTCTTTTTTGTCTATTGCTGTAACTATGTAAACATCCCCACTAATTAAAATCGTCAAGTAGTTGCCTTCACTCTCTGTATCAAGTTCAAAACTTAATTTCTTTGACTTCTATGCCCATCACCACTGTGCCTCTGCCCGTGTATCTGACGTGGTCTCTTATTGTGTCCCTCCCATCTTTCCACTCCATTGATAAGATCAACCTCATCTCCTTATTGCACAAATGTTTTCATGCTGCCCGATATGTCTGGACATTTTTCAGAGATTGAATCCACCAATAAACCACCTTTGCCTCATTCAGATTCCTTTTGAAGACACTTCCTCTGTAAAACCTACAAGAAATAAACTAATTACACTTTTAAATTACTACTTAGTAGGGTAAGAGAGAAAGATAATTCTTCATTAAGAAGTCTACATGAACTAACTGAGTTTTTGTATGTTATTACTTATGTAATTCTGTCCTACATCATCCCCTTCCTATATAGTTTATGTGCCACCTCACTTGTTATGTCATGTTTAGAAGATTCACATATTTTAAGTCCAGAAGGGTTCATTATGATAATCTAGTCTGACCTCCTGTAAACACAAACATAAAGTTTCACCAAGTGATTTCTGCATCATGTCCATAATTTCTGGTTGAGTTAGCGTATATCTTTTACAGAAGGATATCCATCCAATCTTGGCTGAAAGACTCTGTGTGATAGAGAATCCACTACACCCTAACTAAGGCTATGTCTACACTACCACGATAAGTCGACCTACGCTACACAACTCCAGCTATGTGAATAACGTAGCTGGAGTCGACGTACCTTAAATTGAGTTATTGCAGGGTCTACACTGCAGGGGGTCGACGGGAGAAACTCTCCCGTCAACTTACCTTACTCTTCTCGTCAGGGGTGGAGTACAGGGATTGACTGGAGAGCGATCTGCTGTCGATTTGGCGGGTCTTCTCTAGACCCTCTAAATCAACTACCGGTGGATCAATCTCAGAGCGCTGATTCGGGCTGTAGTGTAGACCCGCCCTAAGTTGTTCCAATCATTAATTATCTTCCGTGTTAAAATTTTTCACCTTATTTTGAGTCTGAACTTGTGTATCTTCAGCTTCCAGCTATTGGATCTTGTTATGGCTTTCTCAGATAAATTAAAGAATCCTCTATTATCAGAAATCTTCTCTCATGTAGGTACTTATAGATCATAAGTAGGTAATGATTGTGGGTGGAGCCAGAGACTGGTTAAACTATCTGTTATGTGAGGTGCCTAGTATGCCTTTAGACTTGATAAAAATAAATTATAAACTGAAGAAGATTATTCTATTTATTATTCTGTTCTTTTACCTTTTGGTGATATCTAGTCTTCAACGATACAAAGAATACAAAGATAGGGAAAAATGGATAATTAAATCTCTCTGTAATTGTAAAAGGAACATCTCTGACACACTCTGGATACTTTGTCAGTGTTTTATTTTGTCAGTGTTCAAGGATTTTTGGTCTTCTGACTAATTATTCATCTTATAGGAAGAGCTCAGGGACTTCTTTGACCACTTTGCTTGAACTGGTGAGCTGTGTAATATTTCCTGATAATTAAGTACACCAGCTATAATTTGCTGTTTCCTCTAAGTTAGTAAGCTTAGCAAAAGAGTTTTGGTGTCCTCTTCCATTGTTAAACATACAGCTGTTGTTGACGTTAATTTGTATTATATACGAATATTTAAAATAATGTTTATACAGGTTTCCTTGTTTCAAATGGTATAAAATTGTTTGTAATCTCATATCAACCACTGGCAATACTGTATCTCCCTCCTGGTGTGCCACATCCAGACCTTTTGATACTAGTCTGTGTTCAAGAGAATTCAGATTTTTTTAATGGATAATTTGGGGATTGTCATTTTTTCCTTCTCTCTACCATCATATACCAGTGAAATTTATTCCTCCTTAACTAGAAAATCAGTGGACTTTTAGCAGGAATAGCCCTGTCCTTCCCACATACCTTGTCCTTCCCAGACACCTACTGTACAATGTTCTAGTAGCCACTGACTAGGAGAACAAACATGCTTTACTGGAATTTATTCAAATAGCTCCCGAGAGGCAATAATTAGCTTGCCACTAGAAATCTGTACATTTTCAAAGATTCATTTTTTAGTTGGACATGTTATAAACCCCATCACTATTGCATAAAAGCTCTTTGTCACAATCCTTTTAACACTAACATAGGTTTTTTTCCTGCAAATTAAACACTTACAGTATAAGCTCTTTTCCTTTTATGATGCTAAAAATAATGATTTCACAGTGTTTAAGTTGCTGTTTTTTATGCTGATGACAAGAGATTGGCAGGTTTCGGATTATCTAAGAAGTTCTGAATGTGAAAATTTAAAGTGCAGGTGAAAGGTTTGCCTCACTGCCTGCACAAAACTGCTATAAAGCTGCTCTTAAAATGTTCTGAGAATGAGGCTAAGCTAAGATATATATGATGATGTTTTCCTTTCCAAGTCAAAGGTCAGATTTCTTACTTTTCAATGTGAAACAAAGTGCTAGAATGTCATCTTTTACACTGGTAAAAGCATTTTCAAAATGTTGTTTCACCATTGAATTGAGATATGAACTGAGGCCTGCATTTTGCTTTTTAGTTTTTGGAAAGCCTTTAAAAATGTATTGAAGAGAGGCTATAAGATCAAGTGTAATAAATTATAGTTCGAGTACAGTGTGTTGCAGTAGTCTTGGAAGTGGACATGTGGATCACTGTGGCCAAGTCCATCCTCAACAGAAAGGGGAGCAGTTGCCTGGCCAGGCAAGGATGGTAAAAAGCATTTCTAGCTATTGATACTGTTTGGATATTGAAGCAGAGCAAAGAATCCAGAAGAACTCCAAAATGGCAAACCATTGTCATGACCAGGGGGCAAGATGTCCAAGGGACAAGGAGGATGTTACATTTTTGACAGTTCTTAAGTGTATTTTCTTCTGTCAATTAACACTCCCTCTCTCTATTTTTAATTTCAGTTAACTGATCTTCATCCTTCATATTTCACTAAGGTACTAGGGCAGCTGGGCAATGGTGTTATCTTTTGTTTAGCATGAATTAGATGTAAAGTAAGTTGTCATCTGCATATTGCCAGCACTGAAGTTCATGTCATCTCATGATCTCCTTGGGTTTTTAAAGCTATATTGGACAAAATGGGGGATAAGACAGAAATTCTCTGAAATCTAGCTGATAGGAACAAATATATCCAGTTTAGTGTGATTTGACTTGCTCGTGCTCAGAGTCCTAAGCAAATCAGCAATACATTGTGATCTTCAGTGTCAAAAATTGCTGACAGCTTGAATGAAATAAGCATAGATGTTTGCCCTTTGCCTATACCAGAGAGGAGATGATTCACCAGTAAGGCTAATGCTGTCTGAATGCTATAACCAAGTCTGAAATCCCAAATGCGAATGATTTAGGATGTTGATAAGAGAAGTAAGATGCTGTTAGAGATGACTCTTCGCTAGCTTTTAACTTTTTCAGTTACTTTGCCCAAGAAAGGAAGATTAGATATTGTGTGGTAATTGGAGAGAACATTCAAACTGAGAGATTAATTTTTTTTCAGCTTGAGACAAATTATTACTTGTTTCAGGTTCACTAGAAAATTGCCCTTACCTACAGAGGTATTGATTTAACTCTTTTAGCAAAGGGCCCATTCTATCTTTGATGGCTTTCACAAGCCCTGAAGAGCACCTAAGAAATTTAGGATCATATGCCTCATTGATTTTCAGTGTGCATTGAGCAGAGGATTTCACTGATTCTTATTCTGAGTGGTTACAGTTAATTGAGAGCCCAGCAATATGTATGAACAGTTCAAATTATATCCTCCAATGGTTGACATGTCACTCTATGACTACATAATTCCCTGTAATACCCTCTTGTGAGGGACTTTGTCAAAGGGTTTTTGAAAGTCCAAATAAATTATGTCAAATTTATCTACTCTTGTTGACACATTCAGAAAATTCTGGTAGACTATAAAGACAAGATTTTTCCTTTGCAGAAGTTTTGCTGGTTTACCCCTATCATATCTCATTCCTCTAGGTGTTTTATAATTCCATTTTTATTATAATTTCAACCAATTTTCTGGGTACTGAAGTAAGGCTCGTTGGGCTGTAATTCACAGGAACACTGCTAGAGCTTATTTACTTATAAGTATATTTCTGCCTTGTAGCCCTTAATTATAACTGCTGATTTTAGTGAGCAATCATTTAGCTTTTTTGCAATATCCTTATCCTCAATCTTTCCAAGTACCTTGAGGTCGTCCAGTGTACCCACCAGTATTCTTGCAGGCTTCCTACTTTGGGTACACTTAAAGAATTTCTTGTTATTGTGTTTCTCTTTGAATATTAGCTGTTCAAAATTCCTCTTAACCCTCCTAATTTCTGTCTGACATTTTACCTTGCCATAGTTTATGTGCCTTCCTTAGTGCCTTCAGTTGTGTTAGATTGTTAAGATTTTAATTTCTTCACTTTCAACGTTAGGGTTTTTATTATTTATTATTTTCCTATTTTTAACCCCTCTGACTAATATTCAGTGTCATAATGCTAGATTATTTTTGTTATGATCTCTTCCACCAGGATGATGAACTTAATTATATTGTGATCACTGTTACTTAGCCCTGGTCTACACTATGAGTTTAGGTCGAATTTAGCAGCATTAGATCGATTTAACCCTGCACCCGTCCACACGATGAAGCCATTTTTGTCGACTTAAAGGGTTCTTAAAATTGATTTCTGTACTCCTCCGTGACGAGGGGATTAGCGCTGAAATCGACATCACTGGGTCGAATTTGGAATAGTGTGGATGCAATTCGACAATATTGGCCTCCGGGAGCTATCCCAGAGTGCTCCATTGTGATCGCTCTGGACAGCACTTTCAACTCAGATGCACTAGCCAGGTACACAGGAAAAGCCCCGGGAACTTTCGAATTTCATTTCCTCTTTGGCCAGCGTGGCGAGCTCATCAGCACAGGTGACCATGGAGTCCCAGAATCACAAAAGAGCTCTAGCATGGACCGAACAGGAGGTACTAGATCTGATCGCTGTATGGGGAGACGAATCCGTGCTATTAGAACTCTGTTCCAAAAGACGAAATGCCAAAATATTTGCAAAAATCTCCAAGGGCATGATGGACAGAGCCTACAACAGGGACCTGCAGCAGTGCCACGTGAAAATTAAGGAGCTCAGGCAAGCCTACCAAAAAAACAAAGAGGCAAACGGCCACTCCAGGTCAGAGCCCCAGATATGCCACTTCTATGTTGAGCTGCATGCAATTCTTGGGGGGGGAGCCCTACCACTACCCCACCCCTGTCCGTGGACACCTGCAAGGGGGGAATCTCATGCAGCAGGGATGAGGATTTTGGGGACAAGGAAGAGGAGGAGGAGGAGGATAGCACACAGCAGGCAAGTGGAGAAACCGTTCTTCCCGACAGCCAGGAACTGTTTGTCACCCTGGAGCCAATACCCTCCCAACCCTCCCAAGGCTGGCTCCCGGACCATGAATCTGGAGAAGGCACCTCTGGTGAGTGTACCTTTGTAAATATAATACATGGTTTAAAAGCAAGCGTGTTTAATGATTAATTTGCCCTGAAGACTTGGGATGCATTCGCGGCCAGTACAACTACTGGAAAAGTTTGTTAACATGTGTCAAGGTTCCTCCCCCACTCTGAACTCTAGGATACAGATGTGGGGACCTGGCATGAAAAACCTCCTAAGCTTATCTTTACCAGCTTAGGTCAAAACTTCCCCAAGGTACAAAATATTCCACCCGTTGTCCTTGGACTGGCCGCTACCACCACCAAACTAATACTGGTTACTGGGGAAAGCTGTTTGGACGCGTCTTTCCCCCCAAAATACTTCCCAAAACCTTGCACCCCACTTCCTGGACAAGGTTTGGTAAAAAGCCTCACCAATTTGCCTAGGTGACTACAGACCCAGACCCTTGGATCTTAAGAACAATGAACAATCCTCCCAACACTTGCACCCCCCCTTTCCTGGGAAATGTTGGATAAAAAGCCTCACCAATTTGCATAGGTGACCACAGACCCAAACCCTTGGATCTGAGAACAATGAAAAAGCATTCAGGTTTCTTACAAGAAGACTTTTAATAAAAATAGAAGTAAATAGAAATAAAGAAATCCCCCCTGTAAAATCAGGATGGTAGATATCTTACAGGGTAATTAGATCCAAAAACATAGAGAACCCCTCTAGGCAAAACCTTAAGTTACAAAAAAGATACACAGACAGAAATAGTTATTCTATTCAGCACAATTCTTTTCTCAGCCATTTAAAGAAATCCTAATCTAACACATACCTAGCTAGATTACTTACTAAAAGTTCTAAAAAGAAAAGGAGTACTTGTGGCACCTTAGAGACTAACCAATTTATTTGAGCATGAGCTTTCGTGAGCTACAGCTCACTTCATCAGATGCATACCGTGGAAACTGCAGCAGACTATTACCAGCAGGACAGTGGGGTGGGAGGAGGTATTGTTTCATATTCTCTGTGTATATATATATATAAAGTCTGCTGCAGTTTCCACGGTATGCATCTGATGAAGTGAGCTGTAGCTCACGAAAGCTCATGCTCAAATAAATTGGTTAGTCTCTAAGGTGCCACAAGGACTCCTTTTCTTTTTGCGAATACAGACTAACACGGCTGTTACTCTGAAATCTAAAAGTTCTAAGACTCCATTCCTGGTCTATCCCCGACAAAGACAGACTAAAGACAGACATACAGACCCTTTGTTTCTCTCCCTCCTCCCAGCTTTTGAAAGTATCTTGTCTCCTCATTCGTCATTTTGGTCAGGTGCCAGCGAGGTTACCTTTAGCTTCTTAACCCTTTACAGGTGAGAGGAGCTTTCCCCTGGCCAGGAGGGATTTCAAAGGGGTTTACCCTTCCCTTTATATTTATGACAACATGTCTGGGGATGGAGCGGAAATCCTCCAGGGACGTCTCCATGAAGCTCTCCTGGAAGTACTCCCAAAGCCTTTGCAAAAGGTTTCTGGGGAGGGCAGCTTTGTTTTGTCCTCCACAGTAGGACACTTTACCACGCCAGGCCAGTAGCACGTAGTCTGGAGTCATTGCATAACAAAGCATGGCAGCGTATGGTCCCGGTGTTTGCTGGCATTCAAGCAATATCCGTTCTTTATCTCTCTGTGATCCTCAGGAGAATGATCATCCCAGAGAATTGAGGGCGGGGTTAGTTGGGTTTGTGCGGCATGTTAACCCAAAAACCACAGTCCCTCCTTTTAAATGGCCAACCCAATGGGTGCTTGGTATGGGAAAGGAGGGCGTTGCTGTTTGAAACCATTCTCACATGTTATGAAGGTTGAAGAAACCAAAAGACTGTGGCTTACCATGGTTGCATGCAAGCCGAATTCTGTTGCCTGGCCCTGGGTGTGTGATCTCTCACACCAAACTGGCAGGCCCTCAATATAAGAGGCAAAATGCAACCTTGTACCAAAAGCACATGTGCTATGTAATGTTAACAGCTTGGTTCACCGTGAAAGAGTCTACCCATTGTTCTCTAAAATGTGTCTTTTAAAATAGTACCCACTCGCGATTAAATGTTCTCTGAGCTCATGCAGTCCTCCCGCACTGAAAGAGCTCAGCAGAATGTGTGGAGGCAAACAATGTCAGAGTCCAGGAAAGTGGAAAATGAACGCGAGGACAGGAGGGACGAGCGAGATGAGAGGTGGTGGCAGTGCGATGAGAGGAGGCAGGATGCAATGCTGAAGCTACTGAGGGTTCAAACTGATATGCTCTGGCATCTGGTGGAGCTGCAGAAAAGGCAGCAGGAGCACAGACAACTGCTGTAGCCCCTGTGTAACCGCCCACTCTCCTCCCCAAGTTCCATAGCCTCCTCACCCAGATGCAAAAGAACATGGAGGGGGGCACTCCGGGCAGCCAACCACTCCACCCCAGAGGACTGCCCATGCAACAGAAGGCTGGCATTCAATAAGATTTGAAGTGCAGTGTGGCCTTGTCCTTCCCTCCTCCCCTCATCCACCACCCCACCAGGTGCTTCCCTCCCAGGCTACCTTGGCAGTTATCCCCCTATTTGTGTGATGAATTAATAAAGAATGCATGATTTTGAAACAACAATGACTTTATTGCCTCTGCAAGCGGTGATCGAAGTGGAGAGGGCAGTTGGCTTACAGGGAAGTAGAGCAAACCAAGGGGGCAGGTTTTCATCAAGGAGAAACAAACAGAACTGTCACACCGTAGCCTTGCCAGTCATGAAACTGGTTTTCAAAGCTTCTCTGATGCACAGCGCACCCTGCTGTGCTCTTCTCATCACCCTGGTGTCTGGCTGCGCGTAATCAGTGACCAGGCGATTTGCCTCAACCTCCCACCCCGCCAAAAGCGTCTCCCCCTTACTCTCACAGATATTGTGGAGCACACAGCAAGCAGTAATAACAATGGGAATATTGGTTTTGCTGAGGTCTAACCGAGTCAGTAAACTGTGCCAGCGAGCTTTTAAATGTCCAAATGCACATTCTACCACCATTCTGCACTTGCTCAGCCTACAGTTGAACAGCTCCTTACTACTGTCCAGGGTGCCTGTGTATGGCTTCATGAGCCATGGCATGAAGGGATAGGCTGGGTCTCCAAGGATAACGATAGGCATTTCAACATCCCCAACAGTTATTTTCTGGTCTGGGAAGTAAGTCCCTTCCTGCAGCTGTTCAAACAGACCAGAATTCCTGAAGATGCGAGCGTCATGTACCTTTCCCGGCCATCCCACATGAATGTTGGTGAAACGTCCCTTGTGATCCACCAGTGCTTATAGCACCATTGAAAAGTATCCCTTGCGGTTTATGTACTGGCAGCCAAAGTGGTCTGGTCCCAAAATAGGGATATGCGTTCCGTCTATCACCCCACCACAGTTAGGGAATCCCATTGCAGCAAAGCCATCCACTATGAACTGCACATTTCCCAGAGTCACTACCCTTGATAGCAGCAGCTCAGTGATTGTGTTGGCTACTTGGATCACAGCAGCCCCCACAGTCGATTTACCCACTCCAAATTGATTCCCGACTAACTGGTAGCTGTCTGGCGTTGCAAGCTTCCACAGGGCTATTGCCACTCACTTGTGAACTGTGAGGGCTGCTCTCATCTTGGTATTCTTGTGCTTCAGGGCAGGGGAAAGCAAGTCACAAAGTTCCATGAAAGTGCCCTTATGCATGCAAAAGTTTCGCAGCCACTGGGAATCATCCCAAACGTGCAACACTGTGCGGTCCCACCAGTCTGTGCTTGTTTCCCGGGCCCAGAATCGGCGTTCCACGGCATGAGCCTGCCCCACTGCCACCAGGATATCCATATTGCTAGGGCCTGTGCTTTGAGAGAAGTCTGTGACCATGTCCTCATCACTCCCGTCACAACGCTGCCATCACCTCCTTGCCTGCTTTTGCAGGTTCTGGTGCTGCACATACTGCAGAATAAAGTGTGAGGTGTTTACAATGCTCATAACTGCCGCGGTGATCTGAGCAGGCTTCATGCTTGCCGTGGTATGGCGTCTGCAGGACAGCAGGAGAGCAGAGTTGCAGCGGAAGTGGTGGCTGACGATGGATGCCATGAGAATAGATATTTATAGAGAATGATGAGAGGACCTGCGAGGTGGATTCATGAGAGCAGAGTTGCAGCGGAAGTGGTGGAGGACAATGGTTAGCACTGTACACTTTTCCCAAGGAAGAACACACGTACCCGGGAGCCCATGACAGACAACATGGAGAAATTCACTATTGAGACAATAGCAGCAGAGCAGAGTTGCAGCGGAAGCAGTGTATGACGACGGTTAGCAGTCCTACTGCATTGTCTGCTGCCAGCAGCACCCAGGACACAACAGCGGCGGTGTCGGTAAGCTGAGCTGAGTGGGCTGCACGCTTGTCGTGGTATGGCGTCTGCGCGGAAAAAAGGCATGAAACGATTGTCTGCCGTTTCTTTCACAGAGGGAGAAGCGACTGACGACATGTATCCAAAACCTCCTGCAACAATGTTTTTGCCCCATCAGGCATTGGTAGCTTAACCCAGAATTCCAATGGGTGGCAGAGACTGCGGGAACTGTGGGATAGCTACCCACAGTGCACCGTTCTGTAAGTCGATGCTAGCCATGGTAGTGAGGATGCACTCCACCGACTTAATGCGCTTTGTGTGGACATACACAGTCAACTGTATAAAATCGATTTCTAAAAATCAAATTCTATAATATCAACCTAATTTCGTAGTGTAAACATACCCTTATTGGTTCAAGTGTAGTACTTCTTGAATCAATTCTTATGCATTACTGAGGCATAAGGGTAAAATTTTAAGAAACATCTCAGCGAAACAGCTTCAGCAGGAGTGATTGAGAGGATGCTTCCCCAGAGTACCCTATTGGCCAGTGTTGAAGGCATTCTCCTGTGAGGTGGGAGATTTGTGTTCAACTCCCTGCTCTAATTCAGGCAAAGTGCATCTTGAACCTGGGTCTCCCACATTCTGGGTGGGTGCTCTAAGCCAGTGTTTTTCAAAGTATGGGTCGCGTCATATGCAGCTGTACTTCCAAAAGTGAAAACCGCTCTGATTTTTGAAGCTCTCATAAATTCTCAAACACCTTGGCTGATAAATCAAGGGAGAAATTTCAATTAAAAGGACAGTTTTAAAAATTAAGATATGAGAGAGGAAGGGTTGTCAAGTCAGTCTTCATAAGGCAAAGCTTGATTCCCACAAGAGGAAAGGAGTATCAAAAACTGGGGGAAAAGTAATCTTGGAAAAGCTTATTCATTTATATATAAAAATGTCTCACCTGAAACTCCAGGTTTGTTTTTAGTCACCTGTCCTCTATGAGAACTACATTGGTAACAGAATATTTTGTGGATGGTTGATTAATTATTGTGTAGTTACCTGCTACAGATTTTTGAATCTTTCAAACATCTGTGAGAGCAAAGTTTAAACAGTCCATTGTATTTGGGTCAAGGACTTTAAGAAGCTTCAGAAGTACCACTTAAACAACTTAATTACCTTTCTAGCAAGTGAGAGGCAAGATATACTAATTAACACAGCTGCCATTTGAAATCTAATCTAATTTACATACTTGCTGGAGAATTAATAGTTCTGCATAGCAAGTTGTCAGTATTTAACCTTATCAACTTTATCAACCAAACCAAAAACCGACAAACAATAACCTTTAATTAAGGTGGATAAAGTTGTAAATACAGATCAAGTTTTTAAAAAGGTCTTATTAGAATGATATGGTTATAATAAATCATTGACAGCCACGAAATTAAAGTTAAGAATAACGTTTTTCAATTTTTTAAAAAAGTTTGGAAATTCACTGATATGTATCAATCAATACCCATCCTCAACCTATTCATCAGCATCCCCTTGACAGCCTGCCACCATATCGCCATATCACAGTACATCTAACATATTTTCCATTATAGACCCCAAACATCCTTCTACGACACTATAAATACAAATCTCCTCCACCTGTCACATAAAGGCCATTGACCCAAGCACATATCCTCCTCCACTTCAGCTGCCTACACATTGAGAATGAGAATCACTGACATCATCACTTGTTTTATGCTCTATATAATTTAAAAAACCCACTGTCCACCATTCTGTTATGAGCTTGACAGCTCTGTCTACCCCATTCACCTCTGAAGTATATAGCGGCTATAATTCCTCATAACACGTCCCTCACTCACCTCCTGATATGGCTCAGATACTCTACCATAAGTGGATTATCATATACTGATCCTCCCTCCTAAAAATATGCAGAAACTGGAACTTAAGATGTTAATAATATAGAAGACCTAGATCTACATCTCCAAGTAAATTATAGGCATGTAACATAGGGGCAGTGAGGAGAAATATAATCAGAGTGAAAATTGTTATGTGACTCTGAATTTGTTATAAAACTATGAATTTTCAGTTTTTCAAAAGTATGTTTTTATAAAAACCTTTTTAAAAACTTTGACTTCAAATGTAACTTAATTGTAAGTTATGTGTAAGTTTTTCTTAAGAAATTGGTATGTATTTACATTCTTAACTTAGTGAAGATTTTTAGGGGGATATAGATAAAGTCAGATAAGACAGGCACAAGCAAATAATAAAATACAGCAAAGTATTTGTAACCATATCTTCATTCATGCTTAGGGAGCAAAATGATTTTACATCACAGTTAGATTTGCCAACTCTCCAGGATTGTCCTGGAGTCTCCAGGAATTAAAAATTAATTTTTAATGAAAGATAATGTCACATGATGAAACCTCCAGGAATTCATCCAACCAAAGTTGGCAACCCTAATCACAGTACTATCCTTTAAGTGAAGGACTGTCTGGAGCTGGTACAGAATGTGGCTGCCTACTTGTTAAGCAATGTATTGTGTGAAGGGCATATATGTGTTGACATCTGTACTGATTACATATTTGTTTCTGGGTGGAATTTCAGTTGCTGATTTTGACCTGTAAAACTTTACAAATCTTACCTTACCTCGTGACCTACATCTTCAGAGACTAATCTCTCTTCCCCTTGTGATACTGCCATAGTTGAGATCAGTAGAACTGTTTGAGCTAGAGCTCATTCATTATTCTGCAGGGCATTCTCTGTAAGGGTCTCTTGACTTTAGAACTTACTTTCTCCCATTTGAAGTCCCAAAGTTGCAGACCTTTATTTAGGGCAGCAAAGTCCATCTATTTGGGCAGATGTTTGGAGGAAAGGGGGCTGAATTTTGTAGGATCTGGATAGTAGTTGTATTTTACATTTGGGATGTTAGGATTTTCCAGGAGCTGAGGTGAGGGGAGTTTGGTTACTACTGCCTGGTTGTTTTGTGTGGAAAAAGACTATTGGTTTCTAACATCTGGTTTTGTCTCACTTTGACAGTAATTTTAATTAGGTCAAGGCAATTGGAATAAACATCTTTTTATGGAAATACTTAAGGATAGTGATGGTCCTTAAACCTCACAAATGTTATACTAAAAACTGGCTTCACCCTTAGAAATCTGGTTTTAGTTTAACACCCCCCCCCCGAAGAAAGGGAAGGAGGGAGGAGCAGTGGAAACTTCAGGAGGAGAACAAAGGCAGCCAGATGACCAGGAGTTTAAATAAGGAACCCAGGGGGTGAGACAGGAAGGGGAAGTGTGGGACAGGAAAGAACAAGGGTCACAAAAGCTGGTTAAGAGCTCCAGGATGGAGAGGTTATTCAGTAGGTAACAACCTGTATGAAGCAGGGGACACCTTCCTAGACACCAGTGGTCTCTAAGGTCTCCTAAGGGAAGGGTGAGAGAGAAAGGGACATGCATATAATGTTTGGTTTTTGTATGATGTATATACTCTCCTGTGCTTAACATGATTAGGTATAAAAGAGCAAAATGCTATTAGACTGTGCAAAGTGTGTGTTGGCTTCTTCATAACTACTGCATGCCTCCAAGAGAGGTAAACTGTAAACCAGAAACTGGGAGTGGAGTTCTGCGACAGGATGTATTGAAGTAACTGGGGTTCCCTGCAGGTCAGTGCTGGACTTATGGGCCTAGGGCAGGTAGGCTGAGGTGCTCAATTTCTGTCAAGAGGTGGCAGACTGAGAGTCAGTGCACAGGAAATGTGCCAGAGAGGTCAAGGGAGGAAACAGTGCTGTAGCCTGCTGAGGCTCCAGAAGCTTGATACACTCAGGAGTACGGAGAAGCAGAGGCTTGGGTTTCTCTTATAGCAATCTTAATGTGTGGCCATGAGGGGGGCACTTGCTAGGATTTGTGACATCTGGTCTTTAAAGGGCTTGTCTACACAAACATTCTGTTTGCAGTGAGCTGGGGTGTGAATCTAACAAGCCCTAGCCTGCCATGCACTAATAGGTTGTGTGAACCCTACTGACGTGCACTGACAGTTCCTTTGTGCACTTTGATCTACTCCTGTTTCAAAGCAAAAGCAGTGAGAAAAACAGGTCCGATCTTGGAAGCCCTTCTTTTTCACAGACAATTTTTTTTTAACTACAAATTATTCTAGTCTTAGAATGTGACAGCAAGTCTTCATGAATATGGTTTTCAGTATATCTAACATAATCAGCCAATTAATAATAGATGAATGAGGGGATGTAATTTAAAAAATAATGGTAATAAATGACTTGGAACCATCTAATTATTCACCTAAGTAACTTATGTAATGATGTGAACTTATTCTTCTTAGCCTTTTCCACCCTCCTTCTTCCCTCCTTTTGGTTGTCCAGTTGAGATCAGAGGCTGTGTCTTTGTATTTGTTTGTACTTGCTTAACAAACTGGGCCCTGATATGGGACTCTAGGTCATTACCTTAGTACAAATAATAATAAAATGAGACTTTGGCATGTGATAATTATGCCAACAGTAATTTTACTGTATTTCTACTGCTATTTGAGAGATTTGGCTTGCTTTTTAAACAAAAAACAAACAAAAAACCCAATAACAAATGAACTAAATTATAATTGAACAACAGGTTATAATGATTATGAATTAATCATAATGTTCTGGAGCTTTATGGCAGAACTCAAGTTCTAATTCTACCAGTTATTACCTCATGATATCTACTGTCTTCTAGGTGTTTTTCTGATATTAAATTCCTGCAGAGGGAAAGGGTGTTTTATGAAAAGTTTTAATTGAAGTGTGTAACTCACATAGGTTACTATTGCTGAATGGTAGCCAAGTTGCATAATATAAAGAGACTGATTAGCTAAAGTTGAATGAAAAAGAATTTTGAAGAACTCTACTTAAATTTAATCTCATAGTATGTTAACTGGTAAAGTAATAAGTTTGGGGACCGTTAGACAGAAAAAATATGTATTTCTTGTATTTCTGTATATTCACGTGGCCACAGGACACTTGAAAATAAGACTTTTTTATTATGAGGCAAGGAATATTATTAGATTAATCATTGGAAGTTTTACTCTCCCTTTTAAAAATACTTTATTTGACATTTTTAAAATGACTTGTTATAAGTATCAAATTTCTGTTTCAGTCTGAAACTAATCTTCATACCAGTTTGCAATAATTACAGTAGGTCTGCCATGGGATTTGGTTGTACTTAACCATGATGCATTTCTAATGTTGTAGCATACTATGCTTTAGGCTGATTTGATGAAAATGTTAAAGCTAGAAACATATGTAAGAGAATTAAATAGCCTGGAAAGGTGTTGAATTGACAACACTGGCAATGGAAGTCTTCTATTTGTTCTCAGAACAGATACTATTCTACCAGTATATTTACCCATACAACTGAAAGGGAACCTCTTATGAGGCAAGTGATCAAATCATTTTACAGCCTGATTCAGTCTTTGTCTTCACTGCTGGGATTATAAGCGAAGATGTCAATTTGTCAGTTAAAGGGCTACTTTTATATTGGTGGCTTTTATTATAACTAGGAATTAGAGTGGGACCACTAACCCATTTCACCAAACAGTAATCCAATAGTAGCAACTTTCAGTCACTGTTATGGCCCCGATAAGGTTCAAACCAATGACTCAGAAATGAAAAGATTTTTCTATTCCATTACAAAACCTTAGGATAATTCAGTCCTTCTGTTTTTCTAGTTGTATTAAATATTACTGAACAAAGAACTTCCATTCTGCAAATCATAAATATTAGTTTTTTACATTTTCACCAGATTTAGTATGGTAATATAAAAATGTATTCTGGTTATAAGAGCCCATTTAACTATATTGGACAAATTGGAGAAAGTCCAGAGAAGAGCAACAAAAATTATTAAAGGTCTAGAAAACATGAGGGAAGATTGAAAAAAGTGGTCCCTTCCAGTTCTATGATTCTATATTTAATTTAAACTTATGACTAAATAGCAAAAAAAATGCTGAAAAAATGTCACATTTTCTAAAGGTTTCACAGCATCAACACTGGGTACTCAGTTCATCCAAACTTAATATTATGGAAGCTTTTGCACAATTATGCTAGGAAGAAGGGAATGACAAAGAATGGAGCACTCTGCTACTTCATAGAGCTTCATTAATCACTGCAGTCCTCTAATATTTTAACTAAATATAAATTAGATACGGAAAGCTATTACATATTGTGTTATGGTTATTTTGTACCCACAGATTCAGTTATGGCTCAGGATGCTTTCATCTGTTGACATGTTTACACATCTAAGACCTTATTTTGCAAAAGGCCACATATGGATTGATTCCTGAGTCCATGTACAGCCTTGCTGAAATCAAGGGGGCTGCATGTGGGCACGGGAGTCTGCCCGCACACAGCTGATTGCAGCTTTGGGGCCTAAATTAACAAATGTTTAGAGCACTTAGGGCTTGTCAACAGTTATAGCATTGCAGCGGCGCAGCTGCACTGGTGCAGCTGCACCACTGTAGTGCTTTGTAAAGATGCTACCTACACCAATGGGAGAGTTTCTCCCATCGGCATAGGTACTCCACTTCCCCGAGAGGTGGTAGCTACGTTAATGGGAGAAGTCCTACACCACAGGTTAGGTCAATATAAATGTGCTGCTTAGGGGTGTGGATTTTCCACCCCGAGTGAAGTAGTTATACTGACATAAGTTGGTAGTGTAGACAAAGACTAAAAGAGGCTATTACAATACATTGAGAATTTTGACATATCTTTGAATGTACATGGTGGACTCATGTCCAATATCATGTTAACTTGATATCTCTGAAAATTGGTCTCCTCACATCTATTTGAATTACAATTGATTTATTTAAATGTACAGATATTCAGATACACTGATATTTACACTCTGTAATTAAAAATTATAAACACTGTTAATTTGTGTGTATTTTATATAATTTTTCAAACTTCTTTTTTTCAAATTTGTGTAAACCACATATTCTCCTTTAAGATATGTGTATGTGACATACTTTGAATTTTGAAACCAAGCTATTTATTGCATCTGAAAATATATGCATATGAAAATGTGTATGCAATCATAAAGTAAATGTATATGAAAATCACCTTTTAACATGCTTGGATAACTCAGAAATGGCAAACAGTTGTTAAAATCTATCTTTAAAGAACTTCATCTTTTTGCAAATAATAAGCTTGAGGCATTTTAGCCCCAAGGGTAACTGTTCCACAGAATTATAAATTATTGAAAGTAAGGACTCAGAATCAAAGTATTTCTTCAGCTATAATTAGTGTTGCATTCTTCATTATGACACATGGTTTCTAACTCTGATATTGTAGGAGGAGTTGGTAGTAATCCTTGTATTTAGGTTACCTATCACTTTCTATTATAAAAAATTCTTTTAACCTTTGCTTTGAGAAACTCTTACACTTCTGTTTGCATCAGGCCTTGATACTTAGCAGAGGGAACAACATGAGTTTGCAGAAATGCCTTTTCTTTATGCCATGAAAGTCTGGTCAGCTTTGGCTGAGATATAAAAATATTGAAAGTTGCTGTTTCCCCTCTCTTGCTTAAATTCAAGGGAAAGATTATAGCAGCACTGTTCTGGGAATAACTGAGAGCTTCCTGAACAGCTATAGCTGGTGGGTGGGGCAGGAACAAAAGTCAGGTTGACCTACGCCTGGACCAGTCCCATAGCCCTAGTAGCATATGATGTCCCTCCCAGCCCCCATGTTGACACTACATGGGGCAGGAACCAGGCTGGTCTCCTCCCCACAGTAAACACCACTCCAGACCTACCACCTTGTTCCAGAAACCTGTTTTTGCCCAGCTGTGTTTTCCCCCACTCCCTCTCCAAGGGATGGGAGCTTACCCAACATGCAAGTTGCAGCAGGGAGGAGAGAGAGAAAGTGAGGGTGTGCATCATGCCAGGTTCCTCCCAACTACCCCACCTGGCCCTAATGTCCCAGCATGTGCGTTCGCTGTAAGTTAATGTAGTTTACACCTATAGCTCAACTGGTAACAGTACTGAAGGTTTAGGGTTCAAACTTTGATGATGCACAATGGGGTATTGTTACAGTTGCAAATAAGAATTTAATTTTTTTTACCTTTTTTCCTGAAGCAACAAAATAAACCTACCACCCTAGGAAACTACATACAAATAAACATTATTTAAGTTGCAAAGTCAAGCACTTGAAAGTTAGGAAGTACCGGATTTAAGATTGCCCACACAACATTAATTCTGTCACACTGTGCATCTACATTATGACACAGTCTTTAATTATGTGATCACATACAATTTTTTGCTGTGGACCTCTATCTCTTTCAGTCCATAGGTTGGATCGGAAAAGTGCAGATTAAAGTTGCATAGGCAATGGTAAATCAGGCATTTTCTAACTTTCAAGTGCATGATTTTGCAATAAGGTTCTTTTAACTTTTTTGTATGTGATTGGATTTAAAATGTTTGCAAACTCTCTTTATTTTTATGTAGGGCCCAATACTCACTCAGGCAAAATTCCTTCTGCCTGAAATGGCCTTAGCACCTACATACTTGTGTGATAGAGACTTTAGAAATATGCAAACTTGGTAGACATTTATAACCCTTTGGAAAAATAACTCTTTGGGAATTCTAAAACTTCAGTAATCATTATTGATGATTACCAACAGTTACAAAGAACATCCATAATACTCTAAACATATTTGCCTTAAATGGATTTATCATTCTTATGTCCATGCACCTAGTGTGGGCCTGGCAGGAACTCCCATAATTATAAAATTCTAAGCAATTCAATCCACTAGAGTATAGACATAAAAAAAAATATGGTGGTGCAACCTGGTGAAAAGATTTTATTAGGCTCATTTGAGCTGACCTTCATAATTCACTTGTAAGCTCCTTAGGGCAAGAATTCTCCTTACATTTGTGTCCTGTATTATATAGTCATGCTTAATAGATAATTAATAATTGTTTTGACACTCACAAATAATACATTCATACCAATTCATGCCAATAAAACTCTTATACCACTCCACACCATAATGTTACCTTCTTTTCCATTTTTGGTTGTTAGACTCCAGTGACCAAATTCAGAGGAGAGATAAAAGGTTTTGCAAGTTACATGGCAATAAGCAGGTCCTTACTTTATACTGTACCTCAGCCCTGTCGTTGGTTGCTGTTTGCATTACAGCCTTCCCTTTTGCTGATTCAATTTATTGACATCTAATGTACAATACCCTTACATTATGTTTGAATTTGGCCTCAAGAGAAAACCCCTTCTTGGGTATCTTTAATGAAGCAATTACGTACTTGCATATGTTTTCTGAAAGTATCAAATGATTTAAAATTTAATTGATTTATCAATTATCCAGCTTCCTCCCTACAGAACTGAGTTCTCTAACTTTCTAATTTCTATTATCCTTTTAATGGGCTATTGCTATAAGAATATTTTTAATTCCTCTTGAAAGAAATGTATCAGACCATTACAGCATCGAGGGGAGATTAAATATGGAAACGGGTAATGCAAGATACCTCCTACTGGATTCAGTGGATTAAAATTAAAAGGCCGTAGGGTTTCCCACCAGATCTACATGACATAGGAGTCCAAAAAGAGGTGTGAGATCTAGAGATGTATATTTTTAGAGGACCACAATTACATAAGGAATTTATGCATTTTAAAAAGCTTTTATACAGGGCTTTGCACATACTTGCTACTTTACTGTTTATTACACACACACACAAAAACTACTTTAAAATAATATTGTGCACAAAGTCTGGGACTCAAAAGTTAGGAAATGCCAGAATTAAGGTTGCCTGTGCAATCTTAATTTATCACCCTTCTGTGTATACATTGTGACACAGTCTTTAATTACTGCTTCATTCAGTGCACAGGATACATAATGCTCAATTAAATGAGCATTTGATATTTTGTTTTATACTTATTGTTCAGTGTGGCCTTAGGGCTAACTTACTGCACACCAAGTGCTTTACAAACATTACTTAAAGTATCTTCACAATCCCCCGGTGAAGCCAGGGGCTGGTATTAACATCATTTTACAGCAAATTAGCTAAGGCACAAGAAGATGAAGGTCAAAAGTATCCATTAATTTTGGGTGCCCATTTTGAGACGTTTAGGACCTGATTTTTCATAGTACATAGCATTATATAGCACAGGGATTCTCAAACTGGAGGTCGGGACCCCTCGGGGGTCACAAGGTTATTACACGGGGGGGGGGGGGTCACGAGCTGTCAGCCTCCACCCCAAACCCTGCTTTGCCTCTAGCATATATAATGGTGTTAAATATATAAAAATGTGTTTTTAATTTATGAGGGGGTGGTCGCACTCAGAGGCTTGCTATGTGAAAGGGGTCACCGGTAAAAAAGATGGAGAACCGGTGATATAGCACTGTATACATTCAAGCACAGTTATTGACTTCAGTTGCAGCTGTGAGCGTTCAACACTTCAGCAAATCAGACCCCAGAAAGGGGTCAGGAATCTAGAAAATGAGGAACATACAATTAATGACCAGTTCTGAAAAGTTTGGTTTACCTAACATCACATAGGAACTCTGGCAGAGGTAGGGATAGAATCCAGTTCTCCAGGGCAGCATTCAACTGCCTTAACTGAGATCATCCTTTCTCTTCGTGCAATCCCTGGTCTCATTCACTAATCACCTTCCAACTTTTGCAACATCTGAAGCAGGGGTCCTACAGACAACAGACTCCTTTTGTCATAAATATAAAGGGAAGGGTAAACCCCTTTAAAATCCTTCCTGGCCAGAGGAAAAATCCTCTCACCTGTAAAGGGTTAAGAAGCTAAAGGTAACCTCGCTGGCACCTGACCAAAATGACCAATGAGGAGACAAGATACTTTCAAAAGCTGGGAGGAGGGAGAAAAACACAGGGTCTGTGTCTGTCTGTATGCTGCTTTTGCTGGGGACAGAACAGGAATGGAATCTTAGAACTTTTAGTAAGTAATGTAGCTAGGTATGTGTTAGATTATGATTTCTTTAAATGGCTGAGAAAAGAGTTGTGCTGAATAGAATGACTATTTCTGTCTGTAAAAAGAAAAGGAGTCCTTGTGGCACCTTAGAGACTAACCAATTTATTTGAGCATGAGCTTTCGTGAGCTACAGCTCACTTCATCAGATGCATACTGTGGAAACTGCAGCAGACTTTATATATACACAGAGAATATGAAACAATACCTCCTCCCACCCCACTGTCCTGCTGGTAATAGCTTATCTAAAGTGAGCATCAGGTTAGGCCATTTCCAGCACAAATCCAGGTTTTCTCACCCTCCACCCCCCCACACAAATTCACTCTCCTGCTGGTGATAGCCCATCCAAAGTGACAACTCTTTACACAATGTGCATGATAATGAAGTTAGGCCATTTCCTGCACAAATCCAGGTTCTCTCACTCCCTCACCCCCCTCCAAAAACCCACCCCCATACACACACAGACTCACTCTCCTGCTGGTAATAGCTCATCCAAACTGACCACTCTCCAAGTTTAAAACCAAGTTAAACCAGAACATCTGCGGGGGGGGGGGTAGGAAAAAACAAGAGGAAATAGGCTACCTTGCATAATGACTTAGCCACTCCCAGTCTCTATTTAAGCCTAAATTAATAGTATCCAATTTGCAAATGAATTCCAATTCAGCAGTTTCTCGCTGGAGTCTGGATTTGAAGTTTCTTTGTTTTAAGATAGCGACCTTCGTGTCTGTGATTGCGTGACCAGAGAGATTGAAGTGTTCTCCGACTGGTTTATGAATGTTATAATTCTTGACATCTGACTTGTGTCCATTTATTCTTTTACGTAGAGACTGTCCAGTTTGACCAATGTACATGGCAGAGGGGCATTGCTGGCACATGATGGCATAAATCACATTGGTGGATGTGCAGGTGAACGAGCCTCTGATAGTGTGGCTGATGTTATTAGGCCCTGTGATGGTGTCCCCTGAATAGATATGTGGGCACAATTGGCAACGGGCTTTGTTGCAAGGATAAGTTCTTGGGTTAGTGGTTCTGTTGTGTGGTATGTGGTTGTTGGTGAGTATTTGCTTCAGGTTGCGGGGCTGTCTGTAGGCAAGGACTGGCCTGTCTCCCAAGATTTGTGAGAGTGTTGGGTCATCCTTCAGGATAGGTTGTAGATCCTTAATAATGCGTTGGAGGGGTTTTAGTTGGGGGCTGAAGGTGATGGCTAGTGGAGTTCTGTTATTTTCTTTGTTAGGCCTGTCCTGTAGTAGGTAACTTCTGGGAACTCTTCTGGCTCTATCAATCTGTTTCTTTACTTCCGCAGGTGGGTATTGTAGTTGTAAGAAAGCTTGACAGAGATCTTGTAGGTGTTTGTCTCTGTCTGAGGGGTTGGAGCAAATGCGGTTGTATCGCAGAGCTTGGCTGTAGACGATGGATCGTGTGGTGTGGTCTTTCCATCCCACCACCAACCTCAGCCTGGTCCAGTCCACACAAGAGATCCACTTCCTGGACACTACAGTGCTAATAAACAATGGTCACATAAACACCACCCTATACCGGAAACCTACTGACCGCTATTCCTACCTGCATGCCTCCAGCTTTCACCCTGACCACACCACACGATCCTAACTGCTGTCAAGTTTTTTGGAGGTATTCTGTCAGAGGAGAGTTTTGTAGAGGGATTTGGAGGAGGACAATGAGTTAGTTTTCTGGATGCTTATGAGGAGGCCCTCCCAGACATGAGGGGCAGCATCGGAAAAAGCATGTATATGTTTGAAAATGTAACAAGTAGGTGATTGAGGCTGGCATCATGGGTTGATCAGATATTGAATGAGAGATGATAGGAAAATAGGTATTGGTTTTGAAGGGCCTTGAAAGTGAAGACAAGTAGCTTATGTTTGATACAGCAGAGAAAAGGAAGCCAAGAAGGAGTGTGAAGAGAGGGGTGACATGGTGAAGTGACAGGCTACGACAGCAATCTTTGAGGTAGCTTTCTGAATGGCTATGAGCAGGCCAAGATTGTATTTGTCAAGGCCAAAGAAAAAGATGTTGCAGTAGTTGAGGTGCAAGATAATGAGAGTTTGAACGTGAGTTTTAGCTGTGTGTATGGATAGGAAAGGCCATATCTTAGAGATATTATACAGAAAGAATCTGCTCTTGCCCTGTACCATTCTCATTACCTACACAGTCCCAGTTTCCACTCTTCAGACTTCTTGTCCAGTCTCCTTGACCAGTCAGTCTTAGTGTTCCTTCTCTGACTCCTTATTTGATCTCTTTCCCCACTGCCCCACCTCTGGATCCCAGTCTCGTTCTTCT
The DNA here is from genome assembly GCF_965152235.1 of Eretmochelys imbricata. Classification (NCBI taxonomy): domain Eukaryota; kingdom Metazoa; phylum Chordata; order Testudines; family Cheloniidae; genus Eretmochelys; species Eretmochelys imbricata. Next base: position 123,048,788 of record NC_135574.1, read on the forward strand.
CCCTGGTCGCCTCATCTAAACTCAGTTTTCCTCCAACCCCTCCCTGGCTTCTTATCCCAGTCTCTTTGACCAACAAATCCCATGTCTTCTCCACCTTACTCCATGTCAGAGATGTCTCTCTTCCTCCTCGCCCCTATTCTGTCCCCTGGTTCTTAGTCCCAGTTTCCTTGTCCATTTAGTCCTAGTTTTTACCCCTTCCCCCAGCTCCTCATCCAATTTCTGTGTACCCTTCACAGCAAACTGTCTACCTGTCTTGCTCACCCCCATTTTCCTCACTGGCTCTCAGTCTCCTTGTCCAACCAGTCCCATTCTCCCTTCCAACTACCAATCAGAGTTTTTCTCCCTGACTCTTCTAAGCACAGTCTCACCTACTCCTTTTCCTGCCCCCAGTCCAGTTTTTCCCCCTCTGCAATTGAATCAGACAGCTTTCTTCTCAATGCTGCCTGTGTGCTAGTGGGAGGGGGACATGATGGTCACTGAGAGCACAGGAGGGACAGGCTCCTTACTCTCAGTTCAGGTGCCTGACCCCAGCCTGGCCTGGAACATCCTTTAAATCCTTCTGTGCCCCCATAGCCTTGGGCTGGAACATGATTAGTTGCTCTGTGGGCATGGTGTATGCACAGTCCAGTCATATGGAGGAACTCTGAGAGGCTGGACCATGGTCCATGTAGATGGAATCTACAGAGATTTTTACTAAGCTCTAGCAAGTGTCTACGGAGAATGTGAGAACTGTGATTGTTTCAAACGCTTATAATTTGGCAAGATTTGGGTATATAATCATGGGGACAGCAAAAGGCACATCCCTAGTACAAAGGCCACTGCTCTGCCAAATTTCAATTCCCTGTTCCAAAGCCTGGAGCAGTAGAGTTGTTAAAAGAAAAAGAATTTTATCTTGGGCAAAGCAATGTATTTTTCCCTATCCTCATTCTTGGAAATGCTGAAGTGGTTTGGCTAAAAAAATATTCATCCTAAGATAGACACCCACCATGGAAAATTTCAGCCCAAATAGTTAAAGTTAGGCAAAGTTATAAGTAACTGAAAATAGGGTCTTATAATAAGAAGTGTTATGCAACCTTAATAATAGACAATGTTACTAGCCCTGCCCATAATATTCATCAGGGAGAAATCATTGAATGTTGCTATGGTGCAATATTTCTATTTTGATAGTTCTGTTGTTAATTGTGGTAGGTGTAAAATGTATTTTGCATATATTTGTATTCCAGGTTGAATGAGGAAGCCATATGTTGAATCTTAAATCGCTGAATTTAATTAAAAGTCTTACATGCTTCTGTATTTTTGAAATATCATTTTCTTAATTCAGATAGGCAGTTTGTATGATAAAATAAAGTATGTTCATGGCAAAAATGTATTTGGAATGGGGACGTCAAAATAGTTATAAAAATATTTTTGCAACTCAAACCTTTCAATATGTCAGCTGTTTGCAAAATAAATGACATGAATACATTTCCTCTCAAAAGATTAATTCTACATGCAGACAGATGAAATGAAGAATAAGCAATTACTTTTTTCCCCAGAAAAAGTCATAGGTTTTTTAAAAGTGCAATCCTTGACTAATCTTTTATTTGTCATATTTTTACCCCCAAAGAGACAAACATTTGATTTAAAATTACATAAGTTGATATCTGGAGGATGCTAGCTTCAACCTATTTTTTCTAACTGGGCTCAATGGAATTTCTTTTTTATTAGAAAAAAGTTTTTGATTGTTGTTTTTTGATCTTCTGTAATAAATTCAACAAATAACTCTGAATAAATCAGCTTCTAATTTCATTTTCTACATATATGAATGAGGTTAGGGAGGATTATTCATGTGATAATGAGAAAAATCACACTGGAACCCAGATGTTGCATTGATTTCTACTGATTAGAATTGACCCAATTTTTAAGCCTTTAAAACCAGCTGTCTTCTGAGAAAACAATAAATTGATGCTGACAGAGTTAGAAAAATCCTATCTGAAAGATATGCCCTTTCATTTTCTATACTTATTTCTCAACTCAATACCTACATCTTGGATGGAATTTTTTAAACTGGGATATTATCACCTAAGTCTCAAACATAGAACAATCTGATCCAGCTGCAAATATCTGCTGTTTTTTTGCTAACAGAAGAATGCAAGCCCTGAAAAGTTATAGTTGCTGGCCCTACAATAAGTCTTCTGATTTACAGGCTTGTTCACAAGTGAATTACAGAGTTGTGTAGAAGGAGCGAAGTTAATGCAAATTAGCTCTGCAGTTCCCCTGCATTTCTAGTTGACAGGACACTTACTCTCACCTTAGCCATTGAGCCTGAAAAAGTTACTAGAGTACTTGAGCTGTAGTAGCAACCTTGTACAAGTGAGGATTGAAGGAAATGACTGGCTTCAAGCTGGCCACTGCTTGGCTCATAAATAATAAGTAAATATTACCTGGTAAAGTCTCTGGCTCTTGCATGCTGCCTAGTTGCGAGATTATTATGGAAAAATGATCTCCCATCACTGTCATTAGACTCCTGATGGGTGTGTTCTCTACCCCACCAGTCTTGACTAAAGTTTTGAAGGGGCTAGGGGGTTAATTTTTGGACTACCTGCATTCCTTCATTGAGAACTACATTTTGGAGTGGTCAGTCATGAAGAAATGGATAATGGTGTCAGTTCTGGTACTTTTAATGTCTGCGAGTGCTGATTTTAGTGAACTAAACTATAAATTTCCCCCTAGATTAAAAAGAGGATACTTCAGTTATTTTGTAAACGTAATTTTGTCTTACTGTTTGATAATAATTTTTTTCAAATGGTGCTCATTTGAACAAGTCTTTGAATTTTCCTAATCATGTATACAATATTGAGGTGCACAGTGTGCTGATCAAAGAATTATAAATCAGGAAATAACCATAAAGTTTAGTTCAATTAAAAAACCAAGAAAATCAAAGTAGACTTTAACCTCTTTTTCTTCTAAAGTTAACGTTCTGCTTAAAATACGACAACTAACAGAATCAGAGTAAGTATGAATGAGATTTATGCAAGACTACAAAGGTCTTACAATAACCTAGTAATTATGTTATTTAGAAGGGCTGCAGTACTATACATAATCCATTCTAACTAAGACAAAGCATATGTTGACTTATTCAGAAGTGTAAAATGTCACTACAGTAGTGCCAACCTCAAGTGACCAAAAAAACATGAGTCAGATCCCCAAAATAAAGAGATTGACCCAAAAATAAAGACTATATACTGGGGACCTTTTTTGGTCTCTTTTTGTGTGAGAGACAATTAGTGTTCTCCGCTCTCCCAAATGTATTGGGTAAGGTGATTTTAGCCCCCTGAAGAACTCTCACCCCCACATTGATCTGTCGCAAGCAATGAATTCTGTCCACATCCCCATCAGTTCAGCCCCACAGCCTCACCTCTGCCCCTCTTGGTGTTCTCCCCCATCTCCCGGGCCTTGGTGGCTGCATCAGAGTCCTCTTTCCCCTTGCAGGCTGGAGTTGGGGGAGTCCAATAGTTCTTCACTCTCCTCTGCCTCTTCCCAGGGCAGGTGTTGTTAGGTGGGAGCGGGGCTGGCTTGTCACCATTGCTTACAGGAGGGAAGGGGGAAAGAAGGGATGGAGCCACCCTGAGTTGTTGGGTTCTTTAGTTCCCTCCTGTGAGAATGGTTTTGGGTGATGGGGGAGGAGAGCTCTGCCTGCAGCAGCTCTGAATGGTTATTCTGCTCCAAGATGCAGGCAAGTGGGGCAAACAGCCAAACAGTGGGCTCAGATTCGCTAGCGGGATGGAGTTTTTCGCTTCACCAGAAACTGGCTTCAGCTCACTAAAATAATATGTCCCGAAAAAAATCATGAGAGTTGGCATCATTGTCATTGTATTTGTATATCACTGGAATCTCTTTCATACCTGATCAAGAAATAAGAAATTTAACTGATATTTAACCAAATTTGAAAAATATAATTTGTATCACCTGATTCTTTGAATGCCATGTACCTGTAACAGATTCCCAGTCTTGGGTCTACCATATCATGTGTGAGGTAGAGGTTTCAAAACATCCCACTTTCAAAGTTCTTAGGTGTTATACTAGCTCACCATCAGGTGGTTCATGCCTCTTGTCTGATGAGGCAATGCAACCCTGGAGCACCTCTCCCATCAATTCTTTTTCATTTGCCAATGTTCCCTTTTGCTGCTGCAGATCTTGGTTCATTATTCACCTTATCCTACTAGATTTGACTAGGAATGACTTCAGTAATTTTTTTCACTTACTGTTAACAGTAGGAAGAGGTGGGCTGTGAGGAACTTCAAAAGGATTATACAAGTATAACAAAGTTGTTTGGGCCATAGTGTATTTCTCACAACTTCTCTCCTCATTCTGTTTGATCCTACTGTGAGGTCATAGTGCCGAAATTGTACTGTAATAACCATTGCCATGACAGAAACATACACTAAAAATGTGCCCATTTTGCTTTGAATAAATAGGTAAGTTTAGCTCAGTATTAGTAGAATCCGCTATTCTTACTATGGCAATAACGGTCTAAGAGTTTTTCTAAGGCAATTGACAAATTTTTAAGGGAAACACTGTCATGGCATAAACTGTTGATTATTATTTCACTTCAAGGTACAACAGAAGCAAGTATAGGGCAAAATAGAGAATTATGATACAAACACAAATAAGTTTAACTTTCTCCATTCTCATTTCTATTTTATTAGCAAAGTAAATTGCTTTGGTATAAATATTTATTTTCCTCTCCTCCCACTTGTCTCTCTTTAAGCTGAAGGGACATGACCTGGAATACATGCAAAAGAATCCACTTATTCAGTACTGTTACACTAATTAGTCACCAAGATGCTAATTGATTTAAAAGTAAATTAGTTTCTATATCACCACATGATGGGTTTACAAAAAGGAAAACACTGTGGTGGTACTAACACAATGTGTAGCATGCACTTGCCAGGCAACAGAATGGAACACTTATAATAGGTTCTGATACAATTAAATTGTTCAAAATTATTTTCTACGGTAGTCTTAATATAATATATGTAGCATGCAAATACAATATATTATGATATTGACGTTCTTGGATGTTTAGTGGTAAAAGGCAAAACATCAAAATGTAGTTTAAATAAATTATATACCTTGACTATATTTTAACTTAGTAATATATTGTGGTGTATTTTTCACTCTTAGTATAACCACCAACAAACCGGTGAATGTATATGTTGACTCCTTACTAAAGTCAAATACCGTTTGTGGCAGTTTAGGTGTGAAAAATAATCTCAGTATCAAGTTTCCAGATATGTTTCTAAATTTTCTATTATGCTGCTTTCTAAATATATTTTTTCTTTTTATCAGTGCAACCAGTGATGTATTAAAGGGTTGCGTGTGTAACTGAGCATTGCACATATGGCAGGTTGAGAGCTAATGCCAAAATGCATATTGCAAGCCTTTAACATATTTGACTCAGTCCCAAATAACAGATTTGACAAAAACAGTAGAGGAGAAGACTGGAAATCATTTCATTTAATCTATAAAACTGTCTGTGATCTATGCTTCCAGATTGATCATTTGAAGTGTCTAATTTATAATAATAAGTAGGATAACAGCAGGTCTGTATGAAAGAGATCTAAACTGATGTCTAAAAAGAGAAAATAAATTATACCTCTTAAAGAGGCACATTTGATATGACTATGCTACTTTTCTCTCTGTGTACTGTCATAGTTTTTGTTTGTTTAAATTGAAGGCTTTGTTACTGCTGTTTGGGGGCAGAATAAGGCTGCTGGCTAGGGTAAAGAGGAACCCCTGCCCCCAATCAGATTTTCTGTTTCTTTCCCTACTCACTGAAAATACTGAATTATCAAACTGTGTTTCTCGCTTTATGAACGTTAGAGAACCACGAAAACATGTTGATGTAACATAAAAAACCAAAACAAAAACAACTTTTCACTGATTACAACACTATCTAATGGAGGCAGTATGTACGAGTGCACCCATTCTGTATCAAATACCTTTGTGTGCTTTATTTAAAGATGCAGAGATCAGCAGTGATTCAGGATGGCTGCATTTTCAGTGCCTTCTATTGATTAGCAATTGAAGTGTGATTGGGAGTATAATCACTTTTTTAAATGCAGTGTAGTTGTAGCCATATCAGTCCCAGGATATTAGAAAGAGAAGGTGGGTGAGGTAATATCTCTTATTGGACCAACTTCTGTGGGAGAGAGAGAGAAGCTTTTGAACCACACAGAGCTCATCTTCAGGTCTAGGAAAGATACTCCAGGCATCACAGCTAAATACAAGGTGGAACAGAGTGTTCAACACATTCTAAAGGCCATTCAAGGTATATCTGTGTAACTGTAACCCACCTACCTACCATCCAGTAATGAACATTTTATTTGTTTTTAAATAGGTTAATGTTTCACAAAGAGATCACTCTATGTCTGATGTATCATTCCTCACCCTCAAAGGAAACCTCCACAACACTTTCAAAAGATGAGCTTGGGAGCTCAAATTCATAAATCATGGACTAAACAGAGACACTGGATTTATGATTTATTACAACAATCTGTAACTCACTAACCCCCTCTTTTTGTCCTATGACTGCAAAGGGGTTAACGGGTCACTCTACCTTGAATGGTCCCTTATATTTGTTAACTACTTATGCTAAACAATTTGTTCTACCTTGCATTTAGCTGTAACACTTGAAATACCTTTCCCAGACCAGAAGAAGAGCTCTGTGTGGCTCAAAAGCTTGTCTATCTCTCCAGCAGAAGTTGGTCTAATAAAAGATATTACCTCATCCACCTTGTCACTTTTTTAAATGTAGGTAGGCATTGAAATCACTGGGCGTTAGATGCATAGGTGCTTTTGAAAATCCCAGTAGGCATATATCTGCATCTTTAGGTGCCTAAATACTTTTCAAAATGTGGTCCCAAATCCTTATCTTATCTAGACCCTGTGGTAAGTGTCCTGAATAGAATTCTTGAAGTGTGAGTAGGTGTGTATACTTCCTTTTCCAGTTTATCTGTGTAAAAACAGCTGAACTTCTGTGGTGACCTGGCTAATTGAGGCAAGTTGACTGAATATCCCAAACAGATCAATTAAAGCAATTAAAGGAGAGGCCTGTCTCCACTCAGAAGGAGGACTCTGTCCACATAGAAACCAGAAGAATATTTAGATATTCAGCAAGAGTTTGTTTCCATTGTTTACTTTTTGTGTATTCATAAACATGGGCCTGAGCCATACCCATAGTTCAGTGAAGTCCGTGGAAAGATTCCTATTTATTTCAGTGAACTTTGGATCAAGTGAGGGATAATATGGTCATTGATCTAGACTGCTACTTTTTATGTTGAAGCACAATGATGGAGGAATATAGACTCGTATTGAAAGCACATGATTGATTCAGATGTGAGTTCTGTTCCCACTTTTGTCATGAAATTGGTGTCTGACCATGGGTCATTTTCTCTGTTTATAAAATGTGGTCTAGTCTAGACACGATAAATCGACCCTGAGTGCTCTCCCGTCGACTCCTATACTCCTGAGAGGCGCAGGCAGAGTCGATGGGAGCGGCAGCAATCGACTCACCGTGGTGAAGACACCACGGTAAATCGATCTAAGTATATCTACTTCAGATATGTTATTCACGTAGCTGCAGTTGCATAACTTAGATCATTCCCCCCCCCACCACCGGGTAGACCAGGACTTAGATTTTCTTCCCATGGGACCTTACCTACCAGATTTCTGAGTTTGTAAGATTCTGCTTTTTTTAAGTCCATTCTCCTTATTCTGCTGCTCTCGCTCCTTCTTTTTCTTAGAATCATAAACTCTTATCATTTTATGATCACTTTCACCCAAATTGCCTTCCACCTTCATATTCACTAACGATTTCCTCCCTGTTGGTCAGAATGAAATCTAAAATGGCTGTCTCCCTGGTTACTTCCTCCACTTTCTGAAATAAACAATTGCCCCCTGTATTTTTTAAGTACTTATGGGACATTTTGTGTTTTGCTATATTATTTTTCCAACAGGTGAGTGGGTAGTTAAAGTCCCCCATTATTACCAGGTCTTGCATTTTGGATATTTTTTGTTCGAGAAATGCCTCAGCCATCTCCTCTTCCTGGTGGTCTGTAGTGGACCTCTACCATAACATCACCCCTATCTTTTACCCCTTTTATCTTTATTCAGAGACTCTTCACTGGGCTGCCTCTCACATCCTTTTGGACTTCAGAACAAGTGTATATATCCTTGAAATATTTGTGTGTTCTTGATCCAACACCTCCTCCCTTTTTCTCCTGCCTGTCCTTTCTGAACAAGCTATACTCCTCTGTACCAATATTCCAGTAATGAGACTTATCCCACCAAGTCTCTGTGATGCAGATTAAGTCATAATTTAGCTTGTGTGCTAATACTTCCAGTTCTTCCTGTTTATTCCCCATACTTCTTGCATTTGTGTATTGACATCTAAGATGTTGAGCAGATTCCCCCACTGATTTCCCTCTTGTTGTTCCTTTGACCCTATTGTATTTTTACATGCCCCCCAAAACATCTAACCCTCTGTTAAGGTTGCTTTATTTTATATTTACTTGTGGGCTTTTGTCACCTGCCCTCTTTGAACATAGTTCAAAGCTCTCCTCAGTAGGCTGGTGAGTTGGTGCGTGAAGATGCTCTTCCCTTTCTTGGTCACATGGATTCCATCTCTTCCCAGAATAACATCCCATGGTCAAGGAAGCCGAAGCCCTCCCGTTGACACCACCTGCACAGCCTTCCCATTGACACCATCTGCACATTTATCTCCATTGTGTGTGTGTGTGTCCCTGTTTGGGCCCTTACCCTCAAGTAGGAGGATGAATGAGAACGCAACCCACACCCCTGACTCATTCATTCTACCTCCCAGAGCCTTGTAGTCACTGCTGATCTGCTCAGGGTGAGACCTGGCAGTATCATTGGTACCCATGTGGATGAGCAGCATGGGACAGTGATCAGAGGGACATGGTAATCAATATCCCCAGAAAACTTACCCTGTATAATACACATTATAAATATTGCCACACCAAGAGAAGCAAACACAATGAATGCCCCAGAGTTGCAAGGCCTATTATTAAAACAATTTTTGACATTCTCAAAGTGAATTTGTTTCTTCTGTTGGACAGGAAAGGCCAAATTTTCAAAATATGTCCTCAGTGTGCACACAGGTTACTTACATGCACAGCTTTCCGACACAAATGTCATATTGTAGACTGATTCCAAAAACTGTAATCCTCCAAAATGTGGCCAACCATAATATTTTTTTCAATGAAATAATAGATTTTGCAAAACAACTTCTTCATAAGATTGTCAGGAGGGGAGAGTTTGGTGTCTGTGCCTAGCAGTACCACCTAGTGGTGATACTCTGAGATGTGTTGCCCAGTGGCAAATGTCCATGACTGCATTGCCTAGTAGCTGAAGTCAGTGGCTGTATAGCTGAGTGGCGAGAGTCAATAGCCATGTCACCCAGTGGTGAGAGTCAGTGGCTGCAGGGAACCCAGGCCCTCCCTGCTCCACCGGATTCCAACCCAGGGCCCAATGAAAGAATAATTCAAAATGTGTGGCTTAGGGGGGCATTGCCTCTATGCTTGCTCCGTGGGCCACTTCCTACCCTGGCTTTGGTTTCTCTGGTGGTGCCATAGGTTCGCTTCTGATTTCCCCCTGGAGTCCTCTCTGGTTGCAGTCTGGAGGGTCTTCTCTGTCAGTTGCGGTTCATCAGTGCCATCCTCTGCAGTTGCAGGGACTGCGGTGGCTTGGTGGTAGGGCCTACTCCTGGCGACTTGAGTCCCGGCAACTTCTCCACAGGAGCCTGTACAACACAACTACTGGCCTGCTCTGTCCCCCTATACTGAGCTGAGATACTACTCTCTTTTGAGGGAGTAAAAGAATAAATGGACACAAATCAGACATCAGGAATGGTAACATACAAAAGCCAGTAGGAGAACACTTCAATCTCCCTGGACATTCTATAACAGATTTAAACGTAGCCATACTTCAACAAAAAAACTTCAAAAACAGACTTCAAAGAGAAACTGCAGAGCTACAATTCATTTTTCAAATTTAACATTAATTTGGGCTTGAACAGGGACTGGGTGTGGCTGGCTCACTACAAAAGCAATTTTCCCTCTTTTGGTATTGACACCTCCTCATCAATCATTGGGAGTGGACCACATCCACACTGATTGAATTGGCCCTGTCAGCACTGGTTCTCCACTTGTAAGGTAACTCCCTTCTCTTCACATGTCAGTATATTTATGCCTGCATCTGTAATTTTCACTCCATGCACCTGAAGAAGTGGGTTTTTTACCCATGAAAGCTTATGCCCAAACAAATCTGTTAGTCTTTACGGTGCCATAGGACTCCTCATTGTTTTTGTGGATACAGACTAACATGCCTACCCCTCTGATCCCTTTTGAGTGCAACTTCCATTGTGTGTGTGGCTTTCTGGGTCCAGAGCTACTCCTTAACCTTTATGTCCCCAGGGTGGGGCTTGCACACCCCATCACAAAGATATTGGGATCAAATTGCTTATCATTATGCTCCTATATAGAAAGCTTGTAGTAAATCAATTTAGCAAACAAATTAAGGACATGACCTTGAGTCCCTCCTGTGAGGCATTGAGCTCACTCAATGCCTGTTGAAAGACAATGGGAATTTGGGGGCTCAGTACTTCTCAGGAATGGACTTTGCCTTAACTTTAACAACTTTTTCCTCTTCAGTGAAATTTGTATTGACTTGTGCAGAATAAAAGAAAAATCTTAAACTGTCTTGTTCTTTAGTTGGTTAAAAGTGGTGTTACAAATGGATGGAACCTTAACCGTTGATCAAATGTGGCATTTCATTGAAAATAAATGTGCAGTTGGAGCTGTATTTTTAATATGTTTCATTAATTAGTGATAATGTATTTTTTCTGAACTTTATGCTTGTCATATACTAATTGGAAGAATCAAACATATTTTAATTTACAATATCCATTCAATCCTTAAATGCCCTTGATGAATAAAAATAAATGTGACAGCAAATTATAGCTGTGCTTTTAAGCTAAGAACATAAAATGATTATCACTTGCAGTAAATGTTACTATGGCTCTAAGATGTTTCCTGAGGGATCAAGCAATCTTCTGCACTTTTCTTAAGACTGACCCTATCACCTTGAAAAACAGACATGAAGGAGAGCTGCAAATGCAAGACCACTGTCAGGTCAACCTGTCGTGGCACTGATATAAAACCCAATTTACAGTTTAAGAAGCACATCCATTATCTTTCTGATTTTAAAATAGAACATACATCAGCGAAATGATAAAAGAAAGTACTTAAGAATTATGAAAGTCAAGGACTATTTCCTATCAGAAAGTCACAACCTTTTTTGCATATCACTGATTAAAATTACACTGAACCTTAATGTTCATTTTTGTGTCTTGTTCTCTTTCAGAAAGTTAATAGTTTGCATTAGTTTGAAGTTTAATAATTACAACTCTGTATGTGCTATGCTGTCATCTGGATTAGTCATACAATATATAGAGTTTTCTGTTAAAGGATTTCAGGGTTTGGGTGTTTTGGGGTGGGGGGGCATTTATTTTTAGACAAATTAATGACTTATTTTTGGGAGTAAGAATCCTTTTTATTGGTATTGAAAAATTGTTTTCCTAAAATTATTGCAAAACTTGTCCCCCTCTGAAGCCTCATGTGTATGATGACAAGCTTCCAATGAGTTTCCTGTATAAACAGTCTGTTGGCCCCTCCGCATTTCAGATTTTTCAATACTGAAAGTAGTAATTTTGGGATATATTTGGTGGAAACTTAAAAACAAAACAAAACTATTCTCATTTTTTTTCCTTCAGTGACTTGTATCAGTTTAAATCTAAAACCAGAAACCCTATTTATATAATACTCTTTGACATCTATGAACAAAACATTGCTTATACTTTTTGGCCAGATGTTTGCCAAAATATCCACATAAAACATTATTGTGACCCTGATTTGTGAAAAAGGAAGTTTATGGAATTTCACTGTCAGAAACATTAGATAAAATTATTCCCAGTATTATCATATTTGAGAAACTTTCAAATGTTGTCATGTAATTTGCGTCAATACTTTGCCATGCTTTTGTGATTTTTTTTTTCCCTCTGGCTTGTTTACTAATAGAGGATAGGGATCTGCCACATAGTATTTCATCTTGCAAAACTTCCAGGCATACAGTCACCTGCTTAAAATGCAATTTTTACCTTAAAAATTAGCTTGTGAAAATGTTTTGTTGGATTTCAAATTTGTTTTGTCTCCCTGAATTTCTTATATAATCTGTCCAGTTTGCATGAAAAAAGGTATTATTTTTCTAACTACTAGCTCCACAAACTCACCCTGGTCTCTGACAGTCAAGCTGAGTTCTTTTGATCCCATTGAAGCTGCATCAAATGGTCCTCATGGCATTTGGCTGTTCAGATGGGTAGGGGTAGTGCAATCCCCAGTCATCTTTGTTCTTTTCTTTCTGCAATAAACTATGAACATAGGGACTTCTGCTCTATGCCTGGAGAGATTTGGTTATTTTTTTCACTGAGAATTTCTTGTTGCCTTGTTAATTAGGACATTTTAAATAAATTTTAGAAAACCCAGGTTGTTGTTAGTATAATTATTAGGAAGCTTCTGCACCAATGCACAGTTTAGAGTCTTGTTCCATCTCTTGGTTCTGGGGCATTATGTCTCATCCGGAAGATATGGAGAAATAGACCTAGCTTAGTGATGTATCTCATACTACTCTGTCTTCTTAATCACATGCACATCTTGACTATCTGATATGCCTTGGACAAGTACCATTCACTAGATCATTTCTCACCATGCTGCACCTGTATACTTTGTACTTGAAAGGACAGTCACAGCTGGCTGCAGCCTTCATGATGAAGGCCCAACTGAACAGACCCTTGGATCTAGGCTTCTTTAGCATTCATGTGAAAGGACAGTTTAGGCCTTCATTGGATTCAGAGTCCTGTAAAATGAGGCGATTCAAACCTTCACCATATACACAGGGACAAAATTATTCTGACTCATCCAAAATAGTAGTATCTGAGTGCTGTCTGAACCACACCATTATTCTCACAGATTTCTTTTCGAAACTTCATTTTTAGTAGAAGTCAAGTAGGTTTCATACCCTACATGTTAAGAAGGCTTTGAGGTTTCATTTGGCTAGGACTAAAGAATTTAGGAAATCCAGTTTTATGCCCTGCGGGGAGCAGTGTAAAGTGAATACCATTTGCAATAAGTGCCTGTCAAAATAGTAGACTGTGCATTGAGATATTTTATGTTTTAGGAGGCTATGAGTACCTGAAGGTCTTAGGGATTATTCAGCTAGAGCTAAGACAGCATCCTGTCATCAGCCTCCATAATGTGTCCAGTATAGCAATCTGCAGGACTATTATCTGGAGTGCTGTTCAGACATTTACACAACATTCCTTTTCTGAGTTGGCATTTTAGACCTGATACTTGCCTTGAGAGGCAGTTCTGCAGTTCCATTTTTAATAAAATTCTTTAGCTCACCTTCTGGGTGGTAGTTTTTGTGGTTCTTTGAGAATGTTGCTTCTGTATATTTGGAGTACTGCCAACCTGTCCCTCTTCCTTAGATTTCTATTCTCCAGTGGACTCTGGGGTTTAGTAAAAGAACTGGGATGGTTGGGTAATGCAAGGCCTCTTATAACTTCTGTTTGAATGTTTGCTGACATGTTGGGTTACTCACATGGTCTGTGATTTTCTCAAAGGTTTCCTAAGCTCAGTGGAGCGGGGGTGACAACTTGCCCTCCCACAAGAGTGAATATGTGAAGGGAATACTTTTGAAGCTTCTGGTAAATAGCCTCTCTTTTCTGCAGGCCAGAGTAGGTATTTAGCTGACCCTGTGCAACCCCATTATGTTTAGATTGTTTTCAGTTTATGCAAATTTACTAAAAACTAAAAGAATTACATAGGTGTCAGTGAGTGCATCATCTGAAGATAATGGGGACGTAGAGGTGTGTTTCAGAGTCAGTTTAGCCTGCAAGATCAATATTACAGGTTGCGATATGCAAGCTGGCATGAACCTATCTTGACTGTCAGAGTACACAGATAGTTTGTGAGGATGACAATTAGAAAAAAAAAACAACCTTCTTTTTACTGGTAAACTGAGCAAATTTGATATGGAAATCAGTGAGATACAATGAAAATGAAACCCCATTATGCCATTTTTATGAAGTCACTTTATGGAGCAGAACCACTTGAACATTGTCAAGATTTTATTTTCTGTTGCTGTAGACCTCCAGAAATAATACAGACCTGAGACATAGTGCAATAAACAATTTTTTTATTTAAAAAATAGTTAATAGTTAATTTATTAATAGTTAATATTTAAAATACAATAGTTAACTATTATATATATTCATATATATAATATATATAAATACAATCATTAATACTAGTTAAAATTAATAGTTAATTAACTATTAAACTATTAATAAATTTAAACATGGTGCAATAAACAACTTTTTAAAATTTATTTTTCATTATTTCCATTGGGTATAACCCTGTTGACAGACTTTCAAGGTAAATAATGGAGGTCTGGATCAGTGACAAGCACAGCTATTTGACAATATAATGTTCCGAAATCCTGTTTGTAAAGACAGAAGATTGTTTTGTGTACTATGGCTTTAGTGCCTTTAGCCTCCTTCAGCTTCTAAGTCATGTATTTTTAGAAAGCACGAGTCAATATCCTAATCAGTGTTGTCTAAGATTTGGTTCACTTTAGCAATTTGATGAATAGAATGAGTTCTTGCATTTATTGGAATGGTAGAAAGAATGGAGACATATGGGGTCCTTTCTCTTATTGGTACCTAGTCTTGGATCTAAAATGAATTCCACAATGGCAGGGTTTTAAGGTAAATAAAACTAGTCTGTGTCATAGATTTTGGACATTGGCTAGGCACTTTTTTACCAAATGTAACTATCTGAACAGACCGTGCAGCTATTTTCAACTCCCATTGATTAAAATTGTCCAGGTAAGGATCAAAGCTTGTTCCAAATGAGGCAGAACTAGTGAAATCACTGTTATTCTCTATTACACCAGTGATATAACTAACTGAAATAAAATTGAATGAGTTAGCAAACACAGGTGCTTGGAAGAAATGTCTTGAATACAGAATGAACTGTGAACCTGAATATTTAAACGTTATATGTGCATGTGTTAAGAATCTCTCAAACATTCTGAAGTTGAAGAGGCATATAATTTGCAGGATTTACTTTTAAATGGTCAAATGCTATCTCCACAATAAATATGCTGTACATAAGAGATCCCTGTGAGAGTCAGAGGGAAGGAATTTTTGCATGCATTGTGTCCACTGGTTAGGGCATTACTCATGGCTTAGACCTAGTTATTGGAGGCAGCTTAGGTTGCTTTTTTCCCCCCTTATTCTTTTGAGTTCAGACTCTTTCTACAATATTGCTGCAGCACCACACTCTGACCCGTTTACTCATCTCCATCTTAGAGAACAGCTTTAGGGTGACTGCTCTCAACAAAAAAGAGATTTGAAGTCTGAGGATTTTTCTCTTACAAAGTGCTGAGAATTCGAACCTACTGAAGTATTTTTGCGGCAGTGCACGACAGAAGTCAACACCTATTTTAAGCATTGAAACAACACAGAAAGTTCTTGTTTAAGAGACCTTACATGTAAAGAGAAAACTAAAAAAAGTCCTTCCTCCTTCATGACTAGTTACCAACCTGTCCCACAGATGCATTTGAGATGTCACACAATAAGGGGTTAGGAATAATTATTAGATTTCCTTTCTTCTCCTTCTCTCCTTTATTCCAGTGAATTTATATTAAAAAAAAAGAAATAAAATATATCCAGACAAGGAAACCATAACTCTAGTATCCTCTGCAGAGCATCAGCCAGGTATTTTCTGCAGGTTGCTTAAAGTCCCTATATAGATAGGGAGATTCTGTCCTTGTTCAATCTATACCTGTAACAAAAACCAGAGTAAAAAGTATACATATTCCACCATGCATTCCAAGAAATGGTTCTATTCTTCCTTTTTTTATGTTCTGTAGAGCTCAAGAATTCTACCTCCCCTTTCCCAGATGATTTGGTTACCATCATTCTCATGTCTATGCACCCTTTCTTCCCTTCTTTTCCTTTCCCTTATTCCACTTCTCCTCCTCCCTACATTGCCTCTAATGTGCCCTCTTCTTCTATTTGTCTCTTTGTTTAGCTAGTTCCCACTCATCAAATTTGTCTTCCCCCCCCCCAAAAAAGGAACAAAGCAGCCCACCAAAATTGTGGAATTAACATGACATTTGCAAACCGTCACATTGTTCACACTTCTTGTGTATGAGACAAAAGGTTGGAGGGAAGGGATGTATATTTTGTCTATTTTAATCGTAAACTCTTCAGGACAGGGACTTTCTCTTACACTGTGTTTGTACAGTGATCTTGGTTGGGTCCCCTAGGTAATATTGTAATATAAATTAATAATAATTCATGTCCATATCATCTGATATAGCATTCTCCAAGATGGTTTGATCTTGATAGTCTCACCAAGGAAGGAATGCCTGGATATCTGCACTACCCAGATGAGATTCTGCTTTCCACATTGTTCAGTAATTGTGCCAGCAGCAATTCATAATGAACCCAAAATAAAAAATGAAATCATCCTTGCTATCACCTCTGTCTTTTCAATATATCTTCGAGCTGATTTTTAAGGCATCCAAACTGGTAATTTGCCAATTCTAATGTCTAAAAATACATTTTTAAAAACCTTTCTCATACAAAGGTCTCTTCAGGTTATCTTCCAGCATCTATAGTTCATGCTCATGCTGGTATTGTTCATTGGATTTGTATGTGCAAAATATGGCATCCCTAAATCCTAGTCCTTCCCAAGAAATTAGCACTAATTAATAATGCCTCCAAAGTGGTCACCAATGCCATTTAAATCCTGATTCACAAAACTTCTAGGAAAATCTTTTAATTCCACTATGAGGCAATAACTGGCCATGATGGCATACATAACCTATCAGGGAGGAGCAAAGAACACAAATCTGAACCACAGGGTTACCACTTTTAATTCCTGAGAGAAGTAGGGCCTGTGTACCAAAGCAACACTGCAAGAAAATTTCATGTCTGACTGGCTCAGTTGCCACATGCTGGCAGCAAACAAATGGGAGTCAAACTAAGATATCTTTGATAATCTGTCCAAGTGCTTTTTTTCTCTCAGTTAGACTTTGTTGCAATTTACGAAAACAGGAACATACTAGTATTTTTCTCCTGATGTTTCCGGTTGTGGAGGATAGGCACTCTTTTACCCGTAGGCAAATATAGCCATGTGCAGCTTTTTGAATGCTGCCTTCTCTGGACAGTGGAAAATTGGTGATTCAGCTGCATTTAGGGTATTCCACTTCTGATGGGATATGATTTAGCCTTGACTATGTTTGTGGGAAGAAATGCGAATTTGTGAAAATGAAGCCTGATGTTCCAAAATTTATTCTCTTCCATTTAACTTTGCTTTCTCTAAATACATATCAATTTGCAAGTCAGCACAATTTTCCCAGCTTCTAGAATAGCACGCTGTGGCTGTCAGGATGATCTTCTTCTTAAAGACAGGACAGGGAGTCAGGAGTCTTGGGTTCTGTACACAACATTGTCACTTAACCTTTCACTGTCTTGGTTTCTCCATGGGGCAAAATTGAGATAATGATAGTGCCTTACTTCAGAAGGGTCTTTTTAGTCTACTTTAGGGTTTTCTACAGCACCCATCACCATAGTACTAATTGTTTCCTAAGTAAATTTGCATAATGAGATCCCAAGTGGATTTCTCGGAATCTTCCACTCTTCTCACTTCCTAGTTATAGGACATTCAGGTTGGAATATAATTTTCTTTATAAAAAATATCATAATTGCAGTTACTGGAAATACTTTATCAAAGAGGAAGATTTACGGCATGTCTTGATAGTGGTCAGATTTTTTATTAACAAATCTCTTCTGGTAGTTCATTCCAGAGCAGAGCCCCATTAACCAAGAATACTTTATCTTCAGCTCTCACCCAGTTTTTCCTGGTCTTTATAAATTGCATTGTCCCAAACATGTATAGCTGTCCTGGAGGAACATGGATAGATGTGGTGTCACTGACATAGTTTGTTACTGACCCAGAGATGGCTTTAAGGATCAGGCGCGAAGCCTTGAAGTGGCAGTGGAATTGTACTGGAAGCCGTTGGAGGGTTCAGAGCCTATAAGACATTACTTCACAATATCCCATCTTATTAAGGAGGCAGACTGCTGCACTCTAAACAAGGTGGACATTTTGCATTGCTTCTATCTTGAGACCCCAATACACTGAGTTACAGGAATCTGGTCTGGAATGTTAAGATTTGTTTGTTTAATGTTTGTAAAGTAGTTTGAGACCCTCATATGGAAGATGCTATACAAGTGCAAAGTATTTTATAAGCTCAACCTAGTAGCTCAAAATAAAGTTGTTTCTTGTGCTTCATGTCTATATCGTTCTATAAACACAATTTAGAAGTTTCATTGACTCATGAAGCCATATAAACTAGGCTCTCATCAATTTTTTTCCTGCATCAACAAAACTGATAAGTAATTATTTTAAAATCGAAATATAAATAAACAGAAAATGTGTAACCATAAAAGCAGTGTTTGGCTATATTTCTTCTCTAAATTTTAATTTAAATCTTGCTGCATTTAATGTGGACATGCCAAAATTGCAGTATATGTTTATTTGCTATATAAATAACATTGACTCTGGAGACACTGAAAGCCTGCATCTGCCTTTTAAGAACCTCTGCACAGCTTCTATAAAATCCACAGAAGTAGTGCATATGCAACTGAGGGTTGAATTTAGCCAATGGGAAGCAGATGTGTGCAGCTAGCCATTAGATAAAGTTACTAATAACTACACTTTTAATCATAATTGTGAACATTATTTTTTATTACATAAGCACTCTATGGCACCTATCGCTGTAGTATCTAGATACCACTTGGTTTGTACCTGTAATGGAAATTTAATAATTCTAGTTTTAATTCCCAGAGAAAACCTTAACTCCATTTTAAGGTACTTTAAGAGTCTTTAGGATTAATATGGGATAAAAAAAAACATTACAGGGATGTTGTATTTATCCCAAAAATAAGCCTTATGTACCCAGGAAGTTCAGAGAAAAATACATTGTTTTTCCCATGTTAAAAAATTCTGGTGACCCTTAAAAAAAAAAAAATAAAAGCTCTAGTGCCTCATGTTTAGGAACAAGGGATTGAAATTTGGCAGTGGATGTCCTTTCTGGCAGAGATGTGCCTTTACCTTATCTGTGAAAAGCTACCTACATTTGGCCAGGTTATAAGCCTTTAAAAGTGTATACATGCTCCATAGATATTTTTGATTTTTAGAAGTGAATATCTCTGAGGATTCCAACCTCATTGAGCATGTTCTCACCCTCACAACTTCTAGTGATGATCAAACTGTGCATGCACCATCCCAACAGAGCAACACAGCATTCTTCCTCTAGCCCAGGGCTACACGAGTGAAGCCAGAGTTTCCCTGGCATTACTGCTCTAGGCTGGGGTGGGGGCTGGGCCCTGTGTTTGAGAGCAAGGAACCTTTCTCTCCTGTGCTCTCCGTGCCCCTTCCACTACTGATACCGAGGAAGTGTAGAGGATGAAGCTATCTGATTGATTCAAATGCGAAGGGGACAAAACTCAGCCAGGAGGGAGAGGGAAAGGGATAGATTGGAACAAGAAGCCAAGTGAGATTGGGATTGGTGTAGGGTGAGAGAAACTGGAAATGGTTGGATAAGGAGACTTGGGAATGGTTGGGGAAGAAGACTGGAACTAAGAGCTGGGGGGAAACTGGGACTAGGAGCTGGTGAGGGAAACAGATTGGGGAGCCAGAGAGCCGGTTGGTTGTGTGTGGGGGGGACAACACTGAGATTGGATGAGGAGCTTGGGGAAGGGGTTGGGTTTGGCTAGACAAGGAGACTAGGTCTAGGAACACAGGTGTCAGAGTGGAGGGGGGAATTGAGGCTGGGGGAGAAGCAAGGCAGATCTGACAAGGAGCTGGGGCAAGGGGTTGAAAACTATGACTGGCTGGGCAAAGGGACTGAAGCCAAGGAAGATGGAAACTAGGGAAGGAGCCAGGAAGGGAGTGGGTGAAGAGACAGATTGAATGATGAGTCCAAGGAAGGAGACTAAGACTGGGAGCCAGTGGGGTGAGAAGAGAGATGGATCAGACAAGGAGCTTGGAGGCCAGAACTGGGATAGGCTGGGAAAAAATATTGGGACTGCGTGTGGGGAAGGAGAGAGGCTGGAAGTAGGGGAGGGTGGATTGAGACTCAGAGCTACCCCAGAGAGGGAGACTAGAGGCAGGTTGACACTACAAATTTACATTGGCACAGCTGCATCAGTGCAGCCGCGCCACTGTAGTGCATCTGGTGAAGGTGCTCTGAGTTGACAGGGGAAGGCTCTTCCATTGGCTCAATAACTCCACCTCCATGAGAGGTGCTAGCTAGGTTGGCAGGAGACACTCTCCTGCCAACATAGCACTGTCTACATGGGGGAGTTAAGGTCTGTATAAGTTGCTTAGGGGGGTGGATTTTTCATACTCCTGAGTGACGTAGTTATATCAAAGTAAGTATGTACTGTAGGTCAGGCCTAGACTGTCTGGGCAAGGAGTCTGGGTCTAGTATGAGAAGCTTGATGACTGCACAAGCAACCTTAATTCTGGCATTTTCTGACTTTTCAGTACTTGACTTTGCAACCCGAATAACGTTCCTTTAACATAGGTTATTTGTATGTGTGTAATAAAAAGGTTGAATTTCTGCTTTTAATGCAAAACTGACCCCAACTTTAACTATGGTTGCTAAGATTACACATTAAGATCATTTGGATTTTGACTTAAAATTTCAATGTTATAGTCAAATGTCCCCCATTTCTGAAGAGTATCTATTAGCCAGGGTGAACTGATTTAAATTGCCTATTTTAATCATGATTTAAACCAGCAAGCAGGATACCTGGATTTAAATAATCCATTTTAATGGTCTCTTGCATTTGTACTTTTCAGTTATTTTCTTAAAGAAAGGTTGTTTCTCATTGGTTGGACACCATTAAACCATGTTGATTTGCAACTAAATATATCCTTTACACTAAATTTGTTGCTTCTTTTAGCTAAACAGGAGGCTATGCTATATCCAATATACATTTATTTAAGCAATCAATTATATAGCTTAACTTACATTGATTCAGTTTCTTAATGTTTACATTTTTATTATGTTAGACAATGGTGAGTGATGCATTTCTTATTTACTAGTTGATTAATTTTCCACTTGTGATTTGTGTCATGTTCTGTTTGGATAGAAATTCAAATTGAATTAAAAATGCACAAAAACTGTATTTTATTTTATTATTAAATAAAACTACCTTAAATGTGCAGCATATGTAAGGGAAAAAATGTTCATCAGAACAGTTTTGCATTTAAACCTAATTGGTTTATTAAACAAAGGAAGTATTGTCTGTAGCTATGAATTGAACTGATTATTTCTGGTCATGATGTCCTTCTGTATTTTAGAACTAGTAGATGTCATCCTCTCACAACTAGTTTTTATTCATAGATTGGAAGACGAAAACAAGCTTTTCTGCTTTTTCAATTCCCAATTCATTTCTTAACTTCAAATGAACTAGGCATTGAACTGAACTAGTTAAATAAACAGAAATGAAGAAAATATCCTCTCTGCACCTGCAGAAGAGGCTCCTGTTGTCAAAAGCTGACTTAGCATTTCAACAAACTCTGGTTCCAAGTGCTTAGCCAAAGACTTCCACCAGTTCAGTGACTTGCCTTTTAAAAACTTGGTAGCAAATACGTACTGCTTGATATTAGTTATTGTATTTACTGTTAGTAGGTGACCCAGACTTCCCTGATTCTTTGTAAAGTAGCTAGAGTCCCACAATGACTTGTCTATAATTCTTTGTATTTATGCTGGACCTTAGCTGAACTTCAACTGAACCTAGTGTGTTATCAATAAACTGAACTATAACTGAACCTTAGCTTGTTATCTGTGATGGATTGGTTGTCCTCTTACTCTGACCTATTGAACTTTTAGGTAATGTGTCCAGACGGCCAGAAAGGGGCTACTTGTGAGTGGCACATGGTTTCTGTGATTGATAATTATCTATTGGGAGATGCTTTTAGCTTATCAGGAACTACTGGTTACAGATGTTTTCTGTCATAATGACTTGTTTACAGGTGTCTTTAGGTCAACTGATCATTTTCCTTCTCTCTTTTTCTGTAAACACCCATTGGATATAAAGGGGGGAGTTGGGAGTGAAGTGAGCTACAAAGTAACTTCTCCATACTGGTTTGGTATGCATAACCTTCCTTTCTGTATCGTGTTGTATTGATCTTTGACTAATAATCTTTGATTAATTTCAATTGAGTCTGCTTATTTGACATCTGGTATTATTTTTATTATTAAAATTTGAACCCATAACTTTAATTTAAATGATTTGAATAGATTATAGTAAATTTAGGCCTAAAGATAGGCTGTCAATTTCAAATTTAATTTTAAATATGTTTATCTTTTAAAAATCTGGTTTTAATTTAAATGTAAAAATCCAGTTATTTTATTTTATTATTTTAATCATCAATGTTTATACACCGTGCTACTAGTAATAGTTTGATAGGAAGGGAAATTGGTTGGTATGCACTGGGTGATTTTGTAAAAAGAACATAACTTACAACTGGCAATTTATTTTAGTAGAGAATGCAAAAAAAAAATACTGAATAGACTTACATTTTTAGCATGAATTATTTGTTTTGAAACTATTTAAAATGTTTTAAAACTCAGGAAAAATATTAAGTATTTACAGGGAAAGACCAAGAGCTCACCTACTCTCTGGTTTTTTATCCTGAGCAAGCTGTATTGTTGACATATGTGACATTTCCTCCAGTTTCATAGGGTTTTGGCATGAACATAAGAATGGCCATGCTGGGGCAGATCAGTGGTCCATCTAGCCCAGTGTTCTGTCTTCTGACCGTGGCCGGTGCCAGATGCTTCAGAGGGAATGAACAAAAACAGGTCAATCGTTGAGTGATCCATCCCCCTGTTATCCAGTCCCAGCTTCTGGCAAGAAGGTGCCTAAAACATAAAATAACCACAAATAATTTATTTTGTATTTTATGGAAAGCTAATCACAGTCATAAAGTAAACATTGAACAATAATTTGCACTTCTGTAATGCTTTCCATTTTTATGCATGCTTTATGACACTAGCAAATTAATCTTCATTGCAATGCTTTGGGGTAGGTTATACAGAGCATTTGAAAACAGATATTGTTTAGAAAATATTGTCAACCTTAATTATGTAATCTTAATATCATTTCAGTTATAGGAGAAAATATTAAAAATTATAAAACCTGATAATTGTTAGTATTGGTGAGAACAGTGCTAAACATACATTACAAATTTTAATTTAATTATTTAATTTTGCACAAAGGCCCCAGTCAGTATCAGGGGTCCATTGTGCTAGCCTTTATACAAATGTAGCTGACCCAGGTCCTGACCAGAAGAGCTTCCACTCAAAGGCCCCAGTTCTGCAAAAACTTAGCACCTGCTTAACTTTGTGTACTGTCAGTAATTCCACTAACTATAGTAAGACTCATGGCATGTAAAGTTGTGTGCATATGATTTTGCAGGATTGGGGCTTACATAGATGAGACAAACAGTAATATACAGACAAATAGGATATAAATAAAAAGTTAAAACCTGTTAATAACCTATAACCTGCTGATTAGACACATACCCCCTCACACTGTAAATTAACCGTTTTTCTGCTGCTCTCTTCAGGTGCTCCTGCCATTGCTGATCCAAAAATGCACTCTTTTCACCTTCCTCACCTCAGAACAATAGCTTCCTTCCTTCTGCAGAAACCGCTAACTCTAGAGAAGGCGGTTCTCAGTCATCTGAACGTATCTTCACCAAAGCTCCCTTCTTCTCCCACCACTTGCTCTGGAACCAACTGGAGGAAATGTCTGGCCTTATATGGGAGTTCTGTACCTGTCCCTCGGAAGTGTGTGGGGGGAGGAGTTCCTGCTTCACATAATGCCTCCAGAGAGGGGAGAAGGACCAGAACTGCTGAGGGGACATGGAAGGGAGGGAGCTCATACTGGCTTTCTCTCCCCTCCATCACTGCCCTAGCTGCAGCTGATGGAAGTCTCTTGTTTCACATGGTGATGCTGACACCATGTTGGAGGTAGATGGAGTTGAGTCACAAGGACCATATCTTGTGTCAAGATAACTGCGCCATTCTATTAAGGTCCTCTGCAAGTCAGGCAAATAAGGGCAGTATTTAGCCCTGAGAGCTTGTCTACACTTGGAGGTTTAATGAAATAGCTATTCTGGAAGAAGAATGCCTTTTTCTGACTTAGTAGATCAAGCTCATACTGGAGCTTCTATCAAAATAACAATTTCAGCATAGCTATTTCAATATGATTCCAAGTGTAAACAAGTCCTTAATCTGTGCTGTTTGGACTTGAGCTAAAGCCCATTGATATTAATGTGAGTCTTTCCCTTTACTTCAGTGGGATTTACAGCAGACCTTTCACTGTTTCTACTGTTCTTTAAACCAGATTTTAATGTATACCACAGTTGTCACAACCAAACCGATATGAATTTTTCAAGTAAAATTTTATGAGGCATTCAAATGATTTACTAATTGTATTTCCTTTGTGTCTGTCCCTTCTCAGGTATGAAGGAAGGGGGATGCATAAGGAGATGTCCCCTCTCCTTGTAACACCCTGTGCAGTGGCTAGCCACTATGTGGCTGAGAAGCACAAATACTATGCTTGGTTACAGCCACCAGTGGTATCTGTTTCTCCAAATCAAGCAACAATGAATTCTATCTAAGTGCACTCAATATACCCTCTTGCAGAGTGGCAAAGATGCTCCTAAAATTCATACTTTGCAGGAGTCTCCAGGAGAAATTCCGGCAGGCATACCTTCCTATTGCAGGCCATGGATTTAAGACACAAACTAGAAGACTTTTATAATCAGATCTTTAAGAAAAATAAATAAATAAAAATTGTCAGGTAGGATTTGCTCTTTATTAAACCCATGATGTTTATCACTCATGATTCCTTTATCCTCTGAGTGATTTCTGATTTTTGTCTCTTTATAATGTATTCTATTTTTACTGGATTGAAATTAGATTTATTGGACAATGATTTCCAGGTTGCTCTATTTTTTTTTTAAAGGAAAAGTACCGTATTTTGCTTTTATTCCATTCCTCTGGTTGCCTCCGTAGTTTTCCATCATTTTTCAAAAATAATTAAATGATTTAGCAAGTTCTTTTACTCTAACTCCTAACATACTGGGATTCTTGTCATCCAAAACTGAAAATTTGGATATAGTACAGTATTTTCAGTGTTTCCACATATTCTGTTACTTGCTGTCACAGTTCAGGGCAACTACATTTATATTCCCTCTCTGTGGTTGGCTGAAGACACCTACTTCAGGCTCCCAGTTCCTCAGTCATCACCTCTCATAGGTAGAGATGTGTATCTCTCTCCTTCATGACCGGGGTTTCTCCAGGCTGCACAGTTCCCTTATACTCTGTGATATTTGCAACAACTTCCTAAACAGGCCATCATCTGCACTTTGCTCTCTCTTCAGGGCTATGAACATCTACAGTTACCAGCAGCTGCAAGTTACCACACAGCTGTCTTTAATCAAGCTCATTTATTCTTAAGATGAAAGCATTACAGAGAGAACATATTAAAACAATAGAAGAACCTACATGCATGCTAATAAGCTTATCAGAGATCACCCCCCAACTCCAACAAGAGCTCTGATGGGTGTCAGTCCTGCAAACCTCACCAATTTTTCTGTGGTTACAAGTTCATTACAGCCTTGGCTCAGAACCAGAATAAACTATGAATAGTTTAATTTTTCCTTTATACAGTTTGGGCCTTTGATCTTGAGACTCCAGGAACAGGTAATCAGCAGATAACAGTCCTCTACTCAGGGCGTAGCTTCAGAAGCCTGGGATTTTGCATAACTAGAGGATTGTCATTTGCCTTCCCCTAGTGAGTCCTCAAGCAAATCATCTGGTATTTTGTTTGTCCCAAAAGTCCATTCTTATCTGGCACATTGTTCAATACACACATCTTTGAAGTTCACAACACTTTCCCGGGGTCACATCACATCTGTCCTCTAGAAAGATTACATACACTCTTGGCCCACAATAATACATATCCTTTGCATTTAATATATGCATTACAAAGATACTTAAACTTAATTCAATAAGGTTTTTCAGAGATACTGCTAGAAATTCCCATATCTGCCACACCTGCTTTTTATTGATCATAGAATCATAGAATATCAGGGTTGGAAGGGACCTCAGGAGGTCATCTAGTCCAACCCCCTGTTCAAAGCAGGACCAAGCCCCAACTAAATCATCCCAGCCGGGGCTTTGTCAAGCCTGACCTTAAAAACCTCGAAGGAAGGAGATTCCAGCACCTCCCTAGGTAACACATTCCAGTGGTTCACCACCCTCCTAGTGAAAAAGTTTTTCCTAATATCCAACCTAAACCTCCTCCACTGCAACCTGAGACCATTACTCCTTGTTCTGTCATCAGCTACCACTGAGAACAGTCTAGATCCATTCTCTTTGGAATCTCCTTTCAGGTAGTTGAAAGCAGCTATCAAATCCTCCCTCATTCTTCTCTTCCGCAGACTAAGTAATCCCAGTTCCTTCAGCCTCTCCTCATAAGTCATGTGTTTCAGTCCTCTCATCATTTTTGTTGCCCTCCATTGGATGTTTTCTAATTTTTCCACATCCTTCTTGTAGTGTGGGGCCCAAAACTGGACACAGTACTCCAGATGAGGCCTAACCAATGTTGAATAGAGGGGAACGATCATGTCCCTCGATCTACTGGCAATGCCACTACATATACATCCCAAAATGCCATTGGCCTTCTTGGTGACTACACTGATATGATCTTCATCATTTTATAATTGTCCATTTCTTTTTACTTTTGTTCCAGATTTTACTAACAAACACTTCAGCATTTCAGTTATTTTAGTATTCATTGTTAGTCTTTCTTCCTCTTTTCCTATTTCTAGTTTCTCTCCAGTAATAATCTCCGTAGTAAAAGCTCTTGTTTTTGCTCTAAAAATATTTTGTCCAGCAGTAATTTATTCTGTTTTTTGCTACCCTTATCTTTTATCAGTAAGCCCTGACTGATTTTTGTGGCATAACCCTGTTATGTTCAGTCTTCCTTTTCAGCATAATATTTCCCCCGTCATGTCATTGAGCAGTTCTTTGAAGGTCACATTGACCATTTCATGTTCCTTGCATTTTTTTCCAGTGGAACTATATGTGGTTACTCATTAATTATGATGTCTTTGAGCACAGGCACTGACTTCCATTTTTCTGGGTGGGTGCTCTGCCCCTACCCCAAGACTCCACCCTCGCTCCGCCTCTTCCCACCCCTGCTCCACCTCCTCCCACGAGCACCTCCTGGCTGGGGCCACCAAACAGCTAATCGGCAGCTAGCTAGTGGGTGCTGAACACACACTATTTTTTTTTCCGTGGGTGTTCCAGCCACTGGTGCCGGCTTCCTCCAGGCCCCAGGGGTGCTCAACCCCACCCCCCTCTGCCCACGGCCCCACCCACCCCCTTCCCCTAATCTCCAACCCCCGCTCTGCCTCTTCCCGCCCCCGCTCTTCCCCAGGTCCTGCCCTCACCCCTTCCCCAAGCCCCTGTCCTGCCTCTTCCCACTCCTACCCCACCTCTTCCTCACCTCTTCACACCCACTTCTGCCCCCTCCTCTGAGCGCGCCCCATCCCCTCTCCTCACCCTCCTCCTGCACGCCGTGGAACAGCTGAGTGCGGCAAGTGGGAGATGCCGGGAGGGTGGGGGAGGAATTGATCAGCAGGGCTGCTGGCGGATGGGAGGCACGGCGGGGAGGAAGGGAGGGAGCTGGCTGCTGGTGGGTGCTAAGCACCCACTAATTTTTTTAGTGGGTGCTCCAGCCCTGGAGCACCCACGGAGTTGGCGCCTATGGCTCCAGCCCCACAGCACCCCCGGAGTCAGCACCTATGTCTTTGAAGCTGTTGTAGTAATTTTCCAGTTACATATTCAATACTTACATTACATTGTGTTCCCTACCCTTATCTTATCAGTCAGTTCCCCCTATCAGTAAGAATCAGATCCAGGATGGTTTCTCTGTTTTCTGCATCATGTAGTTTTTCTCTGCATAGCTTCTGAATCTCTTTGATCCATGTTCAACAAGCAGTAACTTTTGTGCAGTTTTCCAGGTTGCTGAGAGAAGTTTCTCCTCAAGTCATTTATCTCCTTGCCCCAACTACTAAAGCCACTGACCTGTTATGGTATGTGACTGACAGCATTGTGGACCCTCTGAGTATCTGGGGGCGAGGAGGAGAGTACAGTGGAACTGTTGCTTTCTCCAGCTATGTCTTCATGTTTAGCTGCGGCACCATATAAAAACAAGGGTAGCATATGTACTTCATCATTACATTTATACTCCTTTTTTCATTTTTATTATTCACTTTTTGCTGAAGAATATACTAATATTTTCTGTTATTAAGCAAATTAGAAGAAAAGTCTTGATTTTTTTTTTAAATTAGGGAGCATCTCCCCTCTCTTATCTTTAAGAACAGGACTGCCATTTTTAAATTTAGGAGTTCAGTGTCCACCTTAAGTAGAGACTTTCTAATCTAACAGGTTTCAGAGTGGTAGCGGGTTTTAGCCCACGAAAGCTTATGCCCAAATAAATTTGTTAGTCTCTAAGGTGCCACAAGTACTCCTGTAATCTAACAGTTGCTTCTCATCACAGAAGGCATCAGAGGATTAACCCTGTTTTCTGTCCTTTTCCCACTTCCCTGAAGTCATCCTTCATTTAACTGAATAACTCTTCCATCATATCACTGGCTTTAGCACGAACCAGAATAAGTAGATGTAACCCAGTATTCTTCAGTATAGCCTTTAGGTTCTTATCTCATCTCTCTTGACCTGGGTCAGAGGTGAACCATGATGTGATAGTTGCTGTTCAGTAAACAATAAAATCACTTGCCTCTTCATCATCTCTTATGGCTCAGTTTCAGTTTCCCCCATGTTTATATTTATTTATTTAATTTCAGTTTCTGTAAAGTGCCTATCCCAAACATTGTAGGTGCTTTCACAACATTCAGAATCACAAACCAAGAATTAAAAAAGTGCACAATGAACTGCCATAATAACAACCTAAATTAAATCACTTTCAATCACTAATAATATCAGGACTTTATCTAGTTTTTAAATTTAAAATTATATAATAAAACATCAGAAAACAAAATAGAAAGCTGGTGAGGTGTTTTTGTTATTAATAATGTATTTATTTATTAGCAGGTACTGCTGTTTCAATTTAAGCATTTGTTCACTTTCATTTTATTGCAGAGGTCTTTCATCCATGACGTTTTTTCACTTAAGAACCCTGGTGTTTATGGGACCTTCAGTTCTTTTCATAACATTCCCTTTATGTTGGTCTTTGGATTACCGGTGAGGCTACAGTCTGACCTTAGCATGTTCTGAACTAAATCACCCTCTAACTTGTCATGGACAGGCTATCTATTATGATTGTCTTGCTTGAATGGTTCTGTATCCATTTCTACTGAAGACCTGGAAAGCAAATATCAAATATCTCAAGTGCTTTTGTAGTTCATTGAGGTGAAATCTGGGATGAGACTGATGCTTTACAGGAGTGTTATCTGTACCCACTCTCTGTTGCTGGTGTTCTTGCTGTGGTATATTATATGACAGCATACTGGACAATCCAACAGCATTTTTGAGTTTAATAAATGTGTATGTCATAAATGGTACCTCAGTCACACCATAACCCAGATAATTATTTGTTTAAATAAATTAACAACCTACCAAAGTACTTTAGTAAATCCTTGGCATCTGTAGAATATTCTTTATGTTAAAGTGACTATGAAGGCTCTAAATTTTAGTTCAATTTGTATGCTGGGGGGAGGGGAGAGGAGAATCCGAGCATAGGAACCTACATTCTCAAATCCACTAAGGCCACTCTGCACCACATATAGCACAAAATGGCAATAAAGCAACCATAGATGGCCCGGGGAGAATTCGTACTGTGGATCTATCTAAACTGCAATTATAAACTCACAGCTGGCCCAAAGCAGCTGACTCCGGTTTGCAGGGTTCGGACTAAGGGGCTGTTTAATTGTGGTGTAGACATTGAGGCTCAGGCTGGAGCCCAAACTCTAGGCCTGTGAGGTGGGCGGGTCCCCGAGCTTATGCTGCAACATGAGCCTGAAGGTCTACCCCACAATTAAACAGCCCCACGAACCAGAGTCCGCACATATGGGCCTGCTGCGGGTGTCTAATTGCAGTGCAGAAATACCCTGTGAAACTCTTCGCTGATCGATATCTGGCAAAGACAACTATCCCATCTCCTGTGCCAGCAACCTCCAACATAAGAAGAAAAGGCATGGTATGATGTAGTTTGGGATGGATGGGAAGGGGATGGGGAATGGTGGAGCAGAGCTCTGTTATTTTGGTGTAAGTTAGAGCAGCCACTGTGTAGCCCTAACCTTCATCAGGGCTGGGCAGCTTTGAATCAGGAAGCTGCACGTGGCTCGCTGCCAGAGCCCCTCACCATTCTGTTTGAGTGCTGTTCCATGAATGGAGAATAAAACTCAAGAAATTGTGAAGATGGTCCAGATTGATGTGCAACACAATGCTAGACACTCACTTTTCTACCCAAAATTTGTAATTTTATCAGGTCCTGATCTAAACAGCAACACTTGTAGCAAACTCCAAAGAATAAGGACATAGAAAGGTGAACTGAAGTTGAGAAATTAATAAGTTCTGTATGGTCTTCTGATTCTTAAATATTTTCTGGGAACCCCTTAACAAAACTCCATCAAATTATTTTATCCATGTTTGTCCAATGCGCACTGCTGGTCAGTACATTTAATGTTTTATATCAGTGAATGGGTGAAAGCAATTAAAGCAAATATTGTTCATAGTCATATGTGTGCACAGGAGGCACTCACAAACCACATCCAGTCAAATATTGTTTCAGTCTACTGCTAGTGCCATACAGGCTTCTATTGCAGGTACTCTTCAATGTAGTCTTTAATCATGCCTTTTTAAAAGATTTACACTGTATATGTCTTAGAGTCTAATACTTAAAAGCAGCACTAGTGGTGTCACAGTTACTGAATTCAGGGTTCATAATACAATCCCGAACTGTGAAGAAAATTTTGTGGCTTTGTAATTCCTGAAAACATTAGGAGAGTTTCAAAGTAATGGCATGTACAAGAAAATAGAAAAGAAAATAATTTTTTATTGCTTCTCAAACAGCTCTTTTTTGTATTACCTTTCCACAGTGGCACATAAGCTTTCAGTATGTTTTGGCATCAGGAAACACATAAAACTGGCTTTTTTGTATTGACTAAGAATTTATTTGTGCTGGTAAATTTAAGTCTGCGCAAATCGTTGCATTGCAAAAATGAAGCGAGAACTGTGTTACTCTTTTTAAGAGTTTTATTGTGTGCTCATTAATTACATCTATCAGGAGAAGTAAAATGTGCTGTCATAGAAAAGGGCAAAGACATATGTGTGTAAAATACAGTGAAAGTGCCATACAAATTAAACCACACTTTTATAAGTTTATCACCTATTTGGTAATGCGGTTGCTTAAGTTTTACTCACATTGTCAAGTCAATGGAGAAGTTCAGGTGATTAATAATGTGTAATATAGAACCTTTTCTCTTTAGAATCTTGTTTCAATTATAGTAGTCCCTTCTTGAGCCATATTGGTGGGACAGTCCTTGAGAAGCATATGTTGCTGATGCCTATGCTCTATCTGTTCTGTAGATGAGTGTAGGATTTCATTCTCCAGGAAATTTGACCACCTTTCCAAGAACTAAATTAAATTATAGTTTTTGTTGCTCATTATAGACAAAAAAGAAAAAGTGTAAGTAACATGCACTTTCTCTTAGTCAGGATAAAATTGCCGGGCTTTCTACTATGATATGTAATACCTTTAAAAAATATGTATCAATACAATATTTAGAAATTGATCAAATTTTTGTTTGTATTTCTAAAGATATGTATTTCCTTTACATTTCTCTTAATAACTTAATACTGCTAAAAATGTTCAGCATACCTTACATTCAGGTAAAAATATACTGCCCTATAATTATTGAGACAGTAGCTGAGAGCCAAAGTCATGGACCAGTATCCCATTGACAAGGCACTATATAAAAACAAGCACAAAATATGGTGTTCAGGGGTGTTCTATAGTATTTTTTTAATCTTTTATATATCTACATCAGGGATCGGGAACCTTTGGCACGCGGCCCATCAGGGTAATCCGCTGGCGGGCTGTGAGACATATTTTTTACGTTGACCATCTGCAGGCAGGGACCCCTCAACTCCCAGTGGCCACTGTTCACCGTTCCTGGCCGATGGGAGCTGCGGAAATTGGCAGCCAGCACGTCCGTGTGGCCCGTGCCTCTTCCCGCAGTTCCCATTGGCTGGGAACGGCGAACCGTGGCCACTGGGAGCTGCAGGGGGCCGTGCTTGTGGATGGTCAATGTAAACAAAATGTCTCATAGCTCACCAGCAGACTACCCTGATGGGCTGCATGCCAAAGGTTGCTGACCCTAATCTACATGAATGTGACATAACGAAAATGACTAAAGTAGAATATGAAGAATAGGGCCTTATCTGGAGTATTATGTCCAGTTCTGGGCGCCACATTTCAGGAATGTTCTGGACCAATTGGAGAAAGTCAAGAGGAGAGCAATAAAAATGATTAAAGATCTAGAAACATGATCAAAGAGAAAAGATTGAAAAAATTTGGATTGTTTAGTCTGGAGAAGAGAAGACAGAGGGGACAGGATAACAGTTTTCAATTACATGAAAGGTTGTTACAAGGAGGTGGGTGAAAAATTGCTCTCATTAACCTCTGAAGATAGGGCAAGAAGCAATGGGCATAAATTGCAGCAAGGGAGGTTTAGGTTGGACATTCAGAAAAACTTCCTAACTGTCAGGGTATTTAAGCACTGGAACAAATTAGGCTTTGGGGTTGTGGAATCTCCATCATTGGAGGTTTTTAAGAACTGTTTAGACAAACACCTGTCAGGAATGGTCTAGTTATTACTTAGTCCTGCCCTGAATGCAGGGGACTGGAATAAAAGCTAGGAATGGGCGACAGGGGATGGATCACTTGATGATTACCTATTCTGTTCATTTCCTCTGGGGCACCTGGCATTGACCCCTGTTGGAAGACAGGATACTGGGCTAGATGAACCTTTAGTCTGACCCAGTATGTCCGTTCTTATGTTCTTATAGTCTTATGACCTACTGAGGTCCTTTCCAGTCCTACACTTCTATGATTCTATGTACCGTATTTGAAATATAGAGTGGAGGATGGTGGAGAAATACTGTGAAAGAAAATGCTCATCGAATAAAGAAAAACGGGGGAAATACTTTCATGTATATGAGATAAGGCTTACTGGTGACTTAGTCAAGTTAAATTTGCATGTTTGACAGAATATTCACAGTGTCCAGC
This sequence comes from Eretmochelys imbricata, assembly GCF_965152235.1. NCBI lineage: Eukaryota > Metazoa > Chordata > Testudines > Cheloniidae > Eretmochelys > Eretmochelys imbricata. The sequence goes on from NC_135574.1 coordinate 123,082,392, forward strand.
TAAGAACATCTAAGATATTGAGACAGAGTAAAGTATTAGAAGTGATGTATAAGACACAAACAAAACTCTCATTCAGTTCTAAAATACCATGTTTTGTGTCTTCAGGTAAAATAAAGTCATCACCTGTGCAAAGGTTACCTAGTCCATCAGCTAGTATGATAAAAATCATGTATCAACTTAATGAAAGTGACATCAGTGGAAATGGCATTTAGGCTTTGTCCTTATGTAAGATTATTTTACTTCCATTACATTTGCCTGTAGTCTAAACGTATCCAATTCTAGCTTGTAAAATGAACTAAATTTGGTATCATCTCCTTTTCCCTAGTGCTAAAAGAGAAAGAGACAAGTGGGACAAAAGTCACAAGAACTTATTGTCAAAGTTGTTGTGGGATAACCTACTTTATACATTTTTGAAACAATCTGCTTGGTCATTTAGGCATCACAGTAATAATTTACTAGAGTATTTTCTGTGTTTACAGTATCATATTTAGAAATTTATGTTCTATCATTCTTCAAATAAGCTGTATTTGAATATAATATTCCCCAAATTCTTGTACATTATGTTTGTCGTTCTGTCCAAATAGTCATTTGGTCAGATGACTAACTTTCAGTTGCTTGGTCAAGTAATCATTTCACTTGCACATTTGACTAAAACTTAATGCATATAGTCAAAAGACTGAATTTTTTATCATGATTCTAGACGGAGAGGGTAAATTTGTTCTGGAGACAAATTTTGCTTGTTATCTAAACAGGCCATCAGTCAAACTATACAGTAATAGAACTTCACTGATGAAACAGTAAGTTGAGTTTCACTCTATAGAGAATTTATATTTTTGTGAGTGCACTCTTCAGTTCTCTCTTGGCCTTCTTCCTTTTCATACTCTGCTGCAGGGGCACACCTCCAATGTATCTTCCTCACTCTTTGTCTGCATAGGGCAGTAGTCCCCAAACTTTTTACCTTGTCCCTCAACCCCCCCCCCCCCCCCCCCCGAGCCATGGTTGACAGCCAGAGCTGGGAGTGGGGCCACCGTTGGGACCAGGGCAGCAGCTGGAAGCTGAGCCGCAGTCAGGGCTGGGGGCCGATGCTGGAGCCGCAGCTGGGGGTGGGTCTGTGGCTGGGACTGGAAGTGGAGTCACATCCAGGGACTGAGGCTGGGGGCAGCGCTGGGGCCACGGCCAGGGGATGAGGCTGGGACTGTGGCCAGGGCCAGGAGCAGAGCTGCAGCTGAGCAAAGAGCCAGGGGCTAAGTCTGGGGCTGCCACTGGGGGTGGGACTGGAAGTGGAGCCGTGGTTGGGAGCTTGTCCACAGCTGGGGGCAGGGCCAGGAGCGGAGTCACAGCTGGGAGCCGGGGCTGGAGCAGAGCGGGGAAGAAGAATGGGGCTGGGTGGTGCTCCCCTTTTTGCCCCCTCCCCCTCGCCATGGGGGCTGGCCTGGCCCCACAGCCCTCCCAAATGTTCCTCCACATCCTTCTAAGGGGGCATGCCCCACAATTTGGGGATCACTGGTATAGGGACTTGCAGAACAGTGAATGTTTTTCCTCCTGAAACACATGTAACTATATCTCCACTTCCCTCAACATGTCTCTCTCTCTTTAACCAGTCAATGTACAGCTACAGAGAGTTCTGGCCAGCACTTCACTCCCTCAGAAAACGGGGCCACCAGAAGGATATGTCTTTGGTTCCCATGGCTGAGGGGAACTTTGGCAGGATATGTGTTCATCTCTGCTGCTTCAGGGGAAGCTGGAAAAGACTTATCTTAATTGTCCTGTTTTGTACAGCTCTAGGGACTCAGTTGAAGATTACAGAAACATCAAATTTGGCAGGGACATAAAGCCAGGTTTTCAAAGCTATTTAGGCATTTGAAGTAGATAGGTGCAAAGGAAGTTAGGAGCCTAGATGCTCCTCTGAAAATCCCACTAAACACTTGTGCCTGTCTGCTTCTTTAGACACTTAAATACCTTTGAAATCTGACCCATAGTCCCTGTCTCGTGGATGCATTTTTTGGTGGTCTGGTAAAAATCCATTTTGATTTGGCCAAGTTAAAATGATTTAAAATACACACCTATGCATGCTATCTGGTCTTTTGAATATAATAAGCTAGTTATCTGCCTTGCCTGGCATACTGTGGATTCAGGTATTTGTAAGAAAGGAGTATATGGAATGAGGCATGGCTTACAAGCTGTGCTTGACTTAATACACACATTGTGCCAGACTCTGCATTCTACTGGTATCTAGAATTTCTTTGTTTTACCATTTTGCTGCTTCAAAAATTCTTTGCAAAAAGAAAAACACATTAAAACACATTAAAACATTGGCAAAATTGCAAAGGGAAGCACTAGAAAGTCTGGAAATGCTGAAGTTATGATGGACCACACAATCTTAATTCTATCCCCTCTTGTGCAGATGCATTACAATAGTCTTTGAGTTGTTAGTGAGTTTTGCATTCTCCTTTCTAATATTTTTCAAAAGATAATTTGAAGATTTTACATCTCAGAAGATATGTTTTATCATAGTAACCCACTTTCAATTTAGCAGGGAACAGAAACTATATTAGCTCCATCCTCCATACAATCATGTTTGGTCAGCTTAAGGTCTCTCTAGTTGCTTTGAGTGGTAGGGTGCAAATCAGAGGAGATAAGGATTTTCTTGCCTTTAGATTCCAGAGCTTTCTTTTTCCTTGCAATCTGAAGGATTCATTATTTTATTTCTGATATCATACAGGGAAATTAACAAAGTCCCAGATGAGGTGTCTGATCCCTCTCTACCACAAGTGTAGATCTTTACATATAAGGAGGCCCATCTTTCACAGTTCAATCAAGCATCTTAACAATCAAATTAAGCATGAAAATTCCCCCTGCTGGAATCCCCAGTGTTCTCATGCGTCTTGTTCTTAGTTTGTTTTCCCGATTTTTAATTTTCCTTTTTAAGATCATACTGTTTTAGTTTTGGAAATACTTTCCTTTAGTGTTTTTTTCAGTTGTGTCTACTCTCCCATCTAAATTGTTGATCTGAGAATTAATTGTCTCCAATTTGTGTCATATACATGTCATGAAGCTTGCAAAGCATCAAATTTTGCAAAGATTTGTTCAAATATTTCTCTTACCCACTGGTCTTATGTGTGGCAAATCAGCATGTTAATTTAATTTGTGAAAGTGGTGCCAGCGTACCTTCTGAGTTTTTGGAAGGCTACTGCTTGAAAACATTTTCTGCTGTCTTGTTTTTGAATTTCACTATTCATCAAAGTTTACAAAATCTATCCTTAATAAAATCTGACAGTTTTAGAAATATTTTGTCTTAATAGGCAAAAGTCATCTGGAACAGTTCTCTGTGTTGGAAGCTAGATTCTGTCTCCCTGTTTCAACTTGCGTTTAACTTCAATGGGGTTAACACAGATAAACAACTTTTATATTTTTCCTTTTTCTGTGATTCTCAGTACTCTAGGTTATTATTCTGTCTTGTTATTTAAAAATCAAATCTTCCCAAGGTGTGAGTACCTTCTGAATTTGAAACATTTTACATCTCATCTGCTCCAACTGCGAAGTTCCATCAGCATCAGATTAATGGGGTTTTATTTTCTCACAAGATTTGCACCTCTTGATGAAACAGAGATCCATACAAGTCTGCTTTATTCTTTGCTCATAAGTAGATGTGCTTCCTGCTTTCTAATGATGGAATGCACCAACAGGTAAAGTGTTAGGAGTAGACAAAGAAATGTTAGAAAACACTGAAATAGACAGAATTCTTGTAATTAGGATATTTTGCCATTCATTTTACGTTTAATGTATTTTCCTATTTCTTTGAAATACCTGTGTTCTGAGGAGGAAAATAAAGTATATTGATTTTTTTTGCTACTATTTTTGGTATTCTTTAATAATACGCAGATTCTTCTGTTATGTCATTAGATAATGGAATATTATGTTACTTATGACAAAAAATGGTGGTTTTACGGCTGTACCGCAATGTGAGTTATCTGCTATTAAATACATCACTTCATGTCATATCTATTTCATGTGCCAGTGTCTTTGTCAGCCTTGCATGAAAGAAATTTTGTAAAATATTTAAAATGGCAAATACTGATGGAAATTTTGGCTCAAATAATCTGCTAACAAACATTTTCTTCATTTGCGTGACAGGCTATAGATATGTTATATGTGTTTCATAATATTTCCTTCCCAAAATACAGATATTGATAAAGCTAATGTTTATATTTCTGTGAAAGATTAAAAGAAAAAAACATTTGGAAAACTTGCAGTAAATAGAAATATCACAAATATATTCTTTAAGTACACTGTAATTATTAACATCATCCTTCAGTCTTTACATGAGCAAAATTTCCATTAACTGGGAAATATGATTCACTTATCATTACCATCCAGTACATTACTTGTGGATGCACTAGTCACAGCATAGAAGACAGTCATTCATATTGTGACAAAGTTCCTCCTCGGCCTTGGTGGGTCCTGCGCTTTTTGGCTGATTTGCTCACCTCAGAGGTTCATGGCAGCCCTCAGTTTGGCCCCTTCTGCTAGAGGCTCAAACCTGCCATTCACTCAGCTAACCTCATCACTGGCCGGCATGGGGGAAATGGAGAACAATCTTCACAGTCTCTGTTGTCCCACCTAGTGGGTCGGAGACAGGCCAGATTCCTTTCCAAATTAGACCTTCCCTTCTGGTGTTGTTCACAGACCAGGTCAACTTCTCCTGTGTCCGATCAGGAGATGGGGGGGAACCCGGGCCCACCCTGTACACCAGGTTCCAGCCCAGGGCCCTGTGGATAGCAGCTGTCTATGTCTCCTGTATCAGCTGCATGACAGCTACAGCTACAACTCCCTGGGCTACTTCCCCATGGCCTTCAACCAGCACCTTCTTTATCCTCACCACAGGATCTTCCTCCTAAGGCCTGACCATGCCTATACTCCTCAGTCCTCCAGCTGCACGCCGTCTCACTCCCTGCTCCTTGCACGCCCTCCATTAACCGATGGGAGGTCCTTTTTAAACCAGGTGTCCTGCTTAGTGTCCCTGCCATAATTGATTCTAGTATGTTCCTAATTGGCTTCAGGCATCTTAATTAGCTTGCCTGTCTTAATTGGTTCTAGCAGGTTCCTAATTTCTCTAGCACAGCCCCTGCTCTGGTCATTCAGGGAACAGAAAACTATTCATCCAGTGGCCAGTATATTTGCCTTCTACCAGACTTCTGTACCCCACTGGTCTGGGTCTGTCATAATATATTTTATTTGCCCTATTTTGGCTGAGGCAGATTTGAGGCCCTGCTGGTCACATCAGATTAACAGTTTTAATTATTTAGATCCAGGGCATTGTTCTTTGCTACACATACAAATTCCTTGTTGCTTTCTGTTTAGTTTCTGAGAGATTAGGTATTCCATAGTTTGATATTTCTGAAGAGGCACATCAAGGCCTTCTTTGTATTCAAAGGACATTCAGTGGAAGGTCATTTAATATCAATTGTCATTAGCCTACTATTTTAAACCACTTTGTTATTATAAGCTCAAGTTTTTAATATGGAAATTTTTCTTTCCTCCAGCTGCAATTTAGGATGGTTTAGCCAATGGGCTTTACACTCCAGAGAATTGCCCAACCCATGCAGTCCAACTGCTTTAGAACTGACCCTTTCATTCCACTGAAACTGATCTCATCTAAGCCTTGTCGACACTACATAGTTTTGGCAACAAAAGTCAGATTTTGTTGAAAAAACAGTGGAGGTGTACACACTGCAATGCTCCTTCTGCTGACAAAACTGTCATGCTTTGCTAACAAAATAAAACCACCTTGATGAGAGGTGTGGAGCTTTTTGTGGCAAAGTTATATCTACACAATACCAGTGTAGACACCATGCTTGGTTATGTCACTGCAAATGACCTCCAGGAGTTGTCCAGTGCCTATTCTGACTGCTCTGGTCAGCAGTTTGAACTCCGCTGCCCTACACTCAGGAACACAAGCATCCGCCCTTCCCCCTTTAAAGGCCTGAGAATTTTTGAAATTCCACTTCCTGTTTGCTTGGAGTGGAGAGCTCACATCACATTTTCCCAGCTGACCATGGCGGCTCCGTGCAGCAAACTCTCTCCAACTTGGAACACACCTGAGTCGTTGGATCTGCTGGCACTGTGGGGAGAGTAGGCTGTGCAGTCCCAGCTCTACTCCAGGCATAGGAACTTTGATACTTATGGGCAGATTTCTCATGGCCTGTTGGTTAAGGACTATGAACAGGACATACAGAAGTACCATGCAAATATAAAGGAGCTGAAGCAGGAGTATCAGAAGGCAAGGGAGGCAAGCCATCGCTCTAGTGCTGTGTCAAAGACCTGCCGCTTCTATAAGGAGCTGGATGCCATCCTTGGTGGCGATCCCACCTCCACCACTAAGAGCTCCATGGATACTTCAGTGGAGCTGGAGGCAGTGGACCTAACCCCGAGGATGAAGTTGAGGAGGAAGTTGAGTTGGAGGAAGATGTGGAGCACACTGCAGGGTCATCCGATAGTGTAGTTAGTGAGGAACACTTTCCCATTCCGGAGGGGTCTAGTCAGTCCCAGCAGTCTGTCTCTGGCACCCAGGATGCAGGAAAGGAGAGCTCTGGTAAGTGATCTTTTTGAGCTGATGCGGCTTGGTTATATGGGGGAAGGAACAAAGCAGCTCTGCCAAGGAACCTTCAGCAGAGTACTGGCAAGTACTTTCAGGAAAGCTTCCAAGAGATCTCTCTGGAGGATTCCCGTGAAATCTCAGTGTGCATTTACACACAGATCCACCACATTACTTAGCTACACAGGGGAATGAGGAGCACACTCAAACGCAGCAAGTCTTGTACATTTCTATCCCTTCACCCACTTCTAGAATATACAGAGCAAAGGACAAGAAGTGGGTGAAGGGATAGAAATGTACAAGACTTGCTGCGTTTGAGTGTGCTCCTCATTCCTCTGTGTAGCTAAATAATGTGGTGGACCTGTGTGTAAATGCACACTGAGATTTCACGGGAATCCTCCAGAGAGATCTCTTGGAAGCTTTCCTGGAAGTACTTGCCAATCCTCTGCTGAAGGTTCCTTGGCAGAGCTGCTTTGTTTCTTCCCCCATTGTAGGAAACTTTTCCACACCACTCAACAATTACTTGTTCAGGGACCAAAGCGGCACACAGATAAGCAGCATAGGGGTTGGGTCTAAAACCACACGCGTACAGGAGAAGCACTTTTGCATCCTTGTTTACCCTCAGGAGTGAGATATCAGCTTCAATGACCCCTGCCTGTGGAAAATGGTGGCAGAGTTTACAATATTGTCCCTACTCGCCTGCACTGATCCCCTTAAAAAATCACCTAAACCCTTTCCCCTATCTTGAATGCCCAACTCCCACACTAGCTCCCACACCATATTTAGGGTGTTTGCCAAGATGTTTTCTTGCCAAGGGATAGTGAGAAAGTGATTCATATGTTAAAAGAGGTGTATTTTACGATAATGATTCAGTGCTGTGCGTGAACTAACAATCATGCTCCTGAGTCTTGTTTCTTGTGCTTCTGCAGATGTGGCTTTCAAGGGCACCCCTACACACTGGTGAAGTGCTTTCACCAGATAAGAAAGTGACCAAGGTAGAGCAAGGAGGACATGTTCTGAGAGGTACTCCAATCCTCAGAGGCTGAAAAAAGAGAACGCAAAGAATGGAGAGAGACCCTGAAGGAAAAATTTAAAATAGAAAGGCAGGACAGAAAGGAGAGTGAGGAGTGCATTGTAAAGGGCCAGGAGCAGATGATAAAAGAGATGGAGGAGCAAAGAAAGATGTTGAAGTCCCTAATCACACGCCAGACTCTATCCCCTGGAGGTGATAGAGAACTGCTTTCCATGCCTTCCCCAAACTCCTCCCACATAGTCCTTGCAACTTCCTGGAATATCTCGGGTACCCCATTCACTCCACCCCTTCAGACAGCTTCCAAATGATAAGTGGACTTACACACAGCTATGAGAGCCTTTACTGCCCTGCACCGTTATCTCTCTTCCTACCAAGCCTTTTTGTGTGCATTGTTAGTTGGTATTTAATAAAAACAAACTCTCTGAAAGATAACCAATCTTTGTCTCCTACACGTGGTGGTTGCTGCTGGTAGTATACATAATGACAGTTTGATCATTTGCTGACTACTAATCCTGGTCAGGAATCATCACAATTTTCATGGAAAGTGTCAAGTTAACAAAGTACTGCAGAGCGCTGTATAGAAAGAAGAATTACTGTGCTGCTCATTATCAAAATGTTGCCTCAAAGCCTCCCTGATTCAAATAGCCCCCGGTTGTCCCCCTTTAATAGTCCTGGTATTTGGTTGCTCAAATTCAGCAGCCAGGAGACCCACCGCCATGCTCCACCCTTGGGGAAAATTTTCACCCTTAGCCTCACAAATATTATGGAGTGCACATCAGGCTGCTATTACCATGGGAATGTTTTCCTCATTTAGGTCTAACCTGCCATAAAGGCAGCACCAGCATGCCTTCCCACAACTCCTTGTTGCAGAAGGTGGTGAGTAGCACAGTGGGATAGCTACCCACAGTGCACAGCTCTCACTGTTGATGCTGGAACATCAGTGTGGATATGCTCCACCGACAGAAGGAACATAGTGTGAACATGCACGAGTGATGTAATTATACCGGTTTTTGATTGTCGTCTTAACTTGCATGAACAAAACTCTAGAGTAGACAAGGCCTAAGGCTTGGTCTACACAAGGAATTTATGTCAATATAACTATGTCACTCAGGGGTGTGGTTATACTGACTTAATCCTTGGTATAGACAATGCTATATCAACAGGAGGGCTTCTCCTGTCAACATAGCTACTGCCTGTCATAGCGGTGGAGTACCTACACTGATGGGAGAAGCTCTCCCCTAGGTGTAGGTAGCATCTTCACTAAGTGCTACAACCACTGCAGTGCTATAGACAAGCCTGAAGTCTCTAATAACATCTTCCTAGCTAAAGGTAAGAATAGAATTCCATTCTCATCTTCTTTGATATGGCCGCTGCCTTTTACAACCATTCTCTTCCTTTTCAAATCTTGTCTTCCCTTGGCTTCTATAACTGTCCTTTCCTGTTTCAGAGTAACAGTCGTCTTAGTCTGTATTCGCAAAAAGAAAAGGAGTACTTGTGGCACCTTAGAGACTAACCAATTTATTTGAGCATAAGCTTTCGTGAGCTACAGCTCACTTCATCGGATGCATACTGTGGAAACTGCAGAAGACATTATATACACAGAGACCATGAAACAATACCTCCTCCCACTCCACTCTCCTGCTGGTAATAGCTTATCTAAAGTGATCACTCTCCTTACAATGTGTATGATAATCAAGGTGGGCCATTTCCAGCACAAATCCAGGTTTTTTCACCCCCCCCCCCACTTTTTTCCAAAAACCACACACACAAACTCACTCTCCTGCTGGTAATAGCTTATCCAAAGTGACCACTCTCCCTACAATGTGCATGATAATCAAGGTGGGCCATTTCCAGCACAAATCCAGGTTTTCTCACCCCCCCACCTCCATACAGACACAAACTCACTCTCCTGCTGGTAATAGCTCATCCAAACTGACCACTCTCCTTACAATGTGTATGATAATCAAGGTTGGCCATTTCCAGCATAAATCCAAGTTTAACCAGAACGTCTGGGGGTGGGGGGTAGGAAAAAACAAGGGGAAATAGGCTACCTTGCATAATGACTTAGCCACTCCCAGTCTCTATTTAAGCCTAAATTAATAGTATCCAATTTGCAAATGAATTCCAATTCAGCAGTTTCTCGCTGGAGTCTGGATTTGAAGTTTTTTTGTTTTAAGATAGCGACCTTCATGTCTGTAATTGCGTGACCAGAGAGATTGAAGTGTTCTCCGACTGGTTTCTGAATGTTATAATTCTTGACATCTGATTTGTGTCCATTTATTCTTTTATGTAGAGACTGTCCAGTTTGACCAATGTACATGGCAGAGGGGCATTGCTGGCACATGATGGCATATATCACATTGGTGGATGTGCAGGTGAACGAGCCTCTGATAGTGTGGCTGATGTTATTAGGCCCTGTGATGGTGTCCCCTGAATAGATATGTCGGCACAGTTGGCAACGGGCTTTGTTGCAAGGATAGGTTCCTGGGTTAGTGGTTCTGTTGTGTGGTATGTGGTTGTTGGTGAGTATTTGCTTCAGGTTCGGGGGCTGTCTGTAGGCAAGGACTGGCCTGTCTCCCAAGATTTGTTAGAGTGTTGGGTCATCCTTCAGGATAGGTTTTAGATCCTTAATAATGTGTTGGAGGGGTTTTAATAATGTGTTGGAGGGCTGAAGGTGACAGCTAGTGGCGTTCTGTTATTTTCTTTGGTAGGCCTGTCCTGTAGTAGGTGACTTCTGGGAACTCTTCTGGTTCTATCAATCTGTTTCTTCACTTCCGCAGGTGGGTATTGTAGTTGTAAGAATGCTTGATAGAGATCTTGTAGGTGTTTGTCTGTGTCTGAGGGGTTGGAGCAAATGCGGTTGTATTGCAGAGCTTGGCTGTAGACGATGGATCGTGTGGTGTGGTCAGGGTGAAAGCTGGAGGCATGTAGGTAGGAATAGCGGTCAGTAGGTTTCCGGTATAGGGTGGTGTTTATGTGACCATTGTTTATTAGCACTGTAGTGTCCAGGAAGTGGATCTCTTGTGTGGACTGGACCAGGTGGTGGACCAGGTTGATGGTGGGATGGAAATTGTTGAAATCATGGTGGAATTCCTCAAGGGCTTCTTTTCCATGGGTCCAGATGATGAAGATGTCATCAATATAGCGCAAGTAGAGTAGGGGCATTAGGGGACGAGAGTTGAGGAAGCATTGTTCTAAATCAGCCATAAAAATGTTGGCATACTGTGGGGCCATGTGGGTACCCATAGCAGTGCCGCTGATATTACCAGCAGGAGAGTGAGTTTGTGTGGGGGGGGGCGTAGAGTAAGAAAACCTGGATTTGTGCTGGAAATGGCCCAACTTGTTTATCATATACATTGTAAGGAGAGTGATCACTTTAGATAAGCTATTACCAGTAGGAGAGTGGGGTGGGAGGAGGTATTGTTTCATGGTCTCTGTGTATATAATGTCTTCTGCAGTTTCCATAGTATGCATCCGATGAAGTGAGCTGTAGCTCATGAAAGCTTATGCTCAAATAAATTGGTTAGTCTCTAAGGTGCCACAAGTACTCCTTTTCTTTTTGTCTTTTCCTGGTTCTCCTCCTACCTCTCTAGTTTTACCTTCAGTGCATTGGAGGATCCTCCTCACCTGCCCTCCAACTTTCTGTGGGGGTTCCACAGGTCACTGTCTTGGTCCCCTTTTCTTCTCCCTCCAAATCATATATCTGGCTAATCTTATCTGCAAACACTAATCCAGCCACATATCTATGCTAATGATTTACATATCTGCCTCTCTACTTCAGACCTGTCTCCTTCTGTCCAAATGATAATCTTGGCCTGTCTCTCTGATATCTCCTCATGGATGTCTATCCATCAGCTCAAGCTCAAAATGGCTAAAACAGAGCTCTTAGTCTCCTCGCTCCACAACCACTACCCCTTACTGCCTTTCTTGATCACTGTGGACAACACGACCATTCTACTTGTCAGTCAGACTGTAACCAGGCTGTCATCTTCGACTCAGACCGCTTTCTAGGTCCTCACAGCCAGACTGTGCCTATGTCTTACAGATTCTTTCTGTATAACCGCTCTAAAATATAACCTTTCTTAGCCATCCACAGAGCTAAAACTCTCATCCAGGCTGTCATAATCTTATATCTCAATTACTGCAACATCCTTTTCTCTGGCCTTGATTAATATAATCTGCTATATCCATTGAGAAATGCTGCTTCAAAGAACATTTTCCTATCCTGTCTCTTTGACTATATCACCCCTCTCTTTGCATCCATCCATTGGCCCCCTTCTCTATTGCATCAACGATAAAGTGGCTGTCTTCACTTTTAAGGCCAATAACAGTCTGTTCCCACTGTACCTACCATTTCTCATTTAGTATCAAAAGGTCAACTCTCACCTCTGATCATTTCACAACATCAGCCACCAACACGGATTTGTTGAACGTACAAACAAGTAGCTTTGTGCTTTCTCCCATGTAGCCTCTCATGCTTGGGAGGAGCTCTCTGTAAACATCACCAAAGCTACGTCATTATCTACCTTCCAAACTCTTCTCAGAACTCTCCTTTTGTGTGATGACTACAAAAAAACTCAACCACAGTTCGGCTGCTTGTGTGCTGAGACCACTTGCTGACCAATATTGTCTTGTTGTTTTTGTTCTGTGTTTGTAGAGTACCTAGCATAATGGGGTTGTAGGCTGTGACTAGTACTCCCAGGTGCTACTGTAATACAAATAATAAATAATAATAATGTGGTGCTGTTAAATACTCATGCAAAGGTCTTCTCCAAATGAAGTTCCAAACTAATTAGTCACCGTGTCAATATTTTCCCCATTGTTGTCTACCCAATTTGACCAAGCTATTTAGATTAATAAAAGTAACTAGAATTTCATCTGTCTGTAAGCAAAGTCTTTAAAGACTACATTCACCCAAAGTTACTGGTTTACTTTAATTCAAGAGTTGAGTGAATAATTCCCAGCAAATAATTAGTTGGATAAATTTACCCTTTTCTACTTATAAAATGTTTGTGAGCGGATCAAAATTTCCTCAATTTTATTTATTGTTCTGATTGACTGAAAAATATTTATTAGTTTCTTCAGTAAATTGAGGGTGAATAATTAGCTTTGAGTGGTTGGTATTTCACTAAGATACTAACATGAATGAGAAGAGCCCCTGAGACAGGGAGAAGGGCATGCAATGCTTCTCAGTCAACACCCATAGCCCTGACTGGTTTGAAGCTAACTTGACTTTTGGGTGAGGAAAGGAACACCTTAGACACTGTCAAGAGCTAACTTTCAAGTTGTTGGCTGGGACACTGAATACTTGGGACAGAACTGTGAAAGATGGGAGAGTTCTGGCCCAGACAAGACTATTGGCTGATACGCTACAAGAGTTGCTCTGGAGGGGCCCAGTCCTGTAGACCTTAATCATGTGAACAGTTCTATTGATTTTTATAAAAAGAAAAGGAGTACTTGTGGCACCTTAGAGACTAACCAATTTATCTGAGCATGAGCTTTCGTGAGCTACAGCTCACTTCATCGGATGCTGTAGCTCACGAAAGCTCATGCTCAAATAAATTGGTTAGTCTCTAAGGTGCCACAAGTACTCCTTTTCTTTTTGCAAATACAGACTAACACGGCTGTTACTCTGAAACCATTGATTTTTATATTCATATGATTAAGTTCTGAAAGACTGGGCTTATGATCTGTGTTTTAATTAGACTAGAGTTTATTAGGATCTTTTGAATGAAAAGGAATAGATTGTTAAGCAATTTGAATCTTGTTTACCTCCACTCAGGTGCATAAATCCACCTGCAGGAAAATTCAAACTTCAGTATAAAGACTAAGATCTCCCTAATAAGACTGCAGAGAGTTGGGATCAAGCAGTTGGAATCAAGAAAGTGTCTCTTTTAGAAAACAACAATTATAGGTAAATTATCTAAGTATTTATACTGCACTATACTCTTTATCGTAGGATTGGAATTCAAATGACAGTTAGTTTGTTGAATAAAAATATGTAGTTGTGCAAAAGTTTCATTCCCATCAAAACCTTTCCCTTGCCCACTTATATTCGTCCTAAGAAATGCATTAAGTGAAATTACAAAGTCTTCTGAAGTCTCTTGCTAGTTTACTTTCTGCTTACTGCTTTCCAGAAAAGTGGCCTCAGGTAGAATATGACAAACTGCATTTTAATGGGAATGCTTTCAGCTGTTTTATTCCTTCTTTTGGTACTGAAATAATGCCTTTTTATTAATGAAGTGAAATCACTAATGCTTTAATCTTTAAGAAATATAGAAATGCATAACTATATTAAAAATAGAAAACACCGTGACTTGCATTTCTGCCATAAGAAATACTACATGTTGTGAAGAAAAATAAATATGTGATCTGCCCATAGCTTTTACATGATAGCAGAGGGAATGATTGATATTGGGTTAGTCGTTTACGTATAGCTCATCTGTGTTTTATTTCTGATCCTGTCAGACTGAAAAGAACTACCAGTTTTATTAGGGCTGGTGATGTATTCCATACTTGTAGTTTTATTACCTGTTTGAGAAGCTACAAAATATTGGCGCTCTTTAATAACAAGCACTTTATGTTTCCTTGTGTCAGCAAATTTCCTGGATTAATACCCTCTGTTAGATTGATAGAATCCTACAGTGCTTTTTTATAAGGTTCTGGGGCACTAATTTCTGAAGGAGCTTGTAATAAACTAGTGGGAGGCCTTACATATACATCCTTTTCTTTCTTCTGCTTAAGTCATATGATTTCCTTCTGTGTCATGGTTAGTTGCAATACCTATTTTTGTTCAAACTCCCGTCAGTGTTGCTATTAGTTTCTCTGAGATTTTGACAATTGTACCATCAAGTACTGTATCACTCCAGAGTCCAGACAAATTTCTTCTTATAAAGATAATAGGTGGTTGATAACTAAATAGCTGTCTAATTTTATCAATACACCTAAAAGGGGTGTATATGTTATTAGGTTTGCTCAATAATAGACCAGGAAAAAAAAGCTAGAGAAAACCAAAAGAGAAGTCTTATTTATTTTAGTTACAAACCTAAGTACTTGTGGGCTTCTTATGCACTGCAGAAACTTACTTCACATTTTTATTAATTTTTATTGTTTTATGACAGTACATTATTTTATGACAGTTGCACTGCCGTATGTTATCATGGAAAGGATTTTAAAAGTGGTAAGTATGTAGGAGTGAAGGATGAGAGACTGCATAAAAAGGAAGTCCACCTTTTGATAATACCAGTTTTATTTTGTTGGACCTGATTCAGCAAAGCACTTAATCTTATGCTTAAATTTCATGAAAGTCAATGGTCATATGAATCAATTTAGGAAGAAGAGGTGGGTAAAGCCCAAGATTCTACTCTGATATAACCCTTCTGCCAAGTGGAGCCAGCAGCAACTAGGGCTGGGTTCAATATCTAGGGGTTCCTTTCCATCGATACAACACAGAACCGTCTCAAGCCCGCACCCAGTAACCTGGGAAAATTATATACCACCCTCTGCACCTCTGAGAGGCAATACTTCCCCACTCACAAGCACAGAGTCTGAAAAGAAAGTTTTAATAAAAGGAGGGAAGTAACTCGGAATTAATTTGGGAAAACACTGCAAACAGGGTTCATAAACATAAACCATAAGTAAAAGACCCACCCCCAAATAGGTTGGGCTTTGCCCTTTTCCCCTGCGGTTCTTAAGTCCAACTCAAAAGTCCCTTTCACATGCCTGACCCTTCTCTGCACCCCACTCACAGTTGCTGTCCTTGGTCAGTGCAGACCCAGAGTTCAGAGGTGCATCTGCAGAGTTCACCTCCCACCCTGGGTGGGTGGATAAAGAGGTATCTTACTTACCAGCCACCTGCTCACCACTCTTATTGTGCTCCTCCACTAGCCACCCAGCTAGCTGCTCGTTGCGCCTCTACACCACTGCCCTGCCACGAGCATGGATGAAGGTGCCTTGAACTCCCAGTTGACCATCCAATATTGTTGATTCTAGAGCTGGTCAGGAATTTTTTTGACTAATGAAAACATACATATGAGAGCGCGAGAGCGTGCTATCTGAGACCTTCTGAAAATTTTCAACCCCCCCCCCAAATCACTGAAATAAGCAGAGCAGGGACTTGAACCTTGGCCTCCAACATGTGAGGTGGGTGCCCCAGCCACCAGATTATTGGCTATTCTGGGGTTTAGATGTTGTGTTTTTTGTGAAAAATTCAAAAAGTCTATTTTTCATTCTAATACAGAATGAAAACAAATCTCAAAACCTTGAAATTTTGGTCAAACTGAATTATTTTTTTCCAGCTGGCCCTATTGTAGACAGAAGCCAGTTACCCTACTGTCTCCCCTGACCACTCTCAAATTCCAAGATCAGTCTCTTTATCCAACAGTGGATAAACACATTAACTGGATATTTTTGATAAAATAGCCCAAACTGAAATAGTTATCAGTACTGACATATAAATACCATCATTAGATTTCAGAACTCAGATGACCGGGGCTGTTTTTTAGGTCTTTCTGCAGAGTCAGTATGACAATACTGAATTGTTTTAAATTTGTAACGTAGCTTGACAGGTATGGTATTCAGACTCGTTGGTCCTGTTGTGACAGACTTCATTTTTCCTACCTACAGTTCCACATCTCCTCGTTAAAAAAAATATATATATAAATAAAATCCTGCAACTGGGATCACAAGACCTTCATACGGTGTCTGGGTTTTTTGGATTTTAGCAGAAGACCTTTTCCAGTATTCAGCAATTCAGTACATTTTTTTTCCTGGAAAACTGAAAATTCCTGGAAAACTGACATTCTTATTCTTTCAGGTGGAAGCATTCTGTAGAGTGGTTTGTTCATTTGAGTGTTTCTCCCTCAAAATGCCCCGTTATTATATTTAACCTGGACTACCACTTATCTTTAAGTCAAATTCAACCTTATAAAGTCAGTGAGGGTATATCTAGTAACCATTATAACTTATCAAATTCCTGTGCAACATAGGCTGCCTTGACTCATCTGACAGGCAAATGTTTTCCTGAAGTATTTATACCCTTCAGTCATAAATCATTTACGTCCATAGGATATAAATGTAATACTCAAGACTCTCCATTTGAATCAATAGTCTCCCTGTTTTTCCCTTCTGTTTTGAAAACAACCTTCTTATTAGCCATCATCAGTTGGAAGAGAACATGAGAAACTATCTCTCATAGCTGACAGGTCTGACACATTATTTAACAAAGATAAGGTGCTGATGTTGTTCTATTCAAACTTTTGTCAAAGATAATGAAAAAATTACATGAAAAACTAATCTGTAACTCTTCTGTTCTTCTGATGCAAAGTTCCAAAGGCTGGTTGTTAAAAGGGCCACTGGTTACTACCTGGGTTGAAATTTGCTAGCAGAATACTGTTTACTAATTTGTTTTTTAAAGAAATACATTTTTAAAAATAAACTTTAATTTTAAACTAATTTAAGTTTAATAAACATGTACCTCTGGCAAACGAACTAATCCCTTAATTTTTTTTATTCAGTACTTTTGAAGATTTAGAATCAATTTAATGTATCTTTGAGCAAATGATACAACATAGTAATTGCCTGCACTTTCAGATTCTTAGTATTCTGCTCTTCTCTACTAACAGCTGCATGCTTCTTTGCTGTTTTTAATTTTATTTGAGGTGGGATTTTTATTTTCTTCACTTTCATCCATTTGAATCTGTCATTTTAGATGTGAGTCTTATTTCCAAATTGTTTATTTTATTACCAATTGTCAATACACAGAATTTTGATACACTGATGGAAAAGTAAAGGTGTATTGTTGATAGTTCTGAGGCTTTCAGTTAATGTTAAAGATGAACTTGAAAGGTTTCTGACTTGCTAAGACATGAGTCCATTGTTTCATTTGCTATGGATATGCATGAAAGAAGGGGGCATACACATATAGTAAATGTGATGAAATTTGCTGCAACTTTATTACGATAAATTATTGTACTAACTACAATGTTTGTGCACAGATAATTTCTTCAGAGCTGAATTCTAGGAAGGGATATGCTCCAATCTCCACACTTTAATATCATCATCAGAAGGGCACACCTTGGCACACCATACTTGGGACTTCTGAACCTGAGTCTTGTCCCTGTGGCAGCAGTAATTCCTCCAGAGCCCCCTGAAATTGTGGGTCCCCAAAATTGCTAGGGCTACTGGGGTAGGATTTATGTCTATGATGAAGCTGCATTCTCAACATTTCTTACATTGCTTAGGACTTAGGGCTATTGTCCAGTTTTGTTAGAGGAGAATTCTCAACTTTACAGCTGGATAACAAAAGTGGAATTGATTATTTTAAAATGTATTCTAAAATAAATATGCATATTATTACTAATAATGTTCTTTTTTATTATCTGTTTTGCAGTAGCACCCAACAGCCCTATTGGGATCAGGGACCAGTTGTCCTAGGGATGGTCCTCATTTATAGAAAAGCCAGGTTCCTGCTCCCAAAGTTTATAACCTAAATAGACAAGACAAACAAAGGCGGGGGTGGGGTGGGGAGGAGAAGGGTACTGAAGTATTCAAGCAAAGTGTTCAGAGTGATGATAGGCAAATGTCATATTGGTGCCACAAGCATTCTTGTTGTTTTGCTTTTTAATTAATCATTGAGGCCTGAATGAGATGAGGGAATGGCAGAAAAGGCTGAATTAGAAGTAGTAATGGGATAAGAAAATGGAATGAGGGGAAGAAGGTGGAGGGAAGGACAGGGAAGGAGGCTGGGGGAAGGGGAAGAGCTAGAGAGTATGTGTGTAGAAGGAGGTCAGTATAAGTAGCCAGTTACCAGAGACTAATAGTTCCAGAGTTCAAACTGTAGAAAAGAGAGTCTGATGACAACAATTGTATACAGGAAGTTGTGAAGTCATTCTTGGAAGGTGTGGTGAGTAGGATGCTTTGCCATTTGATGGCTTGCTAAACCTTCTATTCCTCCCCAGCACCTGTGACTAGGGTTGCCAACTCTGACTGAAGCTATTCCAGGAGATTTTTTTCCCCAACATGATGGAATGTCATTTTCTTAAAATATCCTACCAAAATCTCCCAGATTGCTTTCAACAGTTACCGGGAGCCCGATGACGATTCTGGGAGACTCCAGGCCAATCCTACCTGTGACTGAGGGAAAGAAGACGGGGAGAGGGTGTGCTTGGGGCCTAGTACTGCTCTGCTCCAAGTTCAAAGGTAGGAGGGGTGACTGGGGAAAGTATAGAGATGCAGTAGTGTAAACAGCTCTTGGGGATTTGAGATCTTAGCCAAAACTAATGCTATCAGCTTCTGCCTAAGACTGTAGTTCTCCTATAATTTTTATGATGGAATGTAGTTCTCCAGTAATTTTTCTTCATAAAAGTAAATGAAGAAATGTTCAATAATATTATAATTATATTTTTTTTATATTTTGATTTTTATATTTTGGATTTTTACTTCTACTGTTTGTCCTTTTTCAGGTTTTCATATTAACTTTTAAATCATTCAGACAGAAGTTATTGGATATTTTCCAATATTATGAGATTTTTGAAATAGTATCATCATTTAAAATAGAATTCCTATTCCTTCCATTCAAGCAAAAATACTTTAAAATATTGTTTTGTGTATATTAGTCTATATCATATTATTTTAAATGTATCTCACCCATTTTGGCCTCATGCTGCACTCATTGGGAAATCAATTCCCCAGCTGTTTCCATTAGGGCATCGATTCTGCAAGCACTTAAGCATCTGCATAATTTTTGGAGTAGTCCCATGGGTTCAGTGGGACTCCTCCCATAAGTAAAGTTACACACGTACATAAGCACTTGCAGAATCAGGACCTAAGTAAAGGAAAGTTTTAAATGAGCAAGAAATTCCGGATTGGACTTTGGGGCTTGATCTAAAACCTATAAAAGTCAATGGGAGTCTTTCTGCTGACTTAAATAGGCATTGAATCAGGTTCTTTATTATGGTTACACTGAATGTATACTATCTATTGAATCTCATTTCTTGTCTATCATTCCATATAAATTCATAATCTTCTTATCCACAGTCTGCTAGCCATGCTTTATGTACAAATCCCTCTTGCTCAACTTATTTTCTATACAATGTCAGGCAATTCATATGGAATAACATGTAGAAATTAAATAATTTACACTATTCTAAAAGGATAAGTAGACTTGTATTGTGTTGCTTTCTAATTATTGGTTTGCAAATTCCTTCTTACATCCTGTGTAAAATAGCAATGACTGGATTAAAATTCAGTGAATTTCATAGAGTTTGGTCCAATAAAAATATTAAAAAATTAATCATAATAAAATGACATTGTTTATTTCTGCTATTTTTTGGAACTTCAATACCAGTGAGACTTGATAGTTAAATAGAAATTGTATTTTTATCCATTAACTTTGTTGTTAAAAAAAATAAGAATTACTTTTAAAAAGCAGTTATGTTTAAAATGCTCCGATTTACACTAATTTGCAGTTGAATATTACCTTTAGTCTTACAGGATAGTTCCCCTGGGTCTTCCCATACTCATGGAGATCAGGCACAGGAAACTGACTTAAATGAAGAAGTATGAAGCGCTGTTGTAGCCATGTTGGTCCCAGAATATTAGAAAGACAAGATGGGGCACCAACTTCTGTTGGGGAGAGAGACAAGCTTTTGAGATTACACAGAGCTCTTTTTCAGGTCTGGGAAAGGTACTCGGAGTATCACAGCTAAATACAAGATTGAACAGATAATTTAACGTAAGTAGTTAGCACATAAAGGAACCGTTCAAGGTAAAGTGGCCCATAAACACCCCTGTAGTCATAGGACAAAAAGTGGGGGTAGTGGATTACAGATTGCTGTAATAAGCCATAAACCCGGTCTCTTTATTAAGACCAAGATTTTTAGTCTCTAGCAAAGTTTTGAATTTAAGCTCCCAGGCTCATCTTTTGAAAGTGTTGTACAGGTTTCCTTTGAGGATGAGGACTGATAGGTCAGATATTGAGTGATCACTTTGTGAAAAGTGTTCAACCACAGGTGATATAGTGTTTTTTGTCTTTTATTTTCCTGTATGAGTTCATCTGAGAGAATAGTGATTGTCAGGTTTCACCCAAATAGTTGTTATTGGGACATTTAGTGAACTTGATGAATTACGCCACATGTTGTCATAAACATGTAGGACCCATGAATCTTGAAAGGTGTGTTGTGGGGGGTGTTGATCACTGTAGCAGTGGAGATATGTCTGCAGCTTTTGCATCTGTTGTTCTGGCAGGGTCTGGTGCCACTTTGAGTTGGTGTGTCGTGGTCTGTGTGGAACTTGGTTCTGATGATGAGTTTGGAGAGGTTGGGGTGTTGTCTGAAGGCCAGAAGAGGGGGTTCAAGAAAGATTTCTTTCAGGATGGGGTCCCCATTGAGTATGGGCTGTAGTTGTTTGATGATATCCTATATGGGTTCCAGTGTGGGGTGGTAGGTGACAACTAGGGATGTGCGGTTGGAGGGGGTTTTATTTCTGTACTGAATCAGGTTCTTTCAGGGTATTTGGGTGGCCTGTTCCATGATGCAATCTACTTCTCTGCTGGAGTATCCTTGTTTGGTTAAGGTGGTTTGGAGTGTGTAAAAGTATAGATCCTGGACTTTCTCCTCAGAGCATGTTCTACGGTATCTGAGTACCTAGCTGTGGAAAACCAATTTATTGATGTGTTTGGGGTGATTACTGGCTCTATGAAGGTAGGTGTGGTTTTCTGTGGGCTTTTTGTACAGAGTTGTCTGTGGGGTTCCATTGTTGAAGCTGATCATGGTGTCCAGGAAGTTGATGCCAATGTGGGAGTGTTCCAGAGAGAGTTTAATGGGTGGGGTGGTTGTTGAAGTTGTCGTAGAAATCTATGAGGGAATTTAAGTGGTCTGTCCAGAGGATAAAAATATCATCCAAGTACCTCAGGTATATCATTGGTTTTGTGGTGCATTTGTCCAGCAATTCTTCTTCAATGTGGCCAATTAAGAGGTTGGCATATTGGGGAGCCATCCTAGTACCTATGGCTGTTCCCAAGGTTTGGACAAAGCATTTGTTGTTGAATGTAAAATTGTTACCCTTGCCACCATGGATGTCACTCTTCTATATACCAACATTCCTCACAATGATGGCATAGCTGCCTGCCTCAAATATTTACAATACAGTGAGCAACCCTCAGATATCCACCCCAAACACATCACCAGACTCATCCATTTTGTCCTCACCCATAACCACCAGAGCGGGTAAGACACACCTTCAGACTTTAGGTGGCAGGACTCTTTTCCCAGCATCAGCCTCCTGTTGGGTTTACATCCCCCATCTGAGTCCAGCCTTCAAGGCCCTTTGTCTGCTTTGAGAGTTGTCCCGGTGGGTGCTCCATTTCAGGTGTTGGTGCGTCCTGGCACCATCAATCGGAGATTTACGGTAGCAGTGTCCATGTGGGTCATGCATACGCAGTAGTTGTCTCTTGGTGCTGTTGGCACTTCATCTAGCATGTGCATGACCTGACTCTTCCAGTTCCTTTTCAACCATCCTAGGCTTGAGATGGAGCGCTGGGGCAGTGTTCACCACTTTTCCAAAAACCTTAGAAATTGTTTTAAAATAGATAGTCACTTTGAAAGTTATAGTTAGTTTTAATTAGATAGTAAAAAAAAATTTCTCCCAGTTTTCCCTTCCCCACAGTGGGGTCTGTTTAACTGTTGAATGATGCCTGACTCTCCAGGCTTTAAGAGAGGTAGTTCATGCCGCAAAACTATGCCCATTTCTGATGGACACTAGGTATGTGTACGATGTCTTGACAAGGCACATATCCCTCAAAAACGCGCCCACTGTAGTAATTTGAAAGCGAAACCGGGATCTCTGCTTGAAAATGATCCCCCTGGAGAAAACTCTCCAACTAGAGACAGATCAATGGACCACCTCTCTGGGCACCCCCTCTTCAGCAAAAGGGGACATACCTTCCTCTAAAAGATCAAGGAAGGGAGCGCAAACATCACCATAGAGAGCACTGCAGAAACAACAGTGGTCTCCTGCCAGGTTGCTGCCCCCGATGCCCACCTATGATGCTCCAGGCATCCCTGGCACTGCTAAGTCCGGAGACAAGGAGGCAGAGTCGAGGCATAGAAAGAGACATGCCTACTCCATGACACCAACCCCACCTGTGAGGGTCTCGGTGCTGAGCCTCTCTCCAGACACTATGCCTCCACCTCCAGCACTGACGTCTCAGTAGACACCAATAGAGAAAGCCAAATTGGCACCCACCGCACCGATTAAAGTACCACAGCATTTGCCAGCACCAGCAAAAGCGTCTCCATTGGCACCAGTGGTACCAACATCAGCTACGCCATAGGACCTGCTCCACCAAGGAGATTTAACTGTCTCTTCAGCACCACAGTCCCCTTTGTTTGCCACTGAGGTCTCACCCAAACATTATAGTGTGGGGCAACATACTTCTCCTGCTGCCCTACACACATCCAGCAATGAATATGATGAGCAGGAGCCATGCAACTTCTCACCCCACCACTCACCTCCAAAGGATCGGAGACTACCATGGGGACTTATGAGACTGAAAAACCAATATAACCAGGCGGCTCAACTGTGGAATGGACCCCCCATGGATATACCCACCCTATGCAAAGGGCACCATGGGAATCATGGACATCTTACAGGGGTTGTCATTCCAGGCCACACCCACTGCTCATAGAGGCAAACTGAGATCAAATCTCATTTTCCCTATTCCACAGCCATCAGATGCTCAGGACGTTTTGGATGAAACTGAACCAGGCACAAGACCAGGAAATCACATCAATTGCACATAACTCTTCCTCCTCACTGGATGAAGCAATCATGCCACCATGTCCTATCATGGCTGATGACTTTAAACAGTTTCAGGAACTATTCAAATGAATTGCTCACAGTCAAGGCATCCCATTAGAGGAAGTTCAGGCAAACCAACACAAACTTGTACAAATTTTACAAACATCCTGTACTTTCAAAATTGCTTTACCCATAAATGATGCCATTATGGAACCAGTAGAGATGGTCTGGCAAACACCAGCCTCAATTCTGCCTACATGTAAAAGGGCGGATAGGAAGTACTACATCCCACAAAAGGGGTAGACCTCCTCTTCTCTCACCCGCCTCCTAATTCCTTGGTGGTCGACATTGCTAATCAACATGGCAAACAACAACAGTTTAGATCAACTCCACAGGACAAGGAACACAAGAGACTCAACCTCTTTGGATGAAAAGTTTACTCCTTGGTGACATTAAAGTTCAGAGCCACCAATTATACTGCTCTGTATTAGCAGAATACGATTATGACAATTATGGCAAATTGAGCACTTTCTTTGAGGAGCTTCTAGAGGAAAAACAAGCACAATTCAAGGCCATTTTAAATGAGGGCCAATTTGTCGCACAGACAGCCCTCCAAGTGTCCTTGGACGTAGTGGACACGGCAGCCAAAACCATAGCCACGGCCACGGTGATTCATCAAGCATACTGGTTACAATCCTCTGGCATACCTAAGGAACTCAAAACTAAGGTTGAGGATCTACCTTTCAACTGAGAGAAACCGTTTTCAACCAAAACGGACAAGGTTCTCCACTCGAAAAATTCTCGTGCTACTTTTTGCACTTTGGGCATCTACACACCACCTGCAAAGAGACAACGATACCAGCCTTACCAGCAGAACAGAGATTCCTCATGCAGCCAACCACAACAGAAGCAATAGGAGAACCAAAGACACAGGCAACGTTCGCAGAGACAGAGAGCACCCCAGTCTCAACTGTCGACATCTCAAACGGCTCCACCCAAATAACAATTTTAAAGTTTTGGTCAAGGGTCTGAACAACCTCTCTCACCAGTCGGCACTTACACACAGTTTGTCCCAATGCTTGGTCATCGCCTTCACTCATTCTATCATATCTGGGTGTCAATAATGATCAACCAATGGGTGTTAAAGAGAGTAAGATCAAGCTATACCATCCCCTTTACTTCCCACCCACCTACTCTACCCCCACAGTCCCTCTTCAGGGACTCTTCTCACAAGCACCTGCTATGACAAGAAGTTGATCATCTCCTACAATGAGGTGCTGTAGAATGGGTTCCTTCACAACACAGGGGGAAGGGGTTTTACTTCCTCTACTTCTTGATCCAGAAGAAGAATGGGGGATGGAGACCTATCTTGGACCTCTGGAGCCTCAACAAGTTCATACGAACTCAAAAGTTCAAGATGGTCACACTGGGCTGCAAAAGGGGAGCTGGTTTTAGCCCTCGACCTCCAAGATGCTTATTTTCGTATTACCATACACCCCGCTCATAAGAAATGCCTGCATATCACAGTAGGGCATGGACACTTCCAATACAGAGTACTACCGTTTGGCCTGTCCACTGCATCAAGAATTATCTCCAAAACTTTAGTGGTAATTGAAGCACATCAATGCAAACAAGGGATAATAATCTTTCCATACTTGGACAATTGCCTTCTCAAGGGCCCAACTCAACAAGAAGTGCTGGACATAGTCCAGATGATAATGACACTCTTCAGGGGTCTAGGGTTACAGATAAATGAACAAAAATTTACCCTAAATCCTGTTCTAAAACGACTTCATCAGGGCACATCTCAACACCATAGAGGCTGTCAAGGTTCCTTCCCCACTCTGAACTCTAGAGTACAGATGTGGGGACCTGCATGAAAACCTCCTAAGCTTACTTTTACCAGCTTAAGTTCAAACTTCCCCAAGGTACAAACTATTTTACCTTTTGCCTTTGGACTTTCGCTGCCATCACCAAATGTCTAACCGGTATTTATTATTGGGAAAGAGTTAGTTTTGGAAACATCTTTCCCCCCACAAATCCTCACCAAAACCTTACACCACCCTTCCTGAGGAAGGCTTGATAAAAATCCTCACCAATTTGCATAGGTGACCACAGACCCAAACCCTTGGATCTTAAGAACACTGAAAAAACAATCAGTTTTTTAAAAGAAGAATTTTAAAAGAAGAAAAAGTAAAGAAGAATCACCTCTATAAAATCAGGATGATAAATACCTTACAGGGTAATTAGATTCAAAACATAGAGAATCCCTCTAGGGAAAACCTTAAGTTACAAAAAGACACAAAGACAGGAATATCCATTCCATTCAGCACAGCTTATTTTCTCAGCCATTTAAACAAACAGAATCTAACGCATATCTAGCTAGATTACTTACTAAGTTCTAAGACTCCATTCCTGTTCTGTCCCCCGGCAAAAGCATCACCCAGACAGACCCAGACCCTTTGTTTCTCCCCCCCTCCAGCTTTGAAAGTATCTTGTCTCCTCATTGGTCATTGTGGTCAGGTGCCAGCGAGGTTATCCTAGCTTCTTAACCCTTTACAGGTGAAAGGGTTTTTCCTCTGGCCAGGAGGGATTTTAAAGGTGTTTACTCTTCCCTTTATATTTATGACAGAGGCCAAAGCATCCCTGCCATGGAACAGATTCACAATGCTAACAAACCTTATCTTGGAAGTCAGAGTCAGCCCCCAAATACGAACCCATATAAGACTGCAAGTCTTAGGAAACATGGCAGCCACAATGTTTGTGGTAAGACACATAAGACTTCACACACCTTCAGCCCCCAACTAAAACCTCTCCAGCACATCATCAAAGATTTACAACCTATCCTGAAAAATGATCCCTCACTCTCACAGATCTTGGGAGACAGACCAGTCCTCGCTTACAGACAGCCCCCCAACCTGAAGCAAATACTCACCAGTAACCACACACCACACAACAAAAACACTAACCCAGGAACCTATCCTTGCAACAAAGCCCGATGCCAACTCTGTCCACGTATTTATTCAAGTGACACCATCATAGAACCTAATCACATTAGCCACGCCCTCAGGGGCTTGTTCACCTGCACATCTACCAATGTCATATATGCCATCATGTGCCAGCAATGCTCCTCTGCCATGTACATTGGTCAAATTGGACAGTCTCTATGCAAAAGAATAAATGGACACAAATCTGACATCAGGAATCATAACATTCAAAAACCGGTAGTAGAACACTTCAACCTCTCTGGCCACTCAGTAAAAGATTTAAGGGTGGCAATTTTGCAACAGAAAAGCTTCAAAAACAGATTCCAATGAGAAACTGCTGAGTTTGAATTAATAGGCAAACTAGATAACATTAACTTGGGTTTGAATAGGGACTGGGAGTGACTAGGTCATTACACATATTGAATCTATTTCCTTAAGTTAAGTGTCCTCACACCTTCTTGTCAACTGTCTAAATGGGCCATCTTGATTATCACTACAAAAGTTTTTTTTTCTCCTGCTGATAATAGGTCATCTTAACTAATTAGCCTCTCACAGTTTGTATGGTAACTTCCAATTTATCTGTATGTATGTATGTATGTGTGTATATATATATAATCTTATTATATGTTCCATTTGATGCATCCGATGAAGTGAGCTGTAGCCCACGAAAGCTTACACTCTGATTAATTTGTTAGTCTCTAAGGTGCCACAAGTACTCCTGTTCTTTTTTTTAAGACTACATATGCATTGCCTAGAGGGCTGGTTGAGCTCTGTATACATACCTAGCAAGCATAGCCTCCACAAATGACTAACAATACCACCCCGAGTCTTGGACTCTCTACACTGGTGGACAAGATCAGAAAACGTAGGCATGAGTATTCCCATTCCAACAAGAGCCCCCATCAATAGTAATCATGACAGATGCCTTACTGATAGGATAGGGCACCCACCTGCATCAGCACATGGTTCAAGGCAAATGGTCTCCTGAGGAGACTCATGTACACATCAATCTACTAGAGTTACACGTGGTAGGCAATGCCTGCAGACATTTCCAACCACATATAAAGAACAAATCAATTAGTATAATGACCAACAACGTTGCCTGCATGTTTTACATGAATTCCCAAGCGGGGCTTGATCACACTCACTATGCACCGAAACCATGAAACTGTGGAACTGGTGCATACGCTGCAACATAAACATCTCGGCCTCCTACCTTCCCGGCTGTCAGAACTCAATGGAGGACACGCTAAGCCAATACTTCTCTCAAGACTATGAATGGGAAATGAATGAGGGAGTCCTGCAATCCATATTCCACCGATGGGGCTCTCCCCTCATCGACTTATTTGTGTCCCCAACGAACCACAAATACCCGATGCTCTCCTCGAGAGCGGGGCCGGGGCCACAATCATTGGGGGATGTCTTCCTCATCACGTGGGATGCACAACTCATGTACGCATTCCCACCAACCCCCTTGATATCACGCTTAATACACAAGATATGACTAGACAAGGTCAAGGTCATCCTGATAGTTCCAACATGGCTCAGACATCCCTTACCTGATGCGAATGTTGATATGTGCTACTCAAGCTCTCCCTCGCCAACCGGACCTGCTTTAACAGAACAATGGTCACACTCTTTACCCAAATCTGGAGAAACTCCACCTGCAAGCATGGCTCCAGCATGGTTCCATCACAGCGAACTAGCCTGTTCAGAACAAGTCAAGCACATATTAAAAAACAGAAGGAAATTGACCACGTGTAATACTTTCCTTCAAAAATGGGAAAAATTCTCCTCGTGATGTCAAGAGAAACATTTGACGGCCACTACAACGCCATTACTGATATTGCTGGAATACCTATTTTAGCTAAAATGCTTGGGTTTGGCAACTAGCTCAATCAAAAATATTTATCTTGTGGCCATTACAGCATTCCATCAAGAGATCAAAGAGACCTTGATCTTTGCGCATCCAATTACAAGACGCTTCCTCACTGGCCTCCAAAACATTTACCCAGAGGTTCGCCAACCTACTCTGGCCTGGGATCTAAACCTGGTACCGAAATGCCTCACCAGACTGCCATTCAAACCCTTAGCCTCCTGTTCCTTACTACATTTGTCCATGAAAGTGGCATTTTTGGTCACTATCACTTCTGCCAGATGAGTGAGTGAGATGGGGCCCTCATGGCTGATTCCCCACTACACAGTATTCTTCAAGGACAAGGTCATAGAATCATAGAATATCAGGGTTGGAAGGGACCTCAGGAGGTCATCTAGTCCAACCCCCTGCTCAAAAGCAGGACCCATCCCTAATTAAATCATCCCAGCCAGGGCTTTGTCAAGCCTGACGTTAAAAACTTCTAAGGAAGGAGATTCCACCACCTCCCTAGGTAACACATTCCAGTGGTTCACCACCCTCCTAGTGAAAAAGTTTTTCCTAATATCCAACCTAAACCTCCCCCACTGCAACTTGAGACCATTACTCCTTGTCCTGTTCTCTTCCACCACTGAGAATAGTCTAGAACCATCCTCTCTGGAACCACCTCTCAGGTAGTTGAAAGCAGCTATCAAATCACCCCTCATTCTTCTCTTCCACAGACTAAAGAATCCCAGTTCCCTCAGCCTCTCCTCATAAGTCATGTGTTCCAGACCCCTAATCATTTTTGTTGCCCTTCGCTGGACTCTTTCCAATTTATCCACATCCTTCTTGTAGTGTGGGGCCCAAAACTGGACACAGTACTCCAGATGAGGCCTCACCAATGTCGAATAGAGGGGGACGATCACGTCCCTCGATCTGCTGGCTATGCCCCTACTTATACATCCCAAAATGCCGTTGGCCTTCTTGGCAACAAGGGCACACTGCTGACTCATATCCAGCTTCTCGTCCACTGTCACCCCTAGGTCCTTTCCGCAGAACTGCTGCCTAGCCATTCGGTCCCTAGTCTGTAGCTGTGCATTGGGTTCTTCCGTCCTAAGTGCAGGACCCTGCACTTATCCTTATTGAACCTCATCAGATTTCTTTTGGCCCAATCCTCCAATTTGTCTAGGTCTCTCTGTATCCTATCCCTGCCCTCCAGCGTGTCTACCACTCCTCCCAGTTTAGTATCATCCGTCACGTTACGTTACAACCACACCCAAAAATCATACCAAAAATATCATCATCCTATCATGTAAACCAACCAATTCATCTTCCCACATTTTACCCAAAACCACATGGGACTTCAACAGAAACCATCCTGCATACATTAGACGTTCGACGCATGTTAGCATTCTTCTTAGAAAAGAACGTGTTAGCATTCTTTCCAAAAATCCCCGAAACTTTTTGTGTCTACTATATAGCGTTCAAAGGGATACTCTATATCCAGTCAGATTATTAAAATGGATCTCCACATGTATTCAACAATGCTATCAAATTCAGAATACTGAACCTTCTAAGGACATCAGAGCTCATTCCAGACACTCATTATCAACCTCGATAGCATTCCTAAACAATGTACCTATAATACAAATATGTAGAGCAGCCACTTGAGCCTCTGTCCATACATTCACTCATCACTATGCAATCACTCAAGGCTCCAGATCTGATACCATAGTTGACCTAACCATACTTGTCTCTACAACATAAACAAACCCAAAGTCCCTCCTAATCTCTGAGGGGCACTCTACAGTCACCTGAAATGGAGCAGCCACAGGGACATCACTCAAAGAAGAAGAGAGGGTTACTCACCTTGTGCAGTAACTGAGGTTCTTCAAGATGTGTGTCCCTGTGGGTGCTCCACTACCCACCATCCTCACCTCTACTTCAGAGTTTTCAGTAAGGACTATACTGTAGAAAAGGAACTGGAGGGCTCGGGTCATGCATGCACTAGATGAGGCACCAGTGGCACTGTGAGAAACCTAGTGTGTACGCGCGGCCCACATGGACACTGCTACCATAAATCTCCTATTGACGATGCCAGGATGCACGACACCTGAAGTGGAGCACCCACAGGGACACACATCTTGAAGAACTTCAATTACTGCACGAGGTGAGTAACCCCCTCATCTGCTGGGCCCTCACTCTCTGCGGCTGCTCACCACTCCATAGGCACTGAAAAAAATTAGCAGGTGCTTAGCACCCACTGGTAGCCAGCTTCTCCCCTCCCTCCCCCCAGCGCTTCCCATCCACCGGCAGCCCCGCTGATCAACTCCTCCCCCTCCGTCCCAGCACCCCCTGCCCACCATGATCAGCTGTTCTGCGGAATGCAGGAAGTGCTGGGAGGGAGGGAGAGGAGCAGAGATGGGGCGTGCTCTGAGGAGGGGACAGAACTGGGTGGGAAGAGTTGGGGCAGGGTGGTGCAGGGTCGGGAAGTGGCAGGGTGGTGGCCTGGAGGAAGGGGACGGGTGGGGGTGGGGGTGGGACCAGGGGCAGAGCAGGGGGTTGAGCACTCCAAGGGCCCAGAGGAAGCCAGCACTTCTGCACCACTCTCAACTCCATTATTACTTGTAGCACGGTGGGAGTTTGCTATCCTGGCTCTAGTTCAGCAACTACCTTCTGCAACTCAGCCCTGGCTCACCATCAGTGTGGTTTGTCTCTGCTGCTCCAAGTCCCCAGCTCTGTACTGCTCCAGCCCCGTTCTGCCTCCTCCGGCTCAGTGCAGCTGCTGCTCTACCTTCCACCCAGCTCTGCCTTCTCTGTCTTTGGGCTTCTGCGCTCTCCTCAGCTCAGCTCAGGCTGCTGTTCTCACTTTAGCTCTGCCTCCACTCTGGCTCCTGCAGTTTCAGCTCACATGGAGGATGGAGTTTTGTGCTCTTGACTCCCTCATTGGCCTGCCTGCCCTGTCAATCCAGTTGACTTGGAGTGCTGGCCTCTACCCATTGGCCCTGGGGACTTTCAGTCTCAGGATCCTGATTTCTCTTTGGCCCTTCCCCTTTCTCCTGGTATTGGGCCAATGAAGAAGATCCCACTAAGTTTCAGTAAGGGGCCAACAGCCGTCTTACACCATGAAAAGTTCCACTGACTTCATTGGGAGTACACATGGGCCTAGGGGTCCACATTACTGGATCCCAGTATATGATCAGGGATATAGATTGGAAAGAACATTTTTAGTATGAATGTGTTATACCCTAATTCCATAAAGGTTCCATTTTAATTTACATTAATCAGTCAGTGTTCACTTACTGCAAGAACCTGTATGTGAATGTATCAGTGCATATCATAATGACTAGTTACTGTGGACAGATATTTTACTTCAATAGAGAGAAAATTCAGTATTACTTAATGTATATAAAGGCCTACAGTATTCTAGCAATGTAATTGTCTATTTTAATTTATGTCATTTTATTGATCAAAATTTAGGCATATTAAATCAATATTTCAAGACTATATCAAGGCAGGTGAAAATCATCTATGGATGCGGTCTCTATATAATACCTATTTTTGATGCCAAGATATTCTCTGTCTTCATTGACTTGCACTTTCTGGCTTTCCTGGTTGTGCACATGTGCTGTACATCCCTGAGCTGATGCTTCTGAGGTAGTAGGAGGGTGAAAGAAAGAATAGAAATGTTAATGCAGTTTTAAGTATCTTGTATTGTGAAGTATCAGAGAGGTAGCCGTGTTAGTCTGGATCTGTAAAAGCGGCAAAGAGTCCTGTGGCACCTTATAGACTAACAGACGTATTGGAGCATAAGCTTTCCTGGGTTCCCCTACATGCATCCGGCGAAGTGGGTATTCACCCACGAAAGCTTATGCTCCAATATGTCTGTTAGTTTATAAGGTGCCACAGGACTCTTTGCCGCTTGTATTGTGAAGTGGCTTGATCTCTCAGCTCTTGTCAGTGCCATACTTCCTGAAACCAAATGCTTAAAAAGGATATTAAACTCCAGTGTTAAAATATTCATGGAGTGAAAGAGAAAGTGAATTGAAATAGTCTCCTAATGGGAAAAATCACAAAGCTGTGTTTGACAGTAGGAATCTAGTCAGAGTGATCATCTTTGCAGGACATAAAGAATCTCCATCTCACTATAGGACCAGGGATAGAATTTTTACCAACTGTACAGTACTGTAGTCCTCTGATGAAACAAATACATTTTAAGCCCTTACTTATTTCTTTCCTTTTTTCACATTCATCCAACTCCATTTCTTTGGCCTTAATGTTAGGTGTGACAGTGCATTAGCCAAGCTGTCTCAGCCATTCAGGCATTTTATCAGCAAAATGAAGACAGATGTTGAATAGCCTGAACTAAATTGAAATCTTTGATGACTCTCTTGAGATGGGTTGATAGCAAGAGGCACACTGGTGGGACTGGAGATATGACCCTTTTTATAGTTAAGAGGAAGAAGGGGGCAGAGTTTTCTTAGAAAAACTTACTCTACCCACTAACAGAAAACTTTTTTTCATTCTTTGTCACTATGAAGTGAGGTAGTTGTTTAATAGTTAAAGTTGAACCAAACCTCCCATTATAAGCCTAAAAATAAATTGATCCCCCAGAGACTTTGCATATTGTATCTCATCCCACAGTAGAGTTTTTCTGGGAAGTGAAACTCAGAAGAGGTGTTGTGAAAAATTAACTGTCATTCATCTTCAGTTTAGTTGTTTGCAGTGATTTATTACTCATGCTGCTTGATTTCTTGATCTGCTCTGCTCTCACTTCTGCCAGTGCCTGTTTCAAGGGCAAGGAATAACTTTTCCCACATCACATGATTCGGAGCTGGCAGTGTGGGGTTTCTCTTTCTTTCTCTCTTTTTTTCTTTCTTTCCTTTCTTTCTTTTTTTTTTTTTAACATTCCTCTAATGGTCTAACCCAGATAGACCTTTCATATCTGTTGCAACTTTGTGGCCGGTATCCAATGTGAGCTATTAGAGATACTGGGGATCTATAGTACCATTACAGTTATAAGTGACTTGTAATACAAATATTGGCTTAGTGGCATTTGGCTGGGGACCCCAGCTTTCCGTTGTAGGATGAGGGAAGGACATCAGTTTCTGGTGCATAAAATGGCACTCTTCATCCCTCACCTGAAAAAAAGAATCACAAGCCCCTGCGATCATCTTGGTCCTGATTTCCAACTGATTTTGAAAATGAGATCTAAGCATAGCCTCCTGTTAAGTTTTGGGTTTGATATTAATAGCAATTTGTTAGAGAATCACACTGGACTATCCCTGTTGGATAGTTTGTGGGAAGGAGCTACATTTTAGTTTCTCACTGGTTCTTACACATTCTTAAATTAAACTTATAGTCTTTTGTTTAACCATATTCCTGTGGGTGGTGTCTTATTTGCTGTGGTGTTGGACCAATGCAGTTTCGTATATTTTTAATAGCAATATGGAGGCAATTGATCCTCCTATTAGCTTTCAGTGTAGGTGGATAAGGCTACAGTAACTCTGCATATTTAATTTAATGTGATCTTTAAGTGCTTTTTTAATTTTTACTTGAAGAAAGTAGACTCCAGTTTCATTAAGTTCTTCAGATGATATGATAGTTATATTTGTTGTATACTGATATTATGTAAGTTACAAAAGTTTCAAGCTTTAAAAATATTAAAATTAATCTAGTCAAATGCAAAATGCTATATTTACATCCTGATTCTAGAGTTGTCAGGTAGCAAGGAAAAATTACTTTATCTTGTTACCTATGAATTACAGATCATGATGTTATTATGATAACACAACAACACATAATAGCACTGAGGAAAAAATTCTTACTTGGTGTTGCTAAATTAAAGTTACAAGAGGAATTCCAATCCAGCTAACTTCAAGTGTGAATTCTCTTCAGGTTCTTGATGTGCTCATGTTTGACCAAGGAGATTTGAACAAACAGACGCAAACAAAAAAGAGATAAACTTTTCTTTATAAAGTAAATCAGTACAAAATGTAGCATTAGAATATAAATTTCATGCTGTTTTCTCTTAGCTTAGCTTGTGGACACGGGAAGAGAAAACATTGTAGAAAATTGATATTCCAGTGCTTTTTGTGTTTGAGTGTGTTTGGCCAAGGAGATCTGAACAAACAAGATGATGTCATAGTTGTGATACAGCATGGCCAGAAGGCAGCAGGAGAGTGATATAGGAGAGATATGTAAGTCCCAGGATGAAGAGAAGCCTTATTCTCTATAGAGTGAAGAAAGGTTCTATAGATTAATTAAAAGCACCTGAAACCAATTAGAGCCCCTGAAGCTAGTCACCTGATAACACCCCCCCCCCCCCCGCTTCAATCAGCCAGGGGAAGGAGTTGGAGCAGAGAGCAGTTTGAAGGAGTTGAAGTAGAGGAGAGTTTGGAGAAGTGCTGTGGCTGGCTAGAAGACCAAGACCCTTGGTAAAGAGACACCCGGCTTGTGCAGAGAGAGAGAGGGCAGGAAGCTCGACAAGCTGAAGAGCAGGAGAGGGAAATAGCCCAGGGGAAGGAAGCACTAGTTCAAGTGGTTTACCACTATCCCTAGGGCCCATGGGCTGGGACATGGAGTAGAGGTCAGGCCTGGGTCCCTCCCTCTCCACTACCCTTCTCTGGGTTACTAGTGGGACAGTAGATACCCTAGTTCAGGAGCAAGAACCTGCACCCTGAACACCCCCCCTCCAACTCCAAGAAGAGGAAGCGCAGGACCCATCATAATTGTACTGGCAATTTGCCACATGGTATATGAAAAGAATCCACACTTGAAATCAAGGTGGATTTAGATTTTTTTCTGTTTCTGTCACAATGAAATGATGATTGTAACTTAAATCAAAATCAGTTTTCAGCAGAACATTCAAGGGCAATTCCTCCTCATTGATGGCTTATTTCATTGCTGAATTTCAACAACTTAAAAAATTGGCAAGAATTTTCGGGGGCAGGAGGTGGAAGGAATGGGATGGGGAGGGGCAAATTTCCCTATTCATTCAAAAATGAAAGAACAGTTGTTGCTCAAGCTTTCCATCAGATTTCTTCAGCAAGCAGAGGGGCCGAGCACAGAACATCTCAGTCACAGTAGTCACCAGCTGCCAGACCTGTCCCTGGGGCCCTTGGCACAGAGTATAGATTAGATCAGTCTTCTGGATGCTCTGTTTTAGTCCAAGGACTGAACTAGTGTTGAGATGGCTCCATGATTGTGGGTGCTTAAAGATGTCTTAAAGCCAGTGTTGGGCAACCTCTTTTATCAACTCTAGTAAATGCTCCTCGACTGCATCTGAGAGTGGGGCATTACAATTCAGTAGTTTAACTACATTAATTTAAAAGTGCCCACACTAGGGGATTGAAGTTAATTTAGTTGCATTTGTTTGAAAAATTATTTTAGTTAAATTGGTGCAACTTCTGTGTATAAGCCATTTCATGTAAGTGGAACAGAACTCAGTTTCAAGTAAGCAACATAAGATCCCTTTTTTTTCATAAGAAAGGAGTAAGTATAGAATTCACAAAACAAGCTTGTTAGAAACAGTAACATCTGATGCATGACTCATCCTTCCTTTCTCTTCCCATCCCGTTCTGCTTTATTTAAGTTATTTCCAGTAGTGTTTCTATAAAGTTCAGCATTGTATAGATTTCTTTGAGTTTGAAAAATTCTTTCAAGTAATTTAAAATTATTTTTCCGTCATTCAGAAGGATTGGAATATTCAAATGTTCTATTCACAAATGATTTACATACTATAGATTTAATTTCTGTGTGACTTGTATGTGAATCTCCTATACAACTTCACTAAAAATGAGATTCGTCAAAGGAGATTACTTTGAGCTAAAAAGAACATTTATCCTTTATGCACTTAAAGAATGCAAACTGAAAAATGTGTTGCAGATAAATGTGGTTATCAGCACCATCATAAACAAGTAAAAATGCTGATTAATGACTGGAAATGTATTTAAAATTAATAATCTGAAAAGTTTGTTTTGCAAGTAAGACTAGTTTCTTTTACATGTCCAATACTTACACATCTGACAATCCAAGCTTGATAGACTTTTCCAGTGTAAAAGGAATAATATTTACATTAAGATGGTCAATATGGACTGAAGAATTATTATAATTTAAGTTGAGTTGAAGCCTCCTGTGAATTTAATGGCTGCACCTATCTGTCTAATTCTGGGCTCAGTGGTAAATCAGGTGTGATCGCACCCTTAGCCTACCTTTTAAAAAAGTTGTGTGCAAGTGTCATGTACTAAAGGATATCACCAATTGTTTCTTTCTCTTTTCCCATTAGAGTTTGGCAGTGAAGGCTGCAGTGCAAACATCAAATTCAGCACTGAATGGTGTCATCTCAGACACGTGTTCTTGGCATTTGTTTAGTAGGGACACAAAAGCAATTTGGTGATGGGGGAGCTTACTGTAAGGGAACAGGGCATTGGCAGTCTGGCCTAGCAGTCACAGCTGAGCTGGAGCCTACACATCAGGGACAGTAGTCAGTGAGCAGGAGTCAGACAAATTGCTAAAGCCAGGTTCAATAAGCAAGAATCGGGGTCAAAGTTAGGCTGATCTGAGATCGTACCAGACTGGAATCAGGAGACAGAAATCATGGTCAGTGTCAGGCAGCAAGAGTCAGGCTTGGGTCAGAGGCCAGAGATGTGGCTACAAGGTGAGGTCTGGAGTCACAGCAGGCCCAAAGTCTGTATTGTTGCCCAGACAACTTCCTAGGCAAGCCTCCAGGATTAAATAGGGTGGTTGGTCAATCAGAGGGCCACAAAGTGCTGGCACTCTGGCTCCCTTGGGAAGTACTTCCCGTTGGACCTAATCACTACAGTGCTCCCTGGATGTGGTTCTGCAGGGCCTTGTGGGGATACTGTGAGAATATCAGCTGTCCTAGGTTCTGCAGACCCAAGTCCTAGTCCCTTCATCCTTACATGTATCAGGTAGATTCCCTCAAGCAAGTAGTCAAGTTAATCAACATTATAACTAGTTATAAAAATCTACTCCTTTCTAGAAAAAGATATGATGTTATTTAGCTGCTATTGGGAGACAAGAGATTTTATGGCTAGCGTTTCCTCAGTGTCCCTGTTTTGCCTCATTCTGGATCTCGTAGACTTCACCCAATTGATTACAAAAGATGAAAATAGTGACTGTGGGAATAAATTTACCATTGCTGTAAAGATGAGACTGTTGTGCTGTAGACCAGATCGATGTTTATATGCATTTAGAGACATATCCTGTAAGTAGGTGTGTCACAGGGTGTCTTCCTCCTTTTAGGGGAGATGGGGCTGGTCCCATCTGTGGCATAATTCATTGGCTGCCTCCTAGCCTGAGCAGGCCAGCCTCAGGTGATAGTTTAATAGGCACTTGGGCCTTAGAACAGGGCTGAGAGAAATAAGTCTGAAGATACGCCTATATTGGAGCAAGGAGATGTAATTCCAGACTTGCATAGATAATATCCACTCTAGCTGTGCTTAGGCTAGCACTTAAAAATAGCAGTGTGTCTATGGCAGTGTGGGCAGCCTGCTCAAGTGCTTACCTAGGGAATCAAGCAAGATTGTACACAGGGCAGCTAGCCTGAGCAGCCATCCGTGCCACCATGGACACACTGCTATTTTTACGTGGGAATCACACCTCCCATCTTAAATGTAGATATATGCTGAGAGTGGAACCACAGGGAGTGGGTAGGCAACTATGGAAGGTCCTGAGGCAGAGTTTCCAGGGTCTGAGAATGATACTCTAGGGGAACCACCTGGGGGCTGAGTGCTCTATCCCAGAGCCAGAGAGATGGTCTAAAAAGGTAACCCATAAAGAGGCTGGAAACAGGGCCCAAAAGGGTTGAAGAACTCTTTTTTGTTGGGCCTTTGTAGATGGACTTTTGCTACCCCAGAAGGGGTTACGTTTGTTTGTGACTTGGCCAGAGGGCTAAGGTATATCTCCATAACATATCAGTGTCTGGAAAGCTGAGGAGATCCACCCTGGGGAGGGAAACTGAGGCAGGAAGTGCCTGCAGTGCCATGCCTGGCCAGCAGGGGGCTATACAAGGCAGCCACAACTCCACAACAATTCTCTATTTCTGTTTTCTAGAGCACAGACAAACCAACTTAAAATGTTATGTTTTCTCCAAGATATAGTACATAATTAATCTTTGGAGCTCATTGCCACAAGGTATGGAGGCCAAAAATTTATTAAATTAAGAAAAGGATTAGACAATGGACAATGAGAAGTTCTTCAGTTACATCAGGTGGGATTAAAAGTATTTTAAACGGTTACAAACCTTCATGCTTAATGATATAGGGGGAGGGATAGCTCAGTGGTTTGAGCATTGGCCTGCTAAACCCAGGGTTGTGAGTTCAATCCTTGAGGGGGCCGTTTAGGGATCTGGGGCAAAAATTGGGGATTGGTCCTGCTTTGAGCAGGGGGTTGGACTAGATGATCTCCTGAGGTCCCTTCCAACCCTGATATTCTATGATTCTATGAAACCAGAGGGGTTTAGAAAGAGATTTACCCCTGTGGTTAGGAAAAACTTCCTATCTGTCGGGCTGGTTAAGCATTGGAATAAATTGCCCAGAGAGGTTGTGGAGTCTATCATTGGAGATTTTTAAGAGCAGGTTAGATAAACACCTATCAGGGATGGTCTAGATAATATTTAGTCCTGCCATGAGTGCAGGGGACTGGACTAGATGGCCTGTTGAGGTCCTCTACAGTTCTGTGATTCTATCCATAATTGTCCACTTTGAGGTTTCTTGCATCTTTCTGTGGAGTAGCTGATTCTGGACACTATCAGGAGCAGAATACCAGGTGAGATGACCACTGGCTTGATCCAATAGGGCAATTCCTATGTTCCTCCATCTAGTTTTTCTTGTAATCTTTGTATTACAGCAACAGGTATACTGGGTGCTTCACAGGCAGGAATTAAAATAAGGCCCTTGTCCCAAAAAGATTTCCGTCTAAATAAGTGCTTACAGATTGTAAGGCAAGTTTTTCTAAGAAATCATGTGTAACTGGCTGTCTTGTTTGCATGCCACATTGTTGTTCCTAGCAGATCAGAACATTTATAGTCATATTAAGGGACAGGAATTCCTGTTACCTATAATAGCCAGCTTTGGTCAGTTCCTATCAAAAAAATCTGTAGGGTAACCACTTGGAATTCTCTAAATAGTTTTCCAAATTATTGTTTTTAGACTGTCACAGCATATATTCAAGAATGGACTATTTGTGTTTTGGTGTTGAGTCTGCCTCAGCATTCTTGTACTTGGTTATGATTTGGTTTCTGTATTTAGTTTTTTTGTGTTATGAGTTTAAGGTATCTTAATTCCTGTGTTTTTTTTCCTGGTTGTTTATTTTTTAAAATATTTTTTCTTTATATATTTTTGGAGAGTACTGTTGTATTTCGGGCCTTTCACACTAGATTATTCTGTGATTGGTTATCCCTTTTCTTTATGAACCAGGCTCTTTTTTTTTACTTAGGGATTGTCTACGTGGGGAAATTAATCCAGATTAAAGATGTCAGTTTCAACCAGATTAGTTAAACCAGATTAAGCCCCTATGTGGGCACTCATTCCAAATAAAGGGTCCTTAATTTGGTTTACCTTAATACACTTCCAAAGAGGAGTAATTATTCTGAAATAAAATAATTTATATTCTGGAACACAGTATCCACCTGGGGAGCTATTCTAGAATGGTGTATGCTGCAAAAGATACAATGGACAATTTCTCTGTGTAGACAAGCCTTTGAGTTTTTTCAGTGAGAACTTTAAGATTTTCAAATTCCACAGGGAAGGGAATATCTTCTAGCCACTGGAGAAAGAATATTACCTTTCATTCTTGTTCTCAAGATGTAATTATAATAGAGCTCCACACACCCACCTTCTGTGCAGGGTTAGGTTTGGTTGACTTTTAATTGTTTTTACAGTTTGAACAAAAAGGAACTGTTGCTGTCTGTTATGTGTTGGCAATGAGTATACTCACGTGGCCTTCTGTTTAACTTTAAGCAGTTTAACAGCTCGTGATTTGATCTCATGATATTAATAAAAATATAATAATTGAATATTGAAAACTATTTAATTCTTCTTTTTGAATCAAATATAAGATTTGTATTACCTAAAGTTATAAAGTTATATTGAGTTCAGTAGAAATTCTCATATGCTTATAGTTAAGCATGTGCTTACGTACATAGCTGAATTGGACTCAAAATGCTTTCCTTCCTGGATAGAATGTTATAAAAAAAATTTGAGAAAAATCAGATAATTATATAAATACATGAAGTTTTATTTTAAAAACTTTTACAAATTTATCCTGCTAATGTTTATTACTGTTTTTGTGACTGTATGACAAACTGCAATAGTAAGTTCTAAATTGATTATTGCACACACAACAAGTGTAAGCATATAAAGTATTCTGTCAACAGGAGTAATTTCATACTGTTTTTAATATCTTGGTTTCCAAGTGCATTTGGTTCCTGTTAAAAGCATTTCGTTACCCCATTCATTCTTCCTAATTGGTTTAAGGATCACCAAACAATTCAAGCAAATCTTAACTTCATTTTTTTCTGCACTTGTTTTTTGATTTATGGTATATTATCTCATTTTATTACATTTGCAGTAAATTAGGATAAAAACACCTAAGACACACACAAAACTTTATAGTTTTTGGATAACAAATAAATATTCAAAATTCCATAGAGGCATACCTGTGGTTTCACTATTCAAAAACGTTTATTCAAATTCCAGGTAACAATAGGGTATGAGACTCTTCAGGTATGTCTAAACTGTGATAAAAGACCTGCAGCACAGCTGTGGTTAGCCCAGGTTGGCTGACTCAGCTCATGAAGCTATAAAATTGCAGTGTAAATGTTTGGGCTCAGGTACAGTCCAAGCTCTGGGACCTTCCCCCCTCCAGTCCAAGCTCGATTTTTATAGCCCTGCAGCCTGAGCCCTTCAAGTCGAAATTATCCAACATGGGCCAGCCACAGGTATCTCACTCCAGTGCAGACATACCCTTAGATCTCCACTGTGATCATGTGAACTTAAATATATGCCCTCTATCTGCTAGCAATGCTCCTACGCAGCCCAATATGCCCTTAGCCTTCTTGGCAACAATGGCACACTGGTGACTCATATCCAGCTTCTTGTCCACTGTAATCCCCAGGTTCTTTTCTGCAGAACTGCCATTTAGTCAGTCTGTCCACAGCCTGTAGCAGTGCATGGGATTCTTCCATTCTAAGTGCAGGACTCTGCACTTGTCCTTGTTGAACCTCATCAGATTTCTTTTGGTCCAATCCTCCAATTTGTCTAGGTCACTCCGGACCCTATCCCTACCCTCCAGCTTATCTACCTCTCCCCCCAGGTTAGTGTTGAAAGTACAATCCATCCCATCATCGAGATCATTAATGAAGATGTTGAACAAAACTGGCCCCAGGACCGACCCCTGGGGCACGCCACTTGATACTGGCTGCCAACTAGACATCGAGCCATTGATCACTACCCGTTGAGCCTGACGATCTAGCCAGCTTTCTATCCACCTTATAGTTCATTCATCCAATCCATACATTTTTAAATTGCTGGCAAGAATATTGTGGGAGACCATATCTAAAGCTTTGCTAAAGTCAAGGTTTATCACATTCACCACTTTCCCCATATCCACAGAGCCAGTTATCTCATCATAGAAGGCAATCAGGTTGGTCAGGCATGACTTTCCCTTGGTGAATCCATGTTGATTGTTCCTGATCACCTTCCTCTCCTCCAAGTGCATACTATAACACTTAAAGGTGTTCCAGAGTGAATTGCGATGGCGACTGTCAGATGCTTTTTTGAAATCTGTGAAGTTGGAGTGAAATTCTGGTCAAACGGGATCTTCTGAATCTGCGTCAAAACCCAGCCTATTCTTCCCTTAGCTTGCCTCAACCACTTCTTTTATTTTGATACTGCAGAAGACTTTGCCTACCATTGAAAGGAATCTAACACCTTGCCAATTGTTGCAGTTGCTTAGGTCACCTTTCTTTGGTATTTTCACTATGATGCCATTTTCCTATTGTTCTGGAGGATTTTCGTGGTTCCATACTTTGTTGAAAAGTTTGGTGATTTTTTTAAAGGCCTCATTGTTGTAAGCTTTTGACATTTTCCCCCATGACGTGGTCTTTACCTGCAGGTTTCCCAAGTTTTAACTTTTTTATTGTGCTGTTAACTTTGCTGTTGCCATGTCTAGTTCTGATTATTTGATTTCTTTGTCAAAATCAATAGTTTCTTGTGATATTGGTCTGTTTGGCACCTTCTGAAAATGTCCATTGTTCTTTGTCCTTTTTCTCTTCTTAAGATATTTCCTTATTTATTCTTAATAGGCCCTTCAGCTGGTATAAATTTGCCAGTTGGAACTTTGTTGTGTTGATAAAGTGTTATACTATCACCTCTTTCAGCTGCTGGTTCAGTTCCTTGTTGATCTTATCTATGTATTTCCTCTTTTATTCCTTGCTTTTTACAGATTTTTTGCTGCTGCTTTTTCTGAAGGTGTTTTTGAGGAGTTGATCTTTGCTTTTTCTTGTTCTCTTTCTTTCATGGAGTTCCTTGTATCCTTACTTATCCAGACTTTAGGTTTACCTGTCTGGAAACCAGATACAGTTTTTGTAGCATCTATGATAGTACCATTCAGAAAGGACCATGCCATGTCAATGTTGACTTCTTGTAATGTATTGAAGTCTTGTAGCACTTGTTCTTCAGTTCAATTTGAAATTGTTGTCAAAGTGTCTCATCTGTTAGCTTTTTGCTGTCAGTTTTCTTGGTGTTTTTTGTGATTTTGTTTTTCTTAAATTTGATCTTCAGTCTTGCCACACATAAACTGTGGTACTTCCGATTGTCATCTCAGCTGTGTGCTCTGATTTCCTGGAGAGTTGATCTAAATTTCTTTTCATGGATGGTTGATCTGGTTCATGATGACTGTCACGCTTTTGGGTAACTACTCCTTTGTGACTCCTTTGTGGTTCTTTTCTAGGAATGCCCATTCAGGCCTCTAGCCTTCACCTCTCTCTGGGTGGGGACCCATGTCTTTTCTTTTTCCAGACCAGGGTTTTAGGCTGCAGGTTGCTGTGATTCTCCTCAGCAAGCAGGTCTGACTGAGTCCAGTCTCAGTGCTGTGCTTTCTCTCTAAGGGCTATGAACAGTGTATGCCAAGTTACCACACAGCTCTCTCCAAAGCAAACACATTTATTTAAAGACAAAAAATCATACAGAGAAAACATATAAAAAACATGGATGTATACAGTTACTAAACATTCCAGAGGTCACCCATAAGTCCTATGTGATCCTGGCAGGTTAAGGTACTTCCAGACCTTCAGCAAAGGGCAACCTCTTGGATAAAAGTTCATGTCTGTTTTCCGGATCAGAAAGAAGACCCCAAGGCTGCTTAAAATTGGCCTTTGTATCCCAAAATCTTTTCCCTGCCAACCTTGGGACTATCTGCATATTATCTGCATAGCTAGCCTTTGGATTTTTCATTAATCACCCCCTAGTGATTCCAGATTCTTCAGGAAGCCCGCTACCCACCCACCCCCCTGCTCTGGGTGAGCCAGGAACACACAAATACATATCAACCATATTGGCACAGGGGGATATAAATATTCTATGGCTCATACCATCTGGCCCATCTCAATATAATGGCTTTTTGAGGTTTTCCTGCTTTCAGTGTAAAATGCAGTATGGTCCCGAAACACACTGCATGTGGTTGCAATATCTGTTACGTTGACACTATCTGGGGAATTCCAAGCAATTTTATAGATATTTTTCTTTGGGAGTAGTGTTCCACCAATTCTGAGCCTTGAGACCAGCCACAGTTCTCCCAGTCTTCTACTGTTTGGCTGTT
This sequence comes from Eretmochelys imbricata, assembly GCF_965152235.1. NCBI lineage: Eukaryota > Metazoa > Chordata > Testudines > Cheloniidae > Eretmochelys > Eretmochelys imbricata. Next base: position 123,126,503 of record NC_135574.1, read on the forward strand.
AATTTGCTCCCAGTCTATAAGCAATGTTTTCTGTTTTGGAAGTTATAATTAATGCTGCTCCCTCTGACTGGTGATCATCTTACCTTCTGGAATGTTTAATGACTTTTATTTTCATTTTTGAATCCCTTTTTGTCAGCCCCTGTTCATCGACATCCTTTTACTTCAAGAATTTTGAGATAACATTCATCCATTTCTTTCAGCACCTGCACAGCTTTTGTTATTGCAGCCATTGTTGTTATGTTTCAGAAACCTACTTTCATAGTTTGTTTTACCTTTAATGAAGAACTTCTCAGACTCTTGGTTTCCTGATTGCTTTTACCAAGACTCAGCGTTTCTGCTGAAACAGAGTGATCACTTTGGCATGCTGGTTGCCTTGTTGTGTTTATATAACTTAATGTTTTTACAAGAATAGGTTGTTGGCATATCGTTCAACCTTCAACGTGGAGGACCAGTGTACCGTATTTCATCTTGTCCCTACCTGTCTGGCTGGGTGACCCTACCAGAAGTTAAAACTCCTGTGGGCATAGTTCTTATGGCCATTGGAGCACACAAGCCTCAGTGCAGTCCACAGGGAAGGAACAGAATGTGCTATTGACATTTAAATTGAATGTGCCAGTCCTTTTCCAGCTGCTTATTCTAACTGCAGAATATTCTAGTTCCAGATATGCACTGAAACTAACAAATGTAGTTTCTCTGGCAGGAGGAATTCTGAAAAAAATAACGAGATTAATCCAAAATAGAATTGATGCATTCATTTAGAATACCAAAACCACATTTTGTTACAAATTCAAAATAACTGGTTCTCGGTAGTGAGGGTGGTGATGAAGTAGGTTATCTATCTTCATTTACAAATCCTGATCCTGCTTATAAAATGTACAAAATAAAATTAGTTTAAAATAAATTTGTTTGCTCTCACCACATTTCTAACTACATGTTGAAAATTAACTACAAAGTGTTCATTCAATACTTTCCCCAATGTAATCAGTAGAAGTTGTGCCTCCCCACAATCTCAGCCCATCTCCCTGCACTCCCCTTTGTGCCATCTTCTTTGGAGTCATCATGGCATCTACCTGTGTGGTGGTCAGGAAGTGCAGAGACTCCATCTGCCTCTTTCCACGACCTGTGCTTGCACCCTGACCCTTGCAAAATAGGTTTTGACAATGAAGACATAATCTGCTCTCTCTCTAACATCTCTACCTCCTGAGAAACTGTTCTCCTGAATCTGTAGTAGGATCTACTAACTACTGGTATTAAAAATGAATATGCCAAAGCTATTTTATATTATTTTTTTTTACACGGCTGTCCTCCCTGCTTGAGAAACGTAGTCTTAGTTTTGGCTTTTTTTTTTTCTCCTGTTAAAATAAAGTGCATACAAATGGTGTAGTGACCTGACCAATGAGCTAGCCCCAGGGTTGAAAATTTCATCCCAGGACACACTCATAAAGCCCATTTTACTCTGGGTTTGTTAGTATTTCATTAATTTTATCCTTTTTTCTATTAGAAAAGCTAAATAAAATTGTAGGGATTGTTGTATGTTTTCTCAATATACATTTTTATAACATAAATAAATTTATTGGTACAACAGGAGTTTTACAAGAGATTAATTTTTAAAAACACTGTCAGACTGATTACTGATTTTGTAGAGTAGCTGCTTCTAGTGCCAGAATGTATCATGTCTAAAATTAAACAAATTAATAGTGACATGTCTTTTTACGTTTTGTTTGTTTGTTTGTATGTTTTTTTAAAAAAAAGCTTTTCCTAGTAGTTTTCAGTAATTCCCAGTGTGGTTTGTGAGGTTAGAAATCACATTAGATAAGCAGAAAGCTAAGTTTTTAGATTTTAGCTTTCCAAGATGTTTCAGTTTCTTCTTAAAATAGAATGGTTTCTCTACTACATACCATGACTATATGTACAACTTTGCATATGCCATTTTTTAAAATACCCACATTATTTCCTTAACACTACAGGAAAAATGTTTTTTTATTTTTCGCCACTTGCTACCAATTACAGTTGGCAAGATTTAATTCCAGTTTTTCTACACTTCTAAATTTCTAGTAACGTATAAGGAAGTGTTAGAAAATAAATAGATATATCTTTACAGTAAATATTTTATATGTGTTGTCAAATGTAGGAATTGCCATACTGTATTAGGTCAGTAGTCCATCTGTCCAGGACATCATCTGCTTATAAAATAAACAAAATAATCTGTTTACTCCCACCACATTTCTAAATACATGTTGAAACTTAATTTAAAAGTGTTATTCCAACATCTTTTTCCAGTGTAATTAGTAGATAATGTGCCCTCACCCCTCACCTCTTCGTCTCCCTATGCTTCCCTTTATGAATTTTCTTTGAAGTTAGTGCAGAGCCAACTAGTATGGTGAACAGGAGGTATAGAGGGGTTAATAATGAAAAGGATAGGTCACTGATAGCGCTATCTGGATTGTTCAGTAAACCAGGTATAAGCAAATGATATGTATTTCCATATGGCCAAATGTAGTCATATATCTAGGAATAAAGAGTGTAGGCCATACTTAAATGATGGGCAACTCTATCTTGGAAGCAGTGACTTTGACAAGGACTGAAGGTCCAGGTGAATAAACAACTGAACATGAGTTCCCAGTGTGATACTGTGACAAACACAGGTAATGCAATCCTTAGATATATAAATAGAGGAATATGGTGTAGGAGAAGGGAGGTTATATTACCATTATATTTGACACTGGTGCAACTGACACTGGAATACTATGTCCATTTCTGGTGTCCACAATTCAAGAAGGATGTTGATAAATTGCAGATGGGTCAGAGAAGAGCCAAGAGAATGATTAAAGGATTGGGAAATTTTACTCCAGGAGTTCAATGTGTTTAGCTTAATCAAGAGAAGGTTAAGAGGTGACTTGATCACAGTCTATAAATACCTATAAGGGGAACAACATTTTGATAATGGGCTCTTCAATCTAGCGGAGAAAAGTGTAAGAAAATCCAGTGGTTGCAAATTGAAACTAGACAAATTCAGACCTGAAGTAAGGCACAGCTTTTAATTCTGAGGATAATTTATCATTGGAACCCTTACCAAGGGCTGTTGTATGTTCTCCATCACTGGCAATTTTTAAATCAAAATTGGATGTTTTTTCTAAAAGATATGCTCCAACAGGATTTAATTCAGGGAAGACCTGAGGCCTGTGTTATGCAGGAGGTCAGACTAAATGATCACAGTGGTCCCTTCTGTCCCGATTACATAGGAATCTGTGAATCCTGGTAGCTTGTCTTTCACAGTAGTCAGAACCTGAGGCTGTAGAGAAAGGACAGACGCTACAGAGGTGTTCAGATACCAAGGTGAGGACTACGGTATAAATGCCTACATAAATAAGTGTAAAAGCACCATAATGGGCAATTAGGTAATTGCATGTTAATGACCGTGGTCACCAGCTCTTATTGTGTTATCACAAATCTCAGAATATTACATTTTATTGTAAAAGCTTTTGATGATTTTCTGGCCCACCTTGATTATCATGCACATTGTAGGGAGAGTGGTCACTTTGGATAAGCTATAACCAGCAGGAGAGTGAGTTTGTGTGTGTGTGTTTTGGGGGCGGGGGGTGAGAAAACCTGGATTTGTGCTGGAAATGGCCCACCTTGATTTTCATACACATTGTAAAGAGAGTGGTCACTTTGGATGGGCTATTACCAGCAGGAGAGTGAGTTTGTGTGTGTGTGTGTGGGGCGGGGGGGCGCGGAGGGTGAGAAAACCTGGATTTGTGCTGGAAATGGCCCACCTTGATTATCATATACATTGTAAGGAGAGTGATCACTTTAGATAAGCTATTACCAGCAGGAGAGTGGGGTGGGAGGAGGTATTGTTTCATGGTCTCTGTGTATATAATGTCTTCTACACTTTCCACAGTATGCATCCGATGAAGTGAGCTGTAGCTCACGAAAGCTTATGCTCAAATAGATTGGTTAGTCTCTAAGGTGCCACAAATACTCCTTTTCTTTTTGCGAATACAGACTAACACGGCTATTACTCTGAAACCTGCAGCAAACTTGTGAACTTTCTCCTTTATTGAAAACAGTCACCATTTCATATTACTTTCAGTGGACAGGAACGAGAGCACCTTCCATAAAGATGGTTACCATTTTTCTACCACCTTTACATGTGGATGTGAGTTGACTTCTTGTAAAGATGACCACTGCCTCCTGTTATCTTCAGTGGGTAGAAGCTAAGCTGCTCTCAGTGAAGATGATTGCTTATCTATTATCCATATGTGGCCTTAGCAAGAGATAGGGAATGAACGGGGAAACGTTTTCAGGGTGTGTAGTAATTCTGTAACTATTGTTTCAGCTGATTTTCCTGATACTAAAGTAAGTGGGGACCCTGGACGATTGGTGGGCCCTTGGACGATCGAGATACAAAAGGAGCACTTAAAGATGATAGTCATTGCGGAGAAACTAAATGAATTCTTTGCTTCAGTCTTCACGGCTAAGGATGTTAGGGAGATTCCCAAACCTGAGCTGTCTTTTATAGGTGACACATCTGAGGAATTGTCACAGATTGAAGTGTCCCTAGAGGAGGTTTTGGAATTAACTGAGAAACTTAACAGTGACAAGTCACCGGGACCAGATGACATTCACCCAAGAGTTCTGAAAGAACTCAAATGTGAAATTGCAGAATTATTAACTATGGTTTGTAACCTGTCCTTTAAATCAGCTACTGTACCCAATGACTGGAAGACAGCTAATGTAACGCCAATATTTAAAAAGGGCTCTAGAGGTGATCCCGGCAATTACAGACTGGTAAGTCTAAGGTCAGTACCGGGCAAATTAGTTGAAATAATAGTAAAGAATAAAATTGTCAGACACGTAGAAGAACATACATTGTTGGACAAAAGTCAGCATGGTTTCTGTGAAGGGAAATCATGTTTTACTAATCTATTAGAGGTTTCAGAGTAGCAGCCATGTTAGTCTGTATCCACAAAAAGAAAAGGAGTACTTGTAGCACCTTAGAGACTAGTCTGAGAGTTTGTCTCTAAGGTACCACAAGTACGCCTTTTCTTTTTAATCTATTAGAGTTCTTTGAAGGGGTCAACAAACATGTAGACAAGGGGGATCCAGTGGACATAGCATACTTAGATTTCCAGAAAGCATTTGACAAGGTCCCTCACCAAAGGCTCTTATGTAAATGAAGTTGTGATGGGATAAGAGGGAAGATCCTTTCATGGACTGAGAACTGCTTAAAAGACAGGGAACAAAGGGTAGGAATAAATGGTAAATTTTCAGAATGGAGAGGGGTGAACTAGTGGTGTTCCCCAAGGGTCAGTCCTAGCACCAATCCTATTCAACTTATTCATAAATGATCTGGATAAGGGATAAACAGTGAGGTGGCCAAGTTTGCAGATGGTACTAAACTGCTCAAGATAGTTAAGACCAAAGCAGACTGACAAACTTCAAAAAGATCTCACAAAACTAAGTGATTGTGCAATAAAATGGCAAATGAAATTTAATGTGGATAAATGTAAAGTAATGCACACGGGGAAAAATAACCCCAACTATACATACAATATGATGGGGGGGGCTAATTTAGCTACAACTAATCAGGAGAAAGATCTTGGAGTCATCGTGGTTAGTTCTCTGAAGACGTCCATGCAGCATGCAGTGGCAGTCAAAAAAGCAAACGGGATGTTAGGAATCATTAAAAAAAGGATAGAGAATAAGATGGAGAATATCTTATTGCCCTTATATAAATCCATGGTTTGCCCACATCTTGAATACTGCGTACAGATGTGGTCCGCTTATCTCAAAATAGATATACTGGCATTAGAAAAGGTTCAGAAAAGGGCAACTAAAATGATTAGGGGTTTGGAACGGGTCCCATATGAGGAATGATTAAAGAGGCTAGGACTTTTCAGCTTGGAAAAGAGACTAAGAGGGAATATGATAGAGGTATATAAAATCATGAGTGGTGTGGAAAAAGTGAATAAGGAAAAGTTATTTGCTTGTTCCCATAATATAAGAACTAGGGGCCACCAAATGAAATTAGTGGGCAGCAGGTTTAAAACAAATAAAAGGAAGTTCTTCTTCACACAGCGCACAGTCAACCTGTGGAACTCCTTGCCTGAGGAGGTTGTGAAGGCTAGGACTATAACAGGGTTTAACAGAGAACTGGTAAATTCATGGAGGCTAAGTCCATTAATGGCTATTAGCCAAGATGGATAAGGAATGATGTCCCTCGCCTCTGTTTGTCAGAGGGTGGAGGTGGATGGCAGGAGAGAGATCACTCGATCATTTTGTGTTAGGTTCACTCCCTCTGAGGCACCTGGCATTGGCCACTGTCAGTAGACAGGGTACTAGGCTGGATGGACCTTTGGTCTGACCCAGTATAGCCATTCTTATGTTCTTATGTTCTTAAGTCTTAATGGTTTATAATTCCCAGGCTCACTCCAGTGCCTCATTTATAAATAGGTACAAGACTAGCAACCCTCCAATTATCAACAGGGCCCCCTTTAGTCCCATTTCAATGGGATTACTCACATGGTTAAATTTAAGCCCAGGCTTAAATTCTTAGCTGAATAGGGGCCAAAGTGCTCTACGCTTTGCAGGATCAAGTCCATAAACCCTCTGTCTTAATGTAAATGAAGTTGCCCCTGAATTTCCAGTCTGTGACTGGAAAGCCCTGTATATTGTAGCAAGTCAGGGAGCTTGCTACAATATACAGGGCTTTTGATTACAAATTTATTTCAACATCACTTCTTTTGGCAATTCACTGTCTACATATTTAATTCTTGGATCGAATAGGAAGGTAATTTAAAAAAAAAAATCATGGTTTTCAAGATAAAAAAGAAGCTCCTTTTTGTTGTGAAAAGTGTTTAATTGAAATTCAGCTACCTCTAAATGTGGGGGTCACAGCACACCAAAGAGCTGCTCCCACAGGAGTGAATGGAACTTTGCCTTTGACTTCAAAGTGAGCAAGAACAGGTCCTGAATTGTCATGTATATTAAGTACCTTATCAAATACATTAGCACTAATTGTCTACCTGAACAATATTTGGAAAGGTGACATTAACCTTCATATTTTGTACAAAATTACTTTTTTGAGAGGTGTGTGTGTGTGTGTATGTGTATGTGTATATATATATAATATATAAATGCAATTGCAATTAAGAAGCAATTATTTTAAATTTCCATCATGATGGGAAAGAGTGGGAGTTATGTAGGTGAACTAATAGTGACATCTTGCTTTCAGATCTATCATTCTTCTTCTTCTCTTTGGTTTTTGATGCCTGTCACAAGGTGATTGGATCCATGTGATGTTGCTAGGTGACCTGAACAGCTCTAAAGTTTCCAGTGGAAATATTTCTGAAAACCTAGTTTGTCTTGATTTATTTACAAAAATATGCTAAATTGAATTAATTATTAAAATACTAAACCATTACCAGATGTGTTAAAACCCCACTCCTTTTCGTAGCTAGAGGTTTCACAACAGTTTGATATCCCCTTTTTAGTGGATAATGAAGTTTCCCTAATAGCCCTATATCCAGGTACTGGCTTAGCATCTGATGGGTGGGCAGGCAGGTGGGGGTGTAAACAGTTTGTGTTTGTTTACTTGTTAGGATCTAGAATTTGTATGTAAAACAGGTAATCCACTGTCACTGCTCCCTTCTTCTTCAGCCACAGTTTTCACTGTTCACCACCTCCCAAATGTAGCAGATTCCCATTGACTTTGATCACATTACAGTGCACCAGGATTTCCTGAGGATTCTGGATGGAGGGTTGTTGGCAAAGTGATTAATTAATTGGGAGGCTTTGCAAATTTAGTGTACTCATTTTATTAAAAAATGTTGAGGGGGAAGGGGAAAGAGAATTCTTTGAGTATTTAAATTGGGAAGAAACCAAAAGAGTTTTATAGAAAATCCTCTAAAAACTCACTTGGCCCTCCAGCCATTGGAGATTTTTATGTGCGTTCTGAGGAATTGTAGTGTGTACATATATATGCTATATTTCATAATCATTCATTGCTTACTCATCACAATACCTTACAATCATGTCTTTCTACTTGTTATGAGGTAGGCAAGTATTTTTATCTCTTTTACAGATGAGGAAACTAAGGCAGAAATGTTAAGAGACTTGACCAAGACCACAAAAGGAGTTTGTCAGAACTGGGATTAGGATATAGTAATCACCTGTTCTTAGTCCCAGGATTAATCCTTTAAACAATGATGCATCTGGTTCTTACCTATTAACTCTTCAACAGAGACTGTCTGTAGCTAAGCAGATTACTGGGAAAGAGCTTGCAGAAGGCAAGTGCTATCACTGGAAGCCTTGGCATCACTGTCCATTCTCTCCACCCCTCCCACTCTGCTTCTGACAGTCTAACTGATCTGGGGCCCTTCCAAAGTTGAAGGACCCAGGCCATGGTTTACACTGATGCCAAAAGCCAGCTTTGGACAGCTGAAGAGAGACTAAAGAGACCATGATCTTAAGGAAAAATGAATGGGAAAATGTTCAACTCTAGGAAGTAGTTTTCATTGCTTAATATTATCTTACTTTTTCCTCCTTTATAATGTTTAGATTCTAGAAATTGGGAGGTGGGGGGTAGTATGTAAAGTAGAGCAGTAGTATGAAAGCAGAGTTCTGAATCTCATAGACATAGATTTTAAGGTCAGAAGGGACCATCGTGATCATCTAGTTTGACCTCCTGCATTTTGCAGGGCACAGAACATCTCCCACCCACTCCTGAAATAGACCCCTGTCCTCTGGCTGAGTTACTGAAGTCCTCAAATCATAGTATAAAGACTTGAAGTTACAGAGAATTCCCCATTTACACTAGTTTAAACCTGCGAGTGACCCATCCCTCATGCTGAAGAGGAAGGTGAAACACCCCTAGGGTCTCTGTCAATCTGACCCAGGGGAAATTCCTTTTCAACACCAAATATGGTGATCAGTTAGACCCTGAGCATGTGGGAAAGACCCACCAGGCAGATACCTGGGAAATAATTCTCTGCAGTAATTCAGAGCCCTCCTAATTTAGTGTCCCATCTCCAGCCATTGGGGATTTTTGCTACTGGCAGTTGCCGATGGGCCACATGCCATTGTAGGCAGTCCCATCATACCATCCCTGCCACAAACTTGTCAAGCTCAATCTTGCAGCCAGTTAGGTTTTTTGCCCCCATTGCTTCCCTTGGAAGGCTGTTCCAGAGCTTAATTCCTTTGATGGTTAGAAACCTTCGCCTAATTTCAAGACTAAACTTGTTGATGGCCAGTTTATATCCATATGTTTTTGTGTCCACATTGGCGCTTAACTTAAATAACTCCTCTCCCTCCCTGGTATTTTGTGTCAAGGCCAGTAATAAAACTGTTAAATAAGAGTGGTTCCAAGACTGACCCCTGAGGAACTCCACTAATGCCTAACTGATAGGTCTCAAAATGTTATTGTAAATGGGGAATTATCATCAAGCTGGTGTGTTTTTAAGGGGGGGTCTGTTGTATTAATTTTGATGGAATATATGGGATAAATTTGTGGGCCCAATTATTACAACAGCTCCCTCTGGGATCAGTTCTTGGCCTTACGCTATTTTAACATTTTTATCAATGACCTGGAAAAAAAACATTTCTGATCAAGTTTGCAGATGACACAAAGATTGGGGGAATGGTAAATAATGAGGACATGTCATTGTTTCAGAATGATCTGGGTTGCTTGCTAAACAGGGTGCTAACAAAAAATATGTATTTTAATATGGCCAAACGTAAAGTCATACATCGAGGAACAAAGAACGTAGGCCATACTTACAGGATAGAGGACTCTATCCTGCAAAGCAGTGACTCTGAAAAAGAGTTGGGGTCATGGTGGATTATCAGATGAACATGAGCCTCTAGTGCAGAGCTGTGACAAATATAGCTAATACAGTCCTCGAACGTATAAACACAGGAATATGTTGTAAGAGTAGAGAGGTTATATTACCTCTGTATTTGGCACTGTGCAACCGCTGTTGGACTACCATGTCCCGTCCCGGTGTCCACAACTCAAGAAGCATGTTGATAAATTGCAGAGGGTTCAGAAAAGAGCCATGAGAATGATTAAAAGATTCGAAAATATGACTCCAGGAGCTCATTGTGCTTAGTTTAACCAAGAGAAGGTTTCTAGCCATGTTCAGGCTAGAAATAAGGCATACTTTTTAAATAGTGTGTTTAATTAACCATTGGAACAACTTACCAGCGGTTGTGGTGGATTCTCCATCACTGGTAATTTTAAAATCAAAATTGGATGTGTTTTTTCTAAATTATATGCTCTAATTCAAACAGAAATTAGTTCAGGGGAGTCCTTTGACCTGTGTTATACATAGAATTGGAATAATTAGATTTTTTATCAGTAAACATTGTTAAATATTGATTTTATTGAACATGCACAAACTGATGAAAAAATATTTCCATCGATAATTAAAATGTACAGTAAGGCAAAGTAAAAAAAATTGCTCCTTTAGGATTTATTTGAATTTAATTTAAGGATATTTACTTTGAATATTTTGACATGTTATGTTGACAATTTGTGTTTTAACACTTACACATTTTTTATTTTTAAATCTCAGTGCATATTGTAATTGTCTGACCCACCCCAATAATTTCACAGAGGTGTGAAAATTTAAATTGATAAAAATAGAAAAAAATGCTTAAAAATAAACATTGATATAATCTGTCAAAATTATAAAAAAATAAAAAAATTCGGACAAGCCTAGTTATATCAGACATCAGACTAGGTGATCACTATGTTCCCTTCTGGCCTTGGAATCTCTTAATATATCATTTTATTATTTAATATTTGTATTGCAGTAGTGCCTAAAGGTCCCGATTATAATTGGTGCCCCAGTGTGCTAGTCACTGTACACATAAATAACAGTAAGATGAGCCTTGCCCAAGAGAGTGAGAGTATGTGTTGAGAGACAACAGGTGAATGGAACATAGTAGTGATGATTAGTGTAATAAGGAGCAGCCACAATGTATCAGATGTCTAGCTGTTCTCATATGCCTTTCTACTTGTATAAATTAGAATTGCTATTCTTAATGATTTATCTTGTCGTACTGGAAGGTTTAATGTTATTTTACTGGATCATATATCTTTAAATGTTTGAGTTATTCGTAGTTAACACAATTTGGCAGGAAGTATAGCTGGGAAAGAGTAAAGAGTCTGAAGTTTTTTCTAATGCCTCGTGATGGATGAGTTGGAAGTGTTGAGGATTGCTTCATTTTATTTTTGAAAAACTGACTTTTTCTGTTTCCATGATGAAATAATTGGCAAGGCTTAGTACCAGAGATTGATGTAACTATGCCTGTTGTGGATTGTTGAGAGTGGGATTGCCTCTTTATGTTTCATTTCCTTTTTAGAGCATTGGTCTGTATTTCAACTGCGAAATGTCATATTGAGTTGCATCATGTGGCGTCATGCTGCATTATTAAATACATGATCTGACATAATGCAGTTTGACCTACAAAACTTGATTGTACTTAACATGACACATCAGGTCAGAAGGCACCAGTGTAGGTTAAATGATTGGAGAAAAAGATTGTTCCTTGAAGGAATCACACTGGTGATGGGACAACTTTAACACAATGGCTATAACCTTTTTCTTTCTCTTCCCCATTTTGATTTGTTTTGCAGCATCACTACAATCCGCTTTAGTTAGGAAATGCATGTGATAAGATTAATAAGTCCATGTCTACAAAACAGGCTAAAGAGAATCTGATAGGGTGAAATAACTAAATATTGGCCTAGGTCCCAAGGTAGCTAGCCCAGTGAAGGCATTTCTCACCTATTCATAGAATCATAGAATATCAGGGTTGGAAGGGACCTCAGGAGGTCATCTAGTCCAACCCCCTGCTCAAAGCAGGACCAATCCCCATTTTTTGCCCCAGATCCCTAAATGGCCCCCTCAATGATTGAACTCACAACCCTGGGTTTAGCAGGCCAATGTTCAAACCACTGAGCTATCCCTCTTCCCCTTAAAGCACATTGAAGGGGGTTTTAGATTAGAGAAAAAAATCCAGCTTCAGTTAAGAAATTGATAGTTAGAGTGAAGTTTATAGTGTACTGGAAAAGCTTGTTGCAACTAGCAGTGTATGGCACTGGTCAGAAAGCGCAGCATTAATGCTAGATAGATGAACTTGTCAGCAGGATCTCTGCAGGCACAATATATAGTGACACTGGAGGAGATTATGGCAGTAGTAAGCCATTGGCTTTTCTTCAGTATCTCCTATGCATCTCTGCTTTATACAATATTTTCATTTGAGGGGAATAAGTGACCTTTATATACAAGAGGTAAATATACCAATCCATAAGTATTTATGGACAGAATGGCTGTACTTTCCGTGCAGTCTTAGGCTCCTGGTACTGCAGCTTGGCATATATCTTCTTGCCCTTCCATTCCAAGAGAATAACTTTGTAAAGCATGAGTAAATAGATTTTTGTGCCTGTATTCATAAATTTTCATGACAATTTTGTAAGGCTGTCTAAAGGCTTATATCGTCTAGAAAGACATAGGGCTTTTTGTTTTATGAATAACAGCTGCAACATTCTTTGACTTCCATTGGCTATATGCACATCACCACTATCTTGCCTGTCACTCAGGCCTGGAACCTTGGTATCATTTTTGACTCAGACCTCTCTCTAAGTCCTCACACATGAGTTATAACTAAATTTTGCAGATTCTTTCTGCAGCACATATCCAAGATATGGCCATCCTATCCACCCACACAGCTAAAACTATTGTCCAGGTTCTTACAAATTTACATCTCAATTATTGCAGCATCCTTATATCTGTCCTATGCCTGTTTGTGACCCTAACAGCAGTTGTCTCAAGTGCTTGGGCGAATCACATGTGAAGGAAAAGTGTCACATCTGTAAGTTTTTGACCCAGGACCCAGAAAGAGTGTGATATCTGTTTGAGGGCTCTCCTCATGGAGGCTGCCCTCTGACTGGCTTCCAAGCCATCCTGGCTGGACTCTACCCCTAGTACCTCAGCCTTGGTGTGTAGTGCACCCCCGGCACTGGGCTCCTCCTGGTACCACTCTCCATTGCCAGTGCCCAGAAAGAAGTCCAAGAAACACGGCTCCCCGGCACTGGGCAAGAAAGGACATGGGGTATTGGGCAAAGGACCCAGTTTGGGCCACCCGCCCACACCAGAGCAACATGGATATGCCTCCCCTGTAGGGAACCCTTAGCCCCGTAAAGTATCCACCACCAACTCCCAGGAGCGGTAGGGAACCCAGACTAGTGGCAGGATTGACGCCTTCCCAGGCTTTCCCTGCACCTAGAGAGCAGAGGCCTCTACCAGCGCTGCCGGCACAGTGTGTGCCACAGAAAGCAGCAAAGGCTCCTTATGAGGGCAAACCAGCTGCCAAGACCGCCCAGAGGGCAGTTGAGCACTGCCAATCTCCTGAGCCAAGGCAGTGCCCTCTGACTCTACGCTGCAGATCTCCAGTTTCTTAGCCCAGATCCTCAGGGGCTCACTCTAGATCACCAGCACCGTGTTCGCAGTCTCCACCCTGTCGACGTGGGTCACCTAGGAGGAGGCGCCATTCTCCGTATTACCGGCACCGTTCACCCTCCCACCGGTCGTCTTCTCAGTACAGGTGCCTGTGACATTCTATACCTTGGGGTAGCATCCTGTAACTCTCATATTCTTCATTTATATATAATTGTGATATTGAATGTAAAGCAGGCGGGGTGAGGTATCAGGGGAAAGATTATGATCTGCTGAAAATCATTTTTCAGTCTAAATATATATATCATTAAGTTATGAGAATGTGTTGTACGGTTGTCACAAAAATATGCTGTGGGTTTGGGAGGAACCCAGATATTAGCTCTCCAGAGACAATGAGAAGGGAGGTAACCAACACCCGGGTTGGTGCTGAACAGACATAACCAGCCATTGTCCAGCAAGGGAGCTACTATAAAATGACTCACCTGCATAAGGCCATACTATGGGAATTGCTCAACCTTGCCTGGGGACTCAGCACTGCCCACCAGACATGCTTGGACTTGTGTTCTCCAAGTACTTGGGACTGAGGGTATAAAACAGAACACAGGGACCCCATGCTGGACCTTTCTTATGCCCCCATGTATGCTGCAAGCAACAAAGACACTCAGAAGACTGAAGACTCCCACAGAGGAAACTGGCCCAGGTTTAAGGACTGCAATATCCAGTGGGGTAAGAAAAACTGCTTAATCTAGATGTAGCCCCCTCTAATAGGCTTGAGAGTTTAGACTGCATGCTTATATTTTATTTTGGTAACTAACTCTGACTTTTTGCCTAGCACTTATAATCACTTAAAATCTATCTTTTGTAATCTATAAACTTGTTTTACTGTTTCTTTACCACTGGGTTTATATGAAGTGTGTGGCAAATCTGCTCAGGTTTGCAAAGTCTGGTGCATATCCACATTCCACTGATGAAATGGTGAACCAATTAATAAATTTGCATTGCTCACCTTGAGTAGTGCAAGACGTTATGTTCCTGAGGTACAAGGCTGGGAGCTGGGGGGATTTGGCTGGTGCCTTTCTCTGTGCGATTCACGAGTGGCTCTGGGTGCATTAATGCAAGTTAGCTGGGTGTGAGGCTCCAAATGCTGTTGTGCTGAGTGATCACGGCGCCTGGAGGGGTTTGCTGCTTGTCACTAGCAAGGCATTGTGAGAGACAACCCAGGCTGGAGAGTTAAGGGGGCACAGCAGTCCCACAATCCCAGGCTGCACCCCAGGGATCCCATCACAGTCCCCATCACCAGCTCCGTCACCCTCTCCGTGGCAACTATCTCCGTTGTGGTACCAGTCCTCCTATTCGAAGTGCCAGTCTCCAGCAGCGATTATCAGCTGACAAATGCAGGCATCAACGGCTCCCCCATGGTCACCAGAAGAGGATTCCTCTGGAACGGAAGGGCAGTTTAGCCCCTTGCCAAGGCATCACCGGTGTGATTGGGCATCAGAGGCTGTGTCGACTTCTACGGCGCTGCCTTGGCATCACAGCCAGTGGCCAGTGCCGTGGCCCTATTGGAGTGCATGGAGTGATGACAATGCCCCCTTCACACCATTTGTGGGCCACTGCCTCGAAGCAATAGTTAATGGCACCAGCGGCACCGGGCTCGGTGTGGGAAACACACTCAGAGGTTGGGGCAAAGGAGTCAGTACCCCACCCCAAAATCCCCTTCCCCCACAGGGGATGATGCCCCAGGGCCTCCCGCAGCAGTTCAATCGTCATCCTCATCCCCAGATGAGGTGGGAGTGGGACCCTCGAAGGCCAGCCTGCTGGATGATTTTAAAGAACACCAGGCCCTGATTCTACAGGGTGGCCAAGAACTTGGGTTTCGAGGTGGAGGAGATGGCTGAGCAGGCAGACATCTTGTTCAGTGTGCTCTTGGCCTCTACCCCTCCCCATGTTGCACTACCAGTGCATGATGAGGTCCTGAAAATTGCCAAGGCCCTCTGGCAAACCCTGTCATCCATCCCTCCCACCTCCAAAAGGGCCGAAAAGAAGTAATTTGTCCCAGCCAAAGGGTTCAAGTACCTATATACCCACGATGGCAGCAAGGTGCTCTCTTCAAATGGCATGAGATGCAGCTGACTTGGTGGCTAGGTTGGTTGCATTGGCGGTTGTCATGAGCACAACTCCTGGCTTCAGACCACTGGCCTGTCCCAAGAAATGCAGTTCTCAGTCCAGGACCTCCCATTTGATAGGAATGGATTCTCTGCAGAGCAGATGGACGCGAGGCTGCATGGGTTGAAGGACACTCGGGCCACCCTTTTCTCACTGGGTATGTATACGCCGCAGTCTGCAAGGAAACAGTTCCATCTGCCCCTGCTGCCAAGGCCTTGGCAGCCTTGACAGCAGTCTCAAGGAGAAGGGATAGAGACACAAGCTTTAGTTGTCGCCATCCTTACTCCTCCCACTCACCCACACAGCCCATCAAAGCATCCAGGGGCCATAAGCACTCATTTTCAGAGTGTGCTTGATGCCCCGTCATCTCCCCAGATCTACCTGTTTCTTTCCTCAACAGTGTCCATCCCCACCATTCGGCCTGGTTGCAGGTCACCTCGGATTGCTGGGTACTAAAGATAGTATCTTGAGGCTATACCCTGAAATTCTCGGCCAACCCTCCCCACCCCACCTCTTCCCCGTCCTTCTTCAGGGACCTGTCTCATGAGCAACTCCTCGTTCAGGGGGTCAAGAACCTGCTGTGCCTGGGAGAGGTGTAGGAGGTCCCTCGGGACATGGAGGGAATGGGGTTCTACTTCCACTACTTCCTGATCCTGAAAGCAAAAGGGGGCATCATGCTTATTCTGTGACTCCTCAACAAGTCTCTCATGAAACTGAAGTTTTGCATGGTCTTCCTGGCCTCCATCATCCCCTCCCTGGATCCGGGACACTGATACGCCGCCCTCAACTTGAAGGACACTTATTTCCATATTTCACGGTCACAAGTGCTTCCTCCCTTTCATGATGAGCGGATGGCATGTCCAGTTTAAGATGCTGCCCTTTGGCCTCTCATCGTCCCCAAAGGTGTTCACAAAATGTATGGCACCAGTGGCCACTTACCTGAGATGTTGAGGGGTCCAGGTATTCCCGTATCTCGATGATTGGCTCATCAAGGACAGATCTTCACAACAAGTGTAGAGGACCCTTGATCTGGTACACATCACCTGCTGCCACCTGGACCTGTTGATAAATGACAAAAAATCTACCTTAAGGCCCGTGCAACAGACAGAGTTCATTGGAGCGGTTCTCAACTCCACATGGGCCAGAGCCTTCCTTCCAGAGGCATGTTTTCATACCCTGTTGGACCTGATCTCCCATGTGAAAAACCAACTGCTCACCACAGCTCGCACCTGCCTGTGGTTGTTGGGCCACATGGTCGCATGTAAATACATGGTCAGTCATGCCCAGCTCCATCTCCAGCCTCTGCAGGTGTGGCTGGCATTGGACAACATTCTCAAGAGACATGACCTAGACCGGGTAGTCAGGGTGCTGGACTGCATCCGGTTGTCCCTGGGTCAGTGTTGGAGGGAATTCCTCCAACACCTGAGCTGGGGAGCCCACCAGGGTTAGCTCAGCATGCAGGGCTGCTGGTTGCGGGACAACCTGGCCCGCCATATCAATGTCAGGGAGCTCAGAGCAGTTCATCTGCCCTGCCAGGCTTTCTTGCCCCACGAGAAGGGCAAGGTGGTGCAGGTCCTGACGGACAATACCGCTGTGATGTATTACATCAACAGGCAGGGCAGAGCCAGGTTGTCTGCCCTTTTCCAAGAATCTCTCTGCCTCTGGGACTTTTGTGTGTGGCATGTCGTTCATCTGGTAGCCGCGCACCTGCCTGGGACCAAGAATGTATTAGCAGATCACCTCAGCAGGACCTTCTCATCTTGCCATGAGTGGTCACTCCATCTAGAGGCAGTCAGTACATTCTTCCAGAGGTGGGGGACTCCCCAGGTGGACCTGTTCGTGTTCAGGAAGAACAGGAAGTGCCATGTGTTTTGTTTGATCCGGGGGGTGGACAGGGGCTCCCTGTCAGATGCATTTCTCATCCTGTGGTCGGGGGCTCAGATGTATGCCTTCCTGTCAGTGCGGTTGATTCACAGAGTCCTTGTGAAGATCAAACAGGATGGGGTGAAGGTTATCCTAATAGCCCCCACATGGTCTCGCCAGCACTGGTTCGGCACACTGCTGGACCTTTTTAGTAGCTGCCCCGCTGTGGCTGCCCCTCCAGTTGGATCTGCTGTACCAGAACTACGGCAGCCTTCTGCTCCCAAACCGAGCGGTGCTACACTTGACAGCATGGTCACTGCATGGCTAAATGCAGACAAATGGGAATGCTTGGCCCAGGTGCAGCAGGTCTTGTTGGGTAGCAGGAAACCCTCCACCAGAGTGACTTTCCTGGCCAAGTAGAAAAGGTTCACGTGCTGGACGTCTGAACAGCATATGGGGGCCCAGCAGGCCTCACTGCAGGAGATCCTGGATTATCTTCTGCACCTCAAACTCCAAGGCTTGTGCCTGTCATCGATCAGGGTCCACCTGACCGCTATTTCAGCTTTCCACCCTCCATTCCAAGGCAAGTTGGTATTTGCTCACGATATGATGGCCTGTTTTTTGAAAGGTCTGGAGCGTCTCTATCTGCATGTCTGAGATCCTGTCCCTGCTTGGGACTGGAATCTCTTGTTGTCGAGGCTCATGAAGCCTCCCTTTGAGCCTCTGGCTTCCTGCTGTCTCCTGCTTCTCTCCTGGAAAGTTTCGTTCCTGGTTGCGATAACGTTCGCCAGCAGGGTGTCCAAGATCAGGGCGCTTACTTCAGAACTACCCTATACAGTATTCTAAAAGGAGAAGGTCCAGCTGTGACTGCTCCTAGTGTTTCTGCCCAAGGTAGTTTCCCAGTTTCATGCTGACCAGGACATATACCTACCTGTCTTCTTTCCAACACTTCATACATAGAGGAGGAATGCAGGCTACATGCCCTGGACATCAGGAGGGCGCTGGCCTTCTACCTAGATAGGACAAAGCTGTTCCATAACCCTGATTCATCCCCAGAGCAGGTCCACTCTGTGCACTGAGGTTGGGGTTCTTTGGGAAGAAATAGTATGTGATCACATAAATAAAAACTGTATTTTAACGCATAATCACAAGGGGGCAATTTAAGTTTGCACAGGCATTTCCTAACTTTTCTGGCATTTCCTAACTTTTGAGTGTTTGACTTTGCAACCTTTAATGTTCTTTCAAATGTAGTTTTTTAAATGTAATTCTGTATAGATTGTATAATACATAGCGTACTCTAGGTAAACACATGAATGTGATATTTTAATTCTCAGGGAAGGTAAATAATACAGCTTGTTTGAAAAAATCAGACAAGTAACAAGAGACATTCTGCACACCATGCAATCACACCAAACTTAGGAACCCTACATGATATAAGCAAACTGAAAAAACCAGAAATGCCATCATGTGGCATCATACTGACAGCCATATGATAAACCATCAGGGTTGGAACCCTTAGATTTGACATGCAGATCTGTGTTACTAGGTACCACAGAATATGCTGTGAGGAGAAAGTCTGGGATATCCACCTTAACGCACTTAAAAGCACCTTCAATAAACAAGGCACTCC
Organism: Eretmochelys imbricata; assembly: GCF_965152235.1. Classification (NCBI taxonomy): domain Eukaryota; kingdom Metazoa; phylum Chordata; order Testudines; family Cheloniidae; genus Eretmochelys; species Eretmochelys imbricata. The sequence goes on from NC_135574.1 coordinate 123,145,631, forward strand.
ACCAAAGGAGCAGATCACTTCCACCTCTTGCTTCTTGCCCCAGATGCATTCTCCTTGCCTTCCCAGTCTCTACTTCTCAAGTTTCTCATTCCAGTCCCAGTCTCTCTGACCAGCCAGTCCCAGTTCCCATCCCCCGACTCTGAGTCCTAGCTTCCTCTCTCAACCAGTCCCAGCTTCCCTTCCCTACCTCAGCTCCCAGTACTAGTCTCCTCTTCCTTCCTCCTCATTCTTACTCTAGTCTTCATGCCCCTCCAGTCCCAGTCCCACCAGACTCCTTGTCCCAATCTACACCTTTTCCACCTCCCCTCCAGTCCAGCTTTTGTTGCCTCTATATTTGAATCTGATAGATTCCTATACCTTTCTGCCTGGGTTGCAGTGGGGTAGTCACTGAGAGCATAGGACAGCCACAATTCCTGCTTTCAGTTCCAGTGCCCAGGCCTTACTTGGGAACAGCCATTGCCATGGTAACTCTGGTCTGGAATGAGCACACTCTGTTGCTTTCTAGAGATGCAAAAAGAAAAGGAGTACTTGTGGCACCTTAGAGACTAACCAATTTATTTGAGCATGAGCTTTCGTGAGCTACAGCTCACTTCATCGGATGCATACTGTGGAAAGCGTAGAAGATCTTTTTATACACACAAAGCATGAAAAAATACCTCCCCGCACCCCACTCTCTTGATGGTAATAGCTTATCTAAAGTGATCACTCTCCTTACAATGTGTATGATAATCAAGGTGGGCCATTTCCAGCACAAATCCAGGGTTTAACAAGAACGTCTGAGGAGGGGGGGAGGAGGTAGGAAAAAACAAGGGGAAATAGGTTACCTTGCATAATGACTTAGCCACTCCCAGTCTCTATTCAAGCCTAAGTTAATTGTATCCAATTTGCAAATGAATTCCAATTCAGCAGTCTCTCGCTGGAGTCTGGATTTGAAGTGTTTTTGTTGTAATATCGCAACTTTCATGTCTGTAATCGCGTGACCAGAGAGATTGAAGTGTTCTCTGACTGGTTTCTGAATGTTATAATTCTTGACATCTGATTTGTGTCCACTTATTCTTTTACATAGAGACTGTCCAGTTTGACCAATGTACATGGCAGAGGGGCATTGCTGGCATATGATGGCATATATCACATTGGTAGATGTGCAGGTGAATGAGCCTCTGATAGTGCAGCTGATGTTATTAGGCCCTGTGATGGTGTCCCCTGAATAGATATGTGGGCAAAGTTGGCAACGGGCTTTGTTGCAAGGATAGGTTCCTGAGGAAACTACAATCCATCAGTGATCTTCCTGATAACACTATCCTGGCCACTATGGATGTAGAAGCCCTCTACACCAACATTCCACACAAAGATGGACTACAAGCCGTCAAGAACACTATCCCCGATAATGTCACGGCTAACCTGGTGGCTGAACTTTGTGACTTTGTCCTTACCCATAACTATTTTACATTTGGGGACAATGTATACCTTCAAATCAGCGGCACTGCTATGGGTACCCGCATGGCCCCACAGTATGCCAACATTTTTATGGATGACTTAGAACAACGCTTCCTCAGCTCTCGTCCCCTAACGCCTCTACCCTACTTGCGCTATATTGATGACATCTTCATCATCTGGACCCATGGAAAAGAAGCCCTTTAGGAATTCCACCATGATTTCAACAATTTCCATCCCACCGTCAACCTCAGCCTGGTCCAGCCCATACAAGAGATCCACTTCCTGGACACTACAGTGCTAATAAACGATGGTCACATAAACACCACCCTATACCGGAAACCTACTGACCACTATTCCTACCTACATGCCTCCAGCTTTCACCCTGACCACACCACACAATCCATTGCCTATAGCCAAGTTCTGCGATACAACCGCATTTGCTCCAACCCCTCAGACAGAGACAAACACCTACAAGATCTCTATCAAGCATTCTTACAACTACAATACCCACCTGCGGAAGTGAAGAAACAGATTGATAGAGCCAGAAGAGTTCCCAGAAGTCACCTACTACAGGACAGGCCTAACAAAGAAAATAACAGAATGCCACTAGCTATCACCTTCAGCCCCCAACTAAAACCCCTCCAACGCATTACTAAGGATCTACAACCTATCCTGAAGGATGACCCAACACTCTCACAAATCTTGGGAGACAGGCCAGTCCTTGCCTACAGCCAGCCCCCCAACCTGAAGCAAATACTCACCAGCAATCACATACCACACAACAGAACCACTAACCCAGGAACCTATGCTTGCAACAAAGCCCGTTGCCAACTGTGCCCACATATCTATTCAGGGGACACCATCACAGGGCCTAATAACATCAGCCACACTATCAGAGGCTCATTCACCTGCACATCCACCAATGTGATATATGCCATCATGTGCCAGCAATGCCCCTCTGCCATGTACATTGGTCAAACTGGACCATACACATTGTAAGGAGAGTGATCACTTTAGATAAGCTATTACCAGCAGGAGAGTGGGTTGGGGGGAGGTATTTTTTCACGCTTTGTGTGTATAAAAAGATCTTCTACACTTTCCACAGTATGCATCCGATGAAGTGAGCTGTAGCTCACGAAAGCTTATGCTCAAATAAATTGGTTAGTCTCTAAGGTGCCACAAGTACTCCTTTTCTTTTTGCGAATACAGACTAACACGGCTGTTACTCTGAAACCTTTCTAGGGATGGTGAATGCACAAGAAGCTGTGAGGTGATGGAGGATGCTCAATCACTGTGTAGGGATGGTTCATGCACAGTGTGGTCAGCTTTAGATGTAGTGAGAGGTCTGAGCATGCTCAGTGAGGATGGAATCTTCTTTGATTTTAGAAGCTAAAAATCTCAGTCTCTATTCAGCATGCATGAACTGCAATTTTTCAAAGGCTTATAATTTGGGTAGATTTGCACAGGGCTAGCAAAAGTCACATCCCTGGCACAAAGGCCACTGCCCTGCCAAATTTCAAGTCTCTGCTCAAAAGTGTGAAAGTTCTAGAACTTTTCAAAGAATGTATTTTTTCCTTTCCTCTTTTTTGGAAATGATTGAACCATTTTGGATTACATTTTCCAAAAAATTCAACCTAAGACAGACACCTGGCCTGGAAAAGTTTCAGCCTGAATGGTTGAAGTTTTGCAAAGTTAAAAACAATTAAAAACAGGATCTTATAATGGGAAATGTCAGGTAACCTTAATAAGCATCATTTCCAACCTCGCCTATAATATCTATACCGTGTCCTTATTTTAAAATTTTCCAATTATTACTGTAATTTTTGTCTGTATTGCAAGGTTTTGTGCATCCTCAAGATTTTGGCTAATTTCTACCTTGTCTTGTATGCTCTAGAGGAGAGGAAAAGGTGCAGACATGTCTCCCTCCTTACACTCTGAAATCCCCTGTGTCCCAGCACTCCTGTACAGGAACCAGGTAGAGTGGTGCTCTGTTGGGACTGTATAGCAGGGGGTGTTACTATTGCGCAGGTGGTGGTCCCTAGCCCTGAAGTGGCTTGTGGAGTATAACCACTTACCAGTAAACACTGCTACATTTTGGATGTGTTGTAAAGAACACTGGTGAATGTTCTGCCATTCCAGTTCCCTGAGCCATCCTGTCTACACCTGCCATGTGAAGGTGGAATGGCTCATTGAACCCCCACTCTGCCATTATAACACCACTTCCCACACATACCCCGTGCTCAGTTTGAGTGCAAAGAATCAGAATGTAGCCCTTTGGTTTCCTAACCAACTTTCTCCATTGTTCAAGATAAGAATATAGTACCATAATAATCTGCAATTAAGATTACAAAGAATTTTTCAGGCAAAACAATCCATGGAAAAAACCCAGCACCTTAACTGGTAGTCAGATGACTTCTGATACCAATAACTTTATAACTGCTAAATATTTTATAAATATTCTGGAAGATTTATGTCAGTAAAAGCTGGTAAATCCACTCATCCTCAAGAACCCGTCTAATAAGTGTTTAGCCTCTAGGAAGAGTGATGTTCCAGACTTTTCTGCCTTTCTAGTCAGCATCCAAATATATGAATCAAAGAACATGAACATCTGTTTTAAACCTTTCAAATAATATTTTACAAACTTACCAAATATGTTCTGCACTATTAGTTGTTCATAAGATTTATTATGGAAACAATAGAATGATCTCAGCCAATCATAGTTTTAGGAAGTCTAAAGAGTAAGGTTCTTACTAATAATACTAACCCTTTTTAAGACTACACGTGTCTGATCATGTCATTCATTTTCCATACCGGCATTTGAATGGTTATTCACTTTTTATGACTGAGAAAATATGTATTTGCTCATACAAATTGAGTAACAGTCAGCTGTGCCCATATATATTTACTTAGTTTGAATCAACACCACCAGTTTGCACTTGCAAAATATAAAATTTTTTGTTTTCTTTTATAGGTCCAATGGTGTGTATACATTTTGTCTCCCTCCTTAGAAAAGTTGGCCCTGTAGTTCTGCCCTCAAATAATAATCTGTCTAGCTCATGTTATTAATGTGCTGTCACTGAAAAGTCCAAGCAAATAACGTTGCAAATGGTTTTAAACACCCATGAAGCAAGGGAAAATTGTGGATTTTTTTCCCTTTTTTGCTTAATGGCTTGTATCTTTTATCTTGTCACATAGCAGGAATAACATTCAGTAGCATAGAACTGCATTAAAGGACTTTTGCAATTACCAGACTCTTCAACTTATCTTTGGCATTTAACGAACCTCAAAAGCTGTTTATTGCTTCGTATACTTTGCCATTGTGAATATTAGCCTTTAATTAACTGGAAGTGATCAATTACTCTCTGATCTCAGTCTTTCTAACTACAATATTCCAGCGAAGCATTTTTCTCAAGTTGTAAAAGGGAGGGTTTTTTGTTAAAAACGTAATGGAAAACTTTCATAATGCCTTTGTTACTAGGTATAACAATGGAATCCATAACATGTAGGGGCAACACACAGAAGTGACTTTTAGTAAAAGTAAAGCATTCAGTTGTATATTTTTTAATATTTAGAGATTATGCAGTATTGTTTAGTTTACTCCAGTGTCCCAATCACAACATTGGCCCCCTCTTAAAGGTTGAGAACTCATATACCTGGAAGGTTCTGAGAAAGATAATTTGAACATTTATCTTTTAGATGAATAGGGACATACTGTATGCATTTATGAGACACTGGGTTGCTTTAAATAAACAGAACCAAATCTTCCATCAGCGCTACATAAATAAGTAATCATCCTATTAGACCTGGTTGAAAAATGCCAATTTTTTTGGTAGGAAATTTTGAAAAGAATTAAGTTTCCAACAAAAATGTTTTGGTTTTCAAGTCATCTTCTCTTTGTTGTTTTATCAATTTCTTATCAACAGCTTCCTCTTGATGGTGCTCATTTGGTGTTTTAGGCAGAGGAGCCTGAACAGCATCATTGTGACATCAGGGGAAACTCCACCAAACATCACTCTCTCTCCCTCCAGTGACCCTAACCTTAAACCCTAATTTTACTGCTTTTCTTGATCATCTCTCCCCTTGGCAGACCCATTTGAATTCTGCACCAAAGGATTCTGCACCAAATGAGCACTGTTTATATGAACAAAAACAGTTTTGACTGGACGAAAGTAAATTGTCTGTGCCAGGGATAGTGTGAGGGGAGTCACTGTGCAAATTTCCATTCCATATTAGTCAACCAATATAGCTCCTGATCTGAAGCAATCCTGGCTATTCCAGTCCAGACCCTTGCAGCCCCACAACTCTGTAAAAACAACACAGTCCTCCATTTGCTGAGACCTCACTTTGCTCAGCTAGTAAAACCTATCCTACAAGAAGAAAAAATATTAGGCAAAGGATATTTGCCTGACCCTGTCTCCTTTCAGAAGAATCCCCTATAAAGTAAGAATCATGGAAGTGGGAAAGTGAGGCCTTATCTACACAGGGGAAATTGATTGGCATAGCTATTTCGGAATAACTGTTCAAGTATAATTGAGCTATTTTGAAATAACTCTCTCCTGGATGGACATTATTCTAGAATAAAATTGCCTATTTGTTTATTTATGTATATTATCATAGTGCCTTGGAGCCCTAGTTACGGACCAGGACCCCATTGTGCTAGGCACTATACAAACACAGAATAAAAAGATGGTCCCTGCCCCAAAGTGCTTATAATCTAAATATCAGCTGAAACATCAGACATATACAGACACGTATTTCAGGGGAGTACAAGGAAACAATCAGACAATATTGGTCATCATGATAAATAGTGGTAGCAGCACACCCATGGCTTAATGGTTGTCAAGTTTATTGTAAGGCATCGAGGAAAAGGAAAGTTTTAAGGAGGAATTTGAAGGAAGGTAATAAGGTAGCTTTGTGGATACTTATGGAGAGCTCCTCTCAAGTGAAGGTCATCCTGGGAGAAAGCGCAAAAGTGCTTGTCTGAAAATGTAACAAGTGGATGAGGAAGACTGGCATCATTGGCTAACTCGAGGCAGTGGTTAACATTTCGATAGTGAATGACAGATGATAGGCAGGGTGGGGATAGACCATGAAGCTCCTTGAATGTAAAGAAAAGTAGCTTAAGTTTGGCATGATAGACAGGGAGGAGCCAGTGGAAGGATGCAAAGAGAGGGCTAATATGGTCAAAGCGATGGGTTAGGAGAATATTTGCGGCAGCATTCTGAACGGATATGTGCAGGCCGAAGATTGATTTGTCAAGGCCAGGGAAAAGGTTGTTGGAATAATCAAGATACTGAAAGCATGGATGACAGTTTTAGGTGTGTGGGTGGATAGAAAAGACCATAATATATAAATGTTATTGAAAAAAATCTGCAATACTTAAACGTAACACAAATATGAGGAGTGAGAGAGAGGTCTGAATTAAGATTACACCTGGGTTACAGGCCTGAAAGACCGTCAGAACAGTGTTTACAGCCGGTCTGAAATTTTTCAACAAACTGTTTTTTTGTTGTTGTCAAAACTGAAACTTTGCTGTTGAAACCAATATGCTTCAGTGAAAAGTATCTCAAGTCCAGGATGGACTTCTTGGTCAAAGAAAGACACCCACCACCCATCTCAAAATAGCCAATATCCTAGTTGTTAAGGCATTCACCTTTGATGTGGGAGAGCAGGGATATGAACATAATTCTTCCACATCCCGGCTGAGTACCCTAGACACCAGTTTATTCTAGTGTGTGTCTTTCCCTCTCTCTGTTTTTTCCCAAAATTTTGAAAAGTCTTGCTTTTGTTCTGATATGGAATGAAATTCTGAAACTTCATAATATTCTGTGAAATGGAATTCTTATTTTCTGGCCAGCCCTAGTGATATTGCTCACAGTGATTGAGAAAGGAGGTAGTGGGGAGGATTTGAAGGGGAGAATTATGAGCTTAGTTGTAACCATATTGTGCTTGAGCTGACAGCTAGACATCCATAAGGTGATGTCAGAGAGACGAGATGAGATTTTAATTTGGAGAGAAGGAGACAGGTCTGAAATACAGAGGCAGATTTGTGATTCATCAGCACAGAGATGGTACTTGAAGTTGTGTTTGCAGATGAGATTACCCAGAGATAAGGGATAGAGGCAGAAGAGAAGGGACCAAGGTCAGACCCTATGGATTGCCCCACAGAAAGTTGAGGGGGGATGAGGGGGATCCACTAAGGATATGCTGAAGGAATGACTACAGAGATAGGAGCAGAATCACTAGGAGAAGAACCAGGATAGAACAGAGTCACAGAAGCCAATAGAGGACAAGACTTAAAGAATCATAGAATCATAGAATCATAGAATATCAGGGTTGGAAGGGACCCCTGAAGGTCATCTAGTCCAACCCCCTGCTCGAAGCAGGACCAATTCCCAGTTAAATCATCCCAGCCAGGGCTTTGTCAAGCCTGACCTTAAAAACTTCCAAGGAAGGAGATTCCACCACCTCCCTAGGCAACGCATTCCAGTGTTTCACCACCCTCTTAGTGAAAAAGTTTTTCCTAATATCCAATCTAAACCTCCCCCACTGCAACTTGAGGCCATTACTCCTCGTTCTGTCATCTGCTACCATTGAGAACAGTCTAGAGCCATCCTCTTTGGAACCCCCTTTCAGGTAGTTGAAAGCAGCTATCAAATCCCCCCTCATTCTTCTCTTCTGCAGGCTAAACAATCCCAGCTCCCTCAGCCTCTCCTCATAAGTCATGTGTTCTAGACCCCTAATCATTTTTGTTGCCCTTCGCTGGACTCTCTCCAATTTATCCACATCCTTCTTGTAGTGTGGGGCCCAAAACTGGACACAGTACTCCAGATGAGGCCTCACCAATGTCGAATAGAGGGGGACGATCACGTCCCTCGATCTGCTCGCTATGCCCCTACGTATACACCCCAAAATGCCATTGGCCTTCTTGGCAACAAGGGCACACTGCTGACTCATATCCAGCTTCTCGTCCACTGTCACCCCTAGGTCCTTTTCCGCAGAACTGCTGCCTAGCCATTCGGTCCCTAGTCTGTAGCGGTGCATTGGATTCTTCCGTCCTAAGTGCAGGACCCTGCACTTATCCTTATTGAACCTCATCAGATTTCTTTTGGCCCAATCCTCCAATTTGTCTAGGTCCTTCTGTATCCTATCCCTCCCCTCCAGCGTATCTACCACTCCTCCCAGTTTAGTATCGTCCGCAAATTTGCTGAGAGTGCAATCCACACCATCCTCCAGATCATTTATGAAGATATTGAACAAAACCGGCCCCAGGACCGACCCCTGGGGCACTCCACTTGACACCGGCTGCCAACTAGACATGGAGCCATTGATCACTACCCGTTGAGCCCGACAATCTAGCCAGCTTTCTACCCACCCTATAGTGCAGAAGAGCATGGTTGACTGTGTCAGTGATCATAAGGGTCCCTTTTGGCCTTGGAATCTATTAATATAAGACACGTCAAGAAAGATGAATATGTAGTGTTGATTATGAGCTTTGGATAGGAAGACATCATTACAGATTTTGGCAAGAGCTGTTTCCTTGGAGTGCCAGGGACAGACGCCAGATTGGAGAAGGTCTAGGATAGAACTGGAGGAGACTAACTCCAGTCAGTGATTGCAGACAGTGTGTTGACTAAGTTTAGAGATGAAAGAGAGAAAGGAAATGGTGTGACAGTTGGAGAGGCAAATGGGATTAAGGGTAAGTTTTTGTTGTTGTTGTTTTTTTTTAATGGGAGAGCCCAAAGCCTTGTACTGTGAGGGGAAAGCACCAGAGGTGGTGAGAGGTTAAAGAGAAAAGTAAGAGGGAGGGGATGAGAGTGGACAAGAGGGAGATCAGGAAAGAGGATAGGGTGGAGTCACTGAGACAAGTGATGAGGTTAGAGGAAGAGAGCAGACAAGAAGCTCCTGCATCTGTGATAAGAGAAGGAGAAGAGGTGTAGGAGGGGACAGGAAGGCAAGCCAAGGGGAAGGAGAAGATCATGTTGTATTATGCTAATTTTCTCTTGGAGGAAATTGGCAAGATCCTATGCAGAGAGAAGTGGAGGCAGTAGGAGAAGAGATACAGAAAAAGAAGGGAAGGAAGGCAGGGGGTATAGGTGTGACTTTAGGAATGAGGGTATAGGTGTGACTTTAGGAATGATGGCACAAGAGAGGCAGAGGCGGTGGTGGGGAGACATGTGTGAGGTGCAAATGGTGGAGGCAGGGCCAGCTCTACAGTTTTTGCCCTCCCAAGCAGTGAAAAAAACTGCTGCTGCAGACGGCAAAAGGAAGAAGCTGCCACTGATTTGCCGCGGTGGCGGGTGGAGCAGAGAAGCTGCTGCCCCTTTCTAACTGCCACCCCAAGCACCTACTTGGAACACTGGTGCCTGAAGCCGGCGCTGGGTGGGGGTGGTGAGAGAGTCAGGGTTAGGACCAATGTCACCAAACATAGGAGGAGGATGTGGGACCTAGATTTGTGCTGGTGGAAGAAGGTAGGAGATCAGTGTGAAGAGGGGAAGAGGAGTAAGTCGAGATGGTGGGGATTGTACAGGGATAAGACAAGATGGAGCCACTGAGGGTAGGGGACAGGAGGGGAAGAGAAGGCAGGGGAGGGTCGGGGAGGAGGAGGAGGATGGATACTATGATGCAGAAGATGCATGTGTTGAGGAGCCATGGGTGATTGGCAGATGAACAAAATTACAAAGGAAAAAACAAAACAAAAAAACAAGCACAGGTCCCTGCTTTCTGGGAAATGTCTTCTATTATAGGAGGAGCCCTCTCACTCACCACTGCTGCCAATCATTGTCCCTGTTGGTGGCAAGGGGTCAGGGCCAGGCTAAGATGTACTAATGTCTGCTACTCCCGGTCCAGCACTTCATCTCTACTGACTGGGAAGTGCTCCCTGTAATAAGCAGAGCCCCCAGTTGCAGTCCCCATTGGTGATGAGGGATTGGAGACATAAACTCATTTTTATTCCAGAATAAAGCATCACAATGGGGAGCTATTCTGGAACTACTTTATTCCATAATAGTTATACTGGTCCATTTTCCCAAGGAAACAAAGCCTTATTTCCAGGCCTGATTCTTGTTTTACACCAGTGTTAATGCATTACCTTTAGTGAATTTGCTTATAGAAGGCACAGAGTAGTTTTTTTGCAGAAGTTAATACTGATGGGGTCACATTAACTTTAACTAGACATTGTAAAGAAATTTCTGCACATTATGAGGAGGATACTATTGTGTTTGGTGGCCTAATCCAGCTCCCCCCTCCTCTTGGACACACCACCTAAAGCCCATATTGCCAAAAACATACTGTTTATACATTCAGGGCTGCTTAGAAACCTCTCCCTCTTAAACATCTACCTACTACTGTAGCCAGTATTTGTGTGTATCTCACCCCTCTCCGATGCCAAAAAGCAAAGGGGAAGTGATTTGTGTCTTACTTTCATATTAAAGCAAATAGAAAGATGCTTCCCAAGGAGACGTGTTCTTCTAGATGCTGATTAAAATAGCTTACACTTATGTATTGCTTTATATTTTAATTGCTTTACAAACCAGAAGTAATTAAACCTCCTAAAACATGTCAGATATTGTAAAACTTGTGAGCATGTAGTATTATTTCTATTTTTAAAAAGTGTGAAAACTGATGCAGAGTTTAAAATGAAAAGACAATTTTTCATGGGATGATCCAAAAAACAGACAATGCAAATTAGTACCTACAGGACAATGCAAACAAAATTCTAAATCTTCATTGAAGAGTAATACTCCTTTCCTTTAATGTCTATTAAAAACCCTATCAGGACACTTAAATTGAAAGAAGTATAACATGGGAAGAGTGAAATCAGTGCCATCTGCTATCTTATCAACCCCTTTTAAACCACTAACGTTTCTAAACAAATTTCAGCATTATTATTTTAAAAATGCAGTTGCATTATGGTTTGTTTGTATATGTCTTTTTTAGGTAAGAGGACCCCCAGTTGCAGGAGCATTTAAAGAAAGACCAACAAAGCCTACAGCATTTCGCAAGTTTTATGAGCGAGGAGACTTCCCAATTGCCCTTGAGCATGATTCGAGAGGAAATAAAATAGCCTGGAAGGTAAGTCAGCGCACAGCTGTAACAGCCAGTTGCATTTATTGAAGTGACATATCTCATTGCCAAACAAAGTTGGCTTATAAGTAAATAAACTGGAGTAATTTCTTAGCAAATGGAAGATGGTGGAGGAGCTGTTTGAGAAAGGCCCCCTGAGTCAGCCATATACCTTGTCTAACAATTAAATTATATGTTGCAAAAAGGAAGATGACAGAGTTGCTTTGCCTGAGAGTATTGTCTCCTGCCCAATTCGTCTCTATTTCTATGAGGACCTGGCAACCCAGCCTATTTCAGGCAGTCCATCAAATGATAGAAGTAGCTAGATACAGTGAACAGCAGCCATTTATCTCCCCCAGATTTCACCTTCCTGCAGGACGCTTCCAAATGGAAGCTTTAATTACCTAAATGGATAGGTCAAGATTGCCTGCTCCCTGGAAATGCAGAGCAGAATACAAATGAAGGCAAATTCTCATTCCACGGCTGTACTCTCAGTATGCAGCATATGTCAGGCAGCGTAATCGCTGTCATACGTGCCCCTGTTAGAGGCTGACCTCCACTGCAGAAACCATTACGGCTCCGACATTTCTCTGACAAAAGGTTAATTGGCTTCAAAATAAATGTATTGCCTAATGACTCCATTCTAATGCGTCTGTGTTTCTCTTTAAAAGGCTCAGTGATGTTATTTGTAAAACTTGCCAATCTTCTAAGTAACTAGAGCAGGCTTTTAAATTTAATTTGAAAAATGAGTGCTGATCTTTAACCTGCTCCTGCTATTTAATTTATTTTTGTTATCAAAGAATTACTTAACTTTTTGTGTTATTTATTGGGCTAGAATAAGATTTTTCTGGAAACAGAATAATAGTTACACAGGGTGAGCGTGATGTACATGAGGAAAAATACATCAGATTTGTAGAATTTGAATTGTTCATGTTAAACATGGTCCTAATTTAAAAATATAGCTCTGTTAATTCAGTGAATGGGAGGGGGATTTCACAATACAGGGTTTGATCCTCCTCTCACTGACATCAATGGCAGCAGGATTAGGATTATAGTGTGGAAGTGAAAGTATGCTGTTTAATTACTGGTTATTTGGATATAGCTTTTTTACTTACCAGGCTATAAGTTGTTGTGAAGGCCAAGACTATAATAGGATTCAAAAAAGAACTAGATAAGTTAATGAAGGATAGGTTCATCAATGGCTATTAGCCAGGATGGGCAGGGATGGTGTCCCTACCCCAGGGGTGAAAGTAACATTATACACTTACCAGCACAGGAGCCTGGCTCTGGACCCCCAGAAGGGGCGGGGACTCGGGCGGTAGCGGTGGCCGGAGCCCCGGGCCCTTTTAAATTGCTGGCCCCAGGACAGCTGCCCATTTTGCTCCCCCACCCCGGTCAGTGGCTTAGGAAGGCGGGGGGGGTGGGGGGGGTGGGAGGAAGGGACAATGACATTTAAGCACTGCCCTGGCAGTGCTTTAACATTGGCTACATATGGGCCAGACCGGTGGCCACTTTTTACTGGTACACCAGCCCTGCCCATACCAGCCCACTTTCACCCCTGCCCTAGGCTCTATTTGCCAGAAGCTGGGAATGGGCGACAGGGGATGGATCACTTGATGATTACTCGTTCTGTTCATTCCCTCTGGGGCACCTGGCATTGGCCACTGTCTGAAAACAGGATACTGGGCTAGATGGACCTTTGGTCTGACCCAGTATGGCCGTTATTATGTTCTTAGGGTCTTAAAAAGTGGGAAACATGGAACAGACTGTAACTTTATTTCATATAACTATTAAATCAATGCAGGGAAACAAGACATAGTTCTTGCAGCAAGGGGAACCTGCAGCCAACCTCTCAACCATAGCTTTTCCACATTCTCAGTGAAAACTAGGAGATTCCAACATCCCCTCTGACTGGTCCATGGATTGACTTGGCCATGCCAACTTCCAGGATTTATCTTATTCACTCTAAACTCATAAAGAGGTCTAACTAGCCTTAAACTGCTCTCCAGCATTTTCTGCCACTGGGGGTCAGTGTCCTGAGATATTTCAATTTCTAACCGCATAACATTAAATTGAGAGATTCCAACCACTTTTACCCCATTTTAATTGCTACTTGGCCTACATATTCCCACCGCTAGAACCATCTTGCTACTAGATGCTGCTAATGACTCCTTGGCTAGTAACCAAGACCCTTTGTGTACAGCGAACCTTCCAGGTAAATCTTAATGTCTAGAATAAAGAAGTTGTTCCCAATGTCTGAAAGGTGAATTGTGTTTGAATGGAATGGCCCTGGATAATCATAGGCTATGTTCAATGTGCCACGGTGCCGCAAACATAATCCAGGAAAGGCTTTCTCATTTCTCATAGTTCACAATGGCTCCCTCTCCCTCCAACCTCTGCAGTTGGACCATAATACAGTAATATGGTCAGCAAGAGGTAGGATTGCAATGTCATCCAGGCCCTTTCTGATATTCCTAATCCCTGTCTGATGACCAAATTATACCATTGAGTACTACGCAGTTTAAGCATACACTGAAAAATGGGTAAGGTGGAAGATGGGCTTTTTTTGGTTCCCACCTTACCTTACAAGGGGACCAGGTAGAGATCCTGGCAGTTGGGAGGATACCCACTATTGCAGGACTGTGGGCAGGATAAGGAGAATGGTGTTCATACACATGTTAATAGCTGCGGGGGTAGAGTTTATATTTTTTGTTTTAAGACACAGACACATAGCTCAAATACAGACATACATCTGAATACTAATTTTCATCCATTATATTGACTTCTAAATCTGCCTAAATCATGAAGACAATGATCTAATATTTCTCAGTCAAAACCTTTGTTTTCCTTTAGAGAGTTTGCTAGAACTGCATTAATAAATGAAACTAGATGTTGCCTTTAATGATACAATGTTTGGAAGAGGTTTTTCTAGAAAATGTTTTATAGAAACTTCATTCTATTGCATTTATTTCCACGTATCATCTGGTTTTACTGAAACAAGGATAGGCAGAGAAGAAATAAATGATGTCACATTTATCGTAGATATTTTAGTCTGATATTACCACATAATATCACGGTTTTATTGTTTTTTCTTGTTCTGTTTATATGTGATGCATGTCATGGTTCATTTCACTTGTTAGCTTGTCTGTTCAGTGGTGCACGAGAGCTAATGCAAGGGGAGTCTCAAAAACGTGATTTGTTCTGACAAAGGAAAACACCTCAGGATGTTCTTCCTTCCCATGAAATATACAATATTTAATTTTCTAATAATTATTAAAACATGATGTAAAATAATTATAATTATGAGACGTTAAAATAGTGAAAAAAATGTGTTGATCACTCAAGTATTCCATTAAGGCTGGGGTTAGACTCAACATGGTGGTCTTCAGTTAGCTGAAAAAAATCTGAGATTTATATAAAAACTAAGATCAATGGTCTAACAATATGTATATAGAGGGGGTTTATTGTGTCTAGTAAGCAAACACAGACCTGCAAACACTTATACACATGCTAAACTTTAAGTATGTGATTAGTCCCATTTAGGGAGTTGTCTACACATGAAAGTTATTTTAGAATAAAGTAGGGTGTGAATTGAAAGCAGAATAACTATTCCATGTGTACATAAGCCCTGTGTGCAGAATTTGAGCCATAATTAGGACCTGATTTTCCTCTCATATGCACTGGTAGAGTTGTACTGGTTTGAGAACAGTATCAATGGAGGACTACAACTATCTAACATGTTTTTAAAGGTATTAAATCATCTCTAAAAAAAGGTACTAAGTAGTGTTTAAAACTGTGTTAATAAAACCATGTTAGCTAATATGTTTTTAAAACACCACCTTTTTTTCTAGTTTAGACTGGGCCCTGGAGGTTTGAATTCATCCCTTCCCTGGTAAAGTTCAAGTAAATGGGCTTAGTGCAGGGGAATATGCAGAAGTTTAGAGGAAATAAAACCCAGGAGTAAGTGTGGATTGAATGGCCCCTCCGAGCCATCTTATTTGGAGCTAGTTTCGAGATCTGCTTTGCCTGCACTTCCAGAAGGTTTATTCTGGATGTGTAGTTTGTTGATTTGCCTTTTACCACTTATAATTTGCAATTTCACAATGGAAAATGAAAGGAGGTGTGCATTTTATGACTTTGAGGGGTTGTGACAATGTCTGATCTCTGTCTGATCAGCTGGAGACACAATACTATTCAGTGGATTTTTTCAATAGAGGCTGAAGAAAGTTAGATTTTGCTACAACAAAGTTAACTCTTACTGTAGGTTTTTAAGTTTACCATGGCAAAGGGCATCTCCTTGGATGCTCCTGTAATATTGGGTATTGTGCTTCAAAGGCAGTCATATTAGACTCTTTCTTCTTTTTCTCTCCCCCCTTCTCTTTTTTTATATTATTCAGATTTTTTTTCTTAAAAGGCTGTTTCCACCTGATAGAGGAAAACAGATAAATAAAATGTATTTATAATCTAGGGCTAGAAAAGTGCTCTATAAAAAAAATTTAAAAAAAAATTGAACCAAGCTTGAAAGAATAACAAATAGACAAAGTACTAAGTAACTCTGGCAGCACCTCCCCCCCCCCATACATTTAAGAATAAAAAGTAATACCAATCTAAACAATCTTGGTTTACAAACTATAATCAGTTCCCCATCTAAAATAAGATAAGAACCTCTTAGTCATAGCATCTGCCTGCGTTTGTGGAAAATGGGCCCTTTCAAAGAAACTTGGTGTCTTTTATTGATGAGATTATAAAATTTGGTTGATAAAAGTAACAGTGTTTATGTAGTATATTTAAACTTCCATAGGGCAATTGACTTGGTACCACACAACATTCTGATTAAGAAACTAGAACCGTACAAAGTTAATATGGCACATATTAAATAGATTAAAAATTAGCTAAGTGGTAGGTCTCAAAATGTAATTGTAAATGGGGAATGATCATCAAATGGGTGTGTTTCTAATGGAGTCCCACAGGGATCTATTCTTGGCACCACTCTATTTAACATTTTTATCAGTGACTTGGGAAGCAGTGATTCTGAAAAAAAAGACTTGGGGGTCATGGTGGATAATCAGCTGAACATGAGCTCCTGGTATGATGCTGTGGCCAAAAGGGCTAATATAATCCTTGGCTCATAAACAAGGGAATATTGCATAGGTGTACGAAAGATATATTACCTCTGTATTTGGCACTGGAGTGATGGTTGTTGAATACTGTGTCCAGTTCTGGTGTCCACAATTCAGGAAGGATATTGATAAGTTTGGAGAGGGCTCAGAGAAGAGCCACGAGAATCATTAAAGGATTGGAAAACATGCCTGATCGTGACAGACTCCAGGAGCTCAATCTGTTTATTTTAACCAAGTGATGATTAAGTGGTTACTTGATCATGATGTCTAAGTACATATATGGAGATCAAACATTTGATAATAGGCTCTTCAATCTAGTAGACAAAAGTATAACGTGAACCATTGGCTGGAAGCTGAAGCTAGACAAATTCAGAATAGAAATAAGGCACACATTTTGAACAGTGTAGAATAATTTACCAAGGGTTGTGGTGAATTCTCCATTACTGGCAATTTTTATAGAAGTTTTTCTAAAAGATATGCTCTAGTTCAAACAGGAATTAATTCAGAAAAGTCCTATGGCCTTTGTTATGCAGGAGGTTAGATTAGATGATCACAGTGGTCCATTTGGCTTTATAATTTATGAATATTGGTGAAGTTATCCCTTTGTTATTCTCAGCAGTCAAACCTACACCCTGACTTGTTACTTATTTCCATGGAGGGAAAAGCGAACCTTCATATTAATCACTTAGCTCTTTAGTTCATTTACCAGACAAGCCTGAGATTTTGATTGCAATCCAAGCAAAGTATCTACTCAGAATACTCTGGACTTTTTAATTCCCCTTCATGAAAACTTCTAACATCTGCATCCTGTGAGTTTCTTTGGCAACTGGCATATGGTCAATATAATATTTAGAAGTGCAAATTATGCCCTCAATTTACATATGTGCATTGACATTAGTCTTGAATGGAGTTGTACAGATAGTACTGTTAAATAAAAATGCATAAAAAAATTATAAATATTCATATTTCAGGGCAGAAAGCCACCTATAACTGAGGGGTAGGAAAAAATCTTCATCTATGGGTAGGTTATTTCATAACTGTCCATGCTTTTTGCATCTTCCTCTGAAGCATCTAGTCCTGGCCACTGACAGTTTGCTATGGTAATTCCATTATTATACAAAAAAGTTGTTACTGATAAACAGAAGACTTAATATTTTAGATCTTGATGACAATATTGCTGTTAATTTGGAGTTTGCAAGTAGTCAGAAGTGTGAACTTTTAAAAAATGAATGTATTAAACTGTAGCAGTAATCTTCTGTAGGTATTGTGGATAGTTGTTTGGCAATCCTGCAGTTCTCTGGCAGCCTGTGTATATCACAATTTGATTTTAAAGTTTAGTAATATGTTCTTGCGCACAATTTCATATAGAGCTCTGAATAATAAATGCTCATAGCTCAGGTCTGACAATATACATTCCTGAATTTAAAAAAGTCAGAATCCAATTAAACCTTGGACAAGGAAAGTTGATAAAACCAAAGAAGTATTTCTGAAGAATTATTAAGGATACATTTTAAATACACTCTAAGTATATCCCAGAGATAGTCCCCAGAATGTCTGGAAAATCAGGATTATTTAGGTGGTAAAGGTTAATTATAAAAATCATAATGCTCTGAAAAGGAAAAGAAATAATAATTCTTCAAAACAATTTTAGCATTTTCAAAAGAATGGAAACCAATTGCAAGGTTAGCAAACTTTTTTGTGCAGCAAAAACAGGAAGGTAGGCCTGGTCTATGTTTCCTAGCATAGCTATGTCGGTTAGGGATATGATTTTTGCTGACACAGCTATGCGAACAAAAGCCCTAGTATAGATGCAGTTTCATGGGCAAAGGTACTTTTGCCAGCATGTTTTATTTCACTGGGGAAACTGGTATAAGCTATACCAGTAAAATAACATTTTTACTGGTATATACGGCATCTACACCAGGAGGGTTTACTGATATAGCTATACCAGCAAAACTTTTTAAGAATAGACAAGGCTGTAGGTAAAAGAAGAATGACTGGTGTTTCTATTATCTTCTAGTGGGTGATAGTGTTTTATTTTTCTTAGCTTCTATTAATCAGAAAAGGCATGTATGGAAACCTACATCGAATTCTTGTATTGAATCTGGATTGTGCACACAGCCTTCCATCACAAAGTTGATTAGGCCATGGAGGCCTAATTTTTCTTTTTGAGGAAGGTAGAACACGGGAGGAGACTCATGTAAATGAGTGTCCTATCCTCATTTTTGTTCTCACTTTCCATTGAATCAGTGACCCCCTGGCATATAGTCACAAAAGAGATGGTGTTGTGACTGATTCAGAGCTTTTATTATTATGTTGGTACGTATCCTGGACTGGGGGAAAGTGCAGAAGGAGTAGTTTTCTTCTTAACAGTACTTGTTTTTCTGCCAAAGGTTATCCTCTTCCCTTCAGTTGAGAGTAAAATGCCTTGAATATTTTTAAATTTGGTAATTATTTTGGATGATATTGATCAACATAAATCAGTACTTACTGACTCTGCATATACCTTACTCCCAAATGTTGTTTTAAATTCATTTATGAAATGCATTTCAAAATTCAAACCACTTAAAAGCCAGTAAAAAAATATAGCAATGAGTTCATTTCCATAAAAACAGTCTCGCTGCCAGGCTCATTTGTTGTAATTTTGTAAAGTCAGATTTTTGGCAACAAATAGGACATATTGACTGCAAGAGAACGTCTTTTTTGAAAATAAAATATAGATATAAATTTATTTGCTCCTTCTTCCATTCCTTCGTAAGCAGTATTTAACATTTTTATTAATAAAAGATGCTAAAAGGGTCATATTATTAGGTTAAAAACCAGGAACAATGTCGTATGGATTGAAAACTGGCTGAAAGATAATATGCAAAGAGAAGTGACAAATGGCAGTACATCAAGATTGGGCCATGTAGCTAGTGGGTACCACAGAAACTGATATTAATTCTTGTTTTATTTATCATTTTCATAAGTGATCTAGAAGAAGTAAACTGTAAAATAGTGAAACTTCAAGATTATATTAAATTGGATGGATCTGCAAATACCAGTGAGCATAGAAATAACA
The DNA here is from genome assembly GCF_965152235.1 of Eretmochelys imbricata. Classification (NCBI taxonomy): domain Eukaryota; kingdom Metazoa; phylum Chordata; order Testudines; family Cheloniidae; genus Eretmochelys; species Eretmochelys imbricata. The sequence continues at coordinate 123,165,314 of NC_135574.1, forward strand.
CACAGTAATCTAGAGAGATTAAAAACATCAGCAGATAATATGAAAATAAATTATTGGAAAATTGAATACTAAATAATATATTTGGGGGAAATAGTCTGCACACATATTCAGCTGAAGGAGAAAGGTGAAAAGCAGGTATGCTAAAAAACTCACCCAACTGTAGTAGCGATAGTGCATAGAAAATTTAGACATATGCAATTTGATATAGCAGCAAAAAAGACAATTCAGTTTTGGGCTAGAAACACAGCAATAGTTCTCTTCAGTTAGGCAAATTGTTATTTAAAAACTAAGAAGCCTACTGTATCGACTTTCTGATATCAATGCAATATAGATGAATACCACTTATCATCCTATATGGCTGTGATGCTAGTTTGCTATTTTTCAGCTAATCAGTCTCAAAGTGCTATCATCTCTGATATGCATGTGAGCTTTTCCGAGAATTCCAAAAATTCAAACCACAGTTCCAGTCTCTTGGCTTCTTTGTCTTCAGGTTTCTGATTTTAAAAAATGCAGACAGTTTACCACATAAGCTTGATTCTCACTTAAATAAAAGTCTCTTTACACCAGTCTGACAGTATAAGGTGGATGTAAATTACATTTACACTTACTTTAAAGCCCTTTTGCACTGCCAGAATATTGTAAAGGGGCCTTAGAATGGATAAGCATGCACACACTGATTTCATTAGGGCCAGGATTTCACCCTGAGTGCCTATTGGCCTCTCCCTCCCTCATCCCCCCCGCCTCCCCGGTTGTATAAAAAGGCTTTTCCTGCTGATATGTTAATTTATGAATTCACTGATGATATTCAGTGGAGTCCACTTCTGGTCAGCTCAACTGTAAGACATAATGTCCTGAGTCACAGAAGTCAAAATGAAGCGATCAGCATTCCTTTTGATAATTGTAAACTAAAATAATTACTAGCAGCTAGGAATGGTCAGTTATCTATCATTATATTTAGTACTTATATAGTTGTGTTTTGTCTCCAAGCACTTTACAAACATTAACTTTCACAACAGTGGATGCTTTTAGAAAATTTTGCCCTAAATAACTTGCACAGTACCAGATGGGGTCATCGAAAGAATTAGGATTCTAGGCTCCCAGAATCAGGTTTTCAGCTGTTGGTATTATAATTTATACCAGTATTCCAGATAAAAGTGGTCTTTTCAAATCTTAGTTTTAAAAATAGTCTAGTGTTCTCACTAAATATACTAAAAATAGGTTTTCAAACAGATAATCAAAGTTTTCAAAAATGTGCGTAATTTAATTGGATGCTTTAAGTATTTATTAAAATTTCGACAGAAGTGGATGTACAAACACCTACAATTTTGTGGTGACTCATCACTTGCTTAATATATGAAGAGCTTTCATAATTTTACTCCTTTTCAGTTCTTTTTACTTCTGGAAGGATACTTCTTTGCATGTCTTGGTGGATTTGCTATTCATGGAGTGAAAGATGGAAAACTATATCAAAACAAAGTGTTTTCACTGACATAACTGATAATTTCATAGAGTACTCTAGAATTTGAAATAATTATTTAGCTTAATATGCCTGGTTCTATTTTCTTATCAGTTTTTTTAAAAACTATATTTTAAAATGGCACAGTATCAGTGAAACAGTAAATTATATAATGAATATGAGAGACATTGCACTCTTCTTCGCCACTTGTGGCTCACTTTTGTGAGGCATCCATTATCGATTCAGTTTACCATAATTCACTGTTCTTTTCCTTTCCATTTCTTTCATTTTCATAATTCAAAAATGTGATAAACTTTTTCTCTTCCCTCCTCAAATAAAGTAACATATTTATTAAAAATTGTGACATGCACATTTCTTAACAGGATAATTTGTTTCCTTTAAAGAGTAAAGGATGTTGTCCCAGAGTTCCTTTTTCTTTTAATAACAGTAAGTGCTAGAATTTGAATGCCAGTCTTCAGTAGGAGTCTAAAACAGGCCTTGCAAAGAAAAGTGACAGTTTACCTGATTTCTGTAATACAAAGCTGCCATATTTCAATTATTAATTCTTCTGTGATTAATTAATAGTCACAGCTTATCCTAGGATTCTAGAAAATGGTAAACTTGTGACAGCTAATTTACTATTCCTCTCTTTTTCTCCATACACAATTAAAGCCATCCCTTTATTTGATGTAAATTGCTGTCTTTTGAAAGTGTACTGAATGAAAACCCAGCCATGTATCAGAAATAACTTTAATTTAAATGTGCTAAATGACCTCCGAAAGCTAGATGAAAGATTTTCTGCTGAATGGGCTGGTGCTCCCTGCCTGTATAATTTATGTGAGAAATTAGTGCGAATAGTTCACTTTTATGAAGCAGTGCTGCTTGTAGCAAGCCTGCAGAAACAATTTTCCCCCAAGCCTCCATCTGTTCTTCAAACCAGGGCATATGCCATCTCATCGAGCTTGAAAGTCAACTGATTTATAGCTCTTGAAAAGTGCATACATTGAAAAGAAAGGTCGACTGCTGTTATGTGACAATGATTTGTTGGGCACTTGGATAAAGACAATTCACATTACTATGGACCCAAAGGGAAACAAGTGATGTTGTAAGCTTCAAAAGTTGGTAGATTGACAACCAGGAGGAAAACAAATTGCTCCTCCTCTTTGACTTAAACAACTACCTCTCTTCAAAAAAGGGAGGGTGTTCAGAAGGTGAGGGAAGGCAACATAGCCAAGATATTTTATTATCACCGTGTTTCAGACAGAATAGTCTTTTTTTTTTCCCCAGCTACAAAGGTTGTCCTCTAGAAGTGTCAGAGCTCGTTGCACTTTAATCTTTAAACTGTAAGCAGAAACATCAGTCTTAAAAGCGCTTGTTGCTGCTTGTCAGAAAGTTCCGTTCAGTGGCACAAACAGGGCTTTGATGAATTTTCTGTATCTGCACTGAAGGTGAATCCATAGCCCTGTCCCAATTAGTAATTTAATGAATAGCTCATTCTCTGTCCCATCACTTATGATTCCCCTTCCCTTTACTCAAGGACTACAAAGAGCTAAATCTGTGTGGCAGGTGACAAATCAAATCAAATTGACAATTTGACCATAAGAAAATCAATGTGTTTGATGTTTTCATTTATGTTAGTGAAACACTGTGTATCTTCTGATGTGAGGCTTGGAGACAGATAGTGAATTCTCAGATCCATTTTCTTTTATCACACTTGTAATTTTTTTTTATTTCAACCATCAACCAAAAAGCGAGAAACAGTGTTCAAATGCATAAAATATTTTAGCTACGAAAAGTAAATATAATTAGTGCAGAGAAAACTTTTTAATGTGAAAATTATGGGACAGATCTTGACTTAGAAAAGTACCAAGAGACAAAAGAAAAGCATATGTAAGCAGGGAAACAAATTGTCTTCCACACATATGAAATACTACTTTCATTTTGTAGTTGGGGTCTCTTAAAGAGTTGTAAGAGAAGTCTGGCATTGTAACTGCTTACATATTACTGGAAAAGCCTATTAGAGTCTACAGTTATGAGGTGTTATATAACCATGTCTATCCTGACCTGACTGACTTAGACACTGATAATTTTCTAATGTTCTGCTTAGTATAGCTCAGTCAAGAAGAGCCCAGAAGGGCAGATTGAGTAGGTCATATTCTGAATGTTTCCAATTATATAAAACAGATTTTTATGGCCATCACCGATGCCACTGTATGATATAACAGAAATAAAACTATATAAATAAAATAATACAGACATCATATAATTTGCCTTTATAAAATGGGCCTTTTGAAAAGCAGAATCTGACTGGCTATTGAAACTTCAGGTTGTGTGAGTATTCCCTATTTCATGGAACAAAGTTCAATGTGTCTTTTCTTGCTGCAAACATATTATGTCCCAAAAATATATTAATATAATAACTCCATTTTTGGAAGTGTTATACTGAATACACATACTTCTCATGTGGCCAGATCAAAGGCCCTTAGCCTTTTATCTACTGCTTTGCCAAACCCGCTAGGCATTTTTTTACTCTGCTTTATTTATTTTTTATCCAATATATTTATTATACCTCTACCCTGATATGCGACCCGATATAACACGAATTCGGATATAACTCGGTAAAGCAGTGCTCCCGGAGGGGGGGGGAGGACTGCACGCTCCAGTGGATCAAAGCAAGTTTCACCTATAACGCGGTAAGATTATTTGGCTCCTGAGGACAGTGTTATATCAGGGTAGAGGTGTATATCGATGTTTCTTTATTATAATGCAGCAATTTTTGAAGATGTAGTCTGTATTATTTTCTGCATGGCAGCATTCCTATGTAATAACAGTCCCAGATGTGCTAGGCTCTTTGTCTTGTGGACGAAGTAAATTTCTTCTTTAAGTTTTAAGGGAAACAGTCGCCTAGTGCCATCCAATTGTTGCACATAATGCTTGGATAACAGCTGCTTATAGGGAATCTTAAAATTCAGGTTCATGCTCACTAAGAGGCAGAATCTCCAGGTTGTTAATTTTCTTTTCTGTGACTTGCTGTAGTATCAGACAGAAAAAATATGTTTTGTTTGTTTATTAAAGATACATTGTATATTAAATATACATTGTATATTAAAGATACATTATTAAAGCTTATGGCACAAATAAATTTGTTAGTCTCTAAGGTGCCACAAGTACTCCTTTTCTTTTTGCGAATACAGACTAACACGGCTGCTGCTCTGAAACCTGTCTTAATTCCTATAGTTAGCTTCTAGTTAGTTAGTTAGATTCTTAGTTTTATTGGTTTCTGCCCGTTGGCACAACAACAAAAACTCTCCCCCAACTTATTAGCTTAATAGATGAGGTCTTTGAGCCCACATGCTGCCTCTTGACACCAGACCCGCACTGAACATGGTGAGCCATTCCTGTCAACAACAGATGCTCTAAGATGCTTGGAAGAAGCGTATATACCACATAAGTGGTGTATATGCTGCTCCTTTTCTCTCCCAAAGAACAGGTAGTCTCTCATCTGAAGCTGTTTCTCCTTGAGTGCCCCTTGAGGACTTTGTCAGCTCCTGAGTGTGAGAAGCCTACCTGACTGGATCTTAATGTTTCTGAGTTCTCTGGTAAAATGACAGTCTATTCCAGGATCCATTCGGTGTCAAGAAAGTCCCACTCCTCCACCACAGAGTTGCCCAGAGCTTCCTTTGTATCTTCAGCTTCATCCTAAGAGGAGAGGGGCTGCAAAGAGCACTAATCCCAAGGTGAGTAGAAACACAAGTCTCCACAATAATCACCAAGCAGATTCAATGTAGGAGGCAGTTCAAGACCCAGAATGGATTCCACTGACACCTCAGCACTAAGTTACCCCGATAAGACCCTTACTTAGCTTCTTTATGTTGCTGACATACCAGTACCGGTGACGGTAGACTGAAGATCTCAGCACCAACACAACTAGCACCAAAGACCTTGGTACCAGAGCTTCCATCACACAAACGTACTATTCTGGTATTGACCTTGAAGATTCTGGTAACAAAGGATTGTGGCCAAGACTCCTCAGGAAAATCAGATATAATATAGCTCTGATAATACTGGTAGTCCCAGCATGACCCATGCAGTTTTGGTACTCCAACCTCATGAACCTGTCAATAAAGCCATGCTCCTACCATGCATGAGGGGATCACAAAATTGGAGGGACAAATTCTGCATCTGGAGCTTGCTTACCTTCATCTTGCTGCTTAGATGCTGGCTGTCTGACATCTGCTGATCGATCTTGCTCCATGGCAGTTCAATATATTGTAGCTTGCTGGAGAAAGGAGTTCACTAGACTCACGTATGCTGCTAAATGGAAGAGGTTGCTTTGGAGAATCAGCTATCCCCTTTGGTAGCTCCACTTCCTGCCATTCTCGACTATCTGCTTTTCTTAAAGCACTCCGAGATCTCTGTTAGCTCCATTAGAATGCTATGTTAGCTATCTCCACTCCTCACCTCCAGTGGAAGGCCACACCATCTTCTTCTAGCCAACTGTGGCTTAATTTCTCAAGTGGCTTATTCATGCCTTCCTGATGGTAGGGTGACCAAACTACAAGTGTGAACAATTGGGATGGGGGTGGGGGATAAGAAGCACCTATAGAAGAAAATGCCCCAAATATCGGGACTGTCCCTATAAAATAGGGACATCTGGGCACCCTACCTGATGAGAGAGACAGTGGCCTCCTGGAACCTCAACATTGTTTTAACAGATTTGATGGGTCCTCCCTTTGAACTGCTGGCATCCTGTTCTTTGAATCACCTTTCTTGTGACCATTACCTCAGCCAGAAGAATAGAGGATATTCAAGACCTTATGGTAGGGCCTCCTTGCACATGATTCCACAAGAACAAAGTGACTCTGACACCCCACCCAAGGTTTCTTCTAAAGTGGTTTCTAATTTTCACCATAACCAGATAATTCACCTTTTGCCTTCTTTGCTCAGCCTCACTTGGGGAGAAGCCAAACTTCAGAAGTTGGACATTGTTGGGTGCTACTCATACTATCTGGACAGAATGAAGCTGTTCAGAAATTTTCCTAGCCTGTTCCTAGCATTAACCAACAGACTAAAAGGGGCTACCTACCTCCACTCAAAGCCTGTCAAAATGACTCTTGAACTGTGTTAAGGCATGCTGTGAGATGGCTCACTTAGGCCCACCTGGGAAGTTTAGGGCTCATTCCTCCACAGCCGAGGAAGGCTTTGCTGCACTTCTGTGAGGCATCCTAATTTCAGTGATTTGTAAATCTGCTACCTGTAGTTCAGTTCACACCTTCACTTAGCACTGCTCCTTATTAGAGGGCTCCAGAACCAACAATTGCTTTGGTGAAGTTGTCCTGCAGTCATCATTCCAGTAGATCATAGGGAAGGGGGCAGAAACTGGCCTGTCTACAGCACATCTCCCCGGTTAGCTTTGGGAATTTGGGTTTGCCACAAATATAAAGATTACTCCACTCATCCTTCAAGAGGGACAGCAAATTTACTTGTTTTGAGTTCTCCCCTTCATACTTTTGAGTGGTGGGTTCAGTTCAAAATCAATTATAATCTGGCACTTTTACAACTACTAAGGTGGAACTCTCATGGTATTTTTAAGGTGAAGAATGGGAAAGCTACATCTCATTCTTGTTTTCAGTCTGAGAAAACAAGGGAAAAAAAAACTTGAAAGAAATGTACTACACATCTCTTTGCTTCTTGCTTCTGCTGTCTGAGCTTAGTTTAGGTATGTTTGGATTCCTTTCTATGCTTTTCTCTCTCCAGGCATCACTCATCTAGCTATAGTAACAATCCTCAAATTCAAAATCCAGGAAATTGAGAAAATAATTTCCAAACTTCTCCACGTTTTGTAGATAAAAGTTATCGTTTTCACTTAACAGAAAGAATCTGGGAGTTTATTCTCTTTATTTTAAACCAGTAAACTATGGAATTGTATCCAGTTTTCAACTTGAATTCATTCAGTTCATTCATTAAAAAGAAATTCTTCAAGATGAAGACATGCAGATCAGCAGATATTCCCGAAGAGGTTTTTTTAGATACTTACTTATTTGCGTGTATCAGTCAAGAAATTTCATACCAGTATCTAAGCCTTTCTAGCAACCCAACTATGCTACTTGCATGCCTCTCTTTCATTTATGTTTCATATCATATTGAATGTCCTGGTGGTATGGGTGGCACCTATGACAGGACAAAATGAATGTACCAGCCTATCTGAAGGGTTTTTTAATAAAAACCTTTTGCCTCTAGTCATCTCAGGAGACCTCTTGCCTCCCATCACTGCAGCTCATAGTAAACAAGGTAGCATTTATGCTTTCTTGTCAACAGAGTTACAAATAATTAGAAAAGTGAATCTCTTCACTATCAAGAAGCATAAAAACCCTAAAGTTATTCAGAAACCAGGGGCCAACTGAACCAGTGTGTGGGGAAAGCCTCAAGTATCAGAGGGATAGCCATGTTAGTCAGGATCTGTAAAAGCGGCAAAGAGTCCTGTGGCACCTTATTGACTAACAGACATATTGGAGCATAAGCTTTAGTGGGTGAATTCACCCACGAAATGGGTGAGTTGGGTATTCACCCATGAAAGCTTATGCTCCAATATGTCCGTTAGTCTATAAGGTGCCACAGGACTCTTTGCCACTTTTGGGGAAAGCCTGTGATCGGAATACCATCTCGCCTCTTCCTCTGATACACAAAGCTCTTAAAGATTAGAAATGGTAAGACAAAAGCAATTCTTTTTACTGCAATGTGACTAGATGTTTATGGTTTATAGATTGTTTTTTCATTTTATTTAAGGATGTGTCTTCTGTGTCCAATGGGTTATTTCTCCAGGGTCATCAGGGCAAGCCATCTTCAATGGAATGGTTTATGAAAAGATTAATCTAAAGAAATTACTAAATTGCAAATAGTAGTCGATCCCGACTGGTGACTAGTATGTTTAAAGAGTATGGAAGAATTAATGTATGTAGAATGATTTTGAAAATGTAAAAAGCAATACAATGGATAAAATTTTGAAAAGTGCCTTAGTCCCATTGAAGAAAAGGAGTACTTGTGGCACCTTAGAGGCTAACCAATTTATTTGAGCATAAGCTTTCGTGAGCTACAGCTCACTTCATCGGATGCATACTGTGGAAAGTGTAGAAGATCTTTTTATACACACAAAGCATGAAAAAAGCCCGTTGCCAACTGTGCCCACATATCTATTCAGGGGACACCACCACAGGGCCTAATAACATCAGCCACACTATCAGAGGCTCGTTCACCTGCACATCCACCAATGTGATATATGCCATCATGTGCCAGCAATGCCCCTCTGCCATGTACATTGGTCAAACTGGACAGTCTCTACATAAAAGAATAAATGGACACAAATCAGATGTCAAGAATTATAACATTCAGAAGCCAGTCGGAGAACACTTACAGACATGAAAGTTGCGATATTACAACAAAAACACTTCAAATCCAGACTCCAGCGAGAGACTGCTAAATTGGAATTCATTTACAAATTGGATACAATTAACTTAGGCTTGAATAGAGACTGGAAGTGGCTAAGTCATTATGCAAGGTAACCTATTTCCCCTTGTTTTTTCCTGCCGCCCCCCCCCCCCCCCCCAGACGTTCTTGTTAAACCCTGGATTTGTGCTGGAAATGGCCCACCTTGATTATCATACACATTGTAAGGAGAGTGATCACTTTAGATAAGCTATTACCAGCAAGAGAATGGGGTGCGGGGAGGTATTTTTTCATGGTTTGTGTGTATAAAAAGGTCTTCTACACTTTCCACAGTATGCATCCGATGAAGTGAGCTGTAGCTCACGAAAGCTTATGCTCAAATAAATTGGTTAGTCTCTAAGGTGCCACAAGTACTCCTTTTCTTTTTGCGAATACAGACTAATACGGCTGTTACTCTGAAATTAGTCCCATTGAGAGTCAATGGAATTTAGGCTTATTTATCACTAAAAGGCTCTTGACAACTTTACCCACTACATGGTTCCAAGCTAAAAATAAACCTCCTGCATAATGTACTCCTCTTACTCCCCCGCCCCCCACTAGATTTATTCCCACACAGACCTGGATTTCTAGGTGGATGTTCTTGTGGAATGGGTAGAATCTCAGAAATCAGGAACTTTAAAGTGTCATATACTCACAAAAATCACAGCAAAACAACAAAAAAAGTAGATCTAAAGTGTGAAAATTCCCATGTACATCAGGAATTTGTCCACAGGTTGGCTTTTTCCATTTGCAAAGGTTCATGTACATTTTTCAGTATTTAAGTGTTCTCAAACCGCTTCAAAACATGCTTTATAAAAGGTTATTTTTATCCAAACTTAAATGTTTCAGACCTTGGGGCCATTAGATATAGAGTTGTTTGCTAATGTTCCTTGGATTATCATTGTGGTCCATCAGAGCAACGTCTTAATTAAACTTAGAATTAGAAAGGTGAAATTCTTCTAGACGTGGACTTTGTTTTCCAAAAGTTGATTGATTAATTATATATCTATGACTCTTCTTCCTTATAAGATAGTCCTTTTGATTACTACTACCTCTAATTGGAGGGACAGAGAAATTATTACTCTGTGCTTCTATGAGGAAAGCACAGGATTAGGAATCATGTCTAAATTTCTCTGTGAAATAAATTCATCCTTTCATATCGATCAAGAAATCTCCTTATTTAGCTTTTGCACATCCTCATCTTCAGATAAGGAAAAAGTTGTGGTGTAAGATAAATATTGTATCTAAAATGTTACCTAGATAAAACATGCTCTTCTTTTCTAACAATCTGTTATTTCCTGGATGGGATTTTAAGAAGTCTAAGAAGTATCTCATCTGTGTTGAGAAGAAGTAAATCTTATATTCAAGGGACTTAAGTCAGAAGGTCTTCCTTGTCCTACCATAAAAATATTTAACACCTGACCAATGGAATCTACCTCAGCTACATAAATCTGTCATGCAGCTATTTGGAAATTCATTCAGCAAACACTACAGTCTCAATTTGGCAGTTTGACATGCAAAGTACTTTGTACAGTTGTTGAATAGCCAGGCTCTTCACTCTCAGTTAGGTTGTAAAGGCACTGCTACTCAGAAGTAACTGTCTGGACTCATGGACTTAATGAGCCAAAAAGGAAATTTTCTATACTGTGAAATGGGTTTATTCTATTCATATTAGTCAGTCTGGTGCCTTTCCTTGCATGTTTTAAAGCATGTTAAAATAGAAGAGAATTTTTTTCCTTTAATTCTTAGATGCCACAGATAGTCTATTGGTGGGAAATTTGGTGGAAATTGGTTTAACTATGGGTCAGTAGGAAAAGAAATGGAGATGTCATCTATCTACATTTGTGGATCAGAATAGCAGAACACAATTTTACAATTAAAATTCTCTTTTATATTTGTCTCAATCAGGCTACACAACAGGTTGAAAAATTTGAATAATCTGATAGGTTATGATGATGCTATGGTAGAACATTTAGGAACATATTGCTAAGCTCTTGCCTTTAGAAACATTATGTGGCAATGAGTTCCGCAGTCTGTTTCTGCATTCTTCTTCTGTATATTCCCACTTGTGGAACTTGGGGAACACAGGGAGGGAAATACAAGAAAATAATACTAAAATCTAGACTAAGGAAAGATCTGGCCTAAGAACATGAAAGCATGTTTTGTTTGCTCCCTGAGGTAGCTGAGAAGAAAAGGAACTAGGTGGTGGGAGAGGGCATTCCCTTATAGAGTAGGGTGACGATATCACCCTTGCACAAGATCTCTCATGCACACCCTCAAGCACATGGTTTTTCAAGGCAGTTCTGCAGCTTGAGGCCAGGGGTCATATCCCACAAGTGTGAATACAAAGAGATGACTCTCAAAGCGCAACAGTTATTGGTAAATAACTGCTTTTTGTTTGAAAAAGTATTCTTTTTATCAGTTTTGAATTTGTCACCTTTTACTTTCATTGAACTTATGTGGCGACAGGGAGAAAAGAAGCTCCTGATCTGCCTTTTCTCTACTATTTATTATTATATATTCTTTTTTCATGTCCCCTGTTATTCATATACTTTCTAGGGTAAACAGTACCAGACATTTCAATTTTCATATAAGAATTTTTCCATTCCCCTCATCATTCTTGTCACCTTTGTCTGAACCTCCTCTAATTCTGCAATATCCTTTTATGATAGGGTGACCAATCAACTACAAATATTATTTCAGATGAGATTACTATTGATTTATATAATGGCACTGTATTATTTTTTGCATTTTCTCCATCCTTTTCCTTATTCATCCTAACATCTTGTTTGCTTTTTTGACAGCAGCTGCACATTGAGCAGAGGTCTTCATTGAGCTGGGTACGGTAATGCCCAGCTCTTTTTCCTGAGTTGATATGATTAATTTAGACCCTTGTAAAGTATATGAATAGTTCAGCTTTTTCCCTCCAATATTCATTAATTTACATTTTTCAACATTAAATTTCATCTGCTGCCTTTGGTTGCCCATTCATCTAATTTGGTTAGGTCCCTCTGAAGTTCCTCATAGACTTCTCTGGATTTGACTAACCTAAATAACTTTGCCATCTCTTACTGGTGCTGCCACACTTCTTACCTCCCTTTTCAGATAATTAATAAGTATATTAATACTGGTCTTAGATGTTGAACAACTCTGCTGCTAACCCTTTTGCCATGATGAAAATTACCTATGTAGTCCTATTTTTTCCCTGTGTTTTAGTCTGTTTTTGATCCATAACAGTACTTTCTCTCATCCAATGACTCCTTAGTTCCTTTAGTAACTTCTTATGAAGGACCTTGACAATGGCCTTTTGAGAGTCTAAAAAATTATGTCAGCCATCTCTCCTTTATCCACTACTTTACTGACATATTCAAAGAGTTCTAATAGGTTAGTGAGACATAGTTTTCCTTTCCGATTAGACAGAATCATATGTTCTCCGGGGGGGACGGGCTGACTATGGTTATCATTGTATTTTTAGTTATCATTTCAACGTATTTACCAGGTACAGATGTAAGTCTTACTGGTCTGTAATTCCATGGATTGTTCATAGAGCCTTTTGAAATACAGGTACAACATTTGCTACCAGTGAAACCTCTGCTGTAGTAGGCTTGCAGAGGGCAGCGGAAGTGCTTCAAAGAGATACTGAAAGTATACCTTAAAAAGGAAGGCATCAACCCAACAAACTGGGAGAACTTGGCATGAAACAGAACACAGTGGCACCACACCATATACCAAGCCACAACTCACTTTGAGGAGAACAGACATGCTCATGAGACAGAAACAACAAAGGAGGAAAGAAAGGGCACAAAACTCGAGCCAACAACTATGTCTTCTTCAAGATCACACCTGTCACTTCTGTGGGAAAATCTGAAGTGCATGAATTGGGCTCCTCAGCCATTTAAAAACCCACCAATGAACCCCTTTGGCAGACATCATCCTCGCATCAAGGGGTAGCCACAGAAGGCATAATAGCTGTTTTTAATGAGAGGTTTTTGTAACAACCAGGCAAGGTACTAACAAACTTCAACAGGCCTTTATTCTTAAAGTGAGAACCTCTTTACCAAGCTGCTGCTGCACCCTTGGTAGCTCTTACTCAGCCTCCTCAACTCCCCCCCCCCACTTCCTCTTTCCTGTCCTTTCAGACTCCCAACAGCCAGTGCTCCCAGTTCTAATAATTACACGCAGCATCTAAACACCACATTCCCTCCTCTCTTAAGAAACTCTCCCAATTAAAATAAACATTGTTGTTCTAACCACAGGAACAAATATGAAACAAGACACTATACTGTTGGCAGAAATATTACACTGAAAACACTGTAGATAATACATAACATAGTCTCAAGTCCAGACAGGTGGTCGTCTGGGTCTGACAGGCCGCCTCTCAAGCCCCGGTTCCAGTGCAATGTCTTGTTGTGTTGATACTATGGTGAAGTCATCCAATGCAGACTGGGTGTTGGCATAATCTCCTCTTGGTGCATAGGCAGGTGCAAGATAAGAAGCATTCCATACCCGCCCATCAGAAAGTTGACAGGTGTAAGGTCTCTTCTTCTCTATGATTTTAAGAGGAGCTGTGAATTTATGGTCCCCTTTTCATAAAATTCCAGGTTTTCATATTCTAATGAAGGAACCACACTCAAACTTTGGTTCCTTAGCACCCCGCCGCTTGTCTGTGAACGCCTTATACTTTCTTTGCTTCTGTTCAACTGTTTTTCTCACATCATCCTCAGTTGGGGCATCAGGTCGTGCCTGTAACAATCCAACAATGTTCAGTTTAGTATTCATCTGTTTCCCATGCAGTAACTCTGAGGGCGATCTTTGTGTTGTGGCATGTCATATAACCTGGTATGCTTGCAAGAAATCAGTAGTGAAGGTTTTCCACAATCGCCCTTCCAGTTTAGCTGTTTGCAAACTCTCTTTCAAACTTTTGTTAAACCTCTGGATTTCCCCATTGGCTTGAGGGTAAATAGGGATGACCTTCTGTGTAAAATGTTCCTCTCTGCTAGAAAAGTTTCAGACTCCAGGGAAGTGAATTGACTACCATTATCTGAAAACAGTTCTCTGGGATTACCTTCCCTGCTAAAAACTGAAGAAAGGAACTTAATTACTGTAGCAGAAGAGATTTGCGATGTAAACGCTACCTCAGGCCATTTACTGAAATAGTCTATTAAAGTGACGGCAGTCACTTGGAGTAGTATCAAAGGGTCCTACAATGTCAGTCACCACTTTTTCCCATTCAGATTCAGGAAAAGGAACAGGCTCTAATGGAGGGGTACATATCACTGCTGTTTTATCATGCATTTGGCAAGTGACACAGGATTTTATGAGTGCTTTAGTTTGAGAGTCGACCCTGGCCACCAATACAGACCCGTTTGGTTCTGACAATTCTTTGAGTATTGTGTGCCAGGTGTATGAGTTTTGACTGTAATTCTTCTGGCACAAGTAGCTGGTATGTACCTCGTAGCACACAGCCATCAAGCAAAGAAAGTTCATCCCAAACTCTAAAATAAGGCAGCAAAACTGGGTCGAGGTTTTTAGGGTTACTGGTCCATCTCTTTGTCAGAAATTCCTGTCATTTTTGTTGAACTGGACACGCTGAACAAGCAGCTTGAAATTGTTCTCTTGTAACTGCAGTAAGAGTGCTTGTAATAAGCGCAACTACTACATCCTCATCCTCTGGTGGACCAGCTGGTGAAGGCAAAGGCAGGCGAGAAAGGCAATCAGCTACCACATTTTGGTTTCCAGGCTTATATTCCAGTTCATAATTGAAAGAGAGTAGTCTTGCAGACCATCTAGCAATACAATATCCTGCTCTTCCCTGTCCTTTCGTGGTGAGCAATGTCATCAAAGGGCTGTGGTCTGTGCACAACTTGAATGTGTGGCCCCACAGGTAAGTTCTCCATTTTTGAGTAGCCCAGACATAAGTAAGTGCTTCTTTTTCGACTGTAGAATATTTTCTCTCAGCATTACTTAGTGTCCTTGAAGCAAATGCAACAGTCCTCTCTGTGTTGTCCTCAAGAAGTTGTGTGAGGACAGCCCCAAGTCCATAATCAGAAGCATCAGTAGTTACTATTGTGGGCAATGCAGGACTGAATAGTGCAAGTACTGGACTATGTACAATCAAATCTTTCACCGTTTCGAAACTAGATTGTGCATCTGTTGTCCACACTAAGGTTGAACTTCTCCATAGTAATTCTCATAACGGTTCAATGACAGAAGCATAATTGGGAATGAATTTTGCATACCAGGAGGTAAGACCCAAGAAGGAACGTAAGGTTTGCAAATCTGTTGGAGGAGGAGCATTTGAAATTGCCAGGATATGATCTGGATCAGGTTTTAGTCCAGCTGTGAAATTGTATGCCCCAGAAAGGATAGTTCAGTTTCTCTAAATTTGCATTTGGACCTATTGAGCTTGAGGCCTGCTTTGCTGATGCAGTTTAGTACAGACTGCAGGTTATTGTCATGCTCCTCAGAAGTATTTCCAAACATGATAATATCATCCCGATAGCACTGAACTCCATTCTTCAGAATCAATGACATCATTTTTTGGAAGGCACTTGGGGCAGATGTGAGACCGTATGGTACATGTTTAAAATGGAATAGTCCCTCATGTGTAATAAATGCTGTGAGGTCTCTATCTTCATGCAACATAACCTGGTAGTATGCACTCTGCAAATCAAAAGTAGAAAACATCTTTGCTCCACGGAGTTCTGCAAATACTTCTTCTATGTGAGGAAGAGGATGGCTGTCTATCACAATAGCTTTATTTGGCTCCCTTAAGTCCACACAAAGGCGAATGCCTCCGCCCTTCTTCTGCGTCACTGCTATAGGTGAAACCCATTCCGAGGAGTCAATCTCCTCAATAATGTCCTTTTGAACAAGTTTTCTAAGTTCCTCTGAAACAGCTTCCCTGACTGAAAAGGGTAAGCGCCGTAACTTCTGTCATACAGGCATCACATTATTCTGCATTTTAACTTTATGTAGAAACTCATAAGCACAGCCAAGTTTCTCCTCAACCTGGTGTTGGGTCCCAGCTGAAACTGGTGTGTGTACCGCAAGAGTGCTTTGCTGAGGAAGATCAATTCGTCCATTAACTACCCTGAGATTTAAGGCAGCCAATAAATCTCTGCCAAGGATAGGAGTGCCTTTGTGGACAATGTAGAACTCTGCAGTTACTCAGCAATCCCCTAAAGTAACTATTGCTTGCAGGCCGCCACGTACTGGAATATGGTTTTTCAAATAGCACACCAAGTGAAGTTTGGGTTCAGTAAGAGGCACATCTTCAAAGTAATGCAAATAGATGGAATCAGGTAGTATAGATACCGCTGAGCCAATGTCCAACATTAGCTGAATAGTGTGTGGTTTGCCTAAGGGTTTGGCAGAAACGTTTACAGTGCACTTTATTTGTTCTGGAATATGTGCAGTAGTGATTTTGTCCACGCTCAGCACAGTAACATCTGGTATTGTAACTGCATGCACCTGTTGATTGAACTGGCTGCTGCGACATGCTTTAGCAAAATGCCCAATCTTTTTGCAATGGTTGCACTGAGCTACTCTTGCTGGACATCCTGTGTAGCTTGCAAGGTGTTGTGGGGATCCACAGTGAAAACATGCTTTTACTATATTTTGAATTTGCTGATTCGGTGGTTTTTCATTAGTTTTCCTCTTGAGTCATTTGTCTGCAGCGATAGTGAACTTTTCTGCAAAGGAGTCACAGCCTGGACTGTGCCTCCTGTATCCATGCTCATTATTTTGGCTTCAGCTGTAGCTGACTCAATCTGAGTAGCAATGGTTATTGCTTTTTCTAGTGTAAGTTGTGGTTCTAGAAGTAAGCGTTCTCTTGCACGAAGCATCATTGTTTTCTCAATGAGCTGGTCTCTAATCATCTCATCTGCCATATTCCCAAAGTCACAAGTTACAATCAGACTGCTCAGGGAAGCAATATACTGCATTATAATCTCCCCTGTTTTCTGCTCACGCTGGTGAAATTTGTAGCGATTAACTATTACATTCACTTTTGGCACAAAAACATTCTTTAATGCAGTGAGTGCAGTCTCATATTTATCATCTGCAAGGGGAAAAGTGTAAAATATATGCTGCCCTTCTGCTCCAAGGCAGTGGATTAGCAGAGCATACTTTCTTTCTTCAGAAATCTCTGTAGCACTGATTGCAAGCAGATAAGTCTCAAACATATGGATCTAGGCAGTAAAAGCAATTGGAGGCTCACCTGGGCTTTGCAGAAAGGGTACAGGTGGGTTCAGAGGCAGAAGATCCATCCTCATCACCAAAATGTTCTAACAACCAGGCAAGGTACTAACAAACTTCAACAGGCCTTTATTCTTAAAGTGGAAACCTCTTTACCGAGCTGCTGCTGCACCCTCAGTAGCTCTCACTCAGCCTCCTCAACTCCACCCCCCCACTTCCTGTTTCCTGTCCTTTCAGACTCCCAACAACCAGTGCTCCCAGTTCTCATAATTACAAGCAGCATCTAAACACCACAAGGTTGCATATTTTTGCTAGCATATCAGCTGCTTATTACTTATGTTTCTTCTAAACTCTTGGATGACTTGTTTCTTTTTAAATTGTCAGTTTGGTCCAGCACCTCTTCTTCTGATATTCAATCTGTTAGTAATTCACCTTTGCTACCAGAAAAGGACACGTCGAGGGAACATATCTCCCCAATATCCTCTGTGATGAAGACAAATGCAAAAAAATCATTTAGCTTTTCAGCAGATATCTTCCTTAATTGCTCCCTTAAATTGCAGGTGATTTAGCAGACACCCTGATTCTTTTACAGGGTTCCTGCTTTGGATATACTTAAAAAATTCTTCTTTGTTTTATCATCTTTAGCTATTTGCTGTTCAACATCTATGTTACCCCTTCTAATTTCCCCCTTACATATTCGCTGTAATTTATGCTCCTGAATATTGGATTCATTGGAGTTAGTTTTCCACATTTTGAAGGATGTCTGTTTGTCTCCAGTGAGTTGAAATTTTGGAACATGAGAGCTGTGTCACCAGACTAATAATATAATATTACTTTGCCTTTCTCTAACACCTTCTGTGAAAGAGTGTACAGACCCCACGTGGATGAGGAAGGGGCCAGAGAGGCCCATGCATGATAGAGAGGAGGCCTTTAAAAAGTAAACTGCAGTCAGCAGTAGGGAAGGAGCAGGATCACCCTAAGCAGCAGACTGCAAAAGTGACTCCTCAAGCTGTGGAGAGAACTCCTAGGCAGGAAACCTTCACCATGATCCTGAGGAGATGACAGCGAGTTCCCAGCTGAGTCTGTCTCAGAGACCTAGCCACACTTTTGCTGGGACTGCAGGGGGGGAGTATGAATGCCTGAATGTGCTGCGTTTTTGACTTTCATTTTAATCCCCCAGCCATAGAGACTTAAGGAGGCCCACAAAGGGTAAAGACGCTCTTGCAAAAAGTAGGGAACTTGGGCCTGTGTTGTGACTACACAGTGTAGGTAACTGGGTGTGGTCCCTTATCACCTGAGGGAGAAACCACCCAGGACTCTGTTACACCTTCCTTTTGAGT
This sequence comes from Eretmochelys imbricata, assembly GCF_965152235.1. Taxonomy (NCBI): domain Eukaryota; kingdom Metazoa; phylum Chordata; order Testudines; family Cheloniidae; genus Eretmochelys; species Eretmochelys imbricata. The sequence goes on from NC_135574.1 coordinate 123,183,791, forward strand.
ACGTCAAAACACTTCACAATCATTAATGAATAAAACCTTATAACACTTCTGTGAGGCAGATATTTTACACTTGAGGACACTGAGGTACCGAGACAATGTTACAATGGCTATCATAATGCACTTCAGTAGGATATGAGAGTACTCAGCACCTCCTGTGAAGACACTCATCCTCTCAGGATCAGTCCACCTTTGCTTTTTACATGACTATATTTTCTCCATATACTGTTATACTCCATTTACTCCATATACCTAAATATATAATACCATTTTCCAATCCCACATATAAAATTTTACATTTAAGTTTGTAACATGTTTGAGATTTGTATTCATTTATTTTATGCATAGTTCACTGTAACTAAATGTAAAATCACCTCAGGCTTAAGATCCTATAGTAACTATAGTAAAGGCATTTGTCAACACACTGTAGCAACCCTTTAAAGCCGTGTTACTAAGATTCTTCTCGAAGACGCTTTGAAATTGATATGGCTTAGTGGAGTAAATCCCTTTTTGATGCAGGAAAGCCAGCAATATTTAAAAGGACTATGACTAGTTCATAGACATTGTATAAAATCCTTTGGGCCAGTAGATTTAATTCAACGTAAATGAAATCCACCTCGTATGGGGTCCTAAATATGATTGGCGTAAACCGTATTTTTTCTTTTTTAAGAGTTTTTTGAACACTTAATATAAAAAAATTAAATAGCTATAATATAGGATTATTTAATATGAAAATCTGTCAAAAGTAAACCAAAAAGTCTGAGTTAAAACTGCCTATTTGTCCTAGTTTGTCCACAGAATGACTGAAAATTAAGTCACAACTTTATTAATACAATGCAAAATAAAGCTACACATTCAAGTAGATACTTTTTGTATCCTTGGTACTTCCAGTCTGTATGGACCAGATTATAATTGCTTTATAAACACCTTTTTACAGGATCCTAAAGGTTCTACGTAATCATCTGAACATAATCCTCCATCCTCCATCATAATCCTCCATCCAATCACTGTGCCCAGCAGAAACACAAAGAAATTGGGAACTTTTGTAGAATTGTACTCAGGACTGAGCCCAGTATTTAGGCTTTCTGTCTGGCATGTTGGCATCAACTGATCTTTGTGGGTTTTCAAGATTTAGAACACAATTACCCTCCCAAGAATTCAATCAGACATTTTCAGTAAATATCTGCAACAGAGCTATTTGTGCGTGCATGTCTAAAAGTTGAAATGCAAATAAATTATAGGAAAGGAGAAATGCCTGCAGTAGTTCATTGCAATTTATGTGATTGCGTAGCATATATTCTTATGTCTTAAATTTTCTAAATTGACTATTGAATTTGGACACCTCAGTTTTTGGGTGCCCAATCTGAGACTCTTTAAAGAGGCCTCATTTTCAGAAATTGTTGAGCACCTCCCTCTGAAAATGACACTCCTTTAAGATGTCTCAAGTTGAGTATCCAAAATCACTAGTAACTTTAGAAAATGTAGATGTGTATATATCTGTGTTTTATATATGTGTCTGAGAAGTGGTTCTGAGGTTCATAAGGTTGTCTTGCATTTTGGCATGCGAACATACCCACACTCTACCTGAATAAGCAAGCTGGGGGCGGCAGCTCAACAGGGTCTTCTGTATTCTATGTTGTGCATTTATCCTAAAAATAAATAGTGATTGAATACATTGCCTTCATTGAATGAAGTATAGATCACTGCAATATATCTGGTGCTGGATTGGCAGGAGAAAAACCTTTCCTCTGCATATATGATCTTTTTAAACTACATGGCATGCCTGACCCAGTTAACAGCAGGACTTATTGGAGATCCTGTGACTCAGCAAATTAGGGATCCAATTCACAGGTCTGTTGTGATTGGTCAGATGGTGCCATTTGAGAGCTCCACTAAGTAGCTCCACCAAGTACATTCTCCAAACCTTAGGTTCTGATCTTGTACTAATTTTCATTGAGTCTGTTTTTAATCAAGACAGAAACAAGCTGAAGGTCTTTATTTTTTGCTGAAATTAGTATTTTGTCCTCACATACACATGAGGTCCTGTGGAAGCTGTTAGGAATGAAGTGGTGTGAGTACAGAATTTGGCCTATGTTGTAACATTGAAAACACTGACTGTGTGACATGATGATAACATTTTTAGAGTACTTTTGTAATATCACAACATGGTGGTTTGTTATACAAGACATTATGAAGATTTTGGTTGCTACTAAGTACTAATGCAAACTGGATATTTTGTGGTCACTGATTGTCCAAAATCACATTTTATTTGGCTTGGGGGTGGGGTGGGTGATTTTTGATGGTTTCTTGTTAACGCCTAATGATGCACGGCTGGGTCCTCATCAAAGAAACACACCTATTCCAGCAGATAAAATGGGCATGAGAGGGTAAATGTAAATGGGAGAAAAGGGAACAATGGTAATTAAGCACCTCAGTGGATGGGGAGAGGGGTGGAGATAGTTAGGCAGTTGGGAGAAGGTGGAAGAGTGAGAGGTTCATGGAGAAAAGCTGAAAAATTTATAATGGCCCCCTCTTTTGAAAGTATCAAGCTTCCATTTTGCATGGGCATAGCTATCTTCAGGATCAGGACCCAAACTGATCATTCTTCAATATTCCAAATTAGTTTTATATAAAAGAAAGTGAATTGAAACTGGCTCTTGGGCCACACACTGCTGCTGAAAATGAAGTTATGTTTGTAGGTGATAGTCCAAATAATACAGGAGAATTTGAGAGAGGGAGGTTTAGAAAAAACTGATCCATAAGAATGTATATCCTTTCCTATAATATTTTCTCTTATATATTTACTAAGAGCAAATTTCCATGGTAGAAAGATGTTTTTGCAATCCCTTCCCTCCTCTATATTTAACAGAATTAAAAAATAAAGTTTAACTATAGAATTAAACAGCCATACTATAATAGCAACAAGCCACTCCAGCATGTGCATTTATAGTCTATTGATGCACTTCTTAGTTCGGGTAAAGCTACTTTGCCTTCAGCTTTATGCCTCTCAACAAACGCAAGACATGCAGCCGTAGATTATTACTATTATATAGTTTGACTTGTTTCAACACACAAAATTAAAGCAGTGTGCTTCAGAAAATGTTATTCATTTAGAAAAGAAGATGTTTACAACTTATTTTCCCCAATAACTGAAAAAGACTAAAGCTGTAGTATTAGCGTTTGCAAACCTCACAGCATGGCTACTTTCAAGTGTTCCCTTTCTAACAATCAAACACAATTAAACTAAATACATATTCTTGTTGTAGCAAGGTTACAAATGGTTGTAGTGATTGGCATTTGTGATTGACATCCTAAATTGCCTAACAACTTTTCTCAGTTATTTATTATATTCTTTGGTTCATGCTGGGATTTGATCTTTAAAGGGAAGTGGAAAATAGTGGAAGATCAAAATGTATCTGGAAATTATATGTTTTTGCCTAAGTCCTAGATATTAAATAAAGTAACCAGAATTAATGAGAACTAGTTTTCTCATTTCAATTTAAAAAGCAATTATGTTTAGGAAGGCAAATTTTAAGTCCCTGCTCTTGGAATGAGGGGCATATTTTGGCTGGAAACTTATTTAAAAAAAAGGGAGGGGGCTGAGATTTTGACATAACCACATGAGTCCAGGAGCTGGGCCCGTAGGCACATGCTGATGATGCCTGTTTCTTAACCCATCTCTGCTTTAATGGGGACCCCTTCAAAAACAGACTTCTGTGCACAATGCAGTTCTGTGACTAGCAAGAACTGAAACATAAATGGAGGTTGGGTTTCTTTGAACAATGAACCAGACAACTATGTTTAATGAAGAAAAGGCCTGTTAATAGCAAACAAGTCAAACTGTGCAAGAATAACTCATATTTAAAAAAGGAGTACTTGTATGCTGCCACTTAGCGTGGATGATCAGTTGAGTTAGTAGTGGTTATGCAAATATATGGCAGTTAATTCATTTGTTCCCTAATTTTAAGAAGATGTAGACAAGATACTAAGTAAAACAAGATGTCAAGCACACTCTTGGATGCTGAAAAATAATAATGAGACAAATGTATCTGTGGTTTAAGTGTGTTGAAGTCAGTGAAGAAGATATAATAGGGATGAATGTAACCCACTATGTTTGTTTCACTTGTCTTATGCAGGAAAATTTTGCAAGCATCTCTTTGGTCCATCTTGATCTGGTAGCCCTGTCTATTCTTAAGGCAGCCCATTATAAAATTCTTTAGCATCCTTATGATTTGGAAGAGGAAGCTGATATTTGGCAGGGGGTGGCATTTGTATCAGGGATGTGTCTTTTGCTCACTTCATGAAAATTTACCTAAATTTTGTCAAGTTATAAGACACTGAAAGACAGTAGTTTTGCAAAAGTTCATTAGAGGTGACTTAGGTTTTAACAGTTAAAAATCTTAGATTCATCCCACATAGAGCATGCACCATCTCCCCACACTCTGCATGCTATCGAGACTGCATATGTACCATCCCCACAGGTATACTTACTCCAGTCCAGGGCTATAAGGGCAGAGCCAGATTTTCCCTATTAGGGTTGTTTAAAGCCAGAATGAGGCTTGGCACTGGAGCAGAGAGCAGGGAGACTAGTTCTCCTGTGCTCACAATGAACCCACTTCTGGTACCCAGGAAGAGGAAGCTGTCTGATTTGAAGTCAGAGGGAAATTAAAGCTAGACAGTAAGAACCTACAGTACTAGAATCTGGGACTAAGAGGGTTATTTGCAGCTGACACTTCCACATCACCACTAGAGGTTTAGATTGTATTCCCATAGGATGACCCTGTGAGGCTGATGTTGGCAGGAGGTACTGCCCAGCAGGACCTGAGTGGCAGCCCTTTACAGCCCACTGTTTGGCTGGTAGCAGTATTTAAACCAGGAAGACACACAAACTGCTTGCCTACCTCTGCTTCAGACCCTAGGTTTTGGATTCTGATGCTGGCTTGTCCTTGATTTTGCTATTCAGTTGCTGTTTATAACCTACTACCTGATCATCTGATAACCTGACCCTGCCCGCATCCTGATGTTTGACACTCAGTTTGCCCTCTAGCCTGTCTTGAACTCTGATCTCCTGGTATGTGCCCTCACTCTTGTTCTGACCACTTAGTCTGACTTGCCCTTCTCTTGGTTGTGACACAGACCATGGGGAAGGAAAGGAATAGATTGGGACAAGGAGTCTAGTGAGATTTCTGTACCTGGAAAGATAATGGAGCAAATAATTAAGCAATCAATTTGCAAACACCTAGAAGATAAGGTGATAAATAACAGTCAGCATGGATTTGTCAAGAACAAATCATGTCAAACCAAACTGATAGCTTTCTTTGACAGGGTAACAAGCCTTGTGGATAGGGGGGAAGTGGTAGATGTGGTATATCTTGACTTTAGTAAGGCTTTTGATACTGTCTTGCATGACCTTCTCATAAACAAACTAGGGAAATCCAGCCTAGATGGAGCTACTATAAGGTGGGTGAAAATAGTTGGAAGATCATTCCCAGAGAGTCGTTATCAGTCACAGTCATGCTGGAAGGACATAATGAGTGGGGTCCCGCAGGGATCAGTTTCTGGGTCTGGTTCTGTTCAATATTTTCATTAGATAATGAGCACTTGTAAAGTTTGCGGATGATACCAAGCTCGGAGGGTTTGCAAGTGCTTTGGAGGATAGGATTAAAATTCAAAATGATCTGGACAAACTGGAGAAATGGTCTGAAGTAAATAGGATGAAATTCAATAAGGACAAATGCAAAGTACTCCAATAAGGAAGGAAAAATCAGTTGCGCACATACAAAATGGGAACTGGCTGCCTAGGAAGGAGTACTCCGGAAAGGGATCTGGGGGTCATAGTGGATCACAAGCTAAATATGAGTCAACAGTGTAATGCTGTTGCAGAAAAAGCAAACATCATTCTGGAATGTATTAGCAGGAGTATTGTAAGCAAGACACGAGAAGTAATTCTTCTGCTCTACTCTGTGCTGATTAGGCCTCAACTGGAGTATTGTGTCCAGTTCTGGGTGCCAAATTTCAGGAAAGATGTGGACAAATTGGAGAAAGTCCGGAGAAGAGCAACAAAAATTAACAGGTTTCAGAGTAGCAGCCGTGTTAGTCTGTATCCGCAGAAAGAAAAGGAGGATTTATGGCACCTTAGAGACTAACAAATTTATTTGAGCATAAGCTTTCGTAAATTATTAAAGTTCTAGAAAACATGACCTGTGAGGGAAGACTGAAAAAATTGGGTTTGTTTAGTCTGGAGAAGGGAAGACTGAGAGGGCCATAACAGTTTTCAAGTGCATAAAAGGTTGTTACAAGGAGGAAGGAGAAAAAATTGTTCCTCTTAACCTCTGAGGATAGGACAAGAAGCAATGGGCTTAAATTGCAGCAAAGGTGGTTTAGGTTGGACATTAGGAAAAACTTTCTGTCAGGGTGATTAAGCACTGGAATAAATTGCCTCGGGAGGTTGTGGAATCTCCATTATTGGGGATTTTTAAGAGCAGGTCAGACGAACACCTATCAGTGTAGGGGACTGGACTAGATGACCTCTCGAAGTCCCTTCCAGTTCTATGATTCTATGATTAGGACTGAACATGGTGGGGAGAAACTGTGACTGGGAATTGGAGGGGAACATTGGGATTGGTGAGGAAAAATGGAGCTAGATATTGTGGGGAGATTTGGACTGGCTAGGCAAACAGACTGAGTGTTGGAAGGAGGGCTGGATGGGACTGGTAGGGCAAGAAGACTGGGAGCTAGCAAGTGAAATGGGAAGGAGTGGGAGCCAGTTGGCTGTGGGTAGTGCTTAAATTTACAACTCTAATAAATATTTTAATGTAGTTTTTTGTATGTGCAACATTTATGTTATTGGAAGTAGGCTCTCCAGTGCTAGAGTTGCAACCAGCTTCCATGATAAAGCCCTGTATTATTCCCTGTATAACCTTGTTTTAGAATATTGGGTTTGCTAGATATACACTGGAGGTAAAGGAGAACATTTCTGCAAACTTTTTGAAAAAAATCATCAAGTATCTTGAATAACAAGTTATTAAATATTACTCATATAAAATTTTGGCTTCTGTCTAAAATATGTTTCTATCTAGCTGAAAAAGATAGATCTCCTAGAAAACTTGTATATTAGTTAAAACTGAAGAAAATATACTTCAATAAGCAAAGTTATTTTCAATGCTTTTTGTTGATAATTTTGTACCAATTCCTGCTCCCATTGATAGCAATAGCAATTGTTTTGCCTTTCACTTCAGTGGAAGCAGGACCTGGAATACATGTATGTGAATATGTTGTTGTTTATTGGTTGGGTACAATTTAGAAGAAGCAATGGGGGGTTTCTATATCAGATATGTAACTGTGATCTTCTTTTAGCTCACATAGGAGAGGCCTTTGGTCTTGGAAATGTAAAATCAAGTTTCCAATCGTGGCTCTGCAGGTGTGTGAGACACCAATTTAAGCTAATTTGCTATAAGGCACTTTTAAACTAAAGTAAGAGTGACACACAAGGGAGTTGTACCAGTTTAACTATGGGCTTGTCTACACTTGAAATGCTACACTGGCAGAGCTGCAGCTCTGCTGCTGTAGCACTTCAATGTAGATACTATCTGTGCTAACAGGAGGGGTTCTCTTTCCGGTGTAGGTAATCCACCTATAGCAGTAGCTAGATTGACAGAAGAATTCTTCTGTTGACAGCACTATCTACACTAGGGGCTAGGTTGGTTTAACTACATTGCTCAGGGTGTGTGGATTTTTCACACCGCTGAATGACCTAGCTGGTTTGACCTAACGTTTTAGTATAGATGAGGCCTAAATTAGTTTCTAAATCAATTTAGTTAAATAAGTACAATTTCCTCACAAAGACTAGACTTCAGAATCCCCATGTCATATCTGTGCAGCCAAGAAGGATGCCTGAGCTTTTGGAATGTTAGAATAAGTCCCAAGGATATGGATTAATGGCAAAGGAGCAGGTTTTCTGAAAGAGATGTGTCTTGTATTACTGTTCTAGACTCTTATAATGTATATTTTGAATTTTCAGAAAGTTGTGAATAATGTTTCTGTACTGTTTTACATGAGAGGCTTCATGCTGCCAGTTAACTGGGCTATGTAACAAATATGGAAAAACAATCAAGAGCATATTATCAAAAGTTTATTCAAGTTTAGTCTGGAGCTTTGTCAGTAGTCTTTATCACAATTTTAAACAACAGCTGAAACATTTAATTGTACAGTATCTCAGTATTCATACAAACAGGATTAGAAGAAGAAAACAGCAGTACAGTAAAATAAGTTACATATTCCATGCCATAAGAAAAATATGTTGAGACAGCTAAAGCTGTTTTTTAACAACTTGACATCCTTCAGCAAAATTTCAATATTTATGGAGAAGTTGACTTGAAACATCATCCCTAAGACCACTGTTTTGTCCTGGTAGGTTAAGTTAGGCTCAAAATATAGGAAGAACCATTTTAACACTCTCCCTCAGAAAGATGCATAATCTTAAGTGCTTTTTTTCCCAGATAGTCCAAGAGTTTACCATGATGCTTATTCAAATAGGGTTAAGAAAAATCTTTTAATACCGTGTGAGTCTGAGAAGTGGTTTGGAAGATGGAATTTACTATGTGGGAGGGTGAATTTCACTCTTAATATTTCAAAGATCATCTATGCATCATGCTGTTAATAGTCTAATAAAACAGTGTTATGATGACTGTACATTTAAAAAGCTCATAATAAAAATGTGCTTCATTAGTCATCCATCTTTTATTTCATATTTAAAATAGCATATGCAGCATAAATTCAAATAATTGAAGATTCTGTATTTTTAAACAATTATATTTCCTGTAATGTGTGTGCAGGTTTTCCTTCACTTGTTATCCTTTCAGCTTTATCAAAGTATTGCCCTATGTGCACTAGCATGATGAACTTATAATGCTTTCTGTCTACCAGTCAGTCAAAAAATCACTCCAGGGTGGAGGACAAAGTCCTGAAAACTAAAATAAATAATAAACTCCCTCCAGTTGTATATTTTGAGGATTTTAAAAGTTAATCTTCCACAGAAACAGTCTAGATCTCAGACTAAGGTGCACATGTAGTTCTTGGTCTCCGTGTAATGCTGTTACCCTAAGGGGAAAGGAACAACAGCATAAATCTCTTTGAGCTGAGGAGTCCACTTCCACTGTCCAAAGTTCACTGAGAAGGCACGTCAGGGCAGTAGTGGAAACCATCGTCTGCCGAAGCAGACTAAACAGCCATGGGGAGACATGATTCCCAGCTCGTCTGGACAAATATGCACTAGCTCTGCGTGGGCTAGCACTCTACAATAGCACGGCTATAGCAGCCCAGGCAACAGCTTGGGCTTATCAGCTGAGTGCATACCCAGGGGTTGTGGGATTGTATTCAGGTAGCCAGCCGAGCTGCAGCTTGAGCTGTGGCATACATATCCAGAGGGTTGGGCAGGACTGTACTTGAGTGCCTAGCCTGAACTGATGCCCATGTCACCGCCGCCACGCTTCATCTGAGAACTTCAAAATGCAGCAACCAGGAGCAGACACTTGAGTAAGATCTACTCAAAGGAATGACACCACAGCGCAGCTGCAGTGGATGCACTGTCACAGGAGTTGCTATATTTTGAAAAATATTATTTAATGCAGAAAATGAAGAGGAAACAAACCAGTGTACTACTAGTGACCTTTCACTGGTCCTGGAGTCTATACTTTCATGAGTTGATGCCTTGCAACACATCCACCCCTTCAGCTACCACCTTTTCGGGACTCGGTCATACAGAAACAAAGACACAAAGCCTGAATCTGGCAGTTTGCCTACTGGACATAGTTAGATAAGAAGAGCTGGGTATTCAGATAAAATCAGTACCATTCTCCTTGAACAGGGCATCCACCACCTATCACAATTTGTTACCCCTAGACCAGAGGATGACAAAGGTGAGAGGTAGTATATTGTGACAGATGGTTGATACAGTTTCATGGCACACTACACTCTGAATCAGTACATGCATTCCTGGTGAGCACACTCACCACTGACACAAGGAGCCAAATAAGGCACATGCACAAGTGACATACTAACTGCTGTGACTGTATGCTGATGTAACGTGAGTTAACAAAAGTTTGTAGTGTAGATATGGCCTTAGGTATATGAATTGTTTGGGAAATGTGACAGCAAAAGTTTGAGGTTAGGCCAAGATTCGCTCAGGGGATTAGGCTCCTACTTTCTGGATCTGGGCCTTCTGCACCCTAAAGGCTCAGGAACATAAAAAGAACCCAATATCATTTATTTATTTTTTTAAAATTTCATGACTTGGGGGTGTATAACTCATGATTTTTAAATTCTTGTGGTTGGCAAGCAATCTTGGGGTTGTACATGTCTGTTCATTATGTTGTGAAGGCCAAAACTATAAATGGGTTAAAAAAAGAATTAGATCTAAGTTCCTGGATGATAGGTCCATCAATGGCTTTTAGCCAAGACGGTGAGGGATGGAACCCCATGCTCTGGTTGTCCGTGGCCCTAGTCTCGGACTGCTAGAAACTGGAAGTGGACAACAAGATCACTCAATGACTGCCTGTACTGTTCATTCCCCCTAAAGCATCTGGCACTGTCTGCTATCGGGAGACAGGATACTGGACTAGATGCACCATTACTGACCCAGTATGGCCATTTTTATGTTCAGTAATTTTGCCTTTGAGAAGGATTTAATCTGTGATAGTATACTGCTCTTAGTGAATATTTGTGAACCAAGTTTTACACACAAGCAATGACATGCGAAAAACCACTAAAGTCTGCATTGAGAGGTAAAATAACAGTCGAGGAAAGGCAATCCCCATTGGTGGATCGAGTGAAAATGAAGAAGTTTTGACCCCAGGCTGGGAAATCAGTCAGACTGGAAGTCACGTGATCCAACAGAATAAACTTATGCTATAAAAATAAAATGAAAAATTTAGAATTAAAAATTCCAAATTAAAAATCACAGTAAAAACATAGGAAGTGATATACTAGAAACACAGATATTGCTAAAACTACAAGTAACTATTTACTTATAAACATTTTCAATAATTATTTGCTATTAAAATATAAATTAAATATTACAATGACATCCATCTGCACAATGTTGACAAAGGTAAACGATGAAGTGATAAGAGTAATAAAAATAACATTTTAAAAATTAAATATTTAGAAGGAGCAAAACTGTATTTAAAATGGATTACAATAAAGGGAGTTTCAGAGTAACAGCCGTGTTAGTCTGTATTCGCAAAAAGAAAAGGAGTACTTGTGGCACCTTAGAGACTAACCGATTTATTTGAGCATAAGCTTTCGTGAGCTGCTCACGAAAGCTTATGCTCAAATAAATTGGTTAGTCTCTAAGGTGCCACAAGTATGCCTTTTCTTTTTGTGAATAGAGGGAGTGCAATTCAGGGAATCACAGCAGCAGATAAGACACATTTGTGAACTGCTCTAAGACTTTATGCAGACTTATAAACTGATAAGAGATTATTTTAAATACTCAAAATGTGTGACACATAGTTTTGGGGGTATATGTAAAATATTTCACTGAATCAAGTCTCATGTACCACCTCAGTACATTATAGCAGACAGAGAAGAGCTGCCTTGTGTAGGCATTGTGATGCCTGTGCCTTTAAGAACAGAGCCCTAGGAAGCAGGTGCTGAGACACATGGTCGTAAGCGAGAGGAAATCTCTATTTTTGTTAACACTGCAGGGGTAACTGTTACCCCCTCTGTAACTCCCTGTGCCAGGGTTTTGCCCTCTGCCATCCCCTCACCCCTGGTCTTAAATCTGGCTCTACCCTTCATCCCTGATTTTACCCCTTGGTCCGTCTCCTGCCCCATCTCCAGCTGTTTTACAACTCCGTGCAGTCAGTTTCTGCCCCCTGTTCAGACCATGCCCATCCCCACCCCCAGTTCACCCCCATGCCCTCCTTTAACGTATGTGAACAGCAGCAGATTTTAATCCCCAGCAAGGAAGGGCAGCAGCTTCAGCAGATGTTACTGAGCGTGCTTAGTAAAAGCCAAGCAGCAGGCAGGCGGGCCACACCATGCCTGCCTGCCGCCATGCTGCAGTCCTAGCACCATGGGGAGAGACTCCTGTGGCCGGGGTCACTGGGCCCACAATCCTGCCAAAAGGTGGGGGGTATTGAGCACCCTGGGCTCTGGCCAACACCGGTGGGCCCAATCCTGCAGGGGCAGGCAATGCCGTTGGGCTCAATCCTGTGTGCCACTCCATTTTTGCATCCCTACCAGCTCTGCGCCCTGGGCAGCTGCCCCGCCCTAGTTACGGCCCTGTTTCCATACTGCGGTTTCTTCAGGTAGGCCTGATCATAGATTTCAGAGGCAGCATCCTGAAGGGACATAAATCAGCACTCAGTTTAGTGGTCTGCCTATAGATGGAAGGATTGAAACCACCTCATCCTCATTTGGCAAGATTTCTCAAAGCAGCAAAGAAAATCAATCTGTAGATGTATTCCAATCTCTGACATGGATCCTTAACTAGTATTGAGGCTCATAATGAACATCCCTTGAAGATACTGAGCTCAGCACTTCTCAGCTTCCTGACTACTAAAGTGGTTTTCCTAGTGGCCATTACTTTCAAGTGGAGAGTAATGGAATTAGCAGCCTTGTCAGTCAAGCCTTAATTATGCTCAATTTGGACAAAGTGATCCTCAATACATTAGAGAACTTCATACCCAAAAGAGATTGCATCTTTCATAGGACACAAGGCAAAACACAAAAAAAAGGGGAGGAGAAGAAGAAGTAGGTAGGGGTAGAGGTTGGTGACACATTCTGGGTGTGTCTACGGAGCCCACTAGTCTTATTTTAAGAGGTCAAAGTAGCAAAGGAAGTGATACATTTGGTACTATTGAAGTCAGTACCAAAACTCACATAGATTTCAGTGGATCTAGGATTTGGACACCCCTAGTGTCTATTTGGATCAGATGCTGTTATTCTGAGGCATATGTGACCAAAAGCCTTTTAGTTCCAGAAAGTGACAACGTACACTTCACCAGCTAAACCAAAGATTACATTTCACCAGAGCACTGCTCTTAGCTGTTGGCTTATGTTTCCTTTTATATGCTCTGGAAAGGCTTACAGATGCCAGGTATTTCCTTGCCCTGTGCTTGTTAAGCTTTGCCTCACAGTGGTTGTCTGACCTCATCACCTTCCTATCCTCACTCCCAGCCCCAAATGGGTAACACTCCATAATTAAGGCTAAAGTTTTGTCATGGATATTTTTAATAAAAGTCATGGACAGGTCATGGAATTTTTCTTTATTGCCTGTAAAATGGGGAGCTCAGCTGCAGGGTCCCCACACCACCCACAGCATCTGGGCAGCTACAGGGGCTTGCTCTGAGCTCTGGGGCTCCCCACTGCCTGTGGGTCTCAGAGATCCAGAGTCCCCCCTCCACCTGCAGCACCTGGGAGCTCAAGGGTCCACCCCTGCCCGTGGTGGCTGGGAGCTCTGGTACCCCCGCCACCCACAGTGGCCAGGAGCTGCAGCCCTGTCACGCTCCGGGGTCTCTGTGAAAAAATCGTAGCCTTATCCATAATACATTCATATATAAACAAATACATGATACTATGGCATGATATAAACATTTTATAAGTATGTGTTTGGGATGGCATTTTAAGCATGTTCAAAAGTAGTTTATGCAAATAATCTAAAGCACAAGTGCCAATAAAACTTTTGTAATTTACCACACCATCATATTTTTAAATATGATTTCTCAAATTTCCACTGGCACATGTGCATAGTTAAGTTCAGTATAATTTCGTTTTTAGTGTTTAGCTGCATGAGAAATATGATGCATGACTGTGTTAGAAATGAGCTGGTCTAGGGTGGGGGAAAGGGGAAAATACAAGCCTTACCTCATTCCATACAGAGAATTTCTTCTCTCTCTACCATAAATGAAGGTGAGTAGGGAATAAAGCAAAGCACTGAAGAGCTAATGATGTCAGAGTATTTCAGTGAGCGCTGGTTGCAGTGCTTAATTTATAATGAAAAAGGTGCTGAGGTTCAAGCAATTAGGTGCCAGGGGTCAAGCAGTTTTTTTTATTTTCATAACTGAGGTAGCAAGCCTAGAGGTGCCGGGGCTATGAACTGCCAAGCCTAGAAGTGCAGGGACTCAGCTTGGCAAGTCCTGGCACAAATTAAACACTGGCTAGTTGGCTTCTTCCTGTATGGGTGTGCCAGTGGGAAATGGGCCTCTGAGTTCTCTCCCCACTTTCTTATCCCAAAGCAGAGACCGGCATAATTTGGCTCTATATTTCTAGATGCATACTATAACCTAAAGAGGATTTAACATATTTTAAATCCATGAGAAAACAATATGTGGATAAACTATAATGGGTTACATTTACAGAGAATAACAAAGGAGTTTCATGTAATTATCAGTCGTTTAAGTTGGCCAGGTGCTTTTGTCTCTCACCGATAGGTGATGGGTATAATAGGGCAGGGGAAGCTAAGCCTCCCCTATGGCGCAGCAGCCAACCCACTACCTTTTGAGAGCACAGATGCCTGGGCTGTGATGGCTCTGCCTGCGCTCTGTCCCGAGCCCCCCTCCCGCTTTTCCCCCATGGGCCCACCCACGCTCCACCTCTTCCAGTCCCTGCTCCACCCCTCCACCCAGGCCTCCACTGCCCACCGCTTGCCGCGTCCCTCCTCTCCTTCATCCCCATACCCTGAGGTGCTCGCTGCTCACCAAGTCCCTCTCTTCCTCCATGGAGTGGAGGGATGCGGTGAGCAGCAGGTGGGGTGGTCTTGGGGGAGGGGGACTGGAGCAACTCAACGAGCTGTGAGTGGCGGGGGCCTTGGAGGGAGGGGGGGTGGAAGAAAGGAGGAATGTGGTGACTCAGCAGGTGGGGGTCCTTGGGGGAGGGGGTGAAGGAGGGAAGGGACCCGGTGGACAGCTGGCAAGGGGGCCAAGCGTGAGAGGGTCCTGGGGCGAAGCGGGGGTGGAGTGTGGGTGGGGCCTCAGGGTGGGGCAAGGGGTGGGGCCACCGTCTGAGTGCCAGGGGAGCTTCCCGCACTTGGGTCAGCCTTCCCAAATACCAGAGAGCTGCCCATGCTCTCATCTTTATTAGATGCGAAATAGCTTTTTAAAACTTTTTAAACTTTTAAACTTTTAAAAAACTTTTTAAACTAACAAAAAAAATGCATTATGCTGAACACATAACAGCTAACCCTACAGAATATTTACTTCTCACAAACTGGTAAAAAGTTAGCAGTTGGCTCCCACAAAGTTATAGGTATGCCACATGTAGGCCTCCCAGTGCTTCCATGCGGCTTTAGGAATGTTTTGTCTACCTTCCTTGGGAATTGTGCCCAGTAGATTCACTTAAACTTAGATTCACTTAAACTGTTTTTGATTGAATTATCATTTTGTCTATAGTATTTTTAATATGACATATTAAATTGAATACAATCTTTATTTTATATGTATACCTATGGTATTTAAACAGGAGAGGCTTTAAAAGCAACTCATATCAGCATGAACACAAACTAAATAAACAAACATTTTATTAAGTAAAAATTGTGTTGTTTAAAAAATTAAATTTAATAAAAAGCCTGTAGTATAATTAACAAAGAACTTTAAAAAATACCAGAGCATATTTATATATTCAGCAAATTTATCTATAAATTACAAAATCTTTCTAATTTGCATTCATAATTCAAAAATGATTCTTTTAGGATTATGTGAACCATCTTTTCACTTCACCCCAGAGGCACATGACAATTTAAAGAATAATTCTTTATGCCCGACATTAATGTGCCTCTGAGACTTATTAGTCTTACCCAAAAGGTTGCTAAACATATTTAAAAATTTAACTAGGAACTAGTGCCAGGGCTGTTTTCTTCAAAATTCATGTTTTCCCACCTCATTCTCTCTGCTTTGGCAGAGGACATATTTGGATATCTTCCAGTGCCTATTTGCAAGGCTCTCTTCCACAGGAACTTTGATTAGAAATTAAAAGGAGAAAACACTTTGTCACCATTAGGTGGCTCACTATGAATGTGCTTGTGATTGGACCAGTAATGTCACCCCTCCTCCACTTTCCCTTTGCTTTCAATCCCTGCCGCTTCTGCTATGAGCTTTTCTACAATGTGAGTCATTTACAGGAAGAAGGAGAAAAAGACCCTGCCTTTTAGTTCTAGAATAGTAGAGACCTGGGTCTTATTCTAAAGACAGTGTTCACAACTGTAGCCTAAGCAGAGAGTTCTATTTGCCTCACATAACTGCTTGCCCCTTTGTTCCTTGTGTCCTTGGCAGAGGCTGAAAGAGCTGGGCCTGTAATACTTGGGCCCTGCTGTGCCACTTAAAGAAATAATAAGCCATTGTCTTCATTAAGTAACCCTTGTTTTAGCAAACAGAATCCCGATACTGAAAAGGGAACATATTAAGGGAAGAGAATTAGAGAAAGGGATGCTTTACAAAATTCCCTAGAGAAACTGCTTTGTTTCCACTATTTTATTGGTACTTACTGAGAAGATTCATATTCAAATAGGTTGGGGTTGTGAATCGGTCGTTTGCACATTCTCATGCACCCAGGAAGGCTATGATTATGGCTAATTACAATGACGAATGAAATCCTAACAAGAGTGCTCAATCAGATTGCTGTTCATGCATGAAGTAACTAAGGCCAGCCAATGGAGGTGTGATTTTGGTAATTACAAACAATGTGTCTAAGTTGAAAAAAGCTTAGTAAATCTGCTCAAGACAAAATAAGGTCTAATTAATCACTTTAAGTTTTGAATTCTCCAGATCATCTGCTTACTCTGTTCATTTTAGCATTCTTTTAATAGACTTGATCTAAGGGATAAGAATGCTTCCCTGTTGCCCACACTTTCACTGGATAGAAGAATGCAACTGTTTCAGTGTTCCCAAGTCTCCCTTTGTGACAGTAATGTTTCAACCAGTTTTTAATGCAAGTAGATGGAATGCTAGAAAAATAAACATGAGTACTTTTACAAAAAGAACATAAGTACTTTTAAAAATAGAACAGGAGTACTTGTAAAAAGAAAAGGAGTACTTGTGACACCTTAGAGACTAACAAATTTATTTGAGCATAAGCTTACAGATCACTTTATCGGATGCATCCCAATGCATCCGATGAAATGAGCTGTAGCTCACGAAAGCTTATGCTCTAATAACTTTGTTAGTCTCTAAGGTGCCACAAGTCCTCCTTTTCTTTTTGCGGATACAGACTAACATGGCTGCTACTCTGAAACCTGTCATTATGCAAGGAGTACTTGTGGCACCTTAGAGACTAACAAATTTATTAGAGTATAAGCTTTCGTGAGCTACAGCTCACTTCATCGGATGCATAGAATGGAAGACATAGTAAGATAGATATATATATACATACAGAGAAGTTGGAAGTTACTATACAAACTGTGAGAGGCTAATTAGTTAAGATGAGCTATTATCAGCAGGAGAAAAAAAATCTTTTGTAGTGATAATCAAGATGGCCCATTTAGACAGTTGACAAGAAGGTGTGAGGATACTTAACTTAAGGAAATAGATTCAATATGTGTAATGACCCAGCCACTCCCAGTCTCTATTCAAACACAAGTTAATGGTATCTAGTTTGCAGATTAACTTAGTACAATGCTTCCTTAGCTCTTGTCCCCTAACACCCCTACTCTACTTGCACTACATTGATGACATCTTCATCATCTGGACCCATGGAAAAGAAACCCTTGAGGAATTCCACCATGATTTCAACAATTTCCGTCCCACCATCAACCTCAACTTAGACCAATCCACACAAGCGGTCCATTTCCTGGACACTACTGTGCTAATAAGCGATGGTCACATAAAGACCACCCTATACCGGAAACCTACTGACCGCTATACTTACCTGCATGCCTCCAGCTTCCATCCAGGACACACCACACGATCCATTGTCTACAGCCAACCTCTAAGATACAACCACATTTGCTCCAATCCCTCAGACAAAGACAAACACCTATAAGATCTCTATCAAGCATTCTTAAAACTACAATACCCACCTGCTGAAGTGAAAAAACAGATTGACAGAGCTAGAAGAGTACCCAGAAGTCACCTACTACAGGACAGGCCCAACAAAGAAAATAACAGAATGCCACTAGCCATCACCTTCAGCCCCCAACTAAAACCTCTCCAGCGCATCATCAAAGATTTACAACCTATCCTGAAAAATGATCCCTCACTCTCACAGATCTTGGGAGACAGACCAGTCCTCACTTACAGACAGCCCCCCATCCTGAAGCAAATACTCTCCAGCAACCACACAACAAAAACACTAACCCAGGAACCTATCCTTGCAACAAAGCCCGATGCCAACTCTGTCCACAAATTTATTCAAGTGACACCATCATAGGACATAATCACATTAGCCACACCCTCAGGGGCTCGTTCACCTACACATCTACCAATGTCATATATGCCATCATGTGCTAGCAATGCCCCTCTGCCATGTACATTGGCCAAACTGGACAGTCTCTATGCAAAAGAATAAATGGACACAAATCTGACATCAGGAATCATAACATTCAAAAACCGGCAGGAGAACACTTCAACCTCTCTGGCCACTCAGTCAAAGATTTAAGGGTGGCAATTTTTCAACAGAAAAGCTTCAAAAACAGATTCCAATGAGAAACTGCTGAGCTTGAACTAATATGCAAACTAGATACCATTAACTTGGGTTTGAATAGGGACTGGGAGTGGCTGGATCATTACACAGATTGAATCTATTTCCCTAAGTTAAGTATCCTCACACCTTCTTGTCAACTGTCTAAATGGGTCATCTTGATTATCACTACAAAAGTTTTTTTTTTCTTCTGCTGATAATAGCTCATCTTAACTAATTAGCCTCTCACAGTTTGTATGGTAACTTCCAACTTATCTGTATGTGTATATATATATCTTACTATATGTTCCATTCTATGCATCCGATGAAGTGGGCTGTAGCCCACGAAAGCTTATGTGCTAATAAATTTGTTAGTCTCTAAGGTGCCACAAGTACTCCTGTTCTTTTTGTTTTAGGTACATTTGTTATAGGTTTATAAGATTGACCAATTATAATTTTCTCTCTAAGACTCGGTTAGTTGGGATCATAGTAGTGAGAGCCTTACAAGCTGAGAGAGAAGAAAAATATTAACAATACATTTATTTTATAACGCCAAAACATTTCTAAAATAGTTTTTCTCTGCAATTTGAGGCATTTATAGAATTCATAATGGTGATTTGGGGTATAAAATTTCAACTGGCACTCATTTTGGATAGCCTGCATATTGCCTATAAAACCTTTATTTCACAGTATCATGTTTTCTCTGTATATAAAGTGTAGGTGGGTGGATTGGGGGTACTACATTAACAAAACTATATTACAGATAAATTAATTTGACAAATAGGGGATTTGAGACATTACTTTAAAGCTGGAAAAAATCTATGTTCATAACCACTAACAAAAACAATACAAAATATAAGTTAGACTTGAACCAATTAATTATCTTCATGAATTATTTGTACACCTTTGGTGAAATCTTAGAAAAGTGATTTAGGGAGCTCTCCAGTAGATAGCTGTACAACAAGATAGGTGAAATTAGATTGTATTTTCCTAGCCTGGTTCATATTGCAAAAAAGTAAAACATATAAATTGTCCATAACTAGAGTTAAAATCATTCATCACTTTTAACTGCAGGAATATCTAAAGTTGTTTGATAATCGGGCATGTATTACAAATGCAGGACAGATTCTTTTCCACTTTTCTGGCTAATGTGCCTTTCTTGAGAGGCACAAAGTGGCCGAAATCTGATCTTAGCTATCTGATCATTCTGATGATGGGGAGGTCTCAGCTGCCTTAAAGCCAACGAAGTTTGTATCTGTGCCAACTTACTCTCTCATACATGGCACAGCATGTTAGGCAGAGGGTATGTTAGCCCTCCTCCATTTCATAACTGATATGTGGTCCTTTGGAGATTGTAGCCAGCTGACATAAATTACAGTAGCCACAAGGTTGCCCAAAGCCAGGGCAGCTTGAGAATCAGGGAGCTGCACACAACTCCTTAAATACCCGTTCTTCCCTGTGTAAAATGGGTCTTGGCATAGGCATGATTCTTGTCTGTGATACCTGTACAGTGCAATATATGTAAAGTGATCTAGTGATTTATTCACATACTATTTAGTACACTTACACTGAATGACAACATTCAAGTCGTGAATAAAATAAAGCCTTACATTTTCAGTGTGGCCAACCATTTCCTTCATAATTATTTTTTCATGATTAGGAGTAACATTATTTTTATTCTTTGCTCATTTTTGTTAGGCCCTATTATGCCTTTCCTATTTTTGTTTCTTTCCTGGGGCAACACATTCTTTAAGTGGTTCATCAAATCTGCTTGTTCTGTCACATGTATCCGTGTGATACTGTAAAAATAATACATAATGATAAGGTCAGAATAGACACAGATTACTTTTTATCTGGTAACTGCCATTCAGTTTCCAAATTCTACCTTAATTTATACCCAATATAATCCTACTAACTTCAGTGGAATTGCATATGGTTTAGGACAGAGCAAAATTTTCCTCAGAAGCTCAACATGCTTTTATAACAAAATTTGTAATCGTGGTTGTCAAGATGATTTTGTGGATAGCAGTGTGCATTACCACAAATGAAGGGTACATGCTTGGAAATAACCCTCAAAATGTCATTCATTCCTCAAGTTAGTTGAGACAGATTTTTGCAGAGGCTGCAGTTCTAATCTGGTGGAGAGGTAGTAGGCATAGCCAAATGCAGTTTTTCTGAGACAAATAAAAATAATAAATAAAATGGTAATACAGTGGTTGAATGGAAATTATTTCTAATTACAGAAATAGGAAATTATTTCTAATTATAGAAATAGGGATAATGAAAATGAACAACAAAATTCAAGGGGCAGTGGCAAAGTTGTGGGTCTAAAAAGCCACATATTTTCCCGACATTTTTTTTCATATTATAGATTTATGTTCAGGAGGATTGTAGGGTTTCCATATATGTGAATACTTTTTTTTTTTAAAGGAATATGCTTCGTTCAGTAGAAGACTCAGAACTGTTCATTACATTCAAAAGGAAAAGTTAATTTTTCAGTAGTTCCCACAGTTCAATAAAGAGAGGTGCGTCTTATTATTTTGTTAATCAAGGCTAAATGGTTGCAGTTTTCTTTTAGTGTAGGTGTAATACTTACAGTTTGGGATGATTTCACAACTAGGCCACTTTGAAAGGGTGAATTTCATTCTGGAGCAAACAGGATGTGGAGAGATCATTTGTTTATATATACAAGTTTCATCACAATATAAAGTATCTTTTTAATAAATTGTAATTGTGGCAAGAAAAAAAAACACACATGAAAGTAATGCTTTTAGGTTTGAAAGTTTTCTCCAGTATGAGAGTTCTTCCTTAAAATTCTAATAACCTTGATAAGTGCCCCATTAATTTCTAACAATAAATTTTAAGCGCTGCAAACATCTTAATTTAAGGTATGTCTTTGAAGAATTTACACTGTATAAAATAATTAGAACAAGGGATCTTCAGAGGCTTTCTCAATGTTTATGTCTTATGAATAGAAAAGGCCTCTGCTCATCCTTCCCATACAAAAATTGTTACACACCATATACCGATTTTTAATAGTTTTTCCTGTGGTATTTTACAGCAAATGTTATTGCAGCCTTCCAGCACAGGCACTTAGAGTATTTGTTTGCTAATGGACTGATCCAGTTTGTTCACTTTCAATGAGGCTGAATCCTATCTGAACTGATTAGGTTGGAACTTCATGTGCAGCTGCTGCAGCTTCTACATTTTAACTGTACTTGTTAAAGACCTGAACAACAGTATTCCCTTCAGGACAGTTTAAAAAAAAAGAAAGAAAGAAAGACAAACAGCTGAATTCTTGCTTTTGACTGAGTGTTTGTTACTAACCCAACAGGAACTGACATGTACTGGTTGCTGGGTAACGTGCAGCTGCTCCAGTAAGAATATTCTGTGGCAAGTGTTCCTCTGGACAGTGGTATTTAGGACTATGTCTCCTACAGAAATAGGAAATGGTATCTACGCAAATACAATCAACTGAAAAAATGTGTTATCTTTGCTGAAAGCCTTACAGGATACATTGAGAACTCTTTTTTCTTTTAAAAAAATGTAAATAAGGTGGCATGGATAAAACCACTAAATTGTTGACATGTATTGACTGTAGTTGTATTATGTTACAGTGCAACTGAGTTACAGTGAGACATCCTGAGTTAAGGTAACTTGTTGCCAGAAACATTAGCGTCTTTTTAATGTGAGATGGCATAGTATAGTTAAATAACATCAAATAGGCATTTACAATCTTGTATTGATTGACTAAAAGTGTCATATGACTGTGCATGTAAATACTACCACATAGTCTGGAACTTCTCTTCCACTAAGTGATTCATGGCAATCTTAAACAAAACTATGGATCTGTATGCCAAGAATATTTGAATAAATCAATCCATTTAAAAACCACAAAAATACTTTTAAAATGTCTTTTCTTCCCTCCTGTTCAGTTCTCTCTCAGCTCCCCTCTCCCTGCTGCTGCCCAGGAAATCTCCCCAGATCCCATAATGCTGCTCCCGTGGCTGATTAGCTGAGTTAGTTTAATTTTTATTGTGAAACTAATCCAGTTGATTTGTTGAGTGGGAGGAGGGGAGCAGAGCACTTTTGTATTTCACAGGAAAACTGCTGGTTTAAAAGTTTCAGAAAAATGGCTGCAGATCTCTTCAACACTGAGTTCTTTCCACCCCAACCTGCACATGCAGCAATCAACTGGGTTAGCTTTAATTTTGTGTTCAAATATTAAACTGGGAGCATCAAAAATTCCTGGCTTAATATTTTAAGCATGGCACTGGAGAAAATGCTAGGAACCAGCTGCTAAATGTGGACTGAGAATAAATCATAAAGAGAATACAATCCTAAAACAAAGCAGTAAGTAAAACTTTAAAATAACATTGTGTATAACTTGATTTAATAAATGTTAATCATTTAACAAAAATCCAGATCCAATTAGTCAGACTTGCAAACAGTGCAGTTGTCCATGTATCCGCTTGATTGGTCAGAGTACTCCTAATGGGACTTGCAGCAAGCAAGTCTCCTCAAAATAGGAAGAAGATAGGACTGAAAAAAGCAGGACTCTCCAGGGAATGAATAATTGGAGAAGGGTAAGAAATTAGCACTGCCCCCTCCTTAGATCTCTAAGACAATTTACTCACTTCCTTTAGAAATGTATAAAGTCAGCAGTACAAAAATCCCTAGGAATTTAGATGGTATACATTGTAAGAATAGTTCAAACATCCTTTTTCATTATAAATATAGCTAATTAAAACTATACCTATTTCATCATTGCACTGAGACATGACTGACCATGTAGTAACGTGATGAATTCAACATGAGAGTCTTGTGACAATGGCACATCTAGAGTGTGCAATAAACAGCATCAACCACTCATTTGAAAGGTTTTATGGTGATTATAAAATGGGCTTTGTTTGCATTAAATACAGTTGAGAGCTTTTTAATGTATGAAATATGTGCTAAATAGTCTTCTGCTCCTCAAATAGCTTGGAAAGGTTTTGTTTTGGAAATAAAATGTAAATTTATAAAAATGGGACAAATTGTTTATTGTTCAAGGACCACTGACTACCTCCCTTTTTTCTAAACTGGTCATTGGGAAGTTTAGACTTGAAATGAGACGAAGGTTTCTAACCATCAGAAGAGTGAAGTTTTGGAATAGCCTTCCAAGGGAAGCAGTGGGGGCAAAAGATCTATCTGGCTTTAAGATTAAACTCGGTAAGTTTATGGAGGAGACGGTATGATGGGATAACATGGTTTTGGTAATTAATTGATCTTTAAATATTCATGGTAAATAGGCCTAATGGCCTGTGATGGGATGTTAGCTGGGGTGGGATCTGAGTTACGTAGGTAGGAAAGAATTTTCTGTAGTATCTGGCAGGTGAATCTTGCCCATATGCTCAGGGTTTAGCTGATCGCCATATTTGGGATCGGGAAGGAATTTTCCTCCAGGGCAGATTGGAAGAGGCCCTGGAGGTTTTTCGCCTTCCTCTGTAGCATGGGGCACGGGTCACTTGCTGGAGGATTCTCTGCTCCTTGAAGTCTTTAAACTACGATCTGAGGACTTCAATAGCACAGATATAGGTGTGAGGTTTTTTTTTGTAGGAGTGGTGGGTGAAATTCTGTGGCCTGCATTGTGCAGGAGGTCAGACTAGATGATCAGAATGGTCCCTTCTGACCTTAGTATCTATGACTCCCACCGATCAGCACAGGTGTAAGTCTCTCCATTGCTTCTTCTGGCCTGATTGACTATTTAAATTTACAGTTGAAAACTTGAGCTTCTGTGAATGGGGGTGAACCAAAACCCATGAATCCTGCCTAGCACAGGGGAAAAAAAGAACCAGTCTCCTAGGCATGCTTTTCCCACCTTCCCTTTTGGTGTTTTGCATGCTTGTTTCCTTGACCCAAATACTTTGCTTGCTTAAGTATGGAGTATTCTACTAACAGTAGAGGTAGTGTGTGTTTTAATTCAGAGAATAAATTTTAGTGAAATAACAAAATGAAAATAATTCCCATTATTACTTTTTCAACTGATCTGTAAATATATTTGACTGGCAATTATTTAGGAAGACAAGTCATTTATTAGGTCACTTAAAATTGAATTTAGGTCCTGATTCAAAGCCTACTAAAGCCTATAGAAAACTTCCCATTGACTTCCATGTGCAGTGAACCAGGCCAATAATGAAACTAGAAATGAGACAGGTCATATTTGAATTCAGGGAACTTTGAATTCTAGAAGCAATGTCCTTCTAGAGTACACTTCTAACTCTTTTACAGTCATATCCTTTGCTCAGCACACAGCTGAGGAAATTTTCAGGGTGCAGGGGCATGCTGCTGCTATGCCCCTCCTCCGTGTGTGGAATGGTTGGTGGATCTAAGTAATCATCTCCTTACATCAATTCTCTTATCCTTTTATAGCAACACCATATAAGCTCTGCTATACTCACGGACCTTTATTCTCTTAGAAGCCTGAGGTGGGGTATCAGGATTTGAAGGGACAGAGAGCATAAAATGTATAAAATCCTGAAAATTAGGAAGGAACAAACAAAATACTCAACATACCTACATTTTATGCTTGCATCTGTCATTAATATACATATTAACAGCCATGTTGTAACATATTCTATTTTTTTTTCTATTTTATATAGGTTATAGTACTGCACTCATCATTGTAGTATCTCAGCGGCTTCCATAGGAGGTGGCCAGAGGGCCTAGAGAACTCTGCAGTATTCAACTTGTGGTTTCTGACAAGGACACCCTTTAGGATCAGACAAAGGCATACAGCCTTCAAATCTCTCAGATCCTGGGATCCAAGGCTGCTGCATGACCGCCCTTCACTTTGCACGTGAATTAAACTAAAGTGAATTAAGGCCCCTTTAACTCTGAATGAGGGTGTTCACACAGAGGTTTAATGCAGTTTAACTAATCCACTTCAAATTCACACCTTTAGTTAATTTAGATTAATTTTCCTGAATGGCCCACTGTAGACAAACCCAGAAACTCCTATAATACATAAACAGGCTCTCAAAATAGGCAGCAAAGCTCTCCAGCTTGTGGCACTTCTATGGACTGGCAGTTGTGGAAAGAGAGCTCTTTATTGTCTCTCTAGTTTAAATTCTTGGCAAATCCCCAGATACGTGATAATTTCTGGAAGCAGAAATTGGTCCAAAATTTGCATCTTGGTACCTTATGATGCCTGTAATAATAACTGGATTTGAAAAAAAGTGATAAAACTAATATAATATTCTGGTTTCTTGTTTGCAAAAATAATTCTCATAAAATCAGGATTAAAAACTTTAATTTCCCATTAGGCATATTGTCAGCAAAAGGAGGAGGAAATTGTGTCTTCTGTAGAGATAAGCAGGACATAAAGAAAATGTTTTTTTCTCTTATTGTGCTGAGATACATACAAAAGTAAGTGCAGTACAGTAACAGACAAAATTTTTATTAGTCATTTTGGTTTATTATAATAAAATTAATTAATTATAATTCTTACAAGAAGTCTGCAGGGTTTTACAAATACATACTCCATATCAGCCCACAGCAGTAAGAACAGAGAGAGGGCTAAGCCTTGATAGGATCATTTGTAGGCAAATCACATACGGAATAAAATTGCAGGTTTCAGAAGTCTCATTTAATTATTACTATGTAACCCTGATAAGATCACTTATGTTGAGATAAATTTGACAGGATAATTTTCAGAAGTTAAAATTCATTTTTAGAGCAAAAGTATGATAAGGTTACAGCTGTCAATGTAAAACATAATATAAAATTAAAATTTTACATATTAACTTTTTTTGTACTTGGTTACTGATGTATTTCTAGTAAAGATTTCAGTATACACTGGATCCTTTTATTTTCATAAAATGATCCTAGTCGTTAAATTCACCAATTTTCTCTAGTATGGAGGTTGCCTACTGTAGCACTTGATTTTCCTGATGCTTAGAGTTTTCAGAGCTATGCAGCTTGATTTATTATTTCTCCTTTAGTCAATACTCAATACAAATATACTTTTACTTTTTGACTTACATTTTGTTTGGTTAAGTATTTCTATTATGGATATAATCTTATAAAATTAATCCATTTATATCATCCCATTATATCAGAAAATGCAAAGAAAACCAACACATCCATGCAAAATACCACCTCCTTTTTTCAAACATCACACTATAATGTATTAATGTTCAATCAGTATATCTGGGGTGAAATCCTGGCCCCACTGAAATCCACAGGAGTTTTGCCACTGACTTCAGTGGAGCCAGAATTTCACCTTTGCTGTACAGTTTGCTCTTTCCTAACTAGATTTCCATAACTCTTGTTTCTCAGGTCCTTTTTTGAGCATTCACTGTGCTCCTGGAACTGGAAATTCTTCAACAACAGTGTCTGTTGGGCTGCAACTGCATCCTGCACCTCCATATGTTCCCTACTGAGGGCATAAAGGGCAGTGCAGACTCACTGCCTCTCCAGTTCCTTTCTGCTGCTTGTGATTTGGGATAGAACAGCTTCTATGTCCACATTCTGTAAATATTATAAATAGTTGTTAGATTGGTTTCGTTTTTAGTCTAGTTAGTTAGTTGGGGATCAGGATATTTTTTTCTCCTTGCTTTTCCATCATGTGGGGCCCTCTATTGTGGCCAAGGTTCTAGGCTTTAGACCCTGTTTGACTTGTCACCAGGTTTTCCCAGTGAGCAACCTGCACCAGATCTGCCTTTAGTGTCTCATGGAGGCACATATCTCTTCCAGATGTGGTATGTTATGCCTTTCCTCTGTGTACCAGGCATCTTGGGAATTTAAACTGAGGATATACCTTATGGAGCTCTCTGTGAGGCCCCAATGAGACCCCGGGCTCTTCAGCTCACCATTTACACACCTGTGCCTCTGTATAGTGCCCCTCCTGCTCCTAGTATTAACAGTTCAAAGGACTGCATGAAATAGATTCATGAGGAAGTCAAAGACAAACATCCTCACAAGAAGAGGGGCAAATCTCCCATTAAATCCTCAAAGAAGAGATCCTCTTCACCCCTTTTTCCATTGCACTCTGAGACTCCATGCCCCAGAATGGGTGTTTCCAGAGCTCATAAAGAGAAAATGGTGCCAATGGTACCATGAGCTACCAGTCCCCTGAAACTGCATTCTGAAAGGGTGATACCAACCCCCAATAGAGACAGAAAGGACCAGTCTCCCTCTGCACCATCAGTGTTGGCCCAAAGAACGTCCACCATTTCCAAGGTGGCACCATCAGATCAGGCCAGACCTAAGACGCTTCCCAGTTCTTGTCCGAATGGAGCTCAGTACATGTTTTCTGAGGAATTGGAAATGTATATGGATCCAGAATCCCCCTTTCTTGCAGGTCCAATCCTGATGAAAGAGATTCCGATATCATCAGCCCAACACTCATTGGTCCTGGACCCCAGCCGTGAAGCCAATAATCTGGCACCATCGAGGTGTTGCACACCAGTCCCCACTCTAGGGCACAATGGGTCAGGCCTCAAGGTACCATCAGATCCACTGCTGAAGCTGGAAGTCAGATGAGAATGATCCCATACCAGCGGTCCCAAAGCAGTCTGGTAGAGAACTGTCAGCCGAGACAGGGCTTCTAGATCCATACACATGCCATCATGTCCTTGAGAACCTCACTACTGGCTGAGGGAGCAACCGTACTACTGTGAGATCCACCTCTGTACTTTTATGACTACGGTCACCATCCTTATGGGGGCCCCTAGGACCCATATTTCTGAGTGCTGGAGTACAAGGACCCTCCGCACCATCCCCAGCAATGGTCATCCCCCAGGAAAGAGTGTATCAAAGCATTTCCTTGAGCATCCACACTGCATTTTAAACCTGGGTTTAGAATTGATGGACCTGGCTCTCACAGCAGCGCTATGTATCCATATTGCACGACACAGACCTTTTGACTCAGATCTGTGGCTTGACCTGTGTCTGCAGTACAAAATGACAGGGCTTGGACCTCAGTTACAGGACCCCTAGCATAATACTATGACTCGGGTCCTGAGTATTTGCTGACCCAGGTAAGACTGATTTGTGTGTGATTGGAAGTGGAGATTGGGTTCAAACCTGAGTTGGAGCCTGGGCTTAGTGTGCAGAATAGATATACTTTATCATACCCTCCCTCAGCTAAGACAACTGGTTTATGGCCCATGGACACATATTTTCATGTAGACATTCACCTGGCTCACAGAAAATTCCTTCGTTTCACCGTGGAACCAGAGCACTTTCAATTCAGAGTGCTCCCCTTTGACCTCTCAGCAGTTCCGAGAGTCTTTACAAAGGTGCTCGCAGTGATAGTTGCTTACTTCCACAGACAGGGCAGACCAGTATTTCTCTACCTAAATGATTGGATGCTGTGGGGATTCAGCTAAATCTAGAAAAGTCCAAGACAACAACACAAGTTACAGACTTTATCACAGTAAATCTGAACTCTATCACAGCAACACATACTTACCTTATGACCAATTCCTTGCTATGAAGGATAGCATAGCCCAGCTTCATCTTAGCTCTCAGTTGATGGCTTGATCCTGTTTGATCCTACTAGGTGATATGACCACGTGCACCTATGTCACTCTTTTTGAGATTACATCTGCAGTGTCTCCAGACCTTCTTGAGAATAGTCTACTCACCAAGCAGGGACTCACTGGACAAGAAGGTCTGACTTCCATGGAATGTGCTGACATCCCTTACCTGGTGGCAAATCAGACACAAGGTCTACGTGGGAGTTCCCTTCATTCCCATACCACCTACAAAAACACTCATCATGGGAAGCACACCTTAGTGACCAGACAGTCCAAGGTTCCTGGTTCCTGCAGGTATCCAGATTGCATATCAACCTGCTGGAGCCATGAGCACTCCACAAGACATGCAAGGCATTTATACCCATAGATTCATGGAATCCAAGGCCACAAGGAACCATTGTGATGAATTAGCCTGACCTCCTAGGTAACACATGCCGTAGGACTTCCCCAAAATAATTCCTAGAGCATATCTTTTAGAAAAACATCCAATCTTGATTTTAAAATTGCCATTGCTGGACAAGCCACCATGCCCTTTGGTAAATTGTTCCAGTGGCTGATCACCCTCACTATTAAATACTTTATACCTTCTTTCCTTTCTGAATTTATTTAGTTTTAACATCCAGTCATTGAATTGTGTTATAATGTTCTCTGCTAGATTGAAAAGCTCATTATCGAATATTTGTTCCCTGTGCAGGTTCTTTATAGACTGCAATCCAAGTTATCCTTTAACCTTCTTTTTGATAAGCGAAATAGGTTGAACTCCTTGAGTCTATCACTGTAAGGCATGTTTTCTAATTCTTTAATCATTCTTGGGGGTTCTTCTCAGAACCCTTTCCAACTTATCAGCATCTTTCTTGAATTGCTTACATCAGAACTGGACACAGTATTCCAGCAATGGTCACACCAGTACCAAATACAAAGGGTAAAATAACTTCACAGCTCTTACTTAAGATTCCCCTGTTTATGCATCCAAGGATTGCATTAGTCCTTTTGGCCACAGCATCATATTGGGAGCTCAAGTTCAGCTAATTAACCACGATGACCCCCAAATCTTTTTCAGAGTCACTGCTTCCCAGGATAGGGTACCCCATCCTGTATGTATGGTCTAGGTTCTTTGTTAAATGTATACATTTATATTTGAGACTTCTTAAAACTCATATTGTTTGCTTGCTCCCAGCTTACCAAGTGATCCAGATTGCTCTGTATTACTGACCTGTGGTCTTCATTATTTCCACTCACCCCAATTCTTGTGTCATCTGCAAACTTTATCAGTGATAATTTTATGTTTTCTTCCAGGCCATTGATAAAAATGTTAAATAGTGTAGAGCCAAAAACCAGTCCCTTAGGGACCCCACTAGAAACACATTTGCATCACGATGATTCCGCATTTGCAATTATATTTTGAGACATATCAGTCAGCCAGCCTTTAATTCATTAATGTGTGCCATGTTAATTTTATATCGGTCTAGTTTTTTTACTCAAAATGTAGTACCAAGTCAAACACCTTATAGAAATCTAAGTATATTACATAAACACTAGAACCTTTATCAACAAAACTTGTAATAACATAATAAAAACCAAGTTAATTTGACAACATATGTTTTCCGTAAAACCATGTTGATTTACATTAATTATATTACCTTCCCTTAAATCTTTATTAATCAAGTTCCATATCAGCTGCTCCATTATTTTGCTCAGGTTCGCTGTCAGACTGACAGGCCTATAATTACCTGGGTCATCCCGTTTCCACTTTTTTTATATTGGCATGACATTAGCTTTGTTCCAATCTTCTGGAACTTCCCCTGTGTTCTAGGACTTATTGAAAGTTAACTTTAATGATCCAGTGAGCTCTTCAGGCAGCTCTTTTAAAATGCTTGGATCCAAGTTGCTGGTCCTGGTTTTAAAAATGTCTGACTTTTTAGCATCTGCTATTTAACATCCTCATGAGTTACTATTGGAATAGAAAGAGTGTTATCATCATCATATGATATTACTACATCATATGTTTTTTCCCCAAATACAGAACAGAAATATTTATTGAACACTTCGACCTTTTCTGCATTATCATTGATAATTTTACCATTTCCATCTAGTAATGGACCAGTGCTTTTTAGGAATCTAGTAAAGTGTTCTTAAACAATTCCCAATTATCATCCACAATTTTTGATTAAATTCTTCCACTCTTCTGATTTGGCTCATAATTGTTTTCAGCTTTGTGAAACTGATCATTTCAAAGCACCAAGTTTATATATTATTGGTGTGGGCTTTATTTTGTTTGCACATTATAAATATAATCAAGTCATGATCACTTGTGCCTAAGATCCCATTAATTTTTAGTTCTGTGATCAGTTCCTCTTTATCAAGATGAGGTGTAATATAGAATTCCCTCATGTTGTATGCAACACATTTTGAGTGCAGTCCACACGTGTTCAGGTCAGATCCGACAACATGACTACTGCCTAGTACATGATTAGGCATGGAGGAGCAAGGTTCTCTTCACTCTTCAAGGAGGCAGTCCAGCTCTGGAACTAGTGCATACAGCATCAGGTCACACTTTTGGCAGCTCATATTCTAGGAATAATGAACTCCCTAGCAGGCAGCACTAGCATACATTTCCATATGGATCATCAGTGGGAACAATAAATAAATAAATCTTTCACCAGTGGGGTCTCCCATCCTGCCACCCCCACTGAACAGAATGATTCTGTGATTGAGTGGGAATGCTATGCCATAGGTTCGGCTGTTAAGCAATTTAAGCAAGAGATCCCATAACATAGCTTTGGTTAGACCTAAGGTACATATAGAGCTTGTACACTACACCAGCTTCTATTACTTTATGAAACCTAAGACTGTAATTCGTTTGTGTGTATGTTTACCTGCTTTAACCCTGTAAAGAACTCTCATTTCCTGCTCTTAGTTAATAAATCTTTAGTTAGTGTATTACAGCGCTGGCTACGAGCGTTGTCTTTGGTGTGTGACCTGGGGTAAGTGATTGGTCCTTTGGAACTGGAAGTAACCTGCATATGGTTATGATTTTTGATGCGAGGAACCATCTAACACAAAGGCAGGCTTGCCTGGGTGGCAAGATAGATCAGAGTACCAAGGGGACTGTCTGTGATTCCATGTTAAGGCTATTATAGTATTCGAGGAATTCACACTTGATAGGGCAAATTCAGTTATAGAACACACAACAATTTGGAGTTTGTAACAGTCTGCCCTGATGTTGGCAGCCATGTTTGTGAGTCACTCCAGACAGCTAGACAAACTCCTCTTGTTAGAAATGTCAGGCCTGTCTATCAGATCATTAAGGTACATTTGGCATCCATCAATGCCTTCCATTCTCCTGTGCTAAAGCTTCTCAGTCTTTACCCATCCCACTACAGTAAAGTTCCTGAATGGTATCATAAGGACATTCCCTCTGATTTCTTAATCAGTTCCTACCTGGGATCAGAACCTTGTCCTCTTTGCACTTGTGAGACCACCATTTGAGCCACTGGCTACTGTTCCCTTCTGTAATTCTTTATGATGGTGGCCTTCTTTATGGCAATTACCTCTGCTGGGCGGGTGGGGGAGCTTGGGGCTCTTACGGTGGACCCTCTGCACAGTTTTTCACAGAGACAAAAAATGTATTTCAGACTTCATCCCTTATAGTGCCTTCTGAATTCCATCGCAACCAAATAATTCACCTTCTGGTGTTTTATCCGTAGCCTCACTGTAACTTGGAAGATAAAAGGCTCCATTCTTTGGGTGTACGCAGCTCTCTAGCATTCTAATTGCACAGGGAAAAGCCCTTTTGAAAGTCTCTGAGACTATTCATCTTCCTCTCCAAATGAAAGGAGATGCAATCTCTTACCAGTGAATCTCTAAATGGATTTTG
Organism: Eretmochelys imbricata; assembly: GCF_965152235.1. Classification (NCBI taxonomy): domain Eukaryota; kingdom Metazoa; phylum Chordata; order Testudines; family Cheloniidae; genus Eretmochelys; species Eretmochelys imbricata. The sequence continues at coordinate 123,216,800 of NC_135574.1, forward strand.
GGTTACGTCGTCCTTTCTATGACATCATGGAAGCCTGGCCTTCACAGGTTGTCAGGGCTTACTCAACCAGAACTCAAGCTGCGTTGGGGTCTTCTCTGCAAGGGGTTTCTCTCTCACATCTGCAGAGCTACAGGGTGGGGATCCATTCACACCTTCACTGGACACTATGCTATGGTTCAAGCTTCTTCTAGGGATGCTTCCATCAGCTTAGTGATCCTTTGATTTGTGGTGCCGAACACTTCTTCACACCTTCCTCCTAAACAAGCACTGCTTGGGAGTCACCCACAGTGAATACCCATAGGAACCAGCATTCTAAGAAGAAAGGAAGGTTACTTACCTTATAGTAACTGGAATTCTTTGAGTTGGATGCTCCTTATTCATGACCCTCCCTCTTTCCCCTCTCCTTAGGTCCTCACAGGATTTGCAGTAGAGCAGCAACTAGAGAGGCAGTTGGTCTGTGCTGCCCTTTCTGCCCTTGGTTTTGAGCACAATGAGGTGTAGGGCATACGTGAGGACTATTCTTCACTGCTACTGAAGAATTTCTGCTCCCAGGTGCACAGCCTGCATATGCATCCACAGTGAAAACCCATGGGGACCACACATCTCAAAGACCTCCGGTTACTACCAGGCAGGTAATCTTCCTTTTCCTTTTTTACCGCAATAACTAGTCCTTTCTTTTTGAGACTCATTGTCTCTCTACATATTTTGTCTGTGATCTCCTCTGCTCATATTATTTCAAAAGTCACCTTTATTCCCAAACCTATTTCTTGTTCCCTATCATGGGGTTCTCCCTTTTTGTGGCTTGGTCCTCTGGTCAGGTCACTGTAGTTTTTCCCTTCTAGGGTATCAACGTCTCTCTGGACTGGCTGTCCAGGTATCAGTCCTGGAAGTCTTCCAATTCCAGTCTATGCCCTCCTCAGTCGTTGGTAGGGAACTCAGGCCCACCCACTATTCCATGCTGACACCCAAAGACACTTCAATCAGCAGCCAAGATTTGCTGCATCCCAAAACTTTGCTGCTTTTTCCCTGGGCTGTCTCCTATTCCACTTCTGTCAGGCTTTTTTCTCCAACACCCTTCTAGGTAACCATTCTTTTAGGGTCAGGATCCCAGGACTTCTGCTCCTTTTCTCGGTTTCTTCCTTTTCCCTCTCTAAGCCTAGCGAGTGCAGGCATCCACACAGCAGCCCCTTCTGTCCTTACTTCCTGGCCTTATACCAGCTGCACTTGCTCCTTCCCAGCTGAGCCCCATCCTCAATTAGTGCTTGTCTGTCAAGCCTAGCTCTCCCTCAGGTGTGGCCTATCAGGTTAACCCCTTCTGAGCCACATTAACCCTTTCCAGACTAGAGTGGGGTGAACACCACATCACATTCCTCGATCTCTCACTGTCTGTCCAATGTCACATTTCCAAATTTCTCTGACATCTTCTCTTGGTTATCCTGCTGCCATTCCAAACTCACTTTGAAAATAGAATAAAATGTATTTATTTTCCCAGTGTCTTTTCAGTTCCTTTCTTTTCTTTTTCTTTTGACTACTTCACTATCCTTCACCTTTCCCAGCCTCAACAACAATAATGGCATCTTCTTGCTCCATCTGCCCCATTATTGAAGCCCTTGCTATATATTTTAACTAATACTACTTCCTTTTTAATATCACCCTAACTTATCCTCTCATCACAATTCCAGCAACTATAACTCTTATCCACACTTTGCTAACTTCTTGGCTTGTTGCCTTCTCTTTAACCTCCCTGCAACTTCCATCTTCCAACATATTCAAAATGCCACTGCTAAAGTCATCTTCCTCTCATGCTGTTCTGACCACATCATTCCTACTGTATGAATACTTTCACTGGCTTCTTACCATATAAAATGTTGTCTCTGTTCTCATTTCCCCTTTACTTCCCAAAATCTCTCTCCTCACTAATGCATTTATCTCCTCCCACTATTTTTTGTCTTCACCCATTCTGCCTCCTGTGCTTACAACTATCTTCCTCACTTGTGTGTTTAAATTCTACCTCTGTTTCTCACTCCACCTTCAAATTACTCCTTAAAACCCCTTTCATTAAGAAAAATGTGTTCTCAGCACTAATCATAATACCCTCTTTGTTCTTTATCCTGTTTTGTGTTACTTAGATTGTTGTGTTCAGGATTGGGAATGTGTCTCAATCTGTTCATAGGATAAATTTACAGCAATATATAAGTAATTATTATTTATTATTAGTGGAGTAGTGGGGATACTCATAGTTAAGGCTGCTGTAATGGCTTCATTCAGACTCTGTTTTCAGTCACACTATTTTTCCAAAGACTCCTGGAGCCAAAATTATCCACGTTTCTGCCCAAGGGTGATTTCTTTTAAGTTCAAGACAAAGTAATTCAACCATTTTTGAGTATGAGGAAAGTGAAAAATACGCTACCAATTATTTTTAAAAAGAAAGAAAAAGGTAAACTTTCTTTTTAAATAGTACAATACCATATTTTTCATCTTAATAACAATAAAAATGGTAACCTCTTCAAAAATTTAAATATACAGACATTTTCTCGCCATACTTAATGCTATGTAGCTGGAGGTCAGTGAAGACTTGTAGACCAGCTGATAATTCACTGCTCCAATATGACTGTTCTTCTACTTTTTGCTATAATCTGTAGTTTTAGACCTTTTACATTCTTGATTTTTTTACCTTTTGGGTTACTTTCAGTGTCTTTCCATATAATTTATTTTTCATGGCCAAGATTTCACAGATCATAAGTACAGTGTCCAAGAAGGAAAAAGGAAGTATGCTTTTTGTCAGTAGTTGATGCCTCTAACTAAGAAAAAAGAGGAGTCGTTAAGTTCAATATCTATCACGAGGGGGGAAACTATGCCAGTGTCCTATGATTTCGAATTCTCACCTTGTTCTCCACATCCCCAACTATATTTCAGCACATAATTGTCTTTCATTAATGTACTAGTTAAGACATCAAGGTCTGAATATCTCTAGTTGAGTAACTCTCCTACTGCTTCCTGCATTCTGCCACTAACTGATTCAATTTTTAAGTCAAAAGACGATAGAGAGTTTAACACAGAATGTAGATACTTCTGAAGTAAGTCCAAGCTTTTAGATGAATCAATTAGAAATTCCAGGAAGACTGAGTAAAAGCTTGGACCATCTATAAAAAGTTAAAATAAGTGCATAATCCTTGGTTTAAGAGGTATGGGAGCCAAAAAAATTAATCTTGCAGTTAGCCAAACTGGTTTTGGCATCTTACTTCCGAATTGTACAATGCCACACACCAATAAAAATGTTAAAAACTGAGAAAAGAGAGGCAAAATTCCAGTAAAACAAAGAAAAATGTTAACTTAAATTAAGTTATATGTTCTGACCACCATGACGCACACTTGAGCATCAATTGTTCTTTGTCAAGCTAGAGGTACCAAAAATACCATTTCAAAGAAAGAGTTTTTATAGTGTAGCTCTGTGCTGAGCAAACTGCTGAATATCTCTCTCTAGAGGCTGTGTTTATATTAAAAAAACAACAGTAAAATAGACAAATTATTCTGAAAGCAATTATGATTGAATATATACTGTGTTAACACATATTACTATTATTATTTTGTCTCATCCTTAATATCTCCTATAATCTTGTAACTTTCTTTTTTAAAGTGCTATGTTTTATTGTAGCATCACAATACAATTGTATTTAAATTTCTTAGCTTTTTTTTTATTACAAGTCCAGGTTAGGGGCATTGAAATCATATTCAAGTTAAAAAGAAGTCAGGATTTTGTGTTGTGTTTTGTACTTTCCACCCAGAAAGTGTTTTGAATTTGTTAACTGGTGTAAATTTTGGTTATCTAGAAAATGTTCACTTTGTTCCATATGCTTTCTGTCCATGCTCTAGATGTAACATGGCTCAATTTTAGAAAAATGGGGCTAAATTCTGCTGACTTAAGGGGAAAAGCTTAGTGGCAGAAAACAAATTGTGCACCAAATTATCTAGCCTGAGTATGTGATGACTTGATGCATAAGACGGGAGGAGGAGGGGACTCATTCCTACTTTGGAAATGGGAGATCATGAACTACAAGGGATGGGGGCATGGAACTCATACAAATCAGCTCATATCTTACCTCGAATAGTCCTCCATTGATCCTTAGCTGCTCTCCCCCTACTGCAGCTACAGAGGCTATAATCACTATAGTGACCCCTGGACAACTTCTGTCAGGGAGAAGGCAAAGTATAGACTCTTGTACCTGGTGAGAGGGTTCAGGGGGATCTCATAGGGGTTTTCTGCTATCCTCTGCACTATCACATACACACACTCTTGCCAGAAGAGGATTTTTTGGTGATAGGTGCCATTTCCATACTCCTGACATTTGTTTTAGAGCTCTTATCAGTTAAGGACACTTCTTAAGTCACACAACCCATTCAGTCTCTTTCCAGCTGTCAGCGAAGGAGGACCTTGCCCTACAACTCCATAATATAGGCCTGATTCTCCCACTGAAGGTTACTGAAGTCAATGGGAGTTGTTCATATCCTGTCAGGGAGAATCTGGACTGCAGCATCTTTAAGGTGTTGCCTTTCCTGAGATCATTCCCCAGCTGCTAACTACAATATACAGTACAAGGCATTCAAATGTTCATAGCTGCCAACTATGAATAATAATTACTGTCACACTGTCTGGAGTGGCTCATGACCGAGAATGCCTATCTCAGGGAAGACTGTCAAAAGCAGGGCAGACACCCCAAATTGGTGGTATGGTCTATAATTAAATTTTATCAACCCAGTACCAAATGTGAACTCCGAAAGTACTTAGCTAATCGTGTAATGGAGGTACAGACAGTGCTCTTAGCCCTGGTCTACACTACAGGGTTAGGTCGAATTTAGCTGCGTTAGGTCGATTTTATACTGAATGCATCTACACAAGCAACCCCGTTCCGTCGACCTAAAGGGCTCTTAACATTGACTTCTGTACTCCTCCCTGGCAAGGGGAGTAGCACTAAAATCGACCTTGCTGGGTCGAATTTGGGATAGTGCAGACACAAATTGACGTTATTGGCCTCCAGAAGCTATCCCAGAGTGCTCCAATATGACTGCTCTGGACAGCACTTTCAACTCTGATGCACTAGCCAGGTACACAGGAAAAGCCCCAGGAAATTTTGAATTTCATTTCCTGTGTGGTCAGCATTGCGAGCTCAGCAGCACAGGTAACCATGCAGTTCCCCCAGAATCGCAAATGAGCTCCAGCATGGAGCGAACGGGAGACACTGGATCTGATTGCTGTATGGGGAGAAGAATCTGTTCAGGCAGAACTCCAATCAAAAAGAAGAAATGCTAATATATGTGCCAAAATCGCACAGGGCATGATAGACAGAGGCTACAACAGGGACACACAGCAGTGCCGCGTGAAAGTCAAGGAGCTCAAGCAAGCCTACCAAAAGACAAAGGAGGCAAACAGTCACTCTGGGTCAGAGCCCCATACATGCTGCTTCTATGATCAGCTGCATGGCATTCTAGGAGGGACCCTTCCGCTACCCCACCACTGTCCGTGGAAGGGTAGTGGGGGAGTCTCACACAACATGGAGGAGGATTTTGTGGATGAGAAAGAGGAGGAGGAGGAGAATGCGCAGCAGGTAAGCGGTGAATCCGTTCTCCCTGGCAGCCAGGACCTTTTCATCACCCTCCCAAGCCAACACCCTCCCAAGGTGGGATCCCCGACCCTGAAGGCTGAGAAGGCACCTCTGGTGAGTGCATATTTGTAACTACAGTACAGGGTTTAAAAGCAATAGTGTTTAATGTTTGATTTGTCCTGAAGACTTGGGATACATTCGCAGCAAGTACAGCTACTGGAAAAGTGTGTTAACGTGTCTGAGGATGGAGCAGGAATCCTCCAGGGACATCTCCATGAAGCTCTCCTGGAGATACTCTGAAAGCCTTTGCAGAAGGTTTCTGGGGAGGGCTGCCTTATTTCGTCCTCCATGGTAGGACACTTTACCACGCCAAGCCTAGTAGCAAGTCGTCTGGAATCATTGCAGCACAAAGCATGGCAGTGAATGGTCCTGGTTTTGGTCACATTCAAGCAACATTCGGTCTATATCTTTCTCTGTTAGCCTCAAGAGAGTGATATCATTCATGGTCACATGGTTGAAATAGGGGAATTTTTGTAAGGGAACAGTAAAAGGACCCCATTCAAGCTGGGCTGTTTGCACTTGGCTAAAAGGGATCATCCCTGAAAATAGCCATGTGGTGGGGGGAGGGGTGAAGGGATCATCCCAAATAGCCACGCAGAGGGGTGGGGGAAGGTGTGTGCTGCACATCCACCTAAAAACCGCAGTCCATCCTTTTAAATGGCAAACCCAACCAGCATTGCTTGCTATGGGAAAGTAGGGCACTGCAGCTTGAAAACATTCCCACATGATATGAAGGCATTAGAAGCCAAACACGTATACCCTTTGGCTTACCATGCCTGCCTAGAAACCATATTCTGTTGCCCAGCCATGTGTGATGTGTCGCCATACTGGCAGGTGCTCAATATAAAAGGCAAAATGTGGCCTTGTACCTAAAGCACATATTCTTTCTGCTGTGAATTGCTTGATTCACTGTGAAAGAGTCTCCTTTTTGTTCTCAAAAATGTATGATCTTAACTTTTACTCTTACTTTTTATCCCCTGCAGGTGCAAATGTTTCTGTGCTCCCCTATCATCTCTGTCCCTGAGGTTATCGCAGATTAGAAGGCAAAAAAAAAATGGACTCGCAATGACATGTTTTCCGAACTCGTGCAGTCCTCCCGCACTGTTAGGGCACAGCTGAATGCATGGAGGCATTCAGTGGCAGAGTCCAGAAAAGCATTAAGTGAGCGTGATGAGAAGAGGCAGATTGCAATGCTGAGGCTAATGAGGGAGCAAACGGACATGCTCAGGCATCTCGTGGAGCTGCAGGAAAGCCAACAAGGCCACCACTGCATCCACTGTACAACAGCCTGCCCTCCTGCCCAAGTTCCATGTCCTCCTCACCCAGATGCCCAAGAACGCGGGGGTGGGTGGGGTGGGGGAGGCTCTGGGCACCCAGCCACTCCACTCCAGAGGATGACCCAAGCAACAGAAGGCTGCCATTCAAACAGCTTTGATTTGTAGTGTGGCTACAATAAGCAATGTGCCCTTGTCCTTCCCTTCTCCTCTCCTCCCCCACCACACCCGGGCTACCTTATCATTATCTCCTTTTTTTTAATTAATAAAGAAAGAATGCATGGTTTCAAAACAATACTGACTTTATTTCCTTTGCCAGCTGTGATCAAAGGGGGGAGGGTGGTTGACTTACAGGGAATTACAATCAACAAAGGGGGTGGGTTTGCATTAAGGAGAAACACACACAACTGTCACACTGTAGCCTGGCCAGTCATGAAACTGGTTTTCAAAGCCTCTCTGATGCGCAGAGTGCCTACCTGTGCTCTTCTAATCGGCCAGGTGTCTGGCTGTTCAAAATTGGCAGCCAGGTGATTTGCCTCAAACTCCCACCCCACCATAAACATCTCCCCCTTACTCTCACAGATATTATGGAGCACACAGCAAGCAGTAATAACAATGGGAATATTGGTTGAGCTGAGGTCTAACCTAGTCAGCAAACAGCGCCAGCTTGCTTTTAAACATCCAAAGGCACATTCTACCACCATTCTACACTTGCTCAGCCTATAGTTGAACTGCTCCTTACCACTGTCCAGGCTTCATGAGCCATGGGAGCAAGGGGTAGGCTGGATCTCCAAGGATAACTATTGGCATTTCAGAATTTCTGGGTCTGGGAAGTAAGTCCCTTCTTGCAGCTGCTCAAACTGCCCGGAGTTCCTAAAGATGCGAGCGTCATGCACCTTTCCTGGCCATCCCACGTTGATGTCGGTGAAATGTCCCTTGTGATCCACCAATGCTTGCAGCACCATTGAGAAGTACCCCTTGTGGTTTATGTGCCAGTTGGCAAGGTGGTCCGGTGCCAAGATAGGGATATGTGTTCCGTGTATTGCCCCACCACAGTTAGGGAAACCCACAGCAGCAAAGCCATCCACTATGACCTGTACGTTTCCCAGAGTCACTACCCTTGATAGCAGAATGTCAGTGATTGCATTGGCTACTTGAATCACAGCAGTCCCCACAGTAGATTTGCCCACTCCAAATTGATTCCCGACCGACTGGTAGCAGTTAGGTGTTGCAAGCTTCCACAGGGCTAAGAGACCTGATTCTCAACTGTCAGGGTAGCTCTCATCTTGGTATTCCTGCGCTTCAGGGTGGGGAAAAGCAACTCACAGAGTTCCAGGAAAGTGGCCTTATGCATGCGAAAGTTTCGCAGCCACTGGGACTCATCCCATACCTACAAGACTATGCGGTCCCACCAGTCTGTGCTTGTTTGCTGGGCCCAGAATCGGCATTCCACTGTATCAACCAGCCCCACTGATTACATGTACCCAAAACCACCTGCAATAATGTTTTTGCCCCATCAGGCATTGGGAGCTTAACCCAGAATTCCAATGGGCAGCGGAGACTGTGGGAACTGTGGGATAGCTTCCCACAGTGCACTGTTCCATGAGTCGATGCTAGCCATGGTAGTGAGGACGCACTCTGCCAACTTAATGCGCTTAGTGGGGACATACACAATGGACTGTATAAAATCAATTTCTAGAAACTGCAGAAAAACCTGAGTGTCTCTGGATTAAGTTTAGAAGTGTGAGCAACAAGAGTGATGTAGTGGTGGGAGTCTGCTATAGACCACCAGACCAGGGGGATGAGGTAGATGAGGCTTTCTTCCGGCAGCTCACGGAAGCTACTAGATCACATGCCCTGATTCTCATGGGTGACTTTAATTTTCCTGATATCTGCTGGGAGAGCAATACAGCAGTGCATAGACAATCCAGGAAGTTTTTGGAAAGCGTAGGGGACAATTTCCTGGCGCAAGTGCTAGAGGAGCCAACTAGGGGGGGCGCTTTTCTTGACCTGCTGCTCACAAACCGGGTAGAATTAGTGGGGGCAGCAAAAGTGGATGGGAATCTGGGAGGCAGTGACCATGAGTTGGTTGAGTTCAGGATCCTGACCCAGGGAAGAAAGGTAAGCAGCAGGATACGGACCCTGGACTTCAGGAAAGCAGACTTTGACTCCCTCAGGGAACGGATGGCCAGGATCCCCTGGGGGACTAACATGAAGGGGAAAGGAGTCCAGGAGAGCTGGCTGTATTTCAAGGAATCCCTGTTGAGGTTACAGGGACAAACCATCCCGATGAGTCGAAAGAATAGTAAATATGGCAGGCGACCAGCTTGGCTTAACGGTGAAATCCTAGCGGATCTTAAACATAAAAAAGAAGCTTACAAGAAGTGGAAGGTTGGACATATGACCAGGGAAGAGTATAAAAATATTGCTCGGGCATGTAGGAATGATATCAGGAGGGCCAAATAGCACCTGGAGCTGCAGCTAGCAAGAGATGTCAAGAGTAACAAGAAGGGTTTCTTCAGGTATGTTGGCAACAAGAAGAAAGCCAAGGAAAGTGTGGGCCCCTTAATGAATGAGGGAGGCAACCTAGTGACAGAGGATGTGGAAAAAGCTAATGTACTCAATGCTTTTTTTGCCTCTGTCTTCACTAACAAGGTCAGCTCCCAGACTGCTGCGCTGGGCATCACAAAATGGGGAAGAGATGGCCAGCCCTCTGTGGAGATAGAGGTGGTTAGGGACTATTTAGAAAAGCTGGATGTGTACAAGTCCATGGGGCTGGACGAGTTGCATCCGAGAGTGCTGAAGGAATTGGCGGCTGTGATTGCAGAGCCATTGGCCATTATCTTTGAAAACTCGTGGCGAACAGGGGAAGTCCCGGATGACTGGAAAAAGGCTAATGTAGTGCCAATCTTTAAAAAAGGGAAGAAGGAGGATCCTGGGAACTACAGGCCAGTCAGCCTCACCTCAGTCCCTGGAAAAATCATGGAGCAGGTCCTCAAAGAATCAATCCTGAAGCACTTGCATGAGAGGAAAGTGATCAGGAACAGCCAGCATGGATTCACCAAGGGAAGGTCATGCCTGACTAATCTAATCGCCTTTTAGGATGAGATTACTGGTTCTGTGGATGAAGGGAAAGCAGTGGATGTATTGTTTCTTGACTTTAGCAAAGCTTTTGACATGGTCTCCCACAGTATTCTTGTCAGCAAGTTAAGGAAGTATGGGCTGGATGAATGCACTATAAGGTGGGTAGAAAACTGGCTAGATTGTCGGGCTCAACGGGTAGTGATCAGTGGCTCCATGTCTAGTTGGCAGCCGGTGTCAAGTGGAGTGCCACAGGGGTCTGTCCTGGGGCCGGTTTTGTTCAATATCTTCATAAATGATCTGGAGGATGGTGTAGATTGCACTCTCAGTAAATTTGCGGATGATACTAAACTGGGAGGAGTGGTAGATACGCTGGAGGGGAGGGATAGGATACAGAAGGACCTAGACAAATTGGAGGATTGGGACAAAAGAAATCTGATGAGGTTCAATAAGGATAAGTGCAGGGTCCTGCACTTAGGACGGAAGAATCAAATGCACCGCTACAGACTAGGGGCTGAATGGCTAGGCAGCAGTTCTGCGGAAAAGGACCTAGGGGTGACAGTGGACGAGAAGCTGGATATGAGTCAGCAGTGTGCCCTTGTTGCCAAGAAGGCCAATGGCATTTTGGGATGTATAAGTAGGGGCATAGCGAGCAGATCGAGGGACGTGATCGTTCCCCTCTATTCGACATTGGTGAGGCCTCATCTGGAGTACTGTGTCCACTTTTGGGCCCCACACTACAAGAAGGATGTGGATAAGAGTCCAGCGAAGGGCAACAAAAATGATTAGGGGTCTAGAACACATGACTTATGAGGAGAGGCTGAGGGAGCTGGGATTGTTTAGTCTGCAGAAGAGAAGAATGAGGGGGGATTTGATAGCTGCTTTCAACTACCTGAAAGGGGGTTCCAAAGAGGATGGCTCTAGACTGTTCTCAATGGTAGCAGATGACAGAACGAGGAGTAATGGTCTCAAGTTGCAGTGGGGGAGGTTTAGATTGGATATTAGGAAAAACTTTTTCACTATGAGGGTGGTGAAACACTGGAATGCGTTACCTAGGGAGGTGGTAGAATCTCCTTCCATAGAGGTTTTTAAGGTCAGGCTTGACAAAGCCCTGGCTGGGATGATTTAACTGGGAATTGGTCCTGCTTCGAGCAGGGGGTTGGACTAGATGACCTTCTGGGGTCCCTTCCAACCCTGATATTCTATGATTCTATGAAAAACGACTTCTATAAAATCGACCTAATTTCATATTGTAGACACCCCCTCAAACATTCAAGACTATCGTACCACCCAGGCAAGCTGGACTATGTGATAAATGGTCACTTTCACCAAAGATCACAAATATTCCAGGTTCCTCCTAGGCCCAAGAGACCAGTCACTCACCCAGGTTGAGTTGCATCCTAGATGTCACACCAAACACAATGCTAGTAGCCAATTCTATAGTAAACTAGCTAAAGGTTTATTAGCTAAGACAAATAAATGGCAGTTACTGAGAGTTTAAAGCAGGTTAAGTACATATATAGGTGAGTCACAGTCTTTAATTCCAAATGGTAGCAGAGATGTAGTAATCTGCCAGTTCCCCAAAAAGTTGCTGAAGGCTACTCAGAATAACTCTGGGGATCTCCGTCTTCTTGTTCAGTTATTCTGCCCTGTTAGAATCCAAACAGTCCAGATATGAAGATTTTTTCCCCTTGTGTCCATCCTCACAGCTTTTCACAGAAAACAAGATGACAGGGGAGAAGCACTGTGTTCCTGACCAAGGAGGACTGGGGAGCACCCAGCAGTGAGTGAACCTTACTAGCTGACTGTAAGGACTTTGTGGGGCTAGGCTGCTGTGCTCCTCTGCCCAGAGGGACCTGAGGCTGCAGCAGGATGCAACACTGCAAAAGGTCCACAAAGGGATGCTACTCTAGGCAAGCCACCAGAGATTATTTGGACAATAGGGGCCATGCCCCAAACTCAAGGGACATAGTCCAGGGCAGCAGACTTAGACTTTCTGCTGTGAGGACCCTGCTCGTATTGATTCCCCAGGGCCTGGGCTAGGACCTGGTGGAGATGGAGGGCACCCCTTAACACACTTCCTTAAGGGCTGAGGCCAGAAGATTCCTGGCCAAAGGCCAGGAACCAGGCACCTGTGCCAGTCAGTCAGAGAAGCAAGGGGCCGGAAGTCAGGTGTGCTAACTGCTAGGTTGCCCAGCCTTCCATACACCCTATCACATTCAAAAAGTGTAAACCAACACCTAGTGGCTGCTTATAGTGATGGGTTGAATGTAGTATGGGAAATTTGTTCTCATTTGTTCTAGACTTACTGTAAGTTTAAGTCAATGTCTTCTGTAATCTATTTCAAAGATTCTAAATTAAACTGAACATTTAATGCCTGTACCCTGTGTGTTTACTTTTTATTTTGAAGTATTATATATTAACACCTTATATTAGCAATATTGTTAGATCTTTCTATGGTTATTTTAGGAACATGTCAAGGAGATCAAACATGAGATCAAATTTTCATCAAATATGTGCCAAGAAGCTAATATGGACTATTTTATAACTACTAGAATAGATCACCACAGAGTCCTATATGCATATGTACTAGCATCCTTCTTACCAGTAATTGAATGCTTTGATAGGTATTACTTACTATGACATCTATAGGGGAAGGTACTACAACCAAAAGATTTCAATACTATAATACTTTATAAACTTTTGCTGTCTAAATGTATTGTAGAATACATTATAACACTTTATTAACAATTGAGGTGTGTGTGTGGGGGGGGGGGCGTAATTGAACCTGTTTCAGAAGTTATCATTGCCTCTTGTATGTTCATAGCCATATAAATAAATTATATAATTTAAGGTATAAACCTTGGTTTCTGTGGAGGAAGGCCTTTGGAAAGAATAAAGAGTTTGGCTTTAAGGTTTGGAATCTTCCTATAGGGGACAGAGACAGAGATTTGTAAGCATGTTATAAATGCCCAAGGATAAATGTAAGAGAGCCAGGCTGTGAGTCTGAAGCGACAATCCTTGAATTAGACAGGCGAAGAGAACAAATGCTGAAATGTAAGATCTAAATACTATCGATTATTTATTTATTTATTTATTTCTAATGTGTTGTGTCCATGATGGTCTCTGAGCTGTACAAAGATTAAAATAAAGATAATCCCTGCCCCGAAGATCGTATGTGTAACACAATCTAAAAAAGACACACATGCTAAAAAATGAACTAGCAAACCAGAGCAAATGGTAGTCTTGAACCTTACTTTTTTCCTCATATATGATTGTATCTTCTCCTTCTGTGTCCCCATTTGTTCTCTCCCCTCTGCTTCTATTCCATGCTCCACTTCATTTGCTCTGGAATCACCTCCGTGCACCACTGTTGTGCCTCACGACCATACACCCTCTCCTTCTGCCTTCCTCAGATCCATCCTAAATTTCAAGATGACGGAGCCCATCTTTCAATCGGTACATATTTTTTAAAAGTACTGCTAGATGTTATCATTAACATATAATTTATTGTATTTCACAAAAATGATTCTTTTAAACTTCACTGCTTCCAGGAGTTGATTAACTCCCTGATCAGCGCTGAACATAATTTTGGCTTTACATGTTGATAACTTTTGCTTTTTGGATGCTAAAGTAACTCTGAAGAACCATTGGTATTATAGACTGAAAAGCTATATCCAGATGTATCCAGAACACAAGTGGAAATGCAAGGTGCCAGTGTTGAGATCAGTTAATTCTCTCTAGTATTCCATTCCGAAGAAGAGTTACTACCAGAGCATGTTTAATAAAGTTCTGTGACACTTGGAGCATCTCTAGTATGTATTCATGATCATACTATGTGACCCGTTCTATGTGGGTGAGATATGGTTAGATATACATTACACGGTAAAGTATCAGAGGCGTAGCCGTGTTAGTCTGGATCTGTAAAAGCGGCAAAGAGTCCTGTGGCACCTTATAGACTACAGACATATTGGAGCATAAGCTTTCGTGGGTGAATACCCACTTCATCAGATGCATGTAGTGGAAATTTCCAGAGGCAGGTATAAATATGCAAGCAAGAATCAGGCTAGGGATAACAAGGTTAGTTCAATCAGCTCACCATCAGCTCAGGATTAAACAAAGACTGTGAATGGCTAGCCATTGTGGAGAGGTCATGGGGTCAAAATTAAGTGAGCAGTGCTCAGAATACCACTCACTTAATTTTTGTGCAGCCTCTCCATTATGACAGAGGGACTTTGGGGCCACTGAGTGGGCAGTGGGGGCCAATGCTGCTCCTCCTTGCTTCTGCTAGTGGTTCACACTGTATGTAGCATGCATAAAGCTGCAGGCGCCACTTTGTGTGCTCAACACTGTCTTAGTCCTAAAGCATCTGTAGACTTTGATTGAGATCTAGAGAATTATTTAACAGCTTCTAAATGTTAGAGGTGGCGTGGCTGATCTTGCTCATTCAGACCAGATCAGATGGTTTTGAGGTGGAGCTTTTAATTTTGTAGGTTGTTGTAGTGCTACAACTTTTATGCTGAAAGTATTTCCTGAGTAGATATGCGAGCAAATTCTAATCCTAATAATGTTTTTTAAAATGCATAACTGTATAGTGTTATTGTCCAGAACCTTGCTCACGGTATAAATGTGGTCTAGTCACATAAATAAATAAAACTCTCCTGACCTTTAGATGAGACACAGGGCAGCCTGAAGGATTCAAAAGAGATTAAATTGCAGTATTGCAATTTAATTGCCTGAATCTAGAACTTCTGGCTATTGATGGCCAAGGACTTAACATGTTTAGGAGGCACTTTTTTACTTTTCTAGATTCACTCTTTAATGCCAATGTCTAATGAGCATAAAATATACATTCTTGAAGGAGGATCAAGCCTAATGGGCAAGTTGTTGGTAACTTACAAGCTCTGAGAGGCTAGCTCACCAAGTTTATAATAACTTGAGACATAAACCAGTAATCTCCATCACTAATTCCAAGCAGGATGAATGAATATTGTGGGATGCTTAATTATTTCCTGACTTTCATTAATAAAATAGTTACTCCTCCTATGATATGTAATTGTGCTCTGAAATATAGCAGAAATGGAAATGCAAAAGGAAGACAATATTTCATACAGATATTACATCTCTGATATAAATCACTAATTCTCCAGCAATAACAATAAGCCTTAAAATATAAATATTACAAATTAAATATTTTAATACCAGTTGTGCCTGCAATGATAAATTGTATCTTTTAGGTTAAATGGATACTATCATCTCCACTGTTTTATAGATTAGCTGGGGGTGGCAGGGGGGTGTGCTGATGCATAATGTGATTAATGTACAGAAACTAATGTGAAGCAGTGAGTTTTTACACACAAAAAATACCTGAAACAAACCCAAAAAACCAAGAAAATGAAAAGTTAAACTACTTACCACTGCTTATTGTCTGTTCTTCCATGCATAAGGAAACTCCTTACCATTTCTACAACTACTGTATACTATAGGCCATATACCACAACCTTAGCTCTGCCCCCATTTTACCTTTCCACACACATCCTTTTACTCAATTATTCTTTCCTAACACTAATAGTTGTGGATGTTTGGTATAGTCGTTTGTTGTGTTGAAAGAGGGTGGTTTGTTAAAGGGCTTGTGTGCAGAAAGATGGTTAAAGGAGGTGATGGACGGATGGCAAGAGAGGACTAGGTCCGGGCATTCAAGATGCAGGATGATCTGGGCTTGGACAAGAGTTTTATTATGGACAGAGAGCAAAGATTGCATCTTGAAGATGTTGAGGAAGAAGCAGCTAGTAGTAGACAGAGCCTAGATGTATGGGTTAAATAAAAGGCGAAATCAAAGAGAAAAGCTGAAATTATTAATTTGAGCAACAGGAAAGATGGTGGTGGTGCTCTCCATTGAGATATAGAAAGTGTATGAAGGGGAGGACATCAGGGGAAAGATCAAGAGCTCAGTTTTCCCCATGTTAGGTTTTAGTTGATGGCTTGACATCCACAAGGAGATGGTCAGAACGACAGCTTATTGCTGGATGGTGAGTTTATAACAGAAATAAATCAGTTAATAATTTTCCCTCCCACCACGAACACCCCCTTTTCCTCTCCTTTCTTCCCAAATAGGCTTATTGGAAATTTGACACTCATAAGCTTCTCTATTTTCTTCTGTTCTTCTATCCATCTCTTCTTTTAACCTTGCCCTATTTATAAATTCATTTGCAAGCCCTGTTAGTTAAAATGACTTTTAAAAATGGCTGATCCAAATGTTTTGATGGCATACAGAACCACTCCATAAAAATACAACTGGACTGACACATCTACTTATCCAAATTGTATAAGAGGTGAAAAATAGTTTGCTGAACACAAAAACATACAGTCAGGCAGACAGCTCATGTTTAAGAGAAATATATTGCAAGTAGATCTGTGGCTTGCTAACTCTGGTCTCTAAACAATAACTTAAACTTTGAGAAGAAAATGAAAATTTGAAAACAGATGGCTTTCAAAAACTATTCAAAAATCCTTTGGACTAATGGGGCATTGTGTCCCTTTGACATGATAGTGGAGTAGATTCCAGTGAAGATCACATGTATGCAAATTATACTTTCTAGATAACCCACATCTGTAAATTAGTTTAAGATGAAAGAGGCTACATATAAGCAATGCTCCATTTTCAGATAGCAAGATCAAAGATGGCTGTAGCAAAGAGTCTGTCAGGCATGTGCTTGAGAGGGCATGTTAACAAAATTGAATCAGATGTACAAGAAGCAAAAATAATCTGTAAATGAATGCCTTGTATTGTGTTTTCAACTTTATATATCTCTAGGGTGAACAGATAGCAAGGGTGAAAAATCAGGATGGGGGGGGGTAATAGGCACCTATATAAGACAAAGCCCCAAATATCGAGACTGTCCCTATAAAATCGGGACATCTGGTCACCCTATATATCTCCTGAAAGCCAATGGAAAGTAATAATCTATATTGGTGGAATGAAAAGTTGAGCTATACAAGTTAAAAAAAGTTTGCATCTGATTCAGCTCATACAGCTAATGTTAAAATGTAGCAACCAATCTTTATTTGAATTTATTACCTCTGTAGATAAACTGTGTGTGAGAGAGTCTAAATGAAATTCAGAAAGCTAAAACAGGGCCCTTTCCAGAACTCAGTTGGCAGGCAGCTGAAACATGAAGCATGAATTTTTTCATTAAAAATAATGCTTTCATTTTCTCTATCATAATATGCACATTTGAAAGGGTAACTAATGTGTGTTTTTTATTATTTTTACATTTATCTAGTAACAACCTGGTAAGTTAAGTCCCAAAGCTTCATTACTTAGAAATATCAAATCTCTAAGAATCCTACTTTGACTTTTATAAATTATGTATGTGTATTTTTCTCCTGATGAGCTACAGTGTGACAAAATGGGTATGTTTGCTACATATCTTATTAAACAGGGCCAGATTCTGCCACCCTTACTCATATTGAGTGGTACTTTATTACATGAATAGGCTCATTCATTTCAGTGGGACTATTTGTAAAGGAAGGCATTACTCAATATGGAAGGAGTTCTCCTATGCCAATTGTGCATTCAAATTCTGATTTCAAATGCGGGCCTAGACATTCTCTTTCTTGGTAGGATATAGGTTGCAGTGCAAATCCTAATATGTTTTGTATACTTTGAACTGCTTTTTGCTGGGAAGATGCAATTGGTAGCACTGCTATAAAGACCCATTGTGTAACCTGGAGAAATACTATGGTTCTGTAGCTAACAAATACTGAGTGGAATCCCCACTTTGCTACATAAAGCTCATTTTTCATACCATGACTGGCTTTTTTGTAGTTTACTTCTCCCTGAAGCTGTATTGTTGCTTGTTGCTAGCAACTAACTGCTGATGTTATAAATAACTTAGATTGTGTGACTGGGGTGAGGGTTAACTGAAAGAAACTAATGCAATTCTATTTGACAACTATATACTGTTTGTGTAACTATCTAAAAGTATGCCAACTATTTATTTATTTTGCATTATGAAACGAAGAGGAAATATGCAAAAAATTAGACTTGAAATATTTCCTTACCTAGAACATTGTTTCTTTGTTAAATTCATCATCCAAACTGTAGCATTTCTTGTGTACCACAAATATGAAGCATAGGAACTGCCAGCCTAGATCAGATCCAAGGTCCATCCTGTCCTGTCCTGTCTCCAACCGTGGCCAACACCATATGTTACAGAGAAAGGTTAAGGAAACCCCCCAGTATGCAAATGTGGAATAATCTCCCTCCCCCAACCCCATAAAAGTCTCATCCTCACATCTAATAGAGACTGATTTAAACTCTGAAGCATAAGGATTTATCCCAAACTTCCAAAATTTTCTTTCTGTTTTTTTTTTTAATCAGAACTGACGACTGTAGCTCTGGATATTCTTGTTGTTCATATAAATATCCAAATCCCTTTTTGAATATTCCTAAATTCATGGTCTCAACAATCCTGCGGCAATTAGTTCTGCAGTCTAATTATGTGTTGAGTGAACAAGAAGTTACTTTTTTAGTTTTGAATTTCCTAACTTTTAATTTCACTGAGTGCCCCCTGGTTCCTTTGAGACAATAAAAGCAGAAGCTCTCAATTTACCTTCTCCATACCATTCATTATTGTATATACTTTTAGTATACCTCCTCTTACTCATTTCCTGTCTAGACTAAAAATAATCCTAATCTTTTCAATCTGTCTTCATATGAGTTTTTCCATACCCCAATCATAATAATCCTTGTTACCTGTACCCTTTTTAATTCGACGACGTCTTTTTGAGAGGAGGTGACAAGTATTGCACGTAGTATTCCTGATGAGTCTGTACCATTGATTTATATAATGGCATTATGATATTTTCTGTAGTCTCCATTCCACTCCTTATGCATTTTAACATTTAGTTCGCTTATTTGACTACAACTGCACACTGAGAATTGGTCTTTATTGAACTGTACACAATGATGCCCAGTTCCATTTCCTGAACTGATAATGATAAGTTCGCACTGTGCAATGTGTATGAGTAGTTCAGCTTTTTCCCTCCAATGTTCATTACTTTGCATTTGTCAACACTCAGTTTCATCTGCAATTGTGTTGACCTTTCACTATCCTGCTAAAGTTCCTCAGAGTCTTCACTGGACTTGGCAATCCTAAATAACTGTTTCATTTTGCCATCTCATTGCAAACGCTCTTTTCCAGATTATTAATAAATACTAAATAGCACCAGTCTTAGTATGGAACCTTAGGCACCCCACTGTTAACCTTTTCTTATTATGAAATTTGACCATTTATTCTTATTCTTTGTTCTTCTTTTAGCCAGTTTTACACTTCATGAATTATATGCTGCCCTCATAAGGTATATAAGAACCTACCTATAATCTCCTATATTTAATAACTATTTTTAAAAAATTGAATGAGGATCAATTATTAACGTTTAGCTATGTCAATTTGCAGCATGTTTTGGGCTTGATCTATGAACATCTTTTGAGGAGAGGAATGGGCTCTTTTTGACAGTGATGCAAAAGGCTACTGGAACCTGAGACATGTAGAGTATCAAGGCTGCAGTATCTAAACATGTTTCTATTTGCAAGTCTGCAAAGTAGTTTATTTAAAACAATCAAAAACACTTCTTATGAGAGGTTTGCATTTTACACATAATGCCTGTCTTACATAACATTTTTCTAGCTTTACAAAAATAGGAATTTTGCTGTAACTACAAATTCTGTTCAAGTTATACTTTTGAATAGAAAAAAACAGGTGAATATCAAAAACATGTCCTAGAATTTGATTTCCTTCCAATTAGACTACAGTTTTTTTGTACTTTGTATGAAGCATGGGTATTTGAAAATACATAAGTTTTTAAATGTGCCAGTCAGTAAAAATAGAAATCTGTTACATCAAACTATTGTCAGTTGCTACTTCAGGCAATAAAAAAGTGATTTATAACTTGTTAACTTATATTTCATGGATATCCTTTTTGTAATAATGTGTGCAGATCATTGTTTACTGTCTAAATCAGCCTTGTCAGAGGAAAGCTCTTTAGTGATTTTTTAAAGTCAAAATAAACTGGTACATTCTGCTGTGTTTGTGAATGGCTGATTTCTTTCTTATAGTTGCATATGAAATAAGAATAACAGAGCATCACTACTTAGGCTGATTTAGGCTTTTTATGAAAATTTTATATTGGGCTTGCAGCCACTAATTATGTCAGTATCTACCAAATATTCTGATAGGGTCTTCTATTCTAATTATTTCCTATTTAAGAGTTACTTCTAAATTATTTGAGTATGTGCTTACATGCTTCAATATCAAAATATTGAACTCAACCTTATCTGTGATATGCTACTGGTTTAATATATTTTAAGTGTCTGTTACTACAGGTTTAATATAGTCTGTTTAAGTGTCTGTGTATTTGTTTGAGAGTAAAACTGCATCAATAAACAACTTAACAGGAGCATGGAACTTTATGACCCAAAATAAAACATATAAAATCTATTAAGGAAACCTGAGTACATGTTTGAAAATGGCAGACATTTGAGAAGGAAATTACTTGGCGCTATTGCACAGATAACCAGCTAAATTAGAAGATTAAAATGTATATATATTACTTAGAGGAAGAATTGTCAAACTCCCAATATGAGATATTCAATAGAAAACAAAGATTAAATTACTTTTCTTGAAATATAAATGAATAGTATATCTTATTACCCTATCCAGTTATAAATTACTATCTTTCCAATTTTCTGACCCTTATAAGCCTCTTCCACTTTAGTGCAAACTGTGATATTTATCTGTGTTATTTGTCTGCACAAAGTAATAGGGCCAAAATCATAGGTCTTTACTCATTTAAAATTCTCACTTAAGTCAGTAAAACTAATCTGAATAAATACCTCGGGATTTTCTTCACAGCAAACTGTTACACTACATACAGAAGACAGAAGGAATGTGTACAACATCAAAGAGATGAAAGGAGATGCACATTGCTAAAAATGGCTTAAATGTTAGCATTGTCAATAGGGAAGAAGACATTTTCTCACCTCTGAAAACATATTCACTGGGGGGAAAAAACTTAGCTGCAGAAGTAGTCAGGACTAGGACCTCCTCAGCCACAAAAGAAGAAAGCTCCCATTTTGTCTTTTACCTTTGAAGCCATTTGTCTCATCGCCAATCTTCTATGTCAAGGAAAAACATGAAATGAAAACTTAGTCCCACTGAAGTCAATGGGAATTTTGCCTTTAACTAACGTGGGGTCAGGATCTCACCCATGTTGTGGAGGTAATCTCCATCCTATACAGTTGGTACGGCATGATGAGGGAGCACTTTGAACCATCTTAATATTTCCTTATTTTTCTGGCAGCATTGTAAAGAATGAGATTATGATAAGGGAACTTCCTTCTCCCGTGAACATAAGGTTGGATGTGTCAATATAAATTCTCTTTCTGACACAAGTAGAAAAGGACACTTTGTAAGATAATTCCTTAATGAGGCAAAGTACCAAATGGAGTAAAATGTGATATCAAGAAAATAATTTTATCAGTACAATAATAGATGTTAAAAAAGACTGATTAATATATTCTTTCCTTTAAAACCTTTGTGAGTAAGATGGAAGCAGTAATTGGTAAAGAAGATTTGAAATCACAAAAGAGTTGTAGAGCTGCTGCTGAAGAAACAGCTGGGGCAGTTTTCCTAGGCCTGGGATGTAGGGGTGGGGGCTATGACTGGTATAACTGCATTTGTTGCCCTATGCTTTTGTAGTACAGTCTGTCACTATGCAGCCTCGTAAAGGCTGAGTTCTGGTGGAGGCACTGTGTGACATCATCACGCAATATGAGAAGCCTGATCTGCTGACCTGCTTGACACAGGTGGATCTGGTAATAATGGGGAAAAAAATAGGTGGGGAAAATAGATGAGGGGAGAATAAAAATGAGGGCGAGGATTACGGAGAAGAGAGGAAAATACAGATTGGTTAGAGGGAGTAGAAAGAAGAGAAGAAGGAGGCAGCAAGAAGAAACTAAAAACATGCCCAGAAAAATGGGGCTGAGGGGCAGAGAGAAGAGGAGAAACAGAAAATGGGGACATTTAAAACATGAGGGGGAGTAGTGACAAGGAATGGGGAATGAAAAATACTGTGGGACGGCAGAAACAGATGAAGGGGTGAGCCATCAAGGAGTAAGAATGAAGAAGCTGGTGTGGGGCTCTATGAAAAGGAGTCATACGGATCACCTGGGTTCTTGTCTCAGGCCTGTAAATCCTGTACTGAAGTACTTAATATGCTGGATACTGGCATAAGAATAAGAAATATAGATATATATTCTTTTTAAAGGAATATTTTGTTTCCATTCTAAGCTATCCTGTTTTTTCCTTTCAGTGAAATGTCAGTGTGTATTTGTTGTACAATGTTAGGGTTATAGCTTGTTACTCCTAACATTAGATTGTTCAGTGAAGCAAATGCCTTTACAAGTTGTCAATGCATACATTAAATTCCCTCCACTTTCCCAAGTGAAATGCACAAAAATCTTGTTTGAATTATGCTTAATTACTTTTATTATTTGAATACTTGTTGCTTCTATTTTTATTTCATGAAATATAGTTTCAAAAGTATATTTGCTAATTTGAGTATATGCTATCCTTAGAATACTGTCTTTGTAAAAGCAAGTAGGTCAGTTGTTCAGATTAGTTGTATGTAATTCTTCAAACTACAATAGGTTCAGACCTGTCTAATCTGTAGATACCTTTGTGTCTGTAATTTATACACTATAAATGCAATCCTGTCCTTTTTAGAACTTCTAAATTGGCCTACATACCTGACATTCACTTGGGTAGCCTGGAGTTATATTACATGCATGAATCAACAAGCTTTCCAAGCCTATACCTGTACCATAGGTATGCACCTAAAGTTTTTTTCCTTCTTAATGAATTTTAAACTGTCCTTGCCTCTACTGCTTACCATCTACTGCTGCAGTTTTGACACAGACAAGCCATGCATTGACTCCAGTGTCAGTTTTGCTGCAAGAAACATGCAGAATCTTTGAGGTCCTTTGAGAGCATCTTCAAAGTTTGAGCTAGGATTTTTATTTCAGTATGATGCTTTTATATTAATACTACAGGGAACAGATTGGGAAGTCAAGAGACAGGGTTAATAAAATAATAAAAAGAAATATTTAGATTAATTCCAGTGTCATTTGAATAGCTGTGTATATCTAGCATTCTTTACTAAAAAGTTATCTTAAATTTTGGAGAGAGACCTTTTTACCAGACACAGATTTTGTCTTCTCACTGAGCTTTCATAGCACTATTGTAAGTATAGATAAGATAAATTTATCTTTAAAGAAATGGAGAGACAGGGCAGAGGACTGTTGTGAGTTCAGCATCATTAGGGGTCTGTGTGAAAGAAATCTTTATTTACTGAAATCTAATGATACTGGTTTCAGAGTAACAGCCGTGTTAGTCTGTATTCGCAAAAAGAAAAGGAGGACTTGTGGCACCTTAGAGACTAACCAATTTATTTGAGCATAAGCTTTCGTGAGCTACAGCTCACATCCGATGAAGTAAGCTGTAGCTCATGAAAGCTTATGCTCAAATAAATTGGTTAGTCTCTAAGGTGCCACAAGTACTCCTTTTCTTTTTGCTAATGATACTGGTTACATTTTCAAATAATCTTTGAAACTGTTACGACTCATTGGGGTATAATACATTTATTTAAGGCTACTGAATGGTGTGAGTCGATATCTACTCTGAATAGTGACT
This sequence comes from Eretmochelys imbricata, assembly GCF_965152235.1. NCBI lineage: Eukaryota > Metazoa > Chordata > Testudines > Cheloniidae > Eretmochelys > Eretmochelys imbricata. The sequence continues at coordinate 123,240,569 of NC_135574.1, forward strand.
ATGTTAAAAATGTTATCGCCTTACTCAACAGATTTTTAATGTGTATTCCGAGTCATATCTGTTGACTTCAGTGACCAAAATTAGTTTTTATTTTTGTATTTCTGTAAAACAAACAGACGCTGGAGGCTGAGAGGATTCTGTCCTGGGTCACTTATATATAGAATTGTTTGCTAAATTCGAAAAATATGGCCAAATACTGCCTTCAGTTATAGGTGTGCATCACCAGTGAAGACAAAGGGGTTGCATATGTGTAACTCCGGGCAGAATTTGGCTTGTAGAATCTTTATTCAGATCTTTCAGATCACAGTTTCCATTTGCATCTCTGACAAGAGGGGTATGATGGTTTGGGGACTCTGTCTATGTAAACCTATGAATTCCAGTTGATTTTATTTATTTTTATTTTATTGATTTTTATTAACTGTATTTCTGACTGTGACCTCCTGTGTGGACTAAAATGTCCATGATATGACAGAAGACAGACCACGTTGACAAATCTGAAACAGGGCCATCAAGGGCCATCTACAGTTTAATAGCCTTACCTGCATGGTACAGTGGGGCTACATGCTGAGCAGTTTCATGCAGGCAACAGGCTAAGCCAGTGGTTCTCAACGTTTCCAGACTACTGTATCCCTTTCAGGAGTCTTGCGTACCCCCAAGTTTCACCTCACTTAAAAACTACTTGCTTACAAAATCATACATAAAAATACAGAAGTGTCACAGCACACTATGACTGAAAAATTGCTTACTTTCTTGTTTTTACCATATAATTATAAAATAAATCAATTGGAATATAAATATTGTACTTACATTTCAGTGTATATATAGAGAGAGCAGTATAAACAAGTCATTGTCTGTATGAAATTTTAGTTTGTACTGACTTCACTCACGCTTTTTATGTAGCCTGTTGTAAAACTAGGCAAATATCTAGATGCGTTGATGTACTCCCTGGAAGACCTCTGTGTACCCCCAGAAGTACACGTACCCCTGGGTGAGAACCACTGAGCTAAGCCATTGACTTTTATCAACCCTCTCCAGAAATGCCACTTGAGGGTGGGAAGAATGAGAAATTCTCAGCTTGAGAAGAGAAGCAGGCAGATGTCAGACCCTGCTTTTAAAAGGGACAGGCTCTCTAGCAAGAGGGGGACAGACTGTCAACAGAAGCAGAAAGATTAAGTAGCAGAAGTGGAGGGCAGTGGAGGGGGCAATTTGCATCCAGTCTTTTGTTTGACCTAGAACTGTACATGCCCTATATACCATGTAAAAGAAACATGAGTGCATTTAAGAAGCTCCTTTTTCAAAGACCGTGTTTCTTGCTTTAACTCCCATGTGTCTCTGGAGAATTAAACTACACAGTGGAGTGCCCGCAAGGGTGGAGCCCTGGGGGAAATGTGCATAAGCTACTAAAGCGGCCTGAGGAATTGGTTCCTGTCACAGGAGGTTGGACCTTGGGGTCCCACTGCCAAGAAGGGGGGTCAAACCCAGGATCTCTGGATCTGAGTGAACCAGAGTTAGGAGCAGCTACCAGACACTACCCAAACCCAGGGAGCTTAGCAGCTGGTGGGCTTCAAAGGTTTGGGTCTGGTTATTGCAGCCTGATAACCATCCAGACAGGGGGACTCAGCTAAGGCTGTAATGGGGGGGGAAGCAGGAATTTGAATCTATTTCAGACTCCCTGAAGTGATCCGGCAGTCAGTGCCTGATGTGGCGTGGTTTGTAGGAGTATTTTAGAAACTGAACTGTCTGAGGGAAAAGCAGGCCAACCCGTAAGAATCAGAAGCCATGGATTTCTAACTGTCAATCTGGAGAAAGAAATAAAAAACATAAATTTCAATTTGTTACCTTCTTTATGTACAGTAAAATATTGAATAGCTGCTCATTAAATGAGCACCATCCACCTGGTATACTGAATGAGGCAGGGGACCTGTGGAAAAAATAGCATATGGTTGTATAATTAAAAATGCACAAGCAACCTTAATTCTGACATGCCCTAATTATTGAGTACTTGACTTTGCAACCTAAATGTTCTTTTAATGTTGGGGTTTTTTTAATTTTATAATATTTAATTTTGAAGACTGACTATAAGAATCTTAGTTACCTATGCATTTTAAATTGCATACTCTTTTTTTCATTTTTTAAGCAGTGGGGGGAAAATGTTTATAACTTGACATGATATATCATTTTGTGGTTGAGCCTGATAAAACTGATTGATTTTAATAAGACATTATAATGTTCCATCATTACTTGCTGTGGCAATACAGCAAAGAGAAAAATATGTAGTGACTAGCAGTCCTTGGTATAGCATCAAGAAATTACTTTATTGTTTGATACATCTGTTGCTTAAAAGTTATGTGATGGAATTTTTACCATTATTGATAAAACAATGCTCCTGTGATTTGCTCAGGACATGCAGAGGAGTGAACACAGACACAGACATGGAAAGTGGAAAGAGAGCAACTTCATTAAGTGGAAGAGAGCAACTTCATTAAATTTTCATTTTAATGGGAAAGAGTTACTTGGGTCCAGTACAGTATAAAATGGACTCCATGCCAAATAACAAGTATTCGGGATTGGCCCCCTTCAGCCTAACCCTTAGTATTCAGCTCATCTTCAAACCCTTTTGCCCTCCCCTGTGAGGGGGAATAAGGGTACATAGAAAGGTATCTCAATTTGTAAGATTTAAGATGTCTCTCCACCCTACTGATTAATAAGGTCTACCTGTCATCTTCTGGTTTTCTCATTCATGTTTACTTTCAGGAACTGACCGCTTTTGGCCTCTTGCTTGCACTGGACACCAGTGCAATGAAATTAAAATACTCCACTTATAAATTTACAGCTTTTTAATTGATGTCCATACTTTTTACTAGCCTAAAACTGAGCTTCCAGGATGTTGTGAGAATGGATAAGAAAACCAAGCCCACCAGACACTTTGTCACTCTTGCCTCGAGGAAAATTTCCTTCCTGGTTTCAAAAAGTGGTGATCTGAATGGCCAGACCCACAGCATCTTGGAAATGCAGTTCAAATTATACCTTAATTACAGAGCAGGGAGGGAAGGGCAGCAGCCACAGCAGAATGGTTGCTGCCATGTCTTAAGGGTTTCATATATAGCAAGGAGAAGGGAAGATGGTCTGAGAGACCATCTTCTCTTCCCTTTCCCCCTCACTGCCTAGTCAATGAGCACAGGGTGAGTCAGAGAAAACCCTCCTCCTCCTTTACCTCCACCACCTCCTCAAAACATGATCTCCACATGTGCCATAGGCAAGGGCAAGGAGGAAGACTACAAAGCAGTTGAGCCTGCCTCTCCTTTTTCTTCCCTCCTCCTCTCAGGACCCCACATGGTCCAATCAAATATCCCCACTACTGAGATGGGGGTGACATTTTATACTTGTCAGATCATTCCACAGAGGAGCAAAATGGGGTTTTTGTATGTTTAATTAAACTGTTTTTTCCTGAGGTCCAACAAAGGGTAGCTAGTGTGTTGCTATTTATTGATTTATCCCTTGTAAATGTCTTTCTTCTTCTAATCCACAAGCCTTGAGAAAATTTTAGCGGGGTTTACCAAAAGGTTTGGTGAGGTTCAAATGGGCTCTTGGTCCACTTATCTTTTGCTATTCACTGGATGTGGGAAGGAGACTACAACATGTGATCTTTCCTCCTGCTATGACCCCCTCTATTTAAGGGATGACTAGTTCTTTTGAAGAGCAGCCACTACTAAGAGCTGTGAGTAGGTACTAATGTACCCCAAAGTTCCCCATTATCATCTTCAAGGGCCATGTGACTGCCTGCAGATGCGCTGTATCTGGCTTTTAAATATATGGAGTACAATGTTTCTTTTTTTTTAAAATGGATTCAGAATTCATGCACATGAATAAAAAGATAAATATGTACAATGCGCTTTTCCATTTATGAAATAGGTTCAGTGGTATGAAGGGATGTTAAGAAATATATGTGGAATTTTCTTTAGTGAGGATAATTGATTTATACCAGTACTCCCAACCATGATATACATTTATGTTTATAACGATTTGTTTTTATTACCAAAAACAATTAAAAACAAGGACTACATTATTTTAAGCAAACATCTTCATTTTAAATTGATCTATTTTTGTTTTGAGTGTAGCACAGCTGCATTGTAATGTGATCAAGCACAATAAAATCTGCTCTTTTGTTTATGGATGGCAGAACTTTACAATCCAGGTAGTGTACAATTATACCTAAAATGTCTTGAAAGTATAGATTAAGTATACAATAAGTCTGTTATTTTTAAACTCTAAGAAGTGTTAACTTTTTCACCTACACTTTCACATATGTTAATAGTCTTAGACTTGGTCATATATCATTTTTATTATCTGTTTCTCTATTAATCCATCTCTGAACTTTCCATCTGTCTGTGAGGTCTACTTATCTGAAATTCCTGTATATGATCATAGTTAAGGCTAAGATTTTGTCATGGATATTTTTAGTAAAAGTCATGGACAGGTCACGGGCAAAAAAGAAAAATTAATGGAAGCCATAACCTCTCCCTGACTTTTACTAAAAATATCTGGGACAAAATGGGGATATACGGGTCCCCACACCACCTGAAGCAGAGTAGCTGTGCAAGGGTTAGGAGCTGTCTGCAGCAGCTCGGGGCTGTGGCATACCCCTGCCGCCTGCAGCTCTGGGGCTCCTCTCCGCTGCTCTCAGGGGCTGTGAGCTGTGGGATCTTCCGCCGCCCGTGGGGGCCGGGAGCTGCAGGGTTCCCCTGCCGCTGGCAGCTGCGGGGGCCCCCACCACTCACAGCGGCTGGGAGCTCAGGGATTTCCCCATTGCCCGTGGGGGCCAGGAGCTCGTGGGTTCCCCCGCCACCCACAGTGGCTAGTAGCTGCAGTGTACCTCACTGGGGTACCCCCGCCGCCTGTAGCAGCTTGGAGCTCCAGGGGTCGCTAGAGGCAGTGGGGGTTCCCTGCAGTTCCCAACCACTGCAGGCTGAAATCACAGAGGGCACTGGAAGTCACAGATTCCATGACTTCCGCAACCTCCCTGACTAAATCTTAGCCTTAATCATAGTATGGATGTTTTTTGACATGAAGGCCCATGGACACTAATTATAAATCAGTGATCTTCTGGAAGATGGAACAAATCCTCTTCACTCTTTCATCTTCAGCTCAACTCAGTCCAGGATCAGATATGATTATTGTGGGTTAGAATTTACATTAGACATCTCACGGGATAAGAGTGTAAAGACAGTCCAGGGAATCTTCTAAAAACAAGTACAGTGTTAAAATTAAAGTGTGGACTTAAGCAAAGACTGTCATAATAAGGAAAACACTCAAATACATTTTTTTATAAACCAAAACCTCCATTTAGCTTTAACTAGTAACAGTTTCATTCATATATGGTCAGTTTCATGTATGCTTAGTGTGCTTAGAACACAAGGATAAGTATATGCAAAGAGAAATATATGATATGTTCTCAGTGTAATGGGCAAATATATTGTAAAACTAAACCTGAGCATGACTGGAAAATGGTGTGAGTGGAAATCTGAATTCATTAAAACATTCTGTGTTTGATCCAACCAAAATAAACTGAAACATTCTGAGTTTTGGAAGTAGAAATAGATGGAGCTATGTAGGTGCATGGGGACACTGATGAAACAATGCAACTTTAGAGGAGACCTCTGTTTTAGTTGCCTATGGGAGAATAAAAGGCTTTTTTGGTTGTAGATGGTCAACTTTTCGAAATTATCTGTAGGTGTCAATGGAAGAACGTTCATATGTTGGAGAAATAAATCAATAGTTATTTGTTACAAACCTGCAAGCCCTCCACACTTGGAACTAGTTATAACTAACTTTACTGGAATAACAATTAATGTTAAATTCATCCTGGAAATAACAAGGAGGAGTAAACTACCCTGCTAAAATTGGTTCCCACATAGACTTGTGCGGGATCGAGACAGAGCTGTACCTAAAAGAGAGCCTTCACCTACAACTTTAATCCAGAAACTGACCACTCTTCTCTGGAGCTGGAATTTTTCTCACAAGTAATTGTTTTCTTGGCAGTACATAGCATTACTGCAAAATACTTAGTATGTAGTGACTATAACTTATATAGAGGTAATAGAAAATGATTAACTGGTTATTCTATGCATTTACAGTGACTAGCATTTTTTTATATGAATCAAGAAAGTTCCACCCAAAATGTTTTGTTTGGAGCAGGCAACTGGTAGTTGTTGTAAATGTTTTATTTTTCACCCCTTTAGTAAATGGATGTGTAGATATTTAAAGAACTTTGTGATTGACTATATCTGAACCTGAATCTGAACATCTCAGGTTCACTTAACCCTAGAAAATATTTTCATCTGGTACAAAACATCCTCATTGTACTGAAACTCTCTCCACTGAACTTTTCCTGAACCTCCATTAGATATTATTTTTGCACATTGTTACAACGAATATGAGATGCCCTAGACTTATCTTTTGCACTGACAAGTCATCCCCCTTCCCTTCTCAGAGAGTCAGCACTGATGTATGGAGTAGCAATATTGCCGCAGATAAGATCTGTGGTCATCTAATTCTTAATCTAAACATGGTTAATAAATACTGTTTTTAGATCAGGACTTTGCAAATTGCACTTGTGATTAATATTTTTCTGTATATGGAGATTCTGGTATTAGCCTGACTTACAAAATTTCCATCAAGATCAGAATACCATATAAGTAGAAGGTGGGAATGGTTTGAAAGATGTCACTAAAAGTATCTTTGAATCAATGAGAATTTAGAATAAGGGGAGAATTTAGAATAAGGGAATAATTAAGAACAGAAATTAAACTAAATCAAAGTGTGGTAGCATTTATAATTTAAATATAAAAATTTAGGCACCTTGTACTAGATAAACATCAAGGTTTGCTGCCAGTTGTCCCATTAGTTAATCAATATAGTAGTTTCTTATTCACAGCCACAGGTTTTATAATAACCAAACTAGGTGCATACTGTTCAAAGGTTGAAAGTTTTATAACACTGTATTATATTTTCTTTGATATTTGCAATTCTGGAATTATTCCCTTAAAACAACCAGATTTTTCAGGAAAAAGGATTCAATAAATCAGAAATTAATTTTCCCCCTTTGTTATATATAATAGATAATTATCAGAGCTATAATCCATTAATTATTTTGGATTAAATTCTTTTAAAAAGTGGTCTGTTAGAAAATTTGATACCATTTTATTTTAAGTGTCCATTAACTAATGCTAAATTACAGAGTAACGCCTCTGGAAGTACATGTGACATCCATATGAATACCTAATGAACTTATAATCTGTGCTACTATGAACACCAAATCAATTTATAATGATAGTACACTTAAAATAAAGTACTACTGAAATTTTATGTTCTCATCAATTTTAAGAATGAGATGTGAAAATAGTTCAGTGGAACAATTGTTGGAATTGCCTGTGTAAGAGAGTAGAAGCCTGAAACTGTGTCATAGCAAAACAGGAACCAGAATAGTGTAAGAATTGAAGAGGGGAAGGATTTAAGTTCAAGCCAAAATTATCAGGTGAATTCCTCTATCATAAATTTCTACACTGTTTCCAAATTTAGCTTTTCTTGTAAGTAATTTGGAGAGCTTGATAGAAGAATGGTGATTTTTAGAAATTCTCTGACACTAATACTGACAATTTAGGAGTCTTTTATTTTATATAACATCTTAACCTATGTTAAACATTATTTAGGTTGCAAAGTTAACCATTCAGAAGTTAGAAAATGTCAGATTTACAGTTGCCCATATAACTTTCATTCTGCCACCTTGTGCCTTCATCCTGTGCACTGTGTTCATGTAGTGAAAGACTGTATCACAATGACTGTACACAAAGGAGCCAAACTAAGTCTGTCACAGGAACCATAAATCTGGTATTTCTTAACTTTTGGATATTTGACTTTGTAATCTAAACATAGGGTTTTAAACCATAATTTCCTAGGGGTTTTTAAAGAGAAAAGATAAAAAGTTTCTGTTCCGTGCATGTGTAACAATATCGTACATCATTAGGAGGCTTTAAACCCTGAACCCTCAGTACTGCAGCAAAAGACTAGTTATGTATGTGCAGAGCCCAGCCCTGCATTCTTCCTTCACCTTCCTGCCCCTAGAGCTGCTCTAGCAGCTCCCAGGCTGCATTCCCAGTACAATGTCTGCTGCTGTTTAGCTGGTGGCTTGAGCCCAGCCTGAGAATGTTCATGTGTTCCGTTGTTATTTTGTCAGGCTGCTGAGATTTTCCTGATCATAAGTGAGAGAAGGAAGATGGCAATTTTTAACAGTTTAGATCTCAATAAAAGCCCCATGGAATTTCATGGGATAAAGGAAAGGTACTTCCTTAGCCTGAATGGATATGAAAGGCCTGCTACAAACAATGCGGGGAGCTTTGTCAAAGAAAAGGTCCCAAGAATTTTTATAATGGAAAGTGTTAAGCATCTCAAATACAAGGTCACTAGCAGTCCCTTCACCATCACCCCCAGACGAAGTCACATTTAAAAATCTTACTTAATTTCAACATTTTATTCATTACTCTCATGCTATCATTTGAGGTGATCACAATGAATCTGTTGTAACCAAATGTTCTGTTATAACTTACAAGGTTAAGAATATTCTATTAACCTACTCTATTGTGCCGAGGCACTGTTGTTTAATTGAGCCTGGAATTCCTGACTTCATTACAGTTCTGCTAATGATTTGCTATGTGGCCTTGGACAATCCACAGTCTCTGTCTTCTTTTCATAGTCTGTAAAATGGAGATAATACTTAGCTACCTCACAGATATGTTGTGAGAACTGAATGTTTGCAAATCACTTTGAATATATAAAGAACTGGATGGGTGCTAAATATTATTATTGGAATGTGGCTTGCTGTTGAATTACTGTTTGAGATGGAATAGATCATCTGATTTAACAGAACTTTAATTTAAATATCATTCTATACAGTACACAAATATCACTTACATGCAATGTTGTTGTAGCCATGTTAGTCCCAGGATATTAGAGAGACAAGGTGGGTAAGGTAATATATTTTATAGGACCATAGCTATTCTTCAGATCTGGGAATTGTGTAAGCTCAAAAGCTTGTCTCTCTCACCAACAGAAGTTGGTCCAATAAAAGATATTACCTCATCCACCTTGTCTCTCTCATATCACTTATATTACAATAACCAGACATATACTGCCTGATTTAACTGTGAAGATAAATATTGTTAGAGAAATAGTTCCAAATCCAAGAGAGATGACAAAGTTCACGGTCTGTTTTTGAAGTAGGCTATATTTTCTTCCAAGATAATGGGAAGATCAAAAAATATTACTTCCGTATAGTATTTTCAGAAAAATTGCTGAAAGAAAGGTATTCTTAGGTTATGATGGATGATTAATGATTAAGCAGAAATGTTGTTATAAAAATAGTGTCTTCTATGCTTCTGGTACACAGAGATAATTAATGGCAGCCGCATAAATATTTACACCAAATATTTTAAGTCATGCATTTTTCTGCAGCTCAGTCACCAGCCCCAATCAGGAGGTTTCTTCAGCATTTCACCAAAAGACAGAGACAAGCAGCAATCTAACAGAGAGAAAATGCTATGATTTGCTACCTTAATCATTCAGTGTTGTCAGTGGACTTCATCTCCATTTTTCACTTTGCCTCTTCAAAGTGTAATTCATGGCAGGTTTCAGATTGGTTTGAATTTTGTGACAGAATTATTATTTTTTCATATTTGGATTTATTGAGTTTGTGACACCATTGAAAAGAGTAGGAAAATGGGGAAACAAAGAAAGGGATACAAGTTTTCCCTGTTTTGGCCATCTTTAATTTTCATCTTTGTCTCAGCTGTATTTTGACTTTTTACATTAATATACCTTGAAATTTCTTCTTTGTGATTTATGGTATCATTCCCTTAAAGCCACCTCCTGAGATTTGGGCTGAGTGCTTAACTCAGGGCTGGGGAGGGAGTGAATGATAGTATACTTCTGCATTTTTATTTAGTTCATTTACTGCTCAAACTCTATCATTTATAAAAGATATCAGTGAAAACATTAACACTGAACATCAGTTAAACAAGTCTGGAAAAATAATTACTCTGTTAATAGAGATTAATTCAACTGCATGATCAAGATAGACTCTTTTAACTTCACAGACTGTTAAATGACTGACACACTCAACCAGTGAAATACAAGATAAAAATATTATATCATTGGAACAAAAGTTTTCATTGGCTGATCAGTGATCTTGAAGGTGGAATGCTTACTCAGCAACTTGTGAGACCTGATGTTCCCTTTGAATATTAAATCTACAAGAATAAACTACAGACTATCCAAAGGTTACAGAATTGAATTTAAATAGTTTCCTAGAAAGGAATGAGGATTATCCATCATATACTTAAATGCATACACGCCAAAGTATAATGGTTGCTAACACAGGTAACTGTGTCTTAAATGCCATTTTTATTCACATACATGACCAATCCACTTCAAGTTTTATTTAGGTGTTTGCTTGAATAATACCCTGCGGCTGTTGTACCTATAAAATAAAAACCAGCAGGATCTTATTAAAGAGAAAAAGGCAAAATACCACATTTATTGTGAATACAGAAAGAATCATAGTAAGCAGTTAGTTATAGCTATAACATTCCATTCAATCTCATATTTATTCACACATTCATTCACACACACACACACACACACACAGAGGTTCTGCAAGGTTGTTATCATAGTTACCAGCCTTAGAGTTGTTCATGCCAAGCCACTGGCCAGGTGGTCTGGACATGAGGAGGGAGCAGAGCCTTGTCAGATGCACATCTGATGCTCCTGGAAGTTGGTTTGCAGCATCAGACCCCAAAGTTCTCACTTTCTAGAGTCCATTTTTATAGGAATTTCTTCCTATGCCAGTCTATGGGAATTGCTTCATCATGCTGTTGCTGAATCAATCAGCAGATAGCACATTCCTGACGGCTCCGTGCTGCTTGCTGTTATCTTGTTCTTTGGTTCTCCCATTCTTGAGGCTGTTGGGTGGATTCCAGTCTGCCCTCCAGGGATCCTCTGGTTATTTCCACTTGACGCCTTCTTCAGACGATGGACACTGGATTCTTAGGCTGGCACCTCCCTGATCATTCAGTTATTATCCACACCAAGCATCCATCCACAAACATCCTCTATCTCTATTTTAATCACAATTGTTAATACAACAAAAGGGCAGGGAGTCTCTGGGTGCTGTTTCTGTTGTTACAGAGTATTGCTTTGAGTCTCTCTCTGTGTGAATTGCTTTGAGAACAGACTCTGTCTTAGAATGTACTAACGCAATTAGCAGCTTGCAAGTTTCATACATAGAGGGAGAGAAACAGTACCAAAAACCAAGATACCTCTTAATTAGTAATACCCTGGAATTTAAACTATGGGGAATCAAACTCATTTGTGATTTTAATACAGAACTTCTTTAATATGATCCAACACGGCTCTGACTTTCACAGGTTAGTTATATGTTGCAGTACAAATATTTGCCTCTATTCATTGTTAGATCATTGCCTCATAGGGCCCAATTTTGCAAACTGTTACAATAACATGAACAGTCCTGGCTTAGGTAAGTAGTCCTCTTAACTCCAGTGGAATTACTCCCATAAGTCAGGATTGTTTATGTAAATACAGTTTAGAAGATCAGGCCCTAATTTTGTCATGGTCTCTTTTTCCTTGTGTTATAAGAAATAGTAAATAGGAATATTCTTGTCTTTGTTATACTACTGATTACTTTCTATACAATTTATCATCTCTTTCTTTTCTCCTTTCTAAACTAAGTACAATTACACAAGCTCCCATCCACTTTTAATTACATATAATTAAAATTTTGATCTGCAACTCTCTCCCAGTTGCCAGTCTATTAAAAGGCTAAATTTAAGACCAGAATATATTTATTAGAATTACCATACCTGGAATTTTTAAAGGGGTACTGTCAGTTTAACTATCATAATTTTATCTGATCATTTTTTACCTATTGGTTTTACAAGTACCACCTAAGATCAGTATTATTGAAAGAAATTAAAGTTAGGGGGAACATTTTTTTTTTTTCTATTTAAGTCTGTAAATTGTGTTCTTTTGAGAAAATAGTGTCAACAGCTTCACTGTTTCTCCTGGATTGCTAGCCAGTCGGTCATTTCCTCAGAGAAAATACACTTGAAAGATAGGGAAATACGAAGGACTATTTTCACCAATGACTGTTCATCACTGATCACTTTCATCAGTGTTTCAGAGATCCTCTCAGGCAAAAGTACAGCCTAGCAGGCTAGAATTTCTAGTCTGGTTCAACAGCTGTTCCTCAGGGCGCCTAACTGTTACAAAGTCTGTCAGCAGCCCAGTTCGCACTCTCTCCACCCCACAATCCAGCCTGAGAAACTAAAGGAGCTTTGTAATGTAGAATTAATTTAGGGGTTCCTGCCACAGAATTTAGGTCCATTGTGCAGACTACAGAGGACCCTGTCTATGAGAGCAACAAGCAATTCCCCCCCTCCTCCCCCTGGTAACACCCTTGCCCCCAAAACAGCATCATAGGTAAGCTTTAAGTGATCTCTGTATACATAGCCAGATATACCATAGTTGTTTTTTTTTCTAGTTCTGCTGGTTCCTTTACTCATGGGGGTTTTGCTCAGTATACACTCTCTCTGTCTGTGTGTAATATTTGTTTTGCCACCAGAGGGAAAGCCAGTTAGAAATTTAAAGATCTGCTTGTAGTAGCAACTTCTGTATTTTGTTAGAACTGTGCATTTTCAGTGCCCTCTATCCATTACCTTTGCTTTCAGTTGCAGTGTTTTTCCCAACCTACTTAGTAGGAGGTTTGCAAATCAGCATAAGAAGCCTAAAGTGGGTGAGCCAAAGGAGGTATTAGGAATGTCCCCATAAGTGGATGAGAACTATAACAATACATTATGACAGGTTTCAGAGTAGCAGCCGTGTTAGTCTGTAACATCCGATGCATCCGATGAAGTGAGCTGCAGCTCACGAAAGCTTATGCTCAAATAAATTTGTTAGTCTCTAAGGTGCCACAAGTAATCCTTTCCTTTTAACAATACATTAGACTCTCAGTTATTTAACCCTAGTTAATAAGTGGTTTCTAAACTGTTGAACAAATGTTCATTCTCTGATCTGGCCCTTTACAAGCTGACAGAGGGCTGAATGAAGAATACAATGCAATACTGAATGCAGATTTATAAGCCTAAAATGACATTCTGAATCCAAGCTAAATCTTGGACACTGGGTGATTCAATAGGATGTTAGCATTATTCCTTTGGAAACACAGCCTCTCACCCTAAATCAAATGATTTTGGTAGTATCAGTTCAGTTCCTTGTCAACAGCTGTCTGAACTATATGAGTAAACCCATGATTAATAGTCTTTGCTCAAGAAAGTCTCAAGACTGAAGACTGAACTAACATATGCATTAAATTGTGTCGCATCTCTAAAAACATGGTCTCTCTTAGATTAAGGTATTTGATAGGGGCATAGTGGAATGACTTCTACTGTTCATTAACCTATGGATTAACTGAAGAGAGTAGCTCTCAGTGCTTGCATCCCTGTGCTACCATACATGTTCTATACTAAGTTGTACTAGCTTTGTCAGCTAGCACTAAGATGTTACTATTATGTAATGCTAGTACTGAGAGTTAATGTTATGGAGCTACCGGGAAGACTTTGCTTTCACGAGCTGTAAGTTGGATACTTTATGTTCATTATTGTATTCAGCTTGAATTAAAGTATGTGTGAATAGAGGTTTTAAAATTCACTGGTAGTGTAAATGAGTGCAATTCATGGACGTTATTGGAATTAAAACTGCTTGTGCCAACAGTTAAATTGACTCATGAAGTGTGTGTGTGTGTGTGTGTGTGTGTGTGTGTGTGTGTGTTTGTATTATTACACTTTCTAAAGATAGCAAAGGATCAGCAAGGAATATTTAACTTCTGCAAAGCACACATTTAAAATTGTTTATCATTTTAGTTTGTTTTAAACAATTTATAGCTATTAAGGTCACTTTAAAACAAATCAACACGTATGGTGTCTATTTTATTTTACTCTTCAGCAAATAAAAATAAAACAAATGTTCTTTCAAACTCTAAATCAGTTGCCAAATAGGAGAACTGAGCCGTTTATAAATCTTATATTGCTTATTATACATTTTTTATTTATATGCTTGATCTATCAAGGTAATAAGTATCTATTTACCTAATACTGGCGTGCCATTTTTAGTTTAATCTAATGTACATTATAATATATTTGCTTGTCTTGTATATTATGACAGCACATGGGCCAAATTCACACCTAGTATAAAAAGGTACAACTCCATTTACTTCATTAGAGTTACCCTTGTTTACAGAAGTGGTAAATTTAGCATCACCTATGAAGAAAGATTAAGGTTGTGGAGGAGAAAATAACTGGTGGGAAAACTTGCCAAAATATGATATTTCAACAAGATGAAAAGAGGGAGACAGAAAATGGAAAGAACCAATACAAAAATTGTTCTACAATAATTGAATTAAATTGCAGTCAGTGATTGGGAATGTTAGGATTTGGATGACCTTGAGATTTTTCAGTGACCAGCAGTCAGGCATATCCATTGGTGTTGTTTGTCTCAGGGCTTGTCTAGAAGAACTGTAAGAGTATTTGACTGACTGCACTTGCTCTCTCTCCTGTTGTGCTACCAGTAAATGTCAATCACTCATGATTAAAAAGGAAAGGAAATTGATGACACCCTCTATACTCAAATGTTATTGCACTTTTTAGGCTACTCTTAGTAAACCTTACAGTGTTTAGTACTGATTTTCATTTTATTGAAAAGTAACCAAAACAAGCTGTATTAGAAAATATTAGACTAAGAAAATGTAAACACTATATTTCTTAGGTCCTTTTGAAATTAAAGCAAATTTAGTTTTTAGTAATTTTAAGGGAAGTTTGAGAGATGTGACCTTAACATTTCCCTTGGTGAAAACTTAGCCACATTTACTGTTGGATAAAAGAGAGAGCTTCTGGACATGCAGCTTATACATTATGTCAAGGAGGAAGAAGATCTCTTTAAACATAAAATCTAGTAATTTTCAGGATATTTTTATAGATTTTTTTTCAGCTACAACAGCACTAGGGATACATTTTGTTTACACCTCATATCAAAAGACTTGTGGTTAGTTTGTTACAATTCGATTTTTACCATCTCCAATTGTGATATTAAAGTGATATTGTCATACTGTATATGTATTAAGGATGTATGAAACCCTCTAGTTTCAGTCCATATGTTTTCTGCTAAACAAAACCAATAGCTTTTATTTCATGATCACAAACAGCAAAAACTCCAGAGAAATTCTAAGCATTGCATGACCCACAGTTCCCAACATTTCTGTTCTTGAGTTCCGTAATCTGTTCCTTTTGCTAGCTCATTTTGAATTTTACTGATTTGTAATGTTGTATTTTCTTTTCACAAACCCGAATGGCTGACTTATTTTTAATCAAAGTTGTTTCACTTCCATCTATCCATATTTTTTGCCAGAACATTAATATATGGTGTCAGTTAGTCCAGTTTTCTATCTTAGGTTGATACAATGCTCTCTAAATTGTTGATTCAGTACTCTCTAAATAAGAGTTTATTTCCTCTAATAACTCCCTTAGAGGCTTATCTCCTGCAAGGGCCATCATAGTTGTTAATGTGAGTTGATCTCCATTTATGCCAGCAGGTTCACAATTCCTTGGGTGCTTGCCAATCAAGTCCAAAACACATTCTGCTAATGTGATTTATTGTTGCTCTTTGGCATGTTTATTTGCATACCAGCTGATTAAACTGACTATTTCCAAGTGAAAGTCACAAAAAGATCAGAAAGGAAGCACGACTCATATCTACAAAGGGATTAAGACACCTAAATCTGGGTTTTAAGCACCTTAATCCAGGATTTAGGCAAGCCACAAAACCCCCACTCAGCTGTAGCCTAAACCTGTGGTTGCCTAAACTAGGAGCCTAAATTTTCACTGTAAAAGTGGCCATAAGCAACTACATTTCTACCTTTTGGCATATGCACTGCTGCCTCAAACAGGTGCCCAGACACCTATCTACACCTAGGCCCCAGCAGGATCCTCAAACTAACTGAAGGTAAGGGTTCCCCCACCTGTTTCACCTGCATGGCCTGATCTGAACATGCCTAAGTCTGCACTAAATGATCAGCAGAAGGAGGTGTCCCTTGGATGCTTTAGCCTCGTGGTTGGGGTATTTGCTTAGTAGAGGGCAGACCCCAGTTCAGACCTAACCACTGTAGTAAAGCTGTTCTTGCAAGAAATGGCTTAGGTGCCTGCCTTGAGGAGAGGGTTCCTGGCTATAGATCCCAAGCAAAGATAGGTTTCAGAGTAACAGCCGTGTTAGTCTGTATTCGCAAAAAGAAAAGGAGTACTTGTGCACCTTAGAGACTAACCAATTTATTTGAGCATAAGCTTTCGTGAGCTTCATCATCCGATGAAGTGAGCTGTAGCTCACGAAAGCTTGTGCTCAAATAAATTGGTTAGTCTCTAAGCAAAGATAGGCGCCTCTCCCCAGGCTGGAGTTAGGTGCCTAAATTCCTGAGAGAGATGGGGTTTAGGACACATTCCTCTCCTTGGCATTTGTTACTGGCTAGCTTAGGCAGCTCCCCATGTTACATGCTGAATGTTTTATGGATCCCATTCTTATGTGCCTGTCTCTCTGCATGCATTGTATAGGAAACCTAATCCTTTCAAGTAATTTAAATACAAAACTGAACCCTCTTATAATTATTTATGGAATTTCTAAATATATTTAATTTTGTAACATTCTCATATTCCATTCATGTATTGATATTGTTACCCCTTGTGACCTAAACGGTTAGTCAGTTTTTGAGGTCTAGTGGGTTGTTTCCATTTGGAGGAGAAATTTATGATGGAGTCAGATGTTGCTTTGATGCAATCCTGTTTATTTACAAAGACTGTATGTAAAGTCATGTTTCCCTGACAATAGTACCAATCAAACAGCCCGAGACAGTTCCTTGACTAACAGTTCCAACCTCATTCCAGCTAGCCCTTTACCCATAAGCTCTCTCTCTTAGCTTTTTCTCAGAGTCATGCTACTGGGCTTCTCCGAATGTGCCTAAGACATCTTTACTCCTTCTCTGCATACTTCTTTGGGGTTCCAGCCCCTTTACTCTCTCACACACAGCTGTAATCAAAATCTGTCCCTCACCCATATGTTTACATTCAACCTGCAGTGAAAACCCTCTGTCCACATAGTTCAGATTCCTGAGCAGCCTTACATGTTGCTTGAATTTTGGGTGGAGTTTCCTATTGTTTCAGCATCTCAGCTGGTGTACCTTCTGGCAGTGTTCCAGATGCCCTTTTCACTTCCAGCAGGTGGCAGGGTGACTTTCTCTTCCCTCTCCCTCTTCTGTGTGTGGGATTGCACAGGGGGGCAGGGGGAAAGGTACGTGCTACATCTGTGTCCAGGCTCTGGGATTTGTTTCACCCACTATCCCTACCAGTGAACAGTGCGGGTGGTACATGGTTGTGTGACTGTCTCCTGTCTGTTGGAGGGGTTTAGCCATTGTAGGCGCCCCATTTCAACCCAACCTTCCAACTCTTAAATAAATATGCCAGATCTCCTGTCAGAGGCTAAGCTGATTGCCAGTTTTGGGGTCTGGAAAGGATTTTTCCCATATGATGAAACTAGCAATCTAATTTTGCTAAACTTTAATTTTCACCTTCCACTCAGCATCCAGGAAATTTTAAATTTTAAATGGTTAAATTTTGAGGTGGTTAAATTATAATGGTCATAACTGTGGTGGGCTCCAGGGAGCTCAGAAGGGTCCAGTTAAGGGCCCTAAAACCCTCTGGGCTGACTGGGTATTGCTCCTGGGCATTCACACGGCATGGTAACTAGGTACGTTTCTGTGTCTGATGCAGTTTGCAGCTCACTCATCTTGTCTCTCCTATCTCCACTATGGAGAAGGCAAGGAGATTGAGACTCTGGCATCCAGTCAGGATCCCTTTAGAGACCTGAGGGTGTATTGTAGAGGGATGTGATAGGGTATAACTGTCCCTTCGTGGCCCCCTGCTGAAGGCCCTAGAGTCCTACTACACGCTGCCCCAGGAAGGAGCAGCAAAGTTGTGGGTCCTCCAGGCCCACGTAGAGAGGCCTGATGGAAGCAGTCAATCACAGTCTAGCAGGCTCAGATAAAAGGAGCTGCAGGTCAGTTCCTGGCTGGGACCAGGGGTGAGGAAGGGTGCTCAACTCTGGCCAAAGCAGCTCAACTGGCTGCATTTACTGACCCTGGAAAGAGAGGACCTGAGAATCTTAACCCTAAGGTAATGGGTGTAGGTAAAGGGATCTTGTGGGAAGAGGCCCAGGAAATGCAGCAGCAACTAATTGAAGGAATTAAAGGGAGCAGTGCATGGTTTCTGTTGATAGGGTCCCTGAGTTGGCACCTGAGTAGTGGACAGGCCCGGATTCTCCCACTGGCCACTGAGAAAGTGGGCTAAGCCACAACAAGGGGACAAAGCTTGTTTAGAAGCTCGAGCAAAGAGCAGGATTTAAAGGGACCAGAGATGGGGCTGAAGACCCTGTAGAGGGCAGACTGTTGAACTCTGCTAACCTGGAAGGGATTCATTCATTTTTTGACTGTGTGACTTGGTCAGAGAGCTGAACCACTGAAGACCTGCCTCGACAGGTCAGCGATTTACAGGGGATGCCAGGAGCAGGAAAGAGATTGTGGTGTCACACCCAGCTGCTAGGATGCACTCAGATGTGTCCCCCATTACAAAGGGCTGTGGCCTTCATACTCCCCCTCAGGTTTATAATGCCTGTTGGAAGCCACACTGGAACAACTCCATTGGGTAGTTTGGAATAGTTACCACAGTTAGGTAATTACTCGTTCAATAAAGCTGCAGCCTCAGCAGTTAACCATATTAAGGTGTCTGTCATCATTGCTGTGTCAGTTTTTTAACTAAATAATGTCTGATAGTGTAGACACCATCAGACTTGTGTTTTTGCTCAAAGTGAGCATTAGCAATGCTTTTTCAAGAAAAAGAAAAGGAGTACTTGTGGCACCTAGGAGACTAACAAATTTATTTGAGCATAAGCTTTCATGAGCTACAGCTCACTTCATCGGATGCATTCAGTGAAGTGAGCTGTAGCTCACAAAAGCTTATGCTCAAATAAATTTGTTAGTCTCTAAGGTGCCACAAGTACTCCTTTTCGTTTTGCGAATACAGACTAACAGGGCTGCTACTCTGAAACCTGTCAAATGCCTTTTCAGTGTTTCATGATAAGCTATTCAGAATACTAAGTTACTGGAAAAAATCCTCTACTCCAAGAAATATGCACATCACTGTTGAATCTGGAATTTATGTTTATGGAGGAGATGGTATGATGGGATAACATGATTTTGGCAATTAATTGATCTTTAAATATTCATGGTAAATAGGCCCAATGGCCTGTGATGAGATGTTAGATGGGGTGGGATCTGAGTTAGTACAGAGAATTCTTTCCTGGGTATCTGGCTGGTGAATCTTGCCCATATGCTCAGGGTTCAGCTGATCGCCATATTTGGGGACGGGAAGGAATTTTCCTCCAGGGCAGATTGGAAGAGGCCCTGGAGGTTTTTCACTTTCCTCTGTAGCATGGGGCATGGGTCACTTGCTGGAGGATTCTCTGCTCCTTGAAGTCTTTAAACCGTGATTTGAGGACTTCAGTAGCTCAGACATAGGTGAGAGGTTTATCGTGAGTGAGATTCTTTGGCCTGCATTGTGCAGGAGGTCAGACTAGATGATCATAATGGTCCCTTCTGACCTTAATATCTATGAATCTATATACCGATACCACCACACATTAAAATAAAAGTGGGTTTTTTTTCTTTTGTAGGTCTGTTTTGTGACCCTAAAAAATACTACCACAAAAATGATCCAGTATTTGATTTGGAAAAATATGGTCATTTTACTTCTGGCAGACACATGCGCATGAATTTTTCTTGAAACTTGAGCAATGTCCCTTTAGCTATTTTTGAACTGAGAATGAAAAAAGAAACTTTTTGCAGTTTTCTGGTCTAGCTTGCCTCTGCAAGTCTTGAGTTTTCCCTTCAACCTCATCTCTTCTTCCCTCCATCATCCATTCAAATCCCCTTAGAAACTCAACCTTCATTTCTAGCTGCATCTCCAAACCTCAGATCATTTCTTCCATCAGGTCTATCAGGCTGCACTACACACAAAGAAAGCACAAACAAAGCACCAAATAATGTACATCCCCCAACTTTCACATCCACTCATCTTCATTGTCTCTTCCATTCTTCAGGTCAATACCACTGTTGCTTCTGTAGCTGTCATAACATTCTTTCCTAAGCTCCTGTCAAAACAAACAAACAAAATACCCCACACAAACCCAAAACCCGAATACCACCCAGATCATAGCTCTGAGGAAGGTACATGAATTGAGAGGAATGGAAGGCATTGTTGTGGTGGAGGTGGGGAAATGTTTGGGGACAGCATTTTCTTTGTTTAAATCAGAGAAGAGCTGATTTAACAAAATGAGAGGGAAGGTTCAGAGAGTATCAAAGGACCATTTAGGCTCTTCTTATTGAAGAACTGATATCTTTTTTGCTTGAATTTATATGGGTCCTTTGATAAGTTTATTACAGTACAGTAAATAGTTATATAAACATACCCTGTAGTTATTTTTGGTTAGTTAAACTTGTTCTTGAGTATCTTTATCCTTTGTAAAAAGAAAAGGAGTACTTGTGGCACCTTAGAGACTAACCAATTTATTTGAGCATAAGCTTTCGTGAGCTACAGCTCACTTCATCGGATGCAGTGAGCTGTAGCTCATGAAAGCTTATGCTCAAATAAATTGGTTAGTCTCTAAGGTGCCACAAGTACTCCTTTTCTTTTTGCGAATACAGACTAACACAGCTGTTACTCTGAAACCTGTCATTTATCCTTTGTATCTCCCTTTAAAAACATTCACACTTTTTACATACTCCTTTTTCATGTAGACACATTCCTTGTTATGCTTACCATCTTGGGAGTTTAGGGAAAAGGTGGCAGCATTCTTGTGGAAAATATATTGTTAAAATAATTTGTCAGAGTAAAAGCAGAAATCTTCCAGATGCCTCTCCATTTTTTTTATGAATGACATCCATTGAGGGTAAGCAACTAATACAATGTGGGGTTAAAAAAATAAGAAAAGGACAGTTGGTCACAAATGTAAAGGTCAGAAGAGAGGCCACGTAAATAAAATCAAATGGATTGACACATGTTGACTGTAGCAGGCCTGGAATTAAACTGTGTAGCATCTGATTTTGGTGTATAAACAGGGTCTGAATGAACTCTCCCCTGACATCTAGTAACAGACTGGAGGAAAAGAGTTCAGGAGCAGACCGCGTTTGCATAGACATACCTTCTCTGCTTAGGTGCACAGCAGTTGGAGCTGCTTTGCCAAAATGATCAATTTTGGCTGGTTTTGGGTTGCAAATCACTCTATTATTTGAATGCAGAGGGGTAATAAAATGTTATCCTTATCATATGAGTAAAGGGCAGCAGAATTGTGCTTTGCAGGCCTTTATTGAGGGGGGTCACCCTAAACTGAACCTCACTTGCTAAGCGGCGGGGTAGGGATGCCAAATGCCTTTGCGGGAGAGGAGAATGGGTGTTCCTAGGGGGTAGTGTGGACTTTGCTCAAAAAGTCCTAGGTACTATTTGACCTCTCTCTCTCTAGCATTTAACAACAGAGCTGATTGGACTCAACTGAGAGTTCTTGTTTCCATTTGGTGATTCCTAGAGCTGACATCACCGCTGAACAGGTCTAGGAGCTAAGCCTTAGAT
This sequence comes from Eretmochelys imbricata, assembly GCF_965152235.1. NCBI lineage: Eukaryota > Metazoa > Chordata > Testudines > Cheloniidae > Eretmochelys > Eretmochelys imbricata. The sequence continues at coordinate 123,262,411 of NC_135574.1, forward strand.
TTTGTGGGGACAGAGAAAGGCAACATAGAGCCTGCATTGGCTGCAAGGTCCCCCACTAACTGCTGAAATCACTGAGAGTGGGGTTAAGTGATAGATCCTCAGAATGTGATGTTGTAGGAGCAACAAGCAGCAGCAGCTACTGGTGGCGGAGAAGCAACGGCAAAGAGACAGCAGCCAGCAGAAGCAGCAGAGAGATGTGGTAGAGAAACAGCGGCAGCTGTGAGCCAGTTCCAGAGGCAGCAGCAGAGGCATTGCTCAACACACACACACATCCTGCTTACCAGGGTGGGAGGTGAACCCACCTCTGAACTCTGGGTCTCTGCTAATCAAGGACAGCCAACCGTGAGTGGGGTGGGGTGTTAAGGGACACTTATTTGTCAGACTTTCACACTGCAAGGTGAGAAACTGAGGTGAAGAACCCTGCCCAACTCACTGAGGGGTTCAGTGGTCATGTGCCTAGGGTCACATGCTTTTGAATTGTGGTTGTGGTGTTTTCCCAAACTAATCTTGGGTCCATTTTTCCCTTTTATTAATAATTCTCTTTAGTTGTTCACAGACTCAGTCCTTGTGAAAAGGGCAGTGTTGCCTCTTTGGGTATGTCTACAAAGCAAAGAAAAACCTGCGGCTGGCCTATGCTAGGTGACATGGGGCTCACGGGCTCGAGCTGTGGGGCTGCTTCACTGCTGTGTAAGCTTCTGGGCTCAGGCTGACCTACAGGCTTTAAGGCCCTGTGGGTTTTTTGTTTTTTGGGTTTTTTTTGTTTTTTTTTGCTGTGTAGGCATATCCTCAGAGGCACCCAGTGCTCGTTTTTTGCTTTCCCTGATTACTGTGTGGGGGCTGAAGCTGGTTCTATTTTGTGTTGTTAAGAGAAACCCCTAGACATTGAACCTTGTTGCTGCCACCTCCACCTGGCAGAAGGGTTACAGGTACATAATGTTGCACCATTGTAATGGTATTGAACTTCACTGAAGGGGTGGACAGGATCTAACTTTCTTCTAGCTAGCTGTGGAAGTATTTTATGAAAGAACATCTAGAAACAAATCCCATGTTCTGGACTTGCATGTAAACAGAAGAATTGATTTCAAAGCCTGTTATTTATTATTATACATTACATACTGGGTCCATATATGTTTGTCTTGTGTTTTCATTAATTTCTAACACTCTACAGTAGACTGGAAAGAGCTTCCTTCATGTATCATATTTCCTTCATTGCTTTTTTTATTCTTTCTGGCAAAATAACCCCCTAAAACTTTCTCTTGTAACTATTAAAGTATTTTTCTTGGTTCAACCAACCCATCTAAAATAATACACCAATAACTGACAGGACAAAATACAGATATTCTTATTTTAGTATTTGTTACTTTTACATAGACCTTACATCTTCATGTCATGGAATCATCCTATAAACCTCCCTTTACTATCAATTACAAATAAGCCTCCTGAAATGAACAGCCTGGAGGGCTGGATGGCCTCGTGGTTAGAGTGTGTGGCCTCCAGCCACTGGCTTGGTTGTGGGGCCTGAGACCCAGACCCTCCCGCTCCACTGGATCCCAGACCAGGGCCCTGTGTTTGTCAACTCCTGAACAGGGGCAGCTCTCCTGGTAGGGAGTCTAAATTCACTGCCTTGGGCTACTTCCTACTAATGTCTGTTTGGTTTGGGGCATGGCCCCCTTTAGTGAACTTAGTTGGGCAGCCTGTTTCCCATAGGGTCCTCTCATGGGTCTTGAGCAGTGCCTCATCACAGTCCCAGGCTCCTTCAGGTGTGTGGCCACCAGTTGGCAAGCCCGAGCCCCACAATGTCTCTGGGCTTACCCACTCATTTGCCTCCAGAGTTGGAGGCTCGTAGGTTTCCTCCAGAGCCTCCTGCGGCTGTGTGCGTGCGTGCGTGCGTCCTCCATTAGAGAGCTAAATAGTTCTTGCCCTTTCGCCAGTGAGTCCCAAACTAACCCCGGCTCTCTGCTTTTCTCCTCCCTCCAGGCCTGTCGTTGGCTGCAGGTGTAATGGGCTGGGGCTAGCTGTGCCCAGAGACTCTGTTTAATCCCTGCTGTAGTGGCTGGCAGTTGCTCTGCTTCATCACACCTCCCTAGAAAGCAGTGAAATAGTGCTTCCTTAGTGGAGAAGGAAGTATCTTTGTTTGCTGTTCATAAGCTTTGTTAAAAATGTCCTGATCCTTAAAGGTTTTATGCAAAATGCCTATTAACCTTAGAGAAACCTTCTGGTGCATAGAAATTTCTTTTCTAACAAAAAACACGTTGCAAATCTGAAACTGGGATCAGGTTTTCAAAAATGTTTACTGAATTTTAAGTGTTAATGTAGAATATGTGTTCTCAGTTGGAAACCATGAAACTTGGTGGTTTGGGTGAGTTTCCCTTCAAGATTTTGGGGTTCCTTTTAACCCCAAACTTGAAGCAAAACTGAGACAAAGGAAAGGTTTCACAAGGCTCAAATTGAAAACACTGAATTCTGCACAGCTCTAGCAAAAACACTGAATCCGACACATAAAGTATTTCTCTCCAAAACCTATAGGATTTCCAAAGCAGAAGAAAGTAAAACTGACACAGCCAACATGCCATAGAATTGCACGATTAGACATCTGCCGTCTACTAGAGATTCACTATATGTGCAACTGACTCAATCTCTGCCTGAAGATAGGGAAACTTTTCTAAATATTTTGGCCACTTCCAAGTTGCTAGATCTAGTTCTTTCCTTCATCAGTTAGTGAGAGCTGTCAGTTGATATGTGGTATCAAATGTAATCTAAGTAAATCCTTTACCAATGATCTAAAGTTCTCCATTAGGGATTTAGCATACTGAATAAGAGCAATAGGATGTAGTAAGTCGAATAAAGGCAACCTATTTACATGTTTGAGCATATGGTGTGACTGCAGGTATCTAGAACTGTGTTATGGCTAATGGATACAATCTATGTCTTCCTGGCTTGAGAAAATAAAACACTTCCATCATTGTGCCCACATCAGTGGTTTCCCATTCTCTCTCTGCCATTTGAGGAGTATTTTCTATTTTAAAAGAACAAAAGCCTAAATAAAATGCCTTTCTTTACCTGCTTTTGTGCATCACTGAAAGCAGCAGAAATGCACATATCTCTGAGCATTATCTACCTACATACCTGCCTACCTAGATGCTTATATGGCCTCCATCAATGTAATATCCTTGTGGGTGGACAAGATGTCATATTAACCAGTCAATAGCCCATGACTCTCTTCTACTACAGAGAATCTTCCTATTGCCCTAAGCCTTGCTTTTGTGGTTGCTCACAGCTTTTTGCTCCTTTTTCACACCAACTCAAACAGCAAAAAGACTTAGCTGTTTGGGTCTGGAGGCCAATTTTACTCACATTTGGGACCCATTAGTATGCTTTTAATAGGTGATTAGTAAGTCCACTAATAGCATCCCTTTTGCTACAGGAAGTGAAAATATTTCAAAACCAACATCTTTACATCTAGAGTTCTGATCTGATCTGTGATGGTGTAGTTATTTCAGCCTACACAAGCTGAATTTGTACTGAGACAATGTGTTCAGGAAGATGTCAATGCAAATGAGTTTACAAAGTAGATATGAACACAGAGAGATAGTAGTGACATGTCACATTAAAGAGCTGGAAAGTGAAAGCTTAGCCCAAGACAATTTCCTAACTCTGCTTTCAAGATGTAATTTTTAAATGTGAAAATACAAAACCACAATTCAGTTAGCAGGGCTGTAAGTTTTGAAATCTGTATTGAAATTATGGTTGGTATATTTCCATATTTGTTATAGGCAGAAAATCAAGGCTTAGGTGATAGAGGTAGACTGTCTGTCTGTACAAGATTTTGTTTTATGTTGTAAGTTTTACAACATAATGTGCTGGTGATCTGAAAAGGCATAGTTAAGTGATCAGAAGTATTTCATTCCTTTGATGTACAGTGGTAGAAAACAAGATTCATGACGTGCTGGTTTAATTCAGCTCTCACAACAGCTTGTAAAAGATGAGGAGGTTGTTGGAAAGATATTATTGGATGCTCAAGAACTGTGTTTGATGTTGCTGTGAACTGACAGCTAATGGGGAGAAGCTTTCTTTGATAACTGGTATATCTGAGTGTAGATAGATTTTTACTGTTACTTTGATTTTTGTTTGGAAGATGATAGTTTAAGTATGTGCTTTGCTTGCTGTCTCTGTAATATAAAATCTATGCTATCAACTAACTAAAAGTTTGTTAATTTTCTTATTTTTTTTCCTAGGGAGGATTTTCATTACTGCATGTCAAATCTGATTAGCAATGTTTTGGCATATCTAAAATGACAAGAAGTCTGAATTCAAAACTGAACAGTATATCAGTGTGGTTGTGATAAATATGTTTGGTCTGATAGCAAAATGTATTATTACCAAAAAATAAGTTACATGCATATTATGTGATGAGGAGAACTTTTGAGTGTGAGATGCTCAGAAGGTTATGTATGAGTTGGAAGGATTCCTTTGTTGGTTTCCTTTTGGTAGTGGGTGCATGGAAGGTGTTCCATTATGGTGGGCTGAGGAAGTAGGAGTTGGTTTTGGCTACAGATGGACTTTACAGATGCCCTAGAATTATTTGGGTGCCCAAATATGGCAATTAAGACCCTTTGATGACCGCTTCAGGATGGCCAAGAGGCTAGACAAGCACTGCCACGTGTTGGAGACATGAAGACCTGGGAGGAGCTTGTTTTCAAGGGTTTGGAATTATCAGTTCCTGTGGTAATGTGTGGGAGGAGACAAAGTGTCAAAGTGGAGGAAACACAGAATGATGCACTTAACCTCAATTCATTGTTCTCATCCACTGTTCTCAGAAGGAGGAACCTCTCACCTGGGTCTCCAGGATTTAGCTCTTCTCTTCATGCAAATTAATGTAAGATTGGTTATTAATAAAGTATCAACCGTCTACAGTTTAATTAAGAATGAGGCCCGTGACTTTGTATGTATAACTAAGACCTAGCTGGACTATGCTTCAGGACTAGTTTTTGTACAGCTGGTTCCACCAAGGTTTATTGGATGAGGCTAGTACTAGTGTACAGCTTTCCCAGCTGCATCACAAAGTCTACACAAAAAGGGATAAATTTCTTCATTTTGTTGGCATAGGATGTACCAAAGATGATGTTTCATGATTTCAGCATTCATATAGATATTAAGCATTTGGGGTCATCTGAGGATTTAGGGTTTAGAACCCGCTGAAGTTGATGAAAAGACTCCTATTGACCTCAGCGGGCATTAGATCAAGCCCTTAGTGGCCATCATAGCAACCAGGGGATTGTCTTAGGTAGCTGCAACTCATACATCTGGCCACATTTTGGATCTAGTGTTTGATTTGAGATTAGGGTGTTGGATATTATTCCCATATCATACACTGATCATTATCTCCTTTGGTTTTATATTGGGAATAAGTCTCCTGTTACAGACGTGGGATTTGTTTTTATAGTCTGCCTTTGGGGGTTGATGGATCACAAATGTTTCCAGACAGCTCTGAAGAAACATATAATGCTTTGAAAGGACCATTGTGTTGATAAATTGTTTTAGACAGGAAATGAATAAGAGGACATGATAGAGGTACAAATTAGTGAATGGAATAGAGGAAGTTAATCATATGCTCCTTTTTACCATCTCTGATAATATAGGATCAAAGGACAGTAAAATAAATTGAAAGGTAGCAGAACAGTACATATAATTAATTTATAAAACTCCATCCCGCAAGATATCAGAGGCCAATACTTTAGGGTGAAATGGACTACATATTTATATCAATAATGAGAATATCCACAATTTAATTTGTTAGAATAATATTTTGGAGGGGATACAAACCTCATACGTAAAGGTTTCATTTACTAACTGATGGATTTTAGGAAGAAATTTTCCCTTTGAGCAGCTTATTCCATAGTTATCTGTAATGAAGTTTCTTGTACCTTCCTCAGAAGGATGTGGTACTGGTCACTATCAGAGTCAAGATACAGGATTAGATGGACTCTCCCTCTGAACCAGGAAGGCAGTTTCTATATTCCTAAATATGATTTTTAAACCTATTAACCAGTTTGTTTGTTTCTCACTCTCATATTGCCCATCCTTCAGCACATGTGCATAACTTCCATCAATGGCCTAACCTTGCAATGTACTGGGTTGCAGCAAGAGCAAGCTTCCCAATGTGCCTCAACCCTTAACTGGAAGCACATCCTCTGGGTTTGGAAAGATAGTTCACTCTCTTTCTCAGCTCAGTACTTGGCCCCTTTAATACAGCCAAAAAGGGTGTCAATTTTGCTTGTGGTGAGATAGGTATCTGTTCACTAGGAAATGGTTTAAGAGCGCCAATTAATTTGCATGGGCCCATAGCCAGATTCAGCTGATTTGAACTGGTGGCTTAAAGGTGAAAGTTTTAGTATCCTAATACCAATTCCCTGAGCTAAATAGTTGTCTGTGCTAAACATCATGCACCTCTGAGTTTCAGAATTCCAGAACTTGCGAATTATGTGAGAAAGACACTTAATTTGATTATTAAAGTGGGATATCATAAGTTTGTGGTCACAGAAAATTGTTGATTTCTAACCATTCAAACATTGGTTTTTGTGGTATTCTCAAGAACCTAGTCATTCGTTATATCAATAATGCCATTGGAGGTAAAACATGAAACATTTATCTTAATGGAGCATCAAGTCTGAAATCTGATTATGACCGCTGGCGTCCAAATATGTTTAATATTTTTTCTTGTTCATCACTGTACTAGAAACATTCAGTTAGTGTGCTTGTCTAGTGTGGTTGGATGAAGCTGTCATGTCCTGAGGTTTAACTGATCTTACTAAATTCCACATTATAAGAACAAAGCAGTAAGTGTTATACCATCATTTGGATTATTCAGATAATGAGAAGATTTGCTAGTCTTCTCAAAAAATGGTTAAGGGGATTTGATGATGTTACCTGCTAACCGTGTGTTCGATTCCTGCAGTAGGATTTACGTAATCCAGGTAGAAAATTGCTGGAGTTTGTGCAGTTTTTAATAAATTAATATACCATTTTGAAAGACCCATTTATGTCTTTTGGTGATATCTGATGTAAGATAGAATGACATGGAATAGAAAATAATAGGAAAAATATTGCTACGTATGTTACTCCTACACCCCCACACCTCTCATCTTCCAGAGCACATTGGGGAAACTGTTTACAGCTGTTAACAACCCCCCCTAACAATTTGTGCCTGCTATTTATTTTTATTTTATTTCATTATGTTTAAATATAAATTGAGCTTAGTTGCAGCCCAGAAGCCTATGGCAGTGGCAGGCAGGCAAGACTTCACACAAAAAAAGAAAGTGTGTGGAAAAATTGCAATGACAAGGTTTTGTTTGTAGCTTGTTATGTAGCGAAATGGAATCCCTGCCTAATGTGCCGAGACAATACATATAGTGTTAATGTTCTATTTTGGGCAAATACCCTGGTTTAGTCCAGAGAGGCTCATCCAGAAAATCTACCAATGACACACCTACTTTATTCATTTTACTTCCCAGACAACAAATTCTGCTACTAATATAACATCAAAATGATGTTAAAATGGATATACTTGTGTAACATATTTAAACCTACTGTGTAAAACAAAAACAAAAAAACCTAAATTATTACACAAGGAGCCCTACTCCCATTGTGCTAGCCAGACCAGTCAGCAAGAGTACATGTGTGAGTAAGGCAGATCCCAGGTTCTATTCTGGGGTCAATTCATGCTGCCTCTTTCTTTTATATGCCCTTCCTTTCAGCAAGCATGCATAATTTCCATTAATGTTAATAAGAGTTGCACTGCACTGAGTGGAGAACAGACTTCGTAATGTTTGATAAGTACCCAGGAGGCAGATTGCTGGAAGCACTTTTCTCAACTACATGAGCATTCAACCTGAGTCTACTTAGCCTTCTGGAAACATGGAATTCACACCACATTAACATAGTCCCTTTCATACAAGCATTGTATCTTATTACCATTCATTCCTATGCTAGCAGCATGACAGCTATCATTTCATTACACCTTTTTATAACAGCTTTAGTTTCTCTCAAACAACACTTTTTATTCCCCTGCAATAGCATAATATAAATAGTCAGTACATTTTGAAATTCATAACCAATTCTATTCAATTCATTAGTTAACTATAGTATATTTAGTCCTGCATGTATCACCTTCGAGCAGTTTTCCCAGATCACAACTTCTAACACAACTCACTCCAGGTTGATGAAGCTATAGCTTCATCAGATGCTACTTGGATTTAGAAACTTTGGTGATGCTAGCGTCTGTAAAGGTTTTTCAAGTGGGGCTGGATCCACAAAAGGACTCTATTACATAAGGGCTACTTCAAAAGCCTAAATCCAACATTTAGATCCTCCCCTGCACAGTTGCTACCTAATGTTGCAAGTGCCTAAAATCTCTTGGCACTACATTTTCAGAATAAAAGTCCCTTAGGCTCCGAGGTGTGCTCACAGCTGCCTCACTTCTGACTCCACCTAACAGTGTAGCACTTTTCTCACCCCTAAAGACCAGAGGGATTCTCAGACTAGGTGTTGTCCTGCCTATGTTGCCTGTGGGGCCTAATCTGCTAGGTGTGCTCAGAGTACATCTAACTCCACCCAAAGTGGCTGGGGTGAAAAAGAGGAGGCATTACTAGCTTCTTGGTAAGCTTTAGCCTGTGGTCAGGGTACTCAGTCAGGATGTGGGAGATCTCAGTTCATTTCCCTCCTCTGCCTGATGTGGAGCTGAGATTTGCACATATGTCTCCCTCATTCTCAGGTGAGTCCTAAACATTGGGTAAAAGGTTATAAGAGAGGCTGCCTCCTTCTCCTTGGCTGTTTCGTGTGGTGTTAGGCATATTCTGCCATGTGTCTTGTGAGAAACAGCTTTCACAGTCCTTTCCTGTATCAAAACATCTGGGATGTCTTTGGTATTCCAAGTAAATCTCTGATTTGGCTGGTCATTTCCACAATATATGACTTTGGTTCTGTTGACACTTGCTAGCTTGGAAATTTTTATCATTGGTTCTTAGGCTGTTTGCCCAATTGTTTATATAAGGACTTGTCTACTTGGGGAGTTTAGTATGCAGCAAGTTGCAGTTCATTGGCTGGTGAGTAGTATATAATCTACATTGAATGTGTACTCACAGACACCTGTTTCAACCTGTATCATTGTGTAATGGTTTTGAATGCATAATATTATTTTTTTTTAAATATCACTAAATGGGGGCTAGGTAGTACCTAAGCAATCACACAACCTCACCCTGCAAGGCAGTCTGTGACTCTTCTCCCACAATTCTTTATATTCACTCTTCTCTCAGGAGGAGCTGCATAGGGATTATTGCATTAGTGGGGTACTATAACCTCTGCAATCCCAGAGACAAGAAAAAAAGTCATAGGATCTACAAAGAACTGGATTATAAAAGGGGCACAGAGCCCCTTAGCTACCACTTTTTCCCCCTGCTATCTAAATTGGTGATAACCATTCATAGGATGTCAGTCCAATGTAGGGCAGGTACATGCAACGGTTAAGTTGCTATTGTACATTGGACTGCTCCATAACATTGTTCCAGGATTTTCCCTTTGTTATCTTTCAACCAAAGATATTGTTACCCATTTTGAACCCAAGCAGTTCATCAGTTTTCAGAGTCTAGTGGCTTGCTTTTGTTAAGAGGAGAAACTGATGATGGAGTGAGGCATTTCTTTGATGCATTCCTGTTTATTTACAAAGTCCTGGTTTGCTGAAGACAGTAGGAATAAAAAAAATTAAAAACCCCAAACCAGGAGATAATTTCTTTGTTCTCAGTTTCAGGCTCCCAAAGCTCTCTCATTTAGATTTTTTTAATTCGGGGTCTCACTACCATGGCTTCTCTGGCTGTATCTGTGTCAGGACCCATAATGGAGCAGTCTGACTTCTTTCAGAGTAACAGCCGTGTTAGTCTGTATTCGCAAAAAGAAAAGGAGTACTTGTGGCACCTTAGAGACTAACCAATTTATTTGAGCATGAGCTTTCGTGAGCTACAGCTCACTTCATCAGATGTATACCGTGGAAACTGCAGCAGACTTTATATATACACAGAGAATATGAAACAATACCTCCTCCCACCCCACTGTCCTGCTGGTAATAGCTTATCTAAAGTGAACATGAAGTTGGGCCATTTCCAGCACAAATCCAGGTTTTCTCACCCTCCACCCCCCCCCACAAATTCACTCTCCTGCTGGTGATAGCCCATCCAAAGTGACAACTCTTTACACAATGTGCATGATAATGAAGTTAGGCCATTTCCTATACCGGAAACCTACTGACCGCTATTCCTACCTGCATGCCTCCAGCTTTCACCCTGACCACACCACACGATCCATCGTCTACAGCCAAGCTCTGCGATACAACCGCATTTGCTCCAACCCCTCAGACAGAGACAAACACCTACAAGATCTCTGTCAAGCTTTCTTACAACTACACTACCCACCTGCGGAAGTAAAGAAACAGATTGATAGGGCCAGAAGAGTTCCCAGAAGTTACCTACTACAGGACAGGCCTAACAAAGAAAATAACAGAACGCCACTAGCCGTCACCTTCAGCCCCCAACTAAAACCCCTCCAACGCATTATTAAGGATCTACAACCTATCCTAAAGGATGACCCAACACTCTCACAAATCTTGGGAGACAGGCCAGTCCTTGCCTACAGACAGCCCCGCAACCTGAAGCAAATACTCACCAACAACCACATACCACACAACAGAACCACTAACCCAGGAACTTATCCTTGCAACAAAGCCCGTTGCCAATTGTGCCCACATATCTATTCAGGGGACACCATCACAGGGCCTAATAACATCAGCCACACTATCAGAGGCTCGTTCACCTGCACATCCACCAATGTGATTTATGCCATCATGTGCCAGCAATGCCCCTCTGCCATGTACATTGGTCAAACTGGACAGTCTCTACGTAAAAGAATAAATGGACACAAATCAGATGTCAAGAATTATAACATTCATAAACCAGTCGGAGAACACTTCAATCTCTCTGGTCACGCAATCACAGACATGAAGGTCGCTATCTTAAAACAAAAAAACTTCAAATCCAGACTCCAGCGAGAAACTGCTGAATTGGAATTCATTTGCAAATTGGATACTATTAATTTAGGCTTAAATAGAGACTGGGAGTGGCTAAGTCATTATGCAAGGTAGCCTATTTCCTCTTGTTTTTTCCTACCCCCCCCCCTCCCCCCAGATGTTCTGGTTTAACTTGGATTTAAACTTGGAGAGTGGTCAGTTTGGACGAGCTATTACCAGCAGGAGAGTGAGTCTGTGTGTGTATGGGGGTGGTTTTTGGAGGGGGGTGAGGGAGTGAGAGAACCTGGATTTGTGCAGGAAATGGCCTAACTTCATTATCATGCACATTGTGTAAAGAGTTGTCACTTTGGATGGGCTATCACCAGCAGGAGAGTGAATTTGTGTGGGGGGGTGGAGGGTGAGAAAACCTGGATTTGTGCTGGAAATGGCCCAACTTCATGTTCACTTTAGATAAGCTATTACCAGCAGGACAGTGGGGTGGGAGGAGGTATTGTTTCATATTCTCTGTGTATATATAAAGTCTGCTGCAGTTTCCACGGTATACATCTGATGAAGTGAGCTGTAGCTCACGAAAGCTCATGCTCAAATAAATTGGTTAGTCTCTAAGGTGCCACAAGTACTCCTTTTCAGTCTGACTTAGTGGACAGAGTCAGGTGTGGTGTTAGGGTCAGAGTTGGAAGCCATGCCAAGGGTCAAATTCAGAGTCAGAAGTCACAGCAAGGGTCAAAGATTTAATCCACAGCAGGGGTGAGGGTGAGTAAGCAGGAACCAGATGTGGTAACAGGAGCAGGGTTGAGGCATGGTAGCAGGAAGAGGGAGCAAGGGAATGTAGCAGAAACCAGGGAGCAAGGAGTAGGAACTAGGTAAGGAGGTAGGGACTTGGTCTCAGGTGTCTGGGCAGCAACAGGCCTAGTTGCTTAGACAAGGGGTAGGACAAGAACAGGAAGCTATATATCTGGTGGTGTCCCAGCTGCTAATCACTGGGCTTCACATGGTCAGTGGGTTAGTCTCTCGTGGTGGGGGATTAGCTGCAGTTCGCTGCTCTGACCCTGCAGCACAGAGGCACAGGTATGGCTCTCACTTGGTAACCTTACGTTGCGACCAAGGCACCTGACAGACTGGGGCTTTTTTACTCCTACTTTGTGTCCTGTTTATTTCTGCTGCTTCTCTCACACTCAGAGAGAGAGAGAGAGAGACAGACAGACAGCTCCACCAATCAGTGCCCTACCGCCTGCGTTTCCTATATCAGTCTCCAGGAAAACTCATGCCTTGCCATGTGCCTGTGTTTTCAGCAGTGATACCTATGGTTTCAGCTATCGTATTCCATAAAGGAGCTTGATAGTTTCTTACATTTATCCGAAATGATGGACAGGAGTTACATCCACCAGCTTCAGTGAGGCTCCACCCAACCCCCACCATAGTAAGATCACACCCCCTTACAAAAGTTAATTGATATTCATGCCTTCCCTGTGAGTTACTGTACTATACTTGCTTTACAGATACATGACCCAACTAGTCAACTGAAGCTACAGATGCTCAGCACCTCTGAAAATCAGACCCTATTATGAAAAGAAAAGGAGTACTTGTGGCACTTAGAGACTAACAAATTTATTTGAGCAAAAGCTTTCGTGAGCTACATCCGATGAAGTGAGCTGTAGCTCACGAAAGCTTATGCTCAAATAAATTTGTTAGTCTCTAAGGTGCCACAAGTACTCCTTTTCTTTTTGCGAATACAGACTAACACGGCTGCTACTCTGAAACCAGACCCTAGTATAGATGTTTAGAGGAGGACAAACAAAATTTCAGGCATTCTCAGAAATGTGCCTCTGAGTGACTTTCCCAATTAGTGACAGACCTGGGCATAGAACCCAGAATTCCTTACACTCACTTCCTGCTCTGACAATTAGACTACAGTTTTTTCGTCTTGTACAGGGCTTGATCCAAAGACTATTGAAGTCAATGGTAGTCTTTCAGTTTATTTCAATAGCCTATGAATCAGGCCTATGAAACATTTGATTTAATATCACATCACATTCTGATTAAAAAATCTAGCACTATATAAAATCAATATGATATATGAAATAAATGAAAATCTGGCTAGCTAGTAGATCTCAAAACATAGCTGTTAATGGAGACCTATCAATTAAAGGGGGTGTTTCTTTTGTGGTCTTTCAGGGATCGGTTCTCAGCCCAGTGCTATTCAATATTTAATATAGTCCTCCTAGTACCCAGGGGTTCTCCTTGACTTCAATGGCACTTGATTTGGGCCCTGACTCTGCTTGTCTTACCCATGTAAGTAGTCCTGTTGAAACCAGAGCCACAGCATTTGTTTGGAATATAGTGTTATTTTGTATAAGATGGAAACAGTCACTCTATTTTATCTTGTGAAATTTTTTTGCTGTTATATTTGGCTTAATTTGTTTGTTTTTATTTAAGTCTTCATCTGCTCATAGGTGACTTCTTATCTCTGTTAGCCTAATTGTATCTAAATGTATTTGTGGCCTAGGGAATGTTTAAAGAGAGAGAAAAGTAATTTCCATTTGTTTAAATGTAATTTCTTTTCTTTCCTTCACACAAATAAATGGCAAGAAATTATGAGGTCTATGTAGAAATAGAAGTGTGTGGGGTTTTTTTGTTTGTGTTTTTTTAAAAGCAAATATAGACCGTATCTTTCTTCTAGTAACTTGTGTACTTTGGGTAAAGGTTGTAATAGATAGATGCATAAATATACATATCTACTGCTGTATCATTTTCATATAAAACAGATAGATGTAGGAAAGAACACAGCCAGATACAACATGATGTAGTCAGCCTCGTTAGTGTGTTGTTTTCAAGGGCAGTTTGAAGATCCCAGGACCTGATTTCATCTAGTAAAAACTATGAAATGCCTGCTTGTTTCAAATTCAGTTTGCAACATGCTAGAAGACACAGTTCATATTTCTCTGATAAATTAAATAAAAAGGACAAAGAACTGGACAATGATCCTCTGTAATCTAATCTGACTTGCTGTACTATATGATACTGAACTCTGTATGATGTAATTGTTGAGGTTTGCAGAAATAACGCCACGTTCTAGCCAACATTTTGTTGTGTTATTTTACTTAAAAGATTAGTTTTCATTCCACACGTGTCTTGTTTTTCACATTTCATTGCTTCAACAGGATCAAAAATGAGAAGGAACTATGATGGTTATAGTATACTGATGTTATTGATCTAAGCAATTGCAATAGCAGAAGGTAGTCTTGTCCCGTTGTTTTCAGAGCAGTTCAGTTGGGCTGACATAAATAGAGCTCTTGTATCAATAAGGTAGACAGTACAAATTCAGAGCATTACTGTGGCAGGTATGTAACATCCTAGTATGTAATATAATCCTTGTGTATGTGACCCTTTTTTCTCTTCACTATAGTTACAGTAGGAAAAGTTAACAGATTACTTTTCTGTAAGGAAATGTAGTTCAGGTGTCTGTAAAGTTTATGCAGGTGAGAAAGATGAGATTTCAAATTAAGGCTGGTAAAGCTCAACTTCTAGTGGACTGGAAAAACAAGACCTTCTGCTTGACTAGTCAATACAGACTAATGTTAGCTTATTGTGTTTTGAAAAGTGAACTTTAAATACTGAGAATAATGACCACTGAAATTATGAAAACAAATCCATAATAATGGTGAACATCATGGACTGAAAAGCAATGAGCTTGTAATACTATACTGAGATTAAGTCAGTAAATAATTTTAATGTTTTGATATAGGCTCCATATGAAGTGTATTTATACTAATTGGTTGAATAAACTGTGCAGAAGTTCAATGTCTACACCTTTTTTCCAGGAGAAAATATTTAATTGTAGTTCAATACATAGTGAATTCAATGCATATTGAGAAAACGAAATAGCTATTTTGGCATTAGGGTTACTCTTGAGTTTTCAAGAACCTTTTTGAGGGAAATAGGAGGGCGCTACAGAAAATGTCTATCTTTAAGTTTAAGTGTCTGTGCATTGTCATCGCAGAAATTCAAAATATGAATACTGCCTACAACTTCTTGTCAGTCCAACGGTCTGCACGAGAGTGCCACCATCACCATAGTTTCTGATTGCCTACTTTATGTAGTTGAGTGTATTCTGACTTTGGTACAGTAATTTAACAAATTTAACAAAGAATCGTACTCATTTTTCCTAAAAAATGTAGACTTTTGTATATGTAACACTTTTTAAAAAACAACATTTTTACCAGCATGTGGTATTTCTCCCCAACATATATTTTAAAAATGATTTCCAAACAAGTTCTATAATGAATTATGAATAGTCTTTGCTAAAAATAATTTTTAACCTGCCAGCCAAATCAGCAGTGCTAAAATGGTACTCCATTACTTCAGTGTCATAATTTGATTGTGACCTATGCAAAACTGACATCTTTCACACTAGCTTTAACTGGAATGCATAATCAAGACTGTTTTAGGGGTTATAAAATGTAGTTATTGTATATAATCATCCCCTAAATACAAATATGAAATAAATTAAGCTATAATTGTCAACCCAAATGTTATTTCACTTTATTCCCCATTGTTCAAGGCAAGCTTATTATGGAGTTTCTCAATTTTATCATGCATACAATTTATATCTTAAGAAAATAGAAATATAACCATAAAACTATGAATTTCCAGCATCTAAGAGGACACACCAAACACTTCATTCTGTCACCTCAGAGAAGCATGCAGTAAATATAATTTTCATGTCATTTTGACACTGAAACAAAAACAGCACTCTAATTAAACAATCAACTTCAAAATATATTATGCTGAAGAGAAAAAAGACACACTTTTGACACTCTAGGTGGAGTTGATTGATCAGTTTTAACTCATAAATGATCCTGTACCTAATTACTTAGTTGCTATGTGTAGTTTTTACTATAAGAAATTTCACTGCATGATAACTAGTCAAAACTTGTATGTAGATAAATTATACTTGGGTTTTCCCACTTGTAATTGTCAATTTCAATAGTTTAAATTTCAAAGAAAACGCCATCTACTCCTTTTCTATTTATAACCTAGCAAAACAAAAAAATTGCATATTGTAGAATAGTTAATATGCTTTAATCCCTTTAATCAACGTTCCCTCTGAAACTCTCTTTCCTTCTAGGAACTACCCATTTCCATTCACTGAAATAAAATATATTATTAGAAAACGGAGCATATGGAAAGAATTGATAAATGCTTAACAGAACAGATTCTGTGCATGAGATATGCCAACAGGCCATCTGGAGATTTGAATTAAAAAGTCTGACAGGAATTTGGGACTGTTTTGTCCCTGGACAGTTGAATGAAATGTGCAAGGAACAAATATTGATCTAACTCCCCTCCCGTTTACTTTACTTTAGTGGTCTGGTTGGGCCTACTTTTAGGCCCAACACGGACCCGAGCTGACCCAACCCCAGCATAAGGGTTGAATCATTTTCGAACTAGACCTAACCCAACCCCTTCCCTGCACAAAACTGAGTCAGCACCGCCACCTCCTTCCCATGGGATTGGTTCTTCTCTTCCTGCCTATGCAGTTGGTGCAGCGGTGGCTGCATAGCTTACTCCTGCCAATCACTGCTGACTGCTGCACTGTGGGTGTGCTGAGGAGTGAGAGGTGCTGCGACTCCTTGGCACACGCACTCTGCAGCACACAAAGCACAGCAAAGTAGCAGTGGCCAGCAGGAATTGGGCACACAGCTGATCAAGCCCCAACCCCACAGGCAGGAGAAGGAGAGGTGACCTAAGATGAGCCTGTGAGGATCTGGTTTTTCTCACCCAAACCAACCTAGCCCATGTAGTCTGGCCTTATTGGGTTGCAGGGCTCGATTTCATTGGAGGTTGGAACAGACCTCTTGTGAATGTGTGTTGCCAGGACTGTACCTCCCTAGCTGCTCTATAATAGTTCTTTCTGGTTGATCATTCTGCCCTGAGGAACTTCTTGTCCTGTCGTCTAGAGTAGACAGATATATCAAGTTGCCATGATGACAACTGACTCATTAGGGGGAAGATTTCAACTTAATTTCATTAAATAAAGTAACTTTCATATAAAAGTGCATAAAAGTAAATACACTCCTGGAGTCCCTACTAAATCACTTGATAGGTTATCATTTACGGCTAAATTTGATTATTGAGAAGACAAGCATTTGCAAGGTCCCATGGTTATCTGAAAATCTTTGTGTCCCAGGAAGGAAACAGAAATTATTACAAATGTATCTCCTCCTAAAATGTAGCTCTCATGCAGATCTAGCTTGAGAAGGATTTCTAAATTCACATTGTATTTTACTAAGTTGAAGTAGTTCAAAGTAATTTGTTCTACTTACCAAATTTAACAAGGGACTCCTGAATTCCTCATCTGAATACATGCAGTTTATTATTTTAACAGCCTAATGCTATTTGTGCTGGAAGAACAGATTCACACAGAGAAGCCAAAATATTGTTTCTTGATTGATTTATAGCAAATGTTTTCCACATGCATATGTCACAAAAAGCCAAAGATCAGGTAACTTCTGTGTTCAGCCCTGTGTCAAGACATGTTTACTGTCAACATAAGCTTTTGACAAAAAGAGCAATGAAAGTCACAGCATTTTGTGGCATGCATGTCATTGAACTGAAAGGCATGTCACACCTGCTTTTCATTTGTAGCATGCCATCTAGGCTGGTACAGCCAATATAACAGGTGTGTGATATGCCTTTCCCTTCATTGACACCCACACTAGATGCCACCAAATGCTGCTACCTCCACCTAAACCAGTAGTGTCCTTTTAAACTGCATGTAAGGTCAGAGCAGGGTTCTATCTATCAAACACTGCCAAAGAACATTCAAAATACATAAAATATATTCCAGTGGTAAAGTCTGCACTGAGACCTTTATTTAAGCAGATGTATTTGATGGACACATATATTTTCATAATCTCCTTATTGGATCTACCTTTCCAGAGGTTTCTGTGTGTTCTTCATTCCACCTAAAGTTAGTTCAAGTAATGTGAAGGGGGAAGAATGCAGCTGGTGACCAGTCATTCATTTTGGCTCTGCTGTTGACTCCTCTTGGAGATCTATGAGCCACAATGCAGAATAGCTGCCGTTCTGGAGTAAAACATTATGGGTCATTCTTCAACCAGTGTAAATCTGCATAGCTCTCCTGACTTAACTGGTGGTACACTGATTTACACCAAGAAAGGATTATTAATTAGGACTTAATTAGTAGCCATATATATGCTCTTAGAACTTGACTGTATTTGGAATGCAAGAGAATCTCGGGGTTCCCCAGTTTCATAGTGCAGCCGTGAAAATACTTCAGTTAAAATGCTTATTTGTGCATTACTCTGTGACTCTGAGGATTACATTTGGCTGTAGGTGTGATCATAAGGTCAACAAAATATGATGTCACATCTAAACATACCTCTGTGATGTCTCTGGTGGGGAGAAAGGACACTGCAAATGATATAGTCATGGAATTTAATGCCCACCCTAAATCAACTAACTTGCTCTGAATTCAGCCAACACAAACTGATTAGCACGTGCTTTCCATAGGAATACCAATGAACCCGTATGCATGAAGCACCTGATTCTCTGAGGGTTGGGTGGAATATCTAATCAGAGGTATAAAACAGAGAGATGTGTTAGAGAGTAGAACTGGGGAGAGGGGGTGTCTGCATGCGCTCACCAAATCCATGAACACTGAAACAAGCCATATTTGATAGTATTATTATTATATATTTGTATTAACATGTCACCTACGAGCCCTAGTCATAGTCAAGGACCTCATTGTTCTAGTGCTGTACAAACACAGAAAGAACATGGTCCATCCCTGCCCTAACGAGCTTACAATATAAGTATAAAACAAGAGACAACAGATGAATCCAGAGAGTAGTGGGTGTACCAGGAAACAATGAGACAGTATTGCTCAGAGTGATAGGCAGGCTCAGAGTGCACCGGTGGCCTAACTGATACGTTTTTTTGTAGGCCTCCCGGCAAATGGGAGTTTTAAGGAGGGTTTTGAAGGAAGATAATTGGTTAGTTTTGTGGATGTTTACAGGGAGCATCTCCCAAGCATATGGGGCATCATGAGAGAAAACAGGAAGGTGCTTGTTTCAAAATTTAACAAGTGGGTGATGGAGATTGGCATCATTGACCAATCAGAGGCAGGAGTCAACATCTCTATAATAAATGACAGATAGGCAATGAAGGGCCTGGAAAGTGAAGACAAATAGCTTATGTTTGATGCAATTGAGAAGAGAGAGGAGCCCAGTGGAGAGATACAAAGAGAGATGGCACAGTCAAAGGGACGGGCTAGGATAATTAGAGGTTTCAGAGTAACAGCCTTGTTAGTCTGTATTCGCAAAAAGAAAAGGAGTACTTGGTTAGTCTCTAAGGTACCACAAGTACTCCTTTTCTTTTAGGATAATTAGCTGCGTGGCTGCATTCTGAACAGATATGAGACTCAAGATTGCGTTTGTTAAGACCAGAGAAAAGGATGTTGCAGTAATTGAGACACAAGAGGATGAGTGCCTGGACACAAGAGTTTTAGATATGTGGATGAAGAAGGGCCATACCTTAGAGATGTTATGCAGACAGAATCTTTAAGATTTATATTAGTTACTGTGGGTTTTGGCTCAAGCACGTCCTGTCATATAGCTTTTATGTTGGACTATGACGGTTTGAAATTTGAAGGGGCTCGGGTTGTAGATATATTTAATATTTTGTAACCAATCATATCGGGAAGGTGAATACGCAGTTGTGGACAATCGGAGCAGTAGGGACAGGGCACAGTGGAGCAGCAGGTGGCACTGCCACTCCTGTGAAATACCACAAAAGCCCAAAGATGGTACTGGACATGGCAGACATAGGCCACCATAAAAAGAGCCTACACCCAATCCTAACCACAATGGCAAATGGAAAGGCCAATTAATCCCAAGAGCTCAATTGCATTTGCTCATAGAAGAGAGTCGGGGGCCTCACTGTGAAACTGTCCTCTAGTAATCACTACCAGACACAGAAGGTCAGGTAATTAAATCGGCAAAGACTCCTCGTGATCTGGCTAATAGTTGGTGTAGGTTTGTGTCCAGACAGGACAGTGTAAAATGGACTTCTGGGTGCAGTGACTGGACATTCTGAATAAAATGACTACTGGAAAATCAAAAAAGAAACATCTTGGATTGATGAAAATTGCAACTTGGAATGTAAGACCACTATCAACAAACTTCCAAAGACTTGTGTTGTGGAAATTTAAAACTGTACATCTTCACTAAATTGCTTAAGTGCTACATATGGCCAACTCTCCTGTCCAGATGCCGGAGCTGGAGACATGAAAAGAATGCTCTCAGAAGACTCAGAGCATTCAAGTTTTGGCATATTAGAAAAATGTTTAAAACTAACTGAATAACCAGAACTCTGAATGAAGAGGTGATGAGAAGGATGAATTTAAAAAGAGCACAATTACTTGGGACCTTAGGTAAAAGAATAACATCTTTTTGTGGACACAGAACTCACTAATTGTGGAGTGACTCACTTCCAGCACTCATACTGTCAGGTAAGATCTCAAATAAACCAGGAAAAG
Source organism: Eretmochelys imbricata (assembly GCF_965152235.1). Lineage (NCBI taxonomy): Eukaryota > Metazoa > Chordata > Testudines > Cheloniidae > Eretmochelys > Eretmochelys imbricata. The sequence continues at coordinate 123,283,044 of NC_135574.1, forward strand.
GAAGAAAGAAAGCCAATTACATCAAAAATATCATCAAAGGAACTGGTATTCAAAGGAGAAACGTGGAAGATTTACAACTCTGATGAACTGTGAAAGATAGAAGGTGATGGTCAATGGCCTCCACACTAGAGATGCACAAATACATTTGTTGGTCTCTAAGGGTATAAGCTTTCGTGGACTATAACCCACTTCATCAGATGCGTGGAGTGAAAAATTCAGTAGGCAGGTATAAATATACAGCCCACAAAAAGATGGGAGTTGCCTTACCAAGTGGGGGGTCAGTGAAAGCTTATGCCCAAATAAATTTGTTAGTCTCTAAGGTGCCACATGGATTCCTCATTGTTTTTGTTAATACAGACTAACATGGCTACCACTCTGAAACTTGTCACACTAGAGATGTCACTTGAAGAAAAATCTTTGCAGATGATTTAGGATTCACTAACATCATAAAAATTCCATTTCTTAAGTGTCTGCCCTATCATATGCACCTTAAGGCATGCCTGGAGTAATTTTTTGCTGATTCTCAGTTTTTAGAAAAGTGAAATGCCCTTTATAGTGATCAATCTGTCTGTTTAAAAACAATGTATTGTACTTTATCCCTCAAGAAAAGATATTAAATAAGCTAAATCTTGCTCCTTTGGGCATTTGCTTTCTGTGTCATCAGCAAAGGATGGGGCAGGGTAAGCAGCACCAGAAGCAGCAGCAGTTCGCTGAAGGTAAAGTTGATATTGGTCTTAAAGAAGTGTCAGGTCTGTCAATACCAGTGATCAAATTAAATTAGTACAGAACAGTATTTTACAGTGTGGACTTTAAATAGCTTAATGATGCCCCTTGGCCAATGACTGACCAACTTCAGAAGTATCTACTTTTAGGTGGGTCTGCAAACCTATATGATCCCTCCCACTTTATGCCTTTTCCGAAGGTAAGATTTAGGTTATGTTTGCACTAGAGATGGAAGGTATAATTTCCATCTTCAGTAGACACCCCTCAATTAGTTCTGATTGAGCTAGCATGCTAAAAAACAACAATGTAGCCACCGTGGCATAAAATGGACTAGCCAACCTAGGTACGATACCCTGCGAGACTCTAGGTACATACTCGGGTTACTAGCCCCTCCTGTTGCTTGTGCCATGGTGGCTACACCTGTATATTTAGCATGCTAGCTTGATGAGAGCTAACGGAGGTATGTGTACTGGAGCTGGAAATGATGCTCTACCCTGAGGTTTCTGGTGCTGCTTTCAGAAGGAACAGCTTTCAAAGGAAGAGCACTCATGCCCCTCAAAACATCTTGCAGCAGGACTGGGGAAAAGTGATTTAGTATTTTTAGGTGTCATGATTTTGGAGGGGCCTGACCCACGACTTTTTAAACCCTTGGGATTCGCAATTCTATTGTTAACTTATCTTTAAGGTAGCTACTTTTCTAAATATCACATTTTAAAATATTTTATACATATCAGTTCAAATAAATAATTATAAAAATTTGTATATGAAAAATGTAGTGAATGAACAAAGTATCCCAAACAATTATCTGCCAGAAGTATACATATGAACAGCGAGGTACTAGACAGTCCAAAACTCTTAGTAATGGTTTATTATTTTACTTCATACAGTAACTCTAATTTTGCTGGCACTTTAAATTTCATCTAAAAAGACAAGATCCCTGATCTGGAGAGCTTGCAGTCTAGTTTTATGACTAGATATCTAATTACAGTAGAGCTGAGAAGGAACTCCAAAGGAAAGTATAGCATTTTATCATACCTGCTTAATAAAGGACTTTTTTTTTTAAACATTAGGTGTTATCTAAGAGAATACTGATCCAAGCAACTGGATATCATGGCTGAAACCCTGGCCCCATTGACGTCAATGGCAAAACTCCCACTGACTTTGATAGGGCCAGGATTTCATCCACAGACTCTTCAGTGACTTTTCCATCTCTCCTGTTTTAAATGTTGCTACTGTTAGCTTTAAGATGAGATTATCTGGCACAATATCACACAAGGAATGAGGCAACATCTAAGGTATCCAGACACAAACCAATTATAGTTCAAAACCAACACTTCGGGTGAAATCCTGGCTCTGTTGAAGTCAATGGGAGTTTTGCCATTTGTTTCATGGAATCATAGGAATGTAGGGCTGGAAGGGAACTCAGTCATCAAGTCTAGCCCTCTGCCCTGTGGCAGGATCAAATAAACCTAGACCATTCCTGACATGTTCATCCAAACTGTTTTTAAAAACCTCCAATTATGGGGATTCCATAACCTCCTTTGGAAGCCTAATCCAGGGCTAAACTGTCCATAAAGTTGGAAAGTTTTTTCCTAATATTTAACCTAAATCTCCCTTGCTGCATATTAAGGCAATTAATACTTGTCCTACCTTCAGTGGACATGGAAAACAATTGATCACCGTCCTCTTAAAAGCCTTAAACATATGTGAAGACTGTTATCGGGTCCATCCCTCTTCTCCCATCTCCTTTCTCAAGACTCAACATGCTGGGGGGTTTTAAGCTTTCCTCATATGTAAGGTTTTCTAAGCTTTTTATAATTTTTCTTGCTTTTCTCTGGATGCTTTCCAGTTTGTTCGCAACCTTCCTAAAGTGTGGTGCCCAGACTAGGACAGAGTACTCCAGCTGAGACATCACCAGTTCCAAGTAGAGTGGGACAACTACCTCCCATGTCTTACAGATGAAATTCCTGTTAATACACCCCAGAATTATGTTAGCCTTTTTCTCAGCTGTGTCATATTGTTGACTCGTTCAATTTGTGGTCCATTTTAACCCAAGATCCTTTTCAGCAGTACAATCACCTAACCAGTTATTCCCTATTTTGTAGTTGTGTATTTGATTTTTTTTCCTTCCTAAATTAAGTATTTTGCACTCGTCTCTTTTGAATTTCATCTTGTTGAATTCAGGCCAGTTCTCCAATTTGTCAAGGTCTTTTGAATTCTAACGCCATTCTCTAATTCTAGAACCCTCCCAGGTTGGTGTCATCTGCTAATTTTATAAGCATTATCCAAGACATTAATGACAATATTGAATAGTACCAGACCCAGGCCTGACCCTTGTGAGACCCACTAGATATGCCTTCTCAGTTTGACAGTGAACCACTGATAACTGTTCTTTCAGTCAGTCATGCACCACCTTATAATCATTTCACCTTGACCACATTTTCCTAGTTTGCTTATGAGAATGTCATGTGGGACTATGTCAAAACATTAATAAAATCAAGAGAACACGTCTACTGCTCTTCCCCTCCCCCTCCCCCCCCTTCCCAATACACAAGGCCAATAATCTTGTCAAAGAAGGAATTAGGTTAGTTTGACATAATTTGTTCTAGATAAATCCATGCTGACTATTCCTTATAACCCTGTCATCCTCCTGATGCTTACAAACTGATCGTTTAATAATTTGTTCCAGTATCTTTCCAGGTTTCAAAGTTAAGCTGACTGGTCTATAATTCCCTGGATCTCCTTTCTTCCCATTTTTGAAGATAAGTACTATATTTGCCTTTCTCCAGTCCTCTGGAACCTCACCTATCCTCCATTAGTTCTTGAAGATAATCACTAACTGTTCCAAGATTAACACGGCTGTTACTCTGAAATCTGTCATTATGCAAGACACTGCATTTAGCCGTATGGAGTGGAAATCTATCAACTGCATGAAAAAACTTGTACAGATACAGACAGACATCATCTTCCTTTCCAAATGCAAGCAGATGGACATCGTACCAAAAGGACTGAAGGTAAAAAATCCATTACAATCTACACACCACACAGACTATGCTGACAGCTTGTGCCACTCGCTCTCAAAGAAACTGCGGAATCACCTGATCAACATCCTCTACAGCAAACAGGGAAAGATTAAGAATGAGCTCTCAAAAATGGATACTCTCATAAAAAACCAACCTTCCACACAAACTTCCTCGTGGCTGGATTTTACTAAAACTAGACAAGCCATTTACAATGCACACTTTGCTTCTCTACAAAAGAAAAAGGACACTAAACTTTCTAAACTACTACATGCTACAAGGGGCCACAGCAATGGTTCCCTCAACCCACCCAGCAATATTGTTAACCTATCCAACTATACTCTCAGCCCAGCAGAAGCAGCTGTCCTATCTCGGGGCCTCTCCTTCTGCCCCTCCACCCCCATGAACATGATACAGTTCTGTGGTGACCTAGAATCCTATTTTCGACGTCTCCGACTCAAGGAATATTTCCAAAATACCTCTGAACAACAAACTAATCCACACAGGCCTCCCTACCAACACTACAAAAAGAAGGATTCTAGGTGGACTCCTCCTGAAGGTCGAAACAGCAGACTGGACTTCTACATAGAGTGCTTCCGCCGACGTGCACGGGCTGAAATTGTGGAAAAGCAGCATCACTTGCCCCATAACCTCAGCCGTGCGGAACACAATGCCATCCACAGCCTCAGAAACAACTCTGACATCATAATCAAAAACGCTGACAAAGGAGGTGCTGTTGTCATCATGAATAGGTAGGAATATGAACAAGAGGCTGCTCGGCAGCTCTCCAACACCACTTTCTACAAGCCATTACCCTATGATCCCACCGAGAGTTACCAAAAGCAACTACAGCATTTGCTCAAGAAACTTCCTGAAAAAGCACAAGATCAAATCCACACAGACACACCCCTGGAACCCCGACCTGGGATATTCTATCTACTACCCAAGATCCATAAACCTGGAAATCCTGGGCGCCCATCATCTCAGGCATTGGCACCCTGACAGCAGGATTGTCTGGCTATGTAGACTCCCTCCTCAGGCCGTACGCTACCAGCACTCCCAGCTACCTTTGAGACACCACTGACTTCCTGAGGAAACTTCAATCCATCGGTGATCTTCCTGATAACACCATCCTGGCCACTATGGATGTAGAAGCCCTCTACACCAACATTCCACACAAAGATGGACTACAAGCCGTCAAGAACACTATCCCCGATAATGTCACGGCTAACCTGGTGGCTGAACTTTGTGACTTTGTCCTTACCCATAACTATTTTACATTTGGGGACAATGTATACCTTCAGATCAGCGGCACTGCTATGGGTACCCGCATGGCCCCACAGTATGCCAACATTTTTATGGCTGATTTAGAACAACGCTTCCTCAGCTCTCGTCCCCTAAAGCCCCTACTCTACTTGCGCTATATTGATGACATCATCATCATCTGGACCCATAGAAAAGAAGCCCTTGAGGAATTCCACTATGATTTCAACAATTTCCATCCCACCATCAACCTCAGCCTGGTCCAGTCCACACAAGAGATCCACTTTCTGGACACTACAGTGCTAATAAACAATGGTCACATAAACACCACCCTATACCGGAAACCTACTGACCGCTATTCCTACCTACATGCCTCCAGCTTTCACCCAGACCACACCACACGATCCATCATCTACAGCCAAGCTCTACGATACAACCGCATTTGCTCCAAGCCCTTAGACAGAGACAAACACCTACAAGATCTCCGTCAAGCATTCTTACAACTACAATACCCACCTGCTGAAGTGAAGAAACAGACTGACAGAGCCAGAAGAGTTCCCAGAAGTCACCTACTACAGGACAGGCCTAACAAAGAAAATAACAGAACGCCACTAGCCGTCATCTTCAGCCCCCAACTAAAACCCCTCCAACGCATTATTAAGGATCTACAACCTATCCTGAAGGATGACCCAACACTCTCACAAATCTTGGGAGACAGGCCAGTCCTTGCCTACAGACAGCCCCGCAACCTGAACCAAATACTCACCAACAACCACATACCACACAACAGAACCACTAACCCAGGAACCTATCCTTGCAACAAAGCCCGCTGCCAACTGTGCCCACATATCTATTCAGGGGACACCATCACAGGGCCTAATAACATCAGCCACACTATCAGAGGCTTGTTCACCTGCACATCCACCAATGTGATATATGCCATCATGTGCCAGCAATGCCCCTCTGCCATTTACATTGGTCAAACTGGACAGTCTCTACGTAAAAGAATAAATGGACACAAATCAGATGTCAAGAATTATAACATTCATAAACCAGTCGGAGAACACTTCAATCTCTCTGGTCACGCAATCACAGACGTGAAGATCGCTATCTTACAACAAAAAAACTTCAAATCCAGACTCCAGCGAGAAACTGCTGAATTGGAATTCATTTGCAAATTGGATACTATTAATTTAGGCTTAAATAGAGACTGGGAGTGGCTAAGTCATTATGCAAGGTAGCCTATTTCCCCTTGTTTTTTCCTACCCCCCCCCCCCACCAGACGTTCTGGTTAAACTTGGATTTAAACTTGGAGAGTGGTCAGTTTGGATGAGCTATTGCCAGCAGGAGAGTGAGTTTGTGTGTGTGTGTTTCGGGGGGGGGGGGGGGGGGCGGGGGTTGAGAAAGTTTGGATTTGTGCTGGAAATGGCCCACCTTGATTACCATGCACATTGTAGGGAGAGTGGTCACTTTGGATGAGCTATTACCAGCAGGAGAGTGAGTTTGTGTGTGTGGTTTTTGGAGAGGGGTGAGGGGGTGAGAGAACCTGGATTTGTGCAGGAAATGGCCCACCTTGATTATCATACACATTGTGAAGAGAGTGGTCACTTTGGATGGGCTGTTACCAGCAGGAGAGTGAGTTTGGGGGGGGGGGCGCGCGGAGGGTGAGAAAACCTGGATTTGTGCTGGAAATAGCCCAACTTGATCACTTTAGATAAGCTATTACCAGCAGGACAGTGGGGTGGGAGGAGGTATTGTTTCATGGTCTCTGTATGTATATAATATCTTCTGCAGTTTCCACGGTATGCATCCAATGAAGTGAGCTGTAGCTCACGAAAGCTCATGCTCAAATAAATTGGTTAGTCTCTAAGGTGCCACAAGTACTCCTTTTCTTTGTTCCAAGATTGCTTCAGCTAGTTCCTTAAGTACCCTCGGACAAATTTCGTTAGGCCCTGCTGACTTGTATACATCTAACTTGTTTAAATATTCTTTAACCTGTTTTTTCTCTAATTGTGTCGGGTATCAAGTCACCATCAACCTTTTTAGTGAAGACTGAAGCAAAATAGGCATTAAATACCTCAGCTTTCTTGATGTTGTTAGTTATTAGCTTTCCTTCCCCATGAAGTAGAGGACCTACTCTTTCATTCCTCTTTCCCTTGCTCCTTATGTATTTAAAGAGCCTCTTCTTATTGTGTTTTGCATCCCTTGCTAGGTATAACTCATTTTGTGCTTTACCTTTCTGATTTTGTTGATACATGCTTGTGCTATTCTTTTGTGCTCCTCCTTAGCAATTTGTCCATGTTTCCACTTTTGTAGGATTCCTTTTTTGGTGTTCAGATCATTAAAGAGCTCCAGATGGCCTCTTACTATTCTTCCTCTGATTTCATGATCATTTTCATCTAAATTGTCTTCCACCTTCAGATATGCTACCAGTTCCTCAGAATGAAGTCTAAAATGGTTGTCCCTGGGTTACTTCCTCCACTTTCTGGGGGTGGAAATTGGATTGTAAGGGGAACAATAACTTATTGGAAGTTTTGTGGTTTGCCATATTATTTTTCCAACAGATGTCTGAGTAGTTGATTTCCCCTCCCCCCGCCCCATTACTACCAAGTCTTGTGTTTTGGATTTTTGTTATTTGTCCTAGAAATGCCTAATTCACTTCTTCCTGGTTTGGTGGTATATAATGCACCCCACCATAACACCTCCCCTATTTGTAACCCTTTTATCTTTACCCAGAGGCTCTTGATTGGTCTTTCTCTAACCTCCTTATGGCTTTCAGAACAAGTGTATATATTTTGACGTACAATGCAACACCACCTCCTTTTTTACTGTGCCTGTCCTTCCTGAACAAGCTATACCCCTCTATACCAATATTCCAGCAATGAGATTTATCACAAGTTCCTGTGATGCCATCAAGTTGTAATTTTGCTTATGTACAAATATTTCCAGTTCTTCCTCTTTGTTCCCCATATTCCTTGCATTTGTGTATAGATATCTAAGATGTTGAGTAGATTTCCCCCACTAATTTCCCTCTCATTGCTCCTACCCTTTTGTCGTTGTCCATGTTCTCTCCACCCCACCCACCCAGCATCTAAATCTGTTATAGTTGACTTTATTATGCTTACTGTGCGCTTTTGTCACTTGCCCCCTTTGAAACTGGTTTAACGTCCTTCTGACTTGGTCGGCGAGTTGGTGCACAAAGATGCTCTTCCCCTTTTTGATCAGTGGTACCCCATCTTTTTCCAGCAGACTTTCTTCAGTGGAATAAGTATTTCACCCTGTGAATTTAACCCAGAAATCAGCTGGAAGCCAATGCAAACCCCAGACCACAGATTTAATGAGTCTGTTCAATAAAGTATTACTGTATTTTTAGATATAGGACCTAATTTTCATATGTGGTCACTTAGGTTATGGTGCCCAATTCTGTGGTTTGGCACTCAAACTGATATTTGCATCAGGTGCCCATAACACATTTTTGGTGTCTGAGTGCCAGAATAAAAGCTCAAATTTGAAAGCTGGGTTCCCTGCCTAAATATTGCATATGGGGATAGTATGGAGTGCAAAGTTGTTAAATATCTTAAGTAAATTTGGATATATAAATGTGTGCAGCTAAATATGGTAACTTAAACTGTCACAGTACAAGTAATATTTGTTCAAAACCAGACATTTTTTTTCAATGATGAATGTGTAGATTTAGAATTTGAGGTACATTTTCAGCAAAGTGCAGAAACATCAATACACACAACTCCCATTAACAACGTGGCTTTGGTGGTGTTTCCTGTGCACAATACTGAAAATGATTATTTATTATACCCATCAATTATCTCTAGGGATTTACAAAGATGTTTAAAACCACACTAATTAAATCTACTCAAAACAGCAATTAAATGAATCTCCCTGAGAGTCTCTCCCCAGCCCTAAAACAAGGCAGCTTCTCATTAACCCGAGCTAACCCCGTGGGATATAATGCCACATATAAAAAATCCCTCAAGAAATATCTCCAGCCGTGAAAGAAAACAGGTTCTTTCCTGACATTCAGCCAAATATAACCCCATCAAATCCCCTTCCACAAGAAAAATCAGACAGAACATAGATTCGTACAGCATGTCTGAAAGGTCACTAAATCTGGGCTCTGGCCAGCAAAGAAAGGAATCCAGTTCCACACCTTACCAGGAGCAGCCCGGCACCAGAACTCATCCATGAGTACCCTCGTCTTATTCTTGATGTGCATCATTTGGCTGTATAATGAAGTGATCTGTTTGCATATATGAGAAAAATCTTACTCAATTTCCAGTGAGAATATAAACATCACTCAGTTAAAGTATTTTCCACATATTTCATCATGCATAGTATTGACTCCCTAAATATGCAGATTAATGTGCTTTTTAAAAATATTTATCCACATGGAGCAAAGTGTTTCAGATGCAAAAATCAACAATTTTGTTGTATTCAATTGCAGTGTGGTTAATGAGACCAATGCATCTCAGTAAGCTCTAGACAGTTTGTTGATTAGAGGTGTTAAATAATTGGGTGCCCTTTAAGCATAATGGCAGGTTTCAGAGTAGCAGCCGTGTTAGTCTGTATCCACAAAAAGAAAAGGAGTACTTGTGGCACCTTAGAGAATAACAAATTTATTTGAGCATAAGCTTTCATGAGCTACAGCTCACTTCATCGGATGCATTCAATGGAAAATACCACTGTAGCTCATGAAAGCTTATGCTCAAATAAATTTGTTAGTCTCTATGGTGCCACAAGTACTCCTTTTCTTTAAGTATAAGTTTGTTTTGTAAATTAGTTAAATCAGCAATGGAAACAACCTTTGATTAGAAGTCTTTTACTTATTGGCTATTGCTTTTCTATGACTTACATACATTCAACATCAGATTTAAAGAACAATAATTTAGGTGCTAATAGGGCTGTCTTTGAATCCCAGTGCTTAATTTTTTTAAAAGTAGCTCCAAGAAGTGCCTTGATGGATAACAGACCGATATTAATTGTTGTGCCTTTATGCTAAATTCTTCCCTCAGTTGAATCTATAGTAGATATCACTTAGATTTGATTTTGTGCATTTAAGAGTCTGGCATAGATCTCCATTTTTGTGTATATACTGATAGCAGAGCTCTAACCAGGGGTGTATTTTCACTAAAAGCTGGTAGTGTTAGCAAAAAAACAAACCAACCCCTGCCTCGCCCCCCTCCACCCATAATTCCACAACCCTTCCCACACTTTTATGTACCATTTGAAACAAGCATTTATGTGACGGGGGGGCCCCCAGCCTGTAGAAAGGACTGATTCTTGTTACATTGTTGCAAGTAGTGTCACCTACCCATCAGCAAAGACCATTATTCGGTCCAGCCTCATCAAGAGTCAGGAGCTTCTACTGAAGGCTTCTGAAAATGTGGTGGTTTAGTGAGATTAACATGGTTTACAGGGGAATGACTGTGGAATTGGCCTAGCCCATTCTGTGGTAAACTCCTTCCACCATGGAAGAGTCACTCTTCCTAGAGAGAGAAGGAAGAACTCATAAGACACACTCCCTTCATGGGCAGACACCAGCAGATCCCACATAGGATGCTCCATGGGTGAGGCAAAGACCCTGGAAAGAGCCTAATTAGGCAGGTAGCCAAGTGTCCACACTTTCTTCTCAGTTAAATCCCACCTTTTTGAACCTCATTAATCCTTCAAGACTTCCAAGTTGAGGATAATGCCCTGGCAGAGTCTGAAAACCTTTGTTCTTCCTATGTTGGCATTGCACAGGTCCTCACAAATATCGCTTTAAGTCTTGCTACAAGAGGATTTTCCAGAAGTCCTACCACATGGTTGCCCTGAGGAGTAAGTTCAAACTGGCAGTATCCACCAAGTCAGATAAGCAAAGATTTTGGTGCTGGGAAGCAAGCCTTTACCCTTGGGGAGATTGGGCTCCATTTCTTGCACTAGCAATAGCATCACGATACTTTATGAATTTCCAGTCTCTGACTTCCCATAGAGTTTGGGTTTTGTTTCTTTTTTTTTTTTTTTTTTGTATTTATCCTCCTTCATGAGCCAGAGCAGTCTGAAGAATGTGGGGCAGGTCCTATGGCATCATCTGGACATCAAAGCTGCCTGAAGAGTTCCAGAGCATGAGTAGTCTGCAGACGCTTGGTCTCTACTGTTTGTAATACCAAAACGATTGTGGGTGTGGAATAGGTCTCCGTCTAGTCTGAAATCTGATTTGACTCAATCCCTTTGTGGCCTGCAAAAATTTCAAGATGGAGACGATTCAACCAGTTATTGCAGCAAAATAAAACATGGAGAGTTCATTGTATCCATGGATTTTAAAAAAAAAACACCTATATGTAATTGTTTCCATATTATCATCTAATCCTTCTTCTTTATTTTATTATTTATTTGTATTACTGTGGTGCCTAAGAGCCCCAGTCATGGACCCCATTCTGCCAGGTGGTGTATAAACACAGCACAAAGGACAGCTCCTGCCCCAAAGATACTTATACTTACAATCCAAGTGTAAGACAAGAGACAATGGATGGATACAAGCAGATGAGGGAGTACAAGGAAACAATAAGACAATACTGGTCAGCATGACAGGCAGTGGTTTCAGCGCAGCAGTGGCCTAACCATGGTCAAGTTTTTAGTAGGCTTCACAGCAAAGGAGAGTGGTTTGAGAGGATAATGAGTTAGTTTTGCAGACGTTTACAGTGACCTTCTCCCAAACGTGAGGGGAATCATGGGAGAAAGCATGAAGGTATTTGTTTGAAAATATAACAAGTGGGCAATGAAGGCTGATATTGGCCAGTTAAAGGTGGGAGTTAACTTTTGATGCTGAATGAGAGATGATAAGTAGGGAGGGGATAGGTCATGAAGGGCCTTGAAAGGGAAGATAAGTAGCTTATGTTTGATACAATGAAGAAGAGGAAGGCAGTGAAGGGATGCAAAGAGAGGGGAGACATGGTCTAAGCAACAGGCTAGGAAAATGATCTTTGCAGCTGCATTCTGAATGGATATCAGAGGGGCAAGATTGCATTTGTCAAGGCCAGAGGATAGGGTCTGGCCGCTAGATGTGGTGCTTTTTTCATTGATTTCCATGAGTCAGAACATATTAGTTCGTAAAAGCAGTTTATTTAGACCATAAGATCTTTGAGGCAGTGACTGTCTTTTTGTCCTGTGTTTGTACAGCTCCTAGCATAATGGGATCCTGATCTGTGATTGGGGCCTCAAAGTGCTGCTGTAAGAGAAATAATAAAAACAATATTCCTTTATTTTCTTGCCTATATTTGAATTTTGTCTGCCGCTATATTACTAAATAATTTAGTTTTGTCAAGTCCTTCTAATGTATTTTACAATCTTCCACAATTTCTACTGATCTAAAGTGCTTTTAGTCTAAAAATTTTGCAGTCTCACTAATCACCCTTTTTTACATCTGTGATAAATATAGAACATTAATCCTAGTACTGATCCCTCGGGCATCTCTACTATTAGCTTTTTTTGCTTTCTTTCCTGTAACCAGCTTTTAATTCATGAAAGGATTTTATCTCACCCCCTGTGGCTACTGAGTTAACTTAATCTCTTGTGAGGGACTCTACTGAAAGCTTTTGGAAAGTCTCTAAATAGATATCTAGAGGGCCAGATATGATTTAGCTACTATTTTGTTAACTCTTAAAGATGTTCTTCAGACCACTTTCATGAAAGATCAACAGGCTGCAATTCTGGCTCTTCAAAATCCAGTCTAAGGGCAGGTCTACACTACAGCCAGGATTGATGCCAAAGACCTGCCAAATTGACTGCAGATTGCTGTCCGGTCGACCCCTGTACTCTACCCCCGACGAGAAGAGTAAGGTAAGTCGACGGGAGATTTCCCGTTGACCCCCCCGTGGTAACTCAACCTTAGGTACGTCAACTCCAGCTACATTATTCATGTAGTTGGAGTTGCGTTGCATAGGTCGACTTACAGCGGTAGTGTAGACCTAGCCTAAGGGAAGCAGACTTCTGCTCAGTCTCTAGCTCTCTTATTTATAAAAGAGCAAGAGGGGTATACAACCTTCTACTTAAAAAATATTTCATGTCAGAGATATCAGCTTAATCCTTGCCAAATTAGTGAAACAACCACTTGAATTACTTGATACTTGTAAATTTAAGATTCTGATTTGGGAAATTTCATATATAGAGTCAATTCTAGTTTGTAGAATTAGTAAAATATGGGTTCTCCTGATGATCTACCCAACAATCCATGGTTATGATCAGGTGGTTTTGCAAATGCAATATGAAGTCAATGAGATTACTGGCTTAGTAAGGCATGGGTCCTTATATTCTAAATTCCTTTAGACAAGAACTGTGTGTTCCTTTATGTTTTGTACAGTGTTTTCCATGCTTAAGAAGTAGTAATAAATTCTGCCTAGACATATATTTAAGTCACTGGGGTTTAATAAAATATAAGGGAAGGCAGAATTTTCCCAATGTACTGTGGATGTGATATCAGAATAACTTCTAAAACAGATTTCAAGGCAGAATTTTCCCAATGTACTGTGGATGTGATATCAGAATAACTTCTAAAACAGATTTAACAAAGAGTGTGTGGGAGGCATGGAACAGCAATTCTGTTGTTGTCCCTTAACATCTGTCAGAACTACCCAATCAATCACGATGAGTATTTGGATCATGCGATCAAGAATATAATTTGTTTATCACCCCAGAGAGGCCATCAGTAAACAAGTTACTTTGCTCTAAATAAATGAAAGTGGGAGGAGGGTTAAATAATGTAGAGCTAACTAAAAAGTAACCCAATTATAGCCATATAGAGAAGCACATCTGTTTTTGTACATAAACTCTACCTATTCCCTTATGTAATCTTCTTAGTTCCTTAAATAATGATTAGCCTAATGACGAAATGTTTTCCCCACTAATGTGTTTAAAATTGGAAGATTCAAGGCTCCCTGAGTTCAATTTTTATTTTTAGTCTTGTTTATAATTATGGTTATAAATTTTTAGATTGGGTAATCTAATTAATCAGACTTGAACCAGGGTATTATATTCACAGCTTAGTCCGGCTCCTTTGCACAGGCAGGGAACTGCAGAGGGAAAAACCTTTAGAGGGGGGTTGAGATGGGAGAATGTATGTGAGCCTGTATTTGAGAGGTAGTCAAACCAGGAGTCCCATGTTGTGAGTATTCATTGAGAGTTTTGGTTTGGTTTAGCTTTTGAATGAGCATCCAAGCCTACTGAGGTTTGTATTGTACTGAGGTATCTTTATTGTACTTGTAAAATAATTTAGGTGCCTCCTTGGAAGGTTAGATCTCAGCCCCAGATTTGTGTGAATGGTGTCTTTCCTCCTTTTCCATTCTGTATTTCTTAGTGCGATAAAATGACAATACAGTAGTCTTGCCACTTGATATCTGTCCTCCTTAAATTGTTTACAAAAGTGTATCTTGCCATTGTTCTGACAAGGAAAGCAGGCAGTGTAGCTTTGTATTTGTGATGGCCTTACTATCTAGTTTCAACTTTAGAGACAAATGTCAAAACTTGGCACCTTATGGAAAAAGTAACTACACTGTTTAAATTCAGAAAAAAAAGAATAACTTTTCTTTTTGTCATTGAGCCATGTTTTTGCTTTTTTATTATTTTAAGAAAGTAGTATGGATCAATAAGCAAAGGAAGTGCATGACAGAATTTGTCACTTAGACTAAGAAAAGGAGTACTTGTGGCACTTTAGAGACTAACCAATTTATTTGAGCATAAGGTTTCGTGAGCTACAGCTCACTTCATCAGATGCATACTGTGGAAAGTGTAGAAGAAGATCTTCTACACTTTCCACAGTATGCAGTATGCATCCGATGAAGTGAGCTGTAGCTCACGAAAGCTTATGCTCAAATAAATTGGTTAGTCTCTAAGGTGCCACAAGTACTCCTTTTCTTTTTGCGAATACAGACTAACGCGGCTGTTACTCTGAAACCTGTCACTTAGATTAGTGTTTTACATAGTTTAAAACCTTCTCCAATAAATAACATCTAAAACCATAAAACTGCCACAGTCATACAATTATGTGTATGTCTGGAACACATGACAAAATATTATAAATGAACAAAATGTTAAGTATACATTACATTGCAAAAGGTCTTATAATGTTCATTTTGTGCTATAGCTTCATTATTCAAGCAGGGTTATTCTTTAGATTTGTTTGTAATTTGCCTTCAACAATTTCACTAGGTTGCATCCCACTGGTCCCACTTCCCTATGGATTTTTTCCTCAATTTTTTAACATTACTTTCATGTGCACCAACAACATAGAAGCTGATTTGACAGACAGCTTTGTCTGAGTAACTAGGATAAAAAATAAGGTTGGTGTCCAAACAAAAAAATTGTTCAGCTGCTGTCTTTAAGAATGGGATGAGGTTCCCTTCTGCTTTACCCTAATAATTCATTCTTGAGAAATAATGTATAATTCTATACTTCAAGATCTTTTCCCTATTATCTTAACTTCTTTTATCATTAATTTTATCACACCTCCCAACTGCAATCATCAGTTAAAAATGACAGCTGGAATTCTTTCGGGGATGGGAAAAATCAGTGTTTTTTCCAAAAAATCATTTTGGGGAGTTTTATTTTATGTTGAAACCACCATTGTGTATTTTGCAGGGGGGCAAATTAATCCACTGCCCTTTTAACAAGGTTTTAATGGGCGTGCTCTATTGTAAGGAGCAGAAAAGACATGGGAAGCCTACATGCCTCAGCAAAAGAAATGGGAGATCAGACACCTGCAGCAGCTTTATCTGCTGCTCTCCCTGGTCTCAGTTCTCTGTTGTGGGAGGAATGTGTTATGGTCAGAGGAAGGAGCTCACAGGGAGATGTGTTATGAGCAGATGAAAGGGCTGCCCCGGCCTGACTACTGCTGGGAATGTCTTATTCCTCTTTGCTAAACATCTGGGTGGGAGGTGGAATTCACTAGGGCCTGCCCTAGACATCTTTAATGCAGAACTTAAGGGGTTTTCTTCACACACCCGTCACTGGCTGGGAGCCCTAGTAAGCCATCAGATGCTTCACAATGATAGTGGATAGGTTGACCTAGGATGCAACCCTAGGGATTTCTCAGATGTCAAACTGTGGGTGAGGCTTAATCCTGTTTTGTAGCTAGGAGTGTCTGTGGGCCATTAAACATACACATTCCTCCCAAATTAAACACATACATTAAAATGATGCTTTATTTGGCAATTGCAAATAACTGGGTGTGATGTTATTGACATGAACTGTGACCATATAGACCATTGTTGCAATCAAGGTCCTATAGTTGCACCAAATCTTGTACAAAAGAGGACAAGTAAGGTGTCTATGGAAAGGCTGTAATTTGCTGGTTATGATTATGCTGTCTGTATGTGTGTATCATTTTTGTATCTGAAGTTATGAATATTGGCTATGTACTTGATCTCAATGTGTTTGATTCTAATTAGCATCAGTGAAGCATTTGGTCAGCTTCTTGAGAAAGGACTAGTCTGAGTAAGTGCCCAATCAAGAAACACTTAACTGAGATGGACTTTGGGAGATGCCAATCCACATCTGAGCTTTCCTGGGAATGTCCAAACTAACATGTAAACAATGGTGTTGGCCTGCAAAAATCTGAATCATTCATGGACATGTGACTTGCCCAGGTGGCTACAAACTCCATTTTGCTGGGGTGATTTTGCACAGAAGAACAAAGGGGTTTCTGCCCACAAGAGAGAGAATATAAAAGGCCCTGGAAGCCTCTCCATTTTGTCTTCAGCTTGCTCAAGAAATGGCCTCTCCACCCCAAAGAGATGCCTGAAAGAAACTGGGACAAAGAACTGTAACTGTGGGGGTGTTAGTGATTGCTGGACCCAGGTCATAGACCACAACGTTGGTCTGAAAAAGATTGGGCCCAGACTAGGAAGGAGTCTAGTCTGTGAAAGAAGCTTATTGGAACATCTCTGAGGGTGAGATTTACCTGTATTCCATTTCCTACTATATTAGGCTTAGACTTGCGTGTTTTGTTTTATTTTGCTTGGTAACTTACTTTGTTCTGTCTGTTATTACTTGGAACCACTTAAATCCTACTTTTTATACTTAATAAAATCATTTTTATTATTAATTCACCCAGAGTAAGTAAGTAATACCTGGGAGAGCAAACAGCTGTGTATGTCTCTCTGTCAGTGATATAGAGGGCGGACAATTTGAGTTTACCCTGTATAAGCTTCATACAGAGTAAAATGGATTCATTTGGGGTTTAGGCTCCCAGAAAGACTGAATACTGGGTGCTGGGAAAGTCCCTGTTAACTGAGAAGCCCCTGGGCTAAGTGAATCTTAGTTTCTGTGCACTTGGTCTGTGCTCTGGCTGACTGGAGTGTCTAAGTCAGCAAGATGGGAGTGGAGGGAAGCCTTCTCTGGCAGGGGGATTTGCTCTCAGTGGTATCCCAGCACATCTAGTGACAGTCTTGAGGGAGTTTCTGTGACCCAACCCATCACACTGGGGTCAGGGTTTAGTAAAATGGGGGTAAGCAATGAAGCATTTCTTTAAGTCATGTGCACCACCATTTATATCCCAGTCTAAAAATTCTCATTTATTGTGCCTGTGGATTTCTTATGGCATGTTAACATGTCTCATAAAAGAGCAGAGATGAAGCAACCGTGTATGTTTGAGGTGTCTGAAGGTTTTTTAGCGCCTAGAAGGTTATGAATAGAAAACATGCAATCTGAAGTAGGGGAGATGGGTTTTTGTCTGTCACTGAGATAACAGTGTGTCTCCATTACTTCCTTCACACAAACAGTTCTTGAGCACATTCCACATTTATCAGAGCTATGTTTACAGAACACTTTTTTCTGAGGGTACATCTGGCTGCCATTACTGTGTTTCATCAATTAATAGAAAGCAAATCCATTTAAGTGTGATCCATAATCATTTGTTATATTAGAAATATTTCACATGCCCTTGAGAAAACTGTTGAGTCAGAAAGTATCAGTAGAGCCTAACTAAATGAATAGTTAAATACAACCACTTGATTTTCTTTACTTTTGTATTCTTGGGTATCTTACATATCAGGTAGTCTCAGCTATTTTGGTTCTAGAGTTAATGAGAGTGAAGCCTGATATCCTATAGTAGGACAGGTTTCAGAGTAACAGCCGTGTTAGTCTGTATTCGCAAAAAGAAAAGGAGTACTTGTGGCACCTTAGAGACTAACCAATTTATTACGCTATTACCAGCAGGACAGTGGGGTGGGAGGAGGTATTGTTTCATATTCTCTGTGTATATATAAAGTCTGCTGCAGTTTCCACGGTATGCATCTGATGAAGTGAGCTGTAGCTCACGAAAGCTCATGCTCAAATAAATTGGTTAGTCTCTAAGGTGCCACAAGTACTCCTTTTCTTTTTATAGTAGGACAAGTTAGTAATAAAATATTGGATCACACTCATTCAGAACTACCTTAATAGGTGGTGGTAGAATTAAATATCTGCCTCTCAGATGAGACATAAAGAGAAAATATCATTAATTTCCCCATGCTCTGAAATATCATGAGTTAATAGAAACTTAAACATGAATAAACGGTGAAGTACATTTGAAAATAAAGGATCAAATTTAACACTGATATAAGCCATTGGGAGTTGTCTGCTTACACCCTTGCTGAATATGTTCTGCCATCTATATTATGTTCAGAAACGTAAGGGCAAGGCCTTATAGGAATTGGGAATTAACAGCATAGAAATATAATTCCCTTGTGATGCAACTGGAGATCCACAACATGCAAAGTGCTATATGCTTGTGATTTCTATGACTGATTATTGATAACATTGCTATCTTTACTGGAGGGTTTGTTTTGGTTAGTTCTTCAAGTTGATGCAGCAGTGTATTCCACGTAGAGGTGGGGGGGGGGGTGTATGTGTGTGTGTGTGTGCGTGCGCACGCGCCCGGCACACCAGAGCCAGAGAAATTTGCCTAGCAGTATCCCTAGGAGGTAGCACTTGCACCTCATGGCCATAGTCCCGCCCTTGGCTATATGAGGCAGCACTTTCTCGACACCTCTCCCCACCCCCTAGTTCCTTCTTACCACCTGTGACTGGAGTCGGAGCTCTGTGTGGTTCTTAACCTCACAATCTTTCTCTTTTAGTGACTTGCTCTAATTATATATGGTTAGTTAATATCCTTAGTATTAGCAGTTAAATATTTCCCTGGTGATGACCTCACCAGGGTTCAAACATTGTCCATCATGTGGGAGTGCTTGCTGTATTTGGATGAGGCCCATGTCAAAGAGTAGTATTCAATTTACAGGTGATTCACAAAGCTCACTCAGGTGGCTAGGGACCTTCACCCATGCGGCCTGCTTCAGCATTGAAACCTACATCAGAGCAGAGTTTGCCCTCGGATTCAGAGAATGCTATTGTCAGAGCTGCTGCCTCTTCAAAGAGATGGAGGAACCACTTTCCATCAAGTGCACCAGGAAAATGTTGCATAAGACTAATCAAGACCATTCCAGGTCTCATGGAGACTTTTCTGCCTCCTCCAAGAAAAGTATGGTCCGGCATGGTGTTACTGCCAGCACACAGGATGGAACAAGTCCTTCCAGCCGCTCTCCTGTACTGCCTTGGGAGATCAGATTCCATACCATTGACTCTGGTTCCAGCCTCAGGGAGTCCAATGAGTCTGTTACCAACAAAGGTGGTGCTGGTATGAGCTATGTCTACACTAGCGGTATACCATGTGGCAACAGACTTCCTCTGCCTTTCCATCCTGACCTCTCCCTTGGTCCAGGATTTCACCAGGGCTACATCATTTACAGCCCAGTTGTCTGGGTGGGCTGCTGAACCATTGGGTTCGATGTTTCCCTGCTGTAGAAGTGGGGCTGGTGCCAGGCTCAGTATAAGGGACCTCTTCAGCACCAGGAAACTCCTCTGCACTGCTGCATTTTTGCACCACCAGTGTTACTGTGGTGAAACTCCCTGCCCTCCATTTCAACACTGTCAGCTGTGTTGGTACCACAAACGACTTCCAGGCTGCTGCTGCCCTTGGCACCGGAACCAACTGAGATGTACTCTGTGCTGGTGGTGCTGTTTTGGCTGACAGATAAGTCAGATCTGTTGCTCGCAATCTCAGGGCTGGCTCCACCTGTACCCTGGGACTCCTCAGTTTCAAGGGTGGAGGTCCTCCTCCTGCTCTCCATTGCCTGGCCCACATTGGGGATCATCATGAATACCAGAAATGGGGTGCATTCGTCTCATGGTGAGGATGGGGGCCCCTGATACACTGCCTGCTGGCTACCAGTGCCTTACCCTTGAGACCAGTGACCTCAATGGAATCTGTGGGACATTCCTTAGTTTCAGAGGTCACGCTCCTCATCTTGTTTCAAGGCAAGATCACTGGGCATGTTGGTGGCTGGGCTGCCACCGCAGATTCAGGTGCCAATTGAGCCTTCCCCATACGGAGCCTCCAGAGTTGTCCTGTCCAGGTCTGCCATTCCAGGACTGGAAATTAAATGCTTCCTCTTCTTCCCCAGATAATTCAATAGTGCCTGGCTTTTTGTCTCCTTCAGTGCCTGAGAACTTCAGGGCCTACCAGGACCTTTCTCAGCATATGGCTGCTTCCCCGGGCATTCAGGCAGAGATTCTGCAGGAGAATACCTTTAAGTTGTTGGTCATCCTACAGCCATCTGCCCCTCAAAAGTTATTTGGAGTGTGCCAGCTTTGGTGTTGCCTACTGCAAAGTGTTTGGAGAAATGCTACTTTGCACCAGTCCAGAGATTTGAGGGCTTTTATTCCCCCCACCCCAGCCCCTATTTCCCTGGTCATAACCATGGTGAACAATGGAGCTCAGCAGGGCAAATTTAAGTCCACTCTTAAGGACAAGGACTCAAAGAGGATGGATTTAATGGGAAGAAAGATCTAGACCTTCAGGATGTTTATTTTCATGTGGCAATTTTGCCAAGCCACAAAAAATTCCTCTGGTTTGTCATGACGGATCACCATTTTCAGTACACAGTGCTACCTTTTGGCCTCTCTTCTTCCCACCCGTGTTTTTTACCAGATGTGTGGTCGTGGTGACAGCATACCTCCAGAAAGAAAAATCCATATCTTCCTGTATCTGGACAACTGGCTATTAAAGGACAGGTCCAGGGAAGAAGTTCTTTCTCATGTACACTTTACACTGCATTTACTCGATTCTCAGGATCTCATCCTAAACACCGGGAAATCAACATTTGTTCCCACTCAGAAAATCAAGTTCAGTGGGGCCCTAGTACTCTGAGTTTCAGAGCATTTTTGCCAACTGACCATTTTCAGACAATTCACCAACTTTGCCTCTGTTTGCAGGTTCAACCTTCCATGACAGTTTAGACATGCCTGAGGCTGTAGGGCCACATGTCCACTTGTGTGCAAGTAGTACAGTTTGCAAAATTGTCTTTGCCCTCTTCAGATGTGGTGCAGGACAGTTTACCGTCCAACTCCTCACAGCCTTGGACACATTGGTCCATCTCTCTCTGCTGGTCAGGGCATTCCATTTGTCTAGCCCTTACCAACCAGGACTGTTGTCACTGATAGGCTGGAGAACACATCTGGGATCACTGAAAGTTCAGGGTCTGTGGTCAGAGTAGGAAGGACTTTCTGGGGCTTAGTGCTTCACATACATTGCAGTGGTACTGTCAGTAAGTATTATGTGAACAGACAAGGGGGAGCACACACTACGGTGCTCTGCCAGAAGGCAATCAGGCTGTGGCAGCTCTGCATTGAAGAGCATATCAATCCTATAGCTGATCGCTTGCCCAGGGTCCAGAATCATCTCGTCCAATCAGGACTATCTCAGCACGTTTTTTAACCTGGCCCCGGAAACAAGTGTTCTGAGAGTCATCTTTGCAACTTAGGGCATCCTGATGATCAACCTGTTTTGCTACAAGAGACAACAGGAAGTACCATCTGTTCTGCTTTCAAGGGAGCCTTGGCCCAGGCTCCCTGACCGATGCCTTTCATCTCAACTGGCATTTGGCTCTCTTGTATGCTTTTCCTCTGATCCTGATCATTCCACAGGTTATCCTGAAGCTGAAAGCGGATCAGACCAAGATCATTCTCATTGTCATGGGGTCCACTCATAGCACCTCCTCCTGGCTGTCCTGGGGATTAGCTCTGCCAGGTGCTGCCCTCTTTGGCGGTGTCCCTACCCATTGTACTTTCTTACCCTGTGGGTCCCTCTCTCTCTCTCTCCAGAAACTGCAGCCTCCTCTTTGTGACTTGATCCTCTGGCCAGGTCACTATGTGGATTCCCCCTTTGGGAGGCATGGGGGGTGGGGAAAAAAGTATTTCTGGAACAATTTGTCTGAGGCAGACCGCCTCTGACCACCACTTTGCCTGGTCTGTGCCACATACTTGGTGGTTGATAGGAGAACCCAGCACTGCCCTCTGTTCCAGGTTCCAGCTAAGGGGCCCTCTAATCAGCAGCCAAGGTCTACACTCCCATTCCTTGCTGCTTTTCCCCTAAGCCTTCTCCTCTCTTCCTGGCTCCTCTTGTCTGGGCTTGCCAGCATCCCAGCTGTCTCCTCCCAGGGAGTAACTGTGACCTACCCTCTATAGTCCCAAACATAGCTCCCTTCTCCCAGGGAGTGACTGCACCCTACTTCCCTGCAGACCCCTTTCTGCTCTCAGCTCCAGGGCTTTGAGGAACAGGGGCCTCTCCTGTTCCTATCCAGCTGAGCCTACTTCCAATTAGTGGTCCTATGTAGCTAAATCTCTCCCTTGCCCACTGCGTAATTGGTTGATTTGGGCCTGCCTGGCCTAATTTAACCCTCTCAGGGCCAGTATGGGGAATACACCACATCACACCTGGCATGGTCAAGGGAGTGTTGATTCTCCAACTTTCTTGTGCTATTGATTCAGCCTCTCATATCCCTTCTTCTCCATCCTGACCTGCTCAGGCAGAATCACAGTCACACCTTGCATTCCACACTCTGCTCCCAATGGAATTCAACCGACAATGGCTTCTATCCAGGACATCTTGGAATACTCACTGTGTTTTCAGTCATCAGGCCTTGTGCTTAGCTCTATGAGGGTGCATCTGGCAGCAATCTCAATGTTTCATCCCCCTGTTCATGGAAAATGAGTTTTTTCCAATGCCATGGTAGTTTGATTCTTAAAAGGACTTAATCTCCATCCCCTGGTCTGAGAGTCAGGTCCTTTGTGGGACCTTAACACAGTAGTGGCAGCACTGATGAGTCCTCTGTTTGAGCCTCTGGCATCTTGTCCCTTTCCCTTTTTGTGTCAAAACTGCATTCTTGGTTGCGGTAACATCCACAAGGAGAGTCTGTAAGTTGCAGCTCTGATGGCAGAGCCTCCTTATGAACAGTTCACCAAACACAATGTGACTTTATGGCTGCTCCCATATTTTCTGTCTAAAGTGGTCTCACGGTTTCATTTGAACCAAGCAGTATATTTGCCTGTGTTCTTTCTTAAGCTGCATTCATCCCCAGAAGAACAGCATCTCCATATGTTAGATTTCAGCTGATGTCTTCTGCCTGAATAGGACTAAATTGTTCCATGGTTTTCCTCATCTGTTTGTGTTATATGCAGATCATGTGAATGGGCAAGTGATCTCTTGACAAACGATCTCTAAGTGAATAACATCCTGTATCAAGGCTGCGTATGAAATAGCTTCGACTATGCCTCCTTAGTGGCTGTGAGCTCATTACATGACATTTGCAGGGCTGTCAGGTGGTCATTGATACATATGTTGATGAACCATTATGCCATTAACGCATCATCCACAGCTGATGCAAACTTTGGGAAGGTGATCCAGCAATCCATGTTTTAAATGGATTCTGAGCCCAATCTTCTGTGAGTACTGCTTGTGAATCACCAAAATGGACTACCTGGCTACAGCTACTCAAAGAAGAAAGTTACTTACTCTTACTGTGGTTCTTTCAGATGTGATGCAGATGTATATTTCATGACCCAACCACTGTCCCATCTGCAACAGAGTCTATTCCCTGGGTGAGCGGTGCAAAGGAACTGAAGGGAGTCCAGGTGGCACTGCATCATATAGCCAGGGGAGGGGCTATGGCCATGAGGTGTGAGCATTGCCTTGTACAGGTACTGCTAGGCAAAATTCTCCAGCTCCACCTAAGTGGAATATACATCTGCATCACATCTCAAAGAACCACAGTTACAGTAAGTAACAGTTACAGTTGTTTTGGATATTACCTTGTGCAAATCGATTGCAACACAACCCGATTTTTAAAAAACACTGCCTAAAATGCTCTATTTCTTTGCCTCAGGATAAAAAACAGAAGAAAGTAGATGGGTTGCACTGGAACTGTTAACCTACAGTTGGAGATGAAACCAGCATGGATTTGGCAGCCGTCTCGGCTGCGAGATAAGGCAGCAGCAAAGTAAGGCAGGCAGGAAGCAGGAACAGTCAGCCTGTGGTAAGGGGCTGTGTTGCCTCATTTTGCAGGGTAGATATGGGTGGAACCTCCTTCTGTGAGTGGGAGCTGTAGCTGGGGAATTGACAGGGCACATGTTACCAACAGGGGAGAGAGAAGAAGAACTAAACATTCTTCAGTTTTCAGTGCAGATCCTGGTCGTATACTCCTCCTTGGTGTTCTTAGGATTAAATGTCATTGCATTCCACCTCTTTTTGAAAAGTGCATTGGGAGATCATGAGCATGGAAAATACTATACAGAACTAAATTATGTTCTGTCCTATTGTATTAAATATATTGAAACAGTTTCTCTCCCTAACATTTCCCAACCACTTTATTTTTTTGTGATATCATACTTTATAAACAGATTGGGGGGAAATCATCTTGTTTAATTCTGTAAGGAAAAGCTATCTGAAAAGGTCAGGTCATTCAGCTCTCACATTATCTCTTTTGCAAGTAACCCCTTAGTTATAAATTATATTTTAAATTAAAAACTAGCAAGTTTTTAATATTATATTTTTGATGAATTAATACTTGGAGGGTATATCAGAGCTACTTCTTCCAGGACAGTAACACACAATGGACAAAGTATGTTGCTTCATTTAATTTAATTATGAAAGGCAGCTATTTGCTTTTGTTCTACTTTTCAGAACATTAATACCTCTGCAGTGTGTTGAAAAGATTCTAAATTCATCTTGGCTTCTGTTGTAAGGATTACCATTGGAGTGCCTAAATAATCTTTCCCTCTTTCCCTTGTTATGTTTCCTTTAGTGCCCATAGCTTTTTGTCTTCTGTTGTGCTTTACAGTAGATATTTTATTATAAGATATAAGCTATCGGTGTGTCTACTTCCTTTTTTTTTTTGACAATACATTAAATAAGATACTAGAAATAATTCAAAATAAAACTCAGTAGCGAGTGGATTTATGCACTGAGGCTATACATTAAGTGTTAAAAGATGAGTGGAGATTGAAATGTTGGAGAATATTTCTGGCTGGGAAACTGGAGAGGACTAAAGCTATGGAGTATAGCAGTCAGAGTAGAGATGTGAAGAATAAAAATGACATGCAAAGATACTACATCTGAAATTGCACTTGCCCTACAGTGGAAAGATACTGTGGGTCAGCAGTAGCCATTCATTAGGTGAGGCTAAAGCTAGCTTCCCGTTATAAGCCCAAATTTCAAATCTACTCCCATTAAGAAACTAATGCCCCTGAAAATTCACATGCTCCATCTTTTCCACAGCCAGAATTTTTCTGGGAAGTTTAGGAAAAAATCAGAAAAGGAGCTTGAAAGTTACTGTGTTTAAAAAATGTCCCCATCTTTGACTTTTTGAAAATTCCAGGCACCATTCACAAGCACCAAAATTCACATTTCAATTAAAACCACCAACAATAATCAAATACTCACTATAATTGGTAAGGAGTGAGATTTAATCCTGGAGTAAAGGGAAAAATTAATGTATGCCACATTAAGGCTATGTCTACACTAATCTGCCAGCCTGCTTATCACTCAGGCTGAGAATTTGCTAATTCATATCCTACCTATCTAGTATGTTAAGCTCAGTTTGCGGTTTTGTTTATTTACTAAGTAATCTGCTTTGAGCAGTTTGCTATCACTTATAATCACTTACAACCTATCCTTCTGTAGTTAAACTTATTTTATTTTAATCCAAACCAGTGTGTGTTTGATTAAGGTGTCAAGGGAAAATCTCAGGTTGGTTACCACAAGTGTGCATGGTCCTCTTCACATTGAGGGAGAGGTGGACCGGATATTAAATCCATAAACTGGCCAGATTTGACCAGGGCAGGATGGTACTGCTCTGGGGTCCTACGCTGGGAGGCTGGTGGTTAGAGAGCTTGCATGTAACTGCAGCTGGGTGTGTCCCTACCTGTGTGAATGCTGATCAAAGTGCAAGCTTAGAGGGCTTTGCAACTTGTCACAGCACCATTGTGTGAGAGGGAGTCCAGGATGGCGGGTCAGAGGGCTCAGTGGTACCCCAGATCCAGGTGGGACCCCAGAGTGAACTGGTATTTTCCTTCTTTATCTAATAAGGGGTGGAAAGGTTAACTATTTCAAGCAAAGATGTTCTAAATTACCCATAAGTACTTTGGGTAGTTGGCAAACTGTAATAGATCTACCAGATGCTTTAGCATTCTGCCTGTTCCTATTATCTAAGCTATATCTGGATCAGATGTTTTGTATCTTCATCTATCTGCACTGCCTCAACTATGTTAAAAACAAAAGATGAAAAAAATGAAATGAGCAAAAGATTGGAGAGCTCTTGACATACTCTGTCCTTCTCAGTATAGTGAACCTTGCTTTGCACAAGACTAAAAATTGGGCAGAAGGAGCAGATTACGACAGAGGATATTTCAGAGGAACAAAGAGCACTTTTTTGATATGCAAAATTTGGGGATTCTGCATTGGGAGCATGAACATAAAGAAGGATTTTCAGGTCAGTGACCCCAAAGTTCTGGAAGCCCCACATACTTTTTAAAATGGCATTATTAATAAAGCTGTACCAGTGGCAGAGATTCATAATCCCTTAATTATTTTGTTGGTCTTCCTTTTAACTGTTCGGTGAAAATCAGCATTTTTTTTAATTAAAAGGGGCAGATTTTTAATAAACTCAGATAACATCCTAGATTGTGGTTTGTTTTATATATAGTGTAAGAGATTACTTTTAGGTTTTGTAACTGGATAAATGGCAAGGCCTTACAGAATCTCCTTCCAAGCTCTGAGCTGACAGATGAGAGGTGCTAAATCTTCCAGACCCTCCATCTATCATAAAGTATGTTCTTTGTAAATCTTTACTGACCATTATCCTCATCTCCTGTTTGCCCGTGTATCTCTCTCTCTCTCACACACACAAGCACTATCACTACTATTTAGGGGAATCCTAGAGGGAGCTGGAGGGAAAAGTACAATAAAAAAGGGGCGGGGGGGGGGAATAGCAGAAAAGAGCATCATTACACTTTTCTTGCCTATATTTTACCAAAACGAATATAAAGAAAAATTGATAACTATGGTATAAATGATGTAATATGCTGGATGATATAGTTGGCACTGGCATACAGGTATGACCACAGGCAGGTACAGTGTATGATTCCACAGATCTGCACTATAAGGTCCCTGACAGACCCTTTTCAGAGTGCTTAACTAATAGCAGTGTGCACACACATCCATCTGATTAAATGACCAAAACCAGGGATATAACAAACCCACTTCCTCATTATCTCTATTTTTGGCCAACCTGTACACTTGTGGAATACATGCCATCTCCCTGACCACTTGTAGATAGTTTAGGGAGTTTTAGATTTCTCTGTTGAAGCTTGTTCATTTTTATCATGTGTTGCATAGTCTGGTTGTTAAATGTTGTGGGGTTTTTTGTAGAGTTTAGAACTTTGTCTACTCTGGCAATTGCTGAATAAACAATAGAGTTTAAAAGGTGTTATTCCATTTCAGACCAGCGTCCCAGTGCTTGCAATGCTTGGATGAAGACATTCATTGAAGTGCACATAAAATATAGCACATCCTCTTG
The DNA here is from genome assembly GCF_965152235.1 of Eretmochelys imbricata. Classification (NCBI taxonomy): domain Eukaryota; kingdom Metazoa; phylum Chordata; order Testudines; family Cheloniidae; genus Eretmochelys; species Eretmochelys imbricata. The sequence goes on from NC_135574.1 coordinate 123,310,984, forward strand.
CAATTAAAATTACTACACCATTGAATATGATGTCTCCAGGAAATCAGATCCAACTTGTAGGCAATGTTATCTAAAAACATATTACATTAAGTAATCAGTTGAGATCGATTTTTATGAAACTATAGGGAATGTAAGCCCTACTTGTTTGTGTGTCTGAAACAGTAGCTTCTAAATGCCAGGGTTGCTTTGTAGTGTATAAAATTTAAGTATGATGGATTGAAGAATTCCCATGATTTATTTATCAATTCGGGTCTTCATTATCAAACCTCTTCCCTTGAGTTCTGTCCAACTGCCTTGCTTTCCTTATTTAATGGATAGAAGAGCCAAGAAGCTGTTTTTTTAACTAGTTACATTGTTTTTGTCTCATTTGGAATTTTTCCTTTAAAACTTAAATTTGTAAAATAGTCCAAGCATCATCTATCTTCCATGAAACATTTGCAGGTTTTTAATACAGATGTTTATAAACTGTGATCACTCTTTATTGGAATATATTAAAATACCATTAAAGGCCTGACCTAAACTTAGAATATTCAGAGGTAAGGTTGCCACTGGAATCTATTTCTATCCAGATCTTACAATTTATACAGTGCCACCAGATCTTACAATTATATACTGCCACCAGTATATAAAAAGTTTATAACAACTATTGAGGATTCTTCATAAAACCCAAAATTGCAACAATGTCTTGGCAGTTTTTGAGCATGTTCAGCCAAGAATTGCAGCTTTAACTCAGAATATTTTTGTGGGTGGAAGCAAAAAGAAAAAGGATTTTTTGAGCATAAACAAAAAATTTGCATTTTTCTCAGTACATATGTATAATAGCCACTTTTCAAAGCTAAACAATAAACACAAAAGCAAAAGGTTTCACACCACAGAATTTAATGCAAAAATATTTCTGGCTTCCATATTGTAGGAGGACATTCAAGTCTGCAAAATCAAGAAATATTGGCTGTACACTTGGTCAGCTGAAGTGGTACTAAGCTAAGCCACTGAGAGGTTGAGAGCCAACTAGGAGTGAAGATCACAGTCAACTAATCTCTCCTTCATAGATAGAGATATATCTATACATCCTGTTGTTCGTGATTTTGAAGAAGTTTTGTAATCCTTATCAAAAGTCATATGCTGTATTTTATTAAACCCAGAAATCATATTCTGCTCAAGGCTGAAATATACTTCTGATGTAACTGTAGTGTGTAGAGGTAACACGAACTGGAGTGCTTCCGAGAGGCTAATTATATGACTTGGATCAGGGTCACAAAATGTTTTATTTATGGCAGCGGCCAGTACCATTGGCTCAAGTAGCTATTGTACATTTTGTTAAAAATATAATGCAATGAAAATACAACAACCAGTATTAAAAATGACCAACTAATACATCCACTTCAGAAAACACAAAATTAAAGATGTCTAGTAAGAAAGTAAAGGTGGATATTCCTTGCCCCCTAGACAGATGACAGGATTGTTCTGCCTCTTGTTGGTCATTTCCCAATACCTACCATCTCTGAACCTTGAAGGCTTTCTGCTCACACCACCATTTCTTACCATATATCCCAATAGTTCCTTCTGTAGTGGCTAGTTTGGTTGCTGAGTTGGATCTTGCACCTGGAGCCTGTATTTACTGTTCCTATTGGTTTCTGTTGTCAGGGACTGGGTGAGCAAGTTATTTTTGCCAGCTCACAAGCACTGTTTAGTAGCAGTATGGATGACCTTAAGAAACAAAGCCAGCGTCCATCATTTTTTAATTTAAATGTTTTCTGTTTCTGCTGTAGTAGAAAGAAAAGGAGTACTTGTGGCACCTTAGAGACTAACCAATTTATTTGAGCATGAGCTTTCGTGAGCTACAGCTCACTTCATCGGATGCATACCGTGGAAACTGCAGCAGACTTTATATACACACAGAGAATATGAAACAATATCTCCTCCCACCCCACTGTCCTGCTGGTAATAGCTTATCTAAAGTGATCATCAAGTTGGGCCATTTCCAGCACAAATCCAGGTTTTCTCACCCTCCACCCCCCCACACAAATTCACTCTCCTGCTGGTGATAGCCCATCCAAAGTGACAACTCTCTACACAATGTGCATGATAATCAAGTTGGACCATTTCCTGCACAAATCCAGGTTCTCTCACCCCCTCACTCCCCTCCCAAAAACCACACACACAAACTCACTATCCTGCTGGTAATAGCTCATCCATTCTCTGTGTGTATATAAAGTCTGCTGCAGTTTCCATGGTATGCATCCGATGAAGTGAGCTGTAGCTCACGAAAGCTCATGCTCAAATAAATTGGTTAGTCTCTAAGGTGCCACAAGTACTCCTTTTCTTTTTGCGAATACAGACTAACACGGCTGTTACTCTGAAACCTGCTGTAGTAGAGATATTCAGAGTTGATTATGATGTATGTCCTCTAGACAGAGACAAGGTAGGTTGTCCTTTTATTGGACCAACTTCTGATGGTGGAAAGTACAACCTTTCATGGTACACAGAACTCAGACACTCTTCTTCAGGTCTGGAGAAGGGAATGTGTGTCTGAGCTCTGTGCAGCTCAGATTTTACCCTCTGTGTAGCTCAGGTTGGTCCAATAAAAGATACTACCTCGCCTACCTTGTATCTCTCATATCCTGGGACCAACATGGCTACAACAACGCTGCAAACAACTGTAGATAACTATCCTGTTTAAAAACTCTGTCAAAATAGAAATTCCATTCCTGATATCAGTTTTGGAAGCTGTTAGCAGAGAAATGACAACCATTTAATATGTAAAAATAACACATAGCCCTAAGCTCAGTCTGTTGTTTCATGAGCCAGTAGGACCGAGGAGCACTTTGAAGGCAATACACTCCATTTCTGGGGAGAGCAAGTGCATCAGTGATGAAGCAGCTTTCTTATCTATGCTCAGAATGGCATTAACAGATCTGGGGAAGTAGCCTCTAGCCTGGTCCCCTTTGGCTAGAGAAAGTCTGCAATACCAGGCCTCTGAGGGGGTGACAGAAATAAAAGGCAGAAAAGTCTGATTATTTTAGAGGACACCACCTCCTTCTAAAAAGACCACAGGTGGTAAGGTTATTGCTCCATCAGGATACTCTCAAACTTTAGACACAGAAGGACAACAGAAATGGGTAGGATTCCTCAATAATTTTCTCTTAACCTGTGTTATTGCTCTTAATCATTTACTAATTAAAAATGAGGACTATATTCAAGGGAACTGTAAACCATACATATATTGCATTCCTATAAAGTTATGATTTTTTTGTTGGTCAGACAGATTTTATTTGATCCATTTTGTATCTCAAGTTAATATATTAAGGCCAGATTTTGCCACTGTTGCTCAAACTAAGTAGTACTTTTTTCTATAAGTAGTGCCACTGGAATCAGTGGAACTATGCATACTGTAAGCTCCTATTTACCATGAGCAAAGATAATGGAATATGGTCCTAACTTTACTAGAGTACTCACATACTGGTTTTAGACACATGCATTTTATGAGAGTCTAGAAAAGACTGACAAAAGATTGTTTGTTTGTTTTTATTGGCAACAGTACCAAAAAGAAGTCCAGGAGCATGTTCTTCTTAGCTCTCCACTTTAGATCTAGTGGTTAAGGACTTAAGAATTTCAGCCATCATGCCAAACGCCATACCTGGGAGATGGTGATATCCTACTGTGACACACTGACTTTATTATTGCATATTAAAACTCTTTGTGAATGTGGCATGAGGTTAAGGTGACCAGATAGAGAGTGTGAAAAATAGGGATGGGGGAGGAAGGTAATAGATGCCTATATAAGACAAAGCCCTGAATATCGAGACTGTCCCTATAAAATCAGGACATCTGGTCACCCTACATAAAGTATATCAGTCACCCTCATTCAGTTTGTTTCTTCTGTGTGCCTTCTCAGGTGGAGATTGAGAAACTGGACTATCATCACTATCTGCCTCTGTTTTTCGATGGGCTTTGTGAAATGACATTTCCCTATGAGTTTTTTGCTCGGCAAGGAATCCACGACATGCTGGAACATGGGGGAAACAAGATTCTCCCTGTCATTCCTCAGCTCATTATCCCAATAAAAAGTAAGTGAGTATGTGGGAAAAACCCAGAAATGAATGTATATAGTGTTACTTTTTGACAAGTAGCTAATTAAGCAATAAAACAATGACAGGTTGTGCATTTCCAGGAGATTACTGGAAACCTGAGTAAGTGGTGAGGTATGGGGCCAGAAGGCTTTCAATCACCTAATATGTGATTAGTTATCCCAGAGAAATATGCTGTCTGGCATGTATTTTTCTTATTACAGTGTGGCTCTTGGTATTTAGAAAAGTGAAATGAAGCTTTTACTTGATTTTATTATATTTATTAAATATATCCATCTATTTTATAAAATAGCTCATCTCAAAAGACATGAGAAAATAGCAGAAAAAGGTTGGGAATTTTTTTATTTTACAGTTGTATTAACTAGACCTCCCCTTCTACTTATACGCACCATTCTTCCTTGTCCCCTCCATTCCCATCACATTCCTCGTCAACATGTCTAAATTTGGGCTACTGTTTGACTCAAGGATGCCTCATTTAAAATTTTTGTTGTTTTAAAAAACATTCCGTTTGGAAGTGTTTACAGTTTCAAAAACAGATCTTTATTGAAATGCAGTATGACAGTCAGAAAGTTGTATCACTTTAGGTAGAATGCTGTTGAAGCTCATTTTGCTGTAAACACCACATCTAAGTATACGTTTCCTAATTTGGCCCTTTCCTGTTTCTTCAGCCCAGTAGTTGAGCAGACCATTCTTCTGCATCATCCTTCACCTTCTAGCATGCATTTTGACTTCTGCAAAGATTCTTATTGTATTCAACCGTCCAGCCAATAAATATTTCATCGGATTCCCTTGAAATTCCATCAGCGCCTTTCCTTAATTGATCAAAGTCATTACTGCCAATAAACAATAAAACAGCCCTCCCCACTCAGCTGTTGTCTCCACTGCCTCCACAGGAGGATGGGATCAGGACCTCAACCAGAGTTCTCCCACATGGAACTGTTGAGCAATAACTAGTTAACCCTTAGTTAAGCCAATGTATATTACATGGGGAAGATCAGAATCTCTTCATGTAGACAGGGACTTAGAGTGAAAGTGGAAGCTTCTCTTTTTTCTCCAGTCTCAGAGTGATAGCTTGATTGTTCAGTCAGAAAGGCTGTAACATGAAATTGTTATCTGGCTTATTTTGTGGGGAAGATTCATTCATTCATTCCACTCAGGAGGGAAAGAGGGGTGGGATCCTCTGGGTGAACAGAGAGTAGATTCACTTCTGGAATACTGCAGGATGAGCTAAGTCAAGCAGAACTCTGGGAACAAGAAAGAGAAGCTGCCGTTTAGTTGGGACCTAATATCAAAATACATGTATTTTAAGGACCAGGATTGGTCTTTTATTTACCTGGATATTCTCCTTTTTTAAAAAAGATTAATTAAACAATGTCTCTGGCTGTACTTTAATGTACTCATAGATTTTGTTTGAGGGGATATAATTTCAAAATGTCAAAAGGAGAAATTGTTTTAAAAGTGACACAGTACTGTAGGAACTAAGTGCAAGATGGTTCAGGCTCCTGAAGGAATTATGAAAACCTTCCAATCATTGTTTTAGTTCCTCTATTTGAGGAGAGAAGCTATTAAGTGAGGAGTTTTGTCTTTTTTTTTCACTTTTATTAAGTATTTAAAATTGTATTGTCGGTTATCAAGATATATTTGAATATAGGAAACATTCAAGTATGTTTTTAGTAATAAAACATAAAGCTTCTTGAAACTGTGAAAGCATCTGCAGGAAGGACTCTCTTAACACGATGGCTGCAAGCTCTATAGTCAGGACTTAACAGAATCCTAAGGGGACTGTGGACCCACTGTACTTTTAAAGTGACTACGCAGTAGCTTAATCTACTACACAATTTTCAGCCTCGTAGAGAGATATCAACATATAAATATATATGTGGGACTGAGAGAGAGCCTTTTAAACAGTGTCATAATTTTGTTGAGTCAAACATTCAAGAACACACTCATTTTCTGTTTTCAGTTTTATTTCAGTGTACCGTCATTCCTTTCATTCATTTTTATACCTTTTATCAGTTTTAAAATTTGTGAAGTCCATATATCTTTTACTAAGAAAAGCTTTCTCCTTCATTAACACCAACATTAATGTCAAAAAGGGCATTGTCCTCTCAGGCAAATAGAGTAGATACCTATAATAGACTTTAAATTTGCTATGAGCAGGACCGGCTTTCGGCACCAGCAAAGCAAGCACTTGCTTGGGGTGGCACAATTCCAGGGGTGGCATTCCGGCCTTTTTTTTGCTTAGGCAGTTGCGCTCTCGGAGCTTGGGGTGGCAAATTTTTTGCTTGGGGCGGCAAAAAACCTAGAGCCGGCCCTGGCTATGAGTATGTACTGTAGTTACAGCTATAGATTTGTGGGATGCTGCTACCTCCACAATAAACTCAGTTGTCTTTTGAACTCACTGCAGTCTCTCAAGTGTCCTCATCAGTGAGTTATATCTGACTAATCAGCTGTCTCCTAGATCACTGCCATATTGCCACTGGGTGGGGGAAAGAGTAAAACAAATGGAAAGAAGATTGTTAGGCAAGAGTGTATTTTTGGGAGTGGGAGAGAGTCAAATAAGTCTATAAATAGAAACTTTTGTTAAAAAAAATTTCCCTCCCCCATGTACATCAAAGAATACCAGTGAGGTGCTGCTTTCTAAAAGACATTTAAAATGTGGCATAGCAATACTGTATCATATTTGTAATGCTTTTTAAGAGCAATTTATCCTTCTCCTGCCCTACATGTTCTTGCTTAACACAGTTCATAATTTTGACTATTACAACCTCAAGCTGACAAATATTAGTTAATCAACATATGAAAATCACTTCCTTCATAACAATTTCTCTCCAATAGGATAGCAAGGCAATGTCTGAAGAGAAGCAAGATAGTGATAGCAAAAAATTGAATCAATTCATTACTCTAATGCATGAACAGGATTAAAATAATATGGACGAATGCAGGTTAGGTCCAAATATAATTGCCTTTCATCATTTCACACCTTTGAAAGACTGTCTGTCCAAACTCCTTGTAAAAATATTTTTACAACACTTTATAACAATAATTCAACAACATGGAAGAAATTCAGAACAAGAATGAATGACTTGTCTGGAAAGATTAAAATATATGTCATCTTGCAGTGACTAAGTAGGATGACACAGTCTACCAGTACAGTTAGATGGGTATAAAAACAAGGTAAAACAAATTATTTAAAGGTGTTCAAAATAGATACACCGATAAGTGATATCATCCAACTAAAAGAAAAGCAGGAAAAATTTCCTAAGAGCAAAGTCTGTAGACCCTTCATTATCTTCCAAGGGAAATGGAGAAAGCCCCATTGCATTAATCATCTAGACTGGAAATGGATCAAGCATTTGAGAATATGCTGCAGGAAATTTTCCTGAGTTGGCCACGAGATGGACAAGTTGACCAAATGAGAGGTGGGTGAGTGCTTCACTCAAGAAGTGCTGGAACACAAGTACTGGAACTGCCGTAATGCGCCGTTTCCACTCACCAGAAAAGTGGTGGAACAGTATCCCAGAGTATTCCAGCAGGACTCAAGCACTGCAAATGAGTCTTTTCCATCTCTGTGTTCCATGATAAAGTATACATTTCACAAAGTCACACTGGAATAATTCTCCCTTCATCTGATCGGAAAAACTCATTCTTCATTCCAAATTCAAGTCCCCTGAATCTCTAGAATAATTTCACAAAAAAGTATCTTGCAGAATTACTGTGCAAGTTATAATGCATAACACACAGTGAAATATCTTCATACTTGTGAGGCAGGAGAATATTTTTATCCTCATATTACCAATCGGGAAAGCAAGGTAGAAAATGATTAAACTTGCCTCAGGTCACAAAGTGTGGCAGAGATAGGAATACAATCCAGATCTCTCGCATCTCTGGACTGTGCCCTAGAAAGACCATCTGACCAAAACAAAAATTTACCATGAGAGCTTTGAATCCAACATGAATTCCCAATTTGTATCCATTTATGTATTCAGGCAATAATTAAAATAGTACTGCAAAGACCCTGTTTCTCGATTACTTTGTTCCAATGTTTGGCACAGAGATGGGGGACAAACCTGCCTTTAAGCAATATTTGTGTTTCCTTATTTTCAGTTACAGTAGCCCTGAGGCTGCACTAATTTGCAATCAGGTGGATCAAGGCCCCTAGTGGCCATGGGCTGCCAAGAATAGAACAAAACTGGATGACTATTATAGTATTTACTTAGCAATGGAAAGCTAGTGTTTTAGATTTCTATCTAATCATTAAAGGAGTATGTAAAATTTCTTTTTGATAGCTATTCTGTTTCAGAATTGTTGATTTAAATCTTAGATTTGTCAGAATAAATTATAAATAACATTTGAATAATAATATACAAAAATGTAATGCACAATGACTTACTTTAAGAAGCAGTAACTGCACCCATGTATAGTTCACTTTAGGTGTTCCGTAGATGCCTGAGAAGCTGTCTTTGTATTAGATATTTTATTGTAAAACAGAATTCATATTGCTCTTTAAAAATGTAACTTAGATGGAAATACTGCTACAACACAATTTCATTGACAAGAGTAAATTGCTGATTGAGTCAGAAGTGAACCAGTTCCATCTCAAACAGTCGTGAAATTTTAGTCTGAGAGGCTGTGTTACCATGCTCAAACATTTCTGCTGTGACAGGCTAGATCACAGATATCTTAAGCTTTGCTGAAACTCAATTTCACTAAGGAAAAATAGCTTTTTATAGGTTTTAGATATAGAGAAATATGTGAGAAAAGAGCTGAACAGTCCTCCATAGTCTGACCTACAGCGTCCTTTCTAATGTCCTCATAGATCTCTGAATTAATGTGATTGTTTCCTCTGACTCCCCATTGTATTGATTTGTAAAATGTTGGTTCATTTCATGGGCGATAATATAGTTTTTAAATTTAGTATTAAATCAGGGTCACTGTTGCATAAAGCATGTGAGTTATTACTGTTAGCCACTATTAAAAGTGGATTTGCACTGTAGTACTATTTTCCCTTGGATATCTTCACATTATTGAGTAGCTTGGTGATATCTTACACCTCCCTCTTTTGCAGAAAGCTTAAACCATATTCATGCAATGTGCTCATAGATCTACCTTCCTTAACTGGACATTTTTACCCTCCAATAAAGTATACCTTTAGTAAATTGACTAATTTCTGTTTAACTATAGGCCTAAAGAAAAAAATCCTGACTCTATTAAAATCAGAGATTGAAAACTAATTCTGAACAAACTTCCTCTTTTTTGAAGACATGGCTTGCATTCAAAGAAAGCAAAAGTCTTTGATTTTTGTTTGTTTCCTGATTCTGAAATATTGACGCATTTACATCCAACAGTTGAAAAAACAAAATGTATGTTGGCAATTACCAGGCTTAGATTGGATTCTGCAGCTCAGAAAATGTTACTTCAGCATTTCCAGATATTGTAGCGGGTTTTTTTCTTATTACCTCCAATCTTAAATTTACTTCCATCCTCTAACCACTACAAAATTACCTGACCTGTTCCACAGGAAAAGCTTCATCCAAAACTGACTGTCATCTCACACACATTTAGAGGGTGAAATCTGCAAATTAATTGTATCATCCAATAAGCCTTTAATACTTAGGAGGGCTGGGGTTAGAAATAGAGTTTGTGTGGTAGGACTTTGTGTGGTAAAAATAGAGGGGAGAGGTAATTGCACGAAAATAGGGACAAAATGGGGAGAGGAGGAGGCCAAATCAGGAAAAGGGAATGGAAAGAAAAATTAGCCTCAGGGAAAACATGGAAAAAGACTGGGGAAAAAATTCAGCAAGTTAGAGGGGAAAGTAAGAAATCAGATGAAAAGGGAGGGAGAACAAAGGAAGCTTAATAATTTTTTAAACTTATGGAAAGTTAGCTTTGTACAATATTTTGCTATCTGTATTAAAATATTTGTGTACATGAACATTTTCCTAGCTTTGGAAGAGGAGGGGTTGACACTCCGTCCTACATCTGGCCTTCTTTGGATGCTATAAAGCACACTTGTTTTCTTTCTGAAAAGTTAATGAATGCTATTGGAAGTATTGTCCAGGTAATAAATAGGGAAGGATTAACTGCTTTATTAAAATCCATTCAAGATATTGTCTTGGTGGTAGAGGCTGAGGATGTCATCTATATTGCAACTAAAAACCATGACTGGCCCATGCCAGCTGACTTGTACTCACAGGGCTTGGGCTGTGAGCTGTTGGAGCTTAGACTCCAGGACCCTGTAAGGTGGGAGGGCCCTAGACAGTGATGAGCTGCCAAAATCTTAACAACCAGTTCCCTCCTCACCCCACGAGGGGGTTGTGGCCCGCTCCCTGGGGACTCCTGCCCCATCCAACCCCCCGTGTTCCTTGACGCCCCCCCCCGGACCCCTGCCCCATCCACTCCCCTCCCCTGTCCCCTGACCACCCCCAGAACTGGGCAGGAGGGTCTAGTGGGCCACCATAGTGGGTGCCCACCCCGCCCCTAAGAGCCAGAGGGACCTGCCAGGGGACGAGGTGGGGAGTCCCGGTGGTGCTTACCTGGGGCGGCTCCCAGGAAGTATCCAGCAGGTCCCTCTGGCTCCTAGGGTTGGGGGAGCGTAGTTATGGGGGGAGCAGGGGGAGTAGCTGCTCCCCCCACTGATCACATCAAAAGTGGCACCTTAGGTGCTGACTCTGTGGCTGCTCCAGGGCTGGAGCGCCCATGGGGAAAATTTGGTGGGTGCAGAGCACCCACCAGCAGCTCCCCACGCCCGGCCCCAGCTCCCCTCCGCTCTACCTCCTCCCCTGAACACGCTGCCCCGCTCTGCTTCTGCCCCCCTTCCTCCCCCAGCTTCCCACGAATCAGCTGTTCGCACAGGAAGCCTGGGAGGGCTGAGAAGCAGGTGGTGGCTTCGCGCTCAGGCCCAGGGAGGCAGAGGTGAGCTGGGGCGGGGAGTGGTTCCCTTGTGCCCCCCCCCGGCCTGGATTACCTGCTGTGGTGCAGGCGGCCCTCCTTGCACCCCCCTGCCCAGCTCACCTCCGCTCCGTCTCCCTGGGACTGAGCATGAAGCCGCTGCCTGCTTCTCAGCCCTCCCCAGCTTTCCGTGCAAACAGCTGATTTGCGGGAAACCGGGGGGGGGGAAGGGGGGCAGAGAAGCAGAGCGGAGCGGTGCGTTCAGGGGAGGAGGCGGAGGTGGAGCGGAGGTGAGCTGGGGCCTGGCGCGGGCTGGGGAGCTGCCGGTGGATGCTCTGCACCCATCAAATTTTCCCTATGGGTGCTCCAGCCCCGGAGCACCCATGGAGTCGGCACCTAAGGTGCCATTTTTGGCCACTTGTTAAATTTAGAAGCCCTTTTTAAATTTAACAACCGGTTCTTGTGAACCGGTGCGAACCGGCTCCAGCTTACCACTGGCCCTAGAGCTAGGGCTGCAGCCTAAGCCTAAATGTCTACATTGTAGTTAAACAGCCCTGCAGCCCGAGTCCTGTGAGCCTGAGGCTGTCACAAGCCAGCCATGAGCGTGTAACTGCAGTCTAGACATACCCGGAGAGGCAGAACTCGTAGCCCTGATCCATCAATGCAATTAGATATGTATGTAACTGAAATTAAATGGGGACTACTCATATGCTTAAGTGTTTTGCTGGATCAGGGCTCCAATTCTGTTCCCAGCTTGGTCAATAAGTCACTGTGTGACCTTAGCATTTCTGTGCCTCAGTTTACTCATCTATAAAATTGGCATACTTCCTTAGTGTGAGTATTTTGTGCTGAAAGGTGCTATGAGCGGGGGAGGAGATGCAAGCCTGAGCAAATGTATTTTTCAGAGGTCACGAATCATTTGCTCTTTAAACTTTACTTTTTTCATTAATTTCCACTATTTAAGGAAATTAGACTGTAATATCTAAGACAGTAAGTACTTGCGGTTTAAAATCAACAAAATTAAGTATGCCACAACAATAGAAGTTTCTTTGCCCTGTGGGCTCGTTACCCTGCAGGAGAACTGATCTACATCATTTTGTCCCACTCTAATAGAGGAGAATTCTACTTAAGACAAAGAATCTGCTAAAACAAATGCTGCTTCTACCAGTATGTGGGAGGTGAGGAATGCAAAACAAGACAGGCTTCAGTCTTTGGTCTTGAGAACTGTATTAATTTAGATGGAATACATAGGCCCAAAGAGTCAAAAGTGTAAACGTGACCTAGTCCACTCTCCAGTATTAAACAGTTTTAAACAAGATTCAGTGTTTGGTATACAGAGACCTTAGCCAGCTTAGTATGATGGCAAACACGCCATTATAAATCTTAACTTTTGATTAAAGATACAGAAAGGAAGGAAAAGCAGTTGGAACATGTGTTTAATGTAAAGTACTAAATAAGGCTTTTATTTTAACTATTCCCCTTGTTCCCTTTTCTTTTAGCTGGAGAGAGCTTTTAGAAGGAGAAAACTCTTGTTTGACAGTGGGGTGGTTTGTTTGTTTTGTTTGTTTGTTTTTTTTAAAGCTAGTGTTAAAGATGATAGCAACAGTCCTTTTGCGGGGAAGGAGATGAAGTTACTTGAGGTGAGCTGGAACTGCTATTATTGCTGTTAAAGTCCAATCCCATTTCCTAAAAGACAGATAAACACACAAAGGGGAAGGAAAACAGCAAAGTTAGAAAATGCAGCTTCTGTCTCTTGTGTTGACTTTCACTTGCAACCTCACTGCTGGAAAAACACAGGCCCAGCACATGGTCTTATCAGCCACTCCAAGACCTGACAAACTTGTGCCAACATCGGGCTGTTTAGGGAATTGCATTTAGCCACCTTTCTGGTCACAGGCTTACAGCAGGGTTGCAAAATATACAGTCTTGGCTGGCTAAGCAAGATTTTATTAGACAGAAGGAAAAGAGAGGGATAGGAAAGAAAATAGGAAAAGAAAAGGAGATGGTTGGGATTCAACTGGATCTGGTGGAGGTGGTGATGTCTACCTTTCTCTCTTTGGTCTGGTCTGGTCAGCACATCATTCAGGTTCAGGATGAAGAAGGTCCAACATCCCAGGAGATGGTGAGGGTGACAGCTATGATAGTGAAGCCCCCTTCTTCCCCTTCATTTGTCTTTTAGTTAGCCCATATTGTAGTTGCCTTCATCCATGTTTTTCCCTGAAAATCTCTTTTTGAGACCCCAAAAGGGGAGTGATGGGAAGAATGGTCCATTTACTTGTTGTTTTATTCATCCAATTAGGCCTAAAATTTGACATACCAATTTTAGTTAATTCATTTTTGGTTCTTAACTCCTTTTGATTACAAGGCATGATTTTTAACAGTTTGTGTTATATTAGTAGGCCTTTTTGTTAGGACTTTTTTTCCCCTCCCTTTGTATCTTTTCTCCATCAACACAGGTTATTGTGAAATTGTGAAATTTTACTTATTTTTTATAGTTGAGCTCACAATTAGGGTAAATTTTTGTAGGCCCAGTTATTACAACAGAAAGGAAAACAAAATGGAAATTGTCAGCACAAGCTTTTTAATATGGATTCTCAGGTAAGTGCCTTTGAAAAGTAGGTTTAAACTGATGAAAGTGAAGCTCAAAGCAATCAGAAGCTAATTATTAAAATACTTTAAAATAACAAAACTAACCAAATTTGTTATGTTTTGAGAGGAAAATAGAATATTGGAGAATTCAATTCAGTTCTTCAATGTCTGGGTTCTCAATATTCTATCTGGGAAAAAGGGCTCTAACCTGATCAACTTTATTAAAAACATTTAGTCTGATATATTAAAACTAGATCTCCAAGAGGATCCACTCTGGGGTGGGGGGATGTTAGCTGCATTCCCTTGTGTACGAAGCCTATTAATACCAAAGAAGGTGACGTGAATTTTACAATATCTGACATCTGAGACTGACCCAGAAGATACAGGAGCCTCCAAAGTGCCAGACAAAAACAAAACGTCAACATAGATGACTCCAAGGTCCTTATCACCCAGATGTTGGAACTATTGCTCAAGGAAAAAGAAAAAAAAGAGTTGAACAATGGAAAACAATTTCTAGCAGGGAATGAACAAACTGCATTACTTTTATTAGCCAAGCTGTGAGTTAATGAATAAAACAAAACCAAAAAAAACCCTATATATATATATATATATATATATATAGGAACAAATTTCAGCTTTACAACTCTTTGAACAAATAAATGAATACTAGATTAATGGAGAATTTGAAAATTATGAACTTGCAGCCACTGGTAATAAAGTGTAATGACTGAAAATTTTCAGTGAATTGTTTATTGCATATTGAACTCAGGGTTGGTTGTGTTGTGGGGTTTTTTTTTTTTTTTTGCTTTTGTTCTTTACTAATTTTAACAAGTAGCAGTACTGGGAAATAGCCCCTAAAAAGAAACTTACAGTGCTGCTAATGTACTTTAAAAATCCAGATATATCTATTACTGTGCTTTAAAAGTAAAGGAGGAAAAACTGGGCTTATCCCTTTTAAAATCAATTATTTATCCTCTGTTTTATTTAATATTGCTTTCTCATAGTTACTGTAAACTTCAGAAGAATTGTTAATCATTTGAAGGATTCATTAAAACGTACACAGTTTTACTTACAAAATTTTCTAAAGTAAAACTAACTTAACTAGATAAGCAGCACAATCCAAAGTGTTTTACAAAGGTTAGAAAACCTCTAACATTTACATAGTTTAAGTATGGATCCATAGACTGAGGTATTTCCATTGGAAAGATTATAGGGACTCCCTTAATCTGTCTCCCTATCTATATTCTTATCACTATAGTATCTGAGCAGCTCCTTCTGAAGAAAAGTGCAGCCAAAGCACAAGTCAGACAGTCAAATAGCACTACATCCATCTTCAATTATAGGACAATACAAATCATTGTAACCCACCCCACAAACAAATGGAAAACAGTTCTTTCTTTCTTCCTAAAATTGCTGCTCAGCAGAATCCCACAATCAAATTAGTACAGTGCAGGCTTGCTGAGCGGAAAGAAGCTACCTACTATTAGGGGAATGGAGTCCTCTAAGTAGCAATTAGGAAATGGAAGTATGTCTTAACTATCAAGCAGTCAGAATAGACTGGTCATTGACTTATTTGCTTTGTTGAGAGCTGTAAGGGTCCCACCTTGGCCAGCAGATTCCAAGAACACGAGGCAATAGCTCAGGTTTCTTTCTCAATAAGAGCACTTTTGATGGCCTACATTTTCTTCAGCTCCTTGAGCAGTATATAGTGAGTCTTATCCAAACACTTTCACAGAGGCCTGGTTGCAGGCATTTTTAGATTGATGTCCTGGCTCTGTATAATGCTGCTAGCACCTCCACACATCCTTCAGTTCTTGCAAACCTCAGAAAGTATTAAGGTTCTACAGAGTATGTGGATGCTGTGGACACACTCTTATTTCAGATACTACAGTGAATGCCTCCTCCTTTGGTTAGTGAGGAAGAATGCAGTGACAGTAATTCACAGAGAATAATTACTAGATTAAGAAATTAAACAAATATTTACCTCATCTGTTTCTAATTGATATATTGGGGCAGATACTGACCCTAATTATATTTTTATATAGTGCCAGCATAATGGAGCCCAGAGTTGGCCGAGGCGGCTATGCATACCAAGCATAAATGTTTAGTAACAAAAGTTGTATGGGCAACTTGATCTTACTTTTGATAGTTACAAGCATTTCCCTATTTTGCATTGCAGTTTTCTAAAATTTAGAGGCCTCCAAGATTGAGTGTGTATATGCTATTCTATTCAGATTCTTATACCATACCCATCACCATAGCAATGGACATCATAAGCCAATTCTTTCTTTTGCTGCATATGTGTTGCTACCATTGAAATTAATAGGAATTTCACAAGTATAGCTCTTTTCTATTAGTGGAACTGTCTATTAGGGATGTATTCTACACTTTGTGCATATATGGAAATAAAGTTAGCATTTAAGGAGGTTATCTATGCAAATCGCAAGGATACATATGCCCGTAGTTTTTCCATGAATCTGTTTTACAGACACCTGCAGTTAGATTTAATGTAAAATATTTTTTTGCTACTTTGATTGCAATTCTGAGCTAGCTTATGATTCTAGGTGATGGCAGCAGAAGTGAAAATTTAGTTCTTTGAAGGCCTCTATGCATTCCCACTCAAGGGACTCAGCACCTCTAGCACTGAGCTGTGGAATTGTATAGACAAGCCACATCCGCTGGGGGGTACAGTAGCGCTTTTTCATAGGATGATATAATTGGCTCAGTCTATATACAGGAGCATGCTCCCTGGCCCACCTCAATTCCTTCTCTGTTGAGAGCTAATGGAACTACCTTTCCTGTCTCTGAGGGTAGTTAGCCTGTTTTCTACAAATAGTTTGTTAGTTAGCTAGCTAGAACTCTTGGCCTTTGGTTACCTCTGAGATCATGTTGGGTCCTAAAACCTCTATAGGATTTAAAAGATGTGCAACATGCTCAGCTATCTACCCTGAGACAGACTCATGGGTTTGGTGCCTGGTGTGCTTGGGAGAATTGCACACCATATCCCATTGCACTATTTGCCTAATTTTTACTCCTCAGACATAAAAGAACAGGCAGCTCAGACCAGGCTACATGCACATTTGGGTTTGGTAAGCCTCCAGACCATCCTGATATTCCTGTGGAAATTTTGAGGTCTACTTCTGTGGAGAGGTCTTCTGTAAAGAAGCCTAAGATGCACATAGACCAGTGATACTCAGACCTCAGTGGTTCAGGAGCCAAATTGGCGATCAACATTCCAAAGAAGAGCCACAGTAGTGTGAATGCATTGTTTCATTTGCTATAGTACTATATATTCATATTTAAACAGTGTGACACAGGAAATATTTAGTTTATATAAAATTCTCACAGCAAAAGGGATGGATCACTTGGTGATTTCCTGTTCTGTTAATTTCCTCTGAAGTACCTGGCACTGGCCATTGTCAGAAGACAGGATACTGGGCTAGATGGACCATTGTCTGACCCAGTATGGCCATTCTTGTGTTCTTATATTCAAAATGACTCAGCAAGCATTATTATATCAACTACAATTAGTTATTAACATAGTAAAAGCATCCTGATTGGTTAATAACTTAGATTGGTTAATAGTAAAACACTGTGAGATTTAATTATCATGTGCTGCAAAGAGGTGCAGCAGACACATTAAAGAGCCACATCCAGCTCCTGAGCCTCAATCTGAGTATCACTGACCTTGACACTCCTGCCTCAGCACCTCCCTTGATGTTGGGCCTGAGGTTAGGGTTGCCAATCCTCCAGGATTGTCCTGGAGTCTCCAGGAGTTAAAGATTAATCTTTAATTAAAGATTGTCATGTGATGAAACCTCTAGGAATATGTCCAATCAAAATTGGCAACCCAAAGATTCACCTACTCAAAAGCTAACACCTACAGCAGCTGAGCTTCCCACTCAACACTGTCCAGTACTGCAAACTCTATCTAGACAGTCCACACCAGTGCCATGATATGTATCAGCAATACTGTCAGGAGGAACAATTCCTTTGAAGCCGTTAGAATTGACACTGGTTGATACCATAACCAAAAGGCATGCTTCCACATCTCTGACTCTGCTACAGGGAAAAAGGAGAAGAGGTAGCATTCCAAATCGCAAAGGGAGTCTGAGGAGAAGAAGAAGAGAGGAGGCATTCTTCTCTTTCTATCACTGGTTTCTTTGAGGACTCCTTACAGATGCCAATGCCAGCTTTGGCCCACACTCCTCCATCTGAGACACCAGTTTTTTAGACACATCACTGGTGTGTATCCCTCCAGTGCCATAAATTTCTCTTTTTTCGTGAAAACCCCATCAGAGCTATTAGCTTTGCCTCCACTTCTTGATCACACAATAGCATTTTCCACTTACTTCAATTCAAAACATTCTGGAGAAACATGGGTTTTTCCATTTTTCCAGCCATTCAAGTTCTCCTGGTCAACTCAAAGGAGCCCAATCGCCTTCCTTCAAAAAAGACTCTGTCAGGACAGAAAGATATTAGGAAGGATCCTCATCAATTACTCACGTTGCCCTTCATTTAGGAGTCCATTTTAGATGCTGCCAAAGCCCGTTCAGCACTGACTTGGGCATCAGCATTAACACAGTTGCCAATGATCCTTGCACTGGGTGCCGAGTGTTTTCCTACATTAAAGAGTCTGGGGCCCTTAAAGGGAAAATCTTCTATTACTTTCTGAGAGGCTGGAGCAAAGCCTATTGTTTGGAGTCATAAGTATCTCCTCAGAGCTGTGCCAGTGGCCGCAGAGCTTGTAGTTGTATCTGAGGGGCTGTAAACTTCCCTCAGAGTACACTTAACTAATGTCCTCCCCTCAGCAAGTTCTTTGCAGCTGCTCTGTGCTCTTCAGCTAAAATACTAGGGAACAAATTAAGAATCATAGCCTGGTCTCTGGGACTTTCCCAGTTTGCATCTACTGCTAAAAGAAAGTCAGATTATACAAATTTTCAATTTCTTAAACAGCCTCCCTCCCCAATTCAATACCAACAGAGTACCTCAGTGGTGATACTAGTCTTCAGCTTCTTTTAAAATGGCTTCTGTATAAAGAACACAATCCAGAAATCCCACATTGCATGTTGTCACAAGGTCCCAAACATCACTTCTGATGGATGCTCAAGAGCCATACCCCTCTCCCTCGACAGGTCAGACCTCATCCTTCTTCAATGCCTGGTGCCAGATTATTTGGATTGTTGGGTATTGGAGACCATAAATGATGGCTACGTAATCCAGTTTCATACAGGCCTCCTTCATTCTCCTCTCACCTCCAAACCTCCTTTGGGGACCCCTCTTGTGGAAAAAACTCCTATTGGAGGACATAAGCTCCCTTCTTCAAAAGGGTGCTGTAGAGGAGCAATACCAAGGGAAAGGGTTTTACTCTAGATGTTTCCTAAGGCCATCCTGGACCTCAGAAACCTCAACAGGTACATAAAGACTTTCAAGTTCAGGATGCTAATACTGGGGGACACCATCCCATTCCTGTTCTCAGAAAAATCACCTTTATTAGTTGGTCCTGGACTCCACTCAGGTGAGGGTCTACCTCCTGGAAGATATATTTCTGAAAATAAGAGACTTTCTGCAAACTTGCAGGGATCAACCTGTGTAAACACACTTTTCCCTAAAGCTTATAGGTCTCATGACCTCATCAACTTACATGATAACCTTTCCTTGCCTAAGAATGAGGCCCCTCTAACTTTAGGTTGTATGTCATTACAGACTCATTGTACACAGCCTGAAAAGGATTGCTTCAACAGCTACCCTTGTGTAAATTTAGAGACAATGTACTCCAGGGACTGTTGTTCAGTCTTCTATACCCTATTGTTACAATCACCACAGATGCCTCCATCCTCAGCTGGGGTGCTGATTGCCAGGACCTCTGTGTAAATGGACAGTGGAACATTTTGGAGTTCAAACTCCACATCAGTGTCCTGGAACTCAGAGTGGTGAGATAAATCCTAACAGCCTTCCACACAACATCAAATAGTACAGGTACTTACAGACAATACCATGGGCATGTATTAAATCAATAAGCCGGGAGGAGCATACTTCTGTGTATGGTGGCAAGGATACTGTGGCTATGGTTTATCCACCATCATATTTACCGTAAAGCAGTACACCAATCAAGGGAAGAGAACGTATAGGCAGAAACACTCAGCAGGAGGGTGTATGATCCGCACTAATGGTTCCTGAACCAATGACATCCTCACTTTTATTCAGGTAGGGATAACTAAATATCTGATCTCTCAGTCCTTGTCCTCAAAGGAAACCCACACAACACCTTCAAAAGATGAGCCTGGGAGCTTAAGTTCATAATTCCGCTGGACATTAAAAACCATGGACTTAATAGAGGCACTGGTTCATTACAACAATTTGTAATATAACCTACTGCCTGCCATCCCTTAATTGCCCACTTCATTTTAAGTGGTCCCTTACATGGTTTGTGAAACCCTTATGCTTTACAATGTGCCCCACCTCATATTTAGCTCAGACACTCTGGTTACTTTCCCCAGACCTGAGAAAGATCTCTGAAGCTCAAAAGTTTATCCTTTTCCCCAATGACTAAAGAGTTAATCCCATCACAAGAGGGTATACCTGCAATTTTAGAATATGTGTTGTACTTGAAATCACAAGCGTTAGCAGTAACTTCCCTCAAGGTTCATTTGGCAGCTAAATTGGCTTATCATAACTTGGTCAGGGATAATCCTATATTATCTCAACCCACAGTTTCATGTTTTCTAAAGGGACTAACGCCTTTCCCCGTGAGAGAACTTCTTCCTACCTAGGACTTGAATCTAGTACTTACTATGCTTATGTGTCCTCCCTATGAACCACTGACCTCGGCACCCTTAGAACATCTGTCTATCACAACAGAACTCTTAATCTCCTCTGCAAAGAGGTTTAGTGAGCTCAGTGCCTGGATGGCCATTCCATCCTATGTGGTAGTAGCTAGTAGAGAGAAAGTTGTCATGGGACCTCACCCTAGTTTTATGTCTAAAGTTATCTCATATTGTCACCTGTCACAATCTCTGTCCCTCCCCATTTTCTTCCTCAGGTCTCATGCTCAACCAGGGGAGTCTCGTGATAGAGCTTTGCAAAGTAGCAACATGGAGTTCAGTCCATGCTTTCATTAAGCACTAGTCATTGGACATGGCATTGTATACTGGTGCTTAATTTGACAGAGCAGTGCTGTAGTCCATTTGTGCCTAGAACTCCTTGCCCACCATACTCTGATGGGGGCACTGTTTGCTAATCTCCCATTAGTGGGAATGCACAGAGGCCCTAAAAGAAGAAATATAGGTTACTTACTGGTAAGTGGTGGTCTTCAAGAGTTGTTTCTGTGCATTCACACTACCCAACCACCTTCTCCTCTGCCTAGGCGTTCTTTGTGTTTCTGCACTCCTCGGGCTAGGGAGAAGGAACTGAAGTAGGCTGAGGTGTGCACTGCCTTCTATATACAGTGTCGATGATGTCATCTTACAATGAGAGCACTACTGCATCTCCCAGTGGATGTGGCTTTTGTATATAGTTCCATAGCTCAGTGCCAGAGATGTTAAATGCCATTAGTGTGAATGCCCAAAGGCAGCTCTAGAAGAACAACAATTACTAGTAAGTAACTTTGATTTTTCCCTCAAAATATATACAATTAATGTGTGATCTGCAGTTCGTGAACACTTGACAGTGTATACAGACAGTATATCAGTTATGGTAGTTTTATCTAACTGACATCTGTATCATGAAAGGTGGTGTCATCAATTATTTTTTCAAGCTTATTTCAGAAATAAATATTTTATTTAAAAATATTGGGCTATTTCTTGCGGGGGGGGGGAAGCTGTCATTTTATACTGGCTTTGCACCCCCTTTGCACAGGTGTAAACATTTACATAACATGCAGGCCAGAGGAGAATCAGACCCATTCACTTTATAGTATTATATGTGGCAGTTGCTCCCAAAATGTGGAATTTTGGGAGTAAGCAGTATAACAGGAGGAATTTTGCAAAAACAATAAATATTTTTCAAATAGAAGTCATTTTGAAATTAAAAAAAGGGAAAACAAACTAATTTCTCTATTATTAAAACCAAGAAGGAACTGAGACAAAAGGTATTTATGAAATGTCATCAGACTGAAAGCAAAGAGAAAATTCAGCTGCAACTACTAAAAAAATCTCAAGTAGGCAAGACAGAATCTTTCTTTTTTCGTATCAGAATGTGTGTCTTTTAAAAGAAGCCTACAGGGTTTTTTTCCCCCCTCCCTACAAACATTTATCTCATTGTACTAGTTCTCAGAATAGCTGGAATTGTTAATTGAAATGAATAAAATGATAGCTAAGCAAATGGGTGCAAACTCACAAACAGGCTAATTGTTGCACTAGAATGTGTCTGTTGTCAACCTTCACAGGTTGTCTTGCGGTTCCATTGGCCCCAGTGGTACTTACTGAGGATTTCTTTTTATTATTTATTTATTTGGACCAGACTAGTAACACAGGCAGCATGAGAGAATAATGAGCTGCATTCTTGGGGTTAGTGAGGACTCAGTATAAATTGTGGGAACAAATAACAATCAGACAAGGCAGGGTTTTATAACATCGAGGCCACAATCCATCTCTGGGATCTTTCGGAGCTGAGCTAATAAAGGCCCACTTACAATCCCCAACAAAGTATAGTTTAATTAAATTTGCCCATTAGAGGACTTCTCCCCCTCCCTTTTACATTCTAAAAATTAATTCTTCTGTTTCTGCCTGTCTTTCTTTCTACATCACAGATGCACTGAACCTTCGTAACCGACAGGTCATCTGCATCACGCTCAAAGTCCTCCAGCACCTGGTGGTGTCAGCTGACATGGTGGGGGAAGCCTTGGTGCCCTATTATCGTCAAATCCTCCCCATCCTAAACATCTTTAAGAATATGAATGGTGAGTTATCCTACTAGTCACTGTGTCTTTGAACCCTAAGGCAAAATGGGGCTTGAGGCAGGGTTAATTAACAATGTCATTAGGATTTATTACTGCACATAAACCCAGATCCATTTGGAGCTCTAAATAATGTAACCCCCACTGCTATTCCCTAGGGATGCAGTAAAATTAACAATTTCATTTATTACTCCTTGCACGTACAGCTTATTTAACACAGTACAAAAGCACTGAAGCAGTTCTGTAATCTTCCAATAATTAAATTGTAAAGTTTTGTAATAGTCTTTTGACTACATTAAGAGATTGCAAAGGTTTTTTCTTTTCTTTTCAGCATGGTAATTTTAAGTTCACAATTTTAATTCTGTCCTGGATTCTCCTCACCAGTAAAGTTCATTCTTACCCATTATTGCTTTTTGGTTTAGGAGAGAATAAAAAGAAAATTATTAACCAGTTTAGTCAATTTGACAGACAAGAAAAATTATCTCTAGCAAAGCAGTGAAGTTTGGAGTTATTTTTGCACAGTTAACAGGTTTTACTATGGAAGAAATTTAGAACCACTTCATGCGCCACACTCTTGAGTAAGTTGTTTTCTTTGTAGTTCAAAATTCCATGGCCAGTTTTGTTGTTGTTTTTTAAACAACTACAACAAGTACTGCATGGAGTATTATTACACCATTCTCACAAACCTGAACCAAACTATCTCCAAAGTGTCTTGTTCCTGTAGTAAATCTCTTGGCATATTATGTGTTCAATCACTTACTAAGTTATTGACTTCGAAGTTTTATGCTATTCACATGCAATACTGTAGGTTAAAATAAGTTAATTGCTAACAACCATGCTAATAAAGGTTATAATGTAGGCAGGGTGTCTATGAAACTCATGTTATTTCAGTGTTTAGCCACTGCGCTACCTCCTGGGTTTTGGTTTTGTTCTTTATTAACTTTTTATTAAGACAAAGTTACAATAAAATGTTAACATACTATATCGTACATTATTTATTTGGGATCAACATAATATTCAAAGTACCTGGCTAAAGATTCCAGTTTGCTGGCTGGGAAACCCTGGTTCTCTGTGTATGCTAAAAAAGGATGACCAGATTTCTAAATACTGGTCTTCTTTTTGACGCTTCTCTTGTGTATTGGATGTGAAAATTTGCCCATTACAAGGACATTCCATATTTTTTATACAACAGGAGGAGGAGTCAAATTTTTCCAATAATGTGCAGTATAGAGTCTAGTTACTAAGAATAAAAAATAAATTAATTTGTTTGGTTTTAAATGTAGATCCTTTACTGGAGCATTAAGTAAGAAGGTCAGGGGATCACTAGAAAGCCAGCATTTAGTCATAAAATGAATCTCTAATAATTTCCTCCCAAAACCAGCTAATTCCCGAACACAACCACCCTATGTAAATATGTTCCCTTTTCCTGCAACCCTTCCAACTGAGCACCTCCCCAGTAGCAAAAATATTATGCACCTTAACTGGAGTCAAATACCGTCTATACCAGTGGTGGGCAGCCTGTGGCTCATTAAGGTAATCTGCTGGCAGTCTGCGAGACAGTTCGTTTTCATTGACAGACCGTCTGCAGGCATGGCCGCCCGCAGCTCCCGGTGGCCTCAGTTCAACATTCCTGGCCAAAGGGAGCTGGGGGAAGTGTCAGCCAGCATGTCTCTGCAGCCTGTGCCGCTTCCCCCAACTCCCATGGACCAGGAGCGGCAAACTGCGGCCACTGGGAGCTGTGGGCAGCCGTGCCTGCGGATGGTTGGTCAATGTAAACAAACTGTCTCGCAGCCTGCCAGTGGATTACCCTGATAGGCTGCAAGTTGCCCACCACTGATCTATACAATACATTTTCTTATTTATTTATTAACTCTTTTTGAGAAATGCAAAAATATCTGTCCAGAGACTCTAATGGGGTTTAGACTTCTAGGTTCCTTTAAAAACTGTATGTAAAGGACATTGAATTAAACAGCGAACATGTTCTAATAAACTGTAGACCGTGTACCATGTATAAGGCTATGTTTTAGTCATGGGTATTTTTAGTAAAAGTCATGGACAGGTCACAGGCAGTAAACAAAAATTCACAGCCCATGACCTGTACTATATACCCCTGACTAAATCTTGCAGGGCGGGAGCGACCCAGGGGGTGCCATGGGTGCTGAGGCAGGGGAGGCGGTAGCGCACGGTCCTGGATCCCTGCTCATGCTACAGGGGGGACTGTTGGCAAGGGTCCCTATCTGGCTCCAATCCTCCCCAGAAGCAGCGACATCCCCCATCATCTTCTCCTCAGCAGAGGCACGGTCAGGCAGCTCTGCATGCTGCCTCCGCCCCAAGCACCGGCTCCGCAGCTTCCATTGGTGGAGAACCATGCCCAATGGGAGCTGTGGAGGCGATACCTTCAGATGGAGGCAGAACGCAGAGCTGCCTGGCCATGCCTCCACCAGGAGCTGAGGAAAGTCGCCGCTTCCGGGGAGCCGCCATGAGGTAAGCGCTACCCAGATCCCTTACCCTCAGCCCTGAGTCCCCTCCTTCACCTAAACTCCTGCTGGGAGGAGTGAGGGGGTAGCCTGAGACTGCCCCAGCTGTGGCGGATGCGGCTGGCACGGGGGCAGCTCGATCTGCTCAGGCAGCCCCTGGGCCAGCTGCACCAGACACTTCAGAAGTCACGGCAGTCCCAGAAAATCACAGAATCAGTGATCTCCATGACGAACTTGCAGCCTTAACCATGTATATGAGTGGAATGGAAGAGAACTGTCAAAGTTGGGGAGTTGTAGGATGTCGGGCTGTGATTAAAAAAAATAAATATATAGTTAAACCTCTGCATCCGTGTGGAGCCCCATAAACTCCAGTTGGGTTTATCACAGACAGAAGGGTCCAACTTAGTGGGTCCAATTGCAGGATCTGGGGCCAAATACAACCCATCAAAAGGAACTATATCATTTAAATGGTAAGTGATTTATCTGCTGAGCCCCATTTTCCAAATTTTAGCCTGAGGCAGGCTGTGAGCAATCCTGGTTCCCTTGCTGCTATTGTGTCAGATGAATGGTAGGGAAGGCTCATGTCTGCTACTGGCACTACATAGACATAAAGATGCACACAACTGGTTAGATCACACTTGCTATACAAAAACCAACCAACTCAATAAAAATCAAACAGGTTTTCAACCATTTGTCTGACATCTTATTGTGTGGATTTGTATCTGATATCCAATTAAACATAAGACTTCATATTTGTTGTTCAGAAACTAAAAAAATTCCCCCCCAAGCCACCCCTGGATTCATCATTCTAAACAGCCAAAAAGAATAGCCCTAAATTCTATTTACTATGTTATGTTGCTGTTGAAGTTGAATAAGGCAAGAGTAACATGATTGTTTGTGACAATGTGAGCATTTTAGTTTTGTGCATTCTAATTTTAATTAAATAATTATGTAACCGTGTTTTTACACTCCATATCAATTGAAAACTGTAACTAAGCATAGTGATTCAGTATCTGGACTTGGTTTTCAAACAGAGATCTATGGAAGAAACCAGTCACAATGAACTGTGACTACACAAAAAAAGCTAAGAGTTTGCCTTTCTTGTAAATCTTGTTGCCCTAAAGGCTGTTTAGGTCAGGACAGAGATGGGGAGCGCAGTGAAAGAGAGTAAAGCAGTTAACATCAACATATTTATCTAAGACTTCAACTTACTTTCTAGGCAGAGGATGAGGGGAAGAGATCTCACCGCTCTGAGATCTTGGGCTTCTTTGCCCTTCCTTCCAGCTTCCTCCTTTCCCTTCCTGTCTCCCTTTTAACCATCCCCAGCTGACTAGCTGAATCCCCTTGTTAACTGGTTAATCACCCAGTCCGTACTCAGTTATCTCCCCAGTTTGGCCAGTGCAGGGCAGCTTACAGAGTACAGAGTGGTGAGTCAGCCTTAGGCTCCTCCCACTTGGTCACAGGCCCATCGTTCTTTTCTGTCCCCATCCTCTTTTCCCAAGCATATTCAACAGGAGACAGTTCTAAATGAACACTCAAATGCCACTAGGTCTTCAGGCAGAAAGGGGAGTGCACTCATTAGCAAGCACAGCACTTTCTCATTCACTTCACTCTGCTGAAGCTCTGCTGCTGAATTGGTCAACCACAGCTCTGGGTCTGAATATGGTTTTGCAACTCCAACATCAAGGATAATATTTTGATATTTATCCAAACATAGTATCTGCTGGCACTCAAGGTATTCTGAAAATGTACAAAACACATCTCCAATCTCTACCCTACTCAGATATCATGCACTATTTTTCTATAAATGTTTTTTTTAGTCTTGGAGCAATCTGACCAAAGAAAAGACAAAACAAGTAAGAGTTTTCCCCAGGAGGATTATTTTGCTAATATTAGCCTCAGTACATAAACTTGCCAAAGAGCTTCAAATGTTAGTGGCACTTTTCACATGATTCTAATTATTTTTTTCAACATTTCCATAAAATCTTGTTTTCAGCTGTTTCTGATGCAGCCATGGATATTTTCTCTAGGCTGACATTTTACTCTACCATATAAGTACTCAGTACATTTTACTCTACCATATAAGTACTCAGTACACTTATTGTAAATTATAAGAATTTATTTTTCCAAGTGGCATTTTGCAGGTTAAATGTCTTTCGGTATTTGAAAATAAACTAAAAGCAATTGAAAATTGTAGTTATTTATTCTATTCAGTGCCTTGAGACAAAATTCTGACAAAAAACCACTCTAATTTTTAAATAATTGGAGAATAAGGGTTTTTAGCAACAAAATATAGTGTCTGATTCAGCTGTTGGATCCTTGGCACACAGTGGGCCTGATTCTGGTCTCTAATACTACTTCATGCTGAGGTAAATTATTTGTCTTCAACCGGGATTTATAATGGCACATAATAAGTGACACTAGAATCAGGCTCAGCATCTCTGATGACTTGGGACTATTATTATTTCTTTCCAGGAAGACCTGTATGGAAAGTAAATAAAAATTCAGAGTTGGAACTTGTAGTGGACCACTTTAAGTCTCAGAGAAAACATTTGCAGGTTGTGGAGAAGGCATTGGTACAGTCTGCTGCTTGTCCTTCCCAGAGAATTTTTAGAGAGACAACGTGGGTGAGATAATATCTTTTATTGGACCAACTTCTGTTGTTGAGAGAGACAAGCTTTTGAGCCACAGAGAGCTCTTCTTCAGGTCTGACAGGTTTCAGAGTAACAGCCGTGTTAGTCTGTATTCGCAAAAAGAAAAGGAGAACTTGTGGCACCTTAGAGACTAACCAATTTATTTGAGCATAAGCTTTCATGAGCTACAGCTCACCTCATTGGATGCATTCAGTGGAAAATACAGTGGGGAGATTTATATACATAGAGAACATGAAATAATAACACTGTAAGAAGAGTGATCACTTAAGGTAAGCTATTACCAGCTGGAGAGCGGGGCGGGGGGAACCTTTTGTAGTGATAATCAAGGTGGGCCATTGGTCGGAATATGAACAAGAGGCTGCTAGGCAGCTCTCCAACACCACTTTCTACAAGCCATTACCCTCTGATTCCACTGAGGGTTACCAAAAGAAACTACACCATTTGCTCAAGAAACTCCCTGAAAAAGCACAAGAACAAATCTGCACAGACACACCCCTGGAACTCTGACCTGGGGTATTCTATCTGCTACCCAAGATCCATAAACCTGGAAATCCTGGATGCTCCATCATCTCAGGCATTGGCACCCTGACAGCAGGATTGTCTGGCTATGTAGACACCCTCCTCAGGCCCTACCCTACCAGCACTCCCAGCTTTCTTCAAGACACCACTGGCTTCCTGAGGAAACTACAATCCATCGGTGATCTTCCTGAAAACACCATCCTGGCCACTATGGATGTAGAAGCCCTCTACACCAACATTCCACACAAAGATGGACTACAAGCTGTCAGGAACAGCATCCCCGATAATGTCACGGCAAACCTGGTGGCTGAACTTTGTGACTTTGTCCTCACCCATA
This sequence comes from Eretmochelys imbricata, assembly GCF_965152235.1. NCBI lineage: Eukaryota > Metazoa > Chordata > Testudines > Cheloniidae > Eretmochelys > Eretmochelys imbricata. The sequence goes on from NC_135574.1 coordinate 123,339,435, forward strand.
ACTATTTCACATTTGGGAACAATGTATACTTTCAAATCAGCGACACTGCTATGGGTACCCGCATGGCCCCACAGTATGCCAACATTTTTATGGCTGACTTAGAACAACGCTTCCTCAGCTCTCGTCCCCTAATGCCCCTACTCTACTTGCACTACATTGATGACATCTTCATCCTCTGGATCCATGGAAAAGAAGCCCTTGAGGAATTCCACCATGATTTCAACAATTTCCATCCCACCATCGACCTCAGCCTGGACCAGTCCACACAAGAGATCCACTTCCTGGACACTATGGTGCTAATAAGCGATGGTCACATAAACACCACCCTATACCGGAAACCTACTGACCGCTATTCCTACCTACCTGCCTCCAGCTTTCATCCAGACCACACCACACGATCCATTGTCTACAGCCAAGCTCTGCAATACAACCGCATTTGCTCCAACCCCTCAGACAGAGACAAACACCTACAAGATCTCTATCAAGCATTCTTACAACTACAATACCCACCTGCGGAAGTAAAGAAACAGATTGACAGAGCCAGAAGAGTACCCAGAAGTCACCGACTACAGGACAGGCCCAACAAAGAAAATAACAGAACGCCACTAGCCATCACCTTCAGCCCCCCCACTAAATCCTCTCCAACGCATCATCAAGGATCTACAAGCTATCCTGAAGGACGACCCATCACTCTCACAGATCTTGGGAGACAGGCCAGTCCTTGCTTACAGACAGCCCCCCAACCTGAAGCAAATACTCACCAACAACCACACACCACACAACAGAACCACTAACCCAGGAACCTATCCTTGCAACAAAGCCCGTTGCCAGCTGTGTCCACATATCCATTCAGGGGACACCATCACAGGGCCTAATCACATCAGCCACACTATCAAAGGCTCGTTCACCTGCACATCTACCAATGTGATATATGCTATCATGTGCCAGCAATGCCTCTCTGCCATGTACATTGGTCAAACTGGACAGTCTCTACGTAAAAGAATAAATGGACACAAATCAGACATCAAGAATTATAACATTCAAAAACCAGTTGGAGAACACTTCAATCTCTTTGGTCACTCGATTACAGACCTAAAAGTGGCAATTCTTCAACAAAAAACTTCAAAAACAGACTCCAACGAGAGATTGCTGAATTGGAATTAATTTGCAAACTGGATACAATTAACTTAGGCTTGAATAGAGACTGGGAGTGGATGGGTCATTACACAAAGTAAAACTATTTCCCCATGTTTATTCCCCACCCCCCACCTTTCCTCACACGTTCTTGTCAACTGATGGAAATGGCCCACCTTTATTATCACTACAAAAGGTTTCCCCCCCGCAACCCTCCTGCTGGTAATAGCTCACCTTACCTGATCTCTCTGGTTACAGTGTGTATGGTAACACCCATTGTTTCATGTTCTCTGTGTATATAAATCTCCTACTGTATTTTCCACTGAATGCATCCGATGAAGTGAGCTGTACCTCACGAAAGCTTATGCTCAAATAAATTTGTTAGTCTCTAAGGTGCCACAAGTACTCCCTTTCTTTCTTCAGGTCTGAGACAAGTATTCCAAGCATCACATCAGAGTACCTAGGGATGTGGTAGAATCTCCTTCCTTAGAAGTTTTTAAGGTCAGGCTTGACAAAGCCCTGGCTGGGATGATTTAATTGGGGATTGGTCCTTTGAGCAGGGGGTTGGACTAGATGACCTCCTGAGGTCCCTTCTAACCCTGATATTCTATGATTCTACCTTTCTCAGACCTGAAGAAGAACATTGAGTGGCTTGAAAGCTTGTCTCTCTCACTAACAGAAGTGGGTCCAATAAAAGATATTACCTTCCCCACCTTGTCTCTCTAATATCCTGGTACCAACATAGTTAAAACTACATTGCATATGGAGAATTTTTGACATTTCCATCATGTTTTATGCTCATCTGTGCTCATGCAGGCAGCACTACCATTATTTTGTCAATATGGTTCTTTTTGTAAATTCTCAGGGTGTAAAATCAGTGTCTTTTATTTATCTAATGATGTGCCTGAACACCGTCTTTAAAAAATGAGTAGCTCCAAATGGTTTCTAACAAAAATGAGCAGAATTACTGAAGTGCTGAGCATTTTTGTATGGTGTCATCATTTCCAAGGGGATTTTGTCACAGAAGGACCACAGATATTTGAAAGAAAGGTCTAGGCATGTGGTCCTAAAGACTCACATCTGTACCTGAAAGTAATTAAAAGAGGTGTGGGGGTTTATGTGTCTTGGAGTGGGGAGGGGGTGTTCAGCTCTTTACATGGAAACTCATCAGTGCCTATTGATGTCTCTATATAATGTCTCTCAATGAAATACGTTGCTCCATTAATTTTGTAGTTTCCTCTATGAAAGAAATAATCTTTCTTTAATGAGGGATAGGACCCGGGTGATCAGCCTCCAGCCAATGTTTGTGCCTTCTTTGTTTTCACTCTTCATAGATATGGTGAATGACTTCACTGTTAAGAATATTTGCGGAAATTGAATTTTAAACAAATATTGGTGCTATTCATGGAAGATGAATTTTAAATTTGTAAACATAAATGTTCACACTGAAAACTTATCCGAAGTCTTACACTCATCCAGTTAGGGAACAGGTCATGTAATATATTTCTATCTGTCAATAAAACAATCAACACACTCTGAATGAAAAATATCAAATATACTCATAATGAATTGCTTGCACACAATCTGCAAACCAAAAATTATGTGCCAAATTTATTCAGTAAATAATTTCAAATGAAAGACAGAACTGCTAGCTGTTCTCAAGGCTAAATTAATCAACTACACTTTTTATCCAGCTCTAAGACTCATCAATATTTCCTGTAGTTTGTCAAGAATTATGATTAATTAATTAATCTCTTTAAATGTGGTGTCCATTGAATGACATTTGACAGGTGTGAGGATGTGCTGCCTCCTCAGGTATAAAAGACAAGGGAAGCATAAGGAGCTAAAAATACATACCACCTTGTAAAGGAGGGCACAATTGCCACCCTAAAGGATGCAGTTACTTCTGACTTCCAGGTTTAAAGGACCAGCCACTAAAATAGTGTAATTAGTCCCACCTATTGGAGTCATTGATGTGCTGTGATTCACCCATTTCTTTCATGTACTCGGTAGTGTACCAGATATACCTCAACTTAGGAGCAAGCACCAAAGCAAGTTGCCTCTGGCCCAGTAGGCTCTACTACCCAGTGATTTCCCAATATGCACTCTCAAGCAAAAGGAGTCTTTACTAGGGTTGGCAGAAATGAAAGACTGCAAATACCGTAGGCAGTATGACTTGACCATCTACAACAGAAAATAGACATAGACATTCCTAACTCAGCCAGGTCAGTAGGGGACAATCCAAAAGAAGGAAGTACTGGAGTAACCATGAGTACAGCTTCTAGTCCACAATTCCTTAAAAAGTGCATTTAAGTACTGGTTAAGTTCTCTTCCACGATGAGTGGAGCACTCTGTTTTTTGCCCTTATGTCCTTCTGCTACTAGTCTCCTCTCACTGGCTGCTTCCCATCTTGGATTGTGACTCTTCACCCAACCTCACTTCCAGCTCTCAGGCTGCCTGTTACCTGGTCTTCATTGTGCAGCTGGCTCCCAACCTGCTACCTCCATCTTGCTGCTCCACACAGAAAACTCTAGCTGTCTCCCCAAGCCTAATCCTCTCTTTGTCTCCTCCTTTTTCTGTTCAATAGGCATCAAAGAACCCTCTGCCTGTTGTCTGCTGAACTAGTTCTTGCTCCTCCCAGAATGACCAGTAGCCCAGTTCTCTCCAATCAACTCATTCTTGAGAGAATGTTCTTTGTAATGAGATTCCCTGGGAAAGGATCCTATAAGAGAATGAACCCAAAAGCAGTGGTAATCAGGCAGCCACTGAGAAGGTAGCACTTAAGGAAGAGTTTGAAATCCAAATTGCCTGAGGGCCAGAGATCTCGATAAAAGATATTTTGAGGTCTCTAGAACTATGACTTTATAACATTCTTCACAGAATTATCCAGTATTCATTTACACTTTCATTATTGAGCAAGTTTTCTGAGATATTTGCCCAATTTCCAAATGTGTATATTTATTCTAGAAAACTTTGAGAATTGTCAGCTGTGTAAGGTTGTCTGGAATTAGTTGGTTTGGCAGATTGTAACGTTCCAGGAAAACATTAGTTAGTCAAGAGATAATACTATTCGCAGTTGGATGGATGGACAATGCTATTACTTGCAAATACATAATCAGGAAACATGCTCTGCACTTGAGAATCTGTTTCTCCAACAAGCAACTTCACGCTTTATTCCCTGCCAACTTCTTCATGGAATATCCTCACTGAATTAATCTGAAAGTCACTACCCTCTCCTCCTATAAATCCTTATTCTAGGCTCACTTCTACTGTGATACTTACTGTAAATTGCCACCTGATGATAGCTGGTTGGATGGTCAGTAGGAATTATCGTTGTATCTCTGGTTTGTTTCATATAGAAAAAGAAACAAATCTGATTTCAAACTTGCCAATTGTTTGTAAAAACATATTCCTCTCACTGGTTTCAGAGTAGCAGCCTTGTTAGTCTGTATCCGCAAAAAGAAAAGGAGTACTTGTGGCACCTTAGAAACTAACAAATTTATTTGAGCATAAGCTTTCGTGAGGTACAGCTCACTTCATCCGATGCATTCAGTGGAAAATACAGTGAGGAGATTTATATACACAGAGAACATGAAACAATGGGTGTTACCATGCACACTGTAACCAGAGTGATCAGGTAAGGTGAGCTATTACCAGCAGGAGAGCCGGGGCAGGGCGGGAAACTATTGTAGTGATAACCAAGGTGAGCCATTTCCAGCAGTTGACAAGAACCGGGGGGGGAGGGGGTGGAATAAACATGGGGAAATAGTTTTACTTTTTGTAATGACCCATCCACTCCCAGTCTTTATTCAAGCCTAAGTTAATTGTATCCAGTTTGCAAATTAATTCCAATTCAGCAATCTCTCGTTGGAGTCTGTTTTTGAAGTTTTTTTTGTTGAAGAATTGCCACTTTTAGGTCTGTAATCAAGTGACCAAAGAGATTGAAGTGTTCTCCAACTGGTTTTTGAATGTTATAATTCTTGACGTCTGATTTGTGTCCATTTATTCTTTTTCGCCCCTACTCCTTCTCTTTGTTTGTTACATCTGTGTTTGCATCTTGTCTCAAGTTATATTGTAAGAAGTTTAGGACAGGGACTGCCTCTTACTTTGTGGTTTATACAATGCCGAATACAATGGGACCCCACATTGGTGTCTCTGGGTGCTATTGTAATAACTAATAACAAATGTAATTAAAAAGACCAAGTAAAGAACTAGATGCTGGTGAGGGAAAAGTACAGTAGGTTAAAAAAGTGAACATGCTGTGTTTGATGTGAATATCAAAATCTGCAGAGTTAGAAATATCACCCATAAACTAAACTGTCAATGTTGTTCTTCTAAAAAGCATTGGTAACATACTCATGCAAAAAGTTCTGTTGGTCTTGTACCACAGATACTGCTCCTAAAAGCTTCCAGAGTACATTCCTGAAAGAATAAAATTTGATTGCAGTGTGCATATGTGTCAGTCTTAAAGGCTTAATGTCTCTAGGTGAACTGTCATGATCTATTGTGTAGTTATTAGCAAATGACAGAGTCTGCACTGTATGTACACTATGAGCAACTGAAAAACAGTTACAATGAAAACAGGATAGAGGTTAAGGTTCAATCTTCTTAAGGCCTGGACAGTTCTCTGTGGAATTACTTTATAAGAAACCAAAAAACAAGAGAACTCAACATCCAACTGCCTTGTTATCTTTCTTTCAGTCCTAAAATTATTTTGAACGTTTATGGACGCTCAGAGTAAATTTGAAGTACTCTTTTGTTCAGGTGAAGCAATTGTAATCACAGACGCAGTACAAAATGCACATAACTTCTCCTTATAATATTGCTAGTTTTAATGATGCTGCTTTATTGGCTTGCTTGCTTTTAATATTTCTCTGTTGTACATAATGAGAACCCAATGATTATTCTTCCAGGTCATGAACAGAAAAGTAATGACAATGACTTAGGCCTATTATGAACCTTATAACACCATTTAAAATCTCTTTTTCATTTAAATACAGTACTTAAATATGGCATGTTTTTATTAGGTTTATTTCAGGGGTTTTTTTTCTTTTCTTTTCCTTTTTTTGGGGTGGGGGGGAACATTGCATACTATAAAATCTGTTTTCTTTTTTGTATCATGAAACCTTTGCTGTGCATCTCCTCTTCTAAATTGTTTCATAGACCTATAAGATGTCTTAGATAAATGCAATTTAAGAACAAATAGAATAAAGTTCGTGCTTTTGTGACAGCACTGAAGAGAAATAAAAAGAATAAAAAGGAATCTTCAAAGCTTGATATAAATTATGATTGTATCCAGTGTTGTATTTATATCAGAATGAACACTGGAAGCAGAAGTTTGATAAGAGTTAGACAATTATATACAGAAAATTTCTTTTATATAATGTAGTCAGGTAAATAACCATTTCATTGATCTACTTTAACAACTATTATATATTGTCAAATCAAAGCAGTCTAACAGCTGTGCTACATCGATTCATATGCATTATAAAGCAAAAATGTTTTCATGTCATCAGTTTATATTATTCAGTAGTGATCAATAACAGCATATGAAAAACTCTGTAGATTAAATCATGTAAAATGTTTTGAAAACAAAACAGCACCAAGCTTAACAATATTCAGAGAAAGAGAGACAGGTTTTAAAAACAATGATTTAAACTAAATTGTCAAAATTATATGTGTAGATTTATATCTTACCCCACATATTTTGGTCACATTTAAAAGGCTTCTTCAGGCAGATTCCTGTTTTTCCTTTTTTCCTAATAAACACTATGCACATCTGATCTATGGTACTGTATAATTTAAAGTAGTAATAATTATAATTTCTTTAAAGATTCCATCAGCACTGAATTCCCACTTACATTTCCAGAATGAGATGGACAGGAAACTTGCCTCACCCTTAAAATTTTGACTTTCTGAGGCACTGGTAGTTAAGCCTGAGCCCCACATCCCACCCCTCAGTTATACACCATGGGATGATCCCCCTACACTAGTGTGATCCTTCAATGGGCAGCTTCACTAATTTAGGACCAGTTTCTATTGGTGCAGGGCAGCTGAGGATTGGAGACTAAGTTTCTATGGGCTTCAACACAAGCTATCTGACACTATAGCTAACTTTTAACACTCAATGTGACCTTTTATCAACCTCCTCCTACCTAGTCAGTCCGACACCCCTTGCCCCCCTTCCTTACCCCTTAATCTCAGGAAACATGATCCAGAATTCCTGAAGTAGCTGAACTGTTAGGTAAGGTATTAAACCACCAGAGCAACTATGCTTGAGATGCATGCCTGGGACACCAGTCTGCTTTGAGGGGCTTCCAGTGCCCTTCTTTGAGAGGTTCTTCGCATATTTAGTTCACTAGATTGCACAGAACATGATGGACTTCACACAGTAGGAGGAAGAATCAGAACTTTGAAGGAGTATTAAATCCCAGACGCAATAGATTGTGCCTAAAGGTGGTCAGTACTCTGTGCATAAGGGCTGGAAGTATTTCCAGAAGTGCTTATGAATTCAGGAAGCAGCAATGCTCTTCGAAGTGCCTCATGCTAATTACTGGAAGGCAGCAAGTTATCCCTGCACATGAGTGACTATGCTCTGAAGAAAAACCTCATGCCCAAAATATTTCAACTACTTCTTCCACCAGGAAATGCTAAAAACACTTGGCATTGAGAATGTCAACTCTATTCAGGAATATCTTACAGTATTGTCAAACCAAGTGTTCAAAGATCACGTGTCAGGCTCCAAAATTTTGAGATTTAAAAAAATAGATTTGGGGTTCTTTCTATTTGCCTTCTGAGTTTTGAGCTTTTAGCAAAAAGAAAAGGAGTACTTGTGGCACCTTAGAGACTAACAAATTTATTTGAGCATAAGCTTTCGTGAGCTACAGCTCACTTCATCGGATGAATCATATCGGTGAGCTGTAGCTCACGAAAGCTTATGCTCAAATAAATTTGTTAGTCTCTAGAATGCTATAAGTACTCCTTTTCTTTTTGCGAATACAGACTAACATGGCTGCTACTCTGAAACTTGAGTTTTTAGGTTACACTCATAGCATGTTTTCAGCAACCATGAGGACCAACCAACTTTTCTGCAACCATGAGGACTAGAAACTCTTTTCTTTCATTGTAATAAAAGCCCATAGGAGTTCCAACCCTTCTTCTTTCCCCCCACCCAACCCCGTTCTGTTCCTTTAACCAGAACCTCCTTTTTAAATCCTTTATCAGGCCATTTATCTGGTCACTGGATGCTTTCCCTATGGAGTACCTGCACTGGACATCTGCCACAAGGAGGTGCCAGCAATTAGCTTGGCTGCTTCCCCCCCAAACCCAGTCAGATTCCCAGACATCTCCCAGTGGCCTCTTTTGTAGCAGCCAAAAACATGTCAGCTCCCAAGTCTGATAGGGGAAGTCCCATCCTCCCGAAAGAACCCAGTTGCCCCTTGTATTATGCCAGGATCGTCAAGGATGCCAACAGCTCTGTTGTCAACCCCCATGTACCACAACACCCACCCCTCTGTGATGGGCCATATTGGTGACCAGCATTCTGGATCCTGAAATTGGAAGAACTCATTACAACTTCCTTCATAGCTCAGCCTAGCTCTGAAGGCAGAGCCACCGCCAGTAGCAGCATAGTAGTAAGGATGGCTTGGTATGGTACTGCCACCCTTACTTCTGCACTGTTGACTTCAGAGCTGGGCAGCTGGAGAGTGGTGGGTGCTGACTGGAGGTCTAGCTCTGCAAGCAGCAGCACAGAAGTAAGGGTGGCAATACCATGCCATGCCATACTTACGTCTATACTGCTTCTGGCTGTGGCTCTGCCTTCTGAGCTGGGCTCCTGGCCAGCAGCTGCTGCTCTCCAGCTGCCCAGCTCTGAAGGCAGAGCCACCAGCAGCAGCAGCACAGAAGTAAGAGGAGCAGTACCGCAATGATTTAATTGGGTATGGGTCCTGCTTTTGAGCAGGGGGTTGGACTAGATGACCTCCTGAGGTCCCTTCCAACCCTGATATTCTATGATTCTATGATTCTATGATTCTAACCCTCCATACAATAACCTTGCAACCCCCCTGCCACACAACTCCTTTTTGGGTCAGGATCACTACAGTTATAACACCGTGATTTTTCAGATTTAAATAGCTGAAATTATGAAATTTATTAATTTTAAAATCCTATGACCGTGAAATTGGCCAAAATGGACCGTGAATTTGGTAGGGCCCTATTCATAAGCCTGTGTAATTCGGAAGTTTGGTGATTGATAACGTACCACTGCCATGTTATCACACCAGAAACACACCCTTTTATGAGCCAACTTTGGTCCCCAAATAACTGCTGCAACTAAAATGGGGGGAAATTCCAGGAAAGTCATATCACACAGAACCCCGTTTTGTATCCAGATGGCAGGCCTGGTGGAGGGGAAAGGAAAAGGAGACAAGGGACCAGTGTGGCAACACTGACTCATTCACTGGGAACCAGATGGTGGGAGGGCTTAAAAGGGGCATCCCTGTGCCTGAAGCCCCCTTTTACACTGAGCAGGCTGAAGCAGCACTCCCCTCCCTCCCCTTTAGGTGCTGAAATACCAGGTTTGGCCAAGACCTGCTGTGGGTATTATGCTAACCAACATGACAGAGACAGATCCAAGTTGCCAAATTCAGTTCTGGATCCAAATCTATCCTCAGCTCAAGAGGATTCAGATCCTGTGTTCTGGTTCAGGCTCATCTTTACTGCAAACTGTTGTGGTGGAATTTCACAGTTCTCATAAAATGGAGTCTCATGCAAGTAAATTTCATTAAGCTGATGACTGTAAATTATTGAAACTTAAAATAATTACCACACTACAGCAGTGGAAATAAAGGCATTTTTGTCATTCTCAGTCCTTATTTATTATTATGATTTTAACTAAGTTCATATGAATTACAGTTCCCAGAATGCTCATGTAACTGTTATGACTGAAGAATTCAGGATCAATTTTCTTATGTCAGAACAACTGATTGGCTTCTTTAATGTTGTTATGCAAAAAATTCTATTGTCTTTGATCCAAATCATAATCTTTCAAGTAAAACCCCAGGCAAAAGTGTTTTTCATAGTAATTTACCTGGGAACTAGTAGGGATGGAGTCCTCAACCCCAGCTTGCTGCATTTCTGTAAGCATTTTTATGGCTCGATAGTTGCAAAACGTGCACTGGTTCACTGACGATATCCTTTTCCTGCCCAAATTCCTCTTCCTCCATACTGAGCTGCAGAAAATTACAGGGGAGCTTGTTAATGCAGAACCTAGGGCTTACCCATATGCTCCTGTATAGAGTTTTTACTGCTTTCTTACCCCGGAACAACCAGCTGCTTTTAGCCCTAATGTTCTTGCTTAAATGAAGATAGGCTTTGGTCTCTATATAGTTATGGAATTACTGTAGTAGGTACTGAATTTTGTAACACAAGCTTTCAGATATCTGATCCAATAGCCTTTAAGAGGAAGTTGCATTTAGTGTGTGAGGGGGAACTCTATCTTAGACAATATGCCTTATGTAATGCTATTATTTCCAGTCACTTAACAAAAAGATAGTTCTGTTTCATTACTTTTCCAGGCTAAATGATTTACAGGTCTCTGTAAATCTAAGCAGAGTAACTATTCTTGCAAAAATGACACTACTTACTCTTTCAATTAATATTATAAAATGCATATTGAAAAGTTCACATTTATTTCTCATTTTTCATATCTGTGCTTCAGCAGATGTGCCATTTCGAGATTCTGGCTACAGGTCACAGTCTTCAGTACTGTAATTTAATTCTGAGCCATAGCTACATCTCATATAAGAGTATTTTTCTTACCATCATAGAATCATAAAAAGCAGGACCAGAAAAAAACCCAGTAATCTAGTCTGGCCCCCTGCATTTTGCAGAACTACTTTTTACTTCATCTGACACATTCTTGTGTATGTGTAGTGATGGTTGGATAATCCATTTCTGCCAATTGTCAACTCCACTACAAGTTGCTCTTACTTACCTGATGGATAAGTAAGACCCCGGCCCCTCCCCCGCTGTTCCCCATCCTGTGCAGCCTCAGCTCACTGTGCCGCTGGTGCAATGCTCTGGGCGGTGGGGCTGTGAGTTCCTGGGGCAATGCAGCTGCAGAGCCCAGCCTGACCCGGTGCTCTGTGCAGCGCGGTGGCACGGCTATAGCGGCTCAGGCAGCACGATAAGAGGGCAGGGGGGGTTGGACAGAGGGCAGAGGAGTTCAAGGGGGTGGTCAAGGGGCGGGGGTGTGGATAGGAGTCGGGACAGTCAGAGGGCGGGAAACAGGGGGGGTTGAATGGGGGCAGGGGTCCCAGGAGGGCAGTCAGGAAGGAGAGGAGAGGTTGGATGGGGCGGTGGGGGGCAGTCAGGGGCGGGGGGTCTGGGGGTGGTCAGGGAACAGGGGGAATGGATGGGGTAGGAGTCCCAGGGGGGCCGTCAGGGGGTGAGAAGCAGGGAGGGTCAGATAGAAGTCGGGGGCCGGGCCACTCCTGGGTGTTTGGGGAGGCACAGCCTCCTCTCACTGGCCCGCCATACAATTTTGGAAACCCGATGTGGCCCTCAGGCCAAAAAGTTTGCCCACCCCTGCACTACACACACACACCACAATATCCCATTGCTCAGTGGTTAGGGCACTTTCATGGAAGGTGGCAGGTCCTAGTTCAGATCCCTTCTCCTCACTAGCAAGGGCTTGAAGTAGAGGTCTCCTACATCCCAGGTGAGTGTCCGACCTAATAGGCTAAAAATTATGAGGGAGCCCAGCATTTTGGGTAAGCTTGTCTATTGGTGCCCAATCCAATAGGCAAGCTCTTAGCACACTTACCTGATTGGACCTCACAGGTGAGTTAGACGGAGGAACATCTATCTTCTCCTTATTTGTGAATCACTCTGGGGCTTAGATACCTGGTGTGGCTGCAGTGCACATGTCAGAGACAGAAACAAAGGCGTTTAGGGAATTTTAATGCACAATTTAGGCACCAAGAGCATTTGGTGTCAGCTGAATGGAGGATTTATAAATCCCACTGGAGCCAGATTCTGAGATTTAGGTGCCTCAAATGGTAGTCCTTTTATCAATCTAGCTGCTATTCTTTTTTTATACTGTGTTGCCTGAAGCAAAGGAATGTTGTTAAATGCATAGAGCACAGGGTTTAGAGCTAGCACTCCTGAATTCTATTCTCAGAACAGCACCAGACTCACGATGTGACACTGGGCAAATCACACCCTCTTTGTGCTTCACTTTATCATTCTATAAAATGGACAGAACAGCTGCGGTACCTCACAGGTGTATTGTGAGCCTTAATTAATATTTGATCTAGTTATAAATCAGAACTTTCATAAAGTTCCAGGCAGGTGTGTGGCAGGGGGGAGAGACAAAGAGGGCTGTTTCCAATGCAGGGTTCTGGTTTGGACTCATGTCATGTTTCGCCTAACTTTTTTCAGTAGGACTTGTGCACCTAAGTCACTTACATGCTTTTGAAAAGCCCACTGGTAGATTCCTAAATATGGATTTAGGAGCCTAAAGTTTAAAAAAAAATGACCATTATCTTTATGATAAGAAATTATTCCCTTTTTATTGTTATCTCAGTTCTATGTTTCTCACAAGAACAGAATTGCCTATATTCTCATCTTCACTTGGACTGAGACTACCCATTTCTCTTAGAGCTACATGCATGAGACAGGTTAAATAATTCAAAGAGTGATATTTATTTTCTACTTAATTCTTCACATCTCATATGTGTTTGCAAACAAATATGTTACAATTTGAGGGGACATATGTTTTCAAACTTGCTACGCTTATTAAGGTGACATTTTTATTTTAAATATGCATCTGAATGTTGTGTTCATTTAATGATTCTAAGTGGGTTATATTTATTTATCACACATTTTTAATTAGGATTCTATTCTGGGGAGAATATTTCTGCGAAAGTCAGTGCAAAGTTGGCAAAATCACAGAAATTGGCTCTGCACCTGGCTGTCAGTTTTTATATACAAACAGAAAACAGGGAAATGGGACAGAGAAGCTTTAGAAGGAAAGGGAATTCCCTGTCTGGACCACACTGCCATTCCATGCACAATGTTGTCCTTTTCTTTGAGGTTTCTTTCTGATCCACCAGGAAAACAGTAGACTAAATGGCAATAGCATGATGCTTCTGGGTATATATCCCATATGAATTAAAAATCCAAAATGGTCACAGGTTCCAGGTTGGCCTGTCATATTATTTTCACCACAGCTGGAGAAACAATGTGTTTGTTTTCTGGCAACTACCCCACCCTGTTAAAAATATGCATCTTATTTGAAGTTTGAACTCTGCTGGCTTCCTTTTCAGCTGCTGGGTTTTGTTATACCTTTATCTGCTAGATTAAGAAGCCTCAAAACATCAGATCTCTTCCTCCTTAGTAGGTACTTATAGACCATAATTAATTTGCCTCTTATCCTCCTCTTTAAAAATCTAAATTAAGTACTCAAAATCTAGGAAATGCCAAAAATAAGGTTTCAACCTGTCAAGAGACAGGGTTGTAGTTGGGTCTGAGCGGAAGGTCAGAACCGGATTCTGAGCCCGAAGGCCAGAACTAAGGGTCAAGATAGAGCTGGAACCAGGGCTGAGGACAGAACCGAGTTATATGGAGTCAGGAGCAGGGCTGGTTCCAACACAGGGGCTTGGCTGGGATAGAACTGGCACAAGACCTGGAATAGGAAAGGAGTAGGGCTAGGAGTGAGGTGAGCACAGGAAGGCAGAGAATCTACAGACTAGCTGCATTGAGGAGCTAGTACTCTGCTGTTGCTGCTGGGCTTATAAATCAAGCTGCTGATTCCGCAGCTGTTCAGGCACTATGGATTAATCAGGCAGTTCCAGGGCAGTAGCTGAGCTATTCATTGCCTAGAAATGAAGTTATCTGGGAACAGGCCAGTAGCTGGTCTTAGCTGGTTTAACTCCTGACAGTACTCTCCCCCCCCTCTTTCTGGGGGTGCCTTCCAGGAGCCCTGGGGCCAGGTTTGTCTGTGTATATGTGGTGAAAGGAGTGCAGGGTCCAGGTTCCATTGATCATTTGTTTGGGCTGTAATCTTCCCACTCTATTAAATATTGGAGTTTGTCCCAGTTTTGGTGGGAGTCCAGAACTTTCTAGACCACTTATTCTGCTTGGCCCTGAATGGTTATTGGCAGGGGAGAGGAGGACTGGTGCAAAGCAGTAAGGTATTCTCGACATACCACTTTAAAAGGGAAACATGAAACACGGGGTGAACTTTAAGAGATTCTGGTAGCTACAGTCTGAATGTTACAGGGTTAATCTTATCTGTGATCTGTAAGGGCCCCAAGTACTGGTGGTTCAGCTTCATTGAGGGATGTGTTAATTTATGATTTCGGGAGACAAGAACACCTTATGCACTACTGTGAAACTGGGAGCCAGTCAGCATGTCATTTGTATGTTGCTTGGCTTCTTCTAATGGTCTTCTTAGCTCTTGGAGTACCTAGTGGATGTGAACAGTAAGGTCAACAGTGGCAGGTACTGACGAATTGGTGGGGATCTCATGGTGAAAGCGAGGATGGAATCTATAGTTAGCAAAAAAAATGGAGGTGTCTGTTAGGTGGAGGCAAGTGTGACGTTGTTGTAAGCAAATTCAGCATGGTTGATCATGAACAGCCAGTTGTCATGGTGATAGTTTAGGAAGGAGTGCAGATACTGTTCAAGGACCTGAGAGGCCTGTTGTGCTTGATTGATTGCGTTCAGGTGATAAGCAGTGGAAGCCAAGGCACTGATACCAAGGAGACCTAGAAATTCCCACCAGAAGCCAAATAAGAACTGGGATCCATAGTCAGACATTACTCTCATTGATAACCAATGGAGGTGGAAGATGTTATCCACAAAAAAGGCAGGCTGTCTATTGGACAGTGGGGAGGGCATGACACAGGACAGAATGTTCCATTGTTGTTAGATTGATCACAACAAGAAGTACAGTGTGCCCCTTGGAGGGTGGCAGCTCCATGATAAAGTCCACAGAAATGGTGGATCAAAGCCAAGGTGGAGTGCACAAGGACTGAAGGAGGTCAAGTGGTCTCATATGGGGAGTTGTCTTTGTCTGGGCACAGAGATTGCAGGGCTTCCTGCAAGCCACTATGGAAGAACATAAAGCCACTGACACAAGCTTCTAGATAGCAGGTCTTGGATTTTGGAGCAACCAAATTGTCCTACCAGAGGAGCATCTCTGAAGCCTTGATAGGCCCTCAGGCACCTAGATGTGCTCCTTGTGATACAGAATCCCATCTTAGATCATGAACATCGCGGTAGCTGGGTTGTTGTCATTGTCTAAGGTCTGAGGGGTTTGAACGTCAAAGACATCATTGGGCAGCAGGGAGTCGATGACAGGGATCAGGGTACAGACTGCAGTACCAAAAATAAAAGTTGAGGCTTTGAGGATTGTGGATGGCGCTTCGTTGCCAGGCTCACAGTATTCAATCATTTTAGACAAGGTTTCAGCCTTCCCATTCCTTGTCCCTAGGAAGTAGGTGATCACAAAATAAAATCACCTAAAGAGGGACTAGCGTGCTTGTTGCTAGTTCAGCTGCCTGGCTGTCTTTAGATACTCCAGGTTTTTATGGTCAGTGAGAACTTGGATTCGGGACCTATCCCCCTCCAAGAGGTGCTCTCATTCCTCAAAGGCCACTTAATGGCCAGCATTTCTTTATCCAAGATACCATGATTCTGCTCCGCTACAGTCAATTTGCATGAATAGAAAGCACAAAGGTGAAGATGACTGTCCGAGTTGGACAGCTGGAGTTCTCCCAGCATGAAATTTGAGGCATCTGCCTCCACTGTAAATGGTTTGGCCAGGTCCTGATGCATCAAGATTGGGGCCATGACCAATCTCTTTTTTAAGTGATTTGAAGGCAGCCTGATTTCTAGGGACCAGACACAATGGGCTCCCACCTTTCAAAAGGGCACTGAGAGGGGCAATCAAACCAGAGAACCCCATAATAAACTGCCTGTAGAAATTGGCAAAGAAGCATTGTATCCTATGGACTTCTTTTGGTGCCACCCAATCCATGATGGCTGCCACTTCACATGGATCCATAGCCAGTCCCTTAGGGGAGATGATATAACAGAGAAATTCCATTGTGTCCCGGTCAAATTTGCATTTCTCTGGCTTTGCATACAGATGCTTCTGGCAAAGTTTTTTTGAGGACACTGAGTATACAGTGATTGTAAACTGCACGGTCCTCTGAAAAAAATAAGAATTTTATCCAGGTAAATAATTATGAATCAGTCCAGCATGTTCTAGAAGATGTCATTAATCAGATGCTGGAAGGTTGATAGGCCATTGCACAGACGGCATGGCCAAATACTCAAAGTGACCATACTAGTGCAGAAGACAGCCTTCCATGCTATCTTCTTGTTGCACATGCAACAGGTTATTGGCTCTGTGCAAGTCTAGTTTTGCGAAAATTTGAGTAGAGCACAGTCAATATAAGAGTTTGTGGTTTAGAGGGAGTAGACAGAGGTTCCAAATAGTCACCTTATTGAGTGCCCAATAATCGATGCAGGGCCTCAAGGAGCCATCCTTCTTCTTAACAAAGAAAACAGGGGCTCCTGCTGAAGATATGGATAGATAGATAAAACCCTTCTGTAGGCTTTCTTTCAGGTAGGTGCGAAGAGCCGCACCAAAGCCAACAGATTAGGAAGTCATACTAGATGATCTAACAATCCCCTCCAGCTTCAAAATATGTGAATTAAAACAAGCTTTAAATTTCCATACCAAGCGGCTTTGGAATAATGATGAGTCATAAAAATTTAGGAAATGTCCAATAAGTAAAGACTACCTTTTTTTTAACCCTCATATCTCCTAAGTGGCTTGTCTAGTTTGCTTTTTTCTGGACAGTTAAATTTCACTCTGGCAGAAGATCAAAGTTCACAGACCAAGTGAGCATTGTTGAAAAATCAAGCTTATAATGGAATGTTTGTTTCAACTTTAGCTTTTGAGAAACCAGCATCTCCTCATAATGTAGATGTTTGTGGGAAATGCATCAGATCTGCCTTAAAAAAATATGAGTAGCTTTCAGCGCTGAAATTCTTACTGAGCTCTCCATTATTCTTACATCATTGACGGTTACCAAGCTGGATGATGATTATACTGTACACTGAAGATCACTTGCAAGTAAACATTGAAATACTGTGACTATATATAGCTTCTACCGCAATATGGCAAGCAATGTTTTCATTTACAGTAAGATGCCAAAATGAGCAAGTATTCAATAATTCTCTTTAAATGTTACTTCTCATTGACCGCGTTACTGAAATCATTCACTTGGACAATTTATCCCAACTAATGTTGAGGGTAGCTTGATAGATTAGCAAAATGATGAATACCCTTCATCACGCAAGGCAACTGATTTCATTTCCTGTGCCAGGTTTGTGCCACATTTTATTTTTACACAGAGCTGAACTTGAGAATGACTGTAATATTTATGAGGGTATTTACAAAAAGAACAAAGAAAATGCAGTTAGACTGGTCACAATATTTCTTGCAATTTCTAGTAGACATTCTGTGTCATCCTTCACTCTTCTACTTGACATATTCTGAATAAAAAATGTGACATAATTTGATGGCAGAGGTGGTTTAAGGGACACCTATTACAGGAAAATAGTATGGGTTTTAAATTAAATTAAGTCTAATTATTAAGCCTCTTCTTTTAACTAGAAATCTTGGTTAATTTTTTAAGAACCAAAATTGGTCTAGGGAGCAGAAGAAGAAAGAAAGGAAAAAAGAAAACTAGGGATGGAGAGGAGACAGAAAAACACCCAGTGCTGACACTGTTTAGTGGTTGTCATAGCCCTATACAGCAAGACAACATTAATACCAGACAAGGCAGACTTTGACTATACCTACAATCTTCTTTACTGCTTCTAACTCAGAAGGACAGTGTAAACTAGCATTGTGACAGCACATTGAGACACACAAATTTGCTTTTGAAAGATTTAGTGTTCTTGCAGTGTTGGTTTCTAAACCAAACACTCAAAATTCTGGAACATATTAAATATTAGCAGCTACACAATATTAATAGGATGCTGTGAAATTCTGTGTTAATTAAGAATCAAAGTATTGCCCAAAATCTATTGTTTAGAATGCAAGAAGGAAAGCCATTAGAGAAACAAGATAATTAACTGTTTTTTTTAAGCTCCCAGTAACCTAACAAGCTTTCCCAAAGTTTGTCTGCAATGGGAAAAAAAAGGCAAATTCTGAAGATATTGTTTCACAATAATATCTTAAGAATACTGGTGTATAAAAATACTTATTGTAAAGACCAGACACTACAACAATATACAGTATTAGTAACTGACTGTTTTTTATGCTCATTTTGTTTTGTTT
Source organism: Eretmochelys imbricata (assembly GCF_965152235.1). Lineage (NCBI taxonomy): Eukaryota > Metazoa > Chordata > Testudines > Cheloniidae > Eretmochelys > Eretmochelys imbricata. The sequence goes on from NC_135574.1 coordinate 123,357,934, forward strand.
TTTTCTTTTGAAAATACCCATTTTTGATTTGCTGCCTGGAATGGATCAGTCTTTCAGCTCAGACAAATAGTCATAATTGCCATTAAGTCTGTTCTTTCTGAAGAATCTTTCAGATGACAATGTGTTTGATTCATAACTATACAAGCTCATTTTATGACAGCTATTTTGCTGTAACTGCTAAATTAGCTAGGTTGGAGGATATGCTTAAAATGAAAAAAGCAAGGCAAAATACTGTAAAATATGTACAGTTTTCTTTCCCCAACAATTATTTACTTTAGATGTGGCTTATTTTCTATTCATAAATATGTTGTCTTTTGCATTTTCAAACTAGTCTGATTATTTTTAAACATGTGCATATTACACAGTTTAGAATTTCTTTATTCTTTGAGTAAGGTTCTGTTGCCCCCCTCAGATTAGACTGTTGCACTATTTGTTGACCAATCATTGTTTCTTTACAGTGAACTTGTTCTAGTATATATTTTAAAGGTTATTGGGCAGAGTGTCAGATCATATGAGCCAGGCTGAGGGCAGAAGAAATTACATGCAATTTTGCATTTGAAAGGCTGAGCTATACAGCAAAGGGGTTCTGCAACTAGTGTTCAACCACATAAGGCTTCTTTGAACCAAAATGTTACAAGATAAGACACCAGGACTTTTTGGAGCCTCTCTTTGCCTTTATGTTAAAGTGAGTCAGTACTAGATTTTATTGAAAGAGACACTGGTGACTTATAGTTTGTGGCCTCCCCTCTTTACAAGTGCTGTGCTTTGGCCCCGATCAAGCACTTTCACATCTTTAAAATTAAGCACATACTTAAGTGTTTTTAATTGCTTTCCTAGATTGGGGCCATAGTGCTCAATCAACATCTTGTAGTATTAGGCTTTCTGGTAGCTATTACATTCAGCTGAGATCAGCTGCATTTTCCCATGACTGGGTTCCTTGGCAATTCCTTTAGAAACTGTAGGCATCTATTGAATTTTTGCCTGCTGGTTTTAACTATTTGCCTACCAAACATTAGTGAGGGTCTAAAAAACACGTCACAAGTAGTGACAAGAGAACATCCACAACTACTTATTTTGCTATGCTCTAGAAAAGTGATAATATAACATGAGCACATTGGTTGTCTAAATTTCACATGGACTTTGCCATGTAATATTAAGGCTATTACTCAGATGTAAGTAATACCTTGTGGACTAAATTTGGTTTCTAAATTGTAAAAATAACAGCACTGTATTTAGAGATCTCTGGAAATTCCAATTCCTACATAACTTTAGTTAGAAATCAAATTATTTTAAAATAGAAACGTTGTGGGACTAGTTGGAGGAGGTAATTACACATGTCCAGCAATATAGTCACAAACAGCCCTCTCAAATACCTCTTCCTTTCTTGATCACTGTAGACAACCCCACCATTCTGCCTGTTGCTCAAACCGGTCACCTGTGCATCATCTTCGATTTGGACCTTTCTCTAGGCCTCTTATCCAGGTTATGTCTAAATCTTGTTGATTCTTTCTGCACAACATCTCTAAGATATGACCTTTCCTATCCTCTACACAGCTGAAACTCCTGTCCAGGCTTTCATCACCTCATGTATCAATTACTGCAACATCCTTTTCTCTGGCATTGACAGTCTTTCCCTAATGATATCCACTTAGAATGCAGCTGCACAGATCATTTTCCTAGCCTATCATATTGACCATGTCATTCCTCTCTTTGCATCCTTCCACCAGCTCTTCCTTCTCTATTGTATCAAACATAAGCTATTTGTTTCCACTTTGAAGGCCTTTCACAGATGAATAATGGCTTGGTCTACACTATAGAGCTAGGTCAACTACACTATAGCCTTGCTCCTGCCGATGTAAGTGCCCTACAACACAGATATAGTAACTCCACCTCAACGAGAGGCATAGGACTTATGTCGGTGTAGTTAGGGAAACCCAGTGTCCATGCAGACACTTTTACTTACATCAGCTGTTGGCTAAAATTATTGTCAATTTCATGGCTCTGTGTGGGAGCCCTGAAATTGACAAGAAACACTGGTAGGTTCCCTGCTTTGAACCCTGCACCTGACTCACAGCTCAGGCTGTTACCCCAGGGTGGGTGGGGGCTCCAGCTAGAGCCTGGCTGCCCCCTGGGCTCCTCGCTACCCACTCCCAGCAGGATGCTTCTTGGGTTCCCTTCTCCCTGCTGAGAGCTCTGCTAATCCCAGGCTTCCGGCTGCATGCTCCCGGTGGGCTGCTGCCCGGGCTCCCCACTCTGAGCCTGGGTGCTGAGTTCCTGGGCTCCCAGCTCCGCACTGAGTTCCCAGAGCTGTCAGAGTGCAGCTACTCTGAGCAGAGACACTAGCAGTGTAGGCTCTCTGCTGTGAAATTGAGCCTGGGGCTCATAGCTGGGGCTGTCATGCTGGGTTGGATGGGGAGGGCTCCAGTTGTGAGCCCCATGTGACTTTCAGTGCCTCCCTCTTGGCTGACAGTGCCCTACAATGCTCCACTTCAGTCAGTTCAAGCACTCCTGGTGAGGTCGTGCTCCACCAGCAGAAGGAGGGTAGCATGGACACCAACAGCTGACTGAATTATTGCAGTGGCTGTGGTCGACCTAATTTTGTAATGTAGACAAGCCCAAAGCCTTTTGGCCTCAGATTGTTTTTTACCAGTCAGCCATCTTTAAAGGAGTGTTAAACTACAGCAAACTGAGGCCACTCACTTTACTTCTGACTAAGAATGTCCTGTCCACACAGGGATTTAATGTACTTTAACTTCGCACCTTTAGTTAATTCATCTTAACTTCCCTGACTGTTCCCATGGCCTTAGATGGCCAGAACAGCTGACTGGGAGAAACCAATCTGAGACAAAAGAAAGACTTCACACCTATGCCCTGTAACAGAAAACATTGATTAAATATGGTAATTGGACTGAAGCTCACACAGGGAGTGTGTGTAAGGATTGGGATGTGGACATCAGGCCTACTGACTGGGGTAGGAGTTGGTAGCAATGTGCCAGAGCCAAGCGTTGGAGCCCACGGTCAGAACCAGAGTCAGGGTAGGTCTATGCTGAACACTATGCCCAGGCTCTGACTCAAGTTTGAACCCAATGTCCAGTTCTGTCCACACACAAGTCAGTCTTATTCGGGTCATCAAGCACTCAGGATCTGGGTCATAGGACTCTGCTGAGGGGGTGGGTCAGATCCTGAGTCCTGCTGTGACTCAGGTTCAAGCCGTGTCAATTTGCAGTGTTGATGCAGGTCAAGCTGCAGACCTCAGTTAGAAGGTCCGTGCAGTGCAGTATGCTTGCATTAGCATTGCCGTGAGATCCGGGTCCAGCAATTGTTAACCCAGATTTACAATGCAGTGTGGATGCTCAAGCACAGGCTTGGAAACACCAAGTCTACAAGCCCGGGTCCCCCATAGTGTGCAGTGTAGACATCCTCTGAAGGGCCAGATGCCAGAGCAAAGGGTTAGAGCTGAAGTCAGGAGTCGGAGCTCAGGGTCAGAATTGGGTACCTGGAGTGAGGCAAGGCAGGAGCATGGCTGGGTTCGAGGCAGGAGCACAGCTGGAACAGGGTGGGAGCAAGGCTGGCAACAGGCAGGAATTATCACAGCCATGGGCAAATGCTTTGAGCAACCAGTGTCCTTTCTTACTTTTTCCATTGTTTTGTGGAGCAGCAGCCTCAGCATGTGAGGCTATGACTGCCACCTACCGCAGTTTTCACATAATCAAAGTTTATGTCCTCTCACCCTGTCCTGTATCCTTCCAAAAGAACAGCAGTGAGTTGGGTTTTTTTAATGCTACTCCACTTTCTCAGTACTCTGACCAATCCTTTCAGACTGTATTGTTTTCACCTGGAGTCATCTCAATTCCTCATAAAGAAACTCTCTCTGTATAGATTTCTCTCGGCATTGCCATAGGAGATGCTCAACTCTTTCTTTAACTTTGCATATTTCACACAACTCGTCTTTGTTGCATTTAGCCAGCAACTTGCTGCTGATGATGATTTCAAGAGCAGGTCTGCTAATCCCCTCAGCCAATCTAGCAGCTCAGCCAGTCAGGAGGCTCACTTGGGGTTTAGCTCCCCTTGTTAGATTGCCCGGGGTTAAGCTAGCTGGTAACCAGGCTAGCTGTGGGCACTTGCTCCGGATAGGATGGAGTTTTGAGAAAAGGCAGTTTCCCTGAGATGGGGGACGTTCTGGGGGAGACAGTCTCTGGAAGACCAACTGAACCAGACTGGGTCATAGGTGCTAGAACTAGGGATGCTAGGGGTGCTGCCGCACCCCCTGGCTTGAAGTGGTTTCCATCATATACAGGGCTTACGGTTTGGCTCTCAGCACCCCCACTATACAAATTGTTCCAGCACCCCTGGACTGGATCCCAAGAGCTCCTAGATGTCCTAAAAGAATGTAAGTTGGTTTTGGTTTTTTTCTTTTAACTCATGAGGGTAGCCCATTGAACTTGCAGAAATTCTCAAACTTCATTGCACCACGACCTCCTTATGACAACAAAAATGACTACACGACCCCAGGAAGGGGGACCAAAGCCTGAGACCGTCCGAGCCCTGCTGTCCTGGGCTTCGGGGGTGGGGAGGGAGTCCAAGCCCCGCTGCCCTGGGCAGGGGGGCCAAATCTGAAGCCCAACCCCGGGCTGCCCAGCCCTGCCACTCAGGGCTGAAGCCCATGGGCTTGGGCCCCAGGCGGTTGGGCTTGGGTTTTGGCTTTAGCCCCAGCAAGTCTAACACCAACCCTAGTGATCCCATTAAAATGGGGTTGTGAGCCACTTTGGGGTCCCAACCCACAGTTTGAGAACCGCTGGGCCTATAGTGATGTGAAAATTAGATGGGACAAAGTATAGGCTGTTTGTTGTTTTGAAATAGTTTTGTCTAATGCTCATTCCATTTACTAAAAAACATACTTTTTTAAAGAAGGCAGTCGTATCAATGGGCACAGACTCCCAAAGGGAAAGATGCTGCCATCCAGTCACACCTGCATCGTAGCATGTGATTGACATAGATCAGCTGTTGTACCCAGATCCCAGTCTAAGAATGGGAGAACTGTGAAATTCCACACCATGACATGTAAGGGCACAAGGGCTGATAACTGAGGGGCTGCACTCAGAGTGACCGGAAAAGGGACAGTAACTGTGACACACTCTTTTTGTCAGTCGAGACAGGGCCATACTCAGGATCCTTCCTGTTGTTTAATTCATGTGGTTTTTGAGCAATTCCTAGATTTAATCATTGGCATCATGGAAGTGTGTTTACTGCAAAGATTATGCTGTCTCTTTGAAGACTAATGCTCTAGCACTTAGTATACTAATAATACTTTTTCATGGGCTCCAGAGAATGATTCAAGTACAGCTTAACTGGGGGTAATGGTGTGAAGTAAAAAAGAAAAAAAAGCTGGAGCTGGTAAAAAAGAAAAAAATAATAAATGGGTTGCCTCTGAAGAGTATTCTTGCCAGATGGTTTCCATCTGAAAGTTATGGGCAATGAAGACTCGGTTCTTGGATGTCTGCAGTCCCTATCATAAATATTTATATAAATACTTATAGATCAATTGTCTGTTAAATCATTTCCCACCTAGATTAATTATATACAGATCTCTGAGTGATGTAAAAAAAGAGAAAGCAACCATGTCCTCACTATTTAAGGCCTTATCCTCTGACACAGATAGATGTGGTTTTGTCTTGAATGTTTGCCACCCTGAAAATAAATGTAAGGAGCCTGTATTATGTCTGTTGGTTGAATATATACGTTGGCTACAATCCAGCTAAATTCATGGAGCTACATTGTTTAATTTGTTGCTGAAAAGGAACACAAGGTTGTTAGTGCAGTAAAGCCCTGCTTATGTTGTAGGTGTTCTAAGCTTTCAGAAGTTATTTAGTTCTTTCATGAATTGTGAAAAGAATTGAAATGATATAAGCCATTAAAATAATTGGGTACAAGATCCCTGTCTATTATTTTCAATTGAACTAAATCCATGTGTCTGTTATATGTAGAACAATTTACACAAAACAGATGACTAATGAATAAAATATCTCCTGATAAATGAAAGTTTCAGTTAAATTTGTCACAGTTATGGAAAGCTATTAGTGGATCTATTTCACCAGGTTTGCAGAGGTAATTATTATAACAGCATTCAGTACCACCTCTTCCGTTAGTGTTTCTACTACTAATCCTGCATTTTAAGGAGGTTCTGTAATTTGAATATCAAAATTTATTCTGGGATCAAATTTAACGTAGATTACATGGCCAGGAGGGACCATTGTAATAATCTAGTCTGACCTTCTGTATAATACAAACCATAGCACTTCCCCAAATTCATTTTGAATTAGAGCATATCTTTTAAAACAACATCCAATCTTGATTTTAAAATTGCCTGTGAAGAAGAATCCACCATGGCCCTTGGTAAATTGTTCCAGTGGTTATTTACTCTCATGTTTAACGTTCATTTCCAGTGTAAATTTGTCTAGCTTCAGCTTCCTGCCATTGGATCTTGTAATACCTTTGACTGCTAAATTGAAGAACCCATTATCAAATATTTCTTCCCCATGTAGGTACTTACAAACTGTGATCAAGTCATCCTTTAACCTTCTCTTTGTTATGCTAAATAGATTGAGCTCCATGGGTCTATCACTCTAAGGCACGTTTTCTAATTCTCTAATCATTCTCATGACTGTTTGAACCTTCTCAAATTTATCAACATCCTTCTTGAATTGTGCACACCAGAACTGGACACAGAGTGGTCATACTAGTGCCAAATATAGAGGTAAAATAACCTCTCTACACCGATTCAAGATTCCTCTGTTTGTGCATCTAAGGATTGCATTAGCCCTTTTGGCCACAGTGCCATACTGGGAGCTCATTATTCAGCCGATTATTCACCATGACTCCCAAATCCTTTTGAAAGTCACTGTTTCCCAGGATATAGTCCCCCATCCTGAAAGTAGGGCCTACACCCTTTGTTTCTGCATGTATACATTTACATTTAGCCTATTAAAACACATATTGTTGCTTGCGTCCATTTTACCAAGTGATCCAGATCACTTTGTATCAGTCACCTACAGTCACCTGTCCTCTTCATTATTTACCACTCCCCCAATCTTTGTGTCACTTGCAAACTTTATTAGTGATGATTTTATGTTCTCTTCCAGATCATTGATAAAAATGTTAAATAGCATAGGGCCAAGAACGAATCCTTGTGGGACTCCCTTAGAAACTCACTTCCTTGATGATGATTCCCTGTTTACAATTACATTCTGAGACCTATAAGTTAGCCAGCTTTTAATCAATTTATTATGTGCCATATTAATTTTGTATTTTGTATAATTTTATTTTTTAATCAGAATATTGTATGGTACCAAGTCAAATGTGTTACAGAAATCTAAATATATTACATCAACACTATTACCTTTATCAATCAAATTTGTAATCTCATCATGAAAAGATATCAAATTAATTTGACAGGATCTATTTTCCATAAACCCATGTTGATTTGCATTAATTAATTAAATTTCCCTCCTTTAATTCTTTATTAATCAAGTCCTATATCAGCCGCTCCATTATCTTGCCCAGGATCATTGTCAGAATGACAGGTTTATAATTACTTGTGTCATCATGTTGACCCTTTTTAAACATTGGCATAATGTAGGCATTCTTCCAAGCTTCTGGACCTTCCCCAGAGTTCTAAGACATACTGAAAATCAACATTAATGGTCCAATGAGCTCCTCAGCCAGCTCTTTTAAAACTCTTGGGTGCAAGTTATCTGGACCTGAATTTAAAAATGTCTAACTTTAGTAGCTGCTATGTAACATCCTCCTGAGTTATTATTGGAATGGAAATAATATCAATATCCTCATCATCATATGATATAACTACATCTATTTTTCCCCAACTACAGAAGAGAAATATTCATTCAGCACTTCTACCTCTTTTATGTTATTACTGATAATTGTACCATTTTCTTCTAGTAATGGACCAATACTATTGTTAGGATTCATTTGTTATGAGTATACTTAAAAATCTCCTTCTTATCCTTAACTCTGCTGGCTATCAATTTCTCCTTGTGTCCTTTGCTTCCCTCATCAATTTTCTACAATTCCTAGCTTCTGATTTATATTCATTACCATCAATTTCCACTTTTGTCCAGTTGTTGTATTTATTTTTTATAGCTGTCTTCACTTCACTTGTAAGCCAGATTTGTTTTGAACCAGTACTGCCTTCTTCCTTGATTATGGTATTGTGGCTTTTTGGGGCATCTAGTAAAGTGTTCTTAAACAACGCCCAATGATCGTTCACAATTTTCTGATTAAATTCTTCTTCCCAGCTGATCTAGCTCATAATTGTTTTCAGTTTTGTGAAATTGGCCCCCTTTTAAAGCAACAAGTGTGTGTGTGTGTATATATATATATTACTGATTGGACGTTATTCTGTTTGCTTATTACAGATGTGATCGAGGCATGTTCACCTCTACATAAGCTAGCATGAAAAATCTTAGACCTGTAGTGAAGCTTTTTTACGAAGTAAAAAACAAACATGCAGCCATTTTTAACTGCTTATATTATAGGAAAAGGGGCCAAATTTACAACTACAGTTTACCTCCATTTACATCAGGGAGGAATTTGGAGGTACAAATATAGCTGTTCAATATGTCACCTTAATCGCCGATTCTGTGATAATATCTACTTTGGAAGACTGTTATGTCTGCATGGACTCTGAAAGAAATCAATGAAACTCTACATGGGACAGTGTCTGGAGGCTGATTGCAGGATCAGGGTGTAATGTATAATTTCAAACACAATAACTTTTGATTTACAAAGTGAAGTTTGTAAGCCCCAAAGTAAAAGGCCAAGATTTATATTTCAAAATGTTATCTAACTTGAATAGTAATTACAGTACAGAGGTATTGCACATTCAAACATGTTTTTTAAATGTTCTGAGTGTTTGTATAAGAAACCTTGGCAGCTTTCCAGGACTATCTGTCTTTAGAACCTCCATTTTTGTTTTTGTTTTTAAATAGGAAATTGATGCAACCCTCTTATATTTAGATAATATTTAAGATCATTATGCAAAACAACAAAAGTTAAGGTTCTAACCTTGTATCAGACTCTGCCCTTTAATACACACATACTGCAGCTTCTTGACTTCATAGTTTGAGGGCAGAATTTGACATTGGTCCTTAACTCACTTTGCTTTGATATTTCGGGGGTCTGAGATAAGCTCATGACATGTAGTATTTGTTTTGCACTATTAACTAATCAGCACTAGATAAATGATATCCCTGGTCACTGAGAGCTCCTTAAATCATAGCCCTGAGATGTAATATTGACATACATAAACTGTGGGTATACTTCAAGCTGGAGTGGTAATTTCCAGCTCAAAGAGACATACATGCACTAGCTCTGATTAAGTGTAGCATACAAGCAGCTGGCTGCCCCTGAGTTCATGAGTGTTATGCAGGAGTATCCACACGGTACTGATTAAGGGCCAGATTCTTCTATCAATCATTGTTCAAATGAGTAGCTCTGTGGGAACTACGCAGGTGAATAAAGACTATGAAATTGCAGGATATGGCCTAAACCAGGGGTCCCCAACATGGTGCCGGGGCAGTTGTGTGCGCTCGCAGGACACCGCCCACCGAAATGCCTCCGAGAAGCGTTGCCGTTTCTCGGTGGCGTTTCGGCGGTGGCACTGCTTGCCGCTGCCGCTTCTTGCTTGGGGACCACTGGCCTAAACTCTCAGGGTGAAATCCTGGCCTCACTGAAGTCAATGGGAGTTTTGCCATTGATTTCAATGAGGCCAGGATTTCACTTTCACAGTTATGTTCCATCACAGTAAAATATAGGATGAATTTTTGAGGTCTGTCTCTTCGTTAGTTCCTCAGATTTCTTTTCAGGAACAAGGAAGGGCTCTTCCCATGAATACACAAATCATAGTAAATAATATTTTTAAATGCTCTTTTTCTTTAAAGCTCATTTTATGTTGCTCTCAGCCATAGCTGTTATCTATGCCTGTTCTAGAATTCTGCCTCAAATATTCTTGTCATTATCTTTAGATTTACTTTTTTGTCACTGAACATATGTTTCTAAAAGAATAAAATATTTGACATAGCTCCATGGTAGCTCTAACAATTTTGTATCTATATTTATCTGAATAATCAATTTCATTGCCAATTAAAATTTAGAATCTCTATTTTGGCCCAATTTGGGTAAACATTTCAGTAGTCTCAAATGACTATACTATTATAAATTGCTGTTAGGACTTCTGAGATTGATAGGCCTTATAAACATTGAATATCAAATAGTATAGGAATTACCTCTGACTTTATCTGAAATAATTTAAAATAGCGTCTCTTTTAAGGGGCATTTTCTAATCCCTTTTCTGCTTACAATAATACCAAGAAGAAGAAACAAAGACTATCAACACAAATCTACGGCACTCTATCCATGTTTTATAATCTTTAATCATGTTTAACTACAAATGATAAAATGTCAGTTGGAGGTGAGTTTTCAGGATGAGATCTCATAGGAACCAAGCCTCTGACCTTTCATGCTGACTTTCATCTGTGCTTCCCTTTGACTGTCTCGCCCTTTTCTATCCACCAGGCTGTCACTATTCACTTTCTGCCTGACCAGCGTCCTACTCCATGCACATCCCCACTCCACAATCAACTAGTAACTGATGCTCCAACATGCTCCCTCCCACATTCATGCCTCCCATTCTGAAAAACTGAAAGGAGTATCTTCTGAGGAAGGGCGAGATATCTGTAAAAAGTAGACTATTGTATACCTAAAATGGAGGTTTGACTGGAATATTATTGATCTAAAATCTATATTGAGCACCAACTGTTTCCCTTCATTTCTGAGATGATCTTGTGTTTTTTAAATGTACACACTTTCCCTGGTAAATAATTTTCATAAAACTGTTAATCATAATATAGTCTCCAATGAGAGGTTAACATGCTCTGATTCCTAATCTCTGAAAACAATATTTTAAAAAATAAAAATATATGTCATTCTAAATCCTTGATGTTGGGATCATGTTACAATGGTCAGGCAATGAATAAATACACAACGACAAGAAGAATTCAGATTAGTGGATTCAAACAGCAATGCTTTTGTTCTGTCTTCATTTTCAAAGAAAACTAACTGTAGTTCAATGAAGAAAAATTTAGGGTGCTGTCACTACCAGCATCTCATGTCCTTATGAAAGCAATTGAGTATTTCTCTGTTAGCAGCATTGTTGTTTCCAGAAATGAATGTTAAACACCAGTCATGAGGACAGCATTGCTTTAGGAGGCAAAAGAAGGCAGAGTTTTCATGAATGAATTGCTTTGAGGAATAAAAATGAACTAAAATAATCATTCTGGTAAGTTGGAGCTGATGTCTTAGGATACTGATGCTGAAATTGAAGCTGTAGTAATTTGGAAATTGTGATCATCCACACTACATATCTGTCATTCTATTACATTGCTTTAAAGTTTACTCTGTGTATCTAAGGAGGGATTGCCTTAACATTCTTAAGGCAGATCTCTTCTGAGCCTGATGATGGAAGTCAAATGGGAGGTTTGCTTTTGGCCTCCATGAAAACAGGAGCAGGCCCTCTTTACTGTGTCATACCTGCCTTCGAGAAAATTAAATATATACTTTATCTGCATACTCTTTTGTGTGTACATTGAGCAGTACTGTCAATGCCCTTAAATTATTTTGAATATACATTTCAATCTCAGTATTGTTTTTTAAGCTGCTTGTCAGACTCGAAATGGTCTCCTGACTTTCACTTTGAAGATAAGTTGGTGACAAGGAAGGCTTTTCCAACTCGTCTTTAGTATTTAGACTCATGTCAAGTCCTTCACTATAAAGATTATTAAACATTAGCTATGGGCAACTTAGTCTCCTCATGACTGGACAAATATATTAAATTTTATATCCTGAATCTTCTGTGAAACAATTTTTGCTTCAAACAAAACAGACCCTCATGTAGTTTTCTTATTCTCTATATGGGAAGGAATGATATATAAATTCTTATACCATAGTGACATTAAGATATCATGAGGATGAGCTTGTTCTGTAAACCTAGAGTTAGGTCAAGCAGTAAAACTTAGCTCAGAGAAAGAAGTGACATGTAAGTGTGCACTACCCTAGGAGGAGTCCAGAGAAAGAATTGCAATGCAAAGTCATAATTCCTTCTTTTCTTTCTCTTTATCCCTATGGGAAAGTAACTTATTTCAGCCCTGAAAGGGTGCAGTTTACTTCCCTCCTTGCACTGGTTCAGATGTGATGATTAGTTCATTTGGGTGGGGGGCAGAGCAAAGGTTCTTCCACTCTCTGCCCACCAGCTCATGAGGCATTACCAGGCACACAGTCCCTTTTCTTTCCCTACCCAGTATATGATCCACAGTGCACAGAGCCCTAACATGGCTGCAGAAGGGACAGGAGGGGAGCGGGATCTTACTCCCCTGTGTGTCTTGCATAAATACAAATCTGGCCCTTAGATAGTAGAATAACTATAAAAAACTTCAACATGGTGGAATCCTGTCATTTAAGATATCCTTTTTCTTTCTGAAACTAATATGTTTCCTTTATTTCATTTCACTGCCAAGGCTTTGCCAAACCATCAAGCCATCTTCAATGAGACAGCATAGGTCAATTCTTCTTTTAAAGAGATACTTATGATATCCCCAGAAAGGTCCAAGCCTACCTGGTAATGCTGTGCCATTTTAGAACTTCTAGTGCCCAACCTTCACCTCCCTTCCCCTATTTCAAAAGCCCCAAACTTGGCACTGTTTTCTGCTCTTTTACAGCTGGCAGTTTTGATATATATGCCCCCCATTAGCCCTCCTGGTCTGCTCTTCCAAAAAGGTCAGATTTTTCAACAGAATTCTGCCTTGTTCAGCCTAATAACATGAAACCTAATACACTAAATTTCTAAGATTTCTGTCAGTCTCTATTGTTTGTATATAGATGTTCAACTGATGTGAGGACTTGCTTTATCTATGGCTTGGTACATGGAGGAGGCAAGGTTCTTTGAATTGTCTGGACCATGTATCTTATCCGTATTTACCATTGCTGCTAGATTATTTTCTTTTCTGCCTTGCCCAGTTAGACTAAATGATGACCTCCATAAAAGTATACCTGGCCATCTTCTTAGTTTTCTACTGGTTAATTGAGAACAATCTTTGTCTGCACAGCGGGTCATGTCTAGTTCTGTTAAGGAACTAATACATCTCTTCACTCCCATCTGTTCTGATTCTCTGCTCTGGTAATTAAACTAATCTTAAAATGGCTGTTCAAGATCTGTTGTAGCCTTTACACACTTGCGGCCTTTGTTATTACCTCTAGAGATGGCCTACATTACCATAACATCAGCCTTTAACTTCATGCTTAGTAAACACTGCAGAAACTGTCCTTTACAGAGACAGAGTGGTCCTCCATGATGTAAAGTTCCCCCTCAGAACTGACAGAGCTTAACAAAACAGGCTCACTGCTAACATGAAAAGTTGTGCTGTAAGACTTTAACAGCCTGTTCCACCAGAAACAAAGCAGCTTTTTAGTTTTTCAGGAAACTTCAAACTTTAAAAGTTACCTAGGCAGCTAGTGAAGTTGGTTCACAGTTTTACAAATATTAATGCTATAGTGCTGTGTGAACTCTTTGGCCCCAGTTGTCCGCTCTGTCTGTGGACAGTGGCTGCTGCAGGGAGCCGTCTGTGGCAGTGTTTGGTGCATCGAAATCATAGCTTTACTCTGCTAATGATCCCAGTGAAGTAAATGGAGCTATTCATGTAGTAAGGTCCTATTCAAAGTCAGTAAGGACTGCAGAATGTGGCCCAAAGAGAGACAGAAATATTTAAGTGCAAAGCACACTTTACCCGTTCCTGTGCCAGTTACCATACCATCTACCACTCTTTCATAAATTACATGTACCTGAACAACAGTTCAATTTGACTGGGTTTGGTATATAAAAATTATCTCCACATGGGTGAATGGAATGGGTCCATTTTTCCTTTTAGCTCCTATTACTTGTATGGTCTGTCACCAAAACTTGTTTTAGTCTCAGAAACTTCGGTGGTACCTTGCTAAGCAGGCCAGTTTAACTGTTGCAGTCTCTTAACTGTGTGGTATCACTAAACAATTGTTTATTCATCTTCAGTCCCACAGCTCTGTGTAACATACAGGTCAGAACTAGTGATGTTTAGTTGCACATTTTCTAAAGCACAGTCCTGTGAATTCTCACAAACTTGTAGACAAGTCCTGTGAATCCTATCCTCTATCTCTAATTACTGCCTAGAAACAAACATTAGAAGAGATGCTTGTATTTTTATATAAATTATCCCTGAAGTTGCAGTAGGTTACTGCTTTAGCCTTCACTCCAGAAGAGAGGAACTTTGGAGGAAAACCATGAGTGAGAAAAAAGAGTTGTTTTAATGGACTATCTCTTCGCAGATCCATACAACTCCTCTTTTGTATTGGCCTAGCCTCAAGTATAACTGGGGTTAGGAGCCATGATGAAGGGAAGTCTGGAAAGGTGTATGCAATATTTAGGAAAGGGAAGGCAGTGTTTGGCACTTGCCTCGGTATACATAGAAAGCTTACCGGAAATTTTAAAAGTCCATTGCTTCTGGGTCAATGTGGCACAACAGGAGAAGGTTCCAAATATGTGGCTGTTCAAAGGCTGTCACCTATTTGAAGATCTCTAGTTGGAGGTAAGTCAGTTTTACTGATTCATGGTTCCATAGTTACTGTTATCATAATTTAAATTTTAGTGAGGTGGTAAGTTGATCCTTTTGTCTTTTGTCACAGAATTCATTTTAGTTTAGCAAGCTGCAGAGTGGTACAAATATAGACATTATGAAAGGAGAAATATATCTTATAGGAACTGCTATATTAGATAAATTATGACATTCAAGATAGTTTTTCATTTCCTCTACTCTATCTTCAACGATATAGTCTTCCTTTTCAAAAGTAGTACCCTCATTTCAATCCCTTCTCCTCTTTTCAGATTTTTTTTAAACTTCATTTGTAATAGATCATTTAACATGATATATTACATTACTCCTGAGAAAGGAAGAGAGACTGATAGCACTAAAGAATGAAGTTTCATATTTTTCCATGGGTTTAGAGATAGTGCAGGCAAGTATGACAGAGATTCTCAGCGCTGCTTCAAGAAAGGCACTTCTTACCCCCAAAGATCATGCGTTTACATTGAAATGTATGAGTTAGGTTTTACTTAGATGTTTTGTATTGGAACATTGAATTATAAATACTTCTTCCTTTGTTGATATCTGAAGATAATTCCGTTTTTATGCTCTTTCAATCCTGGAGACTTGTAGTTATACTGAACAGGTAATTTGGTGAATGTGAACTTTTGTCAATTCTTCTAAAAGATAAAACCACTGAATTCTTTTGCATTATATTTCAAAGGACATAACTTAAAGAAAAGGTACTTTTTTGAGTTGTTTTCTAAAGCCTCATTAAAATTGAAGAAATCATCAGTTTCCACAATGGCTCTATAAGCGCTTGGGTTTTGTAAACATTTTGGAATATCACTTAATAAAGAATTTTATTTGAAGCCTATTCTAGTTGGGCTTAAATGCCAGCATTGTTTTGGAGAAGAATAATGTATTATTTTCAGAGATTTTTTTCCCCTTTAATTCATTGCTTTTCAGGCCATTGTTTAAAATCTGTTGCTGCTGGCTGGGTCACTAGGGAGAGAATGTGACACACGATTCCGTAGAGTAGTAAGCTACATAATTCTTATATTTCTCTCTCATTCTCAATAAGGTTTTTTTAATTTGCTTTGCTAACCCCTTTTTTTATTTAATTTTTTTGCAAATGTGTACTTATTAAAACCTGAAATAAATAAAAATGAATGAGTAGTTAAGAGCAAAGGAAAATCTGTACATAAAAAGTTGAATATTGATTAGTAATTTGCTGATTTGTTGTACACCAGTGCTATATAGAATGAGTACAGGAGAATTCTTATTTACATTTTTCTGCTACTTTTATTTTCCAGATTTCAAAATTCTTCTTTTCCCTTAATTGTGGTGTGTGAAATTTAAAAATCAAGTACTGCATTGAAAACTGAATTATAGTGGCACCTTTCAACATAAGACAAGGTTTTACAGTAAATTAATTTTATACGTGTGGTATATTCTAATGGCAGTGTGGTTCCAGCCCATGCTGTGTTTGCTTCTGACACTTCATTCTGCAGATGCTAAGCAGCTGGGACTGAAATTGTCACCGTAGTCGGCTGACTCTGAAAGGTGTACACTGCAGTTGGGGTCTGTAGGACAGCATTGGTGAACTACCAGTAGGGCTGGTAAGCACGGTGTTTTGCTGTTCGTGATCCAATAAAATTAAGTGAACTGAAGGGACTGGTCACTGAAGATTGGTCAGCTGGCAAGAACACTGTGCTCATCATAAGCCATGAGGTATTACTGAGTAACTGTCTGAGGAATACTATTTTCTTAGAATTTTTGGAGGCATTTTTGTCAGTGGTTGTACTTCATGCCTTACCCTATTATCTGTTTCTTCTAAGTGCAGCTCTTAAGCACACTCAGAACTACTATGCTTGGCTGACAGAAAATAAATATAAAAAATATTTAAAATGGCTGTTCTTGCACAGTATTTGTATGTGTAGTGTATGTCCTGCCCTGGTGGAAGGGAATTCTCAGCTTTAGCTCTTTTAAATCTGACTTAGCCAACTTCTGTGCCACCCCAGACTCATCATAAGTGGCATGTTGGGAGTAGCTTGGAGAGGGAAGTGGCATGGCTAGAGTGCTGTTTATGGATGGTAGCCAGCTGAAATAGGTTAAAGAAATAGGCCTAAATGCACAAAAAGGAGTTAGGTTTGGTGACGGTCATCATCACACCTACTAACCTTTAGGTACCTAAAAAGTCTCTGCAACTCACAAAGCCTGAGTTAGGCGCTTGGGCTCCTATAAAATGAATGGGGAGAGATATGCACCTTAGACTGCAGTTCACGAAAGCCAGCACATTAGGCGGGGAGCTGCTGAGCAGAGAGGAATATGTGAAGCACCACATTAGTCTTAGCCATAGGAACCTAACCATGGGCTGTAGAGAGGCACCTATCTCTGCTTGGTATTTTCAGCTGCAAACCCTCTCTTGGCGGTAGGTATGTATGCTGCTAGCAAGCAGCAGTGAACCTCCCTCATAACTTTTAGCCCAGTGGCTAGGATACTCACCTAGGATGTGGGAGACCCCTAATTCAAGTCCCCCCTCTGCTAGAGGGGGCAAAGGGATCTGCCACCTCTTAATTGAGTGTTCTTAGCATTGAGCTATGGGCCATTCTAACATGGGGCTCCCTTAGTCTCTCCTGTTGATGCTATTGCCCTCTGAATAAACCATATAAGAGTAACTCTATAAAGTTATTCTCATGTTTGTGCTCACTCTTGCTCCCCCCGCCAGGATATTAGCGAGACAAGGTGGGTGAGGTAATATCTTTAATTGGACCAACCATAGGTGCTGACTCCGTGGATGGTCCAGGGCTGGAGCACCCACGGGGAAAAAATGGTGGGTACAGAGCACCCACTGGCAGGCCCCCATCAGCTTCCCCACCTCCCATCCGCAGCGCCTCCTGCCCACTGGTGGGCCCTGCGGATCAGAGCTTCCCCCTCCCTCCCTGTGCCTGCCGCCCACTGTGAACAGCTGTTTTGCAATATTCAGGGAGGATGGGAGGAAGGGGAAGGAGTGGGGACGCAGCACACTTGGGGAAGGGGATGGAACTGGGTGGGAAGAAGGGGGGTCTTGGGGGAAGGGGTGGAGTGGGGGCGGGGTCTGGGGCAGAGCTGGGGGTTGAGCACCCCCGTCAGTTTGAAAAGTCTGCACCTGTGGGACCAACTTCTGTTAGTGAGAGAGATAAGCTTTCTAGCTTCCACAAAGCTCTTCTTCAGGTCTCTTTGTCATAAGGACTATTGACAGCTCAATGGCATCAGTTATGCATCTAATAAAATCAGCTCCCTTGTATGTGTGGGAAAGGTGACTTTTTTTCTTTTTTAATTATTTTTTTAAGATATGCCACATTCTGGAGAGCAAGACTAATGTCTTACACTTATTCTTTAAAACTTTATGTCCATCATACTAAATTCCAGCCAACTTATGTGCATTTCTGATAGACCTATCATCAAGGTACCTTTGTGGGGTTTGATTTTGATAAGTCATCTCTTTATAAACTCCTATGTACTGGTATTTTCAAATTTTAGCAGATAGTTCTAGTGATATCTACTGAAGCGGATATTAAGAGTTCTATACATACAAAGGAAAAAAGTCACAGAAACCCATCTGTTCAGAGGATTATAGCATTTTTTTCAGGCATCCAAAGCCATTATTAATTGACCTTGGTAGCTTGAATTTAAAAAAAAAACTTTCATGTGTATTCCAGTACAGATGGTGATAGCCCCAGAACTGTTGCTTCAAGTCAGCGATCACAAGCTATTTTAAAAAGAGCATATCCCTTGATATACTTCTTACTGATCATGGCCCATTAACAGTGCTAAGTTCCAGTGGGAGAGAGGGTTAGTCAAGAACTCTGCTTGGCTGCTTCAGGGCAGCCAGTGTTATGCAGTCTACTGAACTAATTATACAACTTGATGAGGTCATTAGAGGACAATAAAAGAAAATGAAATCAGTTTGCAATATGTGTGGACAAATTAACCATATAGAGAAATTATGGTTTGTTGGCTCAAAACTTTCCATTTTTAGAAAAGCTAGATTCTCATGTAGTCTCAGCAACAGGATGTTTGGACTAATTTTATGGAACTTTTATTTTTAAAATTGGGATTTGGATCTTGTTTCTATCTGATCGGAATAGATAGTGGGAAAATGAGGCAGCTTGACACCTTGAGCCATCTACTTAATGGAGGCACTCCCATTGATATAAGTCAGAGGGAGCAGATCTCAGATGGTACATGGCCCTTTTGCAAAGTTTTTTCTGCTGATCTGGAAAACGTTTACCTGAGGTAGATATGAAATCCTGGTGATTACAATGGCAAAACTCCTATTGATTTCAATGGGATAAGTATTTCACCCTAGCCAATTTGTGGTAGTTTGAGGAAAACTGGATCATTTTTTATGGTTTCCTTTTTAAAAAATACTGTATATACATATTCTATTTTATATACAAAATATCTATTACTCTGGATGGATATTGAAAGTGAAATTAATAATATGTAGCACTTTTCATCTATAGACTTCAAAGCTCTCTTACAGCTGGAGGAGAGCATCATTAACTCCATTTTAAAGATGGGGAAACTGAGACTGAAAGAGGTTGAGTGAGTTGTTCAAGGTTACACAATGAGTCACTGCCAGAACTGGTTTCTCATCCAATAACCTGTCAAAGGGACCATATTTATTCTATATAGCATTTTTTGAGCAAACTGTATTTGCAATTTCAACTAAATTGAATGTCTGTGCCTGTGAAGTTCATGAAAAGTATCAAGCACCTTGAGCTATGGTTATGAGTCTCCCTGAATCTTTTTTATATTTCATTTTATTCCAGTATTTTTATCCCGTTTGTTTTCCCCTTCCCCAACTTGTTACTCATCACAGCAGTTCTACTGCAGACCAGATAGCTATCACACACAGCTCTAGAACCAGTGCTGCATTTTAAATTTGGTAGAGGCCTGGTAGAGCCCTACTTTAATAACACAGTAGCCAGAACTCCACTAATTTCCCCAAGAACTAGTTATATTATCTCTGCTGCTCACTCTGATCTAATCTAATCAAAAAGTGCTGGGGATAAACTTGCCACAAAGATTTCCCCATATTTGCAGATTTGATATTATCATGCACTATAGTTTTGAAAATTTGTAGAAGTAACATTAGCATTATACCATTGCTTTTCATAATGCAATATGTGAGTATATATTTGTTTTTCCATTATAATAAAGCCTCTTTCCAGGTTTCTTCTGGACTGAAATTTGGCCAATATTCATCCTTGAAAAGCAATTTCCTTTCTCTAAATGTAAAAGAAATGTGGTATAACCATTTGTGAGTTAATCAAGTACTAAATTTAAAAAAAAGTTTACCAGATCTAGGTGTTTTTGGATTCGTAAATACATCTTACAACTTGAATTTATAAAATAATTTTGAGAAGGAATTTAATCCATTATATAATGTAATCACTTCTTTCATTTCAAACCTTCCCCCTAAAAAAAAAAAAAAAAAAAAGAAAATGGCTACTGTACATCTACTGCAACTATTTTTTAAAGACATTGCACCATTAAAACAATGTGTTCTTTCTAAATGAAATATGAATTAACACAAACATAACAACATGGTATGTATTTAATTGTTTTTATGGCTAACAACAAAACCAGGAAATTCAAATGTCAGTTTAATGTCCTGTTCTCACTGACACTCTGATGTATCCAGGACAATTACATTTCTATAGGGGACATTTTCTATATTTCTTTTCTATAATTAACATTATTTATTGATAAGGTAGCCCATGAAAACAGGATTCTTGTTTCTAATCCTACTGTGTGTTCACTACCTAAGGTCATAAACTGTGTGACATCACAGTTGCTGTGTAAATGATTATTAACGAATATTCCATTGCAGACAAAATAAGAACTGTCAGGACCTTTATCCAGCCATAGAACCAAAACTTTGTTCAAGTTTGGACTGAGTCAAATTAATCCTCCTCACCTAATCTCAACTCTAATCCCTATAGATTCTCTTGCCATCCCCATCCTGTTCCAATCCTAGACCTTCATCCCTAATCTTTGACAGCACAGGGAATGTGTCAGAGAAGCTTGATGCATTCTAGAACAAAGTAGTGTGGAATCCTCAATGTGCTAGCAATTTTTCCATGAGCAGCAAAATAGGGCCTACCAGAGAGGATCTGAGACCCACAGGCTGCATTACCTAAAATGTAGGTAAAAAGAGCAGGAGTGGGGAAGGAGATACCAGATAGAAACTGGGATAGGATAAAGAACAGGGTCCATGCATTTGAAGATTTAGATTGGATGGAAAAGGAGGTTTGGGAAGTAGATCAGAAGGTGAAACAGTGGGGAGAGTGAGTAAAGTAAGGAGGAGAATTCCGTGGGTTTGATAGGATGGAGGCATAGAAACTCTGTAGGTTTGAACATTCAAACAAGCAGCTGAAATTAACACATTTCACTCTTTATGACTTTAGGTGTGTGTCGGGAAGGATAACAGGAGCTGATGAACATTTAGAAATAGAATTTTGTTTTCAAAAATTGTCTCTAGTACTAATACACCAAGGAAGAGAAATACATAAAATGTATAGGCAGAAATATTTCTCAAACAGAAAATTTTTCAGTATTTTAATAGGTGACATTAGTTGCTAATTATTGGTGTTGTGACCCTTTTTTCTTTTAAAAAAGAGCTTTTTTAAATGTAAAATTATTCAAATATGGCTTATGAGCAAAAATGATCTGACAAGTTAATGCTAACTGATAGCCAAGCAATTTTTGCTACTGATATCACAGGTATATGGTATCCTGTACCTGTCCTCATACAGATTTGATATCATTTTAATTGTGGCTTTTGTTATCTTTCTTTTTTTAAAATATCAAAGATCAATTTAAGACAACAATAAAGAACTCTAGGGAATGCATTGTTGTGTCAAACTTGCACTCTTTGGGTGTACTGTGACAACTCATGACATAAAAGGTCAGAAGCACACCTTTATAAAATATGCCCTGTTACTTCTTATTGATTAACTCCAAGTAACTGAAATTCAATTTATGAGCTGCCAACTAGAGCTGGGCAAAGTTCACAACATTTTCATGGTGAAAACATATTTTCTTAAACATCCGAAAATTTCGATCCAAAAACAAAGTGATTTGTCACCATTTTCACAGGGAAAATAGGTCACTATTTTGACCCGTTATCCACCTCTCATCTAGCAAGCACTGGTGACAATAATAGTGAAGACATGGTTGCAAGGGCTTCAGTGCAGGCTAGCCACCCCAGTACAAGCTTGTCAGGAACTATGGGTACATACCCGCTGAAGCCTTTGTCACCATGTCTTCACTACTTTTGTTACCTTTGCTAGTGTTATTAAAGCTAGCATGGGTATGCCTATCTGTGCTACAATCACACCTTCACTTGGAGTGTAGATATACTCTGATTACTCTAGGCAGACCACAAACTGACAATTTACCCATTGGTAGCTACATAAAAATGACCTGCTTCCCACTATTTCAGATATTTGTGTTGTGCTCACCATCTTGGCAAATCAGTCAACAGTTTTTAGGAGTTGAAGTAGAAATTTAGGACCCTAAGTTTAGGCCCCCAAGTTTGAAAATATTGTCCATAAAGCTAAGTACTTTTGCCAAATTAAACAGTTCTAATTCTGCTTTAAAATTATAATGGCTACTGTTTATAATATTTTGTCCCTAAACCAGAGTAAATGAATGAACATTAGGACTCTTTATTTGTCCTAAGGGTACTTACCATTTAAAATATTAGAGGAGATTAATGGTTTCCAAAGTTCTCTCGATTCTAGCAAAGTCAAATTAGTCAGGCAGCTCTGTCAAAGAGGCTACCAATTTTATTACCAAGACGCTGTGGTGAGGATGTACTGCAACAGGTATTGAAAATCCATCTATCTCAAGGCTGAGTCATTACATTCAAACAATGTTCTCAATCCTATGCCCTTTCTATGGCTTGAGATGTTTTCTCAGGTATATTTAAAATTCAGGATAATTTATTTTACCCCATAGTAAAACCACTACCTAGAATGCACTTGTATGGCTTCTCCTGCAGTTTTGTATGCCACAAATATCTGAAATAATGCAGGGGCTCATTTTTGTGTGAATTATTATTTCCTTCTCAGATGTATACTATATTATTTACTGATGGGTGTTAAGAGGACATCATTCCCCTTTTATACCAAAAGCCTGATAATAAATACAACCAAAATCAGAAAGCTATCTTGAAGTGATATTATAAAGTTATTAACCCTTTAAACTGTGAAGTTACACTTAGAGCTAACCTGAGCCTCCTTCCCTTTTCTGACCTCCCAACTGTGAGACACTTTTTCACTAATTATGTCCATGTTTTACTTAATCGTATAAATAGCTAATATTGATGCAATGTGACTGCTTGTAGTTAGCATACATTTATGTGGTTTAGCAAGTTTGTTGAATTTAAAATGAAATCTTTTGGATCAAATTTAATCCCCTGTACAGTGTTACAGTTAAAGAGTAATATTTTTCAGATGGAGTATCTTTTCTGTACTCATTTCTTTTTAAGTACTACAGAATATATCTTTCCCTACTATCTTATTTATAAATGCTGCTGCTGAGCAGGGAGTTATTTTTGACTCCTTCCTTATCTTGTCTTTCAGATCAGGCCATGTACAAATTCTACCTCTTCTTCCTCCATAATATTTAAAATATTGAACCTTTTTTTCTGGCCTAACAGCACAAGCTCCCATCCATGCCCTTATTCCCCATCTTGATTACTATAACTCATTTTCTTTGCCTTCTCTGACACCCACACTGGCTCTTCCAGTCCATGTAAAAGGCAGCCTGTACATTCATATTCTTTACCTGTCCCTCTGACCATCTCTGGTAATTGCCATTACTTCTGTATTGAAATTAAAACCTCACTTAAGTCATTATATTGATACATTTTAATGTTATAATGGCATTCTTTCCAGGGACAATAATCTAAAAATAATTATAGAATCAGTAAAGTTAGCAATGGAAAAGGCTTATTAGGTCATCTAGTCCATCCCCTGCTACTCTGGGATTGTTCCCTGCAGAATATTACAGGCATGATAGAGAGTAGTAATAAAATATTAATAATTTTGTTTTTCAGTTCTAAAATATAACATCCACTTATAAATAGGCTATGCAACAAACTTAGACATTAAATTCTCCCATGTGTTTTGTTTTTTAGAATAAATAATGAGTCTAGTGATAGATGTTAAAATATATATATTAAAGAAGAAAGTAACTGAAAAGCTGTTGCTTAATATGTGAATCCTTGTGTAACGACACAGTAAATGTAGTTGCACAGAATATAAATTTTTATTTTTCTGTTGGACAAAAATAAAACTGAAGAAAACTCTGCCAAAGTTCTACAGCAAATCACCCGAGGAGAGAATTTTGGAGTATGTCATTTTTCTTACTGGAATATAGCATGGCCACTGCACATTAGATAGTATGAAGTTCAAAAGCTTAAAAAAATCAGATTAATATAAAAAGTTAAATGTTTTTACAAAGTAATCATATTTATTATCATTTCACTGAAAATATTTAATCAGAAAAGACGTAGAATCTGTTTCATAGGCTGCACAAGAAATGTGTGGTTGGCTGATTCAAGAGGTTTCAAGTATTCAAATAATTTCTACATTTATTTTTAAAAACCTAAATTACATTGACACATATATTATTCAGAACAACACTGTTACTGTACTGTGTACAGGATCTACAATGAATCTGAACGTTTTATTGCTCATGTAAACAAGAACAACAGAAAGATTGTTTATTCCCAGAATGGAGGGGGGAAATAGTCTAATTAAAGTTTGCATTGTTTTGCCTGTGGGCCCCCCCAGGAGCTGTCTCTGATGGGAAGCTGATGCCTCACAGTCACTGATGCATGAACTCAGGCTCTTTGTTTTGCAACAGGAAAAAAGGGATCTGCGCGGTGCCATTACTTGACTACTGCATGTAAAAGGTTATTGTACTTGACTCCTCTGCATCTGCACAGAGCTGACAGAGAATCTATCCTTTTTTCCTTCTGCGTCTCTGACTGTTGTGTTTGTTTCTTTGTTTTTGCATTAAAGGACAACAGTAAGAATAGATTAGAATCAACCTTTTATCTCTATACCAGTGAAAGAATTATTTTGTTAACTGGTGTATTGATATCCAAAGAATTGCTTACTATGCCAAATTATTCAGAATAAGTAGATGAGGGGCAAATTAAACTTTGAATCACCTGTTCCTTTGGGCAAAATACATAAACTAAATCACCTGCAACCAAATCTCATATTATTTACATGGCGTGCAAAAATGTTTTTCTAAAAATGTGCTTGACAAAAGATTTGAATTGCCTCATGAGCATATAATAGAGCCCACTTAATACTTAATACATTCTCTTTTGTACACCTCTCTATATAATTAAATCACATGGAAAAATGTCACAAGGCAAAATAAAATATATTTATTCCAGTCATATCTTCCCACAGCATGACATGTAGTCTGAAAAAAACACAAAGCATTTTATGCCATCTGTGCTAATAGGGGATACATTTACAAGGCATGTCACTGTAAATTATTCCTTTTTGAATTACACAGAGTCTGCTTATAGATATAAGCATCTAAATAGAATGATCTACAAAGATAGAAAGTCATCAGTACTTAGCTCAACTTCAGCCATTTTTCAAGTGCTGTTTGTACTTTGAGAAACAGAGCTTGTTCATCATGACATCATTTACTGTTTTATACAAGGAGACAGAATATTGTCACAAATCTTTTTATGCAGACAGTAAGGTCTTTTCAGCATGAAGAATAAAGCTCAATAATAATTATATAAAATGCTATGAATATTCCTAAATAAGATGTTTCTCATATATTTACAATTTATTTGTTTATTAAAATAATCTGAAAATATGTGTGTGGAACATCGTGTTATAATTCCTCAGATCAAGAAGTATGCATAAAACATTTGTGAGGCCAATTATTTGTAACTCTGATGATGTTTATATATCAGAGTCTGTATAAGGGATGTGTAGAATCAAAGAATGTGTTTAAATCCGCATATATAGTGTAAAATTACACCTTTAAAATTACCTTCTCCGTAGATAACCATTCTGCAGATAAGATTTGTACTTTATAATTGCCGCTTTTGAGATTAGATCACTTATTTGATATCTAAATTTTTCCTTGGCTCAGTAACACAATTTAATAATTCTTTAACAGAAATTTGCAGATAATATTGGCCTTGATTCTCTACTCTTTCAGAGCAGAGCTCAGACACATGAGTGACGTGGGATTGTAAGGAGCCAGCTGCAGCTCCCTGATTCAGAACCAACCATCCCCAATATAAATTAGGACTGTACAGGGGCAGTTCTAATTTATGCTACTAGCATAAGGTCCCTCTGAGACCTTAAATCAGAGGAGGAGCAGGTATAGAAGATCTCCATTTCCCCCACACCACTTATACAACCCCCAGCATATCCCCTCCTTCCTCTTATTCTGGGGATTCTTTGGTCACATATGTTAACTATCACAAAATAGGGATTATTTTTTTCTTTTCTGAGTAATTAGTACTTCTTACTGTGCTTAGTTTCTGTAGTCTGCAGTGTGCTCCTGGGTAACTTCTGTGTTGTTATTGCTGTAGCAGTAGAATGTGGATTAGTAATTAAAAATAATATCTAGTTCTTTTGCAGTGCTTTTCATCATAGGTCTTTGTTTGAAATGTATGGCCTGTTTTTAACATTTGCAGCAGATAACAACATTTAGGAAAAACTGTAAGATTTGTGTACCAAATCAGTCTTGTTGATTTTTTCTTTTTGCCTTCTAAAATCCATGGCCTGAAGTTAGGGTTTGCATTCTTCTGTTTTCATATTGTTTCAGAAAAAATGTATAGCGTTAGGTTCAGTAATTCTTCTTAAAGTAATGATGATTGAAGGAATAATCATACAAATGCAATATGAAATGCAATACAGCCAAAATGAAAACCCTATAAATAATCAGTCGAGCAAGAAATACTGTATATTGTGACAATGGTACTGTAAAAATTACATATAAATCCACAATCCAGGGTCATATAGTCACTGCGCATCAGAGGAAACAGATGTGAAGCTTGATTATTTAAGATGCACTTTGTCATCTTATTGTAGCATTAGTCAGTCCTTTTCTGTATATATGCTGAAATGGAGGAGCAAATTTAGATGCAGCCTTCAAGCATCTGTAAATTTGAAATCTTCAGGAGCCAGAAACAACAAAAGCTTAATATTTGACATTCAGAAATCACCAATCCTATGTTAGAGGGAGAAAAGTTGGACAATACATTTCGGATGCCCATTTCGGATGCAAATCAGCTGATGACTGAACTCTAGGTTTCCTTCATTTTGCCTTTTTTAAACAGGTTCAACTTGATTTAATCATGCTTTGAAACTCTCACTTGTTTGACTGCAATTCAGTATTCCAACATGGTCCATTGTGCAAAATGGGGAATTAATTTCTTTTCTAATATCATTGTAGATGATGTATAATATGCTTACTACTTTCTGATCAAAAACACATTCAAAAATATATTAGGAATAAATCTATGCAGTTGAATTTGCTATTTTTTGTAGAGCTGTGTGAAATAGGTAAAAAAGAGTAAACATTTTTTGTCAATTTATTTCCAACAATTACATGCCCTGAGATTTGAGGCAACCTGTTTTTCTTTAGCATATTAGCTTGCAAAACCCACTTCTGGTTTGAAATTTCACACTCACAAAAAATGTCATGCTTGTAATATTTCACACTCAGGTGCTGTTTTGGAATAACTGTGAAATGATAGGTTTCAGAATAACAGCCGTGTTAGTCTGTATTCTCAAAAAGAAGAGGAGTACTTGTGGCACCTTAGAGACTAACCAATTCATTTGAGCATAAGCTTTCGTGAGCTACAGCTCACTTCATCAGATGCATACTGTGGAAAGTGTAGATCTTTTTATACACACAAAGCATGAAAAAATACCTCCCCCCACCCCACTCTCCTGCTGGTAATAGCTTATCTAAAGTAATCACTCTCCTTACAATGTGTATGATAATCAAATTGGGCCAATTCCAGCACAAATCCAGGTTTTCTCCCCCCCCCCCCCACAAAAACCCACTCTCCTGCTGGTAATAGCTTATCTAAAGTGACCACTCTCCTTACAATGTGTATGATAATCAAGGTGGGCCATTTCCAGCACAAATCCAGGGTTTAACAAGAACCTCTTGGGGGGGGGGGGTAGGAAAAAACAAGGGTTTTTTTGGTGGGTTTTTTTGGTTTTTTGGGTTTTTTTTTTTCAAATTGTTGAAATTTCCATCCCCCAATCAACCTCAGCCTGGTCCAGTCCACACAAGAGATCCACTTCCTGGACACTAATAAACGATGGTCACATAAACACCACCCAATACCAGAAACCTATTGACTGCTATTCCTACCTACATGCCTCCAGCTTTCACCCTGACCACACCACACGATCCATTGTCTACAGCCAAGCTCTGCGATACAACCCCATTTGCTCCAAACCCTCAGACAGAGACAAACACCTACAAGATCTCTATCAAGCATTCTTACAACTACAATACCCACCTGCGGAAGTGAAGAAACAGATTGATAGAGCCAGAAGAGTTCCCAGAAGTCACCTACTACAGGACAGGCCTAACAAAGAAAATAACAGAATGCCACTAGCCGTCACCTTCAGCCCCCAACTAAAACCCCTCCAACGCATTATTAAGGATCTACAACCTATCCTAAAGGATGACCCAACACTGTCACAAATCTTGGGAGACAGGCCAGTCCTTGCCTACAGACAGCCCCCCAACCTGAAGCAAATACTCACCAGCAACCACATACCACACAACAGAACCACTAACCCAGGAACCTATCCTTGCAACAAAGCCCGTTGCCAACTGTGCCCACATATCTATTCAGAGGACACCATCACAGGGCCTAATAACATCAGCCACACTATCAGAGGCTCGTTCACCTTCACATCCACCAATGTGATATAGGCCATCATGTGCCAGCAATGCCCCTCTGCCATGTACATTGGTCAAACTGGACAGTCTCTACGTAAAAGAATAAATGGACACAAATCAGATGTCAAGAATTATAACATTCATAAACCAGTCAGAGAAAACTTCAATCTCTCTGGTCACGCGATTACAGACATGAAAGTTGCGATATTACAACAAAAAAACTTCAAATCCAGACTCCAGCGAGAAACTGTTGAATTGGAATTCATTTGCAAATTGGATACAATTAACTTAGGCTTGAATAGAGACTGGGAGTGGCTAAGTCCTTATGCAAGGTAACCTATTTCCCCTTGTTTTTTCCTACCCCCGGCCCCCCCAGAGGTTCTTGTTAAACCCTGGATTTGTTCTGGAAATGGCCCACCTTGATTATCATACACATTGTAAGGAGAGTGGTCACTTTAGATAAGCTATTACCAGCAGGCGAGTGGGTTTGGGGGGGCGGGGGTGAGAAAACCTGGATTTGTGCTGGAAATGGCCCAACTTGATTATCATACACATTGTAAGGAGAGTGATCACTTTAGATAAGGTATTACCAGCAGGAGAGTGGGGTGGGGGGAGGTATTTTTTCATGCTTTGTGTGTATAAAAAGATCTTCTACACTTTCCACAGTATGCATCCGATGAAGTGAGCTGTAGCTCACGAAAGCTTATGCTCAAATAAATTGGTTAGTCTCTAAGGTGCCACAAGTACTCCTTTTCTTTTTGTGAAATGATGTTTCTCCCCCAAGAAACATGCCTATTCAGATTCTACAGCAGTTATATCATCAGTTTCTGTGTAGACAGTTTGCTCCCCCACCACTTGCCTTAAAAAAAAACCTCACAGACCCTGATTGCATGCATGTTTCAGGCAAATAAGTCATAATTTTTTCTTGCTTCTCTCTGTGGTGTGCTGTCAGCAGAATTGTCAAGTTGGCAGTTGCTAAGTGGTGACGGTACTATGCTACTGTTCCTCTTTTTGTTTGCAGATGCCTCAGTTGAAAAGAACTGACTTCAGTGGGGAGTTGCTCTTAAGACATGGGATCTAATTGTAGGGAAGGCAAGAGAAATATGAAACCAGTGACAATGTAATAAACTTCTGTCAGGTCTAAGTTAGAGAGCAGTTTCCCTTAGAGCAAGGAGACACACAAACAGTAAGCTTTGTAAATGTGGTGAAAAATAAAAATCAGGCAGTCAAAGTCAGAGAGACATAGTGGCCGAAACTCATTTCACTGTGAAATAACCTTTCAGTCTGCTTTTCTCAAGACTAAACATGCCCAGTTTTTTTAACCTTTCCTCATAGGTCAGGTTTCTAAAACTTTTATCAATTTTGTTGCTCTCCTCTGGACACTCTGCAATTTGTCCACGTCTTTCTTAAAGTGTGGCACTCAGAACTAGACACAGTTCTACAGTGGAGGCTATGCCAGTGCCAACTAGAGCAGAACAATTACTTCCCATGTCACTCCTGTTAACACACCCCAGAAAGATATTACCTTTTTTTACAACCACATCTCGTTGTTAACTCATATACAATCTGTGATCCACTATACCCCCCAGATCCTTGTCAGCAGTACTGTCACCTATCCACATTCCCCATTTTGTAGTTCTGCATTTGGTTTTTTCTTCCTAAGTATAGTACTTTACACTTGTTTTTACTGCATTTCACCTTGTTGGTTTCAGACCAGTTTTCCAATTGGTCAAGGTCATCTGTGTCATCCACAGATTTTATAAGCGTACCCTCCACTCCATTATCCATGTCATTAATAAAAATATTGAATAATACTGGACCCAGAACAGACCCCTGTGGGACCCATCTCGATATGTCCCCCCCAGTTCGACAGTGAACCAATGGTAACTACTCTTTGAGCACAGACTTTCAACTACTAGTGCTCCCACCTTATAGGAATTTCATGTAAATGACCATTATGACACATTAATGACAGGCATGCTTTTTAAATGTGAAAAAATCTAAATTATAAAATAAATTGATAATAGCTTGCACATTAGACTGTTTGAAGTAGTATAGGCTAGACATTTTACTTTCTCACAGAAAAAAAATACAATGAACCCTGTTCCTCATGGCAGATGACCTTCATTGTCTTGACCTCCAAGTAAACAGTATTCACACCTGGACAACTGGTAGGTGAGAGACTGGGTCCAGAAGTCTGCTCTATCAACAGCTAGCACAACAGATTATACCTGTGGTAACACAGATAGTACATAATAAGAGATAACACACACAGGAAAATGTACAGATATACTGAATAAGTAATGTATATGACATTCTCTCTTTGCTGCACTACTGCTTAGGCTCAGAAGGGAACATTAGCTAGTCTTTTCAATGGTTTTAGAGTCTCAGCTGTATAGAGGCAGTCTTCTATTCCTTAGTAGCATCTGTATTTCTCCCACGTTAATGTGTTGTAGATTGGAGAAAGAATTTGCACTTCTGAGTCACCAATCAGTTTGCTGGTGACTGTTTGCTCATGCCTCAGGATACTGAGTCCAACAGCATCATGCAAATTAGTTGTCTCATTTTGCAAGATTCTGAACGTATCCTCTTCAGGCTTACCTGAGTGTTTAGTATTTTCTCAGGCAGCAGCATGGTGAACTTTTCCTTTCAATGTCCTTGAGGAGTTCTCTTTGCTCAGCGCTAGTCCATTATCATGATAGAGATGGATGCTTCCAACTTAGCTTGGTTGCATACCTGGGGGACTTAGTCATATTGTCAAATTCCTGGGAAGCCAGATTGCGGATAAACATTTTGAAAAATCCAACAGTAGTCTATACTCATACCTAGTACAACACTATGCATTTCTATGGAGAATAAATCAATCCCACAGGCAAACCACTTCCAGAAAGTATGTTATGCTTGGATCCCCAATAGGAATTCAGTAGTATGTTACTGCAGAGTTACCGAATAAATCTTATCCACATTCCCTAGCACTTGATGATTGGATGTCACAAGCATGCACCCACAGAAGCACTCAGTGTGGTCCAGGTAAAGGGTGTGTGGTAGAGACAGTGAAGTCCCTCTTTCACACAAAATGAATGAGACATGCACATGGTGGGTCCTCCCTTGAGGAGATCTGGTCCCAAGAGCGGAGATCTGTGTTGGCAATTCCAGTTAGTGATTGATAACCAAGATGTGCCATCTAAAATTTCAGATGGAGTTGAGCGAAGTGCAGATTACATAAGAGTACTACATTTGGCAAATAACTGAGAAATTATACCATAACATCCGATATATGGGACTTTGGAGACATGCTCAACTTGACAGTATTTCAAAATCTAAAAATCTCAACTTGACAGTATTTCAAAATCTAAAAATAATCAATTATTTCTGTTTTGCACTGTTCTGAGCATGGTTCTGTCCCTTTTCTTTCCTCGGTAATATCAACTCATCTGCCTTCAATTAAAAATTTTGTATCTTTGTTCCTATTTCTCTTATGCATTAGGTGTGAAATCCTGGTTCCTTTGAAGTTAATGGAATTTTTCCATTGACTTCACTGAAGCCTACATTTCACCCAAAATCGTTTTAAGCCAAATCTTGATTCCACTGAAGTCAGTTGGAGTTTTGGTATTGATTTAATAGGATCAGGATTCTACTCTCTGCAGTTATTTTATTGTCTGTTTTTTTTCTTCTTTGTTTTTCAAGAATAAATATGTGTGAATGGTCAAGGAAAAAATGTTTACTATCATATTAAACAAGTTATCATGTGACTACAGAACAAGTTTGCTGTCTTCTTCCGAAAGGATTATCTCTGTTTTTCACCAGGATATATAAATGGGACAAATAAGAGTGAAAACCATGGCATATTGTATAACTGATTTACTTTGTTTTGTAGCTTGGTTAAGTTGTTCATTTGCCTTTAGGAGAATTGGGCTGTATGAGACAGATGGTTACAGAACTTAGGCTTTGGATATGCAATTCTACTGATATTGAAAAAATGCATATTTATATGAGTGAAGAATCTGAGATTTGTCCAGCAGATGCTTAGAAGCTGATAAGCCTGTTCAACTTGCTGAGTTGCAGGCTTAAAAGATGAATGCTAGCAGATATGCCTGCAGGGCTGCCAGGCCACTCAGGAGACTCCACCAAAGAAACTACATTGAAATGAATGCTATGTCACATATAAATTTCATTTAATCAGAAGAATCCATATGTCAAAAGCAAAAAAGCCATCTCTTCTGATTAACTTCTGAAATATCCACACCGAGAATGTATAGATGCATACTCAAAATATAAGTGGCTGGAATTACATATTCTTCCTTATTGATTTAGTTATGAAACATTTCAGTTTTGTTTTCTTAAATCAGCACAAAATAGATGATAATGATTTAGTTTAAATTAAAATATCACAAATCCCATATACTGGGCTGATTCTTCAACATAATGGGAGTTTAATTCTCTCTCACATTGTTTTTGCTGTATTGGAACCAAGTGAAAGAAACCAGACGTTGCCAGAAATTTCACTGCGTCAGAGTTTGCTATAACAATGTTTTATTATATTCTTATCGAACTTCAGTCATTTGAAATAGAATCTTCATTCCATTCTTTTAAATTGGCCACAAACAATACACAAAAGACATAACCAATGTCCATATTTAGCATTCTAATTTCTTGTACTCTTCCAGCATACACAAAAATGTATTAACATGGAACTTCAGGTTGCTGCTACCAATTTCTAAACAGTTTCTGCACACTAAAAACACAGGACAGCCTGAGTTAAGATTCTAAATTAGCACTTGTTAGTGACTAGTCACTAGCTCTAATCTTTCACACATAATACTTCAACCATTACATTCTCAAATGTAACCTTTCTGCCCATCAGAGTTAGCAGCATCAAGGGCCAGGTTCAGTATCTAGGGGTTCTTTTTCAATAACACAATGCAAAACTGGCTCAAGCCCCCACCCAGTGACTGGGACAATTACATACCACCCCCCTGGGCACCTCTAAGAGGCAATACTTCCCCTTTCACAAGCGCAGAGTCTGAGTGTAGCAAAAGCCTTTTAATAAAGGAGGGAAATGATCCAGCATTATGTGGGGAAACACCACAAACAGGATTCATAACACAAACCATGAGCAAAAGACCCACCCCCAAGTAAGTTTGACAGTGTCCTTTTCCCTTCAGGGTCTTAAGTCCAGCAACCCAGAAGTCACCCCTCCCACAGTTTCTGTCCTTGGTCAGTGCAGCACCAGAGTTCAGAAGTTTATCTGCAGAGTTTACCTCCCAGCCTGAGTGGAAGGGGGAGAGGTTTGGCGGCACCTTTCATGCTCCGCTGCTCAGGTTGACAACCGATTGCCATGCTTCTCCCCCCTTAACACAGCTCTCAGTGATTTCAGCTCTTAGTAACTTTAGCTCTCAGCGATTTCAGCTCTTAGTAGGGGGCCTCAGTACTGGCACACTCAGAGCCACTAGCCCAAAGTAGGTTTAATGCTTAGACCTAGGAATCAGTGATTTCAGCTCTGCAACACGCAACAAGACTCCTAACTGAGTCAAAATTAGCTCTGTTATTACACTGTGGAGAGAGGAGGGGTCAAAGTGGTGTTTAGGGCCCACGCTACCAGGTACACATACCTATCCCCAACCTCTCTCAATTCACCAGGCTTTGGAACCTATGTTCCTTGCCTAGCGAGTGCTACTTAGTTGAGGGTGAGTCCCTCCATCATAAAATGCCAAGTACAGTTCTACTGTCCTTGATTCACATAACCAGGATAACAACGCTTTATTACTCCTTCCCCAATAACAAAGAGACTGGGGATCCCACAGCAGCCAAAGTGACCATTTGAGCAAGTAGTCCCATCATGCTAGGCAGGGTGGGTGTGCCCATGCAAAGTAGATTAGCCCCTGAAGTCTTTTTCCACAGCTCACCACCAGATGTCAGGGTAGAGCTCATTCTGACTCTGCTTACGCATATATAAGTATGAATAAGAAATCCAAATTCATATAGCACCCTTAACCATGACCATATATATAATGCTGTTTCTTACAATATTTCCACTTTACACTTGTGGGGAAAGAAACAAGGGGCAGATGAACCCTCTGACAGGAGGGTATAGAGCTTCAAAGTATGATGTAAAAGGCAGCCACTGGGAGTGGGGTCACTGCATGAGGCACTGCTGCAGATACTTGACATCTTGT
Source organism: Eretmochelys imbricata (assembly GCF_965152235.1). Lineage (NCBI taxonomy): Eukaryota > Metazoa > Chordata > Testudines > Cheloniidae > Eretmochelys > Eretmochelys imbricata. Next base: position 123,392,774 of record NC_135574.1, read on the forward strand.
CCTAGCCCCTATGAATATCCCAACTGTGTCATTTGTCATGTGCCTTAGGGTAAATGGAAGAAATTATGTCACAAAAGTAAATAAATGATTTATTTTGTAAATATTAATTCAGCACATACCATAAACTAGAAATACTATCAATAGCTATGTAGTAAGTATAACTTTCCTAAGTTTTAATTAGAGAGACCCAAAGAAGTGTTTTAAACTAGTGAACATTTTCAGAAAAGGGGCATTTACAAAATGCTTCTGACTTTTAACCTTTTCAATTCAGTCACTTAAATCTTTCACAAATATTCAGTCTATATGCCTTTAATAAGAGGTCTGACTTTGGAGAGGAAATATTTTTGTTGTACCTATAAAAATTAATGGAATTCACTTTGACTGCATTTTTTAAGACAGCCTTAATGATGGAGTCACAACCAATAACTCCATAATAATAATGTGTCTAACTCCTTGGAAGGATTATTCTGACAGATAACAGACTATACAGTAATGAAGAACTTTCATTTTACACTTGTGACTATTAAATGAATGTTAAGTGTCCAGAGCGTTCCTTTTGTATATAGGCCATTTAATGCTGCAGGAGGATATAGAGTATTGAACAGCCAGAAATGTTATTTTTCAGTTTGCTTGGATATTGCATTAGAAATTATACTTAGACTCATGATCTAGCAGTGTTGATGAGTTAATGTGGAATTTTTTTCAGACATAACTGTAAAAATTAGTTTAAATGAGGAGGCTAGTGAAAACTGGTCAACCTGGGAAAGGATACTTTTTAACAAGGAAATGTGGGTAATTCTTAATGATTATTGATCAATGCGCTAGAATTCTTCTGGACAACTCACTTTTTACATTACATTTGTTCATTTATTTTTAATGGCCTAATCAGATTGCCTGGCCTTTTAAACTTCTACCCTTCATTTTACTTCTTGGAACAAACAAATGGACCAGCTTCTCAGCTGGTGTAAATTGATACAGCTTTGTTCTCTGACCCGTTCTCTCTGGTATCTGTGCATTGACTGTACTGATTGGTGGTATTCTGCATTTCACATGTTTTATACCAGTTTCCTTCCTGCTCAGCCATACAGTAATAATACTTAGCAGAGTGGTAAATAATGACGACGGCAGGGAAGTTTTCTTCGATAGATCTTCTCACAGATTTTACAGCTGAGGAAACTGAGGGGCAGAAATGTTTTAGTGACTTGCTTAAGGACAAAGAAGGAGTCTCAGGCAGATCTGGGAGTAAATCCCAGGGCACTTACCTCGCAGTCAGTCCTCTGTCCTCCTCACTGGACTACAACATCTCTGTTAAAAAAAAAAAGAAAACACTTTTAAAAATTATTTGTTATTTGTATTACAGCAGCTATTATTATTATTATTATTATTTATTTTTATGTTTACTATGACAGTGCCTAAGGACCAATTGAGAATGGGGCCCCATTGTACTAGGTGCTGTATAAACACAGTGTAGATTAAAGCCAGAAGGGACCATTAGATCATCTAATCTGATCTCCTGTATATCACAGGCTATTAAATTTTACCCAGTAGCCCCTCAACTGAGCCCAATATCTTGTATTTGACTAAAGCATAACTTGTGCTTGGCTAAAACATATCTTTCAGAAAGGCACCAGTCCTGATCTGAAGACCTCAAGAGTCTTAGAATCTGCTACTTCCCTTGATAGTTTGTTCCAGTGGTTAATCACGTTCACTGTTAAAAATTTGTGCCTAATTTCTAATTTAAATTAGTCTGGCTCCAGCTTCCAGACACTGGTTCTTGTAATGCCTTCCTCCACTACATTAAAGAGGCCATTAGTATGCAGTATTTTCTCCCCATGAAGGCACTTAAACACTGTAATCAAGTCACCTCTCAATCTTCTTTTTGATAACCTCTTTAAATCTCTCACTGTAAGGCATCTTCAGGCTTCAAATCATCTTTGTAACTTTTTTCTGTATCCTCTCCAAATTTTCAACATCCTTTTAAAATGTGGGCACCAGAACTAGACACAATATTTCAGTAAAAACAGCGAGGAGATGGTGGCACCTTAAAGACTAACAGATTTATTAGTACATAAGCTTTCATGGGTAAAAAACCTACTTCTTCCAATGCAAGGGGTTTTTTACCCACAAAAGCTTATGCCCAAATAAATCTGTTAGTCTTTAAGGTGCCACTGGACTCCTTGCTGTTTTTGTGGATACAGACTAACATGGCTACTCTCCTAATATTTCAGTATTGGTCTTGCCAATGTCATATACAGAGATAAAATTACCACCCTATTTCTGCTCATTACATTCCTATTTATATAGTCAAGGATCTCATATCCTTTTCAAGGGGCTTGTCTATACGAAGAGTTAGTGCTGGGGTCTAAATCTACAGCACAATAGACTGCTGTGCACTAATTGGCCATGTGGATCCTGCTACCAGCCACTACAAGTTTTTTACTGTGCTTTGATCTGAAATGGGAGTAGATCAAATTGCATTAAGGAACTTCTAGTGGATGGTGGCAGGCTCCACAAAGCCAGTTAGTGGTAGGCTCGGGTACTGTAGAGTTACAGCTACATTTACTGCACACTAACTCTCTATATAGACTAGCCCAGAATCACTGCTTTCCAGGACACAGTCCCCTATTCTGTAGGTTTGGCCTGTATTCCTGGTCCTAGATGTATAATTTTGCATTTGAGCGTAGGTACCTAAGAATGGCCATACCATGTTAGACCAATGGTCCATCTAGCCCAATATCCTGTCTTCTGACAGTGGCAAATGCCAGGTGCTTCAGAGGGAATGAAAAGAACAGGCAATCATCAAGGGATACATCCCCAGTCGTCCACTCCCAGCTTCTGGCGAACAGAAGCTAGGGACACTCAGAGCATGGTGTTGCATCCCTGCCCATTCTGGCTAATTGCCATTGATGGACCTGTCCTCCATGAATGTATTTAGTTCTTTTTTGAACCCTGTTATAGTTCTGGCCTTCACAACATCCCCTGGTAAAGAGTTTCACAGGTTGACTGTGCGTTGTGTGAAGAAGTACTTCCTTTTCTTTGTTTTAAACCTGCTGCCTATTAATTTCATTTGGTGACCCCAAGTTCTTGAGTTATGCGAAGGAGGAAATAACATTTCCTTATTCACTTTCTTCACACAAGTCAAGATTTTATATTCCTCTATCATATCCCCCCTTAGTCATCTCTTTTCCAAGCTGAAAAGTCCCAGTCTTTTTAATCTCTCTTCATACAGAAACTGTTCCATTCCCTAATCATTTTAGTTGCCCTTCTCTGTACCTTTTCCAATTCCAAAACATCTTTTTTGAGATTCGGCATCCAGATCTGCACACAATATTTAAAATGTCTATCATTTTCCTAATGGTTCCTAACATTCTGTTAGCTTTTTTGACTGCTGCTGCACATTGAGCAGACGTTTTCAGAGAACTATCCACAATGACTCCAAGATCTTTTTCTGAGTGGTAACAGCTAATTTAGACCCCATCATTTTATATGTATAATTGGGATTATATTTTCCAATGTGCATTACTTTGCATTTATCAACATTGAATTTCATCTTCCATTTTGTTGCCCAGTCACCCAGTTTTGTGAGATTCCTTTCTAACTCTTCACAGTCTGCTTTGGTCTTAACTATCTTTAGTAATTTTGTATTGTCTTCACATTTCGCGTCCTCACTGTTTACCCCTTTTCACGATCATAGATTCATAGATATTTAGGTCAGAAGGGACCATTATGATCATCTAGTCTGACCTCCTGCACAACGCAGGCCACAGAATTTCACCCACCACTCCTACAAAAAAAACCTCACACCTATATCTGTGCTATTGAAGTCCTCAAATTGTAGTTTAAAGACCTCAAGGAGCAGAGAATCCTCCAGCAAGTGACCCGTGCCCCATGCTACAGAGGAAGGCGAAAAACCTCCAGGGCCTCTTCCAATCTGCCCTGGAGGAAAATTCCTTCCCGACCCCAAATATGGCGATCAGCTAAACCCTGAGCATATGGGCAAGATTCATCAGCCAGATACTACAGAAAATTCTTTCCCAGGTAACTTGGATCTTACCCCATCTAAAATCCATCACAGGCCATTTATGAATATGTTAACGAGTACTGGTCCCAGCATAGATCCCTGGGGGACACCACTATTTACCTCTATCCATTCTGAACACTGACCATTTATTCCTACCCTTAATTTCCTATCTTTTAACCAGTTACTGATCCAGGAGAGGACCTTTCCTCTCATCCCATGACTGCTTACTTTGCTGAAGAGTCTTTGGTAAGGGACCTTGTCAAAGGCTTTCTTATAGTCTAAGTACACTATATCCACTGGATCACCCTTGTGCACATGTTTGTTGACCCCTCAAAGAATTCTAATAGATTGGTGAGGCATGATTTCCCTTTACAAAAACCTTGTTGACGCTTCACCAACAAATCATGTTCATCTATGTGTCTGAGACTTCTGTACTTTACTATCGTTTCAACCAGCTTGCCTGGTACTGAAGTTAGATTTACTGGCCTGTAATTGCCAGGATAGCCTCTGGAGCCTTTTTAAAAAATTGGTGTCACATTAGCTATCATCCAGTCATCTGGTTCAGAAGCTGATTTAAATGATGGGTTACATACCACAGTTAGTTGTTCTGCAATTTAATATTTGAGTTCCTTCAGAACTCTGTCTTTGTGGACCCTACTACCATCCACTAACAGTTCCTTAATTTGGTTCTACTGTATTAAAATGTATTTTTATTTGGATGGACCCAGTTAACCAAGTGAGCCAGACCACTCTGTATTACTGCCCTGTCCCCATTATTATTTACCACTCTGGTAATCTTTGTGTCATTTCAAAATGTTTATCAGTGGTGATCTTATATTTACTTCCAGATCATTGATGAAAATGTTAAATAGCTTCAGACCTACTACCGATCCCTGAGGAATCCCAATAGAAACACTTTGTGTAAGGCTAACTGGCCTGTAGATAGTTGGCTCATCCGATTTACCTGTTTGACCGTTGGCACAATATTAGCATGTAACAAGGCTATCTTCTCTGCCCTTTCGACCACCACAAACAGTCTAGATGCTTCTTCATTTGTAAGCACCACTATCTTATTTATTGGGTCCCCTTCACCAGTACAGCCTCATGCAGCAACACACAAGTGGACAATAGACTTCCCCCTTAGCTCACTCTCGGGGAAGGGAGAGGGAAAGATCTCATCCTGAGATTCTGTATTCACTGGCCCCTGCCAGCCTCCTCCCGTTGCACTTCCTTCCTCTCCTTTAACTGTTTCCAGCTGATGAGTTGATTGTTCTCATTAGCTCCTCCGCCTCCTGCTAATTAAACCATTGAGCACTTATCTCCCAATTAAATCAATTCCAGGGGGAACAGCTAGTGCCTTGCTGACCAGTGTGCTAGGTCAGCTCTAGGCTCCTGGCTGTCTGTCACATCGCACTCTTCCAGGATTCTGGAATTTCCCCAGTATTCCACGATTTATTAATAAATTAATAGCAGTGGCCCAGAGATTTCAGATTTTTGACTTACATTCTACTTAAAAATATTGAGGAAAGGTTTAGTTAAAAAGGGATACTGTAAATGGAAGGACAAAGGAAGGGAGGGGCCAAGGTGCTGGAAGAACTGTTGTTGGTCATTCAGGAGGTAACTGTCTTCAGTCTAAATCAGTACTGAACCCATAACTCAGTGTGATTTTAAGGGGCACTGCACTTTCGAAAGGGCCAGCTTTCTTATGAGACACAAAACTAAGGCCGCAATTGTCACTACAAGATCCTGTTACGCTTTTTGAAGGAGTGGAAAGTGTTAACCCTAGTTTCCCAGCCAAAATTTAATTTTGAGAATTCTCATATTAATAATACTTGTCACTCATAATATCATTTCTCATTCATTGATTTCACAGTTACCTTATGAACATTAATTCCTCAACACCTGTGTTATGATAATTGTAATAGTGCTTTGCTCCTAAACAGAGCCTTTCATTGGAGGATATGAAAATGCTTTACAAACATAATATTAACTTTGTCATATAGAGGGAGAAACTGAGACACACAGAGGTAAATACATCATCACTGATAGAGCCACAAACAGAACTCGCAGTCCTGTGGCTCTGACCATTAGACATGCTCCTTTCCATTACATTTGCTCACCTTAATTCCTCCTACAGTTCAGTTAGGTACAGTATTTTCACCTCATATAATAAAATACTGTGCATAGTGCTCTGTTAAACAACCTTTTGTGTTCCTCTTCAAAAATACCTTTTCCATAGTGTTGGGTGAAGTTATTCCCATTAAGTTTAAAAAGCACATTGAGAATGAGATCCTTTGGGATGACAGAGCTACTGGTATAAGAATAGGATGATAATATTAAGGATAAAGATACCCTTAGTCAGTCTCATCTTTTGCTCCTAATATTTCTCTTTTAAAAGATGAAAATAATAAATGTAATTATCTTATCTGATCAAGAATTGCATTTCCCCCACTTCTTGCAGGATTTCTATCCCAGTCTTTTATGACTGGAAACCACTTTGATGTAATTCAAATGAGAGGAAATTCTACAAAGATCTGAGATGGGTGGGTTGTAACTGATGGCTGAAAATTGCCTAAAAGGTTTACCAGGGATGCTAAATTTGAGAATTATAATCATAATATGTTACCCATGTTTAATCAAAACAAATATTAGCTATATGACTAAATTCTTCCTCTTGTGTGATTTTGGCATAGGCAAAGCCACAAGATGAACTGACAGCAGGTTAATTTTGGTGTGGAATATAATATAGAATCATAGAATCATAGAATATCAGGGTTGGAAGGGACCTCAGGGACCTAGTCCAACCCCCTGCTCCAAGCAGGATCAATCCCCAATTAAATCATCCCAGCCAGGGCTTTGTCAAGCCTGACCTTAAAAACTTCTAAGGAAGGAGATTCTACCACCTCCCTAGGTAACGCATTCCAGTGTTTCGATCACCCTCCTAGTGAAAAAGTTTTTCCTAATATCCAACCTAAACCTCCCCCACTGCAACTTGAGACCATTACTCCTTGTCCTGTCCTCTTCTACCACTGAGAATAGTCTAGAACCATCCTCTCTGGAACCACCTCTCAGGTAGTTGAAAGCAACTATCAAATCCCCCCTCATTCTTCTCTTCTGCAGACTAAACAATCCCAGTTCCCTCAGCCTCTCCTCATAAGTCATGTATTCCAGACCCCTAATCATTTTTGTTGCCCTTCGCTGGACTCTCTCCAATTTATCCACATCCTTCTTGTAGTGTGGGGCCCAAAACTGGACACAGTACTCCAAATGAGGCCTCACCAATGTCGAATAGAGGGGGATGATCACGTGCCTCGATCTGCTCACTATGCCCCTACTTATACATCCCAAAATACCATTGGCCTTCTTGGCAACAAGGGCACACTGCTGGCTCATATCCAGCTTCTCGTCCACTGTCACCCCTAGGTCCTTTTCCGCAGAACTGCTGCCTAGCCATTCGGTCCCTAGTCTGTAGCTGTGCATTGGGTTCTTCCGTCCTAAGTGCAGAACCCTGCACTTATCCTTGTTGAACCTCATCAGATTTCTTTTGGCCCAATCCTCCAATTTGTCTAGGTCCCTCTGTATCCTATCCCTGCCCTCCAGCGTATCTACCACTCCTCCCAGTTTAGTATCATCCGCAAATTTGCTGAGAGTGCAATCCACACCATCCTCCAGATCATTTATGAAGATATTGAACAAAACTGGCCCCAGGACCGACCCCTGGGGCACTCCACTTGACACTGGCTGCCAACTAGACATGGAGCCATTGATCACTACCCGTTGAGCCCGACAATCTAGCCAACTTTCTACCCACCTAAGAGTGCATTCATCCAGCCCATACTTCTTTAACTTGCTGACAAGAATACTGTGGGAGACCGTGTCAAAAGCTTTGCTAAAGTCAAGAAACAATACATCCACTGCTTTCCCTTCATCCACACAACCAGTAATCTCATCATAGAAGGCGATTAGATTAGTCAGGCATGACCTTCCCTTGGTGAATCCATGATGACTGTTCCTGATCACTTTCCTCTCCTCTAAGTGCTTCAGGATTGATTCTTTGAGGACCTGCTTCATGATTTTTCCGGGGACTGAGGTGAGGCTGACTGGCCTGTAGTTCCCAGGATCCTCCTTCTTCCCTTTTTTAAAGATTGGCACTACATTAGCCTTTTTCCAGTCATCCGGGACTTCCCCCGTTCGCCAGGAGTTTTCAAAGATAATGGCCAATGGCTCTGCAATCACAGCCGCCAATTCCTTTAGCACTCTCGGATGCAACTCGTCCGGCCCCATGGACTTGTGCACGTCCAGCTTTTCTAAATAGTCCCTAACCACCTCTTTCTCCACAGAGGGCTGGCCATCTATTCCCCATGTTGTGATGCCCAGCGCAGCAGTCTGGGAGCTGACCTTGTTCGTGAAGACAGAGGCAAAAAAAGCATTGAGTACATTAGCTTTTTCCACATCCTCTGTCACTAGGTTGCCTCCCTCATTCATTAAGGGGCCCACACTTTCCTTGGCTTTCTTCTTGTTGCCAACATACCTGAAGAAACCCTTCTTGTTACTCTTGACATCTCTCGCTAGCTGCAGCTCCAGGTGCGATTTGGCCCTCCTGATTTCATTCCTACATGCCTGAGCAATATTTTTATACTCTTCCCTGGTCATATGTCCAACCTTCCACTTCTTGTAAGCTTCTTTTTTATGTTTAAGATCCACTAGGATTTCACTGTTAAGCCAAGCTGGTCGCCTGCCATATTTACTATTCTTTCGACACATCGGGATGGTTTGTCCCTGTAACCTCAACAGGGATTTCTTGAAATACAGCCAGTTCTCCTGGACTCCTTTCCCCTTCATGTTAGTCCCCCAGGGGATCCTACCCATCCGTTCCCTGCTCTCCCAGCAGATATCAGGAAAATTAAAGTCACCCATGAGAACCAGGGCATGCGATCTAGTAGCTTCTGCGAGCTGCTGGAAAAAAGCCTCATCCACCTCATCCCCCTGGTCCAGTGGTCTATAGCAGAGTCCCACCACTACATCACTCTACATCAATTAGCAGGTAATTACTCCATACTGCTTTATGCAATGTGAATCCATAAGTGGACATTTGTTTTGCATGTAAAAATGGTTTGTATGGTGGTGAACTATGGAGCAAAGAGAAACATGCATCAGTTACAAAAAGTTTATTTGTAGAATCAGAGAAGATTAGAGACCTCGGGAGGTCATCTGGCCAATCCCCTGCTCAAAGCAGGACCAACCCCAACTAAATCATCCCAGACAGGGCTTTGTCAAGCCAGGCATTAAAAACCTCTAAGGATGGGGATTCCACCACCTCCCTAGGTAACCCATTCCAGTGCTTCACACCCTCCTAGTGAAATAGTTTTTCCTAATATCCAACTTAGACCTCTCCCACTGCAACTTGAGACCAAGGAGCGACTGGACACAATACTCCAAATGTGGCCTAACCAGTGCCAAATACAAGGGAATAATCATTTCCCTGGATCTGCTGGCAGTGCTTCTACTAATGCAGCCCAATATGCTGTTAGCCTTGTTGGCAAAAAAGGCACACTGCTGACTCATGTCTGCTTCTCATCCACTGTAATCCCCAGGTCCTTTGCTGCAGAACTGCCGCTTAGCCAGTCAGTCCCCAGCCTGTAGCAGTGCATGGGATTCTTGTCCTTGTTGAACCCCATCAGATTTCTTTTAGCCCAATCCTCCAATTTGTCTAGGTCACTCTGGACCCTATCCCTACCCTCCAGTGTATCTACCTCTTCCTCCAGTTTAGTGTCATCCGCGAACTTGCTGAGGGTGAAATCCATCCCATCATCCAGATCCTTAATGAAGATGTTGAACAAAACTGGCCCCAGGACCAACCCCTGGGGGACTCCACTTGATCCCAGCAGCCAACTAGACATCGAGCCATTGATCACTACCCGTTGATCCCGACGATCTAGCCAGCTTTCTATCCACCTTATAGTCCATTCATCCAATCCATACTTTTTTAACTTGCTGGCAAGAATACTGTGGGAGACCGTATCAAAAGCTTTACTAAAGTCAAGCTATATCATGTCCACCACTTTCCCCATATCCACAAAGCCAGTTATCTCATCATAGAAGGCAATCAGGTTGATCAGGCATGACTTGCCCTTGGTGAATCCATGTTGACTGTTCCTGATCACCTTCCTCTCCTCCAAGTGCTTAAAAATGGATTCCTTTAGGACCTGCTTCATGATTTTTCCAGGAACTGAGGTGAGGCTGACCGGTCTGTAGTTCCCTGGGTTCGCTTTCTTCCCTTTTTTAAATATGGGCACTATATTTGCCTTTTTTCCAATCGGACCTCCCCTGATCACCACGAGTTTTCAAAGACAATGGCCAATGGCTCTGCAATCACATCAGCCAACTCCCTCAGCACCCTTAGATGCATTAGATCCGGACCCATGGACTTGTGCATGTCCATGTTATTAATGCAATTTTTTTAACAGGGGAAAAAAAGGTTAATTCATTCAGATATTTTATGCACTGGTCATTTATTATCCAGTGCTTTGAAACATTGCATATCACAACCAGAGTTTCTGTGCTGGCATCCTTTCAGTTCAGAGTGTTTTTCTGTTCTGTTTTATCTTTCACATTGGACTGCAGTATTATATGTTAATCTTTTTACAAAAAATGTTACATTTGTGCTCCATATAAACCATTTCCATGTGACTTTTTATAATGAAAGGAAGTGAGTTTTAAGAGGCAATCTTATAGCCAGCATTTAAACGATCAGTATCAATGGATCCTCTGTTGCTCCCAGTGCTAAACAAAAATACTTTTAGTGGTTTAAAAGACAGCATATAGATTATCTTTTCAAAGACGTTAACTGCAACTAACTTGGTAGCCTAGTAATAGTGCTCTGCAATGTCAAATTCTCCCCTTGCAAGGCCAAATTCTGATATCAGTTACAACTCTGTAAATACAGAGTAATTTCACTGGCATTTGCCCTGCAGTCTCATTCCTTATTATGTCAGGAGGCTCTGGGAATGTTCTGAAGATAGATAACACATTTGAACTCTGATTTTTCACAGGAGTTGAGCAACCAGGTATACCACTGACATCAACTGGAGTTGGGTGTGCTTAGTAGCTCTAAAAATTAATACTAAGAAGAAGAAGAATAGCCATGAGGGACAGAAGTTAAGATGTCAGGAAAGGGCTTTTTCAAGGAAACAAAAGTTCCTGATGGGATGAGGAAAGAAAAACATAGCAGCTTTATTGAGGGAGATGTAGTCCCTTCCAGAATGGTTAAGCTACTTTTCAGTATACCTGGGACAGGAAGACTAGATGTTTTAGCACATGTAGCACAAAATACAGTTTAGCATCATAATTCTGGTGCCTTGGTTGGTTATATTGATGCTAGGGTTTTGTCCAATTTTTAGTAGAATCAGCCAACCATCTAGAAGAGTATTTTTTACCCCTTCTTCCACTAGTATACAGGCTTCCTACACCACTTTCTTTCCCTCCCTTATCTTAACAAGGGCCACTTCTGCCATCCTACCACAAGGGAGGAAGAGTTTTCACATGTCACACCACATAATCTCAGTGCTAGGTCAGACTTTATCTTCCAGAAACACACTGAGTCCAACGGACATAGTTGTGTCTAAATACAGCAGTAAGTTGGAAAAAGTTGAGGGCCTCAAAGGAAGAATATTTGTAGGATGAAAGGAGGTTATTGTGGAGGAAATGGGCATCCCAAGCATATCACTCCAAAGCTATTTCCTCCTAACCACTACCTTTCCTCCTTGGCCCCCACCTGCCCCAAGAAATGGAAAACTTGAGATTTCCACTGCAGCATTATACATTTAACATAAACAGTTATTATTAATAAATATATATCAAGTGAGGGACCTATTCAACACCCAGGGAAGAGACACTTGCTGGGTCCCAGAGCTTGGGTTCCAGCCTGAGACCAAACCTCTACACCACAATTTTGCAACCTAAGCTCCAGGAGCCCAAGTCAGCTGACACAGGCCAGCTGCAGGTGTTTAAGTGCACTGTAGACATACCCTCAGATGCTCTGCAAATTTGGTGGGGGTGGAGGAAATTGAGAGTGGAAGCTCCTCTGGTGAGAATGTGTGGTGGCTGCGTGGGGATTTTAGTCATATTAGTCTGTTGAATGGTGATTAGATTAAGTTTGTAGAGTGAAGGGAAGGAGAAATGCTGCTGCTTTCAGTGATTTTGTTTTAATTTCTGTACTATTGTGGTTTTGCATGTCTGACAGAGTTGCTCAGAGTTTTGGAGCAGTACCCATTTTGGTGTGGAATTATTTTAAGGTCTGAAATCTAAATAAATAATTAACATAGAATAAAAGGGAGAATTTTTCAGAAAATTATGAGTGTGAGAGAACATTTAAACAATTTTGCAACCTTTTTGCTACCAAATGAAACACTATAATTATTTTCTGCATATAAACTAATTGTAGTTCTCACTTTCTCTAAGTAACCAAACACCTCTGCTGTAAAGGCATTCAACCCTGTAATTTTATCCACTTATATGTGCTTGGTTAAGAAGGTGGATGAAAGCAGCACTCTGCACTTTTTGTGCTCACCAGCCCTCGGTAGTAGATACACTTTTAGAATGCTCTAAAATTATTCTGTAAATAATAAAGTTTTCATTGTAGTCACATTGGAATTAAATTCTTACACTACAAGGGAAGGATTTTAGCCAGTCACAGCCAAAAAATCAAACATCTTCTCCCAAACATGAAGTTCTTAATCAAGTGGCACATATCCTCTCCCTTGAAGTGACTCAGTTTTTACCTATGATGGCGCAATTCAAAAGTATCCAAGTTCACTTTTGGTTTGGATAATTTATCCCAGAATTTGAATTCTTATTCAAAGTTTACATGTATTCCTTGAGTCTCCAGAATTAGGCTGGGAATCTTGTGGGGGAAAGGGTCTTTTACAAGACTTCTACAACATTCTGCTTCCAGATAGGCAGAAAACCTGCAAGAGCAGCCTGTCTTGTGGCATTTTAGCACTTCCAGTTCCACAAAAATTCAAACCTGATAAAAGGTAATAAAACTGTTTCAGATCTCAAAAGAGATTAATTCTGAGTTTGCCTCAAACTTTGGGCAAGTGTTCAGGGTTGGTTCTTATTTTAACTACACCAATTCACCCCTCTCTGCTTTTTAGCCCCAACAATGAGCAATTATTTTTCTATCTGAACCGGCCCTGAGCAGATTTTCTAAGCCTAAAATGGAAAGCCGTAGAAAGCATCAGAACTTTCAGACCCTCACAAAGCAAGAAAAACATTGTTTCCTTTTTTTTTCTCTTATGGTTTGTTGAATTTCCTTTGTCCTGTAGAAAAGGAATAATGTTCACTATGCAGGAGTTTATTCACAATAAAAAGCTTCTGTGGATACCAAATGCTTTAACATTTAATCAACCACAAAAGTAATTTATTGTCTTGTATGGTCCTTGGTGAGCATTATCACTTCACTTGCACTTCTAAAGTTTTCAGAAAAGGCTAATTCAAGTATAGGCTCATTTACACAGTTAAATGGCCTGTACATGTAGATGATGAGGCCAGTGGCTTGGCAATAGAACTGCAAGATGGTGTTCCTGTGCTTAGGTGCAACTGAGAGTCCTTCACTTCTTTGACTAGTGAAACAACATATTACTTCAAGTGCTTTGTGCTGTCTGATCTCCTATTGACACTAGCAATAGAGGTCACAAAGTTTCTTTATAATCAGAGTAAGCACAGTAGTTGCAGCTATCTGAAGAAGGGGTGGAGGTTAGAGTGAATAAAATAATGGGGATACTCAGAATCCAGCTGTTTATTGGTCAGACCAGGTGCAAGCTCAGAAAAATTCCACATCAAACTGAAAGAAAGAAAGAAAGAAAGAAAGAAAGAAAGAAAGAAAGAAAGAAAGAAAGAAAGAAAGAAAGAAAGAAAGAAAACAAAAACATTCTTTCTACTGAGCTCTGAAGTATCGTTAGTGGAAAGAATGCAAGGGGTTATTCCGGCTCTATTGTTGACTAATGTGTATGTTCTTCCTACAGATAGTTTCTGAAAAAGACCTATTGTTTGTTTTCCTGTATACTGACACAGTATCTATTGTTTATAATTGTAATCATAGCACGCATAGCTGAAAATGTGGGACTGTGGGACAGGCTGTATTTCCCCCTCTGGTTTGTCAGACACTGTGTCCTTTATCTTCTATCACAGCTCCTTTGTCAATTATTTAATGATTCTCTAGCCAAATTTATGTATTTAGACCAACTTCTTCTAAAATGTTTCTGTTACCTTTAATGTTTTGAAAACACTTGTTCATTGTTTTTTCTGTCATGTGTGTAGGGACAACATTTTTTGTCCCTTACTTCTTTGGTGATATTTTAATTTTTTTTTCTAACTTTCTGAGACTGGCTACCTCTATTCATTCCCAAGGTCTGGTATGTTAGAACACTTTGTCAAGTGTTGTCCAGGTGCAGACATCTGCAGCTTTATGAAGCACATGGCTGTCACAAGATTAGCTGTTGTGAAGAGGATTTGACAAACTCTGTTAGCTCCTAAGATCTCAATTTACTGATTCTACTGGACTAGCCTTCAGTTCAAGAACAAGTTCAGAAATCCCCATGTGTAAATGAAATATGTGGAAATTACATATTAGTGATACATTATTTCTCTCACATTCTGCAAATGCATTTTTCCTAGACACTTGAAGGTTTACATAAAAAGAAATCATTCTGACTCATTCCAAAAAAATCAAAGAAAAGAGGTTCTAAGTATATCTGACATCTAACTTTTGTGCTTCATTTTTTAATAGTCATCACAGAATCTGTGTGTGAGCTAATAAGTATTACTCTCTTTAATACTCTAGAATACTGAAAATATATTTTATTCTAGGGGGTTTCTCTGAGCATTTTCTTAGGCTTAATGCTTTTTATAGCAAGGCTAAAGGCTATTATCTGACTTTAATAATAACTTGAGAGAAATCCATGATTTGTGGTGTTTTTAGGCAGTGATCTTTGCTTTTGCTGGCACCATCTGAAAAGTTAACGTCAAGTTACTGTTTGCTGGAGTGTTGGAATTTGCTATTTCTCTTGCATTATATGAATGATCTTGTCAAAGTTGTGGAAAATTGTCAACAAGACAGTTTTGTCCATGGGGTGTAAAGCAAGTGATCTAGCTACATAGACTCCCTCCTCAGGTCCTACGCCACCAGCACTCCCAGCTATCTTCGAGACACCACTGACTTCCTGAAGAAACTACAATCCATCGGTGATCTTCCTGAAAACACCATCCTGGCCACTATGGATGTAGAAGCCCTCTACACCAACATTCCACACAAAGATGGACTACAAGCGATCAAGAACAGTATCCCCGATAATGTCACAGCAAACCTGGTGGCTGAACTTTGTGACTTTGTCCTCACCCATAACTATTTCACATTTGGGGACAATGTATACCTTCAAATCAGCGGCACTGCTATGGGTACCTGCATGGCCCCACAGTATGCCAACATTTTTATGGCTGACTTAGAACAACGCTTCCTCAGCTCTCGTCCCCTAATGCCCCTACTCTACTTGCGCTATATTGATGACATCTTCATCCTCTGGACCCATGGAAAAGAAGCCCTTGAGGAATTCCACCATGATTTCAACAATTTCCATCCCACCATCGACCTCAGCCTGGACCAGTCCACACAAGAGATCCACTTCCTGGACACTATGGTGCTAATAAGCGATGGTCACGTAAATACCACCCTATACCGGAAACCTACTGACCGCTATTCCTACCTACATGCCTCCAGCTTTCATCCAGACCACACCACACGATCCATTGTCTACAGCCAAGCTCTACGATACAACCGCATTTGCTCAAACCCCTCTGACAGAGACAAACACCTACAAGATCTCTATCAAGCATTCTTACAACTACAATACCCACCTGCTGAAGTGAAGAAACAGATTGACAGAGCCAGAAGAGTACCCAGAAGTCACTGACTACAGGAGAGGCCCAACAAAGAAAATAACAGAATGCCACTAGCCACCACCTTCAGCCCCCAACTAAAACCTCTCCAATGCATCATCAAGGATCTACAACCTATCCTGAAGGACGACCCATCACTCTCACAGATCTTGGGAGACAGGCCAGTCCTTGCTTACAGACAGCCCTCCAACCTGAAGCAAATCCTCACCAGCAACCACACACCACACAACAGAACCACTAACTCAGGAATCTATCCTTGCATCAAAGCCCGTTGCCAACTGTGTCCATATATCTATTCAGGGGACACCATCATAGGGCCTAATCACATCAGCCACACTATCAGAGGCTCGTTCACCTGCACATCTACCAATGTGATATAGGCCATCATGTGCCAGCAATGCCCCTCTGCCATGTACATTGGTCAAACTGGACAGTCTCTACGTAAAAGAATAAATGGACACAAATCAGACATCAAGAATTATAACATTCAAAAACCAGTTGGAGAACACTTTAATCTCTTTGGTCACTCGATTGCAGACCTAAAAGTGGCAATTATTCAACAAAAAGACTTCAAAAACAGACTCCAATGAGAGACTGCTGAATTGGAATTAATTTGCAACTGCATACAATTAACTTAGGCCTGAATAGAGACTGGGAGTGGATGGGTCATTACACAAAGTAAAACTATTTCCCCACATTTATTCCCCCACCCCCACTGTTCCTCAGACGATCTTGTCAACTGCTGGAAATGGCCCACCTTGATTATCACTACAAAAGGTTCCCCCCCTCCCTCCCCCCGCTCTCCTGCTGGTAATAGCTCACCTTAAGTGATCACTCTCCTTACAGTGTGTATGGTAACACCCATTGTTTCATGTTCTCTATGTATATAAATCTCCCCACTGTATTTTCCACTGAATGCATCCGATGAAGTGAGCTGTAGCTCACGAAAGCTTATGCTCAAATAAATTCGTTAGTCTCTAAGGTGCCACAAGTACTCCTTTTTGCAAATACAGACTAACATGGCTGCTACTCTGAAACCTGATTCTTGTCAACTGATCATCAAGATATTGTGCCTATGGCCTTTGCCGTATGGTACTGCATGCTTCCCTGGTAACTTGAATAAAGGGACAGGGAAATGCAGAACTGTTTTCATGCACATTGGGTTGAATTTTAAAGAAAGAAGTCCACTTTCCTTTGGACAATTTTGATTTATAACATCCTGAATCTCAGCAAATAATATTCACCTCTTCTCTAAAAAACTTTTACCCAAGAATTTGAAAGCACTTTACAAACATCAACTATTAAATTCCTACAACCGTTGCTGGGATAGGCAAATTGCATTATACCCATTTTACAGATGAATAAGCTGAGGCACACACAGACTGTGAACATGAAAAATCAGAAGAGATGGAAATAGAACACATAAGGCATATTTCATCCCACCCAAACAGAGCTTGAATGCACTGGAGAACGAGGGCTGTCAGGAAGACAGTTTCTGATCCCTGATCCTAAACCACTTGACCTGGGCACTGTCAGATGATGGGACAAGGGTGGTCTAGCTTAATTGTTGGAATGGGCATCAGGCTTAGTGATCAAAGCAGGCTTTAGGCCTAGTGGCTAGGGTAAGAGCTGTAGTCAGGAACCAAAGCCAAGGGTCAAACTGGAAAACAGGAACTGGATACCAGAGCAAAGGATTGAGGTGGAGTCCTTCATCAGGAGCCAGAGCCAAGGGTCAAGCTGGAAGGCAGGAACTGGAGTGTGCAGGGTATCGGGCAAGGAGGGGTTCAAGGCAGGGGCAAGAGGGGCCAAGGCTGGGTGCAAGGCAGGAGCAGCAGGAACAAGGTAATGTAGGAGCAGGCACAGTCGTGTGTCTGAGCATTGAGAAGCCACCTTGCTGGCCTCTGCGGTGACTCGGGTGGCTTGGCTAATCAAGCAGCTTGCAGCAGGCCAGCTGCACTGATGAAGCTGTCTGGAGACCAGTTCTGCTGCAGGCCCTGATTCCTGACAGGCACACATAAGATCTGCAAGCAAGCAACTCTGGTTTACACCACTGGAGAATCAAGTACATCAGAGCTCCATTCTGCCATGCCCCCTGCCTTCTCTGCCTCTAGAGCACTCCCGGTCTGGCTGCTTCCTCGTCCATGCTGGAAGTGTGGGCTAGGGCTGGTGCAGGAGGCAGCTTTTTGCTGGTGGACAGGTCCCCTGTGCTGGCTCTCTTTTGTTTATTTAATTTTGGGCATTGCCCCCGCCGAATCATCTCTCTGAGCCTCCCCAAATCCTAAGGCCAGTCTTGTGCATGGTGTGATCATAGTGAACAGAGGTCAATTACATTTGAGGAGGAGAGAATTGTTTCACAGGCCCACCCAAACATGTTGAAGTCTGCACAGGCATCGTTTTCTTAAAATAGGAGGCTGCCTTATAAGGGTAGTTTCTTGTACAGGACTTACCGTGTTTTTCAAATTGTGCCTATTCAAATTGTTTCCTGGTATCCTAACAATTGGTTTTTTGCTATTTGAATAGATCCATAAAAACTGTTTATTGCCCAAGAGGCTGAAAAATTCATCTGTCTCCAGAATAAAGTCTCAGTTAAAGTCAACAAGAGTTTTGTTGCTGATTTAAATGGGAGCCTAAGTAGGCCCTGAATATCCTTTGTAAGCATCAAAGGGGGTCAATTTTTATGAATTTGCCAAGGTGCCAGTTAGATTTTAAAGCTCAAATCTAACAAACGAGGTTTGCCACTTAGTGATCAAAAAGATCATCGGCTACAACACGTATCTATCACTTTGAAAAAAGCAGGTCAGAGTTGGGGGCGATTTGTCACAAAGATAAGGTGGTTCTGAGAACAGATCCCACCTTTATTGCAAAAGTAAATTTTAATTTTTCATTGAGGGACCTCATTGCCTTCTTTCTGTGCACATCCTTCTCACCTAAAGGGGAAGCAATGGCATTTGCTAGATGTAAAGCAAGCCTTAAAGTTTTATCTGAAAAGAACTGAGAGCATAAGAAAAACAACAGCCATGTGGCTGTTAGCTCATGCAATAGAGATGCATGCATCCAGGTTCGATCCCACCCGCCAATAACCCAGGTCTGTCGGTGTTACACTGATGCAGGATTAGAGATTTGGTTTTTGTTTCACAGTCCAGAGGGGCCAGCTTTGGAAGCATCTTGAAACTCAGGAGGTCTTTAGAAGGTGGGGTTTAGTTCCTCGTCAGCTGTCCGATCAGTGTTTATTCTGCCCCTAAAGCTACTGACAGACTATGACCCACATGGGGCAAGAAGGGAAAATTTTCAAGTAAGCAACCACAAATACTCCAAATTTCAGGGTTCCCTTGAGGGGGACACCGTCTGGTTTCTACTGGACACATGCCAAATGAGGCTTGAGATTTCAGCTCACTCAGTTTCTCTGCTGCTTCCATCGCTATCCAGTACATGGCATTGGTATATAACAAATACCTTCAACCCTTTTCTTATCAGAGGCATTTTATGTTTGATTCATTTCATGGATTGTATTTCATTATTGGCCTCTACTATTAATTGGGATCCCTTTTAAGCAATTTCTCTTAATATTCCAAAATTGACCTTCTGACATTACACCCTATATTATTTATGGAAATATGCTTATGATATTGATATGGCATAACTGAGACATTTTATGCAAGAGGGGTCTTGTAAGGTATCATTGGAAAGATTATGATTTACTGAATGTAAGTATTCAATTTGTATGCATGTATCATTTCTGTATCTAAAGTTAGGAATATTGACTATGTAACAATTAGAACTGTGTGTGTATTTGGGAGACACCCACCAGACAATGGGCCATCAGCTTTGACGGGTCATTAGGAAGAAACAACAAGACTGTGAAGATACTAATCTCTCTCCTTCCTGAGAGGCATCCTGGGATGTAGCTGTGACACTACAAGATCAGGTGGCCCTGTCACCTGGTACTAAACACTATCTTGGACTTCTAGTAATTTTCCACTAAAAGGAGAGGGAGGTAAAGAATGAGAAACAAAAGATTCCTGCCTTATGTAATCTTATTTAAGGCTGGGGAGTAAGGCAAACAGGACCCTTCTCCATTGCCTTTCTGCCCAAGAAGAAAGACTGCTGAAAGTACCCGAAGAGACAAAAGAACTGAGCGGTGGGAAAGGCAAGGGCTGAGTCCAGACTAAGACAGGAGTCTAGTCTGTAAAGAGAAAAAACTGGAACTCTAAGCTACAGAAACTTTACAACTTGCCTAAAACAACATTTAGGGTGAGAAATTATTTCTTGAAACCAGTCTCATTAAGAGCGTAAACTTAGTATGCATGTTTTGTTTTATTTGCTTAGTAATCTGCCTTGTTCTGTTTGCTATCCCTTATAATCACTTAAAATCTGGCTTTTATAGTTAATAAACTCGGTTATGTTTATTATTAGACCCAGTTTGTGCAAATTCTAACTGGTGGGAGGGGGGCGGGCAAGAAGTTCTGCATGTCTCTCTCCACATTGAGGGAGAGGGTGAATTTTTATGAGCTTACACTGTGCACATTTCTATACAGCGCAAGACTATATTATCTGGGATTTACCTCTCCACAAGGGTTGTGCACGTGAGTGCTGGGTGAATCCTCTCACACAGATCTGACTGCAGTCTGTGTCTGCAGCTGTGTGGTCTTGCCTGAGTGTGTGCTGGAAAGGGGCTTGAGAGCCTGGCACAGCAACCCAGTGCAAGGGAAACCCAGTCTGGCAGGGCCGGAGGGCTGAGTGGGACCACAGCTCATCAGGTGGCATCCCAGATGCGGGGGAGAGTCTAACCCATTACAGACCCTGGTTTATGTCTTTCAACATTCCTTCTTCCTTGTACTAGACAATTCCTATTACTTCTATAGTGCAACAATTATTTACAGTGAAAATCAACAAAATCCTGTATAATCCTCTACATATGAAGAATATACTCCCTACATTCTTTGATTGTATATAGCATTTCACGTTATTTAGGACTTAAAATAGAACAAGAGACATTATCCAAATATAGAAGGATGTAGATCTGAATCACAAGGCAAACAAATGAGCAGCTTCTAATTTGAGGCAAAAGACAGATTGTCCATGATATAGTTGATTTACAAGGAAAACAATGTATAGTTTATAATTTACGGTGAAAACATGTGGCTTGGATTTTTTTCGGGTAATGGCAGTTTGCCCTATTTGACCTTCTGTCTTACAGCCAGTGATTGCTAGTTTGCTTTACTTGCAGCTTCCCCATCTATCTCTTGATCCATTCACAAAATGCAATGGGTCACTTTGCATAGGAAAGCAGGGTGACACCCTTGCTTGGTAATTTAGGCCAAGTCTATACTTCCACTTATGTTGGCAAAACTTACGTTGCTCGGGGTGTGAAAAAGCACCCTCCTGAGCAACGCAAGTTTTGCCAGCATAAGTGGTAGCGTGCACAGCGCTATGTCAGTGGGAGAGCTTTTTTAGGATGGTTTTATTATGTTGATGGGAGACCTCTCCCCCATCAGCATACAGCAACTGCACAAGCGATCTTACAGTGGCACAACTGTATTGGTACAGCTGTACCGCTGTAAGCTTGCTAGTGTAGAC
The DNA here is from genome assembly GCF_965152235.1 of Eretmochelys imbricata. Classification (NCBI taxonomy): domain Eukaryota; kingdom Metazoa; phylum Chordata; order Testudines; family Cheloniidae; genus Eretmochelys; species Eretmochelys imbricata. The sequence goes on from NC_135574.1 coordinate 123,414,327, forward strand.
ATGGCCTTAGAGTTCTTTTTAGGTAGGTTGGGAGGGAGAAAGAGATTTTATGCATATACACATTATGAGAGAGATTCTTGCCTAGGTGATTAACAATATTCTCATTTAGATGTTTTAGTTTCTGTTCTTGTGGAAAGGAGCTCTAGACCCTGGCTGCTCTTTGGGTCCTTAGACAAAGCGTCTCACATGAAGTGAACCATTTTCTTATTATCTTTACTTCCCAGTTGGATCCTATTTTAGGATAAATAGAGGTGGGTACTTTTTTATTTTTGCGGGCTAGAAGGAATCAGTATTTATTAATCATTCAAGGCATATCTGTTGTATTCATCCCTTACACTTTCATAGGAGACAGGACAGAGAATCGCATAAACAGAGAAGAGACTTTGGATTATTAAGGGAAAAGACTAAGGACATGTCTACACTGCCCTGAGTTCAGACTACTGGGGTGTGAATAGCAGTGCACTCTAATGTGCTGCGCTCTAAGTCCCCCATGTGGACGCTGCAAGCATGAACTAAAAGGTCCCTAGTTCACACTAATGTAGTCCTATTCAAACAGGACGAATTAGTGTGAACTAGGGATCTTTATGTTTGTGTCCACAATGTCCACACAGGGGAGTTATAGAGCAGCACTTTTGTGTGCACTGCTATTCACACACCCATAGCCTGAACTGTGGGGCAGTTCAGACATGCCCTAAGAGAGAAAAGGCCAAGAATAAAAGGGGCAGGGTGTTTTTTGTGAAGCAGTGTTCCATTGGGAGGTCTGCATTCTGGAATGTGGATTGGTCAGATTTAAAGACAACAGAGATCTTAAAACTTCCCAACTAGTCTGTGTCTAATAGAGAAGCAATAATGACAAGCATGCAACATGTTGCAAGCTTTCAACTGTTTGTATTAGGAAGATCATACTTACTACATTTTCATGATAAATTGATGTTCAGTTACAATGATCTTTAATACCTTGAATTATTAACCTTGAACTCTAAATGCCAAGATCACAAACTATGTAGTGTTCATGTGTCAAACATTTCTGAGCTCATGCATGCTTTCATAACAGTGTATAAATACCACGGGTAGTACAGAGGACTCACATTTCGTGAATACTGTTGAAGATATATTGATAAAAGGCTAGTACTAGGCTGCAAATAACTATGACCTCTGCAGGTTTCTGTAGGCTATAGGCTGAAAATAAAATATGATTCTTTCCATTTCTATAAAATTGTTGATTTATATAAACTAAATTGTACACACCAGATAGATAAATTGCAAAATCTAAAAAATGGAACATGTTACTTCTTTCTACGTAGAAATAATGTGCTAAATATGAATATGTTGCCATGTTTTATTTCTCTTCCAAATCATTCACTGTAATTTGTTTAGCTCTTTTTTTGTTTTTTCACCAGCTCCCAGTGTTTGTGTCCTTTTCCTCTCTTTCTTTGGAGTCATAAACAACCCAGGTTGATCAGAATGAAACTGGATATCCTCATATCTAAAAGGTGGCATTATGTTGCTGAACTTTTGAAGCTATTATTGGGCAAGCAGGCTTCACTGTATGCTAGGTATAATGTACAATCTACAAAATAAACCCAGCTGGCTAAAAGCTCATAGAAAAATACAATGGTAGGTGGATATTAAGTTTTAAAAGGTGCCATAGCTTCCCATAGACACTGAAACAATTTTTAAACCCCACTTCATTATGGTTAGTCATTTTTCAAGAAATGGAATGCAGGCTGTGGTAATATCACAGATGATCTTTTTGAATCAAATTATTTTTCATCCTTCCAGCAACTCAAGACCCAGTGAAAAACGCACATCCCTGAGCGACATAGTTATACCAACCTAATCCCCGGTGTAGAGAGTGTGGTAGAGATGGATTAACTACACTGACAGGAGAACCTTGCCCACTGGTGTAGAAACGTCTTAAGTGCTACAGCAATACAGCTGTCTCAGTGCAGCTGCACCAATGCAGCGTTGGAAGTAATTAGGTACTAATCCTGAAAAGACATACATGTGTGAATAACTTCATTCACAAAGGTAAATTGTTATTATAACTCACCCCTGCACAGGCTCAGCTACTCTCCCCAGTGAGTAGGGTGGGTGGAGTCAGGGAAGAGGTAAGTGGGTGAGTAGTCCCACTTACTGCTTTCGTGTGATTTGGGTACACACATAACTATGTAAGGGGAGTCTTAAACTCCTTTTACTCCTTTGCATGGCTATATTGGCTGAGTCACAATCTAGCCAAATATTATGGAATTGTGTCAATCCATTAAATACCTGAAGAAATAAACTATGAATAGTGAATAAGTAATTGGCTTTATTTTCCTGATTTAGAAAGTGTCAGAGTGAAAAGAGAGACAAGGTGGGTGAGGTAATAGCTTTTATTGGACCAACTTCTGTTCAAGGTAACATCCCTGCAGTCATAGGACAAAAAAGGGGGTTAATTGGTTACAGATTGTTGCAATAAGCCATAAATCCAGTCTTTTTATGAAGATCATGATTTTTAGTGTCTAGCAAAGTTATGAATTTAAGATCCCAGGCTCATCTTTTGTAAGTGTTGTACAGGTTTCCTTTGAGGATGAGGACTGAGAGGTCAGATACAGAGGGAATCGCTTTGTGAAAAGTGTTCACTCACAGATGATATGGTGCTTTTGTCATTTATCATTTTCCTGTGTGAGTTCATTTGACCGCATAGTGATTGTCTGGTTTCACCCACATAGTAGTTACTGGGGCAGTTAGTGCACCACATATTCTGATAGGCATATGTAGGGCCATGGATCTTAAAAGGTGTGTTGATAATTGTAGCAGTGGCAATACGGCTGCAGGTTTTGCATCTGTTCTGGCAGAGTCTGGTGCTGCTTTGAGTTGGTGTGTCCTAGTCTGTGGGGAGCTTGCTTCTGATGGTGAACTTGGAGAGGCTGGGGTGTTTGAAGACCGGAAGAGGGGGTTCAGGAAATATTTCTTTCTGTATGGAGTCCACATCAAGTATGGGTTGTAGTTTGATGATACCCCTTATGGGTTCCAGTGGGGGGGGGGGTAGGTGTCAACTAGGGGCATGCAGCTGGAGGAGGCTTAGTCTCTGTATTGAAGCAGGTTCTCTGGGGGTATTTGGGTGGCCGATTCCATGAAGAAGAGCTCTGTGGAGTTTAAAAGCTTGTCCCCCTCACCAACAGAGAGGGCCATCCCTAGGGTGGTGCGGGGCCTGGGGCAAATCAGCCTCCCCACTAGTCTCCTCGCCGTCCACCCGGCCCACCCACCCGACTGCTGCTTGCCTCCTCACCCCATCCCCCCTGCCAGCCCACCTGCCACTCTCCTTCTCGCTGTCCGCCCACCACTCACCTCCCTGCTAGTCTCCTCGCCGTCCACCTGGCACACTCATCCACCCGGCCATCACTCACCTCCTCACATACACCCCACACACCTGCCCACTGCTCTCCTCCTTGCTGTCCACCCATCTGCCCGCCACTCGCCTCCCCTCTAGTCTCCTCCCTGGCTGTCCAGCGCGCCCCCCTCATCCGCCCAAACTCTGCTCTCCTCACTGTCTGCCCGCCTGCCACTCACCTCCTTGTGCGCCTGCCCACTGCTCACCTCCCTGCTAATCGCCTCATCACCCATCCAGCACCCCCAACCCCCCATCCGCCCGACCACAGCTCTCCTCCTCAGCGTCTTCCCCCCGCCTGCCTCCTCACCCCCTCCAGCCTGCCTGCCTGCCGCTCGCCTCCTCACGCGCCTGCCCACTGCTTGCCTCCCCGCTAGTCTCATCGTCCCACTGCTTGCCTCCCCGCTAGTCTCCAGTGTGCCCTCCCCACCGTCCGCCCGACCACCTCTCTCCTCCTCACCGTCTGCCCATCCTCCGGCCTCCTCACCCCTTCCCACCTGCCTGCCGCTCACCTCCCCATTGGTCTCCTCACCCTGCTCACCTGCCCGCCTCCTGCCTCACCTCGCCACCCACCTCCTAGTGGCAAATGGCATCCTGATTGTACATCAGGTAGGACGCGGAACAAAAGGCAGGACCCAGGGCGGTCACCCCAATTCACCCTACCCAAGGGATGGCTCTGCCAATAGAAGTTGGTCCCCCACCTTATCTCGCTGATATCCTGGGAGCAAACATGGCTACAAACAACATTTCCTACAACAATGAATATCAGCGTGAAAAGTAATTTAGGTTTTGTTTTAATTATTCAGTTTTAGTAATCTACACTTATTTTGAAAGAGATAAGGTGCGCGAGGTAATACCTGTTATTGGACCAACTTTTGTTGATTAAAGAGACATTTTGAGCTCTACAGAACTCTTCTTCTCACCTGAAGTTGCTCCAGTAAAAGATATTATCGCATCCATCTTTTCTATCTCATATCCTGGTACCAACATGGCTTCAACACTGCAAACAATTATTTCTAGCACATTTAAGGAAGTTACATTTTTTAAAATATGTTTGGCCTGGAGTAACCTTGTAAGCATATTTTACTTTGAATTCACAAAATTATGTCTTTTCTCCTAACCCTCTCAGTGCCCCAAAGTAATACTTCCCATATATTTTGGAGATTTGTGTTAGTTCTGCTCTGCAAACTAAAATACCACAAGTTATATAATTAGCTCAAAGTATAGGTATCATCAGTAACTAAGCGTTTTCTAAAGAATTCAGATGGAAGCTAAGGTATTTTAGTTAGACTTGTATTAAATAGATGGCCTGATACTGTTACCATTGAATTCAGTGAGAGCAGGATCAGTTCTAGACAGTAGCCAAGGGCCCTAAAAAGAATTCTATATTTTTGGGACAATATGGGCTCAGTTCTGCCCTGACTTACATTTTGACTTCAGTCAGATTTACCAGGGGGACAAATCCTTCTCACTTTAGGCACACAACTAATTCCATTGACTTCAGTGGGACTTCTGCTGGGAGTAAAATGCTCTAGGTTTGGCTTAGGGAGGAAATCAGTGTAGAATTTGTCTATGCATATTGACATAAACAAGACAATTGACATATAGCAAATGTTGACATATAGCAAATAAAAGAGATGGCCATTCATCAGGATAGTGCTGTAGCATTCATTGTCATTGGGGCTTAGTTTAACAGCTAAAGAAATTCACTTTGCCTCAGGTTTTTGTTGATGTTTTATTTTCTTTCAGATGATTAGTTCATAGAACTAACTTGCACCACACTTCTAAAGCCCCTAAAGGAGAAGTTAATTCAGTTCCTTTTTCTGTAGTGCAGTAAGGCAATCCCAGGTATTGTTAACAAGTACGGGTATAACAATGTGATCAAAAAGTGCTACAAGCAGCGTGTACCATAAAATGGCCAGATTTAGTATCTTTCTAAGACTAATTGTTTTAAAAACAGTCTGGAGACATACTTGTCCATTATTTAGTGCATGCAAGAGCAGCTTCTAGATAACAGAAGTTACTGCATAGGATTTGGTAAAAATACCTTTTTCATTAAATTGTATGACTCATTGAATCATTTAGCCAGTTAGAACCTTCTGTTCCTGAATATTCTGTGTTCTTTTATCGTGTCTTAATTGGCATCATGCAGTCTGAACATGAAGGACTAAATCTGAGCTATTAGTTTCACCAAAGTCAATGGGATTATTTGCATCAGCAAAGTGAGCTGGATGTTACCCACCGTGTACTTGTGCAGTCACGGACACAACTATTAATTGTATCGCTTCTTAGTATAGACCCTTTTCTCCCTTCATCTTATTTAATATTTTCAGTTACAGTCATCAATAAAATCTTATTGATTCATGACAAAGAGTAAAGCCAATTGGCCAAATCCTAGCTGGTGTAAATAAATGTAGCTCCATTAAAGTCAATGGAGCTGTGCTGATTTACACCAGGCAAGGGTCTGGCCAAATATTGGACAGAAAATAATAATTGTAAAGAAAAAAATTGCTTTTTGTCAAATAAAAGTCTTCAGATCACTTTGTAACCCATATCAGAAAAAAAGACAGTTACTAAGTACTGGTAAAAATAGTAAGAAAAATACATTACAATGTAAGAAAGCTATAATATACATTCATGTTAAATATACATGGAACTACTATAGCATGTCAGAATGTCTTACTGAAAATCTGAAAGGATATACTGTCACAATATTGTCCTCTTAACCATCTAGACTCTTCTTATTCTTCTCTTCATGCATATTGTTCATAGATGGCTGTCATGGGGCATGCTTGCCCTGTAGCACTCCATGTTGACCTAGCGTGGTGCTGAAGGCATTCCCTGGCTCAGTTTCCCATCTAGCATGTCCCTTTAAAAACTCCAAACAGCCCAAAAGGGTGTAAGACAAAATTCCCCTGCTGAGTTTCTAGTTTATCAAATCCTAACTAAACCTGAAATAAAAACTTTTCCCCTTACTGCTCCACTAAGATTTTAGAGAGTAGAATAGCTTCAAACAGAGGAGACAGAGAGACCTGCCCCCTAATACAGTAGCCTGATGTTCAGGGTTCTCATCTGGAACCAAAAACAAGGATCTACTCCAAATCAGAGAGAGCAGGTATTTGAAAACAGTTTTTTCATGAGAAAGGACTGACCTGGCTTAGGCACTTAATTCCAGGAGAGGGTGAATCCAAAGCAGAAATAGGCACCTCTCTCCAGTTCAGTGTTAGGTACCTAATTATCTTTGAGGGGCAGGACCTAGGCCCTGCTCCTCTCCTGTCCTCAGCATTTCCTGCTGGCTTAGGAAGATCCCTGCTCAGCTTGTTGGCTTCTGAGAGTCCCTTTGTGGACATAGCCTTAAGGGACTTGGCCAAGGTCATACAGGCACTCTGTGGTGAAGCTGTGACTTAAAAACATATATCCCAAATCTAGAGCTGAAATCCTAACCCCTGGGCAATCCTTCCTCTCTAATGACAGCCTGTGAACAACCTGCGGAATGCCATATTACGTATGTTGTATTACTTGAATGAGCAAGAACAGACCATATATCACACACCTGCTTTCCCTAAGTTGGTTCTGATTCAACCACAGCTGCACTCCCTCCTCCCATAATCAGGCCAGAGGGTGTGTGCACCCTGTTAACCCTGGCTGCTTGCTTCCTTTTCCTACCTTCCTTTAGGAACAAGGGATATTGGTGGTTCTGGCACAAAAGAGTTCCCTGTTGAGTCCTCAAAGGGCTGGTAGAAGCCATTACAGTCTCCTGTGTAGATCATCTACTAATGTTGTGTAAGGATTTGAAGTGTGGCTCCAAAGACGAAAGATTATCCTCCATTTTGGAAGTCAGGGCTCTGCCTTGCAGGAAGCTGCAGGCTGCTTTCAACACCAGGCTCTTGGGTTTTTTGTGTTAGAGTTTTGTAATGTTCAATAAATACAAGCTCTTCTTCATTTAAAAAAGAACACTACATTTCAGGCTGTAGAGCTCAATAAATGCTGAAGCCTACTCTTGACCCCAATTCAATAAAACTGTTAAGCTTCTGATTAAGGTGCCGATTTTTAACAGTGTGGTTAATTTACCACTGGAATAATTTATCAACTGAAGTGATAGATTGTCCATCATTTGAAGTCGTTAAATCAAGAGTAGACGTTTACTAAAAGATACCCTGTACTACAAGCAAAAATTTGGGTTTGAGACAGGAATTACTGAGTAAAATTCTATGGCTTGTGTAATGCAGGAGGTCAGACTTACTGATCATGATGGGGCCCTTCTGGCCTCAGTCTCCAAATCTATTCATTAAGACCATGCCTAATATAATGGGAACACATAAAAAGTGCTTAACTTCAGCAGAGGTGTAAGTATTTTCCTGAATCAGAATGCTTCAGAGAATGGTGTAAAGCACACATTATTGATCATGAATTTCACTGGCTGTATACCACTGATGGGTTATTGATTATGATTGAATTGGGTTTTTGCCACTGTCTGTTGTGTTGTATTCTGTGTCATGTGCCAACATGCCATAGAGCTGTGCACACAGTAGTAATTAAAATAAATAAAAAATTACAGATAGATAAATTTTCAAATCAAATATTTGAAAATGACTTTCCTCCATAATTTTGAGTTCAGGATTCCATCTTTCCCTTTTCACAGCTGACAACATCATAATCACCTAAAGCAAGTCCAGTGTATATACAACTCCTTGCTTAGTTTTAGGTGTTTGTGATATGTTTTTAACTGTTGCAGGTGAAATACAGAATACTGAATGCAAGCCAAGCCATAGGAGTAAATTACTAATGACGTTAGCTGAAATAATTTATATGTATGAGACTATTTACATACATAGTCAATAGGGAACTGTCTGGTTATTAGAGGCGCTTGTTTAAAAAACATTTTAGAGCTCAAATGAAAAAATATATCAATCCAGCATGACATCTAGACCTGAACTTTATATCTATAGACCGATTAATGGATTACTTTACATTTACCCCGATACAGTTTTTTCCATCCATGGCATGCATGCCAAATTTTCAAAAGTGCACTTTTGCATGTGCATTTTGAGCACTTGAGCCATAATGTAGGTAATATTTTTCATGTAATAAGAAATCCATGTATAACTTAATCTAATTGAAAACATACACAAAGACAATTTAGGAAAAGGGCAGTTTATTCATATAATTGTGTAAGATCTACAACAACAACCATTCTAGAAAAGGGTTAGCAGTTTAAATTCTCAGGTTAAACATGATGCAGTTAAAGAAAACTTGCCCTCATATCCTGCATAGGCTTCATAAATGCATACCAGGGAGCTCCAAATTGAGTACAAGAAAACAAACAAGTCTCAACTATTTCCTCTTTTTAACTTGACCACTTAAATATTGAAACCTTTCTTGTTCAGATGTTAAACTCTTAAGTGTCCAAAGTCAATCACTTCTTAGTTTTTTTTAAAAATCATGAAATACTTGAATTAGATTTTTCTTTTGTTTTAGAAAAAGAAAAATTGTTCCATAATTATAATGCTGGAAAAGGTTAATAGAAAAATTATGAAAACATAGCATCCCAAAAATAATGTGAAATTGTTCGCCTAAACTTAGCCATCATCATTTATTTATGCACCTACAGCCAATTGCTGTAATGATCTTTAACACAATGATATTGGAATTTGAAAATTTAAACCTTATTGACCAAATTTGGGTGCTGGCAGTTAGGCATCTAAATCAATAGTTGGGCACCTAAATCAGTGGCCTGATTTTCAGAGGGGATTCAGGGTGATAAATAAAGATTCATAGAGTCACAGATTCTAAGGCCAGAGGGACCACTGTGATAATCTAATCTGACCTCCGGTATAACACAAGCCAAAGAATTTCCCCAAAATAGTTCATAGAGTGGATTTTTTAGAAAAACATCCAATCTTGATTTAAAAGTCATCAGTGATGAAGAATCCATCATGACCCTCAGTGAATTGTTCCAATGGTTAATTACCCCCACTGTCAAAAATGTACCCCTTATTTCCAATCTGAATTTGTCCAGCTTCAACTTCCACCCATTGGTCCATTATATTTATTCTCTATGTAAATATGTACAGACTGTATCAAGTCACCCCCTAACTGTCTCTTTGTTCAGCTAAATAGATTGAGCTCTTAATCATTCTTGTGGCTCTTTTCTGAACCCTCTCTCATCTATCAACATCCTTCTTGACCTGTGGGCACCAGATTCAAGCACCCAATTTAAAAAAGTTGGCGTATGTCATGAAGATTATGGATGGTTTTATATCATGATTTAATGCTGAAAATACACTGATTTCTATGTTATATAGAACAGTCAATAAGACTTTTTAAAAATGCAGCCATCATCCCCAACCTATTCAGTTCCCTGAATGAACTTTATTCAGTGGAATCATTTACAGTATTCTTATAACAAAAAGCTAACTGCTGTAGAGTTTTAAAAGTTTCTATTGTGTGCATACTGTGAATACACAGAGGAAGTGACAGGAAACTTCAAGATACAGACAATCTTTGTGCAAAATGTCATTAGAAATTGATTTAACCTTCTGGATGCTGTGGGCATCCTATCCAGTCATTTGACAGTTAGGTTGGAAAGCATCTGCATCCTAATTTTATAAATGTACTAAATCATTCAAAACAATGTCCTGCTTTGCCAGTTACTGAATCTAAGGCCTGGTCTACACTACTGGGGTTAGTCAACCTTAGTTACACTACTCCAGCTTTGTCAATAACGTAGCTGGAGTCAACGTAGCTTAGGCTGACTTGCTGTGATGTCTACACCACGCGTTTATGGGAGAGGCTCCCCCATCAACTTACCTTACTCCTCTTGTTCCGGTGGAGTATTGGAGTCGATTGGAGAGCGTTCTCTAGTGGATTTACCGGATCTTCACTAGACCCGCTAAATTGAACCCTGCTGCATCAATCGCAGCAGCATCAATCCCCGGGGGTAAGTGTAGACATGGCCTAACGTTAATTGTTAGGAAAAGTTAGGTATTACAAACAAAAAGGTGGAGTAGAGACTCAATACAGAGAGCAACATTCATATAAAGATGCAACAGAAGTGTTCTGTTGGCTTTATAAAAACAATTACTCCCTCAACTCTTCCAGCCAGCCAGCCAGTTAATGACTAGGAAGTGCCCTCCCTTTTGCCCATTATTGCTTGATTATATTTTACTTCTTCAAATAAAAAAGGCTGCCCCTGTGATTTTCCAAGCTGTCTAGGGGATTTGGATGCCCAGTTCCAGTTAATTGTTTGACCATATCCTTCAGGCATCTTTGAAAAATCTCAGCCTTTGCCTACTCTACGCCAACCTTTTTATTTCTCTCATAATCTCCTAACGTTGGTGCTGGTAGCAGCAGCGCTGCTTTACCACTGCTAGTGGGGGTGAGAATGCTCGTGCGTGCTGGATGCTGGCATTTTCCCCACCATGTTCTGTAATGCTGCTCAGCACAGAGTTAGAGGAGATGGGTGGGGGGAAAAAAAATCAACAGCCAGTCTGCACTAGTGCTCTGTCTAGCAGTTACCTCAGTGACGTTGCACAAATATTACAGCAACGATGAGAGATTTTAAGTAAAAACTCTGTGTAGTCAATGCTCGAGCGGTTCAGTTAACCAAAGTACCCAATTGAAACTTTTGCCCAAAAGTTCATGCAAACATTTTGAGTGGTTCAGAAGAGTTCAGGGTACATCTAGCCTGCTGAAAAGCTGAAAATATTGAAAATTTCACAAAAAAGTTTATTCTCATAAAGGTTTTCAGAGCAAATACTCTGATTCTAGCAGTCTGTATGAACCCCATCTGGTTTAGGTCACATTGTTTCAGCTGATGGAGGAGCTATTTGGAGACATTGTTGGTTGGTTCACTTCCCCTCATATTTGCCACTAGCATTTTTAGGGGAGTAAATAGTTTCTGCCCCACCATTCTACAAACAGCAGAATCTGGAAATGGTCCTTTAATTCTGCTAGTGCTGCATATGGTATTTATGTCTTTACCTCATTCTTGGGCTAAACTGCCCCAAATTTATCAGAGAAATAGGGAATTCCCAGAACAAGCCATACAAAAGATCATCAGACTTGTCTTTACTATTTACCCCCTCAGATGTGTTGTTACTGGTGGACTCTTCCAATTATCTACATTAGCATTATTTTATGTACAGTGGAAATGTTAATAAACTCATTTGTAATACCTACTGGAGCAATTAGGAAAAGCTGCATAGTCACTGTTTTGATAGGCAGAATACAAGCACAAGCCTTTTGCTACTTACCCTTCATTAACAACATTCATTTTCTGATGATAGCAAATAAACCTTACAGCTTAAATATCAAGGGCATTTGTTTACTCCATTCTCATACAAATGGTAATAAGTAGCAGCAAGTAAAGATAGGAACAAATAAGAATACTGAATTAAAAATGGCATATTCACTAACTTGTACCTTTAGTAATTCTGTTTTGGGACCCAGTGATCTCCCATCAGGGCTTAAAATGAGTTGTAACTTTCCCCTAATCTCTTCCTCCTTCCATGATTTGCTAAGGTCTTTCAGAATGCTGATAGGTGTGCGGTGGAGGCAACATATCCAGCTACCCTTCTACTGGTTGTTGATGCTGCATGTGTGTTCTAAAGCAGTATTTCTCAACCTTTCTGATACCAGGGATCAGCTTGCTGCATTCTTAAACTGTGTCAGAGAGATCTCAGGGACTGGCACAGGTCCACAGACCGCTAGTTGAGAAACACTGTTCTGGAGTCAGCAAAGCGCTCCAATATGCAATGTTGTATACTTCCCCAGAAGAGACAATGTGTGTAAGTTCTACTTCTGGGGTACAGAAGGAAAGTTTTCAGATCTGAGGGATCACTTAGTGGGGACCCTAAAAAATTGTAACATTTTAAGAGAATATCACAATATCCTTGAGATGCAAGTAGGGAGCAGGGAGTCCCAGTCACATTTCCATAGGTAAATCGCAGGCAGTATCCTGGGAAGGGAAATAACATTACAGATAATCACAGGGTGGAGTATGTGAGTCAAAGAGGTAGATAAGTTCTAAGTTGAACCCCAAAATAAAGTCTCCTAGCTCCATGCTGAATCCTAAATGTAAGGCCCATATAAATCTCCTAGTAATGAATACCTTGTGGGGAGGAAAATACTACTCATTATTGATGTATGCTTTTGGAGATTAAGGAGCCCAAAAGTGCTAGGAAATTGTCATTTTTTTCATAGGCCAGTGAATGAACGTAGAAGTAGCTATAGAACAAGAACCAGTTCACAGTTCAGGACCAGAAAAGCTTCGTTCCCCAATTAAGCTAAGATTATTACTCTTGTCAGAACTATAAATGATGTTGTGATGCAGCCAATACAGATTCCTTTACATCAGGAACAAAGGTGAAGGGATTTCATCAATGTAACTCACCTATAACATTCATCATTTTTATTTTGAAATAAAGCAGTAAATAGAGTTGACAATTATTTCAGATAGTAACATACAGGAAATTAGATCATGACTTTTAGCAAAGAGTAATATTAAAACTTCCTATTCCATATGGATGTCACCAAAAGGAATTGTGATTTCAACCAAAGCTGCTAGGCTTTGAATGACATATGGAGTAGCCTTTTTTTTTAATACAAATACTTATAGCAGTGTTATTCTTGCCTTCCACATTTTTCCTGCCATCATGATTTTAAGCATGAACATAGTTTGAGGGTCAACATGAATTTCAGATATATTATTTGTGCTTGGGTTAGCAATATAATTTGACTCTCATAAAATTAGCAGATATAAATCTACTATTCATTGAAGACCCATCTACATTACAATATATATTTTTGATTTGCATGCTAATTCTGAGATTGATGTTTAGTTTAAAGTATAGTTTTTCACATCCACTTGGAAGTGAATTTAGCCTTTTATACATGGTGCAGATTAGAAAAGGGTTGATTTCCTGATTCTATTGTTATAGCATATTTTAAGAGAAGAAAAATATTTGAGATGAAAATTGAAGTAAAAAATTGTTTAATGTTATTTTATGTAACTATTAATATATTACATAAATGGATGTTATACCAAGTATGCAAAAGCAACATAATAAATCTTAATTGTATATTATTTAGTGTCCCCTTGGACAAGAAAATGTGCTTTAAATCAGAGACTTTCACTGTAGCTGTTGGAGTAAAAGCTGAGCAAAAGGTATCTATACTGGAATATTCCTTATAATTCAGTAAACCTGTTTATTTTTGTGAGGAATAAAATTTCAAATAATCTGGGGAAGATACAGTTTGGGATATTTATTTTGTTAATAAAATATCTATTTCAAGCAGTGCAAATTAGCAGTCTGAATAGATGTGTTATATTGCAACATACTTAGAGCTAGACAGAGAAATTTTGCCTTTCCAATTGCCTTTCCAATTTAAAAAAGTAAGTTGCTTCATGAGGATGGTTTAGATTACCTGGAGCAGTCCACATTAATTGATACGATAGGTTATTTTCCCTTCCTCTTTGGCTCTTTGCGAAAAAGAGGACTGGAAGGGCTTTGCGCAGCTAGGAATAGAAGCACTAGTCTCACATAATCCATATACAAACACTTCTCAAATTTATTTACTAAATAAGGTAATGGGGAAGGTATCGTGCAAATTCCTCTGATAACCTTTCCTGCTGACAAAGACCTTTGTGAGGTTAGTGAAGTAAGCCAATTATGAACTATTGTTAGCATTTGACAGAAAAGGTGATGAGTGTTTCAACTCAGAGTTTTCAGTAGAATTTGGAGAAATGAATTGCAGTGACTTTAAATAAAATTAATGCTGTGTTTTTAATTTAGTAATAGATAAGTAACTTTATTGGCAACTGGCAGATCAGTGCTACACCTTAATTATTGGTAAGTTTGTAAATTGCAATTCTGTTAGAGTAAAATGGTCTCATTCAGTTACACATTTTTATTTTATATTTCATTCACATATGTTCTTTGCATTCATTGATGCAAAAACCAGTGTATGCTACACCAAGAACAATTAATAAGACTGGCAAATTATTATATAAATAATGCATTCTCATTTCATCACAGAAGAAGAAACAAATATATAATGCATATTCTAATGGAATAAGATATCTTTAGAGTTTTTTATAATTCCTTTTTATTTACTATTTTCATACTACATGTCATAAATATAAAGGGAAGGGTAAACCCCTTTGAAATCCTTCCTGGCCAGGGGAAAGCTCCTCTCACCTGTAAAGGGTTAAGAAGCTAAAGGTAACCTCGTTGGCACCTGACCAAAATGACCAATGAGGAGACAAGATACCTTCAAAAGCTGGGAGGAGGGAGAGAAACAAAGGGTCTGTGGGTCTGTCTATATGCTGGTTTCTGCAGGGGATAGACCAGGAATGGAGTCTTAGAACTTTTAGTAAGTAATCTAGCTAGGTATGTGTTAGATTATGATTTCTTTAAATGGCTGAGAAAAGAATTGTGCTGAATAGAATAACTATTTCTGTCTGTGTATCTTTTTTGTAACTTAAGGTTTTGCCTAGAGGGGTTCTCTATGTTTTTGAATCTAATTACCCTGTAAGATATCTACCATCCTGATTTTACAGGGGGGATTTCTTTATTTCTATTTACTTCTATTTTTATTAAAAGTCTTCTTGTAAGAAAACTGAATGCTTTTTCATTGTTCTCAGATCCAAGGGTTTGGGTCTGTGGTCACCTATGCAAATTGGTGAGGTTTTTTATCCAACATTCCCCAGGAAAGGGGGGGTGTAAGTGTTGGGAGGATTGTTCATTGTTCTTAAGATCCAAGGGTCTGGGTCTGTAGTCACCTAGGCAAATTGGTGAGGCTTTTTACCAAACCTTGTCCAGAAAGTGGGGTGCAAGTATTTTGGGGGGGAAGGACGCGTCCAAACAGCTCTTCCCCAGTAACCAGTATTAGTTTGGTGGTGGTAGCGGCCAGTCCAAGGACAACGGGGGGAATATTTTGTACCTTGGGGAAGTTTTGACCTAAGCTGGTGAAGATAAGCTTAGGAGGTTTTTCATGCAGGTCCCCACATCTGTACCCTAGAGTTCAGAGTGGGGGAGAACCTTGACACTACACTAAACATACATATCAACATGGCTGATTTCTGCAGAAACACAGCACACTAGCAACAAACTTCAGTGGTAACAAAGGAAATGCTGTGGGGGTGAAAGCATTCCAAAAGCACCAAATTGTCAGTGCTCCCAAAAATATGTATATGTAGAAAAAAAGAATAAAGTAGATACAGATACAAACCCAAATAACTCAGCATCTAAACACCACACAGCTGCTTCAATTTAACTGCAGTAGTGGCATTCAGGTTAAACAATGGAATACAAAAGTCCATCTATGCTTCTGAGAGGCGGCAGGGGGACGTGCTGCCCCAAACTTATCAGTAGCCCATCTCTTTAAGAAATGACTATAAAATGTTACATTTATGCAAAAAAGGGAATTCTAATAAACCTATTAAAATATCAAACACATCTTTCTACCAGTTTAAACATACCATGTATTAAAGGAGGGAGAAGTCTTGCTGGCAATGGCGCAACCCAGTTTTAACAAGAATTTAGTCATCAGAAGTCTCTACCAATGGTCTCCTGATCAGATCTCTTATTTTAATAAGTCAAACAATTAGTCTGAATTCAGAAAATATACCATTTCTTCTTGTGGGTAACTGAGTTTTGCTGGGAACAGTTAATACCTTGTCCTCTGTTCCTTCATCCATGAAGTGTTTGATTTCCCTAAATTCTTTCCCCTAGTCTTGTCATGGAGTTCATATAAGAAAAGAAGATAATCTCATTCTCTTCATAGAAGAGTTCTTTTTATATTCTTGGCAACCTTTAATACTCATTCACACTCCCTGACATCAGTCAATGTGATAATGAAGATTCTCACCATTCTCCTTTACCACCTGATCTCCTCATAGCGCAAACTGAGGGTAATAATTTCTCCACAGAACATAGTTCTTCTTTAATATTTAGGGTTTGTGTATGATTTTCAGAATGAGTTTTCCGTAAAAATTACTGGATCAGGATATTTATCCACTAGGATCCCAATTACCCTTATATGCTGGGATCCCATTAACCCTTACATTTTAACAATTAGCAATTTAACATGCCTCTCCCACCACACACAAAATACTTTTAATCACTGATTTAGCCGAGCAGCTTCCACTGAATAAGTTGAACAATGTGCATAGAACTGGAAGGAACCTCGAGAGGTTATCTAGTCCAGTCCCCTGCACTCAGGGAAGGACTGAGTATTCTCTAGACCATCCCTGATAGGTGTTTGTCTAACCTGCTCTTACTCTCCAATGATGGAGATTCTACAGCCTCCCTAGGCAATTTGTTCCAGTGCTTAACCATCCCGACAGTTAGGAAGTTTTTCCTAATGTCCAACCTAAACCTCTCTTGCTGCAATTTAAACCCATTGCTTTTTGTCCTATCCTCAGAGGTTAAGAAGAACAATTTGTCCCTCCTCCTTGTAACAACCTTTTATGTACTTGAAAAGTGTTATGTCCTCTCCCAATCTTCTCTTCTCCAGTCTAAACAAACCCAGTTTTTTCAATCTTTCCTCACAGGACATGTTTTCTAGACCTTTAATAATTGTTGCTCTTCTCTGGACTTCCTCCAATTTGTCCACATCTTTCCTGAAATGTGGTGCCCAGAACTGGACACAATACTCCAGCTGAGGCCTAATCAGCACGGAATAGAGTGGAAGAATTACTTCTTGTGTCTTGCTTACAACACTCCTGCTAATACATCCCAGACTGATGTTTGTTTTTACAACAGTGTTACAATGTTGACTCATTTAGTTTGTGGTCCACTATGACCCCCAGATCCCTTTCCGCAGTACTCCTTCCTAGGCAGTCATTTCCCATTTTGGGTGTGCGCAACTAATTGTTCCTTCCTAAGTGGAGTACTTCACATTTGTCCTTATTGAATTTTATCCTATTTACTTCAGATCATTTCTCCAGGTCATTATGAATTATAATCCTATCCTCCAAAGCACTTGCAACTCCTCCCAGCTTGGTATCGTCTGCAAACTTTATAAATTTACTCTATGCCATTATCTAACTTGTTCGCTGCTATCTGCAGTCACTCCTAGTCTCTGCTAATCCATTCCTTTTAATTGGATAGTCTGAATGACATCGCCTCCAACTTCCCCTCTGCCAATGTCAAGGAAGCTTGTAAACTCACCTTGCTAAGTAGCAGTTCCTCCATCAGTTTCTTTCTAGAGCTATCTTTATCCACAGTTGACATCTGTGTGATGACAGCCAGAGAAGGAGTCAAAGATGGCTTCTGGGGAACTGGAATTGAGGTTGAAGGTCTCAAATTAAAAAAGTCATTTATTTCTGGTTTAGTTTTGCTCTTAGGCATTGTTCACAGCTCTTCTCTCTCTTCAAACAAAAGGAACAGTGGCCCCACTAAAGAAAATCCAAAGTTATTGAATGTGCTAGACTTAGTAAATATTAACTTTGGCTCTCAGAGCCCATCTACAGCATGTCTTTCAACAAAATCAGGCTCCCCCTCTTACCTCCACCGTGTTTCCCTTTTTTCTTCATTTACCTCTCCCCTCACAATGTATTCCTGCTAATGACAGCCTCTTCACCACATGTAGCTTCGTGGTTTTCAGTTTGATTTCAACTCTTCTCCTACAGTCAGTTCCGCCTGTGATAACTAGTAGTGAGAATGCAACCAATAACAAAATATTAATTGCTAATAATGTACAAAATATCACATGACCAAACATGTGGTCTAAGGCTAGGCACATAAAGTCTCAAAATGTACATTAAAGTATCTGTATTAGCAGGAAAAATGCTCTGAAATAGGTCTCCACAAATTACATATGCAGATCTTGATTTACATTACAGGGAATTTTCTGGGAATACCAGAATATCAGTTTTATATCTCTCATGTCAGGGAGGTTTACATTCTCAGAATTTCAATCCAAGGCAAACCTTTCTATGTTAAGTCTCTACCTAACTACATTTTTCATCCAACATGGATTCAGACTATTTGTACTCATGTAACCTAAAACCAAATTTGATTTTCTTAAAGTTTAGATTTGCCAAAGGATTAGTCCTTAGTGTATTCTTAAAAGATGTTGGAATTGTGGATGACAAAGGGCCAAATTTCAGTTTAGAGTAAAAAGGCATCATTCACTGACTTCAAAGGAAGTTGCTCCCTCTCCCTTGGGACTAAATTTGACCCAAAAAATTTAAGCTACTAATATAGTTCACACTGAAAAGTGAGCATAGCTTATGCAACTGATATTTTATTATGATTTGGCTTTATTTTTATGGTTCTTATAATAAAAAAATGGGCTAGAGACATCAAACAAATAAATGCAACCTTTACTGTTCTTCACTGTATAAAGTCCTCAGTTTGCTCACTGTATAAAGACCTCCGTTTGCTAGTAAAAAAGGATATAAAAACACATAAGTGTTAGGACAATTAAACCAAAGGCCAATTAAACACAGAAAAGTGCAAATAAAGCAATTTAGTCAGAGTGTCACAGTGTACAGCAAAATATTCACATTGACCTCAATAGACAAGCCTGTCCTAATAGCATAATTTAATTTCTTAGTAAATTATAATCAGTCTCTCTCTGTCTCTTGTCTAATGTGTGTGAGAGAGAGAGAGAGAAATTAAAGCACTCAGGTGTACTTGCTGCTATGATGGTACCACTACACTTCCATGTCAGCCAGCCATGATACTTGCAATCATTACTAGCATCACAGTGGCTGGCCCTTGTGTTCCAAAAGCACTAATTTCACAGCTAGATGACTGAGAATTTCTGTGGCTGTACTACTGTGACGTGAATGTTTTCCTTAGACCACAGTTTTAACACTAAATACATGGTTAACTTTACACACATGGGTAGCCTCATTGAAATCAGGATGCAGGCCTAAATCCATGTACAATTTAAGCAGAAAACACTACTATTTTATCTCCTCCTCCCCCCAATATGAGACTTCTGTTTTAAAAGACATTATTTTACATCTCTGACCTAGAGTTATTACTCTACAAGTATTGTCCCTGACTTCTGAAATAACCGTATCTTTTACCACAATGGAAGTCAGAGAATTGATCAAACTCTGAGAGTAATAATCCTTGTTTAACTAGAGAGTTATCTGAGATATTTCTGCTAGAATGTTTTTGTCATGTTTGAAGAGGAAAGCGGGCTTTGTTGTTGTTGTTCTTAATCTAAAATGGATTCTAATAGCAAAGAGACTTTCACAGAGATCATCCCCTTTAACCCCAGCAGCAAAGCCCAGTACAGTCAAATTACAGTTTGTGTGGTTATTTTCAAGAATTTCAATCTTATGGTGTAACCTTGTATTACAGTATCTCTTATCAGAGTGCTAGAAAGAGCGTTTAAAATTATTAACCTGTTTGAATTCTCTGGGCACTGTCACTTACAGTTTTAATATCACCTTAAAGTACTACAATTTTTCCTTCTAAACTGGCTAACAGAGTCAATCTTTTACTCTACTTCTTCCTCCAGTAATCTTATTGGGTCAAATGCTTGTTCTTGTACATAGCCTGAGTATTCAGGTTGTGCACAGGGGAGATCTGGATGAATCCAGAAGGAATTTCCAAACCAATTTTATAGACCTAATAGATTTAGAAAAGCATCTAACTATTGGATGTTTATCCTAACTTGAATTTGAACCTTTTTAGGGTTACACAAAGCTAATCTTTATTTATGCACTGATTGAGAAGCGCAGTTCTAAAGAATGCATACATGGAATGTATTTTTAATCAGGATTTTATAAAACATTGCATTCAACAAACTAAAGGTAGACAAGAATTGAAGCTGATTATCTTGTATAGATGTATTCACCAATGTTAAGTATATTGTTTGATAATATATTATTTCTCTCTATCCAAGTGGCGTCAACAGGGTTTTGCTCAATATCAGAACAACAACTTAAGGGAGTGGTTTGGTTGTTCCTTTCAGAGTGTGCGTCTGCCTTTTGAGATAATTTCACTACTATATTAGGAATTTCCTCTGAGAAAGGAAATATTCTCTTTTTTCCTGGAGAGAAAAGCAAATTCTATAGTTCAGACAGAAGCTCTTTGAAAAGATTGGACAAGTTATCTTAGCAGTAACCCCTTCTAAGAGCAGGCGTGAAGATCTTATCTTGAGAATCAATTTTAAAAGAGTGTTTTCTGAGCATAGACTCAAATCCTGCAAGTAGTTATGCACATGCTTACCTTAAAAACAAAAGGAACTACTAACCTGACTACGGTTAAGCATGTACATAAGTGTTTGAAGGAATAGGGCCATGTGATGGAGTGTATAAACCCTACGCTGCCAGGGAAGGGGCTTGGGAGACTGGGTGCTAAAATAGCCCCACCCCTCTGGTGCTATCAATCATGCACGGTAGAGAGGAAGGCTGTCATAAATATAAAGGGAAGGGTAAAACCCTTTGAAATCCCTCCTGGCCAGGGGAAAGCTCCTCTCACCTGTAAAGGGTTAAGAAGCTAAAGGTAACCTCGCTGGCACCTGACCAAAATGACCAATGAGGGGACAAGATACTTTCAAAAGCTGGGAGGAGGGAGAGAAAAAAGGGTCTGTGTCTGTCTGTATGCTGTGCTTGGCCAGGGATAGACCAGGAATGGAGTCTTAGAACTTTTAGTAAGTAATCTAGCTAGGTATGTGTTAGATTATGATTTCTTTAAATGGCTGAGAAAAGAATTGTGCTGAATAGAATAACTATTTCTGTCTGTGTATCTTTTTTGTAACTTAAGGTTTTGCCTAGAGGGGTTCTCTATGTTTTTGAATCTAATTACCCTGTAAGATATCTACCATCCTGATTTTACAGGGGGGATTTCTTTATTTCTATTTACTTCTATTTTCTATTAAAAGTTTTCTTGTAAAAAACTGAATGCTTTTTCATTGTTCTCAGATCCAAGGGTTTGGGTCTGTGGTCACCTATGCAAATTGGTGAGGCTTTTTATCCAACATTTCCCAGGAAAGGGGGGGTGCAAGTGTTGGGAGGATTGTTCATTGTTCTTAAGATCCAAGGGTCTGGGTCTGTAGTCACCTAGGCAAATTGGTGAAGCTTTTTACCAAACCTTGTCCAGGAAGTGGGGTGCAGGGTTTTGGGAAGTATTTTGGGGGGAAAGACGCGTCCAAACAGCTCTTCCCCAGTAACCAGTATTAGTTTGGTGGTGGTAGCGGCCATTCCAAGGACCACAGGTGGAATACTTTGTACCTTGGGGAAGTTTTGACCTAAGCTGGTAAAGATAAGCTTAGGAGGTTTTTCATGCAGGTCCCCACATCTGTACCCTAGAGTTCAGAGTGGGGGAGGAACCTTGACAAAGGCTATAAAAGGAGGAAGCTGCAGTACACAAGGGGAGAAATCTTCAGAAGGGATTGATTAGAGTAGCTCTTGGAATGGCAGGAGGAACCCTCATGCAAGAAACTGCCCAGCTCTATAACGAGTCTGGCAATCCTCAGGGGTAAGGCTTGTAGGGAGAGTCTGACCTGGCTACTAGCCATAAAGACTCCAGCAAAGCTGCTACCCAGGCACCCCTGAAATAAACTAGTGCCTCAGGCTTTTTGTTGCCTTGTTATTGACCCCAGGAGGGGCTCAGTTTGTGTTGACCTAAACTTTTGCTTTTCCCCCACCCAGAGGTAAAGTAAACAGGCCCCCAAGGGTGGGGTCACTACCAGGAAAGAGGCTGTGACCCGTACTAGGCCAACCCTGTGTTGGAAACTGGGCATGGTGAGGGCCCCCAACCCAACTAGGGAGGTGCATCAAAGATACTCTTTAATGTAATGTAGAGTGAGATCGCTAATAATTATTGCATAACTACAATCCATAAACTCAATTTCTCTAAATGGAAATGGAGAAAAAAATTTGAGAACATTTTACTGTATTTTAAGACATTGCTTTCAGTGATATGACAAAATCTTCACAAGATTAGAACTTCTGTTTTTTCCCCAATTTTTGTATTATCTTAGGAAAAAGAGATTATGATAGTCCTGACCTGATGCAGGCAGGGTACTCATGATATTTAGTTGATGAAGCTGATACTGTGAGTGGTGTTTGGCAGACACAGTTGGTGTTTCAAGTCCAATTAAAAGTTGTCTTCGAACAGTTTCATTCCATCATTATTTACCATTCATAATGAATTAGTTCATTCAGTAGCTATAGTTTCCTTAGGTGCATTGATGTGGACACAGCTACAAAACAAGGACAGACACATGCATGGAATTAAGCAGCAGACCGCAACTTTTATTAAACTTTTAGCACAAGGGAGGGGCACTGCCTTCCCATCACCTATACTCTCATCTACCAGGCATTTAATTGGTTCCAGTGCAGGGGTTTGAGGGCTCTGTATGATATGACCCATAACTTGGAGCCAGGATTACAGAGCTTCTTACCATATAACCCATAAAGTGATGTGGGCTCTCCTCAGCTCTCTCTGAGTCCTACATCCTCCCACCTCGGAGGAGGGACAGAGGGTGCAGCAGGGTGGGGACCTTGGCCCGCAGAGGCCACAAGGTCTCACCCTACCACATGAGCTCAAGGCCCATCCCAAAAATCCCAAATCTTTTGCCTCTGGGAACCATTCATTTTATTCTCTTAACTGCACTGGCAACCAGCTGTGAATTGTGACGAGTAAGCAACACCACCCCAGTACCTCAGCTAGGTACCATGCACATTCCTAGTTTACCCACTGTGGCTTGCAAGTGCTGCGAGAAAGGCAAAAAACTCCCCGGTCCTCTGCTAATTTGGTCCATGGGAGAAAAAATTCCTTCTTAACCCCCCTAAACAGGCAATCATCTAGACTCACAGCATCTGTCAAACCTGGTTCCCATTCCTAGTTCGGGTGGGCAGGGCGGGCTTCTGGAACGGAGCCAGAAGAGCTCTCCACATGGCCTCTGTGCGGGGCTAAATCCTAGGAGCTGAGGAATGTTGGCCAACCAGCAACCCTCTCCCAGCTGGCCAGTGGGTGCCAGAGACTCCCATGGGAGAAACTACCTATTGTCATTGGCAACTGCCTCCTTCCCTAACTACTGGGTGTCCCCACATCTCCATCAATATCCCCCACCTGTTGATGCGAGTGGGTAGCATTTGTCTACTATGCTGCTGGAGTTTCTCTTTGAGACTATCTTTTAAAGGTTTCCTTTGTCCACTTTGGGTTGCTTTTCTGTCTACTCACTTTGATGTGTGCTTCTTATACATTTGTAGGATATGACCTAGGTGAATCTTCCTGGGGCTAGTTCACTCCAGTACAGGTAATTCTGGTTATTTTATCTTACCACTTTAAACTGATGAGTAACAAAAAATGTGTTTCATATGGAAACTAACATTTTGATGTTTTACGGATAGCAAGCCCATGTCTCTGTGCCATTCCTTAGGGTGGAAAACACAACTGCATTTTAGTTAGATTTTTGAGCACAGTTGAATAATGTTTCCTTCACATAGCTGTATAGATGACCAAATGGAGAACTGGTTTCCTGTGTATATGATGTCATGCCCCCATACTTGGGAATGTAAGTAGTGAGGACCCTTATAAAACATATTTTGGTCCCCACATTTAGCTCTTGTACCATTAATCCTAACATTTGATCTAAGAGTGGACCTTATCCTTCAACCTTTATTCACATCAATAATCCTTTATCACAGGAGTTGTCCCCTATTAGTCAATATGATTAAGGACCAATGGATCAGCCCCATTTTTCAGTGCTGGTTGGTACAGACTTGAAATAGTCTGCAATACTACTAATCAAATCAAAGTTTTCCAAGGCATTTGGACCAGCACACAGAGTACAAATTGCACCTCCTTGCAACCACAAGGGCCACTATGTTCTAGCGATAACGGGAAGAGTCGTCTCTGGTACAGACCCAGGGCCGGCTCCAGGCACCAGTGAACCAAGCAGGTGCCCGGGGCGGCAAAGGTAAAGGGGTGGCAGGATGTCGGGCTCTGGGGCGGTAATCTGCCCTCAGCAGCGGCGGGGATTCGGCGGCCGCTCCGTCAGCGGGTTGTATTGTTACTGTTCCCCTCCCACAAAAGTTCCTGAGAGAGAGCAGCTACAGTTTCTATCAGGCCCTCCAGCAAAGGCTGCCCTGGGAATGTGCTACAATAGTGCCTCTCCTGGCTACTATGGCCACACCCCCTCCCAGCCCAGAACTACTCATCTGGGGCTGTACTGGCACCTTACAGGCGTCCCAATGGAGGGCCCCAGTATATACTGGTTTATGCAGACAGCCTAGAAAGCAATAATGATTACAACAAACTGGGGTGATAGTGGGCAATAAAAGAGTTTGCAGTGTGATATACAAAACAGCCAATGCAGATTTAGGCTACGTATGCCAAGCACATCATAAGGCAATGAAGTAAAGTTGTTAACATATGGTTATGGTATAGCTGTACTTGAACATCGTATTCAGTTCTGGGCATTACATTACCAGAAAGATATTGACAAATAGCAGGCAGTTCAGAGAAGAGCAACAAAAAATATATTGACAGGTTTCAGAGTAACAGCCGTGTTAGTCTGTATCCGCAAAAAGAAAAGGAGGACTTGTGGCACCTTAGAGACTAACCCATTTATCTGAGCATAAGCTTTCATGAGCTACAGCTCACTTCATCGGATGCATATATATTATGCTGGAGGACGGACTTCTGAAGAAAGGCTAAAAGAGCTAATAGCTTTGCTAAGGCAGGACATAAGTTTATGAATATTTTGAATGCTTTAAGCAAAGAGAAATTATGTAGAATGCTACCAAGGGACTATAACTATGAGTAATGGGATGAAACTAAGAAAAGGAAATTTTAGGCTAAAAATAAGGTAAAACATTTCTTGGGATTATGATGTATCAAACTGCAGAATTATCTCCCAAGGAAAGAGATAGGAGTCTCATTACTTAGGACTTAAAACTAGACAATATGAACCGTGGAAAATGTACCATAGGGAACAGTTATGTCTCAGCAGAGAGATAGATTTGATAATCTAAAAGGTCTTTCTCCATCTCCAGTTTCTATTATTCTGTTTTTATGTAAACAGAAAGATGCTTAGGTCTATCACCAAAAGAGAAAATCTTCACTTTCATCATCAACCTGATATGATTTGTTTTAATCTCTGATATGAAATTAAGTCAACATCAGTCATGCCTTAGCCAACCTCAGGAGAAAGCTTAGGCTGAGCTTTATGGCTTTTGTTTATGTTACCAATAAATCCCTATGAAGGGGGTAAATTTGAAGCATATGCAGTGCATGAGCACTTTGTGTGGAGCAGAGTGGAATTATATCAAGCCCAGTGGACTCAGGATGTACCCAGACGTGAGCACCAGAGTGCTTAGTCAAAACTGACTTACTGCACACAAAAGGACTGCATCTCTATGCAGGTCCTGGAACCTGACCCCTCTGACAAGCACATTTTCTCCTAGGGCTTTTCCTCATCTAAAGGACTCATCCAGGAAGTGATACATATATCTGGAGAAGGTGTTGGCTGCATTAGAGTTGTTTATTTTTATTATTGGAGCAAAAAGAGGAAATATAACATGACATGTTGATTATGACTACTTATGCAAGAAGAAACAATAGGGCATGTCAGTCTAAATAAATGTGTAACTTATTTTATTGTTATGATTACTGTATTTTTTTCCCGGAAAAGATACTGCTAGGAAAAGAGTTAAAGTGCAATAAATTAAACTAGTGTAAGGTCACAAAATCTCCATGTAATAACCTACCATCTCATGAAAATGTAGTCCCTATAGAAATCATAGCATAAAATTGATGATACTATTTAAATGAACATTAGGGCTATATGTTTTGCTCCCTACTCTAAGCCAATTAACAAAGAAATGCTAGTTGGTGCCAGCAACAACTGTCCTCTTTTACATGAAGGAGGGGGCGGGGAATACTTGATGTATATGCAGGTGTTACTTATTTCTGTTTGAAGACAAATGCACTTTATATGCAGTTAGAATTCCTGCCGGCCTGTAAGTGATCAGCAGGAGGAAGAAAATACCATAGATGCTTTAAAGAACAGCTGTGGAAGACCGTGTTTCCATATCTTTTATGTAAGATCTTGATAAAATTCTGCATGTGGTTGACGGTATAAAGATAAATTCCATTAGCATTATAGGCTTGCACCAGGCATTTGTTTTTATCCTACTCTGGCATTTAATTGAACTCCATCCAACTTAACACAACTACAGTTTTCATTTGATCTTCTTTAGAGAAGTTATCTATTCAGCTGTCAAAGCCTGTCATTACCATAACACTAGAGACCCTCACAGATTAGTAAAGGGTTCCTTATCCCACAAGTTTTGACATTTCTCAGTCTATTAGAGACTCTGTCTGGATCCTGAGTGGTGCTGATCTCTTGGAACTCCCATAGACATTGGTGGAAGCTGATGCTTTTGGGGTTCATCCAAACCAGTAAGGGGTTGCTTTGTAATCCTGGGTGCTTCTGTGCTTTGCAGCTTTGGCTCAGAGCTCTGACACCAGCAGCCAGTTTACAGCAGTGACCTCACCCTGGCTTCCACCACCCTGGTTACTCCTTGCAGGGTGACACCAACAACCCCTCCAGTCCCAAGTCTCCCCAAAACCATCTCCTCTGCTGTGCTCAGCCTGTCTCACTGTATCACTTAGAAAATTGTATCGAGTTTGCTGGTCCTTTAAAGAGACAGTACATGGCACCAACCTATTAGTTCAGATGAAGATTTTACTGTTCACTTTGGAACACTACACTGAGATGGTTGTATAATAAGACAAGATTAAATTTATTAACAAAGAACAAATATTTAAGTGATACCAAGTAGAAGGAATTGAGATAGAAATTGTTGCAAACAAAAATAGGTTTTAGTCTTTTTTTCAGACTAATTTTCTCACCAGGATCCAACACAGAACTCAAAGCACTTAGTTCTTTTATCTCTTCAGGTAAAAGATGCCAAAATGGCTCTCTACCTCTGCTAATATCCTCAACATTTATCTTTGTTTTCCAAGTCAGGAAGCCCTCCTAGGGGCTTACCTTGCTGTGTCCGCCAGGGAGCTGATACCATGTTAATTTTTGCAGTCTCCTTCCTATATTGTGATAGAGTGGCTATTTCCCTCCTCTCACTAGTTTGACGACTTTGTTTACTTTTTATGTAAATGTACTTTCATTGTGTCTTTGTCCACATTCCTTTGTCTAGGGTGAAATGACTTAAATCCTATCCGCCAAACACATTTAAGAATATATTTCCAGCCTATATTTAAAACTTTTCACATATCACCGGCACATATACCATGCAATAATATCAATGACCAGCATGTTACCTGTTTGCATATGATTCCTTAGTTATGTGATACCTTTTAGATACAGGTTAAGAGAAAATCAAGCCAGAAGAAATACGGTGATATGAGTCCATGCCTCTTTTGCTTTCAGTTGTCTGAGAGCTGTTATTTTCATCTTTAACTATCATACTGTGCATCAGTCTTGAAATGTTAGCCTTTCATTGCCTACCTCTACCCACCTATTTCAATGGTAAGCTGTTTAGCGCAGGGATCATCATTTGTTCTGTGTTTGTACAGTACCTAGCACAATAAGGTCTTGGTCCTGGACTAGGGCTCTTAGGCACAACAGTAATACAAATAAGTATTTATTAATTATTTCTTATACCATATTGAAACATCAGCCCTTTACGAAGAAGAGTGCAGAAAATAATCTAAACTACTATATCAAGCCAAGGATTCAAAATTTTTTGGAAAGTAGTGTTATTTTATTTCTCAGTCTCAACTATTTCTTCATAGGCGGCACACCGTGAAACTCATGAAATCCATTAATCTATTATACCATTTGGATCCGTTCTTATTTCCATTTTCATGGGATGTACCACAAGTTTATCCCGTGGAAAGTATAGATTTCCTCAAACCTCTAAAGGGCAACAAAGGAAAGTGTAGGTCCACTACTTAGCGGGAAGGAGAGCTAATAACTGACAATACCAAGAAGGCTGAAGTGTTTAATGCCTGTTTTGCTTCAGTCTTCACTAAAAATTTTAATTTTGATGAGGTGCTTAACAGAACAACAACAAGGGGGAAGAAACACAAGACAGAAAGGGCAAAGAACAGGCAGAATATGTTAGAGAATATTTAGAAAAAACTAGAATATATCGATAAGATAGATGTATTCAAGTCATCAAGGCCTGCCAAATTCACCCTAGGGTACTTAAAGAACTAGCTGAAGCAACCTCAGAACTGTTAGCAATTATCTTTGAGAAATCATGGAGGATGAGTGATGTCCCAGAGGACTGGGAAAGGGCAAACAGTTTCTTTCTATAAAAAGGGAACAAATAGAACGCGGGGAATTATAGACCGGTCAACCTAACTTCAGTACCTTCAAAACATTCTGGAGCAAATTATCACACAATAAATTTGTAAGTACCTAGAGGATAGTAGGGTGATAAGTAATAGCCAGCATAGATTTGTCAAGAACAAACCATGTCAAACCAACTTAATTTCCTTCTTTGACTGGATGACTGATTTAGTGGATAGGAAAGAAGCAGTAGATGTGATGTATCTTGATTTTACTAAGGCTTTTGACATAGTCAAGCACAATATTCTCATAAGCAAATGAGAGAAATGTGGTCTAGATGAAATTACTATAAGGTGGGGGCACAACTAGTTGAAAAACTGTACTCAGAATAGTTATCTATGGTTTACAGTCAAAATGGGAGGACGTTGTAGTGAAGTCAATGACTCACCAGCACAGCACCTCCTGCTGGTCATTTTGGGAACTAGCTCTCCAGCATAAGGAGTGCCCTCTGCAGGCTGGTGCCTTACCTGCCACTGGCCCCTGTGTCTCTCCCAGACCCTGATGCCCCTTTATCTTGGGGTGCTGCCCCCTGACAATGTCCCCACACTCTGGATCTTCCCTCCCAGGGAACCCCCAACCCTCTAACACCCCCTTGCATCAGGGGCTACTGCCAGTCATAATCTAGCCCCTGCTCACTGGGGCAGACTGCAGTCTGTAAACCACTCATTACTGGCAAGGGGGGTTTGGACCTGCTGCCTCTGCCTAACCACGGGCCACACCTTTGCGACCCCAGTACCTGTTTTGGCCTTTGACCAGGCCCGCAGCCTCAGGATTTGCCAGGCTGGAGCACCCCAGCTCCTCCTCCCTTTCCCCAGCACTGCTCAGTCTCAAGTTCCCTTCTCTCCCAGGCAGCCAGGTCCTTCTCTCTCAAGAGCTAGAGAGAGATTAACTTAGCTGCTGGTTCACAGCCCTTTTATAGGGCCAGCTGTCTCCTAATTGGGCATAGACACAGCTGTGGCTGCCTTCCCAATCAGACTGTTCTTATTGGCTCTCAGCCTCAGCCCTCTCCAAGGGCTGGCTTTTACCCCGTTCAGGGCCGGAGCAGGGTGACTGCCCCACTACAGGAGTATCTAATGGGGTCCTGTAAGGATCAGTCCTGGGTCTGGCACTATTCAGTATGTTCATTAGTGACTTGGAAAACGGAATAGAGAGTCTGCTTATAAAATCTTTGGATGACACTAAGCTGGGAGGGGTTCCCAGCACTTTGGAGGACAGGATTAGAATTCAAAATGACCTTGACAAATTGGAGAATTTGTCTGAAATCAACAAGATGAAATTCAATAAAGACAAACACAAAGTACTACACTTAAGAAGGAAAAAAATCAAATGTACAGCTACACAATAAGGAATAACTGGCTAGGGGATAGTACTGCAGAAAAGTTGTAGGGTTATAGTAGATCACAGATTGAATATGAACCAACAGTTTGTAGTTGTGAAAAATTCTGGGGTATATTAACAGGAATGTCATACATAAGAGAACATCGGAGTTAATTGTTCCACTCTTCTCGACACTGGTGAGGCCTTAGCTAGAGTACTGTGCCTAGTTTTGGGCACCACACTTTAAGAAAGATGTGGACAAATTGGAGAGAGTCCAGAGGAGAGCAACAAAAATGATAAAAGGTTTAGAAAACCTGACCTATGAGGAAAGATTTAAAAAACTGGGCTTGTTTAGTATTGAGAAAAGTAGATTGAGGGGGAACTGAAAACAGTTTTCAAATGCATTGTGGACTGTTCTAAACGGCTGTGATCAATTGTTCTCCATATCCACTGGAGGTAGGACAAGAAGTAATCAGCATACTTCGCAGCAAGGGAGATTTAGGTTAGATATAAGGAAAAACTTTCTAACTATAAGGATAGTTTAGCACGGGATTAGGCTTCCAAAAGAGGCTGTGGGATCCCCATCATTAGAGGTTTTTTAAGCTCTGTTTAGACAAACACCTGTCAGGGCTAGCTAGTCTAGGTTTACTTGGTCTAGCTTCAGTGGGGGGGATGGACTAGATGACCTCTCAAGGTCTCTTCCAGCCCTACATTTCTATGATTCTATTAAATCCTACCATACTTTCTTACTCTGAAACATTTTCTTTCCTGAAAGCCTCCTTTGCGTCATTGCCACCACCCTTAATTGAATCTAAAATCACTATCTTGCAACTGCACTATACAGACACAACCATGCAGAGATAATCCCAAGAATGCAGTTGTGGAATTGGAGCCAAAAATACCAAAATAAATATTTTAAGCTGTATTTTTATATGTCCACACTTTGCATGCTTTTGGGGTACACAGTGAGATTATTTGATGGTTTACCTCAACCTTCTTCGGAGGAAATGCAGAAAAGATGACTTAGAATTAATGTATACAATACATTTTGCATTGCTTTTGTGCTAACATTTTAAGCATGTGTTCTAATCAGGAACCTTTTTATATCCCACCTAACTTTCATTTCCTCAGTGATGGATATAAATATAAAAGATGGTGTTGAACCAGTAGAAATCATAGGTTTCAGAGTAGCAGCCGTGTTAGTCTGTATTCGCAAAAAGAAAAGGAGGACTTTTTAATAGAAATCGTATCACTTTAATTTAAATTTATGACCTATACTCATCAGGGAAAAGTAAGTACAGTATCCAGCTGGACCATGTAGATTTATTGTACTACTCCAATAACACTCTATGTCAAAAATAAAATAGGCCACTACTTGAAGGCAACCTGAGGGAATGTAGTTCAAATTATATTAAAAAATACCTGTCTGCTAGTTGGAATTGTTTGTAATGGAATATACCATATCCCACTAACCTCTGCACATTCCTAACACCAATAATTTTAGAATTCCAAATACACAATAAATGGGATAATTTGGAAGCATTTCCACCTTTGGACCAAAATTTGTGGGCTCATGTTTCATAGTAGAATCTGGGCATACACAATAGAGGTTAACATTTCTATTGGCTGTACTATCCTGCAGATGACATAATGAACTAATGTCTCAATTTGCCTGTTCCTGATGAGTTGTTCAGGTAAATGATAAAGATCTAATGAATTAAAGTAAAGACTAATGGCTAACAGATGTACAGACACTATCCACTCTGTTAATTAATGCCTGTATATATATTATGTGGAACTAGTTCAAATTACTGTATGTGGAAAGTTTACATATTGGAACTGTTTTTAGAATGTCAGTGTACAGCTCAATGAAAGCATTTCAGGTATATTATGAAAAGTGCTTTCAAATAGCTAATAAAACTGTGGCATTTATTCATGACCTACAAGTCCTAATTAACTTTCCTCCATTATGAAATTTCTCTTCTCCTCAAAGACTAAGTAAGTGAAGGCAGCATTTTTACGATCACATGCAAAAATGTAAGATTATATCTAATTTTCCAATGGCTTATTTAAAAAAGTACAAATACATAAAATTAATATTGCTGATAAAATGTTCTTCGGTCTGTAGAGACTCGTTTAACAAAGTAACTTCAGAAAAATTTAATATGGATAAACTATGGCATATTTAAAATTCTTGATAGTTTACTGAATTGCCATTTAATACTAAGTTTCTTCAAGCTGCAAGAGAAAGAAAATTATTTTTTCTATTGCTTCTCAAAACCAGATGATGTCTCCAAATACTACAGAAATTGTTTCTTTTTGTGTTCAAATGAGTTCAGACCTAAACTAATGGAACTCAGTCATGAATCATAAATAGTGATTGAAATGATCATTGTTTTGCTGATAGTTCAGTCAAAACCCAATTTTCTCTTTCATGTAAATACTATGCATACTTGACAAAGAGTCTTTATTTTTCATAGCAAGGAAATGTTTGTTTGAATAAATTAACTGGATGAGAATGTCCTTTGGATTCTGACCTGTGTTTAACATTTTCTAGTAGCAAAGTGAAACACTGCAGATGATCCCTTTGACAAATGATTCTGTACTTTGTCCATGTAGCTACGAATAATGTCCACATTATTAGAGACAAACTTCATATTTTTCCCCTAATTCAGGAAATGAGAACATACTGGTAGCAAAAAAACCAGGGATCCTGCCTAAAAAAATCCCTTTGATATAAATCAAAAGTGCTTGCCCTTATACCTATGCAGTAGTCAGAGTTTATAGATTTGGTAATGGAGCCCAATACAAATCTGATGCAAACTGTGATTTAATCATCAGAATATATGTCCTCGTTTTAAGAAACTTCATGAAGAATATCTGCTACAGCATTTAGTGAAATAGATTATCACCTCTAGCAACCAAAACCAGCACACAAAATCAGATTATTTTATCATGAATAAAATATACTTATCTTACAAAGGGCTCTTGTACCCCTAGCTCTGCTTGTTTGGTGGTTTTGATGTCTGTCTATGTCCTTGTATGTTTGCAACTCAGTTATTCAGTTCTCACCATAAAGAGAGATGTATCTGCACAGTACCATTCATGAGTGTCTTGCAAACAAAACCAAAATGTTTTGCTGTTTTTGAATAGTGTCCTTGCTTCATTTTGCAAGTCAGTTTTGGAATAAAGACCAACTATTTAAGCAACTTTCCAGTGGTTTTCATTAAGCAAAATATTATTATATATTATACTTTAATTTCCACACTGACATTTGTCGGTCTTGGATAGAGCTGATTTACTGCAAACTTCCATATACTGTAGATGAATTTAAACAATAATCTATGCTTGAATGCAGGTTGTGTTTCGGTAATGTTGGGACTGTGGGAAATAAAAGATTTAAAACAGTGCACTTTTTGGACTTTTAACAATCTGCTTCAGTGTCACTTTATAAAAGATTGATAATCCTTGTCTGATATCTGGTAAGAATTGGGTTAAATTCCTGATTTATGTAGGGAGGAACTCCTGCAGCCATTGCCAGGGAACAACTACTTGAGGCTTGGGCTGCCTGCAGTCAAGTAATTAGTCTAACTGAATAGCAGAAGTTCTAGTAGGAGATAACTAATTAATTTAATTGACATCCTAAACCAGTTTAACAGAAGGGAGGAGGAATATAAACCAACAGCAGGGAAAGAGCTGATGGTAGAAAATAACAAAGGGTTAGATAAATGAGTTCCCTATATGGTTTGTGTGCTTTAAATCTACTTCTCTGAGAAAAGCCTATGATTGAATTTATGGCTGTCTGGCCTTCTGTCTCTCTGCCTAAGAAACAATTGTTGTTTTCAAAATTTTGATGTGATATTGTCTAAAGCTTCCATGTATTCTATTTAAACTTGGGATAATCCATTCCTTGCTCTGGAACTTGAATTAATTGTGAGTTCACTTTCCTCTGCAAATGCTCATAATAATGGTTAGTACAGGAGACTGAGCTAAAATCTGGAGGAGAAGGATGATCCAGTCGTTAGGGCACTAGCATAGGACTTGGGATCTGGTCTCTGTTGCACTACAGATTTACTGTGTGATCCTGTTGGGCAAATGAATTGGCCTTTCTGTGCCTTGGTTCCTCATTTGTAAAATGAAGCTAATAGCACTTCCATACTTCATAGGAGTGTTGTAAGGATAAATACGTTAAAATTGTGAGGTGCTCAAATACTATGATAATGAGGGGGGCATATAAGTATTTAAAATAGCTAGCTATTGCATGACTTTGAACAAATCTTGTAACTGCTCTCTGGCTCAATTTCTTAATATTTAAGACAGGAATAATAGTTAACTATTTTTGTAAAGTGCTTTGAGACTT
The DNA here is from genome assembly GCF_965152235.1 of Eretmochelys imbricata. Classification (NCBI taxonomy): domain Eukaryota; kingdom Metazoa; phylum Chordata; order Testudines; family Cheloniidae; genus Eretmochelys; species Eretmochelys imbricata. The sequence continues at coordinate 123,448,679 of NC_135574.1, forward strand.
TTAGATGGAAGTATTATTATTGACTGTTTCACTTGTAGGCTCTCTACTGCACTTCTTATTTAGGAATCTTTGCTGATTTGGACACTAATTGTAAACAGTCACACTCTGAATGCACCTCTCTCAACTAAGAGTTCCTATCCTGTAATGATCATCAGCTTCATAGAATATACTGTAATTATTATACTATATTTATAATAAACTGATTAAGCCAATTGAACTAGGATTTAAATCAGAGTAAGCCGAACCGGGGGGAAGGGAAAGCCACAGACTATCATAGCTTCAGGTAACTGTTTAAGTATGAAGTATTCTTTCATTTGCAATGCATCTGTTCTTCTGCACTACCACAACTCACACTTAATACTTTATTTTGATGTAAAACTTGGTCATAAACTTGAACAGATAAAATGAAAGTCCTTTTGCCAAAGAACACAGTGTAACAGCATTGAAAACTGGCATTTTAGCTTTGGTTAACAAGCTATTTTAGCCACAAGGATCATCAAAGCCGTGAAGAACAGCTGAAGCTTTACCAATGATAAAATTAACTTCCCCATTACATGTTTCTCTTTTTAGTAGCCAGTCATCAAGGATGTTAATCTCTGTCTATATTAGGGAAGGATTTAACTTCCTGTCCATTCCAGTTTTCTTTCCACCCCCGCAACCATCACATGTGTCTATGAGAGAATAATCCCCCAGAAGGCTAAATTGTGTTTTTTAGTCAAAACAATCACTTTCCCAGATTTCAACAACCTATTATGGATTAGAAAACATTTAATCAAGAATCTGCTTAATCCTATAACAGCTTGCAGAGTTTGCCTGAAATTATACCATCAAGGGTGGAGTTTGCCCTGTCTGATGGAAGACTTTGGGTGTTCAGCTTCCTAAACTCATCAGTCCCTCTAGCTCTGGGGGCATCCTCAGGAGGCTTCTACACTGTTACAACCCCCATCCAATAGGGCCTTGCACTCTGTTCTCAGCACAGGTCTTGCAACAGTCACTGCACCAGTGGGAGTTGAGAGGTCCATAGCACAGGGAAGAAGCTGTATTATTTACTGCAAACTTTGTCTTCAATAACTTGGAAGCATGCTGTGGAGACTGGCTGGCCCCCAGTCCTTCACCTTCCTTAACTGTGGATATAGATGCCTAGGAAGCCCCCACATGTGGTTTAGGCAAAGAGGGGAAACTTGTCAGAAACTTGTCCCATCTGTGTATTTCTGAGCCAGATCCATAGATGAAGGCACCCTTCAGGAAGCAGAAGTGGGGGAAGGTATGGATTCCTCTGCTGTTCTGAAATTGTGGTCCATGAAAAACTGCAGATCTGCAGAGCACTGGCTAACGGTTTGTGGAGAGTGGGCAGGTCACATGATTTTGGCTCCTCCAACTTGCAAAGAGGAGGCTCAACGTATGTCGAAACAGCTGGCAACAAAAAGGAGGATATAGCCCAGCTGCCTCAATAGAGGGCATAACTATGTAGGAGGGGAAGGGACTGAAGGCACAAGTGTGAATGGGGTTTCCAGCAAAAGAAGGGTCAAGAGTTGTTAATGGGACTGGAGAAGAGGAATGTCCAGGAAAGCAAGACAAAGCAAAGGCATACAGCATGTCCAGAGGAGGACTATAAGACTAGGCAGCATATTTTTCTTGTCCCCCAAACAAGAACCAGATGCAAAAGAAGAGTATGACTAGGGAGAAGCAGGAAAAGAAGAACAGAACAGATGGGAAGGGAAATAGCATGATTAACTTTTTTTAAAAGGACAAAGCACTTATCATACTATAGATAGCTAAAAACACAACAGTGCTTCCCCAATGTTACTTCAACAAATGAAGCAATTGCTGTAGTTGCTACGGGGAAGCTGCACAATCACGGCTGATAGGGAAGACACAAGACATTTTCTCTACTGAGATGTGATCCATACTGTGAAAAAGATTGAAACCCCTCCATTATGTCATACGCAGTTTCTTTCTCTCCAGCAAAGAACCTTGATGATCTGCAGAAGTTGACACTGGAAGAGTAAAGATGTTTGTAAGAGAAGCAGACAAATGGATGTTCAAGGCATCACTGGCAAAGCAAGGGGTGAGGCAATAAGTGACAAAAATAGATGAGTGGTGAGGGGCAAAGTTGTGAAGGGTCTTGAAAGTGGGGACAAAAAGTTTGAGTTTGATGCAGCGGAAAATGGGGAGCCAGTGGAGGGATTCAAAGAGCATTTGACCATTGTGTCAGGTCAGGAAGGTGATCTTAGCAGCTCCATTTTGAATGGATTGAAGTGGGGCAATTTGTGTCTAGGAAGTCAGAGAAGAGGTTGCAGTAGATGATAATGAGGACAATGCTTTGGTAATTGCTATTCTTTTAATTAATAAACAAAAGTCCCTCCTATGTTGAAAATTTTTTGGGGCTGCAGGGGTGTTAGTGTGGAAAATAAAATCTGGTTCATTCACTTTTATCCACATAGCATTTGTGCATCCTTAGTAGACTTTGTTACTGTATTAAAATAATACTTATTCTGTCACAATGTAGGAAATCTATTCTTTTATATGTTTGGAAGAAATATACATCATTTATTATCCAAGCCATTTAACAGTTCATGAAATAAGTAGCTGCTACTGTAATCACTGCTTTGCTGGCTCCATTAACCTGCACAAAAGCCAGTTTCCAGCTAAGGTGTGAATCCATTCCAAAAATCAATGTGGTGTCCGATATTAATTAGCCTTTGTAATGTTTTGGAATAAGATATGGTGCATTTTTTGTTCTTGGGTACATGCATGTCTCCTATATGAAGAAGAAGAAGAAGACTACAGAATGATTTCCAAAAGACTTTGTTTTTATTTGACTTCAAGTATCCCTAAGCAATTCATCCTCACCCACGCATTTTGCTAAGGGATTTGTGAGTGAACATGTGCTTCCAAGGGATTAGTGTGCCAGTAAAGTTTTTTCCCAATACCATTTTAAACCTTCTGTAATCAACATTCCTCCATTCATTGGTGTTTGGTTTTCTTTGTTTGTATTCCCATAACACCTAGTTATGCTAGGTACTGCACAAACAGAAGAAAAAGATGATCCCTGTCCCAAAAAGCTGACAAACATTGGTCAAATATTATTTCTTATTGTGGACTATTATTCACCCATTTAATTTACAAATATGAACTCTGAGTTACATTTTTAAAGGAGATTCATTTGCCTCAAGAGTTAGTGTAGAGAAATTAGATGCCCAAACTAATATTAACCCGTTTACTGCAATTGTATTTATGTTGTAACACGTGATACAAGCTTCTACGCTCCGACCCGCTTAGTGGATATTGTCTCTAATATTCTGCTCTCTTTTCATGTGTAGAATCCCAAACAACGTTAATGGGAGACTGTGGAGGGAGAAAAGGATATTACTGTAGAACTCTGCCATGTGAATCTTAACAGAGAATTTTGCTCTTATATTTTTGAGTATCATTATTATCCTAATGGTATCAGTGCAACACAAATTTATTATTAATAGCCAGGCTTAGCTAACTTGGAAACATGATATAAATTTGGATAGTTTCTCAGCAGCAAATGTTGAGTGTAAAATGTAAACTTGCACAGATTAAGAGAACCTAATACAGTATTTTATTTACAGCTTTGTCAGAGTTTCTGTTTAATGCAAACGAAAGAACAGGTTAGAGTAAGCACTTCTTATTCAGGCAAACATAACGAGTGCAGGATCCAGGCCTCTTCTTTCTCAAATGAAAGAGGTGTGATCTAGCCAAATCAACATTGATCTTCTTTTGTTCTTCTGAAAAGAGAAGTGAAGCCAGTTGGTTGGTATGAGGCAAGTTATATTTGCAAATGCTAATCATATGACACTTTCTTTCCTTCCACATATGCAATTTCTACCACAGGGAATATAAATGACAACCCCCTAATAACACATCATCCAAGACTTTATTTCTGAAACATTAGTGGCATCCTTCCAACTGGCCATAAGGTTATAGACACATTTTTTAATCATTACATTGCCCATTGGAGGAAGCTGCAGTCACACCATTTAATGTGTGCTCATGATAAATTTCACTGTCTTGTATAATAAAATGGAAGCTAATGAAGCATAACACAATTGTGGTGAATTAAAGGGAGATAGAACAGGACAGCAGAATAGCCACTTATTGACTTTAACAAAACATGTCTTAAAATGCATTTACTTTTAAACCATTTCATAGTCAAATATTAAAAAGCAAAAAATTAAGCTTATTGATTGCCCAGTAATGAAGACTGTACAAGTGCAATAGCTATTAATTAATTGGTTTCAGAGTAACAGCCGTGTTAGTCTGTATTCGCAAAAAGAAAAGGAGTACTTGTGGCACCTTAGAGACTAACCAATTTATTTGAGCATAAGCTTTCGTGGCTAACCAATTTATTTGAGCATAAGCTTTCGTGAGCTGTAGCTCACGAAAGCTTATGCTCAAATAAATTGGTTAGTCTCTAAGGTGCCACAAGTACTCCTTTTCTTTTTATTAATTAATTGACATTCTCAGTGCTTAAGGGCTTTGCATTTAACAGATTCTGCTGTACCATATTATGTGTTCTGTCAAGTGTATTTTTCATTAACATGTAAAAATGTCATTTTGCTTTCTTTCTGGCCATGATTTTGAGGAAGTAAGCTAGTCATTGTGTTACTGTATGTATCTTAGAATCCCTAAACAAATATAGTATTTACAGGTAAATTATCAAGTTGTTTTCTATAGGCAATTAATTAAAACCGGAGATAGAGATATAAAATAAGATGTGCTCTTTTACACATAGATATTATTATTGATATGAAGTTGTTGCTTCTGAATTAAACAAGCCACAAGTTACTAGCATTAAAACTGTTAGAAAAATTAGGATATGTTTGTCTTCAGATTGAAAAGAGATATGTTGTAACTGCATGAAAGTTTCCAAAATAATGAATAATAGTGTTTGATAAGAATGAAGAATAGAGACAAACTCAATCATTCTACAGTAAATTAGAGTGTATTGTGGTTTCTATTCAAAGTTTTAAAAGGTTGTTTTTCATATATTGTAATCCCCAAGCTGTCATCTCACATGCTAAGGTCCTTTATGGCATAGGTACAAACTGTGACAGTATTTGCCACTACTGGTGTGTCATTTGTCAACATTGACACCATTGTAAACAAAGATGATCACAATGAAAGTCTCAAGGGAAGAAAATAGTAGGAAGAAATAAGAGAGCACTTTTGTAGTGAATGAAAGATCTTTGAGAAAAAATGGACTAGAGTCTCAAAAAAATCAGAACTCTTAAAAAAGAATTCCTTTGTGCTAAGTGGCTAGACATTTCTAAGTTGGTTGTCACAAAACAGTGATTATTAGATTTATGAACTAATGTATGAGTAAACAATTTTAAATTTTAATGTAGAAATCAGGGAGTTGCCATAAAATTTCCAGGACACTGTTTTGGAAATAATATTTTATTAGTCATAAAATAATCTAGAAGTGCTGACAGAAAAGTCATTAGTGAAGATAATTAGAGATGACTTAAAAAACTTGTGAAAACACCCAGGAAACCAAAAATCATGACAGAAGTGAAGAAAGCAGCAAGAGTGCCGCCAAATGGGGGAAAAAGAAGATAAAAACACCTCTGTCTGAAAAGATTTCATAGTTTATGAAAAATGCCACCACTCCAAAAGAACAAAAGTCCATCCAACAGGAAATTGTAAGATCTGAAAAGTACCTGGAAAAGGAAATTATGGTAATAGAACAGTTAACATACAGCGAAATCTGACTTGAACAGATCAGCTTTCATTGAGTTTATGAATACTAAAAAAATAAACCTGGAGAAATGCATTTCTAGAAATTCTAAAATTTTTGCACCTCCAGCAGTTTTAGAGGGATATTCAAGGATTGCTACAGCTCTGTTTCCAATTAATCAGAGGTTTAATAAAAGTTTAGACAATTTTGCAGGTATTAGCACTTCGATATATTTTAGGAAAGCCTAGATTTGTTTGTAACAAGGGAAAAGCTTAGAGAAAGTTTTCATTTGAAGACAAAGGAGCAATTGACACCTAATAGAAGCAGGCATTGAAATCATTGGAATTGCATCCATTTATACAAGGGCTCAGTTTGATCTAAATAATCTAAATTCTAACAAAGTGTTTATCTTTTCCCCCCTGTAGACTCAACTTTTCTAACCCTTTTCCCAATCACCCTAAAACACAAGTATTTGGATCAGAAACTTAATTCCTGTTCCTTTCCTGGTACACAATGGGTCACCATTATGATGTTACTGTGTTATATTTCCTGATCATGCTTTGACTATATTTGGGTTTTTAAAAAAAAATTAAATGTGATAAAGCCTGGTCAGATCCTAAGTAGTATATAAACAAACTCCTATTAAAATCAGAGATAGATTCAAGGCACAAATTTTAGATCTAGATCCAAATTTCAAACACCCCAAAGTTCAGCATTGTTCCAGTCCTATGTTTTGTATTGGTTCATTATAGAGAGGTCCAGCTGTGAAATTCAGATCCAGATCTGAATTTTGAAATGCTCTTTTCAGATCCAGGTATTTGGCTTGAGCCATTTTTAATCCAAAATTAATTTCATTCTCTAATACATGTGATCTGTAATTCAGTCTCATAGTCAGTCCCTAGCTTGAGAACTAGTTAACTCTGTTTCAATTACTTTTTAATTGATAGGGCACAATCCTGCAAAGTGATGAGCATTTTGGCTATGATCCAACAAAATGCTTAAACCCATGCTAGTACTTAACGAGCTGAGTAGTCACACTGACTTCCATGGGAATCAAGCCCCCTGTGACTAATTCTAATAGGAATAAAACTTTCTAAAATATGTTTTCTACAAAAGGTTCAGTAATAACTTGTATGCTAAGATTTTTAAAAATATATATTGGTATAGGATTTTAGCATATATGAGAAGGAAATGCAGTTTAAAAAGAAGCAAAGGAAAATTAATACAGAAATCGCGATAGGGGCTGATTTTCAGGAAGTACTAAACATCCATCCTCTGAAAATTGGTCCCCTTAAGGGGCCTGTGGTTGTGCACCCAAAACCTGAGATTTTGAAAGGGGTCATTTCTTCCTTCAGACATATGTGCACAATTCTTGTTTGCTTTAATGAGAGTTGTATGGACATATTTGAGGGCAAAGTTTGGCTCTAACTTTAAATGATAGACTAATTAATTTTCTCTTTTTTTCTTTTCAGAAGTAGATTAGAAGTTTACAGGTGTTTTTAGAAATTATTTGACGTATACATCACCATCTGTATTTCTGTATAAATACAATTTCTGTATTTATAACCTTTGTTTATTTTCATTACAAAATTGCATTCATTCATTACAAAATTTTTAATTCCTGTTGGCTTGAATTTTAGTAATATTCTGTGATTTCACTATATGTTCTTCAGGTTTAGAAGTTGGGAGAATTGACTCATGCATAATAAAGGGGGCTAATCTTGCAAACACTCCTGTGTGGTATTCCATCTTAACTCATTGGAACCACCCATGTGGGTATATGTTTGTAGGATCAAGCTCAAGCCCTGGTCTCCACTACTTATGTTGGTATAACTACATTGCTCAGGGGTGTGGCAAATCCACACCCCTGAGTAATGCAGTTATACCGACCTTACTCTCAGTTTTCAGAGTAACAGCCGTGTTAGTCTGTATTCGCAAAAAGAAAAGGAGTACTTGTGGCACCTTAGAGACTAACCAATTTATCTGAGCATAAGCTTTCGTGAGCTACAGCTCACTTCATCGGATGCATACTGTGGAAAATACAGAAGATGTTTGTTTTTATACACACAAATTCTGAAAAAATGGGTGTTTATCACTACAAAAGGTTTTCTCTCCCCCCACCCCACTCTCCTGCTGGTAATAGCTTATGTAAAGTGATCACTCTCCTTACAATGTGTATGATAATCAAGGTGGGCCATTTCCAGCACAAATCCAGGTTTTCTCGCCCCCCCCCCCCACACACACACACACAAACCCACTCTCCTGTTGGTAATAGCTTATCTAAAGTGATCACTCTCCTTACAATGTGTATGATAATCAAGGTGGGCAATTTCCAGCACAAATCCAGGGTTTAACAAGAACGTCTGAGGAAGGGGGGGGGGGGAGGGTTAGGAAAACAAGGGGAAATAGGTTACCTTGCATAATGACTTAGCCACTCCCAGTCTCTATTCAAGCCTAAGTTAATAGTATCCAATTTGCAAATGAATTCCAATTCAGCAGACTCTCGCTGGAGTCTGGATTTGAAGTTTTTCTGTTGTAATATCGCAACTTCCATGTCTGTAATCATGTGACCAGAGAGATTGAAGTGTTCTCTGACTGGTTTATGAATGTTATAATTCTTGACATCTGATTTGTGTCCATTTATTCTTTTACGTAGAGACTGTCCAGTTTGACCAATGTACATGGCAGAGGGGCATTGCTGGCACATGATGGCATATATCACATTGGTGGATGTGCAGGTGAACGAGCCTCTGATAGTGTGGCTGATGTTATTAGGCCCTGTGATGGTGTCCCCTGAATAGATATGTGGGCACAGTTGGCAACGGGCTTTGTTGCAAGGATAGGTTCCTGGGTTAGTGGTTCTGTTGTGTGGTATGTGGTTGCTGGTGAGTATTCGCTTCAGGTTGGGGGGCTGTCTGTAGGCAAGGACTGGCCTGTCTCCCAAGATTTGTGACAGTGTTGGGTCATCCTTCAGGATAGGTTGTAGATCCTTGATAATGTGTTGGAGGGGTTTTAGTTGGGGGCTGAAGGTGACGGCTAGTGGCGTTCTGTTATTTTCTTTGTTAGGCCTGTCGTGTAGTAGGTGACTTCTGGGAACTCTTCTGGCTCTATCAATCTGTTTCTTCACTTCCGCAGGTGGGTATTGTAGTTGTAAGAATTCTTGATAGAGATCTTGCAGGTGTTTGTCTCTGTCTGAGGGGTTGGAGCAAATGCGGTTGTATCGCAGAGCTTGGCTGTAGACGATGGATCATGTGGTATGGTCAGGGTGAAAGCTGGAGGCATGTAGGTAGGAATAGTGGTCAGTAGGTTTTCGGTATAGGGTGGTGTTTATGTAACCATCGTTTATTAGCACCGTAGTGTCCAGGAAGTGGATCTCTTGTGTGGACTGGACCAGGCTGAGGTTGATGGTGGGATGGAAATTGTTGAAATCATGGTGGAATTCCTCAAGAGCTTCTTTTCCAGGAGTCCAGATGATGAAGATGTCATCAATATAGCGCAAGTAGAGTAGGGGCATTAGGGGACGAGAGCTGAGGAAGCGTTGTTCTAAGTCAGCCATAAAAATGTTGGCATACTGTGGGGCCATGCAGGTACCCATAGCAGTGCCGCTGATTTGAAGGTATACATTGTCCCCAAATGTAAAATAGTTATGGGTAAGGACAAAGTCACAAAGTTCAGCCACCAGGTTAGCCGTGACATTATCGGGGATAGTGTTCCTGACGGCTTGTAGTCCATCTTTGTGTGGAATGTTGGTGTAGAGGGCTTCTACATCCATAGTGGCCAGGATGGTGTTATCAAGGAAGATCACCGATGGATTGTAGTTTCCTCAGGAAGTCAGTGGTGTCTCAAAGGTAGCTGGGAGTGCTGGTAGCGTAGGGCCTGAGGAGGGAGTCTACATAGCCAGACAATCCTGCTGTCAGGGTGCCAATGCCTGAGATGATGGGGCGCCCAGGATTTCCAGGTTTATGGAACTTGGGTAGTAGATAGAATATCCCAGGTTGGCGTTCCAGGGGTGTGTCTGTGTGGATTTAATCTTGTGCTTTTTCAGGGAGTTTCTTGAGCAAATGCTGTAGTTTCTTTTGGTAACTCTCAGTGGGATCAGAGGGTAATGACTTGTAGAAAGTGATGTTGGAGAGCTGCTGAGCAGCCTCTTGTTCATATTCCGACCTATTCATTGCTGTATTGACAGAAGGGCTTCTCCTGTTAACATAGCTACCACCTCTCAGGGAGGTGGAATGCCTATACCGAACGGAGCAGCTTTGCTGTCTGTGTTGGTAGTGTCTTAACTAAGCACTACAGTGGCACTTTAAATATAGACAAGCCCCTAGTCTAGATCTCCCATAACTTGTGGAAAATCAGGTTTATTTAATGGAATAGCTTCCCATAAGTAGTACATTTTCTAATGCCACAAAGTGCTTTAAAAATGTTTGTTTCATAATTTGGTACTGGATCTGTAATTCTTTAAAATATTTTATTTGCCTTTCCATTTCAGGTATAAGTTAAGTTAAAGCTCTGTTAGAGAGATGCACAAGTCTATTTGCCAATTGCCTGTGAATCTCTTGAGCATAAGAAGCACACTTGATCCCACTTTAAATCCTCCTCTGTCTTCTGTTTAGATCTGGCTCTGGGAGGATTGTTCAGATCTGCACTCTCCCTGTTCAAGCCAGTGATGTGTCTGGTATCTGGGGTTATAGTTTATATGTGTGTTCTTACTTTTAAGATGCGTTGTTCCAGCTGGCAAACACAGACAATGCTCCTATCAGTTTATGTGAATGCAAACAGATTGGGACTTACCCTACCGAAAGTACATGTATGTTTTTGTTGGAAGACCAGGGTCACACAGTTCATCCAAAGATTGTTATACAATCGATTATCCCAAACAGTGCTTTCCAAAAGATAAATATACAAACCAAAGATCATGTACCTTCAATGCTGAGCCATCCATCAAGTCAGGTTTACTGTGACCAAGAAGCTAGATTACAAACAAAAGGAGCAGGGAATGCAATATTTTGTGGCATGCAAAGAATGTGACACATCTGATGTGTGTGATGTGTTTACTAATTTGCCACACGTTTTTGCCTTGCAGAGGAATTGCTAGCACTAGCATGAGATAAGTACAAATTAGGTGTATCATCTTTGTTTCAATTCACTGAAATTCATATCATATATATCTGAAATGTAACAGAAAACTAACATGCAAAAATCAGTAACAAGATGTGACCCTGAATGAACAGGGATGTTAAAATGTTTCAGTATTTAACATTAGATTTTCTAATTTAATTTAACTAATTCTATAATCTGAATCATGGACATTTAGAATCTGATTCAGGAAAGCACCTTAATTCAGAAAAAAAATGTAAACACATGCTTAAATCCTGTTAACTTCAATGGGACGTAAGCACATATTTAAAGTTAAGCGCATACTTAAGTAGTTTCCTGAACAGGGATAAACTTAAACACATGCTTAAGTGCTTTCCTGAATCAAGGCCTTGCTGTCTAATGACATTTTGATTACCTCCCATTTGACTTGCGGACAGTAATTTGATTCATAAATTTAATGAATTTAATGGCTGTGGTCTGAACTAAGTAGCTAATTGCTTATGTTTTACCTGGAATACTATTTAAAGTGCATTTGTAAGGATTTTATGGCTACCATAATGACTACGGGACTGTCACAGGGGTTACTGGCTCTGTTCACACAATTGGTCACACTTTTGATCTAGTTTTTGGGCTGAGATTGGAGGTCAGACAGTAAGAAATTTTGCCTAAATCATGGACCGATCATTACCTCATGCAATACAACTCCCTGTTAGGAACCGGGTTCTGTTTTGACAGACTGTCAACGGAGGTTAATGGAATGAGAGTACTTCCAGAAGGTCCTGAGTGAAGATATGGTTTATTTGACAGACCACCCCATTGAGCTTTTGGTAGGATTCTATAATCATCTTTTTATCTTTAGCCATCAGTTTGGTGCTTTCTACAAGCCTCCTTCTCTGGCTCCGTTCCCATATCACCTGGGTTTATAGGTGTCCTGCAACAAATAAAACAGGAGGAAAGTTAGAGAGCAGGTGGCAGAAATCCTAAGCTGAAGCTTCTTTACTGTGTCAAAAAGACTGTTTGGATCCTTCTGGAAAGGCAGTGCAGGAAGCAAAGAAGAGGTTCTCTGATTCTCTGATAAGTCCTGCAAAGTCTCAATCAGTGGACTTCTTTGTTTTTGTAATTACCAGTATTTCTTCTTAAAAATATGTTAATCATTCCTCTACCTTCAACAAACTCCAAAAGAAATTTTCTATTTGAAGTGCTTTGTCCCATTCCAGTTTTTAGGGTGTTCTTTCATTTGTCTTTTCATTATTATTTACATTTTTTTTGCTTTATGAATGAATTCAGTGGTTGGTCAAATGAAAGACTATGCAATGTGGCTTGAAAGAAACAGACTATAGGCAGGTGCCATACAACCTTTCTTTTATATAGTAGCTTTGCAGTTCCAGGCTCCATCTGAGCACAAGCTGCCAATCATGATGGATTGTGGCAAATTGTGGGATGATTCTGTAAAGTGAATAAATGGGAACAGGAATGATACCAGCAAATGTATTTCATTTAGAATGTGAATAGCTAGTTAGTACATCAATTTAATGTGCGCTTTTCTTTCTTTCTTTCTTTCTTTCTTTCTTTCTTTCTTTCTTTCTTTCTTTCTTTCTTTCTTTCTTTCTTTCTTTCTTTCTTTCTTTCTTTCAACCTTGTCTTTATATCAATTTCAGTCTAGAAGTCTCCTATAATCTTGTTGAACCATGTCCATCCTTCATCCAGAAGATGATTTAACTTTTCATACAAACCACTGATTTCATCATATGGGTGCTGTGTGGTTGCCAAATAAATGTGGATGATTTTCATCTTGTGTCTTTTGAAAATCTTCAGGGTTAGTTGAGCATTCTTATTAGTGACTCAATTTGTATATTTTACTAACCTCCAGGGTTTTGGCTGAAAGAGAGAAATGCTTAAATATTATTCTTTTCCTAGACTGACTGTTTTATAGGGGATGCTGTGCTATCCACTTGGCCTCTTGCTTGAAATTTTTCTGAGGTTTTGCTTGTCTTTATGCCAGTGTCAACTAACTAGAACCACTGAGTGCAGGAAGAAACCCTGGCAGTCATATTAATGAGAGCTGTAGGAGTTAATAATGCACATTGACCAAAATGTGCCGCCAAATGATCAGGAAGAGGGATAATTGTGTAGGATCTATTTATAAATATGAGGGTATGCCAGCCTGTGCATGTTGTCAGATCTGGATCCAATCATGCTGGACTTCAGGACATTTTGAAACTGGGGTTTTCGTTTGGGGCCCATTACTAATATTCACATTGGGTGAGGGGTGAGGAGACACAAAAGACATACATTTATTCTTTCAGATCCTTGTTTTAGATCACATACAATGGTAGGCTCCAAAAGCATGTAATCTGTCAAGAGAGACATTCAGAAAACAGCATCAATCAAAATAAATGCTGGTAAGAAACTCTATAATTATAAATACAAAGTAAAATAAGACATTCAAAAGTGATGCTACATAATCCAAGTACTGTATGAAAGTTGAGCTCTGCTTAAGCTAACCGTATTATCTGCTAATTTAGAAAAAGGAACGAGACCTCATTTCTAGCGTGCATTCTAAATTCAATTAAATCTAACAAACTTGCTGAGAGTGTACTTTTCATTTCCTTATACACAGAGAACCAATGTATTTAACCAGTTTAATTGTTCAGCATAAAGCAATGATGGGTACCATACTAACAAAAACTACATCAAATTTCTGTTGAAGTATTTGAAAGGCATGTCTGCAGCTGATAATATCTTTGTGAAGAGAAGAATTTTGGATATTTTTTCTTGCTTGCTTGCTAATAAAATCTTTAATTTATCCTCAAGACAAAACAATATAGTCTGACTATGTTTTTTCCCCATAAAATATAGTGCAACTAACTAGTGTGCTGGTACAATTAAGAAACATAAGAGATAAGAAACCATTAAAATGTATAGCTGGAGTATAAGTGAGGATTTACATTCAAATAGCCAAATTCTGCACTTGGATCCAAATGTGCAAATTCCATTGAAGTCAATTTAGTAGGTATATGGCATTAAATAGATTACACAAATCTCATTCAAAAGTATTAACTGCCTTGTCATAGATCACTGTGCCTCAATTTTATTTGTGCTGGTGTTTGCACACCCTGCTAACTATAACAGGAATCCCATGCACGTATACATGAACTGAATTTGACACCTACATCTTAAAGTTAGGAGGAACCTCTTCCTTAGTCATTTATTACAGGTCCCTTCACAAAAGCAGTTCTTCTTTGTATTAAGAAAAGGAGTCCTTGTGGCACCTTAGAGACTAACCAATTTATTTGAGCATGAGCTTTCGTGAGCTACAGCTCACTTCATCAGATGCATACCGTGGAAACTGCAGCAGACTTTATATATACACAGAGAATATGAAACAATACCTCCTCCCACCCCACTGTCCTGCTGGTAATAGCTTATCTAAAGTGAGCAACAGGTTAGGCCATTTCCAGCACAAATCCAGGTTTTCTCACCCTCCACCCCCCACACAAATTCACTCTCCTGCTGGTGATAGCCCATCCAAAGTGACAACTCTTTACACAATGTGCATGATAATGAAGTTAGGCCATTTCCTGCACAAATCCAGGTTCTCTCACTCCCTCACCCCCCTCCAAAAACCCACCCCCATACACACACAGACTCACTCTCCTGCTGGTAATAGCTCATCCAGACTGACCACTCTCCAAGTTTAAAACCAAGTTAAACCAGAACATCTGGGGGGGGGGGTAGGAAAAAACAAGAGGAAATAGGCTACCTTGCATAATGACTTAGCCACTCCCAGTCTCTATTTAAGCCTAAATTAATAGTATCCAATTTGCAAATGAATTCCAATTCAGCAGTTTCTCGCTGGAGTCTGGATTTGAAGTTTCTTTGTTTTAAGATAGCGACCTTCATGTCTGTGATTGCGTGACCAGAGAGATTGAAGTGTTCTCCGACTGGTTTATGAATGTTATAATTCTTGACATCTGATTTGTGTCCATTTATTCTTTTACGTAGAGACTGTCCAGTTTCACCAATGTACATGGCAGAGGGGCATTGCTGGCACATGATGGCATAAATCACATTGGTGGATGTGCAGGTGAACGAGCCTCTGATAGTGTGGCTGATGTTATTAGGCCCTGTGATGGTGTCCCCTGAATAGATATGTGGGCACAATTGGCAATGGGCTTTGTTGCAAGGATAAGTTCCTGGGTTAGTGGTTCTGTTGTGTGGTATGTGGTTGTTGGTGAGTATTTGCTTCAGGTTGCGGGGCTGTCTGTAGGCAAGGACTGGCCTGTCTCCCAAGATTTCTGAGAGTGTTGGGTCATCCTTCAGGATAGGTTGTAGATCCTTAATAATGCGTTGGAGGGGTTTTAGTTGGGGGCTGAAGGTGATGGCTAGTGGAGTTCTGTTATTTTCTTTGTTAGGCCTGTCCTGTAGTAGGTAACTTCTGGGAACTCTTCTGGCTCTATCAATCTCTTTCTTTACTTCCGCAGGTGGGTATTGTAGTTGTAAGAAAGCTTGACAGAGATCTTGTAGGTGTTTGTCTCTGTCTGAGGGGTTGGAGCAAATGCGGTTGTATCGCAGAGCTTGGCTGTAGACGATGGATCGTGTGGTGTGGTCAGGGTGAAAGCTGGAGGCATGCAGGTAGGAATAGCGGTCAGTAGGTTTCCGGTATAGGGTGGTGTTTATGTGACCATTGTTTATTAGCACTGTAGTGTCCAGGAAGTGGATCTCTTGTGTGGACTGGACCAGGCTGAGGTTGGTGGTGGGATGGAAATTGTTGAAATCATGGTGGAATTCTTCAAGGGCTTCTTTTCCATGGGTCCAGATGATGAAGATGTCATCAATGTAGCGCAAGTAGAGTAGGGGCTTTAGGGGACGAGAGCTGAGGAAGCGTTGTTCTAAATCAGCCATAAAAATGTTGGCATACTGTGGGGCCATGCGGGTACCCATAGCAGTGCCGCTGATCTGAAGGTATACATTGTCCCCAAATGTGAAATAGTTATGGGTAAGGACAAAGTCACAAAGTTCAGCCACCAGGTTAGCCGTGACATTATCGGGGATAGTGTTCCTGACAGCTTGTAGTCCATCTTTGTGTGGAATGTTGGTGTAGAGGGCTTCTACATCCATAGTGGCCAGGATGGTGTTATCAGGAAGATCACCGATGGATTGAAGTTTCCTCAGGAAGTCAGTGGTGTCTCGAAGGTAGCTGGGAGTGCTGGTAGCGTAGGGCCTGAGGAGGGAGTCTACATAGCCAGACAATCCTGCTGTCAGGGTGCCAATGCCTGAGATGATGGGGCGCCCAGGATTTCCAGGTTTATGGATCTTGGGTAGTAGATAGAATATCCCAGGTTGGGGTTCCAGGGGTGTGTCTGTGCGGATTTGATCTTGTGCTTTTTCAGGAAGTTTCTTGAGCAAATGCTGTAGCTGCTTTTGGTAACTCTCAGTGGGATCATAAGGTAATGGCTTGTAGAAAGTGGTGTTGGAGAGCTGCCGAGCAGCCTCTTGTTCATATTCCGACCTATTCATGATGACAACAGCACCTCCTTTGTCAGCCTTTTTGATTATGATGTCAGAGTTGTTTCTGAGGCTGTGGATGGCATTGCGTTCCGCATGGCTGAGGTTATGGGGCAAGTGATGCTGCTTTTCCACAATTTCAGCCTGTGCACGTCGGCGGAAGCACTCTATGTAGAAGTCCAGTCTGCTGTTTCGACCTTCAGGAGGAGTCCACCTAGAATCCTTCTTTCTGTAGTGTTGGTAGGGAGACCTCTGTGGATTAGTATGTTGTTCAGAGGTATTTTGGAAATATTCCTTGAGTCGGAGACGTCGAAAATAGGATTCTAGGTCACCACAGAACTGTATCATGTTCGTGGGAGTGGAGGGGCAGAAGGAGAGGCCCCGAGATAGAACAGCTGCTTCTGCTGGGCTGAGAGAGTGAGTTGTCACTTTGGATGGGCTATCACCAGCAGGAGAGTGAATTTGTGTGGGGGGTGGAGGGTGAGAAAACCTGGATTTGTGCTGGAAATGGCCTAACCTGTTGCTCAGGAAATGGCCTAACTTCATTATCATGCACATTGTGTAAAGAGTTGTCACTTTGGATGGGCTATCACCAGCAGGAGAGTGAATTTGTGCGGGGGGTGGAGGGTGAGAAAACCTGGATTTGTGCTGGAAATGGCCTAACCTGTTGCTCAGGAAATGGCCTAACTTCATTATCATGCACATTGTGTAAAGAGTTGTCACTTTGGATGGGCTATCACCAGCAGGAGAGTGAATTTGTGTGGGGGGTGGAGGGTGAGAAAACCTGGATTTGTGCTGGAAATGGCCTAACCTGTTGCTCAGGAAATGGCCTAACTTCATTATCATGCACATTGTGTAAAGAGTTGTCACTTTGGATGGGCTATCACCAGCAGGAGAGTGAATTTGTGTGGGGGGTGGAGGGTGAGAAAACCTGGATTTGTGCTGGAAATGGCCTAACCTGTTGCTCAGGAAATGGCCTAACTTCATTATCATGCACATTGTGTAAAGAGTTGTCACTTTGGATGGGCTATCACCAGCAGGAGAGTGAATTTGTGTGGGGGGTGGAGGGTGAGAAAACCTGGATTTGTGCTGGAAATGGCCTAACCTGTTGCTCACTTTAGATAAGCTATTACCAGCAGGACAGTGGGGTGGGAGGAGGTATTGTTTCATATTCTCTGTGTATATATAAAGTCTGCTGCAGTTTCCACGGTATGCATCTGATGAAGTGAGCTGTAGCTCACGAAAGCTCATGCTCAAATAAATTGGTTAGTCTCTAAGGTGCCACAAGGACTCCTTTTCTTTTTGCGAATACAGACTAACACGGCTGTTACTCTGAAACCTTCTTTGTATTGTAACCCTTCTGTCAAGTGGTGTTGGCAGCAATGAGGACCAGGTTCCTCTTAATACAAAACTCAAGCACCTGCCCCAAAATCTGGGAAAAACACACCAGCACACATGGGTGCCTCTAAAAGGCAATGCTTCCTTCCGTACTTGCAAACATTGAGTCTGTGTATAACGAAAGAAAACTTTTATTAAGAGGAGAGGGAACACCGTATTAATTTGGGACAATACAGCAACAATTTTGCTTCCCTTTTGTCATGCAATAAAGATAACAACATTTCATTACTCCTTCACCCAAAAGTTAAGTGAATTTTAACACAAACCAGGCAAAGTTGATCACTTTGGCCAGGTGGGGCTGCCAGCTGATCTCTGAGGCAAAGTAGATGTGTCTATGCAAATACAGTCTGCTCCTGAGGTCTTTTCCCCCAGTTCATCAACAGATGGCAGGGAAGAGCTCAGCCAGACCGCTGCCTTACATTGTCATTAGCCACCTTTAAGGGGCACATGCTTACCATGACCCTTCTTATCACTCACATGAAGAGTCCCATTGGTTTAAAATGTGACTCCTTGCATTTGTAAATGCATCTTAATGTGAAGTATGTAGAATCAGACCAATTAAAATAAATTGTATTTACTATATATATTGCTGCAGGGAGGCACATAGCATCAAACTGTGGGCTTTTTTTTCTGCATCCATGATTCGAGTCACAGTCTGCCAATCCAAAAAGTTCACTTTTTCTTCTGCACACTAATACTCTTCTTCTCTCGCTGAAGCCAAACTGAATACTGCACATTAGCTATTGTAAGGTTTCCGCAAAAAACAACTTACTCTGCTGCTAAGCTAACAAGCCCTGTGTGAATGCTGGACTTTGGATCCACTTCTGTAGGTCAGTCCTTGATCTCCATACTCTAAGACCTCAAGTTTCTGCACAGTTTTTTAAGTTTTGCCAAATGCCATTAGGAACATAGAATGCACATTATGACTTCAAAAAATAACAAATTTAATTAGGTTTGATAAGGACTATTGCTTTTATTCTGGTAATTAATAATTAGAGGTAGAATGTTTTGAAAATTCTGGGCAAGGTCTTCAGCTGGTATAAATTGGTGTAGCTCCAACAAAGCTGCTTTACACCAGCTGTGGATCTGGCCTTTCATTTTGTGAAGAACGTTCTGAAAGTTTGTTCTCACATTTTTTCAGAGATTTTGTTAGGCTCAAAAGCGGGAAATGCACATAACTCAAGAGAACAAAACCGAGGCACAGATCAGCATACTGATTAGACCCTACTTCTGAGGTTATGATTCCATACCCTCCATGTTACTGTTGATTTGCCCCACAAAAACATACTAAAATGCAACAGTTAAATAAACGGCCTTCACTTAATTTCAAGCTTTATAATTCACTGTCAGTCAATTACACAGTTGTAACCCATATCTTATTACAAATACCAAGTACTATAGAAATGCATTTTAAACAGCACATTTTCCTAACTTGCAGCATTTCCCTTTTTTGGAAGCCATTGCAATCAATTGTGATGATGGTAACAACCGCAAAACATTTATTACTTAATGTCAGTTATTTAAATGTAAATCTGAAAAAAGAGAAACTGTGTAGTTGTCTATTAAGCCAATGTATCCCAACAAAACTATTTACAGTATATAGATAAAAGAAAAGGAGTACTTGTGGCACCTTAGAGACTGACCAATTTATTTGAGCATAAGCTTTCGTGAGCTACAGCTCACTTCATCGGCTGCATACTGTGGAAAGTGTAGAAGATCTTTTTATATACACACAAAGCATGAAAAAATACCTCCTCCCACCCCACTCTCCTGCTGGTAATAGCTTATCTAAAGTGATCACTCTCCTTACAATGTGTATGATAATCAAGTTGGGCCATTTCCAGCACAAATCCAGGTTTTCTCACCCCCCCCCCCAACACACACACACACAAACCCAGCAGGAGAGTGGGTTTGTGTATGTGTGTGTTGGGGGTGGGTGGGGTGAGAAAACCTGGATTAGTGCTGGAAATGACCCAACTTGATTATCATACACATTGTAAGGAGAGTGATCACTTTAGATAAGCTATTACCAGCAGGAGAGTGGGGTGGGAGGAGGTATTTTTTCATGCTTTGTGTGTATATAAAAAGATCTTCTACACTTTCCACAGTATGCATCCGATGAAGTGAGCTGTAGCTCACGAAAGCTTATGCTCAAATAAATTGGTTAGTCTCTAAGGTGCCACAAGTACTCCTTTTCTTTTTGCGAATACAGACTAACACGGCTGTTACTCTGAAACCTGTCAGTATATAGACAGATATTATTTGAATGCTTTCTAAAGAATAAATAACCAAGATCACAATAGGCCAGTAGTCTCATGCCATCACTTATTTTTTTCCTTTTATATCTCCTTCTTTCCTCTTCTTTACTCATTTTAGTTGTGTCTGTGGGAAACTCTCAGTTCGAGAAGGGAGTTTTCTGCTTTGTTACTTGATTTGTGGTCATTGTAATGTCTTCTGGTAGTGAGTTCCAAAATGTTTGTCCTGTTTCTGAAAGAGTCCTGTCTCCTGCTCTCATGAGCTTCACCTTTGAGTTAATAGTTGAGTTCATAGTTAATGGGAAATGTAGCAGCTGAGGGAGATTGTCATCACAGAGAGGAGGATGTTCTTTAAACTTCCTATGGACAATCCCATGAAGGGCTTAGGACTGATGTGCCTTTGGCCTGGAATTCAGTGGGGATCCCATCTAATGGGGTGGGGAACAATAGGGTGAGGTTGATAATTGCTGAGGATGTGGACAAGTCTGTTCTGGGATAATCAAAGGTTTTGAAAATTTGTTGTGCTCATACCAAGGGAAAGTGAGTTGCAGTAATCCAGCCTAGAGGTTTCCAAGGTGTGGATCACCGTGGTGAAATCATAGTCCAACAGGATACGGTGCAGCCTTCTCGCCAGTCTCAGGTGGAAGAAAGAATTTTCCATAACTAGATATTAGAGCAGTGGTTCTGAAACTTGTTCCACCGCTTGTGCAAGGAAAGCCCCTAGCGGGCCGGGCTGGTTTGTTTACCTGCCGTGTCCGCAGGTTCGGCTGATCGCGGCTCCCACTGGCTGCGGTTTGCTGCTCCAGGCCAATGGGAACTGCTGGAAGCGGCGCAGGCCAAGGAACGTACTGGCCGCCACTTCCAGCAGCTCCCATTGGCGTGGAGCAGCAAACCGCAGCCAGTGGGAGCCGCGATCGGCCGAACCTGCGGACGCGGCAGGTAAACAAACTGGCCGGCGCGCCAGGGGCTTTCCCTGCACAAATGGCAGAACAAGTTTGGGAACCACTGTATTAGAGCATCCTGCAACACTGAGGAATCCAAAGGGATCCTCTGGTTGTAGACTGTTTTGGTTATCTGAGGGTAGACACTCTCCATTTCAGGTGATGGGATGTAGGATGCTAGTTCTTCAGAATGGTTTCATCTTCCCACTGATGTTACTGCTATCATGCCCAGATTCAGATTCAGGCAGTTGTCCTTGGTCAAAGTGCTGATCTCAGCCAGTCATTAGGATTGTTGGAAGATGGTGCTATTTGTGCTACAGGTAAAGTAGAAGTATATCTGAGTGTCATCTGCATATTATTGGCAATTGAGACCACAGCCTGTCACAATTTCTACAATCAGAAATATTCCTATGCAGATAACTATTAACATTAATAGTATTTATCAAAGGGATTTTCTGCTATGCCCCTATTTTTAACCATGGAATTTAAAAGGGAAAAAAAATCTACATGGACATCACATTGGGTCCTTTGGTCTTTCAATACGTGAATAGAATTACAGAATTAGGATTCACCCAGAAGATCAGTCATCAAGTTGTGTTGCTGCCTAGGCATCACAGCGATTAAGTAATAGGAAGGAAGGAATCAATGAGTGTATAATTGATGTCCAGACCACATTTATAATCTGCATTATGAAACATATTTGAAATGTACGTAGTGTTCCACTACTCATTTGTAACATCTAAGTGAACATATATACAGCATTTAAAATAACAGCTGACCAAACACTTATCCCCTATTAAGTTGCTATAAGTAAACCTTATGCACAATTTTAAATAGAAAAGCTATATTATATAGGACTCTGGCATTTGAATTATTTAAAAATTATGTATTTTTGGACAATTCATATTAGTTTTGTTGTCCATATCTATTGCCTCGAATGTGAGTTCATCATTCAGGGGTTTATAAAATCTTCCAGATGGGATGCTGAACCCACATCTCTTGCAATAGATGTGGATAATAAACCATTGTGAATTGTCTATACATAATTATTGGGGTGAAATATTCTGATATTATTATGTTTTACTTCATAAACTTCATAAAACTTCATAAAAGATCAAATTATAATCATTAAACTTCATAAAAGATCAAATTATAAAAAATTCCAGTGGCATAAGCACTCTCAATATTTTAGTTTCTGAAGGTGGAGTATTTTTGATATGCTAAAACTAAAATGCAGCCTATCCAATTAAACCATTGTTAAATTTAAACAGATTCTACCTGCTGTGAACATGCACCCAGAGGCAGGCCAGTGTGAATTAAAACAGCAGAACTATAAACTCCTGAGAAAGCTGGCATACACCAAAAACAGTGAGAGCCAGTTTCCTTGCTACAGCAAAGATGTGCTTGGTGCGGGAAAAGGCAGGGAAATCATAGAGTTGGCTGCAGCTTTTTGATTCTCTGCCTGGTTCCTCCTCAGCCCAGACATACATTAGACTAGTTCAGGGGCTGCTCTAATCTACAATAGCTGGCAGCTGCATCTAAGGGAGCATCTCTGGCTGGGAATAGTCAGAACACCACCCATCCCTGTCCCTACATTGGGACCGCCGGAAGAGGCATAGGAGCCAGTGCTACCAGCTTTACTTATGCTGGGTAGATGCAGGAAGTTTCTGCTCCCTTTGGGCCATATCAGTCAGGGCCTGTGAGACTAAGAATTGTAGTGTTACTAGGTGTTGCTCGTTGTGACCATGCAAAAGGTGGGAAGCTGAAACTTTCCCCATGAAAATAATGTGAATTCTTTTACTATATAGTTTGTGGTGTTTATTTTTCTTAAACTACATTTGTTGGTTTTGTCTTTGAGTCTCATATAGAGGAAATGAGCATGTTCTGCCTTGAACTAATATAAAAACCATTTTATATCACTAGGATAAAGTTAATCTACGTTCCTACTAACATTCCACCCTGTCAAGGTTCCTCCCCCACTCTGAACTCTAGGGTACAGATGTGGGGACCTGCATGAAAAACCTCCTAAGCTTATCTTTACCAGCTTAGGTCAAAACTTCCCCAAGGTACAAAGTATTCCACCCGTGGTCCTTGGAATGGCCGCTACCACCACCAAACTAATACTGGTTACTGGGGAAGAGCTGTTTGGACGCGTCTTTCCCCCCAAATACTTCCCAAAACCCTGCACCCCACTTCCTGGACAAGGTTTGGTAAAAAGCCTCACCAATTTGCCTAGGTGACTACAGACCCAGACCCTTGGATCTTAAGAACAATGAACAATCCTCCCAACACTTGCACCCCCCCTTTCCTGGGAAATGTTGGATAAAAAGCCTCACCAATTTGCATAGGTGACCACAGACCCAAACCCTTGGATCTGAGAACAATGAAAAAGCATTCAGTCTTTTACAAGAAGACTTTTAATAGAGAATAGAAGTAAATAGAAATGAAGAAATCCCCCCTGTAAAATCAGGATGGTAGATATCTTACAGGGTAATTAGATTAGAAAACATAGAGAACCCCTCTAGGCAAAACCTTAAGTTACAAAAAAGATACACAGACAGAAATAGTTATTCTATTCAGCACAATTCTTTTCTCAGCCATTTAAAGAAATCATAATCTAACACATACCTAGCTAGATTACTTACTAAAAGTTCTAAGACTCCATTCCTGTTCTGTCCCTGGCAAAAGCAGCACACAGACAGACACAGACCCTTTGTTTCTCTCCCTCCTCCCAGCTTTTGAAAGTATCTTGTCTCCTCATTGGTCATTTTGGTCAGGTGCCAGCGAGGTTACCTTTAGCTTCTTAACCCTTTACAGGTGAGAGGAGCTTTCCCCTGGCCAGGAGGAATTTCAAAGGGGTTTACCCTTCCCCTTATATTTATGACACGCCCCCCAAATCTCAGCTAGGGTGAAACACTGGCTGGGATTTCTTCCTGGAGCTCTAGGAAAAACAGAGTTAATAAGACACATGCATCTCTAAATATACTACCAAGTACATAAAGACTAACAATATTTTCCACATCTTAAGGACGATTTTAACCAGTTGATTCTGGGAAACTTTCACGGGAGAGTGCATCAGCCACTTTGTTAGAAGCTCCTGAGATGTGTTGGATGTCGAAATCAAAATCTTGGAGAGCTAAACTCCACCGAAGAAGTTTTTTGTTAGTTTCTTTGACGGTGTGAAGCCACTTCAGTGCAGCATGGTCGGTTTGCAGGTGGAAACGCCGTCCCCAAACATATGGGCGTAGCTTTTCCAGAGCGTAGACAATGGCATAACATTCTTTTTCAGTGACTGACCAGTTGCTTTCCCTCTCAGACAGTTTTTTGCTGAGAAACACTACAGGGTGGAATTCTTGATCAGGTCCTTTCTGCATTAAAACTGCTCCCACACCACGCTCGGATGCATCTGTGGTTACTAGGAACGGTTTGTCAAAGTCTGGGGCCCTTAGTACAGGGTCAGACATGAGTGTCGCTTTAAGCTTGTTAAAGGCCTTCTGACACTTTCCGGTCCACTGAACAGCATTTGGCTGTTTCTTTTTGGTTAGGTCTGTCAGTGGGGCAGCGATTTGGCTGTAGTGCGGTACAAATCGTCTGTAATAACCAGCCAAGCCTAAGAAGGATTGAACCTGTTTCTTTGACTTTGGGACAGGCCACTTTTGGATAGCATCCACTTTGGCCTGTAGGGGGCTGATAGTTCCTTGACCCACCTGGTGTCCAAGGTAAGTCACTCTGTTTAGGCCTATTTGACACTTCTTAGCCTTAACAGTTAGTCCTGCCTCCCTTATGCGCTCAAGGACTTTTTGTAGATGTTCCAGGTGGTCTGCCCAGGAATCCGAAAATATGGCCACATCGTCAAGGTAGGCGACTGCATATTCTCCTAATCCCGCTAGGAGACCATCTACAAGTCTTTGGAAAGTGGCGGGTGCATTTCGCAGCCCGAAAGGGAGTACATTAAATTCATACAGCCCGAGATGTGTGATGAAGGCTGACCTTTCCTTGGCAGATTCATCTAGCGGTACCTGCCAGTACCCCTTTGTTAAGTCCAAGGTAGAGATGAACTGGGCCCGTCCCAGTTTCTCTAACAGTTCATCTGTGCGTGGCATTGGATAGTTGTCTGGGCGAGTTACAGCATTTAGCTTACGGTAGTCCACGCAAAAACGTATTTCCCCATCTGGTTTGGGAACTAGAACCACTGGAGATGCCCATGCACTTTCAGAGGGGCGGATTACACCCATCTGTAACATATCCTGGATCTCCCGTTCTATAGCAGTTTTAGCTTGAGGAGACACCCGGTAAGGTTGGATCCTAATTGGGTGAGCATTACCTGTGTCAATGGAGTGGTATGCCCGTTCAGTCAGTCCTGGGGTGGCTGAGAACGTTGGCGCGTAGCTAGTGCACAGCTCCTGGATCTGCTGTCGCTGCATACGCCCAAGGGTCATGGAGAGGTTCACCTCTTCCACACCACCAGCACATTTCCCTTCGTAGTAGACACCTTCAGGCCACTCAGCATCATCTTCTCCCTGGGCTGTAAACTGACAAACCTTTAATCCTCTGGAATAAAAGGGCTTTAGAGAATTAATATGGTACACCTTAGGCTTTCGGTTGGAGGTGGGGAATGCTATGAGATAATTAACAGCTCCCAGGCGCTCCTGGACCGTGAATGGCCCTTCCCACGATGCTTCCATTTTATGGGCCTGGAGCGCCCTTAAGACCATGACCTGGTCTCCTACTTTGAAGGAACGCTCTCTGGCATGTTTATCATACCAGGCTTTTTGCTCTTTTTGAGCATCCTGTAAGTTTTCTTTAGCAAGGGCTAAAGAGGTTCGGAGGGTGTTTTGTAGGTTGGTTACAAAGTCCAGAATGTTAGTTCCTGGAGAAGGTGTAAATCCCTCCCATTGCTGCTTCACCAACTGCAATGGCCCCTTAACCTCACGGCCATATACAAGTTCAAATGGGGAAAACCCTAAACTGGGATGTGGTACAGCTCTGTAGGCAAAGAGCAACTGCTGCAACACTAGGTCCCAATCATTGGAGTGCTCATTTACGAATTTACGTATCATGGCCCCCAAAGTTCCATTAAACTTCTCCACCATGCCATTTGTTTGATGGTGGTAAGGAGTGGCAACCAAGTGATTTACCCCATGAGCTTCCCAAAGGTTTTTCATAGTTCCTGCCAGGAAATTAGTCCCTGCATCGGTGAGGATGTCGGAGGGCCAACCTACCCTGGCAAAAATGTCTGCTAGTGCCTGGCACACACTTTTAGCCCTGGTGTTGCTTAGAGCTACTGCTTCCGGCCATCGGGTGGCAAAATCCATGAAAGTCAGTATGTACTGCTTTCCTCTGGGTGTCTTTTTCGGAAAAGGACCCAGAATATCCACAGCTACTCGCTGAAATGGAACTTCAATGATGGGGAGTGGTTGTAGAGGGGCTTTGACCTGGTCTTGGGGTTTTCCCACTCTTTGGCACACCTCACAAGACTGGACATAGGTAGAAACATCCTTTCCCATTCCCTCCCAGTGGAATGACCCCCCCAAACGGCCTTTGGTCCTGTTCACCCCAGCATGGCCACTAGGGTGATCGTGGGCTAAGCTCAAGAGCTTGGCCCGGTATTTAGTTGGAACTACCAACTGTCTCTGAGGATGCCAGTCTTCCTGGTGTCCACCAGAAAGAGTTTCCTTGTATAAAAGTCCTCTTTCTACAACAAACCTGGATCGATTAGAAGAGCTGAGAGGCGGTGGGTTGCTCCGTGCCGCTGTCCAAGCTCTCTGGAGGCTTTCATCTGCTTCCTGTTCGGTCTGGAACTGTTCCCTTGATGCTGGAGACATCAGTCCCTCATTGGATTGTGGACCTAGGCTTGGTCCCTCTGGAAGCAATATAGGGGATGGAGCTGTTTCTGTTGACTGTGAACCGCTCTCCGCTGGTGCACTATGTTGGGATTCAGGCTCCGGCTGAGCCTCTTGTGTAGGGTTATCGGCTGCTGCCAGTTCAGGTTCAGTGGGGCCCTCTGGTGTTGAGGTTGCAAGTACTGGATTCAGTGCTGACACAGGGTCTGGTGTTGGTTGTTCGGCTGGTTCCGGTTCTGGGACTGGTTCCGTCTGGGTCTCTGGGACTGGATCCACTACTGCTGTTGCAGACATTGGCCTAAGGTCCAGGTCCATCACCTCTGACTGGGTCCTGATAGCAGTTTCCGGAACAGAGCTAGGCCTCACGGCTTGTTTAGCCTGGCTGCGGGTGACCGTTCCCACCCTCTTGGCCTGCTTCACCTGATTGGCCAAGTCTTCCCCCAACAGCATGGGGATGGGATAATCATCATAGACTGCAAAAGTCCACATTCCTGACCAGCCCTTGTACTGGACAGGCAACTTGGCTGTAGGCAAATTGAAAGAGTTGGACTTGAAGGGTTGAATCGTCACTTGGATCTCTGGGTTGATTAAATTGGGGTCCACTAAGGAAGCATGGATAGCTGACACTTGTGCTCCGGTGTCCCTCCACGCGGTGACCTTCTTCCCGCCCACACTCACAGTTTCCCTCCGCTCCAAGGGTATCTGGGAAGTATCTGGGCCTGTGGACCTCTGGTGTGATTCCGGTGCAATGAACTGTAATCTGTTGGGGTTCTTGGGGCAGTTGGCCTTTACATGCCCCAGCTCGTTACATTTAAAACATCGTCCAGCTGACGGGTCACTGGGGCGAGGAGGGTTGCTGGAGAACGGGGTGGCAGGACGATAAGGGGTCTGGAGGGTTCTTTGGGAGGTAGGTGGGGCCTTGGGCTGCCCCCGGTAATAGGGTGTGGTCTGGGGTGGTCCCTTCTGGTCTCCGCTCCAACTGCGACCAGTTTTCTTCTTCTCTGCCACCTCCACCCATCTGGCTCCAATCTCTCCTGCCTCGATTACAGTTTTGGGTTTCCCATCTAGGATGTATCTTTCTATTTCCTCAGGAACACCCTCTAAGAACTGCTCCATTTGCATTAGGAAGGGCAAATTTACTGGAGATTCAACACTTGCTCCTGATATCCAGGCATCCCAATGTTTCACAATGTGGTAGGCATGTCGGGTAAATGACATGTCTGGTTTCCACCTTAGGGCTCTGAACCTCCGACGAGACTGCTCGGGTGTTATCCCCATTCTGACTCTCGCCTTGGATTTAAACAGTTCATACTTGTTCATGTGTTCTTTAGGCATTTCAGCTGCCACCTCAGCTAAGGGTCCACTGAGCTGCGGCCTCAGCTCTACCATGTACTGGTCAGTAGAGAGGTTGTATCCAAGGCAGGCCCTTTCGAAGTTTTCTAGGAAGGCCTCAGTATCATCGCCTGCCTTGTAGGTGGGGAACTTTCTGGGATGGGAAGTGGTACTTGGAGAAGGATTACTAGGGTTTGTTGGGATATTCTGCTGAGCCTTTATCTTCTCCATCTCCTCCACATACTTCCTCTCTTTTTCCTTCTCCTCCAGTTCTTTGTCCCTCGCTTCCATAGCTCTCCTGTGAGCAGCCGCTTGGTGTTGTTCTGCCTCCCTTTCTTGTTCCTTCTTCAGCCGCATGAGTTCTATCTGTCTTTCATGTTCCCTTTGTCTTTCCTCAGCCTGAAATTTGGCTAATTCCAGCTGTAGTCGAGCTGAGGATTTGGTCATTCTAACCTCTCTGTTTTTAACTAACTTTACACCCGAGGTTTAGAAATAAACAAACAAAACTTGGCTGTAAAATTTTGCTGTGCTGGAATAGAATACCTATTCTCTGATAGTGATTGTCAGCCTACAGAAAAAGACAATTCCCTTGTCTCTGTTCTGGGCCCAACTTAAAGCAAAAAACCTCCAAACTACTTGGAAACCTGCTTACCCAGCCCAAAGAAAAAGCAAATGGGTAGAACACACACCCCCTATTTACTTTTAGGAAGAAAAGAAAAAAAAAAACCTCTGGGTTGGAAGACTGTGAATTTCCCTGCAGGAGTTAAGTACCCTGCCTCCAGGCAAAGAAAACCTGCAATTCACAAGATAATCCCCTTTTGTCTCTGCTTGGCCACAAAGCAGGGAAAACCCAAGATGCTTTCAGTTTCAAAGCTGCTTCAAAGCCACAGGAAAAAAAAATTCCTTTTTAAAATCTGTATTTCTAGTTCAAAAAATCTCAACTGGATCTCAAAATGATTTCAGGTTAATCCCACCACTATGCCACCATGTCAAGGTTCCTCCCCCACTCTGAACTCTAGGGTACAGATGTGGGGACCTGCATGAAAAACCTCCTAAGCTTATCTTTACCAGCTTAGGTCAAAACTTCCCCAAGGTACAAAGTATTCCACCCGTGGTCCTTGGAATGGCCGCTACCACCACCAAACTAATACTGGTTACTGGGGAAGAGCTGTTTGGACGCGTCTTTCCCCCCAAATACTTCCCAAAACCCTGCACCCCACTTCCTGGACAAGGTTTGGTAAAAAGCCTCACCAATTTGCCTAGGTGACTACAGACCCAGACCCTTGGATCTTAAGAACAATGAACAATCCTCCCAACACTTGCACCCCCCCTTTCCTGGGAAATGTTGGATAAAAAGCCTCACCAATTTGCATAGGTGACCACAGACCCAAACCCTTGGATCTGAGAACAATGAAAAAGCATTCAGTCTTTTACAAGAAGACTTTTAATAGAGAATAGAAGTAAATAGAAATGAAGAAATCCCCCCTGTAAAATCAGGATGGTAGATATCTTACAGGGTAATTAGATTAGAAAACATAGAGAACCCCTCTAGGCA
The DNA here is from genome assembly GCF_965152235.1 of Eretmochelys imbricata. Classification (NCBI taxonomy): domain Eukaryota; kingdom Metazoa; phylum Chordata; order Testudines; family Cheloniidae; genus Eretmochelys; species Eretmochelys imbricata. The sequence goes on from NC_135574.1 coordinate 123,478,315, forward strand.
AAACCTTAAGTTACAAAAAAGATACACAGACAGAAATAGTTATTCTATTCAGCACAATTCTTTTCTCAGCCATTTAAAGAAATCATAATCTAACACATACCTAGCTAGATTACTTACTAAAAGTTCTAAGACTCCATTCCTGTTCTGTCCCTGGCAAAAGCAGCACACAGACAGACACAGACCCTTTGTTTCTCTCCCTCCTCCCAGCTTTTGAAAGTATCTTGTCTCCTCATTGGTCATTTTGGTCAGGTGCCAGCGAGGTTACCTTTAGCTTCTTAACCCTTTACAGGTGAGAGGAGCTTTCCCCTGGCCAGGAGGAATTTCAAAGGGGTTTACCCTTCCCCTTATATTTATGACACACCCACTAAGAGCAAATGCTTAGCACAATCACAGAATTTGGTCCTTCTCCCATTGATCTCAATGTGTTAGCTTCAGTGGACACAGGCCTGAGCTCATAGCTGAGTCCAGCTCGGCACCAGCAGCTCCAATCAGGATTTAACCGTATGAGTTTATTTTTTCCTTTTTTCCTTCATTTGCCTTGACTTGACTGCAGTTCCACCAAAATCTAATAGACTAGCCATTAACTGCCTTGCAGTTTATATTACAGCTTCTTTGAAACTTAGAATTGACAATCTTAGCATTAGAATACCAGAAACTTACAGAAGCGTAGCTGTTTCTCCTGCTGGATGAGTGATAATTGTTTTTCTGCTCATTTACATCCAAAAGTAATTAAACTATACAAAAAAACTATGTACTATAGTCTTGGTGCAGTGTGCACTGTTTTCAGGTTATGCAGAGATTCCATGAAAACATTACAGTGGGAGCTGTAGTTCATTTGTATTGTCAATTCCTAAAAATTTGCCAGAATGCAACCTTGAAAGAATTAGGTCACACAAAATGTGGCCTAAGGGTTTCTTCTTTCTGTTTTCTTCAGTGGAGCTCTGCAGCTGATGCAATAAAACTGTTCAACATCAATAATTTTTAGAGTTTGTTTCCTGAAAATTTTATTTGGTTGATGGAAATAAACCAAGTTTTTAGTTCAATAGGGAAATTCCTTGACTTTCATTCTAGATCTGTTTATATAAGTTTAGTGATATTTCAGCACAAATACATGTGTACTGTAAGCGTTAGCAACATTCTGTTGTTGTAACTATTATCATCTAACTCTCCCTCACATTATGCCAGTTAAACCCAGGTATTAGATATCTAGTTTGCAGGCTTAAGAATTAGAAAATGTCTAGTATAGGCCTTGCTTTGCTACTGGAGGGTTATAATCACAATCTACATATAAAATAAGAGCATCTTCAAAGCTGATTTCCACATCCTACGTATAAAATAAGGGTAAGTTAAAAGCTGATTTCCCAGAGATAGCTACTTATCACTCAGTGTTACTTCTTTCTAAACTCTGTGTGGTATCTAATGGTCAAAAATGTGCCTTTTCTGGTTATAATGATACTACATATTTGTGACTTTTTTTTATCCAAATACTGTAAAAGTAAAAAAGAATGAGGGTGTAGTCATTCCTCTTGGTTCTAATGAAAAGCTGATTAACAGTATTGGGGAGGTTTCAGAGTAGCAGCTGTGTTAGTCTGTATTCGCAAAAAGAAAAGGAGGACTTGTGGCACCTTAGAGACTAACCAGTTTATCTGAGCATAAGCTTTCGTGAGCTACAGCTCACTTCATCGGATGCATACAGTGGAAAATACAGTGGGGAGATTTATATACACAGAGATCATGAAACAATGGGTGTTACCATACAAACTGTAACCAGAGTGATCACTTAAGGTGAGCTATTACCAGCAGGAGAGCGGGAGGCGGGCGGGGGGCGGGGCGGGGGAACCTTTTGTTGTGATAATCAAGGTGGGCCATTTCCAGCAGTTGACAAGAACGTCTGAGGAACAGTGGGGGGGGGGGGGGGAATAAACATGGGGAAATAGTTTTACTTTGTGTAATGACCCATCCACTCCAAGTCTCTATGCAAGCCTAAGTTAATTGTATCCAGTTTGCAAATTCATTCCAATTCAGCAGTCTCTCGTTGGAGTCTGTTTTTGAAGATTTTTGTTGAAGAATTGCCACTTTTAGGTCTGTAATCGAGTGACCAAAGAGATTGAAGTATTCTCAGACTGGTTTTTGAATGTTATAATTCTTGACGTCTGATTTGTGTCCATTTATTCTTTTACGTAGAGACTGTCCAGTTTGACCAATGTACATGGCAGAGAGGCATTGCTGGCACATATCACATTGGTAGATGTGCAGGTGAACGAGCCTCTGATGGTGTGGCTGATGTGATTAGGCCCTATGATGGTATCCCCTGAGTAGGTATGTGGACACAGTTGGCAACGGGCTTTGTTGCAAGGATAGGTTCCTGGGTTAGCGGTTCTGTTGTGTGGTGTGTGGTTGCAGGTGAGTATTTGCTTCGGGATGGGGGGCTGTCTGTAAGCAAGGACTGGCCTGTCTCCCAAGATCTGTGAGAGTGATGGGTCGTCCTTCAGGATAGGTTGTAGATCCTTGATGATGCATTGGAGAGGTTTTAGTTGGGGGCTGAAGGTGATGGCAAGTAGCGTTCTGTTATTTTCTTTGTTGGGCCTGTCTTGTAGTCGGTGACTTCTGGGTACTCTTCTGGCTCTGTCAATCTGTTTCTTCACTTCCACAGGTGGGTATTGTACTTGTAAGAATGCTTGATAGAGATCTTGTAGGTGTTTGTCTCTGTCTGAGGGGTTGGGGTAAATGCGGTTGTATCGTAGAGCTTGGCTGTAGACAATGGATCGTGTGGTGTGGTCAGGGTGAAAGCTGGAGGCAGGTAGGTAGGAATAGCGGTCAGTAGGTTTCCGGTATAGGGTGGTGTTTATGTGACCATCGCTTTTTAGCACCGTAGTGTCCAGGAAGTGGATCTCTTGTGTGGACTGGTCCAGGCTAAGGTTGATGGTGGGATGGAAATTTTTGAAATCATGGTGGAATTCCTCAAGGGCTTCTTTTCCATGGGTCCAGATGATGAAGATGTCATTAATTTAGCGCAAGCAGAGTAGGGGCATTAGAGGACGAGAGCTGAGGAAGCGTTGTTCTAAGTCAGCCATAAAAATGTTGGCATACTGTGGGGCCAGGCGGGTACCCATAGCAGTGCCACTGATTTGAAGGTATACATTGTTCCCTGATTGACAGAGCCAGATTGACCCCCCCACTGTTCCTCAGACGTTCTTGTCAACTGCTGGAAATGGCCCACCTTGATTATCACAACAAAAGGTTCCCCCCACCCCCCGCTCTCCTGCTGGTAATAGCTCACCTTAAGTGATCACTCTGGTTACTGTGTGTATGGTAATACCCATTGTTTCATGTTCTCTACATACATAAATCTCTCCACTGTATTTTCCACTGTACGCATCCGATGAAGTGAGCTGTAGCTCACGAAAGCTTATGCTCAGATAAATTGGTTAGTCTCTAAGGTGCCACAAGTACTCCTTTTCTTTTTGAGTATTGGGGAGGTGGGGGTTAAATTCCCCTCTCATTTACACGCGTGCAATCCATTGACTTCTGTGGAGCTTCACCAATATGACTGAGAGCGGTATATGGCACTGTTTCCTGATATCTTAAAATCATAGAATATTAGAGTTGGAAGAGACCTCAGGAGGTCATCCAGTCCAATCCCCTGCTCAAAGCAGGACCAACACCAACTAAATCATCCCAGCCAGGGCTTTGTCAAGCTGGGCCTTAAAAACCTCTAAGGATGGAGATTCCACCACCTTCCTAGGTAACCCATTCCAGTGCTTCACCACCCTCCTAGTGAAATAGTGTTTCCTAATATCCAACCTAGACCTCCCACACTGCAACTTGAGACCATTGCTCCTTGTTCTGTCATCTGCCACCACTGAGAACAGCCTAGCTCCATCCTCTTTGGAACCCCCCGTCAGATAGTTGAAGGCTGCTATCAAATCCCCCCTCACTCTTCTCTTCTGCAGACTAAATAACCCCAGTTCCCTCAGCCTCTCCTCATAAATCATGTGCCCCAGCCCCCTAATCATTTTCGTTGCCCTCCACTAGACTCTGTCCAATTTGTCCACATCCCTTCTGTAGTGGGGGGACCAAAACTGGATGCAATACTCCAGGTGTGGCCTCACCAGTGCTGACTAGAGGGGAATAATCTCCTCAATCTGCTGGCAATGCTCCTACTAATACAGCCCAATATGCCGTTGGCCTTCTTGGCAACAAGGGCACACTGCTGACTCATATCCCGCTTCTCGTCCATTGTAATCCCCAGGTCCTTTTCTGCAGAACTGCTGCTTAGCCAGTTGGTCCCCAGCCTGTAGCGGTGCATGGGATTCTTCCTTCCTAAGTGCAGTACTCTGCACTTGTCCTTGTTGAACCTCATCAGATTTCTTTTGGCCCAATCCTCCAATTTGTCTAGGTCACTCCGGACCCTATCCCTACCTTCCAGCCTATCTACCTCTCCCCCACAGCTTAGTGTCATCTGCGAACTTGCTGAGGGTGCAATTCATCCCACCATCTAGATCATTAATAAAGATATTGAACAAAACTGGCCCCAGGACCGACCCCTGGGGCACTGCGCTTGATACCAGCTGCCAACTAGACATCGAGCCATTGATCACCACCCGTTGAGCCCAACAATCTAGCCAGCTATCTATCCACTTTATAATCCATTCATCCAGTCCATACTTCTTTAATTTGTTGACAAGAATACTGTGGGAGACCATATCAAAAGCTTTGCTAAAGTCAAGGTATATCACGTCCACCGCTCTCCCCATATCCACAGAGCCAGTTATCTCATCATAGAAGGCAATCAGGTTGGTCAGGCATGACTTGCCCTTGGTGAATCCATGTTGACTGTTCCTGATCACCTTCCTCTCCTCCAAGTGCTTCAAAATGGATTCCTTGAAGACCTGCTCCATGATTTTGCTGGGGACTGAAGTGAAGCTGACCCGTCTGTAGTTCCCCAGGTTCACTTTCTTCCCTTTTTTAAATATGAGCACTATATTTGCCTTTTTTCCAATCGTCCGGGACCTCCCTCAATCGCCACAAGTTTTCAAAGATAATGGCCAATGGCTCTGCAATCACAGCAGCCAACTCCCTCAGCACCCTTGGATGCATTAGATATGGACTGATGGACTTGTGCATGTCCAGCTTTTCTAAATAGTCCTTAACCTGTTCTTTCACCACTGAGGGTTGCTTACCTCCTCCCCATACTGTGTTGCCCAGTACATCAGTCTGGGAGCTGACCATGTCTGTGAAGACAGAGGCAAAAAAAGCATTGACTACCTCAGCTTTTTCCACATCATCTGTCACTAGGCTGCCTCCCCCGTTCAGCCAGGGTCCCACACTTTCCCTGACCTTCTTCTTGCTGCTAACATACCTGTAGAAACCCTTCTTGTTACCCTTCACATCTCTTGCTAGCTGCAACTCCAATTGTGCCTTGGCCTTCCTGATTATGCCCCAGCATGCTCTAGCAATATTTTTATACTCCTCACTAGTCATCTGTCCAAATTCCACGTCTTGTCAGCTTCCTTTTTGAGTTTAAGCTCACCAAAGATTTCACTGTTAAGCCAAGCCATATTTGCTATTCTTTCTGCACATTGGGATGGTTTGTTCCTGCACCCTCAATAAGGTTTCTTTAAAATACGGCCAGCTCTCCTGGACTTCTTTCCCCCTTATATTAGCCTCCCAGGGGATCCTGCCTGTCAGTTCCCTAAGGGAGTCTCAGTCTGCTTTTCTGAAGTCCAGGATCCGTATTTTGCTACTCTCCTTTCTTCCTTTTGTGAGGATCCTGAACTCAACCATCTCATGGTCACTGCTGCCTAGGTTGCCACTCACTTCTACTTCCCCTACCGAACCTTGTATGTGATTGCCTTACAGATCTATTTAATTAGGATATTATTAGAAATAAGATAAACACACTCTGGCCCTGATTTTGCAAACTCTTACATATGTGTGTAAGAGGTTGCAAAATCAGAAAGTAGATCTGGTTTTTCTTTTTGTGTAGTGTGAGCTTTATATTATTGAGCAACTTGGATTCATTTTGTAAAGCTAAATTTGCAGAATTTTGCTGAGCTTTGCATTCTGGGGCTTCTAAACATAGTTAAATGTTCTCTCATCATTCGCTCCCCCTCTCCGCCTTGTCACTGAGAGGTTTTTTTAGCATATTACAAAGTGTGGATGTTATAGACAAGGGGAAAAGCTGAGTTACATTTGTTGTTCCTTTTACTTCATGATCACTCTCTATTTTTTCTTTATATTTTGTAAAGGATCTTCTTGTAATGGTCTTTACCTACACTGGAAGCTCTTTGGAGCAGGGATCATCTTTTTGTTATCTCTGTACAATGCGTAGCACAGTGGGGGCGTCGATCCCTGGTTGGAACCTTTACATGTCACTCCGGTACAAACAATTTAGAAGAACTATATGAAGTTCTGCAGGAGTTTTGTCACTTTTTTGTTGCTGACTTTGTATAGAAATAAAAACAGCTGCGATTAAATAAAATAGAAGAACCACCACCACACTGATCATTTGAGGCACAGCATTTCAGATTTTGGGATCTAAGGGTAGACAGATATATTTAGATACCTAAGTAAGCAGCCTCATTTTCAGAGGTGCTGAGCATCTGCAGCTTTCATTTCGTGAGTCGGGGAGGGGCAGGGCGGAATCTCAGGAAATATTGATATAGCCCACTTATTTAGTTGTCTACAAATGGAGTTAGGGCTTAACTTTAGGCACGCACGTTTGAAAATTTTGGCTTAAATTGACAACATAACAAAAGGGCTTCTCTTCCAGTTCATTATTAACTTGGATTTTTTATTCTCAAAAATTGATGGAAATGTTTTAATTTTGCCAATATCAGATGAGGTCTTTTCTGGTTTTATTTCATTTTTGCTGTTAGTTATTGTTGCCGGTAGCACTCACAATGTGCTAGTTGCTGTACAAACACAAAAGAAGGCACAGCCTCTCCCCGAGGGAGCTCACAGTCTAAAAAGAGAGGATAGAGATGGAGGCTAGAGAGGATAGAGGGGGAAGGAAACAGATAGCAATTTGCCATTTCCTCATAATCCAAGTTTTTAATACAGCCTTCCCTGTAGATAAAGATTTTTAGCTAATCCCAATTTAGTTATTTTAAGGATCACATTAAATGTGGGTCTGAAGAAGGAATTGCAAGCATAGGAAAGTGTCACTTTTAAAACTAATAAATTGCTCAAAAAAATGTGCTGGATTTACAACACTAGAAAAGAAAGCTTTGGGTTTAGCCACAAAACACGCAGCTGCAATGCAGACTTCCCTAAATGGCTTGCCAGTGTACATCAGCCCTGGTCTGGAAGGACTTGCCTCATTCCTTGGCCTCATAGCTGAGACTACCCACAAGGGTAGGGTGACCAGATAACAAGTGTGAACAGTTGGAACAAGGGGTATGTGTGTGGTGGGGGCGGGGGGGAATAGGCACCTATATAAGTCAAAGCCCCAAATAGCAGGACTGTCCCTATAAAATTGGGACATCTGGTCACCCTACTCAGGGGAGCCAACCAGACTGTGATCGTGGCCCATGAATACGTCACAGTCCTTCTGCAGTGACCTAGGGGTGCAAAGGATAAATTGCAAATCTTGTAAAAATTGTGCATTTTCAGTGCCTGCAAAATACCTATTTTAATTTACACAATGTGCCTATCAAAAGTTATAGGCACATGTAAAATAAAAACTAAACCATATTTTACAAGACAAAGCTAAATCAACACAACGTTTACTGATCGCAGCCCAGAAACACAGTTGCCAAGGTTAGTAGAGCTCCTTGACTGACATTTTTTAATTAAAATTATAATGGAGACTCTGTTCCAAATATATATGGCAAGACTATCATTGTACCGCTGTGTATGTGTGGGTGTGTAAATCAGAACCTTCAAGAAATGCCTATAACAAAGCTCAGTAACCGCGTGACCATATGACTACATCTTTTGGCTTCCCATCTCCCTATTTTCCCTCATTGTTTGTTGCTTGCCACTTCCTCTGTCATGTCTACTTTTATACTGTAAACGCTCTGGTACAAGGACTGTCTATTTTATTTGTCAGTAAAGAAGCTAGCATGTTGAATGTTTTATATATAATTATTATTATTCAGGAAGCATCCTCCATAAATCAGTATTCAGTGACCCAGCCTTTTGGTGATATATGGAGAATTATTTGCAGTTGCTCATCATGTTAACAGGAATTGAGAGAAGCTAGTATAGTGTATCCCTCCCTCTTTAAAATGACTTTCAAAGATTTTCTTCAAAGGCCTCCATGCTACATGAGCTGCTATGGCCCACTATTCCGGAAATCCTCAACAATCTTTTCTGAAGTAGTGCTTTCTATTAATCGCTCCAGAGCCATTGTTTCCAGGGGAACCAATTCAGCACTGCATCTGCAGAGTTGGGACACAGGCCTTTAAATGCAAGGCTTCCCTTATCATAAAACAAACTATAAGATGAAACAGCCATCTGTGCTCTACTGGAGAGAGACAGAGAGGGCATTCTGTGAAGTGTCGCTTTTCCATCTCTTCCCAGGAGGTTGACAACCCAAAGTGAAGCAGTGAAGAATACACATTTCAGGAAAAGTGTAAGAGGATCTTTCTTTTAAAAGCTCTCCCATTTAGATGCTTATCATTTTCCTCTTCCAAGCCATCTTTTAAACTAGACCAGGGATCAGCAACCTTTGGCATGCGGCCCACCAGGGTAAGCCCTCTGGCGGGCTGGGCAGGTTTGTTTAGAGGCGCAGGCCGAGGGATGTGCTGGGCACCGCTTCCCGGAGCCCCCATAGGCCTGGGATGGCGAACCGCGCCCAGTGGGAGCTGCGATCGGCCAAACCTGTGGACGCGGTGGGTAAACAAACCGGCCCGGCCCACCAGGGGGCTTACTCTGGTGGGCCGTGTGCCAAAGGTTGCTGATCCCTGAACTAGGCTATGATACCACATACTTACAAAAACCTAACTGTTCATGGAAATGGCTGTTTCATTGGTTCTAATGTAAAACTAAATACAGTCCAAGCATATCTATGCTCAAAGATCATCAGTGTGCAAGGAGGCATGTTTTTAGTCACCAAAGTAGATTTTCTTCACAGCGTTTTATTTTCATTCTTCATTATAACATAAGACCATGTAAACTGACAAATATTCAACCAGACAGTACACTACAATGCAAGTTAGCTGTCTTCCTGGCTGTTTGTAACAAATCTCTAGACTAGTCAAGTTGACTTGGAGCATCCAGCAATCTCTCTCTCTTGTCTCCCGCACCTGTGCACATATGTATAAAATAGTCTTCAGCTTCAGTCAACAGATTCAAGGTTCTCTGAGGCTCAGAGGTCACAGGCATAGAATCTGAGAACAATGAATCAGAGGTTAAAATTGTAAAGACAAACTTAATAAACTTGTAGTCGTATTTATAGAGAACATAAAGGGGTCGTATTCTGCCCTGTTCTGTGTGGATGTGCTGAGGGTTGCATAGAGAGCCTCTGACCCCATGTCCCTCGGTCCTAGCACAGCAGTATGTCAGGATACATGGCTAGAACTCAAGAAAGCATGAGGTGGGGAACTTCCATTCTATGCTAATTGGCCTCTCCCCGTACTCCCAAGGAGACATGGTTTAGACTCCCAGACTATGCATCACATGCTAGCTGGGAGCATACACTGCTCTCTTTTAAGGACTGTCAGTATATAGCCCACCAAGCTCTCCCCAGCATCCACACTAAATCATTCTGCCCTGCTTATGGAGGATGGCTCTGATAACCACTACACATCTAGTACTACTTCACTTCCTGCCCTCTCAGAACATCCGCAGCAGGTAAAGACAGAAGTTAAACTGAGAAGTAACGTTCAGATCCAGATTTGATTTTTCCCAAGTTTGGGGCTGTTCCAATTCAGAGTTTGGTTTTAGCTCAGCCTCTAGACAAAAATATATACAATAAATATATTAGGTACAAGAGTGCCAGGAATATTTCACTTGTAAGTCACTGGGTCAGGTTTTGCTTGCTGTTGCAACCATGCAACTCCCTAGACTTCAGTAAAGTACTGTAGATCTAAAGGAAGAGAATTTGCCCCGCTGTGCGTCTCATATGCCCTGTTCAAAAGAAAAGCAGTGGAGTTTTTCCTTCTGTGTACATTACATTCATTGGATGTGGAAAACAAATATGACTATAGGGGACGATATGCTTGTCGGTTATTCCAGTTCTACAAATGTAAAAATTGTCTCAAATAGTTGCTTGCCAACAATAGAATAATAGCATAGATACAGTAAAGCAGAAACTCCCTTTTTTATTCCCTCTCCTGTAAATATATTTTACTATTGCTTTTTACAAAAATACAATTTTAAATGGGGAGGGAGATAACGAGATAACATTTTTGGAAGAACAATACTATTATCTTAAAATAATGAACAAAAAGAATAATACAATAGTTAACAAAATAAATAGGAAAATTATGCTTGCTTATATGAAAACATTTTTCCTCTTAAAACATTGGAAAGTGTATTAACAATAACAATCTCTCAGAAGAAAATGTTAGCAATTTCTGATTTTATGGTTTTATGTAAACCAGTTTTATTTATTTATATATTTATTTATCAGATTATACACAATTGCATTAGAGTTTTGGAAAAATTAAGTGACTTAATAACATTACATTGTAGTCCCGATGGAAAATTTTTAGGTGCACAGTTTTGAAAACACATTGTACAAAGTATCATGCCATCACAAAAATGACAAAATAAGAGATGATTTTATATTAAGTAGCAAAGGAACTAATCACATAAAGGCTTGCATAAGTATCCAGAGAAAAACATTTTCTCTGTGTTGCCACACTGTATGTCTAATTCTGCTCTCTTCGGTCCAAATCTAAAGCCCAGTGCCTGACCTAAGTGGCAGTACCAAGCTCTTGATAGATGGGGGGGGAGGGGATGGAATCCTACATAAGGGCCATATTCTACTCTCTCTCTCTCTCTCTACAAAACTCCCATTGTTTTGAATGGTAGCTCTGTCGTTGCTTGAGGTTATTATATGATTATGTCCTAGACATGTAGAGCTGGCCCAGAGACTATAATGAACATATCATTTGGTCTTCTCCACAGAATGATGGGATATCCCTGCTTCTAAAGTTTAATTTCTAGTGCTATTACCAACAGCCACAATCTAGTTCTCAGCTTTTCAGACTCAGCGAGGTTCTTAGTGGTAGATCCAAAGTGGCGGACAGTTCCAGAGCTGGTACTCCCACGACAGAGCACCTATCTCAGCTCCTGCAGCAGCTTTTATTAGCAGCTGGGTAGAATGGATTTCCTTCACATTATGGTCGCAGCCTCACACATAGCTGCTCACTATGGAATACAAGCACATCACTGTTCAGCAAGATTACATACCAAGGTGCAGTCTCTTCAAGCATTATTTCATACAGCCTGCTTCCCCTTCAGAGGTCTGAACTGCCACACAAACTAGGAGAAGTCAATTTCTTACAAACTCAGGGACTGCCCTCCCTCCCTCCCCCACCCCTTTCTTCATCTACAGCTTTTTTCCTAGAAGAGAGATTCACGGACAGGAAGGTAATAATAGTACTGCAACCCCAAGGATCAATCAAGTCATTTTTAGTGCTGCTAGGTCTCATGCTTTGCTGCATGAGATTTCCATGTGATATCCTTTAGGAAAACCTTCTATCACAACTATATTGTAGGAGATTCCTCTTGGCAGATCCCAGATCTACACACTATGAATTTCACCAGTGTCACAGAATATAAAATGTAATACAACCAAGATTTATCACTTCCCTTTGTGTCTGTTGGGCAATGTTCTCCATACTACCTCTCTCGGAAAGTTACATTGTTCGTGGCTAATAAATCAGTGTGGAGGGTGAATGAGTGAGATCCAGATATTCATTCCAAATCCATCTTTCACAATCTTCCTCAAGGACATGGCGGTGCTGCACTCCCACTCCAGATTTCTTCCCAAAGGGATTTCACAATTTCAGCTTAACCAGTGTATTAACTTCATCTTGTTTCCGAAAATCTCATGACTTGTCTGAGGAAGCAATATTGCACTAACTGAACGTTTAATGAACTCTGACCTATCTGGGTAGGGCAAAGCCTTTTCAGCGATCTCCTTTGATTTATTCATTGCTTTTGTGGGGAACTCTGAAGGGAAAACCATTTCTAACTAGAGCATATTCTGAATTCAGACCCACTAGAACTAGGGTGACCAGATGTCCCATTTTTATAGGGACAGTCCCGTTTTTGGGCACTTTTTCTTATATAGGCACCTATTACCCCCCACCCATCCTGTTTTTTCACAGTTGCTACCTAACTAGAACCAAACATCGGTCCAGAATCAGATATCCTCAGTGTTTATTCTATGAGAAGAAAGTCATTTTCTACAGCATGTTGAAAAGCCTGCCTGTTTCTGTAAGGCTGCTGTGAGGAGCTCAACTCTCAGTTTTAGTCAACATTATTCTGTCAGTACTGGTGCTAAAACAGATGCTCATTTGGAGAGTTCAGTCTTTATTGAACTAAGTGCTCCTCAGTCTTCCGCCTGGGTCTGTTACAACTACTAAGTCCCAAAAGAGTGGGGACATAATCTCAAAGAAGAAATGAAGGCAACTCATCTATAACTGGTTTCAGAGTAACAGCCGTGTTAGTCTGTATTCGCAAAAAGAAAAGGAGTACTTGTGGCACCTTAGAGACTAACCAATTTATTTGGGCATAAGCTTTCGTGAGCTACAGCTCACTTCATCGGATGCATACTGTGGAAAATACTGAAGATGTTTTAAACACAGTATGCATCCGATGAAGTGAGCTGTAGCTCACGAAAGCTTATGCTCAAATAAATTGGTTAGTCTCTAAGGTGCCACAAATACTCCTTTTCTTCTTTCATCTATAACTGAAGTTCTGAGTGTTTCTCCCTTTGCCTCTTCCCAGCTACCTACCTTCCTGCAAGTTCTTTCAGAGAGACTTTTGCAAAGCAGAAATAACTGGGGAGGGGCCAGTTTGAAACAAGGATTCTTATAGCCTCAGTCAAAACATTTGGTTCTGGATAAGGTATGTGTGTGCTACCCATGGCGTTACAGCTTTCAAAAGGTTTCAGCATTCACAGTACAAAAATGGTGCATCTGCAAAGACAGTGTACTCAGAGAAGGCTAATGACAAGTGAATAATCTTCCTTCCATCTTTTAGCTGCATCACATCTTCCACTGTAAATAAAGACCGCAGCATTATAATGTGTCAGTTTATTGTACAGTTGGCTTACTGCCAATAATGTAAAACGTATACATACTTCATTTTGTTTGAATAGCTGCCACCAGTTCAAATGGAAGCTTTCTCTGCTGAAAAATGCATGTTTAGTAACTGGCTTTTGGTGAGCATTCATTCATTGTGACTCTCATACTGTTCATAAAAGGAATGCAAATTCAACCCGTGGGAGGGTCATACGCTTCTAACCTTCATGTACATTGGTTCAGGTGACAAAGTTTGCCTAGTTCTGTTTCAAAGAGATATCAGTATAAAGAATGAAATATTTTTTGCTTTAGAGGTCAGGGTTAAGGTTATTCTTATGGATTTGTAAGAAGCTCATCTTGCAACTGTCTGCACTGTATATCTAGCTTGAGAATAAATAAGCACACTTAAGTTTCCTGAGCTTCCAATCCTCTAATCGTCATAAGTACAAGTGTTCAATCCTAGTTCTGTACATACACAAAATATGTCTTAGAGAATCTGCACATCCCTCCACACCCATCTCCTTCTCTATCTTTAAGCACCCTTCACTGTCCTAAAGTTTCCATTTAGGTCCACTTCATTAGGAAACAGTAAAAAAGGGATAAACAGGCGATTTTAGGCACACTTAGCAGTTTCTTCATTTTTGTTACAGGAACTCAGATTAATGCTCATGGAACAATTTATTTCTTTAACTTTTTTCTCTGGTTACATTATAATGACAATACTGGGCCCACTTCTGCAGTCAGTGAAATTCCAAATCTCTCACTGAAGTCAGAGGCTTTTAATCGTGCAAGTTATGCAGGATTGAGCCCTTGAACTTTACATTCATTTTTGTAAAAGAAAAGTTTAAAGAAGATTAAACATATTCCATAACAGATGGTGACAGGTATACAAACATCTCCTAAAGTTTTATTAATACTAAGTCATGAATTACTGAACTTTCCACTCGTACAGCCCTGGGACCCTGCTCCTTTCAGCATTTTGAATACATGAACAAAAGCTTTCCTAAAGAAGGAGACATATTATGCAGCAACTTTATTTTAAGTATGAACTAATATGGTTTTATTAAATATGGGTTATTGTGTGATTATGGTTTATAATAAAATCAATGATCCTTACAATATTTTAGACGTTCTGCTATGTCACTTTGTTACTTTATCAACTAAATAATGCTTATTCCATGTCTATGTATGTTTATACATTGTTATTATGAATTTTGCATTAGTTGAGCTCCAGTTGGAACAGAACTTAGCATCAAATAATATCAAATGTATTTTCCGCTCATGGCTAGCAAATCCACTCCCATTTTGCACATAAACACTTTTTTTCTACAAACAAAAGATACTTTGTACAAGCTCAGTTATATCCAAAATAATTGGGAAAACATCTGATCTGCACAAATAGTGCAACCTTTTTTGCACTTTAAGCACGATTTGTGACCTAATTTATTATTTTGCAACAGTAAACAGTGCATCAAGGCCATTAAGGTTTCTGCCTTATGCTTCTGTCCCCTGTCATGCCTGCTGTTTATCTAAGATTATTTAACACTGATTTGTTATGATATTGATCACTAGTACAAACATGGGCAGACTTCAAAGTTAAAGTTTGTTAGAGAAATGTAAGTACTTAAAAAGACAAATAATTTTAGGAATATCCTTTTCCCCTTTATTGGTTGACTATGTTTGCTAATAACATTTGTCAGAAAAATCTGTGATTTGGTTTTCATTTTAGTGTCTCAATTAAAAAAAAAAAAAAAAGCTGGACTTAGACTGGATTGCATCTGATGTTGCTAATGTTTCCTGGAAATGGAAAACTGTGATAACAGCCGCTATCTTGGCTCATTTTTAAAAAAAAAAAAAAATTCCAGCAGCAATTTACAAGTAGTTAAAACTATTTCCAATAGGCTTGCATCTTTACTAAAAACGTAAGTCAGTCAAATGTTTCCTTTCCAATCAGATTACTTCTTCCATTCTTTCACCAGGTTGTTGACAGAATTGTTTTTAGCTAAACGATACATTTATTCTAAAAATAAATATTTATTTATGAAGTAAACTAAAATTTAGCCACATATGGAAGACAACACAAAATATAGGTTCTTTCTATTGTTAAAGCAAGAAAATGAGGGTAAGAATTAGGAAGGTATCAGCAGATACAATACCTAGAGAGACCAAGTAAATTTAGACCCAAAATAAAGGTTTTGTTAAAATACATTTTAGAGGAATAGAAAATGTTTCAATGGGTGTGTATGTTTTTGGTGTTTGTTTAATTGCAAACATATCTGGTTTCTCCTTAGATTTAAACTTTCCCCTGAAGTGTTTGCAACTAAATACTGTAGCATTGTAAAAGATAAATGATTGGCCTCAATGGTGAAACGTAAATTAGCCAACCAAGTTTTGCCTTTGGATATGCAACTACAGCTCCTGGTGAAGTCAGTGGGAATTCTGGGAGTTAGAGGGTAGAATTTGGCCCCATAGCTTTGTGAAATACTTTCAGTTTGAATAATTAAAGGTGTTTTTAATACAAGAAAAGCAGAACATTAAAAAAATTAACATGTTGGTGTCCCTTTTTATGGTCTCTGCAAAGTAATGATAAAGACAATCATACTTTTTTTTTTTAACTTTAACTTTGTGCCTGATCATTTGGTATATGCAGTTGCTTTCAGAATTACTCCGTTTATGTAGTGGAGACTATTGTCAGTATGCTAAAGGAACTGTTTATTTCTGTCATGCGCAAATATAGATTTTATTTATTTGGCGTATGCAATCCAGTCAAGCCAAGCCACAGTGTCCTTATCAATGATATTCAAGGCATGAAGACCTCCAGGAAGTTGAGTCATTTTGCAGTCCTCAGTAATTGGTGTCATGGTTTGTGATTGCCCACACTGACATAGTGGACTGTCGCTAAAATGCCACCAAAATTCTGCTGCAACACAAATTCCATGTCTGGTGTGAAACTGGTTCAGCAGGCTCCATTTTCTTTGCAGTAAATCAAACCCAGGTTGACAATGTCAGCTCCCAGACTACTGCACTGGGCAGCACAGCATGGGGAGGAGGTGACCAGCCCCCTGTGGAGAAAGAAGTGGTTTGGGAGTATTTAGAAAAGCTGGACGAGCACAAGTCCATGGGACCAGATGCGCTGCATCTGAGGGTGCTAAAGGAGTTGGCGGATGTGATTGCAGAGCCATTGGCCATTATCTTTGAAAACTCACGGCGATCGGGGGAGGTCCCAGACGACTGGAAAAAGGCTAATGTAGTGCCCATCTTTAAAAAAGGGAAGAAGGAGGATCCTTGGAACGGTCAGCCTCACTTCAGTCCCTGGAAAAATCATGGAGCAGGTCCTCAAGGAATCAATTCTGAAGCATTTAGAGGAGAGGAAAGTGATCAGGAACAGTCAGCATGGATTCACCAAGGGCAAGTCATGCCTGACTAATCTAATTGCCTTCTATGACGAGATAACTGACTCTGTGGATGAGAGGAAAACAGTGGACGTGTTGTTTCTTGACTTTAGCAAAGCTTTTGACACGGTCTCCCATGGTATTCTTGCCAGCAAGTTAAAGAAGTATGGGCTGGATGAATGGACTATAAAGGTGGATAGAAAGCTGGCTAGATTGTCGGGCTCAACGGGTAGTGATCAATGGCTCCATGTCTAGCTGGCAGCCAGTATCAAGTGGAGTGCCCCGAGGGTCGGTCTAGGGCCGGTTTTGTTCAATATCTTCATTAATGATCTGGAGGATGGTGTGGATTGCACCCTCAGCAAGTTTGCAGATGACACTAAACTGAGAGGAGAGGTAGATACACTGGAGGGTAGGGATAGGATACAGAGGGCCCTAGACAAATTAGAGGATTGGGCCAAAAGAAATCTGATGAGGTTCAACAAGGACAAGTGCAGAGTGCTGCACTTAGGACGGAAGAATCCCATGCACTGCTACAGACTAGGGACCAAACGGCTCGGCAGCAGTTCTGCAGAAAAGGACCTAGGAGTTACAGTGGACGAGAAGCTGGATATGAGTCAACAGTGTGCCCTTGTTGCCAAGAAGGCCAATGGCATTTTGGGATGTATAAGTAGGGGCATTGCCAGCAGATCAAGGGATGTGATTGTTCCCCTCTATTCGACATTGGTGAGGCCTCATCTGGAGTACTGTGTCCAGTTTTGGCCCTCACACTACAAGAAGGATGTGGAAAAATTGGAAAACGTCCAGCGGAGGGCAACAAAAATGATTAGGGGACTGGAACACATGAGTTATGAGGAGAGGCTGAGAGAACTGGGATTATTTAGTCTGCAGAAGAGAAGAATGAGGGGGGATCTGATAGCTGCTTTCAACTACCTGAAAGGGGGTTCCAAAGAGGATGGATCTAGACTGTTCTCAGTGGTAGCAGATGACAGAACGAGGAGTAATGGTCTCAAGTTGCAGTGGGGGAGGTTTAGGTTGGATATTAGGAAAAACTTTTTCACTAGGAGGGTGGTGAAACACTGGAATGCGTTACCTAGGGAGGTGGTAGAATCTCCTTCCTTAGTAGTTTTTAAGGTCAGGCTTGACAAAGCCCTGGCTGGGATGATTTAGTTGGGGATTGGTCCTGCTTTGAGCAGGGGGTTGGACTAGATGACCTCCTGAGGTCCCTTCCAACCCTGATATTCTATGATTCTATGAATGAGTGGGGTCTGAGACAAGATAATTATTTTTCTCTTTCTCTGTGGACCATGAAGCTTGCCACGCATCCTCTACCGTAAATCCCTAACTCAGTAAAACTTATCCACAATGGGCGATGTGAGGGCAGATGACCATGTGGTGGATTAAACAAGTCTTTAATTAATGGTAGCTGTGACATATCATGCAATTTCATCACGAGCTTTGCTACGCTTTCCTCTCTGTGAACACTGGGCGGAGCAATATTGCAGTATACTGAATATAGATAATACTTCTTGATATGAGGTTCCTTAGGCATATTAAATGGACTGTATCCAGCTACACAATGATGATTGAAAACAGTCGAGGCCACAAGGTGAAGCAAAAGAGTAATCTAGAATTGCACCCTTTTCATCACATTTGAGATGGTAATGAGGATTGACACCAACTGGTAAAGGGGAGTAGAGTTTTGGCAAAAGAATGCAAAATTCACTTCCTTGTGCATCAGTTTCTCCAAATGAAAAAAGGGAAGAATGACACTTACCCTCCATAGTAAAGTGCTTTGAGATCTATGAATGAAAACCATTACATAAGAGCTATGTATTATTGTTATTATTTATTATTGATTTGTTCAAAAATGTCTGCTGGAATCAGCATATCCCAGGATACAAATTTTAAATCCTTTTTTTGTGCATTAGAAATGAAATAGTTGAATGGTCTTTGACTACAGTCTCACGTCTTTGTTATTAAAAAAAAAAATGTTTAAGCTCGGAGTAAAGGGCCTGCTTCAAAGTCTCTTCAGATGGCTGTTTGAATCTCATTCTTTTCAACAAGACCTGAGCAGATTTGAAGAATTTAAAATCTTGGGAAGTTGTAATATTCCAAATGCTATGACTTCTCTACCTTTATGGTTGTACAGCCATTCCAGTTTTAATTCATGTCATCCATGAAGTAGGACCTTAAAAACAGTCATTATCAATGGCAAGCTTTAGTACCATTGATTTACACAGAGGTGCTTGAGCACATCCAGCCGATTAAAACACCTTGAATAGAAGGAGACCAGGTCTGCCAAAAGAGAGCGCTAATAAACTAAAAGAATTTCTAGTATACTTTAAGATTCTAAAGAACTCCCAGAGATAAGAGTAGATCAGATCGAATCTTACAAATTGGTTCCCCTCACGACATGGCAACTGCCCTCATATACTCAATCCTTAACACTTTGAGAGAGATTTTGCTTTTCCTTCTTTAGTCTTTGTTCTATTGATTTCATCAACTAAAGCAGGTCTTTCAGTTCACCTTTGAGTATCATATACTGTTGTACATATCATATACTGTTAGGAGGCAGAGAAACTATTTGTTTGATCCAGGAAAGGAATTAAAAAATATTTTCCCAATTCCAGTCTTCTAGACCTGAAATCTTAATATTCCTTCAGTATGCATGTTCTATACAAGTAACAACATTTTCTCTAAGGACAAGATTTCTTGATCCATGCTGAATCTGCCAGACGTTTCACTTTGACATCGTAGTACAACAGATGTGCTTTCTAACACTTCCTTCTTGTTGATTAGTGTTGCAAAGGACAGCTTCTTAAAGAGCATGAATCAGACCCATGTTCACACATCGCATATGCAGCATTTTTGTGGCGGACAACATGGGCTCCATATACAAGCTAACAGTGAAATAAAGTTAAACCGGAGAAGGGCATACTGAGACTGCTGTAATTCGATAGCAATTTTTTTCCAAGTACTCATCATTATTATGGACTAGATATTTAGCCTTAGGTGTGCTGAGGAAATCAGTCTGGCTCATCCATCTAGTGTTGACAAATGCTGGGGTGGATATTGTCCTGTTAGGTTAATCATTACTTTATTTGTCTGAAAGATTTGCTAATTCCTACAGCTATGTAGGATGGCTATTGTGGTACTTAGCAGAGGACTTCAATGCTGCAATAACCTTTCTGGTATTGTCATTTATAAGCCATGTCTTGAAATTAGAGTGGACAATGACTGTCTTGAGGATATGAACCTTGCACAGGTTGTGCATGTCTGATGAAATTTTTTTGTAATGATAGTCTGCACATTACTTCAGCTATCCCTTGCATACTATTTCCCTTATCATTGCCTAACCCTAACCTTTACCTGTCAAGACCTGCTTTAGTTGATGAAATCACTAGAACACTACCTTTTAATCAAACCTCCAAGCCATTTAATGTAGGAAATATTTTACACGTCTTTTCCCAGTATTGAATGCTTCTACAAATTCTTCTGCACAGGAAACAGCTGGAACATAAATCCTGTCCCCACCACAACTGAAGTGCATAGTCATCCTCCAGAGACCTAATCCAGATCTCCCACTTTGTGATATATCCCTGTTACTTCAATATTATGGAATTTTGAATGGACTTTTTAAAGACATATCAAAGCTGTTTAAGCTCCTTATCAGAGAGAATGTAGGATTAAAAATTACAGATTTTAGCAAACAATTTGAAAATTGATAATTCCTTTACTTATCTGCCGAGACGTAAGTTCACGGTTCAGGGCTTCCCCTGCTGCAGCTAATGAAATCACAAATACCATCAAGTGCTGTCAGGAATGTTGGCAGTACTGCTCTCTTCATAGATGAAGTGCTACCATCAATCTACAGCCTTTTTTGGTTAGCTAAAAGCATATTTAACCAAAACACCATTTGATTTGTAATGCTTTCTTGCTTTCTTACCATTGCTGATTGACAACCTATTTTGTGTAAATTAAAATAATCTGCTGCAATACCACCTTGCTGTCTTCTACATGATGGCACAGTCCATTATTTCAAACATCATAGCCATTTCCATAGGAGTGAATGCTGGTGTCACAAATGTGTTCTGAAATCACTAATGTAATCAGATAGAGAGAGGTGATTTTTTTTAAAAGGGAGCCATCATCATAATATCTTTCAGATGAGAATACCTGTCTTTACATACCATAATTTTATACAACATTTTGCAAATAAATAAATAAAGCATAAGAGTTTACAAGGTTGATAAAATGTTATACATATAACTGTAACAGAGTGTTAGCAGTTCTCTAGGATCAAATTTTTACCATTAGGATAATTTTTCACATAACCATTGTTCTGCTGATCTCTGCATGTGTACAGGGCGGCAAAACTTTTACCAGTTTCTCTCTGTAAGAATGACAGAAATCCAGAATCCAGATCCGGCTCTGGGAGTCATTTGGACCCAAATCCAGAAAAACACTTAAGCATGAATGATGCCTAAATTTAAATACGTGAGTAGTCCCATTGAATTAATGTGCTTAAAACTAAGCATGTGGCTAAGTGCCTTGCTGGATTGGGGCCTTGCAGATCTGCACTCTGAAGAACAGGCACTGCAGATACGGCAGCAGTAAAATCTGGCCCACCCTTTTAATGTGCCTTAGTCCTGACCTGAAAGGAACCATTGTCACTAGCAGTGAGAAGTTGTTTCAGTGTCCTTGATAATTGTATCCTTGGCCTGTTTGCTAAACCTGTCAACAAAATGGCTAGATAGTATTATTTGAGATGCTGAATTTTACGATGTAGATTCTTGTCCACTAATAACTGGAGTGAGGCCACTAACTAATTTCCCATGGAACACCAAACAAGCATCAGCTAGTAACCACTACCAGAGACTATGTATCCTGGCTGGACTAGAGCCCACTGACAATTGCCTAAGCCATCCAGTGTCCTTACCAAGTTATGGTTGTTGTACGTTTTGGAGAATATTCATGCTGAGAGAGTCAGATCTTTGGAGATTTCGAAGTGCTGTTTTCCGGCAAATTGTAGTACATTTTCCCCCTTTAAATCTCTCTTAAAATCCCTGGGAGCAGAATTATCCATCACTATTTTTCATTTTTAAAACTTTTGTGCAGCAGTTTACACTGGGCTCTTTACATTAGCTAATATGCTGTTTATACACAAATAAACATCACAGCCACTTCTCAACCTGCTCCATATTAGAGAAGGCTGCAACAGTTGTTCTGTCTATGGGCTAGAATAATGTGTCCTCTTGACATTGACTTAATTTAACACATTTTTCAGGGAGTAGAAGTAGATTGAGTGGTGCGTTGTGCTCCAAATATATCTCTTTGGCCAAGTGACACCCCCTCTTTGAGCTCCATTATCTGAAACACTGTAGGCATATGGATCTGGTGTTTAGCATGGAACAATCCCAAAAAAGCATCCACTACGGATTTCATACCACAACAGACCCTAGCTTTTCAGAGATAAGCATTTATATATCAGGCAATTGAGTTTTGTCCCAACTATCACTATGAAATAAAGCTGTAATGGTCTTAAGATGTTACTGGCTAGCTATGGGAATCTGCAGAGACAAAGCCTGTGGATGTTAATAAAATTTGTTTTCTGTATTTTTAAAATCCAGAATAGCACCGAGATACTAAGATAATGGGCACATTACAAATAGATTTTAGACCATATTGACAACTTCAATGGGAAGGATGGATGGATGATGAATGGATCGATAGAATTTCATATATTTAAATCCTGCAACATTATATGTCACAGGATAAAGATTGCAGTGAAGTTATGGTCATTGACCAGCAATTCTATTTAGCTATGTCATGTTTTCAGAAAGCTACAAGGAAAACTCTAACATAATGTTGTATTTTGTTTTTATTAACCAGTTAATTCAGGAGATGGTATTGACTACAGCCAGCAGAAGCGTGAAAATATTGGAGATTTGATTCAAGAGACACTGGAAGCCTTTGAGCGCTATGGTGGAGAAGATGCTTATATAAACATTAAATACATGGTCCCTACCTATCAATCGTGCTTGTTAAACTAACAGATAGGACAGTTGTGTCAACAGGGGTGATTCCATTTGTATTCTCAAAGGCTACATCCAATTCTGTATAATATCTTGTTATTCACGCTTTCTTTCTCTACAGCTGCTAAAGTAGTGGCTTCTGGACCATTAGACTAGTACTATTGTGAACAAGTCTTTCCAATACATAAATAGTGCCTGTTCCTTAGATTACAATGATGTACTGTGCTTATTTGTTCTGCGAAAGAATTACTTCTTTATAACAGAGCTGACTGGAGCAGGAGTCAGAGTTAAACCTTCAGTTGTATAGACAATAAAACCGTAATTTTCATACGCAATTCAGTAATTGCTGTTCTGTGTCCGCTTGCTGTGGGGGTGATGTCAGGGGTTGTAACAAGAAGAGTTTATGCTGACTGCTTAATAGGTGTTTGTCATGGAAAAGAAAGTTCAGCAATGCCTCTCCAGCAGCTGTGCAAAATTATGTGCTCTGACATACAATAAAACTGTTGAATGTATATACCAATTACAGTAGGAAACTTTATACAGTCCATTATAAACCCCTGTGATAAAAAATAATTAATGTTTCTTCCTCACTCATGATATGGGTTTCCAGGTGTTTCCCTTTTTATGTAGTTTGGGTTCTTATTTAGGAAAATATAGCATGTGAGAGTAGTTTTACAAAACAAAATCTCAGATTTATCAGCTGGGGTAAGGTGAATATGTATTACACAGTCCCAAAACAAAGTGCTATATTAGCCAAACATTGCACAGTCGTTTATGTAAAAAGAACACTAGTATTTTTCGTAGCTCTTAAAAGCATTTTTTAATTGTTTATAGTGTATAATTGTTCATAAGTTTCCTCACTAAATAAGTTGTTGTCACCCTTGCATCCCCGTAGCAGGTTGTTTTCATAGCCTTGCATGTAAGTGAGGCTTTTGGAATTGATTTTCTTAAATACATATATAGAAAGTACACCAATAAAGAATTACATGAACTTCAGTATTTCCACACCCACTCATGCAAAAATCCTGAGGTTGTTTTTGTTGCTGTTGTTGGGGGGGAGGGTTGATTACAAATGTTGGGCTCATTGTGTTTGTCTTCTAGTTTCTGATCTTTTAAGCTGCACCTGGGTCACATTTTCAAGCTTGTCTATGTAAACATGAGAGCTAGAAACTTACTTTTTCAATGAAAGCTGAGATTCTCATGAATCTGGGCGCTTGGGCTTTGAGAAAAACATCACTATAGTGATGATAAAATCATGGAAGTTGGGAACACAGGAACTTTAAAAATTAGACCATTTTGGAAAATCATTTTAGTAAGGTAAATCAAATTGTAGGGCTGCCAACCCTGAAAAATGTACCTTTAAGCATGACAGGCAGTGTGTTTCTGGGCAATTATAGCATAACTCAAAGTGCTTTATAAAGCACAAGACCAAAGGCCAAGGGATTTAAAGCACTTCAGTAATGGTATGACTTTCAAATACACTCCCTAGTTGGTTTACTGCTATCACGAGATGGAATTTATACATAAAAAAATGGAAAATTGAGCTCCTACATTCACCGGTTCGTATAGATGCAGTCACTGACATACAGCTAGCCTAGTGACAATTTCTAATTGAATATAATTATCAAACAGCCTCAGCTGATATAAATAAGCACAGTTTCAGTGAGGCCAGTTAGCTACATGGATTTAGATCAGGTCAACAGTAAAGCTTTTTTACCTCAAGTTTATTGCCAGTTAGCTCAAAGGAGGTAAAAGTTGTAAAGGCTGGTGTAGACTGCAAGGTAAACCACAATCCCTTTGTATTCTGGAACAAATATTTGGGGAGTGTCCAGATAACTTGAGTTAGTTAACAGTGCTGGAAGGTAAATTGGCAATCAATTAACTCAAGGTAAAAAAAATGACTAATGTAGAAAAGACCCAGCTGTGGAGCTGGCTTTTTACCTACATACCTCTCTGAGACAAGGATTGACTGGATAAGTCTTTCACAGGTAGACCTGATCCACCTGGGATGGATGACCCCTCTATATGCACTTAAAACTGAACAGGTTGTTGAGCGCCTAAAAATTTGTGGTGTGGGTTTAATGGTGCTAAAAGGACTCAATTCCTATGGCTAGATTCAAGCATAAACATTATTGGCCCCTGTCTATGGCCCCCAACTCCTGGAGTCATGTGATTATATCAGACTCTCTGCTTTCATTTTTTAAAAAAGGTAAGTTTCTAGTTTTCATGCCTGTGAAGATGACATTGAAATATGTGACTTGTGTAGCGACTACTAGCTGAGACAACTGAAATCGTAGCTCTGACAGAACTGCCTCAGGTATTGCAGAGGCTGTAAACTGCCAGACCTATTGCTCTGGACCTCCTGCAAACCCTGCTCCTTCCCCCCCCCCCCCACCCCCAGCAATAGGCTTTCTGCATGTGGCAGGAGAAGTGGACTGTGAGGGACCCCATGGGGAAAGACCTCTCCCCAGCAATCTCTGCTCCCTGTGGGCAGGGGAACTCTGATTCCTGTCCTAGGGAAAGAAGGGGGTCCCAGGCCTCTGCCATGCTAGGTCACACCCTGAAGCCAGACTGGCTTCCTTGTCAGTTTCTCTCATGCTTTCAATGCCCTAATACAGGGGCATTGTTTGCACTAGGTGTGAGCAATCTGTGCTTTCAGAGAGTGAAAAAATGTTTTTAAATATTAAGTTCAAGTTTAACGCTGTGTTGAATGTCCCCTTATGGGTCTAATTTGATCATTCAGTATATAATCCTACAGCTGCTTAATTTAAAAAAAATTCTAGGAGCAAGCTAGACAGCTTGCAGACTGTTTGGAGTATGTAGTACTTAAGGATCCTGTTTATAAAACTATTTGCACTTGAGAAAAAACACAGTTGGTGTTTAAAGTATAAATCAGCATCAGAACGTTTCAAATTTGTGTTCAAGCCACTGGAACATTTACACTTCCCCATTCTAAACAGAAATGTCTGAACTAAGTCAGCTCAGAAGGCTTGCAGGTCAAGTGAGCCTTCAATTCCTGTTTCTCACAGGGGGGAGGGGAGAGAAGATGCTGCACAAGTTTCTGTGACGAGCCCCTCATATAAAGCCTAAAGCCTCAAGTTGTAGAAGAATTGGCGCACTCACTAGACAGGAACTGTAAGTGATCAGAGGCAATTCTAGCTTGACCAATGCAATAAACGTTCTTCAGGCCATACCATAGTGCTGCAGTTTGTCTATGGAGGCCTCGCTTGGCACACACAAGCAAGAGAAAATTTTAGACCTCAAAATAAAACGCTGTGGTCTTGCTAACCATAGCGTGTTGGAACAACTAATAAAACCTATGAAATGGGAACTAATCCTGGTACCGTAAACACTGAGAGTGATGCAAAATCACCTTACCATGGCTCGGTGGAGAAGCACACGTAGGGAAGGATTAATTATCTTGGTTGGGGTGGGAAATGGGGTGAACAGGAGCACATGGAAAAACAGGAAAAAACTGTGGCTCTGTTTGTAATCCGATTCTAATGACGCTGGCGCTTATAACAATCACTTATTGCCTGGTTTGAAATAGAACATAGTATGGTTTTTAGCACACTGATATAGCAAGACATGACCTGTCTCAATGTCAACCATGCCAGTGTTCCGATGCCAATTGTATGCTCTGACAGAACAAGCCATCATTAAGATTGAGGTGGCTGGACAGGGAGGGTGATAATCTGCAGGCCAGTATGCTTGTCCCCACACATCCCTTCGTCTGTTCTATGCCACAGGGGAAGGAAATGCACCCCATGTTCAGGGCTTGTCTACAAGCAGGTTTTTGCACCGCTATGCCGCTCTTCATTTAGAAGCCGATAAAGGTAATGTGGTGCAATGCCCTAATGTGAAGGCCGAGATATCCGTATGAAAGGTGCTTCTACTGGTATAGCTTACTTGCATGCATTTACAGGAATAAGCTATAACAGTAGAAGCACCTTTTATACCAGCAGAACTGCATTCAGACGGGGGCTTGTAATAACTGAGCAATTCCTGTATAAAAAAATCTCCCAGCAGTGAACTAGTTAAAATCAGGACCAAAAATGTGTTGCTCACATCTCAACAATAGACCTGGAGAACAAGGGGAAAGGCCAGATAAGTGGTGTGATCCACACCGTCTATGCATAGTCCTCACCACCCCAAAGTCCTGGGGTCCCTGGCCCTTGGGCAGCCAGCATGGTGGGACTGCCCTGGCGCCAGGGACCCTGGAAGCCTGCCACAGGACACCCAAGCTCCTACCTCTTCAGCATCTGCAGTGAGCCTAGAAGCCAGAAAGGCCCAGCTTCAACCAGGATTCTCAGGGCTTCTAGACACCCTGCCCTGGAACTGTCAGCCAAGCCCTGGCTAGAACTGGAGCTCCCAGGCATCCAGCTTTGTGGCAGCTGGGAACCTGGAAGCCCTGGTGTCCTCAGGTAGCCTGTATAGTGGCAGCTACCCAGCGCTTTGAATCCTGTAAGCCTAGGTTCAGCAGCCCACCAGGTGAGAGCGCAGGAAACCAGGCAGGCTTCTGGCTCAACCCTGCCTGTGGTTTCAGAGGTTGTCAACTAGAAATGTTTCTGCAAAACATCTTCGCCTCAACAAATTAGAATTTTCCAATGAAAGTCATTTTCATCTGGAAATTCCCAGCCAATGCTAGTTGGGACCCAGCACAGTTTTGAGTGATGTGGCCAGGTGGTGATGAGGTTGTTCCATGCAACTTGTTCCCATAAAAACCCACCCTAACTTGCATGCTAAGATGTGACATTAGTTAGTGATGGCCCTGGCTTTAAATCTGTGGGACAATGACTTGAACACCTGGTCCTCCCATCCAGACAGCAACTGCCAAGTTACAAGAAGAAAAGGGTAACTCTGCTTAACCCCTCCCAATACATAATCTTCCAAAAAGCAGAATCAGGCCACAGTCTCTCCTCTCTCCTGGGCTATCCGCAATGACTTAGCTTCTCCTCAGCTCCCTGTCAAGTGTTAGCCCCCAAACCTCTGGGCTTGGCCCGTGTCTCTCTCAATGCTCCATGCACTGGGCCTCCGCTGTGCTGCACTGAACCAAACAGCAAATGGAGAGGATGGAAGAAGGGGCACTGACCAGCAGCCATGAAAGTGATTGGCTGTAGGGGGGAAAACTATAGATGCAAAGGCTTTTCCTCCGCAGTTTTCACTGTATGGTGAGAGCATTGGGAGATGGCTGATGCTTTGGGGTTGGTGCTGCAGAGCTGCTTCTGCCTTAACTAACGCCAGGACATTTCTGCAAGACTTGCCCGCTGTCATTTCTACCACAACGAAGGCCTAGACGTGCCTGGGGACAAAGGAGCAATAGCAGCTGTTTTGCTGAGATATAGGGACTGGAATGAACATGATGAGGTGAGCAGCACTTTGCAGTAATGGCCCAAATATCATGAGTGGAGCTGTTCTGAGCCACACTGGGCCCTTTGGGGTTATAAATCTCATACCCCTCAGTGCTGCCATAAATCTCTCCCAACAAAAGGGACAGGGCATTAAATTGTCCTAGTGTTGCAGTAAGTTTGTCTTCCCATGGTCAGGAACAACTTGGCCCATGGAATCCTCGCAAACAGAGTGAGGCACATGCATCTCTATGTTGGTGTTTAGCTCATCTCTGCCATATTCAGATTTGGCCTCCAAGTCCTGATCTCACGCCTACACTAGATCCCTAAACAATGTTATGGTCAAGCTTCAGAGACCTCCAGTATCCTGTTATGTAACCAGGTGATGAGATACCATTTATTGAGCAACTAGCCAATGGTATTTGACACATGCACTGATTAAGTGATGCAGTGCATGTTGATGAGTGTGTCCTTTTGTAGCAAATCACTTGTGTTCGTGGGTTGCCTGAGGTGTTTTCTTCTTTTCAGTTTTCTCTCAGAAATGTTTTCTGGATGGTGGTTTATTCACTCGACCCTTCCACCACTGATGACTGAAATTCCTACTCTGGCATGAAACGGATTTTTTTTTTTTTTTTTTTAAATATTGCTTGTGTTTCATCATTTAGCATCAGGTTGGGGGGGGGTCTTTTTTCCTTTTCTAATCAAGATTATTTACCCTTATATGCTATTGTACAGAGTTTCGATATAAATATAGGGGTTGTAAAGACTAGTCCCTGCTAGTTATATTCTTGTAATAGTTTTAGTTTGATAGTGGGCGAGATATACCTAAGAGCCTACCCTAGAACACCTTTAATAAAAAGGTGACTAGAAGGTCCCACACTTGGCTGCTGCTGTAGCCTGAGCTCATTGCACATGCAAAAAGCTCCTTGAATCCCTCCGCCCATTTACAATCCCTTCCCCCACACAAGCTCCCTTTATCCCTCTCTATTTCAGGGACTCCTTGTAACCCACCATACTCCCATCATCTCCCTTATACCAGGAACTTTGTGCGCTCTGTTCCACACCCCTCCCCGCTGCCCCTTTCCCACACTAGCAGGGACTCTGTGTACTCCCCTTGCCAACCCCCCCCTCCCCCCCGCATGCTAGGAGCTGTGGCCTGCATGTCCCTCTTTCCCCACAACACTATACCCCATTTTCCCCTGCCCCATGCCAGGGATTCTGAGTGCCCACTTTCCCCTGACATTTTTTATTCTTCTTTCTGACTGGAAAATAAGTCCTTGAGTGTAACAACATTTTAAACTGCATGGGGACAACGGGCAGACCTGAGATGGGGGCTATCGTTATGCTGGGAGACAGATATTAATGGATGCCATCAATCTGTAACAATTCTTTGAGCTATAAACATTACAGCAGTAGTAGGAGCTGAAGGGTCTGCTAACCCAATGAAAGGGCTCTCTGTGCATGTCCCCCTGTTTTAGTTGTCCTGTTTTCACCACAAGCAATAGGATTCTGCCCTTTCATGCATAGAACATTCCCTGACCCCCCCCCCCTTTTTTTTTTTTTTACACGCACTTGATTAGATGTGGCATTCAAAAGTTATATTACAGGCAAGCAGAGGAACACCTTCAAGTTGAATGGAGGGCCTTGCTTTGCTCTGCCAATAATAGAAGAAATTCTTTAAATATATTCTTCATTTTCTCCTTGTGGGCTGGATCCTGCTCCTGTTGGTCACTGTCAATTACCTTAGATTTCAATGGCATCTGGACTGTCCTCTTTCCTCATTTTCTGTGAGCTGGAGAGATGTTTTTGTGAATTGTAATTGTGATCTCCAGCCTCGGGAACCTAGGCAGCAGGCAAAGATTCTGGAGAGTGAAATCTATGAAGTCGCCTACAGAACCATTATATGAAATTCTCTGGCATGTGATGGGCTGCTCAGAGCAATTACTTTAATGCTGCCATTAACAGCAATTGGAAGGCTAAATTTTCCCCTCCTCTTAGGAAAATAAAACTTTCACAGAGTTGAAAAATGAATAATAGATGTATCTAGGAAAAATAAAACTTAACTCAATTATTGCAAAGCCAATGGTAAAACCTATATCTTTTCTAAAGTACTCTTGGAAAAAAGCTTGGAAGTCTTACTGTTCAATTCAACATTTCAGTGTTTGATTTCATTTCTCAGCTATTCGCTCTAAGAACTCAGTGCCTGAAACTTTTTTTAATAACGCTGAATCATTTGTGGCTGCTACAAAAGTAGAAATTGCTACTCTACTGCCTCAAGAATTGAAGTGAAGGGAACATCTGCTCTCAACTTCTTGCATCCAATTATTGCTTGCTATGCGTTATTACTTATGGGAGTAATGTGACTAAAGCTTTTTCCTGCCAATGTGCAGTACTTTGGCCTAAAATATGCTTGGCTTAGTTAAAACCAACCTACAGCTAAAACTATGTCCGTATATAATCAAGCCCACATGTAGTTTGATGCAATTAAGTGCACAATAAGAGCATTCTAAAAGATTACTTTTAAAAGGCCTTTTGTCCATTTCCCCCCATCTGACTTGGGTGTACAAGCATGTAAAAATGCAAGTCAGAAAAAAAATCCATGAAGAATTGTATTGACATAAAGGGGTGTGTGTATTCAACAGCAGAGAAATAAGGTGTGTGGGGTGGAGGGGTTGTTAGAGTTCTGATAGAAATCCCACCTACACATATGCATTTAAAGAATGTTTCCAGTGAAGAAGGAAAAACCCACTGAAAAACATTCCAGAAGAGTGAACTTTTTTATAAAAAACACAAAACAAAACCACACACACACTAGTGTTGTGATGGCTCTTTGTTTGGAGAAAGACAAGAATCAAGCTAGCTGTGCAGGAGACAGACATTAAAGTGCATCAAATATTCCCAACCAACTTAACTGACTGAAAAGTATCTGGAAAATAAAGCCCTTGAACTTGAATGCTGAGCAGCCTAACAATGTCACGTGTACAGCAAAGGCCACATATCTCACAAAATACCACAACATTTCACAAAGGAGGCTTAAGAGCTCCAGCTGAATAAAGCTTTCTCTGTGAAATATCTTTATGGATCTACAAAGCAGTCAAACCCTCTGGGGGGGGTGGGGGTGGGGGGGGGAGAAATGTGTACATCTTATAGCGTGACAGCAACAAGTGTAACTACCACAGAGGTCTCATTAATAAGGGTTGTCCCTTATCAGTAGAAGGAAAAAATAAATCCTCATTTCAGAAAAGGAAATTAAACTACTAAATTCCAGCTGTTTTTAAATCCTAAGTATATTTTTAAAAAACCCAAAACATCCTCCGAGGCTCTGATGGCCTTGAAGGGCCAGATCCTGACTACTTAAGCGACTGGGAGACACGATCAGTGCCTAAATATACTAGTTAGGACTCCTTTTTATTATCAGTTTTAATTTAGCTAGTACATTATTATTTGCAGTGGTCTGCACTGTAGCACGAGTGTAACTAAAGGACAAATAGGAGTTATTTTTTTTAATAAAAGCAAACACTGAATCTTCTATTTCCAGCCTTTTTAATGAGTATTTCTCAGCTCCCTAGAAGATGTTTGTATCTCCTCTATTCACCAGTTCCCCTTCATGCCCACAAATATTTCTAACTTTTTATTACCAGCATGTAGTGTCTAGCTGCCTTTTCATGTCTCCCACAGCCGCCTTGGATTTTTTTTTTTTCCAGAGCTTTCACTCACTCATGGTTTTTATAACCTGATCAATAGAAGGCAGTTGTACAAACAGCATTTTTTAATTTCCAGGGAGCTACATGAAGAGACGAAGGTGAGGGACAGCCATGGCTCAATCCAATATTAGGTTTAATTTTGCTTATTTTCAGTTTCTCATGAAAATTTAAGTACATCTCTTAAATTATGTACAGCCGTTTCATTTGCTCTGCTTAACGGTTCTGAAATAACTTTTGTCTAGATTTCCATCCAGAGGAGTGAGAGTTGTTCATCTGAGGCATATTGCTTCCTGATGCACTCAGAATGGGATGTTAGATTAGTTTGGACTCCTCTTCTCTAGAGGGAAAAGCACTGACTGCAGGCCTGAGCTAGCTAAGCAGGAGGAGGCTGCAGGAAATTAGGAAGAAACAAAAGAGGGGTCCAGGAGTCAACCCCCCTCCCCTACCCCTGAAATGTTTGAAATACTTGGTGCAATTGCCTGCATTTCAGATCATTTACAAATGTTTCCGAACAAAATGTTGATTGGGGAGGGGGAGGAAAAAAGGAATCTGTATTCTGTAGTCATCTAACTTATCAAGTTGGGCTCCATTAAAATACCAAGTGCTCCCAAACTCCAACTAAACCTCAGGGTCCTAAACACCACCCCATTTCACATAACAGATGTTCCAATTTTACCGGGACAGTCCAGCTGTGGGGCTGTATCTTTTATAGGCACCTAAACCCCCACCCATCCCAATTTTTCACATGTGCTATCTGGTCATCCTAGTCCATGTGGACAGACACATACAGGGCCTGACTTCTCAAAGGGGCTGGGGAGCTACAGCACCTTGGAAAGAATCAGGCTCTCCATGTTTCAAATTGAGGCACCAGAACTTAGGTAACAGGTCTGAAAATGTGGCTGTATATTTGTAACAACAAATTGTATTTAAGGCACATCCTGCTTCCTGTTTGTTGAGCTAAACAATTCAGAGCTTAAGGCACTTGTGTGGGAAATGTATTATTATAATAGTAATCATCACCTCATTGTCTCAAAGGCAGGAGTTCATTGCAAAGGTAATGGGATAAAATGACCTTTTCTATAATCTGAAAATGCTTCATTGCTGACAATGGGTGTAGTGGTGCTGAGCACACGGTCACCTTGTCCACCCTAAGGACATTTTTTGAACCAGCTTTAGCATCACCGGAAGTCTGTTGGCTGCCAACGCTATTTTCGGTCCCAAACTGATCAGACTTGCTCTGAGCAGGATTAGATGTCAGTGCTGAAAACTGTCTACACTAAGGCTCCCTGTGTTACTAACACTGATTCAGCTGATATTCAGCTAATATTAGTTCAGAACAGCCATACTGGGTCAGCCCAAAGGTCTATCTAGCCGAGTATCCTGTCTTCCGACAGTGGCCAGTGCCAGGTGCTCCAGAGGGAATGAACAGAACAGATAATCATCAAGTGATCCAACCCCTGTCACCCATTCCCAGCTTCTGGCAAACAGAGGCTAGGGACACCATCCCTGCCCATCCTGGTTAATAGCTATTGATGGACCTATCCTCCATGAATTTGTCTAGTTCTTTTTTTGAACCTTTTTATAGTCTGACTTTTTTTTTTTACGCAAATGCTCTTAGAGCAAACAAGGCCTGCAAGCATAGCCATTTGAGAAACAGGAGCTAAAAGAGCAGGCTTTAACCTTGGACGCTGAATGTGGTTTATCCTGTGCAGATACACCCATTGCTGATACTGGTGGTTAGCTACAGATAATTTTCACAATTTAGACAAGGGGCAAAACAATGACAGATGACTTGGCACTGCCTAAGTGGCTGAAGGCAACATACCAGCCCAACGTCCAGGGCCATTTGGCCTACATGAATGTAATGATTTGAGTGACACGCCATGTACACATTCTTTACAAAGGACTTTTCTGTTATCGGGATAGGGAAAGACACGAGGGCTGTGTCTACATGTGCCTTTTTTCTCTAAAGTTTCCAACTTCTGCTAGCACCAGTGCAGTGCCATTATCAGTAGTGACCGTGAGTGGGCTAGAGGAGACGAGTGCCATGTCCTCTAATCCTGCCTAGATATGGTGCCTAAAATGCTGCTACCTGTTTGTGTCTACACTAGAGTTCCTGCTCCTGCTACCAGTGTGGGAAACATTAGCAATAGTTTCCTAACCTAGACCAGGCCAGAGATGCAGCAGTTGGAAGCAATCCCCAAGAGAGATAGTAACCAGAGTAGTAGTTTGAACACAGAAGAACGTTTTGCTGGAGCCCTGAAGTGTGATTAACTATGTGTATGCAAAAAGAAAAGGAGGACTTGTGGCACCTTAGAGACTAACCAATGTATTTGAGCATGAGCTTTCATGAGCTACAGCTCACTTCAGCGGATGCATACTGTGTGAGCTTTCACTGCTGCTTGTGCTCTTTTCTCCAACTTTGCTCAAGGCAAGGATAGGAACTACATGTACACTCTAAATAAAATTAGCCTGGGAAAGAATATCAGAGGTCGGCGTCCACTCATTTCTATCGTCCTCCCAAAGTCCAGACTCTACTTCGCTGTCTGGAAGCGGAGCTATTCATTTTTAAAAATTGTACTCCTGTAGCTCCTTCCATCTAAGGCACTCAAAATACTTTATCAACACTAAGCAGCTAAGCCTCATAACACACCAGCAAGGGAGGGAGACGTTATTACTCCTGAGTAAACACAAGTCAGGCCTTGTCTACACCACTGGAGTAAGTTGCCATAAGTTACACTCCTGCAGCTACATGAATAATGTAGCTGGAGTCAATGTAGCTTAGGTTGCTTACTGCGGTGTCTACACTATGCTTTGATTGGAGACACTCTCTGGTTGACTTCCCTTACTCTTCTGTTCGTGGAGTACTGGAGTTGACCAGAGAGCGCTCTGGGGTCGATCTAGCAGGTCTTCATTAGACTCACTACCTGATCTCAGCAGCATGGATCCCCAGTAAGAGTAGACATGGCCACACACAGCAGTCGGTGTCAGAGCTACAGCTAAAACCCAGTTTCTTGCTCTATGCTGATGACTCCTCTTTCAGTGTCTTGTCCTCATTGTGAGCTCTTGATCTCAATGAGACTAAAATGGGGAAGTGATTCCATAAGACTCTCAGTTTCAGTTCAGCACGTACAGAACCTGTTATAGTTACACAAAGTAACATTTGGAGCTAAATCTCGCTTGTCTTACCCTTTGTGATTTGCCCCAGTGAAGTCAATGGGGTTGTGTGTGAGAAAGGAGAGCAGGAACTGACTCCTGACCTTCTCTTTAAACCTGTGGTGGTGTATCACAGATGTGAGTTTTCCCTCTAATTCTTTTTCTACCATCAGAAGCACTTTGGAGGGCTTGTGCTTATAATGTAAGCATATCTTCTTCATGTGGCTGCTGCACCTTACTTCTGTGTCTTTGTTCTCTATCCCTTTCACTTGTCTTTTAACTCTTACGTCTAAATTACTTTCTCCTGCTAATCTCAAGACGAGAGATTTGTCTTTTTTTTTTTTTTTTTTTTCCTTTCTGTATAGTGATTTGGTATAAAAGTTGCATACAGCATTTGCTACGAAAAAAGGGCCAGTGTTAAAATCAGTGATGGGATGTATGTGTTCAGAAATTTGACAACAATAAGAATCATGAAATATGCAGTGAAAGACATTTCTTTTAGTGTGAACTTTGTTTCTTCACACATTTCAGTAAATACACAGCACAAGAGCAATAAATCCCCCAGCAGGAAAGCATGTTTGGGAAGAACGCCTTGGGATGGCACTTATCTGCTTTTTGTAATGTAACTTCAGACTGAGGTTGAACATACAACTCAAACACTCAAGTAAGTTAGACAGCTCCTGCTTGCATAAAGGAGTTTTATCAACAAGAACAAACATGAAACTGATTAACACCTCTGAAACTTAAATTAAACCAAAATTTGCTTTAAAATATATTTTAACAATCCCCTCCCATAATATCAGGTTCTAATAAGAGAGAAGACACAACAAATAAATAAAATACAGCTGAATCTAGGTGAAATTAACTTATGTTAGGCCAACTGTAAGCAGGTGACTATTATGACACCAGAAACTCTAGTATCATTTCTATATTATTGAATGATACATATAGGAGAATGAGATCGTCTGTACATGAGTTCTCTAGCTAGGCACAAGAAGAGCCTCACAAATCCCTGTTTCTTCAACATTAGCCACAGAGTAAAATCCCCAGGTAGGTTCCATTACTTCCCTTCAAATCTCCCTAGGAATGGGGATACAGTGTCTCACATGTTGAAGTTCAGAGAAAACAGACGATAGATGGAACTCTGGAGTTTTCTCTGCAATACGTGGAGAGTTGCTGGGACACAGATTAGGCAAGAGATGAGGTTTATTCACTAACTGCAAATCTCTAAAGCGTTCTTGTTTTAGAGTAAAGGCTAGAAAACTGACTTGCATGCTGTAGATCTGTGCAGTTTGTCAGCTCTGCCACGCCACCCATTTCCTAGGCCAGCAGACCGCCACACTATGGGTGACTAAGTGGGGAATTTTCTGTAATATTTTTATGAATGATCTGCATGGCAGTGACTTACTTGACTGGGGATTGCTTGCCAGAGGGTGCAAAAGGGTTAAAAGGCTGTTCTTGGTGCAGAGCAGGAGTCTTGAGGGGTTTGTGTCAGGAACTGCCTGGGGTAGTACAAATGAGTTGTCAAGGAGTGGCTGAAACTAATCCATATCTAATGAGGATCCAGAAATACAATGAGAACCCCAGAGATGGAACAACTGACACTAACAATGGGAAGCTCCAGGAGGCGGAACTATGGGAACTCAGCATGGCTTGGCAGAAGGACAGTGGAGTAAAAGGTAACTGGAGGCTGGGATAAGAGCTAGCCTTTGGTAGAGACACAGAGCTCTCACTTGGGACTGGCAGATGGAGACCGAGGGCAAGAGCCAAAAATAGTCCACAGCAGCTTGGCTGGGTAAAGTGCTGGCATGGCCAGTATGCATTAAATCTTAACCTTTGCTTCCCTGCGCTAATCTAAGGACTTCCTGATGCTGTACTCCAGTTCGCTAATAAATCCTATTCTGTTTTGAAAAGGCTGCCTGGTGTCACTGCAAATACTTGCAGAGGTGCCCTGGTCCCTGAAGAGTGTAAATGTGTCTGACCAGGAGTCTCTCAGTTGGACTCACTGGGCAGAAAGCCCAGCATGAAACAGTAGTGCTGGAGCCCAGAGGCTCAGTCTCCGAGGCCCCACGGCCTCCCCTTAAGGAAGAGTGGAACCCCATTGGAGGCTTGACCCACTAAAGAGGATCCTCCAAGGGACTGTTTCAAAGTTGGGGCATAGCACAAATCTTATGGATCTATGACGCCCGGGGGGATCGGGGGCAGAATCCTGTGCTCTTTCAAATGTATTAAATGACCAGTGAATTATGTATTCCAGGCTCTCCGTGACTTTTAACAATTACTTAAAAACAAGCCATGCAACAAAAACTAATCCAGAAGCAATCTGCCCCATGAATAAACCAGCTAATCAATTACTGGCTGAAAATAACCCAGATACCAACCTTGAGGTATCATCGCCTTCCCAAAAGCCAGTGGGAAGAAATAGACTTTGCTCGTGCAGATTAATAGAGTGGGGCTATTTTGGACCAAGGTAAGGGAATGAATTCAAACTCTGAGGGCCCCTTGCAGAGAACACCTTGCCAACAACCCTTAGCCTTTCAAAGCAAGATGGCACCAGCCTGAAAGTTTCTGCTGCTAGCAACTTCAGCAGCATCACACAGAAAAGCACTCTCTCAAATAGGCAGGTCTCAACTCATTTAAGATTTTGTACCTCAAACCTGGACCTTCAGATCCTCCTAGGAACACACAGGCAGCCAATGCTGCTCACAGAGCTCTGGTATTCTGTGCTCGTGTGATACATTTTGCTTAATAATCAGCTCTCTGTGTTCTGCACCAGCTTCAGTTTCCAAATAGATTTAACGTGTAACCCATGTAAGCCCTGTCTGCCTAAAGAAAACTGCCACACTAATCACTGTACAGTCCTTCAGGAGGCCTGTAACACCTCGGATCCATACTCAGAAATGCTCCCAACTGTGCACAGCCACGACAAGCATTACCTAGATTAGAGTTGCTTCAGGCAAGGGTAATGACTCCACCAGTCTCCATCACAGCATTGCCTGGGTGGCTGGAGGTCGCTGGTGTAATAACCAACAGTGCAAATAACCCTCCTCCTTCTGTGCCAGAGTGCTTAAATGGCCTATCTGGTTTGCTTGATGCAGAAGGGCTAGATTGGCTGGAAGCAACTCCCCCCACACAAATACCAGCATATGCTAGAGAGCTCAACTGAGCATTCATTGCCAGTGGCCAACATGTATTTTTTCATTGCAAGATTCTAGTGCTAGAATCGGGTGGAGAGGAGACTAGCCTACTAACTTGTTGCCATCTGGATGGCGGGTAACAGACACTCTGGTACCCACTGGTGGGGTAGAAGGTGATTGAAGGCCAGCTGAACCCAGTTCTATGCAACGTATTACTGTCTGTAGGATGTTGTTACAAATTTATATAGCTCTGATCACAACCCCACAGCTCTGGTCTTCTTGCCTGGAATCAGGCAGCATTCTAAGGGATGACTTTTTGAAATGGGAGCATTTTTTCTCCAATATTATGTGTATGAAAAAAACAACAAAATGGAAACTACTTCTCCCAAAGAGGTGAGTCATTCTTATTGTAATCTGGCAAAGCACAGCCACGACGCAGGTATATCAGTGCTTCTACTTCCCTGTCATGCATACTGCATACCACAAGACACGACAACTCTATTCCTTTTTTGGAATCTGATCTCTTGGTGACGGTAAACATGACTTGAGGGAGGGTCCAACACAGGAACATCAGCAGAAGTGAGAGCAGAATCAGGCCTGATGTCTTTAAGAATCCAATGTGGAATACCTCTTCACATGAGGTGTTGTGACCCTGGCCTCGCTATATTTCAGAGTAGCAGCCGTGTTAATCTGTATCCACAAAAAGAGAAGGAGTACTTGTGGCACCTTAGAGTAACAAATTTGTTAGTCTTTAAGGTGCCACAAGTACTCCTTCTCTTTTGGCCTAGCTATATATATTTCAAATGGGTTTTCTCAGTTAGGATGATATTCTGTGTACAATGAGCTGAGGCCTTAACAATGGAAGTCAGTCTATGACTTGTTTCTGTGTGCTTTTTGTCAGACTCAACATAAGGGTAAGTCTAGGTACAGATGCAGAACTAGTGATTAGTTGGACACCCTAAGTTGATCCCATGTGTTTCAGACCCAGAAAACTCGCATAGCCAAGTTGCCAGAAGAGAAGCACACAGTTTGTCATGCTACTTTAACTGCAGAGAAACCTGCAGCTGCCTACAGCTCTCCCATCCATGTTTTCCTCAAGCCACATGGCTGGGGCCCATGAGAGCAGTAGAACTAGTGTGCTCCTGCAGAGAGTGCTGCTTTCTTTCTCCCCGCCCCGTAGTGTTAAGCTCAGCATGCTTCTCCCTCATGGTCAATGTGTGCTCTGAACTTCCTTTGAGCAGCATTGAGCTCACAAAAAGAAAAGGAGTACTTGTGGCACCTTAGAGACTAACCCATTTATTTGAGCATAAGCTTTGGTTAGTCTCTAAGGTGCCACAAGTACTCCTTTTCTTTTTGCAAATACAGACTAACACGGCTGTTACTCTGAAACCTGTCACTGAGCTCACAGTACAGGGAGAGAGAATGGAGCTAAGCATCTTTCAAATAAAGCACTGCAGGACAAAACATGACCAGGCAATATGGGTCATCCTAAGAAGCTCTCAACCCCATAAGGAAGGGGTTGAAGGCTTGAGAGATTTTTGCAGGGCAGATGGTAAGAGGGGAGAGTAAACAGAATGACAGGGAAAGGGATGCGCTGCTCAGGTAGAAGACAAGAGGTTGGTAGTGCAAGAGACAAAATGATAGTGTGGCAGACAAGGAGAAGGAGAGGATACAAAAGGGAAAAATGGGAAATTGAGGGGAAAGGAGGTGGGAGGAACAGCAAAATGTAAAGAGAATGAAGAGGAAAGAATGGTAATTGTGACCGTGGCACGGGAAGGGTGCAGGGAGATGATGAGCATCACAAGTGAATCTGGAGAGGATTCACCATCTTTTTCCCTCTTCAATTAGTGGTGCTGAACTTTTTTTTTTTTTTTTTAAACAGTGGGTGAGCTGAAAGTCAGTGGTCCCCAAACTTTACTTCACATCCCTTACCCCTGTCCATGCCCCCTCTTCCCAGAGCTGGGGCCAGGACCTGGCTCTGGCTCAGGTGGGGAGGACAACAGACAGGGGTAAGGGGGCTGAAGCTGGGACCACAGCTGGGGCTGGGAGCAGAGACCCAGGTGCAGGGCCAGCAGGCATCGGCCAGGACCCTGAGTACGGGGCCAGCAGGCAGGACCCTGTGCAAAACCTGGGGGTGCTGCAGCACCCCCACATCCCTAGTTCCTGTGCCTATATCTTCAACCCTTAAAGCATAGAATAGGGCTAGCAGAGCTCTAGTTGTGACATCTTTCAGTCAAGGTGACATCTCCTATAGAAGTTACAGTTCATGATCTCATACTTAAAAATGTGAGGATATCAGAATCTTGTAATGCATAAAGCTATTTCAAATAAGAGGTAAATATACCACTATATGAGAGAGGAATACTACATTATTCATGTTTTGGTTTACAATATTTGTATGAAAAAACATCTAACACATGCTCGCAAAAATCAGCATTTTAAAGTTCATGAATTATTCTGGTGTCTGGGGTTTGTTTGTTTTTTTTTTTTTACCAGAGCCAAAGGTAGCCAGCTGCCTGACCCATGATAGTCTCATTCCACACTAGCCTATTCTCTCTCACACCTAAACTAAAGCACTGAGACAGTAATAAGTGATACTTCAGTTACACAGGCTATGGGAGCTAATAGCCTCCTCACTTACCTTCTAACCAGGGAGCCCAGTTAAGATAAATTCAGGCTGTATGCATGTGGAAAACACAACTGCAGTCACAGCAGAGATGAGCCAAATCAGTGTTACTAGTGTAAAATCCTCAGAGTTAGATGTCAGAAAGCATCACACATCTCCTTTGATAATTATAAAGGGACCTCAAGGATACTGTAAATCTGCTGAGGCCCAGCATCCCAGCAAGTACCTTTTATTCACAGCCCTCAGAGTGGACCAAAGAAGTTACTATGACCCACACTTAATTTTGCTTTTTAGCTAGATATAAAAGCTATCTCCCAGTGAGGCTGCAAGAGCTATTTAAGTCTCATCATCTCTAGATATACATATATGGGTCAATGCACCACTGTGTTACTCAAGACATTTTAAATTTTGATTGAGTTACACTGGCATGCAACTGGAGTAATATAGACTGAGTCAGGCCCATACATGTGTATCTGTATTCACCTACAAAGGGCATCCTAAGGAATTGCTGCATGTGATCCTAAGAAGCTTTCTAGAGTCCCTTTAAATAGATTAGAAGAAAATAGCATTGAAGTCCAGGTTAGAAAAGACAAGGATATTTACCTCTTAAGCCTTCACATTGTTGCAAAGCATCAAGCAGATACTTTGAAACATCAACACTTAAATACTGAGAGTTAGATTTATGGTGACTGACCACCTGTATCTAAAAAAAAAGATGGGGGAA
The DNA here is from genome assembly GCF_965152235.1 of Eretmochelys imbricata. NCBI lineage: Eukaryota > Metazoa > Chordata > Testudines > Cheloniidae > Eretmochelys > Eretmochelys imbricata. Next base: position 123,519,645 of record NC_135574.1, read on the forward strand.
CTGCTGATACAGAGCTGGTATATTGAGTGGATACACACCCCACTGGTCAGACAAAAGAAGAGATCTGCCACCGGTTTGCTAGTATAGAAAAAAATGCATTTTTATGGATAATGCTATGTTGATTTATTAAAGGATGTGCCCCTCCAGCAAATTTTACTATATCATCATAAAAAAAAAAAACACACCTGTCGAGTATATTAAGCTGAGTAATTCTGCTGGCTCTTCATTGAGGCTGGGGGAAGTATATTTTGGTTGTTTCATATTGGTTGGTAAACAAAAAAAAGTTGTAATTCTAAACAAACCACCACCACCACCAAAAGTTGACATCTGTCTTGTCCATTCAGAATGTGACACTTCATTGCACATTGGGACTCTGTACTAAGGCAGAAAGGGGAAATGCTGCAGTCACTTACAACAATGCCAATCCAGAGTAATCCCATTTACTTCAGTGGAGTTACTCCAGACTTACACAAGTGTAATTAGAAAGACAGCTTGTCTCTCTCACCAACAGAAGTTGGTCCAATAAAAGATATACCTCATCCACCTTGTGTTGCTAATATCCTGGGACCAACACCACAACACTGCAAACAATTGTAATTGACCGCAGGATTTGTTCCTTGTGTTCAAAGGTCTGAGCAGATTATTAGAGCTACTTGGTGCTTTCCCCAGCTTTGCCAATGACTGGCTGCGTGACCTTTGGCAAATGTCTTTACTTCTGTGCCTCAGTTTCCTGATCTGTAAAATGGGGATAATAGCTATCTCAGACAGGTGTTGAGGCTTAATTATTTTAGGTTTGGTAAAGCATTTCGGGATGCTCAGATGACAGGCACACCAGAAGTGCAGTATTATTAGGATGCATATATGTTTAAACAAGTTGACAACATTTTAATTCCACCTCTTAAACCCTTTGCAAACGAAACTTGCAGAGAGGGAGGAAAAGCATTGCTAACACTGCTTCACCACACACTGTCAAGTACTTATAAACCCTATTTATAGCTACAGTTAAGGATTCAGATATGGAAGTACTCTATTAAAAGCCCACATTAATGAGTCCTCAGAGAAAATATCTCACAAAGCCTTTTGAGATCGTAACTACTCCCTCGTGCAGAGCTTCTTGCTTGTTAACATTCATAAAATATAAATACTGTGTACTAAACACCAGCACTTTGTAGATCACAATGACTTATCTTGCTATCAACAACTTAAGTTATGCACTTGGGAGATGCACTGCTAGAACACCACTGCATGTCATTCATTTCCAATGGCACGTACAGTAACTCATTCCTATTTGGGGACCTCTCTTTTTATTTGGAAGCTGAGGGTCTCACTACTTGTTACTTATTAGGTCAGTATCCGTGAGTATAATTTCTGAGATAACAATTGAGCCTGTTAGTTGGGAGTAGTAGAGAAATCCTCGTTGCAGCTCCAGCTCAACATAGTGACCTCTGATTGTTAGAGCAAAATCTAACAGATTAAAAGTTTGTGCAGGAATTTAAGTAATGGGGAATATTTTCCATTGACATAAACTAGTTCATAAGAAGTGTCATTTGACAGAAAAAAATTGCAATGTGGTTTTCTTAATTTTTTAGTATTGTCTATTTATGGTCTGGTAGTTCCCATTTTTACTCTCAAGATTTCACTTTTTAATTTATGACATCAGCCCTTATTTTTAAGACATTTTTGATGTGGTATGTTTTACATGCCATTGCCACATGAACACAATTTTGAAAATAAATATCACTCAAGTTTGTTTACTAATGCTCCATAATGTTTATGTAGCATTTTGTCATCCACAGATCTCAAAGCACTCTGCAGAGGTGGGTAAACTCTCTGTTCTATATTTTCCCATCTGTAAGATTGAGAAACAGAGTTAGAGAGAGGTAAAGGGACTGGCCCAAGGCCATACCCTGAGCCAATGGCAGTACCAGGAATAGACCCAAGGGCAAATGGCTCCTAGACTGGTGCCCAGTTAACTGCACCTTTCTACTTTTGTCTTCAGAGTCATTTTCTTTCCTTTGTGCTGCAAGCTCACTGGAGCAGTGTCCTCTTGAAAAAATATATAACGATGGGAAGAATTGTTGTGCACCCAAATTAGAAAATAAATACACTTTTAACAGTCATTGATTTCAACAGGAATGTTGCCTATGTTTTATTATGCAGGATTTACCCCATATTTATTTTATAACATAGGATACTTTATAACAGTCATAAGAGGTTATTGAAAATATCAAGATTTTATAGTAGCTGCAAACTGCCTCACCTCAAACTACTCAAATGATCATGAACTGAAAGATGTAGTGACCCTGTATTTATCATGTAATTAATAAATGCCTGCTAAATTACCATATCTAGACTGTATGTGAAGGAACATACAGGTTGGTGTGTAGTGTAGGCAAAGACAGTATTTTGGCACTCCCATCAAAATAGCTTGTTACTGGCTCACTAACCCCAGATCCCTCCCGTGTCCTTTATTTTTTCAAAAGAGCATTCTTGTTTCTGCTCTGTCACATTAGAGCTCATCTGTGTCCCAGAATCCTTTGCACTGGCTGCAGTGGTGCTTCAAAAAGAGGTGCCACAGGAGCTGTCAAGGTTCCTTCCCCACTCTGAACTTTAGGGTACAGATGTGGGGACCTGCATGAAAAAAAACCCCTAAGCTGCTTCTTACCAGCTTAGGTTAAAACTTCCCCAAGGTACAAACTATTTTACCTTTTGCCCTTGGACTTTATTGCTGCCACCACCAAGCATCTAACAAACATATAACAGGGAAAGAGCCTGCTTGGAAAAGTCTTTCCTCCCCAAAATCCTCCCCAAACCCTACACCCCCTTTCCTGCGGAAGGCTTGATAAAAAGCCTCACCAATTTGCATAGGTGAACACAGACCCAAACCGTTGAATCTTAAGAACAATGAAAAAGCAATCAGGTTCTTAAAAGATGAGTTTTAATTAAAGAAAAAGTAAACTAATCACCTCTGTAAAATCAGGATGGTAAATACCTTACAGGGTAATCAGATTCAAAACATACAGAATCCCTCTAGACAAAACCTTAAGTTACAAAAACACACAAACAGGAATATACATTCCATTCAGCACAGCTTATTTTATCAGCCATTTAAACAAAACAGAATCTAACACATAGCTAGCTAGATTACTTACTAAGTTATAAGACTCCATTCCTTTTTTGTTCCTGGCAAAAGCATCACACAGACAGAGAGAAATCTTTGTTTTCCCCCTCGCTCCAGCTTTGCAAGTATCTTGTCTCCTCATTGGTCATTTTGGTCAGGTGCCAGCGAAGTTATCCTAGCTTCTTAACCCTTTACAGGTGAAAGGGTTTTTCCTTCAGCAAGGAGGGATTTTAAAGGTGTTTAGCCTTCCCTTTATTTTTATGACAGGAGCCATTTCAGGTGTTTCTGAAGTGCACCTGAAACAGAGGCACCTACCATACATAGATGACAAATGGAGACAATCTATCCGCAGGGGGATGACATAGGCAAACACTGTCTAGTCAGAAAACAACAGTACAGAGCTAGTGTATAATGGAATGACCACAGGCAGATGTGGATTTAAAGGCTCAATAGATGTGGAAGTTTAGGAGGATTTCTTCTTCTAATGGAACTGAATGCAAAAGGCATAGATTCAAAAACTCAAATATATTTTAAAATTTCCAGTGATGGAGACTCCACCACAATCCTTGGAAAGTAGTTCCAATGATTAATTACCCTCATTGTTAAAATGTTCACCTATATTTGACCTGAATTTGTCTAGCTTCAACTTGCAGCCATTTTTTCTTGGAATACCTTTGCTAGATTGAAGAGCCATCTATTATCAAACTTTTTGTTCCCCAAAACCTTAACCTTCTCTTTGATAAGACTGAGTTCTTAGAGTCTACTGCTATAAACCATGTTTTCTAATCTTTTAATCCTTCTTATGGCTCTTCTCTGAACCTTCTCCAACTTAACATCCTTCTTGAATTGTGGGCATCAGAAATGGACACAACATTCCAGCAGCGGTCACACTGCTGCTAAATACAGATGTAATATAACCTCCCTTCTCCAACTCAAGATTCCTCAGTTGATACATCCAAGGATTGTGTTAGCCTTTTTGGCCACAGCTCCACATGGGGCACTCAATATTATGTAAGTTATGATATTTTAAATGTTAGAGACAAAAGCAGGGGCCTGTGCTTCTGAAATCAGTGCAGTAGATGGCAAGATGGAGGTGATGGGAAAAGAGACTTGGTGTGTTGGTCTCACCATTTTTTTTTCCCTTCTCCTATATGTTGAAAAACAAGTTCTTAATGCAGAGGCCCTTCTTTGAGGAATCTGGTACTTTAAAAAAAAAATTTAAAAAGTGACTGGCTCTTCTGTGCTGTGCTATGCTATGCTACCAAAGTACACAACTGCAAAAGAGTCTTTCAGGCCCCTGCAAGCTGTTGCACAGGAAGTGGTGCTGCACTGCATACAGCCCAGTTCTTTCTTCACTCCAGAGCAGTGGTTCTCAGCCTGTGGGCTGCTTGTAGCTCAATCATCACACAGCTGCAGCCCATGTGACCCCTCGAGCCAGACAGGTAGCATATATAGTGTGGATGCGGTCCACATAACACACAGAGGGTTGCATATGTGGCCCACCATGATAAATAGGTTGAGAACCACTGCTCTAGAGTAAGCAGTAAGCTGTGCCTCTATTTGTTTGGAGCTGAAAGGGCAGAAGGTAATGTGTGGGAGATATGAGAGCTAGAGAAGGTTATCTATGCATGAGGAAAGAGCAGGTAAATGGCGAAGTATTGGAGAAGATTGGTTCTGTGCATGGAGCTGTAGGACAGGGAAGGAAGCAACAGAATGGTAGAAATAGGGAGATTTTTTTAGCTGTGAAAATAGACAAAATTTTTTTTCCACCATGAACTCCCTCTGGGTGGATGAAACATACACCAGTTTTCAAACTTACAAATGCAGGTTAGATGTGTTTCAAGGAGGCCCCATCACTATTTTAAGATACTGGACTGGTGCTTCTAGGAGACTTGGATTCTGTTACTTTTTCTGCCACAGACTTTGTGTGGTTGTAGGCAAATCAAGTAATTGCTGTGCCTCGGTTTCCCTTTCTGTAAAGTGGGGACAATAATACTTCCCTACCTCACAGAGGTGTTTGGGGACAAAAAAACAAATATTTGTGATGTCCTCAGACTATAATGATGAGCATTATAGAAAAAATTATGAATGAGTAAATAAAGTTCTGGGCTTGCTTTGTGGTAACTGGCACCTCACCAGATTTGCCTCTTATATACTCCCCATTTCTGCATGATAAGAAATACTGACCAAAACATAATTAGATTTGAAATTTGGACCTGGAGATTCTCCAAAACTGAAAATACAAAGGAAAAAGTTACAGAAAACAACATTCAGAAAAGCATATGTAGTGCTGAGCAGAATACATGGGAAAACTGGAATTAGTAAAGCAGATACATCAGGGAAACAGTAGGTCCTAAAAGGTAGATTGAAGGGAATTCAACAAATATGTATACCATTGAGAAATAAATATAGTAGGAGTGGAAGTGAGCAATGTGGATGACCAGGGAAATACAAAGAACAATAAAAGAAAAAAGAATATATGAGACCTATAAATCAGCAAGGTTAGCGCTGCAGGAACTGGTACAGAAGACTAAAGTAAAAGAAGATTGCAAGAAAGTGATCTGAAAAAGCTAAGCCTGGAAAGGAAAGGGAGACAAAATATGAGAACACAATAAAAGATTTTATAAATTTGGTATAAAAGAAGGAAAAGGTCAGGAAATGAGATGGCGGCCCTCTTCTTGAGGGATGGTGAGGGATAACTTGACAGAAGAGGTAGATATTGCTGGAAAAGTGAATTACTACTTTTCTCTCAGTATTCAGCAGGAGAGCAGGGGAAATATGCCAGAAATCTTGATACATTTTTCAGGGTTAGATAATGAACAATTACTAAATAATAAAAAAAAAACAACCATAGTAGAATAGGTTAAAAAATAAAGGGAATTGTTGAAACTGCTGAAAATGAAAACTACTCCAGAATGGGGTGGGCTGCCTCTCAGAATTCAAATTCTAAAAGACATGCCAAATGGATTAAACTAATAGGGAAATTTTTAATTCTTTACTGGAAACTGGAGAGGTATGCAGGAACTGAAGAGGAGTCAACATTATATCCCTATTTGAAATGGGATCAAGGGAAAAATAGGAGGTTGGTACTAGATAAGATTTTATACTCTTTGATTATGATCATTACCAGGTACAGAAAACTTGAATTATTGAGCATGTACTTTTCAGAGAGATGATGCTTAACAAATTTATTTTTTTAAACTTGTTGAGGATTAGAAAATGAGAGTTGACACAGGTGGAGGAATAAGGTGTAGCATACCTGGATTTCAAGAATGCTTTTGATACAGTGCTGCATGAAAGACTAATACATAAGGTTAGACTGTAAGGGGTTGATTGAGTACAGGTTACTTAGGAGGAAGTGGTTAATGAAATGCCACACTTCATTACTGGACCCTTTCAGTGAACACTATACATCAGTTTTCCAGACGAAAGAACATAAGAATGGGTCAGACCAAAGAGCCATCTAGCCCAATATCCTGTATTCGAAGAGGGGCTAATACTAGATGCTTCGGAGGGAATGAAAGCACAGGGCAATCTATTGAGTGATCCAACCCCTGTTGTCAAGTCCCAGCTTCTGGTAGTCAGGCCATCCAGAGCATGGGATTGTGTCCATGACCAACTTGGCTGATAGCCATTGATGGACCTGTCCTCCATGAACTTATCTATTTCTTTTTTTTTTTTTAAGCCAGTTATACTCTTGGTCTTCTCAATGTCCTCTGGCCACAAGTTCCTCAGGTTGACTTTGGTTTGTGTGAAGTTCTTCCTTATGATGGTTTAAAACCTGCTGCCTATTTATTTCATTGGTTGACCCCTGGTTGAGTTATGTGAAGGGGTAAATAACACCTCCTTATTCACTTTCTCCACACCAGTCATGATTTTTATAGACATCTCTCATATCTTCACCCCTCCCCCCCCCAATAGTTTCTTTTCTAAGCTGAAGAGTCCCAGTCTTTTTAATCTTTTGTTATATGGAAGCTGTTCCATACCCCAATAACTTTTTTGTTGCCATTCTCTGTACCTTTTCCAATGCTAATATTTATTTTTTGACATGTGGCACGCAGGACTGCATGCAGTAGTCAAGGTGTGGGCATACCATGGATTTATATAGCAGTATTATGATATATTCTGTCTTACTATCTGTCCCTTTCCGAATGGTTCCTAACATTCTATTTGCTTTTTTGAGTACCACTGCACAATGAGCAGATCTTCTCAAAGAACTATCTAGGATGACTCCAAGATCTTTAAGTGGTAACTGCTAATTTAGACCCCATCAGTTTATATGTATAGTTAGAATTTTTTTTCCAGTGTGCATTACTTTGCACTGATCAACACAGAGTTTTATCTGCCATTTTGTTGCCCAATCATTCAGTTTTGCTGAGATTCCTTTGCAGTCTGCTTTTGACTTAATTATCTTGAGTAATTTATCATCTGCAAATATTGCCACCTCACTGTTTTCCAGATCATTTATGAAAATGTTGAACAGCACAGGTCCCAGTACAGAGTGAGGTGGCAATTTTGCAGAAGGAGGAACAACTGTGGAGGTAGCACGCTTACACCACGGAGACAAGGTGTGACTGCTGTCACTTGATAGTGGCCCATAGGGCCAACTAAAAAGTAGTTTTAGGTTGGAAGGATTGTGTCCATGAGGGAGTCAAGAAAGCTAAAGCAGAATAAAAGAGGTGATTCTCCGGTCTCCACAGAAATGTAAATACATTCCATTCTTTGACTTAGGGAAAATGAAGCTAGACATTTAGAGGAAAGAAATATTTTAAGACCTATGGGGTCACCTGGCCTCCTTCAGTCCAAATTGTTGCTATTAAACTAAGTGTAATTCCCTTGTAGAGTGAGTCACAAGGAAAAACTAATGACATAATTGCGATGTCTCTGTAATCCATTACATGATTCTTTGTATCCTGTACCGCCCCCCCCCCCCAAAAAAAAAAAGCCGCCAGACTCTTCATTTAGCTGCAGAGTGACAATCCTGGTAATGGAGTCTGTACTTCTAACTCCATTGGCTGGCTGACTGCCTTCATTTGTCTTCTAAAGCATGCATATCTTGCCTTCATGTCTATCCATCCATGCAAAAGTCTTATAAATGTAGAGTCTCCTCTGCAATTAAGTTTTTTTGGTTCACTCTAACCATTTACCATCATCACCTTATACTTCTGCCTGCACATACGATGCTCTTTTGTTGACTTGGCAGAGCTTTATTAAAGGTGAAATTTACCCCTGTGTAGAGGGGTCAACACAAGACCTATACACTCCTTAAATCTCTCAAACCCTACTTCAAAGGCTTACATGGGACCTAAATCTCCTACAAGTCTTGTGCTAGCACTCAGCACATGGGCAAATTTCACTCTGGAAGCTTGGTCTGATGATACAATAATGCATGCTTGATGTATGGATCAAAATGTAGTACAAATACTGCAACATGTAATCTTTTCCCTTTGATTAATTTAAAACATGGAATAAGAATGGCTAAGTTATGTTAATTGATACTACTCACCCACAAGGGCAGCGTGATATATGAAATGCATTCTCAAGGCAGACCTCATGCCTCAGAGGTCAGTAGTGAATGAATCTATCTCTCACATAGGATTGTTACTATACAGTATGGCAATAGAATCAGGAATATCCTGTTTTTAATTTACTCATTTGTCTGGGGGTGGGAAGGGAAGGAAGCGAAGCTTACAGTTCTTAAGTTTACTTTTCTATCTTGAGGTTCCTAGAGATTGATAATACTCGTCAGACACAGGCAGACCAGCCCCACAATGTTATCCTACTTTAAAAAAAAAAAAAAGGCAGTTGGAATTGGTAACATATGTTCTACACACAAGCAGAAAACTAAATCAATTTAAAGCTGGTCAGATTCATTTCCCCTTTTTTATTTTGGGAGTCAGAATTTCATTTCCCCAAAATGCACCAAGTGCTCAAATAGGAGCTCCCACGCTGTCCGGAGCACTGTTCCATAATGGCATTTTAAAAGCGCAGCAGTGAACAACATGCTCAGGTTTGTTCTCTGATATGACAGTTAGGCATCTTATAGCTCAGCAGATGAAAATTACACGTGTAGGGCTCAGGCACAAAGTCTGTTTTAGGGAGAAGAGAGGAAATGTTTTGTTTTTTTTTAAAAATTTTTTTTCCTGCAAAGCTTGTACAAAAGCATCTATTGCCATTTTTGCTGCATATGCAACATTTTCCCCCACAGCTCTTTTGCAAACCAAACTGCCCTTGTGCAGAGGAAGTGAGCAGCTTCATGTTGTTCATGTCATTTCCTCTCTTTCCAAATGTTTGTAGTCGTAAAACAGAAACTCTGCCTCATCTACTAACACATGCTTTAAAAGCTGAGGAAATGGTCAGCTTTGTCTTTCTCTGGCTGCTCCTATAAAATCTTCACTGCACCTTTAATTCAGCTAGATTGACAAGCCTGCTATTGAGTACTACTATTTCTGTTATATAAATGGATTTATTGGCGTGATGATGATGTCCTTCCTTACCAGTGAGGAACAGGTCCAAGCTGGCAGTGTCCCAAATGAATGGGTGTGTTCATTGGCTAAATGCAAAATAACTTAAAATGTCAGCAGTGTAAGTTTTCAGCTCACTAAGTGGTCTCTTCAAAAGGGATTAGTCACAAAATAATCAGTAGAATATTTAATTACAGATGAAGGCCATGACACCAGAGATAACCCTGCAAGCAAGAGTCCTGTAACACAAGCACACTTTGTTCTTGGAAATGGAAACAAGGATAAATGTCTTTTTACTAAATCAATAAAGATCAATTCAAAGTCAATAAGTCAAGAGATGGACAGATAATCAGGGGTAAGAGCCAATATACTTCCAGGATAAGCCAAAGATCAGGCATAGGCAACACTAAAGGAATGCACAGCGTGGCACTAAATGAGCAAGCATCAAAGCATGAGCAAAAATGAGACTAAGAGACAAGGGATTTATATAGATTTAAACTTTAAATATTGGCGTTCTAGGAACAGGGATTTCCAGTGTGACACACTAATGAATTAGTGCTACAAGCAAGAACGAAGGACCACCTGGCTCCATGGGGTTAATTATTTACTAGGCAGCCAGCTGTAACAGAGGATATGACTAACTGACTTGAAGGAAAAGGAACCGCATCAGCTGGGGACAGCTTATTCACCCTCAGCATATTACCCTGGGTGCTAGAGGCAGCTTTCCTAATATGTCAAAGGGAGACTCTGCGTTTCAAACTTTTCCTGCACAAGTGGAAAAAAGCCTTGGTTTAGACAGTCCTTTGGAAAGTCTTGTGCACTAGGAAGAATTATGAAACACAGCTCTAAGGGGGAAAAATAGGGGAAAAAATTTATGGTGGTAATGAAATGGAGAGAGAATTCACTATGAAATTTGGAATCTCAGTGATGTGGCTGTGCTGTAACGTATCTCAGGCATGATGTCATTACTGAAAATGAGTCTATAAAATGTATTAGCCCAACATTCAGAGAAGAGAAACACTTGCAGCTTCCATTGCAGTTAGAGGGAGATGTGGGTGCTCAGAACCTTGGAGGGGAAATCAGGCTATTCATTTGTAACCAATATACACTGATCTTATGCTGGGCCTCTGCTGTGTTCAAGCACAGAAAGAAAACTGAATCTACAGCAGGAAGCAGTAGCCTTATATGTTGGCATTCCTTTGTCCTGATGTCAGTGTTTATGGTGGTTGTAGTAATTTAAATGTCTTGCTCATGGCATTCTATCTTTTGCATTATTTTTGCAATATGAATAAAGAACTGTGCAAATAGCCACTCTGCTCCACTTCCCTCCACAGCAGTAGCATGGAGGGTGGGTGATACCCATGACAGAAAGATGTTGAATAGGAACGCTAAAGACAGTGGACAGACTTTGTGCTGAGAGCCACACACTTTTGTAGACAGGAGGCACTGATAGCATTTGATTTACTCCAAAGTCTACTTTTGCTGAGAATTAAAGCAAAGGTTGCAGATACTAGTTAGAGTCAATCTTCTAGAGAAGAGAGTTGGGTTAGGCCTTGTTTTGCAGAAAACCTCTAATGCAGTACAAACAAATTACACTGGTGGCATCTAGTACTAAATAGACAGACTTGGCACACCATTGGCAGATTCCAAGCACAAGCCTCTGGGAGCTAAAATGTGATAATTAGGAGTCCCCATTGCACAAATACAAGGGTTAAATGCCACCCCCCCACCCCACCCCACCCCCGCCATCAGATCTTGGGGATGTGAATGAACATTTGAAGTACTCACCCTGCTGTCATAGAGCAAGTAGAAAAATCTTAGTAAGAGACACTTGAACCTTTTAAGCACCATCTCATGGCAATAATGACCCCTCATGCATATTTATGTACAGTACTTAGCTTTATAATAGCTACTTGAAAGACCTAGGTTTTTTTTGCCTAGGAATGAAACTATGTGAAGTGTGACCAAAATATTCAGAAGGTCTGAATAGTAAAATACAAAAATACTTCAGGTATTTCCTGCATGCCAGCCAAAACCACCTTTGCAGAGTATGTAGTTTAGACATTGTGTGTGTGTGTGTGTGTGTGTGTGTGTGTGTGTATATATATATACACACACACTTGCATATATATACAATTTGCTGAAGAACCTCAGTCAGGTATTTGTTGAAAGAATGTCAGACAAGTTCTATAGCCTGGGTTGTTTTGTAAAAACCTTTTTGTTGCACAGAGCTTAATGTCATTCATCATGCACCCAAAGCAAAATCATATGACCACCATTTCCTAAGTAACATAATTATCTTATTGATTCTTATAGTGCAACACACTACTTTTATTGTTAATTAACACTGCCAAATCTGGTTATGCAATTCTGGATATTGGGAGTTCAGTTTAGTGTGTGAAAAGGGGAGGGGAAGACTACAAATAAATGCCATCAAAATCTATTTTTTTTCTCCTGTGTGTATTTAGATATTTGTTGTGCAAATCTGCTACCAACTGCAACAGCAAAGTACATGATATAACCCGCTGTCACTTTTTACCAAAGAGATAGAAATACAAGCTCCAAAACATGTCTTAGCAAAATACTGATATTTAATAAATCTTTAAGTAGTTGAACAGAAATGCACAAAGGCAAAGAAATACAACCCTGCTGTTTCAGAACCAAAACAGTTTTATGAAAAAATGAGAAGAATTCTTGGACTAATTTCAGGAGCTTAGCATCTTTCTTAAAATCAAAGTGGAAATATACCAGAAAATGCTTACAGGAAGGGTACATAGCTAATGTTTTGTCTTCCCCATAGTAAAGACCCAAATGAAAGTTTCATCAGACATTAGGACATACAATGACTTCTTGAATCTTTCAGTTCTTAGCCAGTGCTCTAATGAAATTCAAACCTGCTACATCTGCCATACTACACTGTTAATTAGTTTTCTATTTATTTAGCAGATCTAGAAGTGGAAAGCAATCTATTGCCAGTGAATTGTTTGACTTCTGTGCTAAGTAGGCTGCATTCCAATCCTCTGATGTTGAAACTAGCATGAGCCCAACTTTCATCTCATTGCCATGTCAAATTAGCACCCAGCAGATTCTAGATACAGAAACTCTTTTATCATTTTGGCTTGCAAAAGACCAACAGTTCTTAGAAGTCAAACTGAAGCTAGGAGTTTTCTGGGTTTTGTTATAGCTCTTTAGCTTGAGGAGAAAGATTAAAATGTGGGATATACGTGGCATAGGCCTTGCAGTTTACATTATAGAAGGAACAAAATTTCAGAGACTGTTTATTATATGAAATAAAATATTGCAGAATCTGCATCAAGAGTTGAGAAAAATCCTACCCACTCCAAATAAACCCTAGCTTGAGAAAATTAAAGAGGAGATATTTACATATGCTTTGACATTTTCCATTTCTGTACATCTGTAATGGGTTGTGCTCACCACTGTGGCACCTCCTGCTGGTTGCTCTGGGAATTAGCTCTGTCCATCAGCAGGGCACCCTCCTCTTGTGGTATCTCCACTGTCCGTGGGGACCCACACTGCTCCCAGACTGCAGCATCCTCTTCCGTGCACAGTCCTCTGGCTGTGCCCCAACTACGTTGTCTTCGCCCCCTTCCGGGGGGAACTGGCAGTCCTTCACCCAGCCTTTCACCAGTGGCAAACTGCAGCCCCTAGTCCACCCCTCGCTCAGGGGCAAACTGCAGTCCTTTGGCTGGCCACTTCCCTCAGCAGTCAGTGGGACAAAGGGGGGCAGGGGCAGGGGCAGGCCCACCTGCTACTCTGAAACCCAACCCAGGGACCCTTTAGCTGGCAGCTGCTCACTTCCTCTCTTTCCCCTCTGCTGCTACCTGCTTTCTTTGGGCCACGTCCCCGTAGCCCCAGCACCTCCTCGGCCCCTGCATCAAGGCCTCAGGCTGGAGCTCCACTTGTGCCCGTGCCCTAGGCACTTCTCTCCACAGGCAGCCAATCCCTCTCCCTCAAGTTCCAGGGGGAGACTGAGCTCCTTTCTGCCCTGCAGCCCTTCTCATAGGGCCCAGCCTGGCCCTGATTGGCTGCTTCTAAGCCTTCCTCTGATTGGCTGGGTTCTGCGCAGCTGCTCCAAGGGCTGCTATTAACCCTTTGCCAGCCAGTGAGGGGCAGCTGCCCTGTCACAACATCCATATACTACCGTATACATTTCAGCATCTAAATACAGCACTCACACCCTCTAAGTGATGCACTCCCATCCTGCCATTTAAACAGGTTCACAAGATAGTGTAAGTGTAAAACAAAACCTGATAAAATTAAACTAGAGCTCTTTATTCTAAAACCCTGATCTTTGGGTATTGGGGAATGATGGAGGAGAATGTCAGAACAAATCCAGATCCATATTTTGTAGTTGGCCCTTGAACTTTGGGTGCCTTAAGTCTAGACCTGGATCTAAATTTTGTGGCATGGGCCTCTCAAATCAGACTAGTCCAAAGGTAATCTATTTGGTGTTCAGATATCCTGAGACACATCAACACACCATGATTAAATTTACCTTCCACAATATTATTTATAAAGACGCACTTGACTAAATTCATAATAAAGACAAGGTCTCTGCCCCAAGGAGCTTACAATATAAGTCAGACAAATATGATTAATTGTATAGGACAACAATACTCAGGTTAAATTGTGAAGTCATTTTCAGTGGGGGAAGGCATCACCTAAGAAAGGGGGTTTTAAAAGAGATATAGAGAGGAGAGTGAGTGCTTGACACATAGGAAGTAGGATGCTGTGCCAAGGTAAGGGGTGCTGTGAAAGAAAGATGAAAGACAGGACTAGAAGCAGACAAAAGAAACAGTAAGGAGAAAGGTTAGGAAGAAGCGTAATGTGAGAGAGAGCGTTGGAGAGATAAGAGCAGAGATGTAGGAAGCGGCAGAGTTGTGCAGAGCTTTGATCAGGAGAAGCTTTGAATTGGATTTGGGACAGAAGGCAGTGAAAGGATTAAAGAAGGTATATGCAACATATCGAGTTATGAGATTGTCAGTCTTTTCTCTGTTTAGAATTGGAGGCTGAAAGAGTCTTTCTTTCTTTCTTTAGTAGATTGGTTATTGTTGTTGGTTTTTTTTAAATGTACCTCTTATATTGTGGGCCTCAGGAATGCAACCTGTCTAAAAACATGATACTTCTGTCTGAACTTGGGAAATAGAAAACCAAACCCAACCATTACAAATGCAATGTTTACTTAATGGAATGTTCTGTTAATCAGTATTAACAGCAGAACACCTTCGGAATATACCTTTTCCAAGAAGGTGGTTTTGGAAAATTTGAGGGATACACAAAACAGTGACATATGTAGCTCAGATGTAGGCTTGCTTTGACATGTGTTCCCCAGTGCTTCCTGAAAACCTCTATCCTAGCAGCAGTGGATATTATAAATGGAAGCTGGCTGTTGGGAGGGAGGGAAAAAGAAGTGTGTGATAATAGTGGTAGTGGTAGGAGAATATTTCCTCAAATTTTCCAAAACCACCTTCCTTTTTTCTTGTAAAAGGTATATTCCGAAGGTGTTCTGCTATTAATACTGATTAACAGAACATTCCATAAAGTAAATGTTGCATTTGTAATGGTTGGGTTTGGAATTTTAGTAGTCGGGAGGGAAGAGGATAAAGTAGGATTTGTTCATAGAGCAGAATGGGCTGAAACAGACAGCTGAGGTTTGAGGAAGAAATCTGAAAGCTACAGTCCTAATAATGAAGCTCTGCAATGTATAATCATGTCTCCTGATGATTAGGAATAAATCCGTGAGTTTCAGGATCCTTAAATATACATAGTCTGCAGTTTTTGCAAATGGATAGATTATCTGCCTACATATATGAAACAACTGCCAGAAAGACTTATGCTTATTATGAACTGTTCATCTTCCTGTAAGTTGCCAGCCCTGAATCCCGGCTACAGAGCCCCTTGTTTCTGCCCATCTGGGAAAACCTGACTTTATCATTTCTGTCTCTAAGCACTCAGGGTGCATGGTACACTATATCCCCTCATTCTGATTCCATCTGCCCAGCACTGGTTGGGGCAGGGTGGGGGTGAGGTAAGGACAGGGAGCCCATCCTGCAAAGAAAGCTGCTGTCATACCATTCTTTTAAATCAAGATATGGATTTGTGTCGTCTTTGGTGCAGTGGTATAAAGAAAGGAGTTTGTTTTTCTCCCATATGCAACAAACAGATGCTAGGGACCCGGGACCTCACATAGTCAATGAATGATAAGTTGTAAAATCTTTAAAACTGCAGAAAGAAATCAGAATTTCAGCAAATTCCCATCTTGTCTGGCTGCTCATTTTGATCAACTGCATGGGGAAAAAAAGCCAGTTGTGCATAAAACTCCATCTGTTATTATAGCCTGGTATGTATGTGGTTGGGAGAAGAATATTTAGAGAGAGATTTGAGCAGTGTTATTGAAAAAGAAGAAGATGTATATGGCATCAGAATCACATTTGTTGATATAGACTAGGCTGCACTAATCAACTAGCATTCAACTTTTTGCAAAGATCTAGGAGGAGACAATAGATTCTTTAGATGTAATGTACGCCTTGAAAGTAATTTCGTAAGTTGTTTCAATATTGCCTCCATTTTACAACACTACGTAATTCGATTATACAAACTATACCTTTAACTCCTGGTTATGCAGATGTTACATCAAAATGCTTCTTTCAGTGTTCAGTTGAACACGATACAGATTTTACTGAATGGCAGAATAAAATACAGAAAGTTATGTGTTGTTTCATATGAACATGTGATTGACATAACTCAGACTAATTGTTCTTCTGGGTCTGAAATGCAAAGACACATCACTTGTTTGTTTGTTTTGTTTTAAACTAAACCTCATTCCAAAAATCATGAGTTTATGAGCCAAGATAACAATCAATTGCTATGGCTCTAGGAATAATATAGATTGTATGGAACAGCATGAGGCACACACTCCATAGGGTCTGAACATATTGCTTCCACAGCACTTAAGTCCTCTCAGCTGCGGGAATGAGAAGCCAGGAAGTGATGTACAGTTTTCTGCATGACAGCACTAGGACAGCCACATTAACAACATAGACTATATCAGCCACCAAAGAAACCACTGCATTCAGTTGCAGCAAAAGAAGCATGACAGCTGTGTTGAACTCATGTATAAGCCAGGAGCTCTGAATGGCTGTGGGGAGCAGTCAAAAAGAGACACGCAGAGGCAATGTTGTTCTGGTTTCTACAGAACAAGACCTCTTGAAATAAAATGCAACTTTAACAAATTACTAATTTAAAGTGCTGAGAAGGCACTTCACAGTACAGATAAGGCAGGATCCTTGCCCTAACAAGCTTACAAATTTGTTTCAAACATGATGCAACTTCTATGTGTATGTCTATGTAATAGAAGAGTATGGAGAGTGAAAGGAGGAAGGTCAAGGATGACAGCTATTCAGTGAAGGAAGGAGAGTTAATAACCAGAAATAGTAGTTCACTAATTTTTTGTAGGTGTGATGAAAAAAGTAGGTCTTAAGGAGGATTTATCAGAGAGGGTAGAACCCTTAAGTATCAGGTCAGAAGGGGTTTGCCACAAGTATGGGCAATGTGAAAAAAAGGTCAGAAATGGCAGAGATGGCTGTGGGAGAATGGGGCGTTGAGGCTAGGATCATTGGCACAGCTTAGCAGGGAGGATACACTTAGAGATAAGATTGAATACCTACACAGGAAGACAGTTATGCAGGGCCTTGAAGACAAGAAACTTCAACTTAAGATGGTGAAAAATGAGGAGTGAGGGAAGAGATTCAAGGAAAGACTGATGTGGTCAGATTGACATGGGGGAAAAATGGTTTTAGCAGCTATGTTTTGTGTGGACTTGCAGTCATCAAGAAAAGAGCTGATGAGAGACTAGATGACTGTTTTTAGCTCCCTAGACAGACAGACAGACAAAACATGAAATCTTAGAAATGTAGAGGAAGAAGTGGCAAGATCTGGAACAGTCTGGGTGTGTGGGGCAAAAGAGAGGGAGAAGCTGAAGATACCAGAGGATAGGGGCCTAAATGACAGGGAGGATGGTGGTGTTGTCAGTAGTGACAGAGTATGGAGAGGTTTCAAGAGGAACAATAAGGAGTTCAGTTTTGGCCATCTTAAGTTTAAGCTGATTATGAAATATCTAAGAACTGATGTCTGTGACACAGGCTGAGATATGGGTTTGGATGGAGGGAGTTAGGTCAGGAATGGAAAACTAGATTTGTGAGCTGTTGGCATAGCATGGTAGCTGATGTCAGAAAGGAAACTGATACACTGTGTATATGTTTACATTGCAGCTCAGAGTGTGCTTCTCGGTGCACATAGACAGACATGTACTAGCTCTGCTCCAGCTAGCATACTAAAAATAGCAGTGTGGTTTCAGCAGCACAGGTGGCAGCTTGAGCTAGCCATCTGTGTACATACTCAGGGGGTTGGGTGGGAGCGTACTTGGGTACCTAGCTTGAGCCACCAAGTCTGCTGCAGTGGCCACCTGCTCTTTTTAATGCACTGGCCTAAGCAAAGCTAGCATGTGTCTGTCTACCTCTGCTGGGAAGCATGCTCCCAGCTGCTGTGTAGACACAGCCTGTGTGAAAAGCTGTGGAGGGGCCAAGGCGGATGAGGACAAAGTAGAAACCCTGAGATTTGGCCAGGTAGATGTTGTCTGAAACAGTTTCAGTAGAGTAGAAGGAATGGAAACCAGAGTGGAGGGAACCATATGATGTTGGAGAAGAGGCACTGGAGACATTACTTCTAAATGACACCTTTGAGTTGAGAGCTGAAAGGAAGATGTGAGTTGGCTCAATGCTCCGAGAAGCAGGTGGGTTTTAGGATCAGCTTTTTAAGAATGGGTCAGACCTGAGGTTGCTTTTATTGGGAGGAGAAGGAGCCAGAAGAGAGTGAGAAGAGCTTAAGAAGGAGAGAGAGTGGGTGTGAAGGAGATGAGCAGCAGGGAAGGGATGGGTTGAGGGGGCCAGTAGAGGGGTTGGGGTGGAAAGCAGCTGAGATGCCTTGTTGTGTGTGAGGGAAGAATTGTTACAAGGAGGAAAATGTGAGAGAGTGGAGAAAGAAGAACTGGGGTGGGGGTGGGGGTGGAGCAGGGAGGTCACAGTGGATCTTGTGTGTCTTCTCTTTGAAAAAGTAAGTACAAATCTTATGCAGAGGGAACAGTGCTAACACTGCTCCAGAGTATACCTCACTATACAATCTCAGTAGAACTGATTTAAGTAACCAGGGATACAATATGAGCTTTCAGCTGGAGAAATATAGGCATGATATACTAGGCAAATGTAGAGGGTGAACAAGGGGAAAGGGTTTCAGTGACACAAACAAAACAAAACAAAAAATTGTGTCTGAAATAAAAACAAAGTATCATGTTTTTTTAAAAGTTAGTAAGTGTGGGGGTGGGCAGATGATTCTGTGCAGTGTTGGACCTTGTTTTCAATGAATCATCAATTTCTCAAAACCTCTGTTACATATTTGCTTTGCAATACTCTCTGATTCCTTCTGTTGTTCTTTAACACGTTTATTGTAACTATTGCATTTCGTTTTAGTTTCCCTGCTTCTCAGAGGAGTAGAAATGTGTTCACCTTTGTCATTTTGTACATTGCTCTATGTTTCAGTATATCTGTGCCATAGTTTTTGTTTGTTTTTTGTACTGTTGTGTTTGGTTGCCTTCTGGGATACACCAACTCCAGGTTTGATTTCACTTTTTTTTCCAATTTCTGCTGAGGAATATTTCTCCCCTTGCTCAGAATGTGGAATCTTCCTCCACAGTAGATTTGGAAGCCACAGCATTATTTGTGCCTTAAAAAGCTAAGCTAGCTAACTTGTTTCTTTCCCCTTCTGCTGCTGCCGCTTCCCTCCCCTTTTCCTCAGTATAGCTGTTGCTGAATAGCTGCAGTTTCTGGCAGCAAGAGAAAAGGCCTGTTTCCCATCTGGTGAGACTGAGACTTTCCTCTGGAAAGTGATAAAAGCATCTTGGTGCTCTTTATGTGCCAGAAGAACTGATTGTCCCCAGAGAGAAAACAGCTCTGCACACTGATCAAGGGGAATGTCCTCTGCTTATGCCATTTTTCATTGACCATTGAGAAATTTGAACACCAGGTGGCAGAGCCCTGACCTGGGATGAAGGATACTCCCCTCTGCCTAAGTGAGAAGAAAGGGTTAAATAGGGGGTTTCCTACCCCACTCAGTTCCCAGACCACTAAGCTATGGAGTAGTCTGATGTAGGGCTCCCTCAATCTCTCCGGTTGAAGCCATTCCACTGTCGATTTAAATAATGAGTCATTGGAACAGGGGACTAGATCCAGGGTCTCCTAGAGGGGTACTCTAACCTCCAGACTACAAAGTCATTCTCTCTCTCTCTCTCTCTCTTCTTACCCCCCCCCCCCGCCCCCTCCAATGATTCTTTAGCCTGTTGATTAAGGCATCCGCATGGGTGACCCGAGGTCCAATCCTCCTGCTCCAGTCACTCGTTCATTATGTAATCCACTGTAGAGCAGCTTCAACAGGAGACTGCAGGAGCCCTACATCACACTATCCCATAGCTTAGTGCAGTGGTTTTCAAACTGCGGGTCGCGACCCAGTACTGGGTTGCAGAATGGAAGGCACTGGGTCACAGCGGCTCTGGTCAGCACCACCAACCAGGCCATTAAAAGTCCCGTTGGCGGTGCTACCTGTTCTGACACTGCGCTGTGCCCTGGAAGCGGCCAGCAGCAGGTCCAGCTCCTAGGCGGGGAAGCCACAGGGCTCCACATGCTGCCCCCACTCTGAGCACTGGCTCCACACTCCCATTAGCTGGGAACCAGCCAATGGGAGCTGGGGAGGGGGGGTGTTGGTGCCTGCGGACAAGAGCTGCGCGGAACTTCTTATGCGCCTCTGCCTAGGAGCCGGACCTGCTTCTGGCCATTTCCAGGGTGCAGCATGGTCTGTGGTGCCAGGAAAGGCAGGAAGCCTGCCTTAGCACCCCCACTGCGCCACTAACCGGGAGCCGCCCGAGGTAAGCCCCTGCCCCAGCCCTGAGTCCCCCAAACCCGGAGCCCCTTCCTGCACCCTAAACTCCTCATCCCTGAACCCACCTCAGAGCCTGCAGCCCCAGCCCAGAGCCCCCTCCCACACCTTGAACCACTCATTCCTGGCCTCACCCTGCAGCCCTCACCCCCACACCCAAACCTCAGTCCTAGCCCTGAGCCCCTCCCACACCCCAAACTCCTCATCCCCAGCTCCACTGGGTTGTGGGCATTAACAATTTTCCTCAACTGGGTCGCCAGACAAAAAAGTTTTACAACCACTGGCTTAGTGGTTTGGGCAAGCAACTGAGGTGTAGGAGATCCCTGTTCAAATCCTTTTCTTCCTCAGGCAGAGCAGGGAATCGAAGCTGGGTCTCCTACATCATAGGCTCTAACCTATAAGGTGAGTGGCAGCACCCCCTCCAGCCATCTTGTGTGGAGTTAGGTGCCTGCCTAACTCATTCTGACAAGAAGTGGCTTTGGCACTTAAACCGCTTGACTCCAGAGGAGCAGTTTGTGAATCGCTTGCAGAGATAAGTGCCTATCTCAATGAGAGGGGCAGGGCTTAGGACACATCCCTCTCATTGGCATTTTCCATTGGCTAGCTCAGGTTGCTCCACCTAGCGTGCTGGCTTTCATGAATCAGAGTGTAAGGTGCCTATCTCTCCCCATTCAATGTACAGGGAGCATAGGCACCTAACTCAGGCTTTGTGTGTTCCAGTGGTTTTTTTCTAGGCACCTAAAAGTTAGGCATTGCAACACTCAGCATCACAATGCCTCAGTAGCTTTGAGAACCTGGGCCTCTGCCCTCCCAGCCTATGGAGTTCCCTTGGCAGATAAATATAAAAAATATAAAGTCTTTCTTCATGGTATAATTCAGTTCTAATGTGATTTACAAAAAGTTTCCATTCACTTCTGTGAAGTTATTGCCGTTTGTGTATATAGATATCAATGTGTCAACGTTGCTCTTTTAATCAATGTATTACCCTGTTTTTTTTTAAATTAACCAGCTTGCCTCAAAAAGACATGGTTCATCAGTGAATCTTAGTGTATAAACAGTTAAGGACAGAGTTTTGGGGTGATTGTATCTTTTATTATCCTTTGTCTTTTTATGTTTGTGATGACTGGCTCTGTTGCTGCTTCACTTGGAGCCTCTGTCATTATTTCCAGTTTCACTCCTATTTGCATATGTGAGCTTTTCAAGATGAAATGACACAGATGAAATGCCCATCACATCTTTACTGCACCATATCTGCCAACATTTATAAGCTATATATAGGGATATTGTTTTACTACCTTTGAAATACATTGGACTTTTCATAAGATGAGCTCTTTTAGGGCCACTGACTGGTCCTCCCAACTTCTCCTGGGCAATAACACAGTTCAAGAATAAAGAGACCTCCTTGTTCTGTATTTCTGATTTTTACAGAGTATTTATGGCAAAATACTAGATCAGGAGAGGAAGTAGCTACCTCATTCCACATTCTGATACCAGGGACACCCCTCCTCTGTACCTTCTCCTGTGCTTTGGACAGAGATGTCAAGTGTCCTCACACCCCTCCACAATCCCCCCTTTTTTTAACTAGAATACAGTTAACTTATTAGTTACTCTAGTAACTAGTAATTAGTTACTCTAGTTACAGTTTAACTAGAATACAGGCCACCTTCTTTTCCTCCACCCCTCCAATTCCTGCGTCATGTACAGGAAGAAAAATAATTAAGAACTGGAGCTCTCATTTTCAAATGCATTTTCTAAATCACTGCTTAGACCTCCAGCACTCAATACATTATGATCTCATGCGAAGCCTTCCATGGATTTAGACACTAACATCCAAAATCACCTTCTCATGTTTCCAAATCAATTATGATAAAATTCAAAGCTTTGCTCTGCTTGGATGAAGCTAAAGAAACTTAAAATTCAGACATTTCTTTTAAAGGAATGGTCTGTTAATTGGTGTTGAAGTTTAAATATTTGAGTTCAATTTCTCCCTCTCCCCCAAATTACATCTTGGAAATGTTCCCCTGTTATTACAGTCTATTAAATCAGACTTATCAAAAAGGAAACATTTATTGATATCTTGAGAGACGTGTATGTCTAATTAAGACTGTGTTATTGTGCATATTTTATTTTAAAGCAAATGTTTCCTGTGATTTTGATTCTAATTAGGTCTGAAGGGTCTTAATAAGTGTTTGACTGAAGGAAGACGCACTGTATCAGTTTGTTAAATCACATTACTAACCATCACTTCAGGAAGTTTTTGACTCTGCATTTATACTGTGACTTCACTCCTGGAAATTGTGATATTACATCCTAAAAGTATATTTTAGATGGTAGGCCAAGTTTCTAGTATCCAAAGGAAGGATGAGTATTTGTAGATACTTGTTTGACAGCTTTGCTAGTCAGTTATTTCAGTTATCCATTGGTTATTTCAATGCCTAATTCTGCTTAGGTCCTATAATTACTAAAAATCAAAGGATTCATTTTTTTTATTCCTGGTTTATCTTTTACAGATTACTGCTATAAATAACAGACTTGACCTTTCATGAATTGATGCAAGCTTGCTCTTGCTTCCTATGCTCCCTCTTTGAACAGCACTGTCATCTTTTACAATGTTAATTCTTTTCACCCAAACAGCCTATAAGATACACAGCTACTACTACTGTTGGAATGAAATTCATACATGTGTGCAAGGCCAGCAAAAGACCTATGCTCTGCCTGAGTTCTGCTTGAACTCTGTTTTGAGGATTTATGCAGGCTTAGTGCAGAGGCCTTGTGCTGTGGTGCTTGAGTACCTTTGTGAACCGTAGGCCTTATGCATAGCGGTGAATTTCACCTTTGAGAAACACAGAAGTTTTTGCAAACTATATTGTAATGATGTGATATATAACATGACCTTAAAAATGGCTAAAATGATTAATAGGGTGGTGCTAAAGAGAGAGATTTGCTATTATTTCTTTTTAAAACCAGTATTATTTTACTGTTTATTTTATACATCAAATGTGTTAGTTTATTTTGAGTTCAAATGTAGTGTTATCAGATTTTAGAACAGGAATTATATATGATGCAAAGATTTGTTTGTTTAGGAAATTAACTACAACATCTCTGTCAAATACATATTGAACATGCTCTTTATTATTATTCTTTGTTTATAACTATTGTAATTATGTTGTCAGGGGGATACAATAACCTAATGTTTTGCACATTTAACCATGTTTATAAATATATTTTAGTGAATGTATTTGTTGTAGATCGGAGCGCTAATATCCCTCTGTTACAAGGCTCCTCTTTCTTTTGCTTTGCAAACCCCTTTTTGTTAGCTTATTTGTATTACAGGCTCCAGATGCCATTATGGTCCCATTGTACTGGATGCTGTACACAAGGAAGAGACAGTCCCTTCCGCACATATCTCATAATCTAAATAGACATGACAGATAAAGGGTGGAAGAAAGGAAGTATCACTATCCTAATTTTACAGATGGGGAACTGATGGATAGGGAGACTAGGGGCTGATTTAAACTGGGAATTTACGTTGGCATAGCTACAAATCTAAGGAGTGTGAAAAATCTACACCCTACAGAGACGTAGCTATGCCAACCTAACCCCCAGTGTAGACAGTGCTAGGTCAGTGAATGAATTCTTCCATCAACCTAGCTATCACCCCTCGGGTAGGTGGATTAAATACACTGATGAGAGAACCCCTCCCATTAGAGCAGATAGCGTCTACACTGAAGTGCTACAACTGTGCTGCAGCTGTTATAGTATTTTCAGTGTTAAGTGTAGGTAGACATACCTTTAGTGACTTGCCCAAGGTCACAGAGGACATCTGTGGCAGAACTAGAACTGAAATGATCTCCTGCATCCCACAACTCTGCCTTAGGGACAGAACTACCCTTCCTATTTGTGACATTACTCTTAAAACAGCCCTAGTAAAATCATAACAAAGGTGTACTATTTGTCTATTTCCCATAGTAAACCTTCACAAAATGATAGTACAATGCTTCTTGTCTCTAGGTTGATACTTTTAATACTTTGTGAAAATCAAAGACAAATTAAAGAAGGGCAAGAAAAGTTAACTGGTTCAGAGATTAACTTTTAAAAAGCTCCAAAATTAGATCATCTAATTACGACTCAGTTTATGAGCATCAACATTTGGCAGAATTACATTTATGCAAACAAATTCAGTTGACATAGTTTAGAAAGACTGAATGATCTCTCACAGAAGAACTATGCTTAAATTTGAGGTTTATGTAAGCTTTCTGCCTAAGTTTACTCCCTGATGTTCAACAGTTATTTAAAATCAAGAAAAATCAAATGCTGCTATTCACAGAAAAATACTGTCTGACCAAAAAAAAAAAAAAAAAAATCAGAAGTGGTTATCATTAAAGTGGCAAGACTGCAATGGTGATAAATTACTCCATCCTGATTTAAGGTCTATGTATTCCTTAATTGGAAACTTTAGGCCCAAACTACTGTATGTTGTATTTTTTTTACGTTGCGTATGTTTTTTCAAAAATTGTTTGTTTTGTTTTTTTAAACCAAGTTTAATTTAATTTTTTTAACTAGAAGCCCAGAAGAGTGGCCAACGGGAGAAGAAAACTCTCCCAAGTTCACTTCAGTTTTTCTTAAATCAATCTGTCTGGGTGAAATATCATAGATTTTGGAGGCTGTTTTACTTCACAATTACCATATTCTTGAGGATTTGCAGGAAAGGGATTGTCTCCGCAGAGAGTTGGGGGAATGCTTTGTTGGACTCTTTACCATATGACATCACAGCTCCAAAATGGGCATTTAGATACTGTAGTGATGGGCATATTAGAAAAAAAACAATAATAGATGGGATTCCCATTGGCTGGGTTCCTCTGCAGCTGTTCAGTAGCAGCCATGAGGGTTGGGGGGTGAGAGACTCAGTGGGAAGTCATACAAGTCTGACAGTTTATTCTGCTCTTACATTGTGGAAATCACTAGATTCTCTGTGGGTTGTGTAGAGTGGTATGTTCCCAGCTCCATTCCTGAACTCACTGGAGCTCCATCTTGGCATCACATATGTATCGACTCCCTTCCTTTTGCACTGAAAAAGGGATAGCTGTTCATTAATCCATAAGGAACTATCTTAGCCCAAGAATTATACAAATTATGAAAAATCTTTGAGTTTTTTCAAGGAGTATCTGATTTATTTAAGATAAAACATGCCAATATTTAAAATTAGATTGAAAGAAAAGAAAGGCTACTCATTTTAATAAGTTAGTTGTCAAGGATGAATATAGGCAGAAATGATCTGCAACTCTGTGTGCTTTTTACAGCCTTAACTAAATTTGGCTTCTGAGTATGACCAAGATTCCTTGGTCCCATGGAAACCACTTTCTTTGATTCTTCAAGTTCTTCATTTGGCATGCAACAAAGGGCAAGGCTATGCTGTAAACTTTACTCACTTGAGTAATCTTGCATAGCACTGTGATTTGGCTCTTTATATTTAAGTCTGTCTCACTGACAATCTTACTCTGCCTAAGTAAGGATTTAGAATTGGGTCCTAAACTCTCAGTTCACTGCTGAACTTTTGATTCGGGAGGGTGACAAACTTGTTCCTAGCATTGCATGCTTTTGAAGGAAGGTTGGACAAGCACAGAAAGGGATCCTTAGGCAAATTTGTGGCCCTGGCTGCAAAAGTCACTGAAATTATTATTTTAAGAATCTTGATTTGTTTGTTCTGCTGCATTTGAGCATTTTCTTCTTTTGGAGGCAGAGACGGTGCTCACAGGTTTGGAATCTGTGGCTACAGATGGTTCCCACAGGAAGTGAAAGCACAGTCTATGCACTGTATTTGTGTTTCAAACTCTATATTAGTAGTGTAAGCCAGCTAAACCAAACTTCTCACTAACACCTGAATTCTGTTGGCCCCGACGAGAGTTTCCAGCTCCTCAGAATTGACACTTCTTTCCCACAAACTCGTGAGACTTACAAAGAAGGCACTACAGAGAAGAAGGCTGGTCTTGTTGTTAAGGCCCTGGACTGGGATGCAGTAGATGAGGGTTCAATTTCTGTCTCCGCCAATGACTTCCTGTGTTACCATGGGTAAGTCCCTTATTCTTTCTGTGCCACAGTTCCCCAACTGGGAATAATATTTTTTTCTCCCACCCTTTGTCTAGTTAGATTATCAGTACATCAGGAAGGGACTTTTTCCTACAATGGGTATGTACAGTGCCTATGACAGTGGGGATCCAGACTTTAGTTGTGGTCGCTGGGTGCTGCTAAAATACAAATAAAAAATAATAGTATTAAGGGTAGAAACACTGTCCTTTCCTTCCTCCCTGCGGGTTGCCTAACTTGGTGGTCCTGTGGCTGCAACTAACTGGCTCCTTTTCTGCTCCTACCATTTTCTGGTAGCTGCTCTTCTCCTGATTAAGGCCTTTTATTGGTTTCCCACATTCCACAGGACTGCTCCCTAGCGTGGGCCTATTTTTGTTCTCTTTCCCCACCTAAGGCTGCTATTTTCACTGACCAGGAACCTCCCTCATGCCCTGAGGAGTTTCTCCTGGTTCCAGTTCAGCCCCTGCTGCCCCAGTATAGGGACTCCCTCTATGCCTCATCACCCCTGTTTACTTACTTGCTGGAGGCATATGCTGCCCCCTTTTGAAGGGACTTTCTTTTCCTGCCTCTGGCACTGTCCTGCTGTTCAGAGTTTTCTCCCATGTTCTGGACTTTCCTCTTCTTTCTTCTTCCATAGCTCATTTGCCCCACAATTTGTTCTTGCTCCTTTTACAGTCTCCCACCAGCCTGTCCTTATGCCACAGTGCTTTTTTTAACCTATATAAAGATAAAAATAATCCACAAGAAAGCACAGGAAAAGGAGGGACAAATTAGTATGTAGGAGGGGGCCAAATATTTGCTTCCCAGGGATCCCCACAGTGGTTGGAGCACTGGCAGTAGGACGAGTGGTCAATACCATTGCAGCCAGGCCAAGAACTGGGACCAGAGGTCAAAGCCAGAGTCAAGGGCAGGGCTGGAATAAAGCAAGAGTAGAGCTGGGAGTTAGGCTGGATGAAGACCAAGGCTGGAACAGAACTGGGAATATGTTTGGAGTCAAAACACCATTGGAGCAGGCAACAGCCTGTGGAGTCTATTATCATGATCAGTCAGAGGAGAGGTTTCAAGCCATGAAGTAACACTGGGCAGGCTGAGTTGCTGTTTCTCCTGTGGGGCTTATATACCTGCCCTAAGAGTCACCAGGCCAGCTGCTGGCTCCTGGGTTGGCTGGAGTCTAGCACAGGAATGACTCATCACTGCATGGGGATTAGGCAGGCTCTTGCTCAGGGATGACTCATTACCTCACTCACATTTGCCCTCTTTGGAAGTAACAAACAATCTTTTGAAAATCAATTACCAGTTGGCAGGATGAATTGCTGGCAACCAGACTAGGAAGTTACTTCCGCTCCCCCATTCTGAAATCTGAAAACTCTTCAGATGTATCCAGTGAAGTTCTCTTGATATGGGGTAAAATTTTCTAAAGTGCCTACCTCCTATTTTTAAAAGTGATGCTGGCACTTCAATAGTTTTTGAAAAATTAACCCATGGTCACTATTGGCAATATATCAAAAAAGGGATTTTTACCCATAGGCTGAAAGAGCAGAATGAGTGTTTTAAGGTAATTTTGTTTCTCAATACTGAATTCAGATTTGGCTATCTAGAACTTCTCTACCTTGGGACCTATTGAGCTAAATTTTTGCTTATCACAACCCTTAGGTACCATAGGCAAAGTCGCTGAAAATAGTAATGCCAATATTTGGAGCTGACATAAATGATAGCTGTAGAATAAATGAAAGGTAGATGGCTTTATCGGATTCAATTACGTATGAAATTGGACATCTTGAAAACAAACTACAATAAAAACAGGAGCATATTTATTAGGGTAACTTCTTATGAAATCCA
The DNA here is from genome assembly GCF_965152235.1 of Eretmochelys imbricata. Lineage (NCBI taxonomy): Eukaryota > Metazoa > Chordata > Testudines > Cheloniidae > Eretmochelys > Eretmochelys imbricata. Next base: position 123,548,157 of record NC_135574.1, read on the forward strand.
GATAGACATATTATAAATATGAATAACAGAGCTTAGACACTGAAATTCTATTGCACTTTAAGAGTTATGAGTTAACATTCCGGCATTGGTTGAATGCGTTTTTAAATGATAGTACAAAAGCATTTTTAAAATCTCATGTCCTGGTGCATGATTATGAAAGGATACTGTAGAATTATTGTCCCACTTTTATGAGCAGGGTCTTGTCTGCAACAGCTATGTGTGCACCCGAGAATAAAAAAGGGAAGGGGGAGGATAGATATGATTAAAGGTTGAGAAGATGACTCTTCTGGACAATGTGATATTAAAGCAGTTAATATGTCCATGTTTCAAGTTCTAGTATTTTAATACAATATATTCTTCCTTCTATAAAAAGAACCATAAAGGTTCCTTAATTTATACTTTTGCATTATTCATATATAAAGGAGATTTACGTTCAACTACTTCTAGCCAAAGTCTTATTTTAAGTATATTGTAGACTTTTTTTTTTTTTTTGGTTAAATGTAGGTTTAGTTTCCAAAAAGAAATAACCATATCAAACAAGGAGGGAAAATGAAATAAAATTTTAACTGGCATAAATAATTAAAACCAGTGTTACTCAAATATATAAAGCTAAATGAAGGCACCTGTACAGTGTTACATACAAGAAAAAAATCTGGGTCATATTTTTGCTGTTGGTGTTAAGACAAACTATGTGTGTACAATATTTAAGCTTAATCTTTACTTCATTACTGAACACACAAAACTAGCTAACGCTTTTTAGAAAAGCTTTCGTTTTTCAATTAGCATGTTTTATTTCAAATCTCTTCTGAGTTGAAACAAGAGTTACATTTGCAGCTGAGGAAAGCAAAGATGAAACTTTGTTCTCTCTTTTGTGTTCAGCTGTACAATTTATTTTTCTCCTGGCATCAGATTTTAAATCTCTTTGCCTTTTTTTTTTTCCATGGGAACTGTTTGGTAAGTGCCGACATTAGAGCTAACAAAGCTTTGTGTGTTTTTTTTTCCCCTTTGCCTGGTTTCTGTGTCTGTGTGTGCAGGCATGCATTCATTAACGTAATTCCTCAACATTCAACAAGAGTGCATCATAAACCAGAAGAAAAAAAGCCTCATAAATATTTAGATCCTCCCGTCTACCTTCCAAACTAAAGTGAAAAAGAGTATTTAGTAAGGACTTGGTCTGAGTTAATCTGCATGTGAATTGAAAGGGGGTACAAAAAGATGAAAAGCTAGTGGAAACTAGCATACAAACCCCATGGTCTCTAGGGGGTCATTCATCTTGTTCTTGTCAATACAATCTCAGTCTCACTGCTTGGCTGTTTTCTGCGCATGACCAAACAGAGGAGCTTTGCAAAGGTTGCAAAAGGATGTGCATGTTTTGTTCCATCATGTAATTTTTCTGGAGGAGAAGCAAAATGCCTCGTATTTTGGGAGTAGCTGGCTTCTCTAATGGCCTACCTGCTTGTTTGCTCCCTCTCCAGGTGCATCAGAGATCTGAATTTAGTAATTGACATAAATAGACAAACAGGATGTATGTAAACAATTTTTGGATGATAGTTAATGATGGAAAAGACTTAGGATCAAGTTCTCTCTCCCTTTCTATAGAGTATACAGAAAAATCTTACATTTTACTATTATTTGACACACAGCTGAAAAATTGTACATGAAGGGCCTGATTCTCCTGCAACACCAAATCAGAGTTAGTGTCACTGTGTATGTATAAATATTAAGTCTGTTACATCTAACATATGCTATTTATATCTTGTGGTAGTGTTCACAAGAGGCCCAATAACCTTCCTGTGAGAAATAAGAAAAATATTTAGTTTCCCTAATAAAAATATAGTGAATGAATATGAATATTGCATTTATACAGTGCTTTTGTCCCTGAGATTTCAGTGAATTATACCAATCACTTGTTATAATGCAGTCACTCTTACACCACAAATGTCATTTTATAAATTTTAGCTTTTTACAAATAGAAAGATGCTTATTGTGTAAGTATTTAAATCTACTTCCTTCCTTTATGTGCTATTGAGAAATCAAATTAGTGAGGAAGAATTACAAATTTTGTAAGAACTTGGGAGGTGCAGTCACTGTGTTTAGACAATCTCCTTTTCTAAAATGATCTGAGGACCTCTGAATTGTGTAAGATGGTGAAAATAATGGCTTCACACACGGCTGAGCTATTGATCAGAAACTACCAGGTCACAGCATCTTTTTTTGTTATTATGAGAGCAAGGCCAGAGGAGAGCCAAATGGTGAGACCTAATGTAAATTGCTGTCTTTCACCTAATGGGTTCTCCAACCAAAACATAAAAAGGCAAAACAGAAACCAATACCTTAAGTAAAATGGCCCTCCTTGGTCACAATATAGTTTACATTTGAAAGTTAGTTGGGTTCAAAATTTGATTAATGTACTATGTTGGTCTCATGCTGACACCCAACCCAGCTGGCAGAGAAAAGATAATTTTTTTCTTAAATTTACTTGATTTCCATAATCCAATCTTTTCCCCACTAACATAATCCTTCAGGCCGAGGTCCTCAAAGTTATTTAGGCACTTAACTCCCATTGATTTCAAGGGAAACTAGGTGCCTAATTACCTTTGAGAATTTGGGCCTCAACCTTTTTTTATTTTAACATAGGCCTCTTTAAAGGACTCCATTACTAATCATCTTAAATGCTGTCAATCTGTCTCAGGGATCTCCACCCAATCTGAAATATAATCATAGAATCTCAGGGTTGGAAGAGACCTCAGGAGGTCATCTAGTCCAATCCCCTGCTCCAAGCAGTACTAATCCCCAATTTTTGCCTCAGATCCCTAAGTGGCCCCTCAAGGATGGAACTCACAACCCTGTGTTTAGCAGGCCAATGCTCAAACCACTGAGCTATCCCTCCCCCCAAATACTATTGGTAGAGTTTCCAGATAGCCTATCTATAGCCAGAGAGACAATGGGTATATATAAAATCCACAATGGAGCAGGGTAGGAAAGGATTAATACAACCCTCCATGAATGCAAATCAGCTGTGCAACATCTCCAGAAATGCTCCACCTAGAAGAAATGATCAGGAGAGGAACATGAAATAAAAGCGAGGAGTTGGCTTTTTAGGATGAAGACCCTCTGTTATTCTTGGAAGAAATTGGCTATCTGGGGTCTAAGAACTAATGTCTGTTTGTCAGAGGGTAGGAAACATAAGGCTTCCTTGCGGTTAGAGAAAGCTTTGAGTCTAGTTATATATCCCCTACCTCCCGTCTTTTGGGAGTGTAGAAATAGTCTGCAAACTTGGTGAATGTGAGGGACTTTCCAGGCCTTAGTGAAGGAAAGAAGACTGCCTAGGAATGGCTAGTCAACACCTGACTTGCAGTAGTGACTTTTTGTTGATTCTTTATAGTGGTATTTTAATTAAAATGGATTCCCCCTCTCTTTGCCTGAGGAGTGTTTTTTCTTCACAGTTCCTGCTATGACTTGTTGGGTCTCTGGCTGTGTTGTCCTAATCAGACTAAACGTTACCTTGTGGATAATAAAAACAACAGTAATATGCAACCTGCAAAACTGGATGTTGGATTACAATATTTGTGAAAATGCAATAATCAACATTCTGCTGCGTATGAAGATAGGGAACAGCCTCTTCCTCAATTCAGGAAGTGGAGGCAGGAGCTGGAAGATTTAGCCAATGCAATCACGTAGCCAATGCAATCACTGACGTTCTGCTATCAAGGGTAATGACTCTGGGGAAATGTGCAGATCACAGTGGATGGCTTTGCTGCAATGGGTTTCCCTAACTGTGGTGGGGTGATAGATGGAACGCATATCCCTATCTTGGCACCGGACCACCTTGTCAACCAGTACATAAACCGCAAGGGGTACTTCTCAATGGTGCTGCAAGCACTGGTGAATCACAAGGGACATTTCGTCGACATCAACATGGGATGGCTGGGAAAGGTGCATGACACTCACATCTTTAGGAACTCCGGGCTGTCTGAGCAGCTGCAAGAAGGGACTTACTTCACAGACCAGAAAATTACCGTTGGGGATGTTGAAATGCCAATAGTTATCCTTGGAAACCTAGCCTAACCCTTGCTCCCATGGCTCACAAAGCTATACACAGGCAGCCTGGACAGTAGTAGGAGCAGTTCAACTATAGACTGAGCAAGTGCAGAACGGTGGTAGAATGTGCCTTTGGATATTTAAAAGCTCGCTGGCGCGGTTTGCTGACTAGGTTAGACCTCAGCGCAACCAATATTCCCACTGTTGTTACTGCTTGCTCTGTACTCCATAGTATCTGTGAGAGTAAGGGGGAGACATTTATGGTGGGGTGGGAGGTTGAGGCAAATCGCCTGGCTGCCAATTTTGAACAGCCAGACACCAAGGCGATTAAAAGACCACAGCTAGCCACGCTGCACATCAGAGAAGCTTTGAAAACCAGTTTCATGACTGGCTAGGCTACGGTGTGACAGTTGTGTGTGTTTCTCCTTGATACAAACCTGCCCCCTTTGTTGATTTTAATTCCCTGTAAGCCAATCACCCTCCCCCCTTCGATCACAGCTGGCAAAGGAAATAAAGTCACTATTGTTTTGAAACCATGCATTCTTTCTTTATTAAAAAAAAAAAAAGGGAGATAACTGATAAGATAGCCCGGGTGGGATGAGGGAGAAGGAGGGACAAGGCCACACTGCTTATTGTAGTTACGCTACAAATCAAAACCGTTTTAATGACAGCCTTCTGTTGCTTGGGCCATCCGCTGGAGTGGAGTTGCTGGGTGCCTGGAGCCTCCCCCTGCGCATTCTTGGGTGAGGAGGATATGGAACTTGGGAAGGAGGGCAGGCGGTTGTACAGAGGATGCAGCGGCGGTCTGTGCTCTTATTGGCTTTCCTGCAGCTCCACCAGACACCTGAGCATGTCTGTTTGCTCCCCCATTAGCCTCAGCATTGCATCCTGCCTCTTCTCATCACGCTCACTTAATGCTTTCCTGGACTCTGCCACTGAATGCCTCCATGCATTCAGCTGTGACCTATCAGTGCGGGAGGACTGCATCAGCTCAGAAAACATGTCATCGTGAGTGCGTTTTTTTCCGCTTTCTAATCTGAGATATCCTCAGGAATGGAAATGATAGGGGGAGCACAGAAACATTTGCACCTGCAGGGGGATAAAAAGGGAGAGTAAAATTTAAGATGATACATTTCTGAGAACAAAAGGGAGACTCTTTCACAGTGAATCAAGCAATTCACAGCAGACAGCACATGTGCTTTAGGTACAATGTCGCATTTTGCCTTTTATACTGAGCACCTGCCGGTATGGTGACACATCACACATGGCTGGGCAACAGAATTCAGTTTCCAGGCAGGCATGGTAAGCCAAAGGGTACGCGGGTTTGGCTTCTAATGCCTTCATAACATGTGGGAATGTTTTCAAACTGCAGCGCCCTCCTTTCCCATAGCAACCAATGCCAGTTGGGTTTGCCATTTAAAAGGAGGGGCTGCGGTTTTCGGGTGGATGTGCAGCACACACCTCCCCCCACCCCTTTGCATGGCTATTTGGGATGATCCCCTCACCTCTCCCCCCGCCACGTGGCTATTTTCAGGGATGATCCTTTTTAGCCAAGCGCAAACAGGCCAGCTTGAATGGGGTCCTTTTACTGTTCCCTTACAAAAATTCCCCTATTTCAGCCAGGTGACCATGAATGATAGCACTCTCCTGAGGCTAACACAGAAAGATATAGACCGAATGTTGCTTGAATGCGACCAAAACTCAGGGCCATTCGCTGCCATGCTTTGTGCTGCAATTATTCCAGACTACTTGCTACTAGGCTTGGCGTGGTAAAGTGTCCTACCACGGAGGATGAAATAAGGCAGCCCTCCCCAGAACCTTCCTGCAAAGGCTTTCAGAGTACCTCCAGGAGAGCTTCATGGAGATGTCCCTGGAGGATTCCTGCTCCATCCCCAGACACGTTAACAGACTTTTCCAGTAGCTGTACTGGCCGCGAATGCATCCCAAATCTTCAGGGCAAATCAAACATTAAACACTATTGCTTTTAAACCCTGTACTGTAGTTACAAATGTGCACTCACCAGAGGTGCCTTCTCTGCCTTCAGGGTTGGGGATTCTGCCTTGGGAGGGTATTGGCTCCAGGGTAATGGAAAAGGTCCTGGCTGCCGGGGAGAATGGATTCACCACTTGCCTGCTCATTCTCCTCTTCCTCCTCCTCATCCACAAAATCCTCCTCTGTGTTGCGTGAGACTCCCCCCTTGCAGGTGTCCATGGACAGTGGTGGGGTAGTGGTAGGCTCCCCCATTAGAATGCCATGTCGCTGATCATAGAAGCAGCATGTATGGGGCTCTGATCCAGACTGACTGTTTGCCTCCTTTGTCTTTTGGTAGGCTTGCCTGAGCTCCTTGACTTTCACGCGGCACTGCTGTGTCTCCCTGTTGTAGCCTCTGTCTATCATGCCCTGTGCGATTTTGGCATATATATTAGCATTTCTTCTTTTTGATCAGAGTTCTGCCTGAACAGATTCTTCTCCCCATACAGCAATCAGATCCAGTGTCTCCCGTTCGCTCCATGCTGGAGCTCATTTGTGATTCTCGGGGGACTGCATGATTACCTGTGCTGCTAAGCTCGCCACGCTGACCAAACAGGAAATGAAATTCAAAAGTTCCCGGGGCTTTTCCTGTGTACCTGGCTAGTGCATCGGAGTTTGAAAGTGCTGTCCAGAGCAGTCACATTGGAGCACTCTGGGATAGCTCCTGGAGGCCAATAATGGCGATTTGCATCCGCACCACCCCAAATTCACCCCAGCAAGGTCGATTTTAGCACTACTCCCCTCGCTGGAAGGGAGTCGATGTTAAGAGCCCTTTAGGTCGACGGAATGGGGTTGCCTGTGTAGACGCATTCATTATAAAATCGACCTAACGCGGCTTAAATTCGACCTAACCCTGTATTGTAGACCAGGGCTTAGAATAAAACCTAATATGCTCATTGTTTTTCAAAAAATGTCAGTATTAGCAGTACATAGCTTTTCATGCTAGCAAACTTCACATACAAAAGTCTATAGAAGACAGCCCACGAAACTCTGGTGGATCCAAATATCATATTCTTAATAAATACCATACTAGTAGCTCTCTCCCTGAGAAACTTCCAGTGCTAGAGTTCTAACAGTTATCCTTAATTCAGGAGAGATCTTGTAAATTCTAGATATAAAGCTGCTTAGCTTGCCACCTTTGCCAATGAGTTTAAGTGGTCTTAACAAATTTTGTCTTTTCAGTGAATTTTTAAACACACTTAAATTATCATACATATACATAAGAACTTTTCACATATATAAAACAAGTCTGAAGCTTTAGATTCAGGTAGTTTTGAGTTGTACAAGCAAAAAAGTCTCTTGAACATATGGGAAGTGTTTGCTTCTCTCTCCTCTTCCCACCCTCACAACTCAAACACAGCGCCACTGGTTTGGTTCAAGCTTTCAAAAAAACGCCTCTAACCTCTGGGTTTAGAGCAACCATGGAAAATTCCAATCTGAAAGGAATTTGTTGAGAAAACATTATGAGAACTGGAGGAACAAGGAGGGTCAGAATGGAAGTGACATTGGAAATGACAGTCTAGCTTGACCTATAGTGATTGCTACACTAAACAGCAATATATCTAGTATCTGGGGCATACTTCCAGCTTGAAGTCCTGATGATTACACATTTGGCTTTGCTCTTATGCTTAGACAAAAGAACTTCTTGATGGACTTCTAATTTACAGTCCATTTTCCCCATTACATATACTTAAGGCAAATTCACAGCTCTAAAACAACTATTATGCTTGTGAAAAACAAGACAACATGATAGCATTTTAATCAATGAGACTACACCATGCACATTAACTAAGTTTATCTTTGATTTTTTTCTTATAGCACAAAAGGTATATAGGCACTTAGTCTGATGCTGCAAAACTTTATTCAAATGAGCAGTTCCTTTAAATTCAGTAGATATCCCTTTTTTTGGTAAAAAGACAATTCTGGCAACCAACTCACTGTTCATAACTACTGAAAGCAAAATTTTAAAAGTCAAGTGTTTCTGCTACCTCTTGTCAGAATCTTACAAACCATGGAGTCAGACGTATAGCAGGTATTGTTTTAATTTTTTCTTTTAAAAAATTACAGATATAAGAACATAAGAATGGCCATCTAGCCCCCTATCCTGTCTTCTAGCAGTGGCCAATGCCATATGCTTCAGAGGGAAAGAACAGAACAAGACAATTATTGAGTGATCCATCCTGTCGTCCAGTCCCAGAGTCTGGCAGTCAGAGACTTAGGGACACACAGAGCATGGAGATGCATCCCAGGCCATCTCATAAAACAGAGGAAAATTCAAAGATATCAAAAGGTCTTAATGCTACTCCAAACTACACCAAGTTCATGCTTGTGAGTACCATCTCCTCAGAACTCCTTGGTGCATATACAGGTCTGTAGTGTTATAGCTCCCAATATGTGTATATACTACCAGTTTCCAATCACAATCCAATTGTCTTAGATAGGAACGTGTCTTGTACACTTCCCCTCCACTAAACCACTTTATTTTAAACTGATGAGTAGCAAACCATTAGCTAAATAGGGTCACATGATTTTGTATCAAGTAATTGGATTGTTTTGTAATCCAAGTGATCTGGCTTTCTTCTGAGCCACGGCAGCTGCCACTTTTTGGCGTTGAGCCCAAGATCCTGTTTACTGACTGCAGTGATCCCTCCTTAGATGTCCAGTGATAGCCAAACAAGTATCTCAGGCTGAATCTGAGTGCAGAAGTACCAATACAAGTGGCACGTACTTATGAATGCTTCTTGAACCGTCAGAAAAGATCCTGAGGTATGTATAAGTCTAAGTAATTTTTGCACTTGTATAGTGCCTTTCATTTAACATCTTAAAGTACTTTAGTAAAAAATGTTTCATGGCCTTTGAAGTGCTGTGGAAACTGGGAAAAGGACCCTAGGGGATATGAGAGCTACAAACTATGTGGCTGATATACCCCAGTAGATAATTCCCAAGTTCAATGGAAAATCTGTGGGTAGAAGGGTGAGGAAGACAAAGAAAAGAATGTCAGATACTTCCAGAACAACCAAGACCCCATCTTCCTCTCTCATAGAAAAACTGTGAACTTTTCCACTTTCCTGAGATTTCTGAGAGATTAGACACTGTTCCAGCTGCTCAGCTTTAAAGGAAAGATGTGAACCCCTATTAAGGCAGGACATAGGCCTCTGAACACATTAGAACATGAAGGTATGTAGGCAAACTCCCAAGCATAAGAACCTCTATGTGGGGAACCAATGGCCACAGTGGTGCCTGGCTTCCCCTTAGCTTTGGCAAAATGCTGTTGAGTGGTGTTCTGCCTTCCACAATTTTTGAGACTCTTCTGACCTTTATTGTTTCTGCCTTTCCTTGCCTCCTACAGCAGAGGGGACATCTGGGGTTATGAGGGGTAAGGGATGCCAAGCAAGTGAGTGAACGGTTACTCTTTCCTCCTCAATCTTTTGTAAAGTATGCAATAAAACATTCTGTATTTACTGAACTTGGGAATTTACAGAGAACTATTCTTTGAAAAGGAACAAGACCTTCAGATGGCTGAAAAACTTAACCATATTCTGTGTCACTCTTTCAGACTGACAGGATAGTTTATTACCAAACCACATTAACAAAAATGACACCAGCTCATTACCTAAAAGCTTTAAAAAATGCAGAACCTTATTGTTGGTCTCCTGATGTGGCATTATTTGTCTTTTTAGAATACAAACTTTTTGGAGGCAAGAACTGTTGTGTATTATACAGCATGAAATACAGGCAGCACTTCACAGCCCCTCACTGCAAGTCAACATATATACATACCTATATATTTCAATCTTCTAATCAAAGAGAAATTTTAAAATATTGTACCAAAGTTAATGTTTACTCTTTAAACTCTGCTGCCAGTAGAATGTGAGTCAAGCAGCAGAATGAATATGTTTAATCAGGCTGGGTAATCTCAATCTATTCTTAAACAGAAAAAGTTAAGGTTGAAAGACGCAGTATTTAGTATCTTTGTTTATGCCACCCAGTTAGATATCTCTCTCATCCAACTCTGACAGTGATGTGGCTCAGTACCTCAGCCACATGTCTAGCTGACACTGGGACATGAATGAGAGAGAGCTGGCTGAAGCAGAACTCAGACAACAGAAGGGTGGTGATGACAGGCTCTTGGAAGCAGCTGGAAAAGACAGTGGAGGTAATATCAACCCCTCTGACTGAAAGAGTGATCTAGCATTGGTTATCAGAGTTTGCAGCTTGGGAGTGATATTAAACACCGCCCCTTGCAGCTGCTGTCAATGATCCCATTACAGCAGAAACCAAGTTGGGCTTTTATGATCTGTGCCAAGCCTTTTCTTTCAGATACAGACATTGCCAGTGTTATTTATGTCTGTTACCTCAAACTTAGACTACTGCAATATGCTCTATGGGGGCTATACCTTTAAAACCGTTTGTAGACAAGCTTATGCAAAATGTGGCAGCTTGCTTGTTGCACAAGACATCAATTCTTCAGGATGGGGACTGGATACCTACTGATGTCCATGTAGAGGTTAAGGTGCTGGTTATGGCCTACAAAGCCCTAAATGGCCTGAGACCTACCTGAGAGATTATCCCTGTGACAGACTGCCAAAGATGTAGTCAGAGATGCTCAAGTTAGATCAGGGGTTCTCTATGTTTTTCTTTGAGGCATGCCCCCCACATGCTGTTAAAAACTCCTTGGCCCACCTTTGCCACAACTGTTTTCCTGCATATCCAGTAGATTAAAAGCCAGGGCCAGCATCACGGGGTAGCAAACAGGGCAATGCTCTGTGGTCCGACACCACAGGCAGTCCCGCAAAGCTAAGTTGCTCAGGCTTGGGCTTCAACACTGGGCAGCCGGGCTTAGGATTGGTCTTCAGCCCCAGGCAGCAGGGCTTGGGCTTCATCTTTCTGCCCTGGGGCCAGTAAGTCGAACGCCGGCCCTGCTCTCCGGTTCATTTTGGCAGACCCCCCTGAAACCTGCTCATAGCCCCCCAGTGGGCCCCGGACCCCGGTTGAGAACCATTGAGTTAGATCATATCCCTTGCCACAATCAAGAAAATGGTTTGGGCAGGCTGTTCTGGATGAGGCCCTAGGACTTTGAAACCTACTCTCATCCACTCCCCCAAGCTGAAGCAGCCCAAATTTGATGACTGTTCAGGCATGTTGCAAAACCCATATATCCGATAGGGTTTTTGGGGAAGGATGAGGGTATGATTCTGAGTATGATTCTGAGAGAGAACTGTTATCTTCATTTGATTATCTAAGGCTATTTGATAGTTATTATGAGTTATTGTCACAACACAGCTTTTGTACAGATATGCTCTGTGTAATAGACATTAAAAATAAAGGGCATCTTTGGAGTAATTTGCGCCTAGCTACATTGATGGTCACAGTAGAAATGCCAACAACTGGCTCATGGAGATTGATCTACCATCTCTCTACATCTGATCCTTCAGATCATAGTTATGACACAGAGGCAGTATGGAGTTGCTCACATTACTTCTTCCATGCTTCCCCTATTAGCTCTCCAGAATTGTAAATTTGATACAAGCTTTAAATTCACTAAATTATTAAAGTAAAAAAAGGGGGGGGTGTCTTTGCTCACTGATGTCCTTAATAATTGCATTTTTTTTTCAATTTGAGAACATACCCCTAAGAATGACTTAAATATAGGAACACAATGTACACACACCAGATTAAAAAACTAAACCGTGGCACCCAGAAAGGACACAAATGTTGCCTCAACGCTGACTTGTTTGTATGTGACAAACCCTGTTCTGTTACATATCCCTAAAATGTACTTGGTCAAGATGTCAACAACTCATGTACATTTGAGAAACAGCCAAAAAAATCAAGAGCCAGAAGAAAAAAATTAAGCCTGTAACCTTGCTGTTCAACTGAGGCAGTGTTTTTACATCTTCAACACCATGCTTTAAATGTTGCTACAAAGGTATTGGAAGAGTAAGAATCTAATTTAAGAAACTAATTCATAATACTGCTACTCCCTCTTTGGGAACAAAACTAATACTGTATGTGTTTATTATTTTCCAAATATAGAGAAAGTAAAAATCCACAATTTGGACTTACCTGATCTCAGCTTTGCTCAAAGTACTGGTGTGCAAACCAAACCCTCATATAGAAATGAGATGAGGTACTCTCTAACTCCAAGATATATGTATTTACAATAGGAAGATATAGAAAACACTTAAAAATACAGTCATTTTAATTAGTTTTGCTAAACTGGCAACTCTGCTTTTCCCTAAACATTCTGTCAATACTAAACAATAACCAATAAGTAATCAAGCACTAGTTAGCCCAAGAAGACTGACTCAAAATGTGATTTTGCTTAGTTTAGTTTTGGTTGCATTTTTTTTAGCATAACAAATTTAAAATATTTTATTTTCAAAAGAGCACTGATTTGTATATACAGAATTTGAACTACTATAATACTTGAAAAATCAACAGTAATACCTAGCTCTTTGTTCTTCACTTATAGATATCAAAACACTTTACAACACAGGTCAGTCTTATCTGAGGCATGTGGCTGAAGATCAACTGACTTCAATCACATGAACTATAACATCACTTGTAAAGTGGCAAATGAACAAATTCCTTTACTTGGTTCATTTTATTAAAAAAAAAGCATCACGCAGACTATAAACTGTAATATGTTAAAAGTTTGATGACTAACAAAATCAAAGAAGAACCAGGAAAGTGAGTGAGGAAGTTTTGGGTATGTGATACTGTTGCTCATAGAGTAACAGGGGAAATACCCACAAATAATGCTCACCTATTTATTTGAAAACATAAACAATGTTTTCATTTACTCTGCCATGGAAAAAATTACTCTTGACACCTGATTTTAATTATTGCTATTTTCAACCATTTTTTTTTGAGGCCTGGTCTACAGTACAGTTAGGTTGAGGGAAGGCCTAATAACTCCACCTCCATGAGAGGCACAGGGCTTACATCGGTGTAGTTAGGGCAACACAATGTCAGGGTTGAGACTGTGGGATATTTACATTGGCTGTTCACTGTCATTCTTGTCAATTTCACAGCTACATGCCCAGAACCATGAAACTGACAAGAAAGCCACCCAGCTTGGGCTGTCACCCTGGGGCTGGTGGGGGCTCTACCAAAAGCTTGGCTGTCCCACCTCCCTGGCAGGCTACCGCCTGCCCACCTGCACCGAGGCTCACCATTCCCTACAGGGACCCCAACAGCTGCCCAGGTGTTGGCCACAGAGCTCCCTGCCGGGTGCCCAGAGGGATTGGGGGCAGCCAAGTTCCTAGTAGGGAGTGGCACAGAGCTGAGAGAGCCTGGACTTTCAGTGCCCCACACTGGCCCTCTTAAGCCAGTGGAAGTGCTCCTGGTGAGGATGCGCACCATCAACAAAAGTTGAGCAGCGTGGGTATCAACTGCAGTAATTACTGCAATGGCTGTAAGTCAACTTAATATAGGGCTATTTAAGTTTGTAGTGCAGACATGCCCTAAGTCATTTTACTCCTGTTGAGCAAATCACAAAGGACGCCCTTTGTTTATTGATCTTATCACTTAACGTTACCATCATCAAATGAAATACTGAGCGCCCTCAGCTTCTAGTGCTTGGTACTAGACCCTATGGCCCTTCAGGGTTGGGTACTGCTTTATAGCTGCCCCCTCCCGCCCCGCTCGTCCTCCGATTCACGGCTCTCGCTTCAATGAGAAACGCCCTGGTCGGGGCCTTTGGGGCGGCGGGCAGGACACTGCGATGCACCCAGCAGCCCTGCGCAGCCCAGAAACCACCAGGGCTGACACGCCCGAAGAGCCGTGTGGGCTGCGCCGCGGGGTGTGTGCGTGCCGAGCTGGGGCCCAGGCAGCCGGGCTGCGTGTCCAGGTCGGGGCAGTAAACGAGCCCCCCCGCGGGCCTGGCCCCGAGCCTGGCGCTCCCCTCAGCCGCTGTCACATAGCGCCCGTCACGCGGCTGAGCGCCAGGGGAAAACAAGGCCGCCGGCTCCGCGCCGCCCGGGGTCTGGGTGTGCAAGAGGGCGGGGTCGCCTGAAGGGCCGCTCCTGGGGGGCGTGTCCCTCTTCCCGTCCGTGGCTGCCGGAGGCGGTGGAGCCTCCCATTGGCCCCGCACCGCCTCGGCTGGCGGCGTTTCCATCTCCCCCACTGCGGCCGTTGTAAACGTTGGCCGTTACTCCTCGCGCACTGAGTATCCCTCCCCTCCCCCACCCCCATGACGCGCCACGCATCCCCTCCCCATTCCTCAGCAGGAGGCGGCGCCAAGGCGACAACACCCTTGGATCACTGTCGCGCCTGCGCATCGGCGGGGCTTTCCCCCCGCAGCACGTGACTCAACCCCGCCTCCTCGCGGAATGAAGTAACAGGAGTTTGTTGTTTTGAAGAGTTTTTCATGCGTGCCTTTAAGAGGCGAGCCGGGGCCGCGCGCAGGGGGAACAGCGCGAGCCTCTCCGCGTGCGCCGCACGTAGCTCTTCGGGGGGGGTAAGAGCCGCGGAGTGGCCGGCTGGCTCCGCCTCTCCTTATTCCCGTCAGAGCTTCCCTGGGGAGCTGCGCCCTCCGCCCCCCCAAGTCCCGAGAGTGCGAGTGAGGCGCGGGTTAGCTCCGCCAAGTGGCGCCGCCGCTGCTCCCTGCCTAACGGCCGCCCCGCCCCTGCTCCCTCCCCCCGGCGTGTCCCTTCCCCTCCCCCCGCGTGTCCTGCCCCCTCCGCTGCCGCCGCCACTGCTGCTAACAGCGCAGCCTGGACTAAGACGAACTCCGGAGCGAACTGAGGAGAAGTGAGGAGGAGAAGGAGGCGGCGGCGGGGCTGAGACTCACCAGCCACAGGCAGCGGGAGAGAGGCGGTGAGGACACCGGGCGCAGCGCGGCGGCGGAGACACCAGCAGCGGCCGGGAGCAAACAAGCGGCGGCGGCAGCGGCTCCTCGGGAAGAAGCAGCAGCAGCGCCTGCCCGCCCCCTCCCCCGCCGCGGAGAGCAGACGGGGGCAGTGCCGCGGAGAGGAGCTGGGCTCCGGGTGTGCGCGCGGGAGGAGGGGGAACCTGGAGGACTGCGCCGGCCGGCCGGGGGCGCACGGAGCCGGGGAACGGGGGGAGACCGAGTTTCCTCTTTTCTGCACCCGGGACCCGGCGGTGGTGACGGGTTGGTTTGTTGCTGATTGAATCTTCTTCCTCCTCGGGGAGCCCCCCCTCCCCGCCCGGATCCGGCCGGGCGCCCCGTGCCGTGGTTGGGCTGCGCGGCGGACGCTCGCGGGCTCTGCGCGATTGGAATATGGTTGGGGAAATGGAAGCCAAGGAGAAGCCGAAGCCGAGCCCCGATTACCTGATGCAGCTGATGAACGACAAGAAGCTGATGAGCAGCCTCCCCAACTTCTGCGGGATCTTCAACCACCTCGAGAGGCTGCTGGACGAAGGTAAAACACTCCCCACTCCCCGGGCCTCCGCGCTGCTCCCTGGATCCGTCTCCGTCCTCCATTCCTGCCCCGAGAGCCGCGGGTGGGCTCTTCACTGGCTCCTTCTCTTCACGGGTGTCTCTAGATTCGGTCTTAGCCTCCCATTTCAATCCATGAAACAAAGGGGCAGCCGGATACCCCCAGTTCCTGCCTGTAACAGCAGAGATTTGGTGTGCGGGGGGGTCCTCGCCTTGTGTGGTTCCCCCCACCCCCGATTCTCTGCACATCGTCTGTTAAACAGGGGGAAGGGGAACCACCACCTTATGGAGGAGAGGGAGCGAACAGGAAGGGGAACGGCGCTGAGGAATGTGGTTTAGGGGGCCGGGAGGGTCGTTTGCAAGCTGTGTGACTACTGGATCACGCTGGAAAGTATTGGAAGGAGAGAAGGGTCCTGTGTGGCGTGTTTTATGGGAGAGTTAATGGATTCATTTTGTGGGCCTGGAGCAAGGGAAGGGTGTTTGGTGTCGGGATTTGGCTGTTCTGGAAACTGTTTGAACTTGAACGACTAACACCGGAATGGCTGAGCTCCCTTCCCTGCTCTGGCATGGGCCCCCGCATTACCCCACCCCAAACTGGTCACAAAGTAATAATTTAAAAATTTCCCAGCGTGTGCGAAGGGGGCAAATGCTTATTCCGGTTGTCCTTATATTTTAAGGAAACTAACGTAAAGATTCCTACGTGTGACTATAGTTACTGAAAAGAATTACGAAATAAATTCTCTTCTGCTGCCAAATGTCCGCTGCTGCCTCCAGCCAGGGCGCCGTCTTCTCTGATCCCCGCACCCAACTCCCGCTTGCAAAGGGTGCAGAGAGGCCGCTTATTCAGGGCCACATTCGTTCTCAGTTAATTAATTTTCACGGGAAGTGTTTACAAATCAGTGATGTCATTTTAAAATAATGTCAAATGTTTGAAATATCACACGTTCTCTGCCTCTCCCCTTTTTGTATCTGCTTTATTGTAGTCTCCTTGTATTTAGAGCTTTTTTAGGTTCTTTGTATGTGTGGGGTGCCCGTTTTTTTTTCATTGTGAGTGCACAAACAGTAGTACTCAACTGAATATACAGCCATTCAGCTTGGTGGGGAAATATGGAAATCTGTTTAATATAATTACAATAGTTAGTTTTTAATCTGTAGAAATGAAAGCCATTGAAAGAGTTTCAACTTTGATTCTGGGGAGTTTTAACATAAACTACGGGATTTTGAGATTTTATTGGGAAGGATTTCTGCCTGTAGTCAAATCCTTATTTGAAAGAAAACTTTAATCAAGCGATTGACCCCAAAGGAGAAAACTGTTTGTATATTTGATATGACAAAACATTCAAAGACGATACGTAAAAATGAGACTGACCATATTGCAACAGAAAATAACATACTTTGAAAAATATTACCTTTTTGAAGGAAATGACTGAGGTGAAAAACAAGAATTGGTACAACTGGACTCTAGTAAACAGTATTTACTTGAAGTTTTTATTCATGTGTTTTGGAGGATTGCTTTTATAAACCTTGAGTGGATAAAGGTGGTCTTCAGAAGGAAAACCACTTAAAATATATAGTTATGGTCACTGTGAAATATTCTTCAGAAAGATTTAAAAGCAAGGGATGTAAAATCAAGAAGAAACTGGATGAAGAAGACACATTTAAACATAAATGAACTTCACAGAGGCCTGGTGATGGATTTTAAATTCCTGAAGTCTTTCAGGGTTATATGATCTGCGTGGGGGGAGCCCTACTAAGTTCGTTGGTCAGGAGAACAAAAGAGAGAAGCATCGCTGTTGTCAAAAGGATATTGAAACAGAGGAATACATGAGGTCACTGCATCTTTTGAAGGTGGTTGAATCCTGGAAGCCCTGGAAATCGTGTTTTTACTAAAGTTTCCTAAATCCAAAATAATGGAGGACTGTGGTGGAAGTTTAGAAATGTTACTGAACATTCAGACTGTTTTCCACCTTCTTTTTTTCCAAACAGTTCATTTTTTGTTTCTGAATAGCTCAGGAAGCATTCTGCTTCTTCTTTAAGGCTTCCTGCTTTTTCCTGATTGTGTTGGTGTTTGGATGGAAGAATTGTGGAGGCAGAAAACTTTCTGGAATGTCCCAAAAAAAAAAAAAAAAAAGTTGCTTGTAAAACTTGTGAATTATCTGAAGGTTTCAAAATGTGAACACTAAGGGGCGCCATTTATTTCTTTTTGTGAGAAAGATGAGGACAGATTTGTAAGATCTTTACTAACCTTAATACTAAAATTAGCAACTTTACTAGAAGACAGTCAAGAATTACATTTGAGGAGATGTGCTTAAATATCGTAGATCTCTGTATTTAAATAATTATGAGCTTATATGCAGTGTTAATGTGACATGTTTCATAAAAAAGCATGTATCGTAGGAAAGTTTACCCAACTTTTTACATACAAGTCACGGTGGGCTACGAAAAAATTCTGCAAAACTGTGTGCTGTGGCAACAAAAAAGCAAGTTAAATATTTTGAACCAGACACAATATTAAATTTACCTTAATTTGATTAGCTTTTTAGGGCACCCAAGATTTTATTTAGAGCACTTAAAGGTTTTTTTATATAATTACAGTATTTTAAGGTTCCTTAAAAGTAGCTCTCAAAATAATACCAAATATTAATTAGCTTTTAGGAAGGCAGGCATAGAAAAGTGAAGAAAAAAGTTAGTTTATTTTTCATCAGCAGAAATATATTTGATTTACTTTTCAATAGATCACATTTCTATTTTAATAGTAGTAGTTTCTGTTCTAGGTGCTTTTATGTGTGTAGCTTTTTTAAATAAAGGTACCACAAAACATGTTACCTTTTGTAAAGATTCTGTTATCCATGCTTTTGGAGGCATAACATTTCTGAAGGATTAGCAACTGAGTCTTTTATTTATTCTCTACCATCCTAATTAAAGTAGTGTAACAAGCACTTTAAAATAACCTTGATTTTAAAAAAATACTTTTTCTCTACTGATACTGGATTATAGAAGTTTTCTTATGAACATTTTTTACACATGGCCTTATCTAAAGACAACAAATGGAGTGCATGTGATCTTGTAGTTCCTGTGTTAAATCAGAAGCAGAAATTGAACCAGCTGTTCTGCTATATGATTGTCTGGGCTTTTGTTACTCTTTTTACTCTCCTTCGTTGTTAGAACGCTTAACAGTTAAGTGACTTGTAAAACAGCCCATTCTACTCTGCACTGTGTTATCCAAAACATTTTCATTTTCTGTACATTTCGCTAAAGGTTGGTCTTTGAAGATATTGATACCTTGTGCTGAATTTTGATTGAAGACCACTGGCGTAGCTTTTTTGCAATTTATCGTCAGCTTAAAGGTTATAGTGGCTGGTATGAATGTGGCCTTTTAAAAAAAATCAGCGTCACTGTAAAACTCGTAAGCTAAGCAGAAAGCCAATCTTCAAGTATTTTTCAAGTTGTAGCCTTTTTAACTCGTGTAAAATTCTTTGGTAGATTAACAAGGATGTTTAAAATGAACATCATAAGTAGGAAGTTGGATTGTTTTTATCAGACTAGTGCAAACCTGTTGGAAGAGGGTTTTTTTTCCCCTGAATGTCAAATGGGCTGTATTTCCTGTAATTGTTTGCACCATCAAATGGGACTTGAATTTTTTGCATTTGATTTTAGTTCCTAAAATACTTAAATATGTTTAACCTATATTATGATTTTTGGTAACTTAATTTTTTGCTTTCCCCTTTATAAGATGACCTCTTTTACACAATGAATCAGTTATCTCATTTCTTGGACTCTGTTATCTAGCAATGAAAGTTTCAGAACTCTAACTGTAGACTGAGATTTTAAAATAAATGGAAGTTATTTAGTTCAGATATTTTCTGAAAACTAAAAAACATTAGGTTTATTAAACTAGTTGTTTTTAACTAACATTTCTTACTATTTTACAAAAAGTATATGCTGATCTTAACTGACAGTAGTTCTAAAATACAGAAATTCCATCAATGAGTATAATAACATGAACATTAAATGTTGTTATATGTGGCAGTAATCCTGACTTTTAGAGGAACTTAGCTTACTGTTTAAGAATATTTTTGAACTCCTGAAGCTACAGATGACAAGATTCTGATACTTTTTGGTAGCATGTATCACTAAGAGTAACCGGTCTTTGACTTTCCAAGGGTATTCATATCCTATGAAGAATTACAGCTCTTTACTTGTTGTTCTTTCCTCTGAAAGCCCTACCCAAAAGTGTTTCACTTCACAGTTGCATCCGATGAAGTGAGCTGTAGCTCACAAAAGCTTATGCTCAAATAAATTAGTCTCTAAGGTGCCACTAGTACTCCTTTTCTTTTTACACTTCCAAAAGGAAATGATGAATTGGGCGACGGTTTTTTGCCTACTTTTGGAAATGAATAGGATTAGTTGCAGCATGTTTTACATTTGTCTGAATCAATCTGAGTAACAGTAGTTACAACAAATTAAACTATAAATGCATCCAGACTTAAGGAGACTTACATTACTTATATGTTGCTGTCAATTAGCCAGTACACTGGCTCTAAAAAAGTGCACATGAAAGTTGTGGAACTATGAAGGGCCAAATCATACAGTTTTTATGCGTAATCCAGTTGGTTTCAGCTAGGCTGCTTGCATGACTAAGGTTTGCAGGATTGGGTACCAAGTCTGTAGATATTTTTCTTTGAGATAATTCAGTTAACTTCGTACATGAAAAAAGAAAAGGAGTACTTGTGGCTCACTTGACTTCAATGAGAATACTTGCATAGGCCAAGTTAAGCACAGGTCTTTGGAGGATCAAGGCCTTAAATATTACACGTCTTGTCAGAATTTACTTTTAACTAACTTTAAAATATAATTGAGTGTACACAATAAAAGACTAATGTTTTCTGTGTAGATATCAATAGTACCCACTTTACTGTTGAGCCTTTTCACTTTGCATTGCAACTATATGTAAAAGCATGGGGCAAACCCAAACATTCTCTTTATAGGAAATTTCCACCTCATAAAATGGCATATAGTAGGGGTCTCCAAACTTTGAGACGAGGGCCATATTAGATTTTTGAAGGGGCTTCGCAGGCTGAAGCGACTGTGAAAGAAATTAAGTATATGCAAAATCGTTAAAAAAAACCAGCACTACTCTACTCTGTCAGTATTGCATTAAATTCTAAATCAGGTATAAGTTAATCGATGCAGGTACTGTGAAATCGCACTATTTGTCAATACGTTAAAATCATTTCACATTTTTAAATTTTATTTCTAAAAACTTATTTGTATCATACAAATACACATTCAAAAATAAAGAAATATTTTAGAATTAGTGAGAAGTATGGTACTGATGTTTTTCTGACAAAATTGCATTTAGCTGTGGTTCAAAGTTAGTGTTGCCTATCATCAAAATTGATTGTAAATGTTCATCAGACAAGGAGATGTAATTAAGCAGGGGTCCGTGCCTGCTCGGCTGCAGCAGCAACACTCCCCTATGTTGGCTCCCCTTTTGTGGGGACACTGCCTACTGGGGGTACTCATCCCTCCGCTCAGCTGAGCTACCTCTCCACTCCTGTGAGCTGCTGCCGGCAGCCCCTCCCCCTGCCTGCTCTGCATGCCTACTTAGCTGCAGCCTGCCCGCTTTGTGCTGATGGGTATCTGTGCCTGCCTGTTCGTTTGCTTCTCCTGCTTGGCTGCAGCAACGACTGTCCCCTAGTTGGCTCCCCTTTTGGGGGGACACTGGCTCCCAGAGGCACTCACCCCTCTGCACAGCTTAGCTGTGCTGACGCCCCGCGTGAGCTGCTGCTTGCGGCCCTTCCCCCTGCCTGCTCCGCGTGCCTACTCACCTGTTCACTTCTCACCTGTTGGTGGAGGGCCGGACAAAGGGAAGCCCCGGGCCGGATAGGGCCCGTGGGCCGTAGTTTGGAGACCCCTGGCATATAGTAACAGACAAGATTGTAGGGCTCCAGAATCTTTTTCAAAAGTCTGTAGTTGTAATGTGGGGTGGTTTGTTCCCTTTCAAAATCTGTTAGAATACTTTTCAAAACAAAAGTCACATTAGACTTTGTAATAAGAAAGCTTATTCATGCACAGTCTCCTGAATTATTTGTGGACTACAAGTTTAAAATATTACTTGTTTCTCGAAGCATAAAGAGTTTAAAACTGCCTCACAAACATGATTTTTTTTTTTCCATTTTTTTGACAAACTCTTTTTACCAGTGATTGCATATTTTTTGCATTGTTGGAAGGAATGTAGTCAACTAGACAATCACTTTCTGAAAATTTTGTATGTAAGATTATGCAGAAGATTAAAACAGTTAGTGGAACAGTTTTTTCTGACTTTAAGCATTTGACAGCAAATTGTGTATGTTCCATTATCAGCGGAAAAATTGACTATCCCTTATAAACATAAGCTGAACAGAAAACCCCTTTTTTCAAATAAAAGGTATTTTAGAACATATTCATGATATACCATTTAAAGGGTACACTAACAGAAAATTATTTTAAGTAGTCAAAAAATGGTTTAGCCTTTATTCGACTAGGATAGAAAGCACACTTGATTTAGAGATCTGCATTTTCCATACTTAACATTTTCTGCTTACTAGAATTATTTTCTGTAATAGGGTCATTTTCGCTTTGAAAACTTGACCTTTCCATTTTCCACTGATCAGTGTCAGTACATCACTTTTTTCATAATTTTTGTATTTTTAAAGAGCTGTCAACACCTAGGTAGTTCGGGGGGGAAAAAAATCAGAAACACTTCTGTTGACTAATCCATTTTCCCCTTCCTTTTTCCGTTAATACCTGGGTAAGGCCATTATTCTGCTAAATGGTTTTTACTTTCCTTTATCATTGTGTTTATACAAGGGACTTATTACTTTAGAGTTAGTATTCTCCTGGCTGCATATTCCTTATCTGAAGTCATGCACAATAACTAGTTGTGATATAAATAGCTATCACTTCAGGTAAGGAGTGATTGGCCAAGAGCATATCAGATTAGTTGTACAAACAGTAAGTACATTGCTTAATGAACAGAAAATACTATAAAATATTAATCAACAGAAGTGTTTCTAAATAGTTCCCCCCCCGAATTACTTGGGTGTTGGCAGCTCTTAAGAATACAATAACTACAAAAAGTGATAAGAAAAGGAGTACTTGTGGCACCTTAGAGACTAACCAATTTATTTGAGCATGAGCTTTCGTGAGCTACAGCTCACTGACATAAAAGGGTAGAAAATCCAAAAGTCGGGTTTCCAAAGCTAAGGATTAAAAAATCTGGGACTGTCCCCTAGATAGTATGTGTATTAGAAAGGGAAGGTGGGATGTGAAATAATTCAGTTCTATTTCACTAACCATTTTTTTGACTAATACACTTTTCCTGTTACCGATATTTGTTAAAGAAAAGCTTCATCTCTGGAAGAGAACACACTTTAAAATGAGAACCATAAAACAGGAATCAGATCTATTTAAAATAGCATTTTAATTATGTAGACCTCTAGAAAACCAACACTTTGAGTTTTGTCTTTTAATTAGTCTTCCTAATCTTAAAGTACTCTGTTTATTTGACAGTCTGTTTATATAAAAATTGTTGTTAATGAGATGTATAGTTAATTGCTGATCTCATGTATGGGTGACAGGGGAGATGACCTGTGTTAAGCTAACTGACTACTGGGCCATCCTGACAGCTCAAGCTGATTGATATATGGCCGTAGAAACTGATGGGTTATACTCTGCTGCTCTGATGAAGGTGGGGGAAAAACTCTTTACCAAGAGGAGTGTAGAATAAATGAAATGCCTCCACTCACTGACCTTTGTCTTTATTGAAACATAATTCAGAAGCTTCTGATTGAGACTTGTGCATTTTGCCATATGGATTTTGTTCAGAACCGCATATACCAAAACATTCCTTGCATTCTGAAATTTGTTACAGTTTAAAAAGAAACAATATTCTAATACTAAGAAAACTAGTTGAAGCAGTAAAATAGGCTTCATGAAATCAAATTCAGGTTAACTCAATTGTCCATTGGATATACTGAATTTCTCTGTAATAGGAGGGCCTTTTATTGATAAGCAGATTGGAGTTATGATTAATCTTCAGAATGGAATCTTGTTTGCTGGCAGTCAACAGATTTTGTTTCTATTTTGTTGTGAATGGCTTGAGTTAAACCACCATTATTTCTAAAACCAGTGACTGACATCTTTGCTGCTTGTCTTGGGTTGTTTTAAGTATTCTAAACTTCTTTATGGATGATCTTTGATCGAAATGAACAGTTAATTTTTAATAGTGAAGTTTTTCTAATATAATTATAATTAAACAAGCAAAGTGATGCTCTACCTTAAACAGAAAGTGATGCTCAACCTTAACTATGGCAAAGCTAGTCTTCTGCTATGTTATCAATGGTTTAAGTATGCTATATTTTTTTACGTGTATCTATACTGTCAAATTACTGTAGATAACATTTGTCACGTGGCTTTAGAACTTGAAGTTCCAGTTTTCGATAGTCCATAATTCCTTAACACCTGGTAGTGTCTACATTTGAAGGAGGTAACAAAATGCCAATTTTAAGTCTACTGAGAGCGTAAAAGTACTGATTGTAAATATTTTCTAGTACTTATTTGTTTTTGGCATACGTTTTTATCCTTGTCTTGACTTTTATTTTTTTCAGACTCCTAATGATAAATGTGATTCATTTTTACTACAGTTACTGGGAAAAATTTATGTAGAGAAGGGGAGATGGAATAGGTGCTTTTTATAACTTAGTGCAAGACGTTTGCAGTAAGCACTAAACAACTTCTTTGTGTAAGTAAACCTCTCCATTAAGTCTTGTAGGGTGGGGTTTTCGAGTGCATAGTAGTTGATTATAGGAGCACAAATGCTATTGAAAGCCAATGAGATTTATGGTCTCAACTTAAGTCCTTTTGAAAATCTCATCACTTGTGTGGAAATAGAAACAGTGATTGAATGCTGAGGATATTTTATTCCATTCTAATGAATTAGGGTAGGTTTCTGTACTTTAAGATGGCATGTCCTAGGAACTGTGACACCTTGTGATCTTCTTATTCCATTCTAGGAAGTGCAATCCTTTATTTTTAATTTTAAAAACACAAATATATTCAGGAAACTTCTGAGGAAAATCAATTAAGAAAACTTTACTGCACAGTTGACATTCAGTTGGGCTTATCAGTATAGCAGTATGAGAACTTGTAGTAATACTTTTAAAGAAAAGTTCAAGTAGTTATTTCTGCATAGATAGTACACGGAGCGCTCCAGGGACTTAGGTTTCTCATTTATGAACAGAACAGGTAATATGTGAGCAGAGGTAGTGGAAGATTCGCACCCATTTCATCCCTGTTCTGGGTGGATCTTCTCTGGGGTAAGGGGTTCATCACGAGTCCTCATGTGTTCGGCTCTTCGCATCTGAGACTGCCAACAGGTGTCAAATAGTGCTAATAGTGGGGTTTTTTTTGTCATTTTCAAATGGACAGTTCCATCTCATAGGCCTGCTAGCATCCAGTGTTAAACGTTGCTGGAAACTTCATTGTTTAAACCAGGGGTTCTCAAACTGGGGGTTGTGACCCCTCAAGGGGTTGCAAGCTGTCAGCCTCCACTCCCGAACTCCACTTTGCCTCCAGCATTTATAATGGTGGTAAATAAAAAAACAGGTTTTTATATATTTATAAAGGGGGGCGGGGGGGCTCACACTCACAGGCTTGCTATATGAAAAGTCACCAGTACAAGAGTTTGAGAACCCCTGGTTTAAACCTCTCCCCTTCTGAAACAGTCTCTCTTTTTATTAGTTATTCAGTCTGTATTAAACACGGTATCTTGGAGAGCCACCTACCTTTTGCTTTCTGGAAATTTTATTCCCCTCTTCCCCCAGCCAGGTGTTCTCTTATTAAAGTACAGCAATCAAAGTATGCCTAGTATCTGAGAAAGGGAGTGAGGAGTTTCTCCAAAGGAGATGCCAGTGGCACATTACATTTTGTTTAATATCTATTTTCTGGTTGGCAGATAAGGATAAAATCAATACCAAAAAAAAGCCTTTAGCTTCGTTATGTAGTGCTTGTATTTGTGATGGTGGTCACCTCTTTAAGTGGTGGCAGCTTGTTTAGTACATGTGTAAATTATGGGTTAATTAATTTAGTCTTAATCTAATTGCCTTTACATCTTCACATGAAAAGTCACTGCATGATTGTGGAATACAGGTATGGAAGAAGTCTAAACTTATAGTAATTGAGGTGCTGTGCTTCAGGTTCATCTGGTTTAGATGCATGGAAAAAACTTGTACAAGGTTCCCTCTGTCCTTACGTTGTCCAGTGCTAGTTTCTCACTTAAGTGCCCCAAATTCAGTCTACTTCAGTTTATTTTTAAGTGTTAGTGCGGACAAGCATGAGTTGCTTCATAGAACTTAAGTTTACATATGCCCTGTGAAGCATCTACAAAACAACTAAAACAAAATTTCTAAATACTGTAGTTAGAGAATTCTCTTGTCAATAGTTTATAATAATTTTGAGTTAATCTGAATCTGGTCCGAACAAACAGGTGTTTAGGAAGGGAGTTGCAGAAGATCAGTGGGATTTGTGTTCCTAAGGTTATGTCTTTGATATAAAAAGGGTGTTCTTACAGCAAGGTAATGTGTATTAGCTATCTCACTGTAAAATCATAGTGGAGAGAAGGGATAGACAGTTTTCACCATGATGTAACTAGGTGAGCGTGTGCCTGGAAGAGGGATATAGTGTTGGCTTTGTCTCACTTTCTTGCAGTGAAGACATAGCCACAGTCAGTGAAACATGTTCTCCTAAGTCACTTGTGGTTTTTTGGAAATCCTACTCTAGCTGTGAATATACCTATTTGCATGACTTTTAGTAAGGACTCTATTATTAATCTGTTCATCTAACTGCTGATGTTAACAGACTTGATTATCAAAGTGGTATTTGAAGAACTATATAACAGACGCTATGTAAATTAAGTAAAACAAGCACATTCATAGTCATAAATTTTAAGGCCAAAAGGGACCACTAATTTGATCTCCTGTATATCACAGGTCACCCGCACCTGTGCCTTAAACCCAACAACCAAAATGAGACCACAGGTATTACAACCCTTGGGAGGCTAGACTGTTATGTGCCACAGGCACAGAATAGGAGGGATCGACATGCACCAGTGCTTGAAGCCCCTGGAATCTGCGGGAAATAATTAAGTGAGAGAGACCCAGATAATCTTGGCAAGTGACCCCACCTGCACACTGCCAGTCTGACGTACGGGGGAAAAAGTCCTTCCTGACCCCACATATGGCAATCAGTTAGACCTTGGGCATGTGAGCAAGAGCCTGCCAGACAAGCACCTGAGAGGGAGAGAGAATGCTCAGTGCCACCTCAGAGCCCTGACCACCTTGCCTCATGTCCTGTCTCCAGCTGTGGCCATCCCTGATGCTTCAGAGGAAGGAGATGATTCTAAAATCCTCCCAGAATACATTAAGGGAGAAATCTCTTCCTGAACCCTGCTGGTGGCTGGCTGAAACCCTGAAGCATGAACTTTAGGAATGTAAGACATAAACAGTAAGTGAGCCCCAAGGCTGTTGAGTCCTGTGTCCAACCATCATAATAAGCAGTCCGGTCATACAATTGCACTCATGAATTTATCCAGCACTCTGTCAAATCCAATTAAGTTGTTTTGGCCCCATTATGAAGGTTAGTAAAATGAATTATTTAATTTAAGGGTATAGTCTGATTTGGAAGACAGTTGAATTTGCAAATAAATATCTCAAGCCAGTTTTGGTCCAGAGAGAAGGCTAGAATACTTGTGAGCTTTTTTCTTTCACACATGCAATTGTTACTAAGCTCAGTTATCACGTGGTGGTGTTTTTGAGAAATACCATATATAAGTGACAGTAGTAATACTGCTGTTTTTTTTTTAAAAAAGGGGGGGATTGTTGCTCTTAAGCAAATAAGTCTTCATGAAGATTATTACAATATTTTGCTCTTTTCCCGCTTCATGGAAAGGCTTGTTTTTATGGCAGCCACTGAGGCATAAATCATTTTTTGGAGAGAGAATTGAAAAAGAATGTTTGTTGAAATATTTACATTTGTTTAATCAAAATCATCTTGGTAGAAATATAAAAACGTGACACTGGCTTGTTTCGGGTAGGGCTGTTCATTTAAAAAAAATTACAGAATTTATCAAGTAAAACATCTGACAGGCTCTATGCAGAAGCTGTTACGTGTGTTTTCTAACTAATCAAGCCTTAAGTGAAACAATTTGCAGATAGGTGTTCCACAGTGAAAAAGGGTTAATTTAGATTAAATTCCATAGGTATTGCAGTGTTTCCAGTTGCTCATAATTCAAGTGTAGCTCCTAGGGAACCAAAGAACTGTGCATCAGCTATATAGATAATGGGGTACATAAAGCTAGTGTCTATTGATTTACTAACTGAGTTTTATTCATAACTATTCATGAGGAAACTTGTTGGTTCCAAATGGGAGGTTTAACGCACATTGAGGCTACTTGGTAGTTCAGAGTTTTAATATTGCTAAGTGTCTTCAGTCAGAAAGGTACACTTGCGTCAGCCTCAGATTAACATAGGGTGAATAACAGAGCAATTTGTCAACCAGGCAGCCCTGAAGAGTGTCAGCAAGAAGGCTGATGATGATGAATTGGATGAAAGTGGGTGCTGCAGTAGATAGCCACTACAGCCACTGTTAAGGCTACAGTCTTGAAGGATGGTAGCTGATATTTAGCTATATGCAGGGTAATTGAGGAGGAGCTGCAATCCTGTGCTTGGCTGAATAGAAAACATATCCCTTTATGCTTAAAGAATTTTAGCGACTTCTGTAGCTTAGACTGGCAAATAGATAACAGAATCAGACAATACGGAAAATGAATTTTGAACACCAGATGTATTTAGGACTGATAGTTGTTACATTTCTGAGGCAGATACCTGAAGTTCAGTTAAATGTCATGATTATTCTCAGAAATGTTACAGGTCAATGGGTTTCTTGTGCAGATATTGATTTGGAAGCAAGATTATTTTAGTTTATGCTTCAAAGTTAATTTTCTCACGTTTAACTTTTTTATATATTTGAGTTCCAGTTATTTGGTATTTCTGCAAGTGCACAGAAAATACATAGTTACGAACAAAAGGAGATTTTTTTCTCTGTTCTGCAGAAAAGGACCTAGGGGTTACAGTGGACGAGAAGCTGGATATGAGTTAACAGTGTGCCCTTGTTGCCAAGAAGA
Source organism: Eretmochelys imbricata (assembly GCF_965152235.1). NCBI lineage: Eukaryota > Metazoa > Chordata > Testudines > Cheloniidae > Eretmochelys > Eretmochelys imbricata. Next base: position 123,576,857 of record NC_135574.1, read on the forward strand.
CCAATGGCATTTTGGGATGTATAAGTAGGGGCATTGCCAGCAGATCGAGGGATGTGATCGTTCCCCTCTATTCGACACTGATGAGGCCTCATCTGGAGTACTGTGTCCAGTTTTGGGCCCCACACTACAAGAACGATGTGGAAAAATTGGAAAGAGTCCAGCGGAGGGCAACAAAAATGATTAGGGGACTGGAACACATGAGTTATGAGGAGAGGCTGAGGGAACTGGGGATGTTTAGTCTACAGAAGAGAAGAATAAGGGGGGATTTGATAGCTGCTTTCAACTACCTGAAAGGGGGTTCCAAAGAGGATGGATCTAGACTGTTCTCAGTGGTAGCAGATGGCAGAACAAGGAATAATGGTCTCAAGTTGCAGTGGGGGAGGTTTAGGTTGGATATTAGAAAAAACTTTTTCCCTAAGAGGGTGGTGAAACACTGGAATCCATTACCTAGGGAGGTGGTGGAATCTTCCTTCCTTAGAAGTTTTTAAGGTCAGGCTTGACAAAGCCCTGGCTGGGATGATTTAATTGGGGATTGGCCCTGCTTTTGAGCAGGGGTTTGGACTAGATGACCTCCTGAGGTCCCTTCCAACCCTGATATTCTGTGATTAATTTAGAGATAAAATTGCCTGTTGCTTCTCCCAGCATTGCATAAGAAGATATGGAGAAGGAAGCTTTAACAAAAGTAGGTTATAAGGTTCCTCGTTTTTGCCATGTGCAGATGTTTATCCATTTTATTCAGTGAATATTAAAGATTTTTTTTTGCTGTTGTTACTTTGTACAGGAAACTTGAGTATATTTTTCACACAAATTTCAAATGTCTACATTTTAAGGCTGCTAGCCACCTGTATCCCCAACTCAGTGTCTTAGATCATTATAAGGTTAAATTTATAAAGTGAGTGTGCAATCGGTTCTGTACACTTTGGCTTCCCTAGGGCTTGTCTACCCTTAAAATGCTGCAGTGGCACAGTGGAACTGTAGTAACTGCACTGCTGTAGTGCTGCAGGTTAAGTCTACGCTACAGTGCTACGTTGGTGCAGCTGCACAGCTGTAGCATGTCTGGTGAAGATGGGAGAGCACTCTCTTGTTGGCATAATTACTCCACCTCCGCAAGAAGTGGAAGCTATGTCAACAGGAGAGTGTCTCATGCCGACATAGCAGAAGTGTGGACAAGACAAAACTTGCTTTGGGGGTGGGGGGAGGCTTTGTCACGCCCCTGAGTGATGTAAATTATATTGACTTATGTGATCGTGTAGACCTCCCTTCTGAAGGTGCTATCTATGCTGATGGAGAGGTGGATTACCTACACCTCCCAAGTGGTGGTAGCTAGGTCCAAGGGAGAATTCTCCCATTGACCTAGAGCTATCTATGCTGGGGGGTTAGATTTGTTTAATTGAGTCATTCGGGGGGTGGATTTTTAACACCCCTAAGCGACATAGTTAAACAGACATAATTTCCTAGTGTAGATCCAGGTCAGTCTTTAGCTGAACTTCTGATTTGCAGTTCAAGAGTCCCTAACAGAGGCAAGCATTTATTAGTACAAAAACATTGAGCAATCCTAATTAGTATTATAATTGGAGGGTGCAGATTCACCTACTTGTGTAGTCATGAATTAATATGAATTCTGTTAACTCTTAGGTCTGAAGCATCAGTTGCATTCTCACTTCAGATATTTATTAAATACAAATTCTGTTTGACTCCTCTGAACTTGCTAGATTGAGTGCTGAACAGAGTATTTTGGCTGCTGCAATATCTGATCAGCTGTTCTGTGCCTAAGATATATTCTAAAGTAATCAGAATGACAGGTCTATGGAGAACAATTTTTCTTTTTTCTAAATTTTTGCCATGTGACCTTGATATTTGGTAGATATAGAAATGTGATTATCTTTAATATGATATTCATTTACTGACACATCTTACAGAGGATCTCTTGTTTCTATTGGTAAAGCTTAGACTCCTTAGCTTCTGATTAATAGTATAACTACTAACCAGTAGCTTATATGTTATCTCATGGAGATACTGTAGATGGAGGACAGTTTAATGTCATCGTAAAAAGCTTGGGATTTTTAAGAAGGAATGAATATGACTACTAATGAAACTTGGATAATTTCCAAGCCCTGAAGCTAATTGGCTTCTTAATACTGCAAATATGAAGGCAAATATTGTGCACTTTTTAATATGAGTGGGATTGTACCATAAATGTGATAGACTAAACAAAATGTATTTACTTTCAAAAGAAATGTATTATGTAGTATGTAAATTACTGCAGAAAACACGCATTGATTTTGAAATAGAAAGTGTTATGGATTTCTTACAAATAGTTAATGATCTTCATAGCAAAGCCAGTAAATTTAGATTTGAATAAGTAAAACAGTCCAGTTTTTGGATAAAAGACATGAGTGTAAAGTTAAAAACTGCCCTCCTAAAATTAAGTGTTCAGCATTTTACACTGGAATATATTCCTTTAAGGAAATGATATCCGTCTTTCAGAAACTGTTTCCTTAAAATAGCAAACTAGCTTTTAAACTTAATAATTGGAATTTAATAAATCAGATTATACTTCCACCTTCCTAAAAAGCTTTCAAACAAGCCATGAAGTAGCATTAAGAGAAGTCTAAAGGTGGCAATAAAATTACAGCAGTGTGAGCACCAGAGCTGCTTTTCTCCAGGTGTCTTAATCTGAAAATAACTTGAAGAAAGTATAGAAGTTTACCTTTTAAAGGTTTACTGTCAAATATCATGTTTATAGTATATAGCTTATCTTTTTAGATTAAAGGAATGCATTTGGGTTAAAATGCGTATTTTTTTAAAATTGCTGTTACCTGCATTGTATAAACTTTTGATTATTAAAGCAATTTTATAAAGCTATTTCCCTATTCACCATTTATGCTGTTTATTTCACAAAGGTTTTCTTCAGACTACAGAAATCATAAAAATATTTCTATTGACCTTAAGCTTAGTACAGTCTAACTTCACGAAATACACTTGTTTGTGTTAGCTTAAATTTAACAGTCCTTTTAAATGTATTGACTTAATGTGTTGGTGAGCAATTTCATCTATAGTTTTGTTCTTCCATTTTATCTCACTGGCTACTTTTGCCTTTTCTCTCACTTGCCCATTTTTATTGAGGCTAAAAGTAACACCTGTTTGATTTCCATTTTTTGTGTGATCTGGCATCATCAGTGATTGTCAGTCAGGCTCTGTAAGTATGCTTGCACAAAATGTAGCATAAAGAATGTTTGTGGCAAAGGTTCTTTACTCAGTTTTGTGATTAGCCTTCCACACTGTCACATGAAACCATGATCTCAGAAGTGAAACAAATCTCTTCAGACAGTATTCTCTGCACCTGGAGGAGGCATCATTAGAAGTCTGGCAAGGTTGCCTCTCTGAGATAATCTACAGGGTGGGATAATGCACTCTACGGGGGTGTAATTTCTGAAGCACACTAATGTGTTGTGCATTAATTGTTCCATGTAGACCCTGTTGATGCACTTTTTACTGTAGTGCTGCTTGAATCAGTTCAGTGTTAAAGCTCCTCTTTTGGCCTTTTTTTTTAATGCTTTAAAGACACCCTCAAGATAAACATCAAAAGATGTGGCCTTGACACCACACGCTGTGGGACGGACAGCATCCCAGGATAGGGATAACTGGTGAAGAATTGTCAGAGGGAATGTCCACTTTTGAGGAAAATCACCTTGCTGTGATTGCAGAAAAATGCTTGAAAAGAAAGGAAAGACAACTGTCATGCAGCAATTGTGGCCCAACCCTGTGTTTCAACACCACCTGCAGTGTTGCCAATGAGCCTGTGTGGCTCAAGGATCGGACTCCTCAGTCACCAAAGGACCCATGAAAGAGATCATCCTCGACCTTGAGGGATCACTGAAGATGATGATAAAGCTCAATAAGGAACTTTTAGTACATATCAACAGGGTCTACAGACCACATGATAATGCAGTTAAATCACATCCGTGTGGTGTGCATTGCCTCACTGTTCATATCAAAACTTTAAAACCCTTTTCTGTTTTGTTAGTGAAAATGACTGAGGATAGATGTGTAAATGTACCCTACTAAATTATGTGGTTTGTTAGTATTACAGTTGCAGTAGTAGAATGTGCCCAAGAACATCATAGCAATACTGTTTCAATTCTGTGGGAACACTCCCATAGATATCATCAGTAAGGATTGTGGGATCAGGCTGCAGATGTTAAAGTAAGTGGGGCTTAAATATCTCCATTTAGATTGAAATATTTTTCTCAAACTTCACTTGACTGTCGGAAAAAGCAGTTGTGTTGGGTGATAAGACCTGCCAAATCAGTTAGTGTTAGTGACGGGTTTAATTTTCTTTTAATTTGTCGCTTAAGTTAGGAAAGCAATTACATTTACTAGGCTGAACACAGGTTACTGATCCCTCTTTCCAATATGTATACGCAAATTATCCATTGTTTTAAGATATAAACATCCTTTAATTTCGGTAACATTGAAAGGAGACTTCTAAAACTACTGTATTCAATCATGTTAAACTTTTTAACTTATTTATTACATTTGAAGCACCCGCAATGAAATATTTTGTTCGTTTGGGTGTTTTGTATTAACATTTGTTTTAAATAATTAAAAAGACACACTAACTCAATTTGATTTCTACTTCTGGCAGTTCATATGTGACGTTTCCAAAAGAGCCTGTCTTATACTTTAAGAGGAACGTCTCCCAGTAAAACAAGAGTACACTACTGCTGTTTAGAGCAGTTTCTCAAACTGGGTCAGGACCCCAAAGTGGGTCGCAACCCAGTTTAATGTGATCACCAGAGCCAGCATTAGACTTGCTGGGACTCATGGATGAAGCCTGAACTCCACCCCCACCCAGGGTGGTGGGTCTTGAGCGCCAGCCCCTTCCCCCCCCATGGTGGCTGGGCTTGGGCTCTACCTCTCCTCCCTGGGATCATGTAATAAGTTTGTCTGAAGGGGTTGCGGTGCAATGAAGTTTGAGAACCCCTGGTCTAGAGTATGGACATTTTAAACAGTCTTTGTAAAACGTAGAATAAAAGTGCTTACATCAGTTGTTAGTTCACAATAGTCTACCAGCTGACGCTATTACTATCAACAGTAAAATAGTAATTTTGTATGTTGATTGACAGGCAGCAATTTCAATATTTGCACGTATAAGTTTGATAGGATTTAGTAGCCAAATAACAATCTGTGTTGATAGTAGGCGTTAACTTGAGTTGTTGTTATGGTTACATTGTTAACTTGAAAATCCTCTTTGAAGACTTTATACATACTGTATTTAAGTTACACGTACAATTGCTGTAACTGAAAAGTTAGTGAAGAGAATTCAAATCTGTTTAATTTGTGATATAACAGCTCTTGTATTGTCAGTTTCACTGTTCTTCCTTATAAAAAGAAAAGGAGTACTTGTGGCACCTTATAGACTAACCAATTTATTTGAGCATAAGCTTTCGTGAGATACAGGCTAACACGGCTGCTACTCTGAAACCTGTTCTTCCTTATGTGGCCAGTAAGTTTCACCTGTGCTGGAAAGATGACTTCTAAATGGAAGAGAAGGAAAACCCTTCTAAAGGAATTTAAATAAATCAGATCCTTCTCCTCTGAAGTCAATTTAAAAATAAATTAAGATTAGTGGCCCTTTAGTTTTAGGTTTTCTTTGCTGGTGCTATTTGTGGTACATTTTGAATTTCGGATAGCAAAGATCAAATGAAGGGTCAAACTTCCATTCTAAATGGTGCTTCCCCTTTATAGTGCCCCATTCAAAATCTATGGTTGGTTCCCTTGTATCAAACCGTGTGGTCAGAGCAAAATATACACCTGGCTAACTTATATTGAGAGCAAGGTGGATGTAGTGATGTAAACCTAGTAAATAGTGGTTTTTTTTCACTACAAAGGATCATACCCGTCCTCTGATGGAGCCTTGTGTGTCACAGAGCACTTGTCTCTAAAATAATCCATGTTTTGCTTCAGTTTTGTCAGAATTTGACATAACAGTAGTCCCCTTGTCATGCTTTGGTTTGAGAGCTGTAATTGCAGATAACATTAAAACGACGAGAAATAAATACTGACAGTGCATTATCTTATCTAGTTGTTAATTTCGTCAAATAGTCCTAGAAACTTGGTGTACCAGTTGTTAAAAGCAATGAGCTGTGAAATAATCGGAACTGCAGCTCGCAAATACCAGCTATTGTTTTCAATAAAGTTGAGCTGAAATCATCTTTCCATGCTGCATTGCAGTGGAAAACCAGTTAATTACAATGTTACAAGGAATGTCATTTTCTCACTCATGTCAAGAAAAGGTTGCTAACAATATCCCATCAGAGGAACAAGCATCTCAAATATCCAGCACTACTGACTGAAGTTTAACGTGATCTAATTAAGCAGAGAATGTAGTCTGTTAATGAAGTAACTGTAAAACAGATGTCCAGTTATTTATCCTTAGGCTGTAGATTCAACATTTTCCAAAGCTATGCAATACTTTTGAAACTACTTATCTAGCAAACCAATACTAGAGCTATACCTTTGATAATCCCCTGTAGTAATAGCTTTTTATTATAACTCAACACAAGCTGTTAAATTGGATAAAATAATATGGAAATAGTATGTGGTAGGGTATAAATAATATGTCATGTCTGGAGCTGAATTCTAGTGTTCAGGCTAGATTTGTAGTTTTTGGCTGTACACAAATTCTACACCAAAGGTTGCCTGTGGTACAAAATTTTTTTTAATGGTCTTTGATATGAATTTAAAAACACCAGAACATAGGAGATTCAAAGTAAAAATCAACCAAAACAATAGACCTTTTTCCTCCTGTTCAGCCATTTTATCCCTAGTCATGTGGCCAGATGAAGTGTGTGAATAGAAGAGAGATCACAGGAGAGATCGATCGGTGGCTGGCTGGGGTGCAGTTCCTCTGAATTTAGTACAGTCATCAGCTATTGAAATCTTTTAAATAAGGAATGTGCCTTGAAGAAGAGAATAGATGTGATAAGAGTTTGGGGTCCAACACTAATCAGTGCAATGTGGCAACAGCTAAATAAGCTCAGATTGTGAAATTCAAAAAGTGGAATACAACTGATAGTAGATATTGTCTGGTTATCTTTGATATGACTGTAATGCAAACTAGGGCTGTCAATTAATCGCAGTTAACGCAAAAATCACAATTAAGAAATTAATCATGATTAATTGTACTGTTAAGCAATAAAATATCAATTGAAAATTATTAAATATTTTGGATGCTTTCTGCATTTTCAAATATTGATTTCAATTACAACACAATACAAAGCATACAGTGCTCACTTTGTTTTGATTACAAATATTTGCACTGTAAAAAACAAAAGTCTATTTCAATTCACCTAATACAAGTACTATAGAGCAATCTCATTATCATGAAAGTTGAACTTAATTCTACATTTGTACAAAAAAAAACCTGCATTCAAAAGTGTGTGTAAAAAAAAAAAAAAAAAAAAAAAAGTAAACTTTAGAGCCAATCGCTCAGACAAACAAGTTTGGTTAAAATTTGCAGGAGATAATGCTACCTGCTTCTTGTTTACAACGTTACCTGAAAGTGAGAACAGGCGTTCGCATAGCACTTCTGTAGCCTGCGTTGCACAGTATTTGTGTCAGATATGCTAAACATTCGTATGCCCCTTCATTCTTCGGTCACCGTTCCAGAGGATGTGCTTCCATGCTGATGATACTCATTAAAAAATGAAAGCGTTAATTACGTTTGTGACTGAACTCCTTGGAGAAGAAATGTATGTCTCCTGTTCTGTTTTACCTGCATTCTGCCATATATTTCATGTCATATCAGTCTTGGATAATGACCCAGCACATGTTCATTTTAAGAACACTTTCACAGCAGATTTGACAAAATGCAAAGAAGGTACCAAAGTGAGATTTCTAAAAATAGCTACAGCACTGGACCCAAGGTTTAAGAATCTGAAGTGCTGACCAAAATCTAAGAGGGACGAGGTGTGGAGCATGCTTTCAGAAGTCTTAAAAGAGCAACACTCAGATATGGTAACTGTGGAACCCGAACTAGCAATAAAGAAAATCAGCTTCTGCTGGTGGCATCTGACTCAGAGGAAGAAAATGAACATGAGTCAGTCTGCTCTGCTTTGGATTGTTATCAAGCAGAAACAGTCATCAGCATTGACGCATGTCCTCTGGAATGATGGTCGAAGCATGAAGAGACATATGCATCTTTAGTGCATCTGGCATGTAAATATCTTGCTGCACCGGCTACGACAGTGCCCTGAGAACGTCTGTTCTCACTTTCAGGTGACATTGTAAAGAAGAAGCGGGTAGCATTATCTCCTGCAAATTTTAACCAAACTTGTTTGTCTGAGCGATTTGGCTGAAGTAGGACTGAGTGGACTTGTAGGATCTAAAGTTTTTTACTTTTTTTTTTTTTTAACTTTTGAATATAGGGTTTTTTTGTACAGAGAAATGTAGAATTAAGTTCAACTTCCATGATGATGAGATTGCTCTATAGTACTTGTATTAGGTGAATTGAAAGACTATTTTGTTTTTTACAGTGCAAATATTTGTAATCAAACATAAATATAAAGCGAGTACTGTATGCTTTGTATTGTGTTGTAATTGAAATCAATATATTTGAAAATGTAGAAAGCATCCAAAATATTTAATTTTCAATTGGTATTTTATTGCTTAACAGTACAGTTAATCATGATTGATTTTTGTATTGTGTTGTAATGGAAATCAATATATTGGAAAACGTAGAAAATATCTAAAATGGTATTCTGTTATTGTTTAACAGTGCCATTAATTGATTAATTGCGATTTTGTTTTAATCGCTTGACAGCCCTAATGCAAACATGTTTAACATCCCTTTAAAGAAGCTTATTTTAACTTTTTTTCATCTGATTGTATTGTAGGTAGTATCCTTTTTTTAAAAAAGCTTTAAAATAGGGTTTTTGTGGTGGTGCTTACCTTTTGGCAGCTGTTGATTTCTATCCTCTTGTTACATGTAGCATGATTTTTCACTTCCTCCAATAGACATAACTATGGCAACTGCCTTAGCCAACTTGAACTCCTGCTGATTGGTTTTAAATAGCAGACCAAAAATGAGGTATGACCAATTTGTGTATTGTATTCTTAATTTACATCTTAAAAATTGAGATGTTTATGTTCTAGGTTACTTCTCACCAGGTAACCATAGATAGGGTGACCAGAAGTCCCGATTTTTTTTTTTTTTTTTTAAATGGGGCAGTCCTGATATATGGGGCTTTTTCTCATATAGGTGCCTATTCTTCCTCTCCCACATTCCCTGTCCTGATTTTTCACACTTTCTATCGGGTCACCCTAACCGTGGGTAGCATGGTATTTACTAGAGGTGGCTTTTACCAGGTAAAATCTTTGTTTGTTTTTTGTGTTACTGCCCTGGGAAAAATTAGTTAGTCATAGTTTAAGACGTTTTCTATTTTAAAAGCTGTTTTGTTAATGCATACCACATTACACAGTTTTAGTTACATATTCAAATTGTGGTTATGTAAAGCAGTAGATTCATAGATTAATTTAGGTTTGTACAAATCAAGTTAAATTCCAGTGGGTGTAATACTAATATATCTAATGATACTGAACATTGGAATGTCTGTATATGTTTTGCTTTAGTGTTTTCTAATGACTCATTTCTGTTGTGATATTATATATACAAGTAAAACGTGATTATATGAAAACGACAGTCATGCAGAGTTGTAGGCTTGAAGCATTAAGCAATCAGAAGCTTGCAGAGTTGTAGGCTAACAGTCCGGACCCCAGTAAAGAATGAGTGTTGAGAGAATGCAGAATCTGTCAACTTCCCTGATGGTTTTATTTTCTAAGGGATAACCTATCCTAACTTCTCAAATAGTGAGGGAGAGTTTTCACTCATTGCTATATTTGCTTTCCATAACCAACTCTCTGTATAACTTTTCATGAGTGATGTACCTAAATATTTGCATACTAATATCTAAAGAATATCTTTAGATTTATTAATCTAAATTTGGGTTATTGCTGATTATGTAGTCTATATATTGTATGACTTTTAAATGAACCTTTTTACTTCTGCATACACCTGGATGTATAGACGCTCTTTCTTTAACCTGTGTATTATGTAATTTTAACATTAGTTTTTTAATAAAATTTTTAATTATGTAACAGAAGCCCAACTTTGAAGATTGACTGTCTGTATCCATTCAAAACTGCTGAATAAGCTCAGTCTAAGTTTGAAAAGATTCGTTCTGCGCTTGCTGGATACTGATGGAATTGTTTTTCCTGGTTCAAACCATGTTGAAGCCAGTATTTACCAGCATCCTGTCCTAAACTAATTTTCCCTGGGAAATTGCCAGCTCTGAAGGTGACAATTTTAAAACCAAGCAACCTGGATCTAGAATGTGTATGACCCTTTTTAAAGTATTGCATTTTATTTTTGTTAAACAAGGTATAACAGTCCACCGACTGGGTTATTTTAATCTAGATAGTAGTCTTGAGGATAACTTTAGTATCAAATAATAAAGAAAAAAGTACCTCTTCCAGTATTTTATCAAGCATTGTTTTAAGCCTGTATTTAAGATTTCTCAGAATATATCCAAAAAGTAGATGCCTACATTGTAGTTCATTAGGAAGGGAAAAGCCAGGTGAAAGAGCAATGTAATGTCCTATGCATGTATGTACATCATCTTTATTTTCACTTTCCCCATTGGGTATATGCCCACAAGACTAAAGTTAAACTGTAAAACAAACCCCATTCCTTAATAATGGAATTAAAGGTGTCAGATCAGTCAGTCCTTTGAGGTTTGTTAACTTCCTATATGTTTACAGACGTGAAATATTTTGTTTGCTGCTTAACATTTGAATGCAGGTAAACAGTCAGCTTTAAAAAAGCTATCCAGAGACATAGGAAACTTGACTTGTCATAGCATTTAACGTGAAATATAATTGTGACTTTTGTCCAAAAAGCTAACTGAAAGATGCAATCTGTTCAGAACTATTTCTCTGCGGTTTACAATTGTTAGGGGTTTCCCATGTGAGTGATAGGTCCCTGCATCATGTTGGAGAAGCTAATGTCTAAATGGATGTGGTGACTGCCTTAGAGTGATGCTGCCATTAGCAGTGAAAAATGTCTTTCTTGCAGTTCTTGTGCAGCAGGCCGTGGAGTGCAGCACATTTTTATAATAAAGGTGATGAATTTAATCGCAAACTGGCAGCCAAATGGAAATTGCAGACCTTGATACTGGGAGAAAATTGCCTATAAAGCAACTCCTGAGAGAGCAGGCTTTAAATTTATCCACCCATTTCGACATTGAGGAGAACATAGGAGTTGGAGGATATTTTGCTTGGCCTGCTTAGTTCAGATGGATGACACTTCGGTCTTTTATTTAAGAAGTAGTGATACAGTTTGTTAAAAGAATGACCTTGTTACTTAAATTTTACGTGTAAGACTTTTGGAAAATATATTAACATTTTGAAATATTTGTACTTCCTTTTGAAACTGATAAGCATGATGATCTTAAATCTCTGGATTTTTGTCCTGTTTTCCTTTGTGTGTGGCCCTGATACAATCTGAGAGAATGAATGTGAAAAACAAACCTTGAAGGTCGCAGAGTATTGCTGACCTAAGTAATCCTATAAAATGATTTAGCTAGTCTCTAGTCACATTGGTGGAGATGGGGATACAATCCTTTCTCTGGAAGAACTCGTGATAGACATCATTCCTTTTGCAGCTGTTACAAATGTTTGTTGCAGCTTATTAAGTTAGATTACAATAAACTAAATAGTATTAATAGTACTACATGTTGATTTCTATTATGGTAGCACCTGGGAACCCCACTTATTGATAAGGTCCCCATTGTTGTAAGCACTTTACAAAAAAGTAACATGTGCATTACAGACTGGGTGGGGGGGGGTGTGCGCTGTGCATAGTTGCTGGAAGTTTTTCCTCAGTGGTACTTGTGGAGATGGCTTCAGTGACCTTCGCTGTCGTGCTCCCCTGGCATTGGTATAGAGCAGTGGTTTATAAAGTTTTTTTTATTGGTGACCCCTTTCACAAAGCAAGCCTCTGAATGTGACCCCCCCCCTTATAAATTAAAAATGGGGAGTTAATTTAATTTAATGGGAGCTCAGGGCAGTCAGGGTCATGGAGCTGATCGCTCAAGACCCGCATGTAACCACCTTGCAACCCCTGAGGGGTCATGACCCCCAGTTTGAGAACCCCTGATGTAGAGGACCCAGCTGACACAAAATCCCATCACCCGTGACTCCTATAACAGTTGCTGGAACTGCTCTTCTTGCATTTTTAAGGTCTCTCAGTGCACTGTGTTCTTTTATTGTGAATAGTTAGTGTCATTCAGGTGGTTAGTTGTTTTGTTTTTTACCATCCCAGGGTTTTGATTGACCTGGTGCTGAGGGATGCCTTGGTCACCAGGCTTCAAGTCGTGCATTTCCTGCAATAAGGCTATCCCTGTAAGCAACCTATGCTCAGGTTTCTTGAGGTGCTTCAGGGAAGCTCATATTGGAGAGCACTGCCAAATTTTCAGGTACTTTCAGCCTTGCACAAAGAAAGATTGTGAAGCCAAACTAAAGGTTCTACTCGTAGTGCTGACGTTGAGACCTCCATCTGAGCCAGGTTGGTAAGACTCTCAGGGTGGATAAGGAGTGTGCCTCCTACCATACCAGAGACTTGACACTACTTACCATCTCCAGTGCCTAAGAGGCATGAGAAGCAGATGGCTGAAAGGGGGAGCAGGCTTGTTAAGAATATGTTTGCCAGGTCTTCTAAATAGCAGAAAGCCCTCCACCAGGGCCACCTACCTGTCAAAATGGAAGTGAGTCTCTATCTGGGCTTGTCAAACCAGAGTGTTACTGGTGCATTCGTCCACCCAACAAATACTCAACTATCTGCTGCATCTGAAACAGCAAGGCATAGCAATTTCCTCTAGCAAGGTTCAACTGGCAGCAATATCAGCTTTCCACTCTCACATAGATGATGTTCCATTTGTTCTGATGACATGACAATTAGATTCCTTAAAGGCCTGGAAAGATTGTATCTTTATCTAAGGGAGCCAGTTTTCCCTTGGGACTTGAACTTAGTTTTGTCTAAACTTATGGGACCATCATTTGAGCCTCTAGCAATGTGGCTCTTACTGCACCTTTTCTGGAAGGTTGTTTTTCCTGACAGAAGAGTTGCCCTCACATTTGAGCCACGGTACAGTCTTCTTTAAAGATATGGTGTATTTACGCCCTCATGCAAGGTTTCTCTCTAAGGTAGTTTCAGATTTTTGTATCAATCAATTTACTTACCTGTTTTACCCACAACTACACGCAAACAAGGATGAGCAACGGCTACCCACATTGGACATGAGATAAGCACTGATGTTCTACATAGACAGGACCAAACATTTTAAATGGTTCACCCAACTGGTCGTGGCCATAGTGAACAGCATGAACGGTCATCTAATTTTCATATAGGGAATTTTGTCTTGGATAACTTTTTGTATCGTGTTATGATCTGGCAGGTGTCTCTCTTCCAGACAAGCTGACTGCCTACTTCACAGGCATCCTGAATGGCATTCTTAGTGCAGATCCCTATCCTGAACATTTGCAGAGCAGCAACCTGGTCATGGGTGCATGCTTTCTCCTTCCATTATGTCATCACTCAGTACTCCGAGATGATGCCAGATTTCAACGAGCTATACTGCAGTCCATGTGTGCTTGAACTCGAGTCCCTCCACCTATTTAACTGCTTGGGAAGCCACCAAGAGTGGAATGCACATATGCAATCACTCGAAGAAATAAAAATGCTTACTAAGCTTTCATAACTGTTTGAGATGTGGTGCACGCATCCATTCTACAACCTGTCGTCCTACCCTTCTGTATTGGAGTTTCCGGAAAGAAGCTACTGAAGGTGATCAGCTTGGCACTGTATAGAGACTGCAGTGGCTCGTGACAGCAGTGTGTGCTCAATCCGCCCCGACAGGAACCACAGAGGGAAAATTTCCAATGACTGTGGGCAGGAATGGATATGTGCAACATGTCTCAAAGAACACCATTACGAAAGGTTAGTAACTGTTTTGTTCCTTCCCTAGAAGTAAAGCTAATGTAATAGGAGTGCTTGTAAGTACACTAGTTAAAGAAAATAGCTGTTTTGTGTAGGTACCTTTATGGGCCTTATTACTGTGGTATTTTGGAAAATTCTTGTGTAAGATGTGCGATCTAATCATCAAAACAGTACCAAGAGTGCATAAACTGGACTGGTTTTTTTTCACCCTCACATCAGATGTGTTCTGCTCACTGCTTACTCTTCAGAAAATAGAGTAGTTCCATGAAACCTTAATATGGATCTAGATGCTCTCTCAGGAGTTTCCATTTGACCCCTTGTCTTCAGTATGATATTGCCTTTCTCTGCAAGTAGAATTTTTGGTAGTTATGACAGGCCATATAGTTTTAGAATTTAAAGTTGTAGTGACATCCCTTTTGATATTTTCAGTCTGACAATTTAGTATTTTGATCCAGCACTTATTCCTTTTGTCAGATGTTATTGATCACCAGTAGTAGTCTTTGCATTTTTCTGCCCAAATTCAAAACTTCCTAAAGAAAAGCAATGGCATTTGCTGGATGTGTAAAACAAACATTAAAGAAAATTGCAGCCCTTCGTGTTCTATGCTATCTAGATATAAGAGAAAATAAAGCCTCAAAACCTCAGTCTGTAGTAAGGCTGCTAAAATTTTGTGCCAAGGAATCCTTCAGCTCAAAAAGGCTACATTTCAAACTTTACTAGATCAATGCAGCATCTGCATCATAGGCAGAGAAATCCTCTCTTTCAAGAGGAAACTTACAAAGTGGCCACATGACAAATCTTATGTTAATCACTGTTTGATCTGCATGCTGCAATTGGTGTCTGGTACTGCATTTCATGGTACCACATCAATTAGACACAAATTAGTGATTATGTGAATAGATTTGTTCATAAAGCCATTGATGGGGTGTCACAGCTGTTAAACCCCATTTTTTAATGACAAAGCTGACTGATCAAGAAAAATAAATCTGTTTACCTGACTTCTCTTCTCCAAATATCTAGGTTCCCCATTCCATCCTTAAGTTGGAAAGAGGGCTTCTAATTTTCCCCTGGGCTCTCTGGTCTTTCCTGAAGGGTATTTCAGTGGAAATTTAAGTAGTAAAGGTTCATAATTTGAGTTTGTGAGACATCTTTCAGCTTTGCAAGCAGTTTCACTCGGGATTTTCCCAGAAGTTTTCCAAGCCTTTTTCCCATTAATGACTAGTATGATCCTGTCTTGTAAAATGAAGAGCAGAAAACTCATTGTCAGTATTGAATCTGGCTGTTCAGAGAAATCTGGTAAGCATATTTCTTTCCATAGGTTCTCAGTCAAGTCAAACACTTCTGTCTAATAAGATCAAATGGCTCTGTCTGTGCTGGACTGATTCTCTTGATAACATGCTTCCCAGATACTTTGACGAGGTTAATCCTCATTTATAATTTAAAGAATTAGTCTCAATTATACACCAGAGGAAATAAGAAATAAAGATCTTACTGAATACGGCACTGCTAATAATTAATAATTTGTTTGTCTATTAGAAAGTTGAGTTAGACATGTGCTGAATTACAAATATCAGTTGTTAAACGTGGCCAGATTGCTGTCCCAGCATTTAAGAGTCTTATTACTGTGTGAGTGTGATGAGACGGAATAGCTCCTTTTCTATTTTAAGCTGCTTTTCAGGTCCATTCATCCCTCTTTTTCTCTGAAAAACTGAAGTTTGGTTATGTTCAGGCACCCAGGTGTGTTTTTTTTAAACATAAAAAAAAACCTGGTAGTAATGGTTCCCCTGTGTATCTCACTTTTGTATGATAGATCCTTGATGCTCCTACCTCGATTTGAGCCACTGAGGTCAGGGTCACTCCTGCTTTAGACCAGCTTAATCTCCTTGGATAAATCCAATGTATACAGTTTTTGAACTTGTCATTTTTGTAACTCATGGGATAGGAATACTATACTGAGCTGGCAGCATGGCTGGGACTGTTCAGGGATTGCTTTGGACCCTCGGGAGCAGTGCCATCAGCCAGGTTGGAGCAGGAGTGGGGCTTGCCTGGCAGGGGCCCCTGTGTTGGACTGCTGAGCTCTTCCCCTGCCACAGGGGGCTCCTCCGCCTTCCCTCCTGGCAGGAGCCCTCTAGCCAGGCTGCATGATGCTGTCTCCCCCTCAGCCTCCCTCCACCCCCTGCTGGATTGGAGCAGGAAACTTTGAAATTATTTTAGCACACAACTGGACTGCAGCTGTGTGTTAATTGGGCCGCATGCAGCCCAGTGGCCATGGGTTGAGAACAACTGTCTTACGCTCTTATTTACTCTATACTGTAGTATTCTCTGTGTGTGTGTTAGGGCTAAGTAAATCAATTTACTCTGCTTCTGTGATTAATATGGTGATAGTGGAAATTATTACTAGCTTAGCTTAGAATATTGTTCAGACCTCAAAGACAAGTTGCAATAAATATAGATTGTATAGTAAATTGTGACCAATCCACAAAGAGGAAGACTATTCCATGAAATACTCAGTTTGCATGCTGCCATATATAATTAAACCAGAATCTGTTTTTAAAAAAATGAAGAGGCTCTCTTTGGGTATGTCTACACTTAAAATGCTGTAGTGGTGTAGCTTCAGTGTAGACACACCTTATGCTGACAGAAGGGCTTCTCCTGTCACTGTAGGTAAAATCCACCTTCCCAGGAGGCTGAAGCTAGGTCAGTGAAAGAATTTTTCTAGCGATCTAGTGCTGTCTACAGTTGGGGGTTAGTTTAGTATTGCTGCATGTCTCGAGTGTGGATTTTTCACACCCCCAAGAGACGTAGATCTAAGGATGTCAATTCCTAGTGTAGACCAGTTCTTCATATAGTTCTCTTTAAACCCACCAAAAAGGTAAAATGTTTTATGGTGAATCTAATTTTTTTAGGGAAGTAGCTTCCTTTCGCTGACATTAAGATCACTCCATTAATATCTGGCATTAAAGTATAAAGAGAATCTTTGCTGTATAACCTTTATATTTCTTGTAGCTTCTAATGTTCATTGGTCTCTAATGAAATAATCTTAAAATAGTTTCCCTAGGTCTCTCCTCCTTCCTAGGACAGATAGTGTGATTCTCTGTGCCCTCTATTTTTAATTGAACATTTTATTGCTTCTTTCGTAAGTGCAGCAGGAATCCTTTAATTTCAGGACCTTTTGGAAGTCCAGTTATCTTTAACACTTTTCAGTCATGGTTCTTGAGATCTCCCAGTTGGTTGGCAGAGGGCTGGACTAGATGACCTCTCCAGGTTTCTATGATTGTGTGACTTTCATTTGCCATTGTGGTGGTCTGTTACCTGGCTGTGTTAGGTCTGTCCAAAGTTTCTCAGTCTTTTCTAATCTTCTGTAATAAAAATTATGAAAGTTTTGAAGTAATATTGTGCTAACTGAATTTTGCCATTTCTGTGGCTCAGCATGCTCCTTTTTAGATCATTGTTGGCTGAGCGTGAGGCCCCACACTCCGTATAATCACATCTATTTATCTCTATGTAATGTGATAACTTTTGAAAGCAACATCTGATCAGGTCCAAAATTTCAGCCCACTGTTGCCTAGAACTTCCCTGAATCTGTTTGTTGTGATTAAATAGTTTCTTTGAGGGACTTCATGAAAAGGTTTTTGAAAGTCCAAATTTTCACTGGTTCTCCGTTATCCACTGTTTCGTTGACATGCTCAAAAAATTGAGGCATGATTTTTTCTGTGATTTATTCCTGTTGTCAGTGTGTGTTTAGAATTTTGTTTAGGTTTATTTCAATTTATTAATCTGATACAGGAAGTCAAATTTATATCCTCTGATCCTGGTGACTTGTTCAGTTATAAATTTATTCCAGTACAATTTCTTTTGATGCCTCAGTCTGACTGAATCTCCTCTTATTACCTGGAACAGTCAGAGTAATAGGAAACTGCTGATGGATACACACAGCTAATTAAATATTATTAAAAAAAGGCTACTCAGAGCTTTCATGCATCATATAAACATCTGTTAACTTTGAGTATTTGGAAATGAATATTAAGGCAGAACACTGTTTTAAGACCAGGGTCTGCCAAAAAGAGAAAACAATGTCTCCAGTACTGCACATTTAAATAACTGGAAAAACAGCCTAAAATGTGTGTGGGGAACTATTAAAGTATGCTTCTAGTCCTGCCAGCTGCTGCCCCTCCCTGCATGGGGGGGGGGAGGGGTGGAGGAGAGTAGGGATGGAGGGTTGAAGCTTTTCTCTTTGGTGAAGAGAAGCAGGGGAGGTGGAGAAAATGGGAAGATCAATATGGGAGGGAAGAGGATGGAACCAAAATGATCAGCTTCTCTTCCTGTTTTCTTTCTGCTGGCTCCAGTTTCTCAGATGAAAGGGGTGAGTTGATGCAGAGCAGTTTGTAGTGCTAGTGGAGCAAGGTGGCAGTTATTACTTAGGCAAAAAGCAAATTGTGGTGCAAAGATGAGTTCCCCAGTTACTGCTAACTTGTGTTTTCATAAAAGGACTTAAACATGGCTTTGAGACTTGTAATTGTTCAAATATCAACTAGTTAGACATATTTTTAAAATCTTAAATTGCTTGGAATGAAGGGGGAAAAGCTTCAGCTGGTACAAAACACAGCAGCCAGTTTGCTCAGCAGCTCAGGTCGCATCTCACTCCAGAACTCATCTCTGCACTGGCTGCCCAATGATAAGTCTAATTAAAGGTCTCTTTCCTAATACTGAAAACCCTCCATAGCATTGACTCCAGTCAACCAAAAGGGGAAACTTGTGAATACAGGAAACAACTTTCTTGGGAATCAGAGCTGGACTTTGGAACTTGCTCCCTCAAGAGCTAAGGATGACGCAGTATGCAAAACCCTTTTCTTGAACCTGCTTTCCCCCATTGGCTGCTCTTCACACAATCTGTAAGTGGATGGAAGGGGGGGAGCAGTAGAATGTATCAGTGAACCTTTCAAGCTACTCCTGAAGGTGGGTGGGTGGGTGAGGGGAAAGATGGTTTAATTATTGCGAGGTACTCAGAGGCTTACGTGATCTAAATATCTAAATTCTCAGGGTATGTCTACACTTAAAACCGCTTCAGTATAGGTGCTACCTATGCCTGTAGGAGGTGTTTTCCTGTTGGCTTGGTAATAACACTTCCATCGACGCGCTACCATCTCTCAGGGAAGAACTCTTCCATCGACCTAGCACTGTCTACATCAGGGGTTAACCATGGGCTTAACTACGCCTCAGTGCTGTCGATTTTTCATACCCCCCACCCCCCCTAGAGATGTAGTTATGCCGGTGTAGGTTCCCAGTGTAGACCAACTCTTTCATTGTCCTTATTTACCCTAACATCTATTTTTTTTTAATACTCCTTTTTGCCTAGAAGTAGCTGCTCAGCACAAGTCCACTGAAATACCCATATCTGAGATTGTTTAGCTGTTACTTTCAGGGAAAGATGGTTTCAAAAGCTAGTTCTTTGCTTCGTTTGATTCTTCTAAATTCTAGTTCGATAAATCTAAACGTTGACGTGCTCCAATGAGCAATTTATTCAAGAAGAGTATATATAGTCCTTTGCTTAGATTAGGCCTTAAAGGTGAGATTTTCAGAACTGCTCACGGTTGGCCTAACATTGCTCCATTGAAGTCAGTGGTCTTACCACTGGCTTCAGAGACAGCAGAGTTAAGGCCCATCCTGAGTATTTTGAAAATACCACCTTGAATGTGTAAGTGGTATTGATTAGCTATAAATCCTTAAGGAAGGATGACCAAATATAAAGGTCCTTGTTTGACATAGCATCTCAAATATAAGCTGAGTACTTCATACTCTGTTGAGAACTTTGTAACTTGTTCATGCCAAGCTCTTTTCAGGTGGCACCCAAGCAAGAAAGGACTTGCTTGAGAAGGTCACATAGGCAAGCCTTGTGTCTTGTATTTACATAATTAAAAAAAATAGTCCTTCAAAATTGGGTGAAAGCATGAGTTAATTTGTAAAGTAAGACCGTAAGTTCACATTTTTTGTTTAGTGTACTTTGTGTTGGTTTTAACATCTGTGGTACTTGTTCCTCTCTCTGTATTAGGGATGAAATTTCTAGATCAATCCACTAACTTTAATTTGTTCAACCCTGAACAGGGCCAGGAATCACTTCAAACTGTTGGATTGTCACCAGGAAGTGCAAACCTGACTTCTTGTGATATGTTCTCATAGGTCTGCATGGTGCATTGAGTTGGAAGATATAGTAAGAAGCATTAGCTAGCAGTGTTATTGTTGAGGTCACTTCTAGTTTTGGGTACAGATAAGTTCTGGGATAAACATAACTGTTTCAAGAGTGTAATGCTAGAAGTTTCTAGAGTCTAACTCTCACAGTAATTTGTATAGAAAAAGTATATGGGGGGTCAGATGAAGCAAGAGAGGCCTAAAAGAGGTAATTTATTTGATAAGAAACTGCATCTTTTGTCAGCTGTAGGCAAAAAGCATTTTTATCCAAAAAAGCCAGTTCTGTGTTTAAAAGCAATAGGGGATGGGTTTAATTATCTAAATATAGAAACAAACTGGGGCATCCTTTCTTTAAAATGTTGACTCCTATTTGTCAATATAGAAATACCGACTTGCTATGACATATATGTTTACAGTGAATACACTGAGGAATGTGAGAACCTGGTAGTCTTGTTAAAAATACTTTAATTTTTAATTTGTAGTAAGTCATGTAACTGAAAAGCTTTTTTTTTGCACAGCAGTTTTGTTGGCACTTAGTCAAGATAATGCAAAATTTTGCTGAAACCATTTGCTTTGCATGCATGGATGAGTATAAAGTGGATAATGTCTTCATGTGTTCTTTGTACATTAAAGAAACCAAGTACTAAAGCACAATTTTTGAAAACTCCTTCGTTCGGGTCACCTTTTAATTTTGGAATTTTGTGGTATTTAAGAGTTAGCATTAAGGTAGCAGCATTAACACATCCTTTCAAAATTCTCATGAAAATTTGCTCACCAAGAGGGAATCTATTCACACCGCTTTTACAAAAGGAATAAAATTAATGAGATTTCACTCAAGTTTAAAAAAAAAAGAGAACCATATTTGTCTAGGCAAGTAGAACTTTTTCAGCTGCATTAATGCTGATTTTTTTTTCACATGGATTATAAATAACTGATATTCCCTCTTAGTTTCCAATATTTGCTTTGGGGTTTTGCAGTGTTATGTTTCAACATCCACAAAACTTACCTCATTGTGTCCTCCTTCATATTCTTCCTTAAAACTCTCCTTTGCAATGATGCCTACAAAAAACTTGATGATAGGTAGACAGCTGGTGCACTTTTACCACTGCCTATCATGATGGACCAATATTGTGTCATTGTTTCATTTTATTCACACATCTGTCTGTATCTACTTGTCTTCTGTGCTATGCCTTGTTTATAAGCTCTTTGGGTCAAGGACCATCTTTTTGTGTTTATGTAGCACGATTGTGTCCTGGACCCTGACTAAAGCTTCTAGGTGATAGGGCAATACAAATAATTAATATACAGCTTTTGGGTCATATGTGGCTAGAGTTTTAGTGCCAATTAGTAGGTAAGGAGAAGGTGAAAATTTTGTCAGGGAATAGTTTAAAACTTACTGCACTCATGAGTTTCATTAATCAACAAATTGTGATTATACTTGTATGTTTCACATTAAAAAGGGACAGAACTGTGGGGAAAACAATGAAATAGACACTTGAGACCCATTATGGTCCTCAGAAACTTAGAGTAGTGAGGGAAGAAACAGCAAGCTGCATTACAAAAAGTGTAATCAGAGAAAATAATGTAGTGTGGATTACTGTTACTGATGCATGTCTCAGGTGCACTGTTAATTACAAGGCTGAAGAGTAGCCCCAACCACTGAGTGTACCAATGGCCTGTTGCACACCAGAACTTACTACTATTTAGTGATGCTCTTTCATGTTTGCACTAATCTAATCCCCCTGCGCACTTTTCAGTGTTGTATGGAACATATCATTCCGCACAGAAAAATAGTCCTATAAGGGTAACTTGACGATAGAGAAACCATGTTAAGCATCCATTTTTCTCTGCTATACCATAGATCTAGTTTTATAAACCTTACCAGGGCCATTCATGTATCTTCACTTTCCATAGCACTTTGTGATCCTATAGTCATTTTTAATTCTCATTTTCTATAAGAAAATAAACTGTTATGCTGAAATGAGATTTTGTAAAATAGCAGTCACTAGTGACCAGAGAACCAAAATTACTCTCCTCCTTTTTTCCTCCTGTCTCCCTTTCTTCCCCGCCTCTTTGTTTTCCCCCTTCCAGTACAGTTTAATTGAAAAATAATCAAGTTTTTAGCAGATGCTGCAGGCCAGTGGCAGAAGGGGAGTGGCTGTTTGTTTTTCGAAGCATTTCTGCTGAAGGAGCATAGGAAATGTTCCTTCAAAAGGGAATTGTTTCTCCCTGCAGTGGATACATGGGGAGGAGTGGAGATCAGGATGTGAGGGATTGTACAGAAGCCAGCGGAGAAGGTAAGCCTGGATGGCTATTTCAGGTTTCAACTGCTTTTGTAGCCAAACCCTATTAAACTCTATAGCTATTGCATTGAATGGAGGAAAGAGGTTATAGTCTTTCCCCAATTCCCTTTGTTTTTATACTCATTTAATGTAATAAGCATTAAAGTTTTCCTTCCTTTTGCTGATGTGGCCTCAGCAGCATAACATATGCATTCGTGCATGACTATGACATCAAAAAGGCTCATCTGTCATAACATAGTTTTGGGCAATTGTTGTTGAAAGCCGTACTTTACATATTAAACTGTTAATTGTAAAGCTTTGTCAGTTCCATACCAATATACCATATTAAGAAGCAGAGTTACATCTTGGCTGATTTGAACCCTCCTATATAAGCCAAATCATTAACTCATGTTTAGAAAGGAACTTTGACTATAGGCAGGTTATTCCATAATTGTTGATTTATACAGAATTTACTTTCCTTTGGAGCATGTGTTACTGGTTGCTGTCAGACCAAAAACTAGATATATAGTTGGTCTGATCCTGTATGACAATCCCGATGTTCCTAGTACGTGTTAGTTTATTACATATCTTGATGCACATACCTGCCTGAAGGAAACAGCATATTCTGATGACTAAAATGTATAAGGCACTAAATCCTTCAACTCATTTTGTGGTTGTAGATACTGAACTGTGGAATATTGCATATATGTTTTTGCCTCCTCAACCCCAGTTTTTAGATTGGAAACTTCCAGTACAATGTTCTATGGTATGGCAGACGTTTTGATCATACTTACTCTAAGCAATGCTGATAGTTCTGCTTATTAAGGTTGCCCAACACTTCCCATTATAAGACTCTGCTTTCAGTTGCTTGGAATTTGTCCAAATGGCGCCAAGTTTGGCATAAAACTTTCCATCTACTGGCACCAACAAAGAGCACCTGGTAGGATTAATCTCCAGTGGTACTGGCCTGATTCCATAAGGATCTGCCAACCACTAAGCAAGTGGAGGCACCAGATCTGATGGCAAAAACTACGGGACCCCTTGCATTCCAGGACAGACTGAGATTTATACCTCCCTGGAGGATATCTACAACTTCCCTTATCCAAATTCTCCTTAGCTTCCAGGTCATTCTTTCTGAGAGACCTTCTGGTTTCAACACCAGAAGAGGAAACCACCTTGAAGAGAAGATGCTATTCACCTACTGCCAGTGAGCTGGAGTCACCAACTGGCACCAACAGTAGTGTCTGGAAATGGATCGAACCTCTTTGTTGGCTGAATCTGGTTTCCAGGATGAATTGTCACTGCCACAACAGGAGGCTGGTCCAGGCAGGGCATCTAGACTGCTCTCCGCCCAGATAAATTTACACTCTAGGGGACCA
The DNA here is from genome assembly GCF_965152235.1 of Eretmochelys imbricata. Classification (NCBI taxonomy): domain Eukaryota; kingdom Metazoa; phylum Chordata; order Testudines; family Cheloniidae; genus Eretmochelys; species Eretmochelys imbricata. The sequence continues at coordinate 123,600,763 of NC_135574.1, forward strand.
TAGGAACCTGATGTCTTGGGGTTCCTGCAACCAGCATTTGGACATACTGGCTCTGTTGGGGCCCATGGGATCCCTTTGCGGCACCCTGGGTCTGCATGTGTCTCACCAATTCTCTTCTCCTAAACAGCAGCAACCAGCTCTGCTGGAGTATACAGAAGAGGAAGACATCGAACTAGATCCATCGGGATGGGACCGACGGGCATTTTGTCGTCCTTGTCTGGTTAAGCTGTCTCCCCGTCCCCTCCTCATGACCACACGCAATGCCAAGAACTCTTGCAGAGGGGAACGTCATGTCCACTTGAGGAGGCCCATGATATGCAGCATAATCTCCTCGACATTCTGCACTTCACTGTTCCCAATAGAGTGGCTCTGCCAGTAAATGAGGCCATCATGGAACCAGTTAGAGAGGTCTGGCACACACCTGCATCATGCATTCCTACCCCTGAAAGGGCTAAAAGACCGTTGTTCCTGCTAAAGGAACGGAATTTTTGTTAATTTGCCTTGTTCTCAACTCCTGAGTAGTGCAAACAGCCACAAAAAGATCCGAGCAGTAACACCCCCAAGACCACCCTTGTGGACAAGAGTGCAGAATGCCTTGACCTGCTGGGGAGGAGGGTATTCTCGTCCACCAGCCTTCTGTTTAGAATTGCTAACTACTGTTAGTGAAATACAATTTTATAAACTACTCTAAATTCCTGGAGTTTAAAAACAAATGGCCTCAGGAGGACAGGGCCCAATTTCAAGCGCTTATTGATGAGGGTAGACTTGTGGCAAAGACTTTGCTTTAGGCCTCAGTGGATATAGCCAGTACTGCTAACTAGAGCCATAGAATCCCAATAGCAATCTGGTATGAATTGTGGCTTAACTCTTTGGTGTTCCCTGGAGAGGTTTGGAACACCATTGAGGATTTGTCGTTTAGAGAATTAGACTCAATGAGAAGACAGATGAATCTTTGCACTCATTAAATGACTCCAGCACTGTCTTCTGCTCCCTCTGCGTTTATACATTGGCCCTGAAGAGAAAACGTGATAAGCAGATACACAAGCCAAGGTATCCAACAGGCTTTCTATGACCATATGGACTGCCACACAAGTGTCAGAAGAAGCAAATGCCAAGGTTATGCACTGCCTCCACCTTGATGTCAGCCACCCAATCTCATCGACTGACCAAAGGTAACTTTTGGCAGGATGCTCGAAAGTTGCGAACCTTCATTGGTGCCATCGCCAACTGATTCCTGGACCTTTGGCTGCCTCATAGATTTTGACCACAGTGGAGGGCCATAACAGGTAGTAGATATCATCCATTCAGACTATTCTGGCCCCAATTTGGGGACCACTCTCATGAGATCATCTGCTGACAGAGGATTGTCTCCTAGAACAAGGAGCTATAGAATGAGTGCCACTTCAACATCAAGACCAAGGATTCTCCTCCCAGTATTTCACAGCTCTCAAAGAAAAGGGAAGATGTGAGACCATTCTCAATTTTGAATCAGCTAAATATTTGTATTTGCAAATTAAAATTCTGCGTGGTTACATTGGTATTGATGACTTCCATCCTGGATGGAAAAAGGCACATGGGTCAGGACTCTCTACAAGGTTGCTTACTTTCATGTGGACAATCATCCATTGAACCAAAGGTTCCTCAGATTTCTGGTAGGACAGATAACACTGTCAGTTCAGAGCACTCCCATTCAGACTGGTAACAGCTTGCAGGGTCTTCACAAAGGTTGTCTTGGTGGCAGCACAGATGAGACAAAATGGCTATGCTGTCTTCCCATACCTGGATGACCAGTCCTAACAGGCAGATCCAGATGGCAAGTTCATTTGACAGCTTACCAGTGTTCCACCTTTAGACATATTTGGGATTTTGCATACATATAAAAAAATACATTCTCACGCAGACCATAAACTTCCTAGGAGCAACCCTAAACTTGATCTCAGTAAGGGCCTACCTTCATATGGACATGTTCCAAGCTATTGAACATGTTTTGCCTCCTCAAGCTATGAACAGCCTGATAAGACAAGTCACTCACACACCTGGAATGACAGTCAGGCTTTGTCTTTCCTTGCTAGGCCACATGGCCAGAAGTATTTACATAAGGCTGTTTGCCATGCTTTGTCTCTGTTGCCTACAGGGCAGGCTTTGGTTCGGTTTTGTCAAACAGTACTAATACTTAAGTGACAATCCCCATCAATGTCACAGCTTCCATCATTTGGGGGATGAATCCAGAGCAAGTACACACCAGAGTCCATTTCCTGACTCCCATGCCCAAAGCGACCATAATCGTGGATGCCTCTCTCAAAGCTGTGGAGCCCACTTGGGTGACTGCACGGCACAAGTTACATAGATACCTCAGGAGGCCAAGATGCGTATCAGTCTTCTGGAACTAAGAGTAGTCAGACGGGCCTGGAATGTATTGCTCCCACTTACATGGTCCCAACATACCCGGATGATGTCAGGCAACATCACAACAGTCTTAAATAAAAAGGAGTATAAATAAAGAGTGAAATCTCATCTCTGCTTAAAGTGGTACACTTACGGAACTGGTTATCTAAAATCACATCACGCTGTTGGTGAGGTACCTCCCAGGTGCACAAATCTCACAGGCAAACAATCTCACAGATACTTCATCAACAACCACGAGTAGGAGGCACACAACTCAGTGGGGAATGCCATCTTGGGACTTGTTTGCCTCCCAGGTGAACAAGAAGTTCAACATACATTGTTCCAGGGTAGTATTAGGTAGGGATTCCAAGCCCTCTACTGTTCTGGATAGAGCACATGAGGTACTCCTTTCCTCCATTCTACTGCTGCAGCAGGCTCTTTTGAACATTTGCCATGGCAAAAAAAAAAAAAAAATTTTCATTGCACCCAACTGGCCTGGGAAGTTCTGGTTTCTGGACCTCCTACAAATGTCAACTCATGCTCCCATCAGCATTTGACCCTTACCAGATCTGCTAACTCAGGACAGTGGGACCAGACTTTCCAATCCAGGCTACCTTCACCTTGTGGCCTGGTATTTGGTGGGGCATCAGATCTAGAGCATTCATATTCAGAGGCTATTAAACTAAGACTCCTCCATAAAATGTTATCTAGCTAAATAGAGGTGTTTGTGTACCTGGGCGCAGAAAAATCCATATGTTTCTAGACCTTTCACTCTCAAGACTTGGTGCCATTCAGTTAGCTCACTGCAGGTCCACATAGCAGCAATTAGTGTCTTGCCACCTTGGGTAGATGGCTACACTATTTTTACTTGTCTGATAATTAGATTCCTGTAGGGTCTCATTAGGACCTTCCCATCAGTAGTGAAGCCGACACCACAATGGGAACTCAGTCTTTTACTTTCAGAATCCACTAAAAAAAAGAAAAGGAGTACTTGTAGCACCTTAGAGACTAACAAATTTATTAGAGCATAAGCTTTCGTAAGCTACAGCTCACTTCATTGAATGCATACAGTAGAAAATATAGTGGGGAGATTAATCTATATTAATTAATCAATCACTATATTTTCCACTGTATGCATCCAATGAAGTGAGCTGTAGCTCACAAAAGCTTATGCTCTAATAAATCTGTTAGTCTCTAAGGTGCTACAAGTACTCCCTTTCTTTTTACGGATACAGACTAACATGGCTGCTACTCAGAATCCACTAGGCCACCCTTTGAACAACTGGCCACGTGCTGAGTGTCCTACCTGTCTCTAATTTCCTATTAAAGTTGCAGAGTTTCCAGAAGAGAACCAGGAGCTCCTAATGGAATTGGCCTTCCTTGTTGCTATCCTGTCAGCCAGAAGGTAAATGAGCTGAGAGCACTCATGGCCAACTTGCCATACGCTACTTTTCATAAAGAGAAGGTATCCCTTTGCTTCCACCTGAAATTTATCCCTTTAGAGTTCTGCAAATCAATTCATTTAATAGTTTCCTTTCTGAAACCTTCTTCTTCCATTGAGGAGAAGATCCTTCACGCTCTTGATGTCAGATGAGCTTTGGCATTCTACATGCAAAGAATTAAACCAGTTAGCTTACGTTATATGTTGCTAGAGCAGAACGAACACAGGATCAACTGATATCTGCTCAGAGACTGGGTAAAAGTTTGGCTGTTTCTTCTTTTGATCTCAGTAAGCCATCTCCACCCCTCCTCCCCGATTGGAGTGAGGGCCCATTCCACTATAGTACAAGCAGCTTCTGTAGCATCTCTTCAAGAAGTGCCTGTGCTGGACATTTGAAAGGTGGCAACCTGGAATTTCATGCACAGCTTCATGAAGAATTTATGCTTTAGTCTAACCTCTTCAGCAGATGCAGCCTGTGGAATGACGGTATTGCATGCATCTTACTGTTTGCATCTTCTCGCACCCCACTCCAACTTGACTTACTGCTTAGCCGTCATCCTTGTGTAGAATACACATAGGGACCAACACTTGGAGTGAAGGTTACTTACTTGTAGCAGGAGGTACTTTGAGATGTGTGGTTTCTTTCTGTATGCCATTACCTGCCTTTCTTCTATTCTGCTTGTGTTCATGGTTGAGAAAGAACTGTTGAGGCAGCTTGTTCGCACTTCCCTTTATATCCTTGGTGCTGAACCAGAGGAGCTCCAGGGCTCAGGTGTGGACAAATGGACACTACTCACAAGATTTTCTGGTCTCAAGCATGTGGTGTGTACCCACATGCGGAATACAGATAGGGATCACACATCTCAAAGAACCTCCTGTTACAGGTAAGTAACCTCCATTTTTCATAGAAGAAACTTACATGTTGACTGCGTGGCTATTGGTGTATATACCATTTCTAAACACTCTAAATTCTGATCTCTCCAGCATTTGGAACAAGGGTCCTTCATGTTTGGTGGATAAATAAGACTCTAGCTCTGTTAAGGTGATAAATATTTAAATGAATGTTTTGTTTTCACTTTTGCAGGTGTTGTCTCATGAGTGGTTATGTCCCTTCTGTGAAATCTTGCTGACTGCACTGATTAGAGAAAGTTAGTTGACTTGCTAGTTCCCCCCCCTCTTGGTATTATGTCAAGTCAGATGACTGAACTAAGAAATACAAAAGGGTGGATTATAGTAAGATTAGTATTCTAGTGTGTGGTGGTTCAGTTTAACACAAGATTAGGTCTGAAAAATACTCAAGTTTAATGACTTAGTTCTTATGAACATAATACAAACTGTTTCAGTTTGAAGTTAATTTTTGAGATATTGCGAGACTGTGCCTTAGAGTTAACCATCTAGGACTAAGTTTCTCAACACTTTCAGTGGCTCTAACTTGCAGTAGAAAGAGAATAAAAGCTGCATTTAAACATGAATATTAGAGTACAGGCTTCCAACAATAATTAACAGGCTGTTTTATTTTTCAAAGTTAAATATTCAAATATATATAAAAGAAAATAGTTTCTGAGAAGAAGATTGTGAAACATGTTTTATTGCTGCCACTAAAGTTGTACCAAACCCAGGCAGTATTCTAAAGCAGACTAGACTCCATTTTTATTTAAAACAGATTTTTTTTTTGGTTATTTTGAACATGAAATTCAAGTTATATAATACTTTTCCATAGAAGTTCTAAGAGTGTAGTTCTTAAGTATTGGTTGGTTGTGCATTGCCTTGCATATGAAGAACCTGAGACAAGGGTTTTATTTTTTTCCTCCTCAGCTTCTCTAAGTGGACAACTTAGGATGAAAACAGTTTTCGCTTGTCCGTTGTGCATTTACAAAATGAATTGACTTTTTATTTTTTGCCCTATTCACATGCTAAATTTGTATAATTAATCTGTATAATTCATTCTGTGCATGCATTGTGGGCAGAATTTGATAGTGAAACTGAACTTGGTTGTATAAGTGGTGGTGTTTAAGGATTTTCGTTTTTAGCCTAAAGTATGTATTGTGTGGAATTAAATTGTTTACAAACATTTCTTTTTAAAGCTAGGCATATAAGTGTTTAAATGTAGGCTGCAAAACAGTTGGTAAACCAGTTATGTAAAGAGATTTGTTTTATCCAACTATAAATAAAAGGAGAGGATAAATTTTATGTCATAATCAAGTCTCAGATGGTGTCCATATTAATGGAGACCAGCAATTTGACAATACCTAAAAATGTCAGAAATTCATACAACTTGCTATTCTTTTCTGACAAGCAGCATTTGACTTAAGGCTATCATTCGGTCAGCTGTCCACCCAGTTACTTAAGCTACATGCTGACTGCATAGTTTGTTAGTGAAGGTTTCTTGGAACTAAGCAGAGCTGTCCTATATGTACGGCTTGGCCATAAGAAGAATAAGAATGGCGTATCTGAAAATTTGTCAATCTATTTAATGGAACCAAAAATACCTTCCATAGTTAGGCTTGGTAGTATTTGATGTTTGTTTTTTTATAATGGTGGCTATATTGGTATTTAAGCTTTGTTTATTTTTATGTATTTAAATTTTCACAGTTGCAGAAAATTATTGGGGATGTTTAATAATTTAATGAGTGTAGATATTGAGATTCAGAAAGTTAAGGCTTATAACTATTAAAACGTGAATCGTCAATATATACAAAGTTAATAAACTTAAATCAATCTTTAATAAATTCTCAAGCAGCATTTTTCATTCTTTTCTTGTCTGTAAATTTCATTCATCATCGATGGAAGTATTTTTTTTTGTTTTCTGTATGTACAGTGAAGACTTGTACTGACAAAAATGTAATCCAAGCCTATTCATAGACTAAAAACAATGTAGTAACTAATACAGTTGCATTATCTGGTGTCTAATTTGTCACTGTAAGAATTGGTACCTGTCAGCAAAAAAATTGTGCCTATCGCTCCATCTATCCTTCGGACAGAGTGATGGGGCTGCATTTTTTTATGCCAGGACTAGGGCAAAATTACACAAACTGTAGTCTGGGGATAGGGAAGAAGATGTTAAGAATGTGGGAGTGAGCTATCATTAGTCAGTAAATTGTCAGAGTTCATTATTAAGTGAATTGAGGATGTGTAAGGAGCTAGCAGATCCTGTTCCTGTGGATTAAGGCCCTAGTTGAAATGATGAAAGCTGTCAGCCAGCTCAGCCTCTTATGAAATCGTGCTTCATTTACATAGACATGCATGGTTTTATAAATACTGGATTGGCTTTATTGTTTTGCTCTACTAGCAGATTAAATTAATTGAAGATCTCATTTGAAAACTGAGCCAGTTCTGGAAATAGTGACATGGTGTTTCTCCTTTTTCAGCGTTTGCTATGTTGCATTACTAGGTTAATTTTTTGGTAACTCACTGATCCTGATTTAGATGACTAGTAATGCACAAAGAGAAGACAGAGGGATGCTTATATTCAACTTTGCATATCTATGATACAATCGCAGCAAGTTGAGCTGTTATGGTAATGCTAATAAGTTCCATTCATAGAGATCTCAATAAAAGTTGAATGTAATTCTTTGTAAAGAATACATAACGATCATTCTCAGTGACTCTGTTTAAATATTTTTTATGTTTTACATGAGGAATCTCAGAAGATGTATATAATTCTTACTGTTTTATTTTTATATTTTTGTAAACTCTGAGATGGGCTTGCTATTCTAGTTATGATTCTTTTTCAACAACTTTAATTCCAATCCTTATTTTAGTTTGGAGATACAAATATTTAAGGTTGAGTAATGTAAGCTGTTAAAGCTGATCCCTCCTGTTTTTATTAAAAATCAGAAATTGACTTCCAAATCACTTGCTGTAATTTAATGGCAATGTAAATGATTAAAATAAACATGTAGTTTATAGTATTAAAGAGTGTAGATTATTACTGTGAAAATATCCACTAATTAATCAGCTTGCTCAAACTTGTGGCAGTTTCATAACACCTGCACATAGTTTTTTGGGTTCCCGTAGAATTGAGCAGTTATAGACACTTTAAGAAATATCAGAACAATGTTAACTGGAAAGGTCGCATGAGATGCTTTCAAACCAAATGAAGGTTTTCTTGATATGAGTTTGAGAAGGGCAGAAGACATTCATTCTTTTTCGCAAGACTTAAATAGACCCAAGCTTTCACCATACCTTGCGGAATCACTGCTTCTGCCTCAAAGAAAGGGTGAACAATTGAACTAAGTGGAAAAACCTGTTGCACAGATCATCTTGCTATAAAGAATGCTGCACAAACAGCCATTTTCTTCCTCTTCAGGATAGTGGTGATGACCAGGATTGATCTGTATTATGGTATGGAAAACACCTATTGGCAAGCTAGTCAGCTGACTGGTCAGAGAATGTGAATTGACTGTCTGTTTGATCATAGTCAAATATTCCAACAAGAATGTTCTGATATATCTGCTGGCCTACCTTTTTGATTCCATTATGGTGCCATTCTTTTATCTCTTAGAACTTTTTTTCTGAGTTAAAAATAACTTAGTAACATTTTTTATAATTAGGCCTAAGTATCTAAGGCTAAGCCTACTGGAGACGACAGTGTTACTCTGTTGTTGTTGTAAATATTCTAGTAAATTAGTGAATTAAAATATTGGACCATTTTTGATGTTTTGACCAGTCAGTTGACCGGTTATTGTTGGAATGGTCCCAACCCTAAGAAAACCCTTGGGAAAACCTTTTGTGGTATTGGTGTGAACAGTGGAAATATGTAGATACGTGTTTTGGAACTAAATATCAGAATAACCTGTCCACTCACTGTAGTTAGTGTTGGTAGAATTTTCATATTGAACTATTGGATCGCTAAGCTACTTGAGAGCAAGGGCTAAATGAGACGACTCAACTTTGAAGACTGAAGAGAAGTAAATTCCCAATCTCCTCAGACTCCCCTAACGGTTTTTACACATCTCCAAGGGAGTTTTCCTATGCCTGAACAAAAGAACTATTCTATAAAGTGGAGAAAGGATTCCAGAAAATGACTGTTCCCCAAATAACCATTTATTCTGAGTGATAGTGGAAGAAAAAAGGCAATTCTTTCGTCACACAAAGGGGCAAGACAGAAGTGCAGTAACCCTTCCCCAATTCAGAAAATGGTTAGGTAAAAAATGGCTGAATGATTTTCAAGTGAACCCATCGGCAAAACAGCTTGCTTCTGATTTGTATGGTTGTTCACAAGTGGAAAATGATAGAACATGCTTTAGATCTGGAGACTACTGGAGGTTATCAGATCTGGGTCCTTTGTGGTAACTGTTGAAGCCAGAGAGCACTGCCTTGTTTGTTAATGAATACTTCCAGTCTGTATGCATTTTCTCCATGCATAACAGGTAAGGCTATTAGTTGTACGTTAAAGTTCTTGTCAATAATGGGAATGAGCCACGAGGCTCTCCTCTCCGAGACAGCCTATAACCTTAACTACTGTAAATAACATCAGGTTGTCTGATATTTCTCTCAAGTTCTGGGGGTTTCTCTGACCATGCTTGTTCACCTGTATTTCTAAAATCCACTCTGTGAGGCCTTGGAAAACATCTGATGCACTTATAAAGGTTCTGAGAGCTGTATATCGTGTGTTCAGAATTACACTGAAGAGTCCCTTAATCTTTCAGTCCAGGGTATACTTATAGTGTTAGTACTATCCAGGAAAATAGGAAATGTATCAGTACAAGAGATGATATACAGATGTAGAGGTTCCACGGGCAAAGCTCACATAGCCTTTGAGAGAACCTCAATCTCAGACTTAACTTTTGGCAGTCAGGCTCAGCATGAGAAATAAAATTCTCCCATCTCCTGGAAAATTTTAGTGGAAGGAAGGAATGACAATCCCCAACCATTAGAAGCATTTGCCAAGAGGAGGAGCATCAGCTTCTTGAGGAAGTGTCCTGAAGTACTTATCCTGGAACACCACAGTGGACTAGTATATTTTTACACCCACCCCCACCCCATGGAAATTGACCACTTTGGCTGTCATAGCCTCTTCCTAGAGGGCTGAGAGAACTGGTGCTTCTGTCTTGAATTTCTTCTTTCTTAATTGTTCATCCAGGAGAGTGTGTGTTTTGGACTTCCATTTCAATTAGGACTCTTCAGTATCCAGTTCCTCTACTCTGCCAATGAAAGGGAGTGAAGCTCTGAAGTTCAGAAGGAATCCATATGGTTCTTAGTCTATTTTAAGTAGTGTTCTTCTCTTTCCTCCTCATTTCCAAATGCAGCTGATTATTTTTGGAGGGGCTCCAACTAGGGATTTATTTGTTTGTATGTATCAAGACCTGTGTCCTCAAGACCTGTGAAACAGTTTGCTCTTGCCTAGTAAAGAAGTGTGCTTATTCTGCTATGGCTCTCAGCTTTCTGGGTTGAGAATCAGGGATCTTAAGCTGAGGAACCCCTCAAGGTAGTCATTAAGCACTCCTTGCACATGTTCATGAGTCATGATATCCTGGCTTTAGTCAAGAGTTTAGAATGGAATTTAGCAGAAAGATGCTCAGGATATTCACTGTCTGTAGCATCTGATAGGCTTGTCCAATAACTTAAACTTATGTACCCTGCCTTCTGCTTTCAGCTGACAGTTTTGTTAATGTGAAATGAGTTGATGGCCTCACTAGTTAGTATTCTTAGCATATCCAAATTGCAATGGGCATCAGTTGGTACCCTAGCCTCAATAGGTAGGACTGAATGGGTGTGTAGTCTCGAAATAAAGTGTAGCATCAATAATCTCAAAATATTAATGGCACAGTGTAGGAAAGCAACTGTGCTTACCCTGTTCTGTGGCTTGAAGATGTCTGTCTCCAGGCCTGTCAATGTGGTACTGTTCATGAACACTGAATTCTTTTAAAAGCAAGAAGTAGGAAATCAAGTAAAGGTAAATTGTTTACACAAAAACAGGCATCTCCCTCCATAAATTTAAAAGCTACAGATAGAACCTACAGAAAATATGAATTAATTCAAATCAGTAATCATAGTTTTGCTATCTGAATGTGTAAAATGGGAGGCTTCTTTTAATACCATTATTTAGTAGTTCTTAGAATGGTAAGCTACTGTTGCTTAGTTGTCTGTGCCTAGTTAATCTTTATTTACTTATGGAACATTACCAAAGTTAACCACTAAGTAAATAGAAAAGGAGTACTTGTGGCACCTTACAGACTAACAAATTTATTTGAGCGTAAGCTTTCGTGAGCTACAGCTCATCCGATGAAGTGAGCTGTAGCTCATGAAAGCTTATGCTCAAATAAATTTGTTAGTCAGTAAGGTGCCACAAGTACTCCTTTTCTTTTTGCGATACAGACTAACACAGCTGCTACACTGAAACCTGTCACTAAGTAAATGGATCACAATTCAGGGTGTAAATAATAAAACTTGCGTATACAATCAAGAAGCAACTAAAATTAAGTGTTGAATTTGGCCACCTTTGCTTTGAGGGGACTGGGACAACAGAGGAAGTGGTCATATTTTAATGACTTCAGAACCCAATAATAACAATGTAAGCCTTTTATTTATGCAGCCGATTGTAGTGGTCATGCTAAAGAACTTGGCCAGTGAAAACTGGAGAATAGTTGACATTGTTAACCTAATTCATACTGCCAGGAAACTTTATACCAAAACTGAACAGTAACAAATTACCCACAATAACTGCTTTGTCATTTTGACTTGTCCGATGTTGATGCTTTTGAATAAGCAAGAAGTTGACTACTATGTTGGATTTCCTTTCATTATAGGAACATTTTTAATTTCAATTTGGACCTTAAACACCCAATTGCCTTGATTAGAGACTTTATTTTGTTTAAGCATTGTTTTCTGTCTCTGCCAGTCCTGGACCATCATTCTACTCAGAGCCAAATGGTTAATTTTTCGCAGCCTGTTAGTTAAGGTTGAAGGTGTGAAGATAGTGTAAATTAGTTGGTGTGATGTTGTATGTTAGATTGTGTGGCAGTGGGTTATTGAGTGGATCACTTAACTATTTACATACGGACTTTTTAAAGATTTAGAGTTTTTGTAAAATTTTGTAGTAATTTGGGATATTTTTGTTACTTCAACTTTGACACAGCTTTTAAAATCATGACTAGCTTTCTGGCTTCTCCCTTGTTTGTTGTTCTGTTTCTCATTTCCTGATGGTTTTTCTGAGCTCTGGAGGAGTGAGTCAGAGTTTTCTCTTCTCTCCTTGTTAGGAGTCTCTAGTTAACTCCTTTCTGTCTAACTTAACATGCAGGTATGTACGTCCCCTTATGAGTTTTATACAAATATTTGTAAGTACTATATTAGCGACCCCAAAACCACTAAATTCTGTTGCCCCTTAGTGAGGCCCCGCAAAAAACGTGGGGTCATATGAGGGTTAGGATGAGCTAAAGAGAAAATGGCTGATATTTTTAGTAAGCATTTGAGATTGCTCAGTTTTGTATTTTAGCAAGCCCTAATTAAGCCCTGCTCTGACACTACTGCACAGGAATTCATATCTTGCGGCGTACGCCCTGAGGCAGTTCACCTTTCAACACAAGGTCCAATATCCACTCCATTTGAGAGACAATTACCATCATCCAGACTGAGGAACGAACAAATACATTTAAAAATCTTTCAGCATATTTCTTCAAAACTCCAGAGGGTCATTGTTGAACATCATGCCATTTCACATTTTAAGGAAGATAGGGCAGAGTGTAGTACCTTAATGGTAAGGGTATTTTGTAAGCAGTTTGCAGTGTTTGTGGGTAAAGAATTTTTAAAATCATTTTCAGCTTTGCTTCTCAGAGTTAAGTATGTGAGAGAGTCAGCTTTCTCTCTCAAAATTGCAAACAATTCTAAAGATTATTTTAAAGTTTCAGGTGCTACATGTTATCAAAGGTCTTCACTTGCAATGCAAGTTCCTAAAATTAATACAGGTCATGTCTATATAAGTAAAATTGTTCTTGAGGGCTGAAAACTGGTTGTAGGGATTTTCAGGGCTGATTTATCATCTCTTGAAGTGCCCTCCAACTAAGTTGATGCTCAAAGATTTGTCCAAATAACAGAAGTGCTGTTGAGCTATTAATGCTTCTGTCTTAAGAAGGATCACAGAATCTTAATGTTTCAAAGGGCTTAAATAACTTTAACAAGTAAAGTTGATGCAAATCCGCCTGTTGCAATGTCTAGTAAGTAGTTCTTTAAATTTGGATTGAAGCGTGCATTATTTGTGGTCCGTGTCTTGAATATGCTCAGCAAAACATAAATCATTATGGGCCTGGCCCTTGTAAGGCTCTGTAATGTTTGAATTGGGGAGGGGTGCTGCAGAGAAGTCTTTGAACATACTCTAATTTGGAATGTTACCATTCAGTTTTTAATAGCATAAATATAGGTTTTAATAAGAATTAAAAGCAAATGCAGTGAATAACCTTAATTTGAAAGCAGTTTAGTTATTTTTTTAAAATCTACCCAGCTGATTATGTAAAATAAAGTACAGTTTAGTGTTGCAAACCAAAAAACTGATGTTATATCATATTTTTCCAGCCGCAGATTGTCTGTCTGTCTAGATCCTTGTACCTTTCAACAAAAGTGTTGGCTCATATGTGATGTCAGAACATACTTTTTCAAGTGATGGTTCCTAAGTGTATTCCACATCTGAGTCAAGAAGTTCTTCGTTGGCCCGCACATGCATAATAACTCTCTTAATGCTCCTTGCTGAGGGTGTAAGAGACAGTGTAGGTTGACGCCTCTCCAGTTCCTTCTTATTGCCTCATGACCTGAGTCTGAATCATGTCCTTCACTTTGTTGTATAACTTAGATAGAAAACATTTTGTACATAGTTATATACTTAGATTGGTAGTTAGTAGTTAAAAAGTTACAGTATACAATATATTTCTCTGGTTGGGGAATCCAACTTCAGGACTGTGTCCAGCATCCCGGGATTCAAGAACTGTCTCCTGCCCTTGATCCTTCTCCATCAGTGGTGTCTGTGCTGTCTGGGTGAGGTTCATATCTCTGCAAAGTGCAATATCTGTCACTTCTTCTCACCGATGAGAAGCCCAGGAGCTTTGTCTGTGGAAGCACCTGATGGAGAAGCGCTCAGATTCATGCCAGGGAACCCTCCCTCCTGCCCCATGCATTGGACTCAGCTGTCGAGTAGAGCCTCTCTAAGCATGTGCCTTGAAGCAGAGCCATCAATATCTAAGACCAAGGACTTGTCTTCCAGGGCTCTCCATGAAAGTAGAGGGCAAACTCATGAGAGCAAGGAGAGATCCCCATTGAGGACTGTCAATAAGAACTGCATTTCCTCCCTGAGATGGTCCAGATTGGGTGAGACATTGCAAGTGGAACCTAAGGAACCAGCTCTGATGAAGACCCCCCAGATCAGAGGGCAAGATATTAAAAAAAGGAAGATCTGCTGGTTCCGTTAGTCACCTTGGTTCAGAAGCACAAGGATAGATGCTCTCTGGTTCCATCTGTGTGTGGTGGTGTGGATGCATTCTCGTACCACCTCCTCCATCTAAAGATTGTCCAGTTTGTTCTGATGCACCAGTTCCCTCAGACTTAATTGTTGGAACCCCTTGGACACCAGGGTGCACTGAGCCTTATGTAACACCAGAGAATATATTCCTCCCTTATCCATAGTCTCCATTTGTTTCTGGCCTGGCCCTCCTAAGGGATGTTCTTACTCTGGTGGAGGAGTCTATATCACTGTCCCAGGAGCCGTTTCACCTCCAACCATCTGTCAGGAGTGTCCTGGTACAAACTGCAGTGCCACTACTGATAGAGCAGTTCTTGAACTTGGATGAATCAGAGGAGATGGCTGTACCAGTACCTGCGCTTAGAGAGTCGAGGGTTATGCTTGCCATTCAGTTGGGTAAGGCGTGGCCACCCCCCGCGCTCCAGGGGCCGCTGGTACTGATTTCGTTTGGGTCCCCCGCAACCAATCAGTCCCTCTTTCTGGCCTTATATGGGCCTTAGGGCAGGCATCTAGGTGCCTCTCAGGAGTCGTGCTGCTGATCATCTTCTCATCAACCAGTTCTGTTGGTGTACAAGGAGGAAGAGGCAGAACTGGATCTGCAGGTACCAACAGTTTTTGCCAGTACCTGGAGCTATTACAAAGACTAGCCAGTGACCTACAGATCTTATTAGGGGAGGTCCAGAACCTTCAGCACTGGCTCCTGGACATCTTGCAGCTGGAAGGACCAAGTAAGGTGGCTTTACCCATCAATGAGGCCATATTAGAACCAGAAAGAGTGGTATGGCACACTCCAGCATCCTGTGCCCCAGCGCTGATGAGGGCCAAGAGATGGTATTTTGTTTCAAATCACCATCCAGGATCTCAGTTTTGATGAGTTGAATGTTTTCAATGAGAAAACAGATGGATCCCTGGTCTCACTAAAAGATTGGGATAGACTCCATGTTCCCTGGGGATTTTTAACTTGCTCCCGCCCCAGGAGGAAACACCAGAGGCAACCCTATAGACCGAGGTCGCCTTCTCCTCATGTACCTTATTACCAGCACACAGCTGAACCACTGTGCAAATATCAGAAGAGTCAGAGGCCTCATTTCTCAGTCCCCGCTACTGCCACAGCCTCTGTTCACTGTCAACCACCAGCCAAAAGTCACTTTAGACATATTGATTGAGACCTGTGTACCATTACTGATGCAACCCTCTCGTCCCCAATTACCTTTGGGGGCTAACTTGCGCTCTTCACTCACAGTTGGAACAAGATCACTGCGGACAGTTGGGTTCTGGTGGTTATTCACCAGGGATACTCATAGATGGGAAGGAGGAAAAAAAACAAACTAACAAACCCCCATCAGGGACCACTTTCACAAGGTAATTCTTCAATGGGAAGTGGAATCCATCTTCCATTAAGGGGCAATAGTATATGTTCCACCTCATTAACATGGGAGAGGATTTCACTCCCCATATTTCATAATTCTCCAAAAAGATGGAGGGTGGAGACCTATCCCAAACCTTCAGTAACTCAACCTCTTTATTCAAAAACTGAAATTGTAAACTATAATCTCCTCCCTTCAGGAAGGGATGTGGTTTGTGGATCTTGACATGAAGGGCACACATTTCAGTGTGAACACTGACTCATCAGACAGAAAGTTCCTGTGTTTTATGGTAGGTCAGGAGCACTTTCAGTTTTGAGTCGTCTCCTTTGGGCTGGCTACCACACCTAGAGTATTTACAAAGGTTTTCTCTGTGGTAGCAGCCCAGATGAGACACCAGGGCTATATGGTTTTCCCATACCTGGAAAATTGGCTCCTGGTAGGTCGATCTTGTAAGGAGATGAGGTCAGCAATGGGTTCTCATACAACTTTTAACAGCCCTAGGCATTTAGAAGTTCATTTTGTTACCAAAAAGGTTGTTAAACTTTGTGGGGGCAAGGTTGGACTCTATTTCCGCAAGAGCATTCCTTCCCTCAGAAAGTTTTCATGTACTGATGATCATCCTGATTTCACACACAACTTGCAGATCATGAACCACAGTGCACAAGTGCCTCTCACTGTTTGGCCACATGGTTGCTGTATGCATCTATGTGGCTCCTTTCACCAGACTCCACTTACGGTGCCTGCAGGCTTGGCTCCACTCAACCTATTAAGCAAAAACATCATCAACTCCAGGGTGGTCATTCCCGCCACAATTGTCACCTCTCTAACTTGGTGGTCGAATGGGGAAAAGGTCATGGTGGGAGTTCCTTTCAGCCCTCTCACCCCCAGGACTACCATTGTGATGGACACCTACCTTCTGGGGTAGAGTGCTCACCTGGACAGTCACACTGTTCAGGGTACCTGAACCCCATGAGAACTGGAACAGAGGGTGCTCCTCTTTGTGTACAAGGCCTTCCTTCCACTTCCACTTCAGCTCCATACTCACTTAAAGGTAATATCACCGCTGTGATCTGTATGGGAGGCGTGACATTTTGTTCCCTCTGTCAGGAAGCCAGCAGACTTTTGTGGTGTGGTTTCTGATGCACCATACAAGCTGTGTACCTTCCCAGTATTCACAACTCCTTGACTGACAAATTTAACAGAAGCGTCTCAATAGACCATAAGTCAAAAATTCATGATAGTCCCAAGTGAAATATTTAGACAGTGGGTACTCCACTATGGGACCTCTTTGCATCCCAAACGAACGCTCCCCCTGTGTTGCTCCAGAGGAGTCATGGGTTGCGATTCCCAAGGTGATGCTCTCCTAATGTCTTGGATGAACGGTCTCAGATATGCCTTTCCTCCCATTCCCTTACTTCCATAGCTTATAGGGAAGATATGTCATGACAGAGCCAACATCATTCCATTGGCTCCTCACTGGCTCAGACCATTCTGATTCACAGAAATTCTAAGTGTCTGCCCATCCACCACTCAGGATTTGCCTGTTCTCAGATCTCCTGACCCACGATGGGGGAAAGACCAAGCACCCTAGTGTGGGTTCACTCCACCTCACAGCCTGGACTTTGGGTGGGCATCAGAAATAGAACATTCATATTTGGCCCCTGTTCAGATGAGCCTTAATTGGAGTAGAAAAGTGTACTTAAACCTGCTAACAAGCCAGTTCGAGATTTTTTTTTTGGCACAACTGGGCGCAACTGCATCAACATTCTCCAGATATTGTAAGTCTAGAACAACTGAATCTGTCTTATCCCTAAAGAAGGCATAATTAGTGCCTTCCAACATCCGGTAGAAGGACGCCCTGTCATTACTCATCTGGCTACTACACAATTTGTGAAAGGCCTGATCAGGACCTTTCCACCAGTTCTTAAACCTACCCTTCAATGGGACCTTAACCTTGTCCTGTCCAAGCTCATTAGTCTGCTTTTCGAACCCATGGCAACTTGTACCATGACCCACCTGTTCATGAAGGTGGCGTTCTTAGTAGCTATCACCTCAGCTATGAGGGTTAGTGAGCTTAGGGCTGCCATGGGGAATCCTCCTTACAGTTTTTCACACACACCCCCTTCCCCCCCCCCCCTGAAATTTTTTTTTGTTAGACTACATCCCAAGTTTCGCCCTAAGATTGTTGGAGTTCTGCGTCAGTCAAATGATATTTACCCATACTCTTCCCGAAACTCAGTGCTTCAGCTGAAGACAAGAGACTTAACTCCTTCCATATCTGGGTTGTCCTGGCGCTCTCCGTACAAAGAACCAAACATAGTGGGAAATCACTCTTTATTGCCATAAGAGAGGTTACATGGGCAAGCCATTTTCTCCCAGAGGATTTCTATATGGGTCTCAGGATTCATTTTTAAATGCTGCAAGTTAGCAAACATTCCTCTGCCTGGGTGTCACAGTTCACTCTATGAGAGCACAAACTGCCTCCTTGACATCCCTGTCAAACATTCTGCTGCAAGGCATCTGCAGAGTGGCCACCTGGAGTTGAATTTACATGTTCAGGACACACTGTGCCCTAGTTCATATCTCAGCTGCGGATGCAGCCGTGGGATTGGCAATATCGCAAGCATATTTGTTACCAGCATCCTCTTGCCTGCCTCCAGTCTGAACATTGCTTGCCAATCACCCTCGTGTGGAATACATATAGGGACCATCACTTGAAGCAGAGGTTACTTACTGTAACTGGAAGTCCTTTGAGATGTGTGAATCCCTATCCACTACCCTCTCTTCTACCCCCTCTCCCCATACATTGGATTGTGGTAAGAGGAGGAACTGGAGAGGCGTTGACCTCCATTGCCTCTTATACCTTCTGTTGGGAGCATGAGGAGAGCCTACTGCACATATGCAGGCCACTGGACACTGCTTGGAAAAACTTCCAGATTTGGGTGCATGGCACACATGTGTGCCCATGTATGGAATACAGATAGGGACCATACAGCTCGAAGAATCTCAGTTGCAGTAAGTAACCACAACTTCTTGTCTGACACGGTTACTTTTAGCTGTATGTATGTTAGCATTTTTGGGAAAAAATTCCTACTGTTACTAACGCTGGTGCAGCTCCACTGCTGGTGTCAGCAGTAGGAGTGTGACAGTAGACCAATTAGGTGGTTACCAACATTTTATGCACTCTGTTGCCAAAACCTGCTTAGAACAGGTCTGCACAATAGTAGTAAAATGCCAGTGTCTCCCATTCTTTGCCTGCACTATCATTTCAACTATTGCTATTGCCGATGGATTTGATGCATGGGTGTTAGTGGTGGAAAACTTTCTAGAAAGACCAGCGAAGGATCGACTTTTAATCAATGGGAAAAGGTTATCACTTCACCAACTAAACTAGTTTTCAGGTTAATAAAAATGCTAGATTAAGAACTGTATGAATTATTGTTTTCTGCCAGTAAAATAGAGTGCACTTAAAAATGTCGATTGAAGGCTTTTAGGAAGTGAACAGCCTGTGGGTGTGTTTGGTCTGAGTTTTAAAGTCAGTTTGACGCAGGCCTTCAGGCCCTGCTCACAAAGAAAATGATTGAATTCTGATGTTGAGAGCTGACAAAGCGCTAAAAGAACTGTCCATTAATCATTGGACTGACAGTTTAATCATCCTAAGTACTATTCTTGAATTGGACTCGCAAAGGAACAAAGTCAGTAGAAGAAATGAGTTTTGCAGAGAGGCAGTGGAAGGTGAGAAAAAGCATCAAATATAAATCATGTTTTTAGTGAAAGTTAAATTTTTATATGACTTACATATGCTGTATTCTTGGAGGTGAGTCTATAGTTCTGAAAACAGAAACAAACAATACATACAGTACCTACTGGAAGGTGCTGGTGAATCTTCTCAGTGTACATATTAGGTGGTTGATTTTTATTTCTGCATTTGCTGTTTTAGAAAAAAGTTACCTAGCTTGTCTGATGACCCATCCTGTATTGGCAGTGTCTGCCCTCCCTCTTAATAAAAAAAAAAAAAAAAAAAAAATCCCAAAAACTTCATGCCAGTCTTTTGCATTTTGAATGGATATTGCGTATTAGGTTTTTTAAACACTTGTAAAGGGCTATAAGGCTGCTAGTCCTAAAAAATGTTCCCGGACTGTCAGTTTAATGGAACAAATTAAAGTGTATGATCACTTACACTGCTTCATTGTGCATATTCTCAAAGATGCTCAATTAAAATTCAGGAGTTTTGCTCAAGAGTACTACTAGCTCTCATGTAAAGAGAGCTATATAAAACACATTGATACCCAATTACCAAGTTGTGTAAAACAGAATTTGTGGATCTTAAGGGCTAAAAGGCCTAGAGAGTATGTGGGGGTTGGCTATTAAGGTATTGTAGCTCCTCCCTTTATTTTTTGCAAATACAGTTGTTTAGGTAACTTTGGAGCTTTCTTTTCTAAAAGCTGTTTTCATAGGAAGAGTAAATTTGTAGAACAAATAGCCTCTGGAGAACAGCAAGGGGACAGTGATGAGTGGACCAACAACTGGTCCCACAAAATCTAGACACTGGAACAGTAGGCCTGTAGTAGCCTTCCCTTTACCCACACCAAGTGCTACTTGGAGCAAGAGCCCCACCAGCAAACTCCCATGGGTAGTTTGTAGTAGAACCTGATTTTCCCCCCCCCCCAGGAAAGAAGGCTTCAGTCAGTGGCAAGAAATGTACAGGGCAGTCTTAAGATATATACATATCTAATTTATACTGTCCAATTAAAAGATTTTTTTGGGGTGTATTTGGAATCAACAGGCAATGGTTAAACCAGTGAAGGAGGGGGGAAAAAACCCTCACTGAATACAGTAAAGAATGAAACAATATTTACACAGGTGAGAGTTGGGGAAAGAGTGTAAGAAGGTGGGGGGGGGGGGAACAAATTAAAACTCAATCTGAAAAGAAAAATAGGCAAGGGTTAAAAACTAAACAAGTGGAATAGACTTAACATTTGCATACCTACACCAGAAATAAAAGCTAGGTATAAGGGATATAAAACAATTAGGGCTGTCGAGATTTAAAATAATTAATCGCAATTAATCCCGCTGTTAATAATATAACATTTATTTAAATATTTTTGGATGTTTTCTACATTTTCAAATATATTGATTTCAGTTACAGTGCTTACCTTATATGTATATTTTTGATTACAAATATTTGCACTGTAAAAAAAATAGTATTTTTCAATTCTGCTAATACAAGTAGTGTAGTGTAGTCTCTTTATCATGAAGGTTGAACTCACAAATGTAGAATTATTTCTGAAAGATAACTACATTAAAAAATAAAACATTGTAAAACTTTAGAGCCTAAAAGTCCACTCAGTCCTACTCCTTGTTCAGTCAGTTGCTCAGACAAGCAAGTTTGTTTACATTTCCAGGAGATAATGCTGCCCGCTTGTTTACAATGTCACCTGAAAGTGAGAACAGGTGTTCGCATGGCACTGTTGTAGCTGCTGTCGCAAGATATTGGTGTTAGATGCATTGAAGATTCATGCTTCAACCACCATTCCAGAGGACATGCATCCATGCGGATGACTGATTCTGCTCAGTCAATGATCCAAAGCAGTGTGGACCAATGCATGATCATTTTCATCATCTGAGTCAGATGCCACCAGAAGAAGGTTGATTTTCTTTTTTGGTGGTTTGGGTTCTATAGTTTCCGCATCAGAGTGTTGCTCTTTTAAGACTTCTGAGAGCATGCTCTACACCTCGTCCCCCTCAGATTTTGGAAAGCACTTCAGATTCTTAAACTTTGGGTTGACTGCTGTAGCTATTTTTAGAAATCTCACTTTGGTACCTTCTTTGCATTTTGTCAAATCTGCACACAACACAACATATGCTCATATGCTGGGTCATCATCTGAGACTGCTATAACATGAAATATATGGCAGAATGTGGATAAAACAGAGCAGGAGACCATACAGTTTTCCCCTAAGGAGTTCAGTCAAAAAAAATTTTAATGCATTATTTTTTTAATGAGTGTCATCGGCGTGGAAGTATGTCCTCTGGAATGATGGCCGAAGCATGAAGGCCTATGGATGTTTAACATACCTGGCATGTAAATACCTTACAACACAACCATGGGCTCCTACTCTCCCCCACCCCATTCCCGTATCTGCTTCTCTTTCCCATCCCATCCCCCTTGCCTCACTCCCCCATCCCCTTCTCGTCCCCCATGGGGACTCACTGTTGTACAAGAAACAGACAGGCACTATGACCCAGGAGGTGGCATCCAGCTGGAGAGGAGGTGACCAGGAACAGCTGCTCCATCCTGCTCCCTGCCCACCTGGAGGACTTGGTCTGTTTGGGTTGCTTTGGGGGAAGCGGGGGTGGGAGGCAGTGTGGGAAGGACAGAGACTTCCTAAACTGCACCTTCCCCAGCAGGCTGAGCAGAACAAGCCCTGCTGGGCGCTTGCAGAAATTGGGGTGTGTCGGGGAGGAGAATATGGCATGTGACCATGTGTTCTTCCACATCTCACCTCTGGGGGGGCAGTGCTTCCACTCCTGCTCCCCCCCCCCCGCACCTCCCCAAACTTATGCCCATGTGTATTAGTGTAGTTTCATATAGTTGTTTTTCCAACACCCTAAACTTACTGTCAGAAGATTTTGAAGGAGAGAATATCAGAGCTCATTTTATCTATGTATGATTAAATTCTTTTGCAATAATCACTTTGTGGCTGCTAGACACAAGCGCAAAAAAAAAAAGAGGGCCATGTATTTGTTAGGCCTTAATACTTTTGCAGACCCCACCTAGGAATTTAACTTTCAAAGTGGCCCGAATTTAATGGAAAATCTGTGAAGACTATAGACAGGATACTGACTGCCAAAAGTTAAGACACATTTGTTTAGAGAGGTGTGCTGAAGAATTGCTCCAGTTATTGAAACCAGGAGCAATGCTATTTCTGTGCATAGGATTTCATGTTCAATTGCTGAAGCTGTTGAGGTGTGAAAGAAGCTTGAAAAATCTTTTTATTGAGCCACAATTATGTGATGACAGAATGTGTTCCACAAGTGTTGTGGCCTAGTTTTAATACTGTTGTTTTCAATTATATATAATTGAACCTTGCGTGTGCCCATTTTTTACTTTTAAACTTAGGATTCAAAATTTGCTTATGAATATGCAGAATAGGCTTAGGCTAGAAGTAGTTTTCTGCCAAGAGTAACTCCACTGTAAATCAACTTTTTCATTTCAGAAAGCTATGTTCTTCAGTACAGAGAAATGCAACACCTCTTCAGTGGGGGGGGATCTCAAACCTAAGAAAACAGATATGATCATAAAAGTAGTGACTCAGATTTTAATTGTTATGTCTTCTGTTGAAGTTGTAATGACTATTTTCATCATGTGGCTGTTGTACTACATGATGCAAACTGCATAAAACAGATAAGGTTTCAGTTTCCTTTTCAATAATTTTAATTTTGAAAGCTTTGAAAGCACCTTAAGTCTGAATAATGGAAATAAGTTGTTACTGTCTAGCTATTCTTGATCATGGATTTTAGTTCTCTTAAATGTTTCATTTTTAATTTAATGTGGCTATTTCAATAACAGGGATTGTGTAAATGTGAATTAAATTTTTTTCACAACTTTCAATTTAGTTCCGAACTCTAAACAACTTTTCAGTTAACCTTGTAGTAGACTTGGCTTGTGTTGATCAAGGTTTGATGCCACTGGATTTATTATTAGTTATAAATGAAATAGTTTTAATAACTTCAGTATTTAGGCAAAAGTACAGTAGTTTTGTAAAATATGTAGATACCCTACCAGTAGTGACAGTTAAAGAAGTCACTGTCCAACAGCATTTATAACGTAGTTCATTTTAAACTGTAATCCAAAACAGCACAATTTCAAATTAGGTTATTGTTTTTGTAAAAATTGACTTAAATCAATGATTTATTTTTTTGAAGTGACTTTAATGACCTTGATTTAAATTTAATTGTAACATAATCTGTTTTTGTAATCTCTTCAAATAATATTTCTCCTATTTCTGAAATATTGGAGTTTCTGTAGCAGAGAAGTATTAGGCTCTTAGTGTCTTCCATGGATGTTGTGATTTAGGCTAATATGTTTGTTTTTTCTGCCAAATTACATGTGTTCATAGCTTGCTACCACTGATGTTTTGAGATTCGTTCCTTTCTGCTACCCCTCTTGCTAGTTGGATAAACTTGTGGAGTGGCAACAGAGATGCAATACGGTGTTCTTTGAGCAATTGCACACGTCCATTTCTCTTCTGGAATGTGCATGCCCGGAGCAGGAGAGCCAGATATTTTTCCCCAGCAGCACCTGTCAGGGTAATGCATGCACCCCAGCACTTTTGTGCTGCTGCCTGATAGTATGAGGGGCAAGTAAACCCCTGACCTCCCCTCAGTTCCTTCTTACAACCTGTGATAGGTAGTTGGAGTGTGTTGGCTTGCTATTGCAAGTTTTCTCCCACTGCAGGGAGTTTCTCTCTTTTCTGTAAATAGTTAATTAGTAGTACTTGTTAGTGTAAGTATAGATTTTCTTCATCTTCTATAGCAAATTTGGGTATCATCACCTGTTATCAGGGTGTTCCTCAGTCTCTGGGCTTTAAACTCTGTGCCTGGTGCAAAAAATCTGTGCTGGTGAGTTAGCCTGATTCCAGATGCCTAAAGTGCCTGTTTGAGGGTCACATTGGAGACAAGGATTGCCAGATCTTCAGGGACTTAAAACCCTGGACAAAAAAGTCTAGAGAGGTGAGACTGCATTATCTCCTTGTTTGGTTCATTTAAGTTTATCAGCCAGATTTCCACTGTAACAGTATCATCAGTCTCTAATCTATCAAGTTTCTCTGAAACCACCGCCTTCCTTTGTAAATTTATTGCCTTTCTGAATAGTCTCTTCATGCATGTTTGGTATGTTTTGACCAAGTCCACCACTTGCTGGTCTTTCCTCATGTTTGACCAGCCACCTTGCACTGATGTCTGATCTTGTAGTTCTTGCTTCTAAATATTCTTCTTTCTTTAGTTGCAGCATTTAGCAGTGGATCTCTGAGTTTTTGTCTCTCTCTCTCTCTCTCTCTCTCTCTGAGAATATAAAAGACTACGTTCATCAGTCATTTATTTAAATTATTCATTTGTGCTGTATTGGTAGTGATAGTGATGTTTACAGCTTTCTTACCAAGTTCATGAATTTGCTTTTCAGTTGTTTTCGACATGATCACTGATGGGTGCCATTTTTTTGGGTTTCAAAGATGAAAAGACGACTCATGAATGAAGTTTACGATGAACTCCTGGAAGGCTTGGAACAGGATTTTAAATTATCATGGAGGGAAGTTTTGGTGTTGGTGGAATTGCAGAATCACCAAAACTCGTCAATGTTCTGCTCTTGAAGTTCAGTGGACATATGGATTCATTCAGTAGGACATTTGAACTTGAAGATTAGTTGCACTCTGAGATGACCCCACGTATAGTCTGTTTTGCCACTGAACAGCTCTTTACAGTGTCTAGGCTTTACATTACAGGAATTCAGTTTCTATTACTGTAGTCAGTTCAGTTGTTCATGTCACTTCTTTCAACTTTAGGCATGTTGAGTCATAAACTGTTCACCTGTTCGCAGTAGTGGTCAGCAGCAAACCAAGTCAATCTAATACGTTCAGTTGCATCCAGTCTCCTGTTTTCAATATTAATCCTTTAATATTGTCACTACACTGTATCTAACTTTTTAGAATGCTTATTATAATTTATGTAATGTTCCTTTTAAATATGGCCATAGTAACACTTCAGAGTCATGTACCTGTTGGGGTGGGGGGTGGAGAATCTTCATTCCCCCACTTTAAAAAAAAAAAAAAAAAAAAAAAAAAGCGCAACTACTGGACCTTTTATTTTGTGCAGGGGAGGGAAGAAACCAACTGTCTTCACAGCTCTAGTTGTCAGTAGGAATGTAGTCTAGAATACTGAGTCTTCAGAACTTAATCACCATGTCAGTTTCTGGCTCTTGCAGAAAACCAGTTTAGTGCATATTGGTGATTTTTTTTTTTTTTGAACTGTTATATTGTTGTGTACACACGTAAAGGATTTTGTTTCAAGGACACTTCTCTCCTGCATTATGCCTGGATGGCATAAAGGAGTGATTTTTCTTTGGTTACTGATATTAAAGTAGTATCAAAGATCCTTCCTAATTAAATATTTATTGTTTTATTATTTTAGTAGATAACTCAGAAATGTGACAAGTTAAAGGTTTGACAAGATTAATTAAAAAAAGCTGATCCTTTTCCAAGGGATGCCAATTTGAAAAATCTCTGTTTCTGAAGACTTTGTACTTAGGAAAGTTACATTACTATACCTGAGAGTAGTCAACAAAAATAATTTTTCAGTTTGTTTACTTTTTGCATTTAATGCTTTGTATAGACAGCTTCAGTTTCTGTCTGTACAAAGTACAAGCTGGTCTCCATATTGGAAGAGAAGATTGAAGGTCTAGAGCAACATATAACGACCCTGCGTTGCATACGAGAAACTGAGGATTTTCTGGACAAAAGTCAGGATATGCTTCTATGGGCACAAAGCTCTAAAGACTTAGAGCAGGTTGCACAGCGGAGCCAAGAGGCCAGTGAAGACGCTTGGCAACATGTGACCTCCAGAAGAAGAAGGGGGAATGTCCGGGTTCCAGCAACGCAGACACAGGTAACTAACCGCTTGCATGTTCTCTCCACAGGTACCATTGCGGAGAGTGGACCAGATGATATGTCTGGGGGGAGAAAGCAGAAGGAGACTCCGCTGGTTGGAAGGCATGAGATGCACTGTCCTGAGATTGGGGGTTCCACGACCACCACTCCCAAGAGAAGGAGGCGGGTGGTGGTGGTCGGGGACTCTCTCCTCCGGGGGACTGAGTCATCTATCTGCCGCCCTGACTGGGAAAACCGAGAAGTCTGCTGCTTGCCAGGGGCTAAGATTCGCGATGTGACGGAGAGACTGCCGAGACTCATCAAGCCCTCGGATCGCTACCCCTTCCTGCTTCTCCACGTGGGCACCAATGATACTGCCAAGAATGACCTTGAGCGGATCACTGCGGACTACGTGGCTCTGGGAAGAAGAATAAAGGAGTTTGAGGTGCAAGTGGTGTTCTCGTCCATCCTCCCCGTGGAAGGAAAAGGCCTGGGTAGGGACCGTCTAATCGTGGAAGTCAACGAATGGCTACGCAGGTGGTGTCGGAGAGAAGGCTTTGGATTCTTTGACATGGGATGGTGTTCCATGAAGGAGGAGTGCTGGGCAGGGACAGGCTTCATCTTATGAAGAGAGGGAAGAGCATCTTTGCAAGCAGGCTGGCTAATCTAGTGAGGAGGGCTTTAAACTAGGTTCACCGGGGGAAGGAGACCAAAGCCCTGAGGTAAGTGGGAAAACGGGATCCCAGGAGGAAGCACAGGCAGGAACGTCTGTGAGGGGAGGGCTCCTGCCTCATACTGAGAATGAGGGGCGATCAGCAGTTTATCTCAAGTGCTTATATACGAATGCACAAAGCCTTGGAAACAAGCAGGGAGAACTGGAGGTCCTGGTGATGTCAAGGAATTATGACGTGATTGGAATAACAGAGACTTGGTGGGATAACTCACATGACTGGAGTACTGTCATGGATGGTTATAAACTGTTCAGGAAGGACAGGCAGGGCAGAAAAGGTGGGGGAGTAGCACTGTATATAAGGGAGCAGTATGACTGCTCAGAGCTCCGGTACGAAACTGCAGAAAAACCTGAGTGTCTCTGGATTAAGTTTAGAAGTGTGAGCAACAAGAGTGATGTAGTGGTGGGAGTCTGCTATAGACCACCGGACCAGGGGGATGAGGTGGATGAGGCTTTCTTCCGGCAGCTCGCAGAAGCTACTAGATCGCACGCCCTGGTTCTCATGGGTGACTTTAATTTTCCTGATAACTGCTGGGAGAGCAATACAGCGGTGCATAGACAATCCAGGAAGTTTTTGGAAAGCGTAGGGGACAATTTCCTGGTGCAAGTGCTAGAGGAGCCAACTGGGGGGGAGCTTTTCTTGACCTGCTGCTCACAAACCGGGAAGAATTAGTGGGGGAAGCAAAAGTGGATGGGAATCTGGGAGGTAGTGACCATGAGTTGGTTGAGTTCAGGATCCTGACACAGGGAAGAAAGGTAAGCAGCAGGATACGGACCCTGGACTTCAGGAAAGCAGACTGACTCCCTCAGGGAACAGATGGGTAGGATCCCCTGGGGGACTAACATGAAGGGGAAAGGAGTCCAGGAGAACTGGCTGTATTTCAAGGAATCCCTGTTGAGGTTACAGGGACAAACCATCCTGATGAGTCGAAAGAATAGTAAATATGGCAGGCGACCAGCTTGGCTTAATGGTGAAATTCTAGTGGATCTAAAACATAAAAAAGAAGCTTACAAGAAGTGGAAGGTTGGACATATGACCAGGGAAGAGTATAAAAATATTGCTCGGGCATGTAGGAATGAAATCAGGAGGGCCAAATCGCACCTGGAGCTGCAGCTAGCAAGAGATGTCAAGAGTAACAAGAAGGGTTTCTTCAGGTATGTTGGCAACAAGAAGAAAGCCAAGGAAAGTGTGGGCCCCTTACTGAATGAGGGAGGCAACCTAGTGACAGAGGATGTAGAAAAAGCTAATGTAGTCAATGCTTTTTTTGCCTCTGTCTTCACTAACAAGGTCAGCTCCCAGACTGCTGCGCTGGGCATCACAACATGGGGAGTAGATGGCCAGCCCTCTGTGGAGAAAGAGGTGGTTAGGGACTATTTAGAAAAGCTGGACGTGCACAAGTCCATGGGGCCGGACGAGTTGCATCCGAGAGTGCTAAAGGAATTGGCAGCTGTGATTGCAGAGCCATTGGCCATTATCTTTGAAAACTCGTGGCGAACGGGGGAAGTCCCGGATGACTGGAAAAAGGCTAATGTAGTGCCAATCTTTAAAAAAGGGAAGGAGGAGGATCCTGGGAACTACAGGCCAGTCAGCCTCACCTCAGTCCCCGGAAAAATCATGGAGCAGGTCCTCAAAGAATCAATCCTGAAGCACTTACATGAGAGGAAAGTGATCAGGAACAGTCAGCATGGATTCACCAAGGGAAGGTCATGCCTGACTAATCTAACTGCCTTCTATGATGAGTTTACTGGTTCCGTGGATGAAGGGAAAGCAGTGGATGTATTGTTTCTTGACTTTAGCAAAGCTTTTGACACGGTCTCCCACAGTATTCTTGTCAGCAAGTTAAAGAAGTATGGGCTGGATGAATGCACTATAAGGTGGGTAGAAAGTTGGCTAGATTGTCGGGCTCAATGGGTAGTGATCAATGGCTCCATGTCTAGTTGGCAGCCGGTGTCAAGTGGAGTGCCCCAGGGGTCGGTCCTGGGGCCGGTTTTGTTCAATATCTTCATAAATGATCTGGAGGATGGTGTGGATTGCACCCTCAGCAAATTTGCGGATGATACTAAACTAGGAGGAGAGGTAGATACGCTGGAGGGCAGGGATAGGATACAGAGGGACCTAGACAAATTGGAGGATTGGGCCAAAAGAAATCTGATGAGGTTCAACAAGGATAAGTGCAGGGTCCTGCACTTAGGACAGAAGAACCCAATGCACGGCTACAGACTAGGGACCGAATGGCTAGGCAGCAGTTCTGCGGAAAAGGACCTAGGGGTGACAGTGGACGAGAAGCTGTATATGAGTCAGCAGTGTGCCCTTGTTGCCAAGAAGGCCAATGGCATTTTGGGATGTATAAGTAGGGGCATAGCGAGCAGCTCGAGGGACGTGATCGTTCCCCTCTATTCGACATTGGTGAGGCCTCATGTGGAGTACTGTGTCCAGTTTTGGGCCCTACACTACAAGAAGGATGTGGAAAAATTGGAAAACGTCCAGCGGAGGGCAACAAAAATGATTAGGGGACTGGAACACATGAGTTATGAGGAGAGGCTGAGGGAACTGGGATTATTTAGTCTGCAGAAGAGAAGAATGAGGGGGGATTTGATAGCTGCTTTCAACTACCTGAGAGGTGGTTCCAGAGAGGATGGTTCTCGGCTATTCTCAGTGGTAGAAGAGGACAGGACAAGGAGTCATGGTCTCAAGTTGCAGTGGGGGAGGTTTAGGTTGGACATCAGGAAAAACTTTTTCCCTAGGAGGGTGGTGAAACACTGGAATGCGTTACCTAGGGAGGTGGTAGAATCTCCTTCCTTAGAAGTTTTTAAGGTCAGGCTTGACAAAGCCCTGGCTGGGATGATTTAATTGGGGATTGGTCCTGCTTTGAGCAGGGGGTTGGACTAGATGACCTCCTGAGGTCCCTTCCAACCCTGATATTCTATGATTCTATGAACAGGTTTTTTTTCACATGGCTACTTAAAATTAATTAAGATAAAATTGACGTACACACTAACTTTGAGCTTTGGTTAACAGACACAGATAATTAAAAATCTAAGAAAAATCAGTATACATCAGTATAAAAATAGTACAGTTACAGCAAAGTGGCTTCCTGCATTGTTCATTCTTAAAACGTTATGGAGCTCTTTTGAAACAAAGATGGAAGAAAAAAGCACCCGGGGTGATGGACTTCATACTCCGTTGTCCCATATCATCCCCCCTTCCTGTTCCAAGAACATATTTTATACACCTTTTCCTATTCCACCCACACATGTCAACATATTTTATAAGGTTTCAGCCCCTGCCCATCTGTGGTATTCTGGCTAACTGTAGTTAAACTTTCAACTGTTAACATCTGTTTTGCGTTAATTGATGTCCCAATAGTTTCAATATGTGATTACTTTATTGCAAAAACACCTTATAATGCTATCGTACGTTTGTGGTTTACCTGTTTATCAGACAATGCATTGCTAAACTATCACAAGATCTATATTGCTAAATTTTATAACTTTATTTCAGGCACATAATACACATGCTAACTTATGTCAACTGCCAATTTCTTCTGGGCCTCACTCTAAGCCCTTAACACTTCATGCTTAAAACCTATAGCCAAGCCTATTTTTAGTAATATATTTTGTTTTTCTACTTGCTGTTACAGCGTCAATAACTTCCAATATTATTTCTATATGCATGCGTAGAAAATAGATTATATTTTACCCCAAACTATATTTCCTCCAGGATCGGGTCATGGGTCAACAGTCGACCACACGAAGGGAGCACAGGAAATTTGTGGTGCAGCAGGGAGTTGAACCCAGGACTTTTAGGTTCGAGGCTAATTCCCTGTCCATTGGATTATCCTGCCTCTGAGTCTTGAATGCACTGCTTTTATATTAGCTATTGATCAGTATTACCCGACACTATTCATTTATTGCAGGAAAATCTCCATTTCAGAATGTTGTTTGATCTTTAAACTTCACTCAGCTCAAAATAATTAGGAAAAAAATTAATCCTGTGATGCAAATTCAATGTTCTGAATAAGGAAACTAATCTGGAATATAGACATTTTAATTCCTTTATACCCATCACTGCATAATTCATCGTTGAGTTTGACTCTTTCACTCACTCACAATGTGTATTCATGTTGTTTTGCTGAAGTCTAGGTTTGAAGTTGGCTGTACTAATTTTTATCCTTAAAAGAAATGTTACAACAGCAGTTTTTTGTAGGCTCACTTTGTGTGCAAATAGAATGCAAATAGAATACTGACAACTTAGAAAAATAAAAATCGTTTGGTTTGAATCAGTATGAGAAGTATTCTAAAATTACAATAACCTGATTTTAATAATTACACCATTTTTAGTTTCCAAATACTATAATTATCAACCAAATACCAAGTATGGATTACTGTCAGAATTCATTGTGGTATTGTTTGATAATTAAATCGTGTGAATGAGTAAAATTATTCTGTTCTCATCTTTCTGGCACCATTACACCTAATATTCAAATGGCAGATAGATTAACTGCTTTTTTTTTTCAAAGTTCTAACATTTCGTGTGCACATTTTTTCCTGGACTTCTAGGAATTTCACATGACACTTTTGTACTTGAGAGCAGTTCATTTCCTAAATAGGTTGGCTAGGTAGCAGACTGACAAAGATGAAAAAACACTTCCCCCTCAGTATCAGCATGGACCTCAGTAAATAATTTAAAAACAAAAAAAGCTACATGTTTGTGTATACTCTTCCCAATGACTTTCAGGAAGTCAGGAGACGTGTTAATGCAGAAAAGTTGTAATCTTTAAGATAAAATCACTGTCATACAAGAATTATCATGTTTAATACATAATATACGTTTTTCCCCTCCCCACAGAAATTAGCAGAGTACGGAAAGACATGTATAACGACACATTAAATGGTAGTACGGAGAAGAGAAGTGCAGAATTACCAGATGCTGTGGGACCTATTGTACAGTTACAAGAGAAACTATATGTGCCTGTAAAAGAATATCCAGATGTAAGTATATATTTTTTTAATTCATAAACTGTTCTAGTCCTTGTGGTCCTCTCTAAATGTATATTGCATGTGATGACCCCTTTGGATCACAGTAAAAGCATCTTTTGAACCCATAAGTATTGCTTTCTGAAAGGAAAGTTTATCCACACCTTTTATGGTTGGGTGCATTAGTTAAGTGTGGGAGTGGGGGAAGGTAAAGGTTTTAAATATCAAAATTAAGTGCAGGTTATAGTTTTAATATATCCAAGATTGGAAGGGTCACAGATTTTACTCTTTGGGTACTAGCAGCATAGTATGCCGCTTAGAATGCACGTGCTCTTGGCAGGAGGTAAAAATCTGCACGAAAGAAATGGCTCTTGGTACCATGTAAATCCTTCTCCTCAGAAGTAAACATTTGCTATATAAGCTATCTAAGGGCTTGTCTACATTTGCAGAGCTGCAGTGATGCTGCTGTAGTGTTTAGTGAAGATGCTACCTACGCCGACAGGGGAGCTTCTCCCGTCAGAGGAGGAGTACCTACACTCTAACAGGAGACAGCTATGCTGATGGTAGAAGCCCTCTTGATGACATGGCACTGTCTACACCAAGGGTTAGGTCAGTAAAACTGTAGTTCAGGGCTGTGAAAAATCCTGAGTGACATGGTTATACGGACATATGTTTGTAGTATAGACCAGGGCTAAGAAGCTGTGTTCCCATCTTCAGATTCTTTAGATTGGATTTGAAACCTTCAGTGTTGTATTCCACATTCTCATTTGACCTTTCTTGTTGTAATTTAGTAATTTGTTTTTGATTTTTTTTAAAACTAAATCTGTAGTCAGTCATTAGCTCTGCACTATTTTGCAGTCCAATCAGTGCCTCTTCTCTCACTTTATGGATGACCACGTTTCCAATCCTATTATGCTGATAGCCTTTCTTTTTATAAAAAGAAAGGCTGAGTACTTGTGGCACCTTAGAGACTAACCGATTTATTTGAGCATAAGCTCAAAGTACTCCTCCTTTTCATTTTGCGAATACAGACTAACACGGCTGGCTACTCTGAAACCTTCCTTTTTATGTGGCTGCATGCCATAGAATTTGTTGGCTCAAATAGATCCTAGAAATCGTTTAGCAAGGGATACCCTCATTTAATTCCACCTTGTCCCCTTTTCAGGGAACCATCTGATTAGACTCAGGAAAAGTACAAAATCATATCCTTCCCTCCAATAAGCATAATACAGATACTTGAGTAATGAAGGGATGACTTTATTTTAGCTGTTTCCTCATGTCAAAGAAGACGGAGATATGCTAAAAAAAAAAAAAAACCAAAACAAAACCAAAAGCAGACCAATAAAAATGACGTAATTAGTATGATATATGCAGACCATAGTTGCTCACTGTGTGTTTTATATTCCCTGCCCCTTAATACTGTCTCTGTCTTGTGTAATTAGATTGTAAGATTTTCAGGGTGGGGTCTGTTTCATTTTCTGTTTATACGCTGCCTAACAGATTGCAGCTTTCCACCTTTGTTGAGCTACCATAATACAAATACCTTATGCCCTATTGGACCCAAGAAAGCTGAACAAATATATGTAATATGTTCAGATTTCACATGACTCCTTTCTGACTCTTCTGTATCTCAAAGGACCTTTTCCAAATACCTGGTAATTATTTCAGAACACTTAAGACTTCTAGATATCCAAGTGAGCTTTTACCTGTACAGGGCTGGCAGAAGCCAGCTCCTCAAGTTGTTCAGTTGGGCTTTCATACAGTGTGTACCTAATTTCAGTCTCTAGGTCTTGATATCAAATGTGAGAAGTCTATAAACTCAGGCTGTGAAATGCAGAGGGACTGTCCTGGACACAGTCTGCAACTGCTTACCACAGTGCTAGATTCAAGAAATTCAAAAGGGAATAGTTTTTCTGAAATCTTAATCTTGCAAAACCAGAAGGTTCTTCCTGAGATCTCTAGGCTTCATGGATTTCTACGTTTACATAAATAACACCTTTCACATGACACCGTGTGAAACCACTGTAAAGAGTTAAGAATCTGTCCACTTTTGTAACGTCTCAGGATGTGTGGTCACTAGTGACCATGTTTCAGAAGATAATGGACTTCTTACAAATGGTCTAAACTGTTTGTAAACCAGTGTATAGTGGTACAAAAATGGACATAAAGTAGTAAACTCCCTAATGTGGATGCAGATATACTGGTATAAAGATGCTTATATCAGTATAGCTTATTCACAATTTTTACAAGAATATGCTATATTGATATACGCGCTTTATACCAGTATATTTGTCGCCACACTAAGGAGTTACACTGTGATGTCTATTTATAAACTGATATAGTGGTGCAAGAACTCTGTAGACCAGGGACAGGCAAACTACAGCCTGAGGACTGCGTCAAGCCCATCAGACCTTTTAATTGGTCCTGGAGCTCCTGCTGGGGAGCAGAGTCCGGGGCTTGCCCTGCTCTACGTGGCTCCCAGGAGCAGCGGCATGTTCCCTCTCTGGCTCGTATGTGTAGGAGCAGCCAGGGGGCTCCACACACTGCCCCCGCCCCAAGTGCCAGCTCTGTAGCTTCCATTGGCTGGGAACAGCAGCCAGTGGGAGCTGCAGGGGTGGTGCCTGTGGACAGGCAGCGTGCAGAGCTGTCTGGCTGGCACCGCGCTTCAGTGTAGGAGCCAGATGGAGGACATGCTGCTGCTTTCGGGAGCTGTGGGGGCGGCACCTGCAGATGGTGCAGTGTGCAAAACCACCTGGCTGCGCCTCCACATAGGAGCCTGAGAGGGCACATGCTGCTGCTGCTTCTGGGAGCTGCTTGAGGTAATTACTGCCCGGAGCCTGCATCCCCGACCACCTCCCACGCCCCAACCCCCTGCCAGAGCCCTGATCCCCCTTGCACCCTCCAAATGCCTCAGTCCCAGCCTGGAGCATCCTCCTGCACCACAAACCCCTTGCAGGAGGGTGCCTTAAATTTTCCTTCAGCCATCAACTGTAATTTTGATAAATGCTTCAGGCGTGGCTTGGTGACAGCATATTGGCTTGTTGACAAGAAGAGGCCAGACTTCATATGGTTTAACTTTGAGCTTCCACGAGTCAGTTTTGACAGACATCCAACTCTCATAAGTTACGGAAATATATACGGAGGAGCTTGCTCATGACCACTGTTAAAGGGCTTGTCTGAGTTTGGGAATGGCATTTCCTGCATCATACTACCACCATGGTTCTTTGTTTTCCTGACAAAGACAGTATCTTAACAAATGACTTGAGCCAAAAATGTACTGTGTCTCTGTAATTTCAGATGTACAAGATTTTTCAAATAGTGATATCACTTTGCAGCATATGTTCTCAAATATTGTGCCAGAATCAACAGAGATCCTGACTCCTTGAGCAGTGCCTGCTTCAACTGAAAATTGAGTATTCGTGTACGCACTTATTTTTGGTTACCAAGGGGTCAAGAATAGCTGACAAGATGAAGCACAGGTGATATTGATACTACAGCTTACTGATTTCGGTTCTCAACCTAGTTGACCCGTTACCATGAGCAGAGCTTCAAATCCTACCACCAATTAATTCATCAAGATAGTGTGTTAGAGAACCAGAGTCAATTTTTTTAAGTCTAGATCAGAAATCTGAGTCTAGCATCCTGGGTTGTGATATGCTGCACTAAGTATTTTATTGCTCCTAAGGAGTCCTAACAGATTTTTATAAAAAACTGTTATCCCTTCCACTTGGCAGATATAGACTATACTGCATTGAACTCCACACTCACTTTGTGTGATTCAGCACTGAGAAGTAATTCTACAAAAATTCTGTTTTTTATCTGATTTCCAGCCAGATGTCTTTGGTTTATAGGTAAAAAGATTTTTACTGCCTAGCTACCAAACCTGGAAACTATATACCAGAACTGAGACTTCAGCAATGCTAACCTTCCTCCTGATGCATTGTTACCAATAACAAGTTTCTGCTTTCTACTTAAATCTGCTGTCAGTGACACCTTTGCATCCCCAACTGTCTTCCATGGGTTTGTACAAGTGTAGTTGGTTTTAACTTTGGTAAATTATTGTTTATGCACCAGAAGGGGTGGAATTAGCAGTCTTGCCTAAAAGTCGTAGGGAAACATTCCATTATTTCCAAAGCAGTATCTACAGCATTCTTTCCTTTCCTTTATGGAGACTGGCAATATGATTTGGCGTTCAGTTAATATTTTTATGTGACTTATTCTGCAAGTTTGATGCCTAATTTAAGAGAACTGTTCTGCAATCTTCCTATAACTATTTCTTATTAAAAACTTCAAGTAGGTA
Organism: Eretmochelys imbricata; assembly: GCF_965152235.1. Classification (NCBI taxonomy): domain Eukaryota; kingdom Metazoa; phylum Chordata; order Testudines; family Cheloniidae; genus Eretmochelys; species Eretmochelys imbricata. The sequence continues at coordinate 123,637,053 of NC_135574.1, forward strand.
AGCTTAATCAGCTTTCATTCATGGTAAAGAGTTGAGTGGCGTGCTGCAAGGTTCTGTCATATGAAAAGGGAATGAGGTGACAATTTCAGCTAACGCTCATGGTACCTAATCAAGCTAGATGAATGGGCAGTAGAAAACACTATTGTAGGTCGGTCAGCGTTGACAAATGCTAAGTAATGAATAAAGGAAGGAATTATTTGAATGACTTGTACTCCTTACCAGGTTCTGAATTAGCTATAGTGATTCAGGAAGAAGGCCTAGACATCCTTACGGACAATTCAATGAGGAAACAAAACCAGGAAGTATTGGTAATGGAAAATACTGAAAATACAATTCCATTATATAAATCAGTGGTAATATTCTGTTCTGTACAGGTTCTTGTGCCATCCACAGTGGCTTCTGATAATGTTTTAAGTGTCATGACTACCATCTGTCGTGGTTGGTTCTTCCTTATAGTTTTCCCTAGAGGGAGAAGAATTGTGTGCACTGGAGTGTTTTGTTGCTGCCAAATGTCAGAGAAGGCAAGGATGAAGTACACCTTGCACTTGGAAGAGGAAGGTAGGGAGGTTTGTGATGGTCTGTACTTCCGGTGGAAATTCATTCCGGTGCCTTGGACTGGCCCCCAAGAAAGCCCTGTTTCCTACATAGGTGAGCTTATTTTTATGGCAGAAAGTTTCATTGTGCTAGAGGAGTGGAGCTGTTGATAGTGAACTTCATCCTGGAGGTTTAGGTGATCTTTCGGATAGTCTGGATCCAGGCTATTGAGTGTGTTGAAGATAATTATTCAGTGGGAAACGAATGTAGAAAGCATGGGACAATGTGCTTATGATAGCCTGAGTAACTGAGGAGAGATACTGTAGTATTCTGTACTAGTTGCAGATTCCTAAGTGCAAAAGGCTTCATGTCCAGATATGCTACATTGTTGTAGTCCATTTGAGAGGTGGTGGGAGTGTGTAGAGGAGGCTAGGTGATTGCCTACTAGAAAGGGATGGCATCTCTTAGCCAATGGAGATCATGGAAAAGCGTAACTTGTGGGGTACTGCTGTGTGAAAGCTTAATGTCAGGAAGGACTCTGGGAGTATTAAGCTACAAACTGAATTGACCAGTTGTGTAGGTGTATCTTTCAGCAAATGAAGATGACACCATGGCTGCGAACTCTTCATAGTGTCGTCTTCTGCTCACCACCTCTATTTTGCTTGGTGTCAGGTTTGGCTAGCTTATGTTGTCCAAGCAGTTTGCCATCATTGTGGCAGTGACATGGTCGTATTTGCTGAAGAAAAAATAGAGCTGTATCATTTGCATATTGCTGGAACTTCACTGTGTCATCTGACCACTTCACCTAGTGGCTGCATGTATATGTTGAATAAGACGAGACCGAGCAAACTGATTCTTGTCCAACTCCACAAGTGAGAGGACAAGTGGTGGAGTTGCAGTTTCGCATTACTACTTGTTCAGTGTGTTCCTCCAGGAAAGATTCACTATTTCAGCATGTTCCCTGGACCTCTGCCACCTCTCAGGTTGACAATATCAAATGTAGGGATGTAAATATCGTTTTAAAATTAACTGGTTAAACAATTAAAATTGGTTCACTGATTAAAGGGAGAGAGGCTGGGGTTGCTCCAGCCAGTGGGCATGAGGCTGGGGCTCCTGCTGGGGTTGGCATGCCAGCCAGCCCAGGGCTGGGGGTTAATGGTTAAGCTGGGTTAACTGGTAAGACTAATGCTTACTGGTTAACCGTGTAATCGTTTACTATTTTACATCCCTAATCAAATACTGCAGAGAGATCTAGGAGGGTGAGAATGGATGTCTGCCCTTCTTCCACTGACAGCAGGAAATTATCCTTCAGTGCCACTAGAGCAGTTTTCATCCCGTAACCCAGAGTGAAATCAGATTGTGCTGGGTGTATAAGAGATATTAGCCTTAATGCTCAAATAAATTGGTTAGTCTCTAAGGTGCCACAAGTACTCCTTTTCTTTTTGTGAATACAGACTAACACGGCTGTTACTCTGAAACCTAGCCTTAATCAGATAAGCGGGCCTTTGGTAGTGTCTCTGAGCTTATACAAAAACAGTAGGTTTGAAACTGGTGGTAGGTAGTTAGGACTGATAAATCCAGAGTGAGGTTTTCAGTGTGGGTCAGACTATTGTTTGTTTGAAAGAGGAAGTGAAGATTCCTTCCTTGAATGAAACATTGGTTATTCTGATTGTGAGTGGTACCAGTTGCCCATGATTCTTTCACAAGCCAGGGAAAATACAGGTTGGATTCCTAGGTCTTGAGTTGAAATTCCTTTAGGGTGTCCAGTAATTCTGTATGAGTTAGCATACTGATTCCAAGAATGCAGGCAGGTTGTTGGCTGGTAGGTATAAGTGGAATGGATTCTTACAACTAATCTGGTCTGTACTGTGTTCAATTCTGGTCATCCTTTATCCTTTAAAAAAAGTAGAAATAAATGGGTTTCAGAGGAGAGTAGTGAGCGATTACCAACATGTAAAAATGTACGTGAAAAGTGAATAGTTTGGGACTACTGATGAATAAGAAGGGACATAATAAAAGCATAGAAAATAGTGAGTGGTATGGAGAAGGTAGATCAGGCACTTGTATTTATTTATCCTTTCTAATAATGCAAGAACTGTGGGATATTTTAAAGAACATGAAAAGTGGCAAATTGAGGAAACTAAAGACCATCTTGAATACTGCTAAACTCTTGGTCTTAATATCATGTGGCAATGAAGTACATGGTGACATTATATGCACACGTTTTTGCCACTTACATAAATAACACCAATATTGAGAGTTGACAAAATACGTCCAGAGGGGATTTTTTTAACAAGAGTATTGGAAATGATCTAAACCTTCATGCTTCAGTGTACAAATCAAACTCCTTTAACTAGTGAAGATTAGGAAGGAACTTTTTCTGGGGGTCAGTTATTCCATATTTGTCTTATGCAGGGTTTCTTGCACCTTTTAATGCAGCTGATACTGACTACAGTTGGAGACAGGATATTGTACTAGGTAGGAATTGCCATACTGGATCAGACCGATGCTCTGTGTTCCTAATGTAACTTAGTCTAGCACAGCTGGGGACCTAAACTAACAATACTCAAAGGAGAAATAGATTAATGAGTAACTTTACAATCTGTTCAATGAATTAGATAAGGGAATAGTGTCTTACTCCCCACCTACCTTTCCTATTACGTCCTAGTCTCTAATATGGATTCTGATTAAGCAGCGCAGATCTGGGGTGGAATGTGAACTACTGATCCTTATATAATCTTGTAATGAATGTTGAATTTAGTGATGGACATGTATATGGCTCTGGCAACCAGCGCTTTCTGGAAGGGTGTGAACTTTATACCAAAAGACAGTATGCATACTAACAATCTAATAGAACTGCAGTTCTTTTATATGAGGATATCAGACTATTTTTTTTCTGTATTTATAAGTTAGAAATTTTAAACTGCAGGTCCTCAATTAAGGAGCTGCAATAATGGTTTTACTTTGAGAAGCAGTAAATGAGCTGCCTGAAGCTTTCCTTTAAATTACGGTTTTCCAGTAAACACTGTGAGTAGTGTAATTATTGCATTTGTGGTTCATATGAGAAATTATAAAAATGTAATATATCCTATGATTGGAATATCTATGGCTGATGTGTTCAGGCTAAGTCTGGAGTGCAGTGAAATGTAACTTATGCAACACTACGCTTCCTTTGACCTCAAGAATTTGGGATTTACCACTGGGAACCATCATTTCACTGTATAAGATGCAGTTTTAAAAACGAAATGCTGTGTATAAATGCCAACTCAAACTTTAAAAGCATGACTTCAGTTTCATTGAGACTTGGATGTGTGCAGTAGGTGAATGAACTGAGTTCAGATCAGATGGATATAATTAACTCATTCTGTCACTGTCCTTCTCTTCTGATTGTCAATCATTTATTTCTTACAAGGACATAAAGATAAGGTTTATAGATTTGTGGAAGAGGTATGACCAGAGGACTACTATCTGAGAGGAAATTCAATCATTTTATACAAAATCCTGATTAAAATGATGAAGTTTTAATAAGTAGCACCCTAAACACTCAACATGACGTATATAGATCTGTATGCTGGATAGTGAGACAATACTACGGCATAGTTCTCTATGCAGAACTTTAAATTAGTCATGAAGCACAGAAATATTAAATTATTCTTAGGTTACCCTTATTTCTAGATAAGGGTAGGAACATATATAAAGTTTACACTACTGAGGTATAAATGGCAGTTTTATACAATGTTTTTTAAAAAAACAAAAAAAACCCCACCTTGTATATTCCAATGCAGGATGTTAACATACCTCTTGATTCTGGATGATGATCTTTATTTCTGTGCATATTAGATCACTTATAATTAAAGAAAATAACAATATCTAAATTCAAACTAGCAAATTAAAATTAGTGCAACTGTGGCAACCGTACCTTTGTATATTTATGGCAGAATCTACAAGCACTTCACTCTATGGCCTGAATCTCTAGCAAATTCCTAGGGTCAGTTCTTCATAATTAGTCACATTATTCTTTTAGGAGAGATGAAATTTGTAACGTTAACTTTATAAAAATGAATGTGTACGCACACTGCACATATAAGGGGTAAGCATGTACCTTTGCATAATTGCTGTAGTCTTAGACTTCAGTCCATACATTCTTCCTGACTTTTGCTAATGTGCAACTTTCTGCTTCTGCAGATTAATATGACTGAACACTTGCATAGACAGCTGAACATTGTGTAGATAGTGACTCTGTCCAATTTTTCCAAATAATTTATTTGCTGGAACAACGTCTTCACAACTTTAAGTAAAGTAGATTGTGCAATCTTGATATTTTCGTTTCTGAACTAGTAATTAGAAATATTTGACTTTCAAAAATCAAATTAAGGAATGATGTAGTGGTACACTGTAATATGGTAGATGATATTGATTTAGATCAAGGATTTTTCTACCCATAGTCAACTCACCTAGAAAATTTCCTGGGGAAGAATTGGTCACTTTGGAGAGGTGTTAGTAAGTTAGCAAACCAGTTTCGAACAGAACAGTGGGCTGGAGGATTCTTTTTTTCCAGGTACACCAGTAAGCCTTAAATATCTGACCTGGGATTTGTTCTCCATTTCATCGTTTTCTGCTATTAAATTCATGTAGTTCCTTAACATATCAGTCAGTATGATGCAACACTGTAGATTCCAGAACAGTAGTTCTTTGCTCAATTGTTTCAAACCAGTCTGCAAAGCCCACAACTATGTGCTGCTTATTCCACTCATTCTTGCTACTTCAGGGTGTCTATTTCAGGGATTAGAATTCTGACCGTTTTATCACACTTTTTTCTTTTTAAGAAATTTTAAAATATTTGATCCTCCTGTATACATGTTAGTCCCCTTGTGGTTTCATTTGACTCACTGATATTAGAATTTGCAGGTATTTTCTATTGATTGATGTTGGGAAATACCCATCTCCAGAGTTAATTAGTGAAGAGTTGGGTTTAGAAAAGATAATTGGAGCCTTAGTAAGCAGGGGAGTAAAGGACTTAATATTGTTTTATGGATGAATATTAAAAATTTGATTAGTATTTCTGATGCAGCTGATAAAAGATTAGTTTCTTTAAAATTCCCTCAGTGGAGCTTAGGGTAAACCTTTTATCAATTTAACCAATCTCTTGGAATTTGTACCCACAAATATTGTGCTAAATAAATGTTTAGATGGTAATCACAGGCTTAATAATAAAGTGCCCTGTTAGTTCTGATTAATGTGAAATTCTCTGTTGGAGCTCTTCTGTGGCTTCTTAGCAAGCAAAAAATGTAAGAGCTCAATAATTAACACATCTAAAGTAGCATGTCCTTTGAGTATACTGAAGCTCGAAGACCAACACTGATAAACAGTTTGTGCATACTTTCTGACCGTTTTAGTTAAAATTATTTAATTAGTACAACAGAACAATGAACATTGGGGATTCATTTGGCTACTGGGAACTTACTGACATAACAGCATTTAAATAATTTCTGCATTTGGTAAAATCAAAGTTTAATCGCATTCCTAATATGGATTACGCAAATGACAGCACCCTCTTTCACTTTTATTGTTCTCATTCTTTTGTATTGCCTATCAGGAGAGTATCTGAAGGCTTTGTGATTCAGTGTACTTATGCTGGGTATAGACCATCAGAAATTAGCCATAGCAGAACAGGAGGTGGGAGCAGAATCTTTGTGGTATTCATCCTCTCCTCCAAACCCATGGAAGCCCTTTCTCAAAAGTACTGCATGGTCAGTGTGCAAGAGGACCAACGTGAAAGTCAGATAACTGCTAGTCCACACGGCACACTCCATTTCCAAACCTGGTGGAAATATTGACAGCAAAACTAGTGTTTGTTTAATGGTACTTAGAGACAGTAAATCTGCACTACACTGTTCCTGCACTTGGTGGGGAATTGGTGTTTGAGGGATTGGGGTATGTGTTGGTAGGGCACAAGCATGTGATATGGACTAAAGGGTTAGCTAATGGCATTGTAACTCAAGTAGCCTTGCTACAAGAGTAGAGGAGGATCTGTAATGCAATATAGATGGGCAGACGTTCAGGGCAGAATCTGGGGGCCTTCAAGGCTGTGTCTTGTCAGTGGGGAGAATTTATCAAACTGCTATAGCTTTCCTTTGCTGTGTCCTTTTCTTGTCAGAAAGTTTGATATTAGCGTGGTGGGCAGAGACATGAGAATAATTGGCAGGAAGGATCTTGCTTCTTCAGAGTAAATTTATCTAAATAAAATAGATTTGACTTGATTATAGTGCTATGAAGTCACATTTTGACTACAGTAGAACAATAAAAAGTCATGCTTGGTAATTTCGTTCATGTTTTGGTAGGATATTGTAAAAGCATGAATTAATAGGTTTCCTAAAAATAATTTATTGCATATGAAAATGTTTTTTAAATCTCAAAGGAAAATGGTTTGTTTTTATGACCCTCATTTCTGGGGAATATATGCATCCTTGGAACTTAAGGTATAGAAGTATCTGTGGCCATGGGCTTACCAACTGGACAGATAAGATGAAGACTCTTGGCTTCAAGATGCACATGATCCTCAACTACTTTCCAATGAAGGTTATGAAGCTGCCCTTATCTGTTATCATTTCACACTTTAGAGGAGATGCTTCCATTATTGAATCTCTTAGCAATGTCCACCAGATCCACAACAGAATCACTGGGTTTCTTCTAGCCATTACACTGAAAGATCACTTCAGATTCTAGAATTAGATAGCTTTGTCACTTAGTTCAGTAGCAATCCTCTTAGATTTCAGAAACAAGTTTTTTTTAGCAGGCGGGGGTAGAGGGGACTAGAAAACTTTGTAAATTGAAATCAGCTCTTTCAGCCTCAACCAGTAATTCTGTTGCTCCAGCATCTGGTCAGCAATATTGACAAGAAGCTTAGTCAGTATCCAGTACCTGTAACAAAACTGTTCTCCTTTTTGAAAGCTGTTCTTATTTTGAGCGTGGAGTAGAATTTATGTGGACCGGTGGGCACTTTGTCATTTAGGAAAAGGAACTTATTCCAGTCACACCTCCCAGTTTCCTTTCTTCACTCTTTTTTGGAGAAGACCTCCTTTCCTGAGAAAGTGTTTACCCCACTCCAGAGTGGGGATTGGATGAAGGTGGGAATGGACAAGTGGGGGACTGAAGTGCAGCTACTGACAGAGTATTTTATCCGTCAGCAGCTGCACCTGAATCGGTGTTTTGAATAATAAAATTTGACAAAAAGGCATAGTCTTCATGGAGAAGGGTATGTGCACCCAGCCCTCATCTACCAGTCAGATGTGCATCTGCCCTCAGAATCAGTGAAGGAGGATTACCTACACAATACATAAACTTTCAGTTACAATATGAGTAACAGTTAAAAATGCCTTAAATCCAGTGTGAAAAAGCCCAGCAAACTGCCCATTGGCTCAATTCTGCTCAGGATACATCTCTCTACTAAATTTTTTGTAGATTAAATATATTTGAAGAGCTACTAGTCCATAATGAACAGTAGGATTCCCAGGGAAGAAATTCAGATGGAGCCTAGTTCAGAACTACATAGAAAATTCAGAGGCATAAATACTGTGTTTGAAATTTCACACTGGCCCCACCTAGTTTTGGAGAGTAACCGGAATGTATTGCCCTATTTTTAGAATACAACTCTAATTATGGAGTTGGTACTAGCGCCTGTGTAATAATCTCCATTTTGAAGGTAGTTGGGGATTACCATTCTGACATTTTTCCACTGAATGCATCCGATGAAGTGGGCTGTAGCTCACGAAAGCTTATGCTCAAACAAATGTTAGTCTCTAAGGCGCCACAAGTACTCCTTTTCTTTTTGCGAATACAGACTAACATGGCTGCTCCTCTGAAACCATTCTGACATGTGTGGTTCATTCTGTCTTGGTGCATAGTTTAGGTATAGGCTACCATGAAGCATACAAGACCTTTCATATAAATGTCACAGGACTAAAAGCAATTCGTGCGGCGCTCAAAGCATTTTATCATCTCATGAAAAGTCTTGTTCAGTTATTGATGCAAAATACCATGGGTAGATATTATGTCTTTGTCAGAGAGCAGCAGCCTGTTTACAGATCCTGTTTAAAGAGCAACACTAAGCTGAAAATGAAGCAGGACAGAACTCATGTTACACTAACAGAGCCAACCTGGGCATTCAGTGTTGATATTCACTTCATTTTAGCATTGGCCCCAGAACCTACAGTAAATATGGCAATATGCCTTAGAGCTCTAAATCAAGGATAGATCAAGGATAAAGATGGAAGCTGGGTGCTTAGAAGTTGGAACTTCATTAAACTCCTCTTGCTCACTTCTCTGAGAAGTAAGCAACTTTCTTCTGTTTAGAAAGTAGGAAACCTATAAAGCAAATTTATGAAATTAAAAGGTATTTTACTTTATCTTCTGATAGAGATTACAGTTAACAAAGGTGAGACCTTTGACACGGTTTTCTTTTAAATTCAGCTAAAGTTTAATCTAGCAGCTATATCATTTTATCATTCTCCTGTTCAAGGTTCTTCAGTTTTTGCACACTTAGTAGCCAGTATACTTTAAAAAAGGCTTCTATGTTCCTTCCTGTTCTTGGTAGCCTCCAGTTTTAGGACTTAGTCTTTGTGCTCACAGATTTATGAAGTCAGCCTTGGGAAAGACACTATTCCACCTTCCTTGAACGGTGTTCCTTCTGAGTGGAAAATAACTTCATCTAAGAGAATAAGTGAAATGCAAGTCCTGATGGCTGTTGCTTACACTAGATTTCTCAAAGATAAGATTGCTTTGGGCCTGCAATCTAAATTATGCCTGGCAGTAGTTTTAAATTTCTATTTACGTCTATTAATGTCTGTATTTTTTCCTAAGTCATGGTGTCTCTCATTGGTAAAACTAGGGTACATGGTTGAGAGGTTAAAAGAGCTGCCAGTAACTACCAGAATAGGAATAGGTCTATTTATTGCACTCTTTTTGTAATTCAGGCTGAAAACTGCCCGGAAAAGGGTACACATGGATAAAATTTTTCATTGTCTTCAAATGATTTTGTGGTGTCACAATTCCTGAAGGTCTTGGTTCATGTTTTACTAGGTATAAAGCAGGTTCTATTGCCTGACAGGGAAATGTCTCTAGTTTTGTGATACAAAAATGGTATTTGACCATCTTAATACATTGTAAACATCTCTTGTTAGCTAGATAGGTTCACCGGTTCAAGAGAATAATCCTTCCAGTCTCCATTTCAATGATCTTCTTTTGACCTACATTCTTTCAGTGTTGTCACTGCCAGTCAGTTTTCTTAAAGGGGGAATCTCTGTAGACAAGTGGCTCTCAACCTTTCCAGACGACTGTACCCCTTTCAGGAGTATTGAGTATCCCCAAGTTTCACCTCACTTAAAAACTACTTGCTTACAAATTCAGACCTAAAAATAGTGTCTCAGCATACTGTACTAAAAAATTGTTTACGTTCTCATTTTTACAATGTAATTATAAAATAAATTGGAATATAAATATTGCACTTACATTTTGGTATCTGTATGAAATTTTAGTTTGTACTGACTTCGCTAGTGCTTTTTATGTAGCTTGTAAAACTAGGCAGATATCTAGATGAGTTGATGTATCCCCTGGAAGATCTCTGCATATCCCTGTTTGAGAACCACTGTTGTAGACAGTATTTGGAGAAAGAAGGGTCACAGATAGGTACCAGCTAAATGAGTATATTAACTCTATCTGGATCCAGAATTCCCACCTTCCCTTTTGTTCTTCAGAATATTTTTCAGCCATCTGGATATGGAGCTGTCATAAAAATAAAGGGAAGGGTAACCTCCTGTCTACAGTGCTATAAAATCCCTCCTGGCCAGAGGCAAAACCCTTCACCTGTAAAGAAGTTAAGATAACCTCGCTGGCACCTGACCAAAATGACCAATGAGGAGACAAGATACTTTCAAATTTGGAGCAGGGGGAACAAAGGGTCGGTCTGTCTGTGTGATGCTTTTGCTGGGAACAGATCAGGAATGCAGTCTCAAACTCTGTTAAGTTAGTAATTTAGCTAGAAATGCGTTAGATTTCTTTTGTTTAATGGCTGGCAAAATAAGTTGTGCTGAATGGAATGTATATTCCTGTTTTTGTGTCTTTTTGTAACTTAAGGTTTTGCCTGGAAGGATTCTCTGTTTTGAATTTGATTACCCTGTAAGGTATTTACCATCCTGATTTTACAGAGGTGATTCTTTTACCTTTTGTTTAATTAAAATTCTTCTTTTAAGAACCTGATTGTTCTTAAGATCCAAGGGTTTGGGTCTGTGTTCACCTGTACAAATTGGTGAGGATTTTTATCAAGACTTCTTCAGGAAAGGGGGTGTAGGGCTTGGGGGGGATATTTTGGGGGAAGACCTCTCCAAGTGGGCTCTTTCCCTGTTCTTTGTTTAACATGCTTGGTGGTGGCAGCATAGAGTTCAAGGACAAGGCCAAGTTTGTACCTTGGGGAAGTTTTTAACTAAGCTGGTAAGAATAAGCTCACAGTTCAGAGTGGGGAAGGAACCTTGACAGGAGCCAAGTGATTTATCTCTGGATTTACAAGGAAGCATGTATACTGCTTCAGACACTCCTGTAACACAGGGTTCTGAGTTTGTGCTCCTGGAAGGCTGGTATATTTTACAGTATGGATCTATAGTGTCTACTCAAATAATTATCAGCAAGTAAACTTTTTTTTGTTAGTTTAAGCCAGTTAGGGCAGTAGCTTTTGACATACCATGATTCTTCCCGCTTTATGTGGATCTGCTTATTTTTATGTTATGGGCAACTAAGTCTGTAAACATAACTTCTTCTGTTTTGCTCATTCAAAGAACAATGTAATGTAGTTCAATTACTGTGTATGTTAAATGCATTGATTTATTTTGAAATCTATGAATCTTAAAGGGATTAGCTATACACCTCTTTTTTCACCCTTATAAAAAGTCCACATCCTCGCTCAAGCAACACCACCTGATTCTTGAACACTCAGTTGCCTGTCTCTCAATTTCCCTCCCTTCAGATTAATTGCCTACTCTTGTGTTGGGTCGTCCTGGGAATGGCAGTGGCCCTGTCTCCTGGCATCACTGTCATTGTTGTCTACCCAGTGTGTAAATGTAAGAGTTGTTTGATTCACTGTATACCTAGCTTTTCTTTCATACTTCCAAAAAAAACTTTCTATTGGAGCAAAAGCTTGGCAATAATTCTTTAGTTGCCTAAGGAAGTCATTAAAAACTGAAAACTGATTCTAGTAGTTTTAGAAATTCAACACCTAATAGTTGTTGTAACTACTGACCGTAGTACATTATTTAAAGGAATAAAGTGAAGATTACTGACTCTGTATGGCATAGAAGAGGCAGTTAGAAAATGGAAAGGTCATAAGCAGAGTTTTGTTTGCTTGTAAAGGCTAATTTTTTTAATGAATACTATCTGATCTCATGTCTTGCACATTAAAAATGGTATTGAATAAATGAAGATTATGTTAATTTAGTCTCTTCACATTGTGGTTGTGAATTATACATATGTGGGTAGTATAAGTGACAAACTGATTTTTGGTTTTTGAATCAATAGGTCTAAGCGTTAAAGATTGTTGCACTTAATTAATTCTCAAAGAAAAGGAGTACTTGTGGCACCTTAGAGACTAGTCTAACATGGCTGTTACTCTGTTAATTGATTCTGGCATCTTGTGGTAATTAAAGAGCCCATGGCTTGCATTTTTTTCCCCTCAAAAGTTGGATTGTAAACTGTGGTGCAAGTATGGTGGTACGGTCCAGTATGCCGTACCAGTGAGCTATTCATAGCTGGTATGGTGTACCGGAAAGACATAGGAGGAGCCCGCCCCCAGCCCTTCCATGCAGCTCGGTCTCCGGAGTCCTCTTGCCTCGGGTCTGTACAGCAGCTTTGCCGGAGAACAGGACTGCAGGGTGAGGGGAGAGGGGGGTGGTACAGCAGCCCCCAACACCGGCAGCTCCTCTGCTACGGCCCTTCCACGCAGCTGCGTCTCCTGAGTCCTCCTGCCTGGGGTCTGTACAGCAGAAGTCTCAGGCACAGTGGGAGGAGGACAGAGCCCTCCCTGCCCCCCCCCCCTCCAGGTAACGTGGGATGGATGTGGATCATGGGGAGGAGACAGAGAAAGCGTGGGGGTCCTGGTCTGGGGGGTGGGAGGGGTCACATGGGGAGGTCGGGACTTTGTGTCCCTCCCATGAGTACCAGCAAGAAACGATTTCTACTTGCACGACTGGTTGTAAACTTGCAAAAGTAGGGTGGTTTGATGTTAAAATTTATTGTCACAAATTTAACAATCATTTAAATAAGCAAGCAGAAAACCTTGATTTTTTAAAATAAATTTTAATCTTGTTTAGCTTTTGTACTTATTTTCCTAAAGAGAGGTTCATTCACATTGGTTGATGTAACCATTAAACCTTGTTAATCTACAACTAAATGTAGCCTTTATACTAAATTTTGTTAACAAGGATGCACTAAATCTATATATACCTAATCAGTTACATAGCCCAACATTTATTCAGTCCTAATTTTTTTCATTTTTGTTACAACGTGCATTTATTCCTCATTTTCTGTTTTAGATTTTTTTTTTTGTGTGATTTGCATCAGGCTGCATTTGGTTGGAAATTGGAATTCAGTTACAGATGAAAAATAAAAATGCTGTTTTTGTTCATTAGTTAAAACTACCTTAAATGTGCTGGATACATAAGAAAAAAAAGGTTTATAAAACATTTTATATTTAAACCAGATTTAGTAAACAAAAAGCACTATTAACAGTAGTGAGTGAATTGGTGGGTTGTTTCTGGTCACCACTGACCAGATTTTCAAAAGTATTTAGGTGCCTAAAGCTGCAGATGGGCACCTAGTGGGATTTTCAGAAGTGCCTTAGCAGGTTAGATGCCTAAATCCTGCATATTTAGGAACCTAAGCATCTTTGAATATCTGGCCGTATGTCCTTCAATTTTTTAGATGTAGTGGATCTGATCCTCTTCTACTTGGTTTTAGTAAAGCCGTTTCCCTTTGTCTGTATATAATTTAAAAAAGCAGCACCCTTCAACTCATTAATATTTGAAGAGGGCTCATTCCTAGAACATTTTTTCGTTAAATCTAATTAAATAGATTATAATGCCACTGTTCCTGACTTAACTGCATCTCTGACCCCTTCATGGCCCCTTTAACGATATCCCTGTTAGGTCTTGGGGCTCTAGCTGTTAATTTCAAGGTGAAGTTCTGTGACATTTTCCTTCTAGACCTGGACCTTGGGATGCAGACTCCTGCAATTCGTTATGATTATTTCAGTAAATCTGACTTTATTTCAGTCCTGTTCTCTCCGGAGCAATGACAGAGTTAACCAGTGACCAGCCCAACTTTCATTAAAGCAAAGTACTATTTGTTCAGAACAAAAGCATCATGAAGAAAACACAACAGAAACAATAACCAGCTTATATGCAGCTGCTTCTTACCGGTCAGTTCTCGATGTTCCGTATGGAGACCCTGAGAGGACTAAACTATTTCATGCCCTTTCCACAGGGCCTGTCTCTGGGTCACAGGTTCTTGTCAGCTCCTGAATCAAGTGAAACATCTCTCTCCCTACATCAGGGTGGTCACTTCATAAAGCTTACAGTTTTGTCTGCCATGCCTCTTGAACCAGGTTAAAGCAGTATGTGCTATTCCCCAGGGGATGAAACAGACTTGTTACCTGCTTTGTTTCAGCATAATGGATTTGCCTTAATTACCCCTAGTTATGATAGTTCTTATAGGAAATATCTTTTAGCTCACCCTTTCTTGTGAATACAATCACGAGACAGCCCGTAAAAATACTTACCACATTTATAAAGTTGATACAATCGTCTTCAAATATTCGATTACAAAGCATTGCATTTGTCACAATAGGTCTAAGCTTATATTAAATAGGTTGTCATAATTTCAGATTTAATTTTAAATGTGTTTATTTTTTTAAAAAGTATTAATATTTGTTAAATCATTTAAAAATTTAAAAATTTTCTATCCACCCTGTGCAAAACATACAGTTTGTACTCTTCATTGTTTTTTAATGGTGTATTAAGATCTAAGAAGTTACTTTAGTACTTTTTTTCTTTTTTTATATAAGAAGTTTGGGGTGTAATCGCTCCTAATTTTGTTGGCTCCTCTATAGGACTGGAAGTACTGGGATTGACTTCCATTATACTGAAGCCTGAGCTGCTACTTCCTAAATCTCTACTGACAGAGCAGGGATGTGTAGTCGGACTAAAGGGCAAAACAGTCTTCTAATTTCATTTTTACATCTGCGGTCTTTGCTAAATACTACTCTGAGCAACTCTGTTCTCCCTGCTTAACATGCCCCTTGTAATTTAAGATTAATGATTTTCCCCCCATTTTTTCTTTATACCCGTTGTGGAATATTTGCTGTGCTTTAGTTAACATATTATCCTCCAGGAGAGGTTTCATTTCAATGACAAGTTAAGGGATTGTTTTGCATTCATGTTAACTAAGTACTTTAGGATCCGGAGTGAAAGAGGCTAATAATTTCCTGCTGTTTTAAAGTTAAGTATTTGTTGTCTGGTAAATTACTGGTTACATGTTTCTCTGAGCATAAGAAAATGAAAATATTATCTTAAACACAAATTGAAAGTTGAAGCTACTTAATCGTAAAGTTAAATTGTTGTGGAAGGTGGGTATACAATAATGTCAAGTTAAGGCTGATCAGTCTCCTTTGTCGCTGTATGTATGTATGTTTAATTGATCCTTGAATGCCAGTAGCCATCACCTTCAACCCCCAACTAAAACCTCTCCAGCGCACATCAAGGATCTACAACCTATCCTGAAAGACAACCCATCACTCTCACAGATCTTGGGAGACAGGCCAGTCCTTGCTTACAGACAGCCCCCCCAATCTGAAGCAAATACTCACCAGCAATCAGACACCACACAACAGAACCACTAACCCAGGAACCTATCCTTGCAACAAAGCCCGTTGCCAACTGTGTCCACATATCTATTCAGGGGACACCATCATAGGGCCTAATCACATCAGCCACACCATCACAGGCTCGTTCACCTGCACATCTACCAATGTGATATATGCCATCATGTGCCAGCAATGCCCCTCTGCCATGTACATTGGCCAGACTGGACAGTCTCTACGTAAAAGAATAAATGGACACAAATCAGACGTCAAGAATTATAACATTCAAAAACCAGTCGGAGAACACTTCAATCTTTCTGGTCACTCGATTGCAGACCTAAAAGTGGCAGTTCTTAACAAAGAAACTTCAAAACCAGACTCCGAGAGACTGCTGAATTGGAATTTAATCTGCAAACTGGATACAATTAACTTAGGCTTGAATAAAGACTGGGAGTGTATGTGTCATTACACAAAGTAAAACTATTTCCCCCATGTTTATCCCCCCCCTACCCCCCCGCTGCTGTTCCTCACATGTCTTGTCAACTGCTGGAAATGGCCCATCTTGATTATCACGACAAAAGGTGTCCGTATGTTAACACTCTTCGTTATTGGGCCGTGAATGCTGCTGGTATAACAGCTGACAAAATGATATAGCAGTGCATTTTCAGTTCCGTTGGTCCCAAAGATTGTCAGATGTTTGGGATAAATACTAGCTATTGTAAAGTAACTGTAGCAAATCGACATTTGCAGTTGAACCCACAAACTTGCAGATCATCACACTTCATACAAAAGTACCATAAAGCTTGATAGTAAAGTTTAAGATAACTTTTAGATAAACAACAAAATACACTAAATGAGAAAATAGTCCAGAAGGTCTAAAACTGTGTAATTGAGATAATTCACTTATTTTGTCCCTTATCAGAACCTACTTTTCTGGAAGAGGTGCTCTATATCAAAATAGCTGCATCTATAGTGGCTCTGATTTTTGATTTAATGCAGAAAAATGGGATTTTCCTATGTAGCAGAGTGCAGCTGGCCCTCCTGGCTCCTTCCTCCAATAAAGTCACTCAGAGACCCTCGGGTTCAGGAACCACTGGTGATTTTATTTACAAAGTTTGTGCTCCCACCACCTTCTCAGCAGACAGTGTGCACAGCTCTGGGTTCATTGTGCCTGAACTCAGGAAGGAAGAAAGGGTTTTCTCCCTGCCTGCACTCCCTCGCTCTTCTGTCCCACCACCCTGGCTTCCTTCTTCCCATCCTCTTATATAGCTCTGGGCTAATTGGGCTGGCAGTTGGTTCATATTCCCCAATTAGGGCAGGTTCTTTCCAGCCAGCTCCACTTTATTCACCGAAATGGGACTGGAATGGCAGGGGGCTGATTCTGCAGTTGTTCTGCTCAGCCCCCTGTCACACCCTAACTCTGTATGCACTCTCAGAATTTATTACCATCTTTTTGGTTTCCTTTGGGTAATTCAAAGAAATGTACTAGTGTATGTGACAGGAGACTATGGAAAGAGATTAAAAATGTTAGAACTAGTAGCAGGGCTTAAAAATTTACCAGAAAATTTCTAGCAGAAGGATGATATGAAAAGTTTTGTGATGGAGGGGTAGCCTAGTGAGACCAAAGTCAGAACCATGATTTGAATTCTCCCAATCTCCTGGCTTGTGGTAACATGTAGAACTACTTACTTCAGTGCTGATCCTGTGTTTTGCCATGGTAGATCCCTGTTTTTTCTGCAGTAGTCTTGTATGGTTATGATTTATTGGGTTATTTCCATGATCAATTTCCCTTTCCTTTTCTCCATCAACAGTATTTTTGCTGTTTCCCTTCTCTACTGATTTTCTTAATTTCCCTGCCCCAGAATCCACCATCACTTGGAGTGGGATGAGGAGATGAGGTCATCATCCCAAACTAGCAGGGATCTCTTATGTTTTTGAAAAGTTCAATGGGTTATCTTTCTTCCCTTTTTTACTCCTGGGAGGCCGGGGGGGAGAGCCAAGCCAAGAGGTTTCTTTTGTGTGGTTTGTTAGTGAGGCAATATTGCTCAACCTCTAGAGGACAGCAGCACAGAAGGAGTTGCCTGTGTGTGTGCAGTTTTACCCATCTCTGCTGAAGGTAAATGAGACCTGTGCATTTTGTAAGTACATAAATTGCACTGAAAATACCCTGATTCAAAGTCACCAAATTATCAGCTGACAGGAAATTGACTTGCTAAAAGGCTTCAAAATCTTTACGCCCACTGCTTCAAATGTTTGTCATCCTCCAGAGAACATATAAAGCCCAAAGGCAAGCCCTTTGGGGCTTTTATGAAGGATGGGGGTGTGTGTGTGTGTGTGTGTGTATGGGCCAGGGAGAGAATGGGACAGGACTGGCTAGCTGCACAGTGGGGATGGACCTATAACTAGCATTAAACCAATTGGGCTGGGAGACACTTCAAAACCCAGGAGCAGGCACCGGAAGGGAAGCCTACTGTAGCCTTTTTATTTATTAAAATTGAATTTAGTAATTTTGTATTAAACTATCATAGGTACAGCTTCTATTGCTACAGGTTCAAGCTGAACAGAGTAAACATTACCTCTGCTGCTTTTCTCAAATGTGGAGACTCTAGGAACACATGAAGTCCAAGAATAGTGACCACAAACATAATTACAAGTACAAAGTCTTATTTGTACTACAAGTTTTATTAAATCAATAAGTAAAATTACAACTATCCATGCACATCTAAATCCTACAAAAACTCTGCAGTGATCGAAGACTGTAGTCATACTCACATCCTCAGATATTGTAGGGTCCAATGGACCTCTCGGTAGACGATCATAGTTAGAGGGATGGTTTCTTGTGGGGTCGTTTTGTAGGTCTTCCCACTTTTACCCAACTAGGGAACCTCTCTTATTGTAGTCTGACCACATCTAACACCTTACGCATATGCATGAGGGTTTCAACCCTCTTATCCTTATCTGTACTTCCACACCCCATGAATATTGGGGTGCCCCATTTTTCATAGGTTATTCTTAGTTCCTTTTGTTCACATTTGTATCTACACACGTACCTTGTGGTCGGGACAGGACTATCCATGATGCTACAATCAAGTGTCTTGTGATCTTAGACAGTACCTTGCTGTTTATTGCAATCTAGTTTTTTGTAACTTTACCTATTTGTACACCTTCTATAGTTATCTTGCTGGCATAGGGTTCTTTCTAGGTCACCCACTCATGTCAAGTGTTCTTAAGCCTGTGCCTAGTAACTTAAAACAATTTAGCATACATTGATTATATATGAAATAGCATATGCGTTGACCATAACATCACATAATGAGATAAGTGGATGATAAAATGAGATAATTGGCTACACTACATCCCAGTGGAACTTGGTGCTGAATGAAAAGCCCTTAGTGAGAGTGCTGAGATGTGCTGGCGTGTATTAGTTGTGGTGGGTAAAACTACACCTGTGATCATAATTCTCTTGTTGTGGGAAACGACTGAATTGGAAGCAGGGCCCAGAATGGCCAGGGACATGTTCAGAGAGGAGCCTCTTCAAATTAGAGCTTGCTCGGTCTGAGATACTTGGAGCCTGGAAGAATTGTTGCAGTAGAGTTGATTGGAGTAGCTGAGCGGGGGAGGTGCAGACTTGTTCACCTATTTTCCTCTTTGTCTCTCCATTCCTTTTTCTTCTCCTTTCTTTCATTTTGTCTTCTACTTTCTTGCTACTAAGAAAGGAGGAGGAGGCGGTACAAGCAGTTCTGGAAAATATTTGAAGAAAAGGTGACCTTGGAGCAAACTAAAGTTGACAGATTGTCTCGCACTTCCTGATAGGTGGAGTCATAATACTGATTAGGCTGTTGCTAGGTAGGATGCCAGGGTCTATGCACAAAGTAAACTGCCAAAAAGAGTAGTCGTCCCGCTCCCTCCCCCAAATACTTAATTTTAGTAATGCTAAGTGTTACTGATAGCTCTGGTAGGTACAGGGTGTTTAGGGGGGCTGTGGTTTAAGCTGAAAGTATTTTAGACTTTTGAAGTGCTCAAATGTACTAATCCGATGAAGTGAGCTGCTCTAATAAATTTGTTAGTCTCTAAGGTGCCACAAGTACTCCTCTTCTTAAACTTGACTAGGAATTTTGTAAGCAAGTTGTTTGCCGAACCCGTCTCCCTTCATCAGTGGGGTTTTTAAAAGGCAAATTATTATGGTTTAATCTATGACTAAATATTATAGAATCATAACATGTAGGACTGGAAAGGGACCTCAATAGGGCAACACTTAGGATTATCTAGACCATTCCTGCCAGGCGTTTGTCTAACCTGTTCTTAAAACCGTTCAGTGATGGAGATTCCCCAACCTCCTTAGGTAATCTGTTCCAGAGCTTTACTCTTACAGTTAAAAAGTTTTTCCTAATGTTTAACTGAACTCTTTTGTCCCTAGCTACTTTAACCTCATTTTTTTTCTCCTGGCCTTTCTAATTTTTGTCCCTATATGCTTGTGGTGTTTTGTAATATTCATCCTTCATAATATGACCCAATTTCCACTTTTTGTATAACTTTTTTGAGTTTCAGATCATTTAACATCTGGTTAAATCGGTGGGTCTTGTACCATACTTCCTGTCTTTCCTATACATTGGGATAGCTTGCTCTTGTGCCCTTAATAATGTTTTTCTTTAAAAAACTGCCAACTCTCCTGAACTCCTTTTTCCCTAAGACTTGCTTCTCATGGGATCTTACCTACTAGTTCTGAGTTTGCTAAAGTCTTTCTTCTTGAAGATCTTTGTCTTTATTCTGCTGTTTTCCCTCCTGCTAGTCTTTAAAATCATGACCTCTGTCATTTCATGATCGCTTTCACCCAAGTTGCCTTCCATCTTCAAAGTCTCAACTAGTTCCTCCCTGTCAGAGTCAACTCTAGAACAGCCTCTCCCATAGTCACTTTCTCTATCTTCTGTAATAAAAAGTTTGTCTCCAGTGCATTCCATGTGCTTGTTGGATAATTTGTGCCCTACTGTATTATTTTTCCAGCAGATGTCTGGATAATTCAAGTACCACATTACTACCGAGTCATATCTTCTGGATGATTTTTTTTTCTTTTAGAAAAACTCATCCAACTCTTCTTCCTGGTTAGGTTGTCTGTAGTGGGCACCTACCATGATATCACCTTTATTTATTTTAGACCTTTTATCCTTACCCAGATACGTTAAATAGGTCTGTCTCCCCCTTGTATCTCAGCCTCCGTGTGAGTGTATATGTATCTGTGATATATAAGGCAACACCTGCTTTCTCTTTTCCCTGCTTGTCCTTTATGAACACGCTTTACCCTTCTTTATCAATGTTCTAGTTGTGAATTATCCCACCAAGTCTCTGTGATGCCATTTGTCATCATTCACTAGTATTTCTAGTTCTTTCTATTTATTCTCCATAGTTATTTAGCGTTAGTGTTCGGACATCTAAGATTTTGAGTTTTTTCCCCTCTATATTCCCTTGTCTCTCTTTTGTCCTTGGTGTGATTGCCTGTGTTTTCCCCAGTTCCTTATCCTTCACCCAGGTCTCCATGGCTCGACTTACTGTGGGCTTTTGTCTCCTGCCCCATCAAACCTAGTTTAAAGCCCAGCTCCTAATTTAACTAATCTGTATCCAGAGAGATTCTTTCCCTTTCTTAATAGGTGAACTCTATATCTGCTCAGTTGGCCGCCTTCTCAGAACAGCATCCTGCGTTCAAGGAAGCCGAAGTCTTTCTGGTGACACCATCCGTGCAGCCATGCGTTTACTTCCAGGATGTCTGTCTCTACCCCCCTGCCCTTGACTAGAAGGATCAGTGAGAACACCACCTGTGCCCTAGCTCCTTCACCCTCACTGCTGGAGCCCTGTAGTCACCTCTGATCTGCTTAGGGTCATACCTTTTGTTTCTTCTTGGGAGTGATGGCCTTGATCCTCCCCGCTTTGGGGGTTCATGCAGTGTTCTCCACCATTGGGAGAGATTCCTCATCCCTCGTTGCCAGGACAGCATACCAGCTTTTTATCTCTATGGACGGTGGGTTGGGAGCAGGGGTGGAGTGTTGCTTGAAGTAACCAGTACCTAGCTTGCTCTCTGTGAAGGAGTCATTTCCTCCTCCCCAGGTGGTGCTACTGAAGTTCTGTTCAGCTGGATTCCTTCCTCAACCTTGGAGGTCTCCATATGCATGTTTTTCATGGATGCTCCTCAGCTTTAGCCACCTCCTTATGCAGCTCTCCCACCTCCTTTCTGAGAGATTATGCAAATATACACCTCTCACTATAAACTACTATATCTCAGTAAGAGAAATATTTTTACAATATTTCATTAAAATGAATTGAGCAGCAAGGAATAATATTACCAGAGAAAGCTACTATTCCTTTAAACCTTTTTCTGAGTGAAACATAATGACACTTGAAAGGTCTGTGGCCAACAAATATAGACAAGGGCCCCTACTTAAACAGCTCTGTTAATGAATGTTACTTTTTCATTCTTTTGGCCTTTGTAGTTACACTCAGTCAGGCTGTTTGAAAATGATTTTCTCTGAAAGTGTTGTGACATTGTTTTAATTGAATGAAGCTCTATAAATGGTGTTATAAATCAAGCATTGGTGGACATTTTGTGTACTCAGCACCCCTGAAAACTAATGTCTAATTTTAGGCACCCAAGTTTGGCTTGATATAGTTCTACATTAATCAAGTAGGTTCTTTCAAATTTATTGACAAATGTGATCTGTTTTGGCTGAAGAGATTTCCCAGACCCTGTATTTCACGTCTATTACACATGACTGGGTAGAACAGAGTTTAAAAATAAAATTACAGAAGTAATTAATTAAATATGGAGGTGTGATGGCTGTTTGACTCCTCTTCACATGGTAGCTGTTCGGTTTTATTCTTCATGGAGGCAGCTAAGCTCTTATTGACAGTAAAGCTGCATGCTGGGCGATTCCTGGTGGTAGCCACGTTTGTTTTTATGGAGAGTTCTCCCCCAGTACACATAATCCCCTCTCAGTTTGCAGACTACCAGGAAGTGATTCACCAACCATCAGGTGTCTATAGACTGTTTGAGAGCTGCTGTCCCATTTAATTGTTGCTTAGCTGAATGCCATGGGAAAAGTAAGTGCTCATAAGATTAAACTAAATTTCACTGTACTAAGAAATACAAGGGGGGAAACAGTCAGATAATCACTTCATGCAGTATTGTTGTAGCTGTGTCAGTCCCAGGATATTAGACAAGGTGGGTCAGGTAATATCTTTTATTGGACCAACTTCTGTTGGTGAGAAACACAACCTTTTGAGCTCTGTGTAAGCTTGAAAGCTTGCCTTTCTCACCCAACAGAATTTGGTCCAATAAATAATCACTTTTGTAAGAACGAAACAAGGTTTAGGGCTAGTGCATCTCTGCAAATTTTGGCTTGTATCCCACTGTCTTTATCTGGTTCCAAAAAGCTGGTTTACCAAAATTAATAAGTAGATAGGGAGTAATAAATAGAAGTCATAATTAGATACAAAATGTTATCCCACTGTAGGAACTGCCTTACCATTTCAGACCAGTGGTCTCTGTTCTGGTATCCTGTGCTTTACTCTATCAGATGGTGTAAAGAGAGGTATGAAAATGGGTGGATTGATTTTTTTTTTTAAATCAAGGTGATCTAAATCACCAAATAGGCTCATTTTAAATAATCAATTTTAATAAACTTTTTCCATATGTACTTCAGCTATTTTCTAAAGAAGGCTGCATCCCATTAAAACATGTTGATTGATAACTAAATGGAGTCTTTATACTAGATTTGGTACATCTTTTTGCTATTTAGGAGGGTAAACTATAACTTTGTTCACTTATTGAAGCAATTATATAGCTGAATTTCAGTTTCTTACTAAGTGTACATTTTTAGAAAATGGTGACTTGCTTATTTAACTTTTTTGCTCTGTCAAACTGCATTAGGATGGTAACTGGAATTTAATTAAACAAAACAGCATATAATGTTTGTTTTTTATTAAACAAAATTAACTTAAATGTTTTGGATATATTAACTTCTCATCAAAACATGTTTCACATTTATAACAAAGTGATATATTAAAAGAACAGAGATTAACTGTAGTCAGTGAATTAAATTGATTTCAGGTGAGCCTGTGAATTTTCAAATATGCCTAAATGAAAGTGGCTGGAGCTTAAGTTTCTACTCATCTGAGGCCGTGTCTATACTACACACTTACGTTGACTCAAGTTATGTTGGCATACAGCAGTGGTCTCCAACCTTTGTACTCCCAAGATCACTTTTTGAATTTAAGGGCAACCCAGGATCTACTCTGCCCCTTCCCCGAGTCCCTGCCCCTTCCCACTCACTCCATTCCCCGCTCCAGTCACTCGCTCTGCCCCACCCTCACTTTCATTGGGCTGGGATAGGGGGATGGGGTTCGGGAGGGGGTGCAGGCTGGGGCTGAGGGGTTTGTGGTGTGGGAGGGGGCTATGGGCTGAGGTTTGGGCAGGGGGTTGGGGTGCAGGCGGAGATGAGGAGGGCAAGCTCTGGGAGGGAGTTTGGGTGCAGGAGGGGGCTCTGGGCTGGGGTGCAGGAAGGGGTGCTGGCTCTGGGAGGGGGGTTAGGGCTGGGACATAGTGTTGGGGGGCAGGAGTACATCAGAAGCAGGAAGCCTGCTAAACAATCAGTGGGGCCCCTGGACTATTGAGATACAAAAGGAGCACTTAAAGACGACAGTCATTGCGGAGAAACTAAATGAATTCTTTGCTTCAGTCTTCACAGCTGAGGATGTTAGGGAGATTCCCAAACCTGAGCCATCTTTTGTAGGTGACAAATCTGAGGAATTGTTACAGATTAAAGTGTCACTAGAGGAGATTTTGGAATTGAGAAACTTAACAGTAACAAGTCACTGGGACCAGATGGCATTCACCCAAGAGTCCTGAAAGAACTCAAATGTGAAATTGCGGAACTATTAACTATGATTTGTAACCTGTCCTTTAAATCGGCTTCTGTACCCAATGACTGGAAGATAGCTAATGTAATGCCAATATTTTAAAGGGGCTCTAGAGGTGATCCCGGCAATTACTGACCGATAAGTCTAACGTCAGTACCGGGCATATTAGTTGAAAGAATAATAAAGAATAAAATTCAGACACGTAGAAGAACATAAATTGTTGGGCAAAAATCAACATGGTTTCTGTAAAGGGAAATCATGTCTTGGTAATCTGTTAGAGTTTTTGAAGGGGTCAACAAACGTGGACAAGGGGGATCCAGTGGACATAGTGTACTTAGATTTCCAGAAAGCCTTTGACAAGGTCCCTCACTAAAGGCTCTTATGTAAATTAATTTGTCATGGGATAAGAGGGAAGATCCTTTCATGGATTGAGAACTGGTTGAAAGACACGGAACAAAGGGTAGAAATAAATGGTAAATTTTCAGAATGGAGAGGGGTAACTAGTGATATTCCCCAAGGGTCAGTCCTAGGACCAATCCTATTCAACTTTTTCATAAATGATCTGGAGAATGGGGGTAAACGGCAAAGTGGCAAAGTTTGTAGATGATACTAAACGGCTCAAGATAGTTAAGACCAAAGCAGACTGTGAAGAGCTTCAAAAAGTCTCACAAAACTCAGTGATTTGTCAACAAAATAGCAAATGAAATTGAATGTGGATAAATGTAAAGTAATGCACATGGATGTAAATAACCCCAACTATACATACAATATGATGGGGGCTAATTTAGCTACAACTAATCAGGAAAAAGATCTTGGAGTCATCGTGGATAGTTCTCTGAAGACATCCGTGCAGCGGCAGTCAAAAAGGCAAGCAGGATGTAAGGGATCATTGAAAAAGGGATAGCGAATAAGACAGAATACCTTATTGCCCGTATATAAATCCATGGTACGCCCTCTTGAATAGTGCGTACAGATGTTGTCTCCTCATCTCAAAAAAGGTATACTGGCATTAGAAAAGGTTCAGAGAAGGGCAACTAAAATGATTAGGGGTTTGGAATGGGTTCCATATGAGGAAAAATTTAAGAGGCTAGGACTTTTCATATTGGAAAAGAGGAGACTAAGTGGGGATATGATAGAGGTATATAAATCATGAGCGGTGTGGAGAAAGTGAATAAGGAAAAGTTATTTACTTGTTCCCATAATATAAGAACTAGGGGCCACCAAATGAAATTAATGGGCAGCAGGTTTAAAACAAATAAAAGGAAGTTCTTCTTCACACAGCACACAATCAACCTGTGGAATGCCTTGCCTGAGAAGGTTGTGAAGGCTAGGCTATAACAGGGTTTAAAAGAGAACTGGATAAATTCATGGAGGTTAAGTCCATTAATGGCTATTAGCCAGGTTGGGTAAGGAATGGTGTCCCTCACCTCTGTCTGTTAGAGGGTGGAGGTGGATGGCAGGAGAGAGATCACTCGATCATTTTGTGTTAGGTTCACTCCCTCTGGGGCACCTGGCATTGGCCATTGTCACCAGACAGGATACTGGGCTGGATGGACCTTTGGTCTGACCCAGTATGGCCGTTCTTATGTTCTTAGGGGGTGCAGGCTCCGGGAGGGGGCTCAGGGCTGGGGGTTGGAGTGCGGCTTCCTGCTGGGCAGCACTTACTCTGACAGCTCCTGGTCAGTGGTATAGTGTGGCCACTGCTAAGGCGGGCTCCCTGCCTACCCCGGCCCCATGCCACTCCTGGAAGGAGCCAGTGCACTCCTGCGCCCCCTGTGAGCAGGTAGCATGTGGCTCCGTGTGCTGCCCCTCTCTGCAAGCACCACCTCCACAGTGCCCATTGGCCACAGCTCCCTGTTCCTGGTGAATGGGAGCTGCAGGGGCGGTGCTCGGAGGCAGGAGCAGCGCACAGAGGGAGACACCTGCCCCCAGGGCCACGTGGATGCGCTGGCCACTTCCGGGTGCGGTGTAGTGCCGGGGCAGGCAGGAGCCTGTCTTAGTGGTAGCCCTGCCGTGCGGCCGGAGATAGTGATCAACCAGTTGGTGACCACTGGCATAGCCACTTGCGATCATGCATATTTGGCTCCTTGTGTTGGTGGTGTGCGTACTCACCAGGAGAGCTCTTATTAATGCAGAGTGTGGTTCACCCTGGGTAGGTGTTTCATTGTGCAATTCGCACTGTCCAGTGCACTGTGTTTTAGGAGGTTTTGGTAGTGCATGACGGGGCCCAAATGAGTCGCGCAGGGGTGACTGGTAGCAATGTGAAATGTTAACTGGTAATCCTTAGTCTTAGTGGTTAACCTACCTTAACCGCCGCGCCAGGCTGGAGTGGGACCAGTCAACTGGCCCCGGCTGCTGCTGGCCGACGGGATCAGTCCTGGCCACTTAATTGGTTAACTGTTTAAACAAAATATTTTTTAATCGTTTAAATGGCTAACTCTTTCTTTAAATGGTATTTACATTCCTAGTGACTGGGAGCATGGGGACAAATTCCCAGTTTGCTGCTGTTTCTATCCCATAATGTTATCTGTATCCTATAATTTTTTTTCATCTTTTTTCAAAATCCCACCAACCCACATGGTCGGTCTGTCTGTCTGTCGTCTCTGACAGAAACATGGAGTCTGAACGGCTCTGCACTATTGTCAGGAGCATTGCAAATACAGGACGCATCATCCTGGAGTACTTGCAGAGCCAGAGAAAGAACTGTGTCAGTTGGGAATGTGATAATTCCGTGGAGCATACATTATTGTTGGACATGGCAAGAACCAATTAAGGTTGTTGGTGTCATTAGCAGAGTAGCTGCAGATGGTGGAGTGCTGCTTCTGGGCCTGAGAAACCAGCATTGACTGGTGGGACTGTGTCTTAATGCAGGTTTGGGATGATGAGCAGTGGCTGTAGAACTTTTGGCTGTGCAAAATCACATTCCTGGATCTGTGCACCGAGCTTGTCCGAGCCCTCCCGCGCAGGGATACCAGAATGAGAGCTGCATTGACAATGGAGAAGCAGATGGCAATCACACTGTAGAAACTTGCAATGCCAGAATCCTCTTGGTCAGTCAGGAATCAGTTTGGAGTTGGGAAATCCACTGTGGGGGCGGTTGTGATGCAAGAGCATGAGGTCATTAATCGTCCTCTGCTACACAGGAGAGCGACTCTGAGCAATGTGCAGGACATAATGGATGGATTTAGAGTAATGTGGTTCCCAAACTGTGGTGGAGTGGTAGACGGTGTGCATATCCCTATTTTGGGCACCAGACCACCTTACCACGGAGTACATCAGCAGAAAGGGCTACGTTTTCAGTGGTTATATAAGCATTGGCGGATCACTGGAGGTGCTTCACTGACATCAGTGTGAGCTGGTCAGGGAAGGTGCATGATGCTCTCATCTTTAAGAACAGAGGAATGTTCAAAAAGCTAAAAGCACAGGGATTTTCTTTCCTGACTGGAGGATTACCATTGGGAATGTTGAAATGCCAATAGTGCTCCTGGGGCACCCAGCCTAACGCTTGCTTCCCTGGCTCATAAAGCTGTTCCCCAGCCACCTCAGCAGCACCAAAGATTCAAATACTGGCTCAGCAAGTGCAGAATGACGGTTGTTTGAAGGGTTGCTGGCATTGTTTGCTCACAAGATTGGACCTCGGAATAAAATATCCCAGTGTTTCTAGCTGCCTCCTGTGTCCTGCATAATGTATATGAAGCAAAGGGGGAAAAGTTTCCTCTGAGGTGGAGTGGCTGTCTGCAGAATTTGAACTAGATACAAGGGCTATTAGAAGAGCTCAGCATGGAGCTATATGGCTCAGGAAGACTGTGAAACATTTTAACACTGAACTAGAGTACTGTGTGGTGTTGTAATGTCTGGCTCTGCATGGTACTGCTCTTTTGTGGCCTGGTGGGAATTGTGTGGAGGTTCCTGTACATGTAGGAATATAACATTATCAGTGCAACAGTTGGTTTTGTTTGTGAATGATCCTATGAGTTGTCACATTTTGCAGTAACAGGACATTGGTTGATTTCAGAACTGCAGAGGACTTGGCAGGATATGTTTTCAGCTTTAAAGATGAATTATTTTCCAAGTAATAGAACTTTATTCTGTAACAAAAATCTCCTTTTCCTGGTAAGACTCCTGAGCTTTTCTCCTGTTTACTCTTTCCTTCTCCAGACTGTCGGTAATATTCATCCTCTAGGCCCTGTGCTCGTGGACTGATGCAGCACTGACTTGCAGGATCTTACTGAACATGTCATCCTGAGTCCTGTTCTTTCTCCTCTTTATGTGGCTCAGGCATTCTGCGAGTGTGGAGGGGGAGACCCTGAAGGCCACAGTTGCAGCAGCTGAAGAAAAAACACAAATAGGTAGCATAGTGAGAGAATTCTTTACAAAAAGCTGAACTTAAGATGCCTAACTCAGTCCTCTTGCTCCCCAAAAGTTTTCAGCACTACATTGTCACTTCTGCTTGGGATTGCTTGTGCGCGCTGCCAGGCACGGCACCAGCCATGGTGAGTACTGTCCACTGAGGGTAGAGGAAACGAGGAGGGAATTCTTTGCTCGGTTGCATGATTCAAGTAGTATAGGTCAATGACACTGAACACTAGCACCATTTCCCATAGGTGGAGGTGATTTTAGCTCACTCCTGAGGGTAACAAAGGGGGAGAGCACAGATACTGCTGGTGTCTCGAAGCTGCTTGGGCCAGCATGCTGCTCACCTGTACAGTAACTCCTCACTTAACGTTGTCCTGGTTAACATTGTTTCGTTGTTACATCACTGATCTATTAGAGCACATGATTGTTTAAAGTTGTGCAGTGCTTCCTTATAATGTTGTTTGGCAGCCGCCTGCTTTGTTCACTGCTTTCAGGAAGAGCAGCCCATTGGAGCCAGCTGGTGGGGGCTTGGAACAAGGGTGGGCCGGCAGCCCCCCATCAGCTCCCTTAAGTTTCCTGTGCGGCAGCCGCCCAGCAGGCTGTCAATTGCTGGGCAGTTCAGGTGTCCCTCCCCCCACTGCCGTGTGCTGCTCCTGCCCTCTGCCTTGGAGCTGCTTCCAGGAGCCTCCTGCTTGCTGTGCAGGGGGGAAAAGGGGTGCTGTTTTCAGGGTATCCCTCTTCCCCTGCTCCTATACCCCATCTCCACAGAGTGCGGGCTGGGGACATGACAGGGTTCAGGACGGAGAAAGTTTGCTGGCAGCAGCTTCTGTCTCAATTTGCTGATCTACTTAAAGGCATGAAAACCTGTAACTCAAAGATCCTATAAAGAGTTGAAAGGAGGGATCTTTCCACTAAAGATAGACCTGAGTGCGCTCACAATACTCGAGTCAAATCTAGAGAAGACAAAACATGACATCTGATATTTTTAAGCTGGAAAAAACTGCAGAAGACTTTGGGAATAAATTCCTGCATTAATGCATTTCTTTTTTTTGATGACCTGCCTTAATACATCATAAAGAAGCAATAGAGGGCACAACACTTTTTTTTCTATTTTGCAGCTCATGATTAAGGTTGCTTCATAAATTAATACAAAGAACTCTTTAGGATCCTGAATCATTAACGGAACAACACAGGTAGACTTAAAAAAAAAATTATTCAAAATTTACAGAAGAAAAATACTATACAATTGCGGGTGCAGGGGGAAGTGAGTTCTTTTCTTCTGCCATCAGCATCATTTGAGTACTACCTTCCAAAAGCCTGTTTGAATAAGAAATGAGGCAGGAGATTAAAGTAATTTAATTGGTAATAAACTATACTGATTTTAAAGGTGTATTTTTTTTAAAAAGAAAACAATTGGTGTCCTAGCAAAATTCTTGAATTTCTGCCAAATCTTATATACATAAAATATAGTGGTCCCCTAATTTCAACATATTGTTGAAATCTCTGTAATTAGAAGTAAGAATGTAATCTATAACAAAAATGCCCACTTAAGTCCCTTGGATCATGTCACATGGAGTTGCATCAAATTAAAAGGTTTAACTATGGCAGTTAGATATTAGCCTGCATATCCTGAGGATATTTTAATGGAATATGCCTTTAATGATATAACCTGTGAGGCTTAGGAGGCAGTGCTCAAAGGATTAAAAACTGGAAATAGGTTTTGGAGACTGACTTACACATGGCATGACTTGTTAATTCTCTAGACGCTATGATTTCCAAGTAGGTCATGGAATTGGGTGAAATTTGCCGATCTTCTGGTGCCACAGTGGCAATATAATGTTAGCAATGTTCTAAAGCAGCTCATCTTTGTGTTAACAGGATGAACGCAGTTCATTCACTATTTTGCCTAAAAATAACTGCTATTTGTTGGGATCTGATTTTTCCAGAAGAGTTTCTGTTGACAATTCTTTCAATTTCTGTTTAAAGGTTTTATGATTGCTTAAAGAAGAAGCTACCAAAATGTACTGTGGATCTTTAAATCATTGTAAATGGGCCTACGATAAGTAGTCTCCTATTTTAAAACCATGAAATCTTTAATTTTTCTGTCATTACAACTTTCTCACTTCTGTTGATAATTCTAAGCAATTTCAAATCCAATTATTCCCAAAATATGACAGTAATTAAATTAGTGTTTTTACATGAACAGAATTTGCAGCATAACATTCATTTTGAAGACCATTCCATATTTGGAAATAGAATAAAGGCAGCTCCATACAGATTTTAATGAGTTCTTTATAGTAGCATGAACTGAAGGGTTAATTCTTTGTTTTAAAGCAAGGTTTTAGAGGTGAAATTTGATGTGATATTTGTGTTCATAGTACAGGGATTGTGTCAGAATGGAAGGGAAAGGAAATGAGGAAAGAGGGTCAAATTAAATAGTACAACTGTATATAATCTTGTTTTATGAAAATCTGTGCAGATGTTCTGTAGTTCTTGAAATGCTAGATGCCTATTTGTAGCAGTGTTTTTAAGGGTTGTGTTTTAAAGAATTTTCGTGACCACCAGTGTGGGATTCATTCACTATATTTTTCCTTGAGTGATACAGGATTGTTTGACTAGTGTCTGGCTTGCATTGATTTGTATTCTTTTCTGGCTGTCTTCCGTTGACCAGATGAGAGACCAATACAGAACCATGGAAAAACAATTGGGTACTCAGCAAAAATTCAAATGGCTTAGAAATCAGTATTTGTCTCTCTGCAATAGCAGTTTAAAATTATGAATGGTCACTTACTGGAGAATGGTATGCAAACCTGAGACTCAACTTTTCAGAACAATTTAAGTAGTCACTTCTGTTATGTACTAGTCCAGACACACAACCTATTTGCCTGCCTTTATCATGATGATGGTATAATGGAAATATAGATATATTTTATTTTCTGTGGGGAAAAATTACTTGGTGCAGGTGAGTAGAAATTTGCACAGCTGCAGTAGGATCACACAGGATGTATGGCATTGTTTTCAGTTTCTCTTAAAGCTTTTTTTAAAATTCCAATTTTTTCAGACCAAGATTTAAGCTAATAGTAATAGTTCCATGTCTGCTATATTTAATCTCCGAGGCACTGATTATGTAAGATTTCTTAGAATCATGGAGCCAGAAAAGACCTCTATATAATTCATGAGTTTTCATACACTTTTGAGAGAAAATGAAGGGAGATCCATTATAATCTCAAAGACCATAACTATTGTAGTCTTCTTTCAAATATTATGCTTAGAAGATGGGGCTCATGGATTTAGGAAATTCAGATGTGATATTAATTACACTAATGTGGGCAAATATAGGGAATTACAGTTATACTATCTGGATGTTTATAATCTGTATTCAAAGTACTGTTAAAGTGCTTAGAGGTACTATCACAACTCCTAGCAAGGGCCCATTCCTGACCATGCACTAGGACTGTGGTGAGAAGAATCCAAGCCTCTGTGGTCCAAATCTCGGGTGTGTTCCAAACTTCTGGAACCTAAAGTGAGTCCAGCCACTGTCTCAGTCTCAGGTTCTTATGCACACCCTCTGTGCACACATTCTATCTGGCATCTCCCCTCTCCCACAAGTGTTGGAACTTGCTGTCCAGCCACCTAGTCCATCTGGGTGCAGATATGACCCTTCAGAAACTCCCTGGTATTTAAACACCCCTTTCCCAGAATTCCCCCCAAAAGGTCTGAAGTTTCTGGTTTACAGTGAACTCTCAGGGGCATGCAACAGTTGTGAAGCAGCCAATACACATACTCTGTGCAGACTAACATCTGTATGCTCGTTTATCCTTAATCATGTAAAGCACAGGAGACTACATATCGTACAAAATCGCACACTTATTTCACTTTCTAGCTCACCCTTTCCTTGTGAATCCTTGGGAGACCATCTGGGTTCAAGCAGGCAGTTTCCTCCTCTCCTTTGTGTACCTTGCCGCTGCTGCAGCCTCCTTCATCTTTCTCTGGTTAAAATGTTGTGTGTGGTGGTGTTGTAGCCATGTCTGTCCCAGGATATTAAAGAGATGAGGTGGGTGAGGTAATATCATTTATTGGATCAGCTTCTATTGGTGAGAGACGAGCTTTTGAGCTTACGCAGCACTGAAGAGACCTGAAGAAGACTCTCTGCTGCAAAATGGCTGTCTCCCCAGTTTCCTCTGAGCACCATTATAGATTCCTGCTGGGGTCTCCTGCTGTATTTATTCTCCTGCTGGTAACTTTCCATTACTCTTAACCCCCCCTCCTTTCAGTCAAGAGGAAGGGGAAGTGCAAACCCATTTGCTCTGAGAGCAAACCCATTGTTTCAAGGTTTGAATATTTGAGTGCTCACCGTTGTCTCTGGTCTGGCTGAGACATGATACAACGCTGCCAACTCATAGTGGAACTGCATGCATATAGGCTTTCCATGACACATTATTTTTTTGTGGTCTCTGCTGGTACCTGATTGGTTACTTCCAGTTTCACTTGGTGTTGAGTTGTCCGGTTGGTCTGTAACTCTGGTATTTGTATGTTGGAGGTTCTACTGTACTGTTTTTCCTAGCTGTCAATAAATAGTACTCTAAACCAGTGTTTCACAAACTTGGGACGCCACTTGTTCAGGGAAAGCCCCTGGCGGGCCAGGCCAGTTTGTTTACCTGCCACGTCCGCAGGTTCGGCAGGTAAACAAACTGGCCCGGTGCGCCAGGGGCTTTCGCTGAACAAGTGGTGTCCCAAGTTTGGGAAACACTATTCTAAACTACAAAAGAATTTGAATGAATTCCATTGTGAAAATAGTTGGGTTCTGTTAATTTTAATGTTTTATCTAGTGTTACATATTCAATTTGATGATCAGATAAAGCAGTAATACATAAATTAGACCAATGATACTAAGCCTCAGTGGTTCGAGAGCCCAATTAGTGATCAGCTTAAACCAAAAGAGCCACAGTGAATTCATTGTTTCATTTATTATAGTACTATATATTCATATTTAAGCAGTATGATGGAAATATTTAACAAAATGACCAAGTATAATTTTATCAACTACAATTGGGTAATACATAGTGAAAGTATCTTGATTGGTTAATAATTAAATCAGTGTTTTAATATGTGCTGCAAAAAGCCACAGGAGACTCATCAAAGAGCCAATTGCGGCTTGGGAGTCTTAGTCTGAGTATCACTGAATTAGATATTGAGTTTGAATGGAAGTGTAATGTTTTGTCCTTGGAAGCAATTGGTGATGACCAGACAGTTTTCATACATTGATCTGTGTAGCATAATTGTTCTAAAATCAAGGATATCTACCTTTGGTAAATTATCAAACACTTATCTTTATTAAATTTAAATCTGTAGCATTTTGTGGAGAATTTAATTTTAGTTGCACATTGATCAAGAAGTATTTTAGGAAATATTAGAGGGAAAATCTGTTTATCACAGAAATTCACACAAAATACAGACATTTCTTCAAACTGTTGCATAGATTGAATTATAATTCCAAGGAATATTGATGGGTTACAGGAATAAAACAGGTTTCAGAGTAGTAGCCGTGTTAGTCTGTATTCGCAAAAAGAAAAAGGAGTACTTGTGGCACCTCAGAGACGAACAAATTTATTTGAGCATAAGCTTTTGTGAGCTACAGCTCACTTCATCGGATGCAAGGAATAAAACAATACATACATAATCAGTGTACAGTGAAAAAATGTGCATATAAGATTAATACCCTGGTCAGTTCTGATTATGCAAGGATTTCAGCCTATATGTAAAAAGCTCTTTTAATTGTAATATTTAACATGAAGGAAATTTGTGTTTAAAGCATTTTTAATCTGTGTGCTACTCTGAGACCTATGTGTATGTCTGCACTGTCAGTTAAGGTGTGATTATAGCATACTCACTCTAGCTTTAATCTAGTTAGCTCAGGTATCGGTGGTTGTGAAGATGTGGCAGCTGCCCCAGTACAAACCTGGATGTGTATTTGGGTTGCTAGCCTGCGCTGAAGTCTGTGCCACCACATCTTTTGCCACTGTTAACCTATGCTAGCTAGATTCAAGGTAGAGTGAGTATGCCTAGCCTTGCTACAATCCTATCATAATTTACATTGAACAGATCATTGTTCTCTTTCAGAAGGTGTATGAGTATCTCACGTTAACTAACAGGAGGTAAAATCCTTTTGAAGACAAGGAAGTTTGTAATTTTAATGTTTTAGCAGGTTGAGGTAAACCTTGGGTTCCCACCTAGTATGTATTTTGACCTGCTAACACATGTGAAAACGGCAGGCTGGTTTGTCTTCACTGGGATTTTACCTTTTATTAGTTGCCATGTATTAGCTTACCCATCGTAGGCAAACATTTTTTTTCCTCCTATTATGGAGGCACATAAAACATTGAGTTTCAAATATTTGTGATGGCCAATATTAAGCCCAGTCCTTGGCTCTGGGGGAGGAGAGCTTGGTCTGACTTAGGGTGCAAAGGTGCATTTGTGCTCCTGGGTCTGATTCCATATGTGAATAAGCGGCCTGATGAATTTTTTATTTAAGCTGGTTCCCAATGGTCTGATGGAGCACTTAGGGCAGCTGGTGATTAGTAGGATGTATGAGGCTTTCCTGGCCATTATCTGTACACTGGACACAGAAAGTGGGTGGCATGGGAGCTGGTAAAAGATAGTTCTGTGCAAGCCAGTATCCCCCCTGCACAGGGAGACTCAATCCAGTAGGGCGAGATTGCTTTAGGGGAGAGGACAACTGGAAGAGGTTAACATTTGCCTTAATGCAGTACGTGATCTATCCCACTGTGTAATACTGTCCAGATATAATCATGACGACTTTCTAAAAAAAAACCTGTGCACTTAAACACAGCATAAATTTAGATGTTAGTGTAACATTTTAAAATTACTGTTTCCTTATTACCTCTGCTTAAACTAAATGGAAGAATAAACAAAAGTAGATCTGCAACTAGGGTCATTGATTTAAAAAAATTAAGGGAATTAGTGAGGGAAATAGACTGGACTGAAGAACTCAGGGATCTGAATGTGGAGGAGGCTTGGAATTTAAGTCAAAGTTGCAGAAACTATCTGAACCTTGCATCTCAAGCAAGGGGGAAAAAGTCATAGGGGAGGGTTTCAGACCAAGCTGGATGAGCAAGCATCTCGAACAGGTGATTAAAAGAGAGCCTACAAGGAATGGAAGAGGGGATGGGTCAGCAAGGAAAGCTACCTCTTGGAGCTCAAAGTGTAGGGATAAAGTGAGAACTGCCAAGAGCCAAGCAGAGTGGACCTTGCAAGGGGAATTAAAACCAATAGTAAAAGGGTCTATAGCTTTATAAATAAAAAGAAAACAAGGAAAGAAGTGGAGACCACTGAACACTGAGGATGTGGTGGAGATTAAAGATAAACTGAGCATGGCCTAACACCTAAGCAAATACTTTACCTCAGTTTTTAATGAGGCTAACGAAGAGTTTAGGGATAGTGGCAGGATAGCTAATGGCAATGAGAGGGTATGGAGATAGAAATTGTCACATCCAAGGTAGAAATCAAACTTAATGTAAATCAAGCTGAATGGGACTAAATGGGGGGGAGGGGGGGGAGATAATCTTAATCCAAGAATATTAAAGGAACTGGCACACAAAATTGCAAACCCAATAGCAAGGATTTTTAATGAATCTGCAAACTTGGGGGTTATACCTTAAGACTGGAGAATTTCTAATATAGTTCCTATTTTTAAGAAAGGGGGAAAAATGTAATCTGGGAAGCTACAGGCCTGTGTGACTTCAATTGTATGCAATGTCTTGGAACAAATTTTGAAAGAGAAAGTAGTTAAGGACATAGAGGTTAACAGTAATTGGCATAAAATACAACATGGTAGATTATACCAGACAAACCTGATCTCCTTTGAAGTAACTGATTTGTTAGACAAAGGAAATGCAGTAGATCTAATTTACCTAGATTTCAGTAGTGCATTTGATCAGTTCCACATGGGAAATTATTAGCTAAATTGGAGAAGATGGGGATTAATATGAGAATTGAAAGGTGAATAATAAACTGGTTAAAGGGGAAGCTACAACAGGTCATTTTGAAAGGTGAACTGTCAGGTTGGAGTGAGGTTACTAGTGGACTTCCTTACGAATCTGTGTTGGGACCACTTTTATTTAACATTTTTATTACTGGCCTTGGCACAGGAAGTGGGAGTGTACTAATAGAATTTGCAGATGAAATAAAGTTGGGAGGTATTGCCAGTATGGAGGAGGACTGGAATATCAAACAAGATCATTCGGATGACCTTGTAAACTGGAGTGATAGAAATGGGATGAAATTCAATAGTGCAAACTGCAAGATCATGCATTTTGGGACTAACAAGAAGTTGTTTTGCTTCAAGCTGTGGATGTATCAGTTGGAAGTGAGAGAGGTGAAGAAAGACCTGGTGTATTGGTTGATCACAGGATGACTATGAGCTGCCAATGTAATGCGGCTGTGAAAAAAGGCTAATGCAGTCCTAGAATGCATCAGGAGCGGTATTTCCAGTAGAGAGGGGGAAGTGTTAGTACCATTCTAAAAGGCACCAGTGAGACCTCATCTGGAATACTCTGTAGTTCTGGTTTCCCACGTTTAAGAAAGATGAATTCAAACTGGAACAGGTGCAGAGAAGGGCTACTAGGATGACCTGAGAAATGGAACAGCTACCTTATAAGGGGAGACTCAGAGTTTGACTTGCGTAGCCTAGCCAAACAAAGGGTGAGAGGTGATATTTCTCTCTCTAAATACATCAGATGGGTAAATACCAGGGAGAGAGAGAGGAGTTATTTAAGTTAAGCGTCAGCATAGACACATGAACAAATGGCTAAAAACTGGCCAACAAGTTTAGGCTTGAAATTAGGTGAAGGTTTCTAGCTATCAAAGGAGTGAAGTTCTGGAACAGCCTTCCAAGGGGTGCAGTGGGGGGCAAAAAAACCTGACTGGGTTCAAGACAGAGCTTGATAAGTTTATGGAGAGGATGGTATGATGAAGTTGCCTACAATGCCATGTAGCTGATTTGTGACTGCTAGCAGCAAATATCTCCAGTGGCCAGTGATGGGACACTAGATGGGGAGAGCTCTGAATTACTACAGATAATTATTTCCCTGGTGTCTGGCTGGTGGGATTTGCCTGCATGCTCAGGGTCTGATGGCCATATTTGTGATTTGAAAAGGAATTTCCCCCAGATCAGATTATCAGGGACCCTGGGGGTTTTTTTGCCTTCATCTGCAGCATGGGTCATTTGCAGGTTTAAACTAGTGTAAATGGTGCAATCTCTGTAACTTGAATTTTTTAAACCATGGTTTGGGGTGGGTGAGCTTCTGTGGCCTGCAATGTGTAGAAGGTCAGACTAGATAGTCATGATGGTGCCTTCTGACCTTAACGTCTATGAATCTGAAACTTAAACTGTTTTTTTCAAGTCACTTTCTAAAATGGCAGAGCTTATAATAGAATGTATTGTTGAGTTATTTTGTCTCCTCTAAAATCAAGTCAGTATTGCCTCTTTTCATATCTCTGCAGTTAACTCCTAAATTTTTTATTGTGTGTGTGTGTGTGTGTGTGTGAGTGAGCGCATGTGGAGGGGTGGGGAAGATTTTTGTGTGGCTACACAGTGGCAACCTAGAAAAAATACTTTAACAAAAAAAAACCCCCTACTATATACCTTCAAAAGCTTTGAGGTTTTGTTTATTTCATTGCTAATAGAACTATCAGTTTCTGTGCACATGTGTAATCATTCAACTTTTAAAGTTCATTTTTTTGTGATGTTACAAGTTACTGCAGTAGTCTTAAATAAAGATGGAAAGTGAAGAATGCTAGGAATTGTAATGCCTAAACTATATTGTGACTATGAAAATGTTTTCATTTTGAGTGCATGTAACACACATACTTTGGCTTTTCTGTCTGTCTCTTAAAAAGAATAAGCTCTTTATTTTGTTGTTGTGTGTTCTTGTACCCGCCTAGCTGCTGATCCAGACAACAGTGTTGTCAGCTTGGTGAGGAATGTCAACAGACTGTAGCAAAAAGGACATTAAGCAACTGACACTGCGGGATGGCAATAAATGAGCTCATAGCTAAATATATAGGTTTGTGACATTCTAGCAGCTGGTTTAAGCCCTGCTATTTGTTGCTGGGGTACACTAGCCTTAAAAAGGAAGAGAATGCATTGTAGTACTGGGAAGAAAAAAACAGCTGGTGGGCTTATCACTCTGCTTAGTGACAGCAAAGGTCAAACACTTTGGAAGGACAAAAATAGACTTTGAAAGACAATGCTTTTATTAGCTGTATTAAATGTACGATATTCATTTACAGATTAGATCATTCTATGAAATGAGTCTAAAACTTTGTAACTGTTAGTAGTTGTGGGAAGAGAGTAGGAATGGGTACTTTAGTATTTGCAATCTATAGAATAGCTCTCTAGAAACTAATTAGATGTCTTGCATTAGGTGTTTTACTATATTTTACGTGGATTCAAACAATTTTTTTAACATCAAAATTCTGTAGTTACCTTTAAACAAATCTGTAGTGTTAAGTTTTTAAGAAACACTTATAACTGCTTGGATTTGAAGAGGGGTTTTAACATGTTTCCAGATTCTTTAATGTAACTGTCCTTTTAAAAGATTACATTTTAAAACCTGTGTATTTGTTTATAACAAAATAAAATGTAAAGGAAAAATTCAGTAGTTGCATAATTAGTGATGGAGAATGCTATCTTAATGTAATTTTTATTTTATTTTATGTATTTCCAAAGAAAAGTTGGAGACTTAGAAGGTTCCAGTATTTGATTGTGGTAAACCTTTTAAAGGTGAGGGTCACCATCAAGTTATCACATTTTTCTCTGAAAACCCACCTACAACTGTTACCTGTAACACAGATTCCTGTAGAATTACAGGGCTGTGAAAGGGACCTGAGGTGGTCATCTAGTCGAAGCTCCTGTGTTGGGGCGGTATTAAGTATATCCTTAAACAATCCTGGAAATATTTAAACAAAAAACAAAAAGCCCTCTCTTCCCAACAATTGGGAATTCTGAGCAATCTTCCTCCAGAAAAAGGTGCTTTTGCTGACGCCCCACAGAGCCGCCTTCTGGGTTGACAAGGGGGTGAGGTTTATTTTCCCCAGAATTGTTACTCTGGGCCAGCCAGTAGGCAGAAGAGGATGATGAACCCCTACCAGCCCAAAGGCTAGAGTGGCAGGCCAGGAGCCCTCCACTGCTATCAGAGCTCTTGCATAAGGGTTCTCATTGCCACTACCCTCCAAGAAGAGGACTGTGGGGAAGGAGGCTCCTACCCACCCCTATTAGGGTTGCCAACTTTGATTGCAGAAAACCAAACACCTGTGCCCCCCCTGCCCTGTCCCTAGGCTCCACTACTGCCCTGCCCCTTCTCCAAGGCCCCCCCTCCCTCAGTTGCTCACTCTCCTCCACCTCACTTGCTAATTTTCACTGGCCTGGGGCTGAGGGTTGGGGTGTGGGAGTGGGTGAGGGTTCTGACTGAGGGTGCAGGGTCTGGGGTGTGGGGCTGGGCATGAGGGGGTTGGGGTGCAGGAGGGGCTGGGGGTGGGGCCAAGGTGTTTGGAGTGTGGGAGGAGACCCCTCTATGGCTCCCAGGCAGAGGCATGGCCAGGCAGCTCTGCGCATTGCCCTATCTGCAGGTGCCACTCCTGCAGCCCCCATTGGCTGCAGTTTCCAGACAATGGAAGCTGCGGAGCTGGTGCTTGGGGCAGGGGTAGCATGTGGAGCCCCTTGGCTGCCCCTATGCCTGGGAGCCAGAGGGGGGACATGCCGCTGCTTCTGGGAGCCGTGTGGAACCATGGCAGGCAGGGAGCCTGCCTTAACTCCGCTGCCAACTGGACTTTAATGGTGTTCTGGTCGAAAACTGAATGCCTGACAACCCTAAACCCCATGGAGGACTCTGGGAGGATGGTGGGTGAGGGTCCAATCAGCCCAACAGCACCCGTTGCTGGGCTGGTGGAACAACAGGAGCCCTCAAACTATCTAATGCTGGAGGAGCAGGGACTCCCTTTATTGAGGCCTCTATTGGGGTGGTTGGGGATCCCATGCTTTCCTCTAGGAAGCAGTGTCCCATATTTCAGGGGCTGAAGGTAGCATCACACAGGACCCCCTACTCCTAACAACAGAGGGCCTCACCTGCCTAACCCTGGTTAGAGGTGGATTTCCCCTTAACAGAAGAAGCTGTCCCCCTGACTTTCTGCAAATTTAGGAAGGTAGTGGTTGTATCTATTAACCTTCCAAATCATAACACAGTTTAATCTTCCCAACCATAAGTACTAAAAACTTATATTTTAAAATGAAAGGTTAGCTTCAGCAGGATCTAATAGCACTCTAATTCACTCACACATGATAGGATTTTTTAAACCTGGAATAAAACAGATTAGAGAAATCCATTTTCAGATTTTTACTTTGTGCATTTGATAGTATATTGTGTATAGTCAGATTGTTCTGTTTATGGTCATTTTCACATCCTCTTTAATGCACTAGCATGGTGACATCATTCATGTTGCTCTTCTAGTCCATTTTAAACTAGCTTTATAATCTTCCTATCAAGCCTCAACTATAAGCTCTTTCAGCAAGTATGGTTATTTATGCCCATTTTAGTGAAATGGACATTAATAATGAAAACTTAAATTTTCATGGTTTACCATATTAAAACCCCAAGCCTATTGCTTCAGTACTTTAACTTCTAATTATAAAAAGCAAGAGAGTAGAAATTATATCCTGTTTATATTTTATACATGAAATGTTTTACATTGAATAGCTTGGTAAACTTGCCATTATAGCTTCTATAACTATGTATTTGCAACCTCTTATATTGTAGTATAGTTTTTGTCTACAGGACTGTTTGATTTTGAACACTGAAATTAGAAGCATGCAATTTATCATTTGATTGTACAGTCAGTAATTTATTTTGAGGAACTTGTTTTTTAATTTATTAGTCTTCAAACTTAAGTCAGTTATCTGACTCTTGCTGACAGTATTCTTGTGGAAAACCGTATGGCCAGTGCAAATTTCACTTTCCTTATTTCTTTTCCCATTGACACTTGAATATACAATTTAGTTCTATGGTGACAGTGTCGCTAACCTTTATGAAAACACAACCCCTTTCCATTTTAATTAAAATATACTGTTTCCTACCCGTTCTACAAACAACCTTATTAGTACGAAAAACATTTTATATCCATACTATATAATTATCATTTCAGAAGAGAGGGGAGTAAAACGGTCAGCATAAATAAATATTGGCACTAGCCTATCAGTTAGTATTTAATACTAGCCCTTTTAGTTTGTCATTTTGTTTTTATCTTAAGCTAAGAATATGAATGGAATATTTTTCTTTGCATAAATGCTTGTGTTTGCTTGTTAGGTTGATCATATTTTGAAAATAACCACAACCTTTCAACCTGAGAGGGAAGGAATGTTTTTAGAAGCCCATGAGTAGGACTGATATTTAGGTTTGTTTGACTGCAGGGGGAACTGTACCAAACCAAACTAGCAACAGAAATGTTTAAAGGCTCACTTTTTTTCACTATTTTTTTCCCTCAGTATCCTATAGGCACTGATGCAAGGTAGGCCATTAGGGGAGGAGATGAACACAGCAAGATGTTATGGGGCTGAGGAGGAGGTTGAAAAAAGTCAGTGCAAAGGATGGTAACATATTCATCTCAAGGTTTACATAGGTGTGTTGGATTTTTGTGAGAAAGTTAAGATGCCAATCTAAATGCTGCTAGTTATGGTCTAGTAGCTAACACTTGCAAAAACCCAATTTATGTTTTGATTGAAGAAGCAGTAGGTTATGCACCCTACCTAGCTGTAATGCATTACAGGTTTTGACAAGTAGCTGATATTTAGATTCTGCTGTTCTATCCATATACATTTTTAAGCATACTTATAAATTCTACATATTATATAAAATACAACTTAAAAAAAACCCCTTTCAGACCTAAGGATAAAATACAGGAATTATTTTACAGTAATCTTCAGATAGAGAGTTGGTTGCTAATCTCAAATAGCTGAGAGAATCTTTTAATATATAAGTGAGCTGTAGCTCACGAAAGCTCATGCTCAAATAAATTGGTTAGTCTCTAAGGTGCCACAAGTACTCCTTTTCTTTTTGCGAATACAGACTAACACGGCTGTTACTCTGAAACCTATAATAGGATGAATTGTATGTTTAAGTGCATTATTTTGTTCCTAGAGCATACTGTAGAGAAGTCTTGTAAAAGGTTGTGTATTACCATTATTAAAATGACCTGGAAAACTGGTCTGGTTTTATGCATCTGATCCATTGCATTTACATGGGGATTTTAAAGCTGTTTGTCAGTTAAACAAGCTCTCAAACCATTCAGCACATAGGTTATTAGAGGTGAATAATGTGGTTTTAAAGGATTTAGTAATTCATTCTAAATCCCAGCTGCATTTATACATTTTTATTATTTGCTTTTAAAAAGGTTGTTTTTAAGTATGGGAACACCTGCTGCTGAGTAGAATCTGTATTTTATCAAGATCACAGGGATAATCTGGTTAGTCTAGATTAGAGATGCAGTGATCAGACAATCATTCAGAGCCTTTTGAATTGACTGCCAGTGACCTTTTTACCAAAGCAAAAAGGAATGTAAATAATTTGGCAATTCTGAGAGGTTTCCTTTAGCAGTAAAAGTAATCTTGCTGAATTCTTTGGCATCTTTGAGTGGAATACCTTGTTATATATAAAGCAGAGGAGAAATCTCTTAAAATAATGTTGCTGTTTTGATTTTGATTAACCTTAGCAAGCAATTCAAAATATATTTATTCTAATGTGGCATGTAACATTTAATTACATCTGGCTCAGATACTGATAAAGTAAATTTAAATCCCCCCAGTATTATAAATTGTTGCAGCATACAAGCTACCTTGACAAGTTTTAACCTAATTTTTTATCATGTAGTTTTGAATTTGTAACCTGTTACATTTTGTGTTATCCAGATTATGTTGGAAACTGAAATTCTAACATTTACAGCACTTTTTGTAAGTGTTTTTGAAATCCTAGCTCTGTTTACTATGAGCTTTTAACTATAAATCCACAGCAGAACTAATAAAGCCAATTTCTGCATTGCACAAGCCTCTGAGATATTCCTGAGTGAAACCAGTAATATCTCTTGGGAGAGATTTTTGATCTGTAAATAAGAAAAGGATGTTTTGTTTTGTTTTCAAGTGACCTATGTGCTTTTCTCAATTCTTCAGTGGAATCCTGATTATCACAGCTGCTTCCCTGACAGATTCTCTGAAATATAAAGGCAGGATATAAATTTGACATTGTCTGTTTTGTGGTCAGCCCTGATTTTAGATTTGTCAGAAATTTGTGCTGTGTAAATGAGGCAAGGTTTCATGTGAATAACTAGCAATGGAAAGGTATTACCATGTTTCTCACAGCTAGATTGATTCTGATCTGTACTGATTTAAGCAATTTTTTGAACAATCACAATACCTTTCTAAGGCATGACAGACATATTTTGCCACCATATTTTGTAGAGAGGATTAGCAAATGCCCTTTGGATATAGAATGGAAAGTTAAACTATTCAGAGAAAAAGTAAACTTCTAAACATTGTTAAATATAAAAGTGTAGCTCAAAACTAACAACTTTCTGGCCAAGCGACACAAACAAAATTGAGATTTAACTCTGTTCCCCAGAGATTTATTAATTATGCTTGTCCTGCAAGGCTGAGGGATTTAAAAGCATCTTGAAAAGAAACCAAATGTAATTTACCCTTCTGAAAGCACAAAATTTGGAGCATAAATTGAGTTCCTCAAACTGAAGTTGGAGCTATTACATATCTGGTGTGTATTTTCTGTTTTCATACTAGACCGAAGCTAGCTAAAGTTCCAGTGAAGAACAGAAACAAAGACACTAGAAAAGTACGTTTTAGTGTTGAGTGGCACTGCAATAACTTGTATCCTTCTGGAGAGGTTTATGTTAACAAGAGCAGGGCAGTTTTTGTTTTGACTAATTGTTTATTTGCCGAAAAATGCAGTTTCAGGTCAACCAAGACTATTTGCGAATCTGATGAGTTTTTCAAATAGGTCCCCTCCCCCCCTCCAATGGGAGTGGGTGCACTAGATTCACAAGCAAATTTAGGTGCCATTCCCAAATCTTGTGGTGGTGGTGTTGGCACCCCCCTCTTATATTCCATAGCCTCATGGTTGGAATACTCATCTCGGATGTGGGAGAGGTGCAGGCTCAAGTCCCCACTCTGCCTGATTCAGAGTAAGGATTTGAACTTGGATATCCCACCTTCCAGAAAAGTGCCCTA
Source organism: Eretmochelys imbricata (assembly GCF_965152235.1). Lineage (NCBI taxonomy): Eukaryota > Metazoa > Chordata > Testudines > Cheloniidae > Eretmochelys > Eretmochelys imbricata. The sequence goes on from NC_135574.1 coordinate 123,682,049, forward strand.
ATCACCAGACTACTCGCTAGTCTGGGGTGGGTTTTCTCATCTTTTCCTTTTTAAATACTTAAATATTCATTGTGCTGCGGAGACAGAGTGGAAATAACTCTAGCCTGGTGATTAGTGTACTAACTTGGGAAGGGAGGCGTTTGGGTTCTAGTCCCTGCTTCAATGAAAATTTAATAATTTGTGTACAGTGGAACAACTTCAACAGGAGAGATTGAGATCCACCCCAGAATACCCTATAACTCAGTGGTTAGGGCAGTGTGGGGAGACCCACATTCAAATTTCTGTTTCGAATTTGGGTAGAGTGAGAATGCAATCTGGGTCTCCAATGTCCATATGAGTGCTCTAGCCATAGTGCTATACAGTGTAAGGGGCGCTTATCCTCCTCCAGTCGTTTTAAGAACATAAGAATGGCCATACTGGGTCAGATCAAAGGTTCATCTAGCCCAGTATCCTGTCTTCCAACAGTAGCCAATGCCAGGTGCACCAGAGGGAATGAACAGAACAGGTAATCATCAAGTCATCCATTCCCAGCTTCTGGCAAATAGAGGCATCCCTGCCCATCCTGGCTAATAGCCATTGATGGATTTATTGTCCATGAATTTATCTAGTTCTTTTTTGAATGGCGTTTCCAAATTTCCTTTATTTTTAATAAAACAAAGTAGTTAAAGTGCAGAAAGATTCAAGTTTTATTTTGGGTGGAACAAAGCATGTCAACCAAAATTTTGCGTGTGTGTTTGTTTCACTGAGAAAACCAACATGGTTTTGATCATAAGGTTGATCTGTATTCCCTCCTCCCCCTGGGCGCCCCCCGCCCCCCCCCCCCAAGTTTGGCCAGTGAACTGTAAGATCACTTATTCACACAGCGGCTAATGTTAACCCCCCACTGTGAAATGGTTGGAAGTTCCAATCCTGCTGATTGTGGAAAGGAAGGTAGGTTGACAGACTGTCCCTCAGGTAGATTCTGAAGCCAGAATCAGACTTTGGAGTATACTTGCTAAAAGGATATTCAGCCAGCACAAATGATAGAGCAAACTCTCATAGATGAAGGTCTTTGAGCAATAACTGTTGTTAATTACTAGTTTTCTAACGTTGTTCCAAATGCTCATTACAGCAGTTCAGCCTTGAGGTCCTGATGGTGTGCATTAGTGATGTCCAAGAGGGAAAGGCTGCAGTTTTCAAATCTTTTAGAGAGGAAAAAGTTATTGCTGTCCATGGAAACCTTAGTTTCTGGGTAAGGGTTTCGGTGAAAAAGATTCACAAATTGAGTTCCTTACCAACTTGTGTATAACCGTACCCATCAGACAGGGCAGTTCCTGGGCAAGCAGGATCCCCCACCAACAGTAAGTCTTGTGTTGGTTCAGCTTTAATCAGTCATCTTGCATCCAGTCTGCAGTGTTATTCAACAGTAAAGATTAGTCTCACACATGAGACCATATAAAGCATTCAGCAGTTGAATAGGACTGATACCTCAGATTATGCCACTGTAGCAGTTCTCTGAATGGCCTCAAGTAAAAACTAAACAATGTAGATAGGACCTATTCCTGTGTAATTTCATACGTTAGCCCTCCATGCCAGTGAATAAATTACATGTTGTCATTGAGCTGTGCCTCCTTGAAAGAACTGAACCACTTCAGATTGTTCTTGCCTGTACAGTTGGATTAGCTTTTGATACCGTGGTATTTAGAACTGGGATTTAAACCTGGTTTTCTCTAAGTAATACTGTACTCTCTGCCTTTTAGTCATTTTAACAGACCAACATTTTTCTCCCGGAAATGCTACCGAGACTATACAGGTGAAGTTATTTGGAAATTCAGGAGTAATCATTATCTAATTTAGAAACCCACAAAATCTGTCATATTAAGAAACTTTACAAATCTTCATGTTTTATCAAAATTCAGTTATATTGAACTAGCTGTTATATAGTGGATTATGTGATTACTAGATTATGTAGGTTGACACCGAAAGGGAACACATAGTAGGAATCAACGGGGTGGTGGTGGGGAGAGCAGGTCACAATTCCTTTACATTCAAAATATTTTTATTTTTGTAAAATATTTATTTGTCTATGTTGCCAGATAGAAGGCATCTCACAAAACACTAATGTGACAGTGACAGTGTGAGCTTCCCCCATGTAGTGCTGCCAGTATAGTTCTACTTTTATAAGTGTTATCGTCTCTTGAGGTGGTTTAGTAGTTTGGTCTGATGTCTGTTAAGTCTATTTGCTGAAATTGCCAACAGGATTGACAATTTGGGTGACTCTTTCTGAGTATTGTGGACTCAATTTCACTAGTGAACTGAGATTATCAACTCGCTTTATTGGTAATGGGACAATCTCTTGAGCACCAATATTTTGAGCTCTCCACATAATACCACTACAGGAATGAAGAGGTACCAGTCAATCAAATCAGGCAGAGGAGTAAAGTCCTTTAGAACGTTGATCCCATCTCTCATCAATCTAGAGATAATGCCAGCTTTGGACAGGTGGTCCTACAATTGCTGTTCAAGTAGATTCTGAGCCTACTTCCAGTTCGAACTGCTTGAGTTACCTGCTGTGGAATGGACATGTGCAATCACTTGAAGAAAAAATGGTTACCTACCTATCCATAATTATTGTTCTTCTAGATGTTTATCCATTCCACCTCCCCTTTCACCTCTCTATCAAAGTCTTTCTGGTAGGAAGGAACTTAGGGGAGTTGGGGGCAGCATAGTGCTTTATACCGGTGTGCAGTGGCATGAATCACCAAGAGGTGATCATGCTGCCCTGACTGGTACTGTTAAGGGAAAAATTTCTAACAACTCTGTGTGATGTGTGCACCCATCTACAGTGGAATGGCCATGTGCAACAGCCCTTGAGGAACAACAGTTACAGAAAAGTAGGTAACCATGTTTTCCAGTAACCAGTGGCAGGCAAGATCTGGGCATCACTCCACTCCCCAGTCCTAGGGGAAGATCACAGATTTATGGGGAAGGGTGGTGTCTTCATTGCTTGGTATGAGGATGGCCGCTTTTCAAGTGGTCATGGCCCATTATCAGTTCCACTTGTGTGAAAAGTTGGCATTGTTTGTAAAGGACTTGCCTGAGTGCATGTGGTGACTGGCAATTACCATTTTATTGGAGGGCCATAATGTGGCTAAGCATTTACTCAGAGCTTCCTTCAGTGCCTTAGACTCAGCTGCTAGAGCAATGGCTACTGCTGTGATTGTAAGGAGATATGCTTGGCTTCTCTCTTAGTCTCTGTCTTTGGATACCTAGCCTTAACTAGAGGATCTTCCCTTTGAAGGGGACAGCATTTTCATTATAAAGACTGAGTTGGAAAAGGACAGAGATTAGCTGCCTACTCTCTGGGTGTGATTTTCTTCTGTCAGAGGGAGACCACCTAATCCTTCCTTTCACTGTCAGAGCAGTTTTACCCTCAGTCTGCCTCTTATTTTTTTGGCTATTCAGAGACACCAGCCGATCAGCAGCCTTCTTCCTGTTAGGGCTAGCCAGAAGCAAAGGCCTTTCTAATACTGGTCTTAATCCCAACAACCTGCCACCTCTGTCATAGTTGTGAAACATCAAACTTCATATTTGACATGGTGATTGAGAATCAAGAACTAACCAATCAGGACTGTTTTACCGGTTTGTTTGGGGACAGGCTGGCCTCTTATCAATGCTTAGAGGTGAGTTGCATTGGACCAATGGGTTCTAGAAATTACAGAAAGGGGCTATGCCATACTTCTCAAAAGATTGCCCCTTTTCAGTTCTCCATACGCTTCTCACAAGGCCATTCTTTTGGAAGTAGAGAAATTGCTTTTGATGGGGCAGTGGATGAGGTGCTTGACATCTCAGAGGTTGGGGATTTTATTCCTGATACTCTCAGGTGCGGGTGGGAAGTGGGGGGGTTTCCATCCAATCTTGGATTTAAGGTACCTGAACAAGTACCTTTTGTTCAGAAATTTAAATTCTGTACATTAACATTGGCCTCTATAATCCCTTCCCTTTTGGTTATGGATTTGTTCGCAACTCTAGATTTGAAGGACACACATTCTTCAAGTAGTGTCCCTGTAGGTGCTCCACTCTAGGTGTGCTTGTGTCCTTGCGCTGCTGATCAGAGAACTTTGTTAGCAGTGTCTGCTGGGCCCGCACATGCAGTGTGTCTCCTTGTGCTGCATCACGAGGCGAGTCAGCATGTGCAGGCTAACTTCCCCTCAGTTCCTTTTCAACTGCCCTGGCTAGAGATGGAGCTATTAGCAGATATTAGCAATAGACAGCTATTACTTTTGTAGCCCAGAGCTTAGTTTTTAGTAATAGTTGTTGTAGTCTCTCTCTCTAAAAATATGTTGAGGAGGGTGCATCTGAATCCTCTGGCAGTTCGAGGGCATTGCTCTCAGGAGAGGAGTCTGTACATTAGTGTGTTGGAGTTGAGAGCCGTTTGTCTGGCCCTCAATTGTTCCTCCCTCATGCAGGGGAAGGTTTTACAAGCGGTAACAGGCAATACTTCTGCAGTGTACTATATCAACAAGCAGGAAGGTGCTCACTCCACTTCTTTGTGCAAAAGTAATAAGGTTATGGGATTGGTGCATCTTTAACAATGTCTGTCCGGTGGCTCAGCAGTCGGGAGAGAGAGAGAGAGCAACGTGATTATAGACTGTCTCAGCAGGCACCTTTCCCAGATGGCAGAGTGGTTGGTTCCTAAAGGATCAGCTGGTTTTGCACATGTTCTCCGGATGGGATTTGCCACACATGGATCCAGCAGTGTCACCTCTTCTGTTCCATAGCTGGCACAGTGTCTGACTGACATGCTTTTCTCCTGCTTTTCCTCCTTTCCATTGACACAGAAAGTGGTAAGAAAGATATGCAGGGATGGGATGAGGATAATTCTCATCACTTAAGCATAGCCTCATCAGCAATGGTATATTGATTTCCTCCGGCTGTCCAACAGAATCTTCACACACCTTCCTCTGTCACTAGGTCCTCTGAGCAAGAAGTGAGGATTCTTCATCTGGACCTGCAGTCCTTTCATCTGATGGCTTGGGCTATTGGTCTTTGACTCTGCCTAAACTTCAGCAGCCCTCTTCGTTAACTGTTCAAGATGTGCTAGTTAATGCTAGAAAGCAGTCTACTTGACAGTGTTATAAGTCAAAATGGACCAGAATTGTAACTTGTATGACTGGGAAGGACAATTCTCCTGCTTCAGTATCCATACTGTTTTAGAATACCTGATGTTTTTAAAGTGGGAAGGGCGGATTCATTGTGAAAGGTTCATTTGACAGCCATTTTGCTTATCATAGAATATCAGGATTGGAAGGGACCTCAGGAGGTCATCTAGTCCAACCCCCTGCTCAAAGCAGGACTGATCCCCAATTTTTGCCCCAGATCCCTAAATGGCCCCCTCAAGGATTGAACTCACAACCCTGGGTTTAGCAGGCCATTGCTCAAACCACTGAGCTATCCCTCCCCCCTCATACCTCAGATGATGGTAGATCTGTGTGCATAGTATTGCTGAGAAGTTTTTGAAGGGTTTATCTAATGTGTATTTTCCTTTGAGAGACCCTGTCTCTCCTTGGGAACTCAGTTTGGTTCTGGCCATGCTGATGAAGTCACTGTAGTAGAAAGAGAGAGCTGTAGGCCTTTTACCAGGCCTCATGTTTCAGGTTCTCTCTAATATGGTCACATTTTCAACCCTTGGCTGAGTGTTCTTTATATTCTTTCTCTATTAAAACAGCTTTATTGTTGCCATAACCTCTGTCAGAAGGGTAAGTGAGTTAAAAGATCTTACAGCTGATCCACCTTTCTCAACTTACTATTAAAAAAAAAAAAATTTTTTTTTTAACCTGATCCCAGCTTTTTGCCAAAGGTAGTTGGATTTTCATATTCATGTCAATTAATTTGCCAGTTTTTTCCCCAAGCCACATTCTGATAAGGGGAAATTGGCTTTACATACTTTGGATGCAAGAAGGCCCTTTGCTTATTATTTGGATAGGACAAAAACTTTTTCGAAAATCATTAAGATTGTGTCTTATGCTAAAAATCACATGGGATATAAGTTTTATTCACAGACTATTTCTATATGGATTAAAGCAATGTATTGTTGAATGTTGTTTCTTGGCACTAACTCCTATACCTGATACAGTGCAACCACATTCTGTTAGAGTTATAGCAACTATCTTTACTTGCTTTAGACAGGTCTTTGTCGTTTAAATGGCAACCTAGAGTTCTGTTCACATTTCAGCTAAGCATTATGCCCTGGACTTGGCCTCTAGGGCCAGTGTTGGATTTGGTAGAGCAATGCTCTCTCTTTCGTTAGGTCTCTGCCTCCAGATTATTTTCAGCACTCCTTGTCTGTCTGTCCTGTAAGTGGGAATATGCAGAGCCAGTGCAAGGAGGAAATGAAGGTAACTTGTTTGTAACTGAAGTTCTTAGAGATGGCTCTGCATATTCACGCTTCCCACCCACGTTCACTTCTTTGTCAGAGTCCTAATCTTTTTGTTTTGTCATTGTGGTGGAAGTATCTGAGGTGGTAAGAGGGTGCTGCACCACATTATATAGCATAGCTCTCAGAAAGTTCAGAGATGCAGAGGGAAGGGGTTGGGGGCTCAAGTGCTTTAATGCAGTGCTTCTCAAGCTATCTGATGTGGGGGACCGGCATTTTTTTTTTTTCCGATGTGCACTCAGATCGGCAGCTGATGGCTCGCGGACCGGCACTGGTCCACGGACCACCACTTTGAGTAGCACTGCTCTAGTGGACAGTTAGGAGGTTCTACCATAAGGCACCACAAGGTGGCAGAGTACCCATAAGTGAAGAGTACCCATCTCTAAGAACTCAGTTATAAGTAAGTAACCTTCATTTTTAAATCACGAAGTATATATATTACCGATCTGGACTTAATTCTGCTTGCCTGTTATAAGTGTAATCAAATCATGAGTGCTTGTGTCCAAGCTACCATTAATTTTTAGTTCTGTGATTGGTTCCGCTTTATCTGCCAACACAAGATTTAATCTAGAATTCCCATCTATCGGCTGCAACACTTTTTGAGTTCGGACATTTCATCTATTGTGTTTAGAAATTCCAAAAATGTTTTAGTAGCGGCAGCACGAGAACTCCAGCATATGTCACTCAGATTGAAGTCCCCAGTTGGTTGTGCAGCTCTTTCTCACACATGATAGGTACATAAGGAGGCAGTCATCCTGGTCCTTAGTGTGATTTCGAGGTCTGTAACAGACATCAGCTAGTACCCCGCTTTATCTGTTAGGTCATTGATCATAAGCATTCAAGATAATTTTTTTCTGAGTTTTCAGTGACTCAGAAACGGGTAATGCCACTCCTTCTCCCCTTTTGCCTGCTTGATCCTTCCCAAATAGGTTATAGCCAAAGATTTTAACATTCCAATCATGTGACTCATACCTCCAGGTTTCAGTAATACCAAGTAGATGGACTTCATGCTCATAAATGAGCAACTCCTCTTCCTCTTGTTTGACAGAATAGAAGCCTGGGTATGGATGTAATGGTTCTCAGGGTACTCAGGACTGAGTCACCTTGTTCCCCTTGCCTCCAGCATGAGGGATTCTTGCCTGTGCCTGCCTGGGTGTCAGCCCCTAATACCACCAGCCTTTCAAGCACTTTCTGAGCTGTGCCAGCCCTGTCTTCGCTTTGCAGGTTAACAGTAGGTGCACCCCAAGTCCCTTTGAAATATTCCCCTGGCTTCTCTCAGAAATTGCAGCTCCTCTGTCCCCCCACAGGTGCAGTATACCTCAGTTTAATAGGTTTACCTTAAACCACCGCTCATGTATACCACACAGCACTTTTAATAATACAAAAAAGATTTATTTAAGAAAAATAGATTAGAATCAAGAGTGGTGGAAACAAATGGTTACAACACAAAACAAAATCATAAAATGTGAACCTGCATCTACACTTATTAATGGTTACCTTTATTAGATAGGAAAGTAGGTTTTCCCTGCAAAGTTCAGTCTGTTGCAGAGCTAGCCTATTTCACAAGAACCAGGATTCAAATGTTCATGAAAATTCCCCTGTTCCACAAGGGGTTTCCTCAGTGAATGGATCCAGAAGGACATCTTCCTTCTCTGTTAAAATCTTAGTATTGCGCAAAGCTAAACAATTGAGCCTTGGATTGCATCACTGGCTAAACAGGGCACAGTGACAACTCCCTCATGCCTGAATGAGCCATCACGGGGACACATTATCCTCTGCTAACTAATTTTTATTCGAAGTCCATAAAGCGTACTTTCAGTGTAAATACATTATTCCTTCAATATTTCCCATACATACACCACAAAGACAATGAATCTTGGCAAGTTATGAGCTTTTTGTAGATATCTTGCATGTTATTCTTTATCCTGTAAGACGTGTTTGGTATAGAAGGTTTGTCAGATCTGAGGTGAAGGTTGTTTGCAAAGAATGGGACCCTTTGCTATTAGCCTCTATGTCATAATAGGCAGTTAAATAATTTCTTCTCCATGTTGTTTGGTTCCATGTCTAATTTTTTTTCAACTTCTTGATTTTGTGCTAAATGAGTGCACATGTCTTCCCTTTTTACACTTCCCCTTTTGTTATTAGTTTAACATCCTCCTGATGGGTCTAGCCAGCCTGTCCCTGATTTAGATTGGTTTCCCTTCTACTGAGGTGGAGGCCATCCAAACTGTGCAGCCCCCCTGACCCTATAGGAGGTGGACCAATGTTGCACAAAACTAAAATTCTCTACCCTGCACCACTTACCTAGCCAGCAGTTCACTTCCAGACTCTTCTGTCTTCCTTTGCTCATGGGACAGGAAGTACCTCTGAGAAGATTGCATGGATATTCTTCTTCAGTACACTCGAGGGTCACTGAACGCATTTGTTTCTGAGACCTGGCAACACAGTGTCATTAGTATATTCTTGCCCATCTACTTCAGAATGTCTTATATCTTGGCTCAGGGAAGGCAGCACATTGTCCCATATGTCATTAGTTCTTTGTAGAATATTGGTTCGATTCTTCTGAGTACTGAATCCATCAGCAGGGATTGTCTGTTTCTTGGACAACTTAAGATCTCATTATTGGTGAACTTGTTTTCTTACAGCTTGGGCCTAGCTGTCCTGTATATCTCTGTTTGCTTGGACCATCTGGATCTTGCGAGGTATCTTCACAGTTTACATGCTGAGGATCTGGGATCAATTTGGAACTTTGTGTGGAATTCATCCTGGTCCTCTTCTCTATGGTGATCGCAGCCTGTCCATCTTTGTTTGTCTCCAGCCATGTAGAATGCCACCATAACCTTTTGCCTCTGGTGGTTGATCGATTAGAAAGGCCCTAAGGGACTATTATGACCATCTGGTCTGACCTCCTGTACAACACAGGCCATGGAACTTTCACAAAACGATTCCTAGAGCATATTTTGTAGGAAAAAATCCAATCATAGAATATCAGGGTTGGAAGGGACCTCAGGAGATCATCTAGTCCAACCCCTGCTCAAAGCAGGACCAATCCCCAATTTTTGTCCCAGATCCCTAAATGTCCCCCTCAAGGATTGAACTCACAATCTTGATTTTAAAAATGGTCAGTGATGGAGAATCCATTATGACCTTGAAAATTGTTCTAGTCATTAATTACTCTCACTTCTAAAAATGTATGCCTTATTTGCTTATGAAGTGCCAGGCCGCCTCTAACGTCTTCTCTCTCTCCAGCTCCTTGGTGCCCGATTCCTTTCTTCCTTGAAGCTGGGATACTGATATTTTCTGTACCTGACTGCCTGCAAACTCCTCAGCTTCTCTGATTCTCAGTAGTGTCTCTGCTTGCCCTTTCAGTCCAAGAATCTTTTCTCCAGCACAGCCACCAACTTGTACTTCATGCACAGGAAGTCCCTTCTGGCTTCAGGCAGGAACGGTAACTGGGCATATCTGTTGCAGTTTGCCACCACTAGTCCACTGCTGGACATCATGGAATAACACACCGAGTTGAACCTGGAAGGAAAGACTCTCACATTTCCTCAAAAACTCTATTAGTTGCCTCTGCTCACAGCTCTGAGATCTCAGGTTTGCCTAGTAAGTGACCATTGTAGGCTGCACTAACAGGATATGTCTAGGAAGGTAGCTTGGTGGAACCTGAAAGGATTACTACCCCCCAGAGGGGTGAACAGGAAGATAGCACCGAACAACTATTTATACCAAGTCTTCCTGTTTCTTAGCTCAATCTGCCACTTACCACCAGAGAGCAATTAGCCACTCAGACTTCAAACACGGGGGCTGATCAAAACTCCCAGGGTCAGAGCCTCACGGTGTTTACCGAGGCACCAACAAACAGACCTGTTTCAGCTGCTTACTCAAGGGCCCATGGCCCAGCTGTGCTGCCTGTATACAGGGAACAAACAGGCACACAACTCACTGATAGACCAAATGCACAAAAGAATAAATGGTATTGTCAGAATGTATTTCTACAACTGGGAGTCTGTTTCTTTCCTGTTTGTTTTTATTTAATTTTGAGCTCTGTATGCATGGATTTTAAGGTCAGGGATAGCCTATGAAGGAAATTAACCTGAAGGAAATAGAAATTAGGAGTCAGGGTTTTTTTTCTTTTCTTGTGGGAAGAAATTGTCAGCAAAATATTTCAGAGTGACCTTGGTAGTAGATTAGAGAGTTGGGCTGGTCATGTGCAATTGTCAGGACAGAATATTGCAGTATGTAGTAGAAAGTTGTCTGTCTTATACTCTTTGTTGTACTGTACTTGGCTTTTAGGGTAGGCTGCTTTTGTGAGCTATTTAAGTAGTGTTCAAGATTTTAGCAGTTACTAAAAATGTCTGGAAACAGCTTAATAGAAGTATTGGTCTACCGTATTATCTGAACATGTATAGTCTGCGATGGTTATATATCAGGTTACATAAAAGGGAAAGAAAGTGTTACCTGCTTAGCAAGGGAAACTCTGCCTTATCTAGTCTCATTACACAGTAAATCAGTTACTGTACCTCAATCAAAGCAGCCAAATTTTATTCTCAAGTTTCATTCTTGATGTAAGTCCCTTTTATGGGGTGGTCAGTGCTTATTTTCCACATTTGTATGCACTGTTAACACCTTGTGTACATAAAGGTGAAGTTAGAGTTCTGTGTGTGTACTGCACTGAGTTTCAACTTCATCACTAGCTATCTTGCAGGTAAGTGTGGTTTGAGAGAGAGAGAGTCTGGGGGACATGGGAGCTGAAAAAGTGTTCTTTGGATAGGTGGTTTGCTTGTTGCCAGCTTAGATCCGTGCATTGTGGTCAGTGCTCTATCTGTATTAAAATGTGCTGACAGTGAATGATTGAATATTTGACAATGTGGTCTTGCGTCATTCCTTTGGATACTCTTGGTGCTGCAATATTTTTGTCCCTCTGTGTAATATTAATATATTACATACACGTTTGTTTTCCTAGATGTTGACTCATTATACTGTTATATATAAACTGCATTGTTACAATTAAAAAAACTAATCTGTATGTTAGTATTTTTTAAAAAAAAATCCTTTAATTGGGTTTTTATATTATCATCCACTCATTTGCATTATTTTACGGATTTTTTTCTGAATGGCAAATTCCTCATGAAATAAAGGGTATTATAATTTCATGAGACATTATTACTAACTCTCACCCCGATCAAGCTGGGATGCTGCCTGGCATGCGCGCGCTCTCTTTTCTCCCCCACCCCAGAAACAATCTTTTCTTCAGCTGAAAAAACAAAACAAAAAATCCTTTATTAAAATTAAAGATTAAAAAAATGAAATGGTAGTTACCGATGAAACAAGCTTTAGTAAACTGAATATACAAGAAAAAATGGCATTAAACTATTTTCTTGAATTCAGTACCTTCCCCTTCAGCCTAATGCTTGTTCATGATTGGCGAAAGAGAAATATTTTTCCTGCTTTCTCTACCACCAGTCACTTTATCAAATTAGAATGAATGATTCTAAATTTAGAAAATGTTCTTTTTACTCTTATAGCAGAGACTACTACATAAAGCTGGCTTTTCACTTCTGTGAACATTTATGTGCCTGGTCAACAATTTAAACCAGTTCAATATCTCGACTTTACTGATGGCTTAGCAGTTAACATGTATTTTAATAGTTCTCATTCGGCTCTCATATATTGTTAGGCAGGGCATGATTCTGTTATTTATTAACAGAGATCCTTGTCAGAGTGGCATTCACCTCATTTGTACTTACACATCTACTATACCGGATGGAGAATGTGAGCAAGAAAAAGGTGGAGTAAGTGCCAGATGCAACCATTTTTATTACTGTCTGTGATTTAACTTTATCTTTCAATATGTGCCCTTAAATTCCTTCCAGATTTAAACAGCATTAGTAGTAATACAGCTGTCTGCTTGCAGTTTATCCATTGCAGTACCTATAGACTTCTGTATATCATCTAAAATTATCATTAGAAACCTGTTTAATATTTTGACTGTGATGGTGCCATTCATTTGTGAATATTATTTTAAACTGTCATCTGGACAGTCCAATTCTTAGCTTTTCAAAGCACACTTTTGCCAAATTCCACTATACATCTTGGGACAGAATGAGTTCTGCCTCACCTGTTCTCTTAATGGAAGCGGATACACATCCAAATCACACCTGGAGTTGCAGCTAGCAAAAGATGTTAAGAGTAACAAGAAGAACAGTCAAGGAAAGTGTGGGCCCCTTACTGAATGAGGGAGGCAACCTAGTGACAGAGGATGTGGAAAAAGCTAATGTACTCAATGTTTTTTTTGCTTCTGTCTTCACGAACAAGGTCAACTCCCAGACTACTGCACTGGGCAGCACAGCATGGGGAGGAGGTGACTAGCCCTCTGTGGAGAAAGAAGTGGTTCAGGTCTATTTAGAAAAGCTGGACATGCACAAGTCCATGGGGCCGGATGCGTTGCATCCAAAAGTGCTAAAGGAGTTGGCGGATGTGATTGCAGAGCCATTAGCCATTATCTTTGAAAATTCATGGCTATCAGGGGAAGTCCCTGATCTGGAAAAAGGCTAATGTAGAGCCCTTCTTTAAAAAAGGGAAGGAGGATCCTGGGAACTACAGGCCAGTCAGCCTCACCTCAGTCCCTGGAAAAATCATGGAGCAGGTCCTTAAGGAATCAATTCTGAAGCACTTAGAGGAGAGGAAAGTGATCAGGAACAGTCAGCATGGATTCACCAAGGGCAAGTTATGCCTGACTAATCTAATTGCCTTCTATGACGAGATAACTGGTTCTGTGGATGAAGGGAAAGCAGTGGACGTGGTGTTCCTTGACTTTAGCAAAGCTTTTGACACCGTCTCCCACGGTCTCCATTCTTGCCAGCGAGTTAGTATGGGCTGGATGAATGGACTATAAGGTGGATAGAAAGCTGGCTAGATTGTCGGGCCCAATGGGTAGTGATCAATGGTTCCATGTCTAGTTGGCAGCCGGTGTCAAGTGGAGTGCCCCAAGGGTCGGTCCTGGGGCCGGTTTTGTTCAATATCTTCATTAATGATCTGGAGGATGGTGTGGATTGCACCCTCAGCAAGTTTGCAGATGACACTAAACTAGGAGGAGAGGTAGATACGCTGGAGGGCAGGGATAGGATACAGAGGGCCCTAGACAAATTAGAGGATTGGGCCAAAAGAAATCTGATGAGGTTCAACAAGGACAAGTGCAGAGTCCTGCACTTAGGACGGAAGAATCCAATGCACTGCTACAGACTGGGGACTGAATGGCTCGGCAGCAGTTCTGCAGAAAAGGACCTAAGGGTTACAGTGGACGAGAAGCTGTCTATGAGTCAACAATGTGCCCTTGTTACCAAGAAGGCCAATGGCATTTTGGGATGTATATGTAGGGGCATTGCCAGCAGATCGAGGGACGTGATCGTTCCTCTCTATTCCACACTGGTGAGGCCTCATCTGGAGTACTGTGTCCAGTTTTGGGCCCCACACTACAAGAAGGATGTAGAAAAATTGGAAAGAGTCCAGCGGAGGGCAACAAAAATGATTAAGGGACTGGAACACATGAGTTATGAGGAGAGGCTGAGGGAACTGGGGATGTTTAGTCTGCGGAAGAGAAGAATGAGGGGGGATTTGATAGCTGCTTTCAACTACCTGAAAGGGGGTTCCAAAGAGGATGGCTCTAGACTGTTCTCAGTGGTAGCAGATGAGACCATTACTCCTTGTTCTGTCAAGTTGCAGTGGGGGAGATGTAGGTTGGATATTAGGAAAAACTTTTTCACTAGGAGGGTGGTGAAACACTGGAATGCGTTACCTAGCGAGGTGGTGGAATCTCCTTCCTTAGAAGTTTTTAAGGTCAGGCTTGACAAAGCCCTGGCTGGGATGATTTAATTGGGGATCGGGCCTGCTTTGAGCAGGGGGTTGGACCAGATGACCTCCTGAGGTCCCTTCCAACCCTGATATTCTATGATTCTATGATCTGAGAGTAAAAATGGATTTTTTTAAGGACTTTCAAGGAAACATGTTTGAATTGAAAGACCGATCTTGAGTTAATAAGAAATTTGTGTTGGTGAATTTTGCCTTTTTCTCGATCTTCCTAGCTAACAAATGGCTAGTTACTATCTCAGCAAAGCTAAAATATAGTTAAGCCATTGGAAACTTAATAGGATACATTTTGAAGAAACTGTTTCGTAGTTAAGCAAAGTGTGATTGATTGTTACTAAATTTTTGTGTCTTAATGGCTGCTCTAGACCATCAGTTAGTCTGAAGCCATAGGCTCTCTGTTAAGATGGCTGCTATTTCCTAAAGCCTTCTCATATGGACGTAAGTAGAGGTCTGCTTGGGATTAATTTTAAAGCCTGGGTCATTGTCACTGCCTCATGCTTGCAGGGTTGACTCAGTGGTGAAGTGCCCTGCTGCCACCACACGTGGATGTTGTGGAGTGAGAGGCAGGCGCTGCTGTGTTCCTCAGCTCAGCACAGCAAAGTGGAGGTGGCCAGCGGGAGTGAGGCATGCAGCTGCTCCTTTGCCAACCGATGGGCAGGAGAAGGAGAACCCACCTAAGCTCAAGAGTGTGCAGTTATTTTCCCTTCTGACCTGACTTTACCCACACCTGGCACGTGCAGTCGAGTGCCAACAGATTCCAGGGCTCTAGAAGTAAGGTCACTCTTGGTGAAGTTGGCTATCATCTGCTGATCTAAGGGAAGATGGCTGCTTCGTATGCTCTATGGTAGACAACTGAACTGAAAAGTGAGGCAGGATGGAGAAGTTCCAGATTTGCCACCCCAAATGTCAAAAATCATGAGTCAGGCCACACAAGGGCTAGAAACTTTTTTTTTTTTAAATCTGAAAACTGAGATTGAGTGGAAACTAGGTCACATTACAAAGGATGAATATAAACAAATAATCCAAGGCACAAAATGAGATTAAATTAGCTAGAGACATAAAGGGTAACAAGAAAATATTCTATAGATACATTAAAAGCAAGTGGAAGACCAAGGACAGGGTAAGCCCGTTACTCAATGAGGAGGGGTGAACTATAACAGAAAAAGTGGAGATGGCAGAAGTGCGAAGTGATTTTTTTTTGGGTTGGTTTTCACCAAAAATTTTGTACCAGTTGGACATCTTACTTTATGAACGCCAGTGAAAATGACGTAGGATCAGAGACTAAAATAGGAAAAGAACAAGTTAAAAATTAACTAGACAAGTTAGATGTCTTAGGGTATGTCTACACTACGAAATCAGGTCGAATTTATAGAAGTCGGTTTTTTAGAAATCGGTTTTATATATTCGAGTGTGTGTCCCCACAGAAAATGCTCTAAGTGCATTAACTCGGCGGAGTGCTTCCACAGTACCGAGGCTAGCGTCGACTTCCGGAGTGTTGCACTGTGGGTGGCTATCCCGCAGTTCCTGCAGTCTCCGCTGCCCATTGGAATTCTGGGTTGAGATCCCGATGCCTGATGGGGCTAAAACATTGTCGCGGGTGGTTCTGGGTACATATCGTCAGGCCCCCGTTCCCTCCCTCCCTCCGTGAAAGCAAGGGCAGACAATCGTTTCGCGCCTTTTTTCCTGAGTTACCTGTGCAGACGCCATACCACGGCAAGCATGGAGCCGGCTCAGGTAACCGTCACAGTATGTCTCCTGGGTGCTGGCAGACATGGTACTGCATTGCTACACAGCGGCATCAACCCCTTGCCTTGTGGCAGCAGACGGTACAGTACGACTGGTAGCCGTCCTCGTCATGTCCGAGGTTCTCCTGGCCACGTCGGCCAGGAGCGCCTGGGCAGACATGGGCGCAGGGACTAAATTTGGAGTGACTCGACCAGGTCATTCTCTTTAGTCCTGCAGTCAGTCCTATTGAACCGTCTTATGGTGAGCAGGCAGGCGATACGGATTGCTAGCAGTCCTATTGCATCATCTTCTGCCGGGCAGCCATGAGATGTGGATGGCATGCAGTCCTTCTGCACCGTCTGCTGCCAGCCAAAGATGTAAAAGATAGATGGAGTGGATCAAAACAAGAAATAGACCAGATTTGTTTTGTATTCATTTGCTTCCCCCCCCTCCCCTGTCTAGGGGACTCATTCCTCTAGGTCACACTACAGTCACTCACAGAGAAGGTGCAGCAAGGTAAATCTAGCCATGTATCAATCAGAGGCCAGACTAACCTCATTGTTCCAATAAGAACAATAACTTAGGTGCACCATTTCTTATTGGAACCCTCCGTGAAGTCCTGCCTGAAATACTCCTTGATGTAAAACTACCCTCTTTGTTGATTTTAGCTCCCTGAAGCCAACCCTGTAAACCGTGTCATCAGTCGCCCCTCCCTCCGTCAGAGCAATGGCAGACAATCATTCCGCACCTTTTTTCTGTGTGGACGCCATACCAAGGCAAGCATGGAGGCCGTTCAGCTCACTTTGGCAATTAGGAGCACATTAAACACCACATGCATTATCCAGCAGTATATGAAAACCAGTTTCATGACTGGCCAGGCTACGGTGTGAAAGTTCTCTTTGTTTCTCCTTGATGAAACCCCCTGCCCCTTGGTTCACGCTACTTCCCTGCAAGCTAACCACCCTCCCCTTCTCCCTTTAATCATTGCTTGCAGAGGCAATAAAGTCATTGTTGCTTCACATTCATGCATTCTTTATTCATTCATCACACAAATAGGGGGATGACTACCAAGGTAGCCCAGGAGGGGTGGTGGAGGAGGGAAGGAAGATGCCACACACCACTTTAAGCACAGCACTTTAAAAGTTTACAACTTTAAAATTTATTGAATACCAGCCTTCTTTTTTTTGGGCAATCCTCTGTGGCGGAGTGGCTGGTGGCCGGTGGCCCCCCTACCGCGTTCTTGGGCGTCTGGGAGTGGAGGCTATGGAACTTGGGGAGGAGGGCAGTTGGTTACACAGGGGCTGCAGTGGCAGTCTGTGCTCCAGCTGCCTTTGCTGCAGCTCAACCATACACTGGAGCATACTGGTTTGGTCCTCCAGCAGCCTCAGCATTGAATCCTGCCTCCTCTCATCACACTGCCGCCACATTTGAGCTTCAGCCCTGTCTTCAGCCTGCCACTTACTCTCTTCAGCCCGCCACCTCTCCTCCCGGTCATTTTGTGCTTTCCTGCACTCTGACATTATTTGCCTCCACGCATTCGTCTGTGCTCTGTCAGTGTGGGAGGACAGCATGAGCTCAGAGAACATTTCATCATGAGTGCGTTTTTTTTCTTTCTAATCTTCACTAGCCTCTGGGAAGGAGAAGATCCTGTGATCATTGAAACACATGCAGCTGGTGGAGGAAAAAAAAAAGGGACAGCGGTATTTAAAAAGACACATTTTATAAAACAGTGGCTACACTCTTTCAGGGTAAACCTTGCTGTTAACATTACATACATAGCACATGTGCTTTCGTTACAAGGTCGCATTTTGCCTCCCCCTGCCGCGTGGCTACCCCCTCAACCCTCCCCCCTCCCCGTGGCTAACAGCGGGGAACATTTCTGTTTAGCCACAGGTAAACAGCCCAGCAGGAACGGGCTCCTCTGAGTGTCCCCTGAAGAAAAGCACCCTGTTTCAACCAGGTGACCATGAATGATATCTCACTCTCCTTAGGATAACACAGAGAGATAAAGAACGGATGTTGTTTGAACGCCAGCAAACATACACTGCAATGCTTTGTTGTACAATGATTCCCGAGTACGTGTTACTGGCCTGAATTGGTAAAGCGTCCTACCATGGAGGACGCAATAAGGCTGCCCTCCCCAGAAACCTTTTGCAAGGGCTTTGGGAGTATATCCAGGAGAGCCGCGAATGCCAGGGCAAAGTAATCCTTTCACATGCTTGCTTTTAAACCATGTATAGTATTTTAAAAGGTACACTCACCAGAGGTCCCTTCTCCGCCTGCTGGGTCCAGGAGGCAGCCTTGGGTGGGTTCGGGGGGTACTGGATCCAGGTCCAGGGTAAGAAACAGTTCCTGGCTGTTGGGAAAACCGGTTTCTCCGCTTTCTTGCTGTGAGCTATCTACAACCTCATCATCATCATCTTCTTCATCCCCAAAACCTGCTTCCGTCTTGCCTCCGTCTCCACTGAAGGAGTCAAACAACACGGCTGGGGTAGTGGTGGCTGAACCCCCTAAAATGGCATGCAGCTCATCATAGAAGCGGCATGTTTGGGGCTCTGACCCGGAGCGGCCGTTCGCCTCTCTGGTTTTCTGGTAGGCTTGCCTCAGCTCTTTAAATTTCACGCGGCACTGCTTCAAGTCCCTGTTATGGTCTCTGTCCTTCATGCCCTGGGAGATTTTGACAAAGGTTTTGGCATTTCGAAAACTTGAACGGAGTTCTGATAGCACGGATTCCTCTCCCCATACAGCGATCAGATCCCGTACCTCCCGTTCAGTCCATACTGGATCTCTTTTGCGATTCTGGGACTCCATCATGGTCACCTCTGCTGATGAGCTCTGCATGGTCACCTGCAGCTTGCCACGCTGGCCAAACAGGAAATGAGATTCAAAAGTTCGCGGTTCTTTTCCTGTCTACGTGGCCAGTGCATCTGAGTTGAGAGTGCTGTCCAGAGCGGTCACAATGGAGCACTCTGGGATAGCTCCCGGAGGCCAATACCGTCAAATTGTGTCCACAGTACCCCAAATTCGACCCGGCAAGGCCGATTTAAGCGCTAATCCACTTGTCAGGGGTGGAGTAAGGAAATCGATTTTAAGAGCCCTTTAAGTCGAAATAAAGGGCTTCATCGTGTGGACGGGTGCAGGTTTACATCGATTTAACGCTGCTAAATTGAACCTACAGTCCTAGTGTAGACCAGGGCTTAAAGTCATCAGGGCCTGATGAAATACATCCTAGAATACTCAAGGAGCTGACTGGGGAGATATCTGAGTCATTAGAAATTATCTTAGAAAAGACATGGAAGACGGGAGAAATTCCAGAGGACTGGAGAAGGGCAAATATAGAGCCAATCTGTAAAAAGTGGAATAAGAACAAATCCGGGGAATTACTGACCAGTCATCTTAACTTCAGTACCTGGAAAGATAATGGAGGAAATAATTAAGCAATCAGTTTCCAGACATCTAGAAGATAAGGTGATAAGTAACAGTCAACATGGATTTGTCAAGAACAAATCATGTCAAACCATCCAAATATCCTTCTCTGACAGAGTAACAAGCCTTGTGGGTGGGGGAAAGTAGGAGATGTGATGTATCTTGAGTATAGTAAGGCTTTTGATGCTGTCTCACATGACCTTTCATTAACAAACTAGAGCTATACAGCCTAGCTGAAACTACTATAAGGCAGATGCACAACTGGTTGGAAAACCGTTCCCAGAGTAGTCATCGGTGATTCACAGTCAAGCTGGAACTCATATCAAGTGGGATCTTGCAGGGATCAGTTCTCGTCTGGGTCTGTGGAATATCTACATCAATGATTTAGATAATGGCCTAGAGAATACAATTCTAAAGTTTGCGGATGATATCAAGCTGGGAGGGGTTGCAAGTGCTTTGGGGGATAGGATTAAAATTCAAAATGATCTGGACAAACTGGAGAAATGCTCTGAAGTAAATAGGATGAAATTCAATAGGGATAAATGGAAAGTACTCCACTTAGGAAGGAACAGTCCATTTCACAGATATAAAATGGGAAATGACTGCCTTCAAAGGAGTACTGCAGAAAGGGATCTGGGGGTCATAGTGAATCACGAGCTAAATATGAGTGAACAGTGTGACACTGTTGCAAAAAATCCAAACATAATTCTGGGAGTTATTAGCAGGAGTGTTGTAAATAGGATACAAGAAGTAATTCTTCCACTCTATTCTGTGCTGCTTAGGCCTCAGCTGGAGTACTGTGTCCAGTTCTGGGCGCTGCATTTCAGGAAAGATGTGGACAAATTGGAGAAAGTCCATGGAAGAGCAGCGGGGATGGTTAAAGGTCTAGAAAACATGGCCTATGAGAGAAGATTGAAAAAACTGGGTTAGTTTAGTCTGGAGAAGAGAAGACTGAGGGGGGACATAAGTTTTCAAGTACATAAAAGGTTGTTACAAAGAGAAGGGGGAAAAATTGCTCTCAACTTCTGAGGATAGGACAAGAAGCAATGGGCTTAAATTGCAGGAGGGGTGGTTTAGGCTGGACATTAGGAAAAACTTCCTGTCACGGTATTTTAGCACTGGAATAAATTGCCTAGGGATTTTGTGGAATCTCTGTCATTGGAGATTTTTAAGAGCTGGGATGGTCTAGATCAGTGGTTTTCAAACTTCAGGTCATGACCCAGTACTGAGTTGCGGAATGCAAGGCACTGGGTCACCTTGCTCAGCACCCAGGGAGCCTGGTGGCCAGCCAGTAAAAACTAGTAGTCCCTACCTGTTCTGACACCATGCTGTGCCCTGGAAGCCGTCAGCAGCAGGTCTGGCTCTGTGCGCTGCCCCCAAGCACCAGCTCTGTACTCCCACTGGCTGGGAACTGGCCAATGGGAGCTAGGGAGAGGGCGGCTCCTGTGGGCGAGTGTCGGGTGGAGCTGCTTGCACATCTCCACCTGTGGAGCCGGGCCTACTGCTGGCCGCTTCCAGGGTACAGCATGGTCTGCGGTGCCAGGAGAGGCGGGAAGCCTGCCGCTGCACTGCTGACTGGGAGCTGCTGGAGGTAAGCCTGCGCTCCAATCCCCAGCCCTGAGCCCCCTCCAACCTGCAGCCCCCTCCTACACTCCAAACCCATCATCCCCAGCCCTCACCCCCACACTGCAACCCTCTGCCCCAGCCTTGATCCCCTTCCTACACCACAAACCCCTCATCCTCAGCTCCTTTGGGTGGCGGGCATCAACAATTTTCTTCAACTGGGTCGCCAGGAAAAAAGTTTGAAAACCACTGGTCTAGATAATACTTAGCTCTGCCTTGGGAGCAGGGGACTGGACTAGAAGACCTCTTGAGGTCCCTTTCAGTCTTATGATTCTTACCTAATCACTTGTTTCCAGGAGCTGGGGCTATAAGAAAACAACCATGAGTTTCACAATTAGAATTACTAGAGTTGGCAACGCTGGAGTTCCCTTTGTCTTCTCTGAGCATTGTCTCAATTGTTATGCAGTGTTCCTAAGCTCTATGTGCTTTCCTTTGGTCCCACTAGATCATGCTGCCTTCTGGTCCGTCATTCACAACTTTCCAAAGTCTGTAGATGCAGCTTCAGTCCTTTTAAAGTAGTCCATATTTTGTCTGTGAGGGGAGACTCTCTCTCTCCTCCCATTCAAGCTCCTTTATGCTGTATAGATGGGCTGGAGTGGCATTAAGGGCTGGAATGGCTGGGAGAGAATTCCCCTCAGCGCAGGAACTGAGGAAGACAGAGTGGTGAGAAATGGATTGGCCTAGCAGTGAGATAGATGGCCTAGAAGGGAGGGAGAATCCATATCTGAGAATGCAGATCTGGGGCTTGAGCTCTCTGCTTCCCATTGGCCAGCTTGGCAATGAGAAAAGAACTGGGAGCTGAGTGGCCCCATTAATTTGAACTTATTCCACGGATTTTGGGGATGTATGTCCCCTTTAGCTGGAAGGAATTTTTCCTGTTTTGCCAAATTGGCAATGGCCTGGTGTTTCTTGGCCTTCCTTGAAGTTGTCATAGAGGTATGTTTGGGTTAAAAAGAATAGGATTTGATTATTTAATATTAGGAGTTTATAGGAATGTTTAGTTTGTCGCAGTTTGCAGCCAGTGTCCAGTGTGGGTAAAAGATAAAAGGGTCAGCTTCTAGAGAATAAGAGACTTAAGATTTTATTGGTAGATCTTGTACCTCTGGGAGAAAAGGGCAGACCTGAAGTCTTTGCAGACTAAGATCCTCCTTTGTGGAAAGAGCATGACAGCATTCAGAAGTGTGCTGAGTCGTAGGAGCAGACTAAGGAGTGTCTGTCCTGAGTTTCTGGTGGGAGCCCTGTAACCCCACACTGGACTCAGTTAAATGGCTGTTATGTGACAGACAGGGTAAGAGAGAGATGAGGTGGGGTGGGCATATAGAGCCCGTGCCCAGTGTGGAGTTAAGAAAGTAGAAGCTTGGTGTTTGAATCCATCCCTGACTGTCTTCATTCGCCTGTGTCCTGATCAATGATAAATAATAACTTTCAGCATGCTGTTTGAGTTTAAATATCTTTGTGTGGATTTGCAGGTGACTGCATAACAAGTGCACAGCTAAGATCTTTTTAAATCAGAAGATGTTAAAAACTAGAGTTCCGCACTATTCATCAGATCTGCGTAAACTTTAACATTGAACACATTTGTGTGTCTTGGTATTTGTTAAAAGTAGCTGTGATTTGTACTATGTGATAGTTGAACATCTGTTAAACCTCTTTGTAGCACACAAGAGTTTCATTGCTTGTATTTCCATTTTTCTATTCCCATTTCTGTTCCCATTGCTGTTCTTTTGCATGGAACACAGAGAGGAATTTCACTGCTGAATGGTAGCTTTCTGCTTATTTAACATACCTGAATGATTTACAAGTAAAATTATCACTTACCAGTGATGTTGTCAGAATAATGTATGAAATTAGGACATGTAGTTCAGGTTTATACTTCACATTGGGCCAGCTGGTAGCTTCTCTTCCTATGTGTTAAAAATATCCTTTAATGCGTTCCCAAATGCCCAGGATAAAATGAAGAAAATAGTATTGCAGTGAAATTAAAAATAAACTAATACCTGGCAAAAGAATGAACCTGTTAAAGGAACAGGTTTTACTGTATATTAGTTTGTTAATAATCAGATCTGAACTCTTTTCAGATGCTTTATAAAAGTGGCAAAATGATTAAAAGCATGAGTGCCAGATCAAAAGTTATTTTAAGATTAAATAAAATTTGTAGGGCTTACAAGTTGTAAAAACTAAATGAATTCCTGATAATGTGTATTATTGGATATCTTCTGTATTCAACATTATACAAAACAGTATGTGGCAACACTTACCCACAGAAACGTCACTCTAAAATAGCTTGACATTTACGCAAGACCATGTTTGTGTTTGTATTAAATAGAGTAATTATGGTCAGTGTCTTAACCAGTGGAAAATATAATGAAAAATGAATTAATGTTTGTGCCTGCCACATGCTGTGAAATTAATGTTCACTTACACCTGTAGGTATTCCAGCAACCCAGTGTTGTTTCCCTTTGTTACAAATATTTTAATGCATGCTACTTTACACTTACAGAATCCTGTTAATCAGATGATCTGAAAGCGCCTTATTAAAATTAATTAAGCATCACAACATTCCTGCTAGGTAGGTAAATAGTCTATCCATTTTAGGGAGAGCCAGTGGCAGGAATGATTTAGATTCTTTGGGTTCCCATGCTATGCATTTCTTTATCTTGATGTTTAAATTTCTTTTAAATTTAACATTTACTCTGAATTTCCTTTGTTTTATAGCTAGTTTGAGATAATTTCAGCATTCCTGTAATGTTTATTACCCTAAAATACTGCTGTGTAGTCTCAATCTAACTCCCTCTTACTTTATTTTTCATCTGGGAAATAAACACTATTTTAAATGTTTTCATACATATTCCCAACCTTGTTCCATATATTATATGGATATAAATTCCAAGATGTATTGAATATATAGTTAGTTGGAATTTCAGTGTTAAGAGAGGAACTAATTTTAAGAAACCACAGTGTGGATGTGTCAGGAATATATCAGTGCTGAGTACAATTATTCTGAATACAATTAAAGAATATCATCCCTTGTTGGTGGCAGTCAGTTTCCTAGTGAACATTTAACACAAACACTAAACTGAGTAAAAACTGTCATGTGTAAAATCTTCCTCCTTTGTGACTGAAACTTGCAGCACACCAAAAATTCTGTTGGCCATTTTTTTGTGTAAAGCTAGTAGTGGACCAATAAAATAGAAATCTCTTCGGTTTCTTAGACCCTGGTCATGCAAAAGAGGATAAGTCCAGCATTATGCTGAAACTTTTCTCTATTTAAAAACTGAAGTTTACTCATATTTTTTTGCAGTTATATATATTTTCAGCATTTTATGTTGCTTAAATTATTTCTGTTTTTATTCTCTCAGATGTTTTTGTATTCAGTAAATGTGTAAGAAAATTATGGAAGGGGGTGTTGTAGATTTTAATTTGGTAAATTGAGAGAACTTTCGATGTAAGAAAATAGTGAAATTATAAAGTGAAGATCACGTTCATCTGATCTACTTAGTCCACAAATGTTAGCCTTCTAGTCTTTAGTTACATCAAGGATTTAGTGTAGGCTCTTATGCAACAGATGATGACATCTTAGAGCTGTAAATACATCTTGATAGATATTTTTAATAATTTTGTCATTGCTGTATTTGAAGAGAAGTAAAGATTTTTCTCCCTCCTCTTCTTTATTCCAGTTCAATTTTGTGGGAAGAATCCTTGGTCCCAGAGGACTAACAGCTAAACAGCTTGAGGCAGAAACAGGATGCAAGATAATGGTCCGAGGAAAGGGCTCAATGAGGGACAAAAAGAAGGTAGGTTTTTGAAAAGCAGCAGTTTTCAGCATATGGATTTTACTTACAATACATAAGACAAACATTTTCCTAATGCACAATAACTGTGAAGGCCTTAAAAACTATTTCTCCTACTTAACACTTTTTGCCATAAACTATTACAATATATTTAATTTTCTTTGAGTAGCGTTCCTATGAGTGCTCCACTTCATCTGGAGAAACACCTGCAAAAGTAAGAGATTTCATCACTGGTGTATCCAGCAATAGTTATCCACATTTCTTTCTTCCCTCTCTACTGGTTTGGATTACCTGTTGAATTTTAAAAAGTTGGGTCTTTCTATGAGTGCCATCACAGTTTATTTGATTGCAGTTACAGCTTTTCATTCCCCCAGAGAGGGATTCTTAGTGTTTGCCCACCCCACAACAGATAGTTTCATCAAGGGGTTGATTAACCTTTCTCTGTAGCTTAGAGAGCCCATACTTGTATGGGTTTTGAACTTGTTCCTTAATTTCCTAATGAAACCCATCTTTGAATAATTGGCTAACTGTTCATTGCTACACCTGTCTTCGAAGGCAGCTTTCTTGGTAGCCATCACTTCTTCCTGGAGAGCTGGAGAATTAGGGGCATTAATGGCAGACCCTCCCGTTGCCGTTTTCTTCAAGGAAAAAGTATCTTTACGGCCACATCTGCCTAAAATGTCTTCTGAGTTCCACATTAACCAGGTTAGCCACATTCCATTTTTCTTCCTGAAGCCACACAAGACCAGGGAGGAAGTTGCCTTCCATAGCTTGGACGTTAGAAGGTCATTAGTTTGGTTCTGTCCACATTGGGAGACTTTCTAAATAGCATTGTCCTGTTTGTCTTATTTGTGGATAGATCTAAGAGACCCCCAGTTTCCAAGGAGACTTTCAAAATACATATCCAGATGTATTCTTTCTTGTTATTAGACTGGTCACAATGAGCCCCCTTCTAAAATAGCCCATCCTACAAGATCCCAATCCAAGTCTGTGCAGTGTTGGAAAAATGTATCAGTTCAAGAAATTTGCAAGGTTGCAACTTGGGCATGAATTCATGCTTTTCCCAAACACTATTCCCTGTTACGTGCTTCCAGATCAGATGATATTGTTGGCAGGGCAGTCCTGTTGGCATTAAATTTGGCTCCAAAGATCACTTCCTCCTGCCATGAGTACTATTTTGGGAGTCACCTGAAGTGGAGCACCCACTTCAGGACACTACTCGAAGAAGGAGAGGCTACCTACTTTGTACAGTAACTGGAGTTCTTTGAGACCTGTTTCCCTGTGGGTGCTCCATTGCTTCCCCTTCCCCTTTGATTCTCCTCTTGAGGGACTTTCCAGAGAAGGAACTGGGGGTGGTTCTTATCCTCGATATGGGACATGAGGAAGTCTGGAGCTCATGCATGGGCCGAATGGGCACTGCAACTGAAAATCTCAAATCAAAGGCACTTAAAGTATATGTGCACCTGAAATGAAGTACCATGGGGCACACATCTCAAACTCCAGTTACTGTGGAAAGAAAGTAACCTCTCCTTTTGCAGAATTGGACCAATACTTGAAAGCACAGTATATTCTTTTAATAAATTCTTAAATTTGTGTGCACTGTAATTGCACAATTCAGTTTTCAGTTAACGAATTAAAATATTATTTTCCACTAACTAATAAATTTCTATTAGTAGTTTATGATATACAGCAAAGTTAAACATGAAAATAGAGCCCAAAAATGTGTTCAACTGTATCTATGGAAGGGCATACATCAGAAGTATTTTTAATTAAAAGAAAAAAAATCCCTTTCCATAATTGTTTAAAAACGTCCTGGTCCACTGAAGGTATTTCAGAACTTAGAAATATCTGATTTTGGAAGGACCATGGATAGTATGTGTTGGAAAAAGACCATGGGTATTTGTGGTGATGTAGCCTGAATATTTTGTTTGAATCAAGATGCACCAAAAGTGTGTGTTCACATATATACCAGTTCTGGGCTAAGAGGGAGATCACACCTAAACTTCCTGCCATGGAGCATTAGGCCCCACTCTTCCTCCAGCCATATGAGCTCAGAAGGGAGAACCTTCTGGCAGGAGTCATCCTGTGGGCAGATGCGCATGATGGCAGGAGCAGTTACAAAAGCAATATCTGCAGGCACCATCAGATGCTGATATCATCAGACTATGCTTTCTACAATGTTTATTCTGGTCACTTTTTCCTGTGTTACTTGGCGAACTGTTTGCCTTAACCCTCTCCTGCTCCCCTCCCTCAGTCTCTTTATTTCAGTCTTAGTACACCATGATCCTCTGTTCTTTCCTTTAAAATATCCCTGAATGTCCCTTCTTCCTTGTTTTTCCTTTCATCTAATACCTGCCCTCCTCACCCACTCTACCCTATAATACATTTTGTGTATGTGTATATAAACAGAATTACAAGCATAAGTAAAATAACTAAAAGCCACCCAATAGTTATTTTAAACCTCCTGAAACTAACCACATTTTCGAACCATCACTTCATTCACTGTGCTTTTATGTTATAACATCCTTTTCTCTCACCCCATAACTGCCTTGTTCAGTTTGATGGAAAGCTCTTGGGCAGGGACAATGGCTTACCTTGCCTTGTTTTTCTTGGGGTCTCTAAACGATACTTGAATAAAAAGAAAAGGAGTGGAAACCACTGAATGCATCCGATGAAGTGAGCTGTAGCTCACGAAAGCTTATGCTCAAATAAATTGGTTAGTCTCTAAGGTGCCACAAGTACTCCTTTTCTTTTTGCGAATACAGACTAACACTACTGCTACTCTGAATCTTGAATAAAAATGAGAGAGTTTTTTTAAAAGTAGTTTCTAGTTAGCATGGACATTCCACATATAAACGAGTCCTTAACTAAATTTCCATTTTTGCTTTGTAATTCACTTTTTGAGATTGTGTGGAGTTTTAAAATATAACTTGCCAAATGTAACACTGTAGATTTGACAGTTTGTAAAGACTTTTGAAATAATGGTTTTCCTGTAGATGGGGATGGAATGAGAACTGTTCAATAAATGAGTAGCTTCAGAATGCTTCAGATGACATATAATGTGAGAGTGTTGAAGCAAAGGACATGTGTTAAAACAAATCATATGGTTGACCATATGTAAACAATCTTAGGTGACTCCATAATGTTAAATACTAATATTAAAGGTATTAATCTTTTGAAGAACACTACTGTAAATTTTTACATATTTAAAAAAAAATGTATTGTAGCAGAAGCTTACTAATGAAAATAACCCCTTGAAAGTTCTGTTAAAAATTCTAGTAAAAACTTGTTATATTTGGTAAGAAGAAAGTATGACTGTTGTACATACCTCACTCAGAGCCAGCAACCACCTCACCAGAGCCTTTTAGGATTTTCAAACCTCATTCAGCTTTAATCTAGTAGAAGATCATTCTGGCTGTTATTCACAGAAGCTTTATTGTAGCTACTAGTTTACCAACAAACAGTTTGACTTCTACCTTTTTTTCAGATCAGATTCTACAGAGTGGGTCAAATGTGAAGACACAATATGGTTAACATTGCAAGGGTGAATGGTCAAACTTCTTTCTCTCAGAAGTGAAATATTGGTCTGTTAAGAAAGCTGGATGCTGTTAAATTTATTCAGTCTTTGTTTGTTTTGCCTAAATGTAGATATATACCTTGGTTTCCAAGAGACAGATGATAGTCTTTAATTCTTTAGACTTTGGCATAATTCTTTACGCATTACTCATTTTATTACTAGAATTTAACAGACACAAAGGGATAGGGGAAGAATTTTGGGAGAGAGCTCACTTGCAGTTAGGTTGAATAGTTGCCTGAATGAAGGTTTATTAATTCTTAATCTCCCATATTATGGGTATCCTGGTTGAAAAGTTTTCAGACACTT
Organism: Eretmochelys imbricata; assembly: GCF_965152235.1. Taxonomy (NCBI): domain Eukaryota; kingdom Metazoa; phylum Chordata; order Testudines; family Cheloniidae; genus Eretmochelys; species Eretmochelys imbricata. The sequence continues at coordinate 123,710,781 of NC_135574.1, forward strand.
ATTCTTCACAGCCCTAAACTTCTTAATTGTCATACAAAATGAGAGGTTACTAACCAGCAAGATCCAGAGGCACTATCCAATTAATAACCCACCTGCATGTCAGGAAGGAGGAGGATGCTGATATTCTTGCTTGTGGGGTACTTTGAATGCTGCTGAGGTGCCCTGAGCTCTGGTCTACACTTAAGTTTTGCCGATGTAGCTATGTTGAATAGGAGTGTGAAAAAACCACACCCCAGCCAACACAGCTGTGCCAACAAATGTCTTCGTGTAGACAGTGTTATACCGGCAAAAAAAATCATTTGCTGGTGTAAGCAGCGTCTGCCTTGGGCAGGTTTGCAAGTATAGCTATAATTTATAGCTACATTGGCAAATCTTCTCTAGTGTAGACAAGGCATTATTCTTTTATCTGCTTCTAGCTCAGTAGTTTTCAAACTGTGGGTCAGGACCCCAAAGTGGGTCACAACCCCATTTTAATGGGGTCATGAGGGCTAGACTTGCTGGGGCCCAGGGCCGAAGCCCGAGACCCACTGCCTGGGCCAAAACCAGAGGGATTCAGCCCTGGATGGCAGGGCTCAGGTTATAGGCCCCCTGCCTGGGGCTGAAGCTCTTGGACTTTGGCTTCCTCGCACCCCCACCCTGGGCAGTGGTGCTCAGGCAGGCTCAGGCTTCAGTCCTGCCTCTTGGGGTCGTGTCGTTATTTTTGTTGTCAGAAGGGGGTCGCGGTAAAATGAAGTTTGAGAACCCCTACTCTAGCTAGTCAGGTGACTGATACTGAAAGCATCCTTTCCACCTCTGTGGTGGTGGAAATGAAAAGGAGTATTCTCATTTTTCCTTCTGTCATTGCCACACTGGAGCTTCTCCAGTGTTTGGAGTTATTGGGTCCAGAGCTCTGCCCTGTCCCATTCTTTTGGTTCACAGGAGGGTGCCTCATCTATTTTGCTCCTTCTCGGCCTGCTTGTGGTGTGGTCTGTTACTCTAACCCTCCCTCATCATCCATTTCTTGAGCTGTCATCTCTTCTCAGATGCTGTTCAGCTTTCCTAAACTACATCAGCAGAGTTAAATGTATATTCTTGTCATTTATTGCTGCCCACATGGTTCTGAGCAGCTGCAGTGAAGTTGACCTTTCTTCCAGTATTTGTCCATATGTATTCCACTTTTGGGTGCACATGCACTGGAGATTGGAATCTTTTAGCCAGAAATATCCATTGGGGCCACCCATGCACTCTAAGCATCTTCATACCTCATATTGACGTCAGAAAAGGCAAAGTGGGCCCAAACATCCCTGAGTTTCTTCTTACTGCCCGTGGCTGCAAGATGGAATACTGCTAGTGTCTACGTCTCAAGGCATTTTCTTCATGCCTTCCCATATCGTGTAGGTGGTGGTAAGATTAGTTAGGTCTACGAGTGTATTTTTCCTATTGGCGTTCATGTGTAATTTTTCTGTTTTTTGTTACTCAGAGTGAAAAATACTTTTCCTCAGTAGTGGGATTTAGTCATGATTGAAGCTTTAGGAGCTGCCCCTCCTGTGAAGTGACTTAATGATGGCTGCAACAGATGCTTCTTTTGCCTCAGGAAGGGCATGTTCCTGGCAAATGTTGCATCTGTATGTCTTTTTCAAAATGGACCCAAGAGGCATTAGAGGCTCACCTAAAATTTTTCTTTTAGACTGCCCTGTTGACCTACCTCAGACCCAGGTAAGCAAGACCCATCAAACTAGTTTATCTGAGTTCAGAAGTGCTCTGGGAAGTTCCAAATCAGCTGACAGCTCCTGAGCACTGTCCTCCAAATGGCCCTGGTTGTGTACTCTGGTAGGGCTGCTAAATCCTCGAGTCAAACTTCAGGCAAGAGTAGAAAGGTGCATTGCTTCTCTGGAAACCAGGGAGATTTCCCTTGACAGACCAGAGCAAAAAGAGGCTAAGATTACCTCCTAATTTCCAGCCTAAGAGGACTTTAGGGCCCAGATCAGCTACTGATGGAGACCTGAAGGAGCATAGTACCAGACTGCTGGCACTATCTCACAAGATGAGAGTAACTACCTCCGGTATTGAGTCTGCATACCAACAACTTGCTCGGTACCATTCACTTTGGCACCATCAACTCCAGTTCTGTCAGTGCCCAGTCTGTTTGTTTTTTACAGCACCATCTTTTTTTCAGTATCGAGCTCATTTGTGGTACCAGGAGATCTCTATCTACTGAGCCACCACCTCCATTGCTATCTTGGGTGCTGACTGTCTCAACTATGGTGTCCGCTACCACCATTACTGATTACCTCTTTAGCGCCACATAGGGCACAACCTGAGATCTCCTGAGACCTCAATCAGGGTAGCCTCAAATCTGGATGAAGACTGTTCCTTTGTCTGATTCAGAGCCAAGTAGGGAGGCATCTTATTCATATTTCTCTTATTAACTCAGTTAGGAAATTGAGGGCCTCCTATATGCATCAAATATTTAGAGGTAGGTACTCTTGGTATCCTCCACTTTGGCCTGTAATCCCCCCCTTTTCCATGTAATATGCATTCATGGCCCTACTGGAACTTCTGGGTCTTAAAATATGTGAGGCAGAATCTGTCTACACCTACCCCCCTTCCAGAACTAGAATCACCTCTTCTGTCCCTTCTTCTCAAGGGGCTCAGTTTGCACTCCTACATACCGAATACTCAAAAGAGGTATTAGAGGAATAGTATCCTCCATGTAACAGATCACCCTATGCCAACTAACATCTCATTGTTCCTGGATATGGCAGTGATGTCTGACTCACTCAACTGAGCAACAATTGAAGACCTTCCCTTCAAAGGCCTTTTTAGAATTAAAGTGGATGACTCCTTGCATATGTTAAGACTCCTGGGCCACTCTTTGGTCACCAGGTGCATACACACCAGTTGCTAGAAAGAGAACCATGATTCCACACCAGGCAAAGGTCATTGCCTAACGTTGTTGTTTTTTTCATCAGAGATCCTCAGAACTTTCAAGAAAAGACAGCAATTCTAGAAAAGGAGACCATCTGCCTCTCATGTTGCAATGATCTTAAAGAAATCATTTTGATGTGTTAGTCGAAAGCTGCCTTACAGAAACCTGCAGGATTTATATTTGTTCTCCCATCCTTCCAATTCTGAGGGTTTTGAGAACTATCAGACAGGATTTGGCAGTAGTGATCTAATTGGCACCAGCCTGGCCAAGGCAGATTTGATATCCAGATCTGATGACCTTGTCAGCATACCCTCTAAAACCTTTACCTCTATTCTATTGGAATTAATTTCCCAGATTGGAAAGAAGGTGCATCTGGATCTGACCTCCTTATATTGCACAGATTGGATGACTGATGTGGAAAGATCCTGTTCTCTGGAGGTACAAAATATTCTGAGTTGAAGTGTCTCCACCAGATTAATGTATGCAACCAAATGGAGGAGATTTATTACTGATCACCACCATTTATTTCCTATTGACACCCAAGTCCAAACTGTCCTGAACTTGCTGATTTTTAAAGAGCCTGGGACTGTATTAGTAAGTGTGTATTTGGCAGCTATATCAGCATACCACTCCCTGCTTCCCTTACAGGACTCTGCACAGTTTTCTCTCATGATACCTAAACCAGTAACTTTTCTGATCGCAAGTTTTTGCTTTTTAGTATTACATAGTTAAGTAAAATTCATGAGCAAATAATTAAAAGCTTAAATGTTGTACTGCACCACATTTTAACATAGTCTTCATACCTCAAAGCAAAGATCTGTTCTTGATGTTTATTAATCTTGACTAAGTTCTGTGATATAGGCTATATTTCACCTTTTTATTCGAAAATACTGAAGAAAATAACTTGTCTAATTTTCAGGCACCTGATTTGTAATACTTTTGTAATCAAATATAAAGCTGCTAAATTAACTGTAGTAATTCTTGATGGCAAGTTTTGTGTTGTAAACAATGTCATAAGTAGAGCCAAAAAATAGATACATTATCACTTGCTGGTTGGAGGAAGAATTAAAATACAAATGGCAACAAAGGAAAGGTTTTGTAGAAGTATCATGAGTTGATGAAGTGGGGTTTCTGGAGTGGCAAAAGCCATTTAGTTACAGGCTATTTTCTTAAGTTGTGAATTTACCTAGAGGCCAGGAAAACCTGAACATGAATCTTAATTTACTGACAGACTGCCCTTGCCAGAAGCTGCTTTAAAAAAAAACCAAAAAAAAAAAAACCAAAAAACACCCTAGCATGTAGCATGTGGTTCAGCTGTGCTTCTATCAGTGAGGAAGTGATACCAAAGTATTTTCAGACAGCAATGGTTGTCTCAACTATCATACACTGGAAGACTGCATTATAAAAGTTCAACAGCTTAGGGAGGAGTAAAAATTGGAAAAAAAACGGTGTAAATGGTAACATTAATCTTCTAAATACATTTAAAATTTTAATTCTTAAATGTAAATTAATTATATCTAAATAGTACCAAATCCAGGGCTTAAATTTAAATAATTTCTCTGAAGGTGCATCTACAGTTCCTTACTCAGTGATGTTACACGAGCTCCAGAATTGTAAATATTAACCTAGGACGAAGCATCATGCTTTGCTACAGTGCACAACAATATGTCAAACAATGCACAGAACATATCTAGAAAAGAGGCATGACCCTTCTCTTTTCACTTTATTTAACCCTATCTGAATCTCCAGATCTGAAGTGATGATTCTCTTTATAGTTGCACTTAGTCATACTTAAGAATTCTACACTTACACCCTGTTTTTATGTTGCATTGAAAAGTTTATCTGTTGGTTTCCTATTGAGATTCTTCTAGGGGTTTAGTAGCTTACATCATGGGTGACCAGGACTTGAAGTTAGGTTGCAGTTTACATGAGGGAGTCTCTCTTAAAATAGCAATAATATTTTTAGTACTCAGCCATCCAGTTAGGGGTTGTGGCTTATGTTCCTGTACACATCAGAAAGTCTAAAATATTTTCAATTCAAAATGAAAAGTTTTATTTTGATCCAACGTGAACTTTTTGTTTTGATTTTGGCATATTGACAAAATGGTGAGGACCTTTCTTTATAACCTTTCGTCCAGTGGTTAGGTACTCAGCTTGGATGTGGGAGACTCTTGATTCAGTTTCCCCCTCTGCTTAGTGTGGAGAGGGGATTTGAACTGAGGTCTCCCATATTGCAGGAGAGTGCTGTAGCCGGTGTTGACTGCATATTCTGATCTGGGTCTTCTTCAATCTCTCCTGTTGAAGCTGTTCTGCCTTTGTTAAATAATTAGTCATTGAAGCAGGGATTTGAATGTGAGTCTCCCACATTATAGGTGAGTGCCCTAAGCCTTTTGGGCTATTGAGACATTCTTACTCTCTTTTCCTGGCCAAGTGACTATGAATTCCCCCATTCACCTCCTCCTAGCCATTTTATGAATCTAGTCCTCCTTTGTTTTCGTCAGAACGCCCGCAACTGAAGCAAATTTTTTTGCATCAGATGAAAGTGAAACTTTTTTTTTAACATTTTCAAAACATTCTGATTTTTTTCATAGGCTGAAAATAACTAGCAATATAAAGGATAACAAGAAAATATCCTACAAATACGTTAGAAGCAAGAGGAAGCCCAAGGACAGGCTAGGTCTGTTATTTAATGAAGGGGGAAAAAACAGTAACAGAAAATGTGGAAATGGCAGAAACGCTAAATGATTTTTTTCACCAAAAAGTTTAGTATCAATTGGACATCTAACTTAATGCCAGTGAAAATGAGGTAGGATCTGAGACTAAAATAGGGAAAGAACAAGTTAAAAACTACTTAGACAAGTTAGATGACTTCAAGTCAGCAGGGCCTGATGAGAAAGATCCTAGAATACTTAAGAACTGGCTGAAGAGATCTCTGAGCCATTAATGATTATCTTTGAGAATTCGAGGAGGACAGAAGAGATACCAGAGGACTGGAAAAGGGCAAATATGGCACCTATCCATAAAAAGGGTAATAAGGACAACCCAGGGAATTCTAGACCAGTCAGCTTAACTTTGGTACCCAGAAAGATAATGGAGCAAAATAATAAGTCAGTCTGTTCGTAAGCACCTGGAAGAAACTAAGGTGATAAATAACAGTCAACATGGATTTGTCAAGAACAAATCACGTCAAACCAAATATCCTCCTCTGACAGAGTAACAAGCCTTGTGGGTGGGGGAAAGCAGGAGATGTGATGTATCTTGAGTATAGTAAGGCTTTTGATGCTGTCTCACATGACCTTTCATTAACAAACTAGAGCTATACAGCCTAGCTGAAACTACTATAAGGCGGATGCACAACTGGTTGGAAAACCGTTCCCAGAGTAGTCATCAGTGATTCACAGTCAAGCTGGAACTCATATCAAGTGGGATCTTGCAGGGATCAGTTCTCGTCTGGGTCTGTTGAATATCTGCATCAATGATTTAGATAATGGCCTAGAGAATACAATTCTAAAGTTTGCGGATGATATCAAGCTGGGAGGGGTTGCAAGTGCTTTGGGGGATAGGATTAAAATTCAAAATGATCTGGACAAACTGGAGAAATGCTCTGAAGTAAATAGGATGAAATTCAATAAGAATAAATGGAAAGTACTCCACTTAGGAAGGAACAATCAGTTGTAGATATACAAAACGGGAAATGACGGCCCACGAAGGAGTACTGTAGAAAAGGATCTGGGGGTCAGTGGATCACAAGCTAAATATGAGTGAACAGTGTGACACTGTTGCAAAATAACCCAAACATAATTCTGGGAGGTATTAGCAAGAGTGTTGTAAGCAAGACATGAAAAGTAATTCTTCTGCTCTGCTCTGCACTGATTAGACCTTAACTGGAGTATTGTGTCCCATTCTGGGTACCATATTTCAGGAAAGATGTGGACAAATTGGAGAAAGTCCAGGGAAGAGCAACAGAAATTATTAAAGGTCAAGAAAACATGACCTATGAGGGAAGATGGAAAAAATTGGATTTGTTTAGTCTGGAGAAGAGAAGACTGAGGAGGGACATAAGTTTTCAAGTACATAAAAGGTTGTTACAAGGAGGAGGGAGAAAAATTGTTCTCTGGAAGACAGGACAAGAAGCAATGGGCTTAAATTGCAGGAGGGGTGGTTTGGGCTGGACATTAGGAAAAACTTCTTGTCATGGTATTTTAGCACTGGAATAAATTACCTAGGGAGGTTGTGGAGTCTGCCATTGGAGATTTTTAAGAGCAAGTTAGTCAGACATCTGTCAGGGATGGTCTAGATCAATGGTCCCTAAACTGTGTGGTGCGGGGGAGACAGTGGAAGGCTTGGGGGTGTTACATGGCAGGGCCTGGGCCATCTCCCTTGGGGTGTGGCGAGGGAGTGCCACCCAACTCCGGCCGCAGCTCTGCTCCCAGTTCAGCCCCTGCCCCAGCTGCAGCTCTGCCCTCATTCCTTCTCCTCCCCCAGGCCAGCTCCACTAATAGGCCCAGCTCCTCCACCATCCCCAGTTCTGCCCCCAGCTCTGCTTTAGGCTCAAGCTCCTTCACTGAGCCAACTGTGCAGTAATGGGGAGGTGGGTACAAACTAGGTATATAAATATAATTTAAAAAGTTAACCGTTTAAACTATTACAATTATATTGGTTAACCGATTAAATGGAGAGGGCCCGGGGCTGCTCCGCCCGGCCTGTGGGCCTGGGGGTTAACAATTAGAGTAGGTTAACAAACTAATGCTTATCAATTAACTGTTTAACCATTTAATATTTTACATCCCTAGTACGGACGGAATGTATTACTTGTAAGGGGAGGGGTGCAACAGTAGAAGTTTTGGTGCCATTGGTTCAGAGCAGTGGTTCTCAATCAGGGGTCCGGGGCTCCCGGTGGCCACGAGCAAGTTTTAGGGGGTTTGCCAGAGAGCAGGACCAGCATTATACTCACTGGGGTTCAGGGCAGAAAGCCGAATCCCAAGCACTGCTGCCCGGGGCTGCTTCAGCCGGCTCACTGAAGCCTCTCCCACCGAGACTGAAGCCAAAGCCTGAGCAACTTTGCTTCACGGGGCCTTGGGGAATTGCTCCGCTTGCTACCCCTAACGCTACCTCTGGCTTTTAATCTACTGAAAAGCAGTTGTAGCACGGGTGGGCCGTGGAATTTTTATAGTATGTTGGGGAGTAGGGACTCAGAAGGACAAAGGTTGAAAACCCCTGATCTTGATGACACTTAGTTCTGCCTTGAGTGCAGGGGACTGGAATAGAAAACCTGTCGAGGTCTTATGTTTCTATTTGGCGAACTCATCAGTAAATTACACATAGTTTCAGATTGAATGAAACTGCATTTTTCGGCAAACAAGAACTATTCACTAAACAGTTAGCACCTAGTTCTGCTCATAACTCATTTGTAACATTTCTGTAGTTACTGGTCCTTGACCTTGCTCCAGAGACTTGCTTTTCTCCAGTAACACATGGTCTTGATCTGTCTGTGTGAATAAACGTAATCAAATGTAGAGTTGCTGACCTTAGGAAATAATAACCTTAATGTTTGCTGGAGGGTCTGTCTCACTTGCTGAGTCACTTGACAGCTGCCTTAAACATAGAGTAGTTAATGTTCACAAATCGTGAAAGAAGTGCTACATGTACTCTGTGTGTATGAACAACAATATAAAGCTGTTGTACTGGCACTTTTATTCAACTAGAATATGTTTAGCAAGTGTTAAGGCTTTTCTTTTGTATGTCAGAATTAATTTTGTCTCCATTGCCTTTTTTGAAACTCCTTGCAATTAAGATATTTATAAAAACTTAATGTAAGCTAGTGCCCCCAAACTGAACCTAAGTTTAAAATGTATGGTAAAATGTGATAATTAACACCAAAAGAGTTGCCTGAAAATTTTCATATTTTTTTTTTTTTGGTTTGCTTTGTGAAGATGACCTACATGAATGAAACACTGCAAGTGGTTATGAATATTCTAATATATGAATTCTCTGGTAATTGCAGGTTTTTAAGCCTGTTTTTCAGATCTTGTAAAGTCGAGAAAAATAGCATTGGTGACTGGATACATGAGCTGTAAGGGAAACCTGTTCAACACCATTTAAAAATAAAATGTATCTTCAACAGAAAAAATAGTAGGGCTGTCAAGCGATTAAAAAATTAATCGTGATTATTAATAATAGAATACCATTTATTTAAATATTTTCCACATTTTCAAATATACTGATTTCAATTACAACACAATACAAGTGTACAGTGCTCACTTTATATTTTTGATTACAAGTATTTGCACTGTAAAAAACAAAAGAAATAGTATTTTTCAGTTCACCTAATATGAGTACTGTAGTGCAATCTCTTTATCATGAAAGTTGAACTTACAAATGCAGAATTATGTACAAAAAAACTTGCATTCAAAAATAAAGCAACGTAAAATTTTAGAGCCTGCAAGTCTGCTCAGTCCTACTTCTTGTTCGGCCAATCACTCAGACAAACAGGTTTGTTTACATTGGCAGGAGATAATACTACCTGCTTCTTGTTTACAGTGTCACCTGAAAGCGAGAACAGGTGTTCTCATGGCACTGTTGTAGCCGGTGTTGCAAGTTATTTATGTGCCAGATGCGCTAAAGATTCATGCTTCAACCACCATTCCAGAAGACACGTGTCCGTGCTGATGACGAGTTCTGCTCGACAACAATCCAAAGCAGTGCGGACTGACACATGTTCGTTTTCATTATCTGAGTCAGATGCCACCAGCAGAAGGTTGATTTTCTTTTTTGGTGGTTTGGGTTCTGTAGTTTCCGAATCGGAGTGTTGCTCTTTTAAGACTTCTGAAAGCAAGCTCCACACCTTGTCCCTCTCAGATTTTGGAAGGCACTTCAGATTCTTAAACCTTGGGTCGAATACTGTAGCTATCTTTAGAAATCTCACATTGGTACCTTCTTTGCGTTTTGTGAAATCGGTAGTAAAAGTGTTCTTAAAATGAACAACATGTGCTGGGTCATCATCCGAGACTGCTGTAACAGGGAATGTATGGCAGAATGCAGGTAAAACAGAGCAAGGGACATACAATTCTCCCCCAAGGCATTCAGTCAGAAATTTAATTAATGCTTATTTTTTTAATGAGCATCATCAGCATGGAAGCATGTTCTCTGAAATGGTGGCCAAAGCATGAAGGGGCATATGAGTGTTTAGCAAATCTGACATGTAAATACCTTGCAATGCCGGATACAAAAGTGCCATGCAAATGCCTGTTCTCGCTTTCTGGTGACATTGTAAATAAGAGGAGGGCAGCATTATCTCCCTTAAATGTAAACAAACTTGTTTATCTTAGCGATTGGCTGAACAAGAAGTAGGACTGAGTGGACTTGTTAGCTCTGATATTTTTACATTGTTTCGTTTTTGAGTGCAGTCATGTAATAAAGAAAATCTATATAAGTTGCACTTTCATGACTGAGATGGCACTGCAGTACTTGTATGAGGTGAATTGAAATACTATTTCTTTTGTCATTTTTACAGTACAAATATTTGCAAGTAAAATAATATATTCTTTGATTTCAATTACAACACAGAATGAAATGTATATGAAAATGTAGAAAAAACAGCCAAAATATTTAATTTCAATTGGTATTCTATATTATAACAGTGCAATTAAAACTGTAATTAATCGCAATTAATTTTTTGGAGTCAATTGCGTGAGTTGACTGTGATTAATCGACAGCTCTAGAAAATAGACTTCATTTTGAAAGAAAATGTTAAAGTTTAGAAATAATGTGAAGTGTATGTTTTGCCTTGAAATTTAAGGTTGGTTGATGTGGAATGCCATAATAGAGAAATAAAATGTCACTGCTTTTTAAAGTTAGTGTAATGCAGCATGGATTTCAGTGATTCAGAAGTGATCAATCTGAAAGGAAAATGTTATATTTTTACTAAGTAACATTCCTTTGAAAACAACCCCCAAATGTTAGGATCTAAAATCTTTGTGCGCACAGTAACCACTTCTTATGAATGGTAAAGTGGTTTTAAAAAAGTGTTTTTCTCTTATACTTAAGACTTCATGTTATTTCTGTCTAGGTATTGGCCAGGAATATAATTTCATCAAGTATCTAAAAATTCTTTCTTAGGCTTTAGGAGGAACAGCCTGCTTACTTTAAGTGGCTTTTTGTTTGCTTGAGTGGATGTTGAGTGTCCGTCTCTGAATATGAAGAATTTTGAGGGGAAAGTTAATTTGAAGAAATGAGTATAGCATTTAATTCTGAGAGTTGAAATCTGCCATACTTCTCTTCTGTGGGAGTGAATTGCATAATCTAAATCCAGTTCCTGTGAAACTTCATCAGTCTCCTGCTATCGGCTGACACTTCAGTTGTTACAGCAGAATGTAACTGTCATGAGAGAGTCGGGTCGTGGTTGTGGATGGAGAGGTGATCTCTTAAAAATCTAGGGCCAATACCATAGAGCACTTTGCATGTTAGTTACCTTCCTGATTTTTTCTAGCTATGTTGACAAGACACATTTGGAATATTTGGTGCTCTTGATAGCTAGGCAAAAATGAAACATGCAGTCTGTATACAGAATATACAACCAAGACGATCAGTGTGTGATGCAATCATTTTATGATGATGGCTGTCAAGGAAATTCATGCTGCTCAAAGGCTTACTTTTGCAGTTATTAGAACTGTCAGAATCAGTTCACAAAAATCCATTATCAGGCGCACTAGTCTTTACAGTGCATTGATTTCCACTTACCAGATACTTCCTAGCTGGGCCTGCTCGGCATGCTGCAGTTTGTTAAACTTCATGGGTTGAGCTTGGAACAGTGTTTGCTGAAGATGAGTGTTGCCAGTTGTCTGTAGAAGAAAGTGCCAGACTGATAGTTGCAGTCACATGTCATCACTGTCAGATTTTGTTTCTGCAATCTGAAAAAAGAATTGTGCAAGCAGGCAGCTGAAGAGAGAAGCTTCATATGTTTACAAAGTGGCTCCAGGAATTTTACTTTTAGGTAATGACTTTATCTAAATTTCATTAAGGTTTGTAAAAAGAAAAGGAGTACTTGTGGCACCTTAGAGACTAACCAATTTATTTGAGCATAAGCTTTCGTGAGCTACAGCTCACTTCATCGGATGCATTCAGTGGAATGTAGCTCACGAAAGCTTATGCTCAAATAAATTTGTTAGTCTCTATGGTGCCACAAGTACTCCTTTTCTTTTTGCGAATACAGACTAACACGGCTGCTACTCTGAAACCTGTCATTAAGGTTTGTGTTTTTAACAAAACACATATACACTTCGGGCATTCAAAATGCAGTATTTGAATTTATTACTCTGATCAATGAATTTGCAACTGAAGTAAAATGTTTCTAACTTGAAGACAGATTGATTCCATTTTAAAGCTTCCATTTTAGCAGTCCCTTCAGCCAAATTTTCTGTGACCATTAGTTATTAAGCTTTCTTTGTCAATATGCAGTTCCAAATCAGAAGTTCATCCTGGTTCAACTATATATATTGAATTTGTTTGGACAGTGTCCGAAAGGTCCAAGTGTATCATACCTTTTCTATGTTTAAAAAAACAAACAAACCCTATTCTAAGCTTAATTTTCTTGGGGAAGTCATACATTCACTTAAAAGATGTTGTATTAAAAGTGCTTTCTTGCTCCACCAAGTCTACTAACATTTTTATAGCACAATGAAAAATCTGTCATATCAGCATCTGTAGAGTAGATGATTTACAGATAGATGATTTACAAATATGTGGGGAAAATTGCAGAATCTAGAGTTATTGGAACAGTGTCCATAGAAGATTACCTACTTAGTTTCCCTACTATTGTGCTTCCTTGTAGGACACATGATGCAGTGGGGTCTTGGTGACCCAGTATGTTTTTACCAATGGCAGATGCTTCTAGAAATGGGCTGTTCTGTTCAACTTCCAACAGCTTCACTGCTTCTGTGGCTGCTATTGCCTGCAAAGTGAATAGAGAGTCTGTTCTGATTTATTTGGAAAACCATTTTAGCTTGAACTGTGTTGCCCCTCCATCTAATATGAGACAGACCTTTCTCTTTGTAACTGTGCTTATGGCTTCTCTGCACTTGAAACATTGCAGTGGTGTAGCTGCACACTCTAGTGCATCAGTGAAGATGCTACCTACGCCAACAGGAAGCTTCTCCCATTGGCATAGATACTCTCTGCTCCCCAAGAGAATTCTTCTTTTGACCTAGCACAGTCTACACTGGAGGTTAGGTCGATTTAACTGCATCACTTGGGTGTGGATTTTTCACACCCATGAGTGACATAATTATACCAAACTAGTTTCCTAGTGTAGACCAGGCCTTAATTAGTTTCATAACTCTGGTTATAATTAAGAGAACTGAAGTTTTACAACTTAGTTGATCATGTAAATCACTTAAAATGTATAAATGCTGATTAGTGGAAGCCATACTCCAGGAAATTTAAAAGAAAGTTTCAAAGACTTGAAAGTAGTCATTAGAAATTCTCTTGAATCGCCCTAATGAAATAAGTTGCTTGAGTAGGGAGCTTTCTAAGCAGTCTGTGAAGAATAATTACTTTTTACCCTGCACACTTTTTCTCTTCCCAAAGTAGTTTACTTCGCCCTATCATTTCCAGTATGTAATTCTTTACTGATCAAGAGGTAAATGAGAAATATCACAGGTACAACATAGTAGTTACAGGTAACTTGCTTACATTTGAGAATAGTGGTCTTTTTATAAGAGAGGCTATCTCCTCCTTTTGTACAGGTCTTTTAACAGGTTCAGTGTTGGTGCAGTATCTTTTAAATAAACTTTCTGTAAAAGCTTACCAAATGAATGGCATTCTTAAAAAAAATGATTGCATAAAAAGTCTATTTAATCTGTTAAGGAACTTCTTTACTTTCTAGTGCAGAAAGACTTTAATTTGCTTTGAAAGGTAGAGCGATGCTGATGTCTGAGGGCCACTAGAATCACTGTAGAGCAATATTAATCTTTCAGAAAAAATACAGCTGATATCTGATGTAATGTCCTCTTAAATAGTTTTGTCTCTTACATGTTTGAACTTTCTGTTTAATGTTTATAGAGAATTGTGCTCATCTAAATACTAAGCTGCAACTCACTGGATGGGGATTGTCATTTAAAAAAATTCAGCCTTTGTTGTTCGACAGCAGCCTCATCCTCGGATCAGATTTCGTCCTTGATATTAAACCTTGATCATGTATTATTTTGTATTAAACTTGGATTAAGAGGATAATTACAAGATTTGTTGTATAGGTAGTTAACTGTTAGGCTATTTGAATTCAAAATCTCTGATGTGGGAAGAGGATTATTGAGCTTGTGACAGTGGGGGAAAAAGGATTTTGAAAATAGCATACAGGAGAATGTAGACAACATTGAGGAGTTTTATGAAAATATATAACTTTTTAGTAGGAGTTCAGTTTCTTTTGTTTCACTAATATTTTAGTTTTTCACTTTATCTAAACTTTCTTCTGACTCCTCCAGAGCAAAAATCCCTTAAATACTAGAAGGAGAGAGAATTCAGATTGTTCTGAAATGGACAAAACGGTAGCATAAAATACAGCAAAAGTGTATATCAATTAAACTCTTGAGTTTTGACCTGTATGAATAAGCATAATGAGCCTGGTTTAATTCCATAAATGACGCAATAAATTAATGGTAAAATTATGTGCTTGCTAAAAAAAAAACTGAACAGATATCACCAGATCCATGGTAGTAGGCATACACCTACTACAGAATTATCTCAGTGAAAGATGGTTAGGGAAGGATGGTAGGGATTAAAGTGGCTTTGGTATAGGCTGAATATGCTGGAATTCACAGCTGTTGACATCAGTTGTTTTGAACAAAAGGCAGGCTTAAAAACTATGATATTTTAGGGCAATTCATATTGGAGTTTAATTTGCGATATTATGAAGATATACGTTAATTGTTTAGCACATGCTTTATATCAACTGCTATTTAAATTTAAGAAGACGTACAGTAAAGAGAACCAAAATAATTTACTACATCTTGCTAGTCAGTACTGAGATTAAAATGAATCAGTAATATGTTTTGAAAGGGAGCTGTAAGCAACAGTTAACTTTTCCATCAGTGAAATAACTTACTTTTAACTAACCTGTAAAACTTAGACTAATTACTATGGCATAGATCTAATACTAAGATTAGTTAATTATCCATGTCCAATGGAATGAGCTAAGTTTCTTTTGAAAAAGGAGAGTCCATTTTATTTCTAGCTGTTTTAAATGAGTCTTTTTCAATTAAGTCCTGATTAGATTGTAGTCAATTTATTTAAGGAATATTGAAGCACCTTGTATTCTATTGTGTTTTGCTGAATAACAAAAGATTTTCCTTTTAAAGGAGCTCTCAGCAGACAGAAATTAGTAGTGGATTGTTGCTTACATGTATTTTATCACACAGAATTTGTCAATTGAATTTTTTCCCCTAAATTATTGAACAAGAAGTTTTGATGGTAAGAGATTTTCTCCATCACCAAGTGTCAGAAGGCATTAAACATTATGAGAAAATTCAACTGTCATTTTGTTTTGAATCAGGCCACTGAGTAAAAAAAAATACTTTCAGTGTGTTTGCTACTTCAGCTGCACAAGTCCATGGAAGAAACACAGTATTACTTTTCTTGATGTTTCAGTTTTAGAACACCTATGAGGTAGTAGACATGTTTCATGCTTTACTTCCATGTGCCAAGGGATAAGGAAAAGCAACTTTATATAGATTAATTGAAAACAAAACTTCTTGCTTTTCAAGGGTTTTCTCTTGCATTTTATTTACCCACTAATCAGTTTCTCAACATGTTGCTTTCTGATGTAAACTTAAATGAATCAATATTTTACTATGAACAAGTTGAAAATATTGTTATTGTACAAGACTGTTTTTGAGCCATAGAAAAATAGTACTATTATCCTGTTATTGTACTATTACTTTTTGGAGAGTCTTCTCTGCACTCACTTTTGGTGACTACGTGAAGCCATCTTTCAAAGCATAGCTATTGCCGGGCATTCGAATTCTTCACACAGTACCTTAAGTTGGACACTCTAGTCTATGTTATGGAGTGCACTCCCCACAGCTGCCTTTTTGGTTTAGCTTCACCTTTGGTATAAAGTTATAAATAGTTATGTGTTGTTTTAGTTTAGTATCGTGTAGGCTAGATAAGGAAGGATTTTCAAAATTCTTCAATTTTCTCTGGCGCCCTTGAGGTCCATGCATGGGACCATGCTTGATAATGATCCTAAAAAAAAACATTTTAAAAGATGTCTTGTGCTCATCTAATTTTCCAGAGTTGGATGAGCATGTCTGCTGTACTTGAGGGAATCTCACTGGACCACATGCTATTTTTGTAAGGCTCTTACCCCTTGGATCCACAGGAAAAGACAACTGGGCTCTGATGCCCCTAAGATGGGCAATCCATCTTTGGGCCAGAGGCCTGCAACTCCCCAAAGGCAGCCCACTTCTTTCCTGAGGGCCCTCATCTTCCGGTCCTAAGAAGCACTTAGGCTCTGGGCTTCCACTGAAGCCTAGAGGTTTGGTTCCTGTAAACCTACCACCAAAGGCACTATTGCAAGTCTGTGCCCTTTGATACCATAGACCTCTAAGCTTAAGTGAGCTCCAGCATCAGTAACTTCCTTTATGGTGCTGGGAATTCCAGCAACTGGAACCCTGCACTGGAAGCACCTGAAAAGTATACATACACTTCTTGCTCCCATGCCAGTACTAACACATCTTCCCAATATTGATACTCCAGCATCAGCTACTACCTCCCACAACAGTTTTTTCCCCAAAAGGAAGGAGAAGAGAGGACAACATTTTGCTGTTGAGGAGCGTTGTAAAATGTTACTCTTCTTCCCCTATCATCCTTTTATGGGAGCCCTCAGTGCGGACTGCACATGAGCAGTTCCTCTTGGTGGAGGAGCACATTAAAAACCAGTGTCAAAGGTGTCTCTCTGCTTCTAATACCTGATTCTTTCTCTGTCTTTGTGCCACAGTACTGGACCACCATTGTGGTTCCTGACATCCTCCTCTTCGAATTCTGAGAGCTTGTCTACACTTACCGGAGGATCGACACTGCAGCGATTGATGCATTGGTGGTCAATTTAGCAGGCCTAGTTAAGACCCACTAAATCGACCGCCGATCGCTCTCCCATCGACTCCTGTACTCCACCTGATTGAGAAGAGTAAGGCAGGGGTTCTCAAACTGGGGGTCGGGACCCCTCAGGGGGGTCATGAGGTTATTATGTGGGGGGGTCATGAGCTGTCAGCCTCCACCCCAAAGCCCGCTTTGCCTCCAGTATTTATAATAGTATTAAATATATTAAAAAGTGCTTTTAATTTATTGGGGGGGGCGCACTCAGACTTACTATGTGAGAGGGGTCACCAGTACAAAAGTTTGAGAATCGCTGGAGTAAGGGGAGTCGATGGGAGAATGTCTCCCATCAGCACCAGGTAGTGTGGACCCCACAGTAAGTAGATCTAAGCTACATCAATTTGAGTTACACTATTCACGTAACTCAAATTGCATAGTTTAGATCCACTTTTCCCTTTAGTGTAGACAAGGCTTTAGCCATCATGAGTACCTCCTCCTGTACTACTGCCGGAGCCAGTTTTCCCAGGTCTGGGGGTGGTTTGGAGATCCTTCACACTAAGGCGATCTCTGGAGGGGTCCCCCTGGCTATTACTGGCTTTTGGTCTCAATACCTCAGCTCATTTTCCACACCTTCCCGGCTGTTTAGCCCTCTGAGTGAGATTTTCTCAGGCCATCTCCAGTCTCTGATGTGGCCATTCATAGAAGAGTCAGTCCAAACCTTTATTGAAATAACTAAGTCCAGACATTTGCGCAGTCTGACTCCCAGGCGGGGGGAGCTGTGTGTACTTTTGTGACACCAGCTAAGACCCCACAGCTGCTGGTGTTGACTGAGATGATACCATTTCAGCCTATCAATCCCAGTGGACAACTAGCATATGGATGTCTGGAAAGAAAATGCCCCCAGAACACTGAAGAATCTCCTGTTGGATGTGCTGGAGATACCATTTCGCCTGCTGTTAGGTGTAGTTACTGCTGTATATGGCGGAGGTTGCAGCTGAATTAGTACTCGTTCTTCTTTGGTTTTAAATAATTGCCAGGGATTCTTAGTGCTTGGATTAAGTGCCTTTTTTATACTTATAAATCTAAATTTTTGAGTATAGGTGAATTTTTTTTAATATGCTGTAACACTTCACTTTGAGTGATAATGTAGAAAGGTAGACTATTGTGACTGTTTTCAAAATATATTCACTCTTGCAATGTAGAAAAGGCAGTTTGCCATTTAACCTTGATTTGTGTTTTAATTTTACTTTTGGGTAGCTACTTTATATTCACAAATTCAGTGGCTAGGATGAGGTGGCAGCATTTGTAGTATTACCTCCTTACCATCTTCATTTACATATGCTCAGTTGGTCAAAAAATGATTGTAAGGGTCAAGTTCCATATCCAATATCTCAGGGGTTCTCAACCTTTTTCTTTCTGAGGCCCTCTCCCCCACAACATGCTATAAATACTCCAGGGCCAAGCGGGGGAGGCTTGGGGCTTCTAACCCATAGGGTTGCAGGCTCAGGGCTTTAACCCTATGTGGCTCCGTGCTCTCACCCTGCTGGCTGCCAACCAGTCTAATGTTGGCCCTGCTTCGAGGACCTCCTAAAACCAGCTTGCAGACCCCCGCTTCAGAACCGCTGAAATATCTGATATAAAATCATAAACACATTAGCCTTGACTCTATTTCTTTCTGTATTTTGTTTTATATATAAGTCAATTTTACTATTCTATATAGGTTCTTATCCTGCCCTCATCACGATAGTATTTTAATGCCTTCCAGTAGTGCAAGGTAATGACTAATATCTGTTGTGTGGTTTGTTCTTTCTTTTCCTTTCCCCAGGGAGAAAACTGCATGTGCCATGTAATGTGTTGTTTTGGTAGTATTTTTAAAATGTACACACTGCTGTGTATTTGTTAGATGAAGTGAGGTTTGTGATGATCCTTCGTTTCTATTGGACTTCGTTCTTCAGTCTGAGCCCAGCACGTGGTCTCCTGCACCAATAAACTTTACCCGTATGGTAGAAAGTTCCATTGTGCCTGAGAAGTGGAATTGTCAGCCTAGTTTTCATCCTGGAGCTTTGTGATCTTTTAGATATCCTGACTGCACAGGCCATTGTATACATAATATATAAGCACCTAGAGAATGAACTTCACTTGATATTGTATGGTAAGGCAACTTGATATTCTAAGGTAGAGTGTGGAAGACAGGCATGATGTGCTTGCAGTAGCCCATGTTGTGGAGGAGACATGCTGCAGTATTCTGTAATAACTGATATTTTCTAAGTACTCGCTGATAAATGGCTTCACACCCAGATATATAGTATTGTTGTAGTGCTGACAGCGTGTATAACTGAAGCTGGGTTATCTACCAGGATGGGATAGAGTCTCCTAGCCAGCCAGAGATGGTAGAAAGTGTTTCTTGTGGTTGTACTATATATAACTTAATTTCAGGACCAGACAAATTGATTGAAACTATACTAAACAATAGAATTATCAGACATATAGATGAACACGATATGTTGGGAAAGAGTCACCACTCCTTTATGTAAAGGGAAATCATGCCTTACCAATCTATTAGAATTCTTTGAGACTAGCTGTGTAATGTAACAAGCATGTGGACAAGGGTGATCCAGTTGATATCGTATACTTGAACTTTCAGACAGCTTTTAACAAGGTCCCATACCAAAGGCTGTTAAGCAAAGCAAGCAGTCATGGGGTAGGAGGGAAAGTTCTTTTATGGATAAGTAACAGGTTAAAAGATAGGAAGCACAGGGTAGGAATAAATGGTCACAATGGAGAAAGGTAAGTAGCGAGGTTCCCCAAGGATCTGTACTGAGACCAGTGCTGTTCAACATACTCATAAATGATCTGGAAGAGGGTGAGCATTGAGGTGGCAAAGTTTGCAGAGAAGCCTAAATTACTCAAGATAATTTAGTCCAAAGCTGATTGCGAAGAGTTACAAAGAGATCTCAAAAAGAAAAGGAGGACTTGTGGCACCTTAGAGACTAACAAATTTATTTGAGAATAAGCTTTCGTGAGCTACAGCTCACTTCATCGGATGCATACAGTGGAAAATACAGTGGGGAGATTTATATACACAGAGAACATGGAACAATGGGTGTTACCATACACACTGTAAGGAGAGTGATCACTTAAGGTTAGCTATTACCAGCAGGAGAGTGGGGGCGGGGGGGGGGGACCTTTTGTAGTGATAATCAAGGTGGTCCAGAACGTTTGAGGAACAGCAGGGGGTGGGAGGGGGAATAGTTTTACTTTGTAATGACCCATCCACTCCCAGTCTCTATTCAAGCCTAAGTTAATTGTATCAAGTTTGCAAATTAATTCCAATTCAGCAGTCTCTCATTGGAGTCTGTTTTTGAAGGTTTTTTGTTGAAGAATTGCAACGTTTAGGGCTGTAATTGAGTGACCAAAGAGATTGAAGTGTTCTCCAACTGGTTTTTGAATGTTATAATTCTTGATGCCTGATTTGTGTCCATTTATTCTTTTACGTAGAGACTGTCCAGTTTGACCAATGTACATGGCAGAGGGGCATTGCTGGCACATGATGGCATATAGCACATTGGTAGATGTGCAGGTGAACAAGCCTCTGATAAACACCCATTTTTTTATGTTCTGTGCCACAAGTACTCCTTTTCTTTTTGCGAGTATAGACTAACACGGCTGCTACTCTGAAGCCTTTGATAGTGTGGCCTTATGATGGTGTCCCCTGAATAGATATGTGGACACAGCTGGCAACGGGCTTTGTTGCAAGGATAGGTTCCTGGGTTAGTGGCTCTGTTGTGTGGTGTTTGGTTGCTGGTGAGTATTTGCTTCAGGTTGGGGGGCTGTCTGTAAGCAAGGACTGGCCTGTCTCCCAAGATCTGTGAGAGTGATGGGTCGTCCTTCAAGATAGGTTGTAGATCCTTGATGATGCTTTGGAGAGGTTTCAGTTGGGGGCTGAAGGTGTTGGCTAGTGGCGTTCTGTTATTTTCTTTGTTGGGCCTGTCCTGTAGTAGGTAACTTCTGGGTACTCTTTTGGCTCTGTCAATTTCAGTGTAACACAATGGCAGATTAAATTCAGTGTTGATACATGCAAAGTAATGCACATTGGAAAAAATAATCCCAATTATATGTACAAAATGGTGGGGTCTAAGTTAGCTGTTACCACAGTAGAAAAAGATTTTGTAGTCGTGGATAATTGTCTGAAAACATCAGCTCAATGCGCAGCGACAGCTTTTTAAAAGATATATATTCCTATTAAAAAAGGAGAAGGGCAACAAAAATGAGAGGAGTTATGGAACAGTTTCCATATGGAGAGAGAGTAAAAAGACTGGGACCACTCAATTTAGAAAAAAGACAACTAAAGGGTAATATGATAGAGGTCTATAAAGGGTAATCATGAATGGTGTGGAGAAAGTGAATAAGGAACTGTTATTTACTCCTTCCCATAACACAAGAACTAGGGGTCACCCAGTGAAATTAGTAGGTAACAGGTTTAAAACAAATGTAAGGAAATACTTTTGTGCACAGTCAGCCTTTGAAGCTTGTTGTCAGGGGATGTTGTAAAAGCCAAAATTATAACTAGGTTCAGAGAAGAATTAGGTATATTTGTGCAGGATAGATCCATCAATAGCTATTAGCCAAAATAGTCAGGGATGGAACCCCACACTCAAAGTGTGCCTAAACTTCTGACTGCCAGAAGCTGGGCCTTTATGTCAGAGGATGGATCACTAGAGAATTTCCCTGTTCTGTTAGTTCCTTCTGAAGTATCTGGCACTGGCCACTGTTGGGTGACAGGATACTGGCATGGATGGACCATTGGTCACTCAGTATGGCCGTTCTTATCTTATGTTCAATATGCATGGAAGAAAGCAAATAAAACTTGTTCCGCTATTTCTATTAAGGCTAACTATATTAAATCCATTTGCCCTTATAAGAAAATATATTACTGCAAAAGTGTAATATTTTACAAAACTTTCCTATGTGGCATAAATTGAGTTTGCAGCTGTTTAGGGGCATTTTACATTAACATCTTTGAAAAGATCTTAAGAATTTACTTGCAAATTTTCTTTAGCTGGTTATTAATAGGTGACAAACTATTTATTGAAAACGCATGGGAAACAGTGGAGTCACATTTTCTTGATTGCTTTATTTCTAAAAGTAGTTGACAAATGTAATTCAAGTACTATAAATGAATTCATAGTGAGTTAGATGCCCTATGACAGCCTTCCCTGATACTCTACTCTTAACAGTTCAATTTAGAACTGGAATGAATTATTATTTTCTGCCTGGTGAAAGTAGAATTTTCAGAAAATACTCAATTTGCACGGCTTCAATTATTCTAAAAAATGTAAGGGAAATGATAGGAACATCCAAGTTCTTGCTAATTCCATTAGGAAACAATTACAGGTTATATAATCATCTAGAAACCTAGCCCAGTAGTTATTGGTGATTGGAAAAATTGGAGGGGTTCTCTTGGCTAGTTAGTGGGTGCAATCAGTTGTCAGGGATGTTCTGTGGGTTCCAGTTTTCGTGTGAAGGGTTGGATTTCCGGGTGAGTGGATGTGAAGGAACTGGAGAGTAGAACTGATGAATAAGGGATTTTTCAGTTTACTGGCAATTTTGAAAAATAAAAAAAATCATTTTGAGTCAAACTGAAAACACATTTTTTTCCCCCAGCAAATCAAAAAGTCAGAAATTTATAAGTTGAAACAAAACATTTTGGTACTGTGGTAGTGCTTTTGTTATAACCATAAGCCCAGTGGTCAAGACACTCACCTGAGCGATGGGAGACTCAATCTTCCTTGCAACTGTTCTGCTGTATATAAATAGTCATTGGAGCAGGGACTTGAACTTGGGTTTCTCCATTCTAGGTAAGTGTCTTGACTACCAGACTAAAGAATCATTCTCTTTCACTGGCCAAATGACTATTCATTGTTATTTATAGCGGTAGTTCATAGTCATTTGGTAGGATAAAGAAATGTGAATGTGCAAATGGTGTCTTTGCCAAAAATGCAGGTTCCAGCAACCAAAAATATTTGTCTGAAAAATGTTGCCTAGCTCTACTGTAGAGTGGGGGGCAGTCTGAAAAATACCATTGTGCTACGTGATACTGATGTATTGCCAGGTGGCCAGTTTTTGAGTCCGTTATACTGTTCTTTCCTGAGCCCTTATCTGCTCATTTATATGTTCTATTTATAACTCTTCTCTCATGTTTCATAGCTCTGTTCTTTTTGGAAATAGTCCAGTATACATTATTTTACCTTCTACCTGCACTTATCCTTTTTCGTACTTGGTCCCCATTTCCTCCACTCAGGAACATGCATTTAGTCTCTTTTCATCTCCCTCAGCAGGTCATCTCTGGTTTTCTTTTACCACTGCTGTAATACCTGTTGGCTCTCTGACCTCTTCCACTGCCCATTGTACTGTATTGATCACTACAATGAAAAATACAAAAGATAAGTGTTAATTACTGTAGTAGCAGCTTGTCCATCACTGGGAATGCTAGCTAGGAATAAGAGTGACTATTTAAATTCAGTTTTGAATTCCAGTGTAGTTTTACAGACAATTCAATTGCATGTTAAACTGGATATCTTGAAGACACAGAATTTACACAATGTAGGTATGAACTTAAGAGGAATGTGGAATGTTAGATTATTGTGGAAATTGAAGGGAATTAGGTAGGAGGTTTACGAAGCTCAGTTGAACTGGACTAACAAGCTACTTATTCAAGGTAGGGTTGGGAAATTTGTGCTAGTTATTCGCATAGAAGATACTGGAATACCAACTCTGTGAATGTAGAGGCTGTGAGCTTCTTTCTGGGAAGAGGGAAATAAGGTTGGCCCCAAACTTGGTTGCAGGCTATAGCAGTGGCTTCATAAACAATTTGCAGAAATAACTCTTGAGGACTGGAGAATATAAAATTAATTGGTGTTTCTTGTTAGATTATTTTTTTTTACATGTCTTTTGATTCCTGACAGCGGGTAGAATGGGCAGTGAAAATAAATATAAGCCCAACCTCCATGGCCTGGGTATATCTATTTGCTATCTATATATGCCACTGATGGTTTTTCATCCTTTAAGTAGGAAGAATGAAATGTGATTGCAGGTAGATAAGAGCAGCATCCTGATTAGGTGCCTAGATCTGGCATGTCAGCTGACAGATGCGTATAATCCAAGTGTTTTGGCCGCAGTGCTCATTGTATAATTTCTTACAATAAAATTTTCTTTACAATTGGTAAATGATAGCTTCTGTGTTACTATTTTCCCCACCTCCACTTATCTAGTAGTGTAGCCACAATGCATAACTAGCAAGGTGTACACTTTAACCGTAACCAGGAACAGTAGCTCATGTAGCCAAAAGGAAGGAGGAGGAACCAAACTGAATGGCCCATAGCTGGGATTAGCTGCTGCCACGTGCTGTGGAGGGGAGTGGCAGAATGCATGGGAGGTGGACTGTTCTACCCTCCCTTTTAGGTACAGCCTCCACTTTTAAACACTGTTGATGGCATTTGGTTAATACTTGCAGAACTTCTGTCAGCCTCATACCCCTGCAAAATGAACTTGCATTGATGTATACAAAGGCTTGCAGTTTTTTATTGCAGTAAAATATGTCCTCACACCCTAATCTTCTATTGAACCAGCTCAGTTGTAACCATTTCTGGATTCTAGAACTCTGTGAACAGCTCTTGAAATCCTTCTGTTGTCTTGGGCATCTCTTGGTCTGTGTTCTCTTCCTTCTGCTTTGCCTGGTTCACAGAGATAATGTTCCCCTCTTCTCTTCCCCACTGCCACTTTCTATAGGGACATGGAGCCACCATGCTATTCATAAGATCCATGAACAGCATGGGATGGTAAGTAGACAGAGGCTTTGATCTAGGTTTCAAAAGAATGGACATGTTCTCTTCCTTGCCCTGGATTTAGTGTTGTACTGGACCGTAATCCTCTTAATATATTTCCATGTGTACGTGTTGCTGCAAGTGATACCCATCTTAAATAGGTATTTGGTCCTATAGTGGGAGAACTATTGGTGCCTTTGGGACTATTGCCCATAGTTGCTGTCTAACATGGCAATTGCACTGGTGGGCTTTTGGCTTTGTGGAGGATGAAATGGTGGTTTGTATTGCCTAAAAAAGTTTCATGCTGGTCATCTGTGACCATTTGGAGCATTTTTGTTTGAGGGTGTATGCTGTGCAGTAGGCAGACTAACCATTGGTTTAATTTAACTATGTGGCAGTCAAATGTGGATAGAAGAAAAAAATACTAAATCAGTGTTGAACCAACCAACATAGTTGTGTCTGTGTAAAGAAATGTGTCCACCTGCCAGTACCTGGTGGTGGTTGTTATTCACTGGCCTAATTAGGTTATTTTGGAGCCCCTCTGTGGAGAGTTAGTATTGCTGACTTTTAAAGCTTCAGTCTTGTCTGAGATTACAGGTAGAATTCATTAGGGTTAAATTTGATTTTTTTTTTAATTAAATTGGCAAATTACATATAGTACCAGACGCTTCTAAGAAATAAAGGCTAATTGGTGGTAGAATACAGAGTAATTTGAGGTACACAGTGTTTCTTCTTTGGCAGAGAAAGCAGTCTTGGAAATTTTTTGGTGAGAATAACTTTGGTATTTATTTTAATATCTGTCTACAGAGTAAAACAACCATATGTGACTGGGACTGTAGTTGGTATTGCTTTGAGGTATCAGCATTTATGGAGTAGCTTTGAAACAATCATTCATCTTTAAAGGTGAGATGTTTAAGTTAACTTCTGAGTTAAAGTTATGCCCTCTTAAATTTTGACTTACATTTAACTCTTCCAACACCCCAGCTTTTTTGTGTGTGAAATCCCCTTGGTTACTCTGAACATTCATCAAAAAGGGACATAATGGAAGCTACATTGCAAGCAGTGCAATCAGGTGGTAGTAGTGGTGTCATTTGAATGACCTGAAATATCTTCACCAAGCTTGGAAGTACCCAAAGGATCTGACAGGAGGATGAGTTATAAAGAGGTTAGTTAGAAATTTTGCTTAACTTAATTTTTAGTTTTGCTTGTAATTCACCTTTTAAAAAGTTAACTTGTAAATAAGATGTTAAAATTTTACTAATTTATTTCTTAATTGCAGCTTTCCTAAAAATCTTGATGTCTTTAATTTTGCAACAGTTTCATTCTTTTATTTTATATATATATATATATATCAAATTTATTTTGAGCTGAAACCTTAGTTATTTTTGTGTTTGCATTAACTGTGAGTGCACACCAGTTGTATTTGCTAGCTGCTTGTTGCCGAATATATTTTTTGTCTCCTGTAAATGAGTAATGTGTTCCCATGCTTTTATCTTCCCACAAAGAGATAGTAAGAGAAATGGCTGGTCATGCAAATTCACAGAATGTCCAACTGATATCTGGGTAACTGCATTTAACATAAGCTATAAAGTACTGGAGAACACAAGTGCTCAGGATTGAGAATATTGATCACATTACACTTAAAATGCAAATGCTTATGTGCTATTTGTCTAGTAGCAGCAAAATGTGGGTTAGCAGATTTGGGCTCCCAGGCACTATCACATAGTTGTCTAACACATTAATGGTGAGTCAGACACATACTTTGGAAGGGAAAGATCAGGATCATTTTAGAAGGGAAAAATTACACTTCTTAAATTTCAAAGTCTCGTAGGAACTGTAATAACTTACATTACAGAAATTCCTAAAGTAACTCCTTAACAACTTAGATCTCAGTTATAGTAAAAAAGCGCAGTTAAAGCTTAACAATAAAAACAAGTAGTAGTAGTAAAAAGTTAGAACAAGCGTTAGGCTGGACTGAGCTTCCAGGCTAAACAGAATCTTTCAGGGGTAAAGCAGGTCTCTACCTATGCTGGGCTCCCAGGTTAAGCTGAGTTGTTCAGATTTTGATTGATAGAGCACTTTTTAAATTTATGTTGCCAGGTATTGGGAGCCAGGACCATAGCTTTGCTTGATCATCTTGTGACATGTTCCCCCTGGGGTGCCACTTGGAACTGGGGTGCCACTGAGCCTGCCTGACTCACCAGCTTGGGCTCCCTTCACACTGTATTACTGAGGCAAGCCAGCCAAGCCCTCCCTCAGGCTTCAGACTGTACTTTACCAGCACACATGCCGGTATGGACGCGCCCACCTGCAGCTCTACATGCACGCGCGCACACACACACACAGAGGCTGAGATGAGTTCTGCATGGGAAGACTCAGCTAAGGAATTGCCCAGTACTCAAGTGCACGCCTCCCTCTAGAGGATAGACCCAAAATTGTACCGTCTTGCACTGCACAGAGAATTGTACAGCGTAAGCTCATGAAATTCACCTTCTCCCTCGATGTGGAGAGAGAGATGCTCCCCCCCCCGCCCCCGTTATGAATCCACACATGGGCTTTAGACCAATTAAAAACAAGTTTATTAACTACAAAAGATAGATTTTAAGTGATTATTAGGGATAGCAAACAGATCAAAGCAGATTACCCAGAAAATAAAACAAAAAGGTAATCTAAGCTTAAGATACTAAAGTGGTTACAAGTAGTAATTTCTCACCCTAAATGTTGTTTTACACAGATTGCAGAGATTCTTGAAGGTCAGCTGCCCTTGCTTGCAGCTTAAAACTTCAGATATTTATTCACAGGCTAGCCAACCTTCCAGCCTCAGCTCATTCCTTTTCCCCTCATTCAGTCTTTGTTTCTTAGATAATTACAGCAGTCATCTTGGGTGGGGATGCAGTGAAGAACGAACCATGATGATGTCACTACCCTGCCTTAAATAGGTTTTATATATGGCAGGAATCCTTAGTCTTCCAGTGTGATTCCCCCCTGCAGTCAGTGAAAAAATACTCAATTATCATGGTGTCCAGGATCAGGTGACTCAGTCACATGACCCTGCAGCCATAACTCAGTCTGTTTGCAGCGTCACCAGGAAGTCTTTCCTGGTGAAAGATTAGCATCTTCTAAGACCTATTGTTGTTCCTAGTGGCCCTTTCCAGGCAGCAATCTAGACTGATTGCATTCTGTCTAGTGAGCGTTTCCCCAGGTGTAAACACATTTTGTAAGAGGTGCATAGACAATATTCCTAACTTCAGGTCCAAAAAATGATACATGCATACAAATATGGAAATCATATAATTGGAAAGGTTATGATTTACTGAATATCTCACATGTCTTATCTTGCACAAAATATAATTATGCCATACTTATAATAATAATAATAATTAATAATACTATGAAGAATATGGGGAGCATAGTGTCACACATCTCATCTTTAGCCCTGCCAAATCCAGTGTGGATTCGATTAAGGCAGTGCCATATAGTCCAGGATTGATCTGCACCAGGTAGTAGGTGCTTGGCTGGTGTAAGCCTGAGTGCACAGGGTCATTCTCTACTTGTTTGTCATAATTGAACCCCAGTCTGTTTGGGTGACAATGTTAGGGATTTAATGGTGACAAGAAAACTTTGTCATAACTTCACTTGACTCAGTGTTATATCATGTAGTGGATGCCTTGAATGTGTGCATTACCTTTTATGCTCTCCTCTATTAGCATATATTCCTGGCATATTTCAGGAGGAGCAATACCTGGGAAGATGTAGAGGCTGTTGATGTGAATAGGCTTAAGGGATCCTGTAGTATAGTGGCAGGTGGTATAAAGCAGGGGTTCTCAACCTTTCTTTGAGCCTCCCCCACCCTCCTGCTATAAAAACTCCATGGCCCACAACTACTGGCTTTCTGCATATAAGATCAAGGGCCAGTGTTATGGGGCAGTTACCCAGAGCCCCATGCCAGAGGAGACCCTGCAAAGCTAAGTTGCTTCGGCTTTGGCTTCAGCCCCAGATGACGGGGCTTGGGTCACCGGGATTCAGCCCCAGATGGTGAGGGCTTCGGCTTTCTGCCTTTGGAGTCTAGCGCCAACCCTGCTTGGTGGGCCCCCTGAAACCTGCTCATGGCCCCCCCCAGGAGGTCCCAGACCACTGGATGAGAACCACTGGTATAAAGTACAGGGACTAGCTTCTTCGCATGAGGAGATCGTGCCCACACTGCACCCACATGCTCATCAGAGGAGCAGCAAAGTGCAAGTGCTGCTGTTTGCAGAGTAGACAGATCTGTACCCCATTTCGATGTAACCAGCTTGGTGAGAATGTTGTTTCCCATGCCAGCCTTAGCTTTAGTTTTCTCAATGTGGGCTCTTAAGGAGTGTGAGAGATCAGGAGCAACACCAAGGTATATAGGATTTATGGAATGAGTAAATTTTGTCCTGAGCTAGCTGATGTTGAGTTCATATTTGGCCTTTCAGTTTTTGAGCTGGAATGCACTGACTTGCATCTTTGTTGGGTTTGTGTGCAGTTGGTTGGCAACTTTTAGTATTTCTTGAGGATGCATTCACCAGAGTACTCTCTAATATGCCAAACTCCTTGTGGTATGTAGGGAAGCACAGATCAGTTCTGCTTAGAGAAAGCACCTTGTGCCAGGGTAGCTTGGCTGGCCATTTGAATAGATGTTGAATAATGCTCATCACTACCAATTGGTCATCACTAAGGCTTAGATTTTGTCATGGATATTTTTTAATAAAAATCACGGACAGATCACAGGCAATAAACAAAAATTCATGGAAGCCCATGACCTGCACGGGGGGGTGTTCCTCTGCCGCCTGCCATGGCTGGGTTGCTGCAGGGTCCCCATGCCCTCCTCAGCTGGGCTGCTGTGGGATCCTGATGCACCTGGGCTGCAGTGGGGAAGTCCCTTTGCTGTCTTCCCCCGCTGCCCGATGTGGCTGGGCAGCTGTGGGGGAGGAGGGTTCCTGCCAATCCCTGTGGCTGGGCAGCTGCGGGGAGCCCAGCTGCCCGCTGCAAGTGGGAGCTCTGCGGGCCCCCAAGGGAGCTATGGGATATCCTGCTGCCCAGTGGCTAGGAGCTGCTGGGGGCCTCCGCCAGCAGTGGCTGAGAGCTGCAAGGCTGCTTGGTGACAGCAGTCCAGCCCTGAGGCAGAAAATGTCACGAAGTTCTCTGGAAGTCATGGATTCCATGACTTCCTTGACCTCTGTGACATAATCATAGCCCTTGTTATCACTTTGGTGAATACTCCCAGATACATCCGGTTAATACAGACCATACTGGAGAACAGAAGATTCTTATGAATTTTTGTGGCAAATAGGAGCCAATGGCAATGACAGAAGAATGGCCTCCCTCAAGGTAGTGTCTTAGTACCTACATTCGCAAAAAGAAAAGGAGTACTTGTGGCACCTTAGAGACTAACCAATTTATTTGAGCATGAGCTTTCGTGAGCTACAGCTCACTTCAACATCTACACAAATGACCTTTTAAATGCTGACAGTTTAAAATTCCTTTAAAAACTTATATGATAAATTCATTTTTTTCTGTGAAGAAACTTATTTTCCCCCTGTATAATCTGTAGAATTAGTGAAAACATTTGAATGAATTCTGCAGATTATAGAGGGGAAAAATAAAACTTAACATATACACAATGCTATCAAATGTATGAAAGAAACAAAGTGAAGAAAATAGGTTTTTGCTTACTTTACGGTATAATCTTAGGTGTCAGTGGTAATTACAGTAAAAATAAAAATGTGATTTTTAACTTTTCTGATGTCCTTTAAATTTATTTGTAGTGACTTTTTGACCACCAGGTCTTGGAGTGCAACTGCTCTCTCTCCTACTTTTTCTACGCTTAAAGTTCTTTGGGGCTTTGACAGTCTTGCTATATGTTTATACAGTGGTTAGTACAGTTGTGACCCAATCTCATTGAGGTTTCTAGGCACTAAAGCAATATAAAAAATATAGTAATTGTTGCTCTCTCTCATAATTTTGGTTACAGGATAGTTAACTACTACAATATAAATTAATCCTAGGATTTTTTTATTCCCTTTTGAGCCATGTTCTCTGCAGTCTGAGCACATACACTTTTACTTTTGAAAAGGCTGAAATTCAACATTGAAAGAACAATGTTTTTATTGACCCCAAATAAATTGATTTTATTTGTATTATTGGAAAGGTATTTTTTCCATCTTAGCGGTCATATTTCTTTGAGCTAGACTCCATTTTCTCATAATTTTAATTAGTGTAGGTCATCGGTTCGCAATCTTCATTAATTCATGTACCTGCAGTGGCATAAGAGAGTGTTCATGCTGATTACCTAGGGAAGGTACCGGAATAGGCTGTTTTGATAGAAACTCTGTCTTACTGATGTAAGTACACAGATACAGCTACACCACCGTAAAATGTCCCTAATCTGTTTTTCAGTGGAATCTTAAAGGAAAATCTGACCCATTTTGCTTAACATAGTAAGACCACCTGTGTACATTTGTAGACTCTAAGGAGTTGTACTAAGATCATACAGAAGTTAAGGTCCAAAAGAGATAATTATAACTTCTTAAAGACTTCAAAGTATCATGCACATTAAGCAGTTTTTGCTTAATGTTTAAGGTTAAAAAAAATCAAGAGATTTGTAGGCAGATACATTTGTGAGACAATAGCTGTTTAATGACTAACTTGTGTGTACAGGAGAAAAGAATAGGCTTGATTGCTCACAATCTGAAGTTTGAAAAAGCATTTTTTAGATCTCTGGTATTTGCATATCTAATTGCTATGTAATCAAAACTAAGTGAACTGTAGCTACTTGAAACCATAAAATGAAAGGCAATCATCTTTACAGGGGGAAATAGCCCACTCATATGTGAGACTGTTTGACTATTAGAATTATATTCTTCTTGTGTTTAATTATAGGTGTCTCACTGAGCAGTAAATTTATGCTTGTGTATTAAAGAGTGAATGTGACCCTGAAACATCAGCTCTGCTTTGTTGTAGCAAAGCGCTGGCATTGAGAGAACTTAGCAGTGTTGTGTATTTTGGTGATAAGGGATTGTGCCAGAATAGCTGTTAATTACCTGCTTTGTTTGATATGGAAAGTAGTGGTTCTGCACTTTTTCTTCCCACCAGTGACAGTACTCAATTAAAACTTGTATTAAACAGTGATAATGCCCTTGTTTATCTGGTGGGGAAGATGTGAGGTGAAGAAAATTAAAAGGATTTTTTTTGGCTGCTTGGAGGCACTTTGTCTGTGAATCTGGAAGGAGTAAAAACCTGTTTACTTACAAGGTGAGTCTTTTATGCTTTTGTAGTCCTTAAACTTTTTATTTTAACAGTGCTGGCTGTCACCAAAAAGTGTTACCTTCCTTGGAAGGAAGTTGGGGAGGGCAAAAATGTAGTTTGGGTCTTATTCACTTACTATTTGCTCATATCTTGGCATTCTTGGAGGGGATCCATTTAGGCTATGTCAAGGTTCCTTCCCCACTCTGAACTCTAGGGTACAGATGTGGGGACCTGCATGAAAACCTTAAGTTACAAAAAGACACAAAGACAGGAATATCCATTCCTTTCAGCACAGCTTATTTCCTCAGCTGTTTAAAGAAATCAGAATCTAACGCATATCTAGCTAGATTACTAAATTCTAAAACTCCATTCCTGTTCTGTCCCCGGCAAAAGCATCACCCAGACAGACAGACCCTTTGTTTTTCCCCCCCCTCCAGCTTTGAAAGTATCTTGTCTCCTCATTGGTCATTGTGGTCAGGTGCCAGCGAGGTTATCCTAGCTTCTTAACCCTTTACAGGTGAAAGGGTTTTTTCTCTGGCCAGGAGGGATTTTAAAGGTGTTTACCCTTCCCTTTATATTTGACAGGCTATGTCTACACTACAGAGTTTTGTCGACAAAAGTTATGTCGATGACCAAAAAGCAGTGTATAAACATCGCTATTGCATATTCACACTATGCTCTCTGTCGGCAGAGCATGTCCACTCCTAGTGCTCTAGCATTGACAGTCTTACTCTTCACCTTATACCACTGTGACTTCTGGGTTGGCAGAATGGATTGCAGTGCATCATGGGTGCTGGCTCAATGTGCCATGATGCATTGGTTTTGGTCCCAGCATTCCATGGTCTTTCAGCTTCGGTTTGCAGCATTTTTCAATGGTTCTTGTTCGCTGTCTGCCCGCCATCTCTGTGTGGAAAGGATGGAGCCTGCACTGCTCTCCAATGCTCTGCTAACTGTCATTAACACATCGCCGAAGGCAGTGCAGTTAATCATAAAGTTCCTAACTGAACAGGATTCAGACTAGCCTGACCTCCCGGGTGACATGGATAGGAGCGACTTACGATTACTTTTGCAATTCATGGAGCAGCTGCACATGATGGACTGTTGCTTTTGGGCTCGGGAAACAAGCAATGAATGGTGGGATTGCATCGTTATGCAGGTCTAGGATGATGAGCAGTGGCTACAGAATTTTCAGACGAGGAAGGCCATGTTCTAGAGTTGTGTGTAGAGCTCGCCCCAGCACTGTGACGCAAGGACACCAAAATGAGAGCTGGCCTCTCGGTGGAGAAGTGCGTGGCAATTGCAGTGTGGAAGCAGGCGACTCCAGACTGCTACAAGTCAGTCGCTAATCACTGTGGAGTGGGGAAATAGACTGTTGGGGCTGCATTCAGGCAAGTGTGCAGGAACATTAATCTCATCCTGCTTTGACGCACCATGACGCTTGGCAATGTGCGTGAAATAGTGGATGGCTTTGCGGAAATGGGTTTTCCTAACTGTGGTGGGACGATAGATGGCGCATACATTCCGATTTTGGCACCGGACCACCTTGCAATGGAATGCATCAATAAAAAGGGGTATTGCAGGTGCTTGCGGATCACCCCTGTCGTTTCACTGAGATATATGCTAGTTGGTCTGGGAATGTCCACGATGCACATATTTTCAGGAACGCTGGCCTGTATAGAAAGCTGCAGATGGGGACTTTATTTCCAGAACAGAAGATTCTAGTGGGGAATGTTGAAATGCCCATAGTGATCCTGGGAGACCCAGCATACACCTTACTCCCATGGCTCATGAAGCAGTACACAGGAAACCTGGATAGCAGTAAGGAGTGCTTCAACAATAGATTGAATAGGTGCAGGATGACCGTGGAATGTTTGTCTGGAGATTAACGGCTTGATGGTGATGCGTTTAGGGCAGGTTAGACCTCAATGAGGAGACTATTCCCATTGTCATAACCACCTGTTGTACGTTGCATAATATTTGTGAAGCTAAGGGTGAAAGATTTGTTCAGGGATGGATTGCTGAGGCACAGCACCTGGCAACTGATTTTTGAGCACTCTGATACTAGGGCTATTAGAGGGGCACAACAAGGGGCAGTCTGAATCATAGAAGCTTTGAGGCAACACTTTGAGAATGAGAATCAATAATGTATATTTCTACGCTGCAAACTGCAGTGCTTCATTAAATTGAATTTTCCTAGGAAGCACTTTCAATTATTTGTGATCTAGGATTTCAGTAAGCAAAGCATTAAACTTCCTTTGTTATCTTGCTGCCACCTGCTATCTCAGTTTTTAGGGCCTAAATAAAGATCAGTTATCTTTCAGATACACACAAACACTTGGTGGGACAAGAAGGGAGCAGAGAAGGACAGACTGTAGGAGCTGGACATAGGTCCAGCAATCATTTTGAAAGGGGGGTGGAGTGAATGGGAAACTGAGAAGTTCTGGGAAGTGTCAGGGAATGCGGGGGGGGGAGGGGCTTGAAAACAGTTCTGAATTTGCTGCAGGGGAGCATGGGCATGCATCTGTTCTGACAGCAGCTTTATGAGGGACTTGAGCATCTCTGTTTGTTGCTCCATTACTTTTATCATTCGCTCAGTGGGGTCCTTAATTAGGTAATGATTTTCTTTTCTGTCCTGCCTTTGAACATGCCCTCCTTGCTCCGTCTTGGACACTTTCTTATCTGGCGGAGGCGCTCTGTCTGTGTATAGGGGGTTTCTTTCCCCTGAAAGCCATATCTGCAGAAGCACAAGAAACAATACACAAGCGTGATTGTTCGTTCACGCACAGCATTGAATCATTGCAATTTAGCACAGCTCTTGTAACATACCAAGCACTTTCTCCGTGTCCCTTGGCAAACACATGTCTCTGTGAACGCCCCCGGCCTGGTAAGTTTAGCCAGCAGGGGTCTTGTACCTGGGGTAAACAGCGGTGGTGCTTATGGAAAGGCTATGAGGGACAATATTGTAAATTCTATAACCCTTTTCCACAGGGGTCATTGAAGCAGATATCTCACTCTTGAAGGTAACTAGGGAAGCAAGGCTGCATCTGCTGCATGCTTGCGGCTTCTGACCCTATGTCTGTGTTCTTTGCCTGTGTGCCACTTTGGTCCCTGCAGGTGATTGCCGAGTGGCACGGGAAAGCTTCATTCAATGCAGGAAGGAACAAAGCAGCTCTGCCAAGGAACGTCCAGCAGAGAATTGCCGAGTACCTACAGGAAAATTTCCTATCGATCTCTCTAGAGGATTCCCATGAAAAGTTGGTGTCCATCAACTCACCGTTCTGCTGTATTGCTTATCTGCACACAGAAAAGTCCAGCACACAGAAACACATTTCTATCCCTGCAGCCATCATGTAACCAAGCACCACTGACTTTAAAAAACAAAACTTACCAGGCATCTCCTCTCTTGCTTCTTGCTTGCTGGACTGTGTGTGTCAGGACTGGCTAGACCACTCTGGAGTTAGAACAGTTCTTAAATGGCCTGATGACCCCACTGTAGGCACCACAGCATCCTGTAACTCCACCTTCTCGTCCACGACCTCATCCTCTGGATTAGGTCCGCTTTCCACTACCTCAGACCCCGCCGAAGTCTCCACTGGGTTCTTGGTGGACCACTGAGTATGATACCCAACTCCTTATAGAACCGGCAGGCCTTGGGCACAGCACTGGAGCAACGGTTTGCCTCCCTTGCCTTCTGGTACGCCTTATCTTCACTCTGCATTGCACTGTGTCCCGACTGTACCCCTTTTCACACAAGCCATGAGAAATCTGCCTGTCGGTATCGAAATTCCTATGGCTGTAGCACAGCTGGGACTGGACAGCCTCCTCTCCCCATATACTCGAGATCCAACAGTTTCGCATTGATCCAAGCAGGAGAGCTTTTGCCATGTAGCATCTCCATAGTTAGGTGGGAAGATGTAATCTGAGCTCTGCATGCCAAGCAAGCAGGAAGTGGAACTTCAAAAATTAGTGGGGCTTTAAAGGGGGAGGGGTGGGAAAGGTTGTTTACCTGGCTGCAGGGCAGTGGAGTTCGAACTGCTAACCAGAGTGGTCAGCATGGACATCACCTCCTGGAAGTCATTTATAGTGGCAAAACCAAGCACGGTGTCTACACTGGCATTTTGCTGCTAAAACATTAGCACAAAAAACCTGTCTCTCATCAAGGTGGTTTTGTTTTGTTGCCAAAAGCTGCCTTTTGCCAACAAAACTTTCTAGTGTAGACAAAGCCTTAGGTTTGGGGCCCCTGGTGCTAGGCATTGTACCAGGACATATGAAGAGACAGTGCTTTCCTCAGAAAACTTGTACGTTGCAAATATCAGCAAAACTGCTTTTGTCATGTAATGTAACTATTGGAAATATGATAGGTCAAAAGTGCAGTACTAAATATAATTTTCAGACTTCTTATTACAGACCCAGTAAATAAATCAGACAGACATTTTGCAGTTTTAAATTAGAACATAAGAATGGCCATACTGGGTCTGACCAAAGGTTCATCCAGCCCAGTATCCTGTCTGCCTACAGTGGCCAATGCTAGATGCCCCAGAGGGAGTGAACCTAACAGGTAATGATCAAGTGATCTCTCTCCTGCCATCCATCTCCACCCTCTGACAAACAGAGGTTAGGGACACTAGATATTGTTTATAAATCTGAGTTCAAAGCGTTTCAATTTAAGGATTTTTTTATATGTTTGAGTTAAATTTTAACTATTGGTTTAAAAAAGTTAGTCTTAAATAAATAGCTGAATACATTAAGAAAGGGTTATGAATTTTTAAACATATAAATAAAGAGGATAAAATGGAAGGTGTTAGGAGTTTGGGTAAAATTTTCTTGCTCCCCTAAAACATATCCTCAATCATAGAATCATAGAATATCAGGGTTGGAAGGGACCTCAGGAGGTCATCTAGTCCAACCCCCTGCTCAAAGCAGGACCGATCCCTGACTGAATACTGGCATTCAGTCACTGGAGTCATGAAAATGGAAACATTTTTAAAAACATTAGTCATTTTTATGGTAAAATGTACTTTGAGCTCATATGAAAATAAATTTGAAGAAATTATTTTTCTAATATGAAGAATTTCTATTCCTAATATTAATAGGTAGATGAAGTATCCCATCTGCTTGTCCTGTTCTTGGTTATTATGGTTCAGATTAGAACTATTACTTACAAAATGGCCTAGAGAAAAGGAATATAGTGTGCCCTTGATAACTGTAAGTTATGTGTGTACTCTAATGGCAAGTTCCAGACTTAGTTAATAGTAGTATATCAGTTATATCCAGAATTTACATACTTGGGGTCCTAATGTTGGGCATCTAAATAAGTAGCCTGATTTTTTTAGGGGTGCTGACCACTCCAGATGGAGCTTCGGGTGCTTATCCTCTTTTAACAACCAAATCCCTGAAGGTGCTTAAAATGTACTTAGTTGCCTAACTGTGTGCACTAAATTTAAATGTATCTATATCCATGCCCTATAGGTAGAGCAGAAAACCACTTCGGTAGGTTTCTGGTATACCTTCAGCTTCTTCTTCTTGACACTTCCCAGAGGCCCCCAATCTTTCTTCACTTATTCAATGATTGCAACCAGTATCTTGGGAACAGGCTTTCTTTTGTCCTAAACCTTTGACAAATTGCCCCTTTCTGCCTCTCCCATAAAGATGATTCTAGTTGTCTTTCAGAACTAATTATAATGAATTTCCTACAAAAGATTGAAATAAAAATATTTTTAAATTATCAGAAACTTGATTTAATGTGATAAGTAGATTTGATTTAATTTGAGAAGTTGAAGAATCTAACAGAAATCTTTGATTTACATGAGAAATAAGTCAAGAGAATGAAAATGTGCACATCTTTAAAGGTCCTATGAACGTTCTCCAGGCTGCATGCAGTATAGTTGTAGCCATGTCTGACCCAGGATGTTAGAGAAACGAGGTGAGTGAGGTAATATCTTCTATTGGATCCACTTCTGTTGATGAGAGAGAGAAGCTTTCAAGCCACACAGAACTCTTCTTCAGGTCTGGGAAACTTACTTCCAACATCACAGCAAAATGCAAGGAGGAACAGATGGTTTAGCATAAGTAATTATCTTACCCACCTTGTCTTTCCATTCTCCAAGCTGTCAGTTTATCTTTTTTTTTCCCATGATGTACTTCATCTCTTTAACACTGACATGTCAGTCTGTCTTAGCCACCGACTTCTTAGAGGTCCTTCTTAATTGTTTGGTTATTTTAAAATAAGGTGTGAAATAGCATTTCTGCATTATCCATGGAAACACGTTGCAGTCAGAAAGAAACAAGATTGTTCTGGTGCAGTAGTATGGATGTGTTTGGTTTTTGTGTGTGGTCTGTGTTTTGGTTGCATGCCACAGTGAGGCTAGAAATTATTATATACAATTATTTCAATGAAATCTTCCCATCTCTAGATTCACTTTTATTTTTTTCATTTTCCTTTTAGGTACCACATGGTCACTTTAATGCTGAATATATATGTGAGAAGAAAGATCTTGGTCAAAATAAAGCTTACTTGCCTGTAAATTTTCCCGTCTCCCTTGAAAGTCATTTTTATGTTGACTTTGTAACGTGAAGAGAATGCACCTCTCTTCTGTCAATCCGAACACTTAGGGACAGTTCATTCTGTCAGCAGATAGACAATACACTTAGAAATTTTTTTGTGAGGTCATGCTTGTGTATATGGGATTTGCTGGATCACAGAGCTCATCTGTTTGTCTTCAGTATGTGCATCCAGTGGTTTAAGTGGCATGACACATGAATGACACTCCCAAACCTAGACAAGGTAATGTTATGATGAGTTCTGAATGTCGAGGGTCAATATGGTTCCCAACATGGGGAAATTTTTTTCTCAAATTTAACTTTGTGAAAAACATAGAAAATTACATCCAAAAAGACTATATTAAAAAAAAAACATTATGGTTGCAAAGTTAAGCACCCAAAAATTAGGAAATGTCAGAATTAACAAATTAACTGTCAAACTAATATTATTAACTGGGGTTTGAATAGAGACTGGGAGTGGCTGGGTCATTACACATTGAATCTATTTCCCTAAGTTAAGTATCCTCACACCTTCTTGTCAACTGTCTAAATGGGCCATCTTGATTATCACTACAAAAGTTCTTTTTCTCCTGCTGATAATAGCTCATCTTAACTAATTAGCCTCTCACAGTTTGTATGGCAACTTCCAACTTACCTGTGTGTGTGTGTATATCTCTTACAATATGTTCCATTCTATGCATCCGATGAAGTGGGCTGTAACCCACAAAAGCTTATGCTCTAATAAATTTTAGTCTCTAAGGTGCCACAAGTACTCCTGTTCGTTTTTGCGGATACAGACTAACACGGCTGCTACTCTGAAACCTGTCCGAATTAATGTTGCCTGTGGATCTTTAATTTGTTTTCCTAATTTGCAGTGATACACTTTTTAATTGCATGAACACACATTTTTTCCAAAAGACCCCTGCCTCACACAGTGCACAGGATGGAGTATGCTCTGGGAATGAATCAGGGCTGTGTAGTGAATGAAGTTATATAAGACCCCCTCCATCACTTGTTGCGGAAGGTGTGAAGTGAATGAGGCAGAAGACTGCAGGAAAAGAGATTAATCTGATCATTAAGGCAGTTGAATGCTGCCCTGGAGAACTGGATTCTTCCTATGTGATGCTAGACAAGTGATGTAGACCAAAATTTCAGCTGGCCAGTGTTTCTCATTTTTTTGGGACCCTGTGATATGATTTGCAGAGTGCTAAGCACTCATCTACAACTGAGGTCAATGGGAGCTCTTCCCTGAACATATAAAGTGTGATATAACGCTAAATACTCTGAAAAGTCAGGCCCTCGCCTTCTCAAATTGGGCACACAAAATTAGATGACTAATGCCAAAATTGTCAATTATCTATTTTAGGTCTTTATACTGCTGCCTGTCATGGTAGTATCTGAGCCAGTTCCACATAAAATCAGATAACAATGCAGAAGTCCTTAGTGAACTTCATGGAATCTTTGGCATGTCTCAATTTTAGGGGTCAAAACTTGGCTTGGAGTCTGTTTTTAGTTTGGCAGAGGGAGGTTGGTAGGTATTTATGAATAGAATGGGGACATTGTGTTCTGAGCAGCACTTAAGAAGGAAGGACTTTCTCAAAGAGGAAAGTTCTACATTGTTTCCTAAAGATGGTCACACATGGTGGCAGCCCGGCTCCTCCTTCAGTTCCATAGACCACTGGTGGTAAGGAGTGTTTGTGTTTCCTGTGAACAAAACTACTTGATTCTAACCGCTGGTACTCAGATTTAAAGTACTTCGACGTTCTTTTTATTTTTGTTCTGTATTTCATTTTCAGATTTAGTTCTCAGTTTGATTTTTCCAGTCTGGTGGGGCTGTGGACCCTGCCAGGTACTGGGGGAGCCTATGTCTGTCAGTGACCCTCATTCCCCCTATTTCAAATCTTTGGGTGAGGGCCATATTAGAGACAAGTACTCCATTTGTCACAGCTTCAAGACTAGACTGAGGAAGCTGAGAGAGGAGTGTTTCCCATGTATTCTGATGCAGGCTGCTTTTAGACTGGCATCAGAGGCCCCTTGATCATCCAAGGCATGCTTTTAAAAGTCTCCTTGCTGGAGTGCTCCCCACACTGTGGATACAGAGAGAGGCCGCAGGAGATTCCTGTCATCCAGGAGGGTAGTCTTTGATGCACAAGACATCAGAGCAGACCCGGCTTCAAAACATAGCAGAAGTTGGCATCAGTGTGTGGGATTCTTCCATAGAAGGTTGTTCCAGTACCAACGGTAGAGAGCATCCTTTGGCTCATCGCTCTGGTATTGGCTCATTCAGAGTAGGGATGTGAAATATTAAAATGGTTAACTGATAAGCACTAGTCTTACCATTAACCAACCCTAACTGTTAACTCCCAGCCCTGGGCCGGCTGGAGCAGCTCCAGCCACACCGGCCAACTCTAGCCCCAGCTCCACCCCCCAGGCCAGCTAGCCAGCTGGAGCAGCACCAGCCCAGAGCAGCCCCGGCCCCTCTCACTTTAATCAGTTGACAGGTTGCACGATATAATTTTAATTGTTTAAACGGTTACCTTTTTAAACTAGATTTACATCCTTAATTCAGAGAGACCTGATCTGTTGACTCTGGTGCCTTCTCAGGGACTAAGGAGACTACTTGCTTCTTCAGTGGCAGCAGAGCAATCATCCCTGATCACTACAGGACAGTAGCCCATGTCTGTACTGACTGTCGAAGAGTCTATGCCATGGCCAGTGATTGTTGTACCTGTTTACCACCATCACTGTTACTTAGGGCAAAAGCCCCAGGTCGGGGGTACAGAAAATCCTTTTCTAGGGCCACCAGCTTTGGTTTCAACACTATTTTTCTGTCTCCTCTGGTTTGGTTCAGAACCTGGACCCTGCACGTGGTGTGTTATCAGCAGCTAAGAAGCCATCTATGCTTCCTCCAGTGCTGCATCTCTGACATAGATCAAGATCTCGATCGCTGGGGACCCCTTCCTGGTATCATGCCACCCTGGTTCTTGGAATACTTCGATTCCTTGTCAGAGTCAAAGTAGTGTCTCAGATATATCCATAATGAGAGTCCAAACCTTCCTCTTGGTTCCACTCTCACCGGTGTTGTTTTGAGAAGAGTTCAGCCAGAGTGTTCAACGCTTGGGACAGACATACCTGGGGCCTGGTACCATACATCCCCGTCCGTGGCCTGTTGGATGCCATGGAGGGACGCCC
The DNA here is from genome assembly GCF_965152235.1 of Eretmochelys imbricata. Taxonomy (NCBI): domain Eukaryota; kingdom Metazoa; phylum Chordata; order Testudines; family Cheloniidae; genus Eretmochelys; species Eretmochelys imbricata. Next base: position 123,752,601 of record NC_135574.1, read on the forward strand.
CCAGCATCCAGTTCTATATTGCCAATACTTCATATGAGTTAGATCCTCCAGGAGGGAGCCTTCTCCTCCTGGTAGCAAGAGACGTGTGCTGGTTGATACTGATCAGCTTTTGGACTCTTAGGTTACAGGACTTACTTCAGCCTTCTCTTGAGCCACACCCTGTTCTGATACTGCAACAACAGCCATGGGAGCTATCTCCTTTGCTGAAGGCATCTTCCTCATTACTGATGAGGCTCTAGTATTGGAGAGATCATCTCCAGTACCGGATGACTGCGGTATATCAAGAGGTCCTCAGGAAAATGGCAGCTTTTTTGGATATTTAAGTGGGTGAGTTATTTAAGAGAATACCCAGAAGCTCTCTGAAGTTTTCCATTCCACAGAGTCAGGAAAGGTGGTCCTGCCTATAAATAGGGTCGTTATGCAGCTGGCCAAAATCTTCTGTTTCACCTGTAGCCAAAAGAGCAGAAAAGAAATATTGGGTTCCATCTTATGGGTTTGAACTATTCTGTTTACGTCCCGCACCTGGCTCATTAGTTATGGATGCGGTGAATGAGAGAAGCTGTCAGGACTGGGCTACGGCTATCCCCAAAGACACAGATGCCAAAAATGTAACCATTTTGGTAGAATGGGTTATTCTACGATGAGTTTATAATTCCTTATTGCTAATCACCATGTTCTGTTGTGGAGATATGACTATCTAATTGGAAAGGGTCCAGTTTTACTTGCGTGTCACTCAGAGATGCCTCATCTTTCAATCAGTTCTTCAGGCTTCTTTGGACATGGTGGATTTTGCATGGGCAGTGACTATGTACCATTCCTCCTAGTTGCAGTCATTGAGGATTCCTGTGGAGGTGCAGCAGACAATTGAGGACCTCCCCTTTGAGGTATCTTTCTTTTATCTAAAACAGATGAGACTTTGCATTCCCTGAAGGACTTGAGAGGAATTGTGAAGTTTTTGAACCTCTATATGCAGGTGATGAAAAGGACAAAATATAATTCTCAAAACGTCCTAGACAGCAGTATTACATCTTCCAGCAGGCTGATGATCTAAGAGGAGGCAAAGGTCACAGAAGAGAAGGCCAATGCCTTCTACTTTCTTGGTTTCTTCATTTAGATGTCCTCAGGACTCAAAGCAGCTGATTTGACTCTTATGTCAAAGACAGCATGCTACCTGACCAGGATTTCACTGGCCATTCCCCACTTTTCTGGGACAGGTTATCCCATTTTCTACGTGTGATAGTTCATCACCTTGTACAAATGGATACTAAGCCTGGTGCAATTGGGATATATCCTGCAGTTCCTTTCTATTTCCCTTCTACTACCCAGTCCATCTCCAGGGACCTCCTCATGAGTCTGTACTAAAACAAAAAATGCAAACCTTACGTTCTTCAGAGGCCTTAGAGGAGGTGACCCTTCTACATCAGGGCAGGGGTATGGATTCCAATTATTTTCTAATACCCAAGGCCAAAGGAGAACTCAGTCCCATCGTAGACTTTTGGAACCTGAACAAGTAAAGAAGATAAGGAGCAGAACGGTATTCATGGCTACAATTATCTCCTCCCTAGATCTGGGAGACCGGTGTGCTGCCATTGACATACAGGTTGCCTGCTTCCATGTGGGTATTGATCCTGGCCACAGGAAGTTCCTGAGTTGTTCTTGTGCCAGAACATTCCTGCCACTTCCCAGGTATGTCCTTCAAGGATCATCATCAGATTCTTAGGTCAAGTAGATGCATGTACATGCATGACTGCTCAGGGCACTGCAGGCTTGTCTCAAGTCAGTCTGTCATCCTCCATTTCACCTCCTAGACAAGTTGGTATGCATCTTGGACAGGATGTTGGACTGGTGGATGAGCCAAGACTGTGTGTGTGTAGAAGTTCCCTTCTCTCCCCCTCCCTTCCATCACGTTAATAATGGATACCTTGGCCACAGGGTGGGGAGCATATCTGAGTGACCTGTAATCTCGGGGATTGTGGACTGCCCATGATTCCGTATTATACATAAACGTATTTGAGTTGTGCACAATATTCCATGCCTGTGAGCAGTTCCTGCCTCATTAATTCAGGGCAAGACTGTGTAGGTACTTATTGGCAGTGTCACAGAGGTGTTTCATGTGAACAAACAAGGAGGTACCAAGTCCCGAGAAGGTGAGTAACCTTTTTTCCTTCTGTGCTTTTACCATAGACTCAAGAATGGCCTATTGAGGATAGAGAGAGACAGGAGCACCATCACAGGTATAAACCAATGTCGGGAGCAAGGGTATAATTAAGGAAAGCAAGCTGTTGATGTTATGGGCAGAGAAGCATAGAGGCGCCCCATAAGAAAAGGACCTGAGGATTACAGTGGATGAGAAGCTGCATATGAGTCAGCAGTGTGCCCTTGTTGCCAAGAAGGCCAATGGCATATTGGGCTGTATTAGTAGGAGCATTGCCAGCAGATTGAGGGAAGTGATTATTCCGCTCTATTCAGCACTGGTGAGGCCACACCTGGAGTATTGCGTCCAGTTTTGGTCCCCCCATTACAGAAGAGATGTGTACAAATTGGAGAGAGTCCTGCGGAGGGCAACGAAAATGATCAAGGGGCTGAGGCACATGACTTATGAGGAGAGGCTGAGGGAACTGGGCTTATTTAGTCTGTAGAAGAAGAGTGAAGGGAAATTTGATAGCAGCCTTCACCTACCTGAAGCAGGGTTCCAAAGAAGATGAAGCTACTCTATTCTCAGTGGTGGCAGATGACAGAACAAGAAGCAATGGTCTCAAGTTGCGGTGCGGGGAGGTCTAGGTTGGATATTAGGAAACACAGTTTTACTAGGAGGGTGGTGAAGCACTGAAATGGGTTACCTAGGGAGGTGGTGGAATCTCCATCCTTAGAGGTTTTTAAGGCCCAGCTTGACAAAGCCCTGGCTGGGATGATTTAGATGCAGTTGGTCCTGCTTGGAGCAGGGGGTTGCACTAGATGATCTCCTGAGATCTCTTCCAACACTAATATTCTGTGATAAATAGTTTGCATAGCCTGAACACACTCTCATATATCTGCTCCCCTCACACACAATCTCTCTCACTTCCCCAGCACACTCTTTGTCTCTCCCTCTCCCCACTCACACTCTCCCCTCCCCCCATACACTTCAGTTGAAAAGTGGCTGGCTATCTAGTAGGATGCCCATGGAATGGTGGGATTGAGAAACCTGCATCATGTGATGCTATACCTGCCCCATGAGGCATTGTAAATCCTTCCCAAAGCACCCTGCAGCCAGTTGCACGGTGGGATAGCTACCCACAGTGCACTGCTCTGTCAATGCAAGAGCTACTTATGTGGATGTGCTCTGCCAACACAAGAAGCATAGTGTGGACGTGTAACACTGGTTTGTTTAAAGCGCTTTAATTAAAGCGGCGTAACTTCTGTCAGCAAAACTTGGTAGTGTAGACAAGGCCTTAGAGTGGAACATCAAAACTTGAATATTTAGAGTGAATTTGTCACATCTGGAGTGTATTGTATTCTGAGTCTTTGTTCCCTGATTCACTGTTCTCTCTCTCATATTTTTTTAAAGCTGGAGAAAAGCATTTTGTGTGCTTTTGAGAACATCAAATTGGAGCTTCCTTTTAGAAGGCTACCTTACTTAATTTTACTCCACAAGTTCTCTAGTTCTTAAAGTTCCCAGGCATCTAATTCAAGAAACATTGATGAGAGACATAGCTCCAATTTTATGTGTTTTTATTAACTATACCTAGCTGTAAACTAAAATAAAGGTATACAAACACATTGTTATCGTCCCCTGCAAAAAAATCCAAATAACTAGGTTAAAAATGAAATAGATTAAAATACAGTAATTTCATATCAGTAAACAATTATGCAACATATAAAAAATTGGTTGTTTATAAATTGACTTCTAAAACACAAAAAAATTGAGAGCCAATTCAGTATTCAAACAGTTTGGTCAAACAAGGAACATGCAGGGGAGAAAAAATTCCAGTTGAGTTCGCTAAGATTTATTTATAAACCGAAAGAAACCACCTTGTTTCTTTCGTTAATATCAGTGTTTTAGTTCTCTCCCTCTCCTGCTTGGTTGCTGGCTACAGGTATTCCCATACACTTTATAAGGAAGACTTTGATAATCCAATTTATCTTTAACAAACCAAAAATTTCTGAGTGTTTATCTGCAAACTCCTGTAATGGAAAGCATAGATTATTTATGCTTATTTATGAATAAGCAGCTTAAGTCATAGCTGCTGTTGGGCAATTTAGGAGCTGTCCTTTGGGGGTTTACACGTGTTCAGTTGCATACTTAAGATCGTGTGAACTCTTCAATCTTAAAACATTTCAAACATTTATAGAATATTGCTTGCCATAGAAAGTGATCTTCTCAGCTTCTTGTGAAGTTTGTTAGCTAGCCGGTCTCCTGGTCTACAGGCTTGTTTGTGTCTTAGTTGTTGGCTCATGAGGAGGTGGTGGAACCCAGCAACAATGGTCAGTTGCCAGAGAAGGAAGCATGGGCCTTTCTTGAAGTCACATGGCTTTGGAGGTCTGATTGTCTGGGCAACGACAAGGGCATCAAGTCATCTTCTGTCACTACATCTAAGAGATTATGGCCATGCTTCCACCTTCCCCTGTAACTTATTTTTGGAGTACTTTGAGTTGGAATAAGGCATTCTCCCAGAGTGGCTAGGCCAAGCAAGAGTAAGTGTATCATATGAAAACTGAGGATTCTTTCCTACTCAGCGGTTTGGATGAAAAAAACCTTTAAAGAATCCATCAAGCTCGACTAATCTGTATCTGAACATTCGCGACTGTCTACTTCAGTGGTTCTCAACCTTTCCAGACCACTACAAAAAAAAAAAAAAGTATTTGTGGCACCTTAGAGACTAACCAATTTATTTGAGCATAAGCTTTTGTGAGCTACAGCTCACTTCATCGGATGCATTCAGTGGAAAATACAGTGAGGAGATTTATATACACACAGAATATGAAAAAATGCGTGTTTATCATGCACACTGTAAGGAAAGTGATCACTTAAGATGAGCTATTACCAGCAGGAGGGTGGGGAGGGGAAAGAAAACCCTTTGTAGTGATAATCTGTTCCTCAGACATTCTTGTTAACTGCTGGAAATGGCCCACCTTGATTATCACTACAAAGGGTTTTCTCCCCCCCACCCCCCCACTCTCCTGCTGGTATTAGCTCATCTTAAGTGATCACTCTCCTTACAGTGTGCATGATAAACACCCATTTTTTCATGTTCTGTGTGTATATACATCTCCTCACTGTATTTTCCACTGAATGCATCTGATGAAGTGAGCTGTAGCTCACGAAAGCTTATGCTCAAATAAATTGGTTAGTCTCTAAGGTGCCACAAGTACTCCTTTTCTTTTTGCGAATACAGACTGACACGGCTGCTACTCTGAAAACAGACTACTACCGTAACTCCTCACTTAACATTATGTTCCTAAAAACTGTGACTTTATGCGAAACAATGTTAAGCTGATCCAATTTCCCCATAAGAATTAATGTAAATGGGGGGGGTATTAGGTTCCAGGGAAATTTTTTTCACCAGACAAAAGACATTATATACAGTATAAGTTTTAAACAATTTTAAACAGTTTACTATTGTACACAGCAATGAATGATTGTGAAGCTTGGTTGAGGTGGTGGAGTAAGAGGGTGGAATATTTCTCAGGGAATGCCTTGCTGCTAAATGATGAACTAGCACTCGGCTGAGCCCTCAAGGGCTCTTTGTTGTAGCCTCACACTCTACAAAGCAGCATGGACTGAGGCAGGAGGGAGGAAACAATAGATACAGGGCAGTAGCTGCAAAAACTTCCCTGCAAAAACTGAACATCATGATGAGCCCAAGCTATCCAGCTGAAGCGCACCACTCCCTCCTCTTGACAGCACATGCACGGCTGCACAGGTTCTGACTTTCCAAAGTGCTGGGGGTGGGGTGGGGTGCATGTATGAGTGAGAGACGTGCATTGCCCCTTTAAGTATGCTGACCCCACTTCAAGTACGTTGCCCTTTTAAAGAGATCAGCGAGTTCAGAGCGGAAGCAACAGCTTCCAGGAAGCTCCCATCCCGCCTTCTGTCTCTGAGCCCCTCCACTCCTTTGTGTAGCAAGCACGCAGTGCGGGGGCAGGAGCAGGGAGACATCCTGATATCAGCTCCCTTCTCCCCCCTTCCCCCAGCAAGCAGGAAGCTCGCAGGAGCAGCACGGCAGTAAGGGGAGGGACAGCTGAACTGCTGCTGGGCAGCTGCAGAGCCACATACTTTACAGGAAATTTAGGGGAGCTGTGTCGTGTCTTCCCCCCCCCAATCCCCACAGGGAGGCTCTGCTCTTCCAGAGAATCCTGCAAACGGTGGACAAAGCAGGCAGCTGCCAAACGACATTGTAAGGGAGCATTACGCAACTTTAAACGAGCTTCTTCCGTAATAGATCAGCAACGTAACAACGTTAACCAGGACAATGTTAAGTGAGGAGTTACTGTATACCCCTTTCAGGAGTCGGATTTGGCTTGTGTACCCTCAAATTGCACCTTACTTAAAAACTACTTACAAAATCAGATATAAAAATACAAAAGTGTCACAGCATGCTATTACTGAAAAAGTGCTTGCTTTTTCATTTTGTCAGTATAAAATTATAGTTTGTACTGACTTCGCTAGTGCTTTTTACGTAGCCTGTTGTAAAGTAAGCAAATATCTAGATGAGTGGATGTCTCCCTGGAAGACCTCTGTGTACCACCCTGGTTCAGAACCAATGGTCTACTTAGTAGTCCCCAAAATCAGTCTGCCTGGACAGATTATCCCTTTCAGGAAGCTGATTGCAAGATTTTTCTAATCTCGAACTGGACAAAAAATTGAACAAAATCATTGACCATTTTACAGAAGTTCTAATTTTTTAAATATCCATTAAATACAAAATCAGATCTTTTAAAGATGAGTTGGAACTGAATTCTATTACTTAGTTATAAACACTGGATATTTTAATCTATTTCACTTCCTTTCATCTAAGGGCATGCAAATGAGTAAAGATCCTTTTTGAAGCAACAATTTAACGTATTTTCCATTGACTAGAATAGAAATCGAAATAGTTGTTAAAATGACAATTTTACAGAGGAAAATTTTATTTTAATTTGACTGGGACGTTGAATTCTCACAAGATCCCACAAATTGAATAATCATCACACCTTAGCTTATGTTTTGGTATTACGTATCAGAACAGCTAATGTGTGGTGTCTCAAGAAGTTTTAAATTACAGCTGCTGACAAATTTTTACAAAGACAAAACTATGTTTCAGAAAGTGACTTTTTTAATTATAATTGTTTCAGAAAAATCTGCTACCATTCTGTAAATGGGCTGATCCAGGTAACTATAGGCTAGTTAGTCTGATATCAGTCCTGGGCAAAATCTTGGGATGGTTGATGTGAGATTCAGTAAATAACGTATTCTGGGTTTTTAACATGACAGTATACGTGGGTTATGGAAAACACAATTTGTCAGACAAATCTGATACCTTTATCAACTAAACTTGTAATTTTATTAAAAGTAAATGTTGACTTACAATATACTTAAGTCAACTCCCTTATAAAAGCCGCCTACTACATGATATGCTAAAAAAAAAAAAAAATAGCACTATGCAAAGTTGATGTGCACACACAAAATGGATTAAAAACTGGTTAATTTATGGATCTGAAAGCAGAATTGTTACTGGAATCTGTCAAATGAGGGGTTTCTGGTAGGGTACCCTAATTATCTGTTCTTGGCTCAGTGCTATTCTGTGTGTGTGTGTGTGTGTGTGTACACACACACACACACATATATACACACACACACACACGCATTATTAGTATATGAAAGAAAATATAAAAGCTTTGCTACAGATATAAAAATTGGTGGAGTGGTAAATAAGGAGAACAAGTCAGTTGAACAGTGTAATATGAGTGCTTTGTAAACAGGGCTCATTCAAACATGCATTTAAATATAGCAAAATGGAAGGTTCTGAGGTTAGGAACAAGCAATAATATCGGTCACAATTACAAGATGGGGTGCTATATCCTGGAAACAGTCTTCCTAAAAGATTTAAGGATCATGACAGATAACCAAATTAATGTAATCTCCAATGTGATGTTGCAGCTAAGAGAGCTAACATCATCTTTGGATGTTAAAATGGAGATATCAAGTCTGAGTAGGGAGAGAAAGTATTAAAATATAGGTAGCATTGGCGAGACCATTACTGGAATGTGTCTGCTTCTGGTGTTCAGACTTTGTAAAGGAATTAGAAAAATAGGAAAGCATTCAGAATAGAGTAACAAGAACGACTACTGTCTGGTAAACCTGCTTTGTGGAGAGAGACTTAAGAAACTCTGGTTAGTTTTATCCAAGAGAAGTTTAAGAGATGACTTGATCACTGTCTATAAATACCTTATTGAGGATAAGATTCCTGATTTTAGAGGGTTCTCTAAGTTAGCATAACAAAATCTAGTGACTGGTAGTTGAAGCTAGACACATTCAAATTTGAAAGAAAGATGAAAATCTTCGAGAGCATGATTAATCACTGGAACAACTTAATGAGAGGTAGTGAATTCTCCATCACTTGAAGTGTTCTAATCAAATTGGATGGATGTCTTAAAAAAATAAATAAAATTCAGGTGTAATTCACCCAAAAGTTATAGGCCTGATGCATGAATATGGTGAAAATAGGTGAAAATGCTAAGTCCGACTAGGTGATCATGGTTTCATCTGATCGTAATCTAGGAAACTTTCAGAAGATATGCCTAGCCAAATGCTGGTTGCTTTTATGTATTTATTTTTTGCTGAATGAGATTCTTTTAGAAAAACCAAAATGCAGATTTTATACTCTTACATGATTTCTGTGTGTATTCATGTGTGTCTTATACTTTTTAAATAAGTGTGGTATCACGTAATTTTAGACTAACAATTTGTAAATTAGTTTCACAAACCTAGTGTCAGTAGCAATATTTTATGAGGCTTTGAAACATTCTCCAGTACTGTTGGAAAGCTAAGCACAACATTGTTTCAGTGAATGATGCACCTCAAAACTGACCAGTCTGGTTTTGTTGTCCACTTCAAATAAAATGCAGAAAGCAGACAAACAGCATAATTGGTGAAAAGCAAACTGGATTTGAAATTTTTTTTAGTAATCTTAGCTGATGTTTGTAAGCTATATAAAGAAACTTTAAAATGACTTGCCTAAAGACAGTGCTTTTAATAGAAAATGTAAGATTATACATTTGCTATGGTTTTCATCTTTTGATAAGTGTTTTGTTGGGAATATAAGTGATGGATACATTTCATAGAACATTCTGGGATAACTGTTAGAAGTCCAACTTATTGCATGACTAAAGTGAATATACAAATAGTTATTAAAAATAGGAAAAGCAGAATTTTTTGTGGGAAAATGGGCAGTATGACCTAGGATTTTGATTGAACTGGTATTTTGTAGACTGACATCTTCAATATAAAGTGATCTCCATGTGGTTTCTTCAGTTGGTGTTTCATTTTACTCTCAAGTACTACAGGCAAGTAAGGATGCTGAATTTGTAATGAATAGGAATGGGTCAGTGTAACATTTAGCTTCACATGAAGTTGATTCATCTGTGTCTCGAATGTGGGTTGTCCTAGATGAATGCATTATTTCATTTTGTAAGTTTACTAATATTGTATATGCCTCAATTTAAGTCGAATACATGATTTCATATAACTGATTTTTGTTATCTGCAGACACTTGACTAATACTTGACTTGTTTTTTTTACTGTGTAATTGTTAATTTCTTCCTAAACTTTTCTTAGCTTGGAGTTAAGATGGTGCATTTGAATAGGATTTTTGAGGTGTGCGTTGTGGGTTTTCTTATATGATGAGTGAAAATCCCTCTTAATTGTCAGCGAAAGCTTAAGTAGCCTTGGTATGTGATGTCTGGAAGAGAGCAGTCCTGTTCAAATCAGTGTCGAGTACCATAATGAGGTTCGTCACTGCAGCAGAGCTTCTCTGCTATAGACTTTTTGAACATCAGTATTTAGGGAAGCTGTGAAGGGAGATGAAATTGTGGGAAGTTGTAGTTGTGTGGGATATAGTGGAAAGGAAGCCTTTCCTCTGTGTTGAAAGTATTCCCAATTTTAAGCATGTTAAGCTTAAGATTGGAAAAATATTCCTCCTTTTCTTTGAGTGTCCGTCTCCGTCACCAGAAGACCTCCTCAGCCCTGAGCATGTATGAAACCTCTGCCTTCCCTGGTGGTCTTAACCACCCCTGTAGATTTTCCCACCACTCTTGGATATGTGCTGCAGTTTGCCGCATGGATTCCTATCTAGTCTTGTAAGGCTTCTTTGAGATGGGCTTCACTTTGTGGTGATCCTTAGGAGGTTGCCTCCCCAGTGGAGCTGGAAATTATGTTTCTTGGGCAAATTGCTATCATTTCTGCCATGAACAGTAGTTGGGGAGCAGACAGGGCAAGAGGACTGTTGAGTCGGGATGAACTGGGGGAGCAGAGCTGGGAATCTAGATGGGTGGCAGCGTAAGGGATGCAGCTTCTCAGAATATAAATTTTCCACTGAGATCCAATATTATTTTGATCTTCAAGTTGAAAAATACCAGTTAAGGTGAGCAAGCCAAATAATTTTCTGATTTTTTTTTTTTTAAACATCTACACCGCTCCCCAAAGTTGCCCTGAATTTGGTTTTTAAATTGTCTGAAAGCTTGGTGTGAAATTGTAGGTTTCACTTTTAAAATCTGATGATGTAAAAGCCTGAAAAAGATAACTCTGGGAAATTTTAAAGAGATGTGATCTTAAATTTCTTTCAACTAACAGACGAAACACTTTAGAATGTAAAATGTACCTAGAAACTGAAGTTTGGCCTCCTCCTTGAAATAGTCCATCTTTGAGACTAACTTCTGTAAATTGTCCTGTTTAAAAGATTTCCACACAACTTAGTGGAAAACCCAGCACATCTTTTCATGATCAGAGCTGAAGATGTGCATCACTAGGAGCATCACTCCTGATGTACACCTCTTGTAATGTTCTATTCTCAAATAAAGGAAGAATCCTCCAGAAAGTATGTCATGAAAGTGTGCCCTGAAACTTGCTTTAGTGGCAGAGGTTTTCAGTCTGCCGTGTACCCATTACACCATCACACCATCACAGCTAATGCGTCTGATTTTTGTGGACGATTATGCTCAAATCTTGTCTGTATTAAATCATTGGTACAAATACTTAGCATTCTGAACAGTGTGTGTTGTATTGTTGGGGCCTGTGGAACGTGTTTCACAATTGACTATGGGTCTGTTCAATAGAACAGTTGTACTGTATCCAGCAGTTAGGGTGACGAGACGTCCTGATATTTAACTCTTTGTCCAGCGTCCTGACCGATATATGATTGGGACGCTATTTGTCCCAATATTGTAGGGTTGCTTGCCAGGAATCTGGCTGGCGCAGGGCTGGCAGGCTCCCTGCCCGGCTCCCCGGAAGTGGCGACAGCTCCCTCTGGGTCCTAGGCACAAGGATGGCCAGAGGGGTTCTGCGTGTCGCCCCCAACATGAGCACCAGTTCTGCACCTCCCATTGGCTGGACCCAGAGGGAGATGTCGCCACTTCCAGGGAGCTGCCTCAGCTAAGCCCCGCCCGGAGCTCACACCCCCTCCCGCACTCCAGTCCCCAAAACTGAGTCCCCTCCTGCTCCAAAACTCCCTCCCAGAGTCAGCACTCCGAACCCTCTCCCATGCCCCTTCCCCAGCCCTGAGACAGACACCTCCCTTTCCCCCTTGGGTGTGGAGCGGGGGTGTAGAAAACTTTAAAGTATTCTTTTTCCTTAAATATCAGGATTGTAAAATTTTATTATCCGTGTTTGTATGTTGGCATACTTGGAGACTTAGAGAATTGGAGCAAGAACTTTTCTCATTTGTCAGTCAGAGATGTGTTTGGAAACTATAAAATACGGTTTTTCCTTGGAGTTTTGGTAGGGGGTTGAGTTAAATAGTTGTTTAAAACGTTCTGTCTTTTTTAGTTTAACATCTAAAAATTGCTCATACTTCAGTATTTAATCTCTTGTGATACTGTCCCAATACTGTTGTTCTGTCCTCTAGTCTATAGAGACTTCCAGGAGGACATGGACAACTTTATAATATAAAAATAAGCAAAAGACAAGACTTCATATTTATCATGTAAAAGTAAGTAGAAAATGACTCTTGTGGTGGGGAAGGTATATTTATACTTTCTTTAAGCATAATAGAGGCAAAATAGGATTCCAACAATTATTTTCCTTTGCAGGTCATAGAATCATAGAATATCAGGGTTGGAAGGGACCTCAGGAGGTCATCTAGTCCAACCCCCTGCTCAAAGCAGGACCAATCCCCATCTAAATCATCCCAGCCAGGGCTTTGTCAAGCCTGACCTTAAAAATATCTAAGGAAGGAGATTCCACCACCTCCCTAGGTAACGCATTCCAGTGTTTTACCACCCTCCTAGTGAAAAAGTTTTTCCTAATATCCAACCTAAACCTCCCCCACTGCAACTTGAGACCATTACTCCTTGTTCTGTCATCAGCTACCACTGAGAACAGTCTAGATCCATCTTCTTTGGAACCCCTTTTCAGGTAGTTGAAAGCAGCTATCAAATCCCCCCTCATTCTTCTCTTCTGCAGACTAAACAATCCCAGTTCCCTCAGCCTCTCCTCATAACTCATGTGTTCCAGTCCCCTAATCATTTTTGTTGCCCTCCGCTAGACGTTTTCCAATTTTTCCACATCATTCTTGTAGTGTGGGGCCCAAAACTGGACACATTACTCCAGATGAGGCCTCACCAATGTCGAATAGAGGGGAGCGATCACGTCCCTCGATCTGCTGGCAGTGCCCCTACATATACATCCCAAAATGCCATTGGCCTTCTTGGCAACAAGGGCACACTGCTGGCTTATATCCAGCTTCTCGTCCACTGTCACCCCTCGGTCCTTTTCTGCAGAACTGCTGCCGAGTCTTTCAGTCCCTAGTCTGTAGCACTGCATGGGATTCTTCCGTCCTAAGTGCAGGACTCTACACTTGTCCTTGTTGAACCTCATCAGATTTCTTTTGGCCCAATCCTCTAATTTGTCTAGGGCCCTCTGTATCCTATCACTATCCTCCAGCATATCTACCTCTCCTCCCAGTTTAGTGTCATCTGCAAACTTGCTGAGGGTGCAATCCACACCATCTCCAGATCATTTATGAAGATATTGAACAAAACCAGCCCGAGGACCGATCCTTGGGGCACTCCACTCCGAGGTCATCTTGTCGGGATTACTGCATTTTAAAATATTAAAGTCAGGAGATTTGTTAGGTAAAATTTTAGATCTCCTTTATTTTTTCAGGTGGTAGTGTTTTCAGTTTGTCCTTTGTCGTATAAGTGAGTTTCACATTTTGGTGGTTCATCCACAGTCCATAGTTACAAAAAGTTGTGGTGCATGTTTGCATCTGAAATCTTTTCCCAAAGATGGTTTTACAGTGACATTGTGGTTAATTACTCTGCTAATATATTTCTCATACCCTCATCACCATTTTAGAGAGACCCTCCAAAAATCTGGATGTAAAATAGACTGTCTGGAAGGGAAACAAACAGTTAATCCAGCAAATAGGTTTACATCAGCAAATAAATTTCATCTGGCCTATCTTCCATCAAACTGCATCTAAAAATACATCTGACTGCATTTTTCATTGTGATTTTTTTAGCATCATTGACGCTTAAAGGTCCTGTTCACCTTCAAGGTTCATTTAGGTAGAGTAATGCCAGCAATGGTAGCAAGGCTTCCATCACTTCCCATCCAGCAGATTTACAGATCTACTGTATAGTTTTCTATTTATATTTTTGAAACAAATGTGTATTACTGTATACACATTTTGTGTCATGACATTAATCCAGTTTTGGTTTATCAGTGACATGTTTTTAAAAAGAGAATTGTAATGGTCCAATGACTCAACTCATTTATTTCCTTTTGGTCTCCTCTCAAGTTGTACAGTGTATGTTTACTTGATTGAGATAATCCTACTTTTTAAACATTTTTATTTAAATGTTCTTGTTCACTGTCTAGGGTATCTTTTTTTTCTTCCAGAAGACAAGTCTTCAGTATTTGCGTGCTTTGTTCTTCCAGGGACACACCTGCATGATTAATTTCTCATTGTCAGATCTCTTGTAACTCTTGTATTTGGAGAAGACAAACTGTGTGCCCGATTCGTCTCTGTACATAGTGACTAAAGTAGATTTATGTTCCTCTCCTCCCCTTCCCCCAAAGCTGAGGAATATTTATTTACTAAGCCCTTTTAAAAATTTGATCAAAACAATGTAGATGCATGAGGCTGCGTTCATCTGCTACGACAATTTAGTGAGTCAGATTTTGCTACTGTTCCTTCCAGATTTGATCATATGCGTGAGTAGGAACACAAGGCTGGGATATATTTTAACTCCTATCTTAAAAAAAAATAAAATAAAAAATTACAGGTAAGTAGTATTCCTACAGTATGTACACCTTGCAGAGAATTTAGCTTACTCTGAAAGCTTTTTCCTGAATATTGTGTATTCCTGAATGTTCCAGTAGCTAAGCACCAATGTTACCAATATCAGATACTTAAATGGATTAGCACAATAGCTGTAGTTACTTTCTCATGGAAAATAATTTATAAACCTGTGACTTCTTAAATGTTAAGAAGCGTTGATCATCCAATGGGAAAGCTTTATAAAATTCAGTCTGAGTTTCAGATATTCAGTATGGGCAGTTTGGCATAGGGATTCTGTTAAGGTATTCTTCACTTTAAACCTTATACCAGCTTCATATGTAAGAAATGGTGAGAGCAGCAAAGTGGCAGGAAGCTTTTTATACTGTTCATTTACTTGTCAGCATCATTGTTATGTAGTTCGAATACATCTCTAGGGAGTTTTTTTTTGACTGTTTTCTCACAGAGCTAATGTACAATACAGTTAATGCTGTATTCTGTGATTTAGGTACTCTGTAGGATTAACAGTTTTAAGTGTATTCCTTACTAATGATGTCTCTTCTTAAGAGACCAAATGGTTTTAGAGAGAGAACGTTCAGTATATGGTCTAATAGTTGTGTGTGCTGTTGTAGCAAATCTCTTCTGGAGTCCCTGACTTTCAAAGATGTTCTCTCATTTAAAAAAGTAATTTTTAAAATAAATTATGTGTTAATAGAAGGAAATACGTTCTGTTATGACAGTGAACTGGAATTCAGGATGTCTTGGTTCAGTTCCAAGCTATGGCACAGAATTCCTATGTCACTGCTTTATGGTCAGTCTTTCTGCCTCAGTTTCCTATTTGTAAAATGTGATAACACTTCCCTGCTGCGGTGGGGTGGGGTGGCTAAATTAAAGTATGTGAAGCATACAAGTATTTTAGTGTTGGGTTCGTATAAATAAGTACATAGGACTTAAAAGAAAACAGGTAATTTGATGATCTTCATATTTGGCAAATATCAAGGTATTCACAACCACTTGCTTAATTTATACAGTTGTGTAACAACAAACTTTGTCTTAAAAACTCTTAACTTTGAAATCAGTCAGTCTCAAAGACTTAAAAGTAGATTCATCTACTACACCTGTCTGAGTCCCATTGCTAACTTTGGGGTTCACAATCACTTTTTCATATTTTTAAAATGTTTTTCTCCCCTTCAATGTGTGAAATATTTGAACAAACGGAAAAATGACTGCACAGTAAGTGGTATCAAAAACACAAAGTAAAGACACTGGAACAACAATGAGATTTTTTTTTCTCTGCTGTAATCTATTTCAGTTATAGGAATCTTAAGTGTTACTAGTAATGATAGGAGTACTTGTGGCACCTTAGAGGCTAACATTCATTAGAGCATAAGCTTTTGTGTGCTACAGCCCACTTCATCGGATACATAGAATGGAACATATAGCAAGAAGATATATATATACACACACATACAGAGAAGGTGGAAGTTGCCATACAAACGGTAAGAGGCTAATTAAGATGAGCTATTATCAGCAGAGAAAAACAGTTTTATAGCGATGATCAAGATGGCCCATTTAGACAGTTGACGAGAAGGTGTGAGGATACTTAACATGGGGAAATAAATTCAATGTGTAATGACCCAGCCACTCCCAGTCTCTATTCAAACCCAAGTTAATGGTATCTAGTTTGCATATTAATTCAAGCTCAGCAGTTTCTTGAAGTCTGTTTTTGAAGCTTTTCTATTGTAAAATTGCCACCCTTAAGTCTTTTACTGAGTGGCCAAAGAGGTTGAAGTGTTCTCCTCCTGGTTTTGGAATGTTATGATTCCTGATGTCTGATTTGTGTCCATTTATTGTTTTGCATAGAGACTGTCCAGTTTGGCCAGTGTACATGGCAGAGGGGCATTGCTGGCACATGATAGCATATATCACAATGGTAGATGTGCAAATGAACGAGCCTCTTATGTCAGAGGACCTAATGTGATTAGGTCCTCTGATGGTGTCACATGAATAAATATGTGGACAGAGTTGGCATTGGCCTTTGTTGGAAGGATAGGTTCCTGGGTTAGTGTTTTTGTTGTGCGGTGTGTGGTTGCTGGAGAGTATTTGCTTGAGGTTGGGGGGCTGTCTGTAAGGGAGGACCGGTCTGTCTCCCAAGATCTGTGAGAGTGAGGGATCATTTTTCAGGATAGGTTGTAAATCTTAGATGCACTGGAGAGGTTTTAGTTGGGGGCTGAAGGTGACAGCTAGTGGCATTCTGTTGTTTTCTTTGTTGGGCCTGTCCTGTAGTAGGTGACTTCTGGGTACTCTTCTGGCTCTGTCAATCTGTTTTTTCACTTCATCAGGTGGGTATTACAGTTTTAAGAATGCTTGATAGAGATCTTGTAGGTGTTTGCAGCAAATGCGGTTGTATCTTAGAGCTTGCTGTATACAATGGATCGTGTGGTGTGTCCTGGATGGAATCTGGAGGCATGTAGGCAAATATAGCGGTCAGTAGGTTTCCGGTATAGGATGGTGTTTATGTGACCATCGCTTATTAGCACAGTAGTGTCCAGGAAATGGACCACTTGTGTGGATTGGTCTCGGCTGAGGTTGATGGTGGGATAGAAATTGTTGAAATCATGGTGGAATTCCTCAAGGGCTTCTTTTCCATGGGTCCAGATGATGAAGATGTCATCAGTGTAGCGCAAGTAGAGTAGGGGCTAATAAGCGATGGTCACATAAACACCACATACTTACCTACGTGCCTGTATTTGGTAGTACAACTCTAACTAAAATGACCCTTGGATATCATCACTTTCAGATTCAAATGCAAAGCTCTTTTATTCGGCTTAGCTTTGCCACAATAAATTTTTCACTCGTACATAGACACACAATGGCACTCAACCACTCTCTCAAA
The DNA here is from genome assembly GCF_965152235.1 of Eretmochelys imbricata. Lineage (NCBI taxonomy): Eukaryota > Metazoa > Chordata > Testudines > Cheloniidae > Eretmochelys > Eretmochelys imbricata. The sequence continues at coordinate 123,769,953 of NC_135574.1, forward strand.
CAAAGTAATAATCACCCACTCCCATAATCCGTGTAAACTAATCGAGTAAATTTTCCTTCAGGCTGGGAAGGACAAAAGGGATTTTTTTTTTCTATTTTTGAGTACTTGAGAGCTTCTCAGATGCCATTATATGACCACCTGGATAAACCAGAAAGAGCAAACCTCTCTGTTCTAGAACTGTTCCAGGATCAATGTACCATTTCCCCAAAGAGAGGGGAAAACAAGTTGTATAATTTTCACAAGTGTTTTTCAGCCCTAGCTTTTTGAGACAAAATGGCTTTATATTAGTTTAGAACATTGCACTTTTCAGAATTTAACTAGAAATTAAACTGTCCTGAATAAACATTCAGTTTCTTAGTTTGGTTTTATTTCCTTCTATTGTAGAAGTTAGTTGCAATGAAGTAAAGATGGAATAAAATAAAATCAGATTTGTTTCCTTAAAATTCCTTTTCATTCTCCCTGCTCATTGTACGTTTTTGTTTTTGTTTTCCTTGATTTTCCTAGGAGTAATTACATTTCATGCCTTTGCTCTCTATTTTTATTAATGTAAGTGTAATTTATATACTTTAGGGGTGTATGGAAGCAGTACAAAGGACTTTCTTTCCTTAAAGCATTTTTCTAAGGGATTCTTTTACTAAATTTCTCTGTCACGTTGTAATAAACTTGTTTTCAGGATAACTAAAATTTGTAATGTGCAGTTAAGACAGTCACTTAATTGTTTTGTTACTAAGAGTCAGATCTTCTAAGACACACTTTAGGAGCATCTGTCTGAAGAACACTGATACTTTAGCATTATACTTCTTATGCAGGGGTATATGATCAGTGTTTCTAGTGGAGTTATTTCTGGTGCCTCAATAATCCATAATTAATGTTGCAGCTGTCCTGTTACAACCCCTACTTTTACCACCATTCTATAACTTTGGCTTGAATTTCCATTTTAGTTCAAAAATTGGCAGCTTGCTCTTAGAGACCAGAAATGAAATTTTTTTGCAATATTTCGGGGAAACTGATCAAGAAGTTTGTTTCTTGTTACCACCAGTACATATATGCCAACTTCTCTTTTTTTCAAAGAAAGGTTAGTGAACAGTGAGAATACACAGTTTGGGTGCCTTTAGTTAACCATGTCATGTTCCTTCCTTTGTCTCCCGTTATGTTTTGATTGAAGGTGACCTGCAAAGGATATTTTAAAATTGGGCTTGTACTCTTTCTTGTTGCTTTATGTATAAAGAAGGACTGAAAGTGGGTTTAAATATTTATTTTCTGCTTGCTTTTTACTTTAGAAATATCAGAAATGTTCTTACTGGTTTCCCCTGGTTTTTCTAGAGGACTTACAGCATGTTTCGGAAGATGCATAATGTTAGCTTTCTCAACTCAATTGAAGGCATGGGAATATTGGAACTTTAACTCAACATCCTTTTTCCAAATTGTAATTAGACATTGAAGTGAAATATGTTAAGAAAACAGAATATTAAACTATGTAACAGTCTCTTTCCCTCTCAATCGCTAAGTTTTCCCTCTCGGCTCTTGTGATGTTGTCTTGTAATTAGTTCTCCGTTCATCATGGTGTCTTCCTGACTAGACAGGACCTGAATCTTGAGTGTAAATAAGCAGAAAAAATCAGCTTAACTAAACCTTCACGCCTCTTTTAAACATTCTAAAGAAGCAAAGTAGGGCACAAGCCCAATGTTTTTTTTCCTTTGCAGGTCTCCTTTAAGAGCAGAAGCAACCTTGATCCAGCAGTTTTGGAGGTAGAGGCAAGTAATTTTTTACTTTTTTGTGAACATTTCAATAATTTTTTGGGGGGTACATATAACTTAAAGAAGGCCTAGTTTAAAAACCTCAAACACTGTGTACACTTAGTATGAAGAATATATCTTTAGATTTATTTACGCTTTTCTTGCTTACTGTTTGTCTATGTGAGCAATTAAACTAGTGAAACATGTTGCAGATAATCTTTTTAACCCCACTAGATGTTATAGCCCATGTAAGCATTTAAAAAAAAGTTTCTAGATCTTTTCCTTGTGGGACCATCTTCAAAATATAAATCAGTAAATGGAAATTTTATCAGGTTCATTTCCTCCTAAAAATCAGTTATTTATGCTCCATACCTCCAGCTGCTGGAGCTTCTATCTCAAGTTTTTGCTTCTTAGATTCTTTGATTTGTTAGTTGAAAATACACACTTCTGTAAGTAGAATTGTCTTTCCCCTTCACACTCCAACCTTCCTCTCAAGACTGTGGCGGCAATTCCTACATTGCTATGTAGGGAAACTCAACAGTTCCTCCTGTCCCCAAGCAATGGTTAATCCCCCAGGAGGTGACATTTCTGTGACTGGGGTAAAACGTCTCCTGCAGGCATTCTTGGGCCCTGAAAAAGAGGGAGCTCTTGTCCTCTTTTTGCCACCCACAGAAGAGTGTTGGGAAGCAGCTCTCTGTCTCAGTACCACAATCTAAACGCTGAGCCTTTGGCTGCTACCGTGGAGTAATCTTGGGCAAAATGGAGTAGTTGCTGATGTTCTACTTCAATTAGATTGGCATGGTTTAGATGGGTCAATTTGTGCATGTCTCTTTAGATGTTATTCCTGTAGTCTGTTTCCATGTATAATAAATCCTTTTGAGATTTCATATTAGTTGTAATAAAGGCTTTCTGTGTCCACCAGGAATGAACTAGTGTGTGTACTGTTTTTAATTTTCTTGTTCGAAGATGCACGTGTATAAATGAGACTTCATTTTCCAATAACTAGAATTTCTTCACCTCTTTGCCCTACAGATGTCAGTTAATGTCCATCTAGGTTTAAGGTTAAGTATTTACATCTTAGTTTTTAGTTTCTTGAATTATTAGAGTGCTAGAGATATGATGGAGAAAATAGTGAAAACTGTGGTCGCCCCATCTCAAAAAAGATATATTGGAATTGGAAAAGGTTCAGAAAAGGGCAACAAAAATGATTAGGGGTATAGAATGGTTTCCGTATGAGGAGAGATTAATAAGACTGGGACTTTTCAGCTTGGAAAAGAGGTGACTAAGGGGGGATATAATAGAGGTATATAAAATCATGAGTGGTACAGAGAAAGTAAATAAGGAAATGTTATTTACTCCTTCTCATAATACAAGAACAAGGAGCTACCAAATGAAATTAGTAGGTAGCAGGTTTAAAACAAACACAAAGTATGTTTTCACGCAACGCACTGTCAACCTCTGGAACCTCTTGCCAGAGGGTGTTGTGAAGGCCAATACTATAATGGGGTTCAGAAGGGAGCTAGATAGATTCATGGAAGATAGGTCAGTCAATGGCTATTAGCCAGGATGGGCAGGAATGGTGTACCTAGCCTCTTTTTGCCAGAAGCTGGGATTGGGAGACAGGGCATGGATCGTCTGATGATAACCTGTCTGTTCATTCCCTTTGGGGCACCTGCCATTGGCCATTGTCAGAGGACAGGATACTGGGCTTGATGGACCTTTGATCTGACCCAGTATGGCCATTCTTATGTTCTTAGGTTTCTATTTTGGCTCTGGTTCCTATTTCAGTGATTACTTCCATTTTTGACAGATACAGTAGAATTCTGAGGTCATAACAGTACAATGTAAAGATTAAAATAAAATGGCTAACATTTAAAGTAAGCATTAATCTCTGTCTTCAAAATACTGTGCAACATAGAATACTAATGAAAAATGACACTAAACTTTTTAGCACTCATCGTGGTGTTTTGTGAATGGAAGAATACGTTTATGCTGGATAATAGGTAACTTTTTTTCTGTCTCTGTATAATATAAAGCTTGGTCGTGGCATTTAGGCACAGCCCAGTATTAAGGAGCAGTGCAGTCATATCTTTTTGGGGAATCCTCTGCCTCAAAATTCCACCTTCATGCCAGGAAGGTAGAGTGTGTGCTTCTGTGGTTCATTGTGGCATTCAGCTTAACCACCCACATCAGAGCAGGAAGGAACCTATCCCTGTTCTCTACTGCATGCAGGGACTTCAGTTGTGCTTGTGGCTAATGCAGGCTGCACAATGGAGGGACAAAGGTTTCTAGTTAGCCCACTGCCCCCTAATTACCTGTGTAGGGGCCAAGCACAATCCGGTCCACAGAAAGCAATTTCATATTATGTTGTATAACAGTTGAATTAATGTGACTTTTTTTTCTATTTCATTAAAAGAATTAAGCATGTATAGAGTATAAATGAGGGCATACTCCCAATACTTTTCTCCCCACCTCACTGCCTTTGCTCAAGTTGTGCTTTGTCCATCAACATTTAAGTGTAGTAACCTCCCTGTGAAATTTTGACTGACTTTCATCTAAAGGCAGAATGGATTCCTGAATCAGTTTCAGTAGACATTTTTACAAAACGTAGTAGTTTTACAAGATTCTGAAAGAGTAGAACCAGTGAAAATGTTCTACAAATCTCTGCAAGTTTCTGCCAATAAAGGAGTACAAGAATACATGAGTTATTGAGAAATGTATTGTATTCGTTTTTTTGTCCTTCTAGGAATCACTGTTGATTTGCTCCCCTCTTCCTTGTAGTTTTTCCATCCTTGCTTTGTCTGAATGTTGTGGCAAAATTCCTTCTAGCAAATACAGTTGGTTCATGATGCCCTCCAGTATTAGTCAGTGCTGCTCCTTCTATGGTCCTAGAGGGTTGACGTGAAGATCCCACAGAAAGAGGAATTACCTCATCTAGGACCCAAGTTATTTCTCATGTGGCAGCATATTGTTGTGCTAATAGATTGAAAAGCTCAATCTCTTTAGACTCATTTAATTTGCCTGTTCTGGACTTGGGTTTCCAGATGCAGAAAACATGTACTGGATTTGTGATGAAATACATTTTACTCGGTGTTATGGTGAATGTAATTTAATGCCAGATTGGCTATTTAGGAGTTAATTTTTTTATTAACGCTCAACAAAATGTAATTTTGAGAATTTTATATCTGTGGACCTTACCCCCGCACATCAGTTTATATTAACTAGTCTAAAGGATAAGTGTGTCATTTTGTGTTGGTAGCTTTGGAAGAATAAAAATGTCTCGTAAGCAACAGCTGTAGAGCTACTAACTGCAACTGATCTTGCAGGAAGCATGTTTAAATAGAATTTTCCTTGATAGTACCACGTTAATATACACTTGACTTAAAAGCAATTCTTAAGTTGAATTTCCCCCTGTTGATTATTGACTTAGATTCATATAATATATGAGGGTTATATGAAGCTTGCTAAGATCCCATTATTGACAGTAGCCAAAACTGCAGTAATTGGGTACTCTGGGACCTAAACAAAATACTAGTCATTTCTAACCCGTGACTTGGAAATTAAACAAAATGTTCAAAAGGGATTTCACACTACCTATTTTTATACTGTAGTGTTGTTTGTGTGGTATCTGGGAACTGTAAAGAATAACCATTGAAATTTAAAATATAATGGATTTTAAATACTTATTCATGGGAAAGACTGTATGTAATCTTATGTATCTTTTTTAAAAATATGATACTGGCTAAGAGAGATGCAGTCATAGCTTGGCTGTAAATTTAGTGGCAAATAGAAAATCTATGATACAGTATTTCAAGCACTGGAGAATCAGTCTGATTTCACGGTCTAAAAAATGTAAAATTATTTTAAAACCCTACAGTACTCCATTTCAGTGTTAGTTTGACTACTATACTAATTGAGGCTCCAATCCTGCTCCCATTAAAGTCAATGGCAAAACACCCATTAACATAAATAGCTCAGGATTGGGCCCTAAATTTCCAGTTAGCAAGGAATGATGGAAATATATTTCCAAACAAAAAAAAACTGTTAAAATGGAGTTAGGGATTGAGAGTATATATCATTAGCTTAAAGGTATAAAAATCACAGGGATGTTGTCATTATCTGAAAACCTGGAAATTCAGGGTTAAGTTTTATTCTTAAAAATTCAAACATATCAAGATAAGAAATGCACAGTTTAGGCACCTAGACTACCTTAAGTTGTTCCTGTAGTAATGATTAGCGTGCAATAATCATATAATTATGGACATAGTGTACTTAGATTTCCAGAAAGCCTTGACAAGGTCCCTCACCAAAGGCTCTTACGTAAATTAAGTTGTCATGGGATAAGAGGGAAGATCCTTTCATGGATTGAAAACTGGTTAAAAGACAGGGAACAAAGGGTGGGAATAAATAGTAAATTTTCAGAATGGAGAGGGGTAACTAGTGACCCCAAGGGTCAGTCCTAGGACCAATCCCATTCAACTTTTTCATAAATGATCTGGAGAAAGGGGTAAACAGTGAGGTGGCAAAGTTTGCAGGTGATACTAAACTGCTCAAGATAGTTAAGACCAAAGCAGACTGTGAAGAGCTTCAAAAAATCTCTCAAAACTAAGTGATTGGGCAACAAAATGGCAAATGAAATTGAATGTGGATAAATGTAAAGTAATGCACATGGGAAAAAAATAACCCCAACTATACGTACAATATGATAGGGCCTAATTTAGCTACGACTAATCAGGAAAGAGAACTTGGAGTCGTGGATAGTTTTCTGAAGACGCCCACGCAGTGTGCAGCAGCAGTCAAAAAAAAGCAAACAGGATGTTAGGAATCATTAAAAAAGCCAAGATGGGTAAGGAATGGTGTCCCTAGCCTCTGTTTGTCAGGGGGTGGAGATGGATTGCAGGAGAGAGATCACTTGATCATTACCTGTTAGGTTCACTCCCTTTGGGGCATCTAGCATTGGCCACTGTCGGCAGACAGGATACTGAGCTGGATGGACCTTTGGTCTGACCCCGTATAGCCATTCTTATGTTCTTATGCAGTTCAGTGTTTTTGGTCCAAGATTAGATTAAAGATCCATTTCATTTTTTTATATGTATTTTCCCTTCATGACATCATTCCAGAGTTGTTTGGGAGTCTTAACTTAAGTGTAGTCTCAACCTTAACTCCATTTTAACATAGTTTTTCCTCTGGGTATTTCCTTTGATTTTTTTTTTTTTTAAATTCTTATTTTAAATTTCACCTGCAACAACTGAACAAGGAGCCCAAAGAGTTGCAATACCATGCAATCGTTCTAATAATGTATAGATATGTAGCATTGAGTTTCATTTTTAAGGAGCGATTCACTGGTACCCGAAAACAGTGAAAGCTGCCAGAGAGCGCCAGCCAATTAAACTGAGCTTACAGTTGCTTTATGTCACCAGAGTAGAACAAAACAGCTGAAGAGTATTAGTGACTCTGGCCCTTAATTTGTCAGTTTTTTTGGTTTTTTGTTTGTTTTTTGGCGGGGGGGGGGGGCTGTGTTACTGAGACCATGGCTATGTGAAATGGGGCAAGAAGAGCCCAGCTCTTGCATTCCATTGTGTTTGTGCTTTAAGGGCTCCTGCTGTGAGTCAGTGGCACTGCTACCAGGAGCTTTTTAAACACTGGTGCCTAAACTAGTGCACAGCCACACTGCCTTTAAATAGCAGTGACAGTTGGGCCCGTTAATCTACTTATGCCAACTCTTGACAGTGTTCCCTCAGTGGTGTGGTTCCCTCATGTCACTGAGCCATTACAACTAATAGAATTGCTGTGTACAAATTAACTATAGAGGAACTGGTGGTTGGGTGAGTTACCACTGTCACAGTAGGCCCACTTAAGTGTTATCTAGGTGTTCACCTGAGTGTGTTTATTATGATTATGTAGGAATAACAGATACAACATCCGTTAGTAATGTAGCTTAATTACAACTTAATGTCTTCAAACATAGCCTGTTCACGAGATATCAGTTTTAACTGCACGGAAAGTTTGAAGTGTCTGTGTTCGTTTGTAAATTCACTCAGGACAAAGAAAAGAGACAGATGCCAGATTTCTAAAAGGACCCAGTTTTTAATTCATAGACCAACATTTACTTGTAAATTCTTAAATTAATTGTGTAGTTGGAGTAAATGCCATACATTTCAGGAAGATGCACTGTATTTTTCAAACAAAACAGATGTTGAATCTTTGCTTTAGACCTTGTCTACACTATAGACTTTTGGCCGAAAAAGGCCGCTTTGCAGCATAACTGTGGAGTTGCAGTGGCTCTGCCACTTTTGGTGACAAAACTGCTCTGTTTTGATAAAATAAAACCACATCAATAAGTTTGCTGCAAAAAGCCTCTTGAAGTGAGTGGTATGGTATTGCTACCCTTACTTCTGCATTGCTGCTGGCGAGGCGCTGCCTTCAGAGCTGGGTGTTTGGCTAACAGCCGCTGTTCTCTGGCTGCCTAGTTCTGAAGGCAGTACAGAAATAATGGTGGCAATACCGCAACCCCCCCTAAAATAACCTTGTGATTCCCCTTGCAACTCGCTTTTCGGTCAGGACCCCCCATTTGAGAAATGCCAGTCTCCCCTGTGGAATCAATATAGTATAGGGTAAAAGCACACAAAAGACCAGATTTCACAGTCCATGATGTGTTTTTCATGACTGAATTTGGTAGGGCCCTACCCATGAGGCATTGCAAACCCTTCCCAAAGCATCCTGTGGCTAGTTGCGTTGTGGGATAGCTACCCACAGTACACTGCTCTGTGTCAGTGCAAGAGGTGCTAGTGTGAATGCACTCTGCTGACACAAGGAGCGTAATGTGGACATGCAACAGCGGTTTAATTAAAGAAATTTAATTAAACAGCATAACTTTTGTCGTAATGTGAAATAGAACTCAGCTTTAAGTATGAATCACAACCAATGCCTCATTCTACATAAGTGCAGAAAGTCTGCTGATATTTTCCCATGCCATTTTGTTCTGGCATCCATACTGTTTTTTACAAATGTTCTTCTACTTGCTTTTTAATTGTGGCAGTTTTGTAAACTTGGAAAGAGCTTAAAAAGCATTACTTTTTTTTTTCCTTGAACTGAAAACGTGTCCCCTTTTTGGTCGGCAGAGTTTTAAAAAAACTGAAGAATTTACACATTTGTGTAACCACTGAAATATAAAGCTAAGCATGTTAAGCAGAATTGCTAGTTGATTGGCTTAGCATTTTGTGAAAAAAGACAGAGATGAGGAGTTAAATATGAAGATGGACGGACTACTGTATGTCAGATGTATCAAACTCTGAGGGTCTTCACTGAAATTAAGAAAACTAAGAACTGTCCTTTCCGTGGCATTTGGTGAACTGGGCAATCTTTGCTCTGCTTGGAGCATCCCTCTGTGCAATCTGCTACTTTCTGATTGCAGTTCACCATCCAAGAAAACAGAAGAACAGACAAAGGAAATTGGTCACCAGACATCTACTACTTACCTATTGTTTAAAACCATTACCTAGACACAGGCCCAAAACAGTCAGCACAAAGCTACATGAAGAGTGCCCAGCTCATGGATGAGGGACAGCTAGTTGAAAGTGAGCAAGATGGAGGTTATTTTGCTTGGCAGAGGAAAGCACTTTGAGAGATTGTGACCATGGTCCAGTCTCCTTTGGTTGAAGGTTTATATCCACAGTTGTTCAATTAAGCCCATAGCTTGAGAGTTCTCCTGGATTTCACATTACTTGCGGGCACTGCTGCGTGTAATGCTTTCTACCATTTCCAGATGGGAAGGAGACTCTGTTCCACCTTGATGGATGACCTGTCCTTGGTAATACATGCACCCCTCACCTCCTGGCTGGAGGTCTACAGTATACCTGGGCATGAAGCCATAAACTGTTAGGATACTCCCTCTAGCAGCAGTACATCTCCTCAGCAACACAAGTTACTGTGAGCACATCATGCCAGTCTTCCATTTTTTACACTGGCTTCCCATTGAATATAGAGTCAAATTCAAAGTCTAAGCTTTACCTTCAAGGTGTTTAATGGCCTTAGCCCAGAATACCTAAAAGATCACCTAAAGCTCTGGAATGAAGAATATACTTGGTGACTCTTCTCAGTTGGGATAGTGGATCTTTCTATCACAAGGGTGCAAAGCTTTTCTGTGGAGGAGATGGAGCTTTCACAAGGCCATTTGGAGGCTGCAGAATGAACTCTTGCAGGAACTAAGGACAGTCCTCACTATCTTCTACCCCCAAGTGCTAGGGACACTTCTTTGACCTTGCTTTCTGTACCATAAACATATAGCATTATGTATGCATTAAAAACAAAAACAAAACACTACATTATAGTCACTTTTGCCATTGTTGCTTAATGCACTACTGGAAGATGCTCAGATACTACACTAATGAGGGTTTTATTGCATACTTCTAGTACCTTTGCTAAGAATACACTTAAATTAATGAGGGGAAAAGGACTGCTAAATACAGTTGCAAAAAGAAAAGGAGTACTTGTGGCACCTTAGAGACTAACCCAATTTATTTGAGCATAAACTTCCGTGAGCTACAGCTCACTTCATCCGATGAAGTGAGCTGTAGCTCACAAAAGCTCATGCTCAAATAAATTGGTTAGTCTCTAAGGTGCCACAAGTACTCTAAATACAGTTGTCTTTAGCAGTGAGCCTTTAGAAAGTATGTAATTCCCAAAAACTAAAGTTAAAATTCAGCTGTACTACACAGTGGTAAAGCAGACTAAGAATTTGTGGGAATCATTTTATATGATACCTTAGGAAAGTCTTAGGGTTCATAATAAATATGTGAAAGATGACCTATACAAAGCGTTAAAACAGTTATGAAATTGGAAGTTCACACAATTATATTTCCTTGTAACAGATTTATTGATCTATACAGTCAACTGTAGATCCTAACTGTTCAACTTTTACAGACTTAAAATAATTTTTAAAACGCCCCATTCTACATTTAAGGGATTTTTAAAACTTAATTACTAATCTTTATCGGGCTACATTAGATATCTAATGAATTAAGAGAATCAGTCGGGTGCTTTTTCAGACTAGCGTTGCCCATACAGTATGTAGTAGATTAGTTACTTGATTTTATTTATGGAGCTTTGTTAGGTAAATGTCATGAAGTTCTGCAGGATTTAAGCTTTTATTTAAAAATAAAACCTTTTTGTAGCTCTTGCGGCTGCAAAGTTAACTTTCTACATGTGAACCAAGTGTGAACGTATGGGCTGTTGTCTTCCAAAGTCTGAAAACAGACGGTTCCAGTTTGTCTGCAGCTGCTCAGAACTTTTCCAGGTAGCACAGTAGAAAATGACCAGAGTATTGTCAGCTTTGATGTTGCTTCTCTGTTACCCTGTGGGCAACAGTATAACTGACAATTTGCTCAATTTGGGGAAGCTATTGAGTAGGAGCTGTGGGGACAGTCAAGAGGAGAGGTGTAGATTACCTGAGATGGTCTAAAGATTGAATTTCTTCCCAGAGTCCACAAACAGGCGGTTTGTATATTTTTTTTTAAACCCTTTATTTCTGTCTAAATAGTTTCAGCTCTGACATCCAGGACATGTGACACATCTCCCCTGGTTGACTATGGAGATTTGGGGAAAATGCAGGCAGAGAAATGGAGTGAAACAGTTTTGTTCAAATACATTGGGAGAGGCTGAAAACCACCTTGACTTTTTGAAAATAATATACAGTGGATTAGCCTTTAATGTTTGCATCTCTCATACCCACCTGACCAGAGAGAGGGCCTTCAGAAAGATCTCTGCCTCTCTACCAACTCTCACTGAAGATCTCAAAGACTCCTTCATAAGTTTTATGAACACCAAAGTAAAGTTTCAAGGATCAGGAGATTTCCCCAAAAGGAGTGCAGAGGTTTATAAACCACTATAAAGGCTATTTCACCAGAGGTTGCTCAGGCATTGACTTTTATTTAACAGGGACACAATAGTAGAAATAGATACTGAATAAATTTTTGCAGTTGCTATGGATAGGTTTGATAAATTCAGACTGGAGAATAACCAGAATAGGTGGAACCAGATAGGAAATCAGGTTGAAGTCTCTGCCTTGAGCAGACGTTTTTTCAACTGGTTCCATTTGGCAACATAACAATAGTGTAAGGCTGCCTGGATTTGAGATGAACTTCCTTGACCAACTCCAACACATACAAGCCATTTAGCTTTGGGAAACCCTGTGGCCATACTACCAGCTGAAGAAACGTGGGCTGGATGAACTAACCTGCCCCTCTGCTGGAACAGATATCCTGATTCAAGGGAGGAGTGAAAGGATAATCTTTTGACAGAGCTAGCAGCTCTGAGAACCAAGTCTGCCATGCTCAGGCTGGTATTACCAAGATCACTTTATGTCCTGTTCAGTCCTTCAGAAACCTTGGAGATGAAAAGAAGTGGACGAATGTCATAAAGGTGTCCTTTTTGCCCCAGTGGGAGGGGGAAAAAAGCATCTCTGCACTGTAGGACCTTGTTTGCTCTCATGCAAAACCTCAGATATTGGAGCCAACAAATCTCCCTGCCTAACCCCACCTGGCAAATATCAGATTAACCACTAACTTTCTGAGTGACAGCTTGTGTTGATCTACACATGAGAGAGTGAAATCAATTGCTACGGTGTTCTTTACTCTTTCTAGGTGTATAGCTGTTGGGGTCACATGGTTCCAGATGAATCATTCACACAGATTGATTGGTTGCTTCCTGTTACAATAGCAGTGAATGAGCTCTCCACATTTGATTAGATAGATGGCAGCCATGCTGTCTGAGAGTATCGTCTGGCTCTCCCCTATGCAGAAGAAAAGCTTTTGATTGCCAGCCTAATTTACGTGAAGTCTCAGTTCCTAAGTATTCCAAAGACCATAAATGGTCAAAGCTCTTTTATATGTGCTCCGTACCTCAGATTGGGGAAGCTATTGAGTAAGCATCCATGTCTAGTATCAGCTGAGAACAGGCTGAAACAACAATCCTTCTAAGACATTATCTGGTAAAGTTCATCATAAGAATCCTTGACCTGCTGAGAATACACTGTCATACCTGGACTTTAAACATGTGTGCACTAGACTTAACCATCCTTTCAGGGACTTTGTCCAGAGCTTTGCAGAGGGAGAGAACGATGCAAGAAACCTTTAGGCCTGTCACTCAAATATAAAACTTCACAGGGCTTTCTTAATCTGGCAAGATCCACTGCCTGGATGAGATCCTTGAGCCAGGCAAACTAGAGACCTTGTGGAATCTAGAACACCCCATCTGAAGTCCTAAACTTGACTCAGAAGTAGGGTTGACAGTTTTTTCCTTTTTCATGCTTGTTTGGACAGATATGAAAATGGACCATTCTGTCAGTTGCAGGGTATAAACTACCCTGCTGTGAGTTGTAGTTTGTATGAGTCAGTCATCTAGATATGGATAACTCTACAGACCCTGAGGGTGTAGGCATGTGCCACAACAGCCCGTCATATGATGGACACCTTTAGTAGTTGTAGCTAGCCCAAAGAGTAGTATCTTGCAGTAAGCTTTGCCCACCATAAACCTGAGGTTTGGTTTTCTTCTGCCTTACCAAGATGTAGAATTAGGCTGCACAGAGATAAAGGGCCCTGGAACAGTCCTCAGAGTTGAAACTAGGAATTATATTCACAGAGAATTAAAGTTTCTGTAGATATTTGAACAATGGCTGTTGTCATCCTCCTCTACAATAGAGTTGAGTCCACTATTTCTTTGGGAATAAGAAAATACCAGAAATAAAATCCCTTTCCTTGCTAAAATTATCTTTTCCTGGAGTGTGGCTTTGTGTAGGCTCTATAGTCAGACCAAGAGTTTGAGGGGTCTCTGCATATTCCAACTCTTGGGATGTGCTGGCAATGTAGCCTGAAACAGTGGAATCCTCTAACAGCAGTATCCTTTGGAGCATTGTCGCATCCTTTGTTTCTCCTCTGATGGCTTCAAACATTGGGAGAGCAAGGCTAGAAAGGGTTAGCAGGGATGCGCCAACTACTTCTATCCCTGCCAGTGCCTGCTGAGGTCCAAAGTTGGGAGCTCATTTGGAAGTACAGTTCAGCTCTTTGGGGGCAAAATTGATTTAGAAGAAAAACTTAGACAAATGGAAATTGATTTCCTTAAGAATTTTTGTGGCTTTTTGGCCCATCCTTCTGTAATCAAGAAAGAGGACAATTTTGGCTAATTAGAAGTGTGTGTGAGAGAGAGAGACAGACATACAAATGGAACAAAAGGGGCAGTAGATCACAACTTCCCATGTATATAGATTGCTAAGTATAGAAAATTGATAAGGGAAGCTAAAGATATCAGGGAAAATCAATGACTGGCCAAGATAACGACTATAAGGAGGAGTTCAAGTACATTAGCAAAAAAGTATTAAGAATGGTATATAGGCTTATTACTAGGTATAGATGATAAAATTGTTAATGATGCAGAAAAGGCAGAACAGATATTTCTGTTTTGGATTTGGAAAGAAGCAGGATGATGTAATTGTATCTCATGAGGACTATGAACTTCTTTCCAGTCCATTAGTAACTGTGAGGAGGATGTTGAACATCAAATAGGGATAAACATTTCTAAATCAGCAGTCCTGGCAACTTGGACCCAGTAGTTCTAAAAGAGTTCCGTGAGACCTGTGTCCTACTGCTGTTCACTTTTAATAAATCTTGGAATGTCAAGAGAAATTCTAGGAGACTGGAAGTGTGTTAATGTGTGTCAGTATTCAGAAAGGACAAGTAAGATGATCTTGGGTGGTAATAGGACTAGGCAATCCGGAACAAAATAATGGAAAAGCAGATGTGGGATTCAATTAATAAAGAATTAATGGATGGGAATGTAACTAATCCAAGTCAACATGCTTTTTTGCCAAATGGGCCTTTTCAAAAAAACCTGAATTAATTGTGTGAGATTGCAAGCTAGCTTGATAAAGATAACTGTGTTGCTGTAATATATTTAGACTTCTAAAAAATGTTTGATTGGTATCACATGACATACTTATTTTTAAAAAGTACTGTACAATATCAATAGAGCATATATTAAATGGATGAGGAGCTGGGCTAGCTGACAGATCTCAACAAGTAGTCATCAATGAGGAATCATCATCCCATAGGGATGTTTCTAATGAGGGTTCCACAGGGACTGGTACCAATTCTGGTCCTATTCAGTAGATTTCTTATCAATGATCTGCCAGTAGATATAAAATAATTACTAATAGCATTTGCAGATCTCACAAAGATTGGTGGAGTGGTATAATAATGAGGACAGGACAGTCATCACAGCAATCAGGATCACTAAGTAAGCTGAACCCATTCAAACAATGTATTTTAATACAGCCAGATACACATGCATACATCTCTCTCCCTGTTCCTCTGACAGCAGAGGAATGGGGAGACTCAGGAAACTTGAATTCCATTCTAGGCTCTGAAGAGGAGTGTGCTCTTTGGGGAGACTCTTCTGCTTGTTTCCCCCCAACTTGATCCCATTCTGCCTCTTCCCATCCAACCTTGCCCTGCCTTCCCCAGGATTGGATCCTATTCCCATTAGCCTCACTTAGCCAGTCCCAATCTACACTCCTCAGGCTTCTGATTCCATTCTCCTTGTTCATCCAGTCCTAGTCTCCCCCTCTCCACATCTGTTCCCAGAGTCTTTGCCCACCAAGTCTCAGTATGCCTCTCCCCTCCATCCCTCCCCCACCAACTTCTTGGTCTCTTTGACCAACCAGTCCCAGTCCTCTCCCTGCACCCCAGCTCTTTGTCAGAGATCTGTCTCCACATCCCTATTGCCTCCATACTAATTTCTAGTCCTAGTGTCTTTGTCCAGCCAGTCCCAGTCTCCACCCCAGCTCCTTGCCCTATTTCAGTGTTCTCCCTCCTTGTATCTTGTTTCCAGTAATCTTAAGTTTCCCTCTCCAGCTCTGTTTCCACAGGCCCAAGATGCACAGCTATGCATTCCAGTAGTGCATAGTGTCTCAAACCCATGGGCAGGCCCCCCTGGATGGGCATGGAATGTATTTTGGGAGTGAGTGAGGGGCTTTAGGAAACCTCACTGTGCACATCTTACCCACAGCAATGAATAACTAGCAATGCTGATTCCTCCAGACATATCAGATTCTCAGATGAAATTGTGCATTTTGATGGATTTCTGTTAAGCTTGCACAGCATTATACAAAGTTGTTGCCATCTGTACTTAATCCATTTGCTACAACGTGGTGTGCACGTTTAATTGTAAGCATGGACCACAGTCAGTTTTGCTTTTGCTCTTTGTACAATGAATTGTTGTCTCATTCATGCAACAGAAAACAAATTCCTCCAGAGAAAAACCAACAAGCCAAAACTAATCCAAGAGAAGCACCACCACATATCTCAATATATGTACTTGTGTGGTGTGGGGAGGCTTAAACTACTACAGACACAAAGTGGGGTATGATTAAATAATTTTGAGAACTACTGCAGTAGTGCAAATGTGCAGAGGTCATCTTGAAGACCTCAGTTATGTAAGAAAACCTTCATTTCCTGATGGTTACACCATTTTCTCATTTTTGATAATGGATCCCTGTCATGTCATTGGTCTCAGTGTACTTGATTTAGTCCTTTATTGGAATGTCCATATCTAAAGTTACCTTTACAGCATGCATCAGGGATGAGGAAAGGAATCTGGTGCCAATAGTTTACACTAACAGTTACTTTCGTGTGGATGAGTCTCAGTAGTTGTGGAAGTCTATTTTAGAATTAGAGTAAAGGATAAGAACTAGGAGAATCTGTTTGCATTGATGGCTAGATATATTAATATAAATATATATTAAATTAAATATAAATATTTTCCAAATATTTTCAGTCTCTTTCCACAAGGGACTCAATCACCTTCTTGTTTCTTGTCATGAACTCTCATTCCCACATTGGATTATGGTCACAGCAGGAAAGAATATTGGAGAAACTGCTCTGGGTTTAGCTGTGGGTCATACATTGCTCAGACTACACGTAAAGCATATTTGAATAAAATGTGAGATTTTTATGTTGTCACTGAGCATACTTGCTCTTTAAGACTGACCATATTTTTGCATATGGTGCTATTGTGTAGAATAGTTGGAACAATGTGATTTTTATAAAAATAAGTGGAGGGATATTGAGCTGATTGAAGAATTGATCAAGTGTTGTTTGACCTGGAGTCCACAAGAATCTTTGAGCATTCCTTCATTTTTTTCCCCTAGATAATTTAATAAGTTGAGTGTACAGTGACAAAATTTGCTAAAAATACTAAGTTAGGCACAACAACCAGCAATGAGTAGGAAAAGTGGAAATGCAGCAGGAGCTACAGCAACTAGAGAAATGGATGAAATCAATATATTTGTGGTAAACAAAGGTAAAATGCAAGGGGTTCTCTTGGATATATATAATGCATTGATGTACCGTAGAAATACTTTGACGATATCTGTGGGTGGTGATGGTATTCAAAAAACTGTATGTGACCATACAAAATAAGTCAGCAGCAAAAAAGTGTGTGTAAAGATTACACTGAACACCAAAGAGAGAATCGTTCTGTCTACATGCATAGTTGGCGTATATATTTAGTATCAGTTGCAGAGCTGGGTAAAATGTTGAGGCAAAACTTTTTGTGTGTGAAAAATGCAGATTCAGCAACATCAAAACGTTTTGTGAACGCATGTCAGTTTTGCCAAATTATTCATGTCGGAGGGAGGGGGAGTTGAAAAAGTCTAAAGGTTTTGTTTTAAAATTTTCAAAACAAAACTTTTTGATTTTTTATTCAAAACAAAACTTTATTTTGAAACAGCCTTCAAATTATAAAAACACTTGAAACACATTTTTTTATAAAAACACATTTTTTTTAACTTCTTCGTGAACTGAAAATTTCAAAAAAAGTGTAGTGTACATACTACCTGAAACAATTTTGGATTGCCACAGCTCTGCTCAGTTCTGTTCTCTCCATTAACGTATTTTAAAATATTTATTAAATTTTGATTTTTACAAACACTAATAAAAGTGTAGTCCTGACAATCTTTTGATAATGTGCTAAAAATACATTCAATAAAGTAATTTTTTAGAGAAATTGATTAAATTCCTATAATTGAGGTAAGTAAAGTTAAATGCCTAGAGTTGCAAAAGCTTCAAAAAGTGTTTGAAGAATATTCAGTGAACTAAATATGTGCAGTCTAGGTAGAATACCACCAGGCAAACATGATATTTAGAACTGTTAGAAAGAAGGCAGGAAACTATGCACATCTGTGTAGAGGTAAATAGGTAATGGCCTAAAAATGAAGCTAATATTAAGATAATTTAAAATCCTATTGTAAGAGTTAAATCAATAGACTAGAGTAACCTGTAAAAGCTATTGGAAGTAGATAGAATACTTGTGATCCAGACTTATCTTAGGTATTTATATGGCCCCTATTGCCATAGTATCTGAGCACCTCACAAGTGTTAACGTATTTACTCTCACAACTCTCCTATGAGGTAGGGTAGTGCTGTTATCCCCATTTTACAGATGTGAAATTGAGGCATAGGGAGGATAAGTGACTTGCCCAAGGTCACGCAAGAAGTCTCTGACAGAGCAGGGAATTGAATCAGGGTCTCCTAAATCTAAGGCTAAAGCCCTAATCCTTGGACCATCCTCTCTCTCTCTCTCTCCTGAACAAGATTACAATGGTAAATGAATCTTATTTTCTAATGGAATAGAACACATTAGAAATCAAGGAGCAGGTTCTTCAGTAAAATTGTGAAATTGAGGTACAACAAACATATTAAATTTTCTTTTATAATAAGTGCAAATTTTATGTCCAGTAATGTATAATAATGCTCAACACACTGTAGAATCTATGTTGCTCATACCATTAATTTCAAAAGATATCTTTTTAGAAATGTTGAACTGTTCCTAATCTGGTGATCTTCTTAATTTGAATTTAGTGCCCTATTGATAGTATGTTAAAATTGCATTTTAAGACTTCCTATTAGCAGAGTAATTTATTTTATAGTGATATTATACTGCATTGCTTACAGCCAAAAGATGTTCATTTTAGTCAGTTTTCCTAATTATGTTGATTGTCATAGAACAGGAAAATTTACTTAATATTGATCAACATAATTAATTATTAACTTAGATTCAATGGGGTACATACAGAAGGGATGTTAAATCCGGTATAGATTTTCTTAAATGTAAGCTCTGTATAATTAACTGTTAGTTTAATTGATAACTGCTAATGGATTTCAGTCATTAGTTTAAATATAGTTAAAGCTCCATGTATTCCATGACTACAGAATATGGTGAGGAATCTGCCCATTGCTACAGAATTGTTCTCTTGATCCACACTTCCATTTAAAAAAAAAGAAAAGTGTGTAATCATTATGGTTGCAAAAAACTGAAAACATGAACTGAGTTTGAACTGATGCTATTTCTGCAGACTGCCTTTGAAGGACATAAATCCACACTGTGTAGAGGTCAAGCATAGGAGTTTATTATGTACAGCACTGACAGAGTGTCACCTCGCTTATTAGGTTCAGAGACACTCTCAATTGATTATAATGGAATATATGGATTTTTTTATGGGCGGGGAAAGTGACGGGGTAGGCAGTCCCACACCCCCGGATAGGTTTAGCTGCAAGACATGATAGCACAGTAGCTAATGGTCAAAAGGTTACATAATGTCTCCACCCATGGTTTTAAGTTAACAAATTAACATTTAGCATTTAATTAGTACTTTAATAAATGTATTAATATAGAATATACGTTAGATTTAATTTGGGGTTTATAGGAATAAAGTAGCTCCTTTGATTGTTTAATAGATACATATGTAGGGGTAAAAGCAAAGAAACAGTGAAAGTATATTGCAATAAAGATTGTCTTTTAAGTTGCTTATTTGTGTTTTAAGGCAGGCATTGGTTCTTGGGAAAGAGAGGTGGGAGGAGGCTATATTTTATACTGAGATGTTCCAACCTTTCATAAAGTCAAGGTTGGATGTGTGGGAAGAATATTTCCCTACAGAAGAAACTAACACAACAGAAACAGGGCTTCTTTGTTCTATTTGCAACTTTGAATAAGACACAGTTATTGCCCCTAACATCTGGTGTTTTGCTGACTAGGCATATCTTCGCAAAAGCAAGGTTATTTTGAGTTATTTTGCTTTTTTTTTAAGCTATTGCTAGGCCTTTGACCTCTTGACCAAACTCTGGACTTTGGGCCTGTATACAAATCCATATACCAGGTTATTACATCAGCAATGGATTTTAACCCTTCACCAGAAACAAAGTCCTGTCCACCCTTGTGTGTTTTGTCAGTATACTGTTTCCATTAGAGGACTGATTCTTTTACTGAAATAATTGTACTGGTACAAACACTAGTGTGGATGCAGATATATTGATATAAATATGCCTGATACCGGTATACCATCTTCCCCTTACTGTGTGAGAATAGACTATACCAAGATAAGCATTCAGATAACTGTGTCCACGTTAACAGCATTATATTGTTTTAGCAGTGTGTGTATAGGGAACAGTGTGTACATAGGTATACGCGCGCGCCCCTCCCCCCCTCAAAAAAAAAAAAAAAAGAAAAGAAAACCTTTATGTGTAGACAAGCCCAAAACTCTGTGAACATCCCCATTTGTCTCAGTGGGTTAAGTCTGAAACTTGAGTTTAAATGCCAACATTTCACTATGGATCATTGTAGTAGAAATATTCAGCTAATGTGCTTATCCCATGATTAATTGTCACCTATTCCCTAGGTGCCAAATCCCCATTTGCACCCAGCCAAAGCCTCAGTTTTTGCCAGTCAATATCTGAGATACAAGTATGAATACAAAAGTCTTTGGGTTATCAAAGAACAGAAATGTGGGGACCTTGTGACATAATTAAGAGTAACATCAAAATAACCTACTGTGTTGACTGTTCTCTTCTATGCTTAATTAAAAACCCATGATACTATTATATTAGATTATATTTGACAAAATACAAATAATAACTAACATATCTTGAAACAAAAGGCATAATCTCAAAATAAATGTTAAATTATTGAGCATTTAGGTTGGTCCAGGAAATTAGAAACAAGTAGCTATGGGAACACTTCAGATATTTCATATTTTTTTAAACAAGATTATTGTTTTAACCATTTTTTTAAGTCACTGATTTTTTTTTCCTGTGGGAAAATCCCATATAAATTAGATGGCTTTAAAGAAAATAAGTCTGTAATTGTCTTATGCACTGAGTTCCATTGCATATCACACATGGAACTGGTGACCTAGCTGTGGAAGTGTCTCTGGGTGAGATCCTCACCATGCTCCAGACCCTTCATGCCATGTAGAAGGCTGGAGCAGCATAAAGGGGCATCTGATGCAGGTGTTGTGAAAGACAGCCATAATACTGCATCCCAAGGACCCCCTCATAATTCTGCATAAGGGGCATGCAAGGGTGGGGCTGGAGGCAGATGGCTCTGCTGGTGCTGCAGCCGTATCTCACGGTGCTGTGGATATTCCAGACAGCGCTGCAGCCCATGGGTAAGACTAAAGAGGCTGCAATAACTTAGATCCACAGGGCCAGTGGCAGATTTACAGTGGCGCCATGGAGCTGGGCCCATGCTCACAGCCTGCTCTGCTTTCACTGTGCCCTGAGACCCTGCCAGCTCGCTGGCTCCCCCCACCTCACCCCACCCACCATTTGCTCCTTTCGGCCTGCCCACTGAGGGCTCCTCCTCATCGCCTGGCCCCATCCGCCAGCTTTTCTCTGCCCCTTGGCTGGACCCCAGTGCACTTCTGGCTCTGGGCAGTCTCTGCTTCCCACCACCTGTGGGGCCCCACCTGTCTACCCGGGGCTGAGCCGCCTGGGACTGGCCAGTTGTGGGAGACAGTGTTGGGAGCTTGGCTGGGCCCCTCCATGCAAGTGGGCCCTGAGGGAGCCTGACTGGGGCAGGCCCTGGCCCGGTTGATTGCACCACTCCCGAGGGGCCGGAGCAATTCCCCACCCCGGGACCAGCTCTGGCAGCTTAGCTTGGCAGACAGTCGCCTCCCAGCAAGGCTGGTGAGTGAGTCCGGAAGGCAGGGCGTGGTGGAGAGGGTGTCTTGGGGGGGAGAGGGGTGCTGGGCTGTGAGGGGACAGGGGAGATGTGTGTGTTGGGGCACTAGGGAGTACGAATTCTGTGTGGGGTGCTGGGCAGTTGTGGTGGGGCTGTGGGCAGGGGGGCGCTGGGCAAGGGTGGTGGTGTGCAGGGTGCTGTGCATTTGTGGCAGGGTCTGGTGGGGGCCCTAAGCATAGTGGGTCCGGGGGGGGCTCTGGCCATAGGGAATCGGAGGGATGTTCCAGTGTTGGGTGGGGGGGCTGTGTGGCGCAGCATGGGCCCACCCCGAGAGGAAGTGGCACACTGGCAGCACAGGGCTGGGAGAGCTACTGTGCGTCTGGCAACTCCCATTTTGTAAATAGTGTCCTCACACTGGGTTGGGTGGAGGAGGGCTACCCATGCCAGGCCCTGCCCGGCCCCTCGCTCTGGGGACTGACCCTCTTGCACCATGCTCCATTGCCACTATGGGGCCCACAAATGTGTTTGGTGCTGGGCCCACAAAAGGTTAAGCCGGCTCTGCACAGGGCTGCTATGTAGTGGACACTCCAACCCCCAGCAGAGCCCGGAATTGGCTTAAAACCACTATAACCTTGCCTCGCCCTGGAGGGGTGTGAGTTTTTTGTGTTGGGCCTGTAAGAGGTGCAGTACAGTATCTCACCTCATGTCCGTGAACAGTAACCATTGTGCCATCTAGATCTCCAAAACAAAAAACTATCAGGCTTTGATCATGTCTGTTCCCTGTTTTACCTAGTGAATTTGAAGTTGAAAACATACTACTTGTTTATAACCCACAATTATCTTGAAAGGGGTACGTGGTGTACAATATATCCCAAACTACTTAAATAAGATATCATTTTAAATAATGCTGTATGGTTAAAGGCCTGACATAAAATATTAACTTCATTTAGTTCACATTTAAGGAAACAGAAAATATGCTCTCCTAGTAACTCAAAATATTAATATTATGCTTCTATAGAAAAGAGTGAATCCACCAAGATAAGACATGTTACATGTACAGTAAGCTACAACATTTTTTTTCCTAACCAGGAATAGCACAGCCAGTCCCTGTTTCAGTGTTTGTTTTCCAGCCGCTTTCTCTGTGAATTCTCACCATTAGGAGCTCAGTAGGAGTGAAAGCCTTTGTTAATTTGCCTGACTATAAATGCACAATTAAAGCAGTGTATCAGCAAGAGGCTAGGACGATCAGTGTGTTCTGATGCTTCATGTTATGGAATTACTTCTATTGTTCAAATAGATACTGTAATTAGTAAGTTATTTTAAACCTGTTTTCTTCAAAGGGCTGTCACAATGCTTTTATCTTGAAAAATTTTTAAAACGCTGGGTTTTTGCTGTTTAGCTAATGCTTATTTCAGTTATATGCAGCCTACTTTTAAAATATCAGATAAAGTTTTATGAAATGTTAATGTCAGTAGTGTATGAGTATGTGAATAAAATATTAAGTGCTGGTCACAGTTTTGTTACAATCCTATCTGGGTTTTTTTATAGCTGTTCAAACTTGTGGCAATACTATTAATAGAAACCTGTTATAATATTCTTCCATATTATGTTTAAGTAGCTATTAATTCTTTTACAGATTAGTGAGTTTGGTCCGGTTATCTCAAGCAGATTACCAGTGTAGTAAATTAACCATTTTTAATGGAATTTGCAAGAAATCATGTCATCTGAAGCATTCTTGTAGAGAATGCTACAAATTTTGTGGTATTGGTTCCTCAGATGACGACGATTATCTGGCAACATGAATTGTGCTCCCTGTGAACTATATCTTTGGTACTTTAATGTTTGTTTTAGAAATCTATTTTGCATGCAAGTATAACAGATTTTATTACTGTATTTTATTTTAGTGCACCATTGCAGTACTAGTTCCATAAACACATTCCCTTGTGAACACAGTTCTTTAGTGCTTACAGTATCTGTGTCCAATTCTTTATTTTCTAAAAGCTGCCGTTTGGGGTTTTCTGCTGTGGCAACTCAAGACTGATTTCAGACACTATTTTGTGTAGAACACGTTAAATAACTTTTCACTTGAAGTTTTCAGCTTTCATTTGTCATTTTAGAGTACATTCCCTGACCACCTGGGCCAGAGAAGTGGACAGAATTTTAAAGAAAGTAATGTTTCTGTTGTGTGGTTTAAACCAACAGATATTGGGTGTGTTCTGCCCCTTTTCCTTCTGGCAAGTGAAACCAATTATAGTGAAAAAATTTTGGACTTTTCCCCATCTCCTCTCTTTCAAACATGCTCACCATGTGTTCCTTTTCCACTGCTGGCCTGGGAAATCAAGGGAGAGAGAGAAAGGAGAGAGGAGACGCATGCACGCGCGCACATGCGTGCACACACGTACATCCAAGTTAGCAATGGCTTATCATGCCTATCCTTTATCTCCACCACTAGGGCCCAAAACGATGGGGATAGTCTCTTTTCTCCCTCCAGATAAGAATTGTTAGACCTGCTGTTTCATGTTGTTGGTTTGGGGCTCAGCTGTCTCAGTGTTTGGCCTACTATATATGTGTACTCCTGCCATTTGCGGTCTCTTGTGTTTTGAATTTAGCATGCTGTACATTAAAGAGCATCTCATATCACATATGCATTTCACTATAGTGTGTTAAATTCAAAAGATGGCAACAGAGGGCAGTTACACCTGAATCCCACGCTTTTACAACATTGGGCTCCTTTTCTTCTCTTCACCCCTCCAATGCTTAAATCTTAACTTTCAACATCAGAATTAGTGAAAGCAGTAGCTTCATAAAATGTCATTAATAAATAGGTATTTCTTGAACGAAATAGTTGGGTTCCCAATATATTCATACATTTTTGTATTTTTGGTTTGCAACATCACCCTGAAGACTTAATGTGCTATAATGTAGGCATATACTCCTGTTAAAGCTTTACAAAGCATTGAATGAAAGTTCACATTCATTGGACTATTGAGAGTCTCATTATAATTGAAGAAATAGAGGGGACACAAGAATAAAATAAGGTTGTTTAAATGGCAAAAATTTGGGAAGTGGAAATAGTTCTGAATATTAGAAGATTGTATCATGGGTTTTTAGAGTATGTGTCAGCTTGGACCCCACTATAGATGTGTATATACACAAGACCAGAATGTTTTGACTAGTAGTGTCCATCAGGGCTACGCATGCACCCTGTGCCTCCTTGTGATCCTATAAAAAGGACATAAAAGGGTCACGACCTTCTATCTGACAGCCCATGGCAGAGACATGGAACCTGGCAAGTATCCAAACCATTAGTTCTTAGTTCAGACTAAACTTATTATAAGGTGGATGCACAACTGGTTGAAAGACCGTAGTCAGAGTAGCTATCAATGGTTTGCTGTCAACTGAAAGGATACATCTAGGGGTCCTGTGAGGTCAGTCTTGGGTGTAGTACTAGACAATATTTTCATTAATGACTTAAATAATGGAGTGAAGAGTATGCTTATAAAATTTGCAATGATGCTAAGATGGGAGGAGTTACAAGCACTTTGGAGGACAGGATTAGAATTCAAAACAACCTTGACAAATTGGAAAAAATTCATCAAGATGAAATTCAGTAAAGACGAGAGCAAAGTACTTAGGAAGGAAAAATCACACGCACAACTACAAGAGGGGGAATAACTGGCTATGTGATAGTACTGCTGAAATGGATCTGGAGATTATAATGGATCATAACTTGAATATAAGTCACCAATGTGATGCAGCTGAGAAGGAGGAGGTAATTGTCCCTCTATACTCTGCACTGCTGAGGCCTTTGATGGAGTATTATGTCGAATTTTGGGCACCACATTTTAAAAAAGATGTGGACAGATTGGATAGAGTCTAGAGGAGAGAAACAAAAATGATAAAAGGTTTAGAAAAGTTGACCCATGAGGAAAGTGTTTTTTAAAAAAAAAAAAAAAAAAAACCTGGACATCTTTAGTCTTGAGAAAAGACTATTTGGGGTAGGGAGCACCTGATAGGTCTTCAGATATGTTAAGTTTAATATAAAAAGGATGTGATCAGTTGATCTTTGTGTCCACTGAAGGCAGGACAAGAAATAATGGTCTTAATCTTCAACAAATGAGATTTGGTTAGATACTAGGAAAAACTTTCTAACTCTAAAGGTAATTAAGCTCTGGAATAGTCTTCCAAGGGATGTTGTGGAATCCTTGTCGTAGTTTTTAAAAAACAGTTTGGACAAACAGCTGCTAGGGATGGTCTAGGTTTCTTGGTCCTGCTTCAGCACAGAGGGCTGGACTGGATGATTTCTTGAGGTCCCTACCAGTCCTACATTTCTATGATTCTGTTCTTCATAATCTTTAGAACCCACTTTTGATTTCCTCCTTCCACTGCTGTGACCAAACTTTAGTGGTCAGGATCCCTCCCCCTCACCCCACATAGCGCCTCAAAATGATGGGCTCAACATCTGAGGGCTTCAAGCCCTATCATTCTGTAATGAACTAATTCCCTACTCCCAATGGACAGACACAGTGAGTGTCACATCTGCCTGTGGGGAATCACATACCATGCAGGTGTCTGGTATGCTTATCCTTATCTGTGTAGACTCACGAGATGCAAGGCTGAAACTCTGTCTTCTGAAACAGGCCATGAATGTCTCATCAGACCCAAAGGAAACAAGCTCCAGAAACATTTGCTGGTGGACAAGCCACCATGTATGAGTACACCATGGAGCAGACAGACTGTGCCTAAGTGTGGAGAAGATTGCACCAAAGAAAGATCTGGCACACAAGTAAGTGTCATAGTTGAAGCTGACACCAACATTTCTGTTGTCAAAGCCAAGCAATGGAAGGGGCTGCTCTGAGCATGAAGGCAGAAGCTCAAGAACCTTAGTGTCCTTCCATAAGAACAGACACAACAAAACCTCCAGAGAGAAGCCCTCCAAACCCTACATGGCATTGGGGCCTGGAGAGCAGGAGTAGAGGATAAAGCAGTAGTTTCTGCTAGCACTGATGGTGCTCCGGTTGACATTGACCTGGCTTCAGGGGATGAAACTATAATCAAAGTAGGTCCATTATTGATGCCGAGACATCTGCCAGCACTCATGCAGACTCTGGTACCAAGAGTGTCTTTCATGTTAGTGCCCCATATCTAGGAAATCAACATCTCCTTACTGTCATCAGGAGCATACATCCCTGTCACTGAGCAGAGAACCTTCCCTTCTGAGGTCTGTGATTACTGGCTAAGACAGACTTCCTATAGGCCCCAGTCGCTACCCGTCCATCAAGACCATGATTAGTCCAGGTGGCAACCAGCAAGCCATCCATATGTATACAATACACCACAGTGGCCCTTTCAGGAGTCTGGGGGCCTGCCTTAATAGGAGCTGGTCTCCACTCTTGGGTAAGAAGTCCCCTTTGCCAGCAGCATCCCTGACCAGATTACTGATGCCAAAATATCAGCAGGTGCTGGGTCCAGGGATTTGAGCAATATGAATGCCCAGTCTCATCACTGAAGGACCTCTCCTCATCATCACCAGAGGAAGCAGTACCCTCTGCACCACTACTGGCACCAGATGACTTCAGAGCATTCCAGGAGCTCTTTGTTTGGATTGTCAAGATTTTGGAGATCGAGTCGTGGTCTCAGATAAGTCCCACAAGCTATTTTACATCCTGTCAGTTTCTGATTCAACTAGAGTCACCCTCCCCATTAACATGGGAGAACCAAAGCTGGGTGAAAGCCTCGTGGCAGGCACTAGCCACTTTAACACCAATGGCACAATCAGTCAAGAGGAGGTACCAGGTCCACTTCAGGGTTTGAATACTCCTGCACTCACCCCAACCTAGATTCCTTAGTCGTATCAGCCATATGAGAGAAGTTGACATAGATCAAAAGCATCCTTAAGGACAAACACCACAAATGCCTTGACCTGTTTGGGAGGAAGTTGTACACCTCAACTTTGCTGCAATTGCAGCTCAGGCACAGCTGGTCAAATATAACTTTCTTATAAGGGACAAGGTGACATCTTTGCTTGCTCCCTCATGACAGCAGAGAACTACTGAAGGACATAATGAAGGAAGGCCAGTTGGTGAGCAAGATGACCTTGCAGGCAGTGATATAGGTCTCAGACACCACAGCTGGCTGCCATGATGAGCATTTGTAGAGCATTGTGACTCCAAATATCACAAGAGATGCAGGCCATTAGCAACTAAAGTAGCCAGAAGTGCTGTATTTTATCTGCTTAGCTAAGATTAGTGTAAGGTTTTAACTAAAAGTGTAGCATTTGACTTCAATCTTGAATTTTTTTTAAAGTCAAATTTTAAACAGTTGCCCCGTGGCTTCTAATTATACCTCTTAATTTGATCTCTGATATTAAATGAAAAATGTACTCGCACTATTACCTGTGGTATTTTTTGTTTTTGTTTATTAAGTCTTCTAATCTTTTCATCAATTTGGTCTTGCAATGAGAGCTACCTCATTGATCAGTTTTAGATGAAGAAAGATGTTGGGATAATGAAATGTATTAAATACTTATAAGCCTAAACGTTTTGCCACTTGTGTAAGTGTTTACGGCCGGTAATGCGGCTGGACAGAATTTTTTCAAGAAATCTAGGAAAAACGCATAGCACAGGCATTCATATTCATAGTATACACCGTATTTTAATTTAAAAAAAAAAACTGCCTTGTGGACCACCTTCTCTCCCATTTTGATCACACAGGTCATTTCCCTTCGCATTCTCAATTATACAACATCCTTCTGGCAACTATATACATCGCTTATGTGTAAAATAATTTTGAGAAAGTATGACTTCATAGTTCAGGTTAGCACCTGGAAGTGAGAAGAGACATTTTCATTTCACCAGTAGTTTTCCTGCACACAACAGTTTATGAACCCATCTTAAGAAACTAAATGAAGTGACAGTTTTCTACAAGGTCTTTTGCAAAAAGAAAAGGAGTACTTGTGGCACCTTAGAGACTAACCAATTTATTTGAGCATGAGCTTTCGTGAGCTACAGCTCACTTCATCGGATGCATACCGTGGAAACTGCAGCAAACTTTATATATACACAGAGAATATGAAACAATACCTCCTCCCACCCCACTGTTCTGCTGGTAATAGCTTATCTAAAGTGATCATCAGGTTAGGCCATTTCCAGCACAAATCCAGGTTTTCTCACCCTCCACCCCCCACACACAAATTCACTCTCCTGCTTTTAAGCATCAGAGCTTGCTTGCAGGCACCCTGAGTAACTTAAAGCCTTTGATTTTTATTCCTGTTTTTAATTTTGCATAGTTTATTTTCCTATTTTATTATATAGATGTCTAAAGCGGTTCAAATACAAAGTAGCTTTAGAAAGAATGAATTTTTTATCACCTGATCTGCAGACTTTAGTGACAAGGTAGAAAGAGAGAGAGGGGAGTTTAAGTAAGTCCATTATTCTGTCTAGTAACACTGAGGATAGTGAATATCCATACACAAAACTGAGTAAGACAGTCACAACACTGGGCTAAATTTAGGATGCTGAAACTTCCAAATTAAAAGAATGGAGTAAAATTTCACCTGCCAGTTTATATAACTCGTAATATGGTTTAATTTAGCAGACAAAATAGTTTGGTTGTAATCTTCTCTAATACTATTGTTCCACAGATCATTTTATTCAGTAGTAATTTTCTGTATCTTCTTCTGCTTGCCACTTCTCATATATAATTTAGCAAAACCAGTCAGGAATACAGTGAGATTTTTCAGTCTAAAATACGATTTTTTATTTTGAATAAATTTGTCTGAAAATTTATTTTTCAGAACCTTCTTTTTATTCAGATTTTTCTCTGCTCAGAATTAAAAGACACTTACTCCACATAGTTAGTCTGGCTGTTCTGTCAACAAATGTATTTGGCTCAACAGTATTGTCCAAATCTCCTCTTATAAAAGTAACACTGAAAAGTATTCAAAACGCTCAAGTGGCATTGGCCCTGCCAGCCTGGCTAAATTGCTCAACAGGACTACATGAGCAGGCAAGCTTTTGTTAGGTGAAATTCACTTAAGGCAGCTGGAACTTGTAATTCTTTTATTCTGTCTCCTCTGCAACCCACTCCTAACCATTCTTTTGTCACCTTGCCTTTCCTCTTTTCCCTACTTCCTAAATTAAGTTAAAATAATAAAAAAAAAAATCTGTATTGGTAACTTTAAGTCATCTTCCAAGTCAAATACCTCAATGAACCTTAAATTTTCAAGCTGCTTAGTCTCCTCTTCCCTTTTAATGGCAGCCCTGGGAGGGGAGACAATTTCTGAGATTTACTGCTTGAAGAGAACTGGTATATTTTAAGTAAAGATTTGACTGAATCGGGAGCAGATTTGTCTCCCAAATCAGTTTTTTCCGAATTTGGGAGGGGATAAGAGAGGATAGGGGGATTGCAGCTCTAAACTACTGCTTCCTGCTGTTCCCCCCCCCCCCCCCCCCCAAAAAAAAAAAAATGCTCCGAGCTGCTAAGTCCACATATTATATAGGGCTGGAAGGGACTTCCTGGCTCAATAAATCCAGTTCCTTGCTGGCAATCCTGACATATAATCTCATTAATAAATTTATCAAGCTCCAATTTAAAACTAGTTAGGTGGTTTTCCTCCACTACTCGTACTGGGATGCTGCTCCAGAACCTCACTCCTCTGATGGTTAGAAATAATCTTCTAATGTCCAGCCTAAATGAATTCAGGACTAGTTTATACTCATTCTTGTGCCAACATTGTCCCTTTCCCTATTATTGTCTCCTAATCTTTCTTTAGTAATTATTTCACAAAGAAGGAGAATGTATTGCATAGCTCCTTTAACTTTGTTTTTAAAGGAATCATAGCAGTAAACCACTCCAAAGTGATCATTAGTAGGCTATTGGTACACTTGTCTTGTGATGGAAGGAA
Source organism: Eretmochelys imbricata (assembly GCF_965152235.1). NCBI lineage: Eukaryota > Metazoa > Chordata > Testudines > Cheloniidae > Eretmochelys > Eretmochelys imbricata. Next base: position 123,800,601 of record NC_135574.1, read on the forward strand.
AAGAGCAGAAAAGGAAATCTGTGCCATTTGCCTAGTAATATACATTCTTTTGTGTCTTATTAATATATTGTTGCATGATTGTGATACTACAGGGGTATGACAGGGCAATTAGACTGTGGTTATGGACAGTGTATTCCCTATTCCACTATAGTAAATAACATGGGTTATTCACTAGTGGTGAATGTGGAGACTGAACATATCTTCAGACCCCCGGATAGAGCAGCAAAGCACCCTGGCTTCCTGAGCCGCAAGATTTACTGTGCAGCCCTGCGGTTCCGCACATCCAACTACCAGACTCTGCTAGCAAGGTATGACTTTAATAACTGTGTCAAGATAGCAAAGTTCCTGGAGGATCTGTCACAAGGACAAACAGCTCTTCCAGACCCTAGTGGAGGAAGGCCACCTGATGGCCAAGGTTAGCCTCCAAGCTGCAGTGGAGACGTTCTCCTGCCACAGGCATCGTCATGTGAAAGAGATTCCTAGCTGCAAGCCTCTGGCTGCCCCTGGGAGGTCCAGACCACCATCCCAGACCTCCCCTTCAACGAGGACAAGTTCTCTTCTAAGAGAGTCCCTCCCCTCTCTGTAAGACTTGAGAGCGAGACTCCAGTCTCTCAGGATTTACCCCGGTGCCCTGTTGAAAACCACAGAGGTTGCACTCCTGTGCACCGTACCAGCCCAATTACACTCCGTTTCAGGAGCCTCTATGATGCTGCCCTAGATCACAGCATCTGCAACCATCAGCCACAGCCACTTCTTCCTTCATAATATGGTATCAACCTAAGATCCATTTTTTATGTGAATTTGAAGAGCTGCAAGCCCCCCACATCACCACCCCCAGCCTCCTCTACCACCTGTGGGGGCCATCTTGCCCTATTCACCCACAACTGGGGCAAGATCACCATGGACTGTTGGATACTGGAGATCATACTGCACGGTAACTCTGAGTTCCTTACCTTCCCATCCTACCGGGCTCCCCCCTGGGCATCTCTCGCATCGCACCCCTCCTTCAACACGAAGCTGACGCTGTCCTGATGAAAAGTGCGATCGAACCAGTGCCTGACTCCTTTGTCAGCAATAGCTTCTTCTCCCCATACTTTCTCATCCAAAAAAAGGGAGGAGGTCTCCACCCTTTACTCGATCTCGCAATTCCTGATGAAGGTGTTGAGTAATTGAAGTGCCGTATGGTGACACTTGCATTAATTATTCTCTCCCTTCCCCAGGGAGCATTGTTCACAGCCATTGACATGAAAGATGCACACTTTCGCATTGACATCCGTCCGGCCCACCGTAGGTTGCTTCATTTCAGCGTGGGCGACAACCACTACCAGTTCAGAGTTCTTCCCTTTGGCATTGCAATGGCCCCAAGGGTCTTTACCAAAGTCGTTTCAGTCGTCGTGGCCCAACTACGACTACAGGAGTACTCTGTGTTCCCTTACTTAGATGACTGGGCTACTGGTGACATCAACCTTCACCGAAATTATGTCGACCATCCATGCTCTCTGCTTGCTCCTTGCCACTCTTGGCATCTATGAACGAGGAGAAATCTGTGCTTGTCCTGACATAGGTAATCCATTTAATCGGGGCATGCCTGGATTCCATGGGAGCGCAGGCCTTCCTCCTGTCAGACAGTTTCGGCACCCTGATGGCCCTCATGGCAGCCCTACATTGCAATCCACACACCACAGTGCACCTCTGCCTCCTCGGCCACATGGCGGCCTGCACCCATGTGGTGCCACATGCCCACTTGCACATGTACTGTCTGGAACTGTGGCTCCTTTTGTCTGCAGACCCCACATCGCCCACCTTGACACCATCCTGATTGTCCCATGTGCCATCTGGGCATCCTTAGCTTGGCGGACCAATGCTGCCAAAGTGCTACTAGGCACCCCTTTTGCCACTCCCATCCACACAGCCACCATTACCATGGATGCCAGCCTAGCCTGTTGGAGTGCCCACCTGGACAGACATGCCACCCAACGGGCTCGGACACAGCGCAAAGCATGTTTGCACGTCAATATTCTGGAGCTGCGAGCAGTCTACTTAGCCTACCATGCATTCCTGCTCCTCATCCGAGACCAACACATTCAGCTCCTCTCCGACAATACCATTGCAGTGGCATACATCAACAGACGAGAGGGTACCAGGTCCCAGTCACTGTGTGGATTGTCTGCCTCTGGAACTGATGTATCCACCACAATGTAACATTCCATGTGGTGTACCTCCTGGGGGCACTGAACTCTCTGGCACGCACACTAAGCCGGACCTGGTTCCTCAATCAGGAATAGGAACAATACAACCCCACTCTTCGCTCCATCTGCAATGTTTGGGGCACCCCTCGCTGGTACCTCTTTACCACTTGCAAAAACTGTGTGTTCCTGTTCTACTCCTCCTAGGAGTTCAGGGAGCACGATTCGCAAGGAGATGCTCTCCTTTCCAGGGTGGGGTGATCTCTGCTACACCTTTCCCCCTGTTCCTCTCCTCCAAATCCTGTGCAAGATCCACTGCAACCAGGCCACGGTCATGGCAGTTCTGGTTTTCAGATCTGCTCAGACTCTCCGCCCGCCACCCAATCCATCTCCTCACTCTGCCATACCTCACCCAGGACTGAGGCAGAGTTTGGCACCCCAACCCAGACCCGCTTCAACTTACAGCCTGATTTTTGAATGGGGCTCGCACATAGACAATACCTGCTCGACATCAGTATGGCACATACTTATGCACAGCAAGGAAGATTCCACGCAGGCTTGCTACACAGTGAAATGGAAGCGTTTCACTTACTGAGTGTAACATAGCTGTCTCCTCCTTTAGGACATCTCCATCCCCACCGTCGCAGACTACCTCTTAGAACTTAAGACTTCAGTCCTTGTCCTTAGCTCGGTGCGGGTCCACTTAGCAGCGCATAGTGCTTTCCTCCTGCTGGTGGATGGACACTTTCTTTACTCATCCCACCACCACCTGATTTCTGAAAGGGCTGATGAACAGCTTCCTCCCAGTCCTTAAACTACCCTCACCCCTGTGAAACCTCAGTCTTATGCTCTCCGCCCTCACCAGACCTCCCTTTGAGCCCCTGGCCACGTGCTTCCTTTCACATTTATCCCCTGGCATGCCATCTGCTGAGCGGTGACCTGGCGCGCTCTACATACCTTCACCACCCACTACTCCATCGACCAATGAGTGGTAGAAGACATGGCTGTCGTCCGTGCCCTCCTGCAGAAGGCGATACCTCTTGCATTATCGCACCCACCTCTAAGCTGATCACTTCTTGATACTTGCCTGCATTTGGAATATACATGGGACCATCACTCAAAAGATGAAGAGGTTACTTACCTGTAACTGGAGGTTCTTCAAGATGTGAAATACAAATAAGGACCACATGACCCACCCACCATCCCCTCTGCTGCAGACTGGGCTAACCAGCGGTAACAGGGTGACTGAAGGAACGTTGCCCTGCATGGCCTCTTATAATCTCACCTGGAAGTGAGGCAACGTATGATGCACATGCAGGTCAATGGACACTGCTGTTTAAAATTTCCAGCACATGGCATGCATGTGCATCTGCATTTGGAATACAAATAAGGACCACACATCTTGAAGGACCTTCAGTTACAAGTACTTAAGTAATCTCTTATTTAACCAACAATGTGCTACATCTGTTTAGACACTCCTCTCTGGGGCCATTTAAGGATTAAAGGTAATTTTGTCCCTATCCTGCTCTTTCTTCCACATGCTGGAGGAAGGGGTTACTTGTTCTAAAAGTTTTATTCATTGCAGTGCTTGCTCTTTTTTTAAAAAAAAAAAAAAAGCCTTATTCATTTTCCTGTTATCTTAAATGAAAGAGGAGTTATTTTAGTAGTCAACTGGAAATTTTGCAGTTTCATATTCATGCCCCCCACCCTCCCCCATTAACATTAACTTTTTAAATTGTTTGAACACGGTAAGTAAATTTGAGTACTGTCTTAGGTTAAGGTAGGTTGTTTAAAAAAAAAAAAAAATCTTATATTCAGTTTTCAGATCTGCTCAGACTCTCCCTTCGCCACCCAGTCCGTCTTCCTACTCTAGAAACTCTTGTCATCTGTTGTAAGGCGCCATAAGTTGTGATGGTCGTTTTTTGTTTGGCTTTTTTAAACCCTAAAGACCAAAAAGGTTGATAAAGATTGCATGAAAATACAATAGCCAAGGAAATTCAATAATTTCCATGTGCCTTTGATTGAATTTATTTATTTATTTATTTTAGGAGGAACAAAACAGAGGCAAGCCAAACTGGGAACACCTGAATGAAGATTTACATGTATTAATCACTGTGGAAGATGCTCAAAACAGAGCAGAAATCAAATTGAAGAGGGCTGTTGAAGAAGTAAAAAAATTACTGGTACCTGCAGTAAGTAATTACATTCAGATCTCTCCAAATTTTGAGCTGTGACTTCTAAAATACAGATTCCAAGTAATATTCCAGTAGTAAGAATAAGGCTGCAGTACAGAAAACCGCAGTTTAAAAACATAATTTTTCACAACTATTTTTCAGTGTCCCAGTTATCTCAAAATTTAATTGGGGTAGGTGGGGCGGGGAGGATGGAATTAGCCTTTGCAATAAACAGAGTTGTTGTTTTTTTCAGAGAGATTTTGATCTTTTTGTATGTGACATAATAAATGGAAATCTAATCCCATTAAGGGAATGCTAATTAAAGTGTGCTGGAAGAAAATGTGATACGCTTTCATGTGTGTCTCTTCTATGAGAAGACTGGGTTCCCTACTTTTAAGGGAAAATAATAACTTTTCACGAAGCAATCAATCCATATCTCATCTATGTCCTCCTCAAAGAAAACCTGCACACCTTCAAAAGGCAAGCCGAGGAACTTAAATTCATAACTCTCCTAGGCACTAAAAAACATGGACTCAGTGGAGACATTGATTTTTATGGCTTATTCTAATAAATTTTAAGGAACAGGAGGGAAACTGAATTTTAGAATTAACAGGCTTTGTATGTATGTATATTGTTTTTCACTTAGGTTTCACCTTTAATGTGGAAGTCCCTATATGTATAACATGTTCGCAATTGTTTTACTATTAGAACTCAGTGGTTTTTAGAAGGAACACCAAATAGATGTTTAGCCTGGAAATGCAAAACGAGTTAACTATTTATTAAAGACAGAATGTGGATTACGGTATTAGATATAAGATGCCCAAGGTAAATCATGAAGGGAATAAGAGATGAATTTGCTCCTTATTTTTAGCCAAGCGTAAATTGAGAGAGTTATGAATGAGTTATTTTTACATACAATGAGCAGTTGAAATGAGTGAGTAACTTTCTTCCATGGTGCTGGCTAACACTTTTAGTTTTAAGTCTTAGTATTTCCATTATATAACATTATTTTCAGTTGTTTGTAGCTGTGTTAAATGCTAGCTCTAAATTACTACTTAAATGAGAACTGTTTTCATAAAAATGTCTTCAGTGCTTAATTGGCTATTTTAAGTTGTAAAAATACAGTCAACTTTTACATAACTTCCTATGGTCCTCCACTTCCAAGTGATTGTACGTAAAATATTTTTCCTATTTTTAGTCAACAAGTACCTGTAAATGCTATCCCTTCTTATTCCAAAATGGTCTAATATTTTAATACTAAAAACAAATATGACATTTATCTGTATAACTAAGGCTTGAGTTGGGAGGGTCCCAGAGCTCAAAGAATGTCTACACTGCAATTAAACAGCTCTGAGACTGACTTAAGTTTACATGGGCCAACCACAGGTTTTTAATTGCAGTGTAAACATACGTATATGTTCATCTAGGCATGCCCCCTAAGCCTTTATGATGATGATTAATGTGTGATACTGCTGAGCTCCTTTCCCCAATGAATGTGGGAGCATAAGCCATCAAATTCTGCAGAAATTGACATCTTTTTTTAATTAAAATTCTAGCACTTAAGGTTGTAAAGTTAGTCTCATAAATATGAAGCAAAACTCAATTGATGTCTTACTGTTTTCCTGCATCTGCTCACTATGAGCCAGCCCTAGTGCTTCTACTTATGGTCAGAGCTTTGTCAGGTATCAGTGGAATGAAATTAACAAGATTCCAGTTAATTTCTCTGCTGCTATTTAAAGCCCTGTGGGCAGCTATCATGAAACTATCAAGAACAGTGTGACCTTCATACTGCAGCTTGGAAAAACTGAGACGGATCAGAGACTGGAGTTATTCGAGGGAAGCTCAAAAACCCAGAAAGTATATGTGTGATGTGGGAGAGAGCAGCGTGAGTGTAAAATAGCTTAGAGAGGTTTAGTGTGGTAGAGATATGTCTGCAGGGAGCAGCCATTCGACTCTGGAGGTGTTGGAGGAGATGGATACAGGGGAGTGGAACTTCACATTTATTAGTTTGCAAGCTAGACGATTCTCTTCTCCCCCCCACCCCCCCCCCGCCCCAAAATGTGGAGGCTGCCCCCACCCCCCCCAAGTCAGCATCTTGGGACAACACCGAGGTAGAAATTCTAGCAGTCTTGCTTTTTCCAACATTTGGGGGTGATCTTTTCATTGCCCTGGGACCTGTGTCAGAGTGGATTGTGATGGAGACTGTCAAGTGCCTTTCTTAAAATCTATAAAGTGATAATGGTATGCCAACAAAAAATTAACATAATCAAGGCGTTATATCAAGTTAAGGTAAACACGGACTTGAGCAAATAGTTTAATATAAGCAGTGGTTTCAAACAAGGCTACATTCTCCTTCCTCTTTGGGTTGACATTCTCATTGGCATCATCATGAGAAGAAATGTAGGTAGATGCAACAGATGCATCCTGTGGTTTAACAACACGTTAGAATATTCAGATTTTAAGGATGATGTAGCTCTTCTAAGTGACAACTTAACCAACATGCAAGCAAAGACCAAAAAATTGTCCAGAATCGCAAGACTGTTAATAATCAGTTATGAAAAAATGAGATTCTCCACCTCCCCAAGAACTCTCAATTTAAGAAGGAAATAATGTCACAAATTGTCAAGGGAGCAGCAGTATTCCCCAAATTAAACAAATCTTGGTTATCACAAATCTATAACTTAAAGACTACCTTATGATGATATTGCCACCTTAACATAGAATCATTGAAATGTAGGGCTGCAAGGGACCTTGAAAAGTCATCAAGTTCAGCCCCTGGGACAGGTGTTTGTCTAAATTCTTAAGAACTTCCAATGATGGGGTTTCCGCAACCTCCCTTGGAAGCCTATTCCAGACTTTAGCTACCTTATAAGCAAATAGTTTTTTCCTAATATCTAACCTAAATCTCACTTGCTGCAGATTAAGTCCCCCTGCTTGTTGTTTTACTTTCAATGGACATGGAGAACAATTGATCACAGTTCTCTGCATAACAGGCCTTAACATATTAGAAGACTGTTCTGTTTTCTTAAGACTAAATATGGCCAGGTTTTTTAACCTTTCCTTGTAGGTCGGGTTTTCTAAACCTTTTATCTTTTTTGTTGCTCTGAACTTTCTCCAATTTGTCCACATCTTTCCTAAAGTGTAGCACCCAGAATTGGAGGCAGCACTCCAGCTGAGGCCTCCCCAGTGCTGAGTAGAGCAGGATAATTACCTCCTGTGTCTTACGGAAAATGCTCCCATTAATAAACCCCAGAATATTATTAGTCTTTTTAGTAACTGCATCACACTCACTGTTCACTCAGATTCAATTTGTAATCCGTTATAACCCAGATCCTTGTCAGCAGTACTATCACCCAGCTATCAGCAGCTGCTTCCAGACCATAGAAGCAGGGATATAGTGGCATAGAGGCATGTCCACTGCCTGGTGGATGGTGGAAGCCTGCCTTGGGGAAACCCAGAAGCATTGCACTGAATGTAATGGAATAAAGGTGCCATTAACCAACAGTATCTAGGAGAAGGAAAACTGATTTCAAACCAGGACTGACACACCTCACTTAGCTCTCTTTAGGCAAGTCTGTCTATGAGAAGGAAAACTCTTCAGTTCTAAGCAGGCCAAGCTCCTCAGCCTTGGAAAGCAAGCAGAATGGGGTAGAACCACTGGTTCCAGCCAGCTGGGGCTATGACATGGCATTCCCATGAGCGAGATGGGGTGAATTGGTCTAACAAGCCATTACATCTGAAACTCACTTGTTATAGAAACAGTACAGTAAATCAAGCTGACTATATAGATTATGATCCAGGATCAGACCTAACAAATGGAAATGGTCATGAGTTTCGGTTAACTGCTATTGAAAGCTGAAATGTTAGAACTCAGTTCACAACAAGCTAGGCTGAGCTAGTAGCGGAGGAGTTAATCAAGTTACAGGTTTCCCTTGCTGCTGTATAGGAGACCTGTTGGCTGGGTACTGGAGTGCTGACAATTGGAAAGTACACTTCTCTTTAGTCAGGACATCAGGAAAAGGTTAGTTATTAAATAGAATGAATTTATAACAAATGCTGAGTTTCGTCAACTTGCAACAACCCCATCTCCAAAGGTATCAGTAAAAGATGATGGAGTCATCTGGGATGTGTTGGAATGTAGCATAGAGCAGCTGGAGAAATGTACACAAAAGGAGCTAACCGAAAGAATTCACCCCTCTGAACAATATCTAGAGAGGGATAATTTATGGGTCTTCACATAGAGGACATGCAAGGAATAGCTCAGAATAGACAGATCATGGAGTCTTGTTTGTATCCTAAGCAATGTCTGACAGTGTAGGAAATAAAATGTTCTGGAGATAGTAAAACAAGTATTTTGCTGTGATCTCTTTTGTAGAGCTGCTGTTTTACTACTGTTTTTGGATAGGAACTGTGGTCTGACTTTAAGGGTATGTCTACTCTGCAATTAAATATGCACACCTGTCCTGTGCCAGCTGACTCGGGCTCATGGGGCTCGGGGTCCAGGCTGTTTAATTTCAGTGTAGACGTTTGAGCCCAGGCTCCAGTTCGAGCCCAAACTTCTACACTAGTGCTGGATCATATTTTCAAGAACTTCTCACATTTATCATTTGTAAAAGTAAAGGGAGGAGGGGCTGCTAATCTCTCTTCTGACAAAATTCAGCATACATAGAGAAAATGCATGTTTTAATATTAAAAACAGACCTTACCTTACAGGATCCCACAATAAATTTCATTTTATTGAATCTTCTTTATGGCCAGGTACAGGTTTAGTCCAAAGGGCCTAAGTCATGTGGGTGCTTTTGAACAATTAATCTGTATTATTTAAAAAATTATATATTATTGCATTTTATTTTTAAAGGAAAATATTAATATGAAAAAGAAACAAGATAAAAAAGCAGAGTAGATGGACTCTGAAGGCTAAGTTAAATTTTGGTTTATGCCTTTATGATGTATGAAGACAATTGCTGTTTTTAAACAATTTTTTTTTTAATTTTACAAATATCAAATCATCTCTTTTTTGTTATGGGAGAAAATTGGCAAGCTAGTGCCTGGAACATGATGATGATTAATTACAGCCTGAGCTTAGGAACGTTAGCTTGAATTCTCTAAGGCCTAACTGAGGACATTTTGAAGCTTAGATTGAGAGCTGCTCCTCGGGTTTCTACCTCCAGCTCCTTTCTCATGTTCCAGGTCTTTGAAAAATTGCTAAATTACTAAAGGAGAAAGAAGCAAGTTGGGACCTGATAACTTCTCATTTTAAAAAATAAATAAATGTTGTGTGTTTATACACTGTACATTTTCATTTATTTCTTTCTTTAAATTATTGTAGCATGTAGGAGTCCTAGATCTAGAGCCTGTTGTGTAAGGCGTTATACAAATACAGAACAAAGACAGTCACATTCCCAAGGAGCTTAGTTTTAAGTATAACATAAGAAACAACAGATGGGGAAATACATAGAAATAATGAGACACCACATTTTGGTCAGCATGATAGGCACTGGTCTCTGCACACCAGCAGGTTAGCTGTTGTCAAGTGTTTCGTTGGTGTCTTGGCAAAGGAGAGTTTTGAAGAGGGTTTTGAAGGTGGATAATAAGGTAACTTCACAGATGTTTATGGGGATGCCTTGCATGTATGGGGGAAGTATGGGAGAATTCAAACAAGCAACTTTGTGCTAACTTAAATGGGCAATGAAGGCTGATGAGCAACAACACCTCGACACCAAATGAGGTGATAGACGGCTAGTGGAAGATAGACTGTGAGGACCTGGAAAGTGAATACAAGCGTCTTACACTGGATGCACTAGAGAAGAAAGGGAAAGCCAGTGGAGGGATTTAAAGCAACAGGCCAGGAAACTTATCTTGACAGCAACATTCTGAATGGATATTAATGGGACAAGATTGCGTTTGTCAGAGTTTAGCGAGAAGGATATTGCAATATCAAGATGCAAGATGACAATGAGCTTGGATGAGAGTAAAGGGACAGTGATAGGTAAAGCCAATGTATTGCTTTGTAGTTCAGCTTTAAAAATTAACACTTCCCTCAGTTTGAAAGTCCTTCATTAAAATCTGACGATATGACTAATTTAAAACTTAAGTGAAATGGAGAAAAACAATTGACTTGCAGAGTTTCAAGTTTGTTTTCATGAACTGCTTTCGTTTGTTACAGCAACCTGTTCACAAAATGTCTCTGTATGTCTCCTAGTGTCAGTGAAGGTGGAGACAGCAACCTATAATAGTAAATTTGTGCAAAGAGAAACTCTAATTTTGATACCAGGGAGTGGTAAGTGGAATGCTATGAAGATTTTCCTTGTGGATTTAACTCTGAATGATAGCAGAAGACAGCAGAAGATACCATAGGATGTTTAATCTGGCTGAATGCAATGTGTACAGAGTGTTATTACCGTTTTCATTCTTGGAACATTCATTATCATTGTCATGCTTGTGTCTCAGCCCTTTACTGGGATAAGGAATAATTAGGATTCTAATCCCCTCATTCTCCACCCTTCCCTGTATACAACACCTACACTAGAGATTAAAATAGCAATGTGATGCATGTTTTATGCTCTAAAGGTGTGCAGAAATTCTCTAAAATGTACATACCTTATTTCCAGTCTGAATTTATCTATCTTCAATTTCTGGACATTGGATCATGTTATACCTTTGTCTCTTAGCTAGATTGAAGAACGCTTTATCCAATATTTATTCCTTGTGTAGGTACTCACAGAGTGCAATCAGATCTTCCCATAACCTTCTCTCTGTTAAGCTAAATAGATTCAACTCCTTGAATCTATCACTATAATGCATGTTTTATAATCCTTTAATCATTCTCGTGGCTCTTCTCTGAATCCTCTCCAATTTATCAGTATCCTTTTTGAATTGTGGATACCAAAACTGGACACAATATTCTAGCAGCGGTGGCACTAGTGTTAAATACAGAGGTAGTGTAACCTCTCTATTTATACTGAAGATTCCCCTCTTTATGCATCCAAGGATCATATTAGCCCTTTTGCCACAGTATTGCACTGGGAATTCATGTTCTGCTAATGATCCACCCCATTCCCATTTTTTCAGTCAGTTTCCCAGGATAAAGTCCCCCATCCTAGAGGTATACGTTTACATTTGCCACATGATCCAGATTGCTCTGAATCAGTCACCTGTCCTTTTCATTATTTACCACTCCACATGTTTTGTCATCTGCAAACTTTCAGTGATTTTATTTTTATTCTAGGTCATTGATAAAAAGTTAAAGCATAGGCTAAAAACTGATCCCTCTGGGACTCTACTTGAAACATCCACTCAATGATTTTCCCATTTACAGTTACCTTTTGAGATCTCTGACAGGCAGTTTTTAATCCATTTAATGTATGCCATGTTAGGTTTGTATTCTAGTTTTTTAATCAAAAGTTGTATTGCTAAAGTTGAAAAATGGAAAACAGTTGAATATACAGTGATAAGAAAAAAGTGATGGTTATGCCATTCTTGTGGAGAATCTCTGGTTAAATGTGGTTTTTAAGTTGTCACAGGTCTCTTAGAATGAGTGACATGTTAATGATAGTAAGAAAGTGCAGTTGTGTGCTTGTCCAATACCACAGTTCCTAGGGGCTAGGGTAATATAAATAATACCAAAAAATACATATTTAGGCACAGTGAGGTAGCCAAGTTTTGGGTAGGTGACTGCTGACTGATAATGGTCTGTCCCATGCACAAATAAGCAATTCTCTTCTAGTACTGTGAAGCATTCTCACTATGTTCAGTTCCAGGAAAGATGGGAATAACGACAAACAGTATATTTATGTGGAGAGGAGTATATATAAAAGTGGAAGACAAAAGGAGAAAACTAAATAGGTTCAAGTATTGTTAATTTGAATAACTAGGTTAAATGAGCCTATAGGTAGGAGTTTATCATTTGAATAGTCCTTTGGAAGACATTTTTGTGTGTCTGAGTCTTTTTTAAAGTAAGAGAAGAAATTACGTTGTAAGTCACTAAAAGGAATTCAGAACATACTATTGATGCGCTTTTATACTATTTCGTTTTTGAGCTTGAATAAGCAGTGTGTGCTGACATCAAAAAAAAAAAAAATCTGTCTCCCAACTCAGCTCTTTATGAGGAGGCACCTTACATAATTGCACATGCTGGAAGGAATCCTGGGAATGAAAATCAACTTGCCATCAAAATGAGCTTCATTGATAAAAATTGATTTTTGACACTGTATTTATTGCAAACAATCTAGATTATTTACAAATTACTTAAATTAAATGCTGCTTAATTCTATAAGTCCCTCTGGTTTTTTTGAAGTGATCTCTGGTACTGGCTGTTTGCCCCTTAGCACTACAGAATTAATAATATTGCATTTCTGAAAGTGAATTCTTAAGAGATTTAAAGAGGAGTTGATAAGTTTTGGTTTGTGTGTGCATATACAGTTATACAAGATCATATATGCACATTCCCACTTTCAAGTAGATGGAGAACATTGAAAAGGCAAATGAAGATGAATTGAAAGGAGTCTATCCTCTACAGACTTCAGTGGATGCTTAATATAGGTTTGCAAGTATATCATTTATGTTTAAAGTCTTACCTGTATTAAATTTAACCATATCAAAATGTATGGACTGATTATAGAAAAAGTTCAAATTTCCAATCTGCAAACCTTCATCCCTTGTTTTTCTCATCCCGAAAAACTGTCTCCCAGTTGCCCAACCCACCAATAATCTCCAGAAGAATAATCTAATCACGTGCCCCAAACTGCGATATTTGCTCAAGGAAACAAAATTGCAGAAGACTAGTATAAAGCCAATATTGGGGCTTTGTTGAATTTCTTCCTGTCAGCTGTGAACAGTAACAAATATACTAAATATGACTCAATGATCTGTAAAAAGTAAAATTCATGTACTAAACAGATAGGTAGTGTTGAACATGATAGAAATTCACACCGAAAATAACAAAATGTTATCAAGTTTTGGATAATGTAAGCTCATATCTGAGGAGAAATAATTTTAAAAAATTAAGTAATAGGGAAAAAAAACTGGTAAATAGTAATGCTGAGCCCTTAGGGTATGTGACAAATTAGACATGAGTAGTGTGGCAGCAAAACTGGCCAGTGCAATTTTGGGCTGTGGAGCCATGACTGCGAGGTCTGTTGCACTACTGAATGATTTCCCAAAGGGAAATGGTAAAGCTTTGTTCCTTGAGAGACTTAAAACTAAACCCAACAGAGCAGAAACAACCCTGCATTAGCAGGGCAAAGATTAGAAAATCTAACAGCCCCTTTATTGGTATTTCCTAGCTATGTCTTTGGCAGACTACTATTGGTGGGATGGAAAAAAAGCCACACCTTAAGGGAAACTATTCTGATCATTCCTTTTGTTGTAGTCCTCCATTCTCCTGTCCTACATGTAACTCTTTTCCCTTCTGAGAAGAGATATTGTCTTTATACTTGTCTTTCTTTTCTCTAAGTTCTCTCTCACTCTGAAAGTTTCTTAACAGAAGTGGGTAGAATGGGGCCTTAAAGGTAGGTCTTGATTGACAGATGCCTTACCTCCTTGCTTCCTGGTAGGTAGAGCCATAGTGCTCCTTTCCTGTCCCTATTGTGGGGTGGGATAAGAGAGAGCTATCACAAAAACAATAACCGGTGAGTGTATTTTCCTTTTTCTCATAGATTGCTTATCTAAGATAATGATATGTCCAGTTTATTTGATCATTTTGTCCTCTCAGATTTCTCTGTTTATTAAAATAAATATGCCTTCACTTGTTATGCTAAAAGCTGCAAAGGGTTGAAATGAAAGCTGTTATAAGTGCTACCTTCTCTTAACAAAAATATTATGTTTTGGTAAGATTGATCTAAATACAAATAAATATTGGATAAATCCTACCCTTCCTCTTTAAGTACGCCTAAAATATTAAAAGCAAATAGAAATGGAATTTAATGCACTTTGGAAACCCACAGGATCTTATTTGAGATTTTTGAATGAGAGCCTGTGGGGGTAGATGTCCCAATCCCATTGAAATTCTTTGGGTCTTGGGCACCTGACTCCTCATAGCTTGCTTTAAAAGTCCCTGCATTATAGCTTGAGGAGAGAATATAATGGCCTGGCACTTTTTCTTGGGTAGATTTTATATGAAGAACAAATGTTTGGTTTATTCTTGTATTACAACTAAACATCTATATAAATAATAAAAAGGTGGATGTTAATTGGAAGATGTTACAGCAGTAAAGTGAATTTTGAGTCCTGGTTCTTCCTGACGGCTGTCTCTGGAAAGGTTTTCCTGGTGAAATAGATTTTGCATAGGTTAATGGCAATGGAATGGTAAAAGACTAAATAAATAGTCTAAAATGTGTAGAACTGGAACCGTATTGCTGATACTGCTAATTTTTGTTTATAAATCCAAACAAATAAGGTTTTTGCTGTACACATCACTGTGGTATCTGGGTGAGCTTTGTGGCTTAAAACTGGGTCTAATGTTCCCAAATAATAGTAGTTAATACTAATACATCATGCTTCCTTGCACTGTGCAGTCTTAAAGACAAAATAGAGAGAAAATACTAACATTTGGCAAAGTGCCCAGGTTTTTTTAGTCCCTGTTCAGTGAAAAGTTTAGGAAAGAAGTGACTGTCTATAAATTTGAGAGTTTAACTTAAATATATTTTCTAGAGATAACTAATTGCAGAGCTTATGCCTAGAATGCCCTGCTTCCTTTGTCAGTGAACTTCACCCTTAGGGTATTTAGTACTTGTGCTCAAGATGAGGATAGGTAGTATATCAGAGCTGCAGAAACCAATCTTTTAAATGACTTGCATCATGTAGGACTTTGTAGATAGTAACCAGTGCCTTAGATTTCACCTGAAGGGGACTGGCAAACCAGTGCAGAAAGCAGAGCACCAGGTCAGATCTTGTTGAAGGCCCATGTCTCTCAGAAGAGTATTAGACAATTTAATTAAATGGGAGAAGGGTAGAGAATCTCTCTCAAAACACACTCCTATGGTAAAAGAGCCAAACTAGTAGTATCCTCAATAAGGCTATGTTTTAGTCATGGGTATTTTTAGTAAAAGTCATGGACAGGTCATGGGCTGTAAACAAAAATTCACGGCCCGTGATCTATCCATGACTTTGTACTATATGTCCCTGACTAAATCTTGGGTGCTCTGGAGCAGGGGCTGGCCCAGGGACTCCGCAGGTGCTCTGGGGGTGGCAGCAGCCTGGGGGCACAGTGGGTGCTCAGGGGTGGGGGGACAGCCTGGGACCCCCGCTGCTGACCGGGGGGGAGGGGACCTACGGGGGTGTCAGGCTCCCCACCTGGCTCCGCGCAGTTCCCCAGAAGCGGCGTCATGTCCCTTGGCTCCTAGGTGGAGGCACGGCCAGGGGGACTCCATGCTTCCCCCACCCTGAGCATGGACTCCGCTGTTCCCATTGACCGGGAGCCGTGGCCAATGGGAGCTGCAGGTGGAGGCAGTGTGCAGAGCCGCCTGGCCACACCTCTGCCTCGGGCGGAGCCAAGGGAAATGTCACTGCTTCCAGGGAGCCCCCACCAAGGTGAGCGCCACCCGGAGCCCCTGCCCCTTCCCAAACCCCTGCCCCAGCCCGGAGCCCCGTCCTGCACCCAAACTCCTGCTGCTGCTGGCAACAGGTGGGGGGTGGGTGGCCCAGACTGCCCCAGCAGTGGCCCAAGCAGCTGGTCCAGGAGCTGTCAGAGCTGCTCAGGCAGCCCCTGGGCCAGCCACTGCAGAAGTCACAGAGGTCACGGAATCTGAGACTTCTGTGACAGTCTTGCAGCCTTAATCCTGAATAACTGTGTACTAAACAAATATGACAGTCTGTGGTGTTGCCGTGGTTTTGTAATAGGAAGACCAAATATGATTGATTCAGAGCAAAGATAACTTGTTATTAATCTTGCTGTGAAATTGTCACAGCCATTGTGATCTTTTATTCAAAGTTGGCAGCACTTGAAGAGTTACGTATTTTCGAGTGCAGGATTGTCCTGCTAAATAAGACAAAAATGAATTTCTTCTTCCCAAGACCATAACAATCATGCAGCAAGATTAAGTTTAGTAATCATACCAAGGGATGATGTTTAGTGCAGTGAAGGCTTGTGACGGTCAGCATAATCTCATCACCATGTGGATTGGACTGTAGAATTTGATTTGCCTTTCACTTCTAGGGATCTGTTTTTAATCTGTTGAAACTATTTATTTGGGATGTTTATTCCTAATTCAAAATCTAAATTTGTCTAAAATTCCCAAATCTATCATTACTACAAATGTAAGCGTTACTATGAATTTATCTGATCCAAAATATTTCACAAAGAAGCCGTGTCAAATAAACAGATTCAACTGTAGAACTTCTACATTAGAAAACAAATAGCTATTTAAATAGATTAATCCTACGTGTTTTATTTAATCTTTCTCTTCTTTCTGTGTATTTGACACCCATAGCCACAGTTTTACTCATCCTCCTTGGGTTCTCAAAGGGCTCCCCATGTATGAACTCTAAATTGAGTGTTTTTTTCTAACTCGGCTTGAGAAATAGTCACTGAATATTTAAATATATTCAAAGTTTAGTATATTTACACATGTGCATGCAATATTTTGGGGTGGGAGGACACTTAACTGATCTCTGGATATTGGTTCCACTCCTACAGTAGAAATATAATTGTGAAATATTAAATGAAACCTGACCCACGCAGACAAGAAAAGATGTTTTAAATAAACCCTATGCTGAATATGTGATGGCCTTCCTGGCCATTCTGAAATGCTGTAGGTGTATAGAAAATTGGGGGGGGGAGGTGCAGTTTGTTTAACTCAAGTCAACCCTTTTTTTCCTTATGTTTTTGTTCCCTTTGTTGTTTTGTTGTGAGTTTTTCCTTTTGAAAGCTGTTCCATATTTAGTTATTGAAATCTTAACTTCTGTCAGCTAGATAGGAAGCTGATATGTTACTTGAATTTGGTCACATGCCATATAATGTATAATGCTGGAAATATAGTCTTAATGTTGCCTTTAATTCTTCTGAAGGTACTGCAGTTGTCTGAAGGTAGTGTGTGGTTTTCTGGCCAAAGATTAAAACAATAATTATCTTTAATTTAGGGTTAAATTAATCCTATTAATGTAGCAGGATTGTGTCTATACTATATGGGGCCATTTCCTAGAGGAAGATTGTAAGTGGCGCAGTTTTGATAGATCCAGTACAGAAAAAAAAAAATCACATTTGTCTTCCGTAACTGAAAAGACAAAAATCAGGTATAATGGGTTATAAAAATGGGTTTTATGTTATTGCCAACCTCAAGAGATCAAAGATCATTAATCTGGCCCCCAAAGATAATGAGATTTGGCCCCAAAAATCATTAAATAAACTAAAAACTTTTGATTTTTTTTTAATCTCTTGACTTTCTATACACACACGCACCCACCCACCCACTCTGTGTGTGTGGTGATTTCAGATTGAAAAGTCAACTTTAAATGTATGCCTCTTCCTGGCTGCTCAGATGGAGACTCCATTTGCCTTTTTCTCTCCTCTGAGATAGGGGCACTGCCATCCATTTCCTATTACTTTCTTGACTCTCCCCTCTTGAGTTTAGATCCTTTGGTAAATAGTATGAGAATTACTGACCAAATTAATGTATCAGGAGTACACACTTCTGTATAGAACTTACTACTTTTCAGGATTGATGAGTTCCAAATATACATGTTAAAGAACTGTAAGCTTATATCAGTTATTCGTATAAGCAATAATGTCATAGTGAAAACAATATGGGCTTGGTTTAGCTTTTTGCAATAAGCTGCACTTCCCTGATTCTCTTCCCTCTCATTGACCACTTCTCTACCCAAGACGAGGCTGCATTCTCACTGCTCCTCCCCTGCCTCCTGCTGCTCCAGACCTCTCTCCACTCCATGCTCCTCCCTTTACTCCCCCACCCCCACCTTATTCTCCTAAATCTGCCTCTTGTATGCCCTCACTCTGCCCATTCATAGTCTCTTTGCTGCTCTTCACAGTCCCTGGATTCTGTCTAGTTTCCTGAACTATAGGGTAACAGCCACTTTGCTTGTGTGCGTGGCTTCAGTCTAACTGAAAAGCCTTTGAAAGTGGCAACCAGCTTTATCAAGGGTAGCCTCAGTTCCACTTGCAGAAAAACTGTTGGGAAATGGCAGCCATTTTTCTGGCTTCAGCCCCATTGACAGTAATAGGAGTTGGTTGCCATTTTATGTAAGGGAAAATTTGAGAGTGGGCAGCCTTTCATCACGTTTTCATGAGAAGTTTAAAAAAAAATCCATACCCTAGAATCACTTGTGTGGATTTGGGCATTGGGGTTTGTATTAAACACACACATTTAATGACTTACTCAGTCAGGGTTAGGCTGAAACTTGTCTTCCTGAATTCAAACTAATTTACTACGAAACCCTTTTACATCTAATGTAGATACAGGTGCCATTGTCCTTGGTTTCTTGCATAGCTATAATTTAAATCCTGTGGGTTTGCATTAAATTTTAGACCTGTTATATTTCATGATTCATTTGGATAAAATATTTTATTTAGAAATACCATTGTTCTTCTTTTTGTTTTTACACCCAGTTTTTAGCACAAGAGACAACTACATGAAAACAACATCTTTGTACGAGCTCCTGTATCTTAGCTGAAATCAATTATCTGTAAGAGTACTTTGTATAGAACTAATTTTGATATCAGACTATTAGTGCTTTGGGTGGAGAGTGAACAGCAAAGCTTGTTTAAAGAAAATAATTCCAAATAATTAATAGTTTGTATGTGAACTTTATTATGAATACATTTACTCTCAGAATTGCTTTTCAAATGTTTTATTTTTTCTTCATCACATGTGGCAGTCCCTGAGTTCCAGGGTTCTTGATCAGCACAAATCCTTAAAACAACCAGTCCTAGTGCTGCCAACTGTTGTGATTTTTATCATGAAACTCACAATATTTTGATTTGCTTAAAGCCCCAGCTCCTGAGAAAAGTGATATTATGAAAATATCAACTGTCATTTAAAAAAAAAAATTCTAGCTCCCATTAAAAAGTTTTTAGCCCTCATTTTTGCAGAGAAAAACTTGAAAATATAAGTGCACCCTAAAGTCTTAAAAACTAAAAGGTAAATAAAAACTCTAAATGTACTGGTTTAAAAATAAGATCTTAAAAAAAAAAAAATCTGATTTTTTTGGTGCTTGACTCCTGATTTCTTGGCACATACGATCTTAAGTTTTGTATTCACCAACACTATTATGCTTTCCCGTCAGCTGATGGAGACCTCTTAAAAACCCCTTTATCCTCACCTCAATCTGCATCCCTAAATTCAAAACGGAATTTTTGCCTTGACTACACTGGAATTTTATTTTGTTTTATTGCATCTATGTAGCTACGTTGATTTAGCTGCACGGATGCAAACCATTAGTGTTCCCAGAGAGAAGTGGGAAAGGGAGGAAAGGACAGGCCTGAGTATATTTGTTCTCATGGGCACTCTGATGAAGGTTATGTAAGAATGTAGCTGGATAAAGAAGGTACTTGAATTAGGCTGGTATAGCACCATTTTTATGCAGCCATCCTGTGTTTAGCAATCTAAACTTTTATTTTTTTGTAAAATAAATCAGTAGCTGTTATGGTTGTCATGAGAACTTGTGAGCAGTGCGTAAACTGATGACATAACATTTGTCTGAGTTTGCAGCAAACTGAAAAATATTCTGAGATGTGAATTTCCTTACCTAAGTGAGGTGTTAACTCAGGTGTCTGATGATTTAAATGTCAGTGTTAACTAATTCACTTGTGTTTAAAAGTGTATATGAAAGAGGGATGGTCGTATGATATCTGCAGAACTTAAAATTAGTGAAAACTCATTTTGACTCCACAAGTAATGCTCATGTCCATAGCGACAGGTTTCAAAGTAGCAGCCGTGTTAGTCTGTATTCGCAAAAAGAAAAGGAGTACTTGTGGCACCTTAGAGACTAACAAATTTATTTGAGCATAAGCTTTCGTGAGCTACAGCTCACTTCGTCAGATGCATTCAGTGGAAAATAGTGTAGATAAGAATATGTACATTGTGTAAATAAATCACACTGTACCTGACTATGCAACTTCAGTTACTCTAGTACAGAAGCTGATCATCTGCAAGGCCACAAACTCGACCACAAATTGGCTGAAGACCAAATACACTAAAATGCCCACACACAATTAATCTGATAACTTTATCAACCATAACCCCATTTTATTAGTTGCACAAAGAAAAGTCTTCTAAAATTGTTTTTAAAACTTCAAGTATTAGAACACCAAGAAATTATAAATTTAAGATTAAAACAATATATCCATCTGTTATTTCTTCTTTTGTATTTAGGGATTGTAAGCTATTTGGGGCAAGGACTGTCCTTTTTGTTTTGTGTTTGTACAGTGGCTAGAACAGTGGGGGTCCTGGTCCATGATTAGAGCTTTTAGGCACTACAGGAATATAAACAATGGTGCAAGGCAATAGACAGGCACCTAGTTTACAATGAAAGGATTATAGTAACCTTAACTGGAAAAGCTTGGCTATCCCTAATAGTCAGTATGAGAAGTAGTAATAGAATCTTATATGCATAGCAGAGCAAAGAGCAACATTTTGAAACATAAGGTTTCTAATGATCTATCCTGTTATGCCAATAAAGCAAATTTGGAAATGTCTGCAGCAATCATTTATATTTAAAAGATATATTTGGTAGATTTAATTCAAAAATGTAAATTGTTTCTCAGATACCTAATTACTAAAAATGTTCCATTTTGTAGCATTTAAATCATAACAGATTTGGTATTTGAACTTTTCCTTGAGGTATGTACAGTCAAGAATGCATCCTTAGAGCTGGAGAACCAGAAAGTGAAACTGACTAGACTATTTTCATTGTCTATGATCAGTGAGGTACACAAAATAAATAGCATAAATTATTAAAAACAGGTTTTAACGTTTTCCTTTTTAATAATGAAAGGTGGTGCTATTGATAAAACAGGTCATTTAATTATGCCTTTAACACTGAAGTTATGATTTATTTTAGTGTAAACTCTAAGATTTCTTGGGCTTCTTCTGAAGCATGTGGATTTGGCCACTGTCTGAGACAAGATACTGTACTAAATGGGCTATGGTCTGATCAATTAAGGTAATTCCCAAGACTTACTGTATTTTCCTTGGCATTATAGTTGGTTTTATTAAGAATCAACATAAGAAAAATATAAATGTTTTCTTGAAAACTTGATGTGCCTAGGGATAGTATCAGCAAGACAATATAAGGATGAAATGAACTTCAGTTTTCACAGCTGCTTCCTGTGATTTCTCGCTTGCTGATAATTGCATCAAGGCCTGATCTATCACAGAATAGCATGCAATAATAGGTTTTTTTAAAAGTGTTAGCAAACTCAAATTTTTGGACAGTCCATCTTCCAAATGTTGTTGCTTTTATCATGATGATTCTAAGGAGAATGTTTTCAGAAAATGACTATGTAAATTAAGTTTTAGCTACATTGGTATGGTAGATTTTTTTTTTTTTTACTTGGTCTCCAGTCATTCAGATTATTTCACTTTAAAAAAGGTCAGTATAGTCAATTGTATCCATATAACAAAGCTGGATTTGTTTGAAGAAACTGATTAACTTGAAAGCATTTTTTGTGACTATGGCATGATAGCTTATAGATTTAAAGCAAATGTGCTGTCCTGTACAGTTAACTCTACAACGTGACTATTAGTTAGGCAAGGAAGAGTAATCGGACCTTGCCTAATTGTGTGTGCATGCGCACACGCTTTCACAGAATGATCTACCCCCTGAAACCTGCTCACGGTCACCTAGGGGCCCCCAGACCTCTGGTTGAAAACCACTGAGTTAGATCATATTCCTAGCCACAATCAAGAAAAGGGTTTTGACAGGTTGTTCTGGATGAGGGCCCTAGGACTCTGAAACCTACTCTCATCAACTCTACCAATCTGAAACAGCCCAAATTTGATGTCCATTCAGGCATGTTGCAAAACCCATGTATCTGATAGGGTTTTTGGGGAAGGATAAGGGTATGCTCCTGAATATGATTCTGAGTGTGAACTGTTATCTTCATTTGGTTATTTAAGGCTGCTGACTGATATCTTCTATTAACATTGCTAGGAAGTTATACTAGTTACTGTCACAACACAGCTTTTGTACAGATATATTCTGTGTGATAGACATTAAAAATAATGCCAGATCTTATTCACACACACGTGTGTGTGTGTGTGTATGGAGGCACAAAGCAAAAGGGACAGCAGGAAAACCCTTCTCTAATACCTCTTACAGTGTCTCCTTAAAGCTCCTGTAGCATCCTTAAAGATGTTTCTTTAGCAAGAGAATCCTTTATACTTGTAAAAATACATTTTTCTTTAAGGTATCCACATGTAAAGAATAAGGATTTGTTTGTGATTTTCATTTTTTCCTCCATACAAACATATGTTCGCTGCATAAGCACTGATTCAACATGGCAACACATCTACAGAAAAAAACATGTACAGAAATTGATCCCTTGAGGACATAAAGAGTGACTTGCGGCTGACTCCTTGTCAGTAGGGGAGACGTTTTATTTGTGTGACTTCACTTGTATAAAACGAACAGTGCATTTGGAAATGTGAATTAGAGCAGCATAGGTAATTTAGTCATTTCTAAGACTGTGCTCTAATGTGAGCTTTTGGGAGGGTCAGAATGAGGTTATGGATGACTGTAAAGGTGGTTTACATTTCTAGTAAAGGAGTAATTTCCTTTCATCATCAAAACACTAAAGTAAAACCATGAGCTAAAGCTTCACTGTAGTGGCTCATTCGTATGTGTGGGTAACAACAAAAGTGGCCCCTAGGTTACCAGCTAGGCTAGCTTTTGTGTCTATTTGATGAAGATGTTAATACGGAAAAATAGCTGCTGTCTGCAGATAGAGGAATGCATGAAATAATTGTTGCTGTATAGAAAAGTAGATTCCAAAGGAGAGCAGAAGTTGCTGTAGTATAAAACAAAGTGTGTAGTCATCTAATGATGCCAAATACTATTCATGTAGGATGATTAATTGAAGCATACACAAAAATGACAAATGGGGTTGTCCTTTAACAGAGGAAAGTAGGGTCTGCTGGTATGCATAAATTTAGTAACTTAACAATAAATTGCTGCAAATACAACTTTTCACTCATAACCTGCCAAATGCAGGCACCCAGTGTGCAACACAGAGCATGAATTGAAATTCCAAAATGAAAATTCAATTGCTTTTTTCATTAAAATACAAGTAATAACAAATCTGTAGGCATAAATGATTAATTCATTAAAATGAATGAGTGCAAATGATTTCTCCATAATTAATTGAAGATTGATAAAGTTAATGTAATAATTTTCTAGGGAGGATTTTAATACCATTAATCTGTCTATACTAACACTTGTGGGAGGCATCTTTTGTGAACATTGGAAAAAAAGAGTAAGATTCCTGAGAGTATTGTGCATTCCCTTCTAAATTCCAGGCTCAAAACACTTTTAGGCTTAACAGCTTCTACCTTATGTACTGAAGACATTAAATGTCAAACCAGAAAATCTTTTATACATTCATTCTGTAGGCTGCTGCAGTTCTTTCCAAATACTGTATCTGCTGGTTTGATGGAAGTGTGCATTCTGTACGTTAAGAGAAAGGCAATTACAGTTTCATACTACAGATATCCATATAATGCTTTGCAAGCATAATATTCCCAGACACAAAATTACATTAAGATGCAATTGAGAATACATAGCAGAAAGACAGTTAAGGTGCCCCAGCAACCTTAACACAGCCCTGTATTGATGCATAGGATTAGGATTAAGACATATCCTGTTAAATTGCTGATAAATACTTCCAGTGTTAGCATCAGCCAGTTCTAAATTAAAGTTACATATATATTTGCTTTTCTTGTAAGTCTAAGTTATGTACAGTTATAGCACACAGACAACCTTCATTCTGCCCTGTAGTAATGCCATGGGGGGAAGAGGGGAGTGGGAGGGAAATATGGGGGGAAAAACTAGTGTGCTTTTAAAAACCAGTTCATTCTAATTCGGGACCACAAATATTAAAATGCCTTCATTATCTGTTTTTTGCATGATGCCACTTTGAATTAAGATAAACAGTTGGAGTGCTATAGACTGTAAATGTAGACAAGCCCTTAGTCCTGCCATGAGTGTAGGGGACTGGACTAGATGACCTCTCGAGGTCCCTTCCTGTCCTACAATTCTATGATTCTGACTTCCTTTTCTGCCAACCAACAGAGTTTAATATTTTTTGTAGATCAGCATTCACACTTCAGGGATCTTTTTTTGTTATCAGTGAAATGATTATATATAATGCTAGCTGTTAGTTTTTAGTTTGAGTCTACTGAAAATTTCTTCCCATTTTCTGGATTAATTTCAAAATTCTTCCTATTCAAATCACTGTATCTTCTTCCCTCATCAGTCTCAATTTCTTCGATAGGATCTCAGTTTCCTGCACTCTGTTTAGGCTTCTATTGCCATAACGTAGTGTCTTCTTCACTCACTTAAATCTTCAAAGCTTTCTTTCACTGCATTTGCATAAAGCAGCCTTCAGATTAATGTATTCTGTGCTCCCTTAACTTGTTAAAAACCCTTAAATCCAAGTTGTTTCACATTATCCATGTAGCATTCTGGTTTAATGACCATATGCTATTCTGCTGGTAGAGTACTGAACTCTTGTACTCACATTGTCCTTGGATAGCAAGCTCTTCGGAGCACAGACATGTTTGCATTTAATTATCATACAACACCATGTTCCTGGGACTATTTTAATATTTGTATTATGGAAATGCTGGTTGAAGTTCCTTAGTTAAGGCTGAGGTTTGAGATTCGCACTTACAGCATGAATTCAAACTTTGTTATAAAGAATACAATCTATCCGCTGAAATTACAGCACTTTTTGAGCACAGAATGAAAATTCTGAGAATTTACAAGTTAGTCTGTTAGTTAAAATTAGTTTTTTAATAGGTCCTTTTAGAAGTTAAGCTCCTTGTTCAGTTCATTGAATGATCTTAAGAAAGTAACAGACTTTTCAAATTACTCTTAGTTAAAATCCATTGAAATCTTGTGCACTGGCTACATTTGAAGAAATGGGGTGTGGGGGTTTTTTTGTTTTGTTTCTTGTGTGCCATTATTCATAACTGAAAGCTGCTTCTTCAGCAGAGGCTGACGAATGTTGTTCTACAGAGAATTCAACAAGGAACTGCTCTCTTTCAAAAATGGCTATTGCAAATCCTCTCCGATGGGAGAGGTCAAGTTGTCCTCAGAGAAAATGATGGCTCATGACAGCAGAAAGTGCCACCATTGTAGCTGAGGGTACTTTGGCTTCACTTCCTTTGGTCACAGGTATCCCTAAAGGTGGAGGTGGTCTGTGGCTTCAGTCTCATTGAGACCAATAGGAGATAACTGCTTTGAAATAGGAGCAATTCTTCATTAAATTCTCTGTAGAAGAATTCTGCTGAAGAAGAAACTAGGATGTCTGCTCATGCAGGAATATGCCGCTCAAAAGGTGGTGGAAGAAATTGGCGTTTATGCTGCATTGGAGTGGGGTAAAGCAGCCTTAAAACTTCAAATTAAAAAAAGTTTGTTATATTTGTAATGATTTGAAGATAATCTTTCTCCCTGAGTTTCTTGTGTAATTTAAGTGTTATTAAAAACTGCAATAAACTGAAGTTAAGGTTGAATACGTAACAGTAATTTAAGGGTAAAAAAGCCTTATCACAGCTAAGTCTCTGCAGTCTTATTTTGATCATAGCACATTTAAAATTTCGTGGTGTTTAAAAAAAAATACTTTGATTAGCTGTTGTGAAAAAATGATTTAATTATATTAGATGCCTTCATCTTATTAAAATATATTAATATGTATGTGTTCACTTTAGCTTTCACTAGGTTTCTCCCCAACATAGGTATTGTTTTCATTAATATTTTGCTGTAACTATTGCATTACTTTTTCTTTAGAGATGTTTGAAAAATGGAAGCTTCCTTTCATGAGAGAGTTCAACATTTTGTTTTAATTCTCTCACAGGGAAAACTTAACTTTTGTTGAAACCAGCCTTTTTCTGTGGCAAATTTCACTTTCAATTACACTACATTTTCTGATGAGAGAAATTTTGGGTCATGAATAGAAGAAAAAAAAATCCTGTTTTCTGGAAGTGGAAGGGGGAAAGAGATAGGTCCGTAAGTGGAAGCCATGATTATTTTCTCTTGAAGTTCTTTTGAATCAGGTTGCTGCAGAGATGGCAGGTATGATCAGCTCAGGAACTGCTGGAATCAAGTGTAGCTTACCTAGTCCTAAGCAGTATTTTGTATGTTCATGTTAGAACAAGTCTCAAAGGCCTTGTCTGCACTGGCGGCAACATGTAGGATACGTGTAGCTACACTCCATTGCGAAAAGTAGGTTGTGTCCATACTGTGGTGTGCAGCTACATGGAGCCATGAAATGCTCCAGTAAGGAGGAGTCAGCAGGGAAAGGCTCCCTTGCTGCCAGAGCCTTTCCCCCTGCCTATCCCCTGCCAGAGCCTTTCCCTACAGTGAGGAAAGGCTCTAGCAGTGGGACACTACACTGCTAAAAACAGCAGTGTAGATGTGGGAGACACTGCCTAGGCATGTAGAACTGTTGTAGGGTTCATACTCCAAGGTTCTATCATGTCTTTACTCTTCTCATCTAAGCAATGCCTCATTGTCTACACTACTGTGTATATCCATGCTAAGGCAGTATGCAGTATATGTACTCTACATGCCATCGTAAGTATAGACATAGCCAAAGTCTAGTCCTGGGAGGTGGAGGGAAGCAGAATTTAAGCTAATCAAATTTTCAGGTGAGGGGAGAATCAGCAAGGAAGCAAGGGGAGAGCTGTAACAAACAAAATGAAGAGATGGGAGGAATAAACTGGAGGAAAATGATAAAGAAATATGGAACTTTCATAATGGGTGGGTTTTCTTGCTGTTCTAATGAGTGGCAGATTTCTGTAAATCATGGGTGTGACATAACACTTAAGCATTGTTTTGTGCACAAATTCCAGTGGAATTAACACTTAAATCCATGCATTACACTACCTTTTTGCCAGAACGTATGTATACTGACATTAATTACTCCATATTCTTCAAGTGATTGCACATGTACGTGTGTGCACTCCCTGAGCAGTTGCTGGAAGTTTTTCTGTCAGTGGTGTCCGTTGGAGTGGCTCTGGCATACTCGGGTGCGACACCAGAGCCATCCCGAGGGATACCACTGAGGGGAAAATTTCTGGCAACTGTACGGGCACACCAGGCTCAGATTAACCTTTTGTGGGCCTGGCGCCAAACATATTTGTGGGCCCCCATGGTGGCAGTGGAGCATGGAGCAGGGGGATCGGTCCCCGGAGTGAGGGGCTGGGCAGGGACCTGGCACAGGTGGCTGTGCTCCATCCAGCCCAGTGCGAGGGCACTATTTACAAACCTGCAGTTGCCAGACGCACAGTGGCTTGCCCAGCCCTGTGCTGCCACCGTGCTGCTTCCCCTCAGGGGTGGGCCCATGCCGCGCCACACAGCCCCCCCACCCAACACTGGAACACCCCTCCGATTCCCTGTGGCCAGACCTCCCCTGGACCTACTATGCCTGGGGCCCCTACCAGGACCTGCCACAAATGCACAGCGCCCTGCACAACACCACCCCTGCCC
The DNA here is from genome assembly GCF_965152235.1 of Eretmochelys imbricata. NCBI lineage: Eukaryota > Metazoa > Chordata > Testudines > Cheloniidae > Eretmochelys > Eretmochelys imbricata. The sequence continues at coordinate 123,828,622 of NC_135574.1, forward strand.
CGCGCCTCCCTGCCTACAGCCCCACCACAACTGCCCAGCACCCCACACAGAATCCCCACTCCCTAGTGCCCCAACACACACACCTTCCCTGCCCCCTCACAGCCCAGCACCACCACCCCTCCAGACACCCTGTCTCCCGGACACACTCACCGGCCCTGCTGGGAGGTGACTGTCTGCCAGGCTGAACTGCCAGGGCTAGTCCCGGGGTGCGGAATCGCTCCAGCCCCTCGGGAGTGGTGCAATTAGCCAGGCCAGGGCCTGCCCCAGTCGGGCTCCCTCAGGGCTCCACTTGCATGGAGGGGTCCAGCCAAGCTCCCAACATTGTCCCCCACAACTGGCCGAGACTGGTCTGGCTTCTGCACCAGTCCCAGGCAAGTCAGCTCTGGGGAGACAGGTGGTGAGAAGCAGAAACTGCCCGGAGCCAGAAGTGCACTGGGGTCCGACCAGGGGGCAGAGAAAAGCTGGCAGGTGGGGTCAGGGGGTGAAGAGGAACCCTTGGAGGGCAGGCTGAGAGGAGCAAGTGGTGGGCGGGGTGGGGGGAGCCAGCGGGCTGGCGGGGTCTCAGGGTACAGTGTACAGTGCAAGCAAAGCAGGCTAGGGCCCCTTGTGAGCATGAGCCCGGCTCCATGGTGCCAGTGGCGCCATTGTAAACCCGGCACTGGGGAATACACATTGGAATGGGCATGTATAACGCATCTCAAAGAACAACAGTTACAAAAAGGTTAGTAACTTTTTTGTTGGGTGTGTTTAAATGTGGCACTGGATCCAACAAAGCGAACTCCAATATTTGCTAAAAGTCCCCTTAAAAATTGTTGCTATCGGGTTTTTAGCTATGTTGGGTGAAAGCAAAACAAAACTATTTGCTGTGCTTTCCAGATGTTTATACATTGTGACTTCCTTAGTAACTGCTTGCTATATTGGCAGTAGTCCATCTGTGTGTATGTGGGTGGGGGGAATCCCAAAACAGAAAGTATCAGAATTTATTCAAACTCTGTGATTCTTGAAACTGTCAGAACATTACCCTAATTGCACTAAATACAGTTGTTTTTGCATTTACTTTAATTTAGTTTGAAACAAGACTGGTGGTGGAAAACAGTCTTAGACAACAAAAAGGAAGTTAAAGTTGGTCAAGAGGGGGGGCAAGTAGTCATGACAGGTGAAGGAATCCTGCCCTCAAGAGGTACAGTTGGTCACCAGTTTTTCCATTCAACACTAGGATGGGCAAGAAACCAGGAGTGTCCTCCCAGCATCATGCTAACCCATGAAGGCAAGGTTGATTGAGTGGCCTGCTCTGAAGACCTGTGTCCTTCCTTTTTTATACTGTATACAGAGAATTCAGTTCTCCACTTGCATACGGTAATATGTTCAGTACCAAATTTTACTAGTTAAGCTGCTATTTTTGTGAAAATCCTGTTTAAAATGTAGTGACCATTTTGAGGTTGAATTAAAAGTACATATTTTCATGCTCAAGAGGAGATACATGGACTTGTCTCAACACAGATCTGTTCCTTCCTGTATAAAATAGATACGTACTTTGAGTTCAGTGCTGGAGATAGGTTCAACGTTGTAATATTTCTCATCCAAAGTGTTAATCTGACACAGGGCGCTTTTTGAGAACAGAAACAGGACATGAGGAATTTTTGGCCAAGTAGCCGCAACCTACTTAATTCCATAACAGGGTAACTTCTTGGGAAATCTATCCTGGCACCAGGGGTTATATCGGATTCAGTCACCAGAGCGGCACCTCCTGCTGGCCATCTTGAGGATTAGGTCTTTCAGCCGGTGCACCTTCTCCCGTTATTGTCTCCATCTGAAGATCTGCTTAAGTCCAAGTCCCACAGTGTCCTCTTCATGACTCAGCCCTCCAGCCGTGCTACCATCCGTGTTTTCCCCCTTCCTGGGAAAAAGTATCTCCCAATTCTACAATCCAGTCACTTCCTGAGTCGGGGGTGGAGGCGAGGGACCCAGACCTGCCCACTGGTCAGAGTCTTGGCCCAGGGACCCTGTAGATAGCATCCTCCTGCTGTCTCTCCTTAACTTCTCCACCAGTGCTGCTTAAGTTCCCTGGCCCACTTCCCTGTGCCCCAGCACCACCTTTGCCCTCTTATCAGGGCCTCCAGCTCACAAGTCACAGCAGCCAGCCAAGAGCTCCCTCTTGCTTCCCCTGTCCCTGCCCGCAGCTGCTCTGTCAAAGGTGCTACTTTCCTGTAGCCCGCTAGGAACCCAGTCCTCTTTCGTTGGGCTCCCTGCAGCAACTCATCCTACTGTGCCCTGCAGCTCCATTTTATGTGTACCCGCTGGGCTCTGTTGGTTGCTCCGTACAGGCTCTTTGTAACTGGCTGTCCCCAGTGCATCCTTCCTAGGCTGCTTTTAATCACCTCCTAGCTGGTTTCGGGTGAACACCCCATCACAAGGGGGAAGGTCATTGATGCTTCCTCTGTCATCATCCTTCCTCCTTTTTGATATTCAAATCTTGAGGGTGGCTTACCAGCTGCTTTTAACTAAAGCCCTATCAAACTCTGCATTGCCCCAAGTTTTTTTCAGAATTTAATATCCTGCTAAAACAGTCCCTATCAGTAGGGCTACCTTTTTGTCTCAGAAATTTTTAAGCAATTTCTCTGCGGAAGTGCTGGGGGAGGAGGGGGAACAAGTCACAGCAAGGGGAAGGAACGGGGGGCTGGTGGAGGTTGGAGCACGAGCTCATCCTACAGCAACTGCTCCTGTCCTGAGGGACTTGGGCCTGGCTCCCTGCTCCAGGCATTGCAACCTAGCGCATGTGGTCTTAACACCACTCAAGTTTAGTGCATCCATCTCTCTGTAGCTGGAGATGAGTCAGACCTGTGTGGCACTGCAACCCCATGTGCCAAGTTGCAGTGCCACTTGGTTGTGGGGGCATTTTGTGGACTTTATTCAAATTAATTGACTTTTGTGGCAAAGTCACACCCCTACCTATCAGAGACTGGATTACTTCCAATGTCTACTATGGCGTGTAACCCAGAACAGCCTCCTGTCTGGGATCCCTCCTGAACTTGTAGGGTAGCTCAAGCTTGCCCACAAATCCAAACCCTTTTCCTGAGTAAGGTGTCATTGCAGTCTAGTGACCTGCAGAAATCATTGGCTGGAAATACAGCATCCTGTAAAACCTGAAATGTAGCGTTCCAACCAAAGATAAGTACAAATTTGTTAGTGTCCTTCACCAACAATCATCATGAGAGTAAAATGGGGAGGGATTTGTAGTGGAGGGCAGAGCTGGAAGGAGGATTTTTCTGTCTTGCTTGCTACTATTAACTGCATTACGTCCCAGCCAGCCAACCCAAGAGTTGCTGCAAGTACCAGGACTACCCAATGAGAGTCCTCCCCTTAGAGTATTGTCCCATTGGTTAACTGTTACAGTAGGGTAACGCAAGTGGTGTGCAGTGCTCTCCAGATCTCATACTGCAATTTCAAACAGGCTGGTAAGGCCATCCTGCCTTAAATACAATCTCCTAAAAATCTAGAGTACTTAACAGTGTGGGCTAGTGGTTAGAGCACTGGACTAGGACTCGAGACTTGGGTTCTATTCCTCTGTTCCTAGCTCTTCTACTGGCCTGCTGGGTTACCTCAGATAAATTGTTTCCCCTCTCTGTGCCTCAGCTTACCCTGCTGTAAAACGGGGATGGTGATGCTGACCATCTTTGAGAAGCACTTTCAGATCTATTGGTGAAAAGTGATTTTATATATAAGTGTGTATGTGAACTAGTTGATATTTCTCTGTTATTGGCATCCTTAGCAAACCTAGTCTGGAAAAAAAACTAAGCAGTGTGTTACAATAAAACTAGTCTTGCCTCATTTGGTGGGGATGGGGGAGTCATATTTGTGTTATAACTTACATATCCTGAGATTTAGTGTTTGTTTATAGGCTTCAGAGTAGCAGCCGTGTTAGTCTGTAGTCGCAAAAAGAAAAGGAGTACTTGTGGCACCTTAGAGACTAACAAATTTATTTGAGCATAAGCTTTCGTGAGCTATAGTTGCATCCGATGAAGTGAGCTGTAGCTCATGAAAGCTTATGCTCAAATAAATGTTAGTCTCTAAGGTGCCACAAGTACGCCTTTTCTTTTTGTTTGTTTATAATGATTACATGTAGTAGGTGCTGGCATATTTTTAAAACTTTTCCAAGGACAAATCTCCATTTAAGTTTGGGGCTTCTAGGAAGCAGTGATCCTCTTCCCACCCTAAAAATATTAGTAATTCTGATGTGCCCCTTCCTACCTCCAAGTACTTAGAACAATAGGGAAAGGTGTGAGAAGAGAAATACCACCTTTTTTTTTTTTTTTTCTGTCCCCACTGTAGAATTAAGGCAGGGGTTTGGACTTCCATTGTTTTCTGCAGGAGGTAGCTAGTGACTGTTCTACTTCCTGCTACTGAACTACACTTTTCAATTGGATAGCAGGGGAAACAGATGAAGAATGGAAAGCAGGGGAGTAATCATCAGTTAGTTTCCTTCCTAGTCAGCCAAAGCTAACAAGTGATAGAAGATGAGCATTGCTTATAAAACAAAAGAAAAACCCACTTGAGGAGCAGCACTCAGAGTAACGTCTCTAATGTTAACCTGGGGCTGTAAATACCCCAGATCGGTTTATAAAACCTGGGGCAATCCCAGTCAAAACAAGATTGTGGGCTGCCATATTATTAAATTACATTTAATGTATTTTATACTGTATGATATTCAGTATTGCTTTTATGTGGTGTCTTGATCTATAACTTAGATTTTAATATTTAAAATAACTAGAAATATATTCTCATAATGAAACAGGATAACGAGTGAAAGAAAGGTGGTTGAGAGTCTCTTCAATAGTGTATTAATTCCTGATGGACTGATCCACAACTTTGTTGTCCTGGCAGTGACATACCTTTCTTTGGGCGAGGGGCTTCATCCCTGGGACCCTCACACAGCCCCTCAGCATCTGAGGCTGCACCACCCAGGGCCTGACAACAGTTCTCTAGCTTATGCTCAGATAAACTGGTTAGTCTCTAAGGTGCCACAAGTCCTCCTTTTCTTTTTGCGAATACAGACTAACACGGCTGCTACTCTGAAACCATACTTTTTTTGAGAGCAAGGCACCAGATGCTGAAAGGTTTTTTTTGCACACTTCATATTACTTTTGTTTCTCTAGTTCAGAATTTGTTAGACAAAATATCTGTTGAATTGGAAGATTGACTTTGCAGTAATGGATCCTCCCGTGGATAAAGCTGTAATGTGAGAGTGCATCCTTCTCATGTACAAAAAGGTGTTTGCTACTGTTTTCAACCATGCACAGCCATTTTAATCTGAATGGGAAATCTGTCTGGGGACCCAAAGTACAGTAATTAGCAGTCTCTTCAGAGTGTCAGAGCAGAATTACCATTGTAATGGTTTAGCTGGAGGATAAAAGGATTGAATTTGGGTCTGCCTGCCTGCCAAACTAAATGAGTTGCCATGGGAATTTTCAAATGTAAGAGGCGTTTACTTAAAGCAATTTGGCGGGTTTGAATAAACTCATAAATTATGGGTTTTAGAAGAGAGATCCCTGCTTTCTCTGGCATAGGCTGAACAGCAAAGTAGGCTGTTAGAAAGCTGCTTACATTCTTAATGAGAATGAGTTGATCCATGCTCCCGTGTAGACTATCAGCTTATTAAGGCTAAACTGTTTCTGCTAAATACAGTACTGTAAGCACATTTCAAGAGACAGAGTTTTCAACAAATCCCTGGAGTAAAAAACAAAATCTGATTGCTCTAAAAATAAATTGAATTTCCCTTGCTAGATTAGATCTGTTTTCAAGTAATGGTATTAAGAATGGTTCATTGTATTGTTTCAATAAACATTAACCTGCTATTGATTTTAACTTTCCTGTGCATGTAATATTTATTACTACACTTGTCAAATCTGTCTGAAAGGAAAGAGGGCATTGAAGGCTTCTTTTGAAAACAAATAAGGTGCCTCGGCCCTTTGAACTGATTCTTTCAGGTCACATGTAAATGCTTTCAAAGCTCAGGCTCTGTCTTTCTGAAAGGAGTTGGGCTTTGACCTGCTAACTTGTTTGTCAGCACCAGTAGTACTGAAATGTGAGAAGATGGACTCGGTGCTTTCACAAATGCCAAAAGTGATGAACATCACTTATGCTTGTTTAACCTTTAGTAGTGCTCAAGAAGTCAGTTGTAACAGTAAGATGATGCACTGGTGTTTTATGCCAGCCTTTGGAAGCATAGTTTTAGGTGAAGTCTTTGCTTGATAGTCTTTTATGTGTTAATTAACCTAAACGGGGGGGGGGGGGAGAGATCTATTTTCCAGAAGTGTGAACTGTGATCTTAGTTTCCAAGATAAACATTCTAGTCAATTTATTAATTAGAAAACTAATGTGTACTTGTCATGCTGTCTGGAGTCGTTCACGACTGTGAGTGCCAACCTCAGGGTGGACTGTCAGAAACAGGGCAGACACCACAAACTTGTTTTATGTCCTATAATTAAATTTAACCAACCGAGGAACAAATGTGAACTCCTGAAGCACTAGAACAGTCTTATCATGGAGTTCCCCTTGGGCATTCCTGTCTATCTTGCCACTTGGGCTGGCTTGACTTACTGATAGTTGACAGGTTTCAGAGTAACAGCCGTGTTAGTCTGTATTCGCAAAAAGAAAAGGAGTACTTGTGGCACCTTATTGGTTGGTCTCTAAGGTGCCACAAGTACTCCTTTTCTTTTTACTGATAGTTGGTTGCTATACACCAAAGATCTCGAAAGATTTAGGTTGCTTCCAGTGCCAAGAGACCAGTCACTTACCCCAGGTCAATTCGTACGTCAGAATACGTCTACACGGCAGCTAGACACCCACGGCGGGCTTGTGGGGCTCAAGCTGGGGACTGTTTCATTGCTGTGTAGGCTTCTGGGCTCGGGCTGGAGCCTAGGCTGTAGGACCCTGCGGGGTGGGAGGGTCCCACAGCTCAGGCTCCTGCCTTAGCCTGGAAGTCTACACAGCAATGAAATAGTCCCGCAGACCAAGCCAATCCTATAGTCAATTAACTAAGGATTTATTAACTAGGAAAAAGAAATGTGGTTTACTGGTTAAAGCAGGCAAATATATATACAAATGAGTTGCCATCTATGGTTTGAAAAGTTGAGAGTTAGTCATCTGTCAGCACTGAATGTCTTTTAGGGATAATCCAGGTTGACCCTAGGGATGTCTGCTTCTGTTTCATAGCTCCAGCCCTGTGAGAGTCAAAGCAGCAACAGAGATGAAACATTTTGTTGTTCACTATCTTTATTTCCTTCTTCCAGAATTGAAGCTGATGGGATCATCAGGAGCAATTAGCAAGGTCTTTGTATTGTGATGTTCCACAATGGCCCATTTAGTTTTGGTAGCCCTTCCTGATGGGCAAGAGACCATCCCTTCTGACAGTTGACAGTTTCAGGGCAAACAGTTTTTACAGTTATAAAGCAAAAAACTTAAATATCACCTTACAACTTGTGATAACGATATAAGTGAGATTAATGCATGCGACAGCTTACAAGCATTTCATAGTCTAAGCACTAATCACATTGTCAAAAGTTATATTGTTATAAGCCTATCTGAACTATACTAAAACGCAGGTGAAAGAGACTGATTTCCAGCAATGAATTTGTCAGTGCTCAGCTGATGCTGAGACCGTTGGCAAGAGCTGGCACTTGGTTTCCCAGTGTCACAGCACTGTTTTTACAAAATGTAATTTAAATTACATTCTGAATAAAGATAAGGTTTAATTATCTGCCTTATGATGATGATTGTTAATACCTGCCTCAAACTTTATGGTGAATTAAAAGATTTAAGATGGTCAGTGGAAGAACTTTTAGTAGGTTAAAAAAGAAGGCAATATTGCTTTAATTGTAGTAACCTAAGTTTTGGTAAAAGCACTGTGTAGTTATACTTTGAACTCCTTGACCAAATATGATGTCAGTAATGGTGTATCCGTAAATTAGCAAAAACTAAGTAGTAAGTAAACCATACTACTACTAAATTTTCCTCTCATTAACATTTATATTGTGCTGGTCATTCACTTGTTGAACAGCGGCTGAATTCTGACGAATTCCTAAACTTGTATTAAGGTGCAGCTGAAATTTTGCTGGGAGTCTTAGGGAACTGTTTACTATGAAACTTTTAGACCCGTTTACCAGGAAGTCAGATGAAGTGGTGATGGGCATTTACTTATTACTTATTCTCTATTGTAGCACTTCATTTAAATCTAGTTTAAAAAGCAGTGGTTTCTCGTGTTGATTAAATACTGGTGTTTTAGAGTATACTTTGAAACTCTCCATGTACATAATTTCATCATAATTCATCTTATCTTGGTTTCTAGAAGAAGAGAGCACAAAGTAAAAGAAGTAATGTAATAGCTCATAGGTTTGTGATCTTATTTATGGAGCTTTCTGTACATTTTTCCACACTGGATTATAGGAAGGATAATGGAGAGAGACTAAATGCTCAGAAGAGGTTAACAGTGATAAAGGGTTTCAAAAGTTGAACTATGAGGAAAAAAAAGATGAGTTTTTAAGCTATTTCAGCTGCTTTCTAGGGTGTACATGCTTACCTTTAGGGACTGGTACATTTTGCAAAGTTCATAGAATCATAGTTCTGTATCTTCTCTAATCCTGGAAAAATGCTGATGTCTGGGTACTACTTATCCTTGCTCTATCTCATATTAACCAAAGTTCTGAACAGTAGAAATTTCATTACAGTGCAAATTAATGGTCTTGGACTTCATAGAAAGTATGGAAGGGGACAGGATAGCCAAACTAGAAGGTGTTGTCAATAACAGTATCGTTCATATTTATGCAACGTGAAAACATGAGTACATTAGTTAAAATGTATATACTTAGCTGCCATTTGTTTTTCTATAGCGGTTGATCAGACCCTTCCCTGACATAACAAGCTGTAACTACAGAGCTGTGAATAGAGTAAAACAGAAGTAGGCAAGAACAAATAGAACAGAGCGCCTCCAATTTTACCATATTGTACATTCAGGTTATAGCAAATGTTGTATTTAAACTTAAATTTGAGATTTCCATTTGACTTACTCATTCACATATTCACACTTCGAGAAAAATACTTTTCTTGGATTAAAAATTTTTTTGTTCCACGGTCCATCATGGCCAAAAGACTCATCCATATTTAAGTTATAGGAGTGTTAAATGTATAAGCCTTTTTTTGCTCTAGAAAGATGATTCTCTTTATATAGATGTAGTTTTAAAATGTCCATACCTCGCAAGTTGAAATTTTCCAAGTGGCTTCCCTTCACTGATGATTTGTTTCTAGTCCAGTAAACCAAATTAAAATAAAAATAAAAGTTAAAAATTCATAAATCATTTCACTTCTGCATGTGTGTAGTGTGACATTTCCATTGACGTTAGTGGAATTATCCTGCTGCATATATGGCATCATGTAAAATTTTAAATTCACATTAATGATGTTAAATACCTGTGTGGGATTGTTACTCTTTCACTAAATAGTTGATACTTCCATAGTTTATGCAGCTGAGGAAGAACACAGTTAAAACCAGAGATTCTTTAAAACTTTTTCATGTTCCTTAAATATTGGAAAGTTAAGCACACAACATACACATTTACATTTTTATAACTTAGTTTAGGAAAAGAAAATATTAAGGTTTTTTGGATTACTAGTTATAATATTAAACATGCTTTAATATACAATAAGCCAAATTCTGCCCTTATTTTGGTTTTAGCCTAAATTGCTTGGGAATTGCTTTAAGCTTAAATCTGAATGTGTCTCTCTAAAGTGCTGTAAAGGGATCTAAAATTCCCGTCATTCCCATGTATGAAAACTCCCATTTTCTACACTTGCATCCTAGAATTCTTCTTTGTGTAGTGTTCCATAAGATTCAAATTTTTACTCCACTGTTCTTTTCTTTCTTCGTTTCAATAAATGTCTGTCTTAAACCTTGTCTACAACTTCTGTGCTAATGATTCTCAACTGCACATTGTTTGAATCTCTGTGGAGTACTTATAGTCCATCCTCTATCTATAAAAGTCTTGCCTCACCAAGTAAATTTCAACCATAGGTTGTTTTATCGAAAGGATGTCTGGTTCTATTACGCTGGAGGAGCATCCTTAAGCACAGCTCTGTCTCTTCTAGCTCAATTACCAGTTCAGACTTTTTATTTGCCTCTGTTGTTTGTAACCTTAATTTCAACCTTGACTATGTACACATCTTTCCCCAACATCTGTATCTGCAAATCTGACTACCATCAGCTCTGCTTTAGTGTCTATTTGTAAAACAGCTTTATTGCCCCTGTTTCTCTACACATTCATGCCCTTCCTGCTGGAACTACAAATTCCAACGTGCGGATGTATGTTGCATGTCTTCTTATACATAGCAATAAACATAGTGACATCACAATAATATTCCCTCTTCCATTGGTCACCTGTTCACTTACCATAGTTTTCAGTTTTTCTGCCTTTCTTTCTCTCTCTCCTTTCCTTGACTCATTTAGCACTAGTATCCTGTCTCTTTCCACAGTCTTTCTTCTGTTCACTGAGAACAGAAAGCTTATAAGTGTTTGAAATAATGTGTCTAAAATGAGTGACACATTATATAATAAGGTATATTTAAGTCTGACTTTCTTACTAAAATAAGTCTGTCAAGTGATGCATAAGAATGATTTAATCATTTTTGGTACTGGGGAATTATAAACCAGTGAAATATGTTAAATTTTGAAAAAGAACTACTGCTTATGGACATTACTGCTTTGTAATGATTCACTGATCATCCATTAATCTCTAGTAATTATACATTTGTTTTTATTAGAGATGTCTAATATAGCATTCATAGTAAACATTTAAAAAAAAATCTAGTGTAAATACATTTGGTTTCAAATGGGTCTTTTAGATAGATTTGTCAGAACTTTCCTCTAATTATAGTTAATACCAAAGTTATATAGAAACAACTTTAAAGTTGTGATTCAAACTGGCAGAAAAGGCATCCATATTTTACTCTGGCTCTTTTTGTGTGACGTGATTTAGTTTTCAATGTTAATTGAATTTCTTGACTTTTCCAGTTCATCACAACCTGAACTTTTATTTAGCTAACATTTTAACCTAGTAAAAACAATCATAATATACATTACTGCTTAGAGACAGCCAAACAGCCTAAGTAGGAAAATTCACCACATAAGGAATATTAGTTTTTCATTTTGGTGTTGCAAAGTTTTTCATTTTGGTTACTTGCTGACAACCTAGCCACAGATTACAGCTCCATTTAAAAATAACCGAGTGTAGTTAGCTGGTCACATGAGTGTGCAGTCATCTAGCTCTTTCAAGAAGGAGTGCTCTTCTAAGGCCCTTTGTTTACAGCCTGAGCTAGGCAGTTCTGAGTTCACACTACTTTCTCTGGAAAATAATCATTGGCTAGTCTGTTAGGAGCTGAAAAGAAAGCTCAATAAATAGCAAAGAAAGCCTTCTCCTTGACAACACAGTGCCTTGAGCAGCTTGAGCCTTCAAATAGAAGGTCATATGATTGGCATATTTGTCCCCTAAAGAGAGTGCACGCAATTCTTTTATTCAGTACTCTGTATTTTTAAACTGAGTGAATGCAGGTCTTAGCCAGCTGTAAGATGAGCTGTGACTAGCCAGCTGAAATAGTACCATCATCTCATTCTGATATTCATAAACTGTTACAGAGCAGCAAAACGCTGAAGACAAATAGGACACACACATTTACAATATTCTATATAACAGTTTATTTTGATTTTTTTAACAGTGACAGATTTATGCTATTTAAATTGGGTAGCAGCAAAATGTACAGATCATGTATCTGTTCAGTAAAGTATTGCAGAGGCAGAATGCTCATGGTCTTCTATGAACCTGGAAGTAAACATGAATTTTAAGTACTTTTCACATTTTAATAAGGTTCGTGTGTTGAGAGTCGGAGGTCTCTTTCATCTTTCAAATTCTTACATTGACCCCAACCGAGACAGAAATTTAGGATTTGAACCAGTCATATACTTTTTGTGCCTTCACATACCGAACAAAAATACCCCTGTCTGAATGAAGGTTCCCTCAAAAAGGTAGAATCTACATAAAGATTTAGAGATATCAAGATATATTACATTTTCAGTTTGTCTGTTATGCTGCTACGTATCTTCTTGCCTTGGAAAATGCATGTGGAAAAAGAAGGGCAATCTCAACAAAAGTATGGAATTCCACCATTACATATTTTAAAAGGGTTAAAATTTTTCCCAAATAATTTTGGAAAGGAGGAAAATACATTTATTCCAGCTATTCATGTTTTAAATTCTCATGTCATATTTCCTCCCACCCTTCCTCGTCCCCACTTACCTTTTGCAGTCCTTGTAGCCTACATGATAGCAACTGCAACTGAGAGGACAGACAGTATGCGGTGCTGATACATAAGACAGATGGCCTCCCAATATTGACATACTTCATCATATCTTTCCTAAAATTTCAGTATTCCATAATGTGTGTTAATATATTACCATAAAAAAACTTATTCTAATTAAGTCAGTGCTACCAAATTCAAAATTAAAACATATCCTGCTGGAGATGAAAATGTATCTTATTTTCACTAACAATATTCAGTCCCAGGTGGCAACATGTAATCTTAAATAATACATGTAATGAAAAATATTAGAAAGGAAGCAAGTATTTTAAAATAGATTTATTAATTCAGAGCACTAATCTTTCCTTTCTCCATCACCAGCAGCTAGTTTTGTCTTGTTTCTGTAGTGATACAGAATTGTCATTTTCTTTCAAGATTAGTTAATCTGTATCTGGAATAAAATATGTCTTGCCCTTTTTGTGGAAAAAGATAAAAAATATACGTAACTTTTGCCACCCAATAGGAGCTACAGTACAGCTTTGAAAACTTCATCATATTCCAATTCCATGTTGGGAATCAGAGACTGTGTTAATGTACTAAAATACCAGCACAGAGGAAAGCATCAAAATTCACTCTAAGATATACAGCAGTAGAGTATGAAATGTTTGCATCAAAATGCTAGTTTAGAAAAAATGAACTGAAAAATTATATTGGTTTGTTAACTGCATTCTTGGCCTTGCTCTACCAAGGGGCAGATTCATCTGTCAGTGCAGATACACCTGTTCCCTTAATAGTAAGTTCTTGAGTTGATTAAAAAAAGAAAAATGCATGTGGCAGTGAGATCAGAATTGACCTATCTGCAAATATTTAACTGTATTGTGCCATCAAAAATTTTTTTTGAAGAAACCACCCTTTTAATTGGTTACTTTTTTTTTTTTTTTTTTTTTTTGTAAAATGAACTCCTTGTTTGCAAGCAGGTGGTGGAGTTGGGTTACTTTTTAATTTTAGGTTAGGTTAAATGTGTGTTTTGAATTAATCTGAGTTCCCATTTTTTTCTCATGGTGCTATCTCTATGCAGTTGTTCAAAAGATGCCCAAGACTGGAATAACATCATTTGTGTTACACAGGTCAGGCTTGATTTCTATTGTATTCAGATTCTTATACCACACACATCATTGTGGTATCTGGACTGCGCTGGCAGAGTTATATGTGGAAAAGCTTGCACCCTGTACCTTTGTGTAGTTGGTATGATACCTCATTGCATCTGGTTATTACTTCATCCCTCATTTTAAAGCACTCCGTACATTCAGAAAAGAAAAAAGATTTATAAACCCTTAGCTAAATAAACCTCCTTCAAGTGGTCCCCCTATGGGTGCTCCACTGTAGCTGTTTCTGTGCCGCTACTGGGAGAATTTAGGTAGCAGTGTCCGTTTGGCACTCACATGCACTTTCCCTCCCTCATGGTCTGCCTCACAGCTACCTTGCATTGCACGGGCAAACCGCCTTCCGTTCCTTCTCAGCAGTTCCTTCTCCCAAGATGGCGCAAGTAGTAGTCCAGTTTACTTACTTATTTACCTCTTTTTATATTTGATAGGGTTTAGTTTATAGTTTTTCTTAGAGTTACCATTCCTTTTGTAGTAATTTTAGAGCTTCCATTTTTCATTTAAAAAATTTGTTTTTCTTTCAACCCATTTTTCCCCACCTTTGTGTGGGATCACCCCAATAGGGGCATGCTGAGCTCCCCTGGCTTCAAAAAGTGCCTCTCCTGCAGAGATGGCAATTCCCGTGACAGATGGACGCTCTTAGAGAGGGACATATTCCACAGAAGTGCACCTTCTGCCAACAGCTGAAAGCTAACACTCCCCCTCATGGAGAGTGCCCTTAAACTGGCGTCTGACCCCAGTCCTGAGTCCTCTCTAGGATGAAGGTAGTCCCTGGAGCCATCCACCTCCAGAGAGGGAGAATCACTGAGAAAGTCAGCGGACTCTCCCTACTAAGCCTCTAGAAAAAGGGCGGCAAGCCCCCAAACTGAGCTCTTGACCAGCCAGAGGAGATCCTCGGTACACCTCAGCACCGATTGCTCCAAGACACAATACCCAGAATAAATAGGGACCCCCAGGTGCGAGCTCCTCTATAAAGCCTAAAAACTCAAGGGACATAGGCTCTGAAGTGACAGCACCACCTGCCAAAAACAAGAGCAGAGACAGTACCGTCTCTGCAAAATCAGTACCAAGAAAAACATCCTCTGCACTGAGCGCTTCAAAACAGACCTCATCAAAATGCACCTCCCATAAGATACCATCAGTGCTGACGAGTCAGCATCTGCAATCCCTGAAGGTATCAATTGCAGTAAGGGTACTGCTGGAGTTCTGCTTCTTGAGAGACCTTTATGATGGCAGAGTAACCGGAGTCCCCACTACCCTGTACCAGAGCTCCAGTACCGAGCATGTCTTGGTCCCCAGAATCACCACTGGCACTGGGGCACTCGCCTCCAGCCACCCTGTCAGCCCCATCATGTTCCAGCAGGGAGTCAGACCGTGACTAGGGCAACAGTTTCTCTCTGCTCTCACACCATAACTCACAATTACAGCATCTGGGATCTCCTCAGCTACACCCATGCTCTGATCCCCAGTCTTCCTGGTATCGTCACTCATGGGTGCCACCAGGCATGTCCTCCCCCAGACCTCCCTCACACGCACACATCTCCCTCCCTCCCCCATGGCTGTATTGGGATCCAAGGGCAGCTTACAGATCTCACACTTCTTGGTCTTCTAGTGTTTCCTAAAGGGATCCCGCCAGATGTTCCCCTGTGGCCTCTGTATCCAGAGCCCTAGGAAGAAACTTTTGAGGAGCAGGAGGCCAGACTAAAGGTGAAAACAGCTCCACCGCTGAACATCTCCTCACTGGAAGAGGCAATAATGCCCCCTCTTACATGGTTAGTTGATGATTTTAAACTTTTCCAAGATCTCACTAAGAGGGTGGCTGATGCGCTGCAAATTTCCCTGGAGGAGGTGAAAGACTCACCACAAACTATTGGACATACTACACATCTCTTCCTCCAAGTATTGCCCTCCCAGTCAACAAGGCACTTTTAGACCCTGCCAGGGTCATCTGGCAGACACTAGCCTCTATTGCCCAAACGTGCAAAAAGGCCGACAAAAAGTATATCGTGCCTCCCCCCAAAGAGGCAGCCTTTCTCTTCATGAATCCTCAGCCCAATGCTATTGCAGCGGATGCTGTTAGCGTGGAAGGGAAGCAACCACACACCAAATCAACCCCCTGTGGCAGAGAGTGAGAGGCTCAACCTGTTTGGGAGGAAGGCATGCTCGTCAGCACCTTAACAATTTAGGGTGTCAAACTACCAAACCCTAATGGCTAAATATGACTACATGAACTATTGCAAACTCAACTTTATGGACCTCTTGCCAGACACACACAAGGAGCAATTTCAAGCCATCATCCAAGAGGGCCATTTGGTCACCAGAACAGCACTACAGACTGCACTGGATGCCACAGATACAGCAGCCCACTCAGTCTCGACAGTGGTGGTGAGTTGGGCATCCTGGTTACACCTGTTGGAGTTGCTAAAGGAAATGCAGATAACAATTGAGAACCTCCTGTTCGAAGGATCCAAACTCTTTGTTGACATGATGGATGCATCAGTCCACAACTTAAAACATCATAGAGCCACACTACGCTCTCTAGGAATCTACACACTGGGACAGAAAAGGAAATTCAGTTCGCAAGCTCACAGATCCCAAGAACCCCAGTTCCCTCCCGGTGCAGCAGTATTATGAGCCACACGTAAGAGACCCAGGCTGCAAAAATGGAAATAATCAGCTTTCCAATCTTCAACATCTCAACCCTCATCATCAAAGCATCAGTTTTGATGCCTTGGTCAAGGCCCCGAACAGCCATTCCTTTGCAGCAACAACAGCTGCTACAAGAGTCACTAGACTCTTCCTCATGAGCTGGGAGAACATTGCTTCCGACAAATGGGTCTTGGAGATTATCTCCAAAGGGTTACTCCATCCATGTCTCTACCCACCCTCCCTCTCTCCCTGTGCCTCTTCAGAGACCCTTCTTACGAGAGACTATTACATCAGGAAATAGACCTATTATGCCTACGTGCCATAGAAGCAGTCTGTACTCCCCTCAGAGGCATGAGTTTTTATTCCAGATATTTCCTGATCCCCAAGAGAAACAGAGGTTGGAGACCCATGCTCGATCTATGGATTCTAAACAGATATGTGAAGGCACAAAATTTCAAGATGGTCACACTAGTAGCCATTTTTCCATCTCTGGAGCAAGGAGATTGGTTCTTGGCCTTCAACCTACAAGATTTTTTCTTCCACATTTCAATCCAACCATCCCACAGAACCTCTCTGATTTGTGTTTGGGCAGGACCTTTATCAGTACAGAGTGCTCCCATTAGGCCTCTTGTCCGCCCCCAGGGTATTCTCCAACTTCCTCTTCATCATAGCAGCACATCTACGAACATCAAGTATTGTAATTTACCCAAACCTGGACGACTACCTTTTCAAGACTCATTCCTTCAAAGATGCCCTATGAGCCACCCAGAGGACCATGCCCATATCTGTGCCACTGGGTCTGCAGCTCAATACTCAGAAATCAACCTTGATCCCACTACAGCGTCTGGAGTTTGTTGGGGCCGAACTTGATACAGTGCAAGCATAAGCGTTCTTCCCATTGCATAGATTCAGCACCCAGTTGAGTCTCACAGAGACAGTCCAGGCCAGCCCACAAACACTGGCCAGGAATTGTCTCCAGCTTCTTGGGCACATGGCGGCATGTATATTTGTGCCCCCACACACCCGATGGTACATGAGACGTTTACAGATATGGCTCAGATCTGTCTTCCCTCTGAACAGGGACAGGTTAAACAAGGCCCCTGTTGATGCCCCATGTGCCAAACACTCCCTGGACTGATGGAAAGAACCATCCAATGTCCGTGCAGGCAATCCCGTTCACGCAACCCCTACCAATGCTGATTCTAACAACAGATGCCTTTCTAATAGGTTGGGGAGCCCACCTAAATGACTGCAAAGTCCTGGCTAGTGGTCTCCCACATCAATCTTTTGGAGCTAAGAGCCATCAGAAATGCCTGCATATACTTTCTCCCTCTCATCAGAGATACTCAAATGAAAGTCATGACAAACAGAATAGCATGCATGTTTTACGTAAATCATCAAGAGAGTGCCAGATCACCCTCCCTTTGCACGAAAGCACTGAAACTTTGGAATTGGTGCGTCCTGCCACGATGTGCTCATTTCAGCCACACCTGCCAGCGATACAAAATGTGACAGCAGACCATCTGTCAGAATTTCTCATATGACCACAAATGGGTGATAAACCCAGCAGTGCTTCATGGCATATTCGACCTATGTGGAACCACAGCAATAGACCTGTTTGCTACTTACAGGAACAAGAATGTCTCTGCTACTGCTCCAGAGCCGGACTGGGGAAACAGTTTCTAAGGGACACTCTCATCTTTCAATGGGGCAAGGAGCTGTTATACCCCTTTTCTCCTTTCCGTCTGATGTTGAAGGTCCTAATAAGGGTATGGCGAGAGAAAGCAAAAGTCATACTGATTGCCCCCTCCTGACCAAGGCAAGTGTGGTATCTATACCTTGCGCAGCTGGAAGTATGTCTCCCAATTCCTCTTTGACCCATTCCTCACTTGCTCTCCCAAAATGATGGACAAATCCTCCAGTCTACAGGCTTGTCTCCTTCATGTTTCCAACACTTAGAGAGCAAATGCTCTAAGGAGGTGAAAAGTATTACTGCGCAGTAGGAAATCAACGACTTGTCACACTTAACTGCAAAAATGGAAACTACTCCAAAATTGGTGCAATTCCACACAAGTGGTTCCAACATCTTCCCTCCTTTTGATCCTAGACTATATTCTGGACCTCAGAAGCACTGGTCTCTCTCTGAGCTCGCTTAAAGTACATCTAGTGGCAGTAACAGCCTTACACCATCAGGTGGATGAATGCTCAGTATTCACCCATCCAACAACATGCAGATCTCCTCAAGGGCATGGGAAGCCTCTTCCTGCTAATTAGACTACCCACTCCTATGTGGAATCTCAATCTGGAAATTAGGAATTTAGGAAAATCCTAACTAGTCCACCGTTTGAATCTATGCCAGTTGCACCTTCCTACACCTGTGCATGAAGACAATATTTCTAGTAGCTATTACCTCAGCATGCAAATAGGGGAAACAGCGATGCTGATGGCACACTCACTGTTCACGGTCTTTTTTTAAAAGACAAAGTCACCCTAAGGCCACACCCAAAATTCCTCCCCAAGGTAACCTCCTTCGTCTCCCCTCCTTTTTCCAAAAACTACATTGTGACAACAGGGAGGCAGTTCTTCATGTGTTCGTGTTAGAGCCCAGCATTCTATTTGGACAGGACTAAGGACATTAGGAAGTCTCCTAAACTCTTCCTTTCATTCACAGAAAGATCCAAAGGCTCTGTAATAACAGCTCAAAGACTCTCCAAATGGGTCTCCAGTTGCATTAACGACTGTTACCATGAATAACCTGCTGCCCCCATCAGAAATCCTCGTGCACTGCATAAGATTGTTTTCTGCCTCAACGGTGTTTGTTAAAGATGTCCCCATCTCAGAAATCTGCTGGGCAGCAACCTGGGTCTCTGCCCATACTTTTGTGGAATACCACGCGATTACTTGAGACTCAGCCATGGTGCCATCTTCAACTCCACAGTACTATCGTCAATAAGACTCCTATGCTAAAGCCCCAGCCTTCCATGGGGAAATGACTGTGGAGTCACCTACAGCGGATCACCCATAGGGACAGTACTTGAAGACGAGGAAGTTACTCACCTTGTGCTGTAATGATGGTTCTTCAAGATGTCCCCCTCTCCCCTCCCCTCCCAGTGGGTGCTCCACATCCTACCCTCCTCCCCTCTACTCAGGAGTTCTCAGGAAGGAGCTCTGCGGTAGAGAAAAAACTGAGGGTAGTTCGCCTGCTCAGCACTAGATAATCTCAAAGGAGACTACAAGGGGAAGGAGGGCTCATGTGCAGGCCGAACGGACACTGCTACCTAAATTCTCTGATTAGAGGTGCAGATACATCTACAGTGAAGCCACCCTCAGGGGGACACCTCTCAAAGATCCATTGTTACTGCACAATTTGAGTAACTTCCTCTTTGAATTCTTCTTTTAATGCTGGTGCCTGTTTTTTCCACACACGGGTTTGTATGTGCTCCACGTGCCTGAGACTAGAGATTTCTAGCAAGTAATGTCCATTGGTCTGCATCTGTGAAGTTGCTTCCCTCATGTCAATACTGAGGGCAAAAGGGTCAGCACAGACCAACACATTTCTAGTTCCTTCTTGCTTTATGGCCTGGGTCAGAATCCTCTGTGTTTGACACACTCTTCGCATTGTCTCTTTTCAGAATCTAAATATATCTGTGCATAGTTTTAGAGTTCTTAGTATTTTAGTGTTTTTTATAGTCTAGTTAGGACCTTCCCATTGGTGCTGAAACCTACACTGCAGTGGGACCTCAACCTCATACTATCAGTATTTACCAGACCACCCTTTGAACCGCTGGCCACATGTTCTGTGTCCCACCATTCCATGAAATCACCTTCTTATTAGCTGTCACATCTTCCGGAAGGGTGAATGAACTGGAAGCACACATGGCTGACCTGTCATACACCACATTCCCAAAGAATGTTTCCCTTCGCCTTCACCCAAAATACACCCCCAAGGTAATTTCTCAGTTTCACGTGCATCAACCTATTCATTTACCAGTATTCTTTCCAAAACCTCATCGTCAGACAGCTCTGGTGTTCTATCCGCAAAGAGGAAAGCCAATTAGGAAAACGAGGTTATTTGTTGCTATAGCCGAGTGATTATGAGGACAAGTGCTGTCTATCCAGAGTCTCTCTAATTGGATATCCAGTTAATTCATTCTCTGTCCCCAGCTGTGTTCTTTACCTGCCCTCCTTCCCCTCTACTTTGGATCTTATAAAATTGGCAGTAAGAAGAGGAACTTCAGAGGCATCAGTCTGCACTTTCCCTTTATAGCCTTGGTACAGAGCAGAAAGGGAGCAATGCGCAGGTGCAGTCCAGTGGACGCTACTTGCTAATAATCTGCGGTCTCAAGTGCATGAAGCACATGTGTACCCACATGTGGAACACACATAAGTATCACACAGCTCAGTATCACACAGTTACAGGTAAGTAACCTCCATATAAGTCAGAACCGAGGTTTAACTTCAGAGATTTCTAGCAGTGCTCTTGATAAGTAGGTAGATATTATAGATCATATTAATGCTGGTTACCTAATTTGGATCTTTATTAAAAGGATTTGGGATGATCGTTTTTATGAAAACATTGTTAGTAGGCACAGTGTAAGTAGATTTTTTTCTCCAGTTTTTAAGTTACTCTCTGTGTGCTATGAAACATGCATCTTGTTCTAAGTTTTTAGTATAAGGTCCTTTAACACACAGGTGCGCACTTTCTCTCTCACTGAAGAGTTACAGGTGGGAGAAGGAGATTGATCTATTCTGAAGTTTTAGTGAGTTACAGAGCAAGTTATAGAATGATATACTGCTGGAAAAAGAATATCTTTAGCATGAAGGGCCAAACTTCTATTCCTACCAATTTGAAGATGATCCCTTAATTTTCTGCAACATGCTAAAGGAGTGGCAGTACACAACAAATCTCCTTAAGGTCACAGAGAATGCTGTAGGTGATTTTTTTCCTCCAGAATTCATTCTCTTCGGATTAGAACAGTTAATGGCCCTAGGTTCCAATGTTGCTGTATTTCAGCTCAGCTTATAAAAATGTGCTTCACACTGTTTTTCTGTACCTTATCTTGCTTTACTTGTTGCAGAAACAAAAAAAAGGACTCTTGAAAATGTTGCTCCTAGTCCAAGTATCATGATTAAATGGGACTATGTCAGATAGGGTGATGGGAAATGTAAGAAGATATGCTGCCTTTTTTCCCCTGGTGTATCTTTAACATTATGACCAATGAATTTGTCAAGTGAAATAGTACAGTCGTCTTTGCATATCATTTGAACTGAGAGCTTGCTTTGAAGAAGATAAGCAGGCTCTGTTGCCCAGAAGAAATAATGATGCTAATTTATCTTTGCCTGTCTGCCTAGGCATAGTAGTCTGTATCAGTGTTGAAAAGGAAATTGAGAAATAACTGAGCCCATCCCATGCACCTATTAAACACCACAGTTCTGCTTATGGTACTCTGGGTTTCTCTAACAGTGCTTAGACGTGTAGTGTTCATTTATTTTACTTTGAGCTTCAAAGGTGTTTGGGGAAGCACCATGAGATTCAGGGAACTGGTATACACTATATCAGCAAAAGAACTCATAAATTATACCCTCAAAAGAACACCTGCCGGTGTAAAATGAGTCTCCTCTACTGGCAAACCCTTTCTAATGTAGACAAGGCCTTACTGAGAACTGTTTCCTCTCTCTCCTGTCAGCAACACATTCACTTTATTTAATTGTAACCAAATACATGTTGAAGTCCCCATGATAAATCACTCCTATGGAGAAATGTTTATGTTCTGGATCTAGAAACCAGTGCATGGTGGCAAGTCTTGGTTTGCCTGCCAAAGTTGTTTTTTGTGTACATGAAAATAATGAAAATTGAAGTTGAAAAGTGTGCTATTTTTTTAAATTAAATAAAATAGAGGTTAAAATTTTCTTACAATAAATCAAACAAATATAAAATCAAAACGAAAATAAAAGATAACCATGCTGAAATTTGATGTTGTATAGTAAATTGAATCAATGTACTAACTAAACTAATCTTCTGATGTACTCAGATTCAGGTCTTCAAAAAGAGACCTTTTCTCAAGTCTTACTGGCATATCCTATTTCCTGTTTTATTGACTGTTACTTAAGATTTCAGTGCTTAGAGACTCTAGAAAACTGAGAGAGCTCAATAAAAACTTTGAAGCAGTACAAGCAAAGGCGGTAGTCCTTCAAAGTGTACAATGAATTTTAGACATGTATACTTTCGCTTCAGTAGTTCCAATAGCTTTTAGCCCATAATTTTTTACAAGTCCCATATTCATGGCTGAAATCTGAGTGTAAAAAAAA
Source organism: Eretmochelys imbricata (assembly GCF_965152235.1). Classification (NCBI taxonomy): domain Eukaryota; kingdom Metazoa; phylum Chordata; order Testudines; family Cheloniidae; genus Eretmochelys; species Eretmochelys imbricata. The sequence continues at coordinate 123,851,082 of NC_135574.1, forward strand.
CAACCACGTGCATGTCTAGGAATCTGTAGTACTGTGTGAGGTTATTTCTTTATAAATTATGAATGGAAGGTTTTTGCCCCTGAATGGAAACATTCATGTGTAAAGGATGTTTGACTGGTGCATAGTATGTTTGAAATACTTACTGATCTACAAGTGAATTGCAGTGGAACATTTTTCTTTGTCAGCTAGAAAAACGCATTCCACAGCATGTTGTGTCAAAAAGAGCTTCAAAGTGCTGGCCTATGAAGCTGCAGTTGTTAGTCCACTGTAGTAGTAGGGGGCCAGAGTTAAGGCAGCATGCAGAAAAAGGTATAGGCTGACAGACCCCTTTGGGCCAGAGGGGCCCTTGGATAAGAAAAATAAGCTCAGCATTAGAAACTATTCCCTGCAGATATTACATTTTAACTGAGCTTAATGATATTTCTGAAAAAAATCTACAGTTGGCATTGACTGCAGCACATATTCAGTGAATTGCTCAGATATGTGAATATGGCACAGAAATGCATTTTGAAGAGCTTCTTCCCCACTTTTTTGGGGGGGCGGGGGGTGTATCCTCTTTACACGGATATGTAAAAGGTGGTGGTATAAAAGTAACATTACTGTGCAAATACAGGGTTTGAATGATTTTTTTATTCCGGGAAAAAGTGCAACACTTTTTCATTCTTAGTAATACTTGTTCTCCACAGCTGGCAAGTTTGCGATTACATGTGACATTTATGTAAGTTATTTAGTGCACTGCTTTGCATATTTGAATATTCATAAATTTATTGTATGGTCAACACACCCTGTCTCAAGCAGTGGTGAGGAAGGACATGGAGTTGCACAAAACGTGATAGTTGTAGGTGGAAGAGGTTGCTGGATGGGTGGCGAAGGGTGACTGGAGAGGCTAAAGTGTTGGAAGAAGCTGGGTGGAGATGTCTGGGAGACAGCTAGTAGTGGGGTGGATCCTGAGATACCTGGGCTGAGTGCCAAGGGCTTCAGGGTTACTGGGTCTCCATGGAGATTTGGGGGGAAGGTTTCTGGATCCATGAGGTTGCCAAGGTGTGTGGGGTTGATGCTCTCATGGCTGCATGCGGCAGAAAGGTGGAACTGCAGGCAAATGTCTGCAGCCTTCCTGCAGCTCAGCTGCATGCACAAATATCCAGCTGAGATGCAGTAATGTGTGAGGTACAAAGAGATACATTTTATTCAAAAAATAATCGTATTGTCACATTTCTTTCAAAGAAGTTGTCTTGCGGAGAAAGCTTATGTGAATGCATGGGTGAGAGAGACAAGGTATGTGAGATGATATATTTTATTGGACCAACTTCTGTGGTAGAAGTTACAAGCTTTCGAGCTACACAGAGTTTTTTCAGGTCTGGGGGGGAAGCCCTTGGATGTGTAGAGTGAGTGCATAATGGCTTTTTTACACTTTATGGTGATCTGCAAATTGCTTTACAAAACATGCACCACCTTTGAAAACAGATACTGAACCCAAACACCAAGGATAAGAGATTTAGTTACTGATGAATTGGGGCTATGTCTGTACAACTTATGAATTCTGGTTGATATTATGTAGTTGAATTAAGGAAAACTGCTGTGTCATGAGTGTCTGTCTGTGTCTGTCCACCATTGCTGACAGATCCTGTAACAAGTACGCATCAATGGGAAATTACAATGGGAAATAGGTAAGGTTGATGGTAACCTTACAAAGGTTATGTTAAAGAGCAAGGGCTTCCTTAGAAAAACTAGTTAAACTTTCCTGGAATAGAACAAAAGAGGCCAGGTTACCAGGAGGTATTTAAATAAAGAAACACACAACAGAATGAGACCGGAAGAGGAAGAGCAGTAGAGAGCAGGGTCACAGAAATGAGGTAAGGGACTCTATGAAGAAGAGACCATGCAACGTGTAATGTCTGTATGAGACAGGGGACACTCTGCCTTGCTGGACACAGATGGATCCCAAGAACTCACAAGGGAAGGGTGAGCTGGAAAGATACTGCATTTTAAGATGTTTGTTTTGTATGATACATAGCATGTTAAACTGTAACCAGAAGCTTCCCATATTTGGGATGAAGTTCTGAGACCGTGTGTTAAGTAACTTTGGATATCTTGAGGTTGGTGCTGGTCCTAGAAGCTTAGGGCAGGTGGGCTGAGAAGCCCCATTTCTGAAAAGGGTGTCATACTGGTAGTCAATGCCCAGGAAGTGTGCCAGAGAGGCCAAAGGTAGAAACTGCTACAGCCTGCTAAGTGTCTAGATGTTTCACACCCCAGAGCACACTCCCTTGGATTCTCCTCACAATAGTCCTAGAATAAGGCCATGAAGGGGAGCACTTGCTAGGATCTGTGAATGAAAGCAAATCATTTAGTTTGAAACTAATTCTCTCTTAAGCTCTCCCTTTCTTCAAATCTCCCAAAGTATTAGATCATTAGTTCTTATGCAATGTGACTTTATACCCCAGATATAAATCTCTTGAACCATGAATTCAGTTTAATGGATGGGATGGAGTCCAAGGTAAATGCCATTAATTTTTAGTATATTGCTGGGTTTTAAATAATTGTTTTAAATACCTTAGACCATCTGAGGGTTTAAAATAATGGCAATATAATTGAAACCCACACAATATACCAAAAATAAATGCTTAACCTGATCCCTCTGCTCCACTACCTTTCAAAGGTTGTCTGTGTTGCTTTAGCAAACTCATTTAGTAGATGTAATGTTGCATGAGCAAAATCAGATGATCCACTTCTTCCAGGAACCTGTATAAGGTACATTAACAGTAAATACATGTTGAAAGCCCTTACCTTACCTTAACTGTGTGGGGTAGTACATATTTAATGTGAAAGGTGGTACTTTTTTTTAATGTACTGTATTTGAGTATTTCTTCGTACCTCATTGGAATTAATGTACTTACTGCACATTTCCTTCAATATTCCTTTTTTTCCTTTTCAGCCCTACCCATATATCTATTCATGTATGGATCTCAGTGGATGTCCATTATACAGATAAACACATGTATTTGTGTAGTTCTCAGTTTATCTACCTAAACAAGATGAAGCGACAGTTTTGAACATGTGATCCCAAGGTGACTGGGTATTTCAAACCTGAGACTTAGGCTACTAAGACAGCTTAATCTTGACAATAAGGTTTAGTGGTGGCCAGTTGTTGTTGTTTTTAATTTTTATAAATGTTTCTTTTAAAATCTCATTAGGAGTATCTATTTGCTCTCATGGACATTTGTTGTTTAATTCTGATTAGAGAGGGGTGGTAATATAGCATCAATAGCCATAATTCATAAAACTCCTCTTTCCAGTCCTTTTCTACCGAAGAGGCAAGAATTCTAAACTTGGATGGATGCAATAACATAAAAATTATGATTGTATTCACAACAGAAATTATGCAAAAAGTTTTGAGCAGTTTCTAACACCGGCTCTACAGATACTAGTAATTTTGGGAGCCGTGTTATAGATGGGCAGCCAGCTGTTGCTAGAATTTTAAGCACCGTGCCCATTAGTCCTGCTCTGCTGAGAGTTAGATGGCACATTGCTTAAAACGCCATTGGTAGCTCCTGACATTGCTACCACAGGTGCAGCTGAACTACTGTTAGCATCAGTGAGAAATTGTTGCAAACTGTAAACAGGGCATACAGTATACTTTCTCTCAGTATACATTGTACCTTATTAGGAATTCCTACCTATACTCCTTCAGCCTTTTACGTTCAGTAAGAAGTGTTGAATGTTCCCATTGCAAAGCGATATTTCAACAGGGAGGTACCAAACTGTTTTATTACTTAATCTGTATGTTATATTGTACCTGAGAAATACAAGGGAAGCACTGAAGAATTAAGAGGATGAAAGGCTTGAGTGAATCACTTGAGTTTAAACTAAGCAATGCAAATCTGACTTTAAGTAATCTTATTGATGTTTGCTTAAAGCAGCTTCTTCTCAGTACAAATGACTGGGCTTTGTTGTAGATACTGAACAGGTAGCATTCTGTCTCTTTAGAGATTGCCTTTGTAGCCTTGATGCAACCCCTCTTTGCTTCAGCAGAGAGTGCCTGCAGAAATGCCCGTAGCTAAAATAGATTGCATCAGTGTGTCTCATTTGATCAGCTGTCAGCTGTGAAGAGAGGACAGGTCAAACAACAACAGCAGCACATGCCTGTTTCTGCATTCTGGCAGCTGAAGAATAAGGGCCAATGAAATCGGAGTGGAGGATTTGATAGTACAGGATGTGTGGGCACACAAAATGGCCCTGAACACTTTTGTACTTGGCAGTTTGAAAAGAGGTGGCAAACAACTGTGACAAGTTACTCAATGCATAATCAGATACAAGTTATTAACCAATACAGGTGGAGCAATACAGTGACAAGATAACCACCTATGTCTAGAGGTGATAGCATTATGTAATAAACAGTGCCATCTTCTGGGAAGAGTTGGAATCATGCCCATGTGATTAGCACTTCTGAAGTTTTTTTTCAGGTGTTTTTCTTTTGTACATAATATACTGCTCAAAAATCCAAACTAAAACTGGGAAAAGCTGCTGATATGGCATTCCAAGTTCCAGATCCTACAACAGTGAAGTAAACATATCACCTTCTTTTGAAGCAGAAATTTATAAAAAGTGATCTTGAGGCTGTATAAAATTAGATGAAGAACTGTTAAGTAGTACTGCAAAGAAGGCCAAGAATGAACAGTTGACAGTCATGTCTGTTTTAGGGGGCTGAAGGTACAGTATTACCTTTAAATGCACTTTGTATAAATTCTAAATAGTTGCCTCTTACTATAGGAAACTCACTGATCTATATAAAAACGTGTTACAGATCCAAGGAGATGCTAATGATTTTATTTAAAGCTTGTTGCTTAAGCAGCTATGTATTGTTTTTCTCCACACCTTCTCTTCCTTGGAAGTCTGCTATGCTATGATCAGTTATATTAGCAAGGTTTTCATCATGGTTCAAGTATATTCGGCGCCTAGGAGTTGATTGAGCTCTTCCAGGGAGTTTAGTGTAAGATTTGTCACCTACACAGACATATTAATAACTCTCAGATCAATTCCCTAAGCTGATTTTGGAAGAAACTCAAGTTCTGGTAATAATTAATGGTACTATGCTTGGTCTTTTGCATTTCATTGATAGCAGTGTTGCACATTGCTTCAGAGAAAAGCTAGATTCTTGTTGATGTTCCAGATATTTACTAAAAAGAAAAGGAGTACTTGTGGCACCTTAGAGACTAACCAATTTATTTGAGCATGAGCTTTCGTGAGCTATAGCTCACTTCATCAGATGCATACTGTGGAAACTGCAGCAGACTTTATATATACACAGAGAATATGAAACAATACCTCCTCCCACCCCACTGTCCTGCTGGTAATAGCTTATCTAAAGTAATCGTCAGGTTAGGCCATTTCCAGCACAAATCCAGGTTTTCTCACCCTCCACCCCCCCACACAAATTCACTCACCAGAGTGAATTTGTGTGGGGGGGTGGAGGGTGAGAAAACCTGGATTTGTGCTGGAAATGGCCTAACCTGACGATTACTTTAGATAAGCTATTACCAGCAGGACAGTGGGGTGGGAGGAGGTATTGTTTCATATTCTCTGTGTATATATAAAGTCTGCTGCAGTTTCCACAGTATGCATCTGATGAAGTGAGCTATAGCTCACGAAAGCTCATGCTCAAATAAATTGGTTAGTCTCTAAGGTGCCACAAGTACTCCTTTTCTTTTTGCGAATACAGACTAACACGGCTGTTACTCTGAAACCAGATATTTACTAAGACTGAAAGCCTTTATCAAAAATATAGATTGGTACTAAAATGAAAAATCATAATAAAAGTGTCTGCTTATTAATAAAGTAAAATAGAAAATATGAAGTTAAATAGCATCCATAATGATGTGGTCAGTTATAGTGCTACCATAAGTAACAGTAGAAAAAAGACTAATGTAAGTTCTTTTTCAGTTTAGTGCAACGTAATTAGCTTCTTACATGTATTCTGACCAATTCACCAGCAGTAATAAAATGGAATACAGTTCCTGTTTTTTTAGAGCTAGACAACTTTCTTAACACTTAGCCTATTTGAAAATTCTAGATAAGGGATAGCATACTAGATAAGGGATAGCATAATGACTATTCTGAAAAGTATAATTTCAATTAATATGAGAAGTGAAGCCTGGGACTGCATTTAATGGTACAATTTGCAGTTAGAGGTAATTGACAAAGCATTTACTTTTCCAGAAATATTAGTGTTAGACTAGTCTAAAATCTATGTATGCCACCACACAGTAATCACAGTATATCAGAAGGAACCTATAACTCTTATAGGTTTAGCTTATTCTGAATATTTTACCAAGAACAGAAGTTTTATATAGTATGTTTACATGTATGGATACTGTGTATATAGCCTATTTTGTGGTTGGGATGATGAAAGTACTTGTATGAGATTATTAGTGAATTTTCAAAAGTTATGAAAATGTAAAGTTTATGTAGTCTTGAACTCTCTAACAGTTGCATCAAATTATTTTGTTAATAAAATCCAAAAAAAGTTTACTATGTCAGAACACATTCTTCATGGTATAATAGGTATACTTTGTCTGCATATTCATAATTCTATCTTTCTCTTGACTTTGTCTCTTCATAATTTGTTAAATATGTTCTTCCTTTGCATTTGGAATAAAATATTTACAGTTATTTTTTCCTTAAATCAGCATGAAAGATGTACCTAAAATTTTGGAACTCCTGTAGATAGACATGCTCCTTTCCTTTCTAAGTTGATCACAAAATATGAATGGAATTATTGCCATATTGTAACATAGTTATGAACAGTAGTTACTAAAAATATGTAATAATGGTTCATTTTAATTCATTAACTAGTCCATTTGGGGCAGGTAGGTAAGAAGAAAGGAAATAGGAAAAGGTACCTTTCCTTTCCATGAATTCTTCCCAAGATTTTAAACAGTCACTGGCAATTTTGGATGCCTCTGTTTTTGGACACCTAATTTGAGTCCCCTTAAAGGGGTCTGTTTTTGAGTGTAGATGAGCAGTACTTTCTGAAAAACAGACCCCTTTAAAATGACTCTCAGTTGGGCATCCCAGTATTAAAGCACCCAGAGTCATGAATCACTTTTTTAAAATTTTGACCTAAATATCTACAAAAATATGTTTTTATAGGTGACTTTTTTAAAAATTCCCCAAACACAAATTTAGTGAACTTTTCTTGAGGACAAAACATGTTCAGGCTGGCACTTTAGATTGCCAATTTTCCATCCAGCTTTAAATCCCTTAGAGAGCATCATGTGTAGTAGTAATTGTAACACTGTTAAATTATATAGTGGTGACCTGGCGTGGTATTATAACCAAGTATACAAGTCTTTTTAATCTCCAATAAATGTTATTTTGCCATCTGGATAGTGGAATGCAAGTTAAGAAAATAGCAGTATTTCTGCTAATGGAAAGTGTGTGACATTAATATTGGGAAATTGCAAATTAGACAAAAGAACTATTTTTGCATAGCAAGTGAAAAAACTAACTTAAATGAGCAGCTGTTCCATTACCTTTAGACCAGCAGCAAGGTACTGAAAGAAGGATGCTGGAGCTATTATGTGATAACTTTATTGGTTTGATACTGGATCATAAAATGTTTTAACACATTGGAAACTAGACTGAATGTATTAAAGGCCTCTTCAGTATATCAAAATACAACTTTTTAGAATAAAACACATGAAACAGTACCAGTTTTACTTACTGCTTTTGAGTTATACAAGTATCGAAACTCAGTTCTCTTTTTCCTTCATTTACTTATTAATGAGAATTGACAATATTATTGTTGACAGTGGGATACATATGGGGGGGCGGGGGGGAATCTAGACTGAGCCAAATTCCAACAGTAACATAAATGGTGTGAATAACACAAGTGTACCTTAATCAGAAAATGTGTGTATGTGGCAATAAAATGTAATTTACACCTACCTATTCATCATTTTTAGTGACTGTACAAAATGAACTCAATTTAAGATGATTAGGTATTCTGTGGGAGTGAAATTCCAGATCTAGTATAAACAGGTATAATTTTTATTGGAAATCAATAAGTATTGTGCCCTTTTTCGCCAGGGCTGATGTTAGTCATGGAGTTTTGGTTTGGTGCTTGGATTAAGGCCTTGACCCAGCAAAACAATTCGCATTGACTTTAGTGGAATTACTCACATACTTAGTTAAGTATGTGTTTAAATGTTTTGCAGGAGTGAGGCCTAATTTGGAGGAGGTGAGGCTGCTTTATTATTATACAATCTCTTGTTAGTCACTTTCTAGAACATTCATCTTCCTGATCCCTAGCTTGTAAATTGCACAGGTTTGGCATTCATTAGGAACACAAAATGATTACAAGTTATACTACTTATTTTTGTTTTGTGACCAGTTTGCATCAGCATTTACATCACTCACTGCTGAATTTCAGGAAACTTGCACCAACTGACCTTTAAGCTTTATTTGGCTGAATTTGGCCTATCTTAGTTCAGAATTAGAAGCTGTTTGTGGACGTGAATGTTGACTTTCAACAGTTGTAGATTTCATGTTCAGAATAGCTACCCAAACTATATCTTTTTATGTAATATTCAATATCTGGCATAATAAAACACATTAATCTAAGCCCCAATTATTTTTTAATTGCATTTTCTGTCATTTAGTCCACCAACCAAATATCTTCTACAAGTATTTGGACATTAGTGCCTCTTCATTTAAAATCTTTAAATCTGTGTGTGAAAGGCGATTTTAACTTTAGCTCTGCTTTTGTCATTTTTTACTTTTTTTAATTCACTTTTATATGATCATCCAGCAATTAAACAATTTTAATACTTTCAGATCCATGGAGGTTAATAATACACTAATGTTCCCATAAGGTTTATGTGTAATATAAATGTTTCCATCCATTCAGACTCGGAGAAAAGTCTTTTTTTCCCAAAAAGAAAAGGAGTACTTGTGGCACCTTAGAGACTAACCAGTTTATTTGAGCATGAGCTTTCGTGAGCACGGAAGCTCATGCTCAAATAAATTGGTTAGTCTCTAAGGTGCCACAAGTACTCCTTTTCTTTTTGCGAATACAGACTAACACGGCTGTTACTCTGAAACCTATCTTTTTTTCCCCTCTCTCAAGTCCTAGGCACAGGTTTGGCTGATAAAATAAAATGTCAGTCTAACTTTCTTTCCTACTTTTCATATGCAGGCAGAGGGAGAAGACAGCCTTAAAAAGATGCAGCTAATGGAACTTGCAATTTTGAATGGCACCTACAGAGACGCCAACATCAAATCACGTAAGCATGACAAAATCCTAGGGGCCGGTAGGAGAGCAGTCGCCACAGGTTTTGTTTCCCAACCTTTCTCCTTTTGGCAAATGCACAGTTGCATATCTTTTGAAGAGACTGAGACAGTGTACTTAGCGCTGTTGCAAATTCAAGACATTTTGATTTTTTTTCTTTCAGTATGTCTGAATTGAAACATTTTTAAATAAGTTTTTATTTTTTAACTCTGCTCAAAGTTAAGCCCTAAAAGCAAGATTTTAAGGCTGTCTACACTTAAAATGCAACAGTGGCACAGATGTAGCAATTCAGTATAGACACGTACTACAGCGACAGGATGGGTTCTCCCATCGCTACAGATATTCCATCTCCCTGAGAGGTGGTAGATAGGTTCAAAGAAGAATTTTTCCATCATCCAGGCACTGACTTCATTAGGGGTTAGGTAGGCTTAATGAAGTCTGTCAGGGAGGTGGATTTTTCAGACCCATGAGAGAGAGAGAGCTATACTGATGTGACTTTTCAGTGTAGACCAGCTCTTTTATATTTTATAAACTATAGAAGCTATGGTATTCCTCATAATTTAGTTTTTTATTTCTTGCCATATGTAAAAGAGGATAGATTCCTTTTCACCTTTTTTAGAGAGATTTAAGGGAATGTAACAGTTCAAGATAATGTGAATAACATTTTCTGTATTATATTCCTTCCTGTCATCTTGCTTGCATGTTTCCCCAATGTTATGTTTTTCCAGTGATTCATCAACTGATTTCACATGCAAGTTCACAGAGATCAGTGGTGTAATGAGCCCTTTTGTAACAATTCTTCTTCCATTAGATTGATTTGAGCATGCATGTATGTACAGTTTTATACTTTTAAGCTGAATGGCATGCACTTGGTTATCAGAGTACATACGACATGTGCCTGCTATTCTTTATGGTATAAACTCTTTTCTCCATGTTAGAACGTAAAAGCTTGTTAATGAAAATTCAAATTTTTAAAATCTTTCGCAGACCTTTACTCTCACTGATACAGGTGTCAAATGTAAGCAGTCATGTGAACCTTTTCACTAAGGGCATACTGATATTTGCAAAAATTGTCCTCTACGTGCACTTCTGTAACAGTTTATAGTGAATGGTGGTTATGTGCAAAACAAACCAATGAGAGATGTAATACCAATTAGATTTGGCCACTTTAACATCTTCAGATGCCATCTGATAAAGGTAACCTGAAGAGAGAGAAGAACTGGATTTATGCCTTTTTTTTCTGCTTTTGGTTTTTTTAAAAAAATCTTTAAAGGCTTGGGGTGGGAGAGGGACCTGCTTTTTTTCTCTTCCTTAAAATCTGTCAGGAATGTCAAATCTTCCGTTACTGGAAGCCTGTCTTGAAGGACCCAGATTTTGTGGAGATGAAAGTTTTCCATAATCAAAGGAGCAGAGTAGTTAATCTTTAACAAAAGAGCTTTTCTTCCTACTGCTTATTCTGGCATTTGAGTTAAATTCGTCTTAATAAAAACAAAGCACAGTTTTGAAAATTGTGACTAAAAAACCTGGCCCTGTCACTCAGGTTTCAGTCACTTGATATCTGTGGATTGTAGGCTTTTTCAAAACATAAACTTACACAGGTTTAACAAAGGTTGTTTAACACATGTGCACTGAAATAAGGCCTAGTCTACTCACAAAGGTTGTACTGATTTAACTATATAAAGGTATAAGTAAAGCAATATGACTCCCCAAGTTCTAGTCTAAACTTAAAACTTACTTCAGCATAGCTCTATTTATCAGATGTGGGGGAAAAAACACCCCTCACCCACACTGCTATGGGGACAAAACCCCATGTAGATGCAACTGTGTTGATGTAAGAGTGTTTCAATCAGCATAGCTAACATTGTTCGGGGAGGCGTTGATCCTTCTGGCAGAAAAAGTTTCTGTTGTAGTACATTTTGTCGCACTAGAGGGCTATGCCAGCATACATTCATTCTGTAGTGTAGACATAGCCTTAGAGGGGTTGCAGTTTTACCGATGTGAAAGTGCTTATACCAATATGGATTATTTTCGTTTGGGAAGGGAATAAGCTATAATGATATAACTATGTTCACACTAGGAGTATATCTACACTGCCCACCTTACAGCACGGCCACGGTAGTGATGTGGGCAGTGTAGACATGCTTTATCGCCGGAGAAGAGCTCTCCTGGCGATTTAAAAAATTAAAGATATAAATAAATAAATAACATGCGCCCGGCGATAAAATGCTGTCTTTACTGGCGCTTTTCAGTGCTAAAACTTTTCACACCCCTGAACGACAAAAGTTTTAGCACTGAAAGTGGCAGTCTTGGCACAGCCTAGGTTTTTACTGGTATAAGCTGGCAAAACAAAACAAAAAATCACACTCCCAACCAACATAGTTATACATTGTGTAGACCAGGCCTAAATTGGATTCATTTCACACCTTGTATTATTTTGGTTTGAATTTTTTAATAAACCAGCCATTAAACCAGTTTAGTTAAACGGATGCAATCCCTTTTTGGACACTCTTATATTGGTTTGAGTAGCTTATTTCATTTGAGCTTAAACCTGTTTCTCACTGACTTAAGGTAAACCAAAATAAGAATAAAAACGAGGACAGCTTATGCCCAAATAAATTTGTTAATCTCTAAAGTGCCGAAAAGACTCCTCGTTGTTTTTGCTGATACAGACTAACATGGCTACCGCTCTGAAACCTCTCAAAATAAGAATGCCCATGCAGCAGTTTAACTAGAGCTTGTTCAAATTTTCAGTTTTTTCATCAGAACAATTTCTAGCATTCTTTAATTTTGAATAAATATTTTGAAATGTAACAATTTTCAATTTTTCTTTTCATTTTGACTTATCAAAAGCCTGAAAATCCAGAAACAAAAATGTTTAGTTTCCAGAAAACAAAACAAAATTTAAGACTACATGAAATACAATTTTTATTTTATTTCAAAAACTTCCACAGAAAACCTGAAAATTTTCTGTCAAAAGAATTCTAAAGGGCATTTTTCCAGTGAATTTTTTTCCAGGAAAACGTTGGGTTTTCCAACCAGCTATGGTTTAACTAAATCATTTTAAAAGCACTCTTTAAGTTAAACCATTGCAATTATGCTTTTACACAAGCCCATAAAATCTAAGCTTGAGGGTTGACCCCACGAGAGTTAGAACCTGTCTACATTGGGTGCTAAAACATTTTAAACAGCATTTAATTAAAATGTGTTAGCTCCACTTTTTTTTTTAAGTACTTTTTTTCCCTAACCTACGCTTCCAGGAAACAGTGTCAAAAACCCATGAATTTTCTAATGTAAAATGGAGGTAGGGGGGAAAAAAAAACTTTATTCTTGAGAAAGTGGGGTGGGGGATATCACCTTTTGGACCTATTTCATTCATCACAAAGAATCAAAACGGGACACCCACAATTACTAGGTCACCTTTAACCCCAATGATCCTGGGGAGGGTTATGTATTTTGAAATAGAATTTTAATATAAACAAAAGTATTATGAAACCATTTTCCATTTTGTATGAAAACTCTGCATAACTGACTATCTGTGGATTCTATAGTTGCACTATATTTTACATTCCATGTATGATTACAAGAGTATTTTCCGTGTATCTCCTGCATGCATGTCAGTCTCATGCAGTCTTGAAAGCATAGGTAAAAGAAACATGATTTAAATTGAGCTTTTGTGCTATATAACCTGTTTTAGAAATCTGTTTTATAATGGCTTTCTTTATTTTGCATGTTCATACTTAATCACACTGAGAAATGGAAAGCTGTTTGCATTTGAATGGTGTGCTTTGGCACTGTGTGATCAGCGCATGTACTAATGATTTCCTTTTATTTTTCTTCTTTCCTACTTTTTTCCCCTTTTTTCCTATTCTTTTCACGTTTTGTACTGCTATCTCCATACTTTCTTCTAAATTTCTTTGCTTACTGTAGCAGCCCTTGCCTTTTCTCTTGCAGCGACAGCCCAGGCTCCAAGGATTATTACTGGGCCTGCGCCTGTTCTACCCCCAGCTGCCCTGCGTACTCCTACGCCAGCTGGCCCTACCATAATGCCTTTGATCAGACAGATACAGACCGCTGTCATGCCAAACGGAACTCCTCATCCAACTGCTGCAATAGTTCCTCCAGGACCTGAAGCTGGCTTAATTTACACACCCTATGAGTATCCCTATACACTGGCACCAGCGACATCAATTCTTGAGTATCCTATTGAACCTAGCGGCGTATTAGGTAAGTTTCTCTACTAAGATGATTAACTGAATTGTACATCATTTTTCTTAGAATGTCTTATTGTGTCTTTTACTATTGTATGACTTGAAAAGCGTGAGTCAGTGGTTCATTGAAACTTTGTTTTTGAAAGAGAGCTCTGACCCAATTTTGTTTCATTTAAAGACTCATAAATTGCCCTGGAAAAAGTGCATTGAATAAGTGCAGCTCTATATTTGTTTTATATAGATTGCTAAATTCATATGTCTTTAAAAGATCAATATTTATTTTGGAGGATTTTTAATTTTTTTAAAACAAAATTCTGAGTTTATTTCAATCAATTTGTAATACATTTGTTTTTTGTAGTGCTATCAAATGAAAACCTCTTTTAGACCAGAATAAAAGCAAATAGAAATTGAAAAACATAGTTAATATAAATATTTTATACTGTCCCCAATGGAAAACTTGAATGTATTTTCCTAAATTGTAAATAAATTTACAATAATATTTAAAGGGGATCATTTTTAATTTTGCACAATATTTTGTGGTATCAAACAAGTCTTGGAAAAAACTAAAAATATAGTTTCAGTTGTTAGATCTGATAAATTAATCCAGTGGCAAGAACCTATGAATCTGTCTTTAAGCAGAAAACAAAATAATAGTTTCCGTAAATCAACTTAGTTCTTTTAAGATGTGACTGGAGAACAGTGCAATTAGAAACATTACTGACTCCTTTTTATAGAATTGACTGAAATGCTAATCATATCTGGTATTTCAGTCCATTGACTTGCTAGATCAAGGCTAGAATACATCTGCTGTTTATAATGCAGTTAACCAGTCAATACAAAACAAACTGTTTCAATGCCATTTCTCTTCTCTCTACTCCCTCCAGAATTTAAATAATCTTTCCTCTCTGGTTCTTTTACTGAATTGTATATGACCTTGGTGCTGCATGATTTTGTTGACTTATAAGACTTTGATTTTTAAAGTTTGTTCAGCAGAAGTTATTGATTTACACAAATTCTAAAAGTCTCTAATGAACGTTGGACACTAAGATTCAAAGTCAATATCTTGTTGAAAGAAACACAAAAAGCCAATGCTCAATGAAGTGAATACTAGTAGATGCTCTGTGTATGTGTGTATGCATGTGTGTTTACATGTCCTTTCGGCATTGTAGATAGGAAAATGTACTTTTTTTTGTATTTAGTCATTTATTTTCAATTTTAGCACTAGTCATTTTTTTAAAAACATGTAATTGGTCAAAAGAATGCAGTCAAGAATAGCTTATTTCTATTGCGTAATCTCTGAAGTAGCCAAAAAATGATGATAAATAAATTAGTAACCGTGTAACTTTATACCTTTTTGGTAATCTTTTCCATTTTATTAATAATCTCTCCTGCAACTCTGTGCATGTTGTTTTTTCCACCTATGAATCCTCTGTGCTGGCACTTACAGGGTCTATTGAGGTAGTTTCACTGGGGTAGGTATCATTGTAGCCACCGGCTAAGTCCAGTAACAAATCTCTCTGTCTGATGTAGTTGAGCAGTAAAGAAATAATGATGCAATGTGTCACTGCATGGTAATAATTTGATACAATACAGAGAGTTTTTATGAATTTCAGGCAAGGTTTTTATATAACAAGAATGGGGAAGGGGAGAATAACTACCAAAAAAAAAAAAAATGTGAAAAATGTGCATGTATCAGAATCCTTCCGGCATAGTCAGTGTTGCTTAGAGCACAAAAAAATAATGTAGAGTAGGGCTGTCTAAGCAAATGCCCTTCTGGCTGACAACTGAGAATGAGTTTTCACTAAAGAACTTCAATTATAATACAAAGTAACCTGGGCAATCTAGAATTACTGATTCTAATATGTGCTCTATCATTTGAGCAATGAAATTGAAAGTAACTTGTGCGTTGCTGACAGAACTGATATATTTAAAATGGTTCGTTGTTGAGTTTTAACTTCTAATATATATGTTATATATATATTTTGCCCATTTGTATGGTGAACGATTTAGGAATATTAAAGCAATTCCCTTAAAAATTACAAATGGTGGGTGGTGGTGGTTGTTATGGGAAAGTCGGTATCAGTGTCAAATCTTAGTTGGCAACTAATTTTTAATTCCCTTCCTTTTATCTGTAGGTATGGCTTTCCCAACGAAAGGCTAAGAATTCAAGAACGGTCTTAACTGAACCCTCATCAGATCTGAATTTAACAAATGCTTAGTTTCAGCAGTCTTGAAAAAAAGTAGCCTAGCAGTCAGTGACTTACTTGCACTTTTTTTGCACATAGATATAAAATAAAATAGTGCTATTAATTTGGTTTAGTCTCTATTACAGAGTAGCTGTAATTTATGAGTGTATAGTAGTATACTGACTGCTAAGTGTTCTATTCTGTGTGCTTTACTAATCACCTAATTCATTGCAGTTCATACTTTATTGACTTAAAGTTTAAAACTACATCTGTAGGCATGAAGAATTGCTTTAAAACTTTTTTTAATGATAGAAACTGGAAGTGGTCTTAAGGGTAGCAAATATTGTCAGTATTAAAGATGGCATTATTTAAAGTAGTGCTGCTGCAAGAAAGGCACTTCAGTGAATATGGGACTAGTAAAGCTTAAATGTTCTTGGATCTAATTAGATTTCGTGAAATACTGTAATGTTGGGATTGAAAATGAGTGGATTAAACAGGTTAAGGCCAGGATGTTTGAAATAAATGCAATATTAATCTGCACAGATATACTTCATATATTAAAGTTAAGATTTGAAACTACTGTGCCTTAACTTGTTGCTTTCTTAAAATGAATTTTGTAGTAAATGATCACTTAAATCCATTTTGCTAAACCTGCTGTTAATGTTTATCTTTGAATGTTTTCTAACTTTGTCTTGGTAATTGCAATTTAACTAGGTGCGGTGGCTACTAAAGTTCGAAGGCACGATATGCGTGTCCATCCTTACCAAAGGATTGTGACCGCAGACCGAGGTTAGTTTAGTTCTGCAGTTCTTTTTTATAAGAAATGCTTTGAGTGTACATGAAATTTGCAACACCACAGCTGGTTAACCAAATACCATATTTTGACCCATTCATTAATATTTTTTTCTCAAAAATCTAAATAGTGACTATTTTAGAGCTTTGGAAACGCTTGCAATTTTAAAGACATTGTGTAAACTTCTTTAGCTTTCCCATCTATTAAAATATATAAATCATGTGATATGTTTAAAATGCTATAACTGATTTCCTTTATAAGAACTATATAAGATTCAGCTTTATCAGGAAATAAGAGTTTAGTGCTACATTAATTAATTGGTTTTCCCGTCAAACTTGCTCTTTTAATTGGTGTGGAAATATCAGATTGGTGTTGCAAAAATAAAATGAATGGATGGGTGCTTAATGAGAAGGAAGTAAAGAAATAAATGCCCCCTGTCTGGAGAAAACTGAAGATTTAGATTCCTTTTTTCTAATAAACTATTTGAGCCACTGTACTGTATAACTCTAAAGAAGATTCATGTTCTCAGATATCTAACTTAATTCAACAAAATAAGGACTGTGAAGATAATACTTCAAAAGTTTGTTGGGTTTGAGTCAGTAAAGGCAATATTCTTTTATGTTCTTTTGCCAAAATGGATTTCTTGGTATTTGTCATTTGCTGCTAAAATACATTGTCTGAAGAAGAAGCAACTTTTGAAGTCCTGTTGGTGAGATGACATCCAGTATTTGGACATCTCTCTTAACTAACCAATGAATGGAAAATAAATCTTCATTTTTCTCCTGTTCATCAAATGTAACTTACCATCTGTGTATGCCCTTGGACCCTTGAATGAATTACTTAAGCTTATTAAGAAAAGAGATGTTTTCGGTTTATTGACATTGGACTGTTGACTAGGAAGCAGTGCAGGTTGAGCACTGGAACACCCACCTCTTATCCCAACTCTGCCACTGACTCCCTGTGTGAGTCACTTAACCTTTCTGTGTATGTTTTCCCATCTATAAAATAAGGATGATGATTAATCCCCACAACACCCCATGAGGTAGGGAATTATGTTTGTACAATGCTTTTGAAGATGCAAAGTGTTTTGAAATTGCTAAGTGTTGTTATTCTAAGGACCTATTCTCAGCAAAATAGGATATCCACAGGTTTCCTTGATTTGATATACTTAAGGCCAAATTCAGGTGACAGGCATGTCTACTCCTAATATAGAATTTAGCCTACACTCCACCTCTCTCATTCTGTTGATTCGTTAAGATCTGTGTCAGATTACCATATATAAGGAGGACACCATGGACACCAATATCGGAGAAAGGGGCTCTCTAAGTTATTTATTATATTTTTTGTAGTGCCTTTACCTTTTAATGCTTTATAAAAGGCAGAAGCTGATATATAAAAACTATACAGTTATCTGAAAAATTGCTTCTCCCCTTATATCCCATCACAGTGGTTATAGTCTGATAGGTGGTGGTTGTTCGTTGAAAGATGGGCAGCAGGGCATTTCTATACAAGGCCCATGTCTCTAGAATCTGCTCCTACTGATGGTCTCTCAGAATCCAGATTTGGTGTCCTTCATGCCACAGTTGAAAAGCTTATTTGTTTAGGCAGATATTTCCCTGGAACAGCTGGTGACCAAATCATTATAACAGGGCATGGAGTTTTTTTAATCTATTGGTTACTTTATTTTAATTGACCAATGTAGTATTTACTAATTTTGTTGTTTTTAATTCGTGTCAGCTGTTCAGCTGCCTTGGCAATGGTTGCAACTATAAATCATTGAACTGAAAATAATAAATATTGGAATCACCTCACCTTCTACTGAAACACAGCCACTTCTTTGATGGTAAATTGTCCATATGTATAGCTCTTCAAAGTTAATTTGTATGTTTTAAAAAAGAATACACAGAGCTATTTTCTCATGGAGACCATACATGGTTCTGTGACCTGTATATTTTTTTATATTAAAACTATGCTGATAATTTCTGATGAATAGAGTTCTTAATTACCCTTAGCAACTTACATTACAAACCATAAGTTGCGCAAAGATATTTTTAAAGACTGTACTTCATTTTATTTCAAATTTTAAAAAGCAGACTCAGTGCACACTCTTTGAAGATTTAGAAGAGGGGTAGGTTTTGGAAAGAATACCTTTTGGCATACTACAAATATTTTACATAGAGGAGGTTAATGCAAGTTTTAAAAATTTGCTGTAAAATTAAAATACCAGAAATTGATCAACACTTGCCATGTGCACCTTCTGTGCAATTCATGACACACATTTTGATTAATTTGCCATCATTGGTATTTAAAAAGCAATGTCAGCAAACCGAAATAGTAATTTTTTCAACATGAAAGCATTTTAAACAGTTGTTAAATATCACTAAAATAAGTATGCATTCATTGGGTCTAAGATTACAAAAGACTTTTAAACTGGTTCTCATATTATATAGTACTACTGTATTCGCTCTTTGAGTATGTTTTTCGTTTTTTACATAGTTTTTTAGATATAAGCACTGCATTTAAAACAAGAGCCCCCAAACATGTAAATGTGTTATTCTTATAACCAAGCATTTAGAATTGGTGAAGGGTTGACAAGTATAGTTAATTTCTACTAAGAATAAGATCCCGCTCTATAAATAATCCAAAACTGAATTTGATTCATATAATAGAGAGACTGACTGATTTAATTGTAATAAACTGTAAATGGTGTTGCACAGTTGACAAACCTGTGTGTACTGTAGAAGGCCAGGGACTTGGCAGAGGATGTATCACAGGTGTTCTGGTATCTTAAAAAGGTAGCTTACGTTGATTATATACTCCACAAGAAATGTTAATCCTGATAATTTTTCTGAATGTTTTTATCAAAACCAACTGTCACATAATTTATATATAAAATTTTAATACCATTTTAATCAAAATTGCAATCAGTATCAAAAATGCTTTAAGATTCTGTGTTTTTTTCGTATACCTGTAAAGTGGTGAGATGGTGCCACATTAAATATTTATTTTTTTTTTTTTGCTTATATTTGCAACAGCAGTTTTAATTTAAACAAAATCCCACTTAGCAGAATTTTGAAGAAGTTCAGGGAACATGTGGTCTCATTTAAGTTACAGTAGTAATTTTTTAGTGTTTATAAACTGTATCCTAAATGATAGGCCATAGAAACCATTTTTATTATGTGAAGGTAAATCAACCCATGATACAGATCATTAAAAATATGCTATCTGTGAACATTACACCTACTGGATTTCATTTTATGAAATGGCACAAATCTGACTTTGCACTGAATACCTTTCTCACTTTCATCTCCTCTGCCTTAGTCAGAATGGCAACAGTACAAAAACTCTATCAAACCTCAGAATTTATTAGATATGATTAAGCTGTTGAACAAGTCTTAAAAATTGTACTACTGTTAAGTGGACCAAGTTTGGTGAAGGAGAATGTGAGAGAGAATGATTAAAGAAGGAACAGCTCAAGAACATTGGGAATGATAACTTTCCACTTGAGAACTTTTTTATGTTTTACTGTAATTTTTTTGGTTTTGTTTGTGTTTTTTTTGTTTGTTTTTTGCAAAAGAAAATAGTATTTACAGGTGGCTTCTTTTAAAATATAAAAATATAAAGCAGGAATGTATATGAAATGTCAGATTTTATTGTATTTGCAGAGTATTAGCTTTGAAAATGAATAAAGAAAGCTGTCTGTAGTTTTAAAATGCCTTATTAGTATCAATTAGATACTTTCTCTATTTTTTGATGTACTTAGAGCTTTTGAAGTATAGAATTTAAAATGGCAAGACTTTTACAGTGTTTACATGCAAGTGCATTTTAAAAGCATCCTATGTGTAAAATAGTATTTTCAACAGGAAAATGCTGGCTAAAGTAATAGGCTTAGCCTTTACCTGGTTTCCATGATGATGCCTACACTGCTAGACTACAGTTTAGTATTGCTTTGTATCATGAGGCCAAGAAATTCCGTGTTGTTTGTAAATAGAATAATTGAAAAGCAATAAAAATTTTATTGAACAAAAGAAACCTTGTTTGGCCCATAGTTTATGTTAACCCAAATTGTTTATGAAAATTCAGATTCCTTAGATTCATTTCTTTTAACAAACAGTTATTAATAATCACATCCATCATTAATAGTTGCTTTAATGCTTGCACCTGGGGAAATACTAATGCTTAATAGCAGTCAGATACTGATTCTTTGCGCTGACTGTTGTTTCAAAATTCTTTTACCAAGTTCAAAAAACTGTTCATTGTTTTTGTTTTCCAGTTTCCTTCATCGACTGCTACTAACCATTAGTTGTTAGTTGTATTTTATTTCTATTTTTTCCTGTTAACCAGTTTTGTGGGAGTGGGCTTCTCCTTCACATGTTCAAATCATGATACAAGACTGTCATGATTTTATTGCATTCTGTAGATGGTGTCAATCAGTGCGTCAGAATTAAACATGCTTGTTTTTTTATTAGTTGTGATTAGTTTTCATGTTGTCATTAAGCCGTCACTAGCTGAAACTAATCTCTTCTCTATCTTTTCTTTCTCTTTTTTGTTTTTTTTATTTTGATTTTTTGTTTTTGTTTTGTTTCTAACCACCCAGCCGCCACCGGCAACTAACCTATGACCTTCTGACCTCTGAACTCTTCACCCAATGATGACCTGACCATGCCTGCCTGCTGATCAGTTAACTGGTAATCGCCTTTGCTTGCCTGTCTTCAGTGCAGCGAGCTGAGGCACTTGTCCGTTCGTCTTACCATCTAACAAAAAAGACAAAGAAATTGTTGTCCTCCAACTCAGCTTTTTTTTCCTGTTTGGGTGAAAGTGGTTCTAGAACCTGCACTGAATAGTAGTAAAGCAATAAGGTCCAATTCATCCCTCAGCACTGATCATCCTTTAGTGTCCCACCCTAAACGAACGGTAAGAAGGCCTCACTTAAGTGATGGAGACAGATGTCCCTTAACTACCCGATGACAGAGGCAGTTACTGTGAGCGACTTCTAGGAATCTTTTTCTTCTATAATGAAGTCAAAGCTCTCTTTGAATGTACTGTGTGATGATGCATCATGCATGAACCTTTGGTCAGGGATGTCATTGGTGAAGGGAGTCCAAAAAGTATTCAAAATTTGACTTGCTGTTTAGTCACTCACTACCAGTGCCCTCAAAGGGCAAAAGTTGCAGCCTTTTTTCTATTGCCTGCCAAATTGGATGTTTTGAAAGAACGTGTGCCATGAAAGATAGATTTCAATGAATTTTCAGAACTATGTTAATACAAAGAACAAAACAGCAACACTATGACAGCAAAATCTGAGTTAAGATTACTTTAACCGTATTTAAACTTTCTTAAAAGATTACATGAGAACAAGGTACATGCATTATGTGTCACGTTACTGGGCAAACTGTTCAAATATTTTTTTTAAACCTCCCTGTATAGAAAAATTTCATTAAGGATGTAAAAGCCATGCTTGCCTATTTGCTGTATACATGTAATGAAATTGTAGATAAAGTGTAGTCCATTGAAACAAAATGAACAAAAAAGTAGATACTTTTACTATACAAGGGTGCTGGTGCAGAAAAAATATATTTTTGGAAATGTAGCATTTTATACTTTCAAGTGTTATTAAAAAAGAAAAAAAGAACAAAGAAACAACCCTTTATTTCATTAAATGATTTTTTCTGGTGGTTGTCAAGAAACAAAAGACCAAAAGAGCCTTTTTGTCTTTCTTTTTTATTTTTTAAGTATTGGAATAAGTCTAAAGAAAAGGAAGTGCCTTATTTTCTTCATGGTCATTTAGTCAAATGTCTCGTATAATCAGCTCCTCCCTCAGACAACAAGTTAATGCATGCCACTTAGTCGCCCAGTATGTGAAAAGAAGCTGGGAAAGGAAGACAAATGAGTTGACCGTTTGAAATACCTGATTTTTGCCATATTAGCATGATGCAACTTTGCCAAATCTTATAATGTGAAATGTTGGATGATTTTTCTATCAAATGCTGGCCCCCATTAGTCTTGCAACATTTTCACCATCTCAAACCATAGTTAACACACATTTTGTTTCATGTACTTGCTCAACCAAAGGGTTCTGACTCATTCTAAATCAGAGCATTAGCTGACAAATGTTTGTAAGGCAGCAAGTGCTCCTTTTTGTTCAGGGGATGGCGTGGAGTTGTCTTGATTTGAAATATTGACAAGTATATCAGACCTTATACTTGTCCACAGAAAAAAGTTTGATGGATAATGAAGTTGAACATGTTTAACTTTTTTTAAGTCTGACCTAAGCATGTCACAGTATTTTGTAAGCAGCTCCCACGGTGTCAAATAGTATATAAAATATTCATTTCTCATCAGCCCCTGCTTGATTAATATTGATTGTTTGTTGCTTTTTATTCAAAAGAAGAGCAGGAAAGACTCATTAACTATTTTTTTAAAAATTCATCTATAGTTCAGTATTATCTTCAAGCGCCACATCAAATTAATCTAGCTAGACCAGCATAACAGCTGAGAAGCTTTTTGAAAGTGTTGAATTCTGAAAATATTGAGCAAGTATCAGTTTGCTAATGGCTCAGTATTAGACTTGGCAAATATCAGGTGATAATTTATTTTCCCTCTTGTCAACTTATTCTCCTCCTGCAAACCTTCATAGCTTCCAAATCAAAGGTCAATAGTAAGCTAAGAAAGAGGGCTTATGGTTTAAGCACCTGTATGGTGACCTCATCTAACATCTTGTCTCACCTGGAAACAATTATCAGTTTATTTACTATGCAATAGACATTCATCCTTTTGTATTCAGCTAGCTTTTGTTTATCGTGCCACCAGCTTTGTCTTCCTGTTACACATACAGTTGTTTTGACTTAATTTACAGTATATATGCTGTGCCATTTTGATTTGTTTGTTTGGTTGAATAAACCTGCGACACTCAAACATTTGAAAAGAGATTTGCTAAAACAATACCAGTATTTGATCCAGATTTCATCTCAACTATGATAAACCTGGACATTTTAGATGTTTATCAAATGGGGGAAAGTTAAGTGTATGAAATAGAAGTGTGACATGTAATAGTAATGTTTGCTCTGAATGAACAAACTTTTGAAAACATAGTTGACAAAATTTTGGATCAACTTAAAAAAAAAAAAGCATGACTTTTGAAATCTCTGAATGCCTTGGTTCTCAGTATTATAATTCTTTATTGAATTTTTCTTTATTAAAATATGTAGTTTTAAGACTTCTTTCTGACAGTATTATGTAATTTTTTTAGAGTGGGTAGATGGGAGTGTCGCTTGTATGTAACAGTACAGATGACATGTATTTGTCTATTCTTTATTATCTTAGTATTTTCATGCTGTGTATGTATCATAACCAACCTATTGCCTATGAGAAACATGTAAGATAATGTATTTACAGCCATTGTTACAAGTTTATAATGTATTTTTCTATCTTGTTTTATATGTATGTTATATAAAACATTCAATTTTTTTCCTGATTGAGAAAAAAAGGATACAAAAATGCAAAACCCACAATTTTGATAACTGAAAATTGCCAATTGTTTTGCAGTACTTTATTATATTGGGAGTGTTGTCTTTCTTGGGCTTTTAGTTAGCTACTGGATGAATACATTAGACATATTTGGGTTTTAGTTGGGTTTTTACATAGCTTGCATTTTAATTCTTTGGTTCTTTGCTGTTTCTATTAACCCATAGCATTATTTTAATAAATGTTATAATATCAACCTACTAACTCTGGACTATGTCTGTTTATTAACCATTACGTGTTTAATTAAAATAAACAAACAAAGACAGAAGAATGTAAAGTCTTGAGTTACTGGACTAACCCTGAAAAACGTGACCACAGATAACACATGACTTGTATTTATGTTGTTTGTCGGCTGACATTCTGCACACTACTATTAAATTGGCTTTTGGTCATTCTGGCCTTTACCTTGGGGGTAGGTAGAATAGAGATGGGAACAAAGTAGTATTATTTGAAGCATTCTTCTTGTAGTCTTGCCACTTGCCTTTTAGCATCTGCATTACTAATTCCACACGTTACTTTTTCTTTCTCTAAAATAATCACTGTCAGCTCACAGCAAAAGAGCAAAGATGCCAGTATATTGGTAAATCATGTGATGGTATACCCAGAGAAACCAGTTTGATTCTTTGTTGAACCATTTTGACGTCACAGTAAATCTCATTGAAATTTGCCATTCGTTACTTAAAGCACCTGATTCGGTGTCACACATCTTGTGACTCTCTTCTATTTTGTATAAGCACACATTACTACTGGACTATATTGATTGTGTATATGAAGCAAGGAACCGATTTTTTTCCTCCGGCGTCACAAAGATTTTCTTTCAGATTGCTTTATTTCCTATTTGACATACTCTTTATGTAACTTTTTTTGTACTTCTGTAGTCTGTCATTATCACCTCGCTCAGGGGAGTATAACTTCTGAAAAGCCAAAGATCAAGCTGGATCATTTCCTAATGACTACAGAAAGTACAAAATACTAAACCTGTTGTACTAGATTACTGAGAAATAGCCATTTCAAATACCAGAGCTCTTTACCTGTGATCTCGATCCCTGTGGATGATCGTAGCAACACGAATGCAGAGAATTAAATGGTGAAAACACAGTAGTAAATAAGTGTTGTTTCTGAGCTTTTATACAAATAACTTTTACAGAGGAAACTTCATATTAAAATTTTCTACTATTTAAAGTCTTGTTTGTAGCCTGGTTAGGTCTCCCAGATTTGTGATCTTAAATATACAATAATTGCCAGCTGTTGCCTTGGGAGACCCTTGATGCACATCACTTATTTCCCTGATATAGAGAGTTTACATTTCTGTGAACTAACAATCTACTTGCCTGGGAATAAAAATTCAGATGAGGAATCAGCATCTGTTCAAAACTGGGGGTGGGGGGGTTCCATTCGTTATAAGTTTTAATTTACATCTCTCAGAATCCTTGTAATAAAGTTTTTATTTTAAAAAGTGAAAAGTTCTCACAATTTTTTAAGAAGTTGGTTTTAATTTTATGTAGAAAAATTGGACGTAGCACTACTTAATCAGTAGTGTGTGCATTAATTTGCTGGGCATGTTGATATACAACTAGATTTTTTTTAATACCCATTTAAACATTTAAACAACATTACAGAACTGTACAGATGCAAATAGAGAAAATTGGTACATCTAGAACAAGTTACACGTGTACAAAAAACAGTACTTTTGGGGCCATTGACTGCTTATTCTATGAATGCATTGCTATCCAAAAATTCAATGAGACGGGGGGGGGGGGGGTGGGCTCACAGTGGATAAAATCAAAAACTTATGATTCAAATAATGTGACATCACATCTGTGAATTTAGAGTTATATTGAAAATGCTCAAAATGTTTGAGACAGGACAAGTGTTTAAACTTCGAGAAGTCTACAAATTTTATTCAAACTTCCTGGGTGCGACTAGACTGGTTACAATTTTATGATAGCAAAATATCTTTGTTCCAGGGGCAATTAGTTGGATGTTTATGATACATTTTCATGATCTTTTATTATCTATGAACTACTGTCATAGTTTGCCCACCGTGGGCATTTTCATCTCATTCTCAATTATACATAGTAATGAACATTTGCCAAGAAGAGAACTGGGGTTTTGGGTTTGGTTTTTTAAACTGAAGGAAAACAATAAGCCTTAAAAGCAAAATAACTCTTTTTACACAAATTAATGTGACTATTGAACATAAGTGCCAGTCTCGATGTACATAGCTAAGTGCTTAACTAAAAATATTGTCAACTATAAAAAGGCAGCAATTTAAGATGAATTTCTGGCCCTCGAGCTTGATAACTTCAGTGTTGCTGTACTGTTAAAGTTTTTTGTGTGTTTAATTCTGGAGGAGCAAAATGTCTTTCAGATTTTAAAAAAGGCATGTATTCAAGCAAAGCTACAGCACCAGTTCCTTCCAGCAAAATGGAGTCAATCTAAATAAGTATATTTGTATTTACATGTAATTTACATTTTTATGCAAATGTAAACAAGTACAAGAAAACCCTTTTAAATAAATACTGGATGAAGCAATATACTTTTAAAAAACAACACTTCAGAAAATCGGCCTCTTGGAGAATAATCTTACTGTGCATCAGACCAAAATATGTTTCATAGAGAGTCCCCACACTTAAAGTATCTTTTGTGCAGATATTTAACCAGTTTTAGATTACTAATCACTATTTACTAATATACTATTTGAACAGATCTTTTAACAAGTTAATGTGTAAAAATCCACTTATACATAATATAACAAGCTAAAATTGCTTCATTTCCAAATCACACCCTTTAATCTATGGGGACCACTGGAAAGTTTTCTGCACTGCAAAATGCTGTAGGAAATGCACACTAAGGTATGTTGCTATCGAATAAAAAAGAATGCAGAAAAATACAACTGTATGAAACTTCCTTATGTATCGGGATAATTAACGGGCAGTCTAAACGGCACATTACACAACGAAGTCCTTGTAACGCTTTTTACAAACATTCCTGAGGTGCAAGCGTGTAATTGTATTTGGAATGCCTAGTTTATTTGTAATAATCTTTGATATAGAGAGATGTTTTGTGAAATAATATATTAATGGTATACTGTTTTTCAATTAAGCATATGAACCATTACACTGACGTGGTAATCAATGTTGAATCAAACTGGTTAACAAAAGCACATTGGTCTCCTTCCTGTGTGCCTGCTCACTGATTGCAGGTGGTATAGTTCCACATTGGAGGTGGTCTCATGCGCAGCAGATGGTTACTTGCTGTATTAGCTTCTTGGTGCCAGCAGTTTGGGTGTCCATGGTTGACAACAGACTGCATTGGGAGAAATTTGACTCCCAGGGCGAAAATTAAGTTGCATCTAAAAAACTATTCGAGAAGAGTGAATAGAATATATATCCTTTCTGACTTGTACTGTGGCAGTTTGTGTGAAACATTTACGGTTTTGTTTGTACAAAATAATGTATTTTGAGGGGGAAAATAGACATTGCCAAAACACATGTAAATAAAAACACCAAGTATGACTGTACATGATGATGTGCAATAAAATAACTGGAAAAAGTGCATGTACTTTATCCTCAAAAGCCAATTGGAAGCTACTGATGCTGCAACTATAGTTTTATTTTCTGAAAAGTCACATTTTATTCTGTATCTAAACAGCAGAATAAAGAATCTACATTTTTCACACTTCACTGTTCATTAATGCTGTTAGCAATGTTATGAGAGAGGTTGCTTTTTGAAGTGATTTAAAATTTTGTTATGATCCGACTACCTGGATATCACCTTTTACTGAAGAATTGCTGTTGTATTGCTTTGGTTACAATTAGAGACGAGAAAAAGTTAATGAGTTCAAATTCACGCATACAGTATACATACACCACCACATCTGCATTTGGATTTGCAAGCACACTAAAATTGAGCAACTTGGATTCTACCAAATTCTGAAAACATTATAGTTGCTTGAATATTATAATTACCAGACTGTTAGTCAACACAAAAGGATACAGACCACTATTGTTTCAACTCAAGCCACTATAAAGTTCTAGCTCTTTACAATGGCCACATACACGTAAAGGAATGGTTTATCACTCTGGCATCCGCAAAGTGGATTTCTCACCAAAAAATGGTCTCTATCTTAATATTTTTCACTGAATACATTTATGCAATTATCTCTGGATTTCGTATAAAGTCATTTGAGTACTGTGTAAAATATGTACAATAGTGTAAAGGAAAAGCTGGTTCAGCACAACACACAGGACTTGTCTACACTTAAAATGCTACAGCTGCACCACGCTGCTGTGCATCTGTCATGCTTCAATGTAGACACTACCTACGCCAACAGGGAGGGGTTCTCGCATCTGTGCAGGTAATCCACCTCCAAGAGAGGCGGTAGCTAGGTCGAGAGAAGAATTCTTCTATTGACCTAGCCGTGTCTACAGTGTGAGGATTAGGGCAGCTCAACTAGTCCATTCGGGTGTAGATATTTCACACTCCTGAAGGATGTAATTAACTTTCTAGGGTAGACCAGGTCACAATGGGTGAAATTCTGTGCTGTCTCCCCCAAGAGGAGCAGCATAAACTCACAGCCAAGACAAGACATGGGGAGGACAAAGGTGCCCCCTCTGTGACCTGTGGATCCCAGGCTGTTCCAGGATCTGGAAAAGCCTGCCATAACTAAGACAGACCTGGGGTCATATCTTAATTATTGCAATCTCCCCATGCTATCTGGAATCCCTGCAATGCTGCAGCCTTGGCCCCTACCCTAAGCCTGTGAGGCAGCTTTGTGGCTGTCGTCTTTAGCTCCTGCACAGAAGGAGTCCATTAACAAAATCCATCATGGGGTGGGGATGGGGGTAGAGGGTCATGTTTGTGCTATGGATGCGGTAAAAAAAATACTTATAATACCAGCATTCTGTTGTTTTAGGCTGTCCAATAAAATTAGACATGGAAGCTGATGAGTGGAAAGTTACTACCAATACATTTTATTGTACTGCACTAGGAACAGTCCTGTACCATTAAACCTCTGTCTCCTTCATTAGTGTTTCAGTACCTATGCAGGGTCCTAAACATTCATTTTCTAGAGTACTCCCGAGTACTTTACTAAAAGAGTAAAGCTATTGTAACTATATTGTGGGCAAAAATAATACTCGATCATTTTCTGTATGAAAATAAAGAAGCATAATGCTCCCCCTTCTCAGTAATCATCACTGCTCACCCTTCACTTTTTGCTGCTCTGGGCTACCAGAATGAAGCACAAAGAACCGTTGTCCGTTGCCTTCTCTACATCTGCACCATGAGCTCAAACAGTCAAAGTATCTGTGCTGCTGTTCTCTATTAAGATGACTCCTCAGTATGACCAACCACAGCAGCCTAAAACTCATGAGTGCGTCCCCCCCCCCACCGCCCATCATGCAGTTCCATTAAAAATCATGGTATTTTTAAAAAAATATAGTTTGTGTTCTTTTTATTTGCTTTTCTTTATCAGTAAGTTAAGGCCCCTTTTTTTAAAAAAAAATGCAGATAGAAAGCTGAACGAACACCTAACACAAGAACCAAGGGTCACCCAATGAAATTAACAGGCAGCAGGTTTAAAACAAACGTAAGGAAGTATTTCTTCACACAACACACAGTCAATCTGTGGAACTCATTGCCAGGGGTTGTTGTGAAGGCCAACAGTACAACTGACTTGAAAAAACTTGATAAGTTCATGGAGGATAGGTCCATCAACTGCTATTGGCCAAGATGGTCAGGAATGCAAATCCTGACTCTGTGTGTCCTGAAACCTCTAGACTCCTAGAAGCTGGATAATGGGATGGATCACTCTAATTGCCCTGTTCTGGTTATTTCTTCTGAAGTATTTTGCACCAGCTACTGTCGGAGGGAGGGTACAGGGCTGGATGAACCATTGGTGTGACCAGGTATGGCCATTCTTCTATTCTTAACAGCAATGGATTTAGCAAGAGAGGCCATTTAGGAATATGTTTTGTTGGTTCCCAAACCTCTAATGGGACAGGAGCATCCTTCCAAAACAGCTGCTATCCTCCATGTTTGCACATACACGACTCCAGTTCCTGTTACCAAGACAAATCCATGGAGAACTGATTATCAGTGTTATGCATTGTGGTGAACAGACTGTTGAACCTATGGTATGAAAATGAAAGTCTAGATGGCTTGTGTCTGTAAATGTGTGTTGTATCATAAAAGGTATTTTGTTAACACAGGAGAGGATAGTTGGGGGAATATTAAAAATGCAGGATGAGTGGCAAGACCATTATTAAATATTTATATTACAGTTGGACCCCTATGCTCCAATCAGGATCTTGGAATCACTTTTAATCAGCAGGTGTCATCGTACTAGGTGCATTACAAACACGTAAGATGATTCAGTACCTGGCCCAAAAAGGTTACAGTTTAAATTCTTTAATCCTACCATTTGGTATGATCTGTTGCACCGGTGTAGTTTAAATTCTTTACAATAACATGGTTTCATGCATCTGAATAAGAAATGTGAATACAAAATGTTCTTGACCAACATATGCAATGTACATGTTAGAAAATTCAGGTTAGAGAAGCAGATTTAGCAAGCTCTGTTGGAAGACAGTCTTTTTAGAAGATCAAATTTATTTTGAAAATAGTAAAATTCCACTAAATCCTTCCACCAGATCCCTTCTTTTTCAGTGCTGGTTTCTCTTCCATTTCCTAGTCTTTCACAAAACTTTGAAAACTACCTCTAACTTTCAAGTCCACATTTTCAAGTCCTCATAAAGTGTATAGATTCAGGCTATCAGTTTTTATCTGATAGTTGCTTGTGCTGTGTGCCAACAACAGGTCCCAATGTTTTTATTGTTAAGAGTCCTACATCACCAGCTTCCCAACATCCCCTAAAATCCTGGTGTTTTTAGGCTTTGAGCATTTTGTGCTTTTCTTAATTTAAAATAATTGTATCTGTAAAATAGTTGCTGTGTTGACAGCCTTGGAGATTGAAGTCTTCTATGTATTTGAAGAATACGTGCAACATTACAAAAACAGGAGAAGAAAAATCTTTTACATAATTTTATCCAGCGGCGTTCAACCTGACCCTATGTTGAAACAGAAAAAGTTTGTGACTCCATCCCATCAGCCATAAAGAAAGCAAATGTGGTCAGGCCCCACCTCCCAATTTGAGCTGTTCATGACACAGGTGAGAACCCCTGATCTAATCTAGCCCCCCTCGGAAATAATCCCAGTTCCCTCAGCCTCTTGTCATAAGTCATGTGCTCCAGTCCCCTAATCCTTTTTGTTGCCTTTCACGGGACTCTCTCCAACTTTTCCACATCTTCCTTGTAGTGTGGGGCCCAAAACTGGACACAGTACTCCAGATGAGGCCTCACCAATGTCGAATAGAGGGGAACGATCACGTCCCTCAATCTGCTGTCAGTGCCCCTACGTATACATCCCAAAATGCCATTGGCCTTCTTGGCAACAAGGGCACACTGTTGACTCATATCCAGCTTCTCGTCCACTGTAACCCCTAGGTCCTTTTCTGCAGAACTGCTGCCTAGCCATTCGGTCCCTAGTCTGTAGCGGTGCATGGGATTCTTCCATTCCAAGTGCAGGGCTCTGCACTTTGTCCTTGTTTACCCTCATCAGATTTCTTTTGGCCCAATCCTCTAATTTGTCTAGGGCCCTCTGTATCCTATCCCTACCCTCCAGCATATCTACCTCTCCTCCCAGTTTAAAGTGTCCTCTGCAAACTTGCTGAGGGTGCAATCCACACCATCCTCCAGATTGTTAATGAAGATAATGAACAAAACCGGCCCTAGACCGACCCTTGGGGCACTCCGCTTGATACTGGCTGCCAACTAGACATGGAGCCATTGATCACTACCCAGTGAGCCCGACAACCTAGCCAGCTTTCTATCCACCTTATAGTCCGTTCATCCAGCCCATACTACTTTAACTTGCTTGCAAGAATACCATGGGAGACCATGTCAAAAGCTTTGCTAAAGTCAAGGAATAACACGTCCACTGCTTTCCCCTCATCCACAGAGCCAGTTATCTCATCATAGAAGGCAATTGGGTTAGTCAGGCATGACTTGCCCTTGGTGAATCCATGTTGACTGTTCCTGATCACTTTCCTCTAAGTGCTTCAGAATTGATGCCTTGATTTTCCAGGGACTGAAGTGAGACTGACTGGCCTGTAGTTCGCCAGATCGTCGTCCTTCCCTTTTTTAAAGGTGGGCACTACATTAGCCTTTTTCCAGTCATCCAGGACCTCCCCCAATCGCCACAAGTTTTCCAAAGATAATGGCCAATGGCTCTGCAATCACATCCGCCAACTCCTTTAGCACTCTTGGATGCAACGCATCCAGCCCCATGGACTTGTGCTCATCCAGCTTTTCTAAATAGTCCTGAACCACTTCTTTCTACACAGGGGGCTGGTCACCTCCTCCCCATGCTGTGCTGCCCAGTGCAGTAGTCTGGGAGCTGACCTTGT
This sequence comes from Eretmochelys imbricata, assembly GCF_965152235.1. Classification (NCBI taxonomy): domain Eukaryota; kingdom Metazoa; phylum Chordata; order Testudines; family Cheloniidae; genus Eretmochelys; species Eretmochelys imbricata. The sequence goes on from NC_135574.1 coordinate 123,883,549, forward strand.
TCGTGAAGACAGAGGCAAAAAAAGCATTAAGTACATTAGCTTTTTCCATATCCTCTGCCACTAGGTTGCCTCCCTCATTCAGTAAGGGGCCCACACACTTTGCTTGACCACCTTCTTGTTGCTAACATACCTGAAGAAACCCTTCTTGTTACTCTTAACATCCCTTGCTAGCTGCAACTCCAAGTGTGATTTGGCCTTCTTGATTTTGCTCCTCCATGCCTGAGCAATTATTTTTATATTCCGCCCTAGTCATTTGTCCAAACTTCCACTTCTTGTAAGCTTGCACACCATATGCCTGAGTCCAGAGATTTTTAGTACGTTTGTCAGTCTGCACATGCACAGTTGTTCTCCTCATGCTCTGAACTAAGGACGTAAGGGACAGTGCCGAGTGGTGCCTCTCTGGTTCCTTCTTATCGCCACATGGCCAGAGTCAGAATCTTGTGTCCACAGCATCTTCCATCAACTGTCATTAGTTTTAGTGGTTTACTCTTTTAATTTTAATTACTAGTGTAGTTAGTTAGTTGTTTATCCCTGCCCCAGAGAAACTTTCCCTGGCAAACTCAGGTTATGCCTAGATTCCTGGGATTCAAGAATTGTGTTTACTGCACCTGCTCCTTTTCAGTGAGCAGCAACCCCCAAAGCTGTCTTCCCTGCTTAGGTGAGGCTCACATCTCAGCAAAGTGCATCATTCCCTCCCAGAACACATCAAGGTCAAGAGCTAAAGCTTAGAAAACATCTGATGGAGAAGACCATGAGACCTCAATCAAATCTGGGCTAGGGATATTGAGGTCAATGTACAGGGAAATCATCAGGCAGTGCCCCTCTGAATACAAGATCTGGAGATGAGGCTAAGAATTCAAAGGCTGGTTCAAGATTTTACAGACATCCTAACACATCATTTCTTAGTTGTCTCTTTTCCAAGATGAAAAGTCCCAGTCTTTTTAATCTCTCATCATGCAGAAGCTGTTCAATACCTTCTCATAATTTTGGTTACCCTTCTCTGCATCTTTTCCAATTCTAATGTATCTCTTTTGGGATGGGGCGATCAGGACTGCATACAAAGTGGTTAAATCCATCTTCAACAAAGTAGAAAGGATTCTACCAGGAGATACTATTCAGCTAAGTGGAAGTGTTTCTCCTCTTGGACACACCACCACCAGTTATCTCCAAAGTCTAGTGGGTTCCCTGTTCTAGAGTATCTATTTACTGGTAAGATATTGGGTCTCTCTATTAGTTTCCTATGGGTTCATTTAGCAGTACTCGATAACCACACCATTTTTACTCATCCCACAATGACTAAATTCCTGAAGAGGCTTCTTATCATCTTCCCATCACTGGTGAACCCAACACTTCAATGGGATCTCAACTTCATTCTTTCATCTCTCTCCATACCTCCATTTGAACCTTTATCCACATGCTCTAAGTCCCATCTCTCAATGAAAGTTGCCTTCCTAGTTGCTAACACATCAACTAGAAGAGTCAATGAGCTGGAAGCACTCATGGCAGACCCACCATATATACCAGAGTTGTCACAACACATTTTTGGTGGCCTCAGAGTGCAGCAACCAACTCTTGCTTGTGGCCGCACTGACAATTTTTCCTAAAATACTTAACTTTAGGAAAAACAAATAAATATGCATTATTTATTACGCATCCAGATTGTTGTAATTTATTTATGTAGGAGTTTTTTTGCAGACTTAATAAAAATAATGCTGTGAAGAGTGATATTTGTATGTTTGTTTAATATCACTTTTCACAGCAAGCCTTAACAAAATAAGTCCTGGATGCAGGGGTAGAGGGTGAGGCAGCAGGGGCCAGGGAGGATGGATGGATGGGAGGCAGCAGAGGCAAGGGGCGATGTATGGAGGGCCCTGCTACGGCGTGATCGGAGGTATGGGTTGGCGCCTGGGGCTGAGTTGGTGCTTGCAGTTGCGTGGCCAGGGCCAACGATGAGCACCCACTGCCATGCAGCTGGGGGTTGGTACCGAGAGCTGGCACCTGCTTTTGTGCGACCAGGGCCAGAGGTCAGCGCTTGGGATCCATGCCTGCTGCTGCACATACGGGGCTAGAAGTCATTATCCTGGGCCAGCACCTGCCGGAGTCTGCGATTGGCACCCGTTGCTGCATGACCAGGGCTGGGGATCGGCGCCCATGGCCAGCACCTGCTGGAACTCAGGGTCAGTGGCCAGGGTTGGGGGTTGGACTGCAGCTGGGATTTGACTGCCACCAGGGTTTGATGCTGGCACTTGGGGTCTGTGCCTGCTGCCACACAGCCACGTCTAGGGTTTGGCATCCAAAGGCAGTAGCCACTGGAGCCCAGGGCCGGCAGCTGCTAGAGCTCATGGTCATTGATGAGGGCTGGGATTGGAGCACACAGATGTGGGTCAGCGCCTGGGGCCAGCTGCCGCTAGCAGGATTGGGGGTCGGCACCACGTGGCCAGACCCTGCAATTGGAGCCTGCCGCCGCATGACTGGGTTTGGAGTTTGAAGCCCAGTGGCTGGAGCCCTAGTCTGCAGCCAGGCTCCCTAAGTCCCCGCCGCACAACCACCCCAGGGCTGAAGTCTGAGCCCAACTAAGCCCCTGTACCTCCTCCCAGGTAGAGAACTCACCTTGCTCCTTCATCATTGTGCTCCACCTTTCTCTGGAGATGTGCAGAGTGGCGCATCCAGGAGCAACAGGGAGGAAGGAGGAGGGGCTGATGCTTTGCCACCCCCTGCCATCACCGCCCAAGAAAGTGTTGTGGCCACAGGGAAAACCCCTGGTGGCCGCATTTGAGTAACTGTGATATATACTACCTTTCATAAAGAAAAAGTCTCTTTGACCCTACTCAGAATTCATCCCTAAAACAATTTCAGAGTTTTACAAGTTAAGCCATCCACTTACTGATATTTTCCCCCAAACTGCATGCCTCTGATGAAGAGAGAAGTCTTCATTCTCTAAATCAGTGGTTTTCAACTTTTTTTCATTTGTGGACCCCTAAAAATTTTCAAATGGAGTTGCAGATCCCTTTGGAAACCCTAGACCTAGTCTGCAGACTCCAGATTGAAAACCACTGCTCTAGATATCTGAAGAGCAGTGGTCTTTTACCTACAAAGAACAGAAGTAATCATAAAGACACCTTGACTTTTTGTTACCATAGCAGAGAGATCAAGGGCTCAAGCTAAATCTGCACAAGGCTTTCTAAATGGATGTCTGGCTGTATTTTGCACGGTTACCAACTAGCTCAGATTCCCTCCCCCCAGTGGTGGTGAGGGCCTATTTTACTAGAGTGCAAGCAACTTCTGCTGCAACTTTGTGAGATGTACCCTTACTAGAGATATGTAGAGCAGCGACCTATAGCCCCTTACACACCTTCACAAGACATTAAGCTTTGGTCCAGTCTTTTTCTACAGAAATAGCTGTGGGAACAGCAGCATTACAGTCAGCCAGCAGGTCTGTGTCCTCGCATCCACCTCCTGTTTACTGTTTGCGAATCTTCCATGTGTGGAATACACATAAGGACTATCACTCAAAGAATAAATGGAAGGTATTTACCTATAATTGGAGGTTCTTCAAGATGTGTGGTCCCGATCTGTATTCCACTAACCGTCCTCTATGCTCTCGGCCACAGATCATACTGGATTTGCGGTAGGAGAAGGAACTGAAGAGGCACCCCTTATACTCTCGGGTCAGAGTACAAGGAAAACAACTGTGCGTGTGCAGACCAATGGGCACCACTTACTAAAATCTCTGGGCTCTGGCACATGGTGTGTCTACATACCCACATGCAGGAAACAGATAGGGCCAGCACATCTCAAAGCACCTCCAGTTACAGGTGAGTAACCACTTTTTTTCACTATATATTTGCTAAAATTTAGTAAAATCCTAGTGTGGCCAAGGCAGTTTGTAGCTGTCCCACATATTCACAAGTTGGAGTAAACTGTTCACCTCAATCTATGAAAATGTGAGACAACTACAAACTGTGTTGGCCACCCTAGGATTTTACCACCTGTTTAATGTTGTAAAAAAAATCACCTTTTTTATAGCGCGCATGTGCCTCAGAGGTCTGCATGTGCATCCTGACCTGGTGCCTCATTGCAGCATTCTGTAGAGAGTTGAACTTCTGGAGAATGGGACACTGACAAAATTGATCCAGGGGACACAGAGGACAGGGGGAAACAATAGGAGATATAGCATGATGGGGTAGGGCCCTGCAGAGCACTGGATGGGACACTGTGTTGTGGGAGATGCAGAGGGGCACAGATCTCTCTGGAGTTTGAATCCCAATTGCTAAGGGTGAGGAAATCAAAGGCATCCAAACAACTTTTCCCATAAACTTAACCAAACAAAAGAAAAACTAAGTGCTGGTGGATAATTGAATAGAATATCACCATCAAGCAATGACTTTATATTAGATATAAACACATCCATCAAATAATAGAACACGCAAGTTCTACTGTTCATACATTTTTGTCTACATTTAAATGTCTAGACTAGGATTTATAAGTGGGCTTTTAATTTGACCAGCAAGCAAGTTAGAAATATACATTGCCTCATCTATACTAGAGTTTTAGAACAAGAGCAGCGGTTCTCAAACTATGGGTCGGAACCCATTTTAAAGGGGTCAGCAGGGCTGATGTTAGACTTGCTGGGGCCCAGGGCCAAAGCCCAAGCCCCACCACCCAGGGCTGAAGCTGTGGACGGCAGGACTTAAGTTACAGACCCCAGCCTGGGGCTGATGCCCTTTGGCTTTGGCCCTCCCACCCAGTCCAACAGTGCTTGGGTGGGCTCAGGCTTCGGTCCCCCATTCTGGGGTAGCGTAGTAATTTTCATTGTCAGAGGGTGGCGCTGTGCAATGAAGTTTGAGAACCGCTAGGCTAGAGGGCAAGGATGGTTCTGCTGTTAGGGCATCAGCCTAGGACTTGAGAGACCAGGATTCAAGTCACTGCTTTGCCACAAGCTTAATGTGTGACTTTGAGCAAGTCACTTAGGCCCACATCCACAAAGGTACTAAAGCACCTAAGCTCCAGAGTCAGGTGCCTAAATCCCAGTATTACATTCTGTGATCCACAAAACGCGCGCCTAACCCCAGTAGGCCTCTGTAAGCACTCACACCTATGTTTTCAAGGTAAAAGTTCCCACAGTGCCTGTGTTCCTGCCTCTGGGCGTGCACACTAGGGCCTCATTCATGGCTAGCCTTAGGGAAAATGGCACCCTGGGCAAAATTGGATTTTGGTGCCACTGACCCTCGCTGCCTCCCCTGCCCTTCCACTGCCCATGGCCCTCACTGTTTCCCCTTCCCCCCACACCATTACCCTTGGCCATCGCTTCCTCCCTGGGCTTCCCCCCGAATGCCCCCCTTCCCTGCTGTCTTCCCCCCATTGCTGTGGAAGGAACCTCCTCATCCTACCTCATCATGCAGCTTTCCTCGGTTCCCATGCCCTCTTGGCCAGCGTCCCTTGTTCTCGTGTGACAGCCCTCCACCCCTGCCCTTTGTGAACCCTGGGGATAGGAGCAGGAAGGCGAGTTGAGGAAGGGTGGGAAGGAGGGGCAGAAAGGAGGAGGGAGTGGGAATGGAAGGGAGAGGTGGCTGGATGGGGGAAGGAGGCGGGAGGGAAGAGGAGGATAGCACTTTGCTGGCAGTGCCTGGCTTTTAATGATCCCCCTCTGGTGGGAGGGGCTCTAGCGAGAGCACAAAAGCATCATCCCTGTGTGTGCCATGCAGTTGGAGGTTGTGCTGCAGAAGGGTCAGCAGCTGGTGCCGGTCTGGGTCAGGGGAAGCGCCCTCCCCCTTCCCAGAATGCCCCCAGCTCTGCTTTGGCAATAGTGGTCCTGCTTGGTGTCCCGTCTGTGTTGTGGGGCCTCTGGTGTTGTCCAACTGAAGCACGGTGAAGGGCAGGGCTGGGGGCGGAGTGGGAGGCCAGGTCTGTAGCCGGCTTTTGCCTCTTGACCACAGTGCCCCCACCTCCATGGCGCCCTGGCTGGTTGCCCAGGTCACCCATCCCTAAGGCCAGCCCTGGCCTCACTGTAGATGGCCAAACACTTATCTCCCACCTAAGCCTCAGTATGATTCACAATCCAGGGGAAGATAGATAGGCAGATGTCTATCTAAAGTGGGGCCTGATCAGGTAGGTGTGCTCAGAGACCACCTACTGATCCAAATGGAGGAAGAGGACCCTCTGGTCATGATCCTTATAACTTTTGTTCCTGTGGTTAGAGCACTTATTGGGATTAGATGACCCAGCTTCAATTGCCCCCACTGTCTGAGGGAGAGAAAGGATTTGTACAGGGGTCTCCCACTTCCCAGATGAGTCCCCTAAGCACAGAGCTATGGGATTTCTGTTGTGGGGCTCCCTCTTTGTCTCCTGTTAAAGCTGTTACACTCTGTTTAAATGATAAGTCATTGGAGCAGGGGAACTGAACCCTGGGTCTCCCAAGGGGATACCCTAAATGTCAGGAGACTGAGTCATTCTCTTGCTCTCTTTCTGGGCCATTGACTCTTAAGTATTTAGCTAAAGTGAAATGGCTTCAACAGGAGAGACTGAGGCCGGGGGAGGTCCCACAGCAGATTATCCCAAAGCTCAGTGGTTTTGGAAGCCTGCTGGGAGGTGAGAAGACCCTTGTTCAAATCTTGTCTCTCCTTCAAGCAGAGTGGGGAATTGAACCTGGATCTCCCCGGGAATGCTCTAACTACTGGACTAAAGGTTATAAGTTATGTGGTGATGGTGGACACACCACTTCTTGTGGAAGGAGCCTCACTCATTCTTGCAAGAAATGAGTAAGCCACCTGACCCCAGGGGAGGAATTCCCAGTTGTGGATGGCTAATAGAGATAGAGGTCTATCTCTGAGATAAGGGAGGGGCTTTGTCATCATCTCGTATTGTCTAACTTAGGTAGTTCCCTGTCTAGCCTACTGCCTTTTGTAGATCCCATTCTTAGGCACGTATCTGTCACCATTCATTGTATGGGGAGCCTAAATACCTAATGCAGGCTTCGTGGATCACAGTGTTGTTCCTGTGATTTTCTAAGTGCCTAAAAGTTAGGCATTGCAACACTCAGCCTTATGTAAGCAGTGTCAGGATGAGCTCCACCCTGACATCTGGTGGTGAGGTGTGGCAAGTTGTGGAAAAGAACTTCAGGGGCTGATCTCATTTGCATAGACACACCCACCCTGCCTAGAATGAGGCCATAGCTGCCCAAATGGTCACTTTGGCTGCTGTGGGATCCCCAGTGTCTCTGTTATTGGGGCAGGAAGAATAAATTGTTATTACCCTGATTATGGGAATCAAAGACAGTGGAACTGTACTTGGCCTTTTGTTATGATGGAGGGACTCACCATCAACTAAGTAGCACTCACTAGGCAAGGATCATGGGTTCCAAAACTCTGTGAATTGAGAGAGGTTGAGGACAAGTATTAATACTTGGTGGTATGGGCTCCTTGGTGGGGGCCTTACATGCTAATTGCACTTTCTCCTTTCTCCACTGTGGAATATCAGAGCTAATTTTGATTTCATTAGGAGTCTAGTTACAGGCTGCTGAGCTCACTTTGGGCTAATGGTGCACCAGCACTGAGGCTCTCCTACTACAAGCTGAATTCACTGAAGAGCTGAACTGACTAAGAGCTGAAATCACTGAGTGTTGTGTTAAGTAATGGGGGAGCCTGAAGATATATTGTGGAGCAGTTTGCAGGATGGCTGGAGTGCCTTGTGGACAGGCTGGTGGAGCAGTTCATAGGACGGCGGGAGCTGCTGGTGGGACGTGGAGCAGTTCGTGGGATGGCGGGAGCTGCTGGTGGGCCGCGGAGCGGAGCTGAGTGAAGCAGTTCGTGGGGCGGCTGGTGGAGTGGAGCGGAGCGGAGCGGAACGGAGCGAAGCGAAGGCCTATGGAGCTGTGGGGTGGTCAGCTTCAGATCATGTAAGGTGCCTTTTACCCCTGCCCCCATCTCCACCCAGGTTGGGAGGTAAAGCTCTGCAGATAAACTTTTGAACTCTGGGGCTGCCCTGACCAGGGACAGAGACTTTTGGGTCATTGGACTTTTGGGACTTTGGATGATTTGAGGTTGCTGGACTCAAGAACCAAAGGGAAAGGGCATGCCCCAATTTGCTTGGGGTGGGTTTTTTGCTCATGGGTTGTGTTATGAATCCTGTTGGTGGTGTTTCCCCAACATAGTGCCACATTGTTTCTCTCTGTTATTAAAAGGCTTTTTGCTACACTCAGACTAGGTGCTTGCGAGAGGGGAAGTGTTGCCTCTTGGAGGCGCCCAGCGGGGTTGGTATATATTTGTCCCAGGTCACTGGATGGGGGCTCAAGCCGGTTTGCATTGTGTTATTGGAATGGATCCCCTAGATATTGAACCCGGCCCTTGTTGCTGCCAACTCTGACGGGCAGAAGGGTTACACTTACAAGGCCTAAGTCGCTTTGTGGGCAGGGGCATTAGTCTCTCTGTGCTTCAGTTCCCCATCTGTAAAAGAGGGGGTAACAGAACTTCCCTACTTGACAGTGGTGTTGTGAGGATAAATGCAACAATGATCCTGAGTTGCTCAAATACTGTGGTGACAGGGGCCATATAAATACCTTAGATACTGTTAGCTAGCACAATCTACATCACCCTTAAATCTTAGTATAGGCAAAGCCAAGGTGTAAGAAGGTCATACAGTCTTTATGACTAGTCAAGGCCTGGTCTCAGCTCAAGTTGCCGCAAAAGGTGTCAATTAGGAACAGAGCTGGCTCTGTTCCTATCTCTGCTCTTACCTCTACTGGTTTAGTGTGAATTGTTTTCTAGCTTTTCACAGAAACCATGTCTCTGAATGTATAGAGGGAAAGATGAGAAGCAGCCTGCAGGGAACGGAGGGTGTCTGGGTTTTTTGTTTTTGGCTAGGGAGAAGGCAGAGACAAGCTCTGGAAAGAGCAGCACGTCAGCTGCATTCATCAGAGCCTTCGGAATAGACAAACTGGATTTATGACAAAGGCTGCTACTGGATCTCAGGATTTCTCAGCACTGAGTGAATGACAGCCACGGCAGTGCTAAGGTAGCTAATGCAATGCTTTTCCCTGTGGAGCAATCATAATCAAACAGCAAAACAACAAGACCAATCATATTTGCCACTGATTTTCAGGGAAATAGATGGCTGTTCTGAATAACTGTTTGCGCCATTAGTTTACAGAGCACATTGAAAGTCCCAGATATTTTTGTCTGCTGAAATTGTACAGCTTTGGGATGGAGAAAAGCAAGGGACTACAACTCCCATAACCCCTTCCCCTTCTGGTCTGCCCTTTCCCCAGGCCCCGTAAGGGGAAAGGTCTTGACCCAGGAAGCAGCCAGGCTGTGTTTGGGAGTTGGAGCTGCATGGTGGCAAGGTGCTGGAGAGAAGCCCTAGGCAGTGTGGGCAGAGCTTCAGGTAGAATAGGCTGTTACAGCTGGGTGCAGGTCTGTATGGGACTTATGGGGAAGCAGCAGTGGTTGGGGCCCCAATGAAAGACACTAATTGAGTGTAGCTTGGAAACAAGCAAATGCTTATTTGCTTAAACTAGGATTGCCAACCTGCAGGATTGTCCTGGAGTCTCAAGGAATTAAAGATGAATCTTCAATTAAAGATAATGTCATGTGATGAAACCTCCAGGAATTCATCCAACCAAAGCTGGCAACTCTAAAAGAGACTGGACTGAAGAGGGCATCCCAGGCCCTAGGCCTGAAGAGCCCTTTCTCTTGACTGGGCTTCCCCAGGGACCCAACCCAGAACCACTGTTTTTCACTCGGAACTGTAACTGTTTAAGCCTCTGTACCCAGGGTACCTGCAACCTTTCCCTCTCCTGCCACCCTAGTGACATGTCTTTTCACTTAGTCACATGTCTACGTGGTTATTGGGACCCACCAGGCCTTGCTGCTGAGGCCCCTGCAGTGCTTGCCTCTGACTTGCAGTACACCTGCCATGCTACTGACCCCGAAGGGTTTGGGGTACTGGGCAGTCACAATAATTATCGCTTTTGACTAACTACATTTTCACTAGAGTTACCTTAATGCAAAGTGCTCTATAGGTGTGCTACAGCGGTGGGTCTCAACCTGAGGTCCAAACCCTCCTGGGGGGCCACTAGCAGGTTTCAGGGGGGTGCCAAGCATGGCTGGCATCAGACTTGGTAGGGCCCAGGGCAAAAACCCAAAGCCCCGCCGCACGGGACTGCAGCTGGGGTCTCCGAGCCCCACCACCAGGGGCTTAAGCTGAAGCCTGAGCAGCTTAGCTTTGTGGTGCCCCCGGTAGCATGGGGCCCTAGCCAACTGCCCTCCTTGCTACCCCCGAACAGCGGCCCAGGTTTTTATATGCAGAAAACAGTTGTTGTGGCACAGGTGGGCTGTGGAGTTTTTATATCCTGTTTGGGGGAGCTCAGAAAGATAAAGGTTGAGAACCCCGATGCTACAGCACATGGTAAAAGCAAGGGACAGAAAAAAATCAACACTGAATGAGCCAAGGTCCGCCCGCTACAGTATAACAGAAGGATACAACTGCAGCATGACTGGGTGGTGGTGAAGGGAGGAGAGAATCCGATGTCTATGTTAAATATATCTTTCCCCTCAAGGATGGAAATTGAAGATCAGGCTTACAGGTGTTTTTTAAACAAGTATCCTGTAGCTGGATTACCTTTGTCCACCGAGCTGTCTCTTCCTTCTGTTGTGGCTCTGTGCGTGAGAGTGAACAGGAGTATCAAAACTAGCCTTGCCATACAGCCACGTGATGCTCTTCTGCCTCAGCTATCAATTTTTAAAACCGATCTGCCTTTAAAATGATTAATTTTTAGGCAAAAACAGCAGCACTTGTAGCCTAAGGCTTGTGCTCATGCAAAATGTTATGGCATATTTTTTGAGTTTTTGTGGCAGCCTTTTGTATTCATGGGTTACCTTTACTTGATAAGGGCATATTGAAGTTTTCAAACTAGAGCATCTATTAGCAGACGTGGAAAATAGAACAAAAATGACAATAATACCACAGACCCCAGGTCGTATGTCAAACCCCACTCTTTGAGGCTCTGTCCTAGTTCACATGTCTCTGCAAATAAGGCATCCGAAAGCTCCTTTTTTTCTGGCCAGCAGCAGCAAAGTGAAAACTGACTGGAGAGCTGGGCTTTTATTTGCTCACTCAGGTCTGTCTGTCTTTAAGAGTTGCATCTTTGATAGTAAACACCTACTTTCAATTAGTCACCATAAACTCCACAGTCACAACAGCACAAGAACAAGTCTGATCCATATTCCCAGCCACCTCCACATGGCTTCATCGGAGTGAAAATGGCACCATGGCTTTTTTAAAAAAGAGGGAGAAACGCACCAATGAATAAAATAAAGTGAATCATCGGATTTTTTTAGTAAATAATACTCTCCCTGGAGCAGTTTCTCCCTTGTCATTCTTTTTCTCCTCGCATTTGCTGCTGTTACTCATTATGGGCCTGATTGTGCAACCCTTACTCATGTTAGTGAGCCCTGAGAAGAGTACTTCTGTTGAAGTCATTAGCACAGGTTCTGCAATCGGATCCTCTGTTATCAGACTTATTTAGAGGGTATGTTCTTCTGGGCAGGGACCTTGTTTAACCTGTTTTCTTGTCTGTGGAGTTCCATGCGCATCCAGGGTGCTACGCTGTTCTCTCTCCCTTTCTACACACCCTCTTCCAACCATTGAAGGAATGAGGGTAGCTGCCACTTTGCTGGCCAGCACAAATATCAGAGCCTTGCTCCTTTCAAGGGCCAGTTTGGTCCATTAGCAATGTTGTTTTGGTTCTGAGGTGCCTCTTGCAGCCAGGCATCCCATCAAACATCAGTGGGGTTGGGAGGGGGAGGCACACATGCAAAGAAGAATAAAAGGATACATCCGTGTGGCTGATCAGCAATGAAAGAAGAGTTAAGGTCCTTGTGAGGCAGATGTTTCATTTACCTAGTCTAGTCAAACAAAAGCATGGTAAATCCCTAGCTTGATTTGATTTTAAGAGGTGTTGAGGGAAAGGCCTTCCTATGCTGTCACAGTTTCCTTATGAGTAAACTGTGTTTGTTTAAAATAAATTTTTATCAGTCATAATTGTGAAAACTCTGGGACAAAACCCTTGTGTTTTATCCCTGAGATTTCTCTACGTTGTCACTGCTGCTGAGATATTTCATCTACAAAAATTTTAAAATGTAATCACACCAACTGCAATGTGTCTGTAATGTGGAGAAAATACTGTGCCTCCTTTCTGTATTGCTACCTATACAGTTGCATATAAATAGCACATTTGTTTCACATTGTGAAATCATGGCTAAAAAGTCATTCCAATAATGCTGTAACTTTTCCCCATCAGATCTAATACACCTGCAGTAAATAAGAGATCACTTATGCTCCACCTTTAGGGTGAAATTAATCTCTGTGCAGAGGTCCAGCACAAGGTGTAGGCACCGCTTCAATCCAGTTTAAGCCCTTATACAGATACCCCAGTGATGGATTTAAGAATCTAGATAGATATGGATTCTATTCATAAGCAAATAACTAACACCTTTATGAATCAGATAGGTATGATATAGTCTTAAAATAAGTGATCTGAAGACAATTTTACATTGTTATGCATGTACTTTTGCTGAGCCACATGGCTGGTGAAGCCATGAAATATTAATGGCCATGCAAATTTCTTTGCTGTGACTCAAACTTTGCTATGTTCCTGACCCTTGACTTCCGTTAATCATCTCCTGGGTGTGTGGTCTGCTACTATGCTGAGATATCTTGTGAACAGGGACAAAGTAATTACTTGATCCCTGGCTGCTGCAATAATATTTCTGACTGCAAAAAATGGAGCGGGACACTTCCTCCCTGGATTGAAACAAAGCCAATCTGGCTGCTTCAGAAGGTTTCTGGTGACCTGAATGCAGATCCATCATTTACTTAACTGTGGGTTTAAAGCCAGCAATATTTGACTCTCTTAAACCACCCATTTCTCCCTAAATTAAACATGAATGATTTCTAATCCATTGTTTTCTTCTCCCGCTAGCTTTGTTACAGGCTTCCTTGTAAACAAGACTTTCCAATTCTCCCCTGTGAGCCAAAAAATAGTTATATCTTTGGTCTTCTCTCTATAATTTCCTTGCATTAATAATACAGGCTCCTCTAAATATTTGGAAATGTAATCAATGTATCATAGTTAATCGACACAAACCAAGCCTTGTCCTGAACAAAGCAATGACATAGGAATAGCCATATACAGGGTCCATCTAGCCCAGTAGCAGCCGGTACCAGGAGCTTCTTCAGAAGAAGTTTCAAGGATCCTTCACTAGGCAGCTGTGGGATACTCTGTCCCTATGAAGGTCTCATCCTGAGCCTTAATAACTAGAGACTGGTTTAAACTCTGAAACATGAGATTTTTCCCTCCTAATCCTCATTTTGTTACCATTAATTATTATAACTCTGGATAGCCATATAAATGTCCAGTCCCTTTTTGAATTGTGCTATGGTCTTTGCCTCAGTGGCCTGTTGACACATTGACTCTGCCCACACCTGGATTAGAACCATGCTAGCCACAAGAATAAATTATTAATTAATAACACTGGGTGTCAGCTGCAGTTTTAAAGAATTTGAAGCCCCCCACCCCCATTTCCCATGAGATGCATGGCTTTATGGCATGAGATTCATAATTTGTACATATGTAGTGATTCAGCCAGCTATCATGCAGCAGGGTGAAAACTTTAGAGTGTGGTGTTTTACCCACTTTTACTTGCATTTTTTGGGACTTGATCCTGTAAATGTCCCTCTACACAGAACTATGATTGAAGTGAATGGATGGGCCACATGTGAAATGGTGGGATGATTGGATCGTAGTTATCAAAAGATTCTCAAGCTCTGTAGTTGAACCCTATTTTCATAACCATTTAACTATCTGTCATGTTATGGAGTACATGAAATGGGAAAAATCTCCATTAGGACAAAAAGTCCCATAACCATGAACTTTTGACAGTGTCGCTCTGCACTTTTTTCATATTGGTCCCAATTTTGGAAGATACTCAAGCACATGCTTAGGTTTGAGTGCTTTCCTAAATAGGGCTGCTTTGTTGAATCAGAACTATTATACTTAAGATGTGAGCCGCTCTTTGGGTTACAGTTAGCTTGATAAATGCATGACAAATTCTGAAAAACCTATTTTGGTGTTTGAGTTTTAGCCATTAAAATGACTGTTGGCAGGCCAGAGCCACCACCTAATAAAAATTAGTGTTTACTTGTGTGGTGTTAAAGCTAGATAGGTTTTCGCTTTTTAAAAAGAAACTGACTTAGTGCCCATGCAGAGAGACATTTTCCAATACCTACTACATCCATAGACATGTTTTTAGTACTAGGACGTCCTGTGACCAGGGGCTACGTTCAAGTGCCTGTGCTAAATACACGTCTGCATTTGAGCGCACAGACTAAAATGTGTTTGCTAATAAATACTTTGTTCCTCAGGGTCTTTCTCTGATCAAATCCAACTACAGCCATTTCCCTCTCCCGTACCTTTGACAGCTCCTCTCATCCCTTGTTGACACCAGTGTTTGATTAATTCCTGGCTTTTACCAAATCAGATTCAAGCTCCTTGGCCCAGAGCCTCGGAGGTATTTTAGGCGTCCATTGAAATCAATGGCTATTAGGAACCTAAATAGCCTTCAGGATCTGGGCCCTTGTCCTTACCTTCAGTTGTGTACATAATTTTGTCCCACCTCTGCCTCTGATGTAATTTCTTCTTACTCCTCCTCATGTGTCTATGCTCCTTCCAGTCCTTTCTCCTCTCTGCTCTTTCATTCCCTCCCAATCTTAGCTTTCTGCCAGCTTTGTTACCTCTCCTTGGCACAGTCACTCTGTTCTTACCAGCCAAGCACCCTCCTGTACATCCTTCAAATTCCTTCCTCCATAAAGCCTCATTTTCCTCTGAAATTCTCTCTCCACACCCTACTTTAGCTAAACTGTTGTCCCATGTCCTGCGTTGGGCCCCAGTCCTACACAAACCCCTGTGCCTATGCAGAACTCTGTTGTGGGGGTCTGCCCATGTAGATCCATTTGCAGATTTGGAACCTTTGTTTGTCTCTTAGAACAGGGCAGTGAATCTGTCTTATTCTGTGCTGTGTACATTCATGGCCTCTTGTAAATGATTAGTAATAACCTGTGCATTAAAAAAAATGCCAGGAAATGCTCCCACACAAACAACTATGTCAAAGTGTTGATATTGTAAATGAAAACAATAATAGCAAAAAATTCCCAGGCCATATATATTCAGGCACCTCAGCACAATTTCACCTTTGTTTAATTATTTCCTTAGCTTGATCATTGTGCTGAGGTGTTAGAAGAACATGTGAAATTGGAAATTGCTAATTGGAAATTGCTTTGAGCTTACTCTGTTTTTTTTTTCCTCCCAAGTGTACCTAATTTTTTATAAGACAGTTTTCTCTAGATGCAAATATGTAAATAACTCCTAATCCCTCCAATAGACACAGGAGGTTGGTGCTATGGTGACATAAGGGTCTTGCCAATTCTGAAGTATCCTGTCCACCTGATGAACAGTGAAGATGCAGTAGTACGTGAGCTATTAATACAGGGAGAGAAGCATCCATTGCAGAGAGTTCCCCATACGGGAGCTAATTTAGTGAGTCACTATGAATGAGGTATAGAGTTGGTACACATTTCTCAAAAGCGGAGGCTATAGTGATTACCCAGTGTTTAAGACAAGAACATTAAATCTTGACTTGCAACAGTTACATGATATCAGCAGAAGACATGCACAGTTACGGACGTTAGCCATACATCACTTGGACAAACACTTCTTAAAAAGACAAATGCCATATGTGGTGTCATACTGATTAACAAAGAGGAGCCCATTCATTGTCAAAGCAGATAGAGAAGATTGGGAACTTGTACGCTCAACCTGAGAAACCTTGGGCCCGACTAAGGGCTTGACTACACTTGCAGATGTAGAGCACTGGGAGTTAAACCAGCCTTTGGAGACCGCAGCAGGGAAAACGCTGCTGTGTGTTTACACTGTCAGCTGCAAGCGCACTGGTGTGGTCACATTAGCAGCTCTTGCAATGCCACAAAGAGCAGTGCATTGTGGTAGCTATCCCAATGTGCAATGTAGCGGCAGTGTGCTTTTCAAATGGGGGGGAAGAAGTGTGACAGGGAGTGTGTTGTGTGTATGTGGGGGGAGAGACAGTGTGTTTTGGGGGGCAGTGTGTCAGCATGCTGTCTTGTAAGTTCAGACAGCAGCAGACCCCCCTTCCCCCCCACACCTCTCTCTCTCACACACACTCACAACATTCCACACTAATGGTTTGCTTAGTCCCGGAGCAGATGAGCAGCTCATCTGTCAGAAACGGAGCTTTGAAAGGGGCTATCTGCACGCCGGCAGCCGATTTCAAAACAATGAGAAGAGTGGCCACTTGACTTCAGGGGATTATGGGATGTTTCCGGAGTCCAGTCACAGCGCGGTAATGCAACACCTTGTCCACACTGACACCTGGGCGTTTCAGCCAGGGCGCAGCAAGCTCTATGCTTTTCGTGGAGGTGGATTCTCAGGAGCGCTCCAGCTGCAGAGTCCAGGAGCTCTCCGTGCCTTGCCAGTGTGGACACCTCAGGAGTTAGGGCACCCGGGGCTGATTTAATGTGCTCTAACTTGCAAATGTAGCCAAGCTCTTACGGAAGTACTGAGCACCTGCCCCAGTGGCATAGCTAGGGGTGGAAATTTAGGTGGGCCCCGACTTTCCGGTGGACGCACAATGACAGACTGTGCTAGCTCAGCTTCTCCCCCGACCCCACGCCCTCTTCCGAGCCCTGGTGCCCCCAGACACAGGGCTTCACTTGCCGAGCTGGGCAAGTGCATGCCTCACCGTGGGCAATCACCGCCAGCAGCTCCTTCTCCGCCGGGCTCAGCTCACCTCTCCTGGGAGTAGCCTGGGCGCCTCCTCCTCGCCCCACGCTCGCAGGGGCCAGACCCGGTGCTGCACATTGTTGAATGCGGCAGGGCACCCCCCACGTGCCCGCTATCCCCCTCCCCTCAGAGCAGCTGCCAGTGGAGGCCCAACCATTTCCCCTCCAGTGGCCGTGGGGGAGACGTGTTGGCCACCCCTCACCGCACATGGGGTTGATTTCCTAGCACAAACGGCCCATGCTGCATTCTGCATGGGGAAGGGCCCAGGCCCCGTGCTCTGTGTGTGAGGTGGTGGTTCCCATCGCCTCCTTTCCAATCCCGCCACCCCCCCATTAGTGGCCTGATGGTACGACCAGGTGGAAGGGGGCGGGGTGCCACAATAGCTGGGGTGCTAATGAGTCTCTGCGGTGCTGTTCTTCGCTGCTTCATTGTGTGTGGCTGCTGCATATCCCTGTTAAATTTGGGCGGGCCTGGATGCTAAGTGGATGGGCCGCAGCCCACCGATACCCAGCCGTGGGTATGCCCCTGACCTGCCCCCCATTGCCTTCAGTTAGTCATTAGTGCTCTACACGTCTGAAAATCGGGCCAAGGTGTCTAAAGCTGCTTTCCTCCCCCCTCAAAATGGAGCATCCAAGAAATCAGTGACCTCTTCTCTGGCTTTTGGCCCCATTCTTCTTTCCCCAACCCCTGCCCTGCTCCTCTCTCCTGTGCCCATCATCTCCCCACTTCCTTCCTTTCCTTCATCATTTCCTTTCTCTTGAGATCCCATTCTACTTTCTCTGTTTTTCTTGGAAGTTTTCCCTTATTTAAAAATCCTGTCAGTGTTGCTGCTGCTCCCTCTACTGAGATGAGCTCAGTGGCCTCCCCACCTCCAATTTTGCCTTGTCAGTTTTTCTGAAAGCCAAGGGGGAAAGGGTTGAGATAAATACCTGGGTAGGAGTGAGGCTTAATGATTATGAAGGTAAACCATAAACAGGCCCCTGGCTCTGGGAATCTGCTCTTGATTCTGCTGTGCCCTAAATGAAGTTAGTGGCCTCCATGCAGTGTATAATGACTAGTCAGCCAATGTATGAATTTGTGCCTCTCATTCAGCACAATGTGACCTAATCTAAGTTATGTGATCCGTAGAGACTATAGACTGGAAGAATCCTCACAAAAAGCCTGGTGACATCCTCTCTTCCTTCCCTCAAGGGGGTGGCAGGTGCTCGTGAGGGTCGTTGTGCTCTGTCTCCTCTCTCTGGCTGCTTTTGTCATTACAAATCCTTTCCCAGATTTTTGCGTGTGTGTGTCTGGACTGAGTTTGCGAGTCCAGTTTCCAGCACCGCCCTTCACTTCACTTGCAAAGGGGGAAATGATTAACTCAAATTTTGAAAAGAGGGAAGATCCAAAAGGCAGAACCAAGCAGTGACTAATCCTCCTCCCAAGAGGCTTTGTAACTTTGATCTGGGAGTCAGTTCTAATAAGCAAGATGTCTTCTGCTCCCAGAAAAGGTGACCTGCCCACCTCACTTATTATTCACATGGAGACTCTGAATTAACTCTTTTCCCAGTGAAAGCCTTTACATCACTTGCTACAAAGCCCTTTGCATAGGAACAATTGGGACAGCCTTTTTGCTTCCTGCAGAACACACTAATAGAGTAGGTTTCTTTTTAATGTATGAGAATACACAAAAGTACAGCAAAAGCAGAGGGAGAAGCCTAGATGATCTCTTTGGTGTTTCCCTTGGTATCTCTTCAGTGTTCCCTATCAAAGCAACAAAGTTAGAATAAATTCAAATAAATCCCCCTCATCCCTGTATCCCTTCACTAAAGCACTTTCATTGCAAATTACTCTCTTGGGAAATTAGTGCTTTGGGCTTTTTTTTAACAGCAGTGCTAGTGTACAGCCTTGAGAGAAGTTGTCTATTGAGATATGCACTGGATGATTTGTGGAAGACCTGATAGGTTAATTTCCCTGTTTTATTGAGGGAGAGCATGACATAAAGAACCCCATGCGTGCCACTGCAGTCAGCCTACTTTGCGTGTGTGGTGCTCGTTCCCCTAGCCCCCTTCTCTGTGTCCCTCCCTCTCTTCCAAACGTTGCTTCCCGTGCTGGATTTTAAGGCCAGCTTGTGTTGCTGGCTATAGTAATTATGAAAGCTATCTTGTTTTGGGTTGAAGGAAAGGCACTCGTTTGGGGCTGGCTATATGCAGAGAATTGCATTGTTGTATTGTATATCTTCAGATGCTTCCCCCGTGTGCATGGCATGCTGTCAAGGCATGGCTGTTTAAAGCAAAAACACTAGGCTTTGGAGGTTAGGAGGACAACGCTGAAGGCCATTAATGGATGTTTATGAATGCAGCATGCATTTTAGTACTTCGTGTCTTTAGCATTGTCCTTCATTTTCTCTCCTATCACTCCTTCTCCCTCTCTTTTAATTCACTTTCTCCCCCTGTAAAGCACTTAGTGCTGTTGAGAGAAATTGGAGTGGCTGAATCTAATTAGTTTAGTGTCAGTGTCTATGTGTATAGCATGGGCTTTCCCAAGCCACTGCTTTAACCCTGCAAATGAAATGATCCATGAGGTCTACACGCTAAACCCTGCCGCTGGGGATGGGGAGGGAAGATGGACGGACTGCATAATCTCAAGGACTCATCTTACAGTAATACTTTGCCCATCTATAGCACTTTGTAAATATTAAGAAATCAGCCTTCTCCACACCTTGTGAGGCAAGTAACTATCATCCCTCTTTACAAAGGGGGAGAGCATACAGAGGTGAGGTGACTTGCCCAGTGTCGCATATGAGGCCCTTGGCACACCAGGAATAGAACCCAGAGCTCTTGTCTCCCAGTCCTGAACTTTAGCCACAAGATAAGATCATCCTTCCCCTCATATCTCAGCACCTTCTCTGCCACCCTGTTGGCACTGCTTTCAAATACATGAGCCCATCAATAAAATGCATGGCCAGGGGTGCACCCAGGAAGTTAACAGATTTCCACCCAAAACTTTTGGGACCAATTTGTTTATTTAATGCTTAAACATTCTCTTTCCCCCTCCCATCCTGTACATGATCTCTCCATTGCCCTCCTGGGCCCTCCCTCTTTGCAAGCAGCAGAGATAGTTCCTCTACCCTGAAATTTACATCACCAAATCAGTTGCTCACAGGTGGTAGGGGGAGAATAATACCACAGATTCTGCAAATGAACATCTACTAGTGGAATTATTTCAAGAAATCTGTGTATTTCATGTATTTATAATTTATTACTAGGGTATCCATTCACTAACAGCCCAAGAGGGAGAAAATAATTCATTAATCAGTAAGGTATTTGTAAGTCAAGCACTTATTATGATCCAGTCTCAAGGAAACATATGAGGCTTCAGAAATTTTTTAAGTTTATCTATGCCAGTTAAGTTGTTTTACATAAGAGAGAGACATTTAATCCTACTGATCTGTCTCTAACAGCTCAAGAGGAAACCAATTCAGATCCACTGTAATCTGAGTAATAGATTCAAGGCTAGGTCCCTCTTATCAGTGGGAAAGGAGGCATTTCATCTCACAGTTTGTGCTGTCTTCCCTATGGTTATCTATTCCCTGGTGGCCAGATATGAGCACTGGCCAATTAGTGGCATCCCCCTTTCAATAGCTGAACTCATCATGTATGCATTCTGCCTCTGCTGACTGTAGCTGAGACTTGAACCAGGATCTCACAGTCTGGCAGTACACTTGCTCCACCTCCGCCAGGGGATCCAGAAGGAGCAGTAGCCTCTTGCTGCCTCAGTTCCCCAGCTGTGAAATGCTTCACCTCTTAGGGGTGTTGGGAGGATAAACACATTGAAGACTATGAAGCACTTAAAGAACTGATGAAAAGCGTTCTTTAAGCGTAGGCTTGGCAGAATTTGTTTTTTGTTTTTTTTATGAGTTCAAAGGATAATGTCGGGTCATTTTAAAGCATTTTTTCAATTTAAATTTTCACATTTGTGCAAAATTATGGGCAAAGCAGGATTGGGCTTAATGAGTCTTATGAAAGCAGCCCCTGCGAACTACAGGTGAGGCCAGATCCTGGGAGATGCTGGTACTAATGCAGGACTACACAGACTTTGGAAGCCCATAGGGCTATGTCACCCTCAGTAGACCGCCAGGGCTGTGTCGGAGTTGTGAAGGGCCTGGAATAATAGGAAGGCATTTAGTGGGCCTGTGGCCTTGTAGGGTCACCATCTTGCACTGTCAATGTCTTTAGTGAGAATTTTAAGCAGATGGGAAGTTTTGCAAAAATAATGCCCACTAAGGGTTCATGTGGTGACCCTCCCCCTCCTCCCCTAAAACAGGGAATTTCTAGCAGGTTTGTCAGGTTCTTTGGTTCCCAACGCTGGCCCTGTCTGCACCCAAACTTGAGGAAGGGATTCCTAGAGAAAAGGTTTCAAAATCTGTACAGTTTCATTAATGCAGTTCTGCCTACCTTCCCCAGTCAGCAGTGTTAGAGAAGTGGGTACACAGTTGGCATTCATCTGTTAAACAGTCCCTTTGGGAACTGTCTCTCCAAAATCAGACATCTGGCCCGCTCTCCTCAGCCACTTAACTTTGTCTTCTTTTTGTGTAAAGCTGAAGCTCAGTGCATATCCTGTCTCTGCACCTGGACTAAAGCTTTGGTTTTAAACTCTATTGTCTCCTGTGTGTTTGCTTGTTCTGTGCAAGGCTGATCCCGCCGGGAGCTGTGAACTCATTTTAAAGATGTTCCTTGGATAAAGGAGTAAAGTATTTAAAGGGAAATTCTTGGCAAGGTGGAAACCCAGGTAAAAAAAGATGTTCTCTTTCTTTCATATGAATGGTGAACTTCCACCTTTCGAGGCATGCATTTCATAGCCAAGATAGCGGTGAATCATTAGAGGAGTCTTTATGTTAAGTTAAACCCTCACCATGCGAGCTTTTCTTTAGATCCCATGAGGAGCTGATGTGTGCCCTGTTAGTATCTTTTCCTTCCACTTATCTAGGTTACCCTCTCAACTTCTGTATTTTTCACAGTATGCATCCGATGAAGCGAGCTGTAGCTCACGAAAGCTTATGCTCAAATAAATTGGTTAGTCTCTAAGGTGCCACAAGTACTCCTTTTCTTTTTGCGAATACAGACTAACACGGCCATTACTCTGAAGTCTGTATTTGGTTTTAGTCATCATGTAACCCAGGGCTTATCAAACTACAGGAAGACCTGCTAGAGGTAGATTCGTGAGGCTCATTCACTAAGGCCTCCCATCCAATGCAGAACCTGATCAACAGGCTGTGCACCAGGTATTGCCAGAAAGGTGGCCAGGGAAGGCTTCCTCCCCTAGGCCACAGAGTGGCTGATGTTGCAGTAGCAATCTGGCCCTAACATGACCACTCTGAGGTGCTAGAGGAGGGAAGATGGAAGGATCTATTTGGCAGCAGATCTGAACCAACTATTCCTACCTCTCACTTCACACACACACACACACCCCTGAGAATCCAGGTGCAGCGATGGATACAATATGACCCACTGCTTCTTCCTCTCAGACTGCAAAATAAGTTGTCAAAGATCAGACACACGCTCCCACCTTTGCTCATTTCTCCAGAAGATTCCAGTCAGCATCACTTATTTTATGATGATTGAGCTTCAGCCAATTCAGATTTACTTCTCTTACTTCTCACAGGCCCTGGGAAAGCACAGAAAGCACTGTGTCCAAGTCTGATGCAGAGCGGAATGTTATCTACATATGAACAGGGTAAACTGTACTGTCTCGCTCTCTCCCCAAGCAGCCATGACCAAGAGGGAGGACAAGATGGAATCTTGCAGAACACCACACAGGGGAATTCCTTTAGAAGAAGTGAAGTTTTAACTGGGGGCGGGGGGATCTCCCTGACAGGACGGTGTACGGTTATTGAAGGGCCTTCCCATCCACATCCACGAAGATCTGCAGGTGAGTCAACAAAAAGGTATGGGATGTGAAAGGCTGCTGATAGAGCTAACTAAATCATCAAGGGCGCCTTATTGTGTCCATCGCCGGAACGAGTTAATCACCATGGGTGACAGCTCTGTCTCTCTTCTAGACGCTTGCCTGAAACCCAGACTTGCTGACGTCTAAACCTGAAAACCAGCACTATCAAAGTAACATAAATTTCCCTCAGTTTCCACGCATACACATTGATTGGCATACATCTGCATTGTTTGGCCCTAACCCAGAGTGACATGACCCCATGAGAAGGAGTGATAGGAGAAAAAATGAAGGACAATGCTAAAGACCTGAAGTACTAAAATGCGAGCTGCATTCATAATATCCATTATTGGCCCTCAGCATTGTCTTCCTAACCTCCAAATGTAGGTGGATGCTGCCCCATGTGCTCCCTCATCCCCTCATATATCCCTGCCCCTGTTCTCTATCCTCTCCCTCGCTTGCTGTCCCCATTACAGTAATGTGCTGCTGCCCCTGATTCCCCACTACGCTGCCCCCTGCCCGCATTTACTGCCTCCTACTCTGTTGTATGCTGCTTGTTGCTTCCCATCTGTTGCTCCTTCCCAGAGTGCTGCTGTCTCTCTCACCCCCATACCTAAACTCAGGTCCTGGCTACCTTTACACTGGGGCCTTCTTGCTCCTCTTGCTGGCTCGGGGGAGTGGAGAGGGCATGGTGGCTGGAGGAATGGGTCCAGGGTCTGCTAGGTGAATTATCTTCCCCCTGGAGATCCTACCACCGTCTCTCTGGGATGAGGGTGGAAGGGACCCGCTCTTGGCAGCCCCCAAACACTGGAAAAGGGGGGAAGCCAGACACCACCTTCTGCAGCCAGCATGAGGGGCAAGAAGACCGCTGTGGAGGGGAAGCCGGGAGCTAGGGTTAGGGGTGGAGACAGCATCACACTGGGTGGGGAGGCAAGGCAGCAGCAACCTTTTTGGATTGGAAATAGGGAGTCCTGGGAGCCTGAACCAGGGAGGAGGTAAATGCTAGCCCCTTCACCCCACACCTTGGCCTTGAGGCAAGGGGAGCAGGAAGGGCCAGAGCTGACTGGGAGATCAGGTCTTTGTTTATTCAGTTGCCAGGCTTTCCTTCAGCACAGCTATCAGCCCTGCATGGCTGCTTTTCCCCAGGAGGTGGGAGAACGGGGAAGAGCCACCAGTCAGGTGAAAACCCATAGAGTTGGCAGGTCCAGGAACCAGAGTGCCAAGGGTTAAGGACACCCATGAGATCAAGCATCTGTGCCACTTTTTTCTCTGTACCTGTCCCTAACAATGGTAGGCTAGAGACTGGGAGATATTTGTGATATTGTAAATGTCAAGAGCTGGTTTCCTAGGCAGCAATTACACCCCTGTCTTTTAAAGGACAGCTGACATTCTGCCATCCCAAAGGGAACAATCCTTATCACCCGTTGGCCCAAAACTTCCCCTCTGGCCTTGATCAGTCATGAGGTGCACAGGTCCAGCTCACAGACAGTTGGCCTTTATTTGCCAGTTCTTCTGGAAAGAAATGGATGAAGCTCCATACTTTGGAAGAAGCTTGTATCCAGATCTGGGTCCAACTATCTTGGAACAGGTCTGTTTCTGAAATGGGATGAGCCTAATCACTATGGCAATCACTGTGAGGAAGTTTGGATCTGGGTCTTTGTGAGTGAGGCCTTTGTCTATTCTGCAGCAGTTTGAGAACAGCCCTCTCATCCCTGCCTTTGGACTTTTTTGCCAAAACAAGACAGATGCATTCCAGTGGCAAACCTGAGTATTGTGTGTGTGTGAGAGAGAGAGCGTGAACATAAACACCTAACAATGGCTCTCTCTCTCTTCATCCTTCCCTGTATTCATTCTTTCTCATTCGATTTCCGGTTTTGCTTCATTTTCTCTGCTGCTTTGTGTCATTCTGTGTCTATATCTCCAGTTAATGTCTCTTGTTTTCTCTTGCATGCTTCCTTTCTCTAGCTATGGCTTTCCTTTCTGACAGTTAACTAGCTGGTTTTAAAAAACAGAGAAATATCAAGCTACTTTTGGTGTAATGCATGTTTGCAATCTTCCGCTGAGAGAGCAAAGCTTATGCTTTCTGCAAGAGCATTGCTGAAAAGTAAATTCCACTTGCTGTGAATTGGGTGTGATTTTTACCATGTGATTGGCATGAAATTTACAGAGAGTGACTGCTTGCTGGGATGAGCTCAGCACTGTCACTGTGGGATGGGTTAGGCCCAAGCTGCTTTTTAGGTCACTTAGCTGAGCTGCTACTTTTGAACGAAAATCTGGTTAGAGATAGTGTAATAAACATAGAGGAAACTGAGGAGGAGTAAGGGCTGTTTGAGGACAATAACGATTACCTGTTTATGAGCACCACAGAAGTCATCACCAGAAAGATTGGTGTAGGAATGGAGTTATATAGTGGACCAGGGTCAGGAGCAAATTAAAAAGGATGTGAGTCATGTGGGGAACAAGCTACAAGGTCTTTGCATAACTTCTTGGGAATGCTAGCTGAAAACGGACACCAAAGATTGTGTTATGCAAATAAACATGACTGATTAAAACTGATTATCTCTGAAGAGATCCTAAATTCTAAGCACAACCCCAAGGGTGGATTTGCAATGAGTTCCTGAGATCAGGGTCTACTTTTGCATAGTAGAGATGCATGGTCTGGCGGTAAGCCAAAGAGCATACAGAGCATAGAATCATAGAATATCAGGCTTGGAAGGGACCTCAGGAGGTCATCTAGTCCAACCCTCTACTCAAAGCAGGACCAATCCCCATCTAAATCATCCCAGCCAGGGCTTTGTCAAGCCTGACCTTAAAAATATCTAAGGAAGGAGATTCCACCACCACCCTAGGTAACGCATTCCAGTGTTTTACCACCCTCCTAGTGAAAAAGTTTTTCCTAATATCCAACCTAAACCTCCCCCACTGCAACTTGAGACCATTACTCCTTGTTCTGTCATCAGCTACCACTGAGAACAGTCTAGATCCATCTTCTTTGGAACCCCTTTTCAGGTAGTTGAAAGCAGCTATCAAATCCCCCCTCGTTCTTCTCTTCTGCAGACTAAACAATCCCAGTTCCCTCAGCCTCTCCTCATAAGTCATGTGTTCCAGTCCCCTAATCATTTTTGTTGCCCTCCGCTAGACGTTTTCCAATTTTTCCACATCGTTCTTGTAGTGTGGGGCCCAAAACTGGACACAGTACTCCAGATGAGGCCTCACCAATGTCGAATAAAGGGGAACGATCACGTCCCTCGCTCTGCTGGCAATGCCCCTACTTATACATCCCAAAATGCCATTGGCCTTGGCAACAAGGGCACACTGTTGACTCATATCCAGCTTCTCGTCCACTGTAACCCCTAGGTCCTTTTCTGCAGAACTGCTGCCTAGCCATTCGGTCCCTAGTCTGTAGCGGTGCATGGGAAACTTCCGTTCTAAGTGCAGGACTCTGCACTTGTCCTTGTTGAATCTCATCAGATTTCTTTTGGCCCAATCCTCTAATTTGTCTAGGTCCCTCTGTATCCTATCCCTACGCTCCAGCGTATCTACCTCTCCTCCCAGTTTAGTGTCATCTGCAAACTTGCTGAGGGTGCAATCCATGCCATCCTCCAGATCATTAATGAAGATATTGAACAAAACCGGCCGCAGGACCGACCCTTGGGGCACTCCACACCGGCTGCCAACTAGACATGGAGCCATTGATCACTACCTGTTGAGCCTGACAATCTATCCAGCTTTCTATCCAGCTTATAGTCCATTCATCCAGCGCATACTTCTTTAACTTGCTGGCAAGAATACTGTGGGAGACCGTGTCAAAAGCTTTGCTAAAGTCAAGGAATAACATGTCCACTACTTTCCCCTCATTCACAGAGCCAGTTGTCTCGTCATAGAAGGCAATTAGGTTAGTCAGGCATGACTTGCCCTTGGTGAATCTATGCTGACTGTTCCTGATCACTTTCCTCTCCTCTAAGTGCTTCAGAATTGATTCCTTGAGGACCTGCTCCATGATTTTTCCAGGGACTGAGGTTAGGCTGACTGGCCCGTAGTTGCATGAGAGAGTAGTAGCAGGCTGTGCGCCTCATGTGAGAGAGAGAGTGTTGTAAGTAACACCCAGGATTGGTTCAAGAAGTAACTGGAGTTGAGCCACTAAGCACTGGTCTACGCAGTTTTTGTATTGCTATAAATACAGCAGTTTAGAAACAGACACAGACCAGTATAAAGGTGCTTACATTGGTATTGTTGTGTATTTGGTTGTCGTAGTAATAGAATCTTGTTGTTGCTATGGCAACTGAGTTAGATTATTAGGGGATAGCCCAGCTGGTTTTGGCTGGTTGTTGATTAGGTCAGTGTGGCAATAAATGGCTGCTTTTCAAGGTCTACAGCTCTCTGCATCTCAACTGATTTCTTCCTAAAATTCCTGCCCCCAAGGATACAACAACGTGGCAACGAGGGTGGGATCCCTGTGCTGCCCCAGCAACAGAAGAAGGTAGAAATCAAGGTTTTCAAAAAAACCACCTTTTTGCTGTTGGAAGTGGGTGTGAACTTGCTTGTTTGCACTGATGGTGCAAACTTAAACTAAAACCGTGGCCGCTGGAACCTTTTGAGGAGACTAGAGTGGAATGGCATGTATATACTGAGCGTTTTGAGTTTTTCTTATTGCAAATTACATTGCAGAAGAGAAGAAGGTGCCAATATTCTTAAGTGTTGTAGGGGCTAAAACCTACTCCCTGCTACGCAACTTACTATACCCTGTTAAGCCAGAGACCAAATCTTACAGTGACATTGTGGAAATCCCAGGGTCCCATTGTTTTCCAAAACCACTGGTTATTGCTGAAGGATATAGGTTCCACAGAAGAGACCAAAAAGAAGATGAAACAGTTGTACAATTTGTAGCAACTTGAAGAAGCTTGCGGAACACTGAATTTAAGGAGATGTTAAATGATGCCCTATGTGACAGGTTAGTGTGTGGTCTGTACGGTGAAGCTATACGGAAGCGCCTATTGACAGAGGCTCAGCTTACCTTACAGAAGGCTGCTGATATTGCGGTCTCCATGGAACTGGCTACAAAGGAGGTGCAATACATCGGTGCATCCCCTAGGGTGCATAAAGTGTCACAAGAACCTACCCACAAAACTGTGCAGAGTCAGGAATGTTACTGCTGTGGTAAGCCGGGTCACCAGGCATCAGAATGTTGGGGTAAGGACCTGGTGTGTCGACACTGTGGCAAAAAGGGACACATTGAGTGTGCCTGTAAACAAAAGAAAAAGAGGCCTTGCGTCTGGCGGACCAAAAAGAAAAATCTGCATACCCAAGAGCACACCCAGGATGGTCAAGGTGACACCTCATCAGATGAAGCAGTACCACTCCACGTTTTGTCTTTGGCAGTGGGCTCACACGAATACTGGGTAACCCCATTGTTGGATGGCAAACCCATACGCATGGAGCTGGACACTGGTGCAGCTGTCTCGCTGGTCTCTGAGACTGTGTTTCAAGAAAAGTTACAGCATCTTCTGCTTAAGGCAACGAAAGCTGTTCTGAAGACATACACGGGAGAAGCTGTGCCCATGTTGGGCACTACTGATGCTAAGGTGGAGCTCAATGGACAGGCTGCTAAATTGCCGCTGTTTGTGGTGAGAGGTAATTACCCAGCCTTAATGGGTAGGTCTTGGCTGAGGAAGGTTCAGCTGAACTGGGCAGAGGTACACCGAATAACTAAAGAAGAAACCAGTCTGACTGCTATACTAAGGAAACATGCTGCTGTTTTTGGAGAGGATCTGGGAAGTATGAAAGGAATCACCGTGACATTGAACATTAAACCTGGCAATCAACCAAAATATCTGAAAGCTAGAACTGTGCCATATGCCCTCAGGCCAAAGATTGAAACAGACGTGGAGCACCTGGTCACAAATTGAGTCCTAATACCGGTTACCCATAGCCCATGGGCAACTCCAGTCGTTCCAATAGTGAAGGAAGATGGCTCCCTCCGATTTTGCGGAGATTTTAAAGTCCCAGTTTACCCGGTGTTGTGTGCAGAGTAATACCTGCTTTCCTGCATTGATGACCTCGTCATGGGCCTGGCTGGGGGACAAAAGTTCAGTAAGATTGATCTGAGTCAAGCATATTTACAGATGCACGTCGATGAAAAGTCCCAAGAGCTGTTGACTATTGTGACGCATAAAGGGCTTTATCGATACTGTCGCCTCCCCTCGGAATAACATCTGCGCCCACCTTGTTCAGAGGGCTATGGACCAGATCTTGTGTGTTTTCCCAGGAGTCTAGTGCTATCTGGATGACATCCTGGTCACTGGAAGGAAAAGAGGAGGATCACGTAAAGAATTTAGAGGCTACGCTACAAAGACTGAAAGAATATGGCGTACAAGTCCAAAAAGACAAGTGTGAATTCTTTCAGCCCTCTATTGAATATTTGGGACACATCATTGATGCTACAGGTCTTCGTAAGGCTCTTGCAAAAGTTAAGGCTATTGTGGAGGTTCCCCCTCCTCAAAATGTTAACCAGCTTCGCTTGTTTCTAGGAATATTGAACTATTCTGGAAAGTTCATCTCACAGTTAGCCACACTGTTAAAACCACTTCACAAACTCCTGGGGCAGAACAAGGCCTGGAAGTGGACTGAAGTCTGTGATGTTGCACTTAACAAAACTAAGGCTGCACTGCTAAATTCGGGAGTTCTGACGCACTCTCCTCCATCCTTACCTCTACAGTTGGCCTGCGATGCCTCCCCTTATGGAGTGGGAGTGGTCGTGTTAC
The DNA here is from genome assembly GCF_965152235.1 of Eretmochelys imbricata. Lineage (NCBI taxonomy): Eukaryota > Metazoa > Chordata > Testudines > Cheloniidae > Eretmochelys > Eretmochelys imbricata. Next base: position 123,913,102 of record NC_135574.1, read on the forward strand.
ACATTATGCCTTCAGGAGAAGAAAGACATATTGCTTTTGCTTCATGCACCCTAAGCAAAGCAGAAACTAACTATGCCCAAATTGACCATGAGGAATCGTTTTTGGACTTCAGAAGTTTCATCAGTACCTGTTCAGATGGAAGTTTACACTTCTCACAGACCATCGACCTCTGACTTCAATTTTTGGACCATGCACAGGCATTCCCCCATTAGCTGCTAGTCGTATGCAACAATGGGCATTGTTGCTTTCCGCACACACATATGAAATCCAGTATGGGAAATCCACTCTGCACAGCAATGCAGATGGTCTCTCAAGGCTGCCTTTGTCAGTCAAGCTTCGAGCCCAGAAGGAAATCTTTTACTTTGAACAGGTAGAGAACACACCCATCACCGCTACTCAGGTAAAGAAGGCAACTCGTGATGCATGGAACATCTCGACGAACCTCTCCGGTCTCACCCGACCTTGTTACCTACATGTCCAGGAGAACAGAGTTATCGGTCCATTCTGGTTGGTTGTTGTGGGGAAGATGGGTCATTATCCCACAACCACTGAAATCACAGATGTTAGAACAGCTACATTCTGGTCACAATGGAATAGTGCGCATGAAGGAAATTGCACAAAGCTATTTTTGGTGGCTGGGATTGGACAGTGCTATTGAAGAGAAGGCAAGAGCTTGTATGTCATGTCAGGATGTGAGGAATGCACCACAGTGGGCGCCTCTATACCTATGGGACTGGCCTGAAAACCCGTGTCAATGTATTCACTTTGACTTCGCTGGCACACTAGAAGGAAGCATGTTCTTGGTGGTGGTAGATGCCCATTCTAAATGGCCAGAAGTCTCTCTAATGCAGTCCACTACTGCAGAGAGTAGTATCCAAAAACTACAGGGACTCTTCAGTCGTTTTAGTCTGCCAGAACAACTTGTGAGTGACAACGGACTTCAGTTCGCCTCTCAGGAGTTTGGAAATTTTATGAAGGCAACTGGGATACACCACATCACTTCAGCACCATATCATCCATCCACCAATGGATTAGCTGAAAGATTTGTGCAGACAATGAAACAAGCTTTGAAATCAGCAAGGGGACAATTATCTATTCAAAAGCGTCTGGACACCTTCTTACTATCCTACAGAAACACACCTCATGCTACGACCAACGCATTCTCTGCCTTTCTAATGATGGGAAGACAGTTTCACACTTGCTTTGATCTCCTGAAACCTTCTGAACCCCGACAAATATTGCAACATCAGCAGCAAGATCAAGTCATCAGGCGTGCACCCAGAGCAAAAGACCGAACCTTTAGCCTGGGACAGCTGGTTTTGGCTTGGAATTATACTTCTGGAGCTAAATGGGTTCCTGCCACTGTCACCGCTCAAACAGGACCTGTTTCCTACATTGTCCGGACTGCTGAAGATCTCACGTGATGGCGACATGCAGATCAGCTATTGCCTGGTCATACTAGTCCCCAGGACACATCTTCAGTTGAGTTGCCTGACTTCACCACTTCAGGCGAGACACCGAATCAAGATTCACCTGTTCCTGATTTTTCCCCTCCATTACTGCCTGCGGCGGAGATACACTCCTTCCCTGAACGAGCCGATACCACATCCTCACCTGTTCGCACTGCGAACCCTGTGCCCATTGTCAGGCCTGTGCCCAAGATACTTTTTGGTGCACCAACACCAGAAGTCCTCCGTAATCCACCTAGAGACAGAAGCCCTCCTCAATGGCTGGATCTTTAGCTTGGGCGAGCCCACAGTTATGGGGCAAATAATCCCCAAGGTCTAGCCGGGAATGGAGGCAGTCTACCCTCCTTCTCTAGTTTAGTGTTTGTTTTATTTAGGGGATGTTCTCTTTAAGGCGGGAGGAATATGTTGTGTATTTGGTTGTTGTAGTAACAGAATCTTGTTGTTGCTATGGCAACTGAGTTAGATTATTAGGGGATAGCCCAGCTGGTTTTGGCTGGTTGTTGGTTAGTTTAGTGTGTGGCAATAAATGGCTGCTTTTCAGCTCTCTGCGTCTCAAGTGATTTCTTCCTAAACCTGCTGCCCCCAAGGATACAACAGGTATAACTTGTTCCTGAAAAATGTACTAAATAATAATGTCCAAAGTATCAGATTCCACATCTTGGTGGCAGGCTTCTGACCAAAATCTAGCACTATGGCACTAAACTTTAAAAAGCAGAATTTAAAAAAGATTCAGCATGGATGCTGTTTGGTCCTAATAGTCACAGTTGGGTCTCCCCTCTGAGAGAGTCCTTTTTGTAGCTCAGAGCTGGGTCTGCTTCAAGGCCCAAAGGTCTGTGTGTCGCAAGCAGGCAGGCTCTCAAAGTCTGTGGTATGGAAAACCCTGTAGAAAAAGATTTGAATTAAATTGTATCTGAAAAAATGGAGCATTTGCCAAGCCCAGTACACCATAATGCAGTGACATCCTCATTCTTGCATTGTCATAGTAATACAATTAGAGTGGGAGTTTCCAAACACTCAGCATTTGGCCTAACTCTGCTCCCACTGAAGTCAGTGGTAAAACCGCCATTGACTTCCCCAGGAGCAGAGATAGACCGATGCTGAGTGCTTCTGAAAATCCCAGCCATAGGCTTAGTCTGCAGTAGACAAGGTTTGTTGGTCTAGCTATACTGCCAAACCCTCTTAGTGGAGGGTTTATACCAGCAAAAAAGTTCTTTTGCTGGGGTAGTTTGTATCTGTTGCCCGAATGAAATAAACTATACTGCAAAAGGACTTTTATGCAGTATAACTACATGTACACTAGGGCTTTCGCCAACACAGAAATGTCACAAAAAATCACACCTCTCGGTGATGTTACTCTATCGGCAAAAATTCTCGTATAAACCTATCCTTAGTTTCGTCCTGTTACACAACTAGTTTGATTAGTCTGACTTTTATACAAAACTGATTTCATTTGCTTATATTGATTGAGGATGAATTCTCTTCTCTTTTCCTATTTTAATGTTTACATGGATACCGGTGCATTTATTATCTACACTACCACTTACTTCGGTATAACTTAAGTCACTCAGGAGAGTGAATAACCCCCCTCCCACTCCTCGAGAGACATAAGTACACTGACCTAAGCGCCGGTGTGGACAGCACTATGTCGGCAGGAGAACTTCTCCTGCTGATATAGCTACCGCCTCTTGCAGAGGTGGATTTATTATGCCGATGAGAGAGCTCTTTTCCGTCGGCATAGAGCGTCTTTGCCAGACACACTATGTAGCTGTGCCGATGTAGCGCTTCTAGTGTTGACTAGCCGTAAGTTGTACCTTCACTTCTACCTATCTTTTTATCTCTGTCTCTTTATCTAATCCTTATCGTCTCTGTCTAGGTTCTTATACTGCACCCAGATGCTGTGTTGTATCTGATTGCCTCTTCCAATGAATGTTTCTTTAGGTCTATGCAGTGCACAGTGGTTCAAGTGGTCTTGAGCCGTTCCCATAAAGTGTGTTTAGCTCTGCTTATGTCCTACAACACCTTTTTGTGAGTGTTTCATTAGCAACCATTCAAACCGCGGGTATTTTCTTTTGCAGGCAGCCTACTTGTAATGCAACATAACCATGGAACATTAAGCAATCAGTGGGTCCACTCGTGTGAATCTGTGCTCCCCAACTTGAGTGTGGGTTGCCAGATCTGTCCCTCAATATTATAACCAGAACTGGCTGGAGAATGCCACTTCCATCGTGTGACAGCACCCAAGGCTTCAGTATTTGTTTTCATGCCATATTAGAACAAACCCCAAACTTTGTAAATGTTTTCTCTCTCTCTGGAAGTGACTGGAGAGTCTGCCCTAGATCCTAGAAACCTTCTGGTGACAATATTGTTGAAATTGATGCGTTTTCACAGAACGTTTTGGTTTTGATGAAACAGCATATTTCCATGGAGAAACATGCCAACCAGCTCTAATTAGACCCAATGAGAGTGTCAAGCCTGCCTGGTGTGACTTGTATCTACCTGTCATGATTGTAAAGATGGGCCTGAGTCACCAAACTTGGATCTAGATCAGGATTTCAAAACCCCTGCAAAACTGGGTGGTGATCAGCTCTAGGGTTGGTGTTGCACTGTTACAAAAATACTCATGTAATATGGAACTATATAATTACATAATGAATAGACATCATTTTTGTTGCACAAAGTTCCGTGCATGCATGCCTGTTTGTACGCAGAAAAATCAGTGTGGGTGTAATTAGAATTCACGTCGCCGATGTCGTTTACAAAGGTCATTTCAGACTGGGGAGAGATGGGAAGTGTCGCTGTTAGTCGAAGATAGGCTATTTAACAAGTCTTTCTGACAATAAACAGAGCACAATAACATTACGGCTGCTGTCACCTCCTTCCCCTCCTGCCAGCCCAAAAGCACTCTTAATATATCTCTTGTTTTGCTTAATATAAATATAATGAATTCACTGTCCTCTCCAGCCGTGGTTGAGTTGTGTAATGGCCAGTAGTGTTACAGTGCAAATTCCCACCAGCTGCTGGGATCATGACACTGGTCTTACTCTTTTTTCACTCATAAGTCTTGTTGACAAAACTAGCTGAAATTATGATGTACATTTTGTGAGTGTGTGTCTGTGTGTGTGTTTTGAGCAAGCTTAAATTACCAGGAATTTCCAGGCATTTCTTCTTTCCTGCTGCCCTGTAGAATGAACAAACCTTCCCAGCCCCACTTCTCTTATCTGAGTGCTCAAAAGACCCAAGAAAGTATCACTTCTGGTGGGATTTCAAAACTCAGCTTGACGCAGAGGTGCCAGATTCCAGTGAAACAGCTGCTGTGTACTGTCAGATCTACCCACTTCAATGATCTGTACTGCCCATGGCTGCACCAGCTACAGACATTTGTTTAAAAAATAAAGAGACAGATAAATCCAACTCTTACATTTCTCCTAGCAAGCTCCTGTTATCCATGAGCCTCTTTTAAAAAATGGCGTGCTGGAGAATGCATTAGAGCTAAATGATCATTTATGTTTGTCACAGGGGTTGCTAATGTGTAATGAGATTTTAGAGTTAATGTTTTGTACAAAGCACTTAGCGGCGCCGGAATGAAATTGGTTCAGGATTCTGATGTGGTGTTTTAATTAAAGATAGTTTCCAATCAGGGCCGAGCAAACGACTTGTCAGAAGATTTTATACCCATCAGCCCATATACCGAGGTAATCCTGGTCTTGCTTTCTGCTTTGGGGTACCATTGAGGGAATTAGGTGAGGGAGCCACTTTAAAATGAACACACTGCTGCCTTGCTCAGCTGGACGCCCCTTAAAGGAGATGGACCATTTATTTGAGGCTATGAAATGTCCACCTGGACGGTGAGGATTTGATTCACTGCTGGGTTATTCCACTTGTGCTAGTGTAACTCCATTGCACTGTAACTACAGTACACTGCACTGAAAGCAGGTGGGAGCCAGAGTCTATGATTCTAGGGCTGACCCTGGACCCTTCACAGTATGGGTCTGACCTCCGATTTCTAATTGCAGTTCTCTCCCCTGCTCTTCTACCAGGGAGAGAAAACAGAGACAAAAAGGGAAATTAGGGTGTGTGCGGGGGAGGGGATTCCGAGTAACTGTAGCTGAATCTGCAGTAGGAGGAGGGGGCAGCAGCACGGGGCATCTCAGACAAACGTCATACAAGTTTATTAATTTTGCATTTGGTTCCTAGATGCTATGGTGATGGGTGCTTAGGCATGGCTAAACTCTAGAATGCCTGTCTAGTCATCTTTCGTGTAACTAATCATTGTAAAAATTAAATGCATCTGAACAGAGCTATTCCTTTGATTACAGGATTACAAGGGTTTCATTGCATCTAATGTCCAATACAGTGCTCGAACAGTTTATATTCAAGGCAGAGTACTGAAGCATGTGTGGAATTTCATCCAGTGTCATGTACTAATCGGGGCTACAAAATAATCATATTTTAAAAAAAATTTGTCAAACTGTGCCATAACCTAATACATGTATGGAGCTCCCTAGGCCAGTGGGCTTGTGTGCTAGATGTAGATCACAGACATCAGTAGATGTCACATCATAAGATGGTACATCCTGGATTATTGCAGCAGAGGGGAAGCCCTGAAAAAGCAAACAAACACAGTGCCACAAAAAATCATATTTATTCTTGCAGGTTTTCCATTCTAAACTTTTTATATCTGAATAATTGCCAACCATCCAGCTATGTGGTTTACATTCCATTTGGTAGGGAACTTAATTGAATCCTTTTTAGTATATGCATTAGTCTTTTTATTAGGTGTTTGCCTTTAAGGGAGAGAAAAAAAAATTAATTTTATATGCAGTCTTGCCATTATTGTTTTCTTTAAGGTTCACCTCCTTGTATGTTTTTCTTTCTTTTACAGGTTTCTTAATTTAAATGTCTCATGTGCAGTTTGGAGGCTGAGGTGCAGTAAGCAGAGTATTTTCACAGGATTATTTCTAACATTAGCTATTCCTTTGGTGAGCTCAGTAGTTCCGTAGAGGAATTCACCTGAGCTGCGTGAAGGGACTCTGGGGACGAGAGTGAAGAGATGAGGGTGAATTACTCAGAAATAAATTTGGTATACGGATATTCTGGATAGAGTAACATTTACTCTTCTTTTATCCATAAACTTTGACAGCGATCATAGGAACTCGAGAAATTATAGGGATGGAAAGAGGCTAAGAAATTTATTCAGGTCAGGCCCTCTGTGACATAGCATCACATACTGTAAATATAGCTATGTCTACGCTATGAGCTAGGGCTATGATTACCTTGCTCATGTACATATACTCATATGAGTATAAATAGCAGTGTACCCATGACAGCATGGGTACTGGCAATGGAGGCGTAGCTGAGCCATGCCAAGTACTTACCCCCTGGTTTCCGGCAGGTTTGTACTTGCACAGCTCAATCATGCCTCTGCTGCCTCTGCTAGTGCTACTGTGGCTACACTGCTATTCCTACTTGCACTAGCTTGATGTGCAGGGGAATCGGATCCCCAGCTTGTAGTGTGGACATAGCCTACAGTACGTACAATAACTATATAGCATCTCTTTTGTCAGGCTGCATTTGGCAAACTGCTTAATGTGTGGTGTTTACATTTTTCGGGGTGGAGAGGTACTGCTAGATCCAGTAGTGCCAACCCCAGGTGTTCAAAAATCAGGAGTCAGGCCCCTCAAAATCATGAGATTGCCTTAAAATTATGAGGTTTTTTTTAAAATGATGAATTTGGGGTTCTTTTGATTTGCCTTCTGGTTTCTGGGCCTTTAGAGTGCATTCGGGTCACATTTTGAAGTATTTCTCCACACCCATGAGGACTAGAAACTTATGTTGAATCACAGGACTCCAGGAGCTGAGGCTTTATGAAAAGCATCAAATGTCATGAGGCTATACAAGTGAGAGTTGGCAATGCTTGAGGGCCAGGCTGACATCTCTCCTTGCTGCTAGCATGCATCTCTGTGGCCATGTCACTACAAAGATGCTAGCATGTCTTCTCCATATTAGATTCCATGTATGGGAGCTGATCCGTGAGTGCTAGGGGATGCTGTGTGCTCTCTAGTAAGGACAGAGCTATAACTTGTGGGTTCCTCCTTGCTGACATCAGGATTCTTTAACAAATGAATGTTTTTTTCCCTGGGGGGGGGTGGGGAAGTCTCTCCCTGTCCCCCCTCCAGCTCAAAGCTCCATGAACTGGGGACCTGGAGCTGGTGGGGGCCCACTGATATTTTGTATCTGAAGAGGGATTCAGAAGCCTAACTTTAGGCACCTATGTTTAAAGATTTGTCACACGTAGCTAGCACTGACAAGTGAGATCATGGGCCCAGATCCACAAAGGTTTAGGTGCCCAGCTTTAGGGTACACTGTGATCCACAAAACTCCTTCCGAATGCTGTAGGTGCCTAAACATACTCTGTGCCTGAATTTTCAGGGTAAGAGTTCCCTTGGTGCCTAAGTGTCTGTCCCTGGGCATGCGCATGGCTGACTCGGATTGTTTATCCACAGTGGAGCAGCTTCAAGAGGAGAGACTGAGGGAGCCTTATATTGGAATGTCCCATAGCTCAGGGCACGCACCTGAGAGCTCAGATCCTTTCTCCCACTCAGGCAGAAGGGGCCATTGAACCTGGGTCACCCACGTCCCAGGTGAGTGCTCCATCCTCTGGGCTAAAAGTTATAAGTTTTGAACCTTATAACCTTGCACCTGGATCGAAGCAGGTGCCTGACTCATTCCTGCAAGGAACGACTGAGAGGCGTCTAAGCCACCGGACTCCAGGAGAGGGGTTCCCACGGGTGGCTTGCTAGCAGAGTCTGGGCTGCAGGGAGGCACCTTAGATGCCGATCTCTGTGGGAGGGGTGGGGCTTAGGACACTCCCCTCTCATCAGCATCTCCCATTGGCCAGCGTAAGTGGTTCCCTGGCTAGTGTGCTGGCTTTTGCGGATCGCATTCTTAGGCGCCTGTCTCTCTCCATCTATTGCACAGGGAGCCTATGTGCCTCACTCAGGCTTTATGGATCGCAGTGTTCCTGTGATTTTCTAGGTGCCTGAAAGTTAGGCATTGCACTGCTCAGCCTCGCACCGCCTTTGTGGATCTCGGCCTAGAGGTCTACATACCTCTGAGGTTCTGGGGCATGGTCTGGGATAACAAATGTAGCCATTAGTTAAATGATTTAAAATCTCTTGTATAGAGCTCCAGACACCTTGATGGGTAAATATTATTTATCAGCTGACTGGTTTCACGCCAGTAACCCCCTTTCACTCTTACAGCCTAACTCTACACCAGACGCAGATAGAGAAAGGTCAGCTCTTTTCCGCCCGGAAGGGGCACATTCTGCTCCCCAGGCATGTTTGAAACTGCCATTAGCATTAATGAGAGTTAGCCAGGTGCAAGGAGTGCAGGACGAACCCATAAGTAACCAGACCCCTGGAGGGTGTATGGCTGTGTGCTGCGTAAAGGAGCCAGGCAGAACAGATAGGCGCAAAAACTACTGAGCCAGCCTGAGCTCAATTGTATAATGGATTTTTGTGATATCAGAGCAGCAAAAGTTAAGAGAGATGTAAGAATGGATGGGGTGCTGTGTACAGGGAGAATGTTTTCCTGAGTTCTAGCTTGACACATTGTGCATGTCTTTAAACCCGTTGAGCAGCTGTTCAGCGAAGGGGAGGTTTTTGAGATTCTCCATTTCTGATCAGGGCCTAAAGGTTGCAGACACGATTTGGTCCAGTCTCCTGCTGTTGTCTTGAGGCCAGAGGAGAATGAGCTCTGATTGCTGTTCATGTTCCAGGGAAGACGCTCCTGACAGAGAAGACTGACCTCTTGTGAGCAATACATTCATGGAGGATTTACATTACAAACCAAAGCAAAAGGGCTGCAGTTTGTTTTGATGAAATAGGACAATTGAATCCCCCACCAGGAGTCGGCTAGGTCTGGAGACAGCAGACGCATCAGCGTTGTCATTTTCCCTTCCCAGAGTACAGTGCTAGCCTCTGATTTGGCAAATTCTGAGCACTCTGTGGCTGTGTCTACACTTCAAACACTACAGCAGCACAGTGGTTCTTTGTTGTGAGGCTTCAGCGCTTTTGCTCCAAAAGTCCTTTGCTCCAGCGTCTTTTGGCCTTTTGGCATCTCTGGGTTGTTGATGTTTTGCCTTGTTCCAGCCCCAGACTGATGGGCAAAGAGTGCCAATGGGACATTCTGGGTGCAGCAGCAGCTGACTGCACACACATCCGGAGCTCCCAGCAGAAACTTGCAATGGAAGACCCCGCACTGCACACTGTCCACTGGTTAATGCATCTGAGGCTTGCAGCAGAAAGCCCTGCTGGGGGAGAAAGCTACAGCTTCTGATACCTTGCTATCCTGTGTTTCGTTTTATTTACAATTTCTCAAGGAGGAAATGTTACCGTATTTCCAAATCCTGTGTTACCATATTTCCAAATCCTGCATCCCTCTGGAATTGGGGCTTAGTTGCCCCTTCTATAGAGGCCCATTCTAGAAGCTGTGACTATTGTTGGACAGATAGGTTTGCTGCCTATTATTTCAGCTCAGAATTAGCGGATATGTACCCTCCTTCGAGCTCGGTGGTGCACTCACTGATCAGCAACTGAACTGATCATAGCACAATTATTTCATTTTCCTCCTGCTGCTAGTCCCAGTTGTGTGAAAACTTCATGCTGCTCTCCTGTTTAAAGCTGATAAAGACATCTGTTGATGTCAGTATCCAACAGTTGTGCCTCCTGTCCCTCTGCCATTTTTCTTTTGTTGTTTTACACAGACTTTTACAAGTGGCTACCTCTCAAATTTCCTCTGAACTGCATAATTTCAATGGAGCTGGGAAATCTTTTCCCCTCTGAGTGGAAAGGAAAAATGGATCGTCACCGTAACACTGGCTTGGGAAGCTGAATTGAATGCTATTGCAGTTCGACTGGAAAAATCGCAGTGACTTCCCCTGATTCCTCCTCCCTGTCTCCAGAGAAGACTTTCTGCACAGAGCTAATCTTGATTTTCCTTGACACCTCTTGGATTAGGTTTTCCTGACTGTTCAATAGTTTTAAGCCCATAAAAGGGAAATGACCTCCAGTCACACTGACGGGCACACTCATCTCTCTAGTCCAGGGGTGGGCAAACTTTTTGGCCTGACGGCCACATCGGGAAATAGAAATTGTATGGAGGGCCATGAATGCTCACAAAATTGGGGTTGGGGTGCAGGAGGGGGTGCGGACTCTGGGGTGGGGCTGGGGATGAGAGGTTTATGGTGCAGGAGGATGCTCTGGGCTGGGATCGAGGGGTTTGGAGAGCAGGAGGGGGATCAGGGCTGGGGCAGGGGGTTGGGGTGACGCTCAGGGGTGCAGGCTCTGAGCGGCGCTTACCTCAAGTGGCTCCTGGAAGCAGTGGCATGTCCCTTCTCCGGCTCCTACGCTTCGGGATGGCCAGGTGGCTCTGCGCATTGCCCCGTCTGCAGGCACTGCCCCTGCAGCGTAGTGTGGCTCCGACCCAGCACCCCAGCTGGAGCAGGGCCGAGTCGCGTGGTGCGGCTCCAACCTAGTGCTCTCGCCGGAGTGGGGCTGAGCCGCATGGTGCGGCTTGCGGGCCGGCTTCAGACGGCTAGCAGGCCGGATATGGCCCGCAGGCCATAGTTTACGCACCCCTGCTCTAGTCCATCATTAGGTCAGGCTCTCACTCCCTTTTGTTCTTCCTGGGTCCTTTTCACTGTCCACACCCATTCTCATATGCCCTCGCTTGGCATTGATGACCTGCCAAAAAGGAGTCACAATTAACAGCTCCCCCAGACAGTGGTCCAGTTTAGAATACTTCCCATTTTAATTTTGCAAAAATTAAAGCAAAACATTCTTGAATATTGCTTTAAAAGGGCTCCTGTGATATGAAAACACTACCCTCTGCATAAGTAAACACTAATACCAAAAACATGGCCTCTTTCTTTCATGGCCTCCGTCTGCACCTGCGTTCAGTTAAGTCTGCAGGCAGAACTGCTGAGCAGAAGAATGTTTCTGAACTCTTCGTGTGTGCTCTCTGGAAGCTGATTAAATTACTATTTTGATCTCTATCACTCCTCAGAAACCTTTTTTTATTTAATGGAAATTAAGCAGTTTTTAAGTAATACAGTGGTGTTCTATGAGTCTTTCGTACACAACAAAAGCCAAGTTATTTTCCTTTTTTTCGTCTTTGTTATATGTACCCTGTTTTCAGAACTCAGTATACTGACTATCACAATGAACTGTAACAATCTCCTGGTCTCCATTCCTCTCCAGCTGCTCAGTGCACTTGCAATGGAATGACTTGTTGTTACAGGAGATTTTTTTCCCCTTTGTGCAGGGCACCTTCTTTTCAAAATGTGTAAGCTCCTGACTGCTCACATTCTAGAGCGATCACATTGGCTGAGCCTAAGTGTTTTATTATGAGAAATGTTCTGTCTCTTTCTGCAGGCTCATTGCAACATAAAGGTATTGTCTGAGGAACAGTGCTGGACAGAGGAATGGTGGGAGTCAGGGAGAGTTTAGCTCTGAGTGGGAGGGTGAAGACATGGAGAGTGGAGGGCAGGGAAGGGCGGGTTTTAAAACAAGAGAAGAATTTAATAACTGTTGTTTCCCTGTTTGAAAAAAGCAGATGAAATTGGCTCTTTTTACGTGGGCCAGATTCCGGAAGTTCTTTCCCATGCTAATGACTTCCCTGTATCAACTTCGGGACCCAGGAAGTACCCCTTTACCATTTCCACCCTCTGGGTATTAGGGACAACATTGTTTTGTCCCCATTTGTTCTTCAGCCATCAAATCACAACCAGAACAGCAACTTTTTGAGACTTTAAGTAAGTAAGAAAAAAATCAGCCAACAAATTCAAACCTCAGTAGGTGAGGACGACTTCAGAGGTGATTTCAAGCTCTGCATATTTGTCTCCGACTTGCAAGCTGCATCGCTCTGACCCCTAATCTTCCTCACTTGCTCATGTTGTGCATGCACAGGCAGGGAGAGATAATAATGGACCTTGTGATTGTACTTGGTGTTCCAATAACAAATGGCAGGACCCGAACCTAAATTGTTTGCACACGTAACACTGCCCTTATTTCTTAACGAGAAGGGCTCAGGAACTGCCCTTTACCAAAATGAAAGAAACAAACCAAGCGTGTGTTCTCTCTCTCTCTCTCTCTCTTTTTCTGCTTTGGTTAAAAAAAAAAAAAGTCCCCACAACAAAAAGGCATTATGATGATCCTTAAAGGTATAGGAAACCTTTCCAGTAGAGATTTTCCAGGCACAAAGTCCGGCTCTGTTTCAGACTTCTGTCTCTCTAATAAGCCCACATGGTTCAAGTTTTCTGAAGCAGCTTGACCTCTTGTATGAGACTGAATAAATACTCTCTGGGCCAACCGGAATCCCAATTTCAGATTTGGGAGGAATCAGCGTTCCTGGGGGAAGTAATTCTTTGGATGCTTTTTCTAATGCAAAGAGTTCTAGAACTTGTCTCCTTCTTAAATTATAAATCTGCACTCAGTGTTTACAGGGGTTTCTTGTTTATTGTGAAATATTTATTGCCAGGCTCTGCATCTGTTGTTTAGGCCAGTGATGTTGTCTATTGTTTACTCCGAGGAAACAAAATTCTAAAATAACCTTTTGGTAACATGGCACACCCCTTCTTATGTGACCAGTCTTGGGTGCAATAAAATATGTGCACTATCACTAGGAGACAAGATACCTAGCATGGTGCCTCTTGCCTGGACCAATGTAGGCAGTATATTTTAATTTGAACGCTTTCAAGCTGTAAAGAAACCCCATTTATCATAGATTGGGCTAAGTTTACTTTGAGGGGGGATGTGGGGAGGTGCAGTTGGTTTAAAAAGCTAGGTTGAGCTCCATTTTTAAACCCTCTTCAGGAAAATGGCATTATAATGATCTTCCGCAGAGATAAGTCTGTTATAACAACTGTAAAGTTGCTTCATTATTGTCATAGAATGGAAGCCCACTCACTTATTGCTAGTTTCATAATCTCTGGAACCGAGAGCTTGGTAATGTAACCTGTTTGACCCTGCCTGCTTCCTCCTGATCCTCCCACGTGCACACATAGGTTAACAGACACTCATTAGCTTTCTCACTGTCAGCTGCTATTAGTGCATCTGCTTTTACTCCCAGCTGTGAGACAGATGAATGGGCTCCTCCAGATGCAATCTTAATGCTGCTCTTAGCTTAGCCAGAGAAGACATATGAACCCCAGGCCCAAGATAGTGACACGGGAACCCCACGCTCCAACAGCCTGTGTGTTCAAAGGGTGTGGAGGGGTGTGCAGTTCTGCAACAAAGCCATTTCCCCTCTGCACAGTCTCTGCTTTCCACCGCTTCGATTTACAATTTCAGTAACACCACTTTACGCTTATTGGGTATGTACTGAAATCACTTCACAATGGTAAATAAGCATTAGTCTCCTTCTGCAGATGGGGTAATTTAACCCCTTTGTGCCTAAATGACTCACCCTATGTCTCACAGGAAGCCAGTGGCAAAAATGTTAACTGACCCCAGGTTGAATGACTTGCTGTCCTGGGTTCAATGCACTAGAGCACAGCTGCCCCCAATTAGACATCAGCTAGATGTAGCTTGAGCATGGGCAGGACTTGAAAATGAGTAGAGGAGATAGTTGGGGAGGAAGAAGCCTGCCAAAGCAGAAGTAAGTAGTAGGAGCGAGGCTGTGAGTTCCTGTTGGGGTGAGGTGTTCATGACTTTCAGCTGAATGGCTGTTAATATAAGGGACTTACTATAACAATGCACTCATTATCAGATATTTGGTTCTGCTAAGGCTCAGTGATGTGTCTCTGGGTAGCACTCCAGGACCGGAGGAAGAAGTTCGATTGCTGTACGTTGTATGGGAACTGAGTGAATTTGCAGCCATGACCTACTTAGACTTTTGGGTGGGAGGGATGAGAGTCAACAGACAATATGGGAGCATCTCAGACAGGCCAGCAAGGAATCATCGTTGGTGGCCATTGAAGCAGCAGTCTGACCTCATTCTGGATGGACCACAAAATCTGCTTGCAGAGAGAGAAAGTGCAAGCCAGGGTAAATTAGAGGATGGGACAGATGCTGAACTACACTTAGCTAAAACATGAAGGGCTGTATTCCACCTTCCGTAGCATGGATTTTCAACTCATTTGAATGAAAACCTCTTACTATGTGACTCTCTTGTTTGACTTTGGAGAAATGCAAAGGACTGTGTACTTGTCGTCTCATCTTCAGATTCCTGGGTCATAAAGCAGACAGAAGTTCTTATTCTCATTTTTGAAGGGGGATTAAAATAGATTTTCTTCAGATTCAGGATGTGTTCTTTGTACCTGCTGCAAAACTGTCTGTTACAAAGGATGCAGTTGTGGGTATCTGCAGTGGCAGACGCAGCATAAGCAGACACTGTTAAAGTAAATTCTTCCACCCAGTTCCATGAATCTAGCCAGTCCCTGTACATCACCCAGAGATGAAAGCTGCCTCCTTTTGGCTGACTGCTCCTGAAAAATATAAATTGCTTCTATTTGCACTGGCTGCATGGCTGCCACGTTGTAGGGTCAACACATGAGTCTTACTGACGAGGTCTTACACCAAAATCTGAATATGTCATTGGCCAACACATAGCTGGGGGGGGTGCACACAGCTTAACTGTATATTTTAGAGGGTAAGGAGAGGGGAATGCTGCAGCCCTGAACCGGGGCTGCTTGGCAGTGCCCCTAGTCACTGTTCTGGAGGAGGGTGGGAAGAGGACAAATGTGGCTGTAAGCCAGTTTAGAGACATTCAGGATTCTGGAGCCACCCAGGGCCCGGGTTAGCCCCTAACATACATTAGAGCAGTCTCAGAGCTATTCTGATTTATGCCAGGCACCTCATGCCCCATGGGCCTATTTCTGCAGCCAGGGATTGCTGAGGCATATAGCTATCCTAGCTATGGATCTCTTCTCCTGAACATTCAGTGGGGACCAAACAGAGGGAATTGGCCACTGATTGGTAAGCCAGCATTACAGCTTTGCAAAGCAGCCCTAGTGGGGTTGAGGATCTGGCTCAGTTTGCCCTTTGCTGGGAGGCTGCACAGGTGCTGTTATGTTGTCCACCCACTAGAAGTCAAATGTGCTTTTAGATTGGATAATTTTTTATGAGATTAAATAAAGAGTCTTACTCACTTTACAGCAGCTCGCTTGAATTGACTCATGGCACTCCCCTCTCTGTGACTTGCAGTTAGAAGTAGACTTGTTCGAAACAACATCTCCTCTTCATTTGCAGAGGAACAGCCCTGAGATGGGGCCTATGCCCCACACTGGCAAGTATAGGGTTAAGAGGGAGTTTGAGGCCCCAGTTAGTCCAGTCTGTGGCAGCAGGAGGGGAGATGCTAATTGACAATTAGACCCAGCTGTAGAGAACCAGAGGGGGTGGTTCTGGTAAAGGAAGGGCTGCAGGGCCCAGGAGGAGACCTGAGAAAGCAGAGCTGTAGTAGGGAGCTTGTACCCTGGGCCTGAAAGGAGACAGCAGCAGAGGCAAAGTGTCTCTAGGCAGCTGCCAGAGAAGCTTGGGGATACCCTGAGAAAGCTCCTTAGCAACAGACTGAGAAAAGCTGCATGGAGACAAGACTGGAGGGCGCAGCTCCAGGATAGATGCTTTCAAGCAGGTAACGGTAGGAAGCAGCCGGGGAACCAGCGAGGGATCATGAGAAACAGACTCTTGCTGCTTATCACAAGGGCTCTGGGCAGGAGCCTGGAGCAGAGAGCAGGCCTGGGGTCCCTACCGAGCACTCACAGGAAGGGCAGTGTAAGTCTCAGGAGTAAAGGGGTAAGGACTGTTAAGCCCAGATCAGGACTGAAGGCCTGCTATGTGGGCACTAAGCCTTTGGGTGTTTGGTTGGACTTTGTGGTTACAATGGAAAGGGACTGAACTGAAAGGTGTCTTGGCTGATGAGTTAGGTCACAGAAACTGCCGCAGAATGAGAACGGAGGGAAGTGGGGGTGCTAGAGGCAAAGGACCTCGTTGATTAGGATTGCCAATTTTGGTTGGATGTATTCCTGGAGATTTCACCACATGACAATCTTTTATTAAAGATTTATCTTTAATTCCTGGGGACACCAGGCCAATTCTGGAGGGTTGGCAACCCTAGATAGCCTGACCTGATGCCCTGGGTGGTACTGCAGTGGGACAATTGCTTACAAGCCCCTGACTCTAAATGACTCCAGGTAGGGGAGTGTCAGGGCTGAAGAAGTATTCTTGGGCTTTGCAATGACTGTCAGGTGTTGGGGCCGTGTTTCCATGAGAGCTATTTTGACTGTATTCTATTCTATATAGGTTTCAGAGTAACAGCCGTGTTAGTCTGTATTCGCAAAAAGAAAAGGAGTACTTGTGGCACCTTAGAGACTAACCAATTTATTTGAGCATGGCTTTCGTGAGCTACAGCTACCAAATAAATTGGTTAGTCTCTAAGGTGCCACAAGTACTCCTTTTCTTTATTCTATATAAGTTCTTACACCATGCTCCACCCCGTAGTACCTGAGTGTCTTCCAGCAGTACACTCATCCTGTGTATTCTCTCATCATCTTCCTGGGGAGAGAAGTGTGTAGAGTGTCTTGTTTTGGATTTTTAAAAAAACTATATGAGTTCTGAAGCGGTTTGTGATCGCCTTTAGTTCCTGAGGTCATTCATTCCACAGTCCTGGCCTGTCCCCAGAGAAAGCTCTCTAGTCTATTTCCATGAAGAATTTTCCACTGCAGGCATGCCGGGCGAGTGTGAGGACAAGCAGCCTGGGGCCTAGATTTATTTTGTTTGCATGGCAAACTTTGTGGGAAGAGGAAAGTCAGTCGTTCCTAGAGCAGGAATGCAGTATGCTCACTTATGTCCTCTCACACAGCTGCACCTGCATGTCCCACCCGCAGCTGCTGCAGCTTCGCTTTGCCTCAAAACAGTCTTGTGTTGGATGCAGGGGCTCTGCTCTGATGGAGATCCTCTCCAGCTATCCATGGCTGTATTACATCTGCTTCATGTTGCCTTTTTAATCCTTTGCCTCTTCCCTAATCTAAAATTAAACTATCAAATCTGAGCCATGCCACTCTAGAGGGCCACGCCCTGAGCTGGCATAAATCAGCATTGCTCCACTGAAGTCACTAGAGCTATGCCAGTGTACACCAGCTAAGGATTTGGTCCAGGTGCGTCCGTTTTGTCCCACAGAAAATCAGTGGAAAAGATATGATTGTATCAGTAACATGCAGAGGAAAAAAAATGCCAGAAAAGACTCTTAAAAATCTGACATATTGTCATTCAGAAGAGCATTTCCATGCAGGAATTTTTCCAATCAATAAATTTTACAGGCATTTAAGGGATAGCTTTTAGATTAATGGAAATATTACTTGAATTAAAATTCAACCCATTAAGCCATCAATTATATTGTCATTGCAACATCATGTGCTTAATGTTAATGACACACACAAATAAAAAAGAAATGACACAAGAAAGCTATTTGCGTTACTATTCTCGGTGGTATGAGCCAAAAGCCTAATAAGATTTACTCTTGAAAGCCAAACTGAAGCCAGAGATGTGACAAGGGAGGATGAACAGAGACACTGTTCAAATGGATTTGGTGAAGGTAGGAGGCATTGCCCTATGTGCAAAAACACTGAAAACCCCCCACCCCCCCACAGCCCAATCCCCAACTGCATTTTGGACCTATTCTTACAAGGAGCTGAGTCTCCTCAGTTCTCACAGACCTCAGGAGGAGTTGAGGGAGCTCTCTGCAATATGTGGGCAACAGATCCCTGCCTCATGACTGCAAGGAATATGGATTTGGTCTAAGAGTTGGGGGACCCTCACAGGGTTCCATCTGGAAAAGCACCACCAAATTCAAAAATTTGTCTGAACCTCTTGGGCAGCGCCAGCTCTAGGTTTTTTGCCGCCCCAAGCAAAAAAATCTGCCGCTCTGAGAGCACAACTGCCCAAGCAAAAAAAAAAAAAAAAGGTGGCCGCCCCTGGAATCGTGCCACCCCAGCCACGTGCTTGCTTTGCTGGTGCCTAGAGCCGGTCCTGCTCCTGGGTCAGCACTGCTAGGTTAGAGATCTGACCAGACCAGATTTCCTATCAATGCTAGCTTTCTGCTTCCAGTCAGGCTGGAAACACCTGGAGAGCAGCCTTTCTCGTGGTATTTTTGACATTTCCACTTCTCACCCTGGCTGGGACATTGAAGCGCAGAGATGAGTGATAATGAAAAATAACCACCCTGAGCTTTGCAATCTCCTAACAAGGTTCAGGCTGAATTTTTGGGTGAAGATTCTGGTTGTTTTTGTCTAAGCTGGGTCACTCATTACTGGTTTGCTCAGCTCATATTTGGATGAGGGAGTGGGCCTAAATCAGTCTGAACCTGACCACTTCAGTGGGTTGTTTTCTTGTTTAGCCAGGCCACGTCAACTCCACTGTGTGTCTTCTGGTGCTAATCCATCCCTCATCTTGGGGTGTGACTCTCTGGGGCAGTGCTTCTTTAGGCAGAGTCCTTGCTGAGAAATGGGTGGGTTAGTGGCCTGCATGAAAATGACACTTGGGCCCTTACCAGTGCCCCCAGCTAGGCCTGATTTAAAGCACCACCAAATTTGTGCGTTAAGGGAAACCTCTAAGTGAGAGCTTGAGTTAACTTGTTTGGTGAAGACATGCCGTTGGTGACTCTGCTCTGGCGCTAATGTATAGAATGATTGGGGCAGATTGGTCTCCAAAGCCAACAATCACAAAGGATGAAAGACAAGAGGAATCCTTTCCGTTATATTTTCCATGTTCGAGGGTCCCCTCAGCACCCAGTTAGCTCAGCGGGTGATAACTAGATTTATAGTCCATTGCCATCCCCTCCCCCAGGCGCCTGCTGCAGTTGCCATGGCCACACAAGTTGCATAGGCTGTAGAGCTGTGCTGGTGGTCCCGGAAGTATTTTCAGAGCTTTGTGTAAGTCTTGGCAGCGTTTGCCTGAAACACCCTGCCCTGTTACCACACTTTGAGGCCGCTTAAAAAGAAATAAATGGGATTTAATGACTCACTGAGGCAGGTGTCTCATTATCCCACACAGATTTAAGGGCAGTGAGAGGGAATGTCTAGGCTGTGGGCTGAGCAGTATGATGGTAAGTGCAGCCAAGCCTGGGGAGAAGGTTTGAGCCTTTCTTCTTGAGTTCTTGGTTAGTAAAACAAAATCCCAGGAACAGGGTGAGTTTCTGTGTTGTGTGCACTATGTTTCTAGAGTAGGTTGAGAAGGGTGCCTGCTCACAGCCCGACATGGCTCTCAACACACAGGAACCGAATTAGGTCCCTGCCAAACCTTGGGCTTGAGATGTCTCCTGTTCCCGGCTTTGTTTTGGAGGAAGGAAACAATATCATTTTACTCAGTCAAGCTGCAAGTACATTCCAGGCCAAGGTCAAGCCACCCATCTGGTCTTCTCCATCTATATGACTGAAGTAGCTTCAGCAGGAATATGAAGCAGTGCAAATACATCATTGTTAGAGCTTGCTCTTAGAGAAGCTTCAGGAGCCCTGAACATGCTGTTACTTGTAATGAGGCACAGTTCTCACTCATTTCATTGCAATTGCTATTTAGACTCAATTACCACAGTGGCTGCTCATTATCCCTTAGTTACCAGGTTATTACTACGTTTCTGGAGAATAATTATTTTTTTCCTCAGCTGGTACAGGATGCATTTGTCTCACGCTCTGTCACAGGTGTTCAGAGTAGGAAAGCTTCACAGAGTCCCTGACTGCTGGATGGTGTCACTGGACACTTTTCGTGGCATGATTCATCAGCTTCTTGCTAGGTGGAAGGGCTGTTACTCAGACATGCAGGTTCAAATCCAGCGATCGCTGCTCCTGTTTGCGTGCATAAATATTTCTTCCACATCCTGCCCTTTGCTGAATAGGCTCTATGTTATCCCCATTCCTTCCCCAAAGTCCTTGGGCTCTATCCCAGATGCCAGGGGTGCAAACTGCACAACCACTGCAACCAATGGGAAATTTGGCCCTGGGGCCATCAGGTGGGATTTACAATATCATCCTCTTACAGTGTTTCAGGTAGGGGAAGGTGGCTTTA
Source organism: Eretmochelys imbricata (assembly GCF_965152235.1). NCBI lineage: Eukaryota > Metazoa > Chordata > Testudines > Cheloniidae > Eretmochelys > Eretmochelys imbricata. The sequence continues at coordinate 123,933,629 of NC_135574.1, forward strand.
AGTCACTATCAGGGCTCCACAAGACCCCTCTCTGATGGAGGCAGGCCTGGGACACCTGGCATATCTTCAATCACCCTGGCCATGAGCCCTCCCTGGTAAGTGCTGTGTCTACTCCCCCCAGCTCTTCTCTGGCTGATTTACTGCCACTTGGGGCCATGTATCCTGGGTTGCATTTGTGGAAGCTGGTGTAGTCCAGGGGCGAGTTATGCCCTTGTCTTTTTAATCTGATCTTGTCGTCCCATAACCCCACGTTTTGGCCTCCCTGGGCAGCTTTTGCAATGAATAAAGACTCTTAGACGTTAAGGTGAATAGGGACCATCATGTGCAGGAGGTCAGACTAGATGATCATTACAGGCCACAAAATCACACCCACCCACTCCTGTAAGAAACCCCTAACCTCCGGCTGAGTTACTGAAGTCCTCAAAAAGAGATTTTTTTTTTTCCTGTAGTGGCTTTGAAACAAATGCTGGAGGCTCCATGGATAGTGGAGCAGCATTTTAGATTATTTCCATTTGAGCAGGTGGCTTTCCCATCCTCTGCAAAACACCACCTACATATGCTTATAGATAGAGCCTGGCAAATCTACAGATATCCACTATATATCTGCGGACCCTGTTTGCGGATCGGATGCGGATACAAATTTTGTATTCATGCAGCCTTCAGCTATAGAGGGCCAAAAACTTGGAGATGGGTTCCTCCCTAAGGACTACTCTGCTCACAGTCTGGGCCTTCTCTCTCCAGAGAACCCCTTCATCTTCCTTACATAAAGGATGGAGTTAACAAGTCCCAGCAACACTAACTTAGCATTTCTCTGCAGGATCAATACCTACTAATAAAGGTTCACAGAAGACTGCCACCCTGTTACATATTCCAACTTTCCATTCACTCTGCTACTCCTAGGTATAGTTCCAATGCTAAGCTAAAGGTATTTTATCATTCTCGAGTAAATGTAAACTTTCTCAGCACAGGTTTCAATGGTATTAAAATGTAACTGGCTTTTTAACACAATTTTTATTTTATTGATTTCCTTTGAAGGCTGGAAGGAGACATTGCAAAAAAAAATTCCTTGTGCTGGGGATGAGTGGTTTACTCCCTAACTTCAGGCTGGATCATATTGTTCTAGATGAAGCTGGAAGTAGCAGAGATCTGGAAACTGGTCTAGTGGTTAAAGCAGAGGACTGAGAACTAGGATTCCTGTGTTCTGTCTAGTTCTGGATCTTCCACTGTTTGGCTTTATCACTCTGATTTAATCGCTCTGTGCCTCAGTTTACTCCTCTGTAAAATGGGGATAAGAATACTCCCCTATTTCACAGGGGTGTTGCCGAGTCTAATTTAAGAGTGAGGCAGTGTAGTCTAGTGGTTAGGGTGCTATCTGGGGACTCAGGTTCAATTCCCTGCTCCTCTACAGACTTCCTATGTGACCTTGGGCAAGTCACTTGGCCTCTCTATGCCTCAGTTCCCCATCTCTAAAATGGGACTGTTAGAACTTTGCGGGGTGTTTTGAGAATGACTACATTAAAGATTGCGAGGTGCTCAGATACTACAATAAGGAGGCCATATGAGTACAAAATATGGACAGACTAATGTGTGCAAAACCCTTTGAAATCATGGTTGGCATTTGCTTTAGGAATGTGGGTGAGGTAACAAATCCCCTGTAAGAAGTGCTGTGCATCATGGCCACACTGAACTCTACAATGATAGCAGGGATAGAACTTGCATTCTCTGGCTTCAAAAGCACAGGCCCTTTACCTTTGAGCTAAAGCAAAATGTCTATTGGCTGTAAGCACTAGTGGACCTTGGACATGCTGCTGAGCAGTTCTGAGTCCATCTGGTGGTAAACGTGCAACATCAGTCTCTTAATCAAACGAGTGTAATAAGTAGATATTGACTTCTACATAGATTTATTGACCTGAGAGTATATTATTGGCTGAGACAAAGCCAAGGATAATAAGGACTGCAATGGATCCTGATGTTTATTGAAACATGAGATTAGTGTATGTAGGGTTACACGTATTGTCAAATGTTTTCATCAGAGATATCTGGAAAGCTCTCCGTTACAGACATTATTTGCAAGCGTGTAATAGGTTTTTCTTTTAAACTAATATTCTAAATGGGAGATGAAATTAAAGGTCCATTAAAAACTACTTCTTTCCTCCAGGGAGAAGGTGAATAACAGTGTTCACTTATTCTGCTGCAACCAGTCATTATGCACTTATTTACATATGTAAACTGATTTGTTGGCATTACTTCAAACTGAGTGTTGTTTATTTCTGAGAAAGTGAAGTAAACCCTGCAAACAGTTACTTGTACATGTTTAACTTTCAACTAATAGGTTAGTTCCACTGGGTAAACTCCTAGCCCCACTGAACTCAATGGGAAAACTTCCATTACTTGAGTGGGGCTGGGATTTCACCCATTGGTTTCAGTGGAGCTATTTGCACACTTAAAGTTAAACACATGTGTAAATATTTGCAGGATTAGAGGCTTACTGACTTGTAACGTGCCTTGTAAACTAGGATTTCCCCTATATGTAACCAACAATCCCTATGTCACTACTGTGTTGTGAGGTATAAGACAACATGATGAGTTTAAACAATCTCAATTGTCTAAAAAATGTGTAGCTACTTTGCAAATTACAATAACCCAATGTGATCTGAGGAAAAAGCACTTTATTTCACATTTGACAACTTTGATGTTTCCCCTCTGTTGTCAGACAATGTTTACTTTTGATAGTATGGGTCTTTCTCACAGCAATAGAGAGGAAAATGTTATAAACATGGGAAAGCGTGATTGTAAATCTGCAAAAGTTGGCAAGGGAAATTTCTCTAACATTATTTTTTAAAATGCAATCATATATTACGTTCCCAAAAATTATGGTAAAAGGATGTTAAGGTTGCCAAGTCAAGCACTCAAAAGCTAGGGAATGGATGGATGATGCTTACTAAATGGGTAGCTATTCAGTATTTATTTTATCCTCATAATTCAACATGAGGCCACATTTACTGCACACCATCCAAACCCTGCACTGAATACAGAAGTATTAACTACCTCACAGGCTGTTTTATGGTGCTCTAATCAGAGTGTCTTAGTTATTTACAAACAATGAATTTATCTTCATAACAACCCTGTGAGGTTAAGTGGTATTATATTCCTATTTTACGCAAGGGGAACTGAGGCATAGAGATTAAAGCCAAAATTAAGTGTCCGCTAATTTTGGGTGCCTGATCTGAGGAACCTAGGACCTGATTTTTCAGCGTACTCGGCATTATATAGCATTTCATATGTTCAGAGCAGAGTTCCCACTGACCCCCAGGTGAGTGCTCAGCACTTCTGCAAATCAGACTCCAGATGTCTCCAATTGGGTATCCAGAAAATGAGGAAGGTACAGTTGCAATCTGTGAAAATGTTGGTTTAACTGAGTGGAACAGCTTTGTATGGGAGCTCTGTGGCAGAGGCTGGGATAGAATCCAGTTCTGCAGGGAAGCATTCCACTGTCTGACCCTGAGACCTTTCTTTCTCTTTCTGCATTCCCCTGTTTCATTGACCGCACACCTTCCAGCTACCGCAACAAATGATGCAGCGGTCCTACAGACAACAGTCTCCTTCTTTACAAAGTCCTGATTCATCCCCAGAGCAGGTGCATTCTGTGTACTGAATGAAGGAGAATGTGGAAAACATAGTATGTGACCATGTAATTAAAGACTCCATCATAATGCATGCACATGAGGGACAAGTTATGGTTGCACAGGCCACCTTAATACAGTCATTTCCTAACTTTTGAGTGCTTGACTATGCAACCTGATCACTTTTAAATGTAACTTTGCGTGTAATAACATAGAGGTTAGTTTACACTTCTGTAGCACCTTCCATGAGAACCTCCAAATGCTTTTCAAACACTATTGGGATATGCCTCACAAAACTTCCCTCTTGAAAAGGATAGTTATCATGCACATTTTATAGGTGGGGGAACAGGCACAGAGGGTCTGATTCTGCTCTCACTTACACCAGTGTAAATCCGGATAAACTCATTGAAGTTGGCAGAGTTAAATGATGACACTGGTGTGAGAAGTGAAACGACTTAGTGGGTTACATGCCTTGCCCAAGATCCTACAGGACATCTGCAATAGAGTCAGGAACTGAAACCAGAACTCCTAATGTCCCAAAGGTGAAACTAGGTGGTTTGTTTGGATTGCTAATCTCTTCCAGTTGGAAAATGTATCAAACTGCACATGTCTACACTTACTGGGGATCGACGCTGTGGCGATCAATGCACCACAGATTGCTCTCCCATCAACTCACTCCACCAGAACGAGACGCTTAAGGTAAGTTGATGAGAGAGTGTCTCCCATTGATCCAGCATAGTGTAGACACCGTACTAAGTTGACATAAGCTACGTTGACTCCAGCTACGTTATTCATGTAGCTGGAGTTGTGTGACTTAGGTCGACTTACCCCATAGTGTAGACAAGGCCTATAGTTACAGCACTTCCACTGTCCCTTTACTGGGGGTGTTCAGGATAGCCTTGGGATTGCCCAAAGTAGGCTCTTGTCCCGCTATCTTCACTGTGGTCCATATGAAGGGCACTGTGGATAACAATCACCCATTCCTGGGGTGATTGTCAGAGAATGTTCCCTTTTGCTTGTAGAGCAAAGATGGCAATTTACAGGCCACACAAAGTTTGACCAAGCCAAAGTTACAGCAGGGCCAATGGTAGAACTTTATAATGGAGCTGCTTGCAACCTTAAATGCAGAAAGGTTTCCACCTGTCCATAGTCACTGGAGCAGATCCTCAGCTGGTGTAAATTGTCATAGCTCTGTTTGTCTTCAAGGGGAGCTGGGTAGCACAAGGTACCTGAGCTGAGGATCTGACCCAATGTATAAAATGGTATCTTCTACCATTTTATTTCTTTTCAGTTTGGGAATTAAAATGTGGTGAGTGCTGAATCTTTCATATGGAAAATGTTCTTTTAAAATATTTAAAGTGGGTAGAGTAGCAATCAGTGCAGAGTGAATTTTGGTTCATATTTAGAAGCAGGCCCACAAATGCAGGTGAATTACAGACCTCATGATTTGAATCAAAAATAATTTTTCTCCTTGTGCGTTTTGAGGAGACTTCATGGTGCCTTAATGCATTTGTGGACATAAATATGAAATTATATTTTAAAAGTTAGAAATGAAGAATATGGATGTTTTATGCAAAATGTTTTTAAACAAGAATCTGGTGCCTTTTAACGCTCTTTAAAGTCCAAGACTGATAGTGCTGACTAGAGCCAGACCTAATGTGAGCATGCCCTTTGCAAGCTTTCCTACACACCTCTGCCAATGCACCTCATTGCTGGCATGGTTATTCTAGTCTTCAGCCTTTTCAGCACCAGACCTGGTCAGTTGTTGTGCAGAATTGTGCCATAGTGTGTGTGGTACAATCCTTTTGTGCTGTGGAATCATAATCACCAAGGTCCAAATCCTCAAAAATATTTAAACACCTAACTCCCATGGGTTTCAAGGGGATTTAGGTACCCAAATACCTTTTGAGGATCTGGCCCTGAGTCACTGAGGACCCTCACCTCACACTAGTTTCACTTGTAAATCTATATTTAAATGTAGCTTATTATGTCAAGCAACCTGATCTTTTGCTTATGGATATCTCTGAATGTCACTGGTAAATATTTGCAAAAGCCAGAGCTATGTGGATAGCCTGGATGATCCAACTTAACATGTATGGATGAACTTTTTGCGCTGTGGCTGGGTATTTTTTTCCCTCCCATTCTGAATCTACTATCCTGGTAACATTTCAGACTTGTAAATAAATAATAACCAATAGCTTTGCCTTCAAGATTGCAAATTACAATAGACCATGGACTGTTCCATACTCCTGACAAATGTTTGCTCCAATAACAGTTGTTCATGAATTATTTAACTTGTTAGGATTTTGTTTTGTTCAAATGTCAGTTTGTTTGTAATATTGCTCCTTCCTCTTCCCCCACTCCAGTTTGGTAGTGTCTTACAATGACCCTTGAAAGAAAGGGTGGCTAAGGAGAGGAAGTGAAGTTAACGGAAGTTGCGAGATCATTTGGAATCTCTTCAGGGCCTGCTTAACAGGAACAGATAGAGAAATACAGGCAATTTCACTTGCCAATATACACTCCTACTCAGATGTATCTTTAGCTGGACAGAAACCACGGGCAGAATGAACACCAGGTCCATCTCCTACTGAAGTCAATGGAAAAACACCCATTCCTTGCAGTGGCAGCAGGATTGATTCCAGACAGCTGAATTCTGCATCCAAGGTCAATGGGAGCTGTGAATGCTCAGCACCACTGAAAATCTGGCACAAGGTGTTTCAAGTGAGGAGTCACTGGCCAGTTCTGAAAATGTTGGCGCAGTGACATTAACTCACCCCAAAAGAAATAAAGAAAATGGATCAAAGCTACTGTACAAATGTGGGATTGTTAGTGGTGGAACACTTCAGGCAATGACCAACATCTATAATCGCTTGAATCCAAACTCTGATCTTTCATCTATGGAAAGCAAATTGAAGACCCAGATGTGACTTCTCCGTAAAACAGTAGGTGGCCAAAATGCTCTTCTGTGAATAAAGAGTCATTGTTGCGAACAGTAGCCTGTAAATATGATGCTCTGCTCCTGCACGTTCTCAGCTGACCTAGATACAGGGCATAGATTTAACTTCTTTTAATACTGTAATATCCACTACTGAAATCATAATATTTATACAGTTTTTCAAGAAGCATGTTGATTGTGAAAACCAGTTCCCTTTTTTTTCCCTTTCATGGAAGTAGGCTGAAGGTCAGATTTACAAGATTTAGGGCTATTTTCTGTGCTCATTTATACCATTGTAATCTTGAGAAATGATATGGAAAATAGCGGAGTTGCTCCAGATTTATATGCATATAACTGAGAACAGAGTTTGACTCTTGGTTAGCAAAGCTTGAATAAAAAAGCAGTTGCGAGGATAAAACTCAGTGCTATGAAGTAGCTTCTGTATATTCTGTGTTTGGAGGGAACACAAGAGCCCAAAGATTTATTAGTAGTGTTTCAGAGCATTATTGAAATTAGACTTAATTATCTGTGTAATGTGCAGGATCTAGCATTTTTGATCAAAGCATATTCCATTTAAAAAAAGAGATGTGCTAAACTGCTTCCAGAAAAAGAGCCCATATTTCCAAACTGCCTACTTCAAAAAACTTTAGAGTTTTTTTTTTCTGCTAGCAGGTAAATGCTCATTTAGTCCCATTTTTTGGGTTTGTGTCCAAATGCAGAACCTTTCAGATGGATAAATCCAAATGCAGAATCATTCAATGAGAGCCAGAGTGGAACCAAGCCTTATCCTTGCATGTATTTTAGACTCTAAGGGTGCATACCTGTGTGCGCCAGAGGGAAAAGAAGATGCAAAGAGCTCCTCCTCTTCTACTTACACTTGCAGACCCCAAACTTAATTATTAGAACTGGTTGGGAATTTTTAACAGAAAAAGCCCGGTTCACAAAATCAAAATTTTCTGCGGGAAAACTTCAATTTTTGCCAAAAAATAATTACTTTCTATTGGGAAAAGTGGAAATGACAGCTCCCTGTCTGTCCACCTGCAAGGCTCTTGTCAATTTCACTTGACAATGCAATTGAAAAGAGGCTTCCAGGTAGACAGCTGACAAGCTAAAAATTCCATTTCAGTTCTCCCAAAATCCAGAAAGAAAAGGATTACTTGTGGCACTTTAGAGACTAACCAATTTATTTGAGCATAAGCTTTCGTGAGCTACAGCTTCATCGGATGAAGTGAGCTGTAGCTCACGAAAGCTTATGCTCAAATAAATTGGTTAGTCTCTAAGGTGCCACAAGTACTGTAAGGAGAGTGATCCTTAAGATGAGCTATTACCAGCAGGAGAGCTGGTGGGGGGGAAACCTTTTGTAGTGATAATCAAGGTGGGCTATTTCCAGCAGTTAAGAGGAACGTTTGAGCAACGGTGGGGGTGGGAATAAACAAGGGGAAATAGTTTTACTTTGTGTAATGACCCATCCACTCCCAGTCTCCATTCAAGCCTAAATTAATTGTATCCAGTTTGCAAATTAATTCCAATTCAGCAGTCTCTCGTTGGAGTCTGTTTTTGAAGGTTTTTTTGTTGAAGAATTGCCACTTTTAGGTCTGTAATCGAGTGACCAGAGAGATTGAAGTGTTCTCCGAATGTTATAATTCTTGACATCTGATTTGTGTCCATTTATTCTTTTATGTAGAGACTGTCCAGTTTGACCAATGTACAGGGCAGAGGGGCATTGCTGGCACACGATGGCATATATCACATTGGTAGATGTGCAGGTGAACGAGCCTCTGATAGTGTGGCTGATGTGATTAGGCCCTATGATGGTGTCCCCTGAATAGATATGTGGACACAGTTGGCAACGGGTTTTGTTGCAAGGATAGGTTCCTGGGTTAGTGGTTCTGCTGTGTGGTTGCTGATGAGTATTTGCTTCAGGTTGGGGGGCTGTCTGTAGGCAAGGACTGGCCTGTCTCCCAAGATTTGTGAGAGTGATGGGTCGTCCTTCAGTATAGGTTGTAGATCCTTGATGATGCGTTGGAGAGGTTTTAGTTGGGGGCTGAAGGTGATGGCTAGTGGAGTTCTGTTGTTTTCTTTGTTGGGCCTGTCCTGTAGTAGGTGACTTCTGGGTACTCTTCTGGCTCTGTCACTTGTTTCTTCACTTCAGCAGGTGGGTATTGTAGTTGTAAGACTGCTTGATAGAGATCTTGTAGGTGTTTGCCTCTGTCTGAGGGGTTGGAGGAAATGCAGTTGTATCGTAGAGCTTGGCTGCAGACGATGGATCGTGTGGTGTGGTCTGGGTGAAAGCTGGAGGCATGTAGGTAGGAATAGCGGTCAGTAGGTTTCCGGTATAGGGTGGTGTTTATGTGACCATCGCTTATTAGCACCGTAGTGTCCAGGAAGTGGATCTCTTGTGTGGACTGGTCCAGGCTGAGGTTGATGGTGGGATGGAAATTGTTGAAATCATGGTGGAATTCCTCAAGGGCTTCTTTTCCATGGGTCCAGATGATAAAGATAGAGACTGGGAGTGGATGGGTCATTACACAAAATAAAACTATTTCCCCATGTTTATTTCTCCCCCCACTGTTCCTCAGATGTTCCTATTAACTGCTAGAAATGGCCCACCTTGATTATCACTACAAAAGGTTTTCTTCCCCCACCCAACCCCACTCTCCTGCTGGTAATAGCTCATCTTAAGTGATCACTCTCCTTACAGTGTGTATGATAACACCCATTTTTTCATGTTCTGTGTGTATATAAATCTCCTTACTGTATTTTCCACTGAATGCATCCGATGAAGTGAGCTGTAGCTCACAAAAGCTTATTCTCAGAGAAATTGGTTAGTCTCTAAGGTGCGACAAGTACTCCTTTTCTTTTTGCGAATAGATTAACACGGCTGCTACTCTGAAACTTAACAAAATCCAGAAAATAAGTCTAAACTCCATGCTGTGATAAGTCTTTTTCTTTTTTTCTTTTTTCTTTTTCTTTTTACTTTTTGGCCCAGTTCAGGATGGAAAAAATTCCAAAACCTCAACATTTTTCACCACAATGAATTTGCATTTTCCTGCCAGCTCTAGTGATTCCACTGCAGATGAAGAGGAATGTTTGGGTGCAGGGACCAGGATACTAGCAGCTCTAGAGGGTGTGTCTGGCTAGGATGGTGCCATTGCCCCACCCCTACACAGGTGTTGTGAGGTGAGTGCGCACTGCTTGGTGCAGCAAGGGGCTCGTTTATCTGCTCTCCCCAGTGCCACAAGGGGCAACATGACTTCCAGGAGGGTCTTATGGTTAAGACACTGCACTAACTTGTAGGTGACTTTAGTTCTGTTCCTAGCTATACCGCTGATTTCCTGTGTGACCCTAGGTAAGCCATTTAACCCTCCTGTTCCTCATTTATACAATGGCAACAGTCATACTTTTCTACTGCCCCAGGAGATAAATTCGCTAATATTTACAAGGTGCTCAGAGACTATGCGATGAGGGCTAGATGAGTGCCTATTTAGGTAGGCTAATAGCTAGATGTACCGTGTTATTTGTCAGTTCCCTTCCCATCAAATAGTTGTTTCTTAGGAGGCATACCTGGTTGTCACAACGTGGTGCTAAAATATCCGTCTTATGGAACAATGGGTTGCCCTTCATGCTTTCTCTGCTATTCTTGCTTGGATTCTCTCTTTTCCTCCTCTCCCCCATCCCCTCCCTCTGGACTATATTATACTCATGAATTTGTCTTAGGGATGCAGGGAAACTAAAGCCGTAACTGTCACAATTGTCATTTTGGAAATATTGTGTGGACAATAAAAATGAATTGTTCCATGCTCTGGGTTGAATAATCCAACTTGGATTTCCACAGTAAATGATTAACTTTTCTTTGAACACAGAAGGAAGATTGCAAGGGACTCAATTAATCAAAGCAGCAGTCTCACTTGTTTAGAAGTCCGCACGCTTCTCACTAACAGCTTCCAAAGCTGTCTTGCTGCACAGAGCTGATTCCAGGATAACTAATTAAACACAGGTGCAGGCTAGAACACTTGTTGAATTAATGTACAGTATCTTCTTGTCTCTGCTCCCAGGCACTTGTACCCAATAACATCCGGTGTCTGCTGTATTTTTATAATTAACCCATGTGCACTAGAGATAATTAACCCTTTTTTTTGCTGGTTTAACATTCTGTAAAAACATATCTTTATTTAGTCTCTGATGCGATTGGTTGCCACTGATATTGTTACACACCTAATGGAAAAACTGCATCTTGTAGAGGAAGGAACAATGAGTTAGTGAAACACTGAAGTATATTAATGGATCTCCTGGCATTAGCAGCTGTTGATACAGATGCTTCATATCTTTAGAGGGTATTTATCTGCAAAATTGTCTTAACTTAAATTTTTGGCAAGGCCATCTGGTCTTGCGGTTAAAGCTGGCGATTGGAAGTCAGGACTCTTGGATTATATTCCTGGCTCTGCCTCTGACTGACTTTGGGCAAGTCATTTAGGTCCAAATTCTCAAAAGTGCCCACTAATTTTTAGGGACCTAATGCCCAGCTAGAGACACTTAAGGATTTGCAGAGGTAGTGAGCAGTCACTACACCACATGGGTATTCATAAGGGGTGCAGATAACTTGTCATCACTAAAATTCACTCCCCTCCCCCCCCCCCAAGGCTCAGCTCCTCAAAAGATATTTAGGTGAAATTAGTGGGAGTGAGGCACCTACGTACTTTTGAGTATTTGGGTCTAAATGTCTCAAATTAGGCACCGAAAAATTAGTGCACACATTTGAAAACATTGGCCTTTTTTTGTCATGATTCTTCTACTTTACCTATGGGACAGAGGTGTTTGTAAGTCTTAATGAAGATAATGGATCTCTCTTACAGTGATGTGTATTGTTGTTGGTGTGTGTGTGTGGTTTTTTGTTTTTTGTTTTTTTTAAACCTCACCATAAGCACAGTTTCACTCGAAGAGGTGAGGAGGAGCTGGCATAAGATCCCTTCCACTTTAACCCAGCGGTGTTGGTAGGGCTTTTTTTCATTCCCTATAGCTTCAAGGGCCCTTAGTCACTGTGGGGGATTGGTGGCATTTGCAAGGACGTCTTTCCACCTTGGGTGTGGAACAGTTCTAGCAAGACTGGGAGCCCTAGCTTGCTCCAGACTGTTCCTTTCATGTGGTACTGACCACTCCCCCCTCGGTTCCCCCTTCCCCCAGCTGTCTTCCTTTGCTCGGCTAGAGTGAAGGAGTGCAGGGAAAAGGGAGGTGACAGCTTCCTTGGAATGCAGCCCTTGACCTTCACACGATGGGCTTTAAAAAAAAAAAAAAAGAAAAAAAAAAAGGGCTGTTTATCACATTATTTGCAACATGCCCTATCCTTGGAATGTGAAATACACTGTAAGTAATGTGGTACACTTAACAGTTATGGGTAATAAATATTCAGGTTTAGTACTGCCCATTGTACCTACCTTGGAGGAGATGTAAAGGGCTGCATTTCTACTCCTATTAACATCAATGGAGTGACTCTCACTGACCTCAAAGGGAGTTTTGCTGTGGATTTCAAAGGGACAAAGACTTGGCCCCGTTATGTGTAGATAAAGGCTCAGTATACAAGAAATAAAGGTCTTTTACGTATGCACCAAAGTCTTCTGGGTCCTTCACTCCACTTCATTATGGGAGGAAATTTTTACCTGTGTCTTATCAATACAAATGTTCCCAGAGACTTAGACAATGGACATACGTTTTTATAAATGACTAAACCTTCAACAGAAGTAATGCTGGTGAATCCTAGTACAAAGTTATGCCTGAATAGTACTGAAGTTAGTACAATTCCTTCAAGTAGAAACACCATGAAATGCAATGAAACTAGGAAAGCTTTCCTCCTGCCCCCAACACAGAAGGAAAAAATGTTTGTGTATCTGAAAGAAAGTAACAACTTTTTGTGTTTAACTCAATAATGAAAGAGGTCCAAAAGCTACTACAGAGGATTGTAGTGGTAAGATGATGTAAAACCTGAGAAGCGGATCAGATAGGACAAGTAATATTTTATTCAGTGTAGGAACCAAACCCTGCCATACTGTATAGGTGGGCTGATCTGGAACAATTGTACTTGCCATATGGAATGCAGCTAGAGAGCTCAGTGCATGAGATGACAGAGATTTTCCAAATGCAGAGATTTTTTAAGACAGGAATGTTGTTAGGGGAATCACCTAATGGGTTCTTAACAACTTATGTAAGTTCAGAAAATCAGCTATAATTTATTACCCTGCTGTGCTTTCCAGTACCTTTTTTAATTTGGTAGAATCAAGTAGCATCATGGTACTTAAGTAAAAATGACTACTTTATTTAGTATTTATTTCGTACTTGGGAATAGCTGGTCACACTTAAGGGGCTAGGATGGATTTTCTTTGTTGATCAATTTGGGGAAAAATCATGTGTGTGCGATTTTATGTAGCAAAATGTTTGCCCTTCTCTTATGCAAAGAATATGAGAAAAGTATAAAATCTGAAAATGTATAGAATAGCAATATCCAGTATTGTTCCTAGTATATTAGAGAGACAAGGTGGATAAGATGATATCTTTTATTGGACCAACTTTTTTTGGTGAGGGAGACCAGCTTTCAGGCCACACAGAGCTCTTCTTCATGTCTGACTAGAATAACAATGGCTCAGTTCTCATTGAAGAACACCAGGCACAAAGGACCAAAGGAGTTCAGTGTAGCCATGTTAAGTTTAAGCTATTGGCAACCCATCCAGGTAGAAATACTGATACTGATGGTACTGTATAATGGAATTTGCAGGAGCACAAGAGAAGCAGGATCATATCCTAGATTACTTCTTTTCAGCTCATATGGCTGCCAGTTGTGTTGTGTGTATGGTGGATGTAACTGGCATGGTTTTGTTTTTTGAGTGCCACACTCTTAAATTTCTAGGAAGCTGTTGTCTGTTGCTGGTAGCCACCATTGTGCATTCAATTCTGTTCTGTGTTGAGGTCAGCTACCACCTGTTACAGAGGAGATTCTATCATGGTAACTTTTTGTTCTTGTTTAGTTGTCCTTATCTTTTAAATAAGTGTAATTCAAATTGAAAGTATATGGTTGTTCTTAGCATATGCAAACGCTGGCTGCAGGGTTCTCCATGTCAATGAATATTTGATGGATATTATTTTTAGCGGTAATTACAATATTGTGGGGCGTTACGTGATGGTGTATTAGATGCCGTATTTTTATTTGTTACTCTTATCATGTTCTTTGTTTGTTTCCCTCCCTCCCCCCATAATTTTACCAATGCTTTGGTGACTCGGGGAGCTAGTCTCAACAATTGCACGTTGTCTGCATGCTAGGAAAAAAGTCAAGTTTCTGAAGTATGGGCCCCATTCTGCAGTGGAACGTTGCAGCTACTGAAGTAATAAACCAAGAAAGGCTGTGTGTATGTATGAATTTAGAAATGTGTCTTAAAGTTGCGATGTCCATTTCCCCATAATAGCTGTTTGCTGTAGAAGTACATGATTGATACAATGGACCCTGATATACTGTAGACAGATGTAAAATTGAGAAGCCAATAGGCAGCTGTCATTCTTCCTTTTATTCCTTTTGTGTATCCCATGTCTCTCTCTGCTTATAGTCAAATCTGACATAGTGCATGCCATATTGAGCAGTTATGCTTAATTACAAGCCAACACAAGAGATATGAGAGCATTAAAGAAAACACACAAAGTGGGGAGAGAGAGAGAGAGGTTTTCTGCAGGAGCCTACAATGATATTTTTTTTCACGCTGGTTCTGGATACCCAGAATCCACACCTATTTCTTTAAGCTGCCAGGTGCTTTAAGATAATAATGGCTGCCTCATAGAGGAGAGCCTTTAATTATCTAATAAACTATCTAAATCAGTAAATAACTTTACAAAGTGAAAGTCACCTTAAAAAGAAAAAAGTTGCCCCTACCTTGATTTGAAGAATTTGCCTCACCCATGCGAACAACAGTGTACTGTAGGGACGGGTTGGTACAGCCTGTCCAGTTCAACTTCTCAGTTCCCTCCCTTTTACAAAGTTGATGTTGGTTGTTAGGCACTGACTCTGCTTGGAGCCGAGCAAATGATAATTAAGAAACTTGTGCACCAAAGAGCTTCCAGCACCTGTGGGGCACCTTGGAACGAGTGTAGTGCCCTGCATGTACACGGTTACTCTGACAGGGAGTTCCTTGGGGGCTTGGGACATAAAATGTGCCTTGAATTATCCTTTGTAACTGTCGTTTTCAGCTATCTCAGTCTTGCTGGCTCGGCTCTGGAGTCCATTTTCTTTGGACTCCAAGCTGCACTAGAGGTGGTATCATGCAGGCAGGATCATACTTTTTCCTCAGTGAAACTCCCAGGCTGCACACTGAAAATTATTACTGCTGACCTTTGACCTCAGTTACACATTTTCAAAATTCAAATGTAAATTGGGTCCAAGGGAATGAGAGAACCCAAAGGAAACTAACAAAACCTTCTAAAGCAACAGTTGAAGTCTCTTTGGCAGGAAGATGCTGTAGAAGTTTGTGACATCGCTCTCAGCAACCTTCAGTGTAGGGTGTGTATTTTCCCTCTCCTTTCACTTAGAATTCCTGTGGTATCTTTTATGGGACAAATCACATTGGCAAACAGAAAAATGAAGTATGGGCTCCTGAGATTGGTCATATTTGATTGCAAAATAGTCATAAAAAAGATGAATCTCACTTGATAAGGAAGAGATTATTTCCCATCCAAATGCTACTGTGGCATCTGCCTCTCTCCTGGTCACTTCCTTCTAGCTCATTTACAAGCCTGGAAGCAAACTGAAAAATTTATTGCAGTACTTCATGGACCTCCGTGTGCATGCATGAGTATTTTCGTGGTTCATTTCTGGTTCTCAGTCTTATGATGACTCATCCATCCATCAGTTCTTTCAGCACTGCAGGTAAGGGAAGGGCTCAGTGACACCGGGAATTCTCTCTCTAGTTGGGGTGTGAGGTGATGGAGGTTGTCAGGGTGGTAAAGGGGGTAGAAGTAGCACTGACTAAAAACACTACGGATTAAAAAGGTCATTTAGGTTAGGTTTGGATCTGCCTTTTAGAGTCGTCTTGTAATTAGCTTGTCTCAGACTGAGTGATGTGAGCTTTGTTTACATGACTGTACTGTATGTCTGGAATGCTCAGTAGAGTGACCATACCTATTGCTGTCAATCCATCAATGTCATTTTACAGTAGCAATAAATGCGTATATAAACAAATACACTTCAAACACGATTCTTCATACCTTGGTAATTTTTAATAGATACTTTTTGTTAAATCTTAGTGTATGACCACAAAGGAGGTCACTCCCACTTAAGAAATGCAGTCATGGAACAGAGGGCTGCAGTCCGTTTCAGATTCTTATTGTGACTTGCTTCTCACCTTCAATAGCTCATTCCTATCTGTGTGCCTTGATTTCTTAATCTGTGTAATGGGGATAATACTGACTTCCCTCAGATGTGATGTAAGACTTCATGCATGTTTGTAAAACACTAGGGTATAGCTACACTGCGATAAAAGACTGGCAGCTGACCCACATCAGTTGACTTGGTCTGGGGCTGAGGGGCTATAAAATTGCAGTGTAGACATTTGGGCTCACACTGGAGCCCGGGCTCTGAGAAGCCCTCCTCTTGCAGGGTCTCAGAGCCTAGACTCCAGCCTGTGCCTGAACTTCTACACTGCAATTTTATAGCCTCACACCCAAGACCTGTGAGCTTGAGTCAGCTGGGGGCCAGGTGTGGATCTTTCATCACAGTGTAGACGTGCCCTGAGACTTGGTGCCACAGGTTTTTTCCTGCAGTGTAGATGTACCATTAGAGTACTGGGATGGAAACTGAAGTAGAAAATGATGAGCTATTTTTATTCTTACATGGATCTGTCCTGATTCTGCCCTGGATCTGAATGGGTGTATCCCACATGAATTCTCTGTTGGACCTTTGGGTAAATACTATATTTAATTCATTTTTTAAAATGCATGTTATTTGTCAGATGGACTGGAATAGACCCTTAGGTGCTAGTCAGATCTGTCTTGATACCAGTTCTTCCTAATACTCTAAAACCTGCATTGTGTGGTGGGTGTTTGCTAAATATTCATTCAGTGCTTGCTTTTAAAATGCATGTTGGCTGGCTACACAATAGACCTGAATGCCTCTAAAGAAACCATTATAGCCCGGTGTATAATTATGTATGTTTAGGGTACATGCTACATGCAATTTTAAAAGAAATCTGTATGGAAACCAATTGTACTGCATATGCAGTTGCTGAATGTGTTTAAACAGCAACACCTCAAGCCTTTCCAAAATACAAAAGGGTGGGATCCATAAAGGTACTTAGGCCCCTAAGTCTGGGGTTTAGGTGCCCAAGTCCCAGTTTTGGTTCCATTGTGATCCACAAAACTCCTGCTGAGCCCCGTTGGCACCTCAACTCACTTGACAGCTTAGTTTTCAGGGTAAAAGTTCCCTTGGCACCTACGTTCCTGCCTCTGAGCATATGCAGTGGTGCCTTCCTCTAGCACCTGAACACCTAGCATCCACCTAACCCGCACAGTGAGGCATGAATTCAGGGAAGGCAGGTGTTCAGCAGCCTCAGGAATGGGTGGGGTCCCATTTGAAGCTCCTGTTGAAGCTGTTTCACTTTAGCCAAAGACTTAAATCATCCTTGGACCAGCAAGCGAGAGAGAATGAGTCTGTAGCATGTTGGTTAGGGCACCTAACTGTGAGATCCCAGCTCCAGTCCCCTTGCTCCAATCACTTTCATTCAGTACCCACAGCAGAACAGCTTCAACAGGAGAGACTGTGGGAGCCCACATCAGAATATCCCATAGCTCTGTGCTTAGCTCACCCACCTGAGAGGATTTCAACAGGTGTCTTACCTCTTTCTCCCCCTTGAACCTGGGTGTCCCCACATCCCACCTGAGTGCTCTAACCACTGGGCTCAGCATTTTAAAGTGGGCATCACCACTTCTTCCTCCCCCTCCTTCAGCCATTTTTGTGGAGAAAGGTAGGTACCCACCTCTTTCCGGCAAGAAACAACTTAGGTGGCTGGTTCCCATTCGTGGATTGCTAGCAGATGGGCACCTCCCTGCAGTCTGGATTGCACCTCTGTCTGAGAGAGGGGTGGGGCTGATGACACGCCCCTGTTGTCAGCATCTCCCATTTGCTAGCTTGGACCTAGCGTGCTGGCTTTGGTGGATCATGTTCTAAGGTGCCTGTCTCTCCCCAGGCATTGTCTAGGTCTAGGGAGCCTAGCTGCTTAACTCAGGCTTTGTGGATCACAGTGTTATTCCTGTGGTGTTTTTTTTTTTTTTTTTTTTTTTGTAGGGGCTTAAGTCCCTTTGTGGCTCCCACTCTAAAACAATTTAGACTACTTTCTGGAGTAATCACTTCCCAAACTTCAGATTCTGATTTCCATTTACACTGGTGTTAATTCATAGGGGCTGAATTGGCTTCAGCAAAACTACTGTAGATTTATATGAGCATAAATGAGACCAGAACCTGACCGTATATGCATCTGTATATAATATCTACATAATAAAGTTAAAAAGCTATATGTGAAGTTCTAGCACAGAACAATTCATTGTCATGGTAGAATTGCAGCCCATTGAGAATTGTGTGGCTTTTTCCATGCGTAAGAAGCTGGGAAGGTCCCTGGCAATTTGGATCCACTGTTCTGGGTGGTTTGTTATTGTCTGGATTCTTAGTTTGTTTGTGCATCGGTAAAGCAAAGAGATTGAAACTCTGCCCTTGGTGAGAATTTTATTCACCTTCCCTAGATAGGTTCTGCCCACTGGCTTGCAACGTAGAACCTTATATTTGTCCTTCTAAACAATCATTTGTCTGCCATTAAGGTGACGGCATGACCCACTTTATTTGTAGCTGGGAGCAAAATCAAATGGCGTTGCCCTCCTGCGAGAGGCTTTTAATGCATGAATGGTCCTGAAAGCTCTTATTACGCACTGCGTGGTTGGGAGCTATTTCTGGAATGACAGTAGCCAGACGTATTAATATTGGAAGGTATAAAACAAAGCTGTAGTGAAAGAGTTAACTTTTTAGTTTCTTTATGTGCTGAGAATTCAAGAGGCAATGCTGTATATTGGAGTTAGGAACTCCTAAATCCTCATCCACGCTCTCCCACTTATTTATGTTATGGGTTTGGGCTAGTTGCTTAACTGCTTATTGCCTGAATTTCCCCATTTGTAAAATTTGCTTATCGCTAGGGGGTGTCTGTGGGGCTTAATTAATGTCTGTAAGGGGGTTTGAGATCCTTGGCTGAGAGATGATACAGACTTGCAAATTATTTATCATCCGTGAGAGCCAGAGGAAGTTTACACACACGGGCATCAGAATTATTTCTTCCTGTGATGATGCTCTTGGACTCTGCTGCAGCACAATCAGCAGGGGGAGATGGGTTTGGATGTTTTTAGACGAACTCTTCATTTTGGCCTTTTCAGGCTTTCTGGAAAGGAGAAGATGCAGCTGAGTGAAGGAAAAGGAGGGTAGCCAACATTAACTGTCCTTTCCTGTTGGTCCCCTGGATCCTCTTCTCAGGCCAATAACAGATGTATCTCTCAGGAAGGTGAAGTGGGCTGTAGCTCACGAAAGCTTATGCTCAAATTGGTTAGTGCCACAAGTCCTCCTTTTCTTTTTGTGAATACAGACTAACACGGCTGCTACTCTGAAACCTGTCAGGAAACCTGACAGGAAGGTAATGATCTTCCTGGAAACTCCATCTTGCTACAGGCTGTTAGTAAAGCCATGCAGTACCTCTGCTGCCCATCTACTCTGCCTTTTCCTTAAGAGAAATAATGGATGTTGGATAAGAAAAAGTTCCTCCATATAATTAAACAGCATTAGAATGAGTCCTGTGCTTTGGCTGGTAGGCTGCATGATGAACTTTAGTGAAAGCAGATGGTCACAATGGTATTAAAAGCTGAAGACTTCAGTCAAGCTTTTAATTGAAAACAATTGGACCCTGCTGGATGGTAATTACCTTGGCTGCTTGCAAATAATATCACAGCATTGCTACCTATGAAGGAAGAACTGAAACTGAGTTAATAAGGAGTGTTGAATGGCATATAAAAAGCAAGGAGCATCCAAACTTATTTTCTCTGCTAGTTTCTCCCCTTTAAGAATGTGGGGATGTGAAAAGGAACATGCAGTGGCAGAAACTAAAAAGTGAAGTGTTGGCTGCATTCATAAAACAACTTGAGCCTGTGTGTGGGGTGTGTTTTTTGGTTTTGTTTTGTTTAAACAGTTGAAATTCCAACCAGGACTAGGAAAAGCATAAAATAGCCTACAATATCGAGAGATGCTCTTTCTCTTACCCCCGAACTGTGAATACTAATATCAAAATCTATTCTCTTTATCTCACTTTACAAGATCTTTTTTTCCTCTTGTGGCTCTTGGAAGGTTGGGGTCCCAAAGTTTTCCTTTTCTGCACTGTGTGTTTAATTATCATTTTTATTTAGTAGCCCTTATAATCACTAATGAAGAAAATACAGTGTGATGTTTGTTTTTGCATATGATAAAGAATTCAGAGAAGGAGTTGAACATCCTGAAGCAATAATGATCAAAGTTGACTGAATTGTCAATCTGATGTTCTTCAAATACTAGAATCAGATGACGCTTCTGAGACTTTCCCACCCAAAATGTCTGTGACGTGTTCCACAAGATTCTGTTAATTGTTGTCTGTAATATACTTCTGGACGTAAATGTGTCATTGACACTAATGTACATAGTATTACTTGCTGGGGAAAGTGACTTACATTGCTATCTGTGGTTCAAAAAATACCCCTGACAACACTGTCTCTTTCATACATCTCTCAGATGTGTGTACATTTGCGAGTTGAATCCTGTCACCATCTGTGTAAACACTATTTTGCATGTGGTGGTGGTGGTGGTGGTGATGCAGCTGTGCTCATAGGGCTTATAAGCAGGGGAGCTACTTTGCTACTTCTGAAGGCCTTAAGAGTAGCAGCTGCTGTAATTTAGCAAAATTAATGAGTAACTGTGAACCACCAGTAAAAATGATGCCAAGTTTTCCCATAACATAATGTCACTTCTAAAGTGACGTTTTCACGTGCTATTCCTTTCACGAGCCAAATATTTGTCTTTGTAAGTGCCCCAGCTAAGAGTTTGTCCAGCCTTGGCTGGCTTCTGGCTGGCAATGTGAAGAAATGGACTCTTTCAATGCATGCATGCCTTGAAAACTATATTGCTTCTAGAATGAAATGATTATTTTTATACCTTGCCTTAATTCATATGTTTTGCTGCAATAAACATACTGGGTAATATCCTGACCCTTTGAGGTCCATAGGAGCTTTGACACTGACTTTAATGGGGCCAGGATTTCACTCACTTCATAAAGCCAAATTACGTTCTGAATTCTGGAGTAGTGTTACTGAAATTGCTGTGGAACTCATTGCCATTATATATTGAGGGTAAGAGTTTAACAAGCTCTTTTAAAAAAAAATTGACAAGTATAATAGTTACATTAGAGAGGTTAACATATTTAAAAGGGATCTAAAACCTGATATTTCATAGGTTAGCAAGAAACTTCTATATACAAATGAATAAAAAAGTGATCCATGATGATGATGATTGTGCCTTCCTGTGATTTTTGGTACTGGCAGTTTTGTAGACAGGACACTGGCTTAGCTGAACTGTGAGGATGACATCTCAATATGGATGCCAACATGATATTAATAAAATTAGTATAAGATTTTTAATATTGGTCACTACTTGTTTCCACCTTCACTGAATATTAAGATATAGCTACAAGTATGTTCTAGCCAGGGATGCTTGAAAATATAACCATATCCATGTATATTTGTTAGTTATGTTGTAAAATGTTCAGGCTGGTTAAAGACATTGCAGGAGGTTTCTATTTTCTATCCCCAAGGACAAGCAAGTGTCAGGAAGATAATCTCTCTTTAGCCAGAAACCACATTTATTGTCCCTAAGAGTACTTCTACAAAAAAAGTTTAAAATGCAGGGTTTTTAATCTTTCTGTAACTTTCTATGCCATTTTTTTATACTGTTCTGAAAAATGGATGTAAGAATCGTTATTGTGATTGGGGTTTTGTAGATTGTATTTGTGATGAAGTGGGGATTTTCCCTTGTTATGTTGTATGTGAGTCTTACTGTTGAGCCTATGTGAGTTTTACTGTTTTGCAGGAATAGTGTGTGCACCTCAGTTTCCCTGGGTGCTGCACCAATATCTCGGTGGTGGGAATAGGGGTGTGTGACTTTGGCTGAGACCTCTGGGGCAAGTGAGGCTGCTCCAGCGGCCTGCACGTATGCGATGTCTGGTGCCCTTCGTAACCTGAGACCCAGGAGGGGGATACAACCAGGTGACTCTTTGCCCAGGAAGCAAGAAAAAGACAAGGAGGAGGAGCAATGGGGCTGTCTGAAGTCGGGTCGCTGGGAGCTGACCGTCTGCCTCTGGGGACTGGAAGAGGGGGAGTCCAGGGCTTCTGGCCCAGGACTCTCCAAGATGGACTTGGCTGAAAGTCACTGATTTCTGTGCTAACAAGTTGTGTCCTACCGTGTGTTCCTGTTGAATAGTAAACCTTTTGTTTTATTGGCTGGCTGAGAGTCATGTCTCACTGTGGAGTTGGGGTGCAGGGCCCTCTGGCTTCCGCAGGAGCCCTGCCCAGGCAGACTTGCGGCAGGGAGCGCATAGTGTGGAAGGAGATGCTGAAAGCTCCGAGGTCAGACCCAGGAAGATTGAAGCTGTGTAAGCTTCTTGCCCTGGTGACTGTATGCTCACAGAGAGGAGGCATCCTCCCCCAGAGTCCTGACTGGCATTATATGGAGTAGTTCCAGAGCATCGCCCCGGTGACTCCGTGACAGTACTTGATAAGAGTTTTCATTGTAAAGACTGCAACAAGTAAATGCAAAAAGGATTCAAAAGAGAAATAACACTGAAGATCCTTATCCAACCATAAAACAGAAAGGTAAAGTGTGCCTCTACCAACCTCCCACCCTTCTGCAAGGAAAACTTCTGCTTTTGTCTTTAAAACTCTAGGAAAAACACATGTAATTGGAACTGTTTTTAAAACTTTTTGTTTATTTCTTAAATATTGAAATGGCAAACAACTTTGTGAAATGCATTCTCGCAAATATGGTTGCTAAATACAAAGATCCTAATATAATTCCTATCTTGCTATGTAAATGGTAAAATGTTCTGTGTTGCAATATGAAATCCAGTGGCCTTGTTAAACTGATTGCTAATATAAGAAGCCATTTAAGTATACAATATTTATATTAATGGGAAATTAATTAATTACAGGCAGGTCTCAAGCAAATCTCTCACCCAAGTCAGGACAAGAAGAATCATCTTTCCAAAAAATTGGCATGTAGAATCAACAACATCTTTAATAATATTGAAGCTAAAAACCCTCTTTTAAAATTATTTATTATTAAGACTGTTTCAAAAAATGAAAACTTTTATATAAAAACAGGAATGTATGGGCTTTTTGAAAACAGAATTTAATTTCCTCTCAAACTAATAAAATGAAAGGAATATCTCAGAAAATGGACAGAATAAAAGAGTTAGCTTTAACTTTAAAAGTGATCTGATACTTTCCTGCCACAAGAAGATTGAAGGCAATGAAAGAACGGTTGCACTTTCATTAGGCAGACTGCATATTCAGGAGCTGAGGGTATCACCAAAACCAATCTTGAAGGCCCGTATTGAGCCAATGAAAGTGTGTCAGTAACCAGTTTGGAATCTAAACAAACCTGAAAGAGGTGAGTATTCCCGTAATTTCATGGAAATAGAAAGGAGAAGAGTATTTATAAAAACTCTCTGAAGTGAGCACACCTCACGCTCTCACCCTTTGCTATGCTGCTTATAGGGCAAGCACTCATCAATTTATCCTGTCCATCTCTATCTACAAGCAAGCTGCCATGAAAGCTAAGTAAAGCAGAGACTCCAAGAAACCTCCCCAAGACTTGAATATGGATTGGTAAGAGAAAGTTAGCTAAAAACACTGCCAAGGGATTAGATTTGAAAACTCTTGTAATGATTTTATTGGGGTATGGAAATGCTGTTATAACTTAAAACATTACATGTCCGAGGGGTAGCAGTGTTAGTCTGTATCCACAAAAACAATGAGGAGTCCGGTGGCACCTTACAGACTAACAGATTTATCTGGGCATAAGCTTTCATGGGTAAAAAACCCACTTCTTCAGCTGCATCTTATTCCTGGAGAGGAGACAGGGGTGAAACATTGGTAAACAGAGGATTTAATTGGTTTTAAGACTTTGAATAGTCATCATTAGCCTGTTTTAAGACAGCTCCTTAAATGGCTTCTTCTAAATAACTGATTTTAAATATTTTTTTTTTTGGTAGGATTTAGTTAACTTTGCCCAATTATAAACTCTCTGGTTAGTATTAATAACCAGACAGGTTTCATCTGCCCTTAAAAAAATTATTTTGTCCATACATAAACAGGTTTTATGAGTAACTTTTTGCCCTAGTAAAATGTTTCAATAAAATGTTACCATACTGCATCATTAGTTAGTTAGGATCAGGTTAATATGAAAAGATTCTGGCCTGCTGGCTGGGGAGCCCTCCTCCTCTGAGTACGCTAAAAAGGGTGACCAAATTTCTAGATCCATAACCTCCTTTTGGTACTTCTCTTGTGTACAACAGTTTTCAAATATCTAATAAGATACCAAGATTGTTTCCCAAAATTATTGTGAATTCAATGTACTTTGTCAGGGCTAACTGAAGGAAGGGTGCTCCTGGAAGTGGTCTACTCTCAAAGGTGTAATGGCTATTGGAAAAAACTCTCCATAGAGAGCCATACACAAGAGGTTGTAATGGAAGTATGCAATTTATCATTTGTGTTTTGTTTAATGTGCTCTTTTCCTTTAATAATAAAATAGCCATGGTTAATAATTGTGGTTATTTTGCTTGGTCTCGATGATGATGTCCCCTGGGCCTAGGGTATGTAAAAGAACCCATGTAACTAAATTAGTAGGAGTCACTGCCGTCTCAGGAGAGTAAGAGAGAGAATTAGTAAGAGCCGGAATACCACATCTTGTGTCTCAAAGCTAAATATTTTTAGGAATTTAAAAAATAAATCTTGGGCTGACAAGTAATTTTAAAACTACCCCTGTCTACCCCAGAGGTCCATCTGGCTGATATTGTCTGGCTGTTCCTATGTTCAAACTTACACCAGTGTAACAGAGTAGAATTTGGCCCATAGCATTTAAAGTGAAAACCTGGCCCCATTTAAGTCAATGGCAAAACTCCAATTGACTTCAATAGGATCAGAATTTCACTCATGGTGTCTGCATATATGAATAATAATATGATATATAACTACCCTTTAACACTGGAACTTGTGACAAATATGCAACTGGAAAAGTTACTTTTGAAAAGTAACAATTGTCATTATTTCTACCAGTCTGGTAACAACTACTTGTCACTTACGCATATTGTAATAGCTGCTTGCAGGTTCATGGGGTGGGAATTGTATACAGCATACTATTTTAAAGGTGTATGTAAGGCACAAGCTCTATTGATTTGTAGTATACAAAACAATGAACAGCTGCTGGATTTGATTAAATCTGAAGCACTTAATCTCAAAGCTGTTCTGAATATATCACAAGGCTGTAGTGATTATTGCTATTATATGATAAGCCATAGCATAATACAGGAAGAGAGAGATCATTTTTCTTTTCTTGGAAACATTTGAAAGTGTGGTGCTGGTTCTTTTTTGGACTTCCTGGTGATGTCACTTTGGTAGCCTGGTTGTAGTGACAAACGGAATATAGTCTGGCTCAAAGCTGAGTGGGGTTTCTTTGTGTGCGTACATTTCTTTAAGAAAAGTGATCAGGCATTCTATACTTATTATACTGGTTAAAAATTAGTGATCTGTGTAACCAAAAAGATAGGGACCAGCCAAAGGTGAGCCTTTAAAAAAAAATGAATTGACACTGTAAACACAAATTAGGCCCAAATTTAGATTAATTTTTAAAAAATTGGAAAACCTTAGAACAGTCTTCATTAATATTAAAAAAAAAAAAAAGTATTAGAAACCATTGTTGTTAAACAAAAAAAAAAACCCTTCCTCTGCAGTGTTTGCAATTCAAAAGAGGCAGCACTAGGATCCTGAAAATGAAATATAAGTGAAAGTGTCTCAACTGATTTTCATTATTCAACTGGAGGGAATCAGAGAAAGTAAATGGTGCATAAATAGTGATGAGTGAATTGGATTTTTAAAATATTTCAGTTCTAAGAAACTAAAGTGGTATTAATAAGATATTGCAGACCATTTACTTCACCTACATTAATTTTAAGTTGACAGTGCTCTTCTATGGCTTGATTTTCAAGGGTGCTGGGCTCATGCAGCCCCTAAAGTTAATGGGAGCTTTGAAATAAAGCAAAGGTAATAAATGTCAAGTGTTGGTGGAGCTGGACTGGCTGTTTTAAATGTAGGAGACTTTTAAAGCAAATACCTCTGCAGACGACACTGCCTTAGTGTTTTGAGCTACATATCCACCACCATAATTATTAATTGCAGGCATTTATACACCTCCCATCACCATATCCTGGTCCACTTTACATTGATCTAGTTTGCACGTGACATTATGTCTACAGAGCAGTGCTGGGTAAACTTTGCCAGTCGGCTGAATGCTATGCATACAATGAGCATTGGTAAGACAAAGTAGTGAATGGCTTCCCTCAGATAGCTCCCTTCTGTGGTAATGGGAGGTGATTTATTGCTGGAGAAGCTGCAGTTTAACTTTCAGGACTCTTTCTCATTATCACATGTGGGGGGGGGGGGAGGGAGGAGTTTGGGCCTCTTTGATGGGAAAAAATGCCTTTAAACCTGGCAGACCTTGAGGATCTGCTGAAGACTACAG
Organism: Eretmochelys imbricata; assembly: GCF_965152235.1. Lineage (NCBI taxonomy): Eukaryota > Metazoa > Chordata > Testudines > Cheloniidae > Eretmochelys > Eretmochelys imbricata. The sequence goes on from NC_135574.1 coordinate 123,960,057, forward strand.
CTTTGGCTTCTGTCAGCCCCACTGGCTCCCTACAAGCAAAGCTCCATTGGAGTCATTCTGCCAGGGGACCCTTCTGGTCACAGTTCCCCTGGGTCAGCCACTGCAGCTGGGGAGTAGCAGAAAAGTGAATACAGCCTAATGCTGAAATAGCTTTTCCAGCCAATTTTGGTGGGGCCAGGGTGGGCTGACATGGATCCTGTCTTCCTACTGGCCAGCCCCATCCTGTCCCCATCCATCCTGACACCACCCCGGCTTTCTGTGAGCCCCAGACTGCATGGAGTTCTCTCTGAGGTACCCGAGGGGGGGTGGAGTAAGGTGGGGTGACAGTGCAATGGAGGCACCCAACCTCTCTTACCATATGGGAGCATTCGTACATGCAGATCTCAGGGTCCCAATCTCTTCCATGTATTTGGAAGGGAAAACTATTGCACCTGGATTGGGTAAATAATAGAGGCATCAAAATGTGATTTTTTTTTTTTTTTTTTTTAGTTCACAGCTCTGATGGGGAAATGTCTATAGAACTTACATTTGAAAAGACATTATCAACTCAAACATAATCTTCTGTCTGACTGTTTGTAAGAGTTACAGACAACACCAAAGGGGATTACCACTAAAGATGTTTTAAAATTAAAAATGGGGATTTTTTTTTTACCGTACTGTTATCAGTCCCAGATAAGTATTATCTATCATTATACTGAAAAGAAGACAGCAGACAGAATATTACGAGAATACTTGGCTGGGTTCTGGCCATGATCGTATCGTGAATAGATATTCACTCTTCGACAGAGCATCAGAAAAGCTACTACTTGGCAAAAACCCACCTTAACTTTATCAACATCAAGAAAGCGTTTGATAGTATCCACAGAGAAGCATTGTGGAATACTATGGAACCTCTGGGACATTAGACAAGCTGGTCAACATAAGGAATTTTTATGATGGAAATAGATGCACAATAAGATTGGATAGAGGCCTGGGTGAGAGGTTTGATATTGTGACTAGAGTTACACAAGGATGTGTGTTATCACTGATCCTCTTTGCATTAGCAATAGACCAGGTGATGAAGCAGGCAACAAAAGGCATTGTGGAAAATGTAAAATGGGTTAGAGGTGATGAGTTGCACAACCTTGACTTTGCTCACAACATTGCTTTACTAAGTGTGAGGTGGAACAGAATGATTGCCCTTACATCAGAGAAAGGAGCAAAAATTGTATTGAAGGTAAATGCAGAGAAAAATCAAGATTATAAAACTAGGAAACTAGAGAACAGATGCAAAGGTGTACATAGGTGGGAAAATAGCAGAACTCTACCTGTTTGATTCATCTGGGGAGTGTGATAACGTTTGAAGGTGGCTGCGACAAAGAGATTCATATGAAATTAGGAAAATGAAACCACCTTTGGAAGAATGTACAACATCTGATCAAACAGGTCTCCACATCAAACTAGAGGTCCGCTTATACCATGAGATTGTACTGAGCACACTACTGTATGAAGCAGAGACTTGGGTGATGTAATAGTAGTCACCCTGATTTCAAGGACAAGATTGACAATCACAGGTTTTGTACTAATAGGTCTTTGTGTGGCATCAGAGACCAATCTGGGAAGAACAACACTTGCCACTCTAACCAGAGAGCTGTTGGCCTGGTTCTGTTAATTGTGCTGCATGTTATTTCCATGGCTGGTGCTGTGCTTCCAGCTGCACGTTGTGTTCTTCTCAAAGTCGTGGGCACCTCCCTCCCCACCCTTAAGCTGTAGAGCTGTGAGAAGCTATCAGCCACCAGTTGCTCAAAGGTCAAATCAGAAGTATTTGTTGTGTGCAGATTTTGTTTTAGAATATCTTTTAAGTGTCATTTGCCCTCCATGCTGACAGTTGCCAGAGCTTAAGTTGGAATATAGACTGTGTTTTGCTGGACAGATATCAGGCATATGAATTACATGACCAGTCCATCTCAACTGGGCGCAAATCAATGAGCCGTGATACCAACTGAACCAGCTCTCTCAAAACCTTCCATGTTGAATATATGGTCCTGCCATATGATGCCCAACAGTCATTGTGGGTGTTGCAAATGGAGACTCTCTCAAGATTTTTAATGTGCCATTAGTAACAGGTTCATGTTTCACACCCGTAGAGCAATGGCCTGAGGACAATCTCATTCTACACTTTGATTTTTGTCTGTAGACCGATTCCATGTTGCTTCCAGATTTGGTGATAAAGGTGAACATAAGAGGCGCTGGCTTTCTTAATTCATTCATCCACTTCTTGATCAATTTGTCACTTTCTTGCTTAACATGCTGCCGTGATATTTTAACTATTTGATGGCTTGGAATGTGGTACTTTCCAATCTTCTTGATGGATCTTGGTGAGGAGTGGAGGAACTTTCTCGTATATGGCCTCAGTTTTCAGTTAGCTGATGGTAAGGCCAAAGTTACAAGCCACCGCAGCAAAATGGTTTGTAAGATCTTGCAGTGCTGCTTCAGAGTGTGCCACAGGTACAATCACTGGCCTAGAGCAATTCCTGGGTCAGATCTTTGATCACCTTGGTATTCACACACAGATGAGGGATTAAAGAGCTTGCCAGTGTGAAAGATTACAAAGATGCCATTTTAAGAGCTGTGGAGGGTTTCTTCTAGCATCTCAGCCAAGAATAAACAAAGGATCCTTGCTTCACCCCATTCATGGAAATGAGTCTATTGGATCACTATCAACACTAAATCTCCCAACTATGCCTTTGTGGAATTGCTGAGTGATGATGGTAATTTTTGTCTGGGCATTCCAACTTAGGGAGCAATTTCCAGAGGGGAGTGCAGCTGATTGCATCAAAAGCTTTGGTCTGGTTTGGAAACCCGATGTACAAAGGTGAATACTGTTCGCAATACTTTTCCTATCATTGTCAGATGAGGAAAACCATGTCAGCGGTATTCTACTGAGCATGAAAGCTGCACTGCAACTCAGAACTTTGTCCATTTTAATTTGGGTTAGGAGCTGGTTCAAGAGGATCTGTGCAAGATTCTTACTGGCCAGGCAGATGGCTGATGACCGGGGCTAACAAAAAGAGATTGGAGGCTGCCAATCAGAGACAGCTGAGGAAGATACTAGACATTTTATGGAAAGACAAAATAACAAATGTGAGAGCAAGGAAGCTGACTGAGTAGGACACGTTGGAAAATATCAAAGAAAGAAGGCTCAAGTATCTGGGACATGTACACTGTGTGGAAGATAGGAGACAGTAAGCAAACACTGAATTGTGTACCTAAAGCAGGATAGTGAGACAAACCAAAAGGAAGGAACTGACAGAAGACAGTGGCAGAGGATTTTGAATGTGCTGGCATACCTGGCATGAGGTACCACAACTAGCAAGCGACTAATCCAATGGAGGAACTGGACTGCCCAATATTAGTGGTACAGGAGGAGCTCAGGTCATCTCTGAGTTTGTTTACTTTGTGCTTTGGGCTGCACTTTCCATGTAGAAAGTTTGCACAGGCTCTTTCTCCTGCCAGTCATGTTCTCTCTTGCCGAGAAATTCCTTGAGTATTAAGAGGAGTAGTTTAATTTTAAAAGGATTTTTAAGCAATAACATGCAATTCTATTTAAAGGGTATTGTGTCTGAAATTAGTCAATTTAAAAAAATTAAATTGACACTATAGATGGCCTTGTCCAAACACAGGTTGCATGCTAAATTGTTTTAAAAGCATACCTTTAAACTGGTTCAAGTTGGTGTGTAGACAAGGCCTTTAATAGGGATGATGCAAATTCTTACAAGCCCTACAGAATGTAGTAGAAAATACTAACCCTGGGGTAGAATTCTACAAATTGGCTTAAATTCTAAAGGAAGAGTACCATCCTCTATTAAATTCTATGGGACTCTTCCAAAAGGACAGGGGTTGGTGATAATCTTTAGTTTTGCTCTATGAAGCTTTGCTTCCCACTTCCCCCTCCTCCCATCATGTTTCTTAGGTTAAACAAATCCAAAATCTCAAAGCAAAGCTGCCCCGTTTTTCCCCTCATGGTCTCTTTTTTTTCTGAAATCGTGGGTTTCAGGAAGTCTCCTGGGACCTTCATGTGTAACCCTATCCATGGCCCAAATGTGCTGGAGGGTAAGACTAGTTTCATTTATTATGTGTACTATGTAATATTTCTATTGATAGTCCCTAGAGCCTCATTTCATACGAGATATTCATGGGGCTTTTGGCAAACTTGGCCTGAATGTCATGTTTCTAATGGCATGAAAACTTTGAGTCTTGTGGCTTTAGGTTTCTTTGGGTATGGTTATGCAGCAAAAAGTGTCAGCAAGTCTCAGAGCTCAGGTCAACTGACTTGGGCTTGTGCTACTGGGATAAAAATAGCCATGTAGACGGAGGGGCTGAGGCTGGAGCCTGGGCTCTGAAACCTGGAAAAGGGGAGGGTCTCAGACCAGGCTTCCTACACCACTACTTGTATACCTGTAGCATGAGACCCATTAGCCCAAGTCAATTGACGCGAGCTTTGAGACTTGCTGCAGGGGTGTTATTTGCTGTATAGATGTACCTTTAATGATGATTTCCATATGGCTCTGGTAAATACATAGTTAACTGGGAGATCAGAAGGATTTCACAGAAGTTTTGTTTAGTTTCTCTGGTAAATAATACTTGCCCTGTAAACTCTGAGGGATTTAAACAAACAAGGAAACCAATATCAAAATCTGATTTAATAATATTAAGGTGCCAGAATCTGCTTTTGTTACACCAGTGAAGTTATTCTATAACTCCTCTCAACCAATTGACAGTTACTCTAGATTTATGGTGGCATGAGATCAAAATTAGGCCCAGGGTTGTGACCCAAAATAATGAACAGGAAAATGCAACATACAAGTTGATACTTTGTCCTTCAAGTACACTGTTGTGCTATTTTTTTAAAGTTATAATCAAATGATCTGTTAACTGGCCCTGTCACGTGCTGCTCCAAGATACTGTGATTCACTATAAACAAATAAAATCATTAGTGTTTTCAGAGCCATTTTGAAAAGATACTTAGAGCACTCCGGGGCTGTTCTATGCTTCACATCAACTGTATATAGACAGGTTAGATAGACAGAAAACCATCTTGTTTGCCTGAGCCCTTTTTTTCTTTGCTTCACTGTAGAGCCTCAAGTCTTTTCCAGATCCCCTCCTTTCTTCCTGCTACATATTTAAAGCAGCAGTTCTTATTACAGCTGGTAGAAAACTTTTTGATGAAACTTCTTTTGGCTGGAAAATGCAGTTTTTTGTCAAAACCAAAACTTCTTGTGGAAATGTATCAGTTTCAATGAATTTTTTGTCAGGAAAAGTCTCTGACTAGAAATTCCATCCTGGAAACAAACTAGGTACCCCCCGACCTTAGACCAGCCAATAGCCCGGTGGTTAGGACACTCTAGGATATAGGTGACCCAAGTTCAATTCCTTGCTTCAAATCAGCAGAAAGGGAATTCTTGTTTTCTAGCCAGCCCTAGTACTCCTCCTGACAAGATGTTACTCAGCACTGGGGAAGGATTCCCCTACAATCTATCTTGCTCTCACTTTATATCTAGTTTAAATGTTTATGGCAATATTGACAGGGCGGGGGGTGGGGGTGTAGGAGGAAAAAGACTAGAGTTAGGTAGAATGTATTGGCACTTGGCCCTGTGCAAGAGGTTCTAGAAATAGTCCTCTGAATCTGCTTGCCCCTATTGTGATTTTGTTGTGGTCCATGAGACCAGATTTCCAGAGCCAAAGTTCCCAACTTGCAAATGAAGGTCCTGAAAGGTGGAAAACCACTTGATGGCTGACACTGATCAGAGACTCTACCTCCTTTTGGATCAGTGAGACATGGCACCATCATCCATTCCATAGGTATCTGATCCCAATATTGGTGCAAATCAGGTGAAGGGTATATATGCTGGAAGTGGAGACTAAATTATTCATGAGGGCTTTCCTATCTTGAATCCCTTAATTCCTTCATGTCTCTAATACAAAAGGAAATGCCAATGTTCCCTGGTTATAGATTTTTGTAAAATAAAACCCTTCAGCAAAGCTTAGCAGGTGAAACAAAATTTTTAAATTATAAAACGTTAGTTACTATTATCTCCCCTGCTAAATTTAAGACCCACTGCTTGTGACAAAGACTGAAACAGAACTCTCAAGCAAACCTGTAGATGAGATTTTTCTGATCCCCTGAGCTTGGCAAATTTTAGCTTTTAGGGCTCTGATTGATATTGCAATGGTCAAAAAAACCCACTGGATATTTCATATCAATGAAGCAGTTTTACTGAAGGGTTAAAGTAGATTAGGAGCTCTGTTTCTGGCTCAGTCAGTGATTGTCTTGCCCAGGGTCACACAGACTTATTGTACTGCTGCCTCTTGGTTTAACCCATCTCTGTGTACTAGACAAAAATACTGTCCTATTTCAGAAGGATGTTTGGGGTTTAATTGTTTTTGTAGTTCTTTGAGATCATCCAGTGAATGCTCTGCTAGTGCAATATTAATGCTTGGAAGAAACTCCTAATCTAATGATGCAGAGGGCATAAATGGCTTTAGGAGATTACTTGATCATATTGGTGGTATAATGACATTTTCAGTTTTATAAAGCAGTTTACAATTTCAAAGCACTGTGACTGGCCAGACAATCAACACTGATAAACAATAGCATACAGAATAAATAATTGAGACCGCTCTATGATCTTTTGTGTATTACCAGCACTAAGATTAAAGGTTTATTTCTATGACTGCTTGTGTGAGTTCAAAATAGTCTGTGTGTGTTCTCTTTGCAAGGGCGGGGCCACATGCTTTTATAAAACTTGTCAGACTAAACTCCTGTTTGCAGTTACAAGGCAGCTTCAGTGCATTTGTGAGGATGAATGAATCAGGAGGGAAAGTGTTTTTCCTGTGCCGCTGATACTTTAATGTGAAACTGAGACTCTGAAATACTCTGTTCTGCTTCAGTAGTTCCAAGAGGAGCCTTTCTCTCGGGGTCTTCGGAACCCAAATTAATTGAAATAACTCCAGCTGGCTCTTTTAATTCCAATTCCCTCCCCCATGTATGGGGTGCCGCTTTCTCGCCCTCCCTCTTGAAACAAAGCTTTCAGATGCTCCTCTCGAAAGGACTAAAATATAATTCAGGTGAAGTTAATGTGCAGTCAAGGTTGGTTGCTCTGTCTTCTGAAACAGCAGGCAGCCGTGGATCACAGTGGTGAGTGAGCCGAGAGTTCAAACATACTTGAGAGATTCATAAATTAAACCTGAATACAGACCACACTGAAAGGTGGAAACTATTCCTCTCTCCCTACTCCCACTTTTTGATTGATGCTGAACTCCTTTGATCATCATCCAGTTCATGGTTTCTTGGCTGCATGGTCTTGGTTCCGGATTTGTCAGGAGTATATCCATGGGTGGGGGGCTAACCATGTTGATTACATTCTGTAGGTGGTTAGAAAATCCTACGAAGAGAATGGCATTCTTTATCAAATTCAACAGACTTTTAGAGTAACTTCTAGAGACTCCTGTTGATTTTACCTCTATTAAATTGCATGAGGCTTTTACAAAAGGCCAGAGCCTGCGGCCATAACTGCTTGTGCAAGAAGTATTGCAGGGCTACAGTTACTATTCTTGTCACTGTCCTGAAGTTGTGACTGGAGTGAATTCAAAAACTTACCCCTTCCCTGCCACCCTCAGCCACATAACTCACCGAGCAGTGGCTTTTAACCTTTTCATTTGTGGACCCCTAAAATATTTCAAATGGAGGCATGGACCCCTTTGGAAATCTTAAACATATGCTGCAGGCCCCCAGAGGCCCACACACCACAAGTTGAAAACCATGGTCACAGAGCAATTGTGAGTATAAATATCAGCGAAGACATGGTAGCACAGGCACGGCTGAGCAAGGGGGAGTACAAACCTGCCTGAAACCAGTGGGCATGTACTCAGCATGGCTCAGGCATGCCTAAGTTAGTATAGCAATGCTGCTAATTATACTTGTGCTGGCTCAAATATATGTGTGCACAAGCAGGGGAATCCCACCCCTAGCTTGTAGTTTAGTTTCGATGTAGCCACAGTTGCTTGCATAGCTCAGTAGAAAAATGGCTGCTTTAAACAGAGCTATCTTTGGCAGGATCCCCTGGGAGGCTCATATGAGGGGAAAAGGAGTCCAGGAGAGCTGGCTGTATTTTAAAGAAGCCTTATTGAGGGTGCAGGAACAAACCATCCCGATGTGCAGAAAGAATAGCAAATATGGCAGGCGACTGGCTTGGCTTAACAGAGAAATCTTTGGTGAGCTTAAACACAAAAAGGAAGTTTACAAGAAGTAGAAACTTGGACAGATGATTAGGGAGGAGTATAACAATATTGTTCAAGCATGTAGGGGTGTAATCAGGAAGGCCTAAGCACAATTGGAGTTGCAGCTAGCAAGGGATATGAAGGGTAACAAGAAAGGGTTCTACAGGTATGTTAGCAACAAAAAGGTGGTCAGGGAAAGTGTGGGACCCTGACTGAATGGGGGAGGCAACCTAGTGACAGATGATGTGTATAAAGCTGAAGTACTGTACTCACTGTTTTTTTTGACTCGGTCTTCACAGACAAGGTCAACGCCCAGAATGTTGCACTGGGCAGCACAGTACAGGGAGGAGGTGAGCAGCCCTCAGTGGTGAAAGAACAGGTTAAGGACTATTTAGAAAAGCTGGACATGCACAAGTCCATGGGGCTGGATCTAATGCATCTGAGGGTGCTGAGGCAGTTGGCTGATGTGATTGCAGAGCCATTGGCCATTATCTATGAAAACTCATGGCAATCAGGGGAGGTCCCGGACAATTGGAAAAAGGCAAATATAGTGCCCATCTTTTAAAAAAGGGAAGAAGGAGAATCTGGGGAACTAGACTGGTCAGCCTCACCTCAGTTCCTGGAAAAATCATGGAGCAGGTCAGGGGTGAAAGTAAGTTAGAGGACTTACCAGTACACCGGAGTCCTGAGCAGGGGGCGTGGCCTCAACCGGAAGAGGCGTGGCTTCAACCGGAAGAGGCAGGGTCTTAAATACCCAGGCCCTTTAAATCACTGAGGAGCCCTGGGGGTCCCGGCTGCCACCGCTACCCCGGGGCCCTGGGCTCTGGCAGAGCTTTAAAGGGCCTGGGGCTCAGCTGTGGTAGCGGCTGCCGGAGCCCCGAGCCCTTTAAATCCCCACCTGAGCCCTGCTGCCCGAGCCCTCGGGTAGGGGTGGGAGGCTCTGGCGGGGATTTAAAGGGCCCCGGGGCTCTAGCTGCCGTTACTGCCCCAGCCCTTTAAATGCCCGTCGGAGCCCCACCGCCGCTACCCCAGGGCTTGGGCAGCAGGGCTCAGGCGGGGATTTAAAAGGCCCCAGGAGGGTAGTGGGGGCTGGAGCTCGGGGGCCCTTTAAATGCCCTCCAGAGCCCTGCCACTGCCACTACTCCAGGGCTCGGGCAGCAGGGCTCAGGCGGGGATTTAAAGGTCCCGGGGGGGGGGGTTGTAGCAGCGGCTGGAGCTCTGGGGCCCTTTAAATCCCCACCGCAGCCCTGCTGCTGCTACCCCAGGGCTTTAAATTGCCCTCTGGGAAAGCCGGTCCTGGTACGGCGCACCGGCTCTTACTGGTACGTACTGGGACGTACCGGCTTACTTTCACCTCTGGAGCAGGTCCTCAAGGCATCCATTTTGAAGCACTTGGAGGAGAGGAAGGTGATCAGGAACAGTCAACATGGATTCACCAAGGGCAGGTCATGCCTGACCAATGCCTGATTTCCTTCTATGATGAGATAACTGGTTCTGTGGATATGGGGAAAGTGGTGGATGTGATATATCTTGATATGTATGATATATCAAGATATATCTTAGCAAAGCTTTTGATACCGTCTTCCACAGTATTCTTGCCAGCAAGTTAAAAAAGTATGGATTGGATGAATGGACTATAAGGTGGATAGAAAGGTGGCTAGCTCGTTGGGCTCAATGGGTAGTGATCAATGGCTCAATGTCTAGTTGGCAGCTGGTATCAAGTGGAGTGCCCCAGGGGTCTGTCCTGGGGCTGGTTTTGTTCAACATCTCCATTAATGATCTGGATGATGGGATGGATTGCACCCTCAGCAAGTTTGCAGATGACACTAAGCTGAGGGGAAGAGGTAGGATCCAGAGTGACCTAGACAAATTGGAGGATTGGGCCAAAAGAAATCTGATAAGGTTCAACAAGGACAAGTGTAGAGTTCTGCACTTAGGAAGGAAGAATCCCATGCACCGCTACAGGCTGGGGACCGACTGGCTAAGCAGCAGCTCTGCAGAAAAGGACCTGGGGATTACAGTGGATGAAAAGCTGGATATCAGTCATCAGTGTGCCCTTCTTGCCAAGAAGGCTAACAGCATATTGGGCTACATTAGTAGGAGCATTGCCAGCACATCGAGGGAAATGATTATTCCCCTCTATTTATCACTGGTGAGGTTACATCTGGAGTATTGCATCCAGTTTTGGGCCCCCCAGTACAGAAAGGATGTGGACAAATTGGAGAGAGTCCAGCGGAGGACAACAAAAATGATTAGGGGGCTGGGGCACATGACTTACGAGGAGAGGCTGAGGGAACTGGGCTTATTTAGTCTGCAGAAGGGTGAGAGGGGATTTGGGAGTCTTAACTACCTGAAGGGGAGTTCTAAAGAGGATGGAGCTAGGCTGTTCTCAGTGGTGGCAGATGACCGAACAAGGAGCAGTGGTCTCAAAGTTGCAGTGGGGGAGGTCTAGGTTGGATATTAGGGAAAAAATATTTCACAAGGAGGGTGGTGAAGCACTGGAATGGGTTACCTAGGGAGGTGGTGGAATCTGCATTCTTAGAGGTTTTTAAGGCCCGGCTTGACAAAGCCCTGGCTGGGATGATTTAGTTGAGGTTGGCCCTGCTTTGAGCAGGGGGTTGGTCTAGATGACCTCCTGGGGTCGCTTCCAACTCTAATCTTTTATGGTTCTGTGATCTCTTTTTAAAGCGATAAACATAATTCTTCAGTATTTTTGGACAGTTTTAATTACTTCCATGTGGGGTTCAATTGGTGTCTCTCTTTTAGTCAATATGCTCTTAATACAATATCTCACAAGAGGCACAAGTGCTGAACAAAGCAAAACAGCCACTGCTTTTACAGCAAGAACTGCTCCTATGCCATAGTTTCTCAAAGCTCAGTATAGACACTGTCCTTAACGGAAAGCCATAACAAGACTGAATTGGTGGCTGAGCTTGGGGAAGTGAGGAATTAAAGTGAGAATGTATTTCTTTGTCTGACATGTTAAAGTGCATTTATTTATGTTGTGGGGTGGGGGTCTGGGGGGGTAGTAAGAGAATAAAACATTTGTTAGGCAAGATGATATCTCAAATTCAGAAATACAGACTCGTACGCTGGCGAGTCTGGCTGAGTCAGGGTGGACTACCGTGCTTTCTGGTAGCAGGACACACTGGGGCTAATGCTGTCCAACTGCATCCTTTTCATGCTGGCTCCAGCCAGTGAGTGAGTGGGGCACCCCCTACAGAACTGGAGAGGCTCTGGGGCTTGGGGAAGAAGAGGGTGCCAGCAGCTCATGACGAGAACACATTGGGTGCATGGCAGAGGTTGGGGCAACTCTGGAGGTGGTAGTGGAATGGCAGTGTGGGGGATGAAGGGAGAGGTAGAGAGGTAGGGGATGGATGAGGGATGTAAACTCCTTACACCACAGCTATTTACCTTGTAGATCTTGCAAACTCTGCTGTTTCATCTGTGGATCTTGACAGCTCCTTGCTCTAGAGCTAATGGGCTTCAGGAGATACCTGTCTGCTGTAATCTCCTTGCTTCAGAGCTCAGTGGCTTACTTGCACTTAAAAACTCCTCCATCCTTTGCTGTTAGCTTACAGTCTCTTGCTTCAGCAGCTAAGCTTGTAAGTTCATCTACTGGCACAGTTCACTGCTTGCACATAAAGGAACACCACATCCATCTTCAAGTGCACCGCTAACAGCCTCATCACAGATTTTTGCTGTGAATGCTCAATGGTATGCTTTAAATGTTCCTAACTTTGGTATTACAAAAACAATTGCTTTTGGCATTAGCAAGTACATGCTGCTCATTGGGGAAGAGAGGGCATGTGATCTTGTGGTGAAGCCATTGCACCAGGACCCAAGATCTGGGTCTTATTCCAGGCTCTGATGCAAACTTCCTCTGTGACCTTGGATAAGTCACTTAAATGTGTGTCTGCTTCAGTTTCCCAATCTGCAAAACGGGGATAGTATTTCCTTGATACACGGGGTGCTGTGAAGACAAATTTGAATTAAAATTTGTAAGATGCCAAAATAGTATGGCTTTCTATAACACTCCCCAGCAAGTAAGTCTGCAGTTCAAATCAGCACTTTAAGTTAGCTCTGCAAAAAAGAAGTTGGACTTTATATTAAAAAAAAAAAAATAGTAGGAAAATGTATAATTTTACCCTTGCATAAATTTAAAATCAAAATCACCTCTGCCAGAGATCAAGCCTGAAACCTTTCAGCAGATGTTTTAGAAAGCTGAGTATGTGAAAACGGGGTTTGAATGGACTCTGTTTTGCAAACTTGACTAAGTAAGGCCTTCTTTAGACCAGTGTTCTGGCCCTACTATAACTTGAGTTAACTGACTACAATTAAGTTAATTAGTATGATTGTATGTCCTAATTTAGACCTCTACAAACACTTGTTACAAGCACAAACATGTATTTCTGGTGCAACTTATGACTTTTGCCATGTGTCCTGGATATAATATTTATGAAATGTCTACATTAGCCCAGACCTGAAGAAGAGCTTTACGGAGCTCAAAAGCTTGTCTCTTTCACCAACAGAAGTTGGTCCAATAAAATATATATTATCTCATCCTCCTTGTCTCTTATATGAGTACAATTGAGAGCTGGTTTGGTTTGTTTAGTTGAAAGGACATTTTTGGGTTTTTTTTTTTTTTTTTAATCATCATTATCATTATCAAATTGAGGTACAGAATTCTAGGACTCATAGCTCACCATGGCTTAAGTCCTTTCACAAGAGGACAGCCGTTACATTGTGGAATTGTAGGACTGGAGAGGACTTTGACTTCCCCTGCACTCATGGCAGGACTAAGTATTATCTAGACCACCCATGACAGGTATTTGTCTAACTTGCTCTTAAAAATCTCCGATGATGGAGATTCCACAACCTCCCTCGGCAATTTATTCCAGTGCTTAACCACCCTGACAGTTAGGAAGTTTTTCCTAATGTCCAACCTAAACCTCCCCTGCTGCAATTGAAGCCCATTGCTTCTTGTCCCATCCTCAGAGGTTGAGAACAATTTTTCTTACTCCTGCTTGTAACAACAGTTTTCAAGTACGTAAAATGTTATATCCTCCCTCTGTCTTCTCCTCTTCTTCAGACCAAACAAACCCAATTTTTTCAATCTCCCCTCATAGCTCATGTTTTCTAGCTCTTTAATAATTTTTGTTGCTTTTCTCCGGACTTTCTCCAGTTTGTCCACATCTTTCGTGAAATGTGGTGCCCAGAACTGGATACAATATTCCAGCTGATTGGCATGGAGTAGAGCAGAAAAGCTACTTCTCATGTCTTGCTTACAACACTCCTGCTAATACATCCCAGAATGATGCTTGCTTTTTTGTTTTTTTGTTTTTTTGTTCGTTTTTTCCATTTCGGTTTAAAAAAAAACACACTTTTTCTGGATTTTTCAGTTTGGCCATGGAACTGAAAAAATTGATTATTCTCTCATCTCTACAAGTATGTGTTAGTTAACTTGAATGAATTGTCAGTTATGTTACAATAGGACTAAGAACCTCTCTAGTCTAGACAAAGCTGAAAGGGTGTTCTTCTAGTACAATGACCAAAACTCCACATTTGAATTCCCCCTAAATTGTTTGAAATCTAGATTAATTTTTTTGGGGGGGGGGCTTGAGTACATATCCAATGCAGATATACATAAAGTGCAGTTACAGGCAGATTTCATTGGGAAGCCTGCTTTATCAGGACATCTCTTGGAGAAATACTTTCACGTCCTTCTTGTGAATGGTAACGATCAGTGCTTAAAACCTGCTTAAGGGGGGGGTGCATTTGGCTGGTGTAAAGTAACATTAAGTAAGACTCTCTGAGCTCTGGTCCCTTAATAAAGAAGCTGCTAAATGAAGATTTAAAGAAGAAATCAAAGCCAAAGGTATTTGCTGTCAGTTTTATTCATGTATTTTATTCAGCGCTGTTTTATTCATTTGGGGCCAGTTTTAAATGGTGTATTTTCTTTATCTTGCCTGCTGGGCATTTGTTAGGCTGTCCAACTGCTTTTCCCAATTCATCAGGCTCGTCTCTGTGTGAGACATACATACATTTGGTAGTTGTAAAAGTCTGTATTTAACAACACTTTTCATACTGAAGATTGCGACGTATAAACTTAGCAAAGCACTCATCTTTGTAGCAACAGCAGGAAACCTTTAAAATATTGGGCCAATCAAGCATAGTTCCTGCTAATTTCAGTGGGAGATTTTCTTGATCAAAGCCTGTCGAATATGTCCCCTAACAAGCAGAATTGCTCCTTTCCTCCCTGAAATAGTATGGTGCGCAAGTTATTCTGCTAGCGATCTGCTTGTACTCTGTGCAATTGTATAGGCAAATAGTTGGAAATGAGACCTCAGATCTTATATTTCAAAACAGGTATTAATTTGGAATATAAACAAATAATTAATATTGATGAGGGTGGAGCACAATTGATTAAACTTCATATTTACCAAAGCAGAACGCTGTTTTGGGCTTTCCAATATAACTGAATCAGTCTAAGTCGAGGTTCCCCTTTGGAAGGGGTGGTGGGTGGGAGAGAGACTCTGTCGTAAGAGGGCAAGTGTGGTATTTTGCTTTGCAGTATGTTGGTTTCCAACACTGTATTTTGAAGTAGTCTGCTTGCTTTGGTATATTTCAGTATACAGTATGGGGTGGGGTTTTTTGTAATTCTTTATTATAAATATTAAAGCAAAGGCAGCACAAATAAGTCAAAATACCAAATTAATAGGCAGGAGTTTTCCCTTTGTTCAGGCAACCTACCTTTATTTGGAGGACTTGCTGTAATGCTGTACCCACGTTGGGCTTGAGTGACAGATTGTACACACGTGTGTATAAGGGGTGGTGCATAGCAGTGCAGTGAGGGAATGGTGGCTCCTTGCCTACTCCCCTGGTCTCCCAGGGGCAGTAAACATTGCTACCCTCCTCACAGGTGTTCAATACAAAAGCCAGCCCAAATGGGATGGGGGAACAATGCCAAGGCTCTGCCCAGTCCCCACCTTTCTTCAACCACTTCCCTTTTGCCTGTTAAGGATGTGGAAGATCAGGAGGCATCCAGTGTCCACTTTACCCCTATGCATCTACTCCAAAGTCTGAGGAAACTGTGCAGATGTGAAAACAGGGATTTCTTACTGCCTTATATACCCCCTTGCAGGTTTATAGATTGGGCTGCAATCTGGATCAAAATCTTTAAAAGTACCTGCTTTGGATGTTCAAGTCCATGATGCCCTTTGTCTTATTGCATATTGGTCATTTATCTTAACTCTGCCAGCACAGGGAAGCTTATAAACAAACAACAATTTTAAAGTCTCCCTCACATGATTTGATCTAAGCACTTGTAAAATGAGTTCTCTCTCTGTACGGACTAGGCTTACTTTTTGTTAGTGTTTGTGATTTTGATTTAAAAAAAAATACAGATCTTTTTCAAGAAGCAGCAGCAAGCTGAACCTCCCTATCTGGGCAAGCACTCAGCTTTATTCTGCAGCTGGGTCATGTCAAGTGTACACAGCCTGTTTCAAATGCTTGAAAATTCCTGACATTGCAAAATTCTTTTCTTACATATTTGTTGACAAAAGGCGGGTAGGGAAGAGAAAACAGAGCTATTAGGAGTGCATGAGTGAAAGGCTTTGGTAGCTCGGCAAGGACTGAGCTGAATAGTTTGTGGAAAGAGACTGGCTTTTTTTTTTTTTTTTAAGTTATTAAACAGAGTCAGTTGCTAATACCCTGCTTTGCCGTTGTCGCCAACAGCATGTGGTACACGTAAATAATATTTTTACATGCAACAAAACCATGTAGCTCTTTTTGTGATAGCCCTGTGGCTGCAGCCCTGCCTTAAAAAAAAAGAGGGATCAACTTTTAGATAAAAATGTGCCCCCCTCTTAAAGAAAAACTCCAGGGATTATTTTCAAAATTTCAGAATAATAAAAGCTTGTGTGGGAAACAATGGAATGAGTTTTTGACGTAGCCCCTAGCGCTACTCTAATTTATGGCAGCCTAGAACAGGTGGAGCTTTCGTGTGCTGGCCACATCCACTCCGAGCCTTGTCCCTGGCATGCTCTTGCATTGGAGGCTGCACAGGAGGGCAGCATAGGGCTTCCTATGTCACCTCTACTTTGCCCCTACTCTCAGGCCATTTAGCAAGGGCTCATTGTGGCCCCTGGATGTCAACAGAAGAGCACACAGGGGCCCGAATAGTGTGAGGAACTCTTTCGGGGTATGTGTGGGAGTGGGCTTGATGGGGGATGCCCTTGTATGAACCCCAGACCCCATCTACTTTAAAATAAACCACCACCCATTAATTTAACACAAATCCGTCAGCTCTTCTAAAACATGTCACAACTTGTGTAAAGATAATTTTCCAAACCTATTGCTTTTTCCCAGTGAAATTAATGGGAGTAAATTAATTACTCACAGGTAATTGAACTTCCTGCATCTTCCCAGGGACATGGCTGCTTCCATGTGTAAGCTGAGAACAATCAACTCCCACAGACATGTTAACACTTCTGCATGAATTTCTCTAACAATATTTTTTTCAAGTTATCGCTGGAGTCCAGCCCTAGCCCTGTGTCAAACTTTGGGAGTGTTCAGATCCACAGCCAGATGGATCCCAATTTCAAAGCAATGGCCCTCTTGCCGATGCTGTTTTGCTGTAGCTACAAGGTTTCAGATGAGATTTATATCTTTTTACCAAAAATAAATATTGATCTGTGTACACAATGATTGATGGAAACATGTTGGATGTTCCCTTTTGAAACAACAAACCCATAATATGCTGTTAAAGAACAGAAAAGGAAACCTTGTGGCAGCAAGGGGGTTGAATTTCTGGATTAGAGCTGAGGGACCTGATGCTGGACTTGAAGTGGAAAGGCCATCCTGCTAGCTATTGAAGGGGTGGGGGCCTTAGGAGAGAGTGACACAGAGCACCCTCTGCCAAGAACCTTAAGGACCATGGAGATTTAAGGGGTGGTGCTGGAGGCATAGAAAATCTTGTTGCATCTTATGTCCCCCTTCTCCCCTGTCCCCTTGTAATTCCTTGCTTTATTTTTACTGGAATTTTCATTGGGTATACCCTATTACATGCATCATTCATGTGGAAATTTGCCTCTGCCAATACAACCATCTGTTTTATTTACAGAGTCGAAGTCTCTGGAGTGTTTTCTCACAGGCCAACAAATGAGCAGCCCTTTTTACAGTCTCCAGTATTCTGTGTCTATTCTGTGTCAACTCTGTGAACAATGGGAAAGTACCCAGGAGGTTCCTGCAGGAAGCAGCACTTCCCTTGTATAATTAATCGGGTGGGAGACTGAGGAATGAAGATAGCACAGGAGACACACAGTACAAACTGCTGAAACAATAAACAAACAAACAAGAGACCAGCACTTCCTTTTCTCATATTGTTAATGCTGCTTCCTTAAGCACAGTCCCCCAATCCCAACCCTCAGAAACGAACCCTTTATAAAGACTCAAGTTTAACACCTTCACTGCTGGATTTTACTGAAGTCTTGACCAACATTTTCTAACTTCTCCAATGCATCATCAAGGATCTACAACCTATCCTGAAGGACGACCCATCACTCTCACAGATCTTGGGAGACAGGCCAGACCTTGCTTACAGACAGCCCCCCAATCTGAAGCAAATACTCACCAGCAACCACAAAGCAGAACCACTAACCCAGGAACCTATCCTTGCAACAAGGCCTGTTGCCAACTGTGTCCACATATCTATTCAGGGGACACCGTCATAGGGCCTAATCACATCAGCCACACTGTCAGAGGCTCGTTCACCTGCACATCTACCAATGTGATATATGCCATCATGTGCCAGCAATGCCCTTCTGCCATGTACATTGGCCAGACTGGACAGTCTCTACGTAAAAGAATAAATGGACACAAATCAGACGTCAAGAATTATAACATTCAAAAACCAGTCGGAGGACGCTTGATTCTCTTCGGTCACTCAATTACAGACCTAAAAGTGGCAATTCTTCAACAAAAAAATCCTTCAAAAACAGACTCTAACGAGAGACTGCTGAATTGGAACTAATTTGCAAACTGGATACAATTAATTTAGGCTTGAATAGAGACTAGGAGTGGATGGGTCATTACACAAAGTAAAACTATTTCCCCATGTTTATTCCCCTCCCCCCATGTTCCTCACACGTTCTTGTCAACTGCTGGAAAAGGCCCACCTTGATTATCACTACAAAGGTTCCCCCCACCCCCTCCCGCCGCTCTCCTGCTGGTAATAGCCCACCTTACCTGATCACTCTTGTTACAGTGTGTATGGTAACACCCATTGTTTCATGTTCTCTGTGTATATAAAATCTCCCCGCTGTATTTTCCACTGAATGCATCTGATGAAGTGAGCTGTAGCTCACGAAAGCTTATGCTCAAATGCTCTAAGGTGCCACATGTACTCATTTTCTAACTTGATTGCCTAAATGCGGGGGTGCGTGTGTCTGGATTTTCAAAGCACCCTCAATGCACACTGCAGAGGCGAGGAACAGTGGGGAACTCCACATTTCTGAAAGTCGCGCCAGGTTTTTAAAAAGTGCTTAAATAAGGACGGAGTTGCCTAACTTCAGGCAGTGAGGTGGAAAATTTTGTTCTTAACGTGGCAGTGGAGCCAGAGCTAAAATGCTGTATCCACATAGGTATATTAATCTTCATAACATAGACTAACACCTCTGCTGCCTGAGTTTTGATTCAGCAAGAGATCAGCAATGAAATTCAGCTCTAGAGCCAAACTGTCTCAAACCTGGGGTACAATCTGGATCTGAGTTTTCTGGCTCAAACCCACCTCAAGTAAAACACAGCAGTGGTCCTCTGAAATGCTAGCTCGGTTCTTTGGGAACTTCAGCAGAACACCACTGTACATACGTCAGCATTAGAGATTCTCTTGACCTTGCAGGTTGGTATGGTGGCTAGGTCCACATTTTTGCCCTGAATATCACACATGCCTCTTCAAATTCCTAGGATGTGTATTTAGTGCTCCTCACGGAGTGGCTTTTGTCATGGTATGCTGCTGATCAGTTTTCTAGAACCCTTACTGAGGAGTGGGTTTTTATTCCTGTTTCTGTGTATGCCATCCCACTGAGGCTAGTGTCAGTTGCAAGGATTAATCTCTGAGCAGCAAGATTAAAATGTACCTCCTAGTCTCTTATACTGTCTCCTTATTTGATTAGTTAACAAGCTGCCATGGAGAGAATAAAGAAGGGAATGTTTTGGGGAATTGGGTCAATCCTACTGGAGTCCAGTAAGATCAGTCTTTAGAATAAATGGTAAACATTTTCCCCATATAGCTATGTGTTTGGAACAATGGGGGACCTGCAGCATAAGAGGGACATAGCCATTCCCCTTTTAAAAAATGGCTCTATTCACAGCACAGTACAAACACAATCCAAGTGCAAACCACACATTGCTCTGGATGCTTACAGCTGATGGCCTATTGTTAGCACTTTAAATACACACTGTTCATGTTAAGCACAGCAAGAAGTCTCGTAAACTCAAATGGTGACATTTAAAAATGAAGTCTCTCAAATAGACTTCAAATTAAAAATAGACTTTTAATCTTTCTAATAAGAAAGTTATCTGCTAAATACCTAGTTTAACAATTATGTAATAAGTCCATCGCTAAACATAGCTAATCGTTGGTAGGATATGGGTTAGCATTAGTTTTTAATTAACCTATAAAAACCTTTCTGGCTAAATCTAAATTACATTTCAGCCCTAAAACTATGTAAGGTACTTCCCCGTGTTAGTAGACTATTTCCCCTTACTTAGTGTGGCATTGCTGTCTTTAATTTTGGAGAGGGGAGAGAAGATTGTCAGTGCTCCCTGTAGACAGGGGATCAAAGTGACATACCCTTGTCCCCAAAATTATACCAGTGTCAGAAAATGTTAGTTCTCTGGGAAAAATTCTATAGCAGGGGTTCTCAAACTGGGGGTTGGGACTGCTCAGGGGGGTCACGAGATTATTACATGGGGGTTTGCGAGCTGTCAGCCTCCACCCCAAATTCTGGATTGCATTCAGCATTTATAATGGGGTTAAATACATAAAAAAGTGTTTTTAATTTATAAGGGGGCATTGCATTCAGAGGCTTGCTATGTGAAAGGGGTCACCAGTACAAAAGTTTGAGAACTACTGTTCTACAGAGTGTCTGAGGTTGTGGGGAAGAAGATTCCTCTTGGTTGTCTAGGACTCAAGGTCAGTGGAATAGTGATTGGGAAGCAAGAAATGGAGCAGAGGAATGAATTTCATCCCTCTTGAAGTGCTATGTCAGTGACATTTAGACCAAGAGTAAAGTTGGCCTACCTGATAAGTCTGAATCGACACCATGTTAACTTCTAGAGTGTGCCAGAGAATAGACTCAAAATAAAGATGGAGGGCAGGAGGGTAATGGATTGTGTGGGGTTCAGTAAGGGGATACAGAGTTTGTCACCTCTAGGTCCCTGGTTCACATCTGGACCAGGCCAGTAGTGATTGAAAATTTCTTCTCACAGTTGTTGGTGCTAATTGGCACCTTTTATTATATTCTTAAACCACTCTAGCTGAGAGGCCAAAGTCCATGGAGATGGAGACTGACCTATTCTTTCAAGTGAGAGCTGAGGCCATACCGCTCAATGCTGCACTTCATGTACCTTTCCTCTCAGTGTGCTTCCATTGCCACCAGAACATCCTTCTTTTTCCGGTGCTCTCCTCCCATTGCCCCACAACTGCTCCCCCTTTTGCTTCTGACAGTCACTGACCGTCTGACCATATTGCTTTAGTCTAATACAAAATATGGTTAAGGATCAGATTGCATTACAGGCTGAGGCTTAGGAGACAATCATGTGCTAAGCAGTTTTCCAGATGGCGAAAACTTAAATTAATATAGATAGGTTTTATAGGCTAACCAGGATACTGCTGTGGCCCATCCTGGGCCACCACTTCCCTATTCATATCACTAAATTATTTTTAAAGGATAAGTTCACATTTGTAATACAAGAAGACACAGAATAGTCCTTAATCCTGAATCTGGGCCTGGAAGAATCCAGAGTATATTATGTTCAAACAATCCACCTTCGTGTACAGGCACTGAAATGACAACCTTAACCTGGGAGTGGGAAAGGGAGACCGAAACAAATGAAAACACATTTGTGAAGCCTGACTGAACAATCATGTCGACAAAGTAAGAGCTGCATCTGAATAGCTGTAACATTTCCTGAGAGTCTAGGGGACAGGCATGGGATGCCATATAAAAGTAATAATGAAAACCAGTTATAGAGATTATGCAGTGTGATAGAAAACCTGCCACAATTGTACATTATCATAGAAATGAAAAAGATCCACTATCTCTTACCTCAAACACTGCTGAATGTTCAGCACCGACCCTGGAACCAGGGCAGACTAAAATAATAACAGAAATGGCAAGCTATGCAATTAGTTATGACAGGCTCCCTCTACCAAGGTACTCTTCCAGCTGCTGAGGAGTTGGCAGTCAGGAGGGAAAAAAGTATGTAGTATGGAAGGGATGACAAAATCTTGTTGTCTTTTGTGACTGACATTTGTTCTATGTTTATAAGTATACTTCACTCATTGGTGCAAGAGTGTTTCCTCAAAGCTGAGCTTTTCACTTACTCTGTGAGGAGACATCCTTATCACAATACGGGAGGAATGCGCCGTCAGGCAGATTTTGGTGCTTAGCTCCTGGTGCTTTTTGGCAAACGTCTCTCTGCAATGTAGCATTCACAACTTCTTACCACATTCTTGTGTGTCACAAATGCATATTTTCGGTGTGTGGGTCTGACAGCAGAAGGGCAAATTTGCAAATCCAACCTTCAAAAACACATGGAGCCAAATTCTTCCTTGGGTTGGGAATAAGCAAGTCTTGAATTGAAATCCTAAGTTGAATAGTGATTTTTTCAGTGAGTGACCCAAGGCCACAGAACTCTTCTGCCTCAGCTTCCCCATCTGTAAAGTGGGGATAATACTTACCTGCTTCCTGAGGCTGTTGTGTGAATTAATCTGATGTGAAAAATGCTAACTCATGGTGGTGTGTATTTGGTTCATTCAAGTTATTATTCACAGGTAGATCACACATCATGCAATTAAGGTGCACAGCAGATTCCTTCCCACCACAGTTCCTCTCATCAAGATGTTAGCTTCCAAAAGAAGTTGCATTCCGTACCACATATACCTCCTATCTGCTCTCCTATCTCCTTGATACATTACTCTGATATGCCTCTTTCCTCAGTGACAGGCATCTCGCTGTTGAAAACCTCTGTACAAATTGGGGTCCATTTTCAAAGCAAGAATTATTTGTTTAATGTACTTCAGACTTTTGGTATGGGGTGGAATGCATCAGTGCATTTTGCCATGATTTCCAATACTTTCAATCATTTGCTAAGAAACATGCAGTGGTCTCACATCGCTTACACTCAGTTATGCAAGGCTCCCTGTATGGTGACTGTTGCACTGAGACTCTTAAGGGAGAGGGCAAGTGTGGCTTGTAACTGGCTCTCCCATTCTCAAAAGGCAACGAAATAATCCTGACCCAGTTCCAGCATTGAAAGTGTCTTGCTAAAACATCACTTCAAGCAGGAGTTTCCAGTGACTTGAAACTCTATGTCCTCTATGCTTGTGAGACCCTGAAAACTACAGAAATTATATTTGCAACTACTGGCAAGGCAGATGTTTTCCTTACCTTCTCTCACTAATGTCTGGCCCTTGTCAGTTTAGTTAACATCCCATGTCCATGTGAGGCGGTGAATATAGTCACTTGGGAAGTCAGCAAGGATCGTGTGAGCATGTGTCTTGTGCTACCCGTTAGCCGGCCTTTTCACCTCTTACTGAAGAGAGAAAAACAAACTGAATTTGATAGAAAAGAAAACAGTGATACAGGACACACTTGTAGGCAACTTGTCTCGTAGGGTGTCTTCTGATTCCAAACCACTGGAATGTTTGAAAGGGTGGGAAGAATAAGTGTTGGCAGCATGGCTTGGTCTGTGTCTGAGAGGCATCATGACCACCGAACTTTTACCCCGAACATATATTGACCTCTAGAGGAAAGGTACCAAACTCCAAGGGATGAGGGCTAGATGCCTGTATAGTTCTTCCCCATTATTCTGATCAGAGATAAAATGGAAAATTAAGTATTGAAATGATTCTGGGGAGGACGTGTGGAAAGCTCCTCCTATTAGAAGTAGGTGTTGTGAGAACAGTCTGGAGACTTGCCTGCTTTCCAGCTTCAGACAGTGGGAACAGGCTTGGCTTCTCTCATCTCCCTCTACTAGCACTGCTAAGTTCCCCCCCAAGCTAATGGCTTGGGGGGGGGAACTTAGCAGGCTGATATGGTTAAGGCACATCAGTTTCACAGTCAATGCTACACAAGGGAGTGATGCAGCCAGCATCATGTTCAACTGTGGTAATCTATGGGCTGCCAGGAGCCCAGGGCCCTTTGAAATTGCTGGCCTGGGGAAGCTGCCCCTTGCCGGTACGGTCAGCTGTGTACTGACTTTTGCTGGTACGCTGTACCGTACCGTACCGGCTTACTTTCACCTCTGGTCTGTAGATCAGGATAATAGCAGTAATGTTAAATCTGCTAACTTGCAATAAGTCTCTCTGATTCACCCAAATGATTGGGGTCCTCAGTCCATTGTTCAAAGCTCTCTTTGGTAGAAATCACAGTCCAGAGATGTGGGACAGGAATGAGGCAAGGAGATGATGTCATAGTCTCCCATTTATACCCCCAATACATGTGCATGGAAAAATACTGGCTCAAACATGGAGTCATGGATCACATGTTCTACCTGCCCTGCTGTGTCATGGGCATCTATTGTCCATATGCTCTCTGAGGTGTCCTTGGGAGGGGACCACTTGAAGAGCTGATTCTCCTTAATGGCCTGTTAACAAGCGGCTGGCTGGTATTGAAGTAAATCTATGTCGTAAGTGTTACCCAGGAACATAACATGTCTAGCAATAAGCATACAGTAAAATTTCATAGCTTCATACACAATGGTGATACAAAAAGAACAGGAGGACTTGTGGCACCTTAGAGGCTAACAAATTTATTTGAGCATAAGCTTTCGTGAGCTACAGCTCACTTCATCAGATGCATCCCATGAAGTGAGCTGTAGCTCACGAAAGCTGATGCTCAAATAAATTTGTTAGTCTCTAAGGTGCCACAAGTCCTCCTTGTCTTTTTGTGGATACAGACTAACACGGCTGCTACTCTGAATGGTGACACACACATTTCAACAGGATAATAATACTTAGCAGATTATAACTTTTTCAATGATACCTTACAAGGCATACGTTGTACATGATTTATCACAATTGTGTAATGTTGGTGACAACATTGGAGTAGAAGGTCACCTTCCCTTTTACGCAGGATCATGAGTATGTGTTGTTAATGTAAATCAAGACTTACAGTTCTATCCTCCCCCCAGTGTTCGGAAGATGAGACTGAGGAAGAGAGAGAGAGAGAGAGAGAGAAGCTGTGACAAATTGACTTACTGGATTGCTATATAGAAATGTACATTCTCTGGATGCACCCAGGTATGGTACCAAGGGAAGAAATATTTGAATGGTCCTGATTGTCCATTAGTTTTCTTGACTTATGCTATTGAAAATTTCAACCTTAATGTTGCACCAATGAATCTTTTTTTTTTTTTTTTTGCTTTTAATATGAATTTTAAAACAATAAGGGCATATAACTGTATATTTAAAGTCTCTGTGCACTGAAGAAAATAGATTTAATTGTATAGCCTTAGAAATTTATTGCAAAATGAGCTAAAGCAATGTGGAGAAAATTGAGGTAGACAGGTGTACACACAAACCCATGGACAAGGCAGGCATTTTTCTACTGCCATTATATCATTATTACATATTGTGGACAAAGCCTTAATTCTTTCTAGATTTTTTTTTTCATAATTCCAGGGCAAAATTTGACTCATTCCACTCACGAGAAATGTGACAGTTGTTGAAATTCCTTCCTTGCCACCTTTCATAATAGATTAATAGAATTGGAAGGGACCTCAAGAGGTCATCTATCAGATGTGTCCATGGGGTTGTGTGTATTTTGGGGACTAGCCATGAATTCCATCCTATGTCTTTTTATATAAAGTTTTAACAACAACTGCTGCTCTCCATGCAGAGGCCAAAGCCAGAAGAAACAGGAACACTGAACTATTAATAGCTGCTATAGACCTGGAAGCTCTTTGCCAACCCCATTTGATTAAATCTCATGATACCTCTGTGAAGGAAGCTTTATAATTCCCATTTTACTAATAAGGAAACTTCCCAAGGCCACACAGGGAGTCTTTTGGGTTATACCTGGGGAGTTTGTGGCTCCCAGGCATTTGCTCAGACTACCCATCCCTTACCCATAGTAGTGGTCCAGTCAGAACATGTAAGCAACACATTGTCACAGCAGAGGAAGGAACCTGATACTACTGTTGCCTATGTTTTGCCCATTCTGTGCATGAAATGGGGACCCTAAAGTGCCTTCCTTGTGGCTCTGTCCAAAAGCACTGTCTCTCAAAGGAAAAACAACAGTTTTCTAAAATGCTTGAAAAAAGGAATATTTGGAGAATCTGTTACAAAGTTGTTGGTTTTTTTAAATTAGGTATTTTGTAACAAGTTCCAAAAATCAAAGTTGAGTGGTTCCTACCTTATCTTAAATCCAGAAAAAGGGTTCAGCCGCCATTTAGAAATTATAGATTGCCCCAAATGGTTTGAGGGAAGGTTTCTTTGTTTCCAGATCTCACCTCACAGAGACCATATACAAGCAGAAGGAGGAGGAGGAGGCGGCAGTGAGTAATGTGGGATGTAGCTGAAGTTGCTTTGGAAAAATGCCTGGGGATAGTATATTATAATGCACTATGCCTTTTGGAAACCACCACTTTCAATTAAGTGGTTCAACAACCTCTATATAGCTGAATAGTTGCACTAAAATTTAAGATTTTCTAATCCAAATTGAGATAGCATCTGAACTGCACTCTCCTAGCTGTATCACATGAGATAATGAATAGAAAAATCTCATTATACAATGCACATATGCATGACAATAAAAATACATAGGTGTATAATTTTTGTTATGCTGATGTCAGAAACCAGAAAGACACCACAGATGCTTTGGGTCTGGGCTCCAGATGTTTCAATGGCTGTGACAACACCTGGACTGACGCCATTGGCAGCGCAGGCAGCCCCAACACGAACACTGACCGTGCACAGGCCTCAGTGGAGGTTTGTAAACAAGTCTGGTTTTGCTGCATCAGGGGTCCTGGCCAGCAGTCTGAACCAGATGGAGAGACTATTTCCATCACAAACCTACCTCAAGAGCTCCAGGGAAAGCATGTGTGAAATTGCTAATATTTCACTATCTTTGTTCTCCTAAAAGCAGAGGCAGGAAGGATGTTGCTTGTTGTAACTTACAACTAAGCAAGTTTGTTTTTGGTTTTTGTTTTGGGTTGTTTTCCCATTTGACCATAGAACAGGCAAAGATATGGGAATCTTTCCAGCCAGGTGACAGAGCCCAGAGGTGGGGAAGACACAGAGAAGGCTCTGATGATCTGGCAGCCAGCAATAGGGGGAATTTATTCACCTTGTAATTTAATGAACAGGGTTCTTACAAAACTGATTTTTGACAGTCTGGCTGCCAACGATTTTGGTTTCTGTGGATTTGTTTTATGCTGTTAATGGGGATTTATTAATCTTTCCTACAGAGACTTCTGTAGTGAGAGAAGACAAAGAAGGTGAATAAAGACTTGAAACACACTAAAGTTTTAGAGTGCTAACAGAGGGGCAAAAAGAAGTAAATGTTTTATTTTAGTTACTATAAGTCATCTGAACCATAGCAGAGTACATGCAGGGAGCAGATCTGCTGAGTAAGAAGGGGCCATTTGTACATAACTACCTTTCAGAGTAGAACAGCATTTTAACAATCTGTAAAAATATCCCTCAATGCTTTGCTAAAATTCTCAAGGTAAAATTTAGGATTTCCTAGGTTGGCCACATGGCAGTAGTGGTAGAACAAAGCTAGTGAGACCATGGGAGGTGCATAGCATCAGCTGGGGAAGGTTGTGTCTTCCCAAACAGCCCAGCATGGCTCCGCCCATGTTCTGTCCCAAAGACCCCTCCTGCTTGCCGCTAGTTGCCCCAGCCCAGGCAGGCTGCCTCCTCTTCTGAGAAACCTGCTGGGTGGGGCTGGGGCTAGGGCGGCTGGCCTGTGGTCGAGACTTGGGGTGGCTGGTGCCGTGCTGCCTGGCACTCCAGGGTTGGTTGGGGGGGGGCGGGACACGTGCCACCTGCATGGTGCTCTGGGGTTGGGGGGTGCATAGTGCCTGCCCGGTGCTCCGGGGTAGTGTGTGGGGGGTGTGCTGCCCGCCTGGGACACTGGAGGTGCTCTGGTGGCCCAGGGGTGGGGGGTGAGGGGGCTAGTGGTTGCGGGGGGGGGGCCTCTTGGCTTTGGTAGTGGAAGGGGGGTGGGACGGCCGGGCCTCATGGTTCACCCACCGCCCATGAGTGAGACTGAAGTTTTCCAGGTGCCTCTAATAACTGCCCTAGGATTTCCAGGTGCCTCCAGTAACTGCCCTAGGATTCCTCTCATCACCTGAGATGATATTAGATACAGGATTTCTTCATGATGAGGGTGTCATAACTACTCAGAGGAAGGGAGCTCTCACTGAAAAGATAAAAACTAAATATCGGTCATTATTATAGGGAGATAGAAAATGAGAAAAAGTGGAAAAAGCAAGAGGCCAAGATCCGTTTTGTTGTAAGCTGTTCTGTCAAACCACATTCCATGCATGTTCTCTACTAAGACATCATGCTACACCATGATAATGGAGGACTTTTAAATTTGAAAAATTCTTGCTTAACTTGAGATTTGCAAAACTCTACTGTGCTGAAAATGTCTGGAGAAAATTGATCATTAATGGGGAAAATGAGAGCAGAAAGGAATACAATTATTTTTCTTATCAATAGAGAATTTTCTAATTGTGAGTCTTACAATCTCATTCTGAGTTCACTGACCCTGGTGTAAATCAGGTGTAACTCTTAAAATCAATGGAATTACACCAGTGAATGTGATATCTGAATCAGCTTGTGGTTCGGAAAGGGAGAGTTGTCCTGGGGTCTCAATAATAGGAACCCTAGTTTTCCTTCTGGTTTGGATTCTGACTCCCTTTGTGGCTTTTGGCAATTTGCTTAATTCCTTTGCCTCAGTTTTCTTATCTGTAAATGGAAGCTAATAGACTTCTGAGTGTTCATGTCTATGTAAAGTAGCTCGATTATGAACATTGCTGTGTAGATGCTAAGATTTCATAATAGAAATAGGGAAAAGCTTAGTTCAGCAGAGTGACTTCTTCAGGAGGAGGTTACAACAGACTCACCAAGAGCTGGTTTCTGAAAGGCTAATCAATCCCTGTTATCAACAGGTGAGTAGAAAGAGAACCCTTCGGCTAATATGGACATTCAGTTTTAAGGCAAGAATAAACTACCCTAGAGTGAAACAAAATATTTGATCCTGAAATGCAATGAGTCAGGCTCCAAAATTAATTACAACCCCCCTTTGACCTCTATTTGAATTCAAGACAGCAGTGACCACAGGTCATTGTTAACTGATGGCTGTTTTGGCATATGTGAAATTTGCTGGTATTCTCTGGTATATTGTGAATTTATGGGATTCATTTTTCCCCTTAAGGAAACAGACTATTGGTGTGTTCTGCTAACAATCCATCATGCTGTCTCCCCTTCCCCTATTCTCCCTCTACAAGACACACCCAATTTCCTGTTAAAGATGCTAAGAAGTATAATCCAACAGGCAATTTCCAGTGCTTATTGTCACTATAATGACAACAAGGGGGCATTCATAAAAACTAGTGGACACCATGACCACATTAATCTCATTTTAATTTCCAGTGAATAGTATTCTTAGTACAAAACCCACCACCAGAGTTGGCATAGTAGCGGGATTCATCTAGTGAGCATGATTTGCTGCTTGAAAGCAGTAGACTGGCCACATGGCAGCAATGGTAGATCAAAGCTAGTGAGACTAAGATTTTCCAAGTGCTTCAGATAACTGCCCTAGGATTAGGAAAAGAAAAATAAAGCTCTATTTTGATAGAGTTCCTGGAAACAAAATGCAGTAGTCAATATGCCACCAGTGTAACTCTCCACTATCCAAAGAGGACCAGGATGTGTAACAGTACAGGATTCTAGGTTGACACAATAACACTAGGTACTTTGAATGTAAGAAGCACTAATACTAATCCTGACAACTGTCTGTATTGTCTCCATTTTACAGCTGGGAGAAAAGTGAGGCTGAGGTGAAATGACTTACCTAAGGCCATGAGGCCAGACAGTGACAGAGCCAGGATTAGAATTCAGAAGTTTCTGACCCCTGTTCTCATTTTTCCTGACAATATTGTCTCCCGAGGAAAATTAATAATTAGGCCTCATCTACACCTAAAAATTAGATCAGCCTAGTTATGTTGCTCAGAGCTATGACAGATTTTGCACCCTGTGCAACATAGGTAGGTTGACCTCACCCTCTACTGTAGATGAAGCTAGGTTGATGGAAGAATTCTTCCATCGACCTAGCTACCATCTCTTGGCGAGTTGGATTAACTAAAAACGGGGGAAAAAATCTGTAGATTTAGGAAGCATCTATACCACGGTGCTATAGCAGGACAGCTGTAGCTGTGAGCGTACAAAGGCGATGGGTCACTTGATAATTACCCTGTTCTGTTCATTCCCTCTGAAGCACGTGGCATTGGTCATTGTCAAATACGGGGCTAGATGAACATTGCTCAGACGCAACATGGCCATTCTTATGTAGTATAAAAATACCTTAGTTGCCACTTGTAGTAAACCTTTTTCTGTTTTCTCTATAGCCCCCTACCATTAGATGTAGGTGGGGGCCAAAAATGTGACTAGAGGAGCTGAGGATAGCAAGATAGTTAGGTATGTCTCCAGATTTCATATAGTTAGAGTAGCAGAATAAGGATGAGTGAAGTTTTTAAATCAAGATTTGAGGACTTCAGTAGCTCAGGCAGAGATTATGGGCCTACTACAAGAGTGGGTGGGGAAGGTTCTGTGGCTGGCAATGTGCTGGAGGTCAGACTAGATGATCATGATGGTCCCTTCTGACCTTGAAGTCCATGAGTCTGAGTTACTAAACTGTGCTAATTTTAGAGGGTGACTTCTCAAAGTAGAGCAGCAAGTTTAAGAAATTGGGCTTCCAAAGAACTATGCTGTGATTTACCAAGCTAGCCTGACAACAGCATTGCCTAGTTGCTGTTGTGTTCTTTGCTGAGCATATGGAAGCTGAGTGCTCCCTGGCTAGTATCCAGACATCCAGAAGTTAAATTGATGGGTATTGCCATGAGGGGTTCTAGCTAATGGGAGCCATAAAGAATGAAGCCTGTTTTATTTTTGCTTGTTTCTTTTCTTATGAGAGTTTTTCCGCACAGAACAAGCCTAGATACTACTGCGTGCAACATATTTCTTCTGTGTTTTCCCCCTAGGGATGATTTACACCAACTCGTGATCTGTTTTGCTGTTCCAGACTATTGGGCTCATCAGTTTATTCAACTGACTTTTTAAATGGACTCATTTTTTCTGACTTTGGAAAAGGTGGCAAGAATCTAATTGTGCTGGGGTGGGGCAGAGGGGAAATCAAACACCAGTTGGCTGACTCTGTCAGCAGAAGACATGGTCTCAGGAAGACCTCAGTGGGCAATTCTACAGCAGTGACTCTTTTGGTTGAATTCGATATCAGTCATTTACACGTAAAATACCCATTGTTATAAAACCTGTGACTCTGCACAATCCAGTGTGGGATGTTTAGTAGTTTCTTATCCAGAGGGACAGATGTTAGAGAAAATCGTTTAGATATGGGCCTCTAGTTCAGATTAAACATTCCACGACACATCTCCACATGGTAATTAGAACTTGGGATCTCTCTTGCTAGACTGCTGTGTATACATTCTCTGGACCAAACTGTAGATTACTAGCTCCCCCAATGGGATTTTTTTTTTCTAAATCACAGTTGTTTCATTTTTATGTTGCTTGCTAGATTAAGTTTTAAAGCTGTGTGGTTCTTTTTCATGCAGCATGAGACCAGGAATTTTTACCGGTGTAGAGTTTTTGCAAGTTTTTCTTCCTACCGTAAGCAAAACTCAGCAAATCAAGGGTGATTCATCTTCAAACAGCAAGTGATTTAAACCAAGCAATGCCTTTTGATTTATGATAATGGGAAAAGATTTCAAAGTGGGGATAGGATTGGCTGAAAATTCATACAGCACACATTTTTATAAGAAGCAGCATTATATTCATGCACTCAACTAATTTCGTATTATGGGTTTTATTTATTTTAAAAGTTATTTAGTGAATTTAATGCCAGTGAATGATTGACAGCCCTGGAAGCAAGTCTGCTATTAGAACACATGTGAGCAGCGTCAGTGAAAATTCCCTACACTGCCCTGCCATTATGCCTCAAGTCTGACACAAAAGGACCACCTCTGGGGCTGACGGGGGGCACTCAGTCTAATGCCTTGATTCAGCATAGCACTTATGTGCGTGGTTACACAGGTGTACACTTAAGCGCATGCTCAACTTTATTGCTGAGGCTGGGCCTAGCGTCATTTAACATATACAGGGTTACCAACCCAAAGTGTTAAATTAAAAAAAAATAGTTCCCCCAAAACAGTGGTTCTCAAACTTAGTTGATTGGGCCCCCCTTCTTTGTAGTCATTTATGCTCCCTTCCACCCCCACCCCCCCCAATACATATACCACCACCCAGCTCTGAAGGCAGAGCAGAGAGCAGTGGCTGCTGGCTGGGTGCCCAGCTCTGAAGGCAGCACCATGCCAGCAGCAGCACAGAAGTCAAGGTGGTAATGCGAAAAGTGATATTTGTCAATATCACTTTTCACAGCAGACTTAGCGCCCCATTGCCACCCTTACTTCTGGGCTGCTGCTGCCCACCACGGGGATGACAGCTGGAGCCCCGCTGCCTCCAGGTGAGGGACTTGTGGGATGGGGTGGGAGGAGAGCCCGAGCCTGGGTTGCCTCCCTGTTGGAGATTGAGGAGGTGGTGGAAGGAGAACCTGGGTGGCAGGACTCTGGCAGACCCCTTATCCCCGCCTCCCGGGTGTGTATGGGCCTTCTGCACAAGCCCCTGCCACCTGGGGCTGACAGAACCACTGGGGAGGGGGACAGGAGGGACTGCAGGCAGAAAGGCTGGGGAGAGGCCCCCACTTGCTCTAGCCCAGGGCCCCACAACCCCCTAATCCACCTCCAGGGGCATGTCTAGTGGTTGGCGCAGGAGTCAGTAGCCAGTAGCCAGTAATTAGAGCCCAGAGTTAGAGACCAGAGCTAAGGGTCAGAGCCAAAATCAGAGGTCAGGAATTGGACCTGAGGGTCAGGGTCACATTATCTGGAGTGGGAGAAAGGCTGGGAACAAGCAAGAGCTATCACTACCATGGGCGAAAGCTTTGAGCCATTATTGAACTGTTGCTGTGTTAAGAGCCCGTCTGCTGATTCTTCCAACCAATCAGGCGATGTAGCCAATCAAGCAGCCTACTACTGTGCTTGCTAGTTTGCCCAGAGACTGACTCTGCTGCAGGCCCTGATTCCTGACAGCCTGAGCCTAAGCCTAAGCCTGACCCAGCTTACTTTCATGCAAGTCCGTATCTCAGCCAGGACCTAAGTAGTTATCCATACTGCTTCATCCTGGCTTGATGAACAAGATGTACTTTTAGATCAGTGTATACTCTACGTACTGAGCTCGCCCCATCTCAGACTGTTTCCCTACGCCACTGTCAGCAGCTTCACAAATGAAGTGCCAGATTAGTACTCTGCAAAACCCTGCATGTGGGAGTTTTCAGGGTGAAGGAGAAACTGCCCAGGACTACCCCCTTTGATAACAGATATGACTGGAACCCCTTGGGCATTCCTTCCCACCTCTGTTGTGGTCTGCAGTTGTCCACAAAACCTCATAATACAATGGCATCTAAGTCTTTTGACAGCTTCAAAAGACTCATCATGGACATAATATCTTAGTCCCTTACCAGGAGGTCATCATCCACTGAGACCAACACAGTCTCCATTCTACCCAAGGACCTGAAAACCAATGGAAAGGAATCAAGGGAAAGTCAAGAATTGCAGCTAATACCAGTGCAGAGAATTGCCACCACCTTCTCAATTATTTTCCCCACAGAGAGCACGTTAGGGATGGGGAATAGCTGGAAAGATGATAGTATAACAAGATGGCATCTTAAGCAGCTGGGACCTAATGACCTTGCTTCAAGGAAGCATGCAACCCTGCCCTCTCTGGAAGAAGCATTAATGGTCTCCACCAATACTGGCCCCAGTACTGCCTTATTTTGCTTTTATAATCTGGAGGAGCATAGCTCCAGCACACAGGTAACAGAACTGGGGTGGGAGGGTGACAGAGGGGAGAATAGCTGATCTGTGAGCATGTTACCTTGTTGATCCACAAAAAGATCACGTATATATTCTATTTTATGGTTCCTGCAGACACTGAGATTGAACCTGCTGGGACTGTCGCTGGTCATGTTACTGTATTAGTTTGAACTTAAAAAGAAAACTCATTGACAGTTACAATTTATTGGCTTATCAGTTCCTCCGTCTTGCTATGTTACACGATATCATTTTTATTAGACCCCACATCCAGAAAGTTATCGCTACCAGCAGAAAAGATCAGTCACCTTGTGTCAGATGATCTAGACACACTGTAGAAATTGCTCTACGATTGGCAGTTTTCTTGTGAAGTTCTGACGCTTTTCGTTTTTTGGGGGGGTGTGTGTGTGTGTGAATTGTTTTAGTCTGAAAAAAAAAATGACACTAGCTGCCCCCGTTTCACTTAAACCAGAAGTAACAGGAATGAATGACGGATGACTTGGAAACTGGCCTTACTCATTCTGTTCAGATGCCCACAGTTTTAATCAGAGTTCCCTTTCCTGAGTCACCTTCGTGAATAATTTCCTTATGAAGCCATTTAGAATATGCTTCCTCTGAAATAATTAGTCCCCTTCCCACTGAACTAATTCTGAGCTGTCAGGCAGCGTTCTATATAGGTCATTTCTGGGTTAAACCTTTAGTCTTCTGCTGTTCCAGGGTTGATATGGAGTGAACCCTTTGCAATTTAATAATAACTATAGAGACATACTATACACAATGCACAGCCCATCTGACCATCTCAACGTGTTCCACAAAGGTGGGTGGTTTTCTCCATACTTTTAAGAAGGAGGAAATGGAATCAGAGAGAGGTAGAGTGACTGCCCAAGTTCACATTCTAAGGCAGTGACAGAACCAGGATAAAATATGTCTCCTCACTCCCAGTTTTGAGTGAAAATCACATTAAAAACAAAAAAAACCCACCTGCTTCCTCTAAAGCAGAGCAGCCTTGGATTTTCTGTTTCAATTTAATTTGGAATATTGACATCTCTCCTAAAATATTTTACTTTAATTACAGCCACATCATAGTCAATCCTAATTAATCCAGTAGCTTTAATTATAGCCAGTCACTGCAGATGAGTGCTAGGGATTGTTTGAGAGGGAAACACAAATTACTTTCTGATTTGTCATTTTATATTTTTAATCAGTAACAGCGAAGAGTTTGACCCTGACTTCACGTATGTTAGTGTGAATGATGTGAAATCTGCTCAGGCCTTTGTGCATGCTCATGCATTACGAATATTTTACAAGACATGTGTGCGTGCATATCTAACAGCAGGACTGTGAGCCCTAGCTACTTAAAACTCCCTGATGCTGGACCAAATCCTGAAGGCCTTAACCTAGCTGTGACTCAATGGGAGGCTTGCCAGAGTAAGGGTTGCAAAAAGCGACTCACTATCACTCAGTGAAAATTAAACAGTTTTTGCATTTTTCACCATTTTTGTCGTAAAATAGTAATTTGAAATTTTTTGGTTTATTTTTGCATTTATTGGTGTTACAGCAATAAAATATTGATGTAATCTTGATACACAATCAAGCACAAAGAGAATATATTACAGTCACTGCCAAAATTTGTCAATAAAAAGTTCTCAGAAAACATCTGAGTACATGCTCATCAATGATGAAAATGGCAAATAGAAGGGGACTGTTCTTGTGTTAGCTTTTATAGGCTTCTTGTCTCTTGTGTACATGGCTGGGTGTAGCCCCATTGACAGTGGTAGATTTCCATGCAGGTGTGGTAGTCTGCTTGCAGACAAGAAGTTGTAGGACTCGGGCCGTAATATCTCGGAGTTACCCCAGGACAATGCACTCATAATAACAGAATATCCCCTGAGGAGTAAACATTCCATGAATGGATTGACCCAAATTGTTCTGTCAAGACAGGAAGCCATGTTTTCCACCCCTGCAAAGAGGAACCTCTCATGTGAGCAAGTGCTCATGAGGGTGAGTAAAGGCTCCCCCATCTGGCCCTTTGTGAATAAATGTATTAGGAGTAGAGCTGGTAGGAAATTTTATGACAAATCAAAGTTTTGTTGGAAAATGCCAGTTCGTCAAGCCCAAGAAGTTTCATCCAAAACCTCTGGGTTCAATGAGCTTTCAACAAATGAAAGGCAGGGTTTCTTGGCCCGGATACCTGGTGAGCTGTCACTGGTGCTCCTGGAGTCCCCATCTGTGAGGCAGACCATATGGCTGGCCTTCCAGGGTTTCCAGGCTCCCTGCTGCTGAGCCAGGAACCTGGGAGACCTGGCTCGAGCAGGGGCTTTCAGGACTTCCAGGCTCCCAGTTCTGAGTCAGGGAGACTGAAAGCCCTGAGAACCCCAACTTGACCCATGGCTCTCAGAGCTTCCAGGCTCACTGCTGCAGAGACTGGAGCCTGCAGTTCCTGGGATGGACTTCCAGGGTCTGTTGCTTCAGGTCAATCCTGCCATATAGACTGTCCTGGGGCTAGGTACAGCAGGGCTTCTAGACTCTAGGCTGGCCTGGGAGTCGAAGCCCTGGTGTCCCTGACCCTGGGCCAGTCCGCATGGTGTCACTGCCTCAAGCTGCAGACCCTGAGAGCCCTGGCAGCTACTAGGTGAAATTGACATGTTTGCATGCAGGTCAATTTCATACAGTAGCTGCCAGTCCAGAGGGAGAAAATTTTGTTTTGAAAATGTCATGTTCTGTGCTTTCCAAATGAATTTCTTATGGGTCTTTCTTCTTTCATAGAGACAACCTGAAAAAATTCAGCGTTGGTTCAGTCTGAACCAAATTTTTTTCGGGGGTGTGTGTGTGTGGAAGGGTTTAGCCCCAGAACCATAACTAAATAAATAAATTATTGGCTCAGCTTTAATGAGGAGGGCTACCTTCTGTTTGGCTTCCAATATTTAATTTATATGAGAACCAAGCTATCTAGCGTTGGTAACTCTGGCATCCTTAAATGTAGCAAGCACAGAGTGAGAGACAGTGTCAACATGTGAAACGTTTAACTTATCATTACAGTGTCTACTTCTTTTATTTA
This sequence comes from Eretmochelys imbricata, assembly GCF_965152235.1. Taxonomy (NCBI): domain Eukaryota; kingdom Metazoa; phylum Chordata; order Testudines; family Cheloniidae; genus Eretmochelys; species Eretmochelys imbricata. The sequence goes on from NC_135574.1 coordinate 123,996,772, forward strand.
AAAGCTCATTAAAAATCTCTTAGCATTGTCATAAAGATGTGTTTTGCCTTCAACTGAATCTCATAATTTGGCTGGAGAACTACAGACACATTACTATCTAATTAAATAAATTCTGATCTAGGGTTCAACAATCTTTCTCTACTTAACTGGGTTGCTCTAGCCAGATCTGGAAAAATGTGTTTTCTCTGTTCCTTCTGTTTCAAAATATCCTTATGTTTATATGGCTTGCAAAACACAACCTTTATCATTTATAGATTAAAACATCCCAAATAAAGTCCTAGATAAGACTGAGTTGAACATAGCAAATGGAGATACTTTTAAAAATGAAAATCTAACTCAATATGATATCTACAGAGAAGGACTAAATTGACAGAGCAATAGTGATTCCAAAAAGTTAATTTGTTTAATGCATCAGTTTTGAAGTCTTTGGCTGTGCAAAGGTTGCATGTCTTGGTATGTGTGATCTTTTCCTTCCCCATTGTACTCCCCACCATGAAATGCAAATCTGCATTATCCTTGAGGATCTGCTTGATCCTTGCTGCCTCTAAAGTAGAGGATATTCTGACTGAATATCATTCTGAATATTTACATATCGTAATTCTGCAATTTCTGTTTTTGTTGGAAAATGCTTGAACAGAGCCTTTAAAAATATCTGTATGGTTTTAAGTTAAATGAACCAGTTTTTAGATCCCATTGAATCTAAATGAGATAGGCTTTTCACTTTTAATCAGTCCTCGAGAGGTGGGTTTTATGCTAGGGTTTTATTATCTGATTTCAAGCAAACATAAATCAGGTATCTAATGTTTGCTCATTGGTGCGCAGACTGTAAAGGAAGGGCGAAGACCTCAGTCTGTTGGGAGGTCAGCTAAGTTTTCAATAAGCTTCCATATTACTGTGTGTTTACTTGAACTGATCCTTTCAGAGTTTGCCAGTCACTAATTTTAGATGCCCCTGGCTTTAGCTAAATTTGATCCTATTTACAGCTTACTCCTTAGAAGCCTGACCCAGTGCCTATTGAAGTCAATGGAAAGACTCCTATTGACTTCAGTGGGCACTAGATTGTTCCCCATATGGGCAAAACTCCCACTGAAGTCCAAGGGAGTTTTGCCTGACTAAGAAATGAATAGGACCTCTTACCATTATATTTTAGCTGCTGCTTCTTCAAGCAGTTCCTTTCAAAGTGGTATTTTTTTGATTCATATTTTCCCTCCCACGTTCCTTGGCCTCCAGTTCATCATGGGTTCAGAAAGAGTGCTCATTTCACATTTAAAAAAATAGGAGCAGAAGAGCCTGAAGGAACAAGAGAGACAAGGTGGGTGAAGTAATATTTTATAGGTCCAATAAATGATATTACTTCACCCACCTAGTCTTGCTGTTATCCTGGGACCAGCATGGCTACAGCAACACTGCATGAATGAAAAAGCACACGTACGATATGCTGTAGTATGAGTAAGAGATGGAACTCTGTCTCTTGCCAAAGGTCAGGGTCAAGAAAGGGCAACACTCCTGTCACATGAGTGGGTCAACATGCACTGACTCCTGTTCCAGTCTTAAAAACTCTTTCAGCTTTTTTCTCCACTGTGCATGCTGCTTCTCTCTTTTCCAAGGCCTCCTGGTTATGGCAGGGCAAATGTTGCAGATTGTGCTAGTCAGAGTCAGATTAGTATGACCAAAAAGTGCAGAAAGTTGAGCTTCATTTCCGAACTTCACTTTTCTCACCCTCCCCGGTGACGTGCACACTTTCTGGTTACTTTAAATTTAAAGTATTTTTTTTTTCATTAATCCCGATTTGCTTTGCTTATCGTAAAATCTACCAAATAACAAAACAAATAATAATTTAAAAAATGGAAACCAGAGAGGCAAATTTAAAGTGCAGTTATTATTCAGAAAGGAGTGTGCAAAACGGGACTTTCTGACTCAGCTGGTTTGTTGTCTGTGTACATTTAGACTCCTGTCAGATTGTTCTTCTGACATGCTTTTCTGGCCCTCTTTTTTACTATTGTTTAAATATGGAACAGGATTCTTTTCCTGTGTTAATTTGCTCCTCTTTGCTAAATCTTTATTGCTGGTGATAATTCATGAGTCAGAAGGAACAAAACTTGATTTTTTTTTAAATGGCTTTTGTTCTATAGGGATGTTTTATTAAAAATAATAGTAGTAATTAATTAAATCCATCGTTAGTGAGGTAGGTCAGTAGATAGATTTTAGAAATGGTACCCTGTTTAATAATATACATGTTTCAAAACAGACCCACAGGTACTTGGTGCAGTGTCCATTTTGTCCAAAAGAATATACATCACTTGACTTTCAGATCCCAGAGTTTGCGGAGCTGAGAGCTTGAAACACCACCCAGCTCCCACCACCCGAGTGGGTTAAACTGTAAAGGGAGACAATTGGACCTAGAATTATTGAAGCAACAGGGACACTCAACATGATTTCTTTTAAAGTCACGCTTCAGAGGATAGCCACGCTTCAGTGTTTTGGCTTATGTAGCCTAGAGTCAATATCAGCGTCAGTGAGGAAGCCGTTTTTAATAATACTATGGCTAAAGAGAGAGAGATTTCAAAGGCAAAAATGGCAGTTTGGTGCCTAATTCCCACTGAAAGTCAGATGGGAGTTAGGCACCTAACTGCTGTTTGTGCCTTTGAAAATCTATCCCGAAGCCTCAGTGCATGGATAGTGCTGCTGATTTTACCCTTCCCTGCAGGTGCTCTCAGCAGTGCCAGATTAAGGCAAGCCAGTGCACTACTCACTGCAACACAAGGCTCATGTTGGACTTGCCCCTGTACTGTGGCCATGGCTTGCACCTGGTGTCTAGTTGGTAAAGGGACTTCCTTCCTACTCCTCCCAGAGAGGCAAGGGCATAGCATGGCGTCACCCCACTCCTAGGAGTAGTACAGGGGCTCCCTTCCTGTAGAAGCTGCAAGGTAGCTGCAGGCTTCCACTGTCACTCTTCTTCCCCCCTGGGTGGCTGGGTCAGACGCATTGTACTATTCTCATGTCACAGACGGAATCTTGTGATGGGCCCCCCAGTGCAGTGTGTTTTGGACTTAATGCCCCATTGAGGCACGAGGGGCAGCTCACACCTTTCAGATCTATTGTTTCCAGCTTTTTGCAGACACAGGCAGGCATCCCTTCATCCATTATACTCAGGGCACATTTTCAAATGTTTCTTCCCAGCCATGAGGGCTATTCACTTACTATATGTAATGAAAACTGAGATTCTGATAGTCACATGACAGCAGCAGCTAGGGACTTAAACGGGCTTATGGCACCTGACCATCAGGAAGTTCTTGGCATACATACTAAGCATTCTCAGTGAACCCATTTCTATAAGACTACCTTCCTTAAAACACTTCAATTTGCCTATGACCCAGAAATAATATTACCTTCAATGTCTCCCGTGCAACTGATTGAAGAGCATTTGCTGCATCAACAGCTGTTAAATCTATCTCCCAATAATTGTCATTATTTTCCTGTGTACGCTACAAGAAGCAGATACTTCTTTCATTTTCTTGATTTCAGAGCCCTGGTAGGCTTAAAAAAAAAAGGAACTTACTGATCAAAGGTATTTATGACTCTTTTTTTAAATATATATACCAGTGATATAGGTGCTTAAGCCTTGCCTAATTTCTTGTGGATCTCTTGTTAAGTAAGTTCTCTTTCACCATAGACTCTAGATAAATTGAACATTCCAGTTCAGTCCTACCATTGCTGCTATGGACAGACACCTCCTAGAACCTTACAACCTCAGTTTGGTCAACTGCAAGATCAAAACTTCAGCACGCTTCACAGTGTAGACAAGCCTTTACAGTGGCACAGCTGTATCACTACAGTTGTGCCACTCTAAGGTCTCCCATGTAGCCGCTCTTTGCTGGCAGGAGAGAGCTCTCCTGCCCGACATAATTAAACCACCCCCAATGAGCAGGGTTAGTGCTGACATAGCGCTGTCCACGCAAGTGCTTTTGTTGGTGAAATGAATGTCGCTCAGAGATGTGTTTTTTTACAGACAGAAGTTTTACCGACAAAAGTGCTAGTGTGGACAAAGCCTAAACTAACACATGTTTAAAGCACCTTTTATTTGAATGTGGACAGGCCCACCGAAAGTCACTATCAGAGGCAGGATTAGAATTCAAGAAGTTATGACCCCTGGTTCTGTGCTTGAATCACTAGACCAGGAGTTCTCACGACACATTTTTTGGTGGCCTCAGAGTGCAGCCACCAACGCTTGCTGGTGGCCTCTCTGACAATTTTTCCTAAAATACTTAATTAACTTTAGGAAAACAAATAAATATGTACATGTACATGTCCAAATCATTATAGTTTATCTATGTAGGTTTTTGTTGTTGTTGTTGCAGACTCAATAATACAACTAATGTACAGTTGTCTCTATTCTTTACTGGACCAAAACAGAATAGAAACACAAATAAGGTGCTTTGAACATTCTTGTCTTTTTTCTTGTTGTTTCTTTTGCTTTTTTGGGTTGTTGGGTTTTGGGTTTTTTTTAGACTTGCTACATATAAGTAAGTCTCTTGTGAAAAGTGATATTTGTATGTTTGTTAATATCACTTTTCACAGCAAACTTACTCAGCCCCTGCAAGCTCGGGGATGAATTAAGTCCTGGATGGGAGGTGGATACAGAGGCAGCAGGGGCCAGGGGTGATGGGGGTAGGGGGCGGGGAAGCTCGGGGATGGAACCAGCCACCACATAGCCAGAGAAAGAAGCCCAAAGCCCCACACCCAGGGGACAGGGCCCGAAGCCCCATAGCTGGAGTCTGCCGCCTGCCACCCCAGGGCTGAAGCCCATCCCCACCACTCCTGGGAAGGTGGGGGAACTCACTAACTGCTTGCTCCTCCAGCTTGTGTGTCTCCAGAGGGAGGTGGGGCACAACCATGGTGGTAGCCCCTGGGGAGGGGCCACCTGCTTTGTCCCCTGCTCCTTAGTCCAAACTAAGGAGGCTGAGGCTGCAAGAAAAGCCCCTGGTGGCCACATGCGGCTACAGTGGCTGCATTTGAGAAATGCTGCACTAGACCATGGGTGAAATCCTGGCCCTGCTGGTGTAAATGGCAAAACTATCTTTGGCTTCAATGGGGTCCTGTTTCCTATACATCATAAGTGTGTGGTCTCACGTCTGGTGAAAGAGGTAATCTCCATTTCTTCCTTTTTTTCATAATATAGGGCAAATTGTATAAAAGGACATTTTAATGAGGGATGAATGTCATTTACTATTATCCGGGTAGCCTGATGGGTTGTTAATAATGTGCCCAATCCCTAAATCCTTATTCAGTTCTTAATTAGGACTGATACCAAGAGGAGTTTTGCTGTAGTGAGAATAAAAACTAAGTACGGACTTCAAGATGTAATTCCCTGTGGTGGCCCCTCGAAAGAACCGCACGCTCCTTGATGTGTGTGAATAAGAGACGCCCTTATCTCAAGATTCCTTTACATGGTGAAGAAATGTTTTCGTATCGCTCCAAAGGCAGCGAACAGCTGACGTCTTCACTGCAACAAGGACAGTATTCATGGTGGGGAGAATGGCGGTGAATAGAGCAGTCTGGGTCATGCTTATTTTTATACTCCTTCCCTTTATTTGGTGATAGTATTTTAATTCTCAAAGTGGGGGAATCTAGTCTTACAGTTGCCATCACTAAGGTACCGTGGAGCTCAAATTAATGCCCTTGTGGCACAGCCAGATATTGCACTAGGTAAAAGCTCAAATAACTTTTCTTTCTGTTAATTGGCTACCTGGGAGGACTGCAAAAACAAACGGCTAACGACAATTCAGTGCCTTTCTGCCAACAGAAAGAGAAATGTGTTTTCTCCCTGGGAGGTGCTTCTGGACACAAGTGAAGTCATAGAACATTTAAAAGAGCCTTTGGGGACTTCTGGGGAAAGATTTCAGTTTGCAGCCATTACCTGCAGTAGCTGTGAACTGTCACTTTTATTTCTTTCTCTCTCAGGAAAGAGCCCAGATTTCGGGCTTTCTCTATGGTTCTGGCTCCGTGTACAGTGGCATGTAGAGCACATACACCGCATGCTCCCCAGTACAGGTATAAATGGCAGAGTAGCTGACAAGGCACAGCTTAGGTGAGTAAAGACACACCAGACCCTCAGAGCATGTAATCTACATGGCTCTCTACACACCCAAGCAGTGCTTCCTAGGTCTACACTGCTGCTTTTAGCAGTGTCGTGTCCCTCTCATTCCTCATTGTTGGAGCTTTTCACTGTCACGTGTTGCGACACACAGCAGTGAGGACACAGCCTGTTTTTCACTGTAGTATGTAGCTATCCGTACCTTACCCGCTGCCGCCAGTGTAGATGAGGCCTAAATCACGACTATGTCCAGTAGTACTGTGTAATATTTGTAGGGAAAGTAAAACAGATCGGGATGGGCAAAACAGGTTTGTTTAAAAATAACTTGCTCCTTTGAGGCTGTTATGGTGACACGGCCTTCCCAGTTCAAAATGATGCTAATTGCTTACCACTCAGTTACCAAAAGAAGGCACTGTGATTTCAGATATGGCACCTGCTGGAAATGGCTAGAAGGACGAAAACGTAATCATTTTCCTCAGGGAGTGTTTTCTATCCTTTTAAAAGAGTTCTTTGTGAAGAGGTATTTGATAGAATATCCCTGGTGTAAGATAAATCGTTTCCCTGAGTTCAAGACTAATTATCCTCAGGGACACAACAGACTGAACAGCTAGATGAGCCAGAAATAAAATGGTATCTTGTGGCTACAGTGGAAACTAGGCAGCTACACTCCCTCAATACATGATTAGATGGCTATCATGCTTGTTGTTATAGTAGAGAAAAGGGCCAGCTTTCTCTTATGCTCTCAACAATATACATGTGTTTTGTATTTGTAGCTGAATTCTGTTTTCTCTTGTGTGTGTTCGTATGTAATTTAGATACAGAATCAATATATACACAGCAACACACCCAGCAAGTTTCACCACAATATGTAGAAGAATATAAAGCAAGAATTCCCACATACAAATACCTGGTAGAGAACACAAATGCCTACCAGAATCCATTGATTCTGTATCTAAATTTTATATATATATATAGTGACAAAGTTCCTGCTCTACCTTGGTGGGTCCTGCACTTATTGGCGGATTTGCTCGCCTTGGACCTTCACGGCAGTCCTCAGCTTGGCTGTTTTTCTGAATTCACAGACCAGGTCGACTCCTCCTGTGTCTGACCAGGAGTTGGGAGGATTTGGGGGGAACCTGGGCCCGCCCTCTAATCCGGGTTCCAGCCCAGGGCCTGTGGAATGCAGCTGTCTAGAGTGCTCCTGGAACAGCTGTGCGACAGCTACAACTCCCTGGGTTACTTCCCCATGGCCTCCTCCCAACACCTTCTTTATCCTCACCATAGGACCTTTCTCCTGGTGTCTGATAATGCTTGTACACCTCAGTCCGCATTTTCACTCTCAGCTCCTAGTGCCTCTTGCTCCCAGCTCCTCACACGCACACCACAAACTGAAGTGAGCTCCTTTTTAAAACCCAGGTACCTTGATTAGCCTGCCTTAATTGATTCTAGCAGCTTCTTGATTGGCTGCAGGTGTTCTAATCAGCCTGTCTTAATTGTTTCCAGAAGGTTCCTGATTGTTCTGGAACCTTCCCTGTTACCCTACCCAGGGAAAAGGGACCTACTTAGCCTGGGGCTAATATATCTGCCTTCTATTACTTTCCTGTAGCCATCTGGCCCAACCCTGTCACAAAATATATATATAATGTATAAAATACACAAACATGTAAAGGCATCTTAATTTGGCTTGGATGGATACACTGATATGGAGGAAAAGAATAATCTTTCCATTCTTTGCCCATTTCTAGGACTATACCAAACAGAACCTTTGTAGTATTTCCGAAATGTTGTGGTTGAATTTTCTCTTTACTTTTTTTTTCTTCATTCACATTCTCCATCTGAATTTCAGATGTGAGGTTGTGCCTGGAACAAGAAGGGCATCATTATGTTGAAATTGTTCTTGTGGAATTTCTAGTCTAAACAGAAAATACTGGAAAGATCATGAGAATTCCAGTCAAAGGGCTCAATCCTGAAGTCCCATGAAAGTCCGTTGGAATTTGGCCTGAATAAGGCCTGCAGGATTTAGCCATAAGAGTTCAGTTGCTACGTAAGCTCTGGGTGAGCATCTGAACTCTATGCCACATTCCTAATTTAGATCATTCTTGATGGGAATCTTGTTCCAGGACTAATCTTGCTAGGCCATTAGGGAAGGCTAACATAAGGAGAAGAGATCTAAAATGGCAAGACTTGGGCTCATCCCGAGAAACTGAGGAAACTGCTGAGGAACTTTAAAGATCAGGACAAGGACCTTGAAACAGAACTGGAAGGGAGCCAATGTGATATGTTCTGTTTACCATGCCTAGTAGCGGACTGCTGTGTGCCAGAGCTTCCATGAGTACTTCTTGGTCTTCCCCAGACAGAGTGTTGCAATATGTTACCTGGAGGAGACACAATCATACATCATTGTGGCTAAATCATCATCAGAGAGGAATGGGCATAATTTCCTGGCTTGCTGAAGACATTTCTTGCCGACGCTGCTATTTATATATCTAGGAGAGACTGAGTGTAATAGCCACAGAATCGCCATGTAACTAACCTTGACAGGTGGAGGGCAGATGCCCTTAATAGAGAGTAGTGAGGTCTCTGCTTTCCCAGTGCAGTTTTGAAACTCCCTAATTTCTAACGGGACCTGAATTACCTCAGTCCTACTCTGTCTGGTAACCTGGGTGGGAATATCCTGATGTACCATTAAAACAGCAGCCTTCACTGAGACAGCAGCCCTGTTCCCAGAATAGAGGTAATAACTCAGTGACAGGTATTCCTGAAAACTGTGAAAATTTTTAATACTGAAGTTGCCAAAGGAAGAATTTTTAAAAAAGAGACTAATTCAAACTCCAGCAAATATATTCTTAGTCAGTGCTTTAACTAACTGTTGAGCGCTCAGAAGCCTAAGCGCAGGGGGGATGCTCAGGGAAGTGTGAAACAGACCTTGTGTAGCTCAAGCAGTAATCCTTTCTGTGTGTTACTTTCTGTTACTTTAGGCAGTGCAGCTGACGTGATTTGGAGAGCAGTCTTCCAACATCCTAAGAATTCCTAACTTTCAAATGAGCATTACAAATACGCAGGTGGCATTCATAAATTAGAATGCTCCAAACAGAGCCCTTGTAACTTGTGCATTCATATGTTACAGTGGCAAAGCTATGAAATTTCTGATTTTTGTCACACTCTGATAAGATTAAAAAACACAGTTAAATTTGCTCCTGCTGGCTGAATTGCAGAAGTAATTTCTCATACAACTGAAATCTAAAACTTTGGAGATTTTCTTGCCCAGTGGGATGGAAAGTAATTTATCAATTTCTGTTAACTTTATCCACCAATCAGGGAAGTGTTTATTTTCATTTTAGAAAAGCCATAATGTGTGCCGCCTACATTTCATAAGCAGATGTGAATTTCAGAAAGCAAACAGCTAAAGCTAAGTGTCTCTCCCTCTTTCGGAAAGCTCCCTGGATAAGTAAAATGAAGCTTTCTATTTGCTTTGCAACTCTTACAAGGAAGATTCAAAAATCACAAGCAGGGTGTGCTGAGACTTGACACTTCGAGCTGCTTTGTGTTGGGAGCTCTTGGCCTTTCAAACCTCTCCTAGGCCTTGTCTACACTACCACTTACTTCGGTATAATTTACGTCACTTGGGGGTGTGAATAAGCCACTCTGCTGAGTGATGTAAGTTACCTAAGCACCTGTTTGGACAGTACTATGTTGGCGGGAGAAGCTCTCTCCTCTCCGCCTCTCATGGAGGTGGTTTTATAATGCCGATGGGAGAACTCTCTCCCGTCAGCATAGAGTGTCTTCACCGGACACGCTACAGCAGTGTGACTGCATAAGTTCAGCCATGCTGCTGTCGTGCTTCTAGTGTAGACTAGCCCTTAGTCTTGTACATATGCATCTGAATTTCCTTCAGTTTGGTTGTTCATTTGATACATAAGCATTTGCTAGAGACTTAAGATGACCATCCATTACATTCCTTTCCTGGCCTACGGGGCAGGAAAGAGGAGTTGCCTATCCTTTATAACAACAAGAGTAGGGGTATATATTGTGTTCACTGTGGGTAAAAATGTAAAGAATAGGGTTTTCTTGAAAGGATAATTTACTGGTAGTTCCTTGAGTTACCTGCACTAGAAAGCTTGGAGGGAAGAGATACCTCCAAGTGAGTCAGCTGTATTGATTTCTGCCTCTAAGGAAAGTAGGAAGAAGAGAATCTTTACTGTACTAAAACACTGGGGCGTTAAACCAATTCATATGGGAGATTTTCTTCTGGTTTTAATCCTCCTCTTGGCTTTGTCTTTGCAGAAGGGAAAGCTGAACGATGTATCAATGGAGGACAATGTACAGTAAATCATTTCAAGCCAAAATAAGGACTCTTAAAGAAGACTTGTACCCAGCTTGCTCTGTGATGTGTTTTGTGAAGCAATTTTCTTATTATTATAAACTCAAATACATTAGAGATTTAAAAAACAATTCACTCTCATTTCTAAACCTGGTCACTCTCGATGACTATCTTAACGTTGGTGTATTATCCGACACAATCAAAGTAGGTAAGGTTAAAAACCATTCTCATTATAATTGTTCTGTCTCAGTTTATATCAGAACCTTTGGGCTCTATTTTTTCCATGCTTGATCTGTTCATGTAGTTCTGGGAGGGTAAGATGAGGCTTACAAACCCACACTAAGGCCCAGGCAGGGGAACGGCTGGAGTAGGACTGGGCCAGGAAAGCCTCAGGCACTACTGAGCACGCTCCTGGGGAAAGGAGCAGTATAAAACGAGTTCCAGCAGCCCAAGCTAGGGGGAGGAACACAAACACTGTCCTGAGACAGGAAGAATTGAAGCACTTACTCAAGTGGTCCTGCTGTGAGTCTTTTCCCCGTCCCTTATCGGAAACATCACCCCAGAGGTAGGGAGAACAATGTGGGGCACCAGAGGGTTGTCTGCATCAGCCCTGAGACTTGGGGGGGTTTGGTGCAAAGGTCTATAATCAAAAAGCAGCCATGCCCTAAACTGAGATGTCAGATGTGATAGCAAGTGGCCCAGGAGAAGGTGAACAGGAGGTGGGTCAAGTGTAGACCAGCACATGCTGTCACCCTTTCAAGGAGTGAGAGGGCCTGGGTCCCCCTACTCACCCAAGGTTCCCCTTTGCCTAGTCCTAGGATCGGCAGGACTAGGGTGTTCCCAGCAAGAAAGCGGACCCATAGCCAGGTGTCCCTGAAACATTGAAGTGAAAGAGAGACTAGAGCAGCAGGGCCTGACTACTAGGCCTGCTGGCTTAACGGACAACCCTGCTGCAGAGAGTTTAAGTAAAACCATTTTTGTTTTTGAGTGTCATGTAGGTGACTATATTTATTTTCTTCCCCATTTGGAGAAAAAAATCATTGCAACTTTTGTTTTTTAGTGAAGGATAAGTTAAAAATGACTGAACTCTGAACAGTAAGGTTGATGCATAAATATCCCTTATAGTGTGGTTCTAGTCAGAAAAGTGGTTCTATGAAAATGGCACCTTCTTACTCAGCCGATCTGATCTCTGTGTGTATTCAGAATCAGATCACTTACTTCAGTGACAGAAATAGACCTGCATCAGAGCTGGGTGAATTTTTTTGGCAAATAGTAAATTTGTTGAAAAATGCATTTTGGTAGGGGACACGGGGAAGGGGAGAGCACAAAAACTATTCATGAATTTGGGTGAATAGCTTCAGCCAAAAAACCTGAAATCAAAAATTTCAGAAATATTGAAATAGTGTGCACTGGGGAAAAAATATGAAAACAGCTTCAAAAATGTGGTTTCATAATGACAGCTTTGAAATGTAAAGTTGATTCAAAGCAACTTTTCTTTTCGACCTCAATGAATTTTTGGGGGGTTTTCATTTCATTGAGTAAGTTTGGGGGGTGGTGGTTCAAAACAAACTAATTTCCCCCCCAAATCTTTTGGCTTGGTCACAGACCTGAAAAACAGTTTTTGCTTTTTAGCCCTGCAGAGACACCCTAGCTAACAGACTGGAGCTGGATTATATTCCATCTTGTGCATTAAGGGCCAAAACCAAAGAAATTAATGGGAGCCAATTGACTTCAATAAGCTTTCAGTCAGGCCCTACAATAATTGTTTACTGATGTCCAATCAGTTACACCTATGCAAACCCACTGAAAATGAAATAGTGGTGTAGGTCTAGACAAGGGCCTCGTTTAGCCTACAGAATCTTTCTTATTATGGACTATGTGTGAGATAGAAAGACTGTTACAGCCCAGGCTGAGTTTGTGGGGCCAGTAGTTAGAAAAAAACATATGTCTACTTGTAAACTGACCACATTTGATATGGAAACTGATTGATGGACAATAAACAGGGACTCGTGCAAATTTATTTTAGAGGCCCCTTTCAGAATGGAACTGCGCCTTAAATATGAATAAGCACTTGGCTAAACTTGGGGCGGGGGGAGAATTGGATGAGAGCTAACACAATTAAAGCTTTCAAAATGCATCTACTAAAAAGCTGATTAGGCTGATGAGTGAGTGACAATAACAAATAATTACTTGGGACAGTATTAGCATAAATTCTACTTAATGGGAATTGATTTAGTGAGTGCCATTCAGTAAAGTGGTGACTTACTGAATGTTAAATAAAATCTGTTTCCTGATACACCAATTGCCAAATAAAGATAAAGGGGCATATTGTACTAGGTACCCAGTAGGTCTAGGTTAATAGAAGGCTGGATTCTGCTAGCCTCAGAAAAGGCACAGGCAAGTGTAAAGGCAAATAGTTCCAGATCTTGGAATTTTCCTTTATTTAAAAAACAAATCAAACAAAAATAATCAAGTCCACTTCAGTCCAGAAGCATCCCATTTATAAAACCAAAATATTTTAAAAAGACCATTACCATTAAATAGAACTTTAAGGCTGAGAAATCAAACACTCAAAAGTATGAAATGGAAGGGAAGTTTGAAAGGTTAACCTTAACTCTGCTCCTGTGTTCTTATAACTAAATATGGTCTCTCTGGATATCATTATTATAAATCTTTGTCAAATAATACAATATAATACAAACTAGATTTTTTTAAACACCTCCCTAGTACAGTACATAAGTCTTCAAACTTGGGTTGACTCTTAAGTCTGAATGAAATCTACTAAACAAGCAATGTTTGAAGAAAACCTGTTCACTTGCTCTAGCTATGGTTGTTTAAAGCTGAATGATCCAAAATTTGAAATGGTGATATAGAGTAAAAATCAGAAGTCTGGCTAATGTGCAGCCTAGGATGTTCCCAGAATTAGCTAATATACTTCTTGAATCATTCATGATTATTTTTGAATAGGGGAGGAGAATGTGAGGTATTAGATGTTTTGAGAGGGACTGGGGGTGGAGGAGCAAATGTGATATCAACTAATGGAAATCACTATCTGCCCTTAGTAAAATAATGAAACAAATATTAAAGGAAAAATATCTGCAAGCACCAAAAGGCTATTGGAATCATAAGAAATAAATGCAGGGGTTTATAAGGAGTAAATCATCCCTTTTTTGATTGCCTTTTTAAATTACAAAATGTGTGGCTGATGGGAAGGATGGCATAGATGTAATATACAATACAGCTCTAGATACTAGGGAAGGATTTGATACAATGCCTCCTATCTTGAACAATTAATTGTTACTGACTTGGGGATAAGCACTGTCACATGGATGGAAGGAGTATAAATAAATGGCAATGATTTGCAACCAAGTATTGAATCCTGGAGAGGTGTCCACCTGTGGTGTCGCAGGGATCACTGCTAGACTCTATTTTATTTACCATATTTATTCATGCCTTGGAAGAAAAGGGTAAACAGCACATTTATTAAATCCAGATACTAAATTGGGAGATGTAGGAGAGGATGGACTAATCACTTTATCATTCACTAGGTGTACTGAGCTTGTATAATTTAGTATACACAGATTAAAAGGAGAAATAAATCCTGCCTGATAGGAAATTTATTTCTGAAGTTTATATTTAGAACTATGGTTTATTTCCACTATATACTATATATCTATCCGTTGTATGCTAAAGCATCTGCTTTTCCCTCCTTCTCATGACTGTTAATATATCAAGAAAAGTGGAAATAACAAACATTTATATAAAAATATTGGGCAAACACGGATGGAGCTGGGGAAATAATACAGAGGGATCAAGAAAGGCTAGAATGATGAGGGCAGATCATGTGTTGGTGAGCCCATGTGGCTTTATTCCTGTTTATGCAAAAGTGGATGTGTGAGCAACAGTTTACCTGCCACTATCCCCCAGTTTGCATAGGGATGACCGGGGAGGGTAGAATCCCAGATGACTCTCTTACCTCCCCCCAACACACCCACACGCTTTCCCAGAGAATTTCCAGTAAAGCTAATACTGCCTGAGGCTATATTGACTTTCTATGGAACCCTCTGCACTATGGGAAGCCCCCTTTAATTCAGTCCCTTTCCCTCATGGAAGGCCCCTGTAAGTGTACTGAGATGTCTCTGGAATTGCATCTCTATTGAGTACTGATCTCTAGGTAACCAGGGGAGAAAGGGAGCCCTGGAGCCAGTGTGAAGGCACAGGGACTGTGCATGGCTAGCTTTGGCCTCCAGAGCATCCTGGGAGTGACACTTCTTTGCTTCTTTCACAGGGGGCCCAGCTTCTGCTTCATGCACCATTGGATCCTTAGTAAAGAGTCGGTTTTCTCCTTTAAATGTAATTTTTAAGTAATTTTAATGCCTGTGAAAAAGGCTAGACTGACAGCCTTTCAAGACCGTCCAGCCTTTCAAGTACTGTGTCCTGTTTTGGGCCCCACACTACAAGAAGGATGTGGAAAAATTGGTAAACATCCAGCGGAGGGCAACAAAAATGATTAGGGGACTGGAACTCATGACTTATGAGGAGAGGCTGAGGGAACTGGGATTGTTTAGTCTGCGGAAGAGAAGAATGAGGGGGGATTTGATAGCTGCTTTCAACTACCTGAAAGGGGGTTCCAAAGAGGATGGATCTAGACTGTTCTCAGTGGTAGCTGATGACAGAACAAGGAATAATGGTCTCAAGTTGCAGTGGGGGAGGTTTAGGTTGGATATTAGGAAAATCTTTTTCACTAGGAGGGTGGTGAAACACTGGAATGCGTTACCTAGGGAGGTGGTGGAATCTCCTTCCTTAGATATTTTTAAGGTCAGGCTTGACAAAGCCCTGGCTGGAATGATTTAGTTGGGGACTGGTCCTGCTTTGAGTAGGGGGTTGGACTAGATGACCTCCTGAGGTCCCTTCCAACCCTGGTATTCTATGATTCTATGACTGAGATCTAATCACTGGACAGTTACAGAACAGGCAGGTTCACAAGCTTTTCCTCCCTAGAAATGTAGCCAAACCTTTTCTGGGAGGAAGCAGTTTAAGAGGGTGAATAGTGAGTTATCACATGGGCACTTATTCTCTAGGAATTGGAACAAAACCCCTGTTCCTGAGAACATATGTTACATAGGCCACCAAACAGCTATTGAATGGTTTGTGCTTAGTAAATACAGGAGTGGTCTGGATTTCGTCCAGTAGCCAAGGAGCAAAAGGCTCTGTGTTACCAACAGGGCCGGCTCCAGCGTTTTTGCCGCCCCAAGCAGACACCCCCTCCCCCCCAAAAAAACAAAAACAAAAACCAAAAAACAAAAAACCTTGCTGCCGAACACGGAGGCGGAATGATGGTGCGGCTGCCAAAGAAGAGTCGCGTCCCCACTGCCGAATTGCCACCAAGCGCGAAACGCGCTGTGACAGAGCGGTCACCGAATTCCTGCTGCCGCCGTGGGCGGTTTGCTGCCTCAGAGCCCGACGTCCTGTCGCCCCTTTGCATTTGCTGCCCCAGGCACCTGTTTGGTTCACTGGTGCCTGGAGCCGGCCCTGGTTACCAAGTGCCTGAGCCATCTTCGTTAAAAAAAGAAAAATAGGTAGGTATTTACTAATAAACATCCATACTGATTGGGCTTGACTGTGCTCTCCTTATAAAAATGTCTATCGGAGTGATTAAGCATCACATAGAAAGTGTGGTCACTCCTTCCCTGTTCCTACAGACACTGTTGCAGGCATTTTGTTTTGAAGTACCCTCCCCAAAGTCTGATAAATCAGGTACCATCTGGCGTGGTTGAGTTATTCCTATGAGCAAGCGTTGGAGCTGGCACGTGGCTGCAATTAGGATCAGTTGGAACCTCTGCTTTAACTTTGTGCTGGGAAACTTAAAAGAAAAATCAGAAATCCTCCAAAAAAGAATCGGCTGCCAGAATTAATAAGAGAGAGCTTGAATGGACCTTGTTTAGGGACAGTGTAGAGTGACCCCATCCCAAGGTTGCATTGGGGACATCCTGCTTCTAGTGCAGGGTTGGCCAACCTGAGCCTGAGAAGGAGCCAGAATTTACCAATGTACATTGCCAAAGAGCCACAGTAATATGTCAGCAGCCCCCCATCAGCTCCCTCACCCTGCTCCCAGCGCCTCCCACCCACTGGCAGCCTGCCGATCAGCGCCTCCCCTTCCCTCCCCCACCTACCGATCAGCTGTTTTGTGGCGTGCAGGAGTTTCGGGGGGAGGAGCAAGGGCACAGCAGGCTCAGGGGAGGGCAAGGGAAGGGGTGGAGTGGGGGCAGGGCCTGTGGCAGAGCCAGGGGTTGAGCAGTGAGCACCCCCCAGCACATTGGAAAGTTGGGGCCTGTAGCTCCAGACCCGGAGTCTGTGCCTATGCAAGGAGCCGCGTATTCACTTCTGAAGAGCCGCATGTGGCTCCGGAGCCGCAGGTTAGCCACCCCTGTTCTAGTGAGTCAGGGTGGTCTTGGAGTTTCCACACGTACAGGGGAAGCTTTCCCACAATTATAATCTTTTATTGTGGGCTGTAGATTATTGCCCCATGTGCAGCCAGCCAGTCCCTGAGGCCCATTTTCTCTTTATCCCCTTTGGGACACCATGTACCTCCTGGGAAGTAAGGGAGGTGGAATCCTGGCACTGCTCTGAGCACAGAGATTGCAGTTCTGTGTGTTCTTTACATGTGTTGCTCAAGTGAGAGAGGCTTCTTGCACTCTCTCCTCTATTCCTACCAGGTGCCCACATAAGGCCCAGACAGAATCTGGCCCAAACCGAGAGAAAGCAGCAGGTGTCATTTAAAAGAAACAGCCCTGTGATGCTTCTTTGGGGGTACCCAGTGTTGTCAGGCACCTTGCTACCAGCTATCCTTCGAATAAGGAAGTCTTGTCTGCTTGCTATGGGTCAGCTCCCCAACTCCACCAGCTATGGGCAACACAAGCACTCCTCTCTAGTCCTTGCAGGCCCTGCTGTCTCTACAGGTTAGTGAGAGGCACATTCCAACTCTTGAGTCCTCCGAGGGCCTCCCTGGAGGATCCAGCCCCTGGTCCACTGGACACTTAGTGTTCACAGATTTGCTGCTTCCAAAGAAGCAGTGCGCCCGAGCTTACCAGCTTCACCTCAGATCACCACTTGGCTCAACACGCAGCACTCAGATATGTTTATTTTGAAATCAGGGAGAAGTTTACTAAACATCAAATGGAGATTCAAGTGAGAGCAAGTAGAAATACTGGAAACAAGTGGTTACATATAAAATAAAATCGTAACACACATTCTAGAGCCTAGACTTACTTAACTAGGTACATGCATGTTTTGTGGAGTAATGCTCACCCAGTGTTTTGCAGTCCAGCTTAGCTATGATCCCTCTTCCCCCACATTCATAAGATAAACATGCTGTTGGCTTGCCTCCTCAGTGAAGGATCCAGGGTATATGTCTGCACACCGCCCCACCCCCGGTATACCCCACATTCCATTGTCTATAAACAGGATCCCTTCCTGCTACTTTTTTTTTCTTCCCCCCTCTAAATTTCCCCCTCTGGAAGACTTTTGCCATCTCTTGACTAGCATTTGACTCTGTGTGCAGTCCAGGGTCAATACACACACAACCAGACAGAGAGAAGTGTCTTCTACCTCCTGCTTGAAAGGAACCTGAGACTTGTCACCACCTGGTTACCTGCCTCAAGAACACGATTTTCAGTATAGCTACATACTCATGTATTATCCTCACATACATTCTTACAACGATTGACAACCAGTGGAGTCATGGGTCTTGGTAGAGACCTCACATGCCACTCTTTAGTGATATATTATGTATATATGTGACCCAGAAGCTGCCAGTAAAACTCTAGGTACCCCGTGTACCCTCTGCCAGTCGGCACCCTGGGTCACATCCCCTTCAGTACACCTGATATTTTCTCTTATTGAAAGCAGAGCCACCAAAGTGATAGTAAAGAAAACACCACTTTATCACATAGTGTGTTTTTAACAGAATGCTAGTGCACCTCCGCTATCCAGCCAATCTTCCTCTGCTTCTCCGTCTCTGCTGCACAAATCACATGGTTGAATGCCTTTCATGGTTCCTGGATTTGAGTATATCCTGTAAAGATTAAATAGGGTATGATTATTAAATGCTGTTTAAAGGCCCAATTTAGCACCTCGTACTTGGGCAAAACTCCCAGTGACATCAAATGACTCTGATAGGAAATATAGCTATTTGGAGGGCAAATGGCTTCAAAAGTACAGTATGCTGTTAGATAATGCAAAAGAAGAAGGGGCTGCTATTTTTATCGGAGACTTTCTTTTAGATTCCTGCCTAAAATATGCAGTGATTTGCGTTTAAATTATTTAAAAAATGTATTTTCCAGGAATGAGCTGGAAGGCTTCAGTCTTTTGAAGTATCTACCTCTGCAAAGGGCACATGTCCAAAGGAAAGGATTTCTGGCTAGCTCTTACTGTGTTTGCTGGTATAATTCAGAAGGGTGGTAAAGGTTTAACACTTGCCTGAGGTAAGCTTTAGGCATACTGGCATTGCAGCTGTATCGCTGCTTTGCAAGCAGAAAAGTGGTACCATATAGACTGATGAGAGATACACGTACAAGGGATGGGTAGAGGATTCCAAGATGTTTCAAAACGTGTGTGTGTGTGTGTGTGTGTGTGTGTGTGTGTGTGTGTGTGTGTGTGAAAAAAAAATCCTCCTAAAAGATTATCTTAGAAAAGTGTTTAATTCAGTATTTTCAGAGTTTGACATCTATAGGCCTGAGGCTGGTCTGCTACCTTGAATTGAAACCAGTGTAATTCCACTGATTTCACTGGGGTTGCTCCAGACTTACACCAGTGTAAATGACAGCAGAGTCATCGGGTGCATTATGTAGAGCTGAGGCCCAAGCCATAATTTTGGATCCTGAAAGTTGGAGCTGTGTTCAGATCTGGGGCGTTGGTTAGGCCCATTTTAAAAGCAGAGGCAATTGGTTAAATTCAGATCAAGTTCTGGATTTATCTATCTCCAATACTAAACATTACAACATAGGACTTTGCATTTATGATTTTTTTTATTATTATTATTAGTAGTAAAATTACACCTTCCTGAATTTAATGATTATTATGCCAGACGCTGGATTAAGTTCACTGGGCACTGAAGTGCATTACAGAGCCAGAAATCAGGGATAGCATGGGCAGTTCATGTGCAGCATTCTCCACCCCACCCGTTGCTGTTCTGGAAGGGCCACCTGAACACTGTCACTGGTGGCCAAAGGTCTGTGTTTAGAAAGCGTTTATAACCTATAGGGGTGGGAGCCAAACCCTTTGACACTAGATTAGAACAGGCTATCTTTTAAACATAATTCTTTTGTCAGTGCCTATTTCCCCCCCTTTATTAATAGTAACAAGGGCATTCTGATTTTCCCCATCCCTGAAAAACAGACCAGGATGGACCCCTCAAGAATTTTTCAGCATTTGTTATTCTTTTGTCTGTTTGACCGCTAATTCTCTCAGCAACCTCTCATACGCGTCTTCCTCCCTTCTTTTGACTCGTCAGGCAATGCTAATCAGCTACTTTCGCACAACAGCCTTCACAGCATCCCAAATGATGTTTTCAGACATCCCTTCAGTAACAATGATCTTACAAATCAGTCTCCTCACCACTTTCTCTACTAAAATAGTAGTTTCTAATTAGAATCCTCAAGCATTTCCCCCCCCCTCCAAAGGGCCAGATTCATCCTTGGTATTATTACCCCATTGACCTCAGTGGATTTACAACTGGAATGTAGTGAGCCTGTAGTATTCCAGTTCTGGATGGTCGTAGTGATAAGCTTACTGTGCAGTTTTACTAACTCTATTTAGTAGGTAAAAAGAAAAGGAGTACTTGTGGCACCTTAGAGACTAACCAATTTATTTGAGCATAAGCTTTCGTGAGCTACAGCTCACTTCATTGGATGCATACTGTGGAAAGTGTAGAAGATCTTTTTATATACACACAAAGCATGAAACAATACCTCCTCCCACCCCACTCTCCTGCTGGTAATAGCTTATCTAAAGTGATCACTCTCCTTACAATGTGTATGATAATCAAGTTGGGCCATTTCCAGCACAAATCCAGGTTTCCCCCCCCCACCCCCCCCCACAAACCCACTCTCCTGCTGGTAGTAGCTTATCTAAAGTGACCACTCTCCTTACAATGTGTATGATAATCAAGATGGGCCATTTCCAGCACAAATCCAGGGTTTAACAAGAACGTCTGGGGGGGGGGGTAGGAAAAAACAAGAGGAAATAGGCTACCTTGCATAATGACTTAGCCACTCCCAGTCTCTATTCAAGCCTAAGTTAATTGTATCCAATTTGCAAATGAATTCCAATTCAACAGTTTCTCGCTGGAGTCTGGATTTGAAGTTTTTTTGTTGTAATATAGCAACTTTCATGTCTGTAATCGCGTGACCAGAGAGATTGAAGTGTTCTCCGACTGGTTTCTGAATGTTATAATTCTTGACATCTGATTTGTGTCCATTTATTCTTTTACGTAGAGACTGTCCAGTTTGACCAATGTACATGGCAGAGGGGCATTGCTGGCACATGATGGCATATATCACATTGGTGGATGTGCAGGTGAACGAGCCTCTGATAGTGTGGCTGATGTTGTTCGGCCCTGTGATGGTGTCCCCTAAATAGATATGTGGGCACAGTTGGCAACGGGCTTTGTTGCAAGGATAGGTTCCTGGGTTAGTGGTTCTGTTGTGTGGTATGTGGTTGCTGGTGAGTATTTGCTTCAGGTTGGGGGGCTGTCTGTAGGCAAGGACTGGCCTGTCTCCCAAGATTTGTGAGAGTGTTGGGTCATCCTTCAGGATAGGTTGTAGATCCTTAATAATGCGTTGGAGGGGTATTAGTTGGGGGCTGAAGGTGATGGCTAGTGGCGTTCTGTTATTTTCTCAGTGGGATCAGAGTTAACAAAAGAAACTACAGCATTTGCTCAAGAAACTCCCTGAAAAAGCACAAGATCAAATCCTCACAGACACACCCCTGGAACCCCTACCTGGGATATTCTATCTACTACCCAAGATCCATAAACCTGGAAATCCTGGGCACCCCATCATCTCAGGCATTGGCACCCTGACAGCAGGATTGTCTGGCTATGTAGACTCCCTCCTCAGGCCCTACGCTACCAGCACTCCCAGCTACCTTCGAGACACCACTGGCTTCCTGAGGAAACTACAGTCCATCAGTGATCTTCCTGATAACACCATCCTGGCCACTATGGATGTAGAAGCCCTCTATACCAACATTCCACACGAAGATGGACTACAAGCCGTCAAGAACACTATCCCCGATAATGTCACGGCTAACCTGGTGGCTGAACTTTGTGACTTTGTCCTTACCCATAACTATTTTACATTTGGGAACAATGTGTACCTTCAGATCAGCGGCACTGCTATGGGTATCCGCATGGCCCCACAGTATGCCAACATTTTTATGGCTAACTTAGAACAACGCTTCCTCAGCTCTCGTCCCCTAACGCCCCTACTCTACTTGCGTTATATTGATGACATCTTCATCATCTGGACCCATGGAAAAGAAGCCCTTGAGGAATTCCACCATGATTTCAACAATTTCCATCCCACCATCAACCTCAGCCTGGTCCATTCCACACAAGAGATCCACTTCCTGGACACTACAGTGCTAATAAACGATGGTCACATAACCACCACCCAAAACCGGAAACCTACTGACCGCTATTCCTACCTACATGCCTCCAGCTTTCACCCTGACCACACCACACGATCCATCGTCTACAGCCAAGCTCTGCGATACAACCGCATTTGCTCCAACCCCTCAGACAGAGACAAACACCTACAAGATCTCTATCAAGCATTCTTACAATTACAATACCCACCTGCGGAAGTGAAGAAACAGATTGATAGAGCCAGAAGAGTTCCCAGAAGTCACCTACTACAGGACAGGCCTAACAAAGAAAATAACAGAACGCCACTAGCCGTCACCTTCAGCCCCCAACTAAAACCCCTCCAACGCATTATTAAGGATCTACAACCTATCCTGAAGGATGACCCAACACTCTCACAAATCTTGGGAGACAGGCCAGTCCTTGCCTACAGACAGCCCCCCAACCTGAAGCAAATACTCACCAGCAACCACATACCACACAACAGAACCACTAACCCAGGAACCTATCCTTGCAACAAAGCCTGTTGCCAACTGTGCCCACATATCTATTCAGGGGACACCATCACAGGGCCGAACAACATCAGCCACACTATCAGAGGCTCGTTCACCTGCACATCCACCAATGTGATATATGCCATCATGTGCCAGCAATGCCCCTCTGCCATGTACATTGGTCAAACTGGACAGTCTCTACGTAAAAGAATAAATGGACACAAATCAGATGTCAAGAATTATAACATTCAGAAACCAGTCGGAGAACACTTCAATCTCTCTGGTCACGCGATTACAGACATGAAAGTTGCTATATTACAACAAAAAAACTTCAAATCCAGACTCCAGCGAGAAACTGTTGAATTGGAATTCATTTGCAAATTGGATACAATTAACTTAGGCTTGAATAGAGACTGGGAGTGGCTAAGTCATTATGCAAGGTAACCTATTTCCCCTCGTTTTTTCCTACCCCCCCCCAGACATTCTTGTTAAACCCTGGATTTGTGCTGGGAATGGCCCACCTTGATTATCATACACATTGTAAGGAGAGTGGTCACTTTAGATAAGCTATTACCAGCAGGAGAGTGGGGTGGGAGGAGATATTTTTTCATGCTTTGTGTGTATATAAAAAGATCTTCTACACTTTCCACAGTATGCATCCGATGAAGTGAGCTGTAGCTCACGAAAGCTTATGCTCAAATAAATTGGTTAGTCTCTAAGGTGCCACAAGTACTCCTTTTCTTTTTGCGAATACAGACTAACACGGCTGTTACTCTGAAACCTATCTATTTAGTAGGTGCCATTTAAAAAAAAAAAAAAGTATTGCTCAGTGGTATTTGGACTTTACTGTGATATTTGTAGCATTTTCTATAGTTAGAACAGGAAGTATTGCCCTGAAGTCTAATTTTTAGGTGTTGTAAGTGTTTATTTTAAAGCACTCACTGTATGCTGACAAAAGATACACCTAATACTTTAGTCTATAAATATAAAAATTGATCTAAGACTATGTCCCGGGAGGGAGAGAAAGAAGTGACATTTTTCTGTTGGTGAAGTTGCCACTGGTATGTATCAGTTACATCCAGACCTTCATTTTTTTTAGTTACTCCTTGTATAGTGATCTCTGGCTTTTCTTTTTTTTAATTGGTTCAACTTGTTTTTGTCAGAATCATAGAAGATTAGGGTTGGAAGGGACCTCAGGAGGTCATCTAGTCCAACCCCCTGCTCAAAGCAGGCCAAGCCCAACTAAATCATCCCAGCCAGGGCTTTGTCAAGCCTGACCTTAAAAACCTCTAAGGATGGAGATTCCACCACCTCCCTAGGTAACCCATTCCAGTGCTTCACCACCCTCCTAGTGAAATAGTATTTCCTAATATCCAATCTAGACCTCCTCCACTGTAATTTGAGACCACTGCTCCTTGTTCTGTCATCTGCCACCACTGAGAATAGCCAAGCTCCATCCTCTTTGGAACCCCCCTTCAGGTAGTTGAAGGCTGCTATTAAATCTCCCCTCACTCTTCTTCTGCAGACTGAAAAAGCCCAGTTCCCTCAGCCTCTTCTCATAAGTCATGTGCCCCAGCCCCTTGATCATTTTTGTTGCCTTCCACTGGACTCTATCCAATTTGTCCACATCCTTTCTGTACTGGGGGGTCCCAAAACTGGATGCAATACTCCAGATGTGGCCTCACCAGTGCTGAATAGAGGGGAATAATCACTTCCCTTGATCTGCTGGAAATGCTCCTACTAATGCAGCCCAATATGCCGTTGGCCTTCTTAGCAACAAGGGCACACTTATCCAGCTTCCCCCAGGTCCTTTTCCACAGAACTGCCGCTTAGCCAGTTGGTCCCAGGCCTGTAGCAGTGCATGGGATTCTTCCATCCTAAGTGCAGGACTCTGCACTTGTCCTTGTTGAACCTCATCAGATTCCTTTTAGCCCAATCCTCCAATTTGTCTAGGTCACTCCGGAGCCTATCCCTACTCTCCAGCATATCTACCTCTCCCCCACAGCTTAGTGTCATCCGTGAACTTGCTGAGGGTGCAATCCATCCCATCATCCAGATCATTAACGAAGATGTTGAACGAAACCAGCTCCCAGACTGAGCCCTGGGGCACTCTGCTTGATACCGGCTGCCAACTAGACATCGAGCCATTGATCACTACCCGTTGATCCCGACAATCTAGCCAGATTTCTATCCACCTTATAGTCCATTCATCCAATCCATACTTTTTTAACTTGCTGGCAAGAATACTGTGGGAGACTATATCAAAAGCTTTGCTAAAGTCAAGGTTTATCACATACACCACTTTCCCCATATCCACAGAGCCAGTTATGTCATCATAGAAGGCAATCAGGTTGGTCAGGCATGACTTACCCTTGCTGAATCCATGTTGACTGTTCCTGATCACCTTCCTCTCCTCCAAGTGCTTCAAAATGGATTCCTTGAAAACCTGCTCCATGATTTTTCTGGGACTGAGGTAGGGCTGACTGGTCTGTAGTTCCCTGGATTCTTCTTATTTCCTTTTTTAAAGATGAGCACTATATTTGCCTTTTTCCAGTCATCCAGGACCTCCCCTGATTGCCATGAGTTTTTCAAAGATAATGGCCATTGGCTCTGCAATCACATCAGCCAACTCCCTTAGCACACTTGGATGCAGTGCATCCAGCCCCATGGACTTGTGCATGTCCAGCTTTTCTAAATAGTCCTGAACCTGTTCTTTCACCACTGAGGGCTGCTCACCTCCTCCCCATACTGTGCTGCCCAGTGCAGTAGTCTGGGAGCTGACCTTGTCTGTGAAGACCAAGGCAAAAAAAGCATCGAGTACTTCAGCTTTTTCCACATCATCTGTCACTAGGTTGCCTCCCCAATCAGTAAGGGTCCCACACTTTCCCTGACCTATTTCTTGCTGCTAACATACCTGTAGAAACCCTTCTTGTTACCCTTCACATCCCTTGCTAGCTACAACTCCAGTTGTGCTTTGGCGTTCCTGATTACACCCCTGCCTGCTCGAGCAATATTTTTATACTCCTCCCTAGTCATCTGTCCAAACTTCCACTTCTTGTAAGCTTCCTTTCTGTGTTTAAGCTCACCAAAGATTTCTCTGTTAAGCCAAGCTGGTCGCCTGCCATATTTGCTATTCTTGTCTCTGGACCACCCTTGCCAATGGCCCAGTCTTGTGAGATCCTGAGCGCCCTCGCCTCCAGTTGAATGAAAGAGCTTTTGCAGGTGCTTGACACTTCACAGGACTGGGCCTCCAAAGAAAAAAAATGTACTGTTTTAGGTTTTAATCCTGAAGTGCTGAGCACCTGCAACTGCCATGGAATTTCACTCTGTCGTATAAATAAGCCAAACATTTCAGACTTGAGTGTCTAAATTTAAGAACCTTACATAAAAAGGGCCCTAACATTCAGAGCTGTTGTGCAACTGCTGGCTTCAGTGGAAGCTGTAGATCCTCAACTCCTTTGAAAATTACTAATCATTTTGCAGATGTTCTTCAAGAGACTTGTAAAAAATTCTCAGATATGCCTCTTATTTGAGGGAAGATGGGTCAAGTGGGATGAACAGGTTAAAATCAGTCATTGATACAACCTGAATTCCCGTATGCAACTCACAGTTTATGCTGCCATATATTTGATACCCTCTCTCTTATTGCCGATGCAAAAAAATAGCAATTTTGTTCACTAGGTCTGTATGGTTCAGAGATTTTCCGCTTCATATATTGTCAGCCTCATTTAACTACTACCACTCAACTGTGTTGACCACAGAGCAATAACATACTGAAGCAGACTAACACATCCCTTTTAGCTGCTTCTTGCAACCCTCTTCAGCTACAGCCTATGCCTGAATTAGTGTTCACCCAACTGTAACAGTGCATGTGTAGCTTATTGGGCATGTTCTGGTTCTCCCTATAGCCTCAGAGTTTGCCACCTCTGTTCTCATTCACTGTTAAAGAGCCGTGTAACTGGATCTGCACGAACATGTGGCAAGCGGATGCAGTGCTTCACTACTGCATGTACTGAGCCATGACATTAGCAGTCCCCAGCTGCCGCGAGACATAGTGAAAAGTGCATTAAAATAAAATGTTGACATGGAGAAACATTTTACATCTGGAATACTGAGGTCCTTTCAGGTGCATTCATGCTGTAAGGAAGCAGGACTGAAATAGATGGATCTGTACTGCCACAGTGTGAGCCTGAGTCTGTAGACCTGGGCTCTGAGACATGGTGTCTTGAGTTTTAAAACACAGTCTAGACATACCCTTATTGGAGACGTGGGTCCATGGGTACAGCCATTGTTACCTCCTAATAACTGTGATATTAATTAAGATGCACCATTTCAGTGAGCCAGTTAGGATGTATTTAAATGGTGTGACAGCTTCTGTGACATAATGTCACAATATGATAAAAATAACATCAATAATTAAAGCAGTATTTTTAAATCTAGTTATTTCTAAAATCCACTGCTTCGGCAAAGAGCATCTCTTTCTGTTATGCCGCATTTATTTTATTTAGGTTTTTTAAAAGCCAGACAGCACCTCTCCAGAAACTCAAGATTTCTTTGACATGCATTAAAAGTTCAAAACAATTGAATCAACAAAAGTAGGCACAGCAATTTTCTTAAACCAGAAAAAGGGAGAAAAGACCTTCATGCCAGTCCCTGACCCCAGCTAAACAGTACACCCCTTCCCCCAATCTTCAGCTTCCCCACCAAAAGCCTAGGAAAAGAGATGGGCCTTGTAGCATGCCCTAAAGAATAACCCATCTAAGCTACACCGAATTGAAGATGGGGTGAGGATCGAGACAGAATTCTGACATCTCAACCCCTTGCTGGAGAAGACTCTGCCAGCAGCTCTCTCTGTTAAACAGAGCGGGGTCCAGCCCTACCACCTCTGCTGGCCACAGCTGTGGTATTACAGCATGGAGAGCGATATGGTCTCTCAAATAGGTGGTGATGTTAAACTGCGTCATGTAGCTCAGGATTATGCAAAACAGTCCTGGAATCGGCATATTTCTAATTCAGGGTAGGTGGAAGTGAAGGTTCAGGTATCAGCCTCATGTGACATCACTTTGCTGGTCCTCCAAAGGCTGTTACATTTAAAGGCACCATTATGATAATCTAATGACCTCCTGGATAGCACAGGCCATAAAATTCCAACCCTTAATCTCTGCATCAAGCCCGTAACTTCTGTTTGAGCAATCGTCTCTTTTAGAATGACATCCAGACTGATGTCAAGTGATGAGGAATCCCCCACGCTCCTAGGTAAGTTGTTCCAGTGATTACTTATCTTCACTGTTTAAAAATTTGCACCTTATTTTTAGTCTGAACTTTTACTAGTTTCAATGTCCAGCCATTAGATCTTGCCATAACGTTGTCTGCTAGATTAAAGAGCCCTCTGTTATCAGAAATCTTCTCCTCTCATAGGCACCTGTAAACCATGGTGGAGACACCACTTCAGCTTCTCTTTGAGAAACTTACCAGACCAACGTGTCTTGACTCTTTTTTGCTGTAAGACTGATGTCCCAGACTCTGATCATTCTTTTGACCTTTTTTTTCAGAACCCTTTTCAGTTTTTCAGAATCCTTTTTAAAGTGTGGACTCCAGACCCAGACACAGTATTCCAGTGATGGTCTTACAAACGTTGTATACACAGGTAATACCACCTTCCCCCTCCTACTTAGTATTCTTCTGTTTACACATTCAAGGATTGTTAGCCCACTTAGGTCTTGTCCTTACTTGGGGGGAAAAAATTTTTTTTTTTTTTTTTATAAATACATGTTTAGCGAACAGCTGTTAGTTAATATCTGTTAAAATGCTAGGGTGAAATTCTGACCCCATGTAATAAACAGCAAAATTCTTATTGACTTCAGTGAAGCCAGTATTTCACAGCTCGTGTAGACCAGGCAAGATGTAATTTTAACATGTATAGTCTGATATAGGTAGACCCTAGGCTCCCTGCTGAGAGTTAACCTAGTTTGACTAACAAGTTAAAACTATAACTTGCCTTGTCTATCCTAGCATTTTAACATGTGTTTAAAACCAGACTCTTTCCCCTAAAGCAGATATGGCCCTTTTCAGAGTCACTCCTTTTCCCAGATAGAACCTACATTCCCACAAGTGTGACCTGGTGCCAGATTCCTCCAACACAGTGAGGGAAGTTAAATCCTAATATTTCAAATGCTAGAAAATGTAAAACATTTGAAACCATCTTTATCCATCTTCAAGGAAGCAGTGCAAGGCAAAAAACAGGTGTGTTGTTTTACATTTGACCTTTAACATGAAAAAAATTGACACCATTCAAATCTTTAACTTTGAAAAGATACTTGTTTTTAAAGATAAAACCCAGTTTATTCCTACAAGAGTTTGGCAGATTGATGCAGCATGTTAAGATGGTTCATATCCATGCAAGAGTTCACTGGGTAGTTGGAATATATTGTGTGACCAAATTAATATGTATAAGAACATCCAATGTGTGTATGCAGAAACTCATTGTTTTTATGGCCCCTTGTTAGACAGGAATTCAGTGAAGTCAACGGTGTAGTCTGAATTCAAGTTACTTTGCAGTGAATTGGAAATTAGGGGAAGGCTGAGCTGCTTTGCATTGCTCTAGCTGGTGAAGTTCATTAATGTTCATTTTGGGAATGATTTAATGATGAGTAGTTGATACGTTGCCAGCTCATAAAATCAGCTCAATATCAACTCATTAGCAAGAAGTTGAACTCTGCTTACGTTGTTCTGAGACTTGTACCATAAACAATTCTTAAGGGAAAGTCAAATCTTATTAAAAGAAAGAAGAAGGGGGGTGGGGTAGAGAAAGGAATTTGAGAACCAACTTTAAAAAATTCTGTTGGTGCTTAGGAACGGACTTACAGTGAAGCTCACCCTTTAAAATTTACTTTAAAAAAAAGTTTATGTAAAAAACGGTGTCCCAAACTATTTTAGATTCAAACACAAACACTAAAGTGTGGACTGTTTAAGGTTGCTTAAGTGCAACTCCCACCAACGAATTGTTCAAAGACTAGGAAATCCATTGTTAATTTAAGTTAAATTCAACACAATATCCAATTAATAGCAACATAGAGAAAGCACCCATAACACATGTATGTCATCCTGCACACTAGGAAGGAAACACCTCCCTGAAACAACCTTATCTCTGGGTCCAGATATAAACTTTGTGGTAGGCTCCTATTTCTATTATGGGATAGGCCAAGGCAAAACTATGCATTTGGCTATTCAGTTTCTGCTGCCTTAGCTGACTAACCAACTTTGCTGGTGATCTCTGGAAAGGAGGGTAGAAGTTATGCAAATGTTGGGAGTGAGGGCCCTGAGGTGTTTTCTTTTACAGTCAAATTAGGGCTTGTTCACACAGTGCATTAGTGCACACCAGCTGGGGTGTAAAGTCTAATGTGCCCCAGCATGTTGCACGCTAACTGGCTCAAGTGGGGCACATACTAAAAGTTCCCTAGCTTGTGTTAATGTAGTCCCATTTCAAACAGTAATAACTATTGCACAGATTATGGAAGTAACAGAGAGAGAGAAAAAAAAAGGAGCAAAAACATCTAGAAGGGAGAGTAAATGTGCAGGAAAGCTGAATTCTTGGATGATTATTTAGGGCTTGAGCATTTTGGCAAAATCAATTTTATTTTGCTTCTGAATGGTTTGTTCATGTAGAGCCATTAGAAGCATAATAATTTGTGAAATAGCCTGTGACCCTCACTACTTCTCCCTGCTGTCTTAACAAGCTTCCTATCTTATTGACAAAAGACTTTTGAGGCTAAAATGATAAATGCAGGAAATCATGCCTTGTTAAAAGGTGAATTAAAGGTTCTTCCTTAACCAACAAAAAGTTTTCTGTGGAAGCAGAGAGTTTGTTTACTGGAAAGGCAAACAGGGACAAATTGTACACATTAAAACACTTTTGGTAAACCTAGAAAGGGAGAGAATAAAGAGCCGAATGTCTTTCTTTGTTCAAGTTGCACCAAGAACAGCTGTGGCATATCACATAGAACGTGGTTCTCAAACTATTGTACTGGTGACCCCTTTCACATAGCAAGCCTCTGAGTGCGACCCATCCCCTGCTTATAAATGAAAAACACTTGTTTATATATTTAACACCATTATAAATGCTGGAGACAAAGCAGGGTTTGGGGTGGAGGCTGACAGCTCACAACCCCCATGTAATAACTTCATGACCCCCCCGAGGGGTCCCGAACCCCTAATGTAGAACATGTTAACAGAGACATTGGCAACGTTGTTTGGGGACATCGGTGCAAGTTTTTGTGCATGCAAGTTAGTTTCAAAGTATGCATGCTGGGGACAGAGAAAGGCAAATTTATCCACAGAGAATGCAGCTGCATATGCAAAAGTTACACATGTGGTGTTTGTACATGCACATACAGGCATCTGCTCAGTCCCTCCCTTGTTTTGGTGCACAGTTTACCCAACTTGTATGTGTAGCTGCATATTTGGCACCATTTCTCTGTTTGGCGCTGCAGGCATTTATTTTCCATGAGCAACTCGCATGTTTAGATTTGAAAATTTTCCCTTTTTGTTGGTTTTATTTGAATAGACTCCACTAGGCACCTATCTGCATTTGTAGGCTCCTAAATACCTCTGAAAATCGGAGTCAGAGTTTATAAAAGAAGATTTCTCTGTACTACTGTTCCTGTGCCTTGACTGAGGTGATGCTATTTTTAGCACTAGCTGGCTATATTCTGTGGTCCTCAGTCTCCCATGTTTGCTGTAGTAGAGCCTCATTACAAACATAGATAGGCCAGCAGAATATGACCCTTATTTTCTTGAGTTGTCCCTTTGATTTAAGGGTAAGGTGAGCTGGATTAGGCTCATACAATGCTACTGTAATTGCTCCATCTGTTTAGTTTTCCTCATTTATTATAATTAACATTTTCACTATCCCCTGTTGGATTGTGTTGGTTACGGAATCAGTTTCCTGGTTTATAAACATTGCTAATGTCAAATTCTAATGAGTGCATGTTTTACACTGTGTTACAGCCTTTCAGCTGGATATGGTTTTGACATAAGCTTTCGGGACAAGCTGTCATTTGTCACTCTCGTGAAATTCCCCCCCCCCTTGTAAACAGGATCTGCAACGTCCTGTTGCCCAAAGGATAATCAGACATTCTTTTCTTGTCTGCTTTGTTTGTTTTTCTTACGCCACTTATTGCTCTGCTTGAGTGAGATGCACAGAGGCAGTTACTATCCACATTTATTTGCAGTGGGCATTAACCTAGACTAGTACCACAATTATTTTTTTTTTTTTTTGGTGATCCTAAGGAGAAGCTAAATAGCTGGGCTAGGAGGTAGCAATACCAATGAATAGAACTTGGAAACTTTAGTCAGTTAGCTTGAATGAAGAACTGCCAAGGTCCACTGGACAAGATATTAGAGAATCTAACCTGAACAATCCTATGATGAGTGCTGAGCAATAAGCCAGTGCAGCTTTTAAGCTATGCCAGCCAATTTACTCCAGGCTAGAGATATGACAAGTCCCTCAGAAACTGGAGCCCTCTGTAGCCAGGGCCAGATTAAGCCATAGGCACTATAAGCTTTGCCTTGGACCCAAGTTCCTGGCATCATGCAATGTCAAAATCTCAGCTTTCATTAAAAATCTTTGCCCTCATGGTTGTCTAAAAAAGACTGAAAATGTGCAGGGCCCTGCCTGTCCTTCCTGAACAGTTTATATCCATCCATGATAGTACTCCAGTCATGTGAGTTATCCCACCAAGTCTCTGTTATTCCAATTATATCATAATTCCTTGACTGTGCCAGGACTTCCAGTTCTCTCTGCTTGTTTCCCAGGCTTCTTGCATTTGTGTACAGGCACTTGAGATAACTCGCTGATCGTCCCCCTTTCTCAGTATGAGGCAGGAGCCCTCCCCTCTCTCACTCCCCCGCTCGTGATTCCTCCCGGTATCCCGCGTCCCCACTTACCTCAGGGCTTTGGTCTCCTTCCCCTGGTGAACCTAGTTTAAAGCCCTCCTTACTAGGTTAGCCAGCCTGCTTGCGAAGATGCTCTTCCCTCTCTTCGTTAGGTGGAGCCCGTCTCTGCCCAGCACTCCTCCTTCTTGGAACACCATCCCATGGTCAAAGAATCCAAAGCCTTCTCTCCGACACCACCTGCGTAGCCATTCGCTGACTTCCACGATTCGACGGTCTCTACCCAGGCCTTTTCCTCCCTGTGGGGTACCCTCAAGCCCTTTCACCCCCCATCTGGGGAAGAGCTAAGAAAGGAAATCAGCTTTTGCAACTAGCTAATTAAATAACATATGCACAAACCTCTTAGGGACACAAAAATCCAATCCTGTTCTTAAAAAAAAAAAGTAAATATTAAACAAAAAGAAAGAAAATACATCTGGAACTTAGGCTTTTTGCTAGATTTAAAAAAAAAACAATTACAGGGATTAAGCATCAAGATAGCTACTTGAGGTTCAGCTTAAAGGTTACAAGCAAAACTAAAGCACCTGGGGTTAGCACAGAGGAGTCCATAAGCCATAAAGAAATAAGAGATAAACTAATCACAGAAGATCAGGGTTGGAAGGGACCTCAGGAGGTCATCTAGTCCAACCCCCTGCTCAACCAATCCCTTACAAATTGCCCAGTGTTTTTCTTTTGTCAGAAGGCATCCTGTTTAGCTAAACACCCCTCCTGCCAAAGCAGATATCCAACTTCCAGGGGATTCCAGCCTGCTCTAAAAGAGTAATGGCCTTGGGGATGGGTGTTGTTTGGGTGAAAGGGCCACTGGGTCTTAAAGGCGGTATCCACACACCTTGAGTGCCTCATCTCCTGAGTTGGAACCGGGGGTGGGGGTAAGCAGTGCGCACGTATGCGTGCTTCCCTGGGCAATGTTTGCCTTCGTAGATGAGTTCTGAGTCCCCTTTGCTTTCCAGAAATCTGCAGCTATAATTTTAGAAATCAAACATAAAGTCCTAGTTTGTTCTAACAGGCACCCAGTGAAGTTGGCTTTAAGGCTGCTTTTTCACTGTCAATGTTGCAAAGCAACTTTAGTGGGGGCCAAGATCTGAGCCACTAACTCAGCTGTGTTGCACTCAGAGGGTTAAATAGTGCTCTCTGTTCCAATCTTATTCATGTCAGCCAGTAGCAACAACAAAGAACTGCCACTGACCCATATGATGCAGTAGTAATTTATTTGTTTTCCTTCTTAAATGTACTTACTTACCTCTCTAATCTAGCTATAGGTTTTTATGGCACCTTCAGTGCCATGTTTTCTGAGTGCCTCTCATGTACTACTGTTTGCCATTAAATCACACACAAGTGAAATCCACAGTACATACAATGTGGCTGTGCTGACATTGTAGGAGAACAGATATCATTTGGAATTTTCTGCTTGATGTCACAATTTAAGAATTGCATTAAATGCTAGTATTTAAAGATGAGGTAATTTACTATTTGTACAGTGACAACAGTGTGCTAGGTGCATTAGCCCGTGATGAGAACAAGTTTTAAATTGCCTCATTTTTATGTATTTGTATCGTTAAACCTAACACTGCATTAACATTTCTTATTTTGCATAGAATTCAATCCAAATTTCTTATAATATCCTGCAAGCTCTAGTAAGAATCCTATTTCTCTTCTGTTTTGTGGTAGCTTTCACAGATTTTATAGCCTCTGTTTAGTTTGCACCCATCTGTAATCCTTCCTTAGGAACCCAATGTCTTGGAAAAGTTACGGTGACTATCAAAAAGCAGCACTTAACTTTATAGGTGCACCTGTGCATTTAATTCTCTCTCTAAAACTTCTTTTAAGTCCTTAAAGGGTCATTCCAAACTCGAGGGCAAAACTATGATTATATCATCTCAGTATACAACACAAGTGCAATATATTGAACCTGACAATGAAGTGTTCATTAATCCTGAAACCCAGCCAGTCCATTGGCTATTCTGAAGGGCATTGCATGAAAATGAAATGTCCTCTTATGACAGACAAAGGTATCTTTATTAAATTATTATTATTAGTTACAGTTTTCCTCCACTTGTGACTGTCAATAGCTGCCAGTAAGATCAAGGGTAGTTAAAAGTTTTGCTTGAATGTATGTGGTTGACTATTCAAGCCAATTGGTTTGAATAGAGATGGCTCAAGTCACAAAGTCCGGATCCAAACTTACCCAAAAGTTTGGGTGTTTTTGGGGTCTGGGGCAGAGGGGTTTATAGCTAATTCTGCCCCCTGTGTACATATT
The DNA here is from genome assembly GCF_965152235.1 of Eretmochelys imbricata. Lineage (NCBI taxonomy): Eukaryota > Metazoa > Chordata > Testudines > Cheloniidae > Eretmochelys > Eretmochelys imbricata. The sequence continues at coordinate 124,031,533 of NC_135574.1, forward strand.
ATTATGAGCTAACTTTTCTGAGGACAGTGAAATGGATTTGCCAGCATAGGCTGTGATTAGAAAATGGGGGTGAGCAAACTGGTTTGGATGCAGTAAGAAGTGACTTGACCCTTTCTCCAAAATTCAAATTTAATTTTTTTTTTAAATGTGGATAACATTTTGTTAACTTTTTAAAAGTTATGTTTGTCTTTGTGCCTATCTGTACCTGAAGCAGAAGTGCTGAAATACCATGATCAAGGCTATTCTCAGATTATCCCTGGCTTGACTAGACACAGAATATATCAAAACTCTCAAGATTGGCCTTTCTTCTGGGATGCTCAATCCAATTTTGTAGACTCAAAAGGGGAAATCCAGGCTCTGTTAAAATCAATGGGAACTTTGACATGGATTACATAGGACCAAGATTCCATCCAAAAGATGGAGATAATTCATAGGAGCATCCATTCTTATGGATGGCTGGTATCTTGAGTGATTATCTGAACCATTGAGACTTGCCAGTCACTACATGCGGATGATATATATATTTTGCATTTTTTAACTGGAAAGGCACAAAAAGAAGGGCAGAAAGGCAAGAAACATAATGTAGTCAGCAGTCCTTTCCATAACAGCTTATAGCCCACTTTTGGGGACATCAGAGTCCCAATCTGGCAGTGCACTTATGCACTTGCTTAGCTTTAAGAACATGAGTGCTCCCATAAACTGGTAATAACACTGTTTTACATATTTAAGAGCATGATTAACTTTAAGGGCCCTGCTAGATCAGGGGCCCTAGGTGGTGACAGTAGACAGAACAGGTTGTTGATTGTGGCTATATTTTGAATGACAAAAAAAGGTGTGTTGCTTTACTGCAGGAAAGCATTAGCTATCCCAGATAAAAAACTTAGCGGAGTTAAGGCAGTCTAGTTTTACTGCAAGGCAAACTAGGCAAGGTCCGCTATGGGAAAAGGGGATAATGCTGACTTTGCCTAGCTACCTCATGGTAAATACTACCAGTGCCTTGTCCTCATTTAGGATTTTACAGTAAGATAATTATCAAGCTTGCTATCTCACTGTAACTCCCACCCCCTCAAATCCCTCCCTCCAAGTCCACTCTTGTGTTAGCAAAGACAAGAAGCCTTAGTTTTGAGAGCCATGGAGAACTTCTGTCCGAGTCCAGTGGCCTCAATAAGGAATTTGTTTTAGATTCAGTATGATTGAATTCTGTCTCTGGAACAGTACAAGAGTGAGGGAAGAGAAACTACAAGAGGATGTCAAGTATCAGGGGGTAGCTGTGTTAGTCTGTATCCACAAAAACAACAAGGAGTCCGGTGGCACCTTAAAGACTAACAGATTTATTTGAGCATAAACTTCCGTGGGTAAAAACCTCACTTCTTCAGATGCATGGAGTGAAAGTTACAGATTTATGTCTGCACCTGTAACTTTCACTCCATGCATCTGAAGAAGTGAGGTTTTACCCACGAAACCTTATGCTCAAATAAATCTGTTAGTCTTTAAGGTGCCACCAGACTCCTTGTTGTTTTTACAAGAGGATGGGAGAAGAAAGTGAGAGCAAAGGGGTTAGAGGGGAGAAGAGACACAAAAAGCATGATTAATATCAAAACTCTGTGTGCAACCCTACAATATTTTGACTAATTATACCTCTTAACACTGTTTTCTGTTTGTTCTTTACTCCAACAAATAATTGCTCAATATTTTGCAAATACTAATGGCTTGAATAGGTTAAATCTGTTGTAATGTCTGCGCAACCTAATAAAGCTTGATCGTTTGTAATCCCATGTATTCTGACTTCTGTTCTCATGGCATTGGCAAAAGGGAATATGACGAGTAGGGAAACAATTCTAACAAAACACAAACAAAATCCAAGAAAGATTTCTGAGTCTTCTGACTCTCTCTCATAGTAAAATGAATTTATAACTGTAAGCAGAGTCAGGATGGGCTCCACCCTGACATCTGGTGGTGAGGTGTGGCAAGTTGTGGAAAAGAACTCCAGGGGCTGATCTCATTTGCATAGGCACACCCACCCCGCCTAGAATGAGGCCATAACTGCCCAAATGGTCACTTTGGCTGTTGTGGGATCCCCAGTTTCTCTGTTATTGTGGCGGGAAGAATAAATTGTTATTACCCTGATTATGGGAACTGTGCTTCGAACTGTACTTGGCCTTTTGTTATGACGGAGGGACTCACCATCAACTGAGTAGCACTCGCTAGGCAAGGGACATGGGTTCCAAAACTCTGTGAATTGAGAGAGACTTGAGACAGGTATTAGTACCTGGTGGTGTGGGCCCCTTTGTGAGGGCCTGAAGCACCAATTGCACCTCTGTCTCTCTCCACTGTGGAATGTCAGAGCTAATTTTGTGTCTATTAAGAGTCTTGCTACAGATACTGTGCTGCATTCACTTTGGCCTTATGGTGCACCAGCACTAAGGCTCCTACTACTATGAGCTGAAATCACTGAGCACTGTGTCAAGTAGTGGGGAGCTGGAAGATCTAGAGTGCAGCGGTGCTGTTCGTGGATAGGCTGGCGGAGTGTTCGTGAGATGGCGAGCTGCGCAGAGCGGAGCCGGTCGTGGTAGAGTGGAGCCGTTCGTGAGACAGCGAGCTGAGCGGAGCCGGTCGTGGTAGAGTGGAGCCGTTCGTGAGACAGCGGTGTGTTCATGAGACGGCGAGCTGTGCAGAGCGGAGCCGGTCATGGTGGAGCAGAGCCGTTCGTGAGACAGCGTAGCAGAGCAGAGCCCTGTGGGGCAGTCAGCTTCAGGACACGTAAGGTGCCCCTTACCTCTTTCCCCCGCACACAGGCACATTTTAGCCAGACTGGGGAGTAACACTCTGCAGATGAACTTTTGAACTCTGGGGCTGGACTTTTTGGACTTCGGGTGATTTGTGGATTGCTGGACTCAAGAGACGTTTGGGTTCTGGGACTCAAGAACCCGAAGGAAAGGATGTGGCCCAATTTTCTGGGGTGGGTCTTTGCTCATGGTTTGGTTAATGAACACTAGTTGTGGTGTTTCCCCAATTTAATGCTGATGTTGTTTACCTCATGTTATTAAAGATTCTCTACTACACCGAGACTCTGTGCTTGCGAGAGGGGAAGTATTGCCTCTTTGAGGCGCGCAGGGGGTGTGTAAGATTTTCTCAGGTCACTGGGTGGGGGCTCGAGCCAGTTTTGCATTTGCTTTGATGAGAGGGAACCCCTGTGTACTGATCCCGGCCCTTGCTGCTATCAACTTGGCCTGGCAGAAGGGTTACATAACAAAACCGAATTCAAAAAGGGAAGCTCTGATTCTTCACTGGATGTTCTCTTCTAGAGATATTTGGCAGTGGTACCCATAATTTGTAATCTGGAGTACAAAGAGAAATTATTTTCATTTCTTCCTTACTAAAATATTCCCTTGGTGTTTGGGCAATAATGTAATATGTTGCACTTTGCATTTGAGGACCTTGGAGCTTTGCAAACGTTATTGAATTGAGCCTTACAATAACCCTGTGATATAGGGAAATATCCTCATTTTGCAGAAGATGAAATGGAGATTCAGAGAGATTGTGATTTGTCCAAGATAATGCAGTAAATCTATGGCAGAGGTGGGAATAGAATCCACATTACCTGATCCTGGTCCAGTGCTTTAACCACTACAATGCGCACTCCAGAATTTGGATAACTACCTGAAATACCCCAATCTCTTGGATCTGGATATAATGCAAGAAGCTGTCCACCTGGCAAGAAGCTGGAGGTGCAGAAGCATGTGAAAATGAAGAAAACCATGTTGCCAGTGGGGTTGCATTGGGTGTGACTTAGGGCAGAATTTGACACATACCTTAATGTTGTCTTTGTGCTACACAGAGCAGCCTGTGCTAGGTGTAGTGGTAAGAAAACTCTCATCGCTACATTCTGTCATGTCCTACTGCTTTATTTTTTTATATAATATAGCTCAGTGTTAAAAGCTTCCTCATGCTTTTTTCTAGTTTAAAAAAACCTTGTGTTTTATTTCTAGAACAGGTGTTTCATTAAATATCTGTCTTGGGCTTTTTTAAATTTTAAGAGCAGGCTTTTTACTTTTCCTCCATAAAATCCTGAGCAGGAGATATTAATCAGTCTATAGATGTGCCTGCTACAGGATGTTTGCCTACTGTAGGCCCCGATCTCTTGCTCCTAATTAAAACGTGTTTTGTTTGTGATGTTAGCTTCCAAGAGACTCTGAGTTGAGGTGGTGGTAGCAATGGAAACTTTTTTTCAAAGTCCATTTTGGTGGTTGTTTTACAAAGCATTTTTGGGGGGTTTCTAACTTCTCGTGCCATTGCACATCACATTTGTTTCTGTAACTCTGTCCATAAAATTCCTTATAGCGTCCATTCTTTGGCCCAGAATGGATTTTGCTTTCTCTACAGTACACCTTTAAATCACTCAGGGTTATGCTGTCTGCAGAACAAGACACCATTTTGTGTTGTGTTCTGTGCAGGCTGTGGGAGGAGAGGCTCACACTGTAGGACCTCACATGGAGCCTTTCCTTTCATTCTCATCTTTGTTAATCTTACACAAATCAGGTTGATGGAAATATACTTTCACCCTTTATGTGTGCGGGGGAAAAACACATAATAGGGTTGAAATAAAGCTCTAGTACAATAACTTCAAATATATTTGTCCAGACAAGTAATTAAATTAGATGTAATAACCAATACTATTTATTGGCTGTATCACCATTTTCCAGCTGGGCTGCTTTTCTTTCTATAGCCTTTTCCTAAACCAATTCTGAAGCTGCGACTCCTTTGCCCAACTCTTCAGGGGCTGCTTCTCCTGCTCTGTACCGTCCGGTGCTCTGTTTGTAACCTTCTCTCCAGTCAGCTGCCTCCAACCTGCTGCCCTTGCCCTGTGTTCTGTTTCTCTTCCTATGTATCAGGAAGATTCATGTTTGTCTAACCTGGAACAATATTGCAAGGTGAAGCCCATCAAATTAAAACTTTAGAAAGGATTCTGTGCTTAAGCCAAATTTAGGGTTGGTTAGAGATTGTTTTTTCTTACTGCTAGCTGGCTAGTACATTTCTTTGCTATATTGTGGAACGTGTATCACTTGACACCCAACCAATTACCTTAGTTAATTGTGACTGGGAGCTGAAGTAGCTGAGAAAGAACTGATGCTGGTTTAGATCGTGTTAAGTGAAGCAGAAAGGAGAGCCTTGTTTGTATCTGCAAGATGAGGTCACATGTAACTTTCAAAATTAGCATTGTGACTCTCTCTACTGAATTCTTTTATTCTGGAAAGCACTTATACATATGCTTAAATTTAAAGAATGTACTTAAGTGCTGTCCAGAATCTGGGTCTTACCACAGACTTGGAGGGACAATGAGGAATCCTTGTGGCACCTTAGAGATCTGACCTGGAGGCGTCATCTTTAGAGGATGAGAGAGGTAGTTTAGGCTTGCTGCCCAGCTGATCCTTGGTGTCTCAGTGGAGATTATTAATAGAGGTGATAATTCTGGTGGTGGCTTTTTGACTTTCTGGAAGCAGTTGAATTAAAACCACCAATTCTTTTCAAATAATCCTCCAAATAGCCTTCAGAAGGCTGCTGTCTCTGAATGAACTGGGGACATTGATTCATAGAATGGCCATCAGATTCCTTCATTCTATGAGTAAATTTTAAATGCTTGTTCAATAAGATGCCTGGTGGTGGCTTTTTCTAGTGCACAGTTTGTATATGCTTCAGCTAGTCTCTGCATGTGCTCTAAAGCGCCTCCATGTACTATACTTGCATTTTCACTGTGTTATTTTCCTATTTTCCTATTTTTATACTTGGATACTTATTTTTTTAAAAAAATATTCACTGAATATTGTTAGTATTCCTTAGTCTTGTAACTCTTCAATCAGTTGAATAAGCAGCTCCCATTGTATCGGCTACAGTCACTCTGGGTAATAATATGCCTGGTAGTTATTTAAATAATAATATGCCTGGTAGCTATTAAAGATATTTATTATAAATCCTCACCTACACCCACCTTCCCCCCCGCACCCCGTTTTTTTTTTAACTGCCAAGATGACATGGCAGAGAAGTGAGTCACCATTGTCTTGGTTAATGCAATTTCAAATAACATTTTACAAGAGCTTATAAGCTTCCAGAAGTTTTAATTGGTATATGGGGGAGTGGGTTTGGAGTGGGCAGGCAAAAATCCTTCCCTCACCTCTGGTGAATTGCCCCAGGCAGCTCTGCTTGGATTGTGGACCTTAATATAAATCTATATACAGTTAATGTGCCTGTGCAAAACTGAATGCCTTTTGTTTCACAGAGATTCATGCAAGCCTTTTTCTTTTGGTTAGCTTCTATTCTTAGATCCTGCATACTGGTTTTGAGACAATATCTCTAAGTGTTAAGTAAATCCTGGCTGAACTACAAACCTTTGCCTGGTTTTGGGTGGAAAAATTATAATAGACAATTGAGTAAGTATTGCATAGTTGTCACAAAAGAACATAGTTCAGCCCCAAGAGTCACCTGAAACTTTGACCTAGGATTGCCCAACATTTGCCTTGGGTTTTTAGGAAGATTTGCAAATTTGCCCAAACTTAGGCTGGTAACTTGAAACCAGTTGAGATTTTTTGTTTCCTGGCTTTGAATTTTATGAGGATTTTCACAACTTTAAGTTATCTGGCTTTTATTCTCACTTTGCTCTGCCCCAACCACTGTAAAAGTGCAAGTAAGGTAAGCTAGTGCTTATGGCTCCAAGTATAACTTGTTTAGAGTCCTCTCCTCTCCCCCTCCCCTTCAGCAGTGAGATCAGAGTGACAGGCAACTCAGGGCTTGATCTCTCTTCCCTCTTCCTGTTTTTGGCAGCAGGACCTGATGGGAAAAGGATATCCAATTTGAGTTCCCAGCTTCCCCATAAACTTTCTTGCTTGTGAAGCAATTTGTTCTAGCCTTGCCTTTTTCCCCTTTACATCACTGACTCTCCTCAGAAACATGAGTAAACTACCATTGCTATGCTTGACATCTGACAAGACTGGCTGGGTGGTAACCTACCTCCAAGAAGATTATTATTGCAGTGCCCAGGAACCGCGGTCATGGATGAGGATCCTGTGGTACTAAGCTCTGAACTAATATAACAAAATGACAGTTTCTACCCCAACGAACTTACAATCCAAGAAGACTCTCCCTCCAGAAGTCACTTATAAAGCAGACAGCTGCAGTTTTAATTTCCTATCACAAATCTTAGCTTTATATTGTTTGGTCAGCACCACTGACACCTGGGGTGAAAATCATGAGGATACTCCCAGTACGAAGTAGGATTCCCATGAGGCAGCAATCTGTTTTGCCAACAAGTCCCTAGGCAGGCTACTTAAGGATGTGACTTACAAAGCGATACAGAGCTTGTAAAACGAAAGAAGGTGTTACGATGTCATCGACCATGTAAACAGAAACAATACAACTGGATTGTCATTACATTTCAGGGTAGGTATGGGGAGTTGACTCTTTGATTAAAGAAGGCTATGGAACAATTCCAATAATACAGTCCTATTTAACAATTTCTTTGTTTTTCTCTGGAAGAGGAAGGAATTGTCAGAGTTTTGCAAATGGGAGAGTACTGGCTTCTAACACCATACTGATATATGACCTCAACACTTCTCTTGTCTCTGGTGAAAAATGAATCCCATCTGATGACTGACCTTTCAAGTAAGGGTACCTTCTCCAGACAGGCACTGGATCTATTGGTTCCCAGCTGCTGCTTTGTAAGAATCATTATTAAAGTTCACAGGGGAAAACTAGTTACTGCTGAGGCTTGGCTGAATGAACAGATTTCTTTTTTAAAAAAATCCTCAAAATAAAATAAATCTGTATATAAGCGGAATGTGACTTTGGGGCTATGTGGGGAGGGGACTGTTTCTGAAAACTGATAGGGCCTGGTGTAAGTCAAACAAAAATACCCCAGACAGTTTAGACTGAATTTACTACCAGTGCTGAGGAGAGGGTGAAGGATGGCCACATGCAGCTGCCACAGCACTTTGAGTCAGAAACCTACGTCCTATTGCAGGCTCTTCTGCTGACTTTCTGGGTAGGCAACTGGCGTAACATCTGTGCACTTGTTTTCCCATGTCAAATGGGGATAATGCTTGCCTACCTCCAAGGGACATCAATGGGATTCTGAGCGGGTGCAAAGATCCACTGTCAGAACAGGAGCCTTGCTTTGGAAAGAGCTTTACACATGTAATGCAGCATATAAAAAGCTATGCATTACTTTTATGTGCCAATCTCTGTGGGTAGATTGTCCCCTTATATCGGCCCTGAGCAAGGAGTGGCACATCGATGGGAGTTCCATTTCCCCCTCTGGTTCCCCGGTGCTCTGAGGGGAAGTGATTTGCTTACTTGTCTACACCAGGAGCAGACTACTCTTTTCTCTCCATGCTGGCTCAGTGATGCTGGCCAGTGTATTGGAGGAAATGAGGGATGAGTCAGGCTCCATCCATTCCCTACTCACCTGAATAGGAGAGAGTAGTGGTCCTGCTGAGGCTGTACTCCCATCTCATCAGCCCCAACCACTCACTGATCTATGAGGTGAGTAACCCTCACAGGGGAAGTTTTGTACCCCCATTCTCCCCTGTGCCATGTCATAAGGGTAGGCCACAGTCTCGCTCAGTGCTTGTAAAGCACTTTGAGATCTTCTGGGGGTGCCAGGTAAGTATACAGTATATTATTTTCCATAACCCTTCCCCTGCACTCTGTAAACTTCTGAGAGGAAAATCATCTGTCTACAGTTTTGAAAGACAAATATACCAGAGAATGGAGTTTCTGAGAATACAATAGGGAATTTTTTTTTCTCAATTTACTGTTTCCTATCAACCTTTTAGCTTTCATTTCCCTAGTCCTCTTCTCCTCATTTAAGCCCCTGCCCCCACCAAAACGAAAATCCTTGGTTCTGGGAAAACAGAATATAAAACAGGATATGAAATACAAATCTAGTAAGAGGCAATGTTTGGTAACTCAACTCAGAGTTCCTTTGCTATTTCTCATTGCTCATTTTCCTCTCTTACTGAAACTTCAATATGTTGCCTGCATTATTTTATAGTCTTCAAGTTTGCTCACTAGTGGCCAGACATGTCCAGTGATTGCTGCTTCCTTTGTTCTGTTCCTTTCCTCCGGACCAGAAGGTTACGGTTTCTCATAGACAGAAAGTCGTACCACTTGTAATCCTCCAATTTCTTGATTGCTGATGCTGCAATCACCTACTGGATGACTTTGCAATATCAGTAGCTTCATGAGAGCACCTTGTGATGTGCAGCCAGAGGAAGAGCTAATTTCTTTAGATTTTAGTTGGATAAAATCTTTGGGTTATTGCCTCGTTTTGGAGGGTGAGGATGGAGGACTGCCTTTTATGGATAAGTAAGTCCCTGAAATGAATTTCCTATTGTTCTGCATAACTTTATATTCTGTATTTTTCCTCCAAAAGACAATTCAGGTCTGAGATTTACTTTATTATTTAACGGCAAAGGTAAAGCATATAATGTAAGGAATTCAGAGATTAGATTGCTGCTATACTGACAATAAGCCTTTGTAGATAAGGCTGTGGGGAAAACTATTTTTAATTAAAACCAATTAACATGAAATTGGAGTTTCTGGTTCTTAATTGTTCAGAGTGAATTGAAGGTTTGAAGCTCTCTGGGTTTTGTATCAATGCTTTAATCCACTGGCATGTGGGTGACATGAGCTTTGTGAGTGACTTTGAGTTGAATTTATTCTTCAGTCTCTGGACTGATGCAATGTGGAGTCAGCAAGCATTGTGGAAGGGAAACAGAGGAAGAATAAACTCACAGGGTATATCTTCACTGTAGAGTTAGCTTGAGTTATCTACATTTAAATAGACTCCTCTTGAGTGTGAGTGGACACACTGGGACATCTTCAAGTTGCTGCACGCTCTTCTGTGTGGCACTAAGACTTCTGGGGGCATGCCCCATAGTTCTTAGTGCAGTAAGCTGAGTTGCACTAGGAATGCTTTCACAGTGCATTGCAAAAAAACTTGTCTATCCTCTGTGGACACACTGGGGCATTGTGGGAAGGCATTGGAGGACTAGCAGCACTGGAATGGAGTTGATGAGTTGTGCAGTAGTCTATAGGGCCTAATAAATCAGCCAAGTTGAGTTAAAAGCTCCACCATGCTCAAGTTAAGGGGTTCTGTGTGTTGATGGGAGTCAAGGTAGGAACAATACTCAAATTATAACTTGTTACTTTTGCAGTAAAGACAAGCCTTTAGGGCATGTCTACACTTAAATCTCTACAGTGGCACAGCTGCAGTACTTCAGTGTAGACACTACCTATGCCAACAGGAGGGGTTCTCCCATCCGCATAGGTAATCCATCTCCCCAAGAGATGGTAGCTAGGTCAATGGAAAAATTCTTCTATCAACCATGTGCTGTCTGCACTGCGACTTAGGTCAGCATAGCTCTGTCTCTAAGGGGTGTGGATTTTTCATACCCCTGAGTGATGTAGCTATGTCGATATAAGTTCCCAGTGTAGACCAGCCTTAAGCTCACCAAGAATGACACAGACTAATGGATGAGTCCTGGCCGGGTTACCTTTATGACTGATAGGGCCACATGCAGAGGTGTATGAACCTTTTCTTTAAAAACTAGATTTGACATGAATATTTCCTGGCTCTGGATTCACAAGCAAACGTTGAACCAGTAGGTTTTTGGTTTCACTTTATTTTGATGACATTGTGTTGCCAGTAACTGAGTACAATTCATCATTGTCACAAATAAATTAGTAACTATGGTTTGGGTGTATGTACGTAGGCCTTCAGAGTTGGCAAGGGCATTCAAAAATAGTGAGTCAGGCCCCAAAAGCTTGAGACTGACTTAAAAGACATGAATTATTTTATCATGCATTTTGGATTCTTTTTATTTGCCTTCTGGCTTCTAAGGTTTTTAAGCGGAACTTGATTCTGTTTTCCTATTTATTTATTTATTTATTTACAACCAAAAGGGTGTTAAACTTTTTTTGAAAGGAAAGCTGAGATTTTCATGTAATCTCCTGATTCCAAGAGCTGGGGCTTTAAGGAATGCACCAAAAATCACAAGACTTGTGATAAAATCATGAAGGTTGGCAGCACTGCAAGGGGACGGTAAGATCCCTTTAGCAGTCTGCAGCAGGGGATTCGGTGGGAGGGTTGTGGGACTGTCCCACCCATCTCTGTTAATTAAGAGTTGTTGTATCTTTATCTGCCATTACTGGTCATCAACGCAAACGATGAACAAGAGTAGTAGCAATGGAGAGACTCGTAGGCCAAAAGGGACCATTGTGATAATCTAATCTGACCTCCTGTATAACACAGGCCATCGGACTTCCCTGTACTGATTCCTGTTTGAATTAAAGGATATATCTATATATATCTATATATATTTAGAAAAATCTCTGATTTTGATTTCAAGACTTTCAGTGAGAGAAAATGGTCTGCCCAAATGAGCTCTTTGGCCCCCTGGGGATACCAGAGGTTAGTCCTAACATGTGGAACTCCAACATAGCCTTGTCCTCCCAATTTTTTCCTTTAGTTTGCTAGTGACAGACTCCTGGGGAATGAAGCACAGAAACCGTTATCTCTTGAACACAGAGGAAAAGGGTCAGTCAAGGACTGGAGGGTCCCCTTTTGAGTCCAGAGAATGCGGTGGAGGCTCTCATCCAATCAGCGGGTGTAGAGGACGTTTGTGTAACTGGGAAGTTGGTGTCCATTGGTAGGTGACACTACATGTTTTTCTGCAGCTAACAATAGCAAGCCAGGTCCTGAGGATTCCTCTGGCGGAAGACTAGTTCCTGCACCACCTCCCATCCTGGCCTCCAGCATAGTAGGCATGGCCAAGGAAAAGGAATGTGGCTGGGAAACCAGTGCATCCAGCCAAGCCCCAGCTGCTCTGACCGCCATTAAGGACTGCTATGAGCTGGTGCAACGTAAAGCAGCCCTGGGGACTGTGTAGGGGCTAGTGGACTAAGAACCAGGATAGTAAAGTTGTCTTACGCACATTTTCTGTTACGTTTTATTAGATATCTGGAAAAGTTTCACCATATTGTTGCCATTCTTTGTTTTATTTATATTTAAATAGTGACAGGGTTCTCACTTCTGTACAAGAAACAGAAGAAGACCCAAGCCAAGGGGTTCACAATCTATTTGCTGTCTTTTCATTGACAAGTTGACAGGATTTCAACTTTGCATTCAGATGTTAGGGGGCTCTTGGCGATATTCAGATTTTCACACAGCCTTTCTCCTCTAAATTGAATTCTGCTTCAGGAATTCAACTCTGTCTTGCCAATAGGAAACACGTCTATTCTGACCAGGGCCAGCTCCAGGCACCAGCGTTCCAAGCAGGTGCTTGGGGCAGCAGTTAGCAAGGGGCGGCGGCAATTCGGCGGCAGCCTCTCAGTCCCGCCGGCTGCCGCGGCAGTTTGGCAGCAGCTTCTCCCTTTTGCTGTCCATGGTGGCAGTTTTTTTCACTGCTTGGGGCGGCACAAACTGTGGAGCCGGCCCTGATTCTGGCCCAGTTGAAGCGAAGCCTCTTCTATCACATCAGTGTCATGTCTTGCTGGGACAATGTGCTGACATTTGTAGGCTCATGCAAGAGTAGCCGAATCCTATCCCCCAGCTTGGATTTGCTCCCTCCAAGAAGCGAGTCCCTGTGGCTGCTTTCAAAGCTCCAGTCTCAATTACAAAGATCTATTTGACTAAACTAGTCTCTTACAAAATCTGCCAATCAAACTTCACAAGTTGCCTCTAGGGACTCACTCCTCTGAAAGGGTGCGTCCAAGATAACTGCAGCATTTCTGTGGAAGATGCAGCTTGATTGCATTTTTAAAGTGATAGGACTCTACATACTATATAGAGTATATATACTAGAAAGAAAATGAAGCTATAATCTGCCTATACACCTGCTAATGGATTTTAATAACATCATGGTAATGACTGATGCTCTAATGGTTTTGTGATATCAATAGAATCCTGAACTCCTGGAGGCGTGAATCTTTAGTCATAGCTTTTCTGATGAATTTTAAATACTTGAAAGACATCATAAGATTTTACCGCTCCCCCAAAATATATGATTTAAATAAGTAAATACCCTCTGGCACCCTATTTTTTTTTCCCTTATGGAAAAGTTTTACAGAATCTAACAAACAAAAACAAAAAGTTGCTTTTATTATTTGTTACAGTAGTGCCTGGAGGGCCTAATCGGAGATCATGGCTCTAGTGTACTAAGAACTGTAAATACAAAACACAGAGTGTATGTTTAAAAAAAAAAAAGTCCCTGCCACAAAAACCTTACAGTTCAATCTGAAACACGAGCGATAAGAAAATACAGATAAAAGTAATGACTACACAACATATGTAACATGTCTGAAGTACAGACTCTGTTCATGCTATAGAAATTACTCTAAAATCTATAGAATGTAATAGACCAGTTTGTTTTTACATCATGGTTTTTTTTAACCATCCAGTAGAGTTCTAAAGTGGGGATGTGATTCTCCATTAAATTCTATAGAAAAGTTATAATTTTTTTTGTCAGATTCTGTAGGACATTTCCATAGGGGAAGGTGATGTGTGACTGTGATATCAACCAAAAGGTCCAGTCGGATCATGGTTTTGAAGGGGAACTTTGCTTTGGCAGGCTGTGCTGAGGAGAGCCCCCTCACAGCACTGGGATGTCTAAAGAACTCCAGGACAGGAGTGTTTAAAGCTCTGCATTGAGGTGTGCTGGCAGAGCTACAACTAGGTGGGGAACTGATGGAGAGTCTATCAGCACAGTACTAGATTGCAACTGGCGCTTAGTACTTCACCACCATCTCATCAAAGCTGCTCAAAAATTTACCAGAAACCAACAATCACAATTAAAGAAAAAATCCTCTGCAAAATGTTATTTTTCAGTCTTGGCTTGCACTTCATAAATCCCTGGCTGCAGCTTCTCTGCTTTGTCTCCAGATTCATATGCGAGTGCTGTCATATTTGCTGGTTTTCTTAAGAATTGTGCTGCTGGTGTTCAGACAATTCACTGCTGCCATGATGGTGGCATTGCTGCAGGGCGTTTGTGCTGTGCTTGCAGTGGCAGGGGCTGATGTTCAAAGCTGGGCTTCCTCCAGTTGCTTTAATGGGGAGCAAGTGAATGCCTGCCTGCAAGCTACAGCAGCTGTGATGCCAAATCTGCCAATGAAGCCTGCATTTCAGAGGTGAGAGCTCCCTTCCCTGTCTCATTAGGTGGTAGGATCTGCTACTCTGGCTTCACTTTAACGGTGTTGCAGTTAGGGTGACCAGATGTCCCGATTTTTATAGGGACAGTCCTGATTTTTGGGTCTTTTTCTTTTATAGGCACCTATTAGCCCCCACTCCCATCCCAATTTTTCACATTTGCTGTCTGGTCACCCTAGTTGCAGTCCAGTCTTGCCCACACCTTTTCTGGTTTTACCTGAATCATTGGCATTCTTCCTCTCTGTATTTGAGACCCCAATTAGAATACTGGATTGAAAAGGAGCCTAGAAGATACAGCAGGCACACCGCAGTCTAAATCAACCCTGATTAGAGATGAACAATTTCTTTCTCCTCCTTTATTGAGGCATTGTCTGTCTGTGAACATTAGCATTTTATCCGCTTGTAAGATGCCAGCCGCAACTGAATATTCTTTGGAAATTGGGGTTTTATTGTTAAAAACCACTTGTATTTTTAGATTTCTGAATGTTTATTTTCTTTTCTTTTTCTTTTTTTTTAACTTGTTGCAATTGATCTTAGCTCCTTGTTTCTGATTTCCAGCATCTGTGTCGGAGCAGAACGAGCGACAGAAATAGAATGTCAGATCTTTGCTCAGGTGGTAGGGAATTTGTTCTTTGCTGTGGTGAAGAGTGTGACAGCTACAGAAATGGTGGTGAGAATGAGTGAGGGAAAGCCCAACCAGGCTGTATTTCTAAGACACTGCTGTGGCAGAAACCGGCGCACTACAGGACTATAAAGCATTAGAAAGTGGATAAAAATTTCACACATTCTCTCTCCCACCCCCAGTAAAATCCTACCCATGCATGTTCATGCACACCTAATATTAATCTGATCTCCGTTTCCTTGAGTCTCTAGCTGTCCTGAGCTAGCTAGCTTGCTTCCTCCCTGCTGCTGCTCTCCCCCTCTTATCACAGGCAAACCAGGAGTTAGCTACCTATTAAACCTCCCTCCTTTTGAGCTCCTATTAACCAGTTAAGTCTTACTGCCTGACTATTCACAGCTACGTAACTGGATGGCTCCATCAATTTTTGAACCACGGAGCATTTGCTCGGGACGGGTGATTGGTGGGTGGGTCAGTGTGGGCTCTTTCCACTCTGTAACAAATCCTTCCTGTACATAGGCACAGAGGGCCAAACGAAAGATGTAACTGCTTTTTCCTTTGTACGTGGAATTTTTATTTTGTATGGGTCTTTTGGGTGATTTTATTTCTTTTAAGAAAGGGTACATTTGAAAAATCAGCTGTAGTGCTACAGATATGTGGGGTCAGGGACCTTTCTTCCGAAGAGTTCAGTCTCGAAGGCCCTAGGGCTGCAAAGACATACACACCATGCTTTATGGCAAGCTTCGGAGTAGCCACACTGCCTTCAGTAGGACTACTTCTGTGAGTGAAGTTACTCACATGTTTAAAAGGGTTTGTAGGATTGAGGCTTAAGGACTTGATCTACCACGGATGAGCTACAGGAGGCAGGGGCGCTAGAACTGCGGGAGAGGCAGCAGGCCATGGCCCCATCACTTTTTACCAGCTGCAAGGGCGAGCAACAGGAGGGAGGGGACGGAGAGGAGTGAACGGGGGCAGGGCCTTGAGACAATGGGCAGCATGAGGGCAGGGTCTCGGGGGAATGGGCAGAGCCAGGGCAGGGTCTCAGGGAGAAGGGGGGGGGACCCTGGTTCGGGCACCAGTGGCCTGCCCACTTTTAGGAAGCTTTTGCTGCTCCTGGGCCTTACAAGTCCCTTATTAACAAAGCTTTTTCTTTATTTAAAGAAGGCTTTTGGTCCTTGTCCTTAGAAAGATTGCCTTGGAAATGTCAACTGATTGTAGGGGTGAAAGGAACCAGCAGTTGGTTAGCACATCTGCAGCAGAAGGCTGGGTGGGACCTTATGGTCATTTATACAAAATGACTTTAAGTTTGGGGTGTACTCCAAAGAACATCATGCTGACACTCCACAAAATTCTTAGCCTGATCCCGTACATAGTTGCACAGGAATGATAGACAGGACTTTGATGGATACTTTTTCGCAGCGGGTATCTTTATGGGCCTTATCGCCAGAGTATCTGAGCGTCGCATCATCTCTACGGTCTCCTTAATCTTAAAACAGACTGTGAGATAGGGAAGCATCATTATCCTCATTTCTCAACTGCAGGACTGAGACACTACATGCCTTGTCCCAGGTAGAGTGTGACAGAACAAGGAACTGAGCCCAGTTCTTCTGAGTACCAGGCCTGAACCGCTAGACGATCCAGAAGTACTAAGCCTGGCTTTGCTGGTTAAAATGCTCAGCCTTACAGTGAGCCAGCTGTACCACACTCAGGCTAGCAGGAGAGGAACAGGGATGTGGCTAGGGGAGGACAACAGAGTTTGAGTGGTTTGGTTTTGGGGGGAACGGTTAGAGGGCAGCGTCCTTGGAGGGGAGGATGGCAGCATGGCTGTGGGGAAACATGGCTTGAGAGTAGAGGGATGGTTGAGAGTAGAGGGATTAGTGTTGGTGGATGAGGTTGTCAGAGGAAAAACCTGTCCATCTCTCCCACTGCATGGTCCCAGATTTCATTTGGGAAACTTATTCACCCTACTTTTGTGTCCACCACTAGTGCATACAGGAGTGCATGTGGGATGAACTGTCCCCAGCTTCCTCCTGCAGGAGCATACTAGGGAGAGATGGTGAGGAAATGGCTAAGGTGCTGCTGCACTTGAGTGGGAATCCTGCAGCCACAGAAACCTACCTCTCTTCACCCCAGTGCCTGCCCACCCAGCCCCAGTATGGAGTTTGGAGAACCTGGGCATATAAAAAACTGCTCTACTTAGAGGGTGGCAAAAGAATGCTTTACCTAGGGAGTGTCCCAAGTATTGCTGACAGAGGCAGAAGCTCCTTGAAGGAACACCACATTAAAATTTTGGCAGCACATTGCTGGATCCTGCAAAATGCCAGCAACTCCTGCCAGGTACAGAGCACCCTTGGAGCATTTCCTCCAGTAGACAACATAAAGAGTAGAGCTAAGTGAACAAGGAATAATTATTCTGCAAACATAGTCTCTTTCTGCTCACAGGAAGAACTATAAGCAGATCACGATTTCTTCAAATTTATTCTTTATTAATATTTATTTAATTTTTATTGAATTGATTGATCATGAATGCTCCGAACTGGAGCTGTATTATTTAGTTGTGACAGGTTGGATAAAATCTTTTGATGTGAAAATGTGCATGTCTGACTTGAAAATTTACTTTCTGAGAACACTTGTGTATGTGACTTCGAAATTTTTGCCCAGAAAACTCAAAGGCTTGAATGTTTGCAGAAGGCAAACACAAGGATCATGACTATTGTGGTAGCAAGTTCAATTAAAAATTCTGACTAATAGCAATTTTGTTTTTCTTTACATTTGCCCAGTTCTAATACAGGCAAAGCAGTGGGGGTAGAGATTCAACACAAGGCTATTTTCTTGCCTATTTTAAAAACGTATTTTAACATTTACTGGGGGGGTGGGGAAATTTTAACTCTTTCTTATATCCACCCCTTCTTTACCATCCCTCCTTGGATTCTTTTTTCTCTATGCCTTCTTGACCAAGCATAACTATTCCACCATAGCCCTCTTTATAGCTCTCATCTCGACTTCTTCATCAACCCTTAATTGTCATCAGGTCCTTTCCTCTCTTTCCCCCTCTTTTCCCCACATGTGCTGTTACATCCCCAAGCACAAAATGAGAAAATATTTCTGCATAGTTGACCTGTTGTTTTGTATTAAACTTCTGAGTCAACTCCTGAAATCCTATTTACTTGGGTGGCCTCTATCTCCATAAAGAACAGAGAGTATTTGTGGCACCTTAGAGACTAACAAATTTATTTGAGCATAAGCTTTTGTGGTCCGATGAACTGGGTTTTAGCCCACGAAAGCTTATGCTCAAATAAATTTGTTAGTCTCTAAGGTGCCACAAGTACTCCTTGTTCTTTTTGCTGATACAGAGTAACATGGCTACCACTCTGAAATCTATCTCCATAGTATCTGGTGCCTCCTAAATACTTAAAAGTAGAAGGAACTGCTCTCTCTCTCTCTCTTTCCTCCTCAGTCTGCAGGACAAGTTTTTTAATTAGTTCATATTGCTTTTTTGTTTTTTCAGTGGGTGAGTGGGCTGTGTGCAAAGGACTTCCTGAGAAAGTGCAAAGTCAAAGAGATGAGTTTTATATTTGTGTTTTAGTTGCGAGGGAGAGTTCCACAGTCTAGTTCCAGCTCCTGGGACAGAAAACGCATTTTCTGCAAAAGCAAAATCTTCTGCAGGCAAACTTTGTATGTTTTGCTCAACATTTTCACACAGGAAGCAGCTTGACTTGCTTGAGACAAACCAGTGTGACTGCAGACTTTCAGTTCAGTTATAACCGTGTAATTATAGTGATCAGTTTTGTCACATTTTGTGGACAAGGCCTTAGATTGTAAGCTTTTTGGGGCAGGGATTCTCTCTTGCAGTATGTGTATACATGCATACAATGACTTGCACAGTGTGGCCTTGTTCCCTGTCTGAGGAGCTCTCACAATATAAATAAGATCACAGTCTACTACTTGTACTGGTGGCTTTGAGGGAAACTGCTTTTAAAGGCTTGGCTACCGAAACATGCTCAGGCTTGTCTCATGAAAAGCTTTGGAACAAAGGCTCATCTTAGCTGTTGCTAAGGGAGACACACATGGGTGAGGTATTGGCTAAGGGACACAGACAAGCAGCCAAAAAGGGATGGGGCAGCTTAGTGTCTGCTGAGAAAGAGGGGTGCAAGGATTCTGTCAGGTATAGGAATTGGGAGTGTTTCTTCAAACTGTTTAGGAGCCATATAGCAGGTCGTCCAGTCCTCTGGAAAATAGAGGTTTGCAATGGAAAAACTGGCAGAGTTGGTTACATCAGCATTATCAGGCACGCAGGATAATTGAGAAAACTGGCTCGTACCGAAAACTGAACTGCAAACTTTCTCCCTGATCAAGGAGAGTTTAATACATCTCTGCTTCAGGTACCTTCCCTTCAATGACAGAAATCCATCCTGATTCTAAACTGGGTAATATATGTCACTTCCTTCCCCTCCCCCGCCCCGCCCGGCCCCATACCCACACACTGATTCGCTCACATTCATTCAAATCACCAGTGATGGTAGCTCTACTGTACTCCACTGCATGGCCGTGCATGGATGAGCAATGTCCAAACAAGTTTACAAAGCCCTGTTTCCCAGGTCAAGCTGTGTAATGCTCTCTGAAAGTCCCTCAGTCAAGGAAGAAAGGAGGAGGGAAGGTGGGAGGGTTACTTATGTTTCACAAATCCACAAACTGCAGCCAGACTCAAAACTGTTTAAGCCTGGGCTGACTACAAAAGGAATTCAATATTCCATTCTTCAGAGTGAATGACTCTGATCAAAGCAACCACTTCTGAAAAGACACATTCTCTCCTTCCATTCCCCAGTTGTAAACTTGTCTTTAGACAGCATCATCCAATGATCTTTCAAACTGCAAATTTTCATTTTCTTGAATCAGAACATCCCTCGGCCTTGCCCCTGACACCCTCCTGAATTAATAATGGTTTTTATTAAGAGGCAAATTCTACCTTTTCTTACTGCGGACATCCCCTGGCAGCTATGGAACAAAATATGGTTCCACTGTGCACGGAAAGAAGAGGTCTGGAATGTCACAGCCCTGGGCCAGTGGTCTTTACCCCTGGTGCTTTACAGAGCTCTGCTGCTCACACGGAGAGTGTGGGGAGCCGGTGGATCTATCACTGCATGGATCTTCTGGGAATTTCCTTCTATCCCTGTACAAATTGGTATAGGAGCCACAAGGACTGCTGCAGGTTAGAGATTGCATTAGTGGTTGTGGCTCAGTTCAGCAGCTACTCTGTGGTCCCTGAGGAGGATTTCTGCCTGTCTCACGAGTGCCCACAGCATGGGTGGTTACTTGGGATGTGTCCTGGGAATTGGGTGTGGCCCCCAATGTGTGTCATCCCCCGTGGAAAGGTTTTACATGCAAAACACTAACAGCTAAAACAATAAAAGCATAAAACTGCATCAGATCAAATAGCCAAAATTATAGCAAACATCTGAAACAAAACCACTTTTAATTTAGCTCTCTCGGGCACTATACTTTTTGTTTGAGCCCTATTATTGACAAAGTACAAGTTCTAAAATTATAATAATTAAAATGGTGATTATAAGTGTCAAGGATTGTACTTTTTTTTTTAATAGCTGGGAACAATCTCCTCATTATTAAAGCCAAAACTTGGCTTGAAATTCACATCAGTAAAAAAGAAAAGAGAGGATTAAGCTGAGTGCAGAGCACATGCCTGACCATTGAGCCTCTCTCTATAATAGACATGACCTTTCATAGTTTGTCACTAAAAAGGAGGATAGCCTTGTGGTAAAGGGAGAAGCTTGAAAATAAGCTGGAGGTATAGAGCTACTCAGTTTTTGTGGACATTCTGATGAACTTTAGCATTAATATAGCATGTTACAAACATCAACTGGTTGGTCACTGCAGCTCCTCCTCAGAGATGGGCACGGAAGTTACATATTATGCCCATTTTACAGATGGGGAAATGGAGGAAGAGTTCAAAGAAGTCTACAGAGGGCATTGGTGATAAGGCAGGAATCCTCTGGTCTCAATTCTATCCTTAGTTCACTACACCAGGTCACACATCTCCCCGTGAAGCTGTTTTCCCTCACCCAGCACTGATGAAAAGAGGCCACCCCAGCTGCTAGGCAGAGAAGCTGGGTCAGCTGCAGACAGCTGGCTGGGATAGAACTCCTAGTGGAGTGGTGGCCCTAATGACAGCAGCAGCTGCAGCCTACGTGGTGCTGTGAATTGGTCTGTTTCACAAAAAGTTGAGGGACCACTGGCTGTGAGTTTTCACAGGACCCAAGGGCCGGACTTGGATAACAGGGGGCGAGGGGGATGAATCAAAACTAACCCAAGCAGAGGTGATGGTGGTGGACAGAAGAATGTATTTGTGGAGTCTAGGAGTACTCTTGGAATCCTTGCTGATGATGAGGTATTGTGTTGCAGCAGCTGTGAGTAATGCTTTCTACCATCTCCAGTTGGCTAGGAGACTCTGTCCCATCCTCATGAACAAAGACCTGGCCTCAGTTATTTATGCCTTTGTAACCTCTTGACTGGACTACAGCAATGTGACGCACCTGGGAATGAAATCTTCAGCGCTTAGGAAACTCAAACTAGTACAGAATGCTGCAGTATGTCGCCTCGGCAACATCGGCTCCAGTGACTATCCCAAACTTCACCACTTTCCATACTAGGTGCATTTCTTAGACCTGGCCTTCTCTAATGTAACCACATAGCAATGGGTACATTGAACAAATCCCTAGCAAAACAGGACACTCCACTCTAAATGCCTCTCTCTCTGGGGTGAGGCTGAGAGAACAGACACGTGACCTGTGCAGTCACATTGCTTAAATCAATACAGGAAGGTGCTCGGATATTCTGGTGATGTGTGGTATAAAAATCTATAATCTTCATGGAAAAAATCAGTGGCGCAAACATTCAAACCCTGATTGGCTTTATGTTTTCAAGGCAATCCTTGTGATAAAAAGGGTTAGAGACATACTCTGCTTGTTCTGTTTTACAGGGTACATGAAAGCTCTAGCTTTGGATGCCCGTCCAAAACTGCGGTAGGCTACCAGGGCCCCATCTGTCTGGTCTGGGAGTTGCTGTCTGTCCCTGCATTGATCATACCAATAGCTGAGAGGAAGCGGCTGGGGAGCAGACGGGAAATGGAGAAAGAAGGGGAGGGGGAAGAAAAGGGAATTGGAGAAATGTTGATAAATTCTATTTAGTGACTAACACAATGCGTGTAGCAGCACAATGGCCTTTTCTGCAGACAGATTATCCCAGCCAGAGTCTTTGCTATATTAAAAAGAGGGGGGGAAAATAGAGCGCCAAAGAAAAGGAAAGGCGGGCTGTACAGCAGCAATCAATGCTGCCCTTTGTGCTGCCTGACATTTGAGGGACTTGTTATCAATGATTGCTGGCTGCTTTTATCTAAATGTATCTCCACAGCTGCCAGGCACAGCACTGATAGGCAGCAGAACGTGCTGATGGCCCTAGCCGATATCGTGTCCGCCCAATTCACCCGCCTGCCTTCCTGTCAGGTGCTTGATGGCTTCTGTCATTCCACTGGTGACATGCTTTTGCTTAGCTCAATAAAGGAGGGTGGGGGACATTTCCCACTCCTGTTCCTCCTCTTCCACTTCGGTCACGTCTTTGTCTTTTTTTAAAGCAAAAAAGACAAAAGGCCAAACTTACCAAACAAACAGGAAGCTGAAGGGGGAATGAGTTGGAGAAAGAGAGGGAAAACTCACTTTATTTTTTGTTTGTCAGGCAACAGCTTTGTCATCTGCTGCTCTGGCAGAAATTGCTTTGCTCTCTTTCCCTCTCTCTCCCCCTGGTTACTGCAGAAGAGTGATAAGACTAATCTACTGCTTGGCTGTTAGCTTGTCTTTTATTGTGGAAAATGCCTCTCTTTAATATTGTGTATATACAATATATACTCTGTATAAATACACACCCAATTCTGGGGGTAGAGGGTAGTGAGTGCATGTAGAATAGGAGTTAGTTGCTGCAGTTTCCTAAATTCTGGTGCATGGGGGGAAAAAACCCTTCAAACAGTCTTTGCTGGAAGTAGCTGCTTTTAAGAGTGCAAGCTGGGTCAAAGGAGCTGAGCATTTGCTAAGAAAGTAGCCAATTACTGACAGCTCTTAAAACACAGAGGCCCTTGGTTGTCTATGGCCTCTTATTTGAAGAGACAGCTTAAATTATTACTTTTGCTGCTAAAAAGGTTCTGAAGTTTGCATAGAAATGTCCGCTAATAGGCTTGCATGGATATTTACTCTTGCTTAGTGACAATGAATCCATTTAAAAAATACAATATGGGCAAAGTTTTAACACTTCTCTAACAATAAGCTTTCTGCTGTTGTCTTCTTCAGGGAATCGTGCCATCTTCAAATTGAGTCTTGAAAAAATGCAACACATAAAGTAACCAGAGGCTAATTCAGCAATCACTATTAACTGGTTGGCTTTTAATGATTCTTCATCAAATCTGAAGTTAATTACATAGAGCTCTCATAATACGGAATGTCAGGAGGTCAGGTTATGGTCTCATCTGTCTCCGATGTTAAATATTTTCTATTTAATCTACACACTTACTTACAAACCAGGGACCTGATTCTGCAAACATGCATGTGTTTGCTCCTGTTGAACTCCAAAGGGCTACTCACATGAATAAATGTTGCTGGATTATGGCCTATGTATAACAACATAAAACTATGATGAGCCAAAGGTATATAATTAAAATAACGGTACATACAAAGGTTTCGTGCAGTAGTCTTCTCTTTGCTTTTTGTTCTGGGTCATGGTGTCTACTTGGAATGTGAGGTCTTCAAAGTACAGACTCTTTTTTTGGCTTATGGTACTTATTGTACAGTGCCGGCTAAACTGATGCTTTGGATCAAATTCTGAAATCCTTCATCAGTGTTTCCTGAGTACTTACTCAAGCAGAATTGTTGCCTGACTGAGGACTGAGTAACTAAGTATGGATTTCAGGATTTAGCTCTACATAAATAAACACTAATGATAATCAAAAGAGCCAGTTCTCAGAAAAGCAGACATGTAGAAGAGCTATTTGAGTCAGTGAAATCTGTTGAAGGGACTAGAGCTAAAGGTCAGAAATCAGTGTGTGTTGAATGTAGTAAAAATAAAAGTATTAATAAAATGTAAAATTGGTCTTTTTAAAATGGGACAACGCTATAAAACTTCAAGCATCAAAGTCAAGGACATCTGTAAATTAGGAGGCATAATATCTCAAAGGATACCTTGATGAGATTCTGAATAAAAAGACACAGCATTTAAAAAAAAAATAGACAGCCAAGACTTTAAAATATAGCACCACCATTTGCTTATTAATTCTAGCTTTCATCTAAGGCAAGGGATCACTTGAAGGCAAGAGGAAGAAATTTCATTGCTAATAGAAAACTAGGAAGAGCTAACATAAGTTATGGAGAGTGAAATAAAATGGGCGAGGGGGTGTTCTGTCTAATTTCATAAGAAGACCAAATTGAGAGAGAGGCAGTTTTAAGTACTACTATTAGTTGCCACTGAATCCATTTGGGTTGTCCTTTGATCAGACTCAATGAATATAGTGTGTTCTTCTCCACCCTTCTCCTTCCTGTACACTCACGCCTGTACAGATAGTACCAGCCAGAGCCTACGCTCAGACATGCACACGGCATAACCTTCTAGAGAATTTCTTTCTGTGGAGCCAATGAGCATTAGGAAGCCAATTCCTCCCAAGAGCATGTTTATATCCATCTAAAATTCATTTCAGCTGAAATATTTATGGGTTTTTTTTTATGGTCGGGGGGTGAAGGGGTGGACTGAGTTTAGCTTGGTCAGATCAAGTTAGCTGCTGCAGGCAGAGATTACTGCTTCTATCAACACTATCTGTCCCTCCTCCTCAGACTTAAATGAGCATTTATTCCAATCCCTTTCTTAATGCTGTAACATAATTCATTAGGACAGTCATAATGAGCTGATAATTAGGCTGGTGGGAGGGGGTGAGTAGAGGAAACAGAAATGCTAGACAGAGAGAAAGTCAAGCAGGCTGGGGCATCTTAAAGAGCCCTGAGAGAGCCTTTTGTCAACAAAATGGATCAGGCTTGCAGGCAGTAAAACTTTCAAATGACCTTCATGTCAAAATATTAGGCTGCTATTTTTTGCTAGATGGTAGTTTCATAAACATAAAAAGCACACATATCATTCAGCGAGCCATAAAATTTGTCTCAAAGATGTGGTATACTCCCCCCCCCCTTTTAAAAAAAGCTAATACAGTCTCCAAATATTTGGAGGGGGGGTTGTAGGGGGATATGACATCTAATATCACAACCTTCCACTTAGCCTGAAAATGATATTTACAACAGGCTTGTCTTTGTTCTCTGGGTTGTGTGTGAGATTTTTTTTTTAAAGGAAGCAGTAAATTATATACATTGCTATATAAATAGATAGATCCAGGAGGTAGATATAAACCTATGGAGAAATTTCACATATTCCATTCAGGAAAATTACCCATTGAGGTTTACAGTTTATGGTGTAAGCTGGAAAATGACAACCATGTTGATATTCTGTAATTTAGAAGATAGATATGATTATCATAAAGAAGGTCTTCCCTGGATGAGTGAAACATCAAAACAATCTGCAGTAGGTGTTCTCCCTCAGAAGTCCTTTCTTTTCAAGGAGAAACTTCAATACAGGAGGACAGAGGGTTGAATTTACACTGTCTAAAATTACAGGAAATAGAAATGTATTACTGAAATCTTTAACTGCTTTGGTATTGCACTTGTCTTTAGGCTCCCTCCCTGTCTGTCCTTATCTAACAAGTCCCAGAGCTGTGGGACTCATGTAACTTGAACTAGCAAAGGACTGATATGGCATCACTGAAGTTGAGCCATAAAAACATGTGTAAGCAGCAGCAAATACAAGAATGACTAGCCAATTTATTGAAAGTAGAACTAAGTAGGTAGCCAGGAGACAGAAAAGTTGGCTTACTGATAAATTGTGTTTAATTACTTGTTTTTCCACTATGACATGGAATTATTAAACTGTTCTCTCTCTCTCTCCACCTTCAGCCTCCCTGCCTGTCTTTTCCCTTTGAGTATCTGATCTCTTTACCACTAGAAGTCATGCACTGGTGCTCACA
Source organism: Eretmochelys imbricata (assembly GCF_965152235.1). Lineage (NCBI taxonomy): Eukaryota > Metazoa > Chordata > Testudines > Cheloniidae > Eretmochelys > Eretmochelys imbricata. The sequence continues at coordinate 124,057,465 of NC_135574.1, forward strand.
GCAACACTCCTAGGTGATTTTTTGACATCAAGGCAGTAAACCTTTAGAGCATGTTTACACTTGAAATAGCCCTGATTCAGCCACCGGTGAGCAGCAGTCTGTGTCCTTGCAGCAGTGCTGACCACTAATTCCAGGCAAAGGCAAGCGTGGGAGTGCAATGATTGAACTAATCTATGTTTAGCCCAACTTGTTGGCCACCAGTGGCTGAATCAGGGCTATTCCTGAGCATTAACCTGGCATGAACTGTGTAAAATGTTTACAACACAACTGAAATACCAAACTCCTTTGGTTTCAGAACATCTTTCTAGCCCAGCACCTGATCAGACCAAATTTTCACTAGGGCTTGCAAGCCTTTTGGGTTAGGCTGTCCTAGGGTTGCCAGCTCTGGGGAAATACCCAGCCACTGGCCACCCTTGCTCCCTCATCTAAGCCCTAGAGACAGCCCCTGACCATTCTCTCCCCAGAGCCCCTGCCTCCTTCTTCCTGCTGGCAAACCTGGGGTCCATCCCGCTCTGGCTTCCCAGTGCCGAGAGGAGCCACTGTGATTTTGGTAGGCATGAGGGCCTAGCATGCAAAGTGGGAGCTAGCTGTTGGATGCGCTCTCAGCCGTGTGATGTGTGTGGTAGTTACAAGATCACTGCGTGGCCATGCAGCATACAAGGAACGTTGGTCCAAAGTGTGTGTGTGCGGGGGAATATGTCAAACTTTTCACTGGCAAGCAGTACAAAAAACAGTCAGGCTGTCCCCAGTTTCAAATGAACCTGAGTTAGTTTACATTTTCACTTCCAAACTTGTGTGGATGTTCACAGTAATGGCAAAAAGTGCTTGCCTCCAAGGTAACAGTAATGGCAAAAAGTGCTTGCTCCTCTTTAGCAATGTTTTGGAGTGAAAAAACTTACTGCAATGGAACTCAGCAGTTTTGATTGAATTTTGCTTTAAGGTTTGAGGGTTCCTCCCTCCCCCCCACAAACATTAAATTCAAAACTTAGGCTAGGATAAGGTGAGGCATGGCACCTCCATCTGGACCCAAACAGGAGAAGAGGTTTACATGAATCTCTGGGAGGTTTAGACCCTCTTTTTCGCACAGCTCTAATTACAGGTGATTTGGAAAATTAAACAATGTAGCTGGCATAATTTTTCCAGGAAAGTGTCTGTTTTTAAGTACTGTCACAGTTGAATTCTGCCAAAAAAGCTGAATATGGATCTCAATGACCTCTAATGAACATGGAGTTTAGTACACATTTTCTTAAATGGGGAACCACCATGCAGTTATAGCATACAGACTCATTCAGACTCTAGATTTAATCAATTTAGAAGGAGGCAAAACTCTGACATGGCATTCAATTGACATTGGATCATGCTGGCTGGCTAGATCAAAACTATTGATAAAACTCTCCTTTTATTTTTCTAGTCCTTCACTGAGAGACAGCCACTTGTCTCCATCTCCCAAAAAAGTAACAGTTAAGAACCTTAGAAACCAAACCCACCCCGATGCCATAATACTAATTGAATACTTAATAAAGGGCATGTAACTGATCGCTAGAATGCAAGGCACGTGCCTGCATTTTAACATCTTGTGCCACATTCTTATGATTAATTAAAAATGTTAAAATGTATTTTTTTTAAATCACATTGAATTGTTGTAGTTAGAGTTGGGAGTTTCCATTATGTGAATGACCATTTGCTTCTCTCTTTGTGCAACTGTCCAAGTTGTAAGTGTGGATTGAGGGTAGAATATAATTATAGGAAAGGCTGATAGCAGTGCCTATTAAGGTTGCCTGACACTTCTCATTATAAGATCCTGTTTTCAGTTGCTTATAACATGGCCAAACCTTAACCATTTGAGCTGAAATTTTCCATGCTGGTGTCTGCCTGAGACTGAATATTACTTCTGTAGTTTCAGCCAAAATGGTTCAGCTGTTTGATAATGAGTCTAGGGGGGAAACTTTTGCTCTAGTCTCCCCCCGCCCTGTGCTCCTCCCTCCCCCGCATTTGCTTTGGAGCAGGGGCTTGAAATTTGGCAGGGGAGTGATCTTTGTGTCAGGGAAAAGCCTTCTGCTATCCCTGTGGAAAATCTGCCCAAATTTGGCCAAGTTATAAGTCTTTGGGGGAAAAACACAGTTTATACATGCTCAGAAGAGACTTGTAAGACTGCAGGTAAATATCCTGAAGATTCCATCTGCACAGAACATGCTCCATCCTGGGGCTACATGGTTGTGAGCAGGGCTTGACATGCAATTGCAGCTCTGGGTTGCTGCAGGCTGGGCACCAGAACTGAAATCAGGGAGTCTCTTCTGGGCTGTTGATGACCCCTGCTGGGCCCAGGAAATATAGAGGAGGTAGCTGCCTGATTTGAATGCAGAGGGGTCAAGAGCTGGAATGGGGAAGTGAGTGGAGGGAGTAGATTGGGAAAAGGAGCCTGAGGGTGTGGGATATTGGAACTAGAGGCTGTGAGGGGAGTGAAGGAAACTGGGACTGGAAGTTGGGGTGGGTGTGGAAACTGGGACTAGGGTTGGGGGGAGGAAGAGAGAGTGGTAGGAGGAGGGGAACTGAACTGGCTGGGCAAGGAAACTGGGAACGTGATGGGGACTATGGAGGGGCAAAAAGACTGGTTCTGGGATGAGAAGCCTGAAGAGTGGAAGCTGTAATTGCCCAGGCAAGGAGAATAGGACTGGGATGAGGAGCCAAGGGTGGGGAAGAGAGAGGACAGTCAGGGGTCAAGTTTGGAGGCAATGGGCAAAAGTATCTGCCTCCTAGTGCATATTCCCCTCCAGTGCCTGGAATGGAAGCCAGGATTCCCAAGTCTCCCCATTCTGCTGCTGTCTGTAACTATTTGTGAAACGCATTGGCAAGGTGTTCCATCCCCATCTAGCTCTGGTCCACACAGAGGGTGAGAACCCATTACTGCTATCAGTTACTCCATTAGCTTAAGTGGCAGAGGTTTGTGTGGTGAATCTAAAGATTCCTGCCCTGATGATGACCCATGTAGGTGTCAGTGATATTCTATAATGGATTTTTTTCGGAGGTGGGAGTTGTTAGTTTACTTTATCTCTCTCTCTCTCACAAAAGAACTCCAATGCTTGACTTTGCACCTGAATAAAAAGTTAGGAAATCCCAGAATTAAAGTTGCCTTAAGGGTGATCTGATGGTTAAGACAGCTGAATCCTACCTTGGAGAACTGGTTTCTATCCCTGCCTCCGCCACAGAGTTTCTATGATGTTAGGTGTCACTTAAATCAAAATTTTCATATGTGGTCACTAATTGTATGATCCTTGTTTCCTGGGTGCTCAACTTGAAACACTTGGGTTTTGATTTGCAGAAGAGCTAAGCAATCACAGCTGCAAGTGAAGTCAATAGGAGCTGTGCACTGAACATATAAAGTGCTATAAATATGCTAAGGACTCTGAAAAAACAGGTCTTAAATGTCTCAAAGTGGACATGCAAACCTATTAAACGCTTAACAATTTTGGCTTTAATATCTTTGTGTCTCAGTTCTCCATCTGTAAAATGGGGATAATACCACTCTTTCACCTCACAGGGGTGTTTGGAAATTAAATTCGTTAATGTTTGTGAAGCACTCGGATATTCTGGGAGCGTAGTTTGAAATGTCCATGAGGAAATTAATAATTTTGTATTCAGGGCAGGATTTGGATAGTATGTTAAATAAGACCTGGGGCTACAAACTGAATGACATGGTCACATCTCTTTGGATACCATTCGACTGAATGAAGCAGGGATCCTGCAGGAAAAAATACTTCATGGTCGTGTGTAATTAAAGACTAATATCGTAATGCATTCTAACAAGGGAATAAAATTAAGATTATGTGGGCAGCCTTATCTTTGTCATTTTCAGATCAAGAAAAACAACTTTGCTTCTGCAGGGTGATGTATAGCTACTTACTGCTCGGCTCTAAGTGTCAGCATGTGAAAAGTGCAATTATAAATATATTATGCATACTCCCCCCCCCCCCGAAAAAACAACACTCCTGCATTATTAAGGTTACAAAGTTGAGCATTCAAATTTTGCAATGCCTGTGCAGCCTTAATTCAGCCCCCTTGAGCATATACATTATCATAGAAGTAATAGGCTGTCATCCTTTATATGGATGAGTCATTATAGTGGGATGAGAGCCATACTCTGCCAGTGGGCTTCATAGCTATTTGCTAGACAGCAGAGAAAAGGTGTGACTCAAGACTCCTGGGTTCTAGACTAGGTTCTGGTGGCAGTGTTCTTGAGGGGTTACAGACTCTTCCTTCCTGTCTGCCGTAGCCTGTTCCCCTTGCTCCTCTATTCCTGTCCTGCCTAGCATGTTCTTATTTCCTGTTTGTTCCTGTTGTCCCATCTTGCCTCTCCCCACCCACCCTCCCTCTGCTTCTTACCCCTCTACATTCTAGTCAGGATGTTCCCTCCTTTTTCCTCCACTCTTCGCGTGCATGAGCAGCTCGGCACTGAGAGCACAGCAACGAGATTTGCCCTCCTCTGTTTTGTTGTCATGCTCCACAGTACCCCTAGCACGAAGAAGGAGCAATTGCAGGGAAAGACCCTGAGCTGGAACATGCTCAGTGCAGGCTGCATTTAGCTGACATTTTCAGCCATTTGTACTCCACCAAATTTGTATAGATGTTCACAGTAATGTCAAAAAACGCCTCCTGCCAGGGTGACATTTACCCCCAACACAGCCAAACTTCAAGTCTCTGCTCTAAAACATGGAAGTACTAAAGCTTCTCAGTTAAATACCTGTAAGATTTTTTTTTTTTAGATTGGCAAAACTCAGTTTTTCCTAACCTCATTCTTAAACAGCTGAGGAACTTTTGCTGAAACTGTCTATAAAACTTCAATCTGAAGCAGAGACAGCACAGAAAATTTCAGCCCAAACAATTAGTCTGGAAAAGTTAGAAGCAACTGAAAATAGGTCTTATAATGGAAAATATCAGACAACCTTAACTTCAGGTATCACTGTGATACATTCAAGTAATGTGTTCAAACTCATGAAGGTTAAGAAATGCTAAATTAAGGCTAATGTTCTGTTCTCGGCTCATGTTGATGTGGAAAAAAAATACCTCTTAGCTACATTCAGCCTGGAGCAAAATTTTATGGTGGAGTTATAAACCCTTGCAGATAGGTGTTTTTAATGGAGTCACCGTTAGACCTTAATTACAGCAGTACAAGTGGCTTTCATAAACAGCATTTAAAATGTGAGCACAATGGAGCAGGGTCCCAAGACATAAGTCAGTAGCTTTGCTAGTATTAGCAGTAGCCAGATAACAGTGAGCATTGTAGGGGTGGGAGGTGCATTACATAAATGAAATAATAAATATGATTTATTTTCTCAAAAGACTGAGAGGCAAACCTGAATTAATCTCATGGTTTTATCTGTAGTCTACACCTTACCCTCAGTGCAGGCAGATGCTTATGGCTGAATAAGACAAAATGTCTCACTGTAACATTCAAATGAAGTGCCGATTGTTTTTATTTCATAGGGACAGAGACAGTAGATACTTGACTTACATCCAGTAATAAAGCGTTGTAAATTGTGATGGCTTCAGTAGGGGGATGGGTAAAGAGGGTTGTCTAATTGAAAATTTGCAATGGGTTGGGGCAGAAAGGGGAATACAAGTATGAGTGGAAACGGATGTACAGTAACTCCTCATTTAACATTGTAGTTATATTCCTGAAAAAATGCGACTTTAAGTGAAACGATGTTAAGCGAATCCAGTTTCCCCATAGGAATGAATGTAAATGGGGGGGTTAGGTTCCAGGGAAATTTTTTTTTGCCATACAGTACAGTACTATAGTTGGGAGGTGCCCCCGCCTTACCCCACACATGCACCGCCCACTGGCAATGGAGACAATGAGGCAGGCAAGGAGGCTGAAGGTGCTGTAGGCTAGGAGAAGCACGTTTTGCAGCAGAAGCGGCAGCTTCCCCTATTCTGCAAGCACCAGAGGCAGGGGGCTCATCCCTTGGCCCGCTCACTCCACCCCTTTCCCCAAGCCCCCACCCTTAACCTGCCTCTTCTTCCCCCGCTCCTCCTCCGCCTTTACTCCGCACCCTGTGTCCTCACTCCTTCCCCCTCCCTCCGTCTCCTGCTCGCAGCAATCAGCTGGCTTGCGGCGTTCGGGGGCAGGAGGGCGGGGGGAGGAGCGAGGACTCGGCACGCAGCGTCCCCCCTTCCTCCCCTGCCTCCTGCCTGCGGCAATCAGCTGGTTTGCAGCGTTCAGGAGGCAGGGGAGGGAAGGGGAGCCTGTGCGCCGAGTCCTTGCTCCTCCCTCCTGAGCCCTGCAAGAAAGCTGATTGCCACAGGCAGGAGGCAGGGGGAGGAAGGGGAAGGTGCTGATCCTCAGGGTCTGCCGGTGGGTGGGAGGCACTGTGTGTGGGAGGCGTATGGGAGCTGATGGGGGGCTGCCCCCTGTGGACAAAGCAGGCAGCCAAACGACGTTATAGGGAAGCATTGCACAACTTTAAATGGAGCATGTTCTGTAATTGAGCAGGGACGTAAGATCAAAACAACATTAAGCGAGAGGACGTTAAGTGGGGAGTTACTGTATCAGTGATCAGGTGCAACCCTGGGAAAATTAGAAATCAATATGGGGGGTGGGGAGGGGAGAAAGCAAGAGAAAGTCAAAGACACCACATAAGACATTGGAGTTGAAAAATCTTAAAACCAAAAGCTAAGAACACTTGCTCCCAGGAAGAGTGATGCATGCTAGGAAAACGACTACCCTTAATTCTCTGATCATCTTGTCTGCTCTGGGTGGATACTTCCACATGACATCTTTGGTGCTGCTGCTGGATGTGCATTTTTAGTTGCAGCAGAGGGCAGGTAGAATTAAGTAAGTTTTGCTGCTTAGCTCTGGTGTTGCAGGAGAAAGTAGGGAGAGGTTGCTGGCAGGAAGAGTATGTGGGAACAAGTCCTCTTGTATTGGTAGTGTTTTAGCTTCTGCTCAAATGTGAAAGCCCACTGCTACCACTGTCTACAAACCTTTTTAAGGAGTGATTAATTAACTGGCATTGCAGCTTATCATAATGGTGAAGGTGGACCAGTTGTTCCACTGCCCAGGAGAAAGTGCTGGGTTAGATTCTGCCCTGGATATTTTCCCATAAGTCACATTGGTATCAACAGGAGTTGAACTTGCCTATTGACGAGCACCAGTTGGAAGAATGGGAAAAGTATTTTTGGGAAAGGAGTAACTTAACAAACTCCTCTACCCTCTAAAGCTAAATCCTGCTCCCCTTTCACCATTGAAGGTTATTTGCACCAGGAAGGTGATCAGGGTTTGGCCCATGGTGACCTTCATAGAGCTTGGCACAGAAGAGGAATTATATAACTCCCACCAATGAATGGGTAAGGGAGGCTTGCAGCCTCCAGTTTCTTTTACTTTGGCAGGGGACACGATCTCCTCCACACAAATGCTTGGAGCAGAAGGTGGACATGGGAGCTGTGGCATGTTGATTTGATAATTTTATATAACCTTGCTATGTTTCTACCCTGTCTGTCAATCATATATTTTTGTATATGGAGGAACTTCTGGCCAGTATGATACCTTTCGACATGGGGTTGGTGTTGAGTTAATCTAAAGCAAGATAAGAGGAGGAGGTACTAACTAGGGAAAACAAAGATTTGGGAGTGCATCAGTATAAAGGATCCCTTTATTTTGTGTTGACAAATCAAAATAAATGCCAGTTGGAATTGCTGTATGTTCCCCAATAACAATAAAAGCCACAGGAGCCAGACAGAAGCACTGTAAATACATGCAATGTCTTCCTTTAGAATGACATACACATACTTTAGTTTAGAGGGCTTCTCATCTCTCTCCTCTGCATTGCATTTCTTCACTGCAATAGCATCTTACCATAGAATGTTTTCCTTCCTGCCTCCTGTAAAGGAACAGTAAATTGAGCTTGTGTCTTTTTTATGATTTACAAAGGAAGTTTGAAAGGGTTATATTTTTAAAACAATATTTTTTCTTCTTTGTTTTTGTATGTTAGAAATTTAAGTCCCATCTAGGCCGGAGGACTCTGATTGCTGGGAAAATAGTGGTGAAGCAAGAAAGTAAAAGTAGAGGTATTAAGAGGGGAAGGGATTTTTTTAGTCAGACTGTGTACAATTTTTATTAACTTCCACTGAATGAAATGGAAGCAGGATGGGGTGCCTATGGGTATTCTCACTTGGTACAGAACCAGTACATAGCTTCCATTAATATCAGTGAGAGCTATGTGCACACTCAGAGAAGAAAAGATTCTTTAGCCTCTGCTATGTTTCTACCTTGTCAATTGTATGTATTTGTAGATATACAATTCTGATCCTTTTGAAATAGCTGTTTCAGGCCTGGAATCCAGAGGGTTAAACATTCTCAGTAGGTTTAAAAATGGGGCAATAAAACAAAAAACCAAAAGAGAAACTCACACCAAAAAACATTAATAATAATAATAAAAAAGACATTTTGGCCATTTGGTCATAAATAGTACTGTTCAATAGCACAAGAAATCATGCAGACTGTGCAGGGAGACATAAAACCACTGAATTATGTATTAATGTGTCATATAAAAGGGAAAAAGCACTACAGAAATATTGTAGAAAAAAATAAATAAAACCACCATTAAAAGTCAGTGTGCCCCATTTGGTCAATTATGCTAAACATAAAACAACAAAAAGCATGATTTGGAAGTTAACGAGTTAAACACTTAATTTTGATACTGGATTTTCCATTATAAACCATAGAAAGGTGTGGCTAGGCCATAGGTTCAAGAATTGATTTTATGTCTGCACTCATCTAAATCAGCTTTTGGGTGTTTTTGTTTTTTAAGAACTTGGAAACCTGGACATGTATGAGCTGGCTGACATTAAACTGGCGCTGAAACCAGCTCAAAGAGGGTATTTTGGATGAAAAGAGCCTAAGTTGAAATCTCCTGGCAATAGCAGTGAGACTAATGCTTTTCTGCCATAAGGTTTGTGGTGGTGCTGGGTATGCACATATGAAAAAATTACATCTTGTGTGCAGAAGCACAGACTGTTCTGAAGAGAGGAGAAAATGTGAAACAGTACAGGGGGAGGTGGCCCAGCCCACTTCAGATTGCAGGTTTGATTTCACTCATTTCCCCAGTGGCTCTTAACATAAAATGGCAGTTGCCAGTGCCTGACTGACCTAGTGGAGTTTGCTGTCACAAGGCATGCAGGATGTAGAGAAGGGTTGCCTACATTCAGGAGTGAAAGTGGGTGGGTATGGCGTACTGGTAAGAAGCCAGTACCAGCCCGTATGCAGCTGATGCTAAAGCACTGCCCCTTTTGGCCCCCCTGGGCTGCCAACAGGGGGGCAAAAGGGGCAGCTGCCCCAGGGCTGACGATTTAAAAAGGTCCGGGGCTCCTGGCCATCGACGCCACTACTGCAGCAGTGGCCAGAGCCCCAGGCCCTTTTAAATCGCCGCCGGAGTCCTGGGCGGCGCAGGCCAGGGTGTGTGGATGGGCTGGCTGTGGGAGGCTGACCCCCTGCTCCACCCCTTCTGCTCGAGGCCCCGCCCCTGTACCAGTAAGAGTTTAATATTACTTTCACCCCTGCCTACATTTTGCTCAGCTGGGTCCACTGTGACAATTTGCCAGGACCCCTCTTTTGCCATGCCCACCTGATTGGTGTAATGCTGAAGAGATTGTAGCTGCCCTCCTCTTTAACATGGAAGTGCTGCTGATGATGGAGATTGCAGGATATGTGCTGCTCAGCCGTGGGTAGTCAAATCAGGATGGTGCATTGGGACCTTTAACTACTGTGGGACAAAGCTCCTTTTTGAGGCCTGTGCCAGCAGAACATAGCGTAGAACTCTGTGGTTCTATTTAGCCCATAAGGCCTCACTTCAACCCTCTCCCCTAGTTTAGAAACCGTGAATTTCAGCCTCAAACACAAACCTCTGAAAGACTTGTAAATTATTTTGATAGGCCTGTCAGGAAGCACAAATAACATGAAAACCATTGTGTGACTGCTTCGTTCTCCATTGCTACAATGCATTCTACAGTCTTCATTCTCCATTCTGGAGCTGTATTTCAGATGCAATTCCAGCACATTTTGGAAAAGCAAATTTCCCTTTGGTCATCTCTAGCATGTTTTGTCTGCATCTTAGTCCAACCCCAGTGGTGCCAGTTGAAAAGCTTTCAGCTGTTGTAGTGACAGCTGTGACTAATTCAGGTGCTCAGACACCTGTACGTGTGCTGCTCCCATCTGCTGTTGCTTGTTCTTATTCCCCAGCTATGGTAGAGAGAATCTATACCATTTCCACTGTGAAAGTCCATAGATCAACACCAGATGAAGACAGTGAGGCCTATCTCCCTCCTTAAATAAATGGAGATGCCTAAAATACTTGTAAAATATATTGCAATCCAATATCTCTTGTGACCTGTAGAAAAGAAGAGCCTAAAAATGTACCCTGGTTTTGACACCAGTTTGTGGATTAAATTAGGAGGGACCTGAGCCTCAATGTTTTTCTTTTCAACAGAAGCTGATCTCCAGAACTTCAAAAATGCTAGGTTTTATATTGTTCCATTTGAGCATAAAATGAGTGAAACAGTGTTAAGGGAAATAAAAAAATCAAAAGAATTGACTACATACTTGCTATCTATCTGAAGACCAAGGGTATGTCTACATTGCCATAAAAAACTCATGGCATTGAGTCTCAAAGCCTGGGTCAATTGACTCAGGCTCACAGGGCTCAGGCTGTGGCACTAAAAACTGCAGTGTAAGCTGTTCAGGCTTTGGCAGGTGCCCAAGCCCAACCATCTACACTGCAGATTTTAGCCCTGCAGCCTGAACACTGAGCACATGTCGGCTGACCCAAGCCAGCCCTGGGTCTTTTATTACAGTGTAGATGAAGCCCCACTGATCTGTATTGCTTACTACTATTTACCATAGGCTCTAGCACTTGTGTGGTACTCCCCTGCTCACATGTTGTTGTGGGGTTCTGTAGCGTGTGTGCAGATCTTGGCGAATCTGTATTTTTAGTTATATTAACTTTATGTAGAAGCTAACATTTAGCTTTCTTGCAGTGACTAATGTTGTAGCATATGTTAGTGTTGATACTGCATTGGAAACTGATCTCTTGACTAGGAATGGAATTTTATAATCTAGTAATGTCGTTATTTTGCAAAGTTTAGAGGCCAAGTTCATTGGGGACAGGTTAAATGAAGCAAGTTGCTTGTTAGATGAAATACTGCACCATGTGACTCTGTGTTTGTGATTGCATGAGTCTGTCCTGGGTGATGAAGAGGATCAGCCCAAAGCAGAGGTGGTTCGTTTCGGAGAGAGTGAAAATGTAGATGAAGTGGGGCTGCTTTGCATATTTTCTCTGATTGAGCTGGGAAAATGTGTGTGTTTTGGCAGAGATGCCTCTAGCTTTTTCCTGGTCCCGTCTGTGGGTATTACTCTCTGCAATTCCTTTTAGACTTATCATTTTAAAAAAAAATTTATTTGGACATAACTGAAGTGTGTTTAACTTTTTACAGTGGGAAATATATTTGTTTCACTGAGTTCTCTAGTGCCATCAGATGTGTATTGTTGCTAGTCAGAGGTCTGGAGAGTGTTTGCTCTAATTTTCCACAGTCAATGGGAAGCGCTCTAATAACACTATTCAAAAGAATGCCTGTGTTCCAAATGCTGGATCTGAGTTTGAACCCCTTCGCCTTACAGGGGTTTGGGACTGATGGATCAGTTTCAGCCTGTTCTAGATGCCCTGGTTGTAAAACTCAGATCTCAGACCTTCTCTAAGTTTTGGGGTGTTTGGATTTGGGGCTGACATCTGTGCCTATGTCTAATCATTTATCTTCTGGTCAAACCAGCAGATAACTTCTTCGTTTCCCTGATTGTGGCGTTCTCTTGCATCATCAAGCTAAGACCTAGAATGAACGAGTCTTGGAGGCTTGGGAGAGCGAGATCTTGTCCACACTCAAGGTTTGCCTGAATGGTGGCCTGCCATTGGGGTAATCCCTATTACTAGCCCCCACTAGTGTAGGGAAGGTAAATTGCTGTAGGGGTTCAATTTTGCATTAGTGGAGCTTGTCCCAGTTTCAAGCAAGGAGTAAGCTTAGCAAGTAATGGCTGTGCTCATTTACATGAAGGGTTTTCTCTGGTGGCTGGTCACCAACAGCTGTAATTGGGGCAAACCCCCAGCACAGAGAAGATCTCAAAGTTTTTAAGTACATAGCACATTTTACCAGCTGCACTTCCTGTTACCAGCTCAGCTCAGATGTGCCTTAACTCCCCTCCCCTTCCCTTCTTTTGTCTGCTGTAGTTAGGTTTGGCTGCTCCTGGATATGTAAAAGCCATCTGTGTGGGAGGAAGAGAGGGAGTGTCAGTTTTTTCCATTTGATTACCTTCTCATTCTGTACATTTTACATCGTACATGTATGTTCTGTCTCTGAAGTTCACTCTATTCTCTGAAATATCTGTTTTCTTTATTTGGTGAAAGTCTTATGGGATTTCTGTGTGCAGCACACAGGTCACATTCAGTAATAGCTTTGGCTACAAGTAAATAACTATGGGTTCCTATGACCTCGTGTGATGTCTCAGGCAATATGTCTGACTTCACAATGAACAATGAAAGAGGGTGTTGTGTGAATAGGGGCTGTTTCATTCATGCAAGTGTCAACATTCTGGCTTGTGATTCTCATGCAAACCCAACCAGGATAGTTATGGATTTATTTTCAAACCAGAAACAGAAAGGCGCATACAGTTCTGCGTGACAAGTACTATAAATGTTTTTAGTTGTATTTTGTCCAATTTTGTTTTGAGTACAATGTGGATACATTTTAATTGTGCTCTCCAGGCTGAAAATAGAGGGAACTATTGTGAAGTGAATCCTGAAAATCAGGGCTGAAATATGCTTTTAATCTTCACTTGAAGATATTTACAGAATTGATGTTTCCTGAGTCTCTGGTAGCGACATGTCCTGGAGCTGAGGGACATAGCAGGAAAAGGCTCTGACACCTAATGATTTATCGCCGAATGGTATTTCTGTATGAGCAAGAACCCAATGTCTGCTGAGCACAGAACATGAGTGATCGGGGTGACGGAACCAAAACCTCATTTAGATACATGGGATCCTAAATTGAGCAGAGCTTTAAAAATCAACAGCATCTTAAAATGAATTCCATATCCAGCTTAACAGCAAGTGAAAACACCTGGGGGGCGGGGTCTCTTTGACTAGGTTTGAATTTTATTGAAGCTGGGGCAACCGGACTCTATACATCTCCCAGTCTTATGAAATGTGTGAAAAAGGACATTTCAGTGATCTGGTAAATGCTCCTGCTTCCATTTTTAAGCCATTTTGTCGTTTTGAATATTTCCTCAAACACTTTTACTTTAGTTTTCTGGACACTCTCATTCTAGCCCCATCCCCCCTGTCCTTTAGTACTTTCAAATCTAAAGCTCACTAGCCTCAGAAATCTAGCTTCCAAGGTGTTTGCAAAGAGAGGTGATTTTTAAAACCAGAAAATGCTGATTGAGGCGAAATGAAATAAACTCATCTAGGAGGTGCTACCGCTTGACGTAATGTCCTAGTTTTTAATTTTTTTTTAATTAAAAGTTTGGGAACCCTGAGGACATAACTTTCAATGGAGTGACCTGATGGAAAAATGAACATGAAATGTATGTATTGAGATATATGTGTATGCATTTTTGTGTGGCCTGCCACTAGGAAACGTTCAAATGCAATGGTAGTTCTGAACACACTGGTATTCAGAATTATGCAGGTGCTTTGGAAGGAGGGACAGTGCAAAATTTGTTTTCTGATGCACACTACAAGGTGCAGTGGTGGGTGGGTGGTTCTTCTTCGAGTGCTTGTTCACGTCCATTCCACATTAGGTGTGTGCACGCTGTGTGCACGAGCGTCGGAAACTTTTTTCCTTAGCGGCTCCCATCAGGGCCCCCCATCGGGCGCTCTGGGCCGGCGTCGGGCGCTCTGGGCCCGGCGGCTGCAATGCGGCCTCCATCAACAGCTGCTTTAGATGAAAGTCTCTTTCTTTCCTTGTTCTTGGCTTAAACGCCTTGCAAATCCTACACCATTCAGTTTGATGTCCATCCCGCAGGCAACGTAGACTCGAGTTGTGGGGGGTCACTAACTGGCATAGGTTTGCGGCACGTGGCGCAAGCCTTGAAGCCTGGGGCGGGTGCTGGAAGCCTCCAAGCACGAACTGATAACAGCTACTTTAAAGGCTAAGGGACTGCTCTTTTGCGAGAGAGAGAGAGAGAGAGAGAGAGAAAAGTTGTTCCAACACCACCACGGACGGTAAAAAGGAACTGGAGGGGGTCGGGCTGGCAGGGGTATATATGCACAGCACAGTGGCGCCATTTGGGGGGCCCCGCTGGCCCAACGGGAGCTGCTAAGGGGAAAAGTTTCCAATGCTCATGCACGCAGCGCGCGCACACCTAATGTGGAATGGACGTGAACAACACATCTCGAAGAACAACAGTTACGAGAAAGTAAGTAACCGTTTTTTGTGCATGTTTGAGAGAGAGCAAATTATCCAGAATTAATATTTTTTGAGTTGAGTGCTGAGTAAAAGGACCAGAGGTCCACCTCTGCAATCCTCCACAGGGTTCAGTTGCACCACCCCCTATAATGCACCTAGTACCTGGTACTCTGAGGCAGTAATAATTAATGATATTACTCCCTATCTGCACCAGGGTAACTCAGATACCTGTGTATTTAATAAGGCATGTTTGAAGATGAACGTGCAGGTTATAAGATCTTACAATTTTCTTCAATACTATCTCTAAACCAATTTTAAATAGGCTTTAGCTCACTTTATATAACTGAGTACTTAAAAAGAACCAAACTGATCCACATGTATGGAAACAAAATGAATGCTGGCCAGTCCAGCTTACTAGATATTATTTAATGCTGGAAAACACTTCCATTTAGGATTTTTTTCCCCAAATCCAGCTTTCTATGGAACAAAATACATTTGCATTTGAACACTGGAACAATCAGTAAAACCATTACACGGGATTAACACAGATAGGAAAAAGCTGTCTTGAGCCAGGGAGAACTGAAGTTGACAAAGTGATTGTAGCATCTATGTTTCCTCTTATTGCTCAGTACTTTTCTCAGCGAATTGACTGGAGGGAAAATCTTCAAGTCTTTAAATAAGCAGAATGAAATACTCCCTCTGATGTGCATTTTGGAAAGTCCCTATTACTTATTCTGTGCCTGGAGCTTCCAGTGACATCAGTAGTTGTTCCACCTGCACAGATAGTAAGCAGTGTGGAAAAGGACTCTTGTACAGTGCTGGCTGGAAAGAAGAATTGTGTTCTTTTAATAGAAATTCATTGGTTTGGGCAAAATACAGCTTTTATTTCCAGAAAAGCTTGAAAACATGACCGGCCTAGGGAAGGAATGAGTCTTCCAGATATTTCTTCCCTTTGAGAGGGGAAAAATTGAGGGTCTGTTACACCCTCTTGTCTTTGGACGTCCATGCCAGACATTGGATACTGGTTGTTCTCAAGGAATGAGTTTGTGCCTGTGCAATGTCAGATCATATCAACCCACCTCAAATGTTCACTCTTATATCTTTCTAGGTTTTTGTGCTATGTCCATTGCCATGAAATCTGAGTGTCTAACTGGTCAGACCTGTACTTCTTGCAACATGTAGAATGTGCAGCCATTCTTAAATTCCTAATGCAAACTGCTACTGCATTAGGAATATATGGGCTTGCTTGGTTCCTTTGCACAAATGTTCCATTTGAACAAGGAAACAATTACATCACTATTGAGTCTGCCAACTGAGGATCTCAAAGCACTTCACACACACTGTTATGTTTAATCTTGTAACGCCTGTGACAGGTAGCTATTGTTCTAGTTTTTGCAAGAGCTGAATGAACAAATCTTAGTGAATAATTCTTTCCACAGATTTGGTCTCTTTCCTATTTGTGAATTGTCCAAAGTTACTTTTGATTTTCTTAAATGTATTTCTTATTCAGAATTACCCCAGAATAATTTCAATAAGCAATTTTTGCTCTTTGTGTTGCCTGTGAGAAGTTTATTGTGCATATTTAATAAATGAACTTAGAAATTTGGTCTACATTGATTCATTTTGATCAGACACATGGGTGACATGGTATGTTTCTATGCCTGGATGTCAAATCAGTTTTCTGCTGCAAATACTCACATTTCTGAAATCAAAAATCATGCTTTACTAAAGTATGCTGTTTTAATAAACATTCCTGCGACTAAATTCATTTGTTAGCATGTTCATGAAAAAGGACCACAAAAGGGATGTGAAGCAAATACATTTTAAAAAAATTGGGTGAATATTTGTTGAGAATTTTTAGAGAGGGGAAATCAATGCATTGATACAAAGTGAATATTCTGAGGACATACAGCAACTTCGTGGCAGAGTGAGCCAGTACTAGAACCTAATAATACCTACCTGTTATATAGCACTTTACATCCATAGGTCTTGAAGCACTTTACAAAGGAAATCAGTATTATCTCTGTTTTACAGATGGGGAAACTGGGTCACAGAGCTGTAGTAACTTGCTTGAGGCCAGTGGCAGAACTGGAAATAGAACCCAGATCCCATGAGTCCTGGCCTAATACTCTATCCACTAGGCAAGCCTATGTCTCCTGACTCTCAGTCTTGAGTTTTAATCACAAGTCAGTGTTTTCTCTTTTGGGAGAAGCAGGTAGGACACAAACATGAGAGAAAACAAAAGTTCTCAAATCAGTTCAGTGCTTGTATCAACATCTTTATTCTGTTTTCATACAGCACTAACAGTGTGGTAGACATATTAAATGAGTTTCTTGATCCCTCTCTGCTCCATGCCAGAGCTGAATCCCTGAGTTTCAGTACTGAATGAATTCCTTCGCTTGATTTCTCTTCTCATTCAATTGAGGAGAAGCATGGTCAGAGCACGTCGTTAAAAACTTCTGTGCCACATATACAAAACTTTAAAGAAAGACATGCCAGGAAGGAACAATTCCTCACTACAAATGGCCATACCTTAATACATGTTAATAGTTCAGTGGTTTATAATGCATTTCACAATAATGCTCCCAACTTTTGCTGAGGGTAAACATGTGGCCTTCTTCCAAGTGCCTCCTTATGGCCTCACCTCACTTTCTCTTTTGAGTCCCCAGTAATTCCATGGAATCTTGGTCCTTTAGTCCATCAACAGTTTATCAATAAACCCTGTGGAAATAGTCCCTAACAAAAGTCCCACAACATAGCCCATATGACCCCAGTGCAAGCAGTCCTTAAAAATCACATATCCTCTCGGGCATTAACATAACATGTACCAACTTCTGGCATCATCTGCTGTGCCTGGACTCTTTCAGCCCTCCTCTGTTCTCCTGCCAGGACAGCCACCCCAACCCTTCTTTCTGGAGTGCCAACCCTCTGTCTCCAGCAGGAACCCCCACAGCCTCTCTGCTGAGAGCATCCTTGCCATGGGAACAACCCTCACTCCTCCTGATCCTCTTCCAGTTATTCTGGGTCTAGCTTTCCAGCTCTGGAGATGTCGGCAGATAAGGTGCTCCACTGCTCCCCTATCTTCAGCCCTATCTGGCCCTTCGTTCCAGCTCTCCAACTTAGAACCATGAGGCATCTCCCTCTGCTGCTGATTCTCCTGCCTTTAGCCCTCTGGTCCTGGTTTTCTGGCTAGGAGATGCCAGCCAGCAAACCCCTCTTGCTGCTCTCCTGCCTTTAGCCTTCTCCCAGGATCCACTTTCTCTCTGTCAGCGAAGTTCTCCTGATTCTGTTCTCTATCACTAGTTGTCACCAGACCTCTTTTAGCTCCCCAAGTGATGCCCGTCCCTCTTATTTGGGAGCACCTGGACTGGAACAGGAGAGCTGAGCCCAGTTTCACTTAATGGGCCAGCCAGTTACAGCTTAGAAGGTACTGAACGTTTAGCCTTCTGAACGAAGTTATGTTTGTAAGGGTGGAAAGAAGAAGTCGGTGGGCTAAACTTCCTACTGGCATAAGTGATACAACTCACTGAAGAAGACCCTTATGGCAGCAGTGAATACGTCCCACCGTCTCTGTCTGATGTGACCTCTTTCTTCTTTCTCTTATATCTTTCTCTATTTTTTCCTATGATTCTATGTTTGAATTCATTTTTATAACTATTAACACAATCAAAACACCAATTGTTACCCTTATCAGTTCAAGATACACAACGTGATGTGTTTTTATATTTTTTGGCTATGCATTTTGATTATTATATACATTATCAGATAGAAGATATCTATTGTGGATTGTGGAAAGTGGAACTTAACAAATAGTCCATCTTGTACAGCAGTGGTCTCCAACCTTTTTACCCACAAGATCACTTTTTGAATTTAAAATCAACCCAGGATCTACCCTGCCCCTTCCCTGATGCCCCGCCACACTCACTCCATTGCCCCCTCCCTCCATTGCTTGCTCTCCCTCACCCTCACTCACTTTCACAGGGCAGGGGCGTGGGAGGGGATGCAGGCTCTGGGCTGGGTCTGTGGGCTTTGGAGTGTGGGAGGGGGCTCTGGGCTGAGCCTGGGGCAGCGGGTTGGGGTGCAGGAGGAGGCTCTATGCTGGGGCTGGGGGTGAGGGGTACAAGCTCTGGGAGGGAGTTTGGGGTACAGGCTCAGGGCTGGAGGTTGGGATGCAGGAGGGGATGTGGGGTCTGGGAGGGAGTTTGGGTGCAGGAAGGGGCTCTTGACTGGGGCAGGGGGTTGGGGTGCAGGAGGGGGTATGAGGTGCAAGCTCTGGCCGGGAGGCGCTTATCACAGGTTGCTCCCTGTCGGCGGTGCAGTGGGGCTAAGGCAGGCTCCCTGCCTGCCCTGGCCCCACACCACTCCTGGAAGCGGCTGGCATGTCTCTGTGGCCCTTGGGAGGGGCAGGTGGCTCCGTGTGCTACCATTGCCTCTGCCCCCCCCCCCAGCGCTGCCCCCACAGCTCCCATTGGCCCTATGCTATTTATCAATGATCTGGAAGAAAATGAACTCATCACTGAAAGCTTACAGACAACATAAAAATTGAGGAGTGGTAAATAATGAAGGGGGCAGGTCACTTATACAGAAGAATCTGGATCACTTGATAAGCTGGACTCAAGCAAACAATGTGTGTTTTAATATGGCTAAATGTAAGTATATACGTCGAGGAGCAAAGCATGTATGTAGGCCATACTTACAGGATGGGAGTCAATCAGCTGAATATGAGCTCCCAGGGTGATGCTGTGGCTAAAAGGGCTAAAGCAGTCTTGAGTACAAATAGAGAGGTTATTTTACCTCTGTATTTGGCAGTGGTACGAGTGCTGCTGGAATACCGTGTCCAGCTTTGGTGTCCACAATTCAAGAAGGATGTTGAAAAGTACCTGCCTGAGGAACAGATATTTAATAGGCTCTTCAACCAAGCAGAGAAAGGTATAACACAATCCAATGGCTGGAAATTGCAGCAAGACAAATTTAAATAGGAAATAAGGGGCACATTTTAAACAGTGAGGCTAATTATCCATTGGCATAACTTGCCAAGGGTCATGGTGGATTCTCCATCACAGGCAGTGTTTAAATCACGATTGGATGTTTACCTAAAAGTACGGAATTATTTTGGGAAGTGCTATGGCCTGCTTCATACAGGAGGTCAGACTAGATGATCACAGAGGCCTTCTCGCCTTGGAATCCAGGAATCTCATTGGGGCAGGAACCATACCTATTGTTCATTCTATAAAGAGCCACTGGTATTTTTGGGTGCTGGATAAACAAGATGGTGTGATGTGCTATTAATAAGCTGATCATAATACACGTGGTGTGATGTACTATTAATTAGGGTTTGGCAAAGCTGGTTAAAATGTTGTGACTGAAAGATTTTCCTACCAGAAAGTGGGGTTTTGTTGGGAACAATATTTTTAACAGGAAATTTTTGTCTTAAAATTTTGCTAGGGGAAAAGGGAATTGTTTAATTTTGAATTGCATTTTTTGTTTCTGAAAATAAAGAAAATTTTGTACTGAAATAAAAAATTTTGATCAAAATCTAAAAAAAAAAAAAATGCTTGTTTCATTTCAAAATCCCCTGCCAAAACAACTTGGGATGAAAATTTTTAATGGATGAGGAGGTGGAAAAAACCCCAAATGATTTTTGACCAGCTCTAGTGTTTGGATTGAGAACTTACTGGAGTAAGGGGATGCAGCTGCTACTGGTGCTTGTATAAGTAGTAGGGTGGAAAATTAAAACAAATAAATAAAAGGAAAAAGTCTAACAATGATAAATGTTCTAATAAAAGGTCTGATCTTGCTAAGTGCTGAGCATCTCTTGAGAAGGTACAACATAGACTGTTCTGTTAGTATGCCCAAAACATCAAATACTGTGCAGTGTGGCAAGATAACTTTTGTTGTTGACACACAAATAATTGTTTGAAATTGTGTGATTTTTTTTCAATCAAGGTGTTTAAAGAAATTGTACTATCCTGTCATAATAAATAAAAACACTTCACAGCATATCATATATTGTTAATGAGATGTTACATTCTGCCTCTAAAATATGGATCAGAGCCATTACCAAAATGATTAATATCCATGATTAACCAAATAGTTTAGAACACAATCCTGTCTAAAGTTCATAGGCAAAATTGGACATAACTTTGAGATTTAATCTATTCTCTTGTGGTTTTAGGGGGGAAATCAGTGAATATCTACACGCTGCCCTTCTGAGGTGGGAAATTTTATATTTTCTTTCAATCCTCGCATTTTTCTAGAACTGGAAATACCTTGAAGTATTACTGAGGCTGAGTCATTGGTGCATTATAAAGTTATTGCCGGTGCTGCTTAATATGTACTTCATTTAGCCATAGGTCTCATTGTCTGGAAGATTTAAGAAAAAAACTTTTTAAATGAGTCCCAACTATGCATTTAATTTAGATTTATAAGACAGTCATTTGTTCTAGTAATTAAAAAAAGACACTTTGTATTAAAAACACATTAATTGAGGATTTTACCCAGATGTAAAAGATTTAGAAATTGTTAATGAAGGTATTCTAAAGAATCAATTGGCATTTACGAGAACTGATTATTGTAAACATATTTGAGGTTTAACAGCATTAATGTAATCTCTGATTTCGAATTCTGGATGAACAAAGACTTGTCTGATTCAGATCAGGGTACTTTAGTTTTATCATTTTTCTCAGGCAATTCAGCTGATATCTAGTTCAGAACCACTTCCTTTGAGCCTTTTTATATTTCATTTCAGTATTTTAAAAATGTATTCCTGTGAATGATGCCATCAGAAACATTGAGACACTTTTATAATCTGTGGAAGGAAATTGCCTTCAGAACACAGAGTTCTGCCATTTTCACTACAATTTAGGCATACACAGCTGGTTGGCAAAGAGTCAGATTCATACTGTTGCGGTAAAGAGGCACTGCCCTGTTACAACAGGACCTTCTGTTGCTGGGTGGGGAAGGGATTCACCCAGGGGAGGGCTGTCAGTGTTCATATCCATGTACTGCCTTAGGGTGTCTGCTGGGGAAGGGTTGGGGAAGTCTACCTTTGTGGCTTATACCCCAACAGTAGCTCCTGTGGAACTATCTATGCTGTAGCTGGCAGTGAGCCTCCCAGCCTTGATTAGACATGCTTGTGCTAGCACGGCTCAAGCTGGTGTGCTAAAAATAGCAGTGTGAATGTTGCAGCTCAGGTTCTCCAGCTCACCCGACCCCCTGGGCCTGAGCTTGGGTGGCTAGCCCAAGCCTCTGCTGCAGCCGCAGGTCCACACGACTATTTTTAGCATGCTAGCTTGAGCCTGACTAGTGCATGTCTGTCTTTCTGGCTCACTCCCAGCTGCGGTATAGACGTACCCTTGAGTGGGGGGTGCTGAATTGATGTGTCCCCAGCCTTTGTGCTCCACCCAACCCAGCTGGATCCATGGAGATCAAGTGGAAAAGTAACACATTCTGTTGTTTATATTCCTTTTCATTGCCCCCACCCCCCGCCTTTTGAGGGGGGAGAAGGTTAAGGGAAACCTGGGAGCCATGCTGCCAGGCTGCAAGGTGGGGAGGGGAGGGGATGTAAGCATCTAAGGTAGGGCCTCCATGTAAATGACTGTGGCTTCTTGCAGGGCCAAAAGGCTTGGGGGCCACACTCATGCCATGCTCTACAGGTAGAGTCCTGCCAATCTGCAGATACCCACAGACCAGTTTTGCGGATCGCAGCGCGGATGCGGATACAAATTTTGCATTCGCACAGGGCTCTGCAGCACACACTCACCCGAACGGAGCGACTGTCCAGCTCGGCTCCAGCTTGGCTCTCTGAATCACATGCTGGGTATTCTGGGAGTTGTCCCCAGCTTGCTTGGAGGGAGGAGGTAAATGACAACTCCCCGAAGGGAGTGAGCCAAGCGCCGCTTTGAAGGTGGGGTTGTTCTTTAAACAAGCAGGCAGCAATGGCTGCGTGCATTAGAGCCGTTGCAACTGCATAGGGGTGTCCAAGCCCCCCACGGGGAGGGCAGTGCTGCATAGAAGGTCCCAGAATTGTAGCCTCCCTGCTGGAGTGGGGAAGGAGGTACAGCAGGGGCAGAGCGGGCGGCAGGGCAGGAGGTCTCTGGAGAGAAGTGGGGCTGGGGAGGCGGTTGGAGATTTGACACAGCCCTGTGTCACTGCTGAGCAGTGACTTGTGGAGCTGTTTAGAGCCATGCAAATCCGCGGATATCCGCAGACAAAATTTTTGCAGATCGCGGATCAGATGCGGATACGCCTCTTTGTATCTGCACAGGGCTCTATCTACAGGGGCTTGTAGGGGTGGAGGGACAAGGCAAATCCCCACTCTCCCCGGAAAATATGTGGCAGGAAACACTGTGACAGAAACTGGCCTATGTTTCTAACCCAGCCCTTACTCAGGCAAAGCTTCAATTGACTTCAGTGGGAGTTTTGCCAAGAAAGAATTGAGAATTTGGCCTAGTAATTGGGGGGAGGGGAGTGTGTGGCTTGATTTAGGATGGCGGGGGCGGGAGACGGGGACTGAATGCGAACACTTTTTGCAAGCACAATAGTCTTTTGCATTTATTTTACAGGATACTTTTTCAGAGCACTTGGAAGAGGAGGAAAATAAGAGGCTAGCGGACAGGGCCAGGCTGTGGCTTTGGTCAAGATTGTTCTCCTCTTTTCAGCTTGTGCTGAAGCAGCCACTGCCAGGGATGACTACCCCATTGTTTCTGTAGATCAGTTACTGCCTCAGCAATTTCCTGTCCTTTCATTCAACTTTCAGTCCTGCCCAACAAGTTATAAGTCAGTTTCAGGAAAGCATTGACTTTGATTTGACGTCAGCATTCCCTTGTGCACTGTGAGACAGTGGACAAGCATTACACATGATCTTGCCTTGAGGGTTGCAATTCAGCCTTGTAGTACTGGCTGGCAGGGCTGTATTATTATAAGTCCTTATCATGTTTATTTCACTTTTCAGTCACATTCCCTCCAGTCGTTTGATTTTTAGCCTCGGGGCAGGTTCAGCTATATATCCAAAGATACAACTTTACATTGAATTAACGTGTATCTATTTGCTATTTAAGAAGTTAGTAAAAAAGGAGTAGGTGTCACTATTTTGCTTACGGTGGGAATTTGACAATGCACTCAACCACGTACAACATGCGCCTAGAATCTTAACTAGTCTCATTGTCCCATGGACACGGTTATTTCAACAGCCCTGCTTTCCAGCATCTGGCATAATGGGAAGCAGCAGCCAGCAGGTATCAAATGTCAGTATGAATTGTCTCCTGCTGCATAAGTACGGACTATGAAATTGATTTGCTGTCTTTTTTTATGCAGTTTTGTAATGAAAATAATGCAAAGTCCATAATGGACATATTTACTATTCACTCAGCTGCAGTTTAAAAAAATATTTTCAAAAATTAGGAAGAAAAATCCCACCAACAAAATAGAATGGTCCCAGCAAGACCTGCCTCTCCAGAGATGGGGGTGGCGCTTCTCCAAGTGCTTCTGAAGCTGAGCTGAACAAATATCTCAGAACTGATTCTCGCATTCCGGGATGTAATCTAGATCAGTGAGGGGTAGTCACCACCTGCCCTGCAACCTTGGGTGCCTCACGATATTTGGTGCTATAGAGCTCACCTGGGCTGCTCACAACCAGCCAAATGATGTACAGTGGGGGAAAAAGTTCAGAACATCTGGTATGTGTTCACTGGAGCCTGCTTCCAAGGTTTAATTGTGTTTCTGCTCTGACAAACAGTTGCATAGCAATAGGGGAGTGTATGATGAGACATTCTGTATATGGGAGAGGTGTGGCCTAGCGTTCTGAGCCTCTGACGGGGAAGCAGGAACTCCGGCATTCTAATCCTGGTTCTGACATGGGCTCACTCTGTGATCTTAAGGCAAGTTACTTAAAGTTCTTGACTCCATTTCCTCACTTATAAATGGGAACAGGAGACCAACTTGTGACTACCTTGGGCTTCATGGTTGTCATTACCCTGAACATCATGGCCACTCAGAGCTTGATGGCAATAGCAGGGGTATAACGCAGACCCACCTGTTTCAAAAGACACAGATCCTTACCAAGTCAGCTAGAGAAGTGTTTCCTTTCGTTGCTAGGCCCTATACTGCTGTGACACAGGTAAATGGTTCTGAATCCATCCAGAAGAGGGTGCAGTCTACATACACCCTATTCAGACCACTATGCTACTTACCTGTTTCACTGAAATGTTATGAGGATGTGATGAGCCTGAGCCTGCTTAAGCCAGATGAGTCATCAGAGGCAATTACCTGCCGGTCTTGCGTTAGGTCCCATACCATTCAATGAGGGTTCAGTCAATCCACAGGCGAGGATTCACCCAGGTGATCCCAAGGCAGGTATATAAGCTCCCAAAAGAAGCGGTCTCTCCAGCCTGCAAAATGTCACTACCTGCCAGGAGCGCTGCCATGGTCTAGTTAGTTCGGACAGTGCCTGTGCTCCTGCTCTCCATTGCTGTTGCTTTAGCCTCTGGCTCTTTTCACACTAGTCACCCTCTCCTCCAGCCTGCCCCTGCTGGCCACTCAGTGATTCTGACAGGGGAGTAATCCTTCAATGTTAGAAAGTGCTTTGAAGTACTCTGTTAGCGTAACCCTGCTCAAAGGTGGAGCTCTGTTGGGCTGCTCAGCCAGGAAATGCTCCTCTTCTCTTCTAGAGGGCGATCATATTCTCCCGCTGAGCTTCTTGTTCTCTCTGGAAGTACCCTGAGGAGGTTCAGGCTTCAAATAGCACGGGGTGTCAGAAGAAAGAAAGAGAATGTCCCCGTCTGTGGCTCACTTAACTGTTGCAGGGAGAAAGGGTATTTGCTGCACTGGTGAAACAATTGACTGCTGTGCTAGCTGCCTCTGAAATCAAAGGGAAAAGAACAGGGAAGTGATCCAACCCTGTTTTCTGCTGAATGTTAAGGAAAAAGGGAACCCACCTCCTTCACTAGAAGATTATAGTGTCACTAAAGGCAAAGAAATGTTACATATTGGTGCACGTTAAGAAGAAAGAAGGTTAATATAAGAATGAAACAAAACAAAGCTATAATGAGGAGTTAAATATCAACTGTCCTCCAACAGCAAAACATAAGCTGCAAGCTAAATATATTTTTACCCACCAACAAACTTCAGCAATCTCCTTTCAGGTCTATCTGTCCTTTCGCTGTCTTTCAGTGGGTTCATTTATCTATCAAGCATGTGTTGTGTTGCGAACATCAAGTAGAATAATATTGAATATTGCTGTCTCTATAACCCTAATCCCACTTTTTCTAAAATGCATCACAATCATTTTAACATGACGGTTCTGGCTTTTACCTTTCCTTGCTCCATCAAAAGCCTCTTGGGAATTCTATAACCTACATTTCTCAGTATAAATGGGAGCAGATTTAATATCTAAATCCAGTATGGCAGGTACAATAACTTCCAAAGATGGCCCAGGAGGATCCTAATGCATCTTTCTCCAATTCTCTCAGGTGACGGTTCCATTGTTGTTTCTCTCTCCCTTCAGTGATTTATCTCTCTTAAAGAAGAATAGACCAGCTTAGCTTGTTCAGCCTTTTGCTCTGGATTCTTTACAGAGAAATTTTCAGTGGGATCAATCTTAATGGAACCTGCACAGTTAAACTCATGTCTCTGCATCTTGCTGAAAACTTACCTCCTAGCTATTGTTTCAGTAGCTCTGGAACTTTTTGCAACTGTAAGAATTTTTTGAACCTTTTGCTGTTTCTTTTATAGCAAATTTTGTAGCGTGAACTTTTCAGATTGCTCTTATGAGCATTTGATTTTAGTGATGTGAATATGACATAAATGAACTTGAGGAATAGGCTGTCAACTTAGGCTCTCTGTGCCCTGTTTATTGCTGTGACCTGATTGCATAGTACAAAGAGTTTCCTGCTGAACTTCATGCAGCTGCCTAGCTGAAAAGCATGTGAGAGAGCTTTATTTGTCAGGCACAAAGTCTGAGATCTTCTTGGAACTGGCTCACAGAATCTCTAGCTAGGCGGCTGTCTATGATATCACCACACAGGCTTTCTAAAGATCCTGGCCTGCCTGGAATCTGCAGTTATGGAATTGGACTGTATTACAGCGTGCAGTTCAGAATATTGCCCAAATAAAGTAACCCAATAAGGATTAGTCATCTATGGACTATCAGAGCAGCTTTGTCAGTTTTAGTTGAGAAAATGAATGTAAAGAAACTGTGAGCATGGGTTTTGTTTCCACTGATGTATACTTTTATGAATTTATTTCTTTTAAAAGTCATATAGGCCCTCTGTCTGCATACTGCTAACATCAGCAAGTAAATTTTTCAGGGATCTTACCTCATCTATGTCTGTAAAGTGTTTAATAATAATTCTTGATCCAATCGCTTCATGAGACTGTTTGCCAGCCCAAACCATAGCAAACTGTAGACAAATTTTGCAGTCAAAATGAGTAAGAAACATTTGCAAATAATTCAATGAGCTGCTGTTCTGGGTCATTGGCAGGCAATGGTTATCCATATGAGTGGAATATGTTATCATCTTCCCTTTCCTTGTCTGGGTGCCAATCTTCGTGTTCAAATGCCAAACGGCGGATGAGGACATTTTTTCTGGTGGTGCCATCAGTTTCTTAGCTTGCTTATGAGGTGGCTGTGGAGTATTTTTGAGTTGTCTTTGAGCTTTCATGTGGTTCCAGCGTTGGTCTCTTCAGATAGCTTTGCCCTTTGGATGCTATTTTCTTCTGCCTATTTAAAGTCTGCCAAGTTTTCTTCATCTTATTTATTTTGAGCTGTTATCTTGGTCCTACTGAAGTCGAGGGGAACAAGTTTGGGCCCTTGAGGATATAAGAGCACTGACTCTCCAACTCTGCTGTTTTCCTTGTACAAGACCTTAGAATTTCTCTGTCATGTTCTTTTAAAACAAAGTAAAGTTATAGTAACAAGCCCACATTCCATTATTTATTATTTGTATAGAGCCATAGGCGTGCATGGCACTTTACAAATCAGTACATTAAATGGTTCTTAAAATTTTAAACGATCATTACATGTTAACGATCTTGATTGCATATGAGCGATTTTTTTGTATATGTTAATTTTTTTATTTTAAAAAATGGGAGGACTATGTAGAGAATCCTTGCCCAGCATAAACTTGTACAAAGTTGAAACCAAATTTTCATAAAAAAAATTCTCCTAGACACTTCTCTTCTCATTCCTGAGCATGTGAACCATTATTTCTTCCATTTTCCAATTTTCTACCGTCTCTTTTACATCAATGGCAATTGCTTACATGGAAAAATAATATTAGGAAAGTATTTAGTGTATTTTTAGATGTCTTTAATATGATGTAACAGCTTGAAATGAGGAGGCGAGCCAGCAGCTTGTGACCAGCCAGCTGTTCATGGACCACATTTTGGGAGCCATTGATTCAAGAGGTTGGCAATGAGTTACGGAAACTTTCCATTTACATCACTGGTTCAAATCAACAAGAGCTAATAGTGACTGAAAGCTGTTCCCATTTGAAAACCGCTCAGTGGCTATTGCAAAATGTTAGATGTCTTTGTCCAGTTACTGGTGGACAGTCGTCTGCTTAAAAGAAAAAAAATCATACTCAGAATTGACACTAATTGGGACTTTTGTCAGTTTCAGTAGAGACATAAGAACTTTATACTGGGTCAGGCCAATGATCCATCTAGCCTGGTATCCTGTCTCTAATAGTGGCCAGTGCCAGAGCTTCTGGGGTTGTATACAGAACAGATGTATACAGTTGGAATGATCCATTCCTGTCTTTCCCTCGCAGCTTCTGGCAGTCAGAGATTTAGGGTTGCCCGAGTATGGGTTGCATCCATGACTGTCTTGGCTAATAGCCAATGATAGACCTATTCTCCATGAATGCATCTTTCTTTTTTTTAACCAGTTATACTTTTGGCCATCACAACACCCCACAGGAAGGAGTTCCACAGGTTAATTGTGCATAGTATGAAAAAGTAATTCCTCTTGTTTGTATTTAACATACTGCCTATTTATTTCATTGGGTGACCCCTGGTTTTTGTATTGTGAGAAAGGGTAAATAACACTTCTCAATTTACTTTTTCATAATTTTATATCTCTCTATTATATCCCCCCTAAACTGAAAGGCCCTAATCTTTTTAGTTTCTCCTCATATGGAACCTATTCATACCCTCTATCATCTCTATTGCCCTTCTCTGAACCTTTTCCAGTTCCACTATAACCTGTTTGGAATGGGGTGACCAGAGCTGGAGACAGCATTCAAGGTGTGGATGTACCATGAAGCTATATAGATAGTGGCAGGATGATATTTTGTCTTGTCTGTCTATCCCTTTCCTAATAGTTCCTAACATCCTGTTAGCCTTTTTGACTGCTGCTGCCAGAGGTGCTGGAACAATTTTTACTGTGGGGGTGCTGAGAGCCATTGAAACAAACTATAAACCCTGGATATAATGGAAACCACTTCAAGCGAGGGGGTACAGCAGCACCCCCAGCAGCACCCCTAGTTCCAACACCTAAAGATTCTGCATGTTCAGCTGAAGTTTTCATGGAACTATCCATGATGATGCCAAGATCCTTCCTAAGTGGTAACTGCTAATTTATATTCCATAATGATATATGTGTAGTTGGGATAATTTTTGCCAAGGCACATTTCTTTGCACTTATCAATATTGAATTTTGTCTGCCATTTTAGTGCCTAGTCACCCAGTCTTGTGAGATTCACTGTAACTCTTTGGACTTAACTATCTTGAATAATTTTGTATCATCTGCAAACTTTGCCACTTCACTGCTCACTCCCTTTTTCAGATCATTAATGAATATGTTAAATAGGACTGGTCCCAGTACAGATCCTTGGGGGACACCACTATTTACCTCTCTCCATTCTGAAAACTGACCTTTTATTCCTACCCTTAATTTCCTTTATTTTAACCAGTTACTGATCCATGAGAAGACCTTCCCTCCTGTCCCATGACTACTTTATTTCCTTAAGAGACATTGGTGAGGGACCTTGTCAAAGGCTTTCTACATCAACTAGATCACCCATATCTACATGTTTGTTGATACCCTCAAAAAATTCTAATAGATTGGTGAGGCATGATTTCCCTTTACAAAAGCAATGTTGACTTTTCCCCAAAACATCATGTTCATCTATGTGTCTGTTCTTTACTATAGTTTCTGCCAATTTCCCTGACACTGAAGTTAGGTTCACTATCCTGTAATTGCTAGGATTGCCTCTGAAGCCCTTTAAAATATTTGGCATTACGTTAGCTACCTTCTAGTCATCTGGTATAGAGGCTCGTTTCAGTGATAGGTCACATACTATAGATAGTAGTTCTGCAGTTTCATGTCTGAGTTCCTTCAGAACTCTTGGGTGAATACCATATTGTCCTGGTGATTTATTGCTGTTTAATTTATCAATTTGTTCTAAAACCTCCTCTACAGTATATCAGATTTGTCACCCAAAAAGAACAGCTCCGATGTGGGGATCTCTCCCATATCCTCTGCAGTAAAGACTAATGCAAAAAATTCATTTAGCTTTTCTGCAATGGCCTTGCAGAGAAAACAAAGGACTTGCCTGGGCATGGAGACTGAGGCATACTCTACTTCTGTGAGGTAGTCTTTTTCAGAATAGGGGGTGAGGAGATTGCAATGTGGGGAATAATGCACATAACAGAATCTTTTCTCTGGCTAGAGCACATCAGCCCCCATAGCTGTCACTCCTGCACCTTCCTTAAACTCCCTTTAAAGTAAAATGGTAAAACCACATCAAATGACAATAAGTGAAATAGGGATTACGAATAACTCATGTCGTGTGAAGCTGTACATAAAGGAGAAATACCTCGTTAGTGCATACACCTCTTACAGAGTGAAGACATGTAATAAATGAATTTAATATGAAAGCACTGAAGCCTAAACCATTTACAAATAACAGTGACTAAGGTCAAACTTCTGAACCAAATCCTACAGCTTTTACTGCCATTGGTTTCACTGGTAACTTAACCTGAGGGTGAGGTTCAGAGTCCCTGCGTGCTGTGTAAAGGGACTATATAAAGCCACAGATATTACCCGGGGACAAATCCCCCTAGTGCAGGAATGGAGGCAGAAAGTGGTAGGACGTCCTCTGAGGACTCCATTGCAAGCCCTGGTGTAGGGCGAGCGTCAGGGGTTGGGCTGAGTGGCATCCCAGCACTAAGTGCTGTGGAGATTCTGGATGGCCACTGCTGCTCCACAGTGGGCAGCAGCAAGCTTCTGTAACTGAGGCAGCACCTACAGCTGTCTAAATTACCCAGGGAGCCCTCCGTCCCCCAAACCAGCCCAAAATTTGGTAGGATACAAAGTTATCTGAAAGCCACCTTATCTCCCTGTCCCCTGGGCTGTGAGGTTCTGTGCTGAATCTCTTATAGATGTAGCCTAGAATTTCTCCCTGAGTTGTGTACTTCAAGTTTTCACTCTATGTGAGTACTGGAGGCCGTGCTTCAAAGTGTTTGGCTTATAAATAGTGCCTAGCACAGACATTTCCATATCATGCAAGAAATCCCAATGATCAAAATCATTTTGGGGGGGGGGTCTTTCCAATTAAGTAGCAGATAGCACAAACCAGAGACCAGCTCCTCAGCGCTGATGTGAATGGAGCTATACTGATTTACAGGAGTGGTCTGCTTTTTAAGGAATTAGGATTAAATAAAGGCAATGGGAATTGACCTAGAATCCCCAAAGTCTGCCTGTGTGAAACTCCTGCATGTTTTCAGTGTGCAGTATTCATAAACTGTTGCTTGATGAATATGGCCTGAAGTGATGCAGGCAACTTACTGTAAATTTTTTTTTTTTTTTTTTTTTGCTGTGCTTTGTTCGGATTCATTTCCTAGTCAGTCAGGTCAGACATTCTGTAGATTAAGATTTAGCACACACATTTTGAATCCACAGACTAGTACTGGAGTTGAAATAGGAATTGCTTTGTTTCAGAGCAGTAATGGCCTGAATTTCCAGAAATAACCACAATAACAAACGGCTAGTTTCCCCAGTCAGACACAGGGAGCAGGAACCCACAGTCTCAATGTAGGAACACTTCTCTTTTCTCTAATGAGAATCACATGGATGTGAACTGAACCAACGTGAGTTTGTTCCTGTAACTTGTCTGATCTCCTTTTAAAACAATCCACCTTAGGAAGAAATATAACTACATAGTCATTTAAAAAATAATTCTGGGGGGTATGTTTGTTTGGCTAAAGAGTTATACAGTAGACATATTCAAACTGAGAAGCATTAAAACATCTGCATTTTAATTTTATTTTAAGAAAATTGTATGGATTATTCTTTTAATTTTATTATTATCTTTGAGCAAATGTTGTTTTTAGTCACTCTCTCCCCCTACCCTCCATGATACTCGCACCCCACTGTAAGCTAGTTGTGTAGTGTACAAGTCACTTGCTTCACTCTGAGTTTTTGGGGGATCACAGCTCAGAATGACAGGATTGGGTGGGTATGGAGAGGCCTGTTCCACTTTTGAAGAATTCACTTTAAGAAGATTCCACTTTGTGCCTCTTTAAAGACTTCACCTCATGGGAAATTTCCCCTTTGAATTTGTGGCTTTCCTCTCTTCTCGGGACCTTTGAATTCCTGACTTGCATCATATGTTAACTGTAAGAGACTTCCCTCTTTAAAGACTTAAAATGCCTTTTGCAGTCTGTTTTTAAAGGGAAAAGGCTTGTGAAGAATTAATGAAATACTACAGAAGCATCCAAGGATGCTGTGACAGATATGGCAGTTTCCTGCAATATCCTTGAGAGATCTTATTAAATTAAGTTTAAGTATTTTTGTATTAAATTAATGGTTTATGTATTGTGGGCTGGGATTGTATGTAACCTCTTGAGGGGGAGAGGTGATAGCTGTTTGACCAGGGCATTCAAAGGACCATATTGAACAAAATGAACAAGAATGGACTTTTGGAACAAAATGTGTCAAGTGGCTTGCCTGGAAAAATCTCTAAGGGGAAGTGAATGCAAATTCCCCATCTCCAGTTATGCAAAATCCCAGCCCTTTGAAGCTAGGCCCTGAGGCATGAGTCATTGTCCGCTGATCGCCTGTTACATGAGTCCCAGTTCAAAGGTCCAAGCTGTATAAAGGAAAGACTGAATTATTCATGGTTGCTCTGGTTCTGAACGCGAGACAGTTATGAATATGTTAGCCAGTTGTGGGTTTTGAAGGACTGACATCAACAAGAGCCCAAGCTTGGTGCTGGGGTGATCTCTGGTATGCTTTTTAGCATGCATGTAGGTTCTCTTAATTTTAATGCTTCCACCGTAAGAATAAATGTGCTTGCTTTTAAAGATCTGTAAGTGCAGGCAATTACACTGTTCATAGCCTCTGGAGAGAAAGTGAAGTGCAGATGCTGGCCTTTTAGACAGTCTGGTTTGCAGGGGAACTCAGGATAGACTGAGAACTGTGCAGTCTGGAAAAAACTCAGTCAGGAGGGAGAGAGATGTGGGTCTGCCCAAGATAGGTGAAGGCTGAGGAGCCAGAAGCTTAGAATAGGTGCCCTCGAGAGACCACGGAGTGGGAATATAGGTGCAGTTGACCTGAAGTGTGACAGATGTGACTATGCTGGCAAAGCTTCTACCTCTAGTTTAGCAGCCCCCCCAGTACTAGCAATGGTGGAGGCTGTAGTGTGGATAGATAGGAGTTAGACATTTTTATCATGTCTTCTACCTTGCCAAGCCAATACCTTGTCATCCTCCTAGTCCCTCTTTAAAACTCACCTTTTCTGCCATGCATAAAGTACTGAGTGGTAATGGCGAGTCAGCTGCAGAGCTGTGATCCCTACTATCTGCTGGCTAAGAATTGTTTACATCCTATTATACTTGTTTGTTATCGTGACCTGCTTTAACAGGTGGATGAGACAGACATCCTGTCGTTTAGAGAGTAAGCTCTTCAGGACAGGGATTGTCACTTACTATACATTAAGTTTAATAACGATGCTGATAATTAATAATAGGTGTAAACTTGCTCAGAACAAATTTGGGGGTTTTCGCTTCTATGGCTCCAAGTTCTAACTGAGAGTTAGTGCAGTGTGAGCCAGAGTGTGGATCTACAGCAGACTAGCCTTGCCGCTCACTAAGTGGCTGTGTGGACTCTGCTACTATGCGCTAGAAATTCTGTATTGTGCTTTGATGTACTTGAAATGGAAGTTGGTCAAAGTGCACTGTGGAACTTTCAGAGCATGGCAGCAGGGCCCACATGGCCAGTTGGTGTGTGGCAAGCAACACACTGTAGAGTCTCAGCCTGGCTTGCCCCACACTAGCTGTCTCTGTAGAGAAGCCCTGACACCAAAAGTTTCAACCATGTGATAGCCTGCTTGGTGGCTGTGTGGAACAAGTTGGTGGTTATAACTGAATGAACCCAAGTATTCACACCCTACCTGCTGTTGTAATAATTTTTGTGCAAAATATGCCTTGTGAGGTATCATTGGAAAATAAATAACTCACAGGTCAATATCATGATGAAATGTGTGTAGAAAAGTTACAAAGATAAGCTGAAATTAGGTCTGAAATGTGTTTATCAGACAAATCTGGGTAAACCAGTTTCTCAAAGACAAAAGACAAGCTAATGATCAGCTAGTGTGACCGCCTGCACATTGCAGGCCACAGAACCTTATCCACCCACTCCTGTAATAGATTTATAACCTTTGGCTGAGTTACTGAAGTCATCAAATAATGATTTAAAGACTTCAAGTTACAGAGAATCTACTGTTTAATCTAGTTTTAACAACAAGTGACCCATGCCCCATGCTGCAGAGGAAGGTGAAAAATCCTTGGGGTCTCTGTCAATCTGAGCTGGGTGAAAATTTCTTTCTGACCCCAAATATGGCCATCAGTTGAACCCTGAGCATATTGGCAAGATCCCCAGCCAGACGCCTGGGAAAGAACTCTCTGTAATAACGCAGAGTCTTCCCCATCTCCAGGCACTGGGGAGTTTTGTTACTAGCAGCCACAGATTGGCTACATGCCATTGTAGACAGTCTCATCATACCATCCCCTTCATGAATTTATCAAGCTCAATCTTGAAGCCACTTCGGTTTTTTGCCCCCACTGCTTCCTTTGGAGGGCTGTTCCAGAATTTCACTCCTCTGATGGTTAGAAACCTTTGTCTAATTTCAAGCCTAAACTTGATGATGGCAGATTTATACAGAAGGTCAAATTAGATAATCACAATGGTCCCTTCTGGCTTTGGAATCTATGACCAAACAATGAATGAGGCTGGAGAATGAATTATTTTATCCTCTATATGGGTAGAATTTCCAAGTCAGCCGCTGCTTGTATTGAAACTGCTCCTTAGCTAAAGAAACTCATTCTCCAGGGCTGTCAGTCTGGCATCTGCTAATTTCTCGGTTCTGTAGTCCCTCTCTCATCTGATGGGGAGTCCCTCTTGTTGCTTTGGTGGGCTTTGCCCACCAATCCCAGTTATCAAATAAGATGGTACTTCTCATTAGTATGGAATTTCACTATTTGTTTTTAAAGAGGAGGGGAAAGGAGGATGGAGACAAAATTTATTATGGATTTGTACTGAGTGTGAACTTTTGAGCCTCCTTTGTTTCCCTACAGGGATTAAAAATATTCACATGTACTGGAGAGAAACTAGCGAACTGGATTGGTCCCTGGTTATGTTTGGTTACATTGGAATCTTCCACCATCAAGGAATCCCAAGAAAGAAAAGCAAAACTAATATGTAACCCATCCTTCCATTGCCACACAAAGAACAGAGCTGATAGGCAGAAGAGAGTGGTACCGATTAGATCTGCAGCAGTGATTCACAGCCTGGGATTATAGTTTCTGCAATTTGCTTGAGTTTGTACAGCCCAAATATCAGATAACATTAAGGTTTACATTTTCCATGGAACGGTGTCTCAAGAATGTATTGATTCCTGCAGCATCAGATTACTCCAGAGCTTGAGAAGGCCAAAAGGAGAATTATATATTTTTTCCTACTGACCTTCGAAAAACAAGATTGTATAACCACATATATAGCCCCTGTGTGACCTTGAAAGGCATGAATCTGAAAGTTGCTCATGATTTACCACAGCTTTTCTTTAAACAATTAAAAGGTACCATTACTACATTTTAAGAGAACATTTGTTTACTTGTAGTTGGGTTGGTGTTGGAGAAGTGAGATGTACAGAAGGGGTGAGATAGGTTACTGCAAATTCTGTGCCCTTCATGTACAGCCCCTCTTTATGATAGGCTAGGTTCTGACGTTGTCACTCTCACCTGGCAGGACCTGAAAGCCTGATCCAAAGCCCATTGAGATTCTTTCCATTAACTTCATCCAGGCTTTGGGTGATCAGGCCCTTACTTCAGAAGTACTTCCATTGATTTCAATGAGTCTACTCACAGAATAAGGTACTATTCAACAGGAGTAGGGAATCTGGCCCTTTGTTTTTGGGATACCAGTTGATTGTGCATTTAAATTAAAATGTAATCTATTTTCTGAAAGAAGCGATTTTAGGGAAATGAGATGAAATCTCAGACCGAATTTTCAAAGTTAGATATTAGGCACCGCAGTCCATGTGTAGGCCTAATTAAAAGTGGCCTGACTTTCAGAGGTGCTGAGCACCTACATTTCCTACTGGGTTCATATTTGAAACAGGGAAGTTGCTGGGAGCTGTGACTGGCCAGCACAACCTCAGAATTGGACCACTTCTATTTATATGCCTAGCTGTAGGCACCCACGTTTGGCCTAAGATCTCACTTTGTGGGTGGGTTTTTTTAAACTTCTCAGCTGCTTTGCTTAGAAGTCATAGACTGCTCTTTGTAAAAGTGCAGCTGTGACTAGTCTATCATACTATATTTTATTTTAAGAATGGACCAGAGCTAGGGCAACATAACTCCTATTGTTACTTGTCATCTTGCATGAGTGAAATTCAATGTGTGCAGTTGTTCGTCAAAGAGATGTGGCATTGTAGCTGCATATGTAGATGAAGGTTCCCCAGATGGACTGCAGTGAAAATTTCAGAGCAAAGATCGCACGGCAGTTTTGCTCTTTGGAATTTGTATAACTGTATAAGATGCCACATTACAGGTGGATAATCTAAAAGGAAATCGCTATCATTGGTCACATTATGATGGAATGGAATGTGACACCTTTAACATGCTGGGGCCAGGGTTATGCAATGTAAAATGTCAATTTGAAGCTAGTCAAAAATACTATAATAGTACTAAAAATGAAATAATTGTAGAGGATGAATGCCAAGGTGCTTGAAATGCTTATGTATTTGAGGTGCACTGAAGTTCAGCAAAACGTCTTTAGATGTCAGTTTCAGTAAAAACAGATCCAGTGGATCTGGTAGTAAAGTAGATGTTGCGAAATTCCATTTATAGTGAAGCAGAATGAAATTCCCAGATGTGCTACAATAGGCTCACTGCTCTTCTCATTAGAGCTAAAACTGGACTGAATCCTGTGCCTCTGGCCAAGTGGGAGGCATTTCACTGGGCTAGGAATGAAAATTTTTCCCACTTCACCTCTGTTGAAATTGTGGGTGGAGTTCCTGTTCCCTTCTCAACAAAGGACAGTGGTCAATGAATGCTTGTAATGGCAGAACCCCATCTCTGCTTCTGTTCCTTTACTGGCTGCCGTTCAGAACCCCCCTGCAGGGACAATGCACGGACCCTGTGTAAGGAAAGGTGTCACAACAAGCAGGGAGTGTATGTCCCTACCTAAGATTCCAAAATTTGGCCCCTCCACCACCATGGACTGCATCAGTTTTGTTGTCTAGGACCTTTCATGGCT
Organism: Eretmochelys imbricata; assembly: GCF_965152235.1. NCBI lineage: Eukaryota > Metazoa > Chordata > Testudines > Cheloniidae > Eretmochelys > Eretmochelys imbricata. Next base: position 124,094,672 of record NC_135574.1, read on the forward strand.
ACAGAGGAGGGAGCAGAATCTGCCACATAATGAAGTCACTCTGTGAAAAAAGATGATTTTGCTGTAGCCTTTTGATGGCATCTCTCTCTGTAGATGGTTATATTGATAGCCTTCACCTTAGTACCAGTATCCAAGTGCCTTTTCCTTGGTAGTTTGGAGATGTTTTGTAGCTATTGGTTGGTTTCCCCACACCCCCAATACAGGATAGCCCCTGTTTCTCTGACATCTGATTCCTCGTTAGTAGCAGTTCCAGTGTGGCCTGTCCTATGGAGCTCAGCAATTACATTGGCCTTTTCCATAGCAGACTTCAGATGTTCAGGGGGAAACACATGCAATTACTAATCTGATTAGGACAGTGACTGTGGTGAATGGTGATAGTTGGTAGGAAACTGAGACTAATCAAGTCAGTTCATGCCCTCGGTGTATTAATATGTGAAAATAGTCTGGTGCTGTATATAGCAGGGGGAATACACATCTACTCCCCAACCTACTTCCCTGGCTAGAGCCCCAGCACTCCAAGATAGTAAGTCAGACTAGGATCTGGTGACATCCTTTGCATAAAGCCACTTCCCAACACATACAATGTGCTGGTATGTATATGATGAGAAAAACTGCTGTAAAGTCTTCTAGACAGTCAAGAAATCTGGCCTGTATTTGTCTCTGTATATCAGTTATAAAGGAACCCAGCTGTCTTGAAATTTGGTCTGCAGGTATGTAGCCAAATATTGAGCCTCTTTGTATGTAAAGGAGGATCGGATGAGATATAAAATGTCCTGAAACTCCCTAGTCCTGCTTATCTCTTGTTATGTCTTTCTTTCCCAAACGGGCTCCTCCACCATCCCCCTGAGAGAACCAAAGCCCCAGGTTTTGTTTGTTTTTTTTGATCAGGCACTTCTCCTATTCATAAAGCATAGGTCATCCAATCAGGAAGCAGAAATAAGACCGTGTGACTTATCAAACAGCAAACGGCAAAACACTCAAGACCGGACAAACGATCCATGTGCTAATATTTGTTTGTGCAAACAATGAATGAAGCAACTAGGAATACTGAAACCAATTCACAGCAATAGCTAAATGGATTGGAAAAAATTGTTATGAATTATTTGCTCATTTTAATTTTTAGGATGTCTTCCACCTCTTCCCTTGGATTTTTCTAAGCCTGAGTATATGAATCACAGGGGATATAACTCTGGAGTTTAAAGAAAAAATAAATATAATTAATATTATTCTCCTCTATTTTTAACATTTTTTTGTCAATGTGCATTCTGCTGTGCCTCACTCCCACCCCAGGTTGTTACAGAAAAATTGTATAAAACACATACAAGGTGCTGTGTGTTTGAAATAAAATGTTGTGGTTTTGTTATTGGCTTTTGAAGCTGTTACTGGGCTATTCCTTTTTTTAAATAAAGTATCTGCTTAATCTTTTGAGAATTATGTCCAAAATTGTACAACTTTGTAAGGCTGTATGAAACGGCAAGATATGTTATGAAATGTGTTGTTTTTTTAAACCAAGGTCTCTCATGAATTTTTTTTTTTTAATTTATAGTGTGCTGTTTTTATTCTTTGTCAAAGTATTTTATTTTTTTCTACAAGAGGCTGACAGTAACTAGGACTGCACTTGCCTTTTTATATATCTACTAACTGCTTTTCTTTGTAATGATGTGCTGTGTATGCTATGCATGGGTCTGAAAATACAATATCATAAATTAGAGAATGTTGATGATTGATTTGAGGAGACCTGTTATTTTTACACCAGTTCTGCTAGAGGAATACCAGGACTGAAGTTTTTAACCAGACAAGCCACTGCTATCAATATCTCTTAGATATGCTTTAAATAAACCATTGGAAAAGCATGATGGACCTCTCTTTGGAAGATAATAACAGCAATTAAATTGTGATTCTTTGGGGAGAAACCCTCAGCAAACCCACTGATTCAAATTTATTTGAGAGATATCCTTAATAAGATATATAGATATAATGTAGAAAACACAAGTGGCTGAGCATCCAGAAGACAAATCCTTCCCTTGTTGGATTGCAGCTGGAGTCCAGCCACAGCAGGTGTCCTGGATTTGTGGTGGCATGCACAGGCTCCTGTGCCTATCACCTGACTACAATTACAAGCCCTATCCCCAGATTCTTGCCCTCATCTCATTCCATCTTTCTGACAGCTGCTGCACTTAGCTGCCCTGCTGTTTCCCAAACCACCATGTATCCCCTGTGGTAACTGATACCAGGATCCAGGGTGGAAGGTCAGCAGAAAGAGAGAGAGAAAAAAAGTTGCAGACTTAAATGGATGCAATGCCGCTAATTCCACAGGTTCATAATGATCACCATATTTGGGAAATACTTTAAGGGTCATCCTCAGAGATGCAAAATAATCCAAGTGTTGTGTATGTGCAGGGAGGAGAGGGGGATGTTCCCTCTCCTCTCAGGCAATGACAAATAGCTGAAAATCTCCCTAATTTCAGAACATATGGTCCTCTCTTAGACTGAGAGAATAATACTTGTTTGTATAATTCATTCCCTCAAGGGTTTCAAATCACATTGCAAATGACTAATAAAATCTCCAGCCATTCTTGTGACATACGTAAGCAGTAGTATATCCATTTTACAGGAGGCTAAGCTAAGGCACAAAGTGCTTAACCGATTTGCTGAATGAGTGACAGAGCTGGGACTGGATCCTGGGGGTCTGCCTGACTGCTGATCTCCTTCTCTTTCAGTGTTAGAGACCAGTCCCTCTGTAAAAACTCTAAAAATAAATCCATGGCCAGGGCTCCCAGGCTCTAGGATAATACAAAAACAAATAATAAATGTATAAAAACTTGTTCTGGATAGAATGAAGATTTCCAGCTTGATGTGACTTGCAGTTGTTGAGTCAGAGCACCATGAAAATCGGGTTTATAACTTGGAATAGCCACACTTAAAATGGTGTCCTCCAATAGACAGAGCAGGCTAAATCATATTTATTTTGTTTTCATTCTTTATTCAGGCAAACTCTCATTGACTTCATGGTAGTATCCCCAGTGTTCAAAGGATCACTCTTTCATTCCCTCCACAGGAGAATCAAATCAAATCAAGCACTACTCAAAGTGACGGCTGTCTGAGCACTGCTATTCAGTGGTAAGTATATTCTGCATTATACCATGTGGGTGGTGAGTCCGTGTAGCCAGAGCAAAGAATAACAGCAGCCTGCTTTCAGGATCTGATGTTAGAGTTCTACATTCTGAAAGGAACTTACTGGTTGCAGGCAGGACTGGTTTATTGCGGGAGCATGCTGTATTGTGTTTAAAGCAATCAAGATTCGTTGGTATCAGTTACTAATGAGTCTGTGGCCAAGAAAGTGATGAGTAACTGTTAAAACAAAACTGCAGTGATATGCTCAGTGGGTGACAGAAAATCAACATGAGCTTTGCTTGAGCTGGAAGGAGTAAAATTTTCAATAAGAACCTCAGCATTCCAGCCAGCTGGAAGGTTGCATGCCCCATGCCCAGCCAGAAGCTTACTTCCTGCCACCAACTGAGTATTGTTAATGCAGTTTTGTATTAACAGTTACTCATCATTTTCTTGACTGCTCCTTCTGCAGCAGAACAATTCAGTCTAACACCAATCAGTTCCCCTCAGAATAATGTTCAGATATCATTTGAAAGAAGATTGTAAGGAGGCTCTTCTATAGTAAAGAAGGATAATTCCTATCGCTTCAGAAATTTCTCAGATGAAATTCTGTGGCCTGTGTTATACAGGAGGTCAACCTACATGATCAAAGCCATTCCTTCTGGCCTCAAAAATCGATGAATCTGTTGTTCTTTGTGCTAGCTAAAATGGCTTACCCTCTACCTGTTGTAATGCATTACTTGCTTTTCACTGAAATACCAGCATTCTGCTCTCCATAACTTAGAGCCCTGTTTGATTTTATTTTAGGCCATTGGAAAGGGTTGATTTTATGCATCCTCTTTGTGCATTGAGGGTACCCTCATCTTTTTGTGATTTAATGCCTCACCCGCTTCCAATCCTTGTTGTGACTAAAATCTCTCTGGGTGAGGCGTTTTGTTCGGCATTCTTGTTTGCCTCAGTTTCCAATCTTATGCTTCTCTTGCCTTTTGTCTTTCTTGTCTAGTTAGGTCCAGATTGTGGCCTGCCCTGCATGTTCATGTAAGGGAATAAGGGAAGTAACATATCCCCTTATTTCCCTTCCCCAGCTACCCATACTGTGGGAAACAGTGCAGAAGGGAAAGTGGCTTCCATGGGGTTATTACATTCCCCACCCCTGCACATGTGGGTAGGGAGAGGGCAAGAAAGGGTGGGAAGAAGGCAGATTTTTGACTCCTCCCCTTCCCGCACAGTCTGGGTTACCTATGTTGTACTAGGTATAGGGCTTGGCTCTGGTGCAAGGGGAAACCAGGAAGCAGATTGTGACACTGAATCACAACTTATTTTGGGCAGGGGGAGGCCGCCTGCTCTCTGGGCAACACAGCTCTTTGTTGCCCCATAAATGCAGATTGTGGAAAAGCCACAATTTAGTTCATTGATAGAAACTCTTTAGGGGTTACACAGCTGTTTCAGAGTAGGTGTTTGTTTATAGAGTGCCTAACACAATGAGGCCCTGATGTTGGTTGGGTATTGTAATCCAAATAATAATAAGGAAGTTGGAAACTGGGTTTCTTTTCAGGGTTCCATTTTGGGCCCATCTCTATTTGACTCAAGCATTTTCTAGTTTAACATCAATCACAGACTTGCCTTTGTTTATTTCCCTTGCTATTAAAGCATGATTACTAAAATTGCTCCCAGTAGGTCCTTTTATAATTCTCAGCTTCCCTAATATCTTTAATTTGCTGTCCCAATTTCCTTCCTCACTGCTAACACCTGTGATCTTTAACTGAAAAATGTTACAGTGGAACCCTATTGAGTAATGTAGCTATGGCGAGCTGAAATGTCCTAATCAAATCTCACACCTAATATGGAGCTTGGATATCAAGGTAATTTGAAAGTGGTGTAATGCACTTGTTATTCAAATGATGAAAAGTCACTACTCTACAAGTCAGGAAGCGTGGAGACGAACAGTGGGCATTTGAGTTAGATTGCAGGTCGGGGTTCTCTGTGGTGTATATGTATCCTAAAGGAGAAGGAGTTATTGGGAAAAGGAAAGGATCTGACCTGTAGTTGCGCAATGACATGTTTCATTTAAAAAAAAACTGTGAAGAATTTGGGTATCTGAACGTTCACGAAGCACCTAATTTCTCATTGAACTCGAGGGCGTTACAAGCCTTATATTTACCACACAGGTAAGATGTTCCTTAAGGCTGTTTTAAATGTATCAGGTCCAAAATGTGCTGTTCCGGACCTCAGGCCTCCATGACTTCAGTTTTCTTTAATAAGCAGCGTCATGGTTCCTACTGTAAGTAAAACCTATCTCTACATTGTGACTTGGATTCTATGTACACAGCTATGGCCTAGTTCTAATCTTTCTTACATGAGTTTAAATCAAATGTAAGCTGGCAGACATTAGTGGAGATATAGTGCTTTAAAAACTGGTCTGCATAAGATCAAAATCAGCCCTGATGGGCCAAATTCTGCTCTGTGTAAATCTAGATTAAGTCAGTTGATTTCACTGGAGTTACGACTGATTTACCCTAGTGTAAGTGAGAGGAGAATCTTGGTTTTCTTTCAAGAGTTCTCCTTGACCCCTCAACTTTCCAGTCCCCTGGGATGCCTGGTAATGTTTGCACTTTTCTAATCCTGCTAGTTTTGCTGGAGGAAATTCAGGTTAATTATCCCATTGGGGCTAGTGATCAGATCCAAAATGTGCCTTTATCTCACTAGCTTGGAATGGGGAAGGTAAGAACATATTCTTCCCCTAGATACCCCAGTGGTGGTGATGCAAGAATCTAAATAGGGTAGAATAGCCCACAAACAGGAAAGGAGATTGTCATGCTGTCTGGAGTGGCTCACAACTGTGAGTGCCTACCACAGGGCAGACTGTCAAAAACAGGGCAGACGCTCCAAACTGGTGGTGTGTTCTATAATTAGATTTCATCAACCTGATAACAAATGTGATTACTTCTGGATCCCTATGACAGTCTTATGCTGGAGTCACAGACAGTCCCCTTGAACTCTCCACTCTATCTTGCCACCCAGACAAACTGGACTTAGCAATAAATGGTCACAGACACCCCACACACACACACACATCCACACCCACAGCACACCACACCACACTCAGTTGCTTCCAGTTCCAGATCAATTGGAACCCTAGGTCTTACACCAAAGACAACACCTGTAGCCAATCCTGTAATAAACCATCCCAAGCTTTATTAACTAGGAAAAAGGAATCAGAATTATTTATAGGTTTAAGCAAGCAAACATATACACACATGAGTTACCATCCAAATCCTAAGAGTGACAGAGTTATAGTGATCTGTCTATTCAAAGTGCCTTTCAGGGCAGCCCCAGGAGGCAGCCCTGGGGATCTTTGTCTTCAGTTTACAGTCTCTGGCCGTTCAGAGTTCAAACAGCGAAAAAGATGCAGTTTCGTCTTCTCAGGGATTTTTATTCCCAGAGTTCAAGATGATGGGACGAGTTCATGCACACATCTCCTCTTCAAGGTGGTGGTGGTGGTGGTGGTGGTGGGGGGGGGGAGGAATCAACAAAGTCTTTTGTCTTCTGATGTTCCACAGTGGTTTGCCTGGTATCTGTGGGCTTTCTTTTGTTGGGCAGGAGATAATGCCTGTGGCAAACTAGTATTTCACACTAGGTAATGTTTCTCTCCTGACTGTGGGGTTTACAGTTACAGTGCAAATGCTTAAATATTACCTTATAAAGTGGGGTATAAATATTATGAGATTAATGCATGCAGCAGCATTCATAGAGTCTAAGCACTAAATACATTATTGGAAGACTAATACCTCTTTTGAGCAAAACTAACCTACAGGTGACCTAGTCTGGTCTCCAGCTGAGGCTGTCAGTTCTTAGCTAATTCCTCCAGCCAGCTAGTGCCACAGAGATGATGGCAGCTGGCAGTCCGAGCCTGGCCGGTTTGGAACTGACAATCTCAAGAAACAATAGAATGGAAGGTGATATTCAAATAGCCATGCTACCCATTTCCTATTAATCCAGGCATTTTGTAGCTCAGCCATGAGTATGTGTGCTAGAACTGGCAATTCTGATTCTTATAGGTGGTACTCTAATGACTTGATTCTCCTCTCAGTCAACTGGGGTAGTTAGGGGTAACTGCCTCTGACATCAATGAAGTCACATGGTGAGAAACTTGTGGGAGATCAGGATCAGACATTAAGCATAGGTCCAGCCCTGTCTTCAGGCAAAACCTGCCATTGGAGATGGGACCCTAAATCAGTAAGCACAAAATCCATGCATTGTAGGCTAAATTTCCATATCCATTTATTGTATTCCAGTAGCAGCTAGGGGAGTTTCAGTTACAGATCCCAGCCCCTTTGGGCTAGGTGCGTCACAGGTAACCATGAAGAAAGGCCCCGCTCCAGAGAGTGTACAATACAGTTGTCAGATGACACACAATTAGGCAGGTGACCTTAAGACAAATGGGAATGGAGGGTGAGTTGAGAGTATGAGGTGATCAATAAAGTAGATGGAGTATCGTCTCAAAAGAGAAGCTCTGTGGGAGTCATTAGAAGGCTTTATGCCAGAGGTAGGTTTTTAAGGAGGGATTTAAGAGAATAAGATGGCAGCTTTATGGAATGTGGTAGGGAGTTTTTTCACATGTGTAAGGGGTGGTATGGGAGCAGTTGTGAGTACAGGAGGCAATGGAGGCTGATATCATTGGTAGAGGTGGGGGTCGATCATAAAGGCCGGGGAGGGGGGGTGGATGGCTCGGCAAGCTAACAGATCTGATATATAGGGCAGAGCTACATGGTTAAGGGTCTGGGAGGCAAAGACTAGAACAAGTGTGATATGGTAGAGGAGAGGGAGGGATCTGGTTGGAGGCTTGAGTCAGGAAGATGATCCTAACAGCAACGTTTAGAATAGATCTGGGTGGGGTGAGGCATGTGGCTGGTAGCAAGGCAAGAGAAGCGGTAGCCTAGCCTTCCTCAGCACCAACATTGGTGCACAAAAGTAGAGAACGTATGAAGTATAAATGGGTATGAGTTAATCCATTTACATGTAGGACGTGATTCTGACCTAACACCAGTTTATTCAAATGTAGCTCCATTGGCTTCAGTGGAATTACTCTGGAATTACACCCATATACATGAAAGGTAGAGTAAGACCTGTAGATTCTCTATGAGCACTTTTATGCTCAAAAATTGCATGTAGGACTGAAGGCCTTTGAAAATTTGTCTGTGTGTCCCAGGGTTAGACTACTGTGCAGAATGTACACCTATCAAGCCACTTAGAAGATCCTCTGCTGAATGAAGAATATGCATCAAAAAACCTTAGGTTAGAGCTTCAGTGCAAATGATGAATTACTCCCATGTGTTTGAGAGGGGGATGGGTAATCATATATATATTTAATGACAAACCACTGCAGGTTAACATGTTTTTTTTTAATCAAAGGGATCAGGTAATAATTGTGCTTAGCTACTTTGGACACATGGGTTTTATTCATATAGGAGATGTAATAATCTGTCAGGACACTTCTGCTCAAACAGCAATGAATGTGTGCAAAATGGCAAACTGAATGCAAAACAGTAACATTCAGTCCCATCTGCAACCAATATATCAGGCATTCGCTTATTTGTGCCTCCCTGGGTAACTATGGACTAGTGGGGGATTAAACTCCGGTAAAGAAGAATCTCCCACTAAATTTCCCTGTTTTTAAGGCTACCACTGAGCAGACAGATCTGTAACATTCCACCTGTGTATAAATCGATTCCAATCATCATTTAGAAGGTTTCAGGCTGCTTCAGCTGTAGGATAACACAGTACAACAGAGAAAGTTTTTTTTTCTCCCTTCTCTATTGACAGGTTTGTTATGAAACATGGAGCGTTTATATTCAGGGTATTCATCCCAGTGTCTCATACACATAGCGCTGTTATCTTGGCTTCAAGCCTATTGTAAAACTCTCATTACATGCAGCAGGGTCCCTATCACAAACAATGGGCCGCCAGCTCCTGAAGATAAGCCTTTTTTGGATATAAATGATATTCTAAAAAAAGATTGATGATTTCCTATTTCCTTTTAAGCTGTATCTGCATTAAGGAAATGTGCCAAGTTCCTCATTTCAAAGCTTTCCCACTTCTTCTCCCATCCCTGCTCCCAAATCCTCGGTTTCAACTCTGGACAAGGTGAGAGGTTAGAGGCCTCCTTGTTAATGAGAGAGGCAGCCTCTGATTTTCTCACTAATTGAAGCATTTACATTTTTTCTGCAGAAGTAAATGCAAAACTAAAACCTTCCTTGGAGATTTATAACCCCACAATGGGTTCTCTTACCCCCCACTCCCTTAATTATCCCAAATTATCCTAACTCTCATGAAGAAGAAAAATTAATATTAATATTCCATTTAGAATCTACTCTAAAATGTGTTAGAAAATGGAGGCAATAATAATGATAAAGAGGGTAGCTGAGATGATTTGGAATATATAATCTTCTCTTCATTGCAGCTTCTTTATACTAGAGTAAGCCAGGAATCGTTTGTCTTGCATTCATTTAGCAGAGCAGCAGAGCAATTTTTGTGCTGCATTGATTTTCAGTATATAAGTAAAAGCTTGGTAAAATATTGCCCTGTCCATTGGAGACAACATTTTGGCTTCCAGCCTTGATCAGAAAGCATTTCAGGGTAAAAGAAGTCAAATAGCTTGTACAGAAGAGATGTGAGATCATCTGTTTGTGTTTGTATGCGGAGCAGGTCATGGGGTGAGGATCATTTCTGCATTGTAGATGAAAGAGAGCAAGAAGAAAAGAGCTGGTATAAAATGAAGATGAAATGAAGCAGAAATTATAATTTATGTTCAGAAGATGAAAGAAAGGAGAGATTTATAGCTATTGGAAGTGCAAACAGTGGGGTCAAATTAATCAGAAACTGCAAATGTTCAGTCCATACATAATGGACCTACACCAGAGTGGGGTGAGGTGTGTGTCTGAATGAGTGTGAGAGAGAGAGCGGAGCAGACAGGTGAAGGGAATAAGGCAAGATGCGAAAGACAAAGAGGAGTGTCTCTACAATAAGCTCAGCTGTTTGCCTGGGTAACTTCTTCATTTTAGACAGTGAAGCCCGAGCACATGCCAATGTCAGCACTAGCTGTTGGTTAGCTTCGCATGATGCATTAAACCCTTTAATAATCAGATGGCTCCATACTGGCACCCCAAATCCCAACTTTCCTTCCTCCAAATGTTGGGGTCTTTGGTTTTAATTCCACGCCACATCCTTCAAGTGACCCTCTTTCCTGGATTTGGTTTGGAAGTGGACCAAGATGTCCAAAACCCTGTGAGAGCAATTCACAGGATTTTGGTTCCATTGACTCTGAACCTAAACCTTAGTCCAGGTTTGACATCAGACCTGAGCTCAAATGAAGATCTGGGTTTGATCATCATCTTCTGGTCCCCATCTCTGGTTGTTATAGCAGCTTTCACGGCTTGCTTCATTAGACTTCCATTGAAACCACAGCATTCTAAATAACACTTCTCCTGTGAGAGTCTTGGACCACATCCACCCTGACATTATACCCTCATATTTATTATCCTCTGTAAATTATAATGTCTTTTTTTGTTTCATATGGTTTTGGTGAAGTTTAGTCCTGTGTATAGATTTAGATTTTTAAGGCCAGAAGAGACCATTAGATTATCTAGTCAGACCTTTCAGGAAAGCATCTAGTTGCACCTTTCTTCCTATTCTATATTCACCTCCATTCACTATCTTACAATGATAACTTTGACAGCATATTACTTGGGTGGTTGCAGGCACTAGCCAAAATAAAGCTTGTCTTGGTAGCTGCTACACACATAAAGCTTGTCTTGGTAGCTGCTACACACCATCACATATTGTGCTTCAGAACTTTGGGAGAAGCAACTGTTTGTATTTTAAAAGAATACAAATCAATAGCATTAGTAAAAAACAGTGATAACAGACTCGAGACTAGCCTTGCAGTGAAAAAAGCAAATCTTTATTGCTCTTTAGGCTGAAAACAGTCTTTACTCCTTTTACAAGCATGCACATCCTCTTTATGTTTTCATAGCTTGCAGGAATCCAGGGCCTGTTCATGAGAGTTGCTGAGAAACACAACTCCCATTAAAGTCTGTGGGAGTTGCGAACACCCAGCATTACTCAGGATCAGGAGTCTATAGTATAAGGATCCAAGTATTTATTATATTGCAGTTGTGACTGCTTGTGTATGTTTAGATTTTTGTTTACTGATATAGAGCTGCAGTTAAAGAACTCTGGAACATGAGTTTAGTTTTGACTTAGGTCATCTGTGAACTGAGTTCTGCATGCCTCAGCATTCTCTTGGAGGACAGATTATTTGAGAGGAACCATGATCCTAGTGGTTGGTGATCCCTTATGGGAAGGCAAATTTTTGCAACCTTCTTATATTTAGTCTGAAAGTGAAAAAATGTATCGATGGTAACAATAAGCCCATCTAATTTACTTATGGGTGTTTTGAGAAGTTGCCAGAGAATTCTTGACCTTCAAGGATAAGGGTGTGCTGGGAGTGGGGAAATGAGATTTTCTTTCTTTTAGATTATAATAAAATGTTCAATGCTTCAGAACCCTCTTGATTGCCTTTCGTGACACTCCCACCTCTCCTGGGCATTGTGACAAACTATCTGGAAAACACTAAAATAGTTAAAACATAGGTTTGGGAACCAAGAGATCTGGGTTTTATTCCTGGCCTTGCCATAGATTTGCTCTGTGAGCTTGGCCACGACAATTAACTGCCTTTTGCCTCGGTTTCCCCATCTATAAAATGTGGATAATTATAGCATAACACCTGTCTGAGGTAGATATAGAATTATTACTGATGTTTACAAAGAATGTTGAGATTCTTGATGAACGTGCTGTAGAAGCACGAGGTATTATTGGATTTCTACCTTGTTTCAGAAAATCACTAGCAAGAAAATTAGACAAAGAAAATGGAAGCCTTCATATTTGAGTATAAGACCTAGGGCTACCGTATGCTATTATATTGAAGGTCCCAGGACGATAAGTTTAAATAGCATATTCAATATCTTGGTCAGTTGGTTACTAAAACTATGTGACCATAATGGCATCAGTCAGTAACTATTACCACAGTTAACTTTTACAGAAATAATACAAAGTGCTGCATTTTAGATACCCTCTTCATTTTGGTTTCTCCACAAGGTGATAGGGGACTTAAGACTAGCGTAGCAGCATTTTATTATTAAAACGGGTTTAATTTCATAAACTCCATTTTGATTTGTTCTCTGGTAAAAAAATAATTTGTTTTTTGGATTGCCTTCTTAGTTAGCAGGATGGTTTGCTACTAAAAAAAGATGAACTATCACAAAAGGGAAGGGTAAAATTTATGAGAAGAGGAGGAGGGGAATAATACAGTAACTGCCTAAGGATGATCTAGGCTGAATATAAATCCTTATAGCTGTGTATTTCTTTAACCACACTTTTTAATTTCTTTTATTAATGCTATGGGAGAAAGCAATCCAAAGGAGTGGCTACTTACCATTTATTTGAATAAGGTCTCGGTGAATTCCAGATGCCGACCTCATGTTTTTACCATTGTTTGGGGAAATAAAAAGGTGTATTTCCTTTATGCTCTTATTTGATTTTCTTCAAGAGACTAGTTTTATCCTGCATCACAGGAGAAAACTGTCCATTGTGCATTTACATGAAAACTACGGAGTCTGTGTGTCTGGCTAGCTGGCTTGACCTGACTGTGGAAGGCTTGCTTTTCTCTTCCTTGCTGGAGGCCCCAAAGGCCACATTTGTCATACAGTCACTTTGCTATGAGTGTGTAATTAAATGTAAAGCACTTTGGGATGCTCAGATCTATAAAGAACCGCTATAGAAATGCAAATAGTATTTCTGCAGACAAACACAAAAGCAAAATGAAACAAACAAGAAGGCTTGTATGGGCTAAAAATGTGAACGTTGGTAGATACATAAAATATTACAAAGAGAAGAAAATATTTCCGAAAAACAAATCAATACAGGGGGAGGGGAGGAGGGAGATTTATGTGGGAAAGGTGATTGATGCGAGAAATTTCTGGCTTGAGAACAGAGATAATTAAAAAGAGAAAATGCAACCTACAAAATACAGTAAAAATTCTTGTTATTAAAATGTGTATTGCTAGAATGTAGTTTGAGCCCTGATCATCCCCTATGTTGGATAAATCTGCACAGGGGACTAGAAACTCTGCGAGAGTGCCATTTCAGAATCCCCCTTGATGTTGCTCCCCTGGAAATGGTGTTTGTCTTCCTGTGAAATGAGCATGTGGTACAGGTACCCCCCCACAAAATTGTGAGTGCCATTGAATCCACCAGGAGGCCAGACCTTTTGTGAAGAGGCTCCGTGCTTCCATATTGCCTTTGGAGCTCTCCTTGTGCACCCTCCATAGCTCCGTCACTGCACATATTTTCCAGGAAAACCCCCCCACCCACCCAGCTTCCTACCTTGGAGGTCCCAGATGACATTTGGCTCATGTTGAAAAAAGTCTGGCTTGCTTGCTCATGAATTCAACCAACATATTTTCCTTCTCTTTTACCCCAGTGTCGGTCTTTGCCGCCTTTTGAAATCAAGGGGCGATGATGATTACCATCTTTACCATGTAGTAAGTTTTCGTGTGTTTGGGTTGCTGTCATAGCTAGGGTTCAAACACACAATAGGATTAGGACATTTTCATTTACAGTTCTCATTCTCCTCTTCCTTTTTTCTTTTAGTTGTTCATGACTAAGGCTGCGTTTTCGTCATGGGTATTTTTAGTAAAAGTCATGGACAGGTCAAGGGCTGTGAATTTTTGTTTACTGCCCGTGACCTGTCCATGACTTGTACTATATACCAGGTGCTGGGAGGGGGGAATCTGGGGCCCCTGCTGGTGCTAAGGGGGAGACAGGCAGCGGCACACGGCTAGGGACCCCTGCTGATGCTGGGTGGGGGGGATTGGCAGGGCTGGTAGGCTCTCTACCCAGCTCCAACTGGCATGTCCCTGCAGCTCCTAGGGGAGGGGTGGCCAGGGGGCCCACGCATGTTGTTCCCGCCACAAGCGCTGGCTCCTCAGCTCCCACTGGCCGGGAACCACAGCCAATGGGAGCTGTCGAGGTGGGAGCGCCTGCAGGGGCGGGCAGCGCACAGAGCCCCCCGGCCCCTCCCTACCCCCCCAGGTAAGCATGGCCCCTCACCCAACCCCCTGTCCAAGCCCTAGCCCCCTCCCACACACCCAAACTGCTGCTGGCCCAGGGGCTGCCCAGCTCGGGCAGCCCCTAAGCCAGCATCAGCCACTGCAGAAGTCATGGAGGTCACGGAAAGTCATGGAATCTGTGACTTCCGTGACCTCTGTGATAGACTTGCAGCCTTATTCCTGACAAAACCCGCAAATATGTTACCATAATACTGGGTTAGTTCATCTTGGCATTTGTAATTGATTAATAATAAATCTTCACGTCAGTTTACAAAACGCATAGAACAACACATTCCCTGCCCCAAAGGACTTATGAGAGTACATTTAGCCCATTCCCTAATGCTTTGCCTATAGTTGCTCAAGATTGGGCCTAAGTGAATCCCATACAATTCTGTGATTAGTTTCATAGGCACAGCCACAGGACATCTGGAACATTCTCATGCATGAGAGTTTGAATAATGATGTGCATGGCCAATTTCTTACCGACTAAATTATAAATTCATTTGAATAAGGCCATGGTCAATTCCAGATGTTGACCTCATCACCCTTTTTGTTTGAGGAAATAAAACTGTATTTTCCATATGCTCTCATTGGATTTCCTTCAAAACACTAGTTTTCTCCTGTGCATCGAATGTAGAATCTGCAGTGTGGCCTATTTACAAGAAGAGTGCAGTGAGTGTCTGTTGCATTCTCCAAATTGCTGTTTACTCTGTAGCCCATAATGTGGTTGAAGCTTGGCAAGCAGCATCATCTGACTTGGATTCAAAAAGGTTGCATCTACACTGTCAAAATTTAGACCCCCTGAGGGCAGCAGTTGTGGGAGCTGTACTGTAGACAGGGTTCATTTTGTTTTGTTTAACCATTGAGGGACTATGGAAGTCAGAGCCCTGTCTACACTGCAGCTTCCATTATTATCATCAGGGGAGCGTCCCTGGCTTTGAATTACTAACGTGATTTTCTTTCCTACTGTAGACGAGGCTGTACCCCTGTACCCAAAATGGGGTTGTACCCCTGATTTACCAATGCTTGGAACAATCAAATGATTGATCCATTTTACTACACATCCATAGCTTCTTTCAAGCCACACATCCCTGAAGTCTCTGTATATAATGCTATGGTTGCAGCTGAATTTTGTGACAACAGGTAAACCAAATTAGACTTGTTTCAGAGTAACAGCCGTGTTAGTCTGTATTCGCAAAAAGAAAAGGAGTACTTGTGGCACCTTAGAGACTAACCAATTTATTTGAGCATGAGCTTTCGTGAGCTACAGCTCACTTCGCATCCGATGAAGTGAGCTGTAGCTCACGAAAGCTCATGCTCAAATAAATTGGTTAGTCTCTAAGGTGCCACAAGTACTCCTTTTCTTTTTGCAAATTAGACTTAATCTTCATTTTAAAAAATTGAAAATCCATCAGCATCTCTGTCTTGCAAAGGATAGATTTTTCCAAATAGGAAAGAAAAAAATAACCTCATAAAAGCAAACTCCAGTGGACCCAACAAGCTGTCTAAGTGGCTTTTGTACATTGCAAATCCATTTTCCTTTCTTCATCTTTTTTAAAAACATTGGACCCTAAAAGGTTTTAAACAAGGAGGGATGTTTTGAAAGTGGAATAATAGAAAGCACTAAATATTTTATTATTGATTTATGAAAACATGCCTTTACTTTATTTCTTTAATAGAAAAATCCCTGACAGTTAGTGAAATGATGAGGATTAATGTATGAAAATGTGTTTCATGGCAGCCTCTGAGTAATGGATTCATAAAGAGTTCCCTTTTTTTCTTTTTCTTTTAAGTCAAAGTGGATTGCAAGATGAGTGGCGAATTACTGTAGTCAGATCAAATAAAACAGACAGGCCATGGTTTTTCCTGTAACCCTGTTGACCACAGACTCAGGTCACCAAATCTTCCATTCTATCAAGTACCATCTCCAATGAGAACCTCTCACTGCTATTGTCCTAAAGGTTCACTTTGTGTCATGGGTTATAGCAAAGAACAAGTCGGGTGAATATTTGAACAGTTTAATTTACTGCAAACATTGCTTGCTTTAAGCTATGTTTCATCCAAAAAATGATCTTTCATTCTCTATTTAGGCTTTTTTGCAATTACCACTAAGTTTATGGCTTTCTTTTCATAAAGGTGACAACTTAATTTTAAATATTAATAGATACCATGAATAGTCTGAGCTAAGTAATAATAAAGAGCTTTGGGAAATAAATAAATAAATAATGTGAGTTTTATATGAAGAGTAAGCAGCCTTTTTGAAACTTTCACTTCCTAATTGACTGGATGCCATTGTGTGCTAAGGGTCTGATCCAAAGCCCATTGAAGTCGATAGAAAGTCTCCCACTGACTTCAATGGGCTTTGGGTCAAACCCTAATTCAGCCTATTGATTAAATGATTTCTTTACTTCTGTGGAACCCAGCCTTGCTGCTGGGCAGGGATGAGGAGTGGAGGGGACTCTAGGAGGCAAAAGGAAAGCTGACCACACAAACGCAACATTGGGTACATTAGTTGTGGTATACAAGGGGTTGTTCAGCCTCCACAAAGGACCAAACTTATTCCCATGGAAACCAATGTTTGGAGATGAATAAGTGGCCTGGCTCTCAACAGTTCCTCTTCCTTGTTCTCTCTTCATCTTTCTTGGGATGTTTTGTTGTTGTGTTTTTTCTTTTTCTTCGGTAGGTTTTAATTTTTAAGGGAGAAGAAAGAGGCTCTTTGCTTTCAAGCAGCTTGTAAAAAGACTGGTGACATTAATTCCACTAATAAGCTGGCAATTAAGAAAAAGTCCCAGATTTCTCAAAGAAACATATTTTTCAACAGGAGCTAGTCAAGATGTTGATGAGGTTTTGTTTTTTGTTTTTAAATGGTATGTTCTGTCTCTTAGCAGAAAAAGGACTGCTAAACTGTCATTGTAAGTCTGCCCTCACATGTCTGTGCACAAGAAAAAAATCTCTTAAGCCTTAGGAAGAGGAAAAAAATCAGCGAATTCAATGGACTCACACCAGTCTTTCCCTGGTGTAACCAAGATAAGGATCTAATCTATATTTTTATTGAGTTTTAGGTACAGATCTGTACATTAATAATGGGCTACCTACACATAGGTTACACTAAGGCATTGTCATCCATTTGATAAAGCAGTTCAAGGGCATTATTGTTACAGCACAAAGTACATAGTGAATACAAATACAAGCATTAAAAACATCTCATTGATAGTGTCGATGTTATAGTGTGTTGTAGCTCTTGACTCAAGTATAAAAAGAGATAAGGAAAAGAAGGATGAAACACAGGATGAGTGGAAAATTAACAAATAAGTTACAGTAAGTAAGAAAAAAGAGAGAAGTTCCAGTCTCACCAGTTTGGAAGAAATTTCTCATGACAAATTGTCAAAATTTGAGGCTCTTATTCAGATCTGTTATGTGTAGGAAGGATCCTGTGGAGAATTTCCTCCTGCAAGAAACTGGGTTTAGAGTTAGGAAAAGGGGTGAATAGTAAAAAATGTGAATTCTTGGGCTAGAGTTGGAGGTGTGCAGAGTATGGTAAGGAGTTAACCAAAATACTCTGTGTGGCACTACGTGCTGCTTATACCAGTGTACAATTGGATCCACACTTTCAACTCTCCAGTCTGGTTTCTTCTAGGTGCTGTCAGCAAATGCACAACTCCACAGCTGGAGTGTTGTTGAATGGTTATAGCAGTGAACTGAGCATAAGAATGTCCATACCTCTTTGATCCTTTGCCTGGATGCCAGCTACAGTCAGTTTAGATGGTGGTTTTTCTGTGATGTGAAATTGATTGAGACCACCAATCCATTTAACTCACCCACTTAAATAGCCTTCTGAAGGTTTCTAGCTGCTGCCAATCTGACCCGCACTGGAACCAAGTTTATGAGGGACAGGTTTCATACCCTATTATCAGTGCCCGGAGTTATTGCTTTCCCTGTTTCAAATTTTTAAATGAACCTTACAAAATGTTTCCAAAAAGTTGCCCCTTACTTTGTTTTACCGGTTTCCAGGACTTAATTCCTTTCATATTAACTTTGAGAGATCCTGTGCACATACAGCTCCCACTGCAATAAATGGAAGCTGTGGGTACCCACTATCTCTCAGGATATCCCCTTTTATCTGTAGTGAGCAGCTCATGCTATTTCTCTCCCTCTCCCTTCCCCCCAACACCTTTCCAGAACTGTGGTTAACAAATTGTGTTTATCTTTGCAGAAAACTGAAATGCTCAGCTCTGTTTACACCCCCTCCCTCCAAAAAACAAAAAAACCTTCACAGCAGACTCTTCCTTCTTCAACACATATGGTCAGTGATATTCCCCTTGTTGGGATCTGCTCAACTCTCAAGGTGTCTTTTAAGAAGTGGAATTTGCTTTATGTACGAAAAAAGGCACATGGCCAAAAATCCTTGTGTTGAATTTTTTATGGTGTGAATACTGAGTGGAGGAATGGCATTGTAACTGCTTTCCAGGGCGAGTTTATCTTTAGTGTTTTGTTTTATCCTGAGGCACTGACCTTTCTATTATCAGTTTCTCTAAAGGCAAGCAGTACAACAATGTCTTGTCTGTATCAGCTTGTTTATGTTTTATATGTGGCTCAAAGTTCTGCCAGAACTTCGTGTCATTTTACTGGCTACTTCTACATTCTGCCTGCGATATGCTAATTATTGGGATGTGACAGAGCACTTACTCCTTATCATAAATCAGAGTCTGTTATCTAAGAATTAAACTTCTGTTGAGTCATCAAAGGATGTAATCATATGAAATAGTCTCTAAGGGACAGATACTGATCCTATTGAAGTCAATGGGCATTTTGCTATTGTCTTTATGATGGGATCAATGTCGAATCCAATATAATGAAACAGAATGGAATTACAGTGTCTGTTTTAGATATTATGATTATTTTCCAAGGAAACATTCCCCTGGAGTACTGTGAGCACTAGAAAGGGAAACTGCTATGGCGATTTATACCAGCTGAGCATCTACTTTTCAGATATTATAAGTAAGGACGTTAACAAATTAGAAAGCCACATCCTCAGTTGGGGTAGATCAGTGTAGCTCCACTAACTTCAGTGGGTGTATGAAGGTTTATATTAACTGAGACTCTGGCCCAGAGTTTTAAATTTACATTGTCTCCCTTTGAAAATCCAGATTGCACTGTTAACCCACTCACGGTAGGTGGGTTTGAGAGGAAGGAAAGAAAAGGAAACATATTGGAGAATATGGAGTTGTCCTTTATTACCCCACTAGGATGCTAGCAGCACATAGTTAGCTCACATGACTTAATTTACCAGGAAAATACTTCATCTACAGGAGAAAGGAGAATGCAGTGTTTCTGCTTAACCATCATGAACCTTCACTAGAATATCAGGAGTACAGCTTTACTGTAAATTCAACGTAAAGCAAAATAAAACTGACTCCAGCCTTCATCCCAGCCAACAACTCTTAAACACAGTTGTTGAGATGATTGACTATTGCATTTGCTTATACTTATTACCATTGACTTCAGTCATTGTCATATCAGTGTTTTGTATTTTTATGGGCTGATGGCCATTTCCTCCTTTTCCACCATGGGAGAGACTATAAAACTAAAGGAGAAGCAAAAGAGTTACTGTAGTTAGTCCAACAGTAATAGATTGAAAAGCCTCCACTGCTCAGAATACGTGAAGTATATTATTGTGGACACTCCAGCTCTTATAACAAAATGGCTACAAGAACAAAACACAGGACCATAACACATTTACTTGACAACAATTATAATAGGGTCAGAAAGCAATGGAAACTAAATTAATCTTCATTAAAACAGTGAATCTCCACGTACAATCCCAAATCCCGCTCCCTTTTCTGCTGTTCCCCAAAGGCAAAAAAGGCTTGAATATCTTATTTTATTTTTAATGTGGAGTTCTTTTCTTGAGCATTGTAAATGAAACCTCCAAAGGTTTGTGAGGAACCTTTGTGGTTCTGCTGTCCTATAAATCCCATAATTTATTAGCTTCTTGTACCTGTCATGCTCCAGGTTTCTTGCACAGTGGGAATACAGCCCCCTTTGAGCAGTCATCCTCCCTTTATAACTAGAAAGAGAGAGAAAGTTACATGTGTCAATTAAGCCATCACTGCAGGTTTGATCTTTTTTAGTTACTCTTGATTTAAATAATGATTTCCAACTGCTTTACCTGGTGTGGCATAGCTTGAAAATGGAGCAACACGTATTAATTTTTAATAAATCCTGAGCCTGCTTCTCCTCTTGCATCAGTGTAAATTGGGAGTGACTCCACTGAGGTCAGTAGAGTACAGTGGAGTAAAATCAATATAAATGGCAGGAGTATCAGGCCCAATACCATCTTCTTCAGAAATTAGGCCCCAGTTCAGGAAAGCACTGCAGCATGTGCTTAAAGTCAAGTGCTTCCCTAAATAGGGGTGCTTCCCTGAAGCCTGGCCCTAGTTAGTGTTCCAGTAGTAAAGGGACACTATCATGATATCAAAATCGGTATCTTAAAAAAAGCTCCTTCCCTAGAGATGTGGTGGATTCTCCACCACTTGTAGTCTTTACGTCAAGATTTAAATGACAGGCTGTAGCTCAGACAGAAGTTATGGCCTGGGTGCAGGAATTAGTGGGTGAGGTTCTATGTGGCCTGTGTAATCCAGGGGGCCAGATAAGATGATTTTCATGGTCCTTTCTGGCTATTAATTTATGAACTTTGATTGTTAAAACTGAAATAATTTTTAAAATAGACCTTAATTGTCACTAATGATGCTGTTTGTTTTCTTATTGAACGCCACTCAGCTTAAACAGTGAACCCAGCCTGGTCAGTTTCCCTTTAGTTTCTGCTTCATCTCCCATTCTGATTCTCATGTACTAGCAGAGCATGCTGTTGTCTTTGAGTTCACAAAACTGCAGGAGGGTGTTAAAGTTTAGAAAAAGAAACACATCTGAGCCATAAGACTTTAAAATAATTCCTGAAAACATTTCTATTCCCATTATCTTGTATAAGGATCCTCTTTCATTTACACAACCTAATTCTGGGGCTTAGAGTAAGTTGGCAGAGCCTATGTGAAATGCCACCTGTTATAGGATCTGTTGTATGTATTTAGGCACGTATTTTAAAACTTCTTCTGTTGCAAATATAGCTCTATAATATTTGGTTTTCAGATCCTGCAGGAAGTCTTCACTCTTCCCCTCCCCATCCCCCAGAGACCTGTTTCTTCAGTCGGTTATGTGAACAAACATGATCTCCCTCTAGCCTCAGTGCTGACTCATAGTGGCATCTGCTGGTGGCACTGGGGAAGATGCATTCCACTGTAGGGTCCTTAACCCACCAGAGCCACTCATAGCTCCACTGGTTTGAGTCCTTGTCATGTGTGCAGAAGGCTCAAAAGATACATTTTTAAAAACCCCACCTCCATGAACTGAATAGTTATCTTCTTTCAGCTGACACAATGGAATTTAGATAATTTCAAACTATTTTGTTCTGCTGCATGTCCCTTCTCTTTGGCATCAGCATAGCAGGACAGAGGGTTGATCCTTGCGATCCTTTTGCAGTGGTGAATTTTCTCATCTTACCATGTTGTACTATAGCTTAAAAATGTGGGGGGTGAAATCTTTTATTGGAAATTTCTTTAGATAAAAAACTTAAATCCAGGACCTGTGAATTTTCCTGCTTTGTTTATTTAGGCCTGGATTCTACAAACACTTACACACATCAGTGGTCTAGCTGACTTTAACAAGAGTGCTTGTGTGTAAAGTTGCATGCATAAATGTGTACAGGATTGGGGCTTTAGTGTGTAACTGATAAAATTATTTGTCTTTGATTAGTTGGGATTTTTTGTTGTATTTTGGGGTGGGGGGGAAGGGGTTGTAATTGCCTGCTTGTTAACATAAAGATTAAGGGAGACACCGTTGTTTCTGTTCAGTGATATTTACTATGTCTTAGTTTGAATGTTCTCCATTGGTGGTTTGTTTTGTACCGAGGTACACTGGAATATGGTTACTGAGGTCTAGAACTCTGAGCACGAGAAGAGATGTTTCTTTAATTCTAACCCTAATTCTAATTCAGTGTTTTGCTTAATGTAGACTGTCTGAGTCTGATTCCCTTCTGACTTTTACCAATTTTACACTAACCAATGGTCAAAGAGAGCTAGGCTCTCTATTATAAGGTCATGGGAATAGGCATCATTGTTGATTATTGTGCTGGAGATGCCTAATCTGATTTCCCTCAAACGTGCCAGCAAGTTAAAGATGTGTGGGCTGGATGAATGCACTATAAGGTGGATAGAAAGCTGGCTAGATCATTGGGCTCAACGGGTAGTGATCAATGGCTCCATGTCTAGTTGGCAACAGTATCAAGCGGAGTGCCCCAAGGGTCGGTCTGAGGGCCGGTTTTGTTCAATATCTTCATTAACAATCTGGAGGATGGCATGCATTGCACTCTCAGCAAGTTTGCAGATGACACTAAACTGGGAGAAGTGGTAGATACGCTGGAGGGTAGGGATAGAATAGGATAGGATACAGAGGGACCTAGACAAATTAGAGGATTGGGCCAAAAGAAATCTGATGAGGTTCAATAAGGACAATTGCAGAGTCCTGCACTTAGAATGGAAGAATCCCATGCACCGCTACAGGCTGGGGACCGACTGACTAAGCAGCAGTTCTGCAGAAAAGGACCTACGGGTTACAGTGGATAAGAAGCTGGATATGAGTCAACAGTGTGCCCTTGTTGCCTCATATCCAGTGGCATTTTGAACTGCATAAGTAGGAGCATTGCCAGCAGATCGAGGGATATGATCATACCCCTCTGTTCGGCATTGGTGAGGCCTTATCTGGACTACCGTGTCCAGTTTTGGGCCCCAAGCTACAAGAAGGATGTGGAAAAATTGGAGAGAGTCCCGCGAAGGGCAACAAAAAGTATTAGGGGGCTGGAGCACATGATTTATGAGGAGAGGCTGAGGGAACTGGGATTATTTAATCTGCAGAAGAGAAGAATGATAACTGCTTTCAACTACCTGAAAAGGGGTTCCAAAGAGAATTGATCTAGACTGTTTTCAGTGGTAGCAGATGACAGAACGAGGAGTAATGGTCTCAAGTTGCAGTGGGGGCGGTTTAGGTTGGATATTAGGAAAAACTTTTTCACTAGGAGGGTGGTGAAGCACTGGAATGGGTTACCTAGGGAGGTGGTGGAATCTTCTTCCTTAGAGGTTTTTAAGGTCAGGCTTGACAAACACCTGGCTGGGATGATTTAGTTGGGGATTGGTCCTGCTTTGAGCAAGGGGTTGGACTACATGACCTCCTGAGATCCCTTCCAACCCTGGTATTCTATGATTCTATGATCAGAGTGGATTTTGAACTTCCTTCACCAAAATGCATAGTTGGTCACAAGTTTTGTGATGCAACACATTTCCACTGGAAAATGCTGATTTGGATAAATTGAAACATTTGACAGGACCATGCCAGTTCATCAAAACTTATGGAAGAAATGATCAAAATGTTTCACTTTGACTTTATTGTTTTGACTTTTGGATTCTATTACAAAATAAGTTATAATTTAAATTGTTATACATATTGTAATAGAACATAAAAGTTGAAATGATAAAATCAAAATCAAAATAATTTTTATGAAAAGGAAACACTTTCAGCATATTTCACTTTGCAGAGACTTTGACTTTTTGTTCCAATTCAGGATGAAACCAAATGTCAAAATCTGAGAATTTCCCACCAGATAGAAATTCCAAATTTTGAGTAGCTGCTCTAGTAAAATCCTTATTGTCCTTCACTTTGTAATTGGAAAGTGGGTAGGAATGCCTGACTGTTTCTTGAGGGGAGTGTTTGTTTTGTTTTGCTTTTTGTTTTTTTGCGGTTGTGGTGGTAAGGGTAGGAAACCCAAATTGGAATCTCAATCCCAGCTTCACCCATTAGGCTCTATCCTAAGGATCACTTCCTTTCCCCCTTCTGTTGCAGCCCCTTTGCCCTTGAGGTCCTGTAATACAGCCACCTTCCTGACAAGGACTTGATAAGAACATCTTTTTTTGGACCTTGTCAGTGTTAGGAAAATTGCTGTGGAGCATCATGAGGCACTCTTCCCCTCCCTGGGGCTTTAAAGTTGCTATGTACAATTAAAGTGTTTGTTTTAGATAAGATACTGGGGCTATAACAAGGCTAAGATTTGTTGACTGTTTAAAAATACATAGTTTGTAGAGGGCTATCAGATCTTGTACTGTGTTAAGGGATAAATACGGACAGACCAGGTATAGAAATGGTCAGGGGTATAATGCTTTTGAAGAGTATTTTACAATTACTCTGATGACATTGTTTAAATCAAGCTGTAGTGTTTGATTAGGCTGGCGTTCTGTGTGATGCAATGTAACATGGAATAAGTGATGTAACAAGATATGCCCTCCAAAATCTAATGCTCTTCGTTTTTAGTCAGAATGTATTAATTCACTTTCTGAATAATTGACCCAAAGAAATTCTGTCAAACAGTACTAAATTATTCACTGGATTTCCAAACCAGCAGGCACCAACCTTAAATATTAAAGAATCATGTCAAGTAATTTTCTGCACAAAAATATTCCTTTGTGTTTGTTTAGGCTCTCTGGAATTTGTTTGCAGATAAGAGGGATGGGCTAATTAAACAAAAGCCAACCAGTCCTTCAGAGGTGCTAGCACGTCTCCCAACTGCCTCGCGCCCAAATGTCCTCCACACATACCAAGAAAGAGAAGGTAAACTTTAGTCTAGTTCAGCTGCTCAACCCAGACCGATTTCATTTTCTATCATTTTTGCATTGCCTAGCCTCCATATTTTCAAATGAGACCCACACCATCCAGTTTTGAATTTTGTGGGGGTTTTTTCCATGTAAATTCCACATCGACAGTAAGTACCTCAAGACAGGGTGCAGCATCCCATAATGCTCAGCAAAGGTTGTTAGGCACCTTGCTCTTCTATGCCTTCAGGCCTTATAGTACCTCTCTAGGTGTGCATTTTGAGATAACAACCTTGCAGGATCAATTTTGGTGTAGAAAATAGGTTTCCTTAAAAGAGGGACACCACTGGAGCAGCATTCAAGTTCTACCAATTACGGTGTCTGACACCTTTCCCCTTGAAGGTTGCATGCTGAACGGGCACAGTGTATATTTCTGGCTTGTTTCAGAAGGATGAGGACAGACATCTGATAGCTTGCATTAATTACTCCATTTCCTTCTCCCTGTATACATTTCCAGAATCTAACTGTGGTGCACCTGGCCCCCTGCAGTTTGCCAGGACCCAGGGATTACTATAAAGCCACAGGAGGACAGTTAACTCCCTTTATTGTTGCACAACATTGCAAATATATTCCAACAGTCTTTTGATGTTAACATTTTGATACATTCATCACTGCTTTAGCATCTGCAGTGTTACTTTACAAGCTCTATTTTACAGCTCCTGTTACTCCTATTAGTCCACTCAATTTTCCACCTGAAATACCACATTTGTCTAGTCAGGACTTGACATCTATTTTCAAGGGGGGTTGCCTTTAATAACAAGTGTTATTTAATTGTATGTTCTTCTTCTCCCAAAGAATATGCTAGGCAATCTGTTCTGTATTGTCAATCAACCAAGATGCACTTGGCTGCACTTTTGTGTTTTATTATCTTGGCCCTGATAAGGAGGCATTTGTGTGTGTGTGCATCTCAGGGTGTTGAAGTGTAATTGTTTATCTGTTCTTCTGCAGCTTTATTTAGAGTGTAACTCATTACAGTGCCCTCACAAGTGCAGGAATGTTGTACTGGGGTGTGGGCATGCATGCCTTTAGTGGAGAGTGAATTGCATTTCTCACTAATGACAGGTTTCAGAGTAACAGCCATGTTAGTCTGTATTCGCAAAAAGAAAAGGAGTACTTGTGGCACCTTAGAGATTAACCCATTTATTTGAGCATAAGCTTTCGTGAGCTACAGCTCACTTCATCGGATGCAGCTGTAGCTCACGAAAGCTTATGCTCAAATAAATTGCTTAGTCTCTAAGGTGCCACAAGTACTCCTTTTCATTTCTCATTAAGATTGCTATTCAAAGCCACCAGTGTTGTCACTTTGAGATGCTTTTTAAAATGATCAGCCTTAAAATATTAAGTATTCTTCATTGTAAAAATAAATGAAGAATTCTCCTTTGTCTCCCCTCCCTTAAAGGCATTTAGAACTGGCTTTAGGCAACTGCAAAACCTAATATGACTCCGGTGCACCAGAATTTAATGAAGGAGCGGGGAACCCAAACTCAGAACAAACAGTTGTTCTAAATGAGAAACGGATTTGTTTCCTTGTCAGAGGGCAAAGAATAAAAACGAACATAAATGTTTCTACCCACAGCAAGGACAAAAACACAGGACTTATCTAAGCCTGTATGGCTCAGTACATATCTGCAGTGTCGTCACAGGTATTGGCAAACTTTACAGAATGATGCACTCTGGAGCATCAGCTGTGCACTGAGAATTGGCCAGTGACTGATTTGATTGGTCTATCTATCTACTGCTTTTCTAGAGGACACATCACTGTGGAATTAAAGCACTGCACAGATCGAGGTCCGTAGTGGACTTCATGGAATCTTCTGGGTTCTTTTATAGGGAGCACTGCTTGGGAGTCATGTGCGCACACTTAGTATTATAAGTGGAACTGGAAGCAATGGTTATGGTGAAGATTGCCCAACACTTCACGTTGAGACTCTGTTTTCCGCTGATTATAACTTTGCCAAATTGTAACCATCCAGGCTGAGTTTTTCCATGCCAGGTTCCGGCCTGAATTTTTTCTCGAGAATTTCATCAAAAATGGTTCAGCCATTTCTGAAAATGGGGTTTGGGAAAAATGTATTTTTTTCTCCCCTCATGTTAAAAAATTCTTAAAACCATTTCTCTGAGAAGCAGCAGTTCTTCCATGTTGTGGAGCAGGAACTTGAAATTTGGTCTCCTTCATGACAGAGATGTGCCTGTTGCTGGTCCTGTTAAAATCTGCCCAAAGTCTCAGTTCACGTATGTTCATTATAGACTTGCTAGTTTGACAGCCCCGTACTCTGAAGATTCCATCTACCCTGAGCAAGCATGTAAACCTGAGTCTCTTTCTGTGAGAACTGTTATCCCATTGTACTGTATCGTACATATCTGTGCCTAGGTCAGTTTGCAGTCAAGGCTGGAGACCTTTTCTTTCATGTGTTTGTAGTAAAAATCCTTAGTACTACAGCTGGTCAGGAATTTTTTGACCAAACTTTTTTTGGTCAGAAAATGCTGACTTGTCAAAATCGACATCCTATTTTGTCAGTAAGGTTTTGCAGATCCAGGTTTGAATTTCAAAACAGTGAAAACTGTCCAGCCAGCTCTGGTTAGCCAATAACTAGGCTTGGCAAAATTTAATTTTTAATTTTGTAATGGTTTCTGATGGATAATATCAATGTTTATTTTTAATCTTTTTGTTTTATTTTTTATAAATTTTAAATTTTCACAGTTGTGTGAATTTATGGGTTTTAAGCACTTTTAAAATTTTTATTGATTTAAATTTTCACAGCTGCAGGAAACTGGGGTGTGTGTGTCAGACAATGATTTCATGACGGTAAACACTGAGATTCAGCGAGTTAAAGCTTTCTAATCGTTAAAACCCAAATTGTATATACTGACAGATGTTGACAAACTAAATAGCTTTAAATCAAACTCTTAAGTTCTCAAGCAGCATTTTTCTTACTTTGCCTACTGTAAATTTTGATTATTATTGATGGAAATATTTCTGTTGTTTTGTGCGTATAGTGAAATTGACATTTACCAATAAAAATCTAATCCTTCTGAGCCTATGAATAACCCCGGGGTTAGGAGATTCTGCTTCAAGTCCTTGCTCTGTATCAGGTAGAGCAGGAATTTGAACCTGGGTCTCCTACATCCCAGATGAGGCTTCTAACCCACTAGACTATTGGCTAGACTGGGAGCCTCTTTCTCTGTCCACTTTTTCATGAAAGGGCTTGCATCAGTGTGAACAGAAATGTTAACCTAATTTTTGTGTGTGTGTGCGTGAAATGGAATCTTGTTTTCAGACCAGGCCTGCTTAGTGCTAACATAGCACCAGCTATCCAAGGCTTTCAAAGGGTGGTCTTGTGCTTAAAGTGCTGGGCTAGAGCTAGGAATCTCCATCAGAGTCTTCCTGTGTGACCCCGGGCAAGTCACTGAGTCTATCTGTGCTTCAGTTCCCCATCTGTAAAATGAAGAGAGATAGTACTTTCTTTCTCCCACCCTGGGTCTGTCACGTCTGTTTAAGCCAGGGACTATTGCTTACTGTGTGTTTACACCATACCAGGGAATTGAGGCCCCTAAGTGCTACTGTAATAATACTGATGATGAATACTTTTAGAGAGAAATTCTAACCTGTCCTCCATGGGCTTGGAGCGCCTGGCTTCAGCAGAGCAAGTTCAGTTCTGCTATGCCGAGGAAGGCAGTATTTGGGAAGCCTGCAGAAGAGGGGTGCACCCTTCCACCGAAGTGCCTGCAAAGAACGGTTCTGTACAGGCTGCCTTCGTGTTATAGAGCAGGAAGAGTAGGACTGGTGCATCTCATTACATGGCTCTACTTACCATTCCCCTTGTGTAGAGGATCACAGGCACTGCAGAAGCACCCTGACTCTCCAAGGTGTGGGAAGGAGGATTCCTTCCTTCTGTCCTTTGATGAACGCTCCAGCACTCAGTTCAGCTATTTGAGCTCTGCACTGAGGGAAGCACTAGGGTCTAGTTGACAGATTCTCACAGCTCTTCTTGAGGTAGGTTTCATAGGTGTTATTCCCAGTCTATCCATGGATACGGAAAGGTTAAATAAATTGTCTGAGGTCCAGACTAAGTCAGTGTCAGAGCTGGGATTAAAACCCAGTTTCTTTACTTCCTGTACCTTGCTCCATTCACAAGACTACACTTTCTTTCCTAGCATGACGCTGTCGAATGGCACATACATGTTGGTGTTCTGTACATCAGACTGGCTGGGTCTGAAGGTGTTTAATATAGACCATGTATTTCAAAACATGTTTTGCAGCTGAGCTCAGGCCTTGTCTGCCACGAAGAGCCTGGAACAGAATTTTTATGGCTGAGTTACAGACCCTGAAAATGTTTTTTCATGAGAGAGGCTGACAAACCTTTAGAGAAACTACCCTTAAAATCTTAACTGTAGCAGCACTAGCAGGCAGCTTAGTAACATGACTGGATTTACTGTATGCATGCTGGTGGGCTTACATGAGTGTGAAGTAAACATCTTTCAAATGACTTGACGCCAATGGCATCCTCAGACAGCCTCAGTGAGACATCTGACCCATTAGATATTTAGGGCAGGCACTGAGATACCAAGGTCATGCCACATCCTGTTTCTCTCATACAGCTGGGCCCTGATAAAATAGCAGTTGGTGAGACCACCAATCAGATAAGGTGGCAGTTTGCAACAATCTCAAATTATTGTTAGAGCAAGGGAGGTCCAGATAAGATCAATCAGACACTGGAGTGATTTAGCTATTCCTGAGATTTCCCACCCCCCCCCCTTCCTGAAGACACTTTACACAGTCAGTTTTTTGAATATGAATGCAAGGATCACTCATGAAATCTTTTAACCAACCTCAGAGCAAAATACAAGGGTTGATTTATGGGCTGGATTACTGAGAAACAGTAATTCTTTGCTCTTTATGATGTTTTGTCAGAAGGTGCAGTACTCTGCAGTCAGAACAGCATGATTTCAAGTAGGTTTTACAAAAGAGTTTATAGAATGGGATGGTGGCGACTAGGACAGCTCCTATAACAGAGCAGTTAATAAGTCACAAACACATAAATCATGCGACAGGTATTGAGTGTAACAGGGCAAGGCAGTAGCTTTTATAAACAGCAATTTAAGTTACTACCCCATAGAAAGAATGCCAGAGATTTTTTTTTTTTGGCCATAAATTGCAATTAAGCTTTTTTGGTTTTGCTGTCAAAAGATTTCATCTATGTTTTGGGAACCCAAAAGAAATGGATGGGGGAGAAGAGCTTGGTGTGATGCCTAAAGCTGAGTCCGTACCTCTCACTTCCAGGGACATTGTTCATTTTAGTGCCAAAGCTACCTACGCTCCAAGCAAATGTATTTGTTATTGTCGAAAACTATTTACATCAGAAATAAACAATCATAAAATGGAGATTACAGAAAGATATTTACACTAAAGGAACTGTTCCTATAACATTTTAGTTTTCCTACATGATTCATTGTTCTGTGTTCTTCATTTTGGGTCTTTGTCACACACTGTCTTACACATTTTGTGCTTTGGCAGGATGAGAGGCATGGAGGAGGCCAAAATAGAATGGTGCAAAGGATCCAGACCCCTGTCTCTTCTTCTGTCCCTAGGTGGGAATCAATAGGTGATGTTTCGAGAGTGTTCTTATCAATGCAAAAATTGGGTTTGCCTGTGTCCCATGTCCAGCTCTATCACCTTTTGCTAGCGCTGGTCCAGATGTGGTTCATGGTCCTGTTTATTTTTCAACACAAATCAAATTTTCACTTTCGTAGAAATTTTTCTTAAATTTTTGGCGTTTCATCAAAAACTTGCAAATTGAAAAATTTCAGATAAACTGAATTATTTTGGCTGCTGCAAATCAATTTTGATTTTTTGATTACAAAATTTAAAAAAATTAAAACTGACATTTCCCTGTGAAACTTTTGTTTTTTGATGAAAAAGCATTTTGATTTAAAATTTTTAACCTGCTCTACTTTTACCTTTCATGGACTTGGATCCCCTCCCCCACATCTGCACAGTGCAGGTTCAAGCACTGTATAGAGCATCACCTAGTGCATTATGCAAGAATTTTTTTTCTTTCAGTATCTCATGCTGCTTTCTAACAAGTAGAAAATAGATTTGTTACATATTATATGGTAGTTGTGGGCTAATCTGGGGATGAATCCATGTGCATTTCCTCAATACCATGTTATTAGGCCAAGTTTGTGGTGGTGACTTATTTTTACATCCAATCCTGACAATACCAGTAGAGGTAAATAATTTTCCAAGGAGATTCAGAGCATTTCAATACATAGCATCTCATCAGTAAAATCTTGTGAGATAATTTTCAGTGAGAGTATTTGGTACCCATTTTAATATATTAAACTTTCTAACTGCAAGTCTCCTGGGCGCTCATGGGAGGAAATAGCATGTAATAAGAGGGTTGCCTTAAAGTGTTATACTAACAGATGTCACCAATGAAACAGGAGCCTAGAAATTGCCATACTGCAATACACAAAAGGTCCATCCAGCTCAGTATACGGTCTCTGACAATGATCAATGTCTGGTGTTTTAGGGAAAGGCAACCCCATCTCCCCCCTAAAATGCAGCTAACAGCAGTGCAGTGCTACTGCAGAAATTTACTCCAGATCCTAGGCTAATTATCAGCAAATGCCAAGCAGCAAAAGGTGAAGAGCACAATTATGTGAATCTGCAGCTGAGAATAATAAAACAGAGCTGCTCAATCAATGTTGTCTGTTTCTGTAGCATGTCCGGAAGTGCAGCTTTCAGGCCAGTAGATTGGAGGAAGGGCTCCATCTTGTGAATACAGCCAAAGTTTTTGGAAATGGGTTTTATAGGCAGGATATCTGACGTGTCTATAAATTGCCAGCTTCTCTGTACTGGGGGATGCTAGCTGTGGGTTGAGTATGTTCTTCCTTTTATAGTATGTATGTGTTTATTGGGTCAGATCCTCACCTGGTGCAAATCATCCGCAAACTTTATTAGCAAACTCCCACTTTCTGTGCCGAGGTCAGTAATAAAAAGATTAAATAAGATTGGTCCCAAAACTGATCCCTGGGGAACTCCACTGATAACCTCCGTCCAGCCTGACAGGTCACCTTTCAGTAGGACCCGCTGTAGTCTCCCTGTTAACCAATTCTTTATCCATGACATTTTCCATATTAATTATTATTTTTAATATTCACTTAGCTATACAGCTGGGCTAATACAAGAAAAAATGTATTTGTATTTGGAAATTTTGTGATTTTTTAAAATAAATTATTAGAATTTTATTTTGTTGTTCTGCCAGTTGTTGCCTCTCTGTAATTCCTCTTCACATCATATTCACAATCAAGTTGTCCACCAACCAACAAAACTCTGACAGATATGCTAGTCTATTGTATTTGTATTTGCTTCTCAGTGAAAAACCTTTTTCTTAGCCCATTTCATCGCTTTGTGTCCACGATGGCTAACAGGATACAAATATATGCGTGAGGGGTGGCCTTCTCCACCAGGCTCTGCTCCTGCAAACTTTTATGAGTGAGGCCATTGACACCCCACCATCAAGACTGTGTGGATGGTTGCTGTACCCACTTTGCTCCACTCTTTCTGTAGACAGGAAAATCCTGGTCCCATTGAAGTCAGTGGCAAAACCTCCACTGACTTCAATGGGGCCAGGATTTCACCTGGGGAACATAGGGATAATAAACACTAGAGGGCAAGGAAATTAAGGTGACCTGCTTCTTCTTTCTGGGACAGCAGAAATCCTTCATCATGACAGACTTGCAAATAACATAGCTCATTCTCAATCACATCCCCGCTCCTTCATACTGCATAAGGCAAACCTTTCTCAATCTCTTCTCAAGACTCTTATTTTGAGTCTACAATGCAGTTAATACAAAAGTGTTTCTTTTTTCCACATTCAGGGTTTGAATAATGGGATTGGGTTTTGTGTGTGTGGTTATGTATTTATTTTTCAGAAGGTGGAAGAACACAAATGCACAAAGTAGTCCTCTAACTCCCAATATATTAATAGCTCTGCTAAGAGAATAACAAAGGTTCTGTTAACAAACCCAAATACGAATGAAATGCAAGAAAGTAAATTACACCAAACAAGAATCTGTGTGCTGTTTTTCCCCCAAGTTCTTTAAAAGAGTCTGAAACTTTCTCCAAGTAGTTGCTATGTAAAGAATTTTGGTGCCTATGTAGGAGCATCTGGACTTAAATATTTAAAATCAACAAAAACATAAAACAAACTACCCATCTGGGTTTTCCAAATAAAGCCGCAACTACTGGAATTTATTAAGTTCCTTCATCTGCAAAAGTGAATGCCTCATTTATTTCAGCTTATCTATCATCTTCCGTTTAAGATGCACACAAACCTCCTTGGTGATTAGTTTTTTGTTTTGTTTTTCATTTTTCTTCCTCCTAATCAAATTGGAAATAACTCAGGCTGGGTGAACTGGTGACTCAACTAGAAAACCCTTTTTGCAAAATTCTTAAGTTCCAAAATTTCAGTGTGTTGGAATATGACTACAGGATCCAGCAAATCGCATATGTATAACTGGCTGCGCTTCTTATACGGCACCCCCGCACCGCCAAAAAAACATACACTGAAAGAATGTTATGGTTGCAAAATAGGGTACGAAGAAGGGTGCCGAATGAGCAGTGCATGGGCAATTTTAATTGTGTCATTTCTTAACTTTGGAGTGCTTGAGTTTTCAATCTCAACATTCTTTTAATGTTTTTTTTTTTAAGTAATTGCCCAATATTTTTAAAGCAAACTGAAAAAACTACCCCAATTTCTATCATGAGGAACCATATTGACCCCCAACTCTGGTTATTTCGGATATGTCTACAGTGCTATAAAAGGCCCGTACCTGGCCTGTGTCAGTTGACTCAGACTTGTGGGCCTTGGGCTGGAAGCCTATAAAAATTAAAGTGTAGACATTTGGGCTCAAGCTGGAACCTGGGCTTTGAGACCCCATGAGAGGGGAAGGTCTCAGAGCCCAGGCTCCAGCCTGAGCCTGTATGTCTACAATGCAATTTTATAGCCCCACATCCTTGAGCCCCAGTCAGTTGACCCAGGCTTTGAGACTCAATGCCATGTGTTTATCGCAGTGTAGACATACCCTATCAGAGTTCAGACCTCTGGATTGACAGCAGAAACATCTACCAATTGAGCTAATGGAGTAACTGATAGAGGATAACCGCCTACTACTGCTATGTGGACCAGCTGGTTGAGGGGAAGGGTTGATTTCACAGGTATTTGCTGAAAGCAAAAGATATGGAGATTCGGGAATCCTGGGTTCAATTCCAGGTTCTGGAGGGGAGTGTTCTATAATGGTTATAGATCATTCTGCCCCTTTGTCCCGGCCTGTACATGTCTCCTTCTGCTTCTAATGATCCCCAGCTCTTGTCTCCCTCTGCTCCTATCTACCCCACCTCATTCCCAGCTACTGCCCTCCTCTGTGCCTATCCACCTCCTCTCCCTCATCTACTATCCATCACCCTGGCTGCTGCCCTCCGTGCTTCCATTCCATTTTGCTGTCCCTCACCCTCTGGCTCCAATTCCTGCAACACCCCGTGTCCCTTTGCCAACTTCCTCATCTCTCTGCACGCCAGTCAGGCAGCTTCTTCCTTCTCCATGCTAGATGGGCACCAGCACTGGGAGCACTAATAGCACAGGTGAGACAATCTCCCTGCACTGCCCCCCGCAGCATGAAGCAATGACGGGGAAAGTCCAGCTTTGCTACTGCAGCCCTGAGAGATGGAACATACTCATTGCAGTCCTGCAGATGGACTCTCCAAGTCCCTGCTCCAAAGCTTCTTGACAAAATGCTTGTACAAATTCTTTTAACATGGTCAGAGCAACATATTCCACAAACCCTCCCTCCCCTGTCCCCAAATCTCATTCTTGGAAACAACTGAACTCTTTTACCTGAAGCTTTCAAAAATAATTCAGCCCAGCATGGAAAATTCAGCCTGAACAATTGAAGTTTGACAAAGGTATTAGCAACAGGCAATGGTCTTAAAATGGAAAGTGTTGAGCAACCTTAACTCTAGGCAATGCTACCAGCTCTGCCTGTAATGCCAGCAAAGGCCTATATTGTGGCATATAGTAAGAGCACCATACTGAGTGATGTAGAGGTGCACTACTTCAGTGGTATTTCCAGACGGTAGCACGCTTCTCAGAGCTGCCATGGAGTGTAGGTAGGCACTCTGCCACCTTTAAAGAAAGTACAGTATGCACTGTGCTCTCTCCCCAGCCCAATCTTCTGACTGATTGGAGAGGGGACAGGATCCTACCTCCTTCCTGCCCTTTCCCACCCCTTTGTGCAGTTCTTATGCTTCTTGAATATGATGACTTCCATTTTGTCCAGCCCTCAAATTGGGCACTTTCTCCTTCCTTTACGCATCCATGCGGGGGGGAAACCTTAAAAATCTTTGCCCAGTTTATGGCATCAGCCAACAAGTTTACATTCAATATAAGGAATTAGCCAATGTGTCACTAACAGAGAGGAATGATGGTCCAGTGATTAGAGTGCTAGGCTGGAGCTACAGATTCAGTTCCTTGTTCTGCTGCAGGCTTCCTGTGAGACCTTGGGAAGATCTCTTGGCTTCTCAGTGCTTCCTTCTCCATCTATACAATGGGGATAATAGTACTTCCCTTCTCCACAGAGGTTGTTGAGAGGGACTCGTACTATGGTAACGGAGGTAGATCCGTGTGACAAACATTGGTGGCTGTGGGTCTGCTGAGCAAAACTGAGCCTTCTTTCGTGTTATTTGCTGCTTCTGTTTCCCTTCGTTTTCTTCTTTCTTCTTCTTATCTTCCTGTGCTCTGCCTTTGCCCTCTCAATTTAGTCTTCAGTGCTATATTTACAATTTTCAGAGACAGTCTAATTGTGTATGTGGGTGTATATGTAGGCCAACTTGTAATGTATCCCAACACCTATATGTTTAGTGAATAGATGCACTGTTGCAAAGCTATTTCTGTTTCTTTGTTTTAAATTAATGTGTAATATTTAATGATGTTTCAGTTTAAAAAAAATAAAGGCAGAAAAGTAAATGTCCTAAATTCTTGTTGCTTTCTTCAGCGATAAGACTTCTTAGGCTCAATTGCAAGGGGAGCAAATTATTCCAAGACGTTCTCAAGAACGGAGTTAGTCACTGATTTTTATACTTGTTTTCTGCCCTCCTATTTGGTGTGGATTCTATATAATTTTAATAAAAGGGCTCATTTTTTTTCATTGTAATGTCTCTTTAACACTGTGGGAGTTATAAACACTGTAATAATTTTACCACTTTCATATTTAAAAATAATATGCCCTCTAAACATTTACAGTCAAGATTTGTTTTCCTTCAGATGTGTAAATAACACATAGTAATTTGCATCTCATGCATAAATCTCTCTCCTGTTGAATGCAAATTAAAAACAAAAAACAACCTTCCCTCGCCTTTTTTTTCACCTTCTCATATTTATGACAATTTAGCTGGCTAATTCTTCCAAGCAGAATTTGGGGGTTTATATGTGGCTTTTTTGTTTTGTTTTCAATCTCTTATTGCAGTTTTCTTCCACTGAATATTAAGAAGTTCAGAATCGATTAATCGCTCTTCCGTTTGCAGCCCTAATGAAAGTATTTCAGGCTTTATGTATCCCAGATGAACGCGTTTTAAACATTGTGGGTGGGGGTGGGTACATACATGTGCATGCGTGCGCCCGTCTGTCACTTTTTGGGATTCAAATGAAATCAGTGTCTTGGTTTCTTGTAGAACAATATCAGTGCAAGTTTAAGCAATTTCAGTTTGCTGGCAGACCAAAACCAAGGCATTTATCAGGATGATCCTTGATGGACTGAATTGTCATTTCTTGCTGCTGAAGACTCTTCTTGAAATTTCACGTCATTCACCTGAAAGTTGTTAGAGCACGGAATTACAAGAAGCTCTTTTCTGTCTTGCACTGATCATGTTGTCTGGTGAAACCCTAAGGGCTGTTTTACTCTTTGAGTTTCCTGTACTGGTAGTTTCTGTGCCTACTGATCAGTTTTCTGGGTCTCAGCCCAGTAAAAAGACTTTCTCTGGGGAGTCTGTCTGCCTTTGTAAAAATGTGACAAAAATATCTCGTCTAGTCGTCTTCCTCAGCTGCGATTGACTCCGTGTAAAGCAGTGAGGCAGTGAATGAAAGGCACTATATAAAATAAATTGCGTGGCATTGGTAGCTACACCCAAGCAAGATGTGTTGCAGCCCCAGCCGCCAAGCTAGCTCCCGCTTGTTGGTGTTTGATGTGCTGTTCACATCCAGGATAGCATATCCCCGACAGCCAGTGATCCGTGCACTGAAAACTCCCCAGCGGTCTGAGGCAGGAGTTATTTTAGTGGTCAGTTCTAAAAGCCCTGTTGAGCTCTGGGTGAGCGTTTCATCAGCTGCGGCCTGCATGCAGCACTGCTCATTTTACACCACCTCAAGGAAAGGAGAGGACGTGGCAGTGGGATGATCGCAGCTGCTCATCGCAGGGAGGCAAGCAGCATTTGTGTGAGGAGAAAGAATGCTGGACCTCCCAGCTGACTCCCACAGGAGATGACAGAAAAAGAAAAAACATTTGCTCCCATCTCTCTGCACTTTAAAAAATAAATCAATCTGCAAATGCTGTGTTTTTCTAGAGGTGTTTCTGGTTTTAATCTTGTCTGATTGCTGCATGGACACCCCTCCCCCTCACTACATGGAATAACAACAGGCCAGATTATGCTCTCACTTAAAGTTGCGTAAATCAAGATGAACTCCACTGAAGTTAATGGGCCTGACCCTCTACTACCTTTGTATTGTCATTTCACCGATGCAACATGAAAAGGCTGTAGAACACTACGACAGCATTCTGCCATCAGCACAACACTCCTGGAGGTCTGTACCTAGTGGAGCCACACCGATGCCAAGGTGTTGTGAAGAGAATCAGGCTCACTGCTTTGTCTGGCTTCTTATCTGCTATTATATTGTTTTACAGTGCTCTATAACTGTGTTTGAAATTGCTTTACAGCAGACCACACGCCCTGGTGGGAGGGCGAGGCTGCTTTATCAGTAAGATTATTGTTCATAATTATAGTTTGGCAATCAGTTGAGCACAGGATCTTGTGTATCTGGAATTGATCGTGGAGAGGTTTTCTTATCTGCAAGATATAGCCAAGACAAAGAACTGAAAACTCCACGTGCCTGTAAACAATTGCTATGATTGTGTGTAGTCTGCTTCTCACAAGCAGGCAGGTGAAACTTCACAATGATGGCCAGACGTGTCTGTTTTGAAGTCAGTTTTTCAGGAACCGTCACTTGTTTGGCTCTCAGCAGGGACCTAGTTAGGCACCCCTCAGCTGTCCCTTACCCACTGAAATCAATGGGAGTTTTAAGTGGGTGATGAATACAGCACATGGCAGTAGGCTGCCTGTCCCCTTTCTTCCTGTTGTGTCATTGCTTTGCTGGGGTTAGTCCAACTGACTCCAGGATACCAAACCCCATTGCAGGAATTCAAAGCAATGCAGACCATCTGTCACAGTCTCTGAATTCAGACCTTGCTTTCTAGCAGGGTACTCTGCTATCAGTGAGGCTGGTAGACATCACTGGCTGGAAGTTATATGAGCAAGTCCGTTAATGTTTGCCGTTATATAGGAACTTGCATCTGAGATCTCAAAGCTCGTTTAAATAATAATTTAAGCACAGCACTCTTGTGAGCAAGGCAGCATTATACCTATTGGATAGGTTCACAAACTGGGGCACAGAGCAGTTAAAATGACATATACACAGCAGAGCTGAGCTAGGAGTCATGACCCTTAATACCCTGCTTTAACCACTTGACTCTAACCAATCCTTTCCAGTTAGAAGTGGTTGGTAATTCATACCATTGGCTCTTGGAATGGCAGTGGTAATTTTGCTGTCCTTAGCTACCCAGCACGTAAATCACTATTTTCCTTCCAGCTTAATGTATGAAACATCTATAATCACAAGTGAGATTTGGAAGCATTGTGGTCTCACCCCTATCTCCTCCTTCCATCCGGTTAGAAGTGAGGCTGTATTCTATTTTGTTTTTAATCAGGATTGATCATATACAATACAAATTTAGATTGCACAGTGTAGTTTTGTTTTGGGGTGTTTTTGCTGCAGCTTCTGTTAGCAGATCACATCCTTATTTCACACTTGCTTGTCAGGTGCCACCTGTAAAGGCAGAGGTGAATGTGGCCAGAGAGTAGAACACAAGTTTCCGTTGCTTAGATCACAGGAGGTGACAGATAACATGATCCTGACTTCCGAAAGTCATGGACCATGCTGAGACTGGGTAACCTGAGCCATGACTTGGGCCGATCATAGAACGACGACACTTGGCGGGTTTGTAGCACAGACATAGCTGGGTGGGGTTTCATTCTTTGAATGTTTTTCCAGTTGGTGCCATATTGGATTCTAATTCCTTTAACCTCAGAAGGATATTCAATGTGGATGTGGGGAATGGCCTGGGAGCATGAGAGGCTCTTTCTTTCATTTATTGGACACAGTTAGACAAAGGAAAAAAAGGCTGATTTCAAAGCTGGTTTTATGTGTTTGACTTTTTGGATGGAGAAGAGATAAGGCCTTGAACAAATTATAGCCTTGAATTATGTCATGAAGATCTTGATATCCTTGCTTCCCAAGTTGTATACTTTCCTGCCCTTTCCAGGGTTCTGATTTCATCCCATCGTGTGACATTAGGAAAGTCAAAACTCTCTTATGGATAGGTTTTGGTAAACTTCAGGGAAGCTTCTAATTTATAATATTTGTTTCCAGTAGATTTTTACAAAGGTTCATCCTCATCCAAATGCCATTGCTGTTGTCTCAGAGGTTCTCAAAAGATGGTCCATGGAGGTCTGTGGAGAAATGACTAGTTACAGGGCATCGGCTTCTCCACTGGGTCTTCAGCTGCTAAATTACATTAAAAGACACTAAAGATACATGAAATATCTTCCTTTACCATATAAGCAATTGTGGTCATTGCCACAAGCCTGGCATGTTATTGTGAATATTGAGGAGGGGATCAATGTAACTGGGAATAGGAAAGTCTCTGTGTTAAAATGCGGTCCACACTATGAAAGCCATAGCACATGGTGTTCCTCCCATGCAATATAGTCCTGTGTTGATCCAGGCTTGATTTACATAGTAAATCTTATTTGTGAATTTACAGGCTGTCCCTCTGAAGGAAGGATTGTACCTGGCTATTTATTTAAAGGCTTTTTTCATGGCTTTTGAGATGTAATACCTTATGTACAAAATCCCCGAGTAGCAGCAGCTCTACAAGCACATGATACTTATAATACATTACACATTATCAATAAAATGTTGCAAGACATGTCATAGATCTTATTAATGTAACTGTAAATTATGGGTACAAGTCTGACCTATCTGCTGATAGATTAGAGAGGCTTGGATTGTTAAACAGTAGCGGGAGGCTCAGGGCGTCACGAAACAAAGTGTTTCAAGTGCCGCCTCGGTATTTCACCACTAGATCAGTCAGAGCGTACCTTGAAAGTGAGCAGAGCAGACGCTCCCTTTTCAAGTTAAAAACGGTGAAAGTGGAAATCATTATTGACTCCTCTCAGGGGCGGCTCTACCAATTTTGCCGCCCCAAGCAGAAGTCGCCCGCCGCCCAAGAGCCGCGAAGGTGGGAAGAGCAGCGGGGCTGCTGCCGAATTGCTGCCACGGGACACAGACTGCCGCTCCGTTTTGAATGCCGCCCCAAGTACCTGCTTGGAAAGCTGGTGCCTGGAGCCAGCCCTGCCTCTTCTTCCTCCGTATATAATAACATCGATCCTGATTGCGATTCAGGTCGTTCCTGAAGCCCTGCATTGCCTGCAAGAAGAAGTGTTTTACCCTCCTCCGATACAAGCATTAAAACGAAAATGTTTTGAAACCCCAAGATGTCTAAACAGAAACAGCATGATTGTGTAGCTGTAACACTTCGAGTGTTTGCCTGATTTTACATCAGGATCTGCTAGTCTGAACTCCTGGCCGGTGAGGGTGTAAATATTGACATACATGGGACTCCACACATGTGCATCGGTCTGTGCTAGCAGATCCTGATCCCAAATTTGGGCTTTGGATTTGTAAGGTCATTCCTTGTGTACGGTCTGTGAAGCACCTTGCACACTTGTGCATGCTATAAAATAATGTATTGAGTTTATATAATGCTTTCTATCAAAGATCATTACACCATTTAGAAATGTTAACTACTTTAGTCCTTAAAACGGCTGGGTGGGGTAGGAAGAATTATCCCTGTTTTAGTGATGGGAAAACTCAGAAACAAGAGCAAATAAGTGACTAGCCTGAGGTTACATGGGCCAGTGCTAAAACCAAGAATAAAACCCTGATCTCCTGACTCCCAGTCCTATGATTTCTCCTGAAATCATAGAACCAAAGGGTTAGGAGGGACTGCAAGAGTCATCTAGTCTAACTCCCTGCCAAGATGCAGGATTTGTTGTGTCTAAACCATCCAAGACAGATGGTTCTCCAGCCTCCTTTTGAAAGCCTCCAGTGAAGGAGCTTCCACACCCACCATAGGCAGTCTGTTCCATTGTCCTACTGTTCTTACAGGTAGGAAGTCTTTCCTGAAATTTAATCTAAAACTGCTATGCTATAGTTTGACATTGCCTCTTGTCCTGCCCTCTGTGGCAAGAGAGAACAACTTTTGTCCATCTATTTATGGCAGCCGTTCAAGTATCTGAAGACCTCTATCATGTCCCCTCTTAACCTCCTCTTTTCTAAACTAAACATAGCCCATTTCCTTCAGCCTTTGCTCATATGGCTTGCATTTCATCCCTTTGATCATCTTTGTCGCTCGCCTCTGGATCCTTTCCACTTTCTCTACATCCTTTCTATACGTTGGTGACCAAAATTGGACACAGTACTCCAGGTGAGGCCTTTCTCCTGTTAGCGGGATGAAATAAGATACATCTCCCCCAGACCTGCCTATTTTAAAAAAATGTATTTAAACAACCCTTCTCTGAGGATCTGAAATTTTGGGACAACTCTTGTCCTGTTTTGTTTTCTGCTTCCTGTTCCTAGTGAGGACACTAACTAGAAGTGCCAGCCCTCCTGCCCCAGAGAAAGTCTCCTCTTGCAGCATTTCTATTAAATCTCCAGATCGAGCACAGAATTAGGACCAAGAGAGTAATCTTGCATTGACCAGGGACATTGTGTAAAACATATGTCCAGCTGGTCAGTAAGCCAGCATACACCACTGAGTTGTTAATAATGTTTATTCTCCTGAAGTGGACAGTCTTTTTGCTGTTGACAAAAAAAGTAACTTAGTCCTTTACAGGTCAAATTAAGAGAACACAGACATGCACTGTAATCACAACTCATTCTCTATCCCTGTGCACTGATCAGTAATAATTACCTTTTGGGAGGAGGTGGAGGGAGACAACCTCAGAGCTTTTCAGGTTGATTATTTTCCTGCTGTGCTCCATAAAGACACCAGTATTTTAATAACAGCAACCATTTTGTGCCAAGGGTCCTTTGAGACTTGAAATTGGCGACAACAAAATAGCATATATCTTTAGACAAGAACAGTGTAAGTCATTGTGCTGGGAAAAAATGATATAATTTTTTTTTTGGCAAGTTTAAGAAGATCCACTTTTACTCCTACAAGCTGATACACTAAATAAATCCCGGCACCAAAAAGTGCACCTGTCAGGTTTCCACTGAGGTTTCCTGTCTCTCTATGTTAACCTTAATGTTTATTATGCCTGAAACGAAGAGTATCTAATTGTCAAGAAGCCAGAATGATGACATTTTGTGCCATTATTCTAATATGTTTTTGCTGTGCATTTTCTTTAATTATTTGCATGAATAATATCATTAGGCATTCATGCCAATACAATGCTGATAATTAATTTACAGGAAGACAATTTCTTAATGATTTTGATGTCAATGTTAATAGCAATATCTGATAGTTGATCTGTGTGGCGCTGACATAAATTTAATGTTTAATGCATGAATGCCAACACAAACCGTGGCACAGAAT
The DNA here is from genome assembly GCF_965152235.1 of Eretmochelys imbricata. Lineage (NCBI taxonomy): Eukaryota > Metazoa > Chordata > Testudines > Cheloniidae > Eretmochelys > Eretmochelys imbricata. Next base: position 124,137,693 of record NC_135574.1, read on the forward strand.
TACACTGGAGAAAAATAAATATCCACTGGGTAAAAACATCAGTGGAACCCCTCTCCCGAACCTTGCTTGATTATGGGTTTCAAAGCTCCAAAACAAAATCCGGGTTCCTAGACCTGTTTCTTGTTTTTTTGTTTGTTTGCTTGTTTGAAATCATCTTGACAATCTGGCTTTAAGATGTTCAAAATATATAAATCAAATATAAATAAGATGCAGTCCTATGTATTAAAGTTGCACATAAGTTCTATATATTAAAAAAAAATTAAGCTCATGTATTCAGATTTCTTTTTTTCTTTCTGGTACCAAAAGCCTGACCTGCATTCCACACCCAAAACTCCTACTGAAGCCAATCAAGGAATGCAGGATTAGCCTGAGAGTGTGAACTTTACCCGTTCTCTGAGTTTTCCAAAGCTCACAGGATTTTGTAGTTACACAATTTACCTGAATGTCGATACAGTAGCATTTGTGTGGGAGCTATTACTATTCATACCAATAAAAATGAAAGATGTGCAATATATTATAAAGTTATGCAAAAATCTGTAGTCAGCACTACTACTTTCGGCTTTTTAGAGTTGCAAGTGTGTGTGTGTGTGTCTATACACATGAATGCACACACACATAAATATTATAATAATAAAATGAATACACTATAAAATGCACATTCTGCGTCCAGTGTCCCTGTATTCTGAAGATCTCTCAAGAATTTTATAGGGACTTTTATTTACCAGTTAAATATTTTAGCACACCTTGCTCTTGGTAAATGTATTTGAAACAAATTATGGTAACTATAATATGGTTGTTATTGTTTTTATTTTTACAAAAGCAAAGCCATAGTCCATAACACAGAACCTGACATGATGTTTATTTCCACCTGTTTCAGCCAGTTAAATTTATAGATGAAATGTTAAAAACAAAATTGATCCCATCATGCATTGCAGCCTGCTCTCCACGTGGCTTTTCATCAATGGTATCCACCGAGGGAGCGCACCCTTCACCCTATAGGGTGAGGAGATAATTATACAGTCTCAATTAGATTCTTAATCACTGGAGTATAAACAGCTAGTGCTACAGAACCAGCTCATCTGCCTTTACAGTTGCAGTAACCTCTCTTTTAACTTTAACTTCCACAGGCATATTATTCATGGCCATATAAAAACAATTCCTTCTCTTCAAGGTTGTATGACCTGATTCCTTCTGGTATTTTTATATATATTTAGAACAGAAGAACTTTCCTCATGTTTATTTCCCTGCTCTCCCATCCATCCCAAAAAAGCAAGCAAAATTAGGCACTGAATCTGCAAAGGGATCCATAGATGTGGACCCTTATAATCTGCCTAGCCCTACTGAAGTTAAGGGGGCTCTGTCCAGGCGTAAGTGTCCATGTTTTTGTGGATCCATTTGCAAGATTGGGCTCGTAAAAGACCAGTTTGAGAAAATGAAGAGGTGATGAAATATAAAAGCAGCCCTGTTAGATGAATCATTTAAACGGCTGTGTGAAATAATTCCCAATTAAGGCTAACTTTGGACCTAAGGTAGAACTGTCCTAGAGATGTGCAAAGCATACAGATGGGGGACTCTGGTCACCCAGGACACTGGGGGCCACATTCATAGGCTCATTCCAGCCAATTGGCGGTATCACAGCTGGAGCTCCTCCCCTTCCCATCTACATGCCTGCTGCCTCTGCTGAGTTGGTGCCTGCCACACAGAACTTAGAGCAGGGATCGGCAACCTTTGGCATGCGGCCAGCCAGGGAAAGCCGTTGGTGGGCTGGGACAGTTTATTTACCTGCAGCATCCACAGGTTTGGCCTATCGCAGCTGCCACTGGCCGTGGTTCGCCGTCCCAGGCCAATGGGGGCTGCAGGAAGGGCGGCCAGCACATCCCTTGGCCCGTGCTGCTTCCCGCAGCCCCCATTGGCCTGGGACAGCGAACTGCGGCCAGTGGAAGCTGCAGACGCTGCAGGTAAACAAACCGTCCCGACCCGCCAGGGGCTTTCCCTGGCGGGCCACGGGCCAAAGGTTGCCGATCCCTGATTTAGAGACTCCCAGCAGAAGCGGCTTCTGCTCCAGCCCCAGATTGAGTCTTCCGGTGAGGCCCAGCTAGGGGTGAGACTGCAGGGAGGAAGGGTAAGGGATATGATGCCATCAGGAGAGAAGAAGCCAGGGAAGTGAAAGGAGCAGGTCTGCAGGGGGAAAGTGGCTTGTTAAAGGTAGGTGTGGAAGGAGGCGCAAGAAGCCTGCTGGGGCAAAGGCAGAAGGATACTGACTGAGTCTGCAGGGAGAAGTGAGCAAGACAGAATTGGGTTGGGGAAGAGGGTCAAAGAACGCCCCTTCTGCAAGTGGAGGGGAACTTGCACCTATGGGTCCTGGCTGAAGCGCGGGAAGGAATGGGAAAATGTTGCTTTCCTAGCATGTTCCCCTCTTTTTCTAAACCCCACAGAAGCCCTTGCATCTTGGAAAGAGGCAGGAAGCCAGGCTGTCATCCCCCAGATTCTAATCCCACTTGACAATAAACTGTTTGGGGAAGCGCTGGGTCAAAGTTGGGTCTGACAATTATCAGAGATGAGAAAAAGGCCATAAGGGCCTGTTCCCCCAAGTGCAGAAGATCCTCTCTGGTACCACAGCAACTGCACTCCCCACGTCAGCCCCGAAACCCTCCTAACCCAGATCCATCAATGAGCTCTGCTCTCCTTAAGTAAAGAGAACTGACAGTACTCTGGTACATGGTCCCAGACATACTTTGGCTGCCACAGGTGTCTACACTGTCCTTTGTGATTTCTCCACTTCCCCAACTCTCATGCCTGGGTTTCTGGAGCCTAGAAAGAAGATAAAGGTAACTCCAACTCTTTATTTTTTTTTAAATCCACCTTTTAATCAACTAGCCATTTAAAAAAAATGAGATTCATTATTCGTTAGCAGTATTACATCAGCAGAGACATGAACGGGTTGTTTTCTGTCTCGGAGGGGATGCCTTAATTGTATTAACATGAGTTTATTTATTTAGCATCCCTTGAGCCAAAAGTTCAAATGCTGGCAGGCTCAGCTCAGCCCTTCGTCCTTCCACGGTAGAGACATTAAATACCACACAGGTTGCTGTAGGTCATTCCCAACCCATGGGCCTGTCTGCTTCGTGTAGGTATAGAGGATCCCATGACACTATGCATAAAAGAACAGGTTTGCCCTGTGTCCTTTGCTAAACCTTTCCCTTTCTCTCCTGCCTCCAGGCTGTTTTACAGAGTGCTGTGAGCTGATTGGCTGCTGCCCCCCACCCCCTGCCACAGGCATGCTGTGTGTATTACATTTTGGAAAATGGTCAGGGTGAAAGGAGCTATATTTTGGAGCCACGGTATTTGTATTTATTTGTTTAATCAAAATGGAAAAATTCATGTTTAGGTGCCCATCCAGTGCTCTGGGTACCCATCCCAGAGATCAGGGATAGTCAATTATTTTTTGTCAAGGTCCAAATTTCTTGGTCAAGGTATAGTCAAGGTCCAGACTCCAGAGAAGAAAATAAAAATATAATAATAATGATAATAAGTAAATAAAAAGATTTCTTGGTTCGTTCAAAAGTGTCTGTGGCCCACGGTCTGCCTATTGACTAGCCCTGACCTAGACCCATAGGAGTACTGGCTTGGGAGAGGGGGCATGGATGTGATATCCTTATCCCCCCCGTGAGCCCTGGTTACCTTAGCAGCAGCCCCTTGGGGCCCCTGGAGGCTGCTGTCATATATGCATGGGCCTGGCCAAGTACCCAGATGGCCCCAGGATCAAGGGAGCAGAAAGGTGCTTGAAAGGACATATCAGGCGCATCCCTTCTGAACTGTGCTGGGGACTGCTCAGCCCCTAGTCCACAATCTCCACAGTGTACAAATATGGAATGCTAAAAAGAGAAAAACAACCTGTGTTTAACAATGTGCACTCTTCATCAAGGGCTGGGGGAGAGAGAAAATCCACTGCACATTTACCTTGGACAGTTTTAGCTCAGAGGTGTGACTACATGGATATGCTGTAACTGCTTTTGGTCCTTTGTGGAAAAGTTGGTTTCTACAAAGGTGGTAATTAGTCAGTGTGAAGCCTCGCTACTAATTACAATGTGCATTGTTTCTTTTCTTGACAGCTAAGCTGAGGCCTGTTATTAACAGTAAGAAAGCTTTTGCCTTGAAAGTCATATTGCTCTCTCCATTCTTCAGCATTCTGTTCCGCTCCATGCCAAGCCAGAATAAACCAGTGTTGGCTCAACCGAGCTTCTTTGAGGTGTCCTTTGAGATACAGTTGTGAAAATCTCTGCTCAAACTAACATTGCAATACATGACAGCAACTTACTTTGATAGAGAGAGTCTCTGACTGGCCGACGGCTGCACTGCTATAAGTCAAGTCCTGAAAAAGCTTTGCAGCAGAAACTACAGGTTATATAATTTGGCAACTTTATGACAAGGAGAAAATTATTGCCTCTGGTGTTTGTCGTATTGGACTTGATCATGTTGAATTCTCTTCGTATCCATTTGGATGTCATGCACTGCAGAACTCAATAGGAATTCCATTTGTAACTGAGCAGTAATTAATGCCCGTTTATTACAGTGGCACCCATTGTTTTAACTCAATCAGTTTACTGACTAAACGTACTGGATAAAATACGTTATCTTTCTGAGTATAATATGCATTTATAATCTGCAGTGCTTGAATACATAAAAACCTTTAAAATATGTTGTGGTTGACTCCTAAATCACATGATTTTACAAAGAACTATGTATATTGTTGGCATCTGCTTTAGACTTTCACACATACAGTATTTCCAATTGTTTACATATGTTAGAATCTCTTGCATTTAAATAGCTCATTATATACATATTTCGGAAATACATTGATATTAATTTCTACTGTACTCTCTATTCAATCACTGAGCTGAGATTTTTAATATCTAAACATTGTCCACAATGTTGTATGTGCAGTAATGAATTATGAGGGATTATAAATGCTATACAATTATACACACACACACAAACTACATTAAAAGAACATTATTAAGGTTGCAAAATCAAGCATGCACATGTTGGGAAATGCTAGAATTAAGGTAACCCATGCAAACTTAATTTAGCCCCTTTGTGTGTATGCTTTATGATAGTCTTTAACTCCACGATCACATACTTCCTCAGTGCACAGGATGGATAGTGCGCACTTAATGAGCAACTATTCAATATTTTGTATTATCCTCTTTGTTCAATGTGTGCCTCCAGGCTATTTCAAACCCAGCTCTGGAGATAGAATTATTAATTTCTTCATAGGCTTTTTTATGGTGCCCATCCGTGTAATATCTGAGTGCTTCACAAACATTAATTTATCTTCACAACACCACTGTGAGGTGAGGGGGTGGTATTATTCCCATTTTACAGATTGGAAATTGAGACACAGAAAGATTAAGGGAAAAAGTTTCCAATAATTTTGGGCACCCAATATGAGATTGGATTTGGATAAAATAAGAATTCCCCTAGAAGTTAAACTGAATCTGATCTGAACTTTTTCCAGTTCAAAACACTCTTTTTAACTTTCTGAGGTGTTTATTTGAGTGTAGCTGGGCATTTCCTGATTTTTGAAGTAGAAACAATAAAATACGATGACAGAGGCTACTTTTGCAATAATTCTGACTCAGCTGAAACTCAGCAAATATGAGGAACCTTTTAGAAGGAAAGGTGCTCCTAAGCCTTCCTGTCTAAAGAAGATCATGTAGTATTTAATAAATCATGCAATAAACAGGTTTACTGGAGAGCAGGCTCAGCATGTGAGTATGGCACCCAGTCAGTCTGCTCAGGTTTCTGGAAACATGGGAGTTGATACTGTGTATGCTCAGAGGCAGCAGTATAGAAGATCAGGTTTGAAAGGGACCTTAGGAGGTCATCTAGTCCAATCCCCTACTCAAAGCAGGACTAATCTCCAACTAAATCATCCCAGCCAGGGCTTTGTCAAGCCTGACCTTAAAAACCTCTAAGAAAAAAGATTCCACCACCTACCTAGGTAACCCATTCCAGTGCTTCACCACCCTCCTAGTGAAAAAGTTTTTCCTAATATCCAACCTAAACCGCCCCCACTGCAATTTGAGACCATTACTCCTTGTTCTGTCATCTGCTACCACTGAGAACAGTCTAGAGCCATCCTCTTTGGAACCCCCTTTCAGGTAGTTGAAAGCAGCTATTAAATCCCCCTTCATTCTTCTCTTCTCCAGACTAAATAATCCCAGTTCCCTCAGCCTCTCTTCATAAGTCATGTGCTCCAGCCACCTAATCATTTTTGTTGCCCTCTGCTGGACTCTTTCCAATTTTTCCACATCCTTCTTGTAGTATGGGGCCCAAAACTGGACACAGTACTCCAGATGAGGCCTCACCAATGCCGAATAGAGGGGAATGGTCACCTCCCTTGATCTGCTGGCAATGCTCCTACTTATACAGCCCAAAATGCTGCTAGCCTTCTTGGCAACAAGGGCACACTGTTGACTCATATCCAGCTTCTCGTCCATTGTAACCCCTAGGTCCTTTTCTGCAGAACTGCTGCCTAGCCACTCAATCCCTAGTCTGTAGCGGTGCATGGGATTCTTTCATCCTAAGTGCAGGACTCTGCACTTGTCCTTACTGAACCTCATCAGATTTCTTTTGGCCCAATCCTCTAATTTGTCTAGGTCCCTCTGTATCCTATCCCTACCTTCCAGCGTATCTACCACTCCTTCCAGTTTAGTGCTATCTGCAAACTTGCTAAGGGTGCAATCCACACCATCCTCCAGATCATTAATGAAGATATTGAACAAAACTGGCCCCAGGACCAACCCTTGGGGCACTCTGCTTGATACCGGCTGCCAACTAGATATGGAGCCATTGATCACTACCCATTGAGCCCGATGATCTAGCCAGCTTTCTATCCACCTCATAGTCCATTCAGCCAGCCCATACATCTTTAACTTGCTGGGAAGAATACTGTGGGAGACCGTTATCAAAAGCTTTGCTAAAGTCAAGGAATAACACGTCCACTGCTTTCCCCATATCCACAGAGCCAGTTATCTCATCATAGAAGGCAATTAGGTTAGTCAGGCATGACTTGCCCTTGGTAAATCCATGCTGACTATTCCTGATCACTTTCCTCTCCTCGAAGTGCTTTAAAGTTGATTCCTTGAGGATCTGCTCCACGATTTTTCCAGGAACTGAGGTGAGGCTGACTGGCCTGTAGTTCCCCTGATCTTCCTCCTTCCCTTTTTAAAAGATGGGCACTATATTAGCCTTTTTCCAGTCATCTGGGACCTCTTCTGATCGCCATGAGTTTTCAAAGATAGTATAGACACACCCATACAAATGTTTACATTTTCCTGCCTACAGACTCAATTCCTTCCTAGACCCCTGTTATTTACCCTTGCATTTCAGATTGGTTTGGAGAAGCAGGTTTATCCAACCCCGCAAACACCTCCGAACTTCTTGAGGTTTTCCCATCTGTAGAATCTTTGAACTACTGCTATTGCTTCTGGGAGCCAGCAGAAACTACAGAAAATGCACAATCTTGTTAAAGACCTGGGAGGCAGAAGGTTTGGGGTGGGATCCTGACTCCACTGAAGTCAATGTGAGTTTTGCCATTGATTTCAGTAGGATCAGGATTTCACCCTTGGATCCAATTGCTACCTCTGCCACAAAGTTGCTATTTGACCTTGGGCAAGTTCATTTCTGCGTTCCTCCATTTCCTCATCTGTAAAATGGAGAAAACAGCCCTTAAGGACCTCTGCAACCTGTGTGACGTTAAATTCTGTAATGTTAGTGAATTACTTTGAGATCCTCAATGGAAGGTGCTGTGGAAGTACAAAGTGGTGTTGTTGCACTGAGAGGATATATGCGCAGTTAAAATGGTTGGAGGATTTTGTGTGACCATTCTTGTCGGTGGAAACCTCCTTCCTAAAGTTAAGAATCTCATTCTAGCCCCGTGCATTTATTCCGTTTCAGGTAAAGCCCCAAATGTTTCCACTTAAAAAAAAAATTGCACAAATAACAAGCACCTGTAAATTTCAGGCGATTCCCCACCTCCCCCCAAAAACTGGTGTGTGTCTTTGCGTGTGTGTATATGTAGTATAATCACTGCAACTTGTAAATAGGAAATGAAGTCACAATCCGCAAAATTATAATGGCAGGCACACAAAGACACAGTTGCTGGCACGGAATTCAATTAACAGATAGCAATCACCCTTGGGTGACTGTGTGAGGTAGAAATATACAGGCATGCTAATAAGTAATATCTTAAAGCCAAAACGTTTATCAGCCAGCAGCCAGACTTGGGCATGAGTGCGGGCAGACAGCACTGCTCTAGGATATTTAATAAAACCTGCTCTCTTCATTTAAGGATTTGTGTTTAATGATTTGGTAACATTTTAGGAACATCCAGACTGGGAAACTTCTCAAATGGAACTGCTTAGGTCAGAAACGTAAAGAGCTATTTACCGACACTAAAATAGCCGGGGGAACAGAATGGATTCTAGGGTGATTTAAATTTTTTTGTTGTTGTTGCCATCTTTTTGACCTTTTGAGCTTCTATGGTATGTCTGCTACATGAATCACAGCCTTATCTGGGGAAACATGCAGAAGGGGTTTATTAATACTGGGTAAGCAAACGATTTAACTGCTGTTTTAAATAATATTTTAGCTCTTTGGCTTGGTTTAAAGCCTGGAGCTAAAATCTTCTGGGTTCCTTGAACTTTAATTTGCATTGAATCCTGGGTGTTCAAAAGTTTGAGCCAGCCGAGAGCTTGACAACCCGTTAGAAGTCTTCATTTTAGGCCTTATTATCAGAGATGTTCCTCACGCAACAACAGTGTGGTAAAACCGCAGGACTATTGTTGCATGGTAAATACTTTGTATAGTTTAGACACTGTTGCTTGGGGAAAAGGTCTACACACAAAGCTGTGGGTTCCTTTAAGCAAGGCTAATTTAAATTAATAAGAAGTGTAGTAGAATCTTCCGACAGTATAGATGTAATGCGTGGTTTTAATAGCCTTTTGGGTAGTTCTCTGGGATTAAAACATTTATTAAATAATAATGGCTCATATAGGACAAATGGAGGCCAGCCAGCCTCACAGCAGCATGGTCATCATGTGACATGCTGGAGGCAGCATGTCAGTGCCATTAACAACGACAAGCCCCTGAAGCTGTCTGACTAGAAAGCAGATGTCTCTGCTAGAAGAACTTCTCCTGCTTTTGGTGTTGACTGTGCGCCGAAGATCCAGCTTTTCGTGTGATCACAATTTCTCATTCACTCTAGTTAAATAGTGATGTTAGGCTCGATTAGGTCTTAGCCTACCCTAGTTTCTGCCAGCGTGGTTGGCATTGCAGGGTCCTGTCTGCAGAACATCTGCATGAGGCGTGGAAGGGCCTGCAAACCCCACTCCACCTTGAAAATGTTCGTAGCGATGAGTGGTGCCTAAGGAGTGTGCTGATTCAGGGCTCTGGTGGAGTTTTGACCACACACATGTTAAATTTCTCCTCCCCGAATGGAACAGCTGCCTCCTCTCCCCAAGTGTGCATGTCCCCCAGGGCTCCTGCTCCTCTTGCACCAGCAGCGATGCAGCCCACAGAGAGATTAGACAGGAGGTACCATGATGACGTCTTGGTAAATGAACTTTGTTCAGGGAACTCGGAGGGGTATTAGTGGGCTGGAGTGTATCCCACAACCAGCAGCCCAGGTATGGGCCACTGTGCAGCCACTCTGCAGCTGACTCTGGCATAGTCGCTACAGGAGGGCTCCATGTAATTCCTGAATCAGTACCCATCTCCTCCTCTCCCAGCCCATTCCCAAACCATTCGCCTGGAGCCCAGCTTTACCATGTGCAGGCAGTCCAGTGTCTCTGAATCCCTGCTGTGAAGCTATCCAACCACTGTGCAGTGGGAGTTTTCAGTGCCCACCTCACTAATGGATGGATTTCTCCCACAGAGACTACAAAACCATGTGGTGAGATGTGATGGTTTTATTGACGTGAGTTTGGTATGGCCGCACAATTCATAATGGTGAAGCCACGAGTTATGCAGTTCATCCCAAATGAGTGCCTATAAGTCCTACAAACGACACCATGCTATCACGTTTTGTTTAGACCACTTATTTTGCAGAAAAGCTGTTTGTATCCCCTGGTATGGGAAACCCAGCTGTCTTGTTACCATCAGCCCAACTGCGCACTGGAGGAAGAAGAAAAAAATACAGCCACTAACCTTTAGAAAACTCAATTATAACCCGATGATATTAAGGCTCAATGTCTGCTTCCAATGCTAGGAAGGAACAAGGGCTATGCACAGCTGGAAATGGGAGATTCTCATTGTCTGGCAATGAGATAAAGAACTCATTCCTAGCCCTAATGGTTTGCAAAATATTGGCATTTAAATCTACTGCTGTTTCTGGACTGAATGTTGCTCATCTTCAAACTCAAACCGAAGTAATCGGGAGGGAGTGAGGAGAGAGGAAATATTTTTTTTGTTGATCTGGCTTTAATAAATGGCGGTTCTAATGGGAGGATGTTGGCAGTGGGCTCAGTGGATGTGGATTCGCAGCCAGAGTGCAGCTGAGGCAGTCAGAAATGCAGGATAATTGTAATTTACCACTTGGGTATCACTACCGCATGTGTGACATAAATCAGTCCCGCAGGAGTCAGGGAATAGTTCATTCTCTGTGTCTACTCACGACTGTGCTTTTCCACTGAGGCTGTCATCCAGGGATCCAGTTTGTGTAAGCTGTGATGGTGTCCAGAAGGAACAGACTGAGGCTACCAGCTTTTTTCACATAAGCAACCAAACCACCATCTGATGGTATGGACATTTCTGTGCTTCTGAATTTGACCTGGTGACCTAGAAACGAACGGCTCCATAAGGCATTACCGATCTTGTCAGCCATCCCTTCCCACAATTGCTCCTGTTTCTGCCTTAGCAGGTGGTGTTAAAACCTGCAAGCTGGCAGGTACTATTTACTTGTGGCTAGAATAATTTCTCAGCAGTGTAGCACATTGTTCATTAAAGCAAATGTTTGTTGGAAGAACTGTGCATGTACAATATGGATGAGTCTTATTGCTTTATGGAAAAGTGATGAGTCAGCTGAATCAGGTAGCTGCCTGTTCTAACCTTTGCAAAATTGCTGCCAAGCAGCAGGATTTCTTGTAGAACTCCCTCCCCTTCTCCCACCTCCAGATGTACCCCTATACTTATGGCCATTATAACAAATTAATCCCAAGAAACCTAGGATTTCCCAAGGCTAAAAGCAACAGCAGGCTCCCTGCGCTCCTGCAGCTACTGGTATTAGCCCTGGAAATGATGATTGCAGGTGTCAAAGGTCAAATGTGTTTGCAGGAAATCCCTGGAGCGCTGCCTCTTTGCTCCCCTTCCCCTCAGTGTCAGAGGTGGAAAATGTTTGGAAGGACCCTCTATATATGAAGGCAATAAGTTAATATCTCTCATAAAACATGCATTCATGTCAGAGGCTTACAGGATGTGTACTTTATGGCCCCAGTGTAGAATGGTGTTGGGGAGAAAAGCGGAGGATTCTGCCACATGTGTTATTATGCAGGGCATGCCTTTTAAAATGTTAAGGACCAGATTGTCTCTTACACAGCTAGTGTTGTCAGACGTTTGCATAGTGCTTTTATATCTTATGTTTTTCTCTCTCTACGATACCTGCGTTCAGTTGAGAACTGATTCTGAAGCAAGCCATTAAAGATCTTAGGAGCACCACTTCTGTGAAGAGGTCAATTTGTTCTTTCTGTCTAGTGATTCAAAACTCTGGTCTGCAGCTAGTAAATGCAAGTATTGGAAGCATATCTTGCTTTTTAACTCACCCTCTCCTTCCGTTTATCCCCTCTCATGCCCCCCTTCCTTTAAAGTATACATTTTGTATTCATGAGAAGTCTAGAGTGACACCCCTGCAGACCGTAACACTCTGTTAGAGATAAGGTACAGCATGGGCAGTCTGGCTTGCATACAATGATCCGCTAGCCCGTCTTACCTGTCTCCTGGAGGAACCACCTTCCAAAGAAGAGAGAAAGAAGTTCAAGTCTCTTTTCTTATGTCAATACTTGGCTTTGTTGTTGGTAAAAGTACCAATGTGATGGGGGGAAGGTGTGTGTGTGAAAGAGATGTGCAGACTGTAGTAGTGAGACTGCCAAATGTTATTTCATATATAAGCTTCTGAACAACCATCAGATGGCACTGACTTTTGGTCCTTTCTGATAGTGGCTAGGAACCAGGTCTCTGAAAAGGCCCCATATCCCATTACCAGTTCTGTGAAGCACTTCCATTGCCTTACCAGTTGCAGTACAGATGGGTCCCTCAGTGTTTTTAGATACTTTTTTTTATCATCTAAATTACAATGAACAACAACAAAATCCCCACAAACCAGTGAGGTAGAGGGCACCTCTCTGCAGCCTACACAACTGGTTTTTCTTTCTTAGTTATTTCTTTTGTGTAAATTGAACTGCTATCAAATTTTCAGATAGTGGGTAAAGGAATCACAACCAATGCCCATTGTAATGAGTTAATTAGCAAGCAAGAGGTCATCCAAAGACATTTAAAAAGATGTGGAATTGATATTTCCTCTTAATTTCAATATATTTTTGTAAGCATGTTTGCAGAAATGGGCTTTTGAGGGGAGCAATGAAACTTACGTGTGCTAATTATGTTCTCTGTGTTAATTTATGGCCGCGGAGCAAGAGCCTTGGATAAATTAGGTGTACCACATTCAGTTCATCAAATGCCCCAACAACAACTATGTGGGTGAAACCAGACAATCACTGTGCACTCGAATGGACTCACACAGAAAAATGATAAAAGACAAAAATATCACATCATCTGTGGGTGAACACTTCATAAAGTAATCACTTCATATCTGAACTCTCAGTCCTTGTCCTCAAAGGAAACCTGCACGCGCCTTCAAGAGACAAGCTTGGGAACTGAAATTCACAACTCTGCTAGACACTAAAAATCCTGGCCTTAATGGAGACACTGGTTTTATGGCTCATTGCAACCATTTCTAAGACCCCTGCCTGATAACCCTTAATTGGCCACTTCATTTTATGTGGTGTCCTACAGCATAGAATCATAGAATCGTAGGACTGGAAAGGACCTCGAGAGGTGATCTAGTCTAGTCCCCTGCACTCCTGTGAATAGCATGTGTGTACCCCTTATGCTTATCAATTTGTCCCAACTTATACTTAGCTCAGACACTCTGGTTACCTTCCGCAGACCTGAAGAAGAGCTCTGTGGAGCTCGAAAGCTTGTCCCTTCCACCAGCAGAAGTTGCTCCAAGAAAAGATATTAATACCTCACCTACCTTTTCTGTCTCATTTAAAAAAAAAAAAAGTAGTCAAGCCTTGTAATGCTCCTGTAAAATAGAGGGCAGTAGAGAGTAAACTGAGACAGTGACGTGTTTAATGACTTGCCCCACATCGCACAGTGAGTCAGAGGCAGTACTCGGGATGGTATGTCCACACTGGACTTGGAAGGTATAATTCCCAGCTCAAGACAATCTACCTGCACTAGCTGTGATGGAGCTAGTCTGCTAAGAATAAAAATATAGTCATGGCAGCATGAGCAGCAGAACGGGGTGAGCCACACTGAGGACGTAGCTACGATTACACCTTCCAGCTCCACTATAGACATGCCCACAGTGTAAACTGCTCCAACTGCCCAGCAAACTACTTCCTTCATAGAAAAGCTTTTCTATTGATAATCATTATTTATTATTAATTAAATCTATAGATATTTAAAACCTTCACAATTAGTTTTCTCTCCTTCCTTAATAGTTTCTTTCTTTTCTTTTTCTGCAGCCAGAAACAGCCATCTGCAGAAAGCTGCAGTGTCCTTGGAAGTAATTGAAAATGTCCACTTCTCAAGGATAGCGATCAGCTAATTATTCTTTGTTTTGTTTCTTCAGATCAAATATTTTCTGCCCAGAGTCCCTGTCCAAATGAACAAACAAAAATAATAATTAAAAAAAAAGCAATCCATATGTGATGCCTCACGTTTCCTGCTGGGACAGGTTTCAAAAGCTTGTAAAATGTCTACAGCCTCGACAGTATCACTGCATATTCATTTATGAACATCAATGACCAGGGGATGGGGAGATGGCGAGCTCATAATATGCTGCATCTGGTCAGCCCTGCATATCAGAGTGCTTTTTCTCTGCACTTAGAGGAAGCACAGCATCTCTCCTTTCATGCGTCAAAAAAACATATTTGTGCTACGATCTATCCTCCAAGCAGTGCATTCCCTCTGCCAACTAGCTGTGGGTGTACAGCCCTTCCTTGGGAACATGCTGTAACTTCCCAGTTCCTGTGTCTGTGATATCACAGAGGCCTTTCGCTCTGCGGAGCTGTGACTGGGGCCATTGTGAGGGGCTGCTAGATATTTAAGATTCTAAGAGGGCTATGTTGCAGAAGAGTGTGCTTAAGGAGGAAAATTACATGACCAGTTAAAAAAAATTGTCCTAAATTCCTGTGGTATGTTTCTTCTTTATTTCAAAGCAGCACGGACAAAATTGGTGTGACCGTATGAGTCCCTTTATGCCAACTGGCAAAGGGCACACCCAACACACTATTTAGCCAAACAGTGTCATGAAGGTATCATATACAAACTGATGACGCTCTGGTGATTAATATTGTTGCATAATGTATGGTTCCTGTGTAAAGGATTATGTGTGTGTGATGGAAAATGTTCCTAAAATATGTTCTGGCTAAGCAATTTGAGTAGAGAGGGTAAAGAAGTTTGTTGTAGACAAAGGAATGTTGTTTCACCTGTTTGCTTGTGTCTCCAGTGTAAACTGAGCAAGGTGAGGCCAGAGACAATGGAAGTACATTTACATCTAAGGTAAACAAAGTGATTAAGCCAATCAAAAAAGCAAATTGTCCAGCGGATGTGGAAAACAGCTTGGGTCTACACCCCTGCAGAGGAGAGGAACTTTGTCTGAGTTTATTTTTCAAAGAATACATTTAAAAACTTTACTGGACTATAAAAAGAAGGGGAGAAAACCCACCAGTTATCCATTACTTAGGGGACAGAGGGGACAGAGGGGACAGCACCCTCTGCTTCTAGGGATGCTGGATCCTCTTGCCAGAAGGGCTGGAGGCTGGCAGTAAGTGAGAAAGCTGTTTAGGCAAAAATTGTAGCTTGCTAAAGTTAAGTCTTAGACACTAGAAAGTATGTTTTATTTTGTCTGTTTCTAACCATTTTCGTTATATCTGCTTAGTATTGCTTATATTTCTGTTCTTTTTAAATAAACTTATTTTTAGTTTTTCTATAGACAATTTCAGTGCTGTTACAGTGAATTAAGTGTGAGTCCTCAGTTAAACCAATTGGCTGGTGTGTGCATGGGCTCTTTGGAGGCAGTAAACTTCATTTCTGTGCCTGTCCAGTGAGAAGGACTGGACACTACAGAGAGAGGTCTCTGAAGAACTGGGGTTCACCGATTGTTGCTTGCAAGGCAATGTAAAGACTGGCAGAGTCTTGAGGAGTTTGCTGGTGACGCAGACGGATTGGTGTAGCAGGGAGCTGATGCATAGTCTAGTCTCCAGTAAAGCTCACACTGACTAAGGCAGGAGGTTGACACTGTAATACTGGAGTCCAGTTCTCAGTGCCTGGAGGAGAGCATCACAGTTGGGTATAACTTTTCAAGGCTTGCCATGTTTTTTCCCCACTAGGAGTTGAGGCTGAAATCTAAATCTAAATCCAAATTAATGAAGCTACTTCAAAGTTGAAGGGAGGGAGGGAAACTACAGCTGTGAGTCTCAGACCACTGAAGATTCCTCCTTCAAACCCAGTCGATGTCAAATCGCTGGATTTATTTGATTTGGGAACAGGATTTACAGTGTCAGATTCAGAGATTGGGGGGGAGGGGGAGGAGGAAATTTAAAAAATTCCTAATTTCAGATATCATTTTCATCTCCCTATTTTCTTATACCATCTTTTCAAGCTGCAATAAAATTACCTGAAAACTGAATCCATCTTGAGGAAAAGTCAGAGGAACTTGCACAATGACTGGCAAATTAATCTGCAAACAGCCCACAGTTAAGTGTGTCTTATTTTATTTGGTCAATATTCAGCGAATGAGAGAGGTGCAGAACACAGTTTTTTCACCCATTTAGTCATACTCCTTTTTTTTCAACCAGAAAAGACCCCCTTGCGACGTATTGCTCTTTTCCAAGAAGTTTATTCAGGCTAATTACTTTTTTTTTAATTATGAAAACTTTTAAGTACGGAAGTTCCTTGAGATAGGAGAGAGCCATACTAAGCCCCACAAATGTAAACACAACGTTTTGTACAGAAGCCCTGCCGATATTAAGAAATCATTAAAGATGCTGAGCTAAGCCTTGAAAAGTCCGGGGAGTACAAGGAGAACCCTCCCCTTTACGCCTCCACACAGGGGTGAGGAACCAATATAATCTCTGCTTTCTCTGGGGCAGAGCACAAGCTCATTCTTTGTATCTCCTTGAAAGTCAATAAATCCTCATTGGGGTAGATAGGAGACAGGGCCAAAGCTCTGCCTCCCCTACACACTAGCCAGCTGAGCTGGCCAGGGGCACATAGAATCATAGAATATCAGGGTTGGAAGGGACCTCAGGAGGTCATCTAGTCCAACCCCCTGCTCAAAGCAGGACCGATCCCCCCAATTAAATCATCCCAGCCAGAGCTTTATCAAGCCTGACCTTAAAAACTTCTAAGGAAGGAGATTCCACTACCTCCCTAGGTAACGCATTCCACCCTCCTAGTGGAAAAAGTTTTTCCTATATCCAACCTAAATCTCCCTCACTGCAACTTGAGATCATTACTCCTTGTTCTGTCATCTGCTGCGACTGAGAATAGTCTAGATCCATCCTCTTTGGAACCCCCTTTCAGGTAGTTGAAAGCAGCTATCAAATCCCCCCTCATTCTTCTCTTCTGTAGACTAAACATCCCCAGTTTCCTCAGCCTCTCCTCATAACTCATGTGTTCCAGTCCCCTAATCATTTTTGTTGCTCTCCGCTGGACTCTTTCCAATTTTTCCACATCCTTCTTGTAGTGTGGGGCCCAAAACTGGACACAGTACTTCAGATGAGGCCTCACCAGTATCGAATAGAGGGGAATGATCATGTCCCTCGATCTGCTGGCAATGCCCCTGCTTATACATCCCAAAATGCCATTGGCCTTCTTGGCAACAAGGGCACACTGTTGACTCATATCCAGCTTCTCGTTCACTGTAACCCCAGGTCCTTTTCTGCAGAACTGCTGCCGAGCCATTCAGTCCCTAGTCTGTAGCCGTGCATTGGATTCTTCCGTCCTAAGTCCAGGACTCTGCACTTGTCCTTGTTGAACCTCATTAGATTTCTTTTGGCCCAATCCTCCAATTTGTCTAGGTCCCTCTGAATCCTATCCATACCCTCCAGTGTATCTACCTCTCCTCCCAGTTTAGTGTCATCTGCAAACTTGCTGAGGGTGCAATCCACACCATCCTCCCGGTCATTTATGAAGATATTGAACAAAATGGGCCCCACGACCGACCCTTGGGGCACTCCACTTGATACCGGCTGCCAACTAGACATGGAGCCATTGATCACTACCCTTTGAGCCCGACAATGTAGCCAGCTTTCTATCCACCTTATAGTCCATTCATCCAGCCCATACTTCTTGGACAGTAACTGCACCTGGTGAAGAGGTGTAACAGCAGGCGTGCTGCTCTTATGTAAGAGAGAACTAGGGGAGGAATTCTACCTGTGGTCCCTGTGGAGTGGTGCAGCTCTGTACCATCCTGTTCCTAGTACTTGGCTGTGCCTTAAAGGCACAAATGTGTCCAAAGTGTAGACTGCACATGCCACTTAAACTCGACCTCCTTGGTCTTATGCACTGCAGTCTTTGATGATGAGCGCCCACCACATTATTTTTCAAAAATCCAATATGCCATTTTCTCTACAATTTTAGGTGTGTGTGGGGAATATTATATTTCTGAGTCTTGTACAATTGCATTAAATTTTGTTTTGATAATTGTACAATAGATCTGTGGACTTGTGGCCAAATCCTGAGTATTTGCTATTCAGTACTTTGGATTTAGTTATTAAACTTTTCCTATGATTAAGTTCTCCTCTCTCTTAGGTCTGTATCTTAATAATTTTTTCAGCAAATGTACTATATACATTTAAGAGGATTTATTTTACTTTTGCAGACAGCTATACTGATGTGCAATAATTTATTATGTTAAAATCGTAAATGCTGTAAATCAGAGAAACACACCCACAGATGTATATGAAAGACAAAGTCAACTTGAAAAGCGGTCATTTTTAAAACGAAATGAATTTAAAATAGTTACAAGTACGTCTGCTCCTTTTGAGCCCCCCTGCCAATTTTTGTGGTTTTATAATCACAATTTTAATATTTTTTAAATGTTTTTGCGCTCCTTTGGTGCTGTGTGAGAGACCTACACAAACAGGGGAAGTGACAGACTGACAATAGAGGGGAAACCATGAAATTGACTAAACACTAACTAGTGTCAAATGTGAAAACAAAATGGAAAAAGTAGAGGAAAAAGGTGTTTTCTCAAATCCCCTTCAATTATAGTAATCTTATTAGAATAATATAGTAACCTTGTATTCTTTCTTGTAATCGTAGTAAGTATGACTATAAGTTGTCAGGTTTCAGAGTAACAGCCGTGTTAGTCTGTATTCGCAAAAAGAAAAGGAGTACTTGTGGCACCTTAGAGACTAACCAATTTATTTGAGCATGAGCTTTCGTGAGCTTTCGTGAGTTGTCAGTGTCTCTTTAACAGTATATGGGTCAGCTCACCAACTGGTATATTTCCCTGACTTCTATGGAGCTGTAGCAGTTTACACCAGCTGAGGATCTAGCTGGCTATTTTAACAATTTCCAGTTTGGCTGTCACCCATGTAGAAGTATAACTATTTTTGTATTTTTCATGTGAACAATTCTCACTATCTCACAGCTCCAATGTAACCTTCTCTGAAGAAAAAATATATGTTCTTTTACTGTATTGTTGTAGAAATGACCTGGAGCATTTGAAATCTGAACCTGGATCCAAATTTTGCAGCTGGTCCCTTTTCTTATATGATCTTAACCAAAACCTCAGACCCAAACACTTCTGAAATTTGGGGTTTCAATCTGGATCCAGATTTAAATTTTGTGGTTTAACAATCTCTGAATTATATGGTTTTTATATGCTCAAAGCCTATTTAATAAAGGTATGTATACCTTGCTTCCAGCCTGTGCTCACAAGTAAGGAAAAATGACTCACACATCTTTCCCAAGAATCCCCTTGTTGCAAACTACAGCTGGTCAAAAAATTCAAAATTTTCAATTAAAAACATAATTTTTTAGCAAAAGAATTCCTGTATTTTGAGAAGCTCTGTAACTGGTTGAAAAAATTCAAAATTTGACTTTTTTATGGAAAAAGAGAGGCGTTTTTGCAAACATTTTTTTCAACCAGCTCTTTTGTGGACATCCAAATCAGCTCCAATTAAATAAAACATTTTAAAATTGCCCATTTATATCCTTATTATTGTTGTGTGTAACGATGTGAAAAATCAAGTGTGACATATAGAAAGTGCATATTTAAAAAGGAACCTATGTGGTTTATGCTATGCAAATAATTTAAACTTTGGAAGTGGGATGCTATGAAAGGCAGGAGGAGAAGGATGGTGTGGGGGCTGCTGTGGCTTAGATGACGAAAGGAAGGATCAGAGGTGAGGGGGCAGGACTAGCGATGGAAAAATGTTGGGTGTTTTTGCAAAATGTCATCCTCCAACTTTCGGAAGCTCCGGTGGTTTGCATCTGGATCCTATTCTAGCTGAAGTTCCGCAGCTCAGAGATTTTTGCATACATTGTTTCAATTGTAGCTCATCTCTGTTTCAAATAAGTGGGAGAGCAGTTTTGTTTTTTCAAATCCTCTCTGCGTGGCAAATGAAAGACATGTACCATAGACTGAAGGAGATGATTTGTTTAACCAATTTATTAGCCAGTGCACTGCATCTCCACATAGATAGTATGTTAAACAACCTGCACCTCTATTACTGCTTAATGTACCAGGCATGATAGCTATAGGGTGCTGATGTTCCAGTGGAAGTGACATGTTCAATGTTCAGTACCCCTAAGATGCTGTGCATTTTGCAAAACCAAGCTTTCCTCCCACTTTTCCCCTAAACATTGACATATGTTGAAAGTAACTTAGGGACAAATTACAACTGTCTCTTAAAAATTATGAGTTCTCTGATCCCAGTGTGGATTCCACCTTGGCAGTGGGTCCTACAGCTGATACCGAAGAAATCGGAAAAGTAGTCATGCACTGTAATGCCTCCCAGAACCCCCATCTGTACACTGTAAACTGGTGCAAAATCTCTGCCATTCTGCATGCTCTTCCCACATTTGTTCCCAAACGCATAGTTGGCACCAAGAATCGCACCAGCTAGTGCAACTGTCTTTCATCAGCTGCTTTGAGGCTGTGATTTTGTTGTTGCCATCTGGATGTGATTTTAGAGCGTGACACAAGCCTGAAAATACAGGCATGCAACTGTTAAATTCTTTTTTCTCTCTACCATGCACATGCACCATTACAAAAGTTACATCCCTTTGTTGAGAAAACATGACGTACTCTTGTGATTATTTATTTTCATTATTGCTGTTTGTTTTACAGTAGAACCTAGAAGGCCCAGATGAGATCAGAGCCCCACTATGCAAGGCTGCCTACAAACACATGGTAAGAAACTGTTCCTACCCCAGAGAACGTGTCATCTAAATAGATAAATCAGACACATAGCAAGAGGGGAAGAGACTTGTCCAAGGTTACACAGCAGGCCAGTTGGAGAGTCAGAAACAGAGCCTAGATTTCTTGAATCACTAGTCTACTTCCCTGTCTAATGGGACACATTCCATCATTGTTATTTATTATTTATATTGTAGTACCACTCAAATGCTCTAATCAGGGTTAGGTCCTCATTGCTCTAAGCACTGTATGAGCACAGAGGAAGAGATGGTCCCTTCCCGGAAGAGCTTAGAGTCTAAATGCTGGTGTACACAGGAAGGTTGCATCAGTTTAACTTAAAGTGTGAGTTTTGAACTGATTTACCTGAACTGGTGTGGATACTCTTTAACCACGTTTCTTTTGCTTTGGCTTAAGTTGATTAGGGTGCAGTTTAAACTAAACCAAAATAAGCCATTCTAAACCTGAAATAAGTGTGTCCACCCGAGAGTTTACTCCAGTTTAAATAAATTGGGTTTTAAAAGATTTTACGTTAAATTAGCACAACTTCTGCATGTAAACAAGGCCTATGTATGTGTAACTTTACTCCTAGGAGTAGTCTCACTATTGGTTGCAGGACTGAAACCTAAAAAGACAAGACAAAAACGATACAACATTGGACAATCAACAAACAAGCAAAATGTGGTGATGTTAGGTTCTCAGCTTGTCTCTTGCCTGTTCACAAATAGATTGTGCCCTGGTCTTACATTGACTGTGCCGGGCAGTAATAACTTGCCTCTGATATAGTACTCTTCATCAGTAGATCTCAATGCACGGGCACTGACTTTCTTCTCTCTGGATGGCTGCTGCACCCCCACTCCACCCCGAGGCCCCACCCCACTCTGCCGTTTCCTCCAGTGCCCCACCCTCGCCCCACCTCTTCCCGCTCCTGCTCCACCCTTTCCCCCAAGACCTCACTCCTGCCCTACTTCTTCCTGCCCCTTGCTCCACCTCCTCCCTGAGCACACCCTGCCCTCGCTCTGCCTCTTCCCACCCCTGTTCCGCCCCCTCCCCGCAGCATCTTCCACCCACCACCGAACAGCTGATTGACAGGACCCACCAATCAGCTGACTGGCATGTGGCTGGTGGGTACTGAGCACCCACTAATTATTTTCTGTGGGTGCTCCATGGTTCTCCACTCATGGAGTTGGTGCCAGTTTCTCAAGGCCCTTCACAGTCTTTAATGTATTTATTCTGCAGCACCCCTGAGAGGTAGGGAAGTGCTATTAGCCACATTTTACAGAGCGGGAACTGCACTGCACTTTATGTATGACCTAAGGTGAAATCTGGGGTAGAGCAAGGAAATGAACGCAGGTCTCTCAAGTCCTAGCTTTGTGCTATAACTACTGGACCATCTTTCCTCAGCTGCCTTAGGCTTGCAGTAGACCTGCCTGGACCTTGAGTCCAGGGAGAGAGAGACAAGCAGGGGTTTTGCTGGGAGGGGGCTCAGGGGGCATTAGAGCAGTCAGCGCCATGACTCTGCCTCCTTCTCCTTCCCCCACTCATGCCCATACTGCGCCCCAGTAGAGGTGACTGGATGCAAAGGGCAGAATACACGGTGTCTTGTAAATAGCTGATGCAAGGTCCCTGCAGTGGAAAATGGAAGCTCCAGAGGAATTGAGATTCCAAGATAACTCTGAGGCACAAATATTTCTTGGTGTTGTTCCATATTCAGGACTAAGCCTAATGGCACAATCTAGCCCGATTTTAGTTTGCCTTTAAACCTTGTATGTTTACTAGTTTTCATTTTGCTCTAACGTGTGCATTTTTTATTTTAATGTCTTTTGTATTCTTAAAATCATTGCCTATTGTCGGATTAAAAATCATTTTCTTTACAACCCTTATCAATTTACTATATTAAAAAAACCCCACTCCGTTTTCCATTTGTTGTTTTTTATCAACTTTTCCTTATTCTGAGTTATGATCTCATGGTGTAAGAAACATTTCTTCACCGCATTGTGGGAATGTGAAATCTCATTCGTTTCTGCCTTTCTAGGTCAAAGGAACATAACCCATGTAACTAGGGAGCAACTATTTCTGAGACTGTCAGACAAAAATAAGCAGCAATTCTGTTTATCATTTCCGAGTAGCAGCCGTGTTAGTCTGTATCCGTAAAAAGAAAAGGAGGACTTGTGGCACCTTGGAGACTAACAAATTTGTTAGTTTCCAAGGTGCCACAAGTCCTCCTTTTCTGTTTATCATTTGTTTACTTTGTGCCTGAGCTGTTTCCAACCTCCATTTCTTTTGTACGCATGTGGTAGTGTTAATGAGGTGTTAATGTGTTTGTAGGAGAGGCGATTATAGAAGTTGGCTTTAATCAGGGGTGTCATTTCTATTTTCTTTGCTTTGAGAGGCTGTTTACACCGTAAGTGGTTGTTGGCTTACTCCTGTAGCTGGGAAAAATTTATAAAACAACGTGGGGGTAAAACTCCCACTGATTTCAATGGGGCAGTAAGAAAAGGAGGACTTGGGGCACCTTAGAGACTAACCAGTTTATATGAGCATAAGCTTTCGTGAGCTACAGCTTTGATTGGAATGTTGGAAGAGCAAAAAAAATTCCC
The DNA here is from genome assembly GCF_965152235.1 of Eretmochelys imbricata. NCBI lineage: Eukaryota > Metazoa > Chordata > Testudines > Cheloniidae > Eretmochelys > Eretmochelys imbricata. Next base: position 124,161,009 of record NC_135574.1, read on the forward strand.
CAAGACACACAAGTTTTGTACTGCTTTAACGAGCAGTTTGAAACTTGTATAGTTAAGGTATTACAACCCCTTAGTATGGATGCAATTATACCAGCATAAAGGTATAAATATAGGAGAATAACTACACTAGTATAACTGTGTGCACAATAGGGTTTGTATCTATTTTAAAAATTGCACCCCTAGCAGAAATAGTTATCAATACATAATCTGTGTGCAGATAGGATACAAGTTTCGAGGTTTATAACCATTAGGTAAGCATCACTAAGGTGCAAAGTCAAAACAAGGCATCTGAAGTGTGATTTTTGGGGATGACAAAATGTAAACGTCGTCTTGTCATGCATTAAAAAAGATTTTCTCTAGCCCTCTTCCTTGTGAAGACCGCTTTGAATTTGAATATGTAATGTACATTGGAAGCTTCTTATTGTGATTTCTAAAAATCAGGGTCGATTCACACTGCGTCCTCCATCATTACCCAAAGCTGCTCTTTGGGACCCAGGAAACTGGTAGCCAAGAGACCTATGAACTTCTGGTAGGGTTGTGAAAAGGAGGATGTCTTTGGGTTTTGTGTTAACTGGTGGGAAATTGTCCAAGTGAAATCAATCATGGAAGACAGCACAGTTGAACTCAGAACTTTGCCAGTTTTTTGAAAAATAACCTCATTTTTGTTCAGCCAGCTCAGTGTCAATTAAGCATGTTTTAGCATGTTTGGAATGGTTTGCTGTGGGGCCCTAGCAATAGGGGAAATGGAATTGTGTGGGTTCTGTGAGGTTTGCACCTCACCAGAGAAGAGTATTTGCAGCTAGGGAACTTGGAACAATTGCTTGTTTTTCAATAGTGGTGTTCTCACCCTTTTACAGCAAACCATGTTTGAATTAAGCGCTGATAAAACTTCAGACTGGTCCTCCTTGGAAGTTAGGGAGGAAAAAAGGTATTGACATTTGCTCACACCATTCTTACAAGCAGAAGATGATGCCAAGCTAGAACGAAGACTCAGTTGAAAGCAATGTTTCAGTCAATATGGTATGGCAGGAAGGATTCCTGATTTTTTCCTTCACGGGCCCAGATGTCACTCCCAGGCACTGTTCCCTCTAAGCTGTGCGCGTGCACATAGATCCTAAACCCCACGCACACGGCAAAATACCGCGCAGACAAAAATTTGCACAGAAGCACAACAATTTGCACAGAAGAAATTTTTTTGCGCACATGGCCTGTCAAAAATTAGAGGGAACATTGCTCCCAGGTAGGGTGACCAGACAGCAAATGTGAAAAATCGGGACAGGGGGTGGGGGGTAATAGGAGCCTATATAAGAAAAAGACCCCAAAATCGGGACTGTCCCTATAAAATTGGGACATCCGGTCACCCTACTCCCAGGACAGGAAGGCTCTCACAATTGTTCTGATACCTACGGGATAACTGATGAAAGGGAGAAACTGTCATCCCTGAAAAAAGATCCACTCTTAATGAAAAGAAGTTGAGGGAAAGCAGAGAGATTTGCTAAAACCAAGCATTTAATGCAGGGACCTTTAGGGTACGTGTACCCTGTGATCAAAAACATGCAGCACCGAGTCTCAGAGTCCGGGGCTGTTCACCTGGGCCTATGGGGCTTGGGCTCCGGAGCTATAAAATAGTAGTGCAGACCTACAGGCACAGGTTAGAGTCATGTCTCTGAGACCCTCCCTCTTCGTGGGGTCTCAGAGCCCAGGCTCCAGCCCAAGCCCAAACATTCAATTTTATAGCCGCACAGCCTATACCCTGCAAGCCTGAGTCAACTGACCTGGCCCAGCCACAGCTGTGCCACAAGTCTTTGATTGCAGGGCAGATATACCCTTAGATGTTAAGGGAAAGAAGAGCATTTAACCCAGGGCTAATGCTCTCCCAACCAAAGTACTTTGGCAGCTGCTGTGGTTTGGTTCTCTTTAAGGCATCACAGATGTAGTCATTCTACCCAGAGGATGTAGTGAAGATTGGGCTTTTTCCCCTCTGGCTTAGTTGATTTACTTTTATACATCATTCCTGCAGCTCCTACTTTTTGTTAGAAAAGAAAATGAGACTGGATGAAAGACCCCAGCCTGCAAAGGCTGCTGGTGTCAAAGCACCAACTTCTGTGAGGTCACTTGCTCACCACCTTTTGTTCAGTGGGCTGTTGTCAAGGCACAGGCCTCTGTAAAGGTTCTGCCTCACCTCCTCTTGTTTTCAGGGTTGACATTAAGTCATGGGCCTTTAAATTGACCATCTCAAGGGGCTTCTTTTTTTGTTCCTTGTCCCCATATGTGAGACAATCAGAACCCTTGATGAGCAGCAGTAAAAGACTGTTTCTGCCTGGTTTTGCACAAGGAAACTTTCATATATTAGGCATGGTAACTGCTACTCTAGAGAAACTGGGCAATTGAGCTTGCTCAGGACCCCTGGGACTTCTTGGTTGTATTAGATTAACCTGGGGGGAAAGCAACAAGAAAGCTAAGTTGATGAAAGAACAGAAATGGGGATCACACATCTCAATGGCTGGGTAGTGGAGGAGGAAAATCTACTTGTCAATTGTCAAAAAATGAATTTTTCTGTTCCATGAAGTTGAAGCAAAAGCCATAGTGTGTCTGCCTGATTATGGACTGAGGGGCATTCACATGAGACAAATGCAAATGTATGCTAGAGAAACTTGGCTGACCACCATCTCTCAGACATGAAAGTTCATTCTTGTCTGAGGTTTAAACTTGCTGCTGCTTGGGATTTTTCCTGACCGGCCCATTCCCCCTCTATCTCCTTCTAGCCTCTATCCCTCACCAAAACATCAAGAGTAGAAAAAACCCACACAGGCACCTTGTTGCCTGCACACTCTTTGTTCTGCACCTGAAGCACCAAGAGTGGAAAATAGGCAGGTGGAAGCTGCTGTAGTGATCCATATGAAGCTCTATGCTGTGTGGCAATATGCTGAACTGTAGCTATCTGAGGAAAGAGCAGGGCTCTTTTTGGCATCCTTCCCCAAAGAGCGTGCCTTTACTTAGCACTGGTGGCCCAGTGATGGCAAGCGAGAATTCTCTTGCCTTGTTCCCTCCTCAGCATGGCAGGTTAATGTGCTTGGAATCTACTAAGGATGATCTTTGAAGCCTGGAATGTGTTGAGGTTTTCAAGATTTCCAGAGGAAAGCTTCAAATGTTCTTGTCAAGTTTTTTGCTGGCCTTTCTCCTTCCATTTCCCCATCTGTTGTTTCCATGGTTTTGGCTCAGGCTTGGGGCAAAAAGACTGGCAGCTCTTTAAACCAAACCAAACGCCTTTCTAGCTCTATCTTTGAACCGCATGAATGTGCTCTGTGTTGAGCTGCTATGCCTTCTTTCTTTCTTTGCAGACGGAGTTCGGAGGAGTCTGAGTTGCCTTGGATAAAATTTGTGTTTTAGATTGATTGAGTACCCTCCGCTCACTTCCTCATCTGTCATGACATTTGGAACTGCAGGTCAAGAAATCTTGGTCCCTCTGGTTTCCGGCTCTCCCAGCTGCTGGTTCCACCACCCAGTTCAACAACTGGAGTTCTGACACTCCCCAGCTCTCACTGCCCTATAGCTGCCTTGCTCCACTCAGTTCCTGCTTCGTCTCAGAAGCTTCTGCTATGGTGGCCCAGGTTAGGAGACCCCTCCCAGTCCTCCTTCCCCTTTCCTCCCCATACAAACATGGTGCCCCCCACCCCCCCGGTAGTTAGTTCTGAACTCCCACCCCTTGCCTTGGGGTGAAGAAACCTCCTCTTGCCATTGGGGAGGCAGGCATTCATCCAGAAATCACTTGAACACCACCCTGTCACTAATAAACAGGCACTTTTATCAGCAAACAAACAGTCCCAGTGCTTCTGCAACATCAGTCCCTTAGTCAAAGCTCCAGGTGCCTCCTTCCCTTTGGCCTCTCACTGATTCCTGCATGCCCTACAGTACAGGCTCCTAGTGGCCATGCAGTCAGGTTGCTCCCTCGGCCTTCCCCGAGCTCAGCCTTTCAGCCTGCTGTGTCCCTGCAGTCCTTACTTGAATGGCACTGCCATCCTCCAATAGGAGGAGAGAGAGCAGCAGGAAGCAGGGTAGAATTTCTTCCCAGATCCCTAGCCAAATAGGCCCCTGGGGCCATTTGGACTAGCCCTTTCGTGCTGCTGATTGTGGAGTGGTGACTCCATATGAAGAAGCCTGTTGGCTGTAGCAGTAGCCCCAGGACCCCTCACCTTCTTGGTAGCTCTCTGGTCTGGCCATGCTGTGAAGGACCTGGATCTCGCTCCTGGATGAGGCAGAAGGTGGCTGAGCTGATCCCTCATCTGCTGTGGATCACATTCTTTGGAACTATCAGCCTTTGTTTCCTGGTTAAATGGGGTCTGGTCCCAATGTCACGTGTCTGCAGCCTGGTAGCAGAACCAAATTTGGGCGGTAAGTAAACAAACAAAAAAGTGTATCTGTCTGTCTCTCTTTGTATACTCACGCACACACACACATACTCTCTCTCTCTCTCTCACGCACGTGCTCACTCACTCTCAAGAAAATTATTTTACTGCTCAGAAGCCTCCTGGATTTTTAGACTGCAGTAATAAACTGACATAGCTCTAGTGAAGTCAGTGGAGCAATATTGATTCACACCAGCTGACGGTCTAATCTGTAGATTATATTATGAAAATTTTAAGTACTGAATTTTACTTAACTAAAGGAACTTGGTTATATGAAGTATACAATGTTTCCTTAAGTCTGTAGATCATTTTAGAATGCATCTGTGCTAGGCAAAATAAGAACATAAGAACGACCATAAAGGGTCAGACCGTCTACCCAAGTGTTCTGTCTTCCAACAGTGGCCAGTGCCAGATGCTTTAGAGGGAATGAACAGAACAGGGCAATTATCAAGTGATCCCTCCCCTGTCGTCCAGTCTCAGCATCTGGCAATCAGAATTTGAGACACCCAGAGCTTAGGGTTGCATCGCTGATCATCCTGGCTAAAAGTCATTGATCAACCTATTCTCCATGAATGTATCTATTTCTTTTTTGAAGTGTTATTGTCGTGGACTTCACAACATCCTCTGGCAAAGAGTTCCACAGGTTGACTGTGCATTGTGTGAAGAAATATTTGCTTCCATTTGTTTTAAACCTGCTGCCTATTAATTTCATTGGGTGACCCCTAGTTCTTGTGTTATGAGAAGGAGTTAATAACACTTTCTTATTTACTTTCTTCACACCAGTCATGATTTTACAGACCTCTATCATATCCCCCCTTAGTCGTCTCTTTTCCAAGATGAAAAGTCTTATTAACCTCTTGCATATGGAAGCTGTTCCATACCCCTAATAATTTTGTTGTCCTTTTCTTTAACTTTTCCAGTTCCAATATATTTTTTCTGAAATGGGACCACCACATCTGCATGCAGTATTCAAGATGTGGGCATACCATGGATATACAGAGAGGCAATATGATATTTTCTGTCTTATTGTCTATCCCTTTCCTAATGATTCCCAACATTCTGTTTGCTTTTTTGACTGCTGCTGCACATTTTGTGGGTCTTTTCAGAGAACTATCCACAATGACTCCAGATCTCTTTCTCGAGTGGTAACAGCTAATTTAGACCCCCCCTCACTTTATATGTATAGTTGACCTTATGTTTTCCAATGTGCATTACTTTGCATTTATCAACATTGAATCTGATCTGTCATTTTGTTGCCCAGTCACCGAGTTTTGTGAGAGGTCTCTGTCTTGCAAATGGTTGCTGCCAAACATAGCGCTTACTATCATGAGTAGTCCTGTTGAAGTTAATAGGACCAGCTATGGCAGCAATGCACTTAATAATAATTGTTTGCAGGATGACTGAGTCCTAAAATTCTATTGTAGAACTGTTAAAAGAAAAGAAATCTGAAATATCTTGTAATTGGAATAAAGGAGGGAGGGTGGAAGAGGAGACAGAGAATTGTATATTTGTTCCTAAGTGTCACAAATAACTATTAAAATCTAACAAAGAGGATAGACTATAGGAATCCTAAATACAAATAGTGATTCTATGTACCTAGTGAGTTTATGTAAAATCACTGACCTTGATCTGAGGATAGACCTCTTTAACACAATCAATACAGGTGCAATCTGATAAGAACATTCTACTGTTTTATTAAAGTGCATCTAATTCAAAACTCAATAACTCTCACAAATCCTTAATCAGAGAAGACATCCTGGGAGGTATTTAGGTGAGTGATCTTATAATTCTTGCTCTCTCCTTGTTAGGATGGCTTTTTACAGATATACATGTCTGTTTCCTCTTTGCTGTATCTGCAATAATTCTCTCCCTTTATCTGCATGGTTTTGTTGACTGTAATGCGTTTAGCAAGCTTTTCTTTATTTAGAGAGGCTGAGTCAAGTATCAATCTTTGCTCACCTCATCCCCCAGCACGGCCAAGCTTGTAAAGGGCAGATCTATTTTCCTTAATGGCATACCGGGGCCTACAGACTCATACACAGTATATGAGTATTGCTCTGGAGGAGGGACTCCATTCACACTTCCCTTCTCACCCAGGGTGATCAAGGCTTAATAAAAATAATCTCTCCAGGTGCCGCATTATGTGACGGTTTAAATAAAATGAAAGCAGAAAGCAATTATTGTGTTTCTGGAAATGATTTTAAATCAAAATGATACATATTGAATAAGACAAAATAAGCACAAGGTGGAGAGCTCCACCTGCACTGTTTACTCTGAGGTAATTATTATCCTTTCCAGGTGATCCTCAGCATGCTCCACGATAATGTAAAAGAAATTGCCATTTGGAACAGTTGAACTGAGTGTTGATTTATAGTCACCGACGTTCACATAAGGCAGATTGAGGGCATTAGGTCTTTGGTTTAAGTGCAAACAACTGCACACAGTTAGCTATATGCATGGCTCACGGCTTTAGCCCATACAGCACTCCCGGCTTTTGGGTATAGATCATATTTTTTAAAAAATCTAATAGGTTTTCAGATTTAACCTCAAACTATAGGCTATGCACAGTCACAGAGACTCAGGCAGCTCCATGGTCACTATCGCAGCTTTAGGACGGCTGTAGCCTCCACAACAATTGTGCCCACTCCGGGTGTTTGGCCAGTAGGTTCCCTCCCTCCCCCCCCCACACACTACAGCGGTAATTGGGTAAAATTCTATGACCTGTGTTATTCAGGAGGTCAGATTAGATGATCTAATGGTCCCTTCTGGTCTTAAACTCCATAAATCTGTGAATCCTCTGCGAGGACTATCGATTTGCAAATAAAAATGGATTAGGATAATTTAGCAATAGAGGCCCTGAATCTGATTTTACTGGTGTAACTTCATTGTGCTAAGATCATAAATGAGGTTGCAGCCAGGTACAATATAAAAAGTATAAAACCCTGTAAGTAAATTCTTCTCATTGTCACCATCTTCTTCATACTGGTCGTGGATTGTTCCTCACCTAGCAGGTCTGAATGGTGCTTATGGCAATCCAGTACTGTGCAACCCAGTCTTCAGTGGAAAAAATATGTTATCCTTACAGATCTCAAAGCACTCAAATTTGAATCACTGAGGTGTAACTTAAAAACAGCCCCTTCTGGGGTGGAACAGAACAACTGTTTAGCAGTACCCCTGGTCCTACACAACAGTTTAGGATAGGATGGGGAAAGCACCATTTTCAAATTGCAATAGACTGAAAGATGGTTGGGAAGGGAGAACAGCATTCCAGATGGTTTATTTTGTCCACAACTACATACGACAAAAAGAAAAGGAGGACTTGTGGCACCTTAGAGACTAACAAATTTATTTGAGCATAAGCTTTCGTGAGCTACAGCTCACTTCATCGGATGCATTCAGTGGAAAATACAGTGCGGAGATTTATATACATAGAGAACATGAAACAATGGGTGTTACCATACACTCTCGTTACAGTGTGTATGGTAACACCCATTGTTTCATGTTCTCTATGTATATAAATCTCTCCACTGTATTTTCCACTGCATGCATCCAATGAAGTGAGCTGTAGTTCACGAAAGCTTATGGTCAAATAAGTTTGTTAGTCTCTAAGGTGCCACAAGTCCTCCTTTTCTTTTTGCGAGTACAGACTAACACGGCTGCTCCTCTAAAATCTACATAAGACAGTTTTATATTAATCTAATACAGCCTTGGTCTGTGAACAAGTTCTGCGCTTATGCCAGAGTGGTTTGGCTCTAAAGAATTCCCACCCTGGCTGGAAAATAAGGATACTAGAGATCTAATTAAAAATGGGAGTTTGAGATACACAACAAGACTTTAAACTCCTCTGGCATTTAATGGAATTTGCTGTGGTGCTAAAATAGTATTTCATCCCCCCTCTCCCCCCGTCATTTTGACATGAAAAACATTAGAGAATATTTGATTTTACTGTGGAACAAATTAGGGTAATAACGAGTCTTTGAGAGAAAAAATCTGCACAAACTGGTACAATCGCATTTAAAATGTGCCTGTTAAAATAGAGCACATACATGAGGAAATGGCTGTTACTTAATCAACAGATTTTTAGTTTATGAGCTGTGGGCCCTTTCAGTGTTGTGTTTGACAATTCTTTTTAACATTAGCTATCTAAACCCCACTCCTATTGTGTGCACTATCAGCCTATATATGTTATGGGTGTGAGGAACATGTGAACAGTTGGACTGCAACTCCTGTTAGACAATCAAGAATTCAAGGTGGTTCCAGAGCTCATTGGGCAGATAACTTCCCCCTATATTTGCTGTTTGACAGGACGGCGGATTGGTGATCTCCATACCACCTGGCAACTAACTACTTTGTTTTTAAGATCTGCTAGATTTTTTAATTTACAAGGCTGAGTTCATTTAATTTCATAGACTCATTCATTGCTAATGGCTAAATTCTGCCCCAGATTGCATGAAGGGTCTCAATTGATTGGGCCCTAAAATATTTATTTGATGATTAGATTTGTAATGTACCCATTGCTCAGATGCGTGTTGTTACTCCATCAGTATTATAAATAAGAGAGATGCTCTGTTGCATGCTTTTAATTCAAGCCTAGATGAGAACAGTTGATGAGAAAATGGCAAGAACTAGTGGTCTCAGCACTAGACTGAAAGCCAGGAACTCCCACATTCCAGTTATGACCATGACTCTTTCTGTGACCTTGGGCAAGTCATTTAACTTGTCTGCTTCCATTCCTCTGCTTGTAAAATAGAAAGAATCATACGTATCTCACAGGAGCGTTGTGAGATTCAGTTTGTGGGACAGATTCAGTGACAATAGGGCCTGCTCCAGCTCCCACTGAAATCAATGGAAAAACTCTCAATGACATCAGTGGGGTAGAATCAGACCTGTAATGCTGGGAGGCGTGCATTACACTTCCTTGCACCACCAAGCCCCTTTTGCTACAAGGAAGTTTCACTGTGAGGGAATGGAGGTGGTTTCTCTCTGGCTACAGCAGCTTTAGTTAATGGCCAAAACTTCATAAGTGCCCTACCAGGGAAGTCTGCTGAAGGAATGGATTGAATCAGTGCATTCCTGCTCCTCAGGCCACAGCCCTTTTTTAGGTAACCCTGACGACTTTTTGGACTGTGCTGGTCCTTATATCTCTCCCCTCCACTCCAGTGCAAGTTAGGCAGTGGCCCTTTCTGCAGCTATAAACTCCCCCTCATCAGACTTTCTTATTCTTTGGTCCTCCACTAGTATTTACCTTCATAAAACCCAAGGGTGAATTTGTCCCAGCCTTTGTAAAGCACTGTAGAAGTCTTAAGCACTATTGTTATTTGTCACCTGCTGATTGTGGATGATAATTATGGAAGGTTCTACTTAAGGAAAAAAGTTCACTGAGATTTTGATCAGTTGTAAACAGTCACAACAAATCATATATGCAGTGTTGTTGTAGCCATGTTCGTCCAAGGATATCAGAGAGACAAGGTGGGTGAGGTAATATCTTTTATTGGACCAACTTGTGGTGATGAGAGAGACAAGTTTCGAGTTTACACAGAGCTCTTCTTCAGAACTCTTTGTAAGCTCAAAAGCTCATCTCTCTCACCACCAGAAGTTGGTCCAATAAAAGATATTACCTCACTCACCTTATCTCTTGAACAAATCATATGGTCCTTTAAAGTCTGAAATAAGTATGTAATTATGGGTCTTCTTTCTGAATTGGGTCACTTTACATTAAACAGGAATATATGTAAGACAAGTGCAGCAGGTCCTTTTAAGAAAAATCATACCTCCCCGCCCCAGAATGAGAGTGGGAGATATGCCATTTTATTTGGCTAATCAGTGATATATTAATATAAACTAATTAACTGCAAATGTTTGAGCAGTGAACACCAAATGAGAGGGCTTGTTTCATGGCTTGTTCATGGCTGGGATGGCTTGTTTTTATAAAAGCATCTAAAAATAAAAATCAAGAAGTGTGTGTGTGCGCACTTGCATTTTCCAGTAGTGTTTTATATAAGTATACTACTCTGACTAATTAAACACAGAAATTCAGGCTGTGAACATCTGACAAATTTTTCTGCACTAAACAAGCCTATCATTTAAAAGTCCCATATAAAATCATTATGACTGATACAGTCAATGGCCTTGTGTTTAAATAGATTTTGGTTTGGAATGTGGGTCACTGTGGTGTGGGCTCGCAGGCTTACATGGCATGCAAATGGCAGGCAAAAGAAAACAGTAAGTGTGAGCTGCCAGGAGATCTTATAAAGAATTTGCAGAAAATCTTACTCATAAATAGAATGGGGAAGGCAGACACCTTAGTGCAACCTTTGATTATATAGTCACGGTTAGCAGCTGTTCCAGCCAAAAATGCAGGAAGCATTTAATGTAATCTTTCTGTGTAATGTAATCAGACTGTGTCTGAGGGATATCTTAGAATACTCTGATAGTCAACGATTAAGTGTGGTCAAGGACAGTCAAATTGTTTTATTGCACATAACTAGGCTTGGCAGAATTCAATTTTTTAAAATTATTTGGATCGATAATATCGATGTTTATTTGTAAACTTTTTTATTTTTATCAAATTAAATTTTCACAGTTGTGTGAAATTATGAGGGGTCAAGATCACAGATATAAAATATACAGAGTAAATATCTTTAAATCAAATTCTAATAAATTCACAGCCAGCATTTTTCTTACTTTGCCTATCTATACATTTCTATTATCATCACTGGAAATATTTGTTGTCAGTTTGTATGTGTACTGTGAAATCGATGTTTACTGACATTTACCAATACAAATTTAATCCTTCCAAGCCTAGACATAACTTGGCGAAGACCAAGGAAAATGTATGTGAACTTAATGGCTCAAAGCTTTTATTACTTACCCAACAGGTGATTTTTAAAATGTACTTGCTTGCCTTTCTGTCAAATGCAAAGAGAAATAGGTGGCTTTAAATATTATTAGTTGGAAACAGCAAGAGAAAGAACAGCAGTCCTCTGATGTCAGCCTGCAAATTGGTCTAAAGAGGACCTGAAGGCAAACAGAGAGACTTCTAGAAATCCCAGGAGTGCTGTAAAAGATGAGACTAGGAATAGTGTCATTTCATGTAGGACAGCATTCAAATTACGTGACAAATCTATGCAAAGGATAATAACCACACTGTTGAAGAATGCAAATCTGCCCTTTAAGAATATGTGCCTTCCAGTGGGGTCTCAGGAGAAATCCATCTTAGATAACCAAGAGCTGAGGATGCTGCAGATCCCCTGCCTGACTTGTTTAATCTCTCTCTAATGTAGAGAAGTCCACAGGAATGACTAAGGAGATCGAGGGATTTGGAAGATGAGCGCACTTGATTTGGGACAGAATTAGTGGGCACTTCTGAAATATGTTTTCTGTCTAAGGGATGGAAGCAGTTTCCAGAACCATCATCTGTTCATCAATCAAAGGGAAGCTAGGATTACATTTTCTATTTCAATTACAGAGTCCAGGGTGTAATGAAAGTGAGCTGAAGCTCTAGCAAGGAATTTTAGTTTCTGTTACAATTCTGCTGACAGAAAAGTGTCCTAGAATAATAATATATTGAGTTTAGATGCTGCATTCCAAAGGATCGCAAAGCACTTTACAGATGGTCTATTGTATATACAGGGTAGCACATCACCGCTGCTGACATACAGTCACCTCTGGAGTGGCCCACAGCAGTTGTTTGGCAACACTCCATGAGAGTAAAAGAAAGAAAGTGAAAAAGAATATTAGGTCCATTTGAAACCGCGGGGAAATGTCAGTGGACAGAATGTATCCATCGAAACTGGAATTTGACCAGGACACTGCAGCTAACACATTACTCTTGTGAAAGTGCCATGCAATCTGTAATGACCAGAAATAGTCAGGACCCTGATTTTTACTCTCCTTGGAAAGACCTCCACCATTACAGTGCATCAAAAGAAGAGCTTTAGCGCGGGCTCAGTGCTGACTGAGAGGAAAGAGTTCCGCCTACTGAAGCATCAGCACCACACCTTGCAGCAGTTTGGGTTTTCTCTGAAGGTCTCCTCTTGAAACACTGGCCATTCCCAATCCTGTTTAGCTTGTGAAATGTGACAAGATTATCTCCCAGGATGGAACGGCTGCGAGTTAATCATAAACAGGACTTACATGAAGGTGACCGCTGACTTTAGAATGAAAGCAAATGCAGAGAGTAAATCAACTGATTTCCGCCAGTAAGATTTGCCCTGTAGTGAATCTGAGGCCTTTTATAGCTGGGAGCAGACAGGAACAATGAAGTGCAACTTTTACTCAGATTAATTTTTGCTAGATTATCTCAGGATCTGATCATGATCTTGATTTCTTTCTTGTGGGCCTCATAGATTTGCTCTGTACAGTTAAAGTTCTTTGAGGGGTTTAGGATTAGAGCAGGATTGAAATACGGTAGAGAACTCTGTAATGATACATTAGAAGCTTAGCCAGATAACCTAAATGGATGGAAAAAATGTGGGAGTGTGATTTAGTTGGAGATTAATCCATTGCACCTTGGAAAGGTGTGGAAAATTCTAACTGTTTAGAAAGATGCCCTCTCAGGAGGGATCTTTTAGAGGGGAAAAACACATTTCCTAACCCCCCCCCCAGAAAACCAGTTTTCTGGGGGAGGGGAATCTCATGCACTGCCATTCCAGCCTATTCTTTGCAGAAATAGTTGAGGCAATCTGGGGGGAGGGATAGCTCAGTGGTTTGAGCATTGGCCTGCTAAACCCAGGGTTGTGAGCTCAATCCTTGAGGGGGGCCATTTGGGATCTGGGGCAAAAATTGGGGATTGGTCCTGCTTTGAGCAGGGGGTTGGACTAGATGACCTTCTGAGGTCCCTTCCAACCCTGATATTTTATGAAATCTCCCCTGCCATTTTTGGAGAACACATCCAGGACCAAAGAAAGATGATTTGCCTATGCCTAGACATAGATGGATGTAGCTGGTAGTCCAAAGAGAGGTGGGGGTTACCTCTCTGATGGGGAAAAAAAACCCCAACAACAAAAAGGTCCTGCAGTGATTGGATCTAGGATAGCTATAAAAAAGGAAAGTTAACTGTTCCCACAGAAGGCCATTTGACCTGAAATGGCAAAAATCTGAGGTTTGGGGATTGCTTTTAATCTAGGGCACAAGGGTGAATGAACCCCGCAGGGGTTATGGTAAAATGGGTGTTATTAAAATCCCTCCCTAAATACCCAAATGAGCCTGCAAAAAATTACCAGGAAGTGTATTACAGCCACCTGCTAATCTGGTTGCTCTCCGTCTGTTCTCTAAACAGGGGGTAGTGGAAGAACAGGAACATCATGGATTAAGCAGGCTCCTCCTCCAAGAGGTATTATTACCCAGGGAAGTTGGAAGTCAGAGAAAGCTGGAATTTGGATTTCACCCAAGGGATTTCTCTTGTGCTGTCTGTAGGAAACCTTTGCAAAACAGCCTCTACCTTTTCCTATATTTCCTTTGGCTGAAACCAGCCTTATTCTTCTGCATGGACTCCAGCTGAAGAAAGGTCATTTCGTCGACATACAGACAGGCTTGGGGATCTTTTACTTTGCTTAGAGCTGGGATGAGGAAAGCCTTTTACTATGCATTTTGACTAGCAGGCTTTGGAGGAAAATGATGTTTTGTATCACTGCTTAGTGGTTGAAAAGACCTATTCAGGCTTCATTGTGGGGGTGGGTGAGCCTCTTGGTGTTACCCCAATATAAGGCACAATAGGTACTCGGTTTGCAGTTTCACTGTTTCTAGATGCTGGTTATTTACAGTCGTCTTAAATTCAGGCCCTCGCACCATCCCCACCAAATGAACAGGTCCAACCACATTCTTAGGGGAATGTTGTCTCTTGTGGACTCTGTGGGGTTCAGGAAGGCTCATGTGTCTGCTCATTTGGGCATTCACTTCTAGACTGTCCTGTCTCACAGCACTGTGTGCATCCTCCCTGTTAGAAGAAGTACAGGGTTCCCTCTTTAAAAAGGTGGTGTGCTGCATCCTCTGAGGATGATCACACTTTTGCAGATATTCAGCACCTTCCTGGCATTAAACCGTCACCTGACGTGACGTTGGTTCTTTCCCAGTGACAGTGTAAAGGGCAGGCAGCACGTGAAAGAGTTGCTGTGAGGTGGCCGAGGGAGAATGAGAGCTCAGTTGACTCTGTGTCTCAGTGCTTTTTTGTGTGAAGATTAAGGCTCCAACCGTGTTAACCATCTTCTCTGGAAAAGTCTGAAAAAGGCTGTTGGAGTGCAGTACTTTTATCAGATTATCTCTTTTCTTTTAGAGGTCACAATAGTTCTTAGAGGTTAAGAGAGAGACAGAAGCCTCATTAATTTTGGAATGTCAAGTGAACTCAATAAAGCACCATGGAGATTTTTTTCCATAGGAACCTGAAAAGTTGCTTGACGGATGTGAAATCGAGGGAAAGTGTCCTGCTTAGGGGTCTCTGTGCTAATAAGATACAGTGGCAAACTTCCCCAGTCTGCCTCTAGACAATTCAGGAGTGTGTTCCATTCATGACCTTCTCAGCAAGGTTGGTTCTAAACTGGAACTTGAGGCATTTTAAAGAAAAGCTCATAGTCTTTAAGAGATGGAGGATTAAAAGAAGAGACAGGGGTTTCTTCTGAGTCCTGCACTCATGGAGATGTTTGATCAAAGGGCCACAGCTACGAGTCTTTACATTATCTGGACAGATGTTCCTGAAGAAAGGTTTCAGTAACTCTGAAGGAATCTGAAATGGAGCCAGAAGGACTTTGCTGGAACTAGACGAAAGGATTGTTGTTGGGCAACAACTAGTGGTCTTGGGTGATCTTGTTTGTTTAAAACTCAATAAACAGATTTACAGCTTGGACTTTGGTTCAAAGTTAAACAAAAAATAGAAATATAAGAAAGCAGTTAAAGAGGCAAGGTTAAACGTGTGGTTTTCAAATCAAAACCCTTGTTAAACTGGCCTCTTCATGTGTCCTTGAACACTTCTTTGCTTTGGGTTTTCTTGATGATCTCAGATGGGTTTCTCCTGAGTGCACATAAAAAGTCACATTGTTTCTTGTAGATTCTTCTAGTCTGAGACTTGGATCTTTACCCAAGCTCTATTCTGGAATCAGGTTTGTTATTATCATATCAATATATATCTGAACTGAGCTCAGTGCAGGGATGGAGGGGCTGCTGTCGGGAAGCTGGTTATGGCTCATTGATTCTCAGACAGCATAGCCTCAGTGTGAGTTAAAACAGCGTCAGGGCTGCTCTAAGCTATGTCACTGGAGATCATTTGTCCATGGAGGATCAATAGCTGCGCTCTGCCTCAACCCCACCCTTTCCTCCTGCAGGAGCTAACTCTCCTGGCTTTCCAGCAGGGGAGTTCTCCATTGGTGTGTTGCAGCCAGAATCCATCTCCTTTGTGTTTTTTGTTCAGTACAAAGGGAGCCAAGGGTAATGCAAGATCTAGCCCTTTTGGTTTTCTTTTCAATGTGCATGCCTCTACCTGATGTGAGTAAGGGCAGTCCAGACAAAGTGCTAGGGATCCCCACTGTTGTCCGTTCCCTTTGTTTTCTCTACTGCCTAATCAGGTGGCTGCCAAATGCACCTTTCTTCTACTGTTCCACTAGACCAGCAATTGACAAACATGACAATAAGGTAGCAATTGTTTTGTGAATAGTGATAGGGATCTAGATGGAGACCACCAGAATCAAAGCATCAGTGATATAAACTGGGCCTTCAGAGCGGAGAGGCAAGTGCAATAGCCCACTGCTTCACCCCTGATTATTACACCATCACCTTGGTTCCCTGCTGCTCTGCTGATTGGGTGCAATTGACGACTGTGGAGAAGGCCAGTGCAAGGCCTGTGCGCTACATATGTTCCAATTAAGCCCTCAAAATAGGGCTAAAGTAGGACTTATGTGGCGCATAGGCCTTGTGCTAGCTTTCTGCACAAGGGTGAATTTCATCCATGGGAACTGTGTTGCTGCTTTCTATGAAGGGCTGCTTCTGAGTGCTAGGTATGTGAAGAAATCTACTGTCCAGACATTGGTTATGGCAGAGCAGAACTCACTGGAAACTGCTTAATCTATTATTAAGGTAGTTAGGGTGGGCCTACTAAATTCAGGGAGACTTGGGTGAGTTTATTCCTGGAAAGAAGAGAGCGGTAGGATGTCTCTCCAAGCTGTTTAATTGGCTGGTTCTGTCTTGTCCCACTGTTGATGTGTGCATTTGTAGTACCAGTTATTTGCATACACTCCTCTTTTGAGCTCCACAACTCACAGGGATCAGAACTGCCAAATGCAGCAGTGATTAGATTCGCTGGTTCGGTAGGAAATTCAGCATTAAACAAGGACCAGGATGTGTGTACTTGAGAGACTGGAGTGCATATTGGTCCTGTTGTCAGACTTACTTTCTGCAAGGAGCCAATTCTTGGAATAACATTTCATAATCTCTGGTTTCTAAATAGCCAGTTTTCCCAGGCCAAATTATTCTGTCCAAGGTGTTTTATTTTTCTTTGCACATACTGTAGAATGGTGTGAAAATAAAGGGGGGGGGGTGTGAAGGAGTGTTAAAATGACTGTTAAAAATTCAGAAATGTAGGAGAATAAAGAGAAAAACATAACCTTCTCCCCCTTCCAAAAATCATCACAGAAGAATAATAATGTTTTTCATTTCCGCAGCACCTTTCATCTGAGACTCTCAAAGCACTTTGCAAACATGGATCAAGCTTTGCAAGTGTCAAGCTTCAGATTGGCAATAAGGCATAAGCTGTTAACACTAGGGGTAAGTAACCACTGGAACAATTTACAAAGGGTCGCATGGGATTCTCCGTCACTGACAATTTTAAAGTCAAGATTGGATCTTTTTCTAAAAGATATACTCTAGGAATTATTTTGGGGAAGTTCTATGGCCTGTGTTATTCAGGAGATCAGACTAGATGATCAAAATGCTCCCTTCTGGCCTTGGAATCTGTGAATCTATGAACACTTAAGTGATTTTGGGGAGGGGCATTTTACAGATGAGGGACACTGAGGCAGAAAGAGGCTTAATGACTTCCCCAAAATCAGGCAATCCCCGCCCACAAAAAAAAGAAAACAAACAGTGGCAAAAGAAGCCATAGACCCCCAAGAATCCTAGCTCCTTATCTACTACCCTAATCATTATACACAGTATATTTTCACTGCACTACAAAAATATGAATACAAGAAACCAAAAAAAGCCAAAGGAAACACATTTCCTGTAGAGGTGTGAAAAGGATATGTTTGGTCTGATAATCTTGAACACATTTCTTTTGAAAGCATAATTTATTAAAATAAGCACATGTAATTCTGCAATTATAAATACAATATGTGCATTAAACACATTAATTAAGAAGTTATGCTTTTAAAACTGCAAATCACTAACCAAATGCATTTTACAATGTTTTAATGAGCACTTTTTCATATGGTATTAATATCCATTAGCTATGTTAATACAACTAATGCTAATAATGTACAAAGCCATTATTTTGCTACAAAGTCAATAATGGTTGGTAGTGATTCCTAGACTGAACTGCCTGAGAGGGTTTATATTGTGTTTAGTGCAGTGGTAAAAGTACCACTGAATTTCTCTCTCTCTTAACTAAATTCTGGCTGCTTCCACGGAGGGTAATTATCTGAGTTGGGTGGATGTCTGTGGGGTGATTTTGGAGGGGTTTTATGAATCAACACAGGTGCTGGGTAGAAATATCACACAGATGCCCTTCTGTCTTCCATAAAGCAACATATAGGGATATAGAGACATTTACCCTGTTTTCTATTGCTTGCTGACTAATGTTGTACTCATTGTTTCCTTGCACTTGCCTGTCTGTCTGTATCCATCTGTTGTCTCTTGTCTTATATTTAGATTGTAAGCTCTTTGGGTCAAGGACTGTCTTTTTGTTCCGTTTGTACAGCACCTACCACAGTAGAGTCCTTCTACAGGACAGGGGCTCATAGATGCTATGATTTAAAAAATAATTAATAAAAAGAACTAACCATCTTCATAGGTACGCTATGGGTACCTGCCCTCTCCTTTGCACAGGTATAAATTTCACTGTTATGAGATAAGCAGAGGTAGGCCTGACCTGCAAAGTCTGGATTCAAACTTGCCCAGCGTACATGGTGGATGGGCTCTGAGATGGATTCAATGCCAAACTGAAGTCAATGGAAAAACTCCCAATGACTTCCATGGGCTTTGTATCAGTCCCTTGCTTTGAGCTTATCTTTAAATATAACTTAGATATATTTTATCTAAATGGATTTTATTGGCTAGATTCTCTCTTTGGAACAACTATGATTGTTATTTTGCCGGATAATCTGATGAAATGTAATAGTTGTTTAGTTAGTGGATGGAATGAGGAGTGATTATTGGGAGAAATTCTACTTGAAGTTGTAATACAATTTGCAGCTACATTATACTGCTTGCTTTAGGAAAACATTTATAAGCTGATTTGCAAGTAAAATATTTTATTATACTAATATTTGGAACATTTTATGCTACTGATGAAATTCTTGCATGATTTTAGAGACCATTCTTGCATTTGTAAAATTAACCATATATCTTGTAAATCAACAGAGAGAAGAAACCACAGTGGTTGGCTCAAATATTAAGCATACAGATTTTAATAATTGCATGTTCCTGTTTAATTTTTAATTTACTTAACCACAGCATTTATTCTAACTTAAGACAACAATGTGCCTGTAAAATGCAATTATTTGCAACTTTTCTCATTTTTGTACAATATACATATACTCCATTCCCCATATAGTTTGTTTCACTGGGTTCTCTAGCTTCGCACAATGTTCTGGCTTTTGGAAATACCCTGCTGTAGGCTGCAAAAGTGAACTTTTAGCCAATGTGTTTTGGAAAAGAATCAGGCTTATTGTGGCATGATTCATTGTCATTAGATCCATAAGATTGATGCGTGCAGTAGAAGCTGTTCCAAGGACCTCATCCATCTCTGGTTCTACCTCTTCAGCTTCTGGCTCTAGAACTATTTTCTTCATCATAAACCAACATATACCCATTGCTTATGTAAGGTTTTGCTTTCAGTAAAACCGGTGAATGGGAGCCATGCTGGGAAGGCCAAGATGGAAATCTCCAATCCACCTACCCTACTGTAGGAAGAGGTTTGGGCCAAAACCAGAATTACTAGTTTTTATTCTTAAAGCCTGAGGAAACCATAGCCAACCGAAAACCATACCAATAATAGCAGCCCATGCTGCATTCCCCTAAGACTGAGTGGGCAAGAATCATAAAGTATGGGGTGACCCCAAATGACAAGGACATGAAGCAATTTAGTGTCTATCAAGCTGCTTTTAAAAATTCTATTCTTGAGCTAGTGTTCCAGTCCATACTTGGTTCCCTCTGATGTAGGTGCAGAAGGACTCTTTTGTAGTTTTAACACTATTTTCCGATGCCAGATAAAAACACTTTAAATGATACTAGTGATTTTTTTTCACACCACAGGGCTGTCGGCTGCTTCACAACACATCACCACCATCTTGCTCTGGGACTCCCACTGCAAGTGAGGACTTTGGGTCTGAAGAGGCTCTTAGGGTATGTCTACACTGCAATCAGGCACCTGTGGCTGGCCCACACCAACTGACTCGGGCTTACGGGGCTTGGGCTAAAGGGCTGTTTAAATGCAGTGTCGATGTCTGGACTCAGGCTGCAGCCGGAACTCTGGGACCCTCCCTCCTTGCAGGTGCTAGAGCCCCGGCTGCAGCCTGAACCCGAATGTCTACACTGTAATTAAACAGCGCATTAACCCAAGCCCTGCAATCCTGAGTCAGCTGGCGTGCTCAGCCGCAGGTGTCAGTATAGACATGCCCTAAGAGGGTGGACATCTGACAAGTTGTAATCCACTCTAGCATTTGTGGAGGCCATAGACATGGTTCTTATCTCATCTTAGACTCACCTAGAGTAAGTCAGAAGTAACTCCATTAGACTCAATGGGGTAAAAGCTGTGTAAATGAAATCACAAGCAGGCTCCAGGTGAGGAAGCTCCAAAATCTTTAGATAGCAGTGTGGAGAGCATAGAGGAGCAGAGTAAGGCTTTGGTTCAATGTCTGACAGAAACCTTGATAATCCTGGAAAAGTAGGTGAGAGCCAGAAAAGTAAAGGTCCTTTGTCTTGAAGAACAAAAATCCAGGGCATCTCCTGACATTTAGGAAGGACCTTGATCTCCTAACTCCTAAAATTAAATATTAAAAGGAACCCTGATTTATCTGGGAGGGGTTTACAGGACCCCCTATAGAAGCGAGAGAATGATGGAAGCATCATTAGTATGATCCTGTCAAATGGGCAACAGAGTAAAAATTCCTGATGTGGAAAAATGAGCTGCTGAAGTAACCTACAAATACAATAAAATTATTCTCCCTGGATCTGAGTTTTCTGCTGTGACCTAGACATGGAGGAAAGAGTTTGCTTCCTGAAATACACTTCTGTCAAAAAAGGAACAGAGTTTCAATCACAGCAAGACCGAGGATATACTTTGGAGACAAAAGGTATATCTTCTGGCATTGGGACTCCAGAAATAAATCCTCTTTGAAAAATTACAGCTGGGCACAAACTAAAGTGCAGCCATAGGAATTGCATACACAATCAGACCAGTGGTCTGTCTAGTCACGTATCCTGTTTTTGCCAGTGGCCAGAATCATGTGCTACAGAGATAATATAGTGGATAATTACACCCTGCTCCTGCTCCCTTTGAAGTCAATGGCAAAACTTCTATTAACTTCAGTAGTGCAGGGTCAAGCCCCTATTGAGCAGTGGGAATCTGAGAAGCAAATTTGGATCCCAATTTTGCAGATGGCCCCTGTCTTCACAATGGGCCAAACCAATTCAAACAACTCTAAATTTTGTGGTGATTGAAATCTGGATCCAGATTCATATTTTGTGGCTTGAGCCATTCTCTAGAAAAAAAAAGAAAATGAGAGTAGCTTCGTAGACTCTACCCGGAATAAAAGCCGAGTAAATAATTTGTAGCAAATGATGTATTTGGTGAATCTGCCCCCCACCTTTTTATTTTCCCACAAACTATCCATCAGAAGCTCATGGGTTTCCTGCGTTTGTTACTTGTTATTATTTGTGCATAAGTCTTGCTCTGTAGATTGTTCATGAGCGATTCATTGTGAGTATTCAAAAGCTGTAACTCCAGTTTCAAGCTGTGATGGCATGTTTTATCAGGTGGTTATTTTTCTGTATCCTGATAGAAGGAACTCTCAGAAACCAGTTTCCAGTGTGAATACTCAACCTTACAAGTTCATTTGCTTTCCTATGTATATTTTTAATATCATTTCTATTTGTAATAAAGGTGCAATAGACCTGGTAAGAGATTAAACTGTATTATATTTACAGGCCCCAGATACTTGACAAGAGTTAGGGTTACAAAAGTTTATTAACCTTGTGACATGACAGAGGTCGCTATCTACTAACTAGTAGGTACAGTTACAGCTTCCTCTCACAAAAGGTGAATGCAACAAACCATAAAATATCATCTTTAAATGAGAGCCTCAGACTAATTCAACCAATTAATAAAACACCGATAGAGTTGTCGGGATGGAAATGGAGACGATGTTATGAATCAGCCTTGACTGATTAGAGGATTATTGTGGCTCTGACTCTGCAGACATCTGTCAATAGCTGCTATCCCTGAACCTGAATGGCTTTGTGATAGCATGACCCCTTGTTCTCAAAACAGTTCCTTCTGCAGCAGCTTATTCAGACTCTGAAGTGGATCACCACTTCTTGTCACCAAAGATGAAGGGTCAGATTCTCTTGGCACCGACAGTTATGCAGGGGTTTCTGTGATTTTTATAGTCTCCCCAAAAGCCCCAATAATGCTGTCCGCACAAGAATGGGCAAGAGCTGTTGTGGCGGAATGGTGGCGAGTAGCAGCCAAATTGTTCACAATAGAATAATTTCTGTGACAGGAACAACTGGTGATGTGACTGTGCCCTCCTGATAATGTAAACAAAACTCAAATATTTTCTTTTGCTCTTTGTGAAATACCTTGCACAGACAACAATAACTGTTGTGTCTTTGATATTATGATACAGAATATGGGGACAAGGCGCTCTGCTTTATCAAGCCAACTATATAGGTAGCACTGTGCTCTTCAATCGTGCATGTGAGCTGTCAACATTTTTTTTGGCTTTAGTGGTGACGCAGGCTAAGTAGGGCTCGGGCAGCTACCATAATTCTAAGGTGGCACCAGAATAGTACAACAACTGCTGTGATCACTCACCAGCATGCTAGTCTTGGACTGCCCTTTTCTGGCTGCAGAGTTATTGCTCAGTCATTCCCCTCTGTGCAAAAGGGTTGTCCTTGCTTCTGCTCAGTCAAGTACAGCAGGAGCCTCTCTGTCTCAGATATGCCCCTGATTCTTTTGCACATCTTTTGCTACTTCTGGTGAAAAAAGTTTCTACTGCATGATGCCTTATGTGAGCTTGGATTAAACTTTCAGTAAATGTATCATTACATTATCCTGATTTTTGGCTCTTCATAAAATGAGCTAACTGTCTGGTGGTTCATCAGTGATTTTTCTGTTTCATGGTAAGCACTGACGTCACATATACAGTAAATTCTTGTTGTATTTTTCTTTGTGGGCGTATTTTCTGAGCTATTTTCATTCTTTTCCATTTCCCTGTTCTTTGTTCATATTTTGTGTCCATAATTTGCTGACGGTTTTTAAAAGGCTTTTGGTAATTTGACCTTTAAGATTGTGCCAAAGTGGAAAAAGTATCTTTCAAAATATTTATGACAATAAAGTAATAATGCTTATATCTACACCCTTGATTACCAGGATTATCTAATTGTGCATAGCCAAATCCTGGCGATAGGCAGATTATGTGATCAGAAGGCTTTTAGCAGGCCCCAGTCTCAGGATCTAAGTTAAAGCTGATCAGGTTTACATTTAATTCACATGCTGCTTTGCAAATATACTTGCTTTTTTCTCAGAAGAAGAATTTGTGTAACTTGCCACTGAAATAGAGGAAAAGATGCCCATTGAATTAAATGGGCACTGGACGGGGCCCTAACTCCTTACACATTTTCTGCTTGCTTTGAGGACTGTGTATTCCATTCCTGTGGGGTTTGAAATGTCCCAGGGATTCACACGTTTGGTAGGCCTAGAGTATTGATTTTTACATTGCTAACAAATGCCAGAAGAGTTTAGCATAACTTTCTTTTCTAATTACATAAAAATCTGAGATGTATCAGAGGGTCACAGGGGAGGGTGAAACATGGCCTTTAGGGAGCACAGGGCACAGGAATGTTTCTTTTCATTGACTGAATGAATTATTTTTGGCCAGCCAGCAGGACTTTCCCATAAGGTAGACTTCTACGAAACTAACATCTCTTCATGGGCCAGTCTGAGTGGTGAACAACGTAAGCCACCTTCTGTGTGCTTTCTGCTGTTTTGTAACTGAAGGTTATTACTGGAGGTTATTACTGCTAGTATTTATGGAATACTCTGTGGGCATGTCCACCGTGCACCAAAACACCGGTGGCTGGCTCGTGGCAGCTGACTTGGGATCACGGGGCTTGGGCTGCAGGGCTATAAAATTGCAGTGTAGACGTTTGGGCTTGGGCGCCCCAAACCCTATTTTGAGTGTAGAGAATTGGTATCAAATAGAGTGCAAAGCTGAGTCAGGGAAGGGGATAGAGGGATGGTTAGGCATGAGGACGGTGAGAGAGCACAGGCAGTGAGAGGGAGAGGAAAGGAACGAAGAACATGTTCCTGCCGATAACATTTAGTAGCACCTCGGCAATGAAGGTGTGGAATTTGTGGTAAATGACAGGAAGCCAGTGAAGAGCTCTGAAGAAGGTGATGACATGGAAGAAACAAGGTGAGAGTAAGATGAGTTAACAGCAGTGTTTTGGATAGATTAGATTCTAGTGCTTCCACACTGCTGCATTCACTTCTCCACTGCTGCCCTCCTTTCCTGGGGTTGAGGGAAACGATTACTTATATATCCTGAAGTATAAAATGCATCTATCCTCCATTTGAGGTGAAAGTGAGAACTACCCCAGCTCAACTCTGGAGTCTCTCCAAAATGTTAGAATCCTATGAGGAGTCCTTTACTTGTCAGGCTTCTAATTTTTAGATACACTCATCTTCCCCAGGTCCAGTGATCAACCCTCTCATAGTGTCTAGCTACATTGTTTAATTTGGTCTTCTCTGAATACTAGCACTGTCCCAGAACAGTGTTGTGAAGCACTCTGAGGCGTACTTGTGTAACTACAGTCACAGAGCACAAACACAGTCATCTACAATAGCCTGCATATATCCTTTGTGGTGTCTGTTACATATCCTAGATATACTGTCCAAAATTAAGGGTATGTACCTTCAGAAAGCATTGCCTTGGCTGCTTATGACAGTTAGCACCCTAAGGGCTAATATGAAAAGCAACATAGACAGTGTATTGTAGGTGAACATCTTTTTTTTTTTTTAATTCAGGGAAGAGCTAGTTTGGTTGAGCTTGGGTTGGATGGCTTTCAAAGGTAAATGCTTAAGGCTTCTTTAGAGGAACTTGATATTGCCTCTGAGTCAGAACAGGTCTCTTAAAGTGCAGCAGGACCAAAAAAGGACTTGAGGTTATGGTGACCACACATCCTTGACGCCCTGGAAGAGTTCCCGAGTACAGGATGATATTTCAGTCCTTTGCATTCCCCAGGATGTCCTTTTGTCCCACAAAGGGCTGACAATGTCAAAGATGAGCCAGAGAAGAAGGGTATATGTCTAATGAACCTGTGTAGTGACCAACTAGTACTGTCCCACTGTGGTGACTGATTGCTGCCTTTCCAGTCTGTCAAATGAAGGAGCACCAAAGTCAGGATGTGAATTCTCATCCTGAGACTGACCCCTCCTGGCTGATCTAACAAGTCTTCAGTGGACTTGGAGTCACTGAATTAAATAATGTATGGGAAGGAATGAGATGGGAAAAGATGCCCAAGGAGAGTTACCAGCAAATAATTCACCAGTACCAGCAAATAATTCATCAGCAAATAATTCACCTCCTTCTGTCTCTCTGTTCAGCATGAAGTGTTTGTTTTGTTTTGTTTCCTTACCTATATGGTTTGTTTAAGCTGATAAGAAGAATGAGAGTAAAGTTAAACGTCAGGGCCCCATGCAGTGATAAAGATTAGAAGATGGTAGCTGCTTGCATTCCTAGTTTGGATTTCCTCTGAGTGGCTTTCTTCATACATTTAATATTATTCCCAGCCAAAATCTTTGATTAAGTTACCTTTATAAAGGCAAAACACTCACTTGTACCTAAAAATCTATCAGATCATTGCAGTTATAAAACAACTACAGCAAAAATGCTTGGAAGGTAAGAAAATATACATTAAGATTAATTTTATACAAATAAATGCTTTAAAGTCTGTAAGCTTATGAGGGCCCAGTCCTTTCCTTAGTTAAGTGCAACTTGCATTGAAATAAGGGGGAATTCCACCCACATAGCTGAGGGCAGAATTGACACTTGAGAGCTAAGGTGAGTGTCTACTCCGAAAAATAACTGGCCACCCAAGTACAAGCCTGCCAGACCCTCTAGGTCAGTGGCTCTCAACCTTTCCAGACTACCGTATTCCTTCCAGGAGTCTGATTTGTCTTGCATACCCACAAGTTCCATCTCACTTAAAAACTAATTGCTTACAAAACCAGACACAAAAATACAAAAGTGTCACAGCACACTATGACTGAAAAATTGCTGACTTTTTCATTTTTACCATATAAATATAAAATAAATCCATTGGACTATAAATATTGTACTTACATTTCAGTGTATAGTACACAGAGTAGTATAAACAAGTCATTGTCTGTATGAAATTTTAGTTTGTACTGACTTAGCTAGTGCTTTTTATGTAGCCTGCTTGTAAAACTAGGCAAATATCAAGATGAGTTAAAGTATCCCCTGGAAGACCTCCCCTTCCCCCCAAGGGTATGTATACCCCTGGTTGAGAACCACTGCGCTAGGTCCATACCAAGGTGGCTAGCCTGTGCCTCAACGACCACACTGCTATTTTTTGCATGCTAGCTCAAGTGGGGCGAGCACACGTCTGTGTATGTGGGCTGGGAGACATGCTCCCAGGTGCAGTGCAGAGAGACCTAATATAGACACCTTGCTGTAACAGAAATGTGGTGCACATTTTGAGAAATGTGCATGAGACTGCTAGCAACATTATAGAACCAAAACGCATTCTCACGTCAAAAGTGGGATTGGTTCTTCCAAATAGCCTAAGCAGATGCCTTCATGAGGCTAGTAACTGTATAACTCATTGAGCCAGCACATAGGTTAGCAACCTTAACTAATTTGAGGGCCGGTCCCATAAAATCTACTCATCAGGATAGATTAAGAAACTGTGATCTAAGGCGTTCCCCGCGATTTCTGGCTGCAGCGGAGCAAATTCATGGCAGAAGGAATAATTTGGCCTTGAGAGGGGTGTGGCTAGCGATAGGGTCTTATGCCTTTACCCCAGCCAAGATAATGAGAAAAATCCTGCACACTTAAAATGTGCATGGTCTCTTTCTTTCCAACATGTGTCAATATGCTTCATTCACAGATGGTGTATCAAGGGAGCCCCGATGGCCAGTTACAGCAATTCCTGCACTAATGTGAACAGAGCGTTTGATTTCATGGTTTAAAATAAAATGACCCAAATATAATTACTGAAGCTTATTAATTTATTTGTTATGGGTCGGTTACTCTTCATAGGCTATAGCACTTGTTACAGGAAGGGCCAAGAGGATTAAGGCTTTAGTTGAGCACAGTTTGATTCCTATATGAAAATTGGACGAAACGAAGCACTAAATTGCATGTTTTATGATTATATCTTATTAAAGAACAATTAATACCCAACTTTGAGTGCACCAGCTTCATGTTGAATAGGAGCAGCGTGAAAACGACAGCATCGTGAAGGCTACAGTTAAGTCTGGATTCAAGTCCAGCATAACAACTGAAAGCTGTTACATCTCACAGCTATTCATGGCCGATGTGGGCTGAAAGTTTCGGTCCAGTTTCTAGTGAACAAGTGTCTGCATCACACCTGGCACCTGCACCGCACAGGTAAGGAAACTGGCACCACAGCTGGCCCCAGATTTAGCACAGCTAATGGATTGCACGTGAATGGAGACCCAACAACCATCTTCCCTCTCATGGCGTGTGGGCGTTCCTCCAAGGATGAGGCACACTGAGGTGGCTGGGGTTCTCATTGGCCAGCTCTGTTATTTCTCTGAGGACACCTGGGAAAATTTAGCCTTGCAAGCGTTCATCATTGTTTATGAGCACTAAATTCACATTCACAAAAACTGAAGAAAAGTTATTCAAGGCTGGGCTGCTAGCACTGCCTGCTGTTAAGGTTGCTTCAACTTTGCCAAATTTTAACTGTTTGGGCTGAAATTTTCCACGCTGGGTGTCTGCCTCTGGCTGAATTTCTGGAAAATTACACCCAGAAGGATTCAGCTGTTTCTGAGAATGAGATTAAGAAAAATAACAATCCTGTCTTCAGAGCAGGAGTTGAATAGTGTGCAGTAAAGAAGGCCTGGGGCCATACATTGAACAACAAGGAGAGAACAAAATATTGAATAGCTGCTTGTTAAACCATAAGCTCTCCTGTGCCCTTGTGCCTATACTTCCCGCCCCCCCCCCCCCCCCGCAAGAAGGTTAGGATGCTGGTGTGCTTGATATCATGCTATCATAGCCACAGGAGATGCGTGTGTGTGTGGGGGGAGAGATTTCTTCCAGGGTTTGCTGGCCCTGCTCGGTCACATGATGCAGCTGGGCCCCCTCCCTGCATGGCAGCTGCCGGAGCCAGTGAGCTGCGAGCTGTGCCCTGCAGGGAGAGGCAGGAGCAACAGCTGGGAACTGCAGGGAGGGGCCGCTGCTTTCCGGGAGGGGAGACTGAGGGTAAGGGCGGAGCCTACCTTGGGGAGAGGGCATGACTCGCACTGTTCGGGGGGTGGCCGAACCTTTAAATTGCCCCCACCCCCATCAGGTACGGGTCATCTCTGCCCACTACCTATCATGCTGACCAACATTGTTTCCTTGTGCTCCCCTGTCTGTGTCCATCTCTTGTCTTGTGTCACACTTAAATTGTAAGCTCTTTGCGGGCAGGGACCATCTTTTTGCTCTATACAGTGCATAGCAGAATAAGCTCCTGGTCCATGACTAGGGCTCGTAGGCCCTAGACTAATACAAATAAATAATAATAAGGTGACCACGATCCCACATTCTGTGCACTGAATGAGGCAGGGGTTTTGTGGAAAAAAATAGTATGTAATGCAGTAATTAAAGACTGTATCATAACACATATGCACAGGGGGAGGGGGCAAATTAAGATGGCATTTCCTAATTTTTGAGTGCTTGATAATATAGCTTTTTTGGGGGTGTTCATATGTATATGAACCGTCTCAGGGTGGTGGATTACCTAGGCTGATGGAAGAACCCCTCCCTTCAGTGTAGGTAGTGTCTACACTGAACACTACAGCGGCTCAGCTGCAGTGGCTCAGCTGTAGCGTTTTAAGTGTAGACACACATTCAGTCCCATTGACTTTCAGTGAGACACAGGATCCTAAGCCAACTTGGGACTCTTGAAAATTTTACGTGATATGTACTAAGCGTTAATTTCAAGTTGCATTTCCAAATTCTTTCTAATGTTGTATTTTTTTTACAAGCACAATTATGTGTAGTTTGTAGTGGATTTGTATGAAACTAAAATGCAAAGAAATGTTAAGCATTTTAAAATATCCTTAACTGTAGGCTTACATATGAAAAAGATAAATAAGCAACTCTTGCCAGACAGTACTTGTTTTTCGTGAAAATCAGAATGTTTTCGTTCATGATCAGATATTTAAGGGTTCCTTCCTTGATGCAGGAACTCCCACTGACAGTGATGGATCCCATAGTATCAATTCGTTCCTTGCTTTCCAGAAGCAGTGCCAAACTGAGAGATTCCCATCTTTCCATACTGTGGTTCCTTGGCCATCCCTAATCTGTTGTTGTTTTTGTGTGTGTGAATTTTAACGATATATATTTTTAGAAACTGCCATATGGGCCATCAGTTTCACCTCTCCTCCCAACCATTTTGAATAGTTCTGCCATAAAAGACACATACCTATGGCCTAAGACATCCCTTACAAACCCTCTTCTAACTGCTAAACCTTCCTTAGCCTCACAATGAAAACTGCACCAACGCTAACTACCATGCCAGCTGCTTAACTTTCCTTCTTCCCTCAGTGACAGGTATCCTGTTGCCAAACCTTTTAAAATTCCTCATCACTTACAAATGGAGGGCCTATCATAGCAGAGGAGACTAATAGAGCTTGGCTTGTTTACCCTAGCAAAAGGAAGGCTGAGAGGGAATATGACTACTCTCTATAAATACAGCAGGGGGTAAACACCAGACAGGGAGAAGAGTTATTTAACCAAAAGGACAATGTTGGCACAAGAACAAATGGATATAAATTGGCCATGAATAAATTTAGGCTGGAAATTAGATGAAGGTTTTTAACCATCAGAGTAGTTAGCTTCTGGAACAGCCTCCCAGTAGGAATAGTGCGTGTGTGTGTGTGTGTGTGGGGGGGGGGGGGGCGACGACAACTTAACGAATTTTAAGATAGAGCTTGATATGAACAGGTTTATATGATGGAGTTGTCTGTGATAATAGGGGACTGGATTTGATGAGTCAGGAGGTCCTGTCCAGTCTTATGATCCTAAGATAATCCACTCATCTGACTGCTCAAAAGATCTACATTGAAAATTACACACTTCAAAAGAACTGAGGACCATGTCCAGGAGCACAGGCAAAAAGAAAATGCTGATTATAGGACAATGATCACTAAAAAGCTTGTCCTCCTCGTGCACATGTATAGTGCATGGACAGGACCAAAGGGCTGTCCATGTCTGGAAGAAACTGGCCAGAAAGACCCCAATGGGAGCTCATTTCTAGAATTGAGGAAGCGTGGATGGCTGACAGTATGAGGAAGCAGACTGCTTTGGTCTGCTGATTCTGCTGAAGAGGGGCAAGTTTTTGATGGCAGCTTTTGTGACATGGAGTTTAAATCCAGAAGGGAACATTAGCTCATCTAGTCTGACCTCATCTGTAAATTAAAACAGATCCCTATTTCCTAAGCACAGAGATCCCACACAGAACACCTCCCAACAAGACAATGAGGATCAGTCACTGTGGACCTGGCTCATATTTGTACAAGTGACCCATCACAGCGTTTTTCAGATCCCTTAAGCCATCTATTTCCCTGTGACTCAGAAGCTGTGCTTTTGCATGGGGGAGACAAATATACCTCTTTTCCCCTGCATGCTTAACCTGTGTGTGATTTTTCCCATTTCCCAGTTACGGAAAAAGAGCAAGGGGAAAATGATCAGCCGCGGTAGAAATTCTCTCTTTCCCTGCTAGTGTGTGCTACATTCAGTGCATGGGGAGAATATGTCTGTTACTTACATTCGTTTTAATGGAAGTTCCCTTTGTAAGGCCTCAGTTCAGCAAGGCACTTAAGCATGTGCCCAGCTTTAAGCATGGGAATAATTCTAGTGGCTTCAATGGGATTGCTCATGGGCTTAATGATCGACTTGTGCTTAAGTACTTCAGTGACTCGGAGCCTAAATCCCCAATATATCAAGGATATTCCAAAATAGATCTGGAGATAGGCCAGCACTGCAGTTCCTGTCTTAGGTTCTGTACTGGGACCTTTCTGTTTGTGTAGCTGTTGTTGGGAGAGGATGGCAACTTCCAATCAACAGCAGGATGCAGGGTTATTTATTGAACCGTTCCATCTCATGTGCTAGTTAACAAAAACCAGCATAATGGTGATAACCTAAAATACATTGATGGAGAAAAACCTTTCTGTTAAATTAAGTGACTGTTCCATTTGTTACAGGATCTGGGCTATTACACACAGCTGGAATGCTTTCTCTAAATTGGAATAAGGATGATGCATTTGTCTACGGCGATAAAATTGAACCCCGCAGGAAATTATTTTGTTGGAATTCATAATGAATTGTAACTAGGGAAGGGGAAGCCAGTTCAGGAGGAAAGAAAAAACTGGCCTTAACCTTCTCCCAGCCCTCAGATGGAATCCAAACTTATTTCAAGTTCAATATGGAGATGGACCCTCACCTCATCTCTCCTTCCTCTTGATATTTCAGCATCTTCCTGCCTCCCTGGTGGTCTTCCACTAGGCTATACCAGCTTCCTTCCCCAGAAACTCCCCATAGGCTTGAGCTCCTTCCCAGCCCATAACCTTCAGGAACCACTCTTCCCTCTGTGCCTTTGAAGATCCTGCTGCAATACACAGAAACTCTGGCAGCTTCCAGCATGACTGCTACTGACTTCACATATCACATGTTCTGGGGTGCATAGCCCACTGGAGAGTCCTAGTGGATACCACTTCAATATTGCAAGATTATGGGGAAAGGAATAAATAGAGGTCTTTTGGAGAATGATAGGGACAGGAACCTGGAGGAAATAAGGGCTATAAAGAGGGAGAGGCACACATGAACAACATTGAGGGTCATTGAGGGGAAGGGGGCCTTCGGTATTTTGGGTAAGTATCTAAATGTCAGGGGAGCCCATGTGGAAAATGGACTATACAGCCTGCAATCAGGGATTGGGTTGGCAATCTGAGGTTACAGCCTGGCCATCAATGGAACAGACAAGTCAGTGGATTCTAGAATCCCAAAGAATGCGGCTCATGTATAAATCTGATAATTTAAAAGTGGACTTCTTATGTAGCAAACTTCTCAAAGGTTGTTTTTCCTGTATTGGGGCATATGTGGCTTCCTAACCAGACCCCACATTAGGGTGCTGCTGATTCCAGAATGCCCAGAGTCACAACTGTTCATTCCAAGTGTTGGCTTGACTCTTATAAGGGGCCAAACAGCCTACATATCAGAACTAGTTCAGAGCCAAGATAGTGTCATAAAGAAGGTAGGGGTGGCCTGGAGACATCAGTGTATTATTGCGTGTCATGCACGTCCACAGAAAAAGATGAGGGTCCACAGTTGTTTTCACTTGGAAAGCTCATTTTAAAAGACTTTTATAAGTAAAATTTTACATTGACATTATATGGTAACCTTGGCTTGTTTGAAACATATATAAAGGCTCCAATTTCAGTAGCCTTTGTGACCTGGGTTGTTTGAATTACTCCTTTTCCCAGCAGGAAAGCCTGATGCTGCATAAAGAATTACAGAGTGCAAATGCAGGCAAAGCCATGGCATACGGGAAGGAGAAGCAAAATAATCTTGAGGGATTCCAACTTGTTTGAAGCACACACAAGGATTCTGATTTCAGAAAACCTTTTGTGAGCAGAGCTGTTTAAAATACTCCCAGGAATTCTAAGCATGCAGTGAGGAATTCATTTAGGAAACTCTGCTTTATTACAGAATACATAAGCATTAACTGGAGCAGGGCAATCAGTTTTCCACATGATGATCTTTGCTGTGACTTCTCCCAGGAGAGGACAGAAATTAGTTTATTCTTGCCCTTTACTTTGTGATATTCCTATTAGATTAGGTGTTAAGAATCTCCTATCCATCTATTCTTGCATTTTATGAAAGACCTGATTTACTACTGTGTTACTCCAATTTTATGCCAGTGTAATTCCACTGATTTCAGTTAAATTACATCAGTATTACTCTGGCATGACACGGTGGTGAATCAGCCCTAAGATTTTGAGGCAGGCCTATTTTCTCTTGTTAGCCAATGAAAATTTTCCTGGTTCAGTTTATTGATGGTGCATTTCAGTTGTT
Organism: Eretmochelys imbricata; assembly: GCF_965152235.1. Lineage (NCBI taxonomy): Eukaryota > Metazoa > Chordata > Testudines > Cheloniidae > Eretmochelys > Eretmochelys imbricata. The sequence continues at coordinate 124,194,172 of NC_135574.1, forward strand.
AAAAATCTTCTTATAAATAAGATGGATAGTCAGTTTGTCCCTATTGAAAAACATCAACTGGTCCTTGTCAGCCTTCACCAGACATTACATTGTGGTGTGGCCCTGCGTATAATAGTAGCACCTATGTGTCTCATAAAACATTCTTAGAAAAGCACCTTCTAATTGTCTTACAGTGCCTGGCTGGACATGCTCTAAATCGGTAAAGTGTAACAAAACTCACTGCAAATATTTATTAATGACTTTCCATCACTCAGCTCTGTGCTCTCTAACACTGCAGCATCTAAAGATGTCAATCAGAGAATAGCATGATAAAATATAGTGCTGGATATTCCTGCTCTAACGCTAGATCCAATTCCCTGATGCAATATTAGCGTTTGGGGTGCTATATTGGGTTCCAGGTACGTGTCTAAATGTAGTGGATTTCTAGCCTCGGTGCCTGGTAGTCTAGTGGCAGTGCATTACATTACTATGGGGAGCCTTCCAATTAATATTCTGGCCTTGAGTTGGAGCCGCTGGCATGGCAGGGGCTGGGAATGCCGTGGATTCTGCTTCACACTTGTGCAAATGGGGATTAACTCTATTAAAGTCAATAGTGTTACACAGGTATGAAACTGGCGTGAGAGGCAATGGCCTAGAGTTCTTTGTTCCTGTACAGGAAGGGAGCCTGCCCAGTGACCCACTTTCAGTATTGCCAACCTCAAAAGTTCAAAAATCGTAAGGCTGGTTTAAAATCATGAGATTATTTGAAAATAATCACTTCGGTGTTCTTTTTATTTGCCTTCTGCATTTTGAGCCTGTAGGATACACTGGGGTCACATTTTTGAAGCTTTCTCCATAGTCATGAGGGCTAGAAATTTACTTTTTCTTTAGGAATGAAGGCTGAAATCATCACAGATCAGCTTGACTCCAGGAGCTGGGGTTTTAAGGAAAACAGTAATTATCATGAGACTCCTGACAAAATCGTGACAGTTGGCAACGCTGCTTTGGCAGATGAATGTGTAGCCTACATGCTTTATATGGCAGCATACACGTGTCTCTGTTAAAGAGAGAGAATGGGGCAGCACATAATGAAGTGAGGGTTTATGAATTCTTGCTTGACTTAGCTGGGCTTATGAGGCGAAGATGGTGCCCTACAGAGATCCAGAAATGGCTATTGTGTATGGTGATCCCAAACCCTGTACCATTTTGGATACAGGCTGCAGACTTCTGTTTTACCAGCAAATGAGAGGACCAGCCAGCTGTTAACCTAAGGCTTGGTCTGTTGCTAGCTAGGGAGGTCCCCAGCCTGTTTCTTTGCTGACAGGATTCTGATGTGTTTCAAAGGTCTGTGACATTGCCTCACACACACAGTGTATACTGTGGTCATCACACTTTAAAGACTGAGACATCAACTCTGAGTGGAGATCAGGGGGGGATGTGTCTTGGTGTGTGTGCTGAAAATGTTCTGTTGAAACCTGTATGCAGTGTAGTTGTAGCCATGTCAGTCGCAGGATATTAGATAGACAAGGTGGATGAGGTAATATCGTTTATTGAACCAACTTCTATTGATGAGAGAGACAAGCTTTTGGGCCACACAAAGCTCTTCTTCAGGGCTGGGAAATGTACTCCAAGCATCACAGCTAAATGCAAGGTGGAACAGATTGTTTAGCAAAAATAGTTAGCACGTATTCTAGGAAACCGTTCCAGGTAGAGTGGTCCATTAAAAACTCTATAGTCATAGGACAAATAAGGGGGAAATTAGTGGGTTACAGATTGTTGTAATAAGCCATAAATCCAGTGTCTTTGATCAGTCCATGATTTTTGATGTCCAGCAGAGTTATGAATTTGAGCTCCTGGGCTCATCTTTTTAAAGTGTTGCGTGCAGGTTTCCCTTGAGGATGAAGATTGAGAGGTCAAATATAGAGTGATCGTTTTGTGAAAGTGTTCACCCACAGGAGATAGGCCTGTATTTGTCCTATGACTACAGTGGTGTTAATGGACCACTCTATCTTAAATGGTCCTTTAGAATGTTTAGCATAAATAGTTAGCACATAATCTGTACCACCATACATTTAGTTGTGACGCTTGGAATACCATTCCCAGACCTGAAGAAGAGCTCTGTGTCACTCGAATTTTGTCTCTCTCATGAGCAGACGTTGGTCCAATAAAAAGATAGTACCTCACACACCTTGTGCTCTAATGTTGAAACCTTACATTTTACTATAGGTAATAGAAACAAAAGTGGGGAAGTCTGAATAAGAAACACCAGTATATTTACTGTCGAATAGCTTTTGTTTAAAAGGTTTCAGAGTAGCACTCGTGTTAGTCTGTATCTGCAAAAAGAAAAGGAGGACTTGTGGCACCTTAGAGACTAACAAATTTATTTGAGCATAAGCTTTCGTGAGCTACAGCTCACTTCATCGGATGCATTCAGTGGAAAATACAGTGGGGAGATTTTATATACACAGAGAACATGAAACAATGGGTGTTACCATACACACTGTAACAAGAGTGATCAAGTAAGGTGAGCTATTACCAGCAGGAGAGCAGCGGGGGGGTGGGTCGGTGGGAACTTTGTCGTGATAATCAAGGTGGGCCGTTTCCAGCAGTTGACAAGAACGTGTGAGGAACATTGGCGGGGGGGGGGGGAATAAACATGGGGAAATAGTTTTACTTTGTATAATGACACATCCACTCCCAGTCTTTATTCAAGCCTAAGTTAATTGTATCCAGTTTGCAAATTAATTCCAATTCATCAGTCTCTCGTTGGAGTCTGTTTTTGAAGGTTTTTTGTTGAAGAATTGCCACTTTTAGGTCTGTAATCGAGTGACCAAAGAGATTGAAGTGTTTTCGGACTGGTTTTTGAATGTTATAATTCTTGACGTCTGATTTGTGTCCATTTATTCTTTTATGTAGAAACTGTCCAGTTTGGCCAATGTATACGGCAGAGGGGCATTGCTGACACATGATGGCATATATCACATTGGTAGATGTGCAGGTGAACGAGCCTCTGATAGTGTGGCTGATGCGATTAGGCCCTATGATGGTGTCCCCTGAATAGATATGTGGACACAGTGGACAACAGGCTTTGTTGCAAGGATAGGTTCCTGGGTTAGTGTTTTTGTTGTGTGGTGTGTGGTTGCTGGTAAGTATTTGCTACAGGTTGGGGGGCTGTCTGTAAGCAAGGACTGGCCTGTCTTCCAAGATCTCTGAGAGTGATGGGTCGTCCTTCAGGATAGGTTGTAGATCCTTGATGATGCGTTGGAGAGGTTTTAGTTGGGGGCTGAAGGTGATGACTAGTGGCGTTCTGTTATTTTATTTGTTAGGCCTGTCCTGTAGTAGGTAACTTCTGGGCCACTGACATGCACAGGCTGAAATTGTGGAAAAGCAGCATCTCTTGTGTGCCCCGCCCCCCACTGTACCTCACACGTTCTTGTCAACTGCTGGAAATGGCCCATCTTGATTATCACTACAAAGGTCCCCCCCACCCCCACCCTGCCGCTCTCCTACTGGTAATAGCTCACCTTACCTGATCACTCTTCTAACAGTGTGTATGGTAACACCCATTGTTTCATGTTCTCTGTGTATATAAAATCTCCCCACTGTATTTTCCACTGAATGCATCCGATGAAGTGAGCTGTAGCTCACGAAAGCTTATGCTCAGATAAATTTGTTAGTCTCTAAGGTGCCACAGGTACTCCTTTTCTTTTTGTTTAAAAGTTATTCATAGTATTCCAAGTGCTATTTACAGTTTTATACTATTTGCAATGTCTTTTATGTGCACTAAAAATGTTTGTTTTACTATGCAAATGTATGGTTCTCTCTCTTTTAAATTGACTAGGAATGTTAACATCCATTTATCATGGTTTTACGTACAATAGGCCTGAGGTTTAATTCTGTGTAATGCTGTCTGAAAAGTCCAAAAAGACAAAACTCTGGCCTGTGTGTCAGCAAAGAGCTAAGCTGAGCTGCAGGAAGAAGAGAAGTGCAGTAGTTGAATTCAGAATATTGCCTCAGCATCCCCTATCCCCAATAACACCTGGAATAACATCAGTGGACTCTGAAGAAAAGGGAGTCTAATGTGGGGCCTTTTGAAAAGGGAAGGCCAAAACATTGGGAACAGAGGGCTGTTACAGACATGGAGAACTCCCCTAGATGCTGATGGAGGTCCAACTTCAAGTCCTTTTGCTGATTTCTGCAGTTGAGAGTATTAAAATTTGCCTGTACTGCCAGGAAAGGGACAGCTAATGGGAGAACAAAGACTTCCTTTCTCTCCCAAACTGAGGCAATAACGCATGGTCAGGATTAAAAATAAATAAATAAATAACTGGAAGAAAAGCTGTTTGTGAAAGAGGCTGCATATACACCAGTTATTTACCAACTCTGCCAAAATCAGTTTCTTCTAACAGGAAAGAATAAATCTGCTGGGCTAATGTTTCATTTATTAGGTTCCCAGGGAAAATAAGGCATGAGAACTGTACAGAGGAAGTTGGCAGCCAAGATTGCGGATAAAGACTTGAACGAGCCCTGTGGATCCTGTGGGGAATATGCAAATGCCTTTAATAGGGCTGTGTCATCTTCACTGGAAGCTGTTTAAACATGAGTAACATTCTGAATGTTTGATTGTATGACTATGGCTCAGTTAGATGTTAATCGTGGCTGTAGTAGGTCAGGTGCTTGAAAATAATTACCAGCTGAGCTCAGGGTGTTTCACTGGGGTTTTCAAACTCTTTATTCAATTAACTAGCTACTTCCCTGACACGATGATGAATGGGTATTTTATTTTCTGTGCGTTGCCTCTGCTCAGCTGTCATGTAGGGTGTTTTCTCACTTCATGGACTTTGAGGAATTTAGCGTTATGCTTCTGCCACTTCCAAACCTCTATTGCATCCCTGTCTTGTTCCCTATCTGTGTTAATAGACCCTCCCGCACCTCCCCCATCTCTCTGCCTTTCCCTACCTGTTCCCTCCCTGCCCCTGCATACATTCCTCATCCTTGGGTTAGTCTGCAGGACCTCCAGGAAATCTATTGGCAAGCCCCAGGCTTGACCTCTTCAGATCCACATTCCATCTTGCTGTCAGTATTCTTCTTCAGGCTGCTTTTTACACAACTAGCCAAAAATGATAATACTGACTCTTTAAGATTGGAGTTTGGGAGTATAAAATTATGGTCATTCTTTTTCTTTTCTTCCCCGCTCCCCCCATGACCGTGTTTTTGTTTCATATGATATTCTGTCTCATATTTTGCTTGCTTGCATTATTGGCCTAGTTAATAGGCAGTACTAATTACGTTAACTGAGATGGTGCATGTATTTTATTGCTTCAGGTTATACACATTGCTCAGTGCATTGAGCGTTCTCTAAATGGATTTTTTATATATATATATTCCTGCAGGAATAACTAAACGGAACATTTAAAAAGAGAAGAGAGTGAAAAGATTCCACCATCTCATGCAGGCTGTGTTGGAAATTGTAAATTCTGAGGTTAGTTCTCACTTACGGAAGCAGTAATCCTTCTTCCAAATTTATATTTAATTCTTCAGTGCAGGATACATCCATCCATCTATCTGGTTCTTCTCAGCATCTGAGCACCTGACAAAGTCTCCAGTTCTGATATGGTCTTGGCCAGTGAAAATGTTTCTGGGTTTCCTGTTATATATGTCCCATTGGTAATTTATTTCAGGGGCTGTCATTCCTATATGTTTTCTTCTTCTTGCATCTCTTTGCTCCTCTAATGGGAAAATAACATCCAGATAGTTGCACCTCTTCGACTGACTCTCATCTCAGTTTCATCTACCATTCATTCTTGCCTATTTTTCCAACTTTATTGAGAGAAATTGGAGAAATGGAACAGAGATGGTATTTCTCAGGGAAGGGACAGTCCTCATTTCTTGCCCAGTGTGAAGAGAGGCATATTTACTCTGGGTATCTAAGGGAGACTTGGTCTCTGAAGCAGTCTGGCAGGTGGATGTTGATGGTATCACAGGAATAAGCAGATCTGAATGTTGGTTCTAAGTTGTCTTTTCTTTTTGGGGCCTCCAGTCCTGAAATTGGCCTGATTATTTTGAGGTGCTGATCACCAAAACTCTTATTGACTTCAGTAGGAGTTGTGGGTGCTCAGCACCTCTGAAAAATAGCCCATTTTGTTTAGGTGCCTATGCACGAATTGAAGTGCCTAATTTAAAGCTAACAAGTTTAAATTTTCGCCCTGATGTTTCCATGTTCCTGGTGAAGCTTCCCCAAATGGTTGAGAACTCTATTGACTTGGAAACTGGAAAGAGAGACAGGATATGCTTGCTAGTCTGTGCCATTCCCGTATCAGCTGTCTTCACTGAAATGATAATAGCTCTATTGAAATTCTTTTATGTTCAAATATTTTATTACTTTCATAAAAACAAACACCTCCCCCTCTAAAGAAAGAAAGAAATGTAACAAACAAATAATATTGAATGTTTGTACAAATTGACATATAAAATGTATATATTATATAATAAAACACTGGAAAAAACTTCATAACATAACGAGCAGAAATAAAAACAAACGTAAGGAAAAAAAGGGGAGAAAACAAGACATATAAAATTGTAATTGGTGAAATGTTATGATAATATGAGTGTAAAAAACACCACAAATATTATACTATACACACCGGATGACTCTCTGTTTTCATGTGAAATTATTACCCCTGTAAAGCTGTTGAAATTCTGCTAGAATTAACTATATATAAAAGAGGCCAGAAATCTGGAACATATAGTTAGTGAAAATTTCTTGCAAGATGTCTCCAGATGTAAATGGAAACTGAAACAAACAAAACAAAAACCAACCACAGAAAAGAACAGCTACTTCCTTACAGTAACTGTGGTTTTTTGAGATGTGTCAGCCACATGGATTTCGCTCTCGGTGTGCATATGTCCAAAGTGTGCAAGATTGGATCCTTCTGGCCAGCAGAGTCTGTGTGGCCTGCAGATTTCTGTTTGCTTAGAAGTGAGTGCTACTAGTCCCGCTAACTTAACCAAGGACTGTAGGACAGGCCTACCAAAATAGACTTCACTAAAGACTAATGTGAAAGTATGGCTTGAACTCCATGTAGCTGCCCTACAAAATTCATAAATAGGGACATTCTTCAAACATGCAGCTTAGACTGCCTAAGTAGTGGAATTAGTTCCAAAGTGGATAGGGGGATTTAACTTTGCTAGCTCGTAATGTGCCCCATGGAGACCCTTTTTTGATAATCACCTCTGTGAGGATATTGCTTGGCCCTTAACCCATCAGCAAAAGCCATGAACAGTCTGGCTGTGTTCCTGGATGGTTTTTATTCTGTTAAGGAATTATGATAATCCCCTTACTACGTCAAGTGTGTGAAGTTTAGCATCCTCTGAGGTTGAGTGAGACCTGGGGAACGACACTGGCAGGTCAGTGGACTCATTCACGTGGAACTCTGACACAACTTTGGGCAGGAACTTAGGATGAGGTCTGAGGGTGACCTTGTCCTTATGAAACACTGTATAAAGGGGACCTGTCCTGAGGGCCTGAATCTCCCCTACCCTTTGATCTGATGTAATGGCTACTGAAAAAGCAGCCTTAATCAATAAATGGTATAGGGAGCAGGTTTGTTATGGTCTCACAGTGGCGATCCATCAGTCCTCCAAGTACTGTATTGTGGTTCCAAAAGGGAGAGGGTTCCTGAACTGGCAAAGGGGAAGGGAACATGGATTAGACCCCTAAGGAATCTTGCTACCTTAGGATAGGAAAATACTGTATAACCCTAGATAGGAAGATGGTGCACAGATGTCACTGATATAGGACCCTCATGGAACTGAAAGAAAGTCCAGATTTTTTCAAGGCTCTTAAATAGTACAATATTGCTAGAGTGGGTGCTGTCATGGAAGATAGTTGACGTTGAGATCCCCAAATATAAAACCTCTTCCACTTAGGTTTATAAGGTAGCCTAGTTGAGGTATTCCTGGTTTGGAACACAATGTTTTGAACTTCAGTTGATCAGCTTCTTTCAGTGGATGTCAACTAGAGTGACCAGACAGCAAGTGTGAAAAATTGGAACGGGGGTGTGGGGTAGGAGCCAATATAAGAAAAAGACCCAAAAATCAGGACTGACCGATTTTATGAGACTATCTGAGATAGAGCAGGTGAGATGTGGCGGGGCTGTTTGGAAAGGTTCACCACATCCAAATTCCAGAATTGTCTGGCCCATCCTTGGGCTATCATGGCCGTCAGTCCACCACCTGGCTTCAATTTCATCAGGACCCACAGTATCTTGGGGATCAGGGGTAAGACATACATTAGTCCTGCTATCCAGGGTATGAGCAAGGCCTCTGGCAGGGCACTCAGATTAGAGCCCCCTCTAGAGAAGAGTGCTAGGCATTTGTTGTTATGGTCTGTGGCAAGCAGGTCTATTGATGGGTATCCCACTTGTGAAATATCCTCGGCAAAACTGAGTCCTTGATCAGCCACTTGTGGTTGTCTGAGAAATGGCTGCTGAAGTGATCTGCAAACTAATTTTGAGTGCCTGGAAGATGCAGAGCCAACAGTATGTTTTGGTGGCAAATGTACCAAGTACAAAGATGAATTGTCTTTTGACAGAGGGAAAATGTCATGGCTCCTCCTTCTCTGTTGACAGAATGCATAACTGCGGTGTCTGTCAGCACTGGAATGTAGTAGCCGTAGAAATGTTGTATGTCAGATGGATAGCTCTGAGTTCTAGGATGTTTATGTGCCTGTGTACTTCCTGACAGAACCACAGGCCCTGAGTTTGAAGGTTATCCAAATGAGCCCCCATCTTTGAATGGAGGCATCCATGACCAAAATATTGGTAGGTAGAAAAGCAGAGAAGGGTACTCCTTGGCACACCTGAAATGAGTCTTTCTACTAGTTTAACAAGGAGAGGACCTCTTGGAGGACTGTGGCCAGAATGCAGTGTTTCCTGGGTAGATATACTGACTGATTTCAACCACCCTTGCATGGTGCACAAGTGAAGTCTGGCAAACTGTCATTTAGATACATGAAAGCATATGTGCCAGAAGTCTAAAGGCGTGCTCGTATTGGTTTCTTTGGGTGAGCATGAAATTGATTGATGAAGTTCACTATACCTTGAAATCTTTCTTGTGGAAGATAAGCTCACTCTCATGTGGACTCTAACATGACTCCTATGAGCTGTGGTTTGAATCAGAGTATGGAGTATAGATTTTTCTTTGTTAACTTACTTTGAGGCCCAGTGTGGCAAAGAGTTAAGGTTATTTGAATCCACTCAATCACCTGTTGGGTGATCTTCCTGGGATTAGACAATTGCTGAGATACGGATGCACCTGACTCCCCTGTCTCTTTAAATGAGCTACCACAACTGCCAAGCACCTGATGAACACCCTTGATGTTCTGGAAAGACCAAAGTGCCAGATCCTGTACTGGTAGTGACATGTTACTACTAGGAATCTCAGGCACTTCCAGGGATCCAGAAATATGGATAGATGAAAATCAGCATCCTGAAGGTTGAGATAGATCTAGTCTTGAGCATCTAACAACAGGATTATGGAGGCCAGTCATCATTCTGAACTTGAAAAATGGCTGATGGATTTTTGAGATGTCAAAGGTCCGGAATAGGACACCAACCCCATTTCTTCTTTGTAATGAGAAAATAATGAATAAAACCCCCTGCCCTAGAACTCTGGGGGCACGTCCTCCTCTGCTCTGAGTTGTAGAAGGGAGTCCATTTCTTGTTTCAACAGTATCTCATGAGAGGGGTGTGATGCTGGCAGCCCAGATGCCAGCTTTTGCCTAGGCTGGAGGCATTAGCTAAGAACTGACAGCCTCCGAGCTGGAGACCAGACCTGGTCACCTGTATGTGAGTTTTGCATTAATCTTATCAGAATGTATTTAGTGTTTATATTCTATGAAATGCTTGTACACTGCTGCATGTATTAATCTCACTTATAATATCTATATCCCATTTTATAAGGTAATATTTAAGTGTTTGCAATGTAAGTGTAACAGTGTTCACTCTGAAACTGTAAACCCTCACAGTCAAGAGAGAAACATTACCAAGTGTGAAATGCTGTTTTGCCACAGGAGGTGTTATCTCCTGCCCAACAAAAGAAAGCCCATAGACACCAGACAAACCACTGTGGAACATCAGAGGACAAAATACTTTGATTGCTCCCCCTTCACCCATGAAGAGGAAATACTGGGCCCATCATCTTGAACTCTGGGGGAACCGGATAAAAATCCCTCACAAGAAGAAACTGCATCTTTGGCTGTTTGAACTCTGAAGGTCCAGAGACTCTAACTGGAAGCAAAAAGTCTCCAGGGGCTGCCTCCTGGGTCTGCCCTGAAAGACACTTTGAATAGACAGATCACTACAACACTGTCACTCATAGGATTTGGATGGTAACTCATATGTTTGTATATGTTTGCTTGCTTAAACTTGTAAATAATTCTGTTTCCTTTTTCCTAGTTACTAAACCTTTGGATTGTTTATTTCAGGATTGGCTACAGGCATTGTCCTTGGAGTAGGCAGGGCAGAAAAGGTGGGGGAATAGCACTGTATGTAAGGGAGCAGTATGACTGCTCAGAGCTCCGGTACGAAACTGTAGAAAAACCAGAGTGTCTCTGGATTAAGTTTAGAAGCGTGTGCAACAAGAGTGATGTAGTGGTGGGAGTCTGCTATAGACCACCGGACCAGGGGGATGAGGTAGATGAGGCTTTCTTCTGGCAGCTCACGGAAGCTACTAGATCGCATGCCCTGATTCTCATGGGTGACTTTAATTTTCCTGATATCTGCTGGGAGAGCAATACTGCGGTGCATAGACAATCCAGGAAGTTTTTGGAAAGCGTAGGGGACAATTTCCTGGTGCAAGTGCTAGAGGAGCCAACTAGGGGGGGCGCTTTTCTTGACCTGCTGCTCACAAACCAGGTAGAATTAGTGGGGGAAGCAAAAGTGGATGGGAATCTGGGAGGCAGTGACCATGAGTTGGTTGAGTTCAGGATCCTGACGCAGGGAAGAAAGGTAAGCAGCAGGATACGGACCCTGGACTTCAGGAAAGCAGACTTCGACTCCCTCAGGGAACGGATGGCCAGGATCCCCTGGGGGACTAACTTGAAGGGGAAAGGAGTCCAGGAGAGCTGGCTGTATTTCAAGGAATCCCTGTTGAGGTTACAGGGACAAACCATCCCGATGAGTCGAAAGAATAGTAAATATGGCAGGCGACCGGCTTGGCTTAACGGTGAAATCCTAGCGGATCTTAAACATAAAAAAGAAGCTTACAAGAAGTGGAAGGTTGGACATATGACCAGGGAAGAGTATAAAAATATTGCTCGGGCATGTAGGAATGAAATCAGGAGGGCCAAATCGCACCTGGAGCTGCAGCTAGCGAGAGATGTCAAGAGTAACAAGAAGGGTTTCTTCAGGTATGTTGGCAACAAGAAGAAAGCCAAGGAAAGTGTGGGACCCTTACTGAATAAGGGAGGCAACCTAGTGACAGAGGATGTGGAAAAAGCTAATGTACTCAATGCTTTTTTTGCCTCTGTTTTCACTAACAAGGTCAGCTCCCAGACTGCTACGCTGGGCATCACAAAATGGGGAAGAGATGGCCAGCCCTCTGTGGAGATAGAGGTGGTTAGGGACTATTTAGAAAAGCTGGACGTGCACAAGTCCATGGGGCCGGACGAGTTGCATCCGAGAGTGCTGAAGGAATTGGCGGCTGTGATTGCAGAGCCATTGGCCATTATCTTTGAAAACTCGTGGCGAACCGGGGAAGTCCCAGATGACTGGAAAAAGGCTAATGTAGTGCCAATCTTTAAAAAAGGGAAGAAGGAGGATCCTGGGAACTACAGGCCAGTCAGCCTCACCTCAGTCCCTGGAAAAATCATGGAGCAGGTCCTCAAAGAATCAATCTTGAAGTACTTGCATGAGAGGAAAGTGATCAGGAACAGCCAGCATGGATTCACCAAGGGAAGGTCATGCCTGACTAATCTAATCGCCTTTTATCATGAGATTACTGGTTCTGTGGATGAAGGGAAAGCAGTGGATGTATTGTTTCTTGACTTTAGCAAAGCTTTTGACACGGTCTCCCACAGTATTCTTGTCAGCAAGTTAAGGAAGTATGGGCTGGATGAATGCACTATAGGGTGGGTAGAAAGCTGGCTAGATTGTCGGGCTCAACGGGTAGTGATCAATGGCTCCATGTCTAGTTGGCAGCCGGTGTCAAGTGGAGTGCCCCAGGGGTCGGTCCTGGGACCGGTTTTGTTCAATATCTTCATAAATGATCTGGAGGATGGTGTGGATTGCACTCTCAGCAAATTTGCGGACGATACTAAACTGGGAGGAGTGGTAGATACGCTGGAGGGGAGGGATAGGATACAGAAGGACCTAGACAAATTGGAGGATTGGGCCAAAAGAAATCTGATGAGGTTCAATAAGGATAAGTGCAGGGTCCTGCACTTAGGACGGAAGAATCCAATGCACCGCTACAGACTAGGGACCGAATGGCTAGGCAGCAGTTCTGCGGAAAAGGACCTAGGGGTGACAGTGGACGAGAAGCTGGATATGAGTCAGCAGTGTGCCCTTGTTGCCAAGAAGGCCAATGGCATTTTGGGATGTATACGTAGGGGCATAGCGAGCAGATCGAGGGACGTGATCGTCCCCCTCTATTCGACATTGGTGAGGCCTCATCTGGAGTACTGTGTCCAGTTTTGGGCCCCACACTACAAGAAGGATGTGGATAAATTGGAGAGAGTCCAGCGAAGGGCAACAAAAATGATTAGGGGTCTAGAACACATGACTTATGAGGAGAGGCTGAGGGAGCTGGGATTGTTTAGCCTGCAGAAGAGAAGAATGAGGGGGGATTTGATAGCTGCTTTCAACTACCTGAAAGGGGGTTCCAAAGAGGATGGCTCTAGACTGTTCTCAATGGTAGCAGATGACAGAACGAGGAGTAATGGCCTCAAGTTGCAGTGGGGGAGGTTTAGATTGGATATTAGGAAAAACTTTTTCACTAAGAGGGTGGTGAAACACTGGAATGCGTTACCTAGGGAGGTGGTGGAATCTCCTTCCTTGGAAGTTTTTAAGGTCAGGCTTGACAAAGCCCTGGCTGGGATGATTTAACTGGGAATTGGTCCTGCTTCGAGCAGGGGGTTGGACTAGATGACCTTCAGGGGTCCCTTCCAACCCTGATATTCTATGATTCTATGATTCTAGGATCGATCTAGGGTTCCAATTGATCTGGGGGTAGGTGACTGGTCTCTTGGGATTGGAAGCAACCTAAATATAGTATGATTTTTGGAATAAGTGACTGTTATCACTAAGTCTAGTTTGTCTGGGCCGCAGGATAAACTGGAGTGTCTAAGGTCTGGTCTACACTGGGGGGGATCGATCAATCTAAGTTACTTAGATCTACTCACCGCAGTGTCTTCACTGCAGTGAGTCGACTGCTGAAGCTCCCCCATCAACTCTGCCTGCACCTCTTGCTCTGGAGTACCAGAGTCGACAGGAGAGTGCTTGGCAGTTGATTTATCGTGTCTGTACTAGTTGGTTTATCGTGTCTATACTAGTCAATACTAGATGCGATAAATCGACCCCCGCTGGATCGATCGCTGCCCGTCTATCCGGCGGGTAATGTAGACAAGCCCTAAGAGGACTGCCTGTGACTCCATGATAAAACTGTAACAGTGATCCAGGAGTTCATATTTGTTCATGGTTTGGTGAAATCTAATTATAGAACATACTACCAGCAGTGGCAGATTAACACATAGGCGCTGGCCAACTTGGGGGCCCCTGGAAAAACAGATTCCGCAAGCCCCTGCAGAAGGTGTGGGGCTGAAGTCCTGGCCCCGAGTACCCCAAGCCCTGGCAGGGGCTTCAGGAGTGCCGGAAGCTCCTTAGAAGTGGGGGGATTGCTGGTGCCCAAACCATGGCCCCACCCCTTCTCTGCCCCTTCCACCAAGGCCTCACCCCTGCACCTCGTTTCCCCCGAGGCCCCGCCCTGCACTTGTTCCTCTCTGCTTCCTCTTCCCTGTTGTTTGCTCTTAAGGTAGGTAAAAATTGGGAGGGCATAGTCCCCTGGTCCCCTCTGTTCTGGTGCCCCTGAAGTCCCAAGCCTGGGCACCCCCCCGAGACCTGGCAGAAGCCATGGAGTGGAAGCCCGGAGGCTGGGCACCCTGTGCTGTTCTAGGAGGGATAGCTTAATGGGGGGTGGAGGGAGGGGGAGGCCCTATTTCTGACAGTCTGCCCTGAGGTAGGGCACTCACTGTTGTGAGCCACTCTAGGCAGCGTGACACTTCCTGTTTCAACAGTATCTCATGAGAGGGGTCACTGAAAAGGGATGGGGAAAAACGGGAGGGGGGAAGAAGGGCCTGGAATTGAATGCAATACTCCTTGCTGACAATCTCCAAGACCCATAGGTCTGAGGTGACCCCATTTCAGGATTCCTGACAAGAGAGGTGGTTGTCAAAAGGTGGGGATGGCTGGAAAAAGATCTTTGGAAAAACTTTCTGCTGGGCTTGCAACAGTGTCATATTTGCTGCCAGGAGAAATATGCTAAGTATGCCACAGCTGTGGAAGAGGCAAAGGATTGTCTGCTGGGCCTCATCCATCTTTGAATTAAAAAGTTTACTGCCCTCCAAGGGAAGGTCTGTGATTGTGATTTGGATCTCACTGGGTAACCCTGACGCTTGGAGCCAGAACGATCTCCACATCGCCACAGATGTAGCGATGGTAAGTGCTGCTGTGTCCGATGCATCGAATTCTGCTTTTTCACAAGTGTGAGCTGCCTGTCATTCATTATTGATTTTAGTTCTTTTAATTCAGAAGGAAGCCTGTCCGTAAATCGAAACCTCTTGTCACAGTATAAATAACTCTATTCCCAAAGATTATTTTAGTAGAATATAATTAATAATATTAATAATAATATTATTATTTTATTAATATTAAAATTAAACAATGGTCACATAAACACCACCCTATACCGGAAACCTACTGACCGCTATTCCTACCTGCATGCCTCCAGCTTTCACCCTGACCACACCACACGATCCATCGTCTACAGCCAAGCTCTGCGATACAACCGCATTTGCTCCAACCCCTCAGACAGAGACAAACACCTACAAGATCTCTGTCAAGCTTTCTTACAACTACAATACCCACCTGCGGAAGTAAAGAAACAGATTGATAGAGCCAGAAGAGTTCCCAGAAGTTACCTACTACAGGACAGGCCTAACAAAGAAAATAACAGAACGCCACTAGCCGTCAACTTCAGCCCCCAACTAAAACCCCTCCAATGCATTATTAAGGATCTACAACCTATCCTAAAGGATGACCCAACACTCTCACAAATCTTGGGAGACAGGCCAGTCCTTGCCTACAGACAGCCCCGCAACCTGAAGCAAATACTCACCAACAACCACATACCACACAACAGAACCACTAACCCAGGAACTTATCCTTGCAACAAAGCCCGTTGCCAATTGTGCCCACATATCTATTCAGGGGACACC
The DNA here is from genome assembly GCF_965152235.1 of Eretmochelys imbricata. Classification (NCBI taxonomy): domain Eukaryota; kingdom Metazoa; phylum Chordata; order Testudines; family Cheloniidae; genus Eretmochelys; species Eretmochelys imbricata. The sequence goes on from NC_135574.1 coordinate 124,209,644, forward strand.
ATCACAGGGCCTAATAACATCAGCCACACTATCAGAGGCTTGTTCACCTGCACATCCACCAATGTGATTTATGCCATCATGTGCCAGCAATGCCCCTCTGCCATGTACATTGGTCAAACTGGACAGTCTCTACGTAAAAGAATAAATGGACACAAATCAGATGTCAAGAATTATAACATTCATAAACCAGTCGGAGAACACTTCAATCTCTCTGGTCACGCAATCACAGACATGAAGGTCGCTATCTTAAAACAAAAAAACTTCAAATCCAGACTCCAGCGAGAAACTGCTGAATTGGAATTCATTTGCAAATTGGATACTATTAATTTAGGCTTAAATAGAGACTGGGAGTGGCTAAGTCATTATGCAAGGTAGCCTATTTCCTCTTGTTTTTTCCTACCCCTCCCCCCCAGATGTTCTGGTTTAACTTGGATTTAAACTTGGAGAGGGGTCAGTTTGGATGAGCTATTACCAGCAGGAGAGTGAGTCCGTGTGTGTATGGGGGTGGGTTTTTGGAGGGGGGTGAGGGAGTGAGAGAACCTGGATTTGTGCAGGAAATGGCCTAACTTCATTATCATGCACATTGTATAAAGAGTTGTCACTTTGGATGGGCTATCACCAGCAGGAGAGTGAATTTGTGTGGGGGGGTGGAGGGTGAGAAAACCTGGATTTGTGCTGGAAATGGCCTAACCTGACGATTACTTTAGATAAGCTATTACCAGCAGGACAGTGGGGTGGGAGGAGGTATTGTTTCATATTCTCTGTGTATATATAAAGTCTGCTGCAGTTTCCACGGTATGCATCTGATGAAGTGAGCTGTAGCTCACGAAAGCTCATGCTCAAATAAATTGGTTAGTCTCTAAGGTGCCACAAGTACTCCTTTTCTTTTTGCGAATACAGACTAACACGGCTGTTACTCTGAAACCATTCATGGGACTGTGTGATGAGCTCGCCCCCACCCTGTGGTGCAACAACACGAGATTGAGCGCAGCCCTGTTGTTGGAGACGCGTGTGGCGATTGCACTGTGGAAGCTGGCTTCTCCAGACTGCTACTGATTGGTCACTAACCAGTTCGGAGTGGGAAAGTCAACCGTTGGACTCATGTTGACCAGAAGTGTGCAGGGCCATTAATCTCATCCTGCTCCGAAAGACTGTGACTCTGGGCAACGTGCATGACATTGTGGATGGCTTTGCACAAATGGGCTTCCTTAACTGCAGAGGGTGATAGATGGCATGCACATTCCAATTCTGGCACCAGAGCACCTAGCCACTGAGTACATTAATCGGAAGGGGTATTTCTCAATGGTTCTCCAGGCACTTGGGGATCATCACTGGCGTTTCATGGACATTAATGCAGGCTGGTCTGGAAAGATGCATGTCACATTCATCTTTTGGAACACTGGCCTGTTCAGGAAGCTGCAAGCCGGGACTTTCTTCCCAGAGCAGAAGATCACTGCAGGGGAAGTCGAAATGCCCATTGTGATCCTGGGAGACCCCACCTACTCCATAATGCCATGGCTTATGAAGCCATAGACGGGGCACCTTGACAGCAGCAAGGAGCAGTTCAACAACAGGCTGAGCAAGTGTAGAATGACTGTTGAGTGTGCTTTTGGCCATTTAAAGGCCCATTGATGCAGCCTATATGGGAGGCTGGACCTGGTCGATGACAATATTCCTATGCTTATAGCGGCGTGCTGTACACTCTATGATATTTGTGAAGGGAAGGGTGAAAGCTTCACTCAGGGCTGGACCGCTGAGGCTCAGTGCCTGGAGGCTGAATTTGAACAGCCAGAGACCAGGGCTATTAGAGGGGCGCAGCGTGGAGCCATAAGGATTGGGGATGCCTTGAGGCAGCAATTTGAAGCTGAAAGCCACTAATATTTGTTGCTATGCTCAGGAGTGCAGTGCTTGTAATGCTAGGAGGTGATTGTGATTGGTGCGGACGATGCAGTGTGAAGGTTTAAGAAAACTGCCTGTTGCTTTGCAGGGCTCTGTTTGCTTTCAATTACTGGAATAAAGATCGCTTTCAAACCAAAACAATTCTTTTATTAAAAAACAACAATCAGAGAAGAGAGACAGACAAAAAAAACCACATCAGCACTGAGGGATGGGGGAAGGGAGGGTCCCAGGAGGAGGTGGGGTCGTGGGACGGTTAAAGATTTGTGTATGTGCAGGTATCATATCCAACCTTCTCCTTTGGAGTACAGTGCAGTGGGTACTGTACTTCAGCAGGGCTAAACGGCTGGGGAACCGCAGTGGGTACTGGGAGTCCACAGGGCTGGACTGTGACAGGGCAGGAGTGGAATACGGGGGGTACAGACGGGAGCCAGGAGGTTGATAAGAGTGTGTTGGCAGTGTCTGGGGGGGCGCATGGGAAAGAGTTTTGTGACAGTGGCTGCCGGGGAGGGCGTGTGTGGAGCTGCTCAGTTTGCAGTGTTAGTAGTGCCTGGAGTACGTCCGCTTGGCGCTCCATAACATTTACGAGCCGCTCCATGGCTTCGTTCTGGTGCACCGCGTTCTCCTTTCGATCCCTTTTCTCTCTGTCCCGGCACTCCTTCAATTCTTGTTTTTTGGCTGCAGAGTGCATCATGACCTCACACAAAAAGTCCTTCTTAGTTCTTCTTGGCCGCTTTCTAATTCTGCGCAGCCGTTCAGCTGGTGATAACAAAGAGGGAGGCTGGGCTCCCAAGGTCATCTCTGTGATGCCAAAATGCAACATTTTACAGAAGCATATTGTTTGCAACACACAGACCACTGATTTAAAACACAGCTACTCTTCACATACCTGTCACTAACTGGCTGACCCCAGGCCAGCACACATGAGCCACAAGACCCCCAACATGGTGAGTAACCTCAGGGGCAGAGGAAATCAGTGTTCCAGGACCATATTGTATGCTGGGCATGTGGCTCTTGGGGAGAGCTAGCACTGTAGGGGAGCCTTTATAATCGTTCCTGTCCCCACATTTTCTACAGGCTGTGTTCATAATGGAAGATTGAGGGTGAGCAGGGGATCAAGGGAGAGTCTTCTCTAAGACTGCAGCTTCCGCCCTGGCCCTTATGCGGCTCACCTGTGTGCAGCAGTGGTCCTGTTTCCGCCCCCCCCCCCCCGCAGTGACAGCAGAGTGGCGTGGGAAAGCTACTCTTAATGGGGCAAGAAACAAAGCAGCTCTGCCAAAGAACCTGTAGCAGCATATTGCCCAGTATCTCCACGAGAGTTTTCTGGAGATCTCTTAGGCAGATTCCCATGAAGTCAATCAACACCCTGTTCTGCCACTCAGACTAGGTATGTGGTGGTACGCGCATCATAGAGACACAAGCCTGCTTTCTGCAATCCTCCTGCCCCCAACAACTCGCTTCAGCGATTCCCAAAATCAAAGCCACTTACCAGTGGCCTGCTCTCTTGTTTGCACTTTGCCAAGATCAGACAGCTGTGACTGTCTAGCCTCCTCTGGGGTAGAGAAAAGCTCTGGGCTGCATGCATCTCTGACCTCCAAGTCATCCTCTGCCTCTGGGTCTCCCTCCCCCTCCACATTCTCGTCCAAGATTTCCTCCTCCTGGGTTGCTCCACTCTCGACTGGCATGCGAGCCACCAAAGTATCCACGGTGGCCTTCGCAGTGGAGGTGGAGTCGCCACTGAATATCATGTCCAGCTCTTTGTAGAACCAGCAGCTCATGGGCACAGCACCGGAGTGGTGGGTTGCCTCCCGCGCCTTGTGGTAGGCGCTCTGCAGCTCCTTCACTTTGACCCTGTACTCTAATGTGTCCCGGTCATGGTCCCTTTCCGTCATGCATCATGACATCTGTCCATAGGTATCATAATTCCTACGGCTGGAGTGCAGCTGGGACTGGACAGCCTCCTCTCCCCAAATGCTGAGGAGGTCCAGCAGCTCGGCATTGCTCCAAGCGAGGGATCGCCTGGTGCGTGGAGCAGGCCTGGCCACCTGGAAAGATGTGCTGAGACCGCTGCACGCGTCACCGAGCAAACAGGAAGGGGACTTTCAAAATTCCCAAGGAATTTAAAGGGGGATGTGGGGATGAGGGTTGATCACCTGAGGGCAGGGCAGTAGAGTTCAAACCGATGACCAGAGAGGCAAGACCAGGCATTGTGGGACACCTCCCGGAGGCCAGTCGCAGCGCTGTAATCCACCAGGGTGTCTACACCGGCACCGCGGCGCTGTGCCCCCGGCACCGAGCGCCGCACGCCTCTCATCGGGGCGGTGTTTTACAGCGCACTAGTTTCTGCGCACTAAGCGGCTTGGCGGAGTGTACGCCTCGGGAGTTACACTGCCGAAAGCGGCTTTAGTGCGCAGAGACTTGCCAGTGTACACAAGGCCTCAGAGAGTCATATTCATTTTCTCTGATCTTTTCTGGACACAGTTCAGCAGCCTTTCAAATCTAGTTTGGGCATTCTACCTTCATAACTGCTTATTTCCTAAGGTTTTTATCCAGTTGAAACATTTTGAGTTAGGTCATTGATTTGGTTCAAATTTAGCTGATGCATCCCTTCTTCCCAAACACAATGTCTAAAGTGATTGGAACTTCTGAGTGATAGGAGCCCTTATATGATAAAGCAGTTCATGGCTGAGGGAAAAAGAGGTTATGGTGGACACTTACTGGGAAGAACAATGCAGTGCTAGAGGAAGCAGCATATGCCAGTTGCAAACGTGCGGCGCCATGAGGAAGACTTATATTCAGATCCAACCTTTAAGTGGAGTTGACCAAAAATCAGAATGACCATTCTGCAGGAAAGTTCAGTGTTCTAGCATTTAGCTTTGTTCTGGACAGGGGCAAAAAGTCAAAATACCGAAACTTCAGAAACAATTTAATTCACAAATGTTAAAACATTTGGTTTCAGCTTTAACATTAGTCTCCGGGTCTGCTTGAGCTGCCATGGGTGTCTCATGAGGCTTGCAGGTCAGAGGCCTAATTAGGGTTGCCAACTTTCTAATTGCACAAAACTGAACACCCTTGCACCACGCCTGCCCTGAGGGCCCCCCCCCCCAGTCCCTTATCTGGGGCCGCACCCCCACTCACTCCAGCCTCCCTTTCTCCATCAGTCGCTCACTCTCACCCACCTTCGCTCACTTTCAATGGGCTGGGGCAGGGGGTTGGGGTGGAGGAGGGGGGTGAGGGCTCCAGCTGGGGGGTGCGGGCTCTGGGGTGGGGCTGGGGATGAAGGGTTTGGGGTTCAGGAGGGGTCTCTGGGCTGGGGCCGAGGGTTTGGAATGCAGGAGGGGGCTTAGGGCTGGGGCAGGGCGTTGCGGTATAGGAGGGGGTGTGGGGTGCAGGTTCTGGGAAGGAGTTTGGGTGCAGGAGGGGGTTCCGACCTGGGGCAGAGGGTTCGGGGTGTGGGAATCCAGCTGGGCAGCACTTACCTCATGCGGCTCCCAGTCGGCGGTGCAGTCGGGCTAAGGCAGGCTCCCTGCCTGTCCTGGCTCCATGCTGCTCCTGGAGCACAAGTACCATTACATGAAAATCTCTCCTTGAGTATGTCACAGTTCAGGGAAACTGCACCTGTATTTCCCCCAGTGGTCTAGCAAGGGCACCCACTCTTCGGATTCTGGCTCCCTTGTTGTTGACTCTTTTGCATGAAGACCTCATCTCACTCCCTCTAACTAGGATATTTCCAGGCTCTACAGTTCCCTGCCTTGTATTTCCAAGCAAAGACAGCCTGCCTGAACAGACTTGCTTTCTTTTTTCTTCAGAGACCGATAATGGAGGGATTGCTGCAGTTACCTCCCAGGTCTTTCTAGCCTCCTTTATTCCAAAAGTAAAAAAAAAAAATATGGTGAAAACATATTAAAAGACCCTACACACATGCTAATATACTTACCAGAGTTCATCGTACCATGGACTTTGGCAGGTCCAGGCTTTCCAACCCTACCCAAAGGATTGGGGCCCTCCATGCATCAAGAAGAAGGCCTTGAGTCAGTTTAAACTCAAGCCGTTTATCCAAAAGTCCTTTCCTTAGTCTGTGGAGAATCCAGTTCGAACTAGTATATGTGTATCCCTCCAGGGTATGACTTTAAAGGGTTGATAACAGATGAAGTTCATTAGCATTCCCCCGCTCCCTACTAGAGAAGGTACGCACAATGCCACAATAACACTGACACAATTGCATTTTTAATACAGTATACCCCAAAGGTATTAACCCTAATTCAATAAGGTTTAGCTTAATTCAATAAAGGCTATCTTAATTCCATACGGTGTGTCCAGGGTATTAAAGGATATTGTTAGCCTATCACAGCGTGGTCAAAGGGCCTTGAGTGTACAGTTTGCTCAGGGGTGAATTTTGCCTGTCAGCTGGTCCAGCGAGTGGCAATGATGCTGGAGGAGACAGCCTCTCAGGCTTTGTCGTCACTGACACAAAGTTGTTTGGGTCTTTTTTTTTTTTTAACAGCAAGGTAACTAACAGGGGGGTAGCTTTCTAGCTGTAAAATCCTAAGTGGTGACAAGGCACTTGTAGTGTCTACCATGAGGTATTGAAGCAAGGTCAGCACTATACTCCCTGCCCGCAGTTAACCTTGCTTAGTGTACCTCATAGTGAAACTACAGTGCCTTGTCTCCCCTGTGTACTTACAGAAGGATAGCATAGTAAACTAATAGGCTCAATCTGCAGCAAGGAAGCTATAGATTAGGTATGAGGAAAAAGTTTCTAACTGTCAGGTTAGTCTCTGGAATAGGCCTCCAAAAGAGGTTGTGGAATCATAGAAGATTAGGGATGGAAGAGACCTCAGGAGGTCATCTAGTCCAATCCCCTGCTCAAAGCAGGACCAACACCAACTAAATCATCCCAGCCAGGGCTTTATCAAGCCGGGCCTTAAAAATCTCTAAGGATGGAGATTCCACCACCTCGCTAGGTAACCCATTCTAGTGCTTCACCACCCTCCTAGTGAAATAGTATTTCCTAATATCCAACCTAAACCTCCCCCACTGCAACTTGAGACCATTACTCCTTGTTCTGTCGTCTGCCACCACTGAGAACAGCCTAGTTCCATTCTCTTTGGAACCCCCCTTCAGGTAGTTGAAGGTTGCTATCCAATCCCCCCTCACAATTCTCTTCTGCAGACTAAATAAGCCCAGTTCCTCAGCCTCCCCTCATAAGTCATGTGCCCCAGTCCCCTAATCATTTTCACTGCCCTCCGCTGGACTCTCTTCAATTTGTCCACATCCTTTCTGTAGTGGGGGGCCCAAAATTGGACGCAGTACTCCAGATGTGGCCTCACCAGTGCCAAATAGAGGGGAATAATCACTTCCCTCCATCTGCGGGCAATGCTCCTACTAATGCAGCCCAATATGCCGTTAGCCTTCTTGGCAACAAGGGCACACTGCTGATTCATATCTAGCTTCTCCCCATCATTGGAGGTTTTTAAAAACAGGTTAGACAAACGCATGTCAGGGATAGGGCCAGGTTCACATGGTCCTGCCACAGTGAAGGGGGATGGACGTCATGGCTTCTCAAGGTCCCTTCCAACCTTACATTTCTATGATTCTATGAAAATTTGCACTTTTTTTTTCTTAGGGAAGACATAGGCTCAGTCGGAGAAAGGGTGTCACAATTAGGGCAGAGGACAGAAAGGATGAATATTGAATGTTGTATAAGCAGTATGTATATCTGTAGTCTTTAAAATGCTGATATCCAAACCCGCAGTACAGCACGGATACTGTGTACTAAATCACTCTACTATTTCAGTGCTCAATGTGCACGCAATTCTGCCATACTATAGTTTTGCCTCGGGACAGGCTCAGCAAAGGCTTCCTGCACTGGCCATAGGAATATCCACTATTTCTCAGAATGCAGGAGGGAGGGCAAGCTGGTGATTGGGATGCAGGCGGCACTGTATTATGTACAGGCAGAACAACACGAGCAATGAATGCCTCTTCCCCTTTGTCACTGACTGTGTCCAGCCAGGTTTACAGGGTTGCTTCTTAGCAGTTACTACTGAAGCCTACACTTTGACAGCACAGTAAACCTGAGAATGTGGGCTATCCTGTCAAGTATGTCAGCTTGTTTAAAGGTCACTTGCTATCAGGATCAAAAGCATATAGGGGCCTCCCCCCTCCCTTACACACATTCTTTGGGTGGGAGGGGGGAGGCAGGCAAGCACAGAAAAGCCTTTGAAAAGTTTGTATAAACTATGTAATTGGGTACATTTGCCAAAGCATGGCTGTGTTCTTTGTGAAGGCTTCGCGAAGAACATTACTCTGATTCTTCTGTAGGCCTTCAGAAGTGTGGATCCTTTCAAAAGTGTAGAGTGTGAAGGATTACAAATTTGTTTTTCAAAAGACCCCCAAATACCTGCTGGGTTCACCAGCCCCCTCACCTCTTCTCCCCCCTCCCTCCAGTGGCAGCGCCCCTCTCCCCACTCCCAGCTCTAACTCCAAGCTGCCCCCAACTGGTGCTGTCTCTCCTATGCCTCTCTCTGGGACTCTCACTGTCTCTTCTTTTTTTTAGCTCCCCCCCTCCCCCGGGTTTTTTTATGCAAAGAAAAGTGTAGGAAAGCATTGCCATGGCAACAGTGTCGCAGTGGGCTATTGGAGTTGATGGGCGTTCTAAACTTTTAAAATAATGGCCTCGAAAGAACAGGAAGGGGACAGAGAGAGAGAGAGTGAGCGAGCAAAAGCAATGAAAAGTGGGACAAAAACACTGGAAATGCATTCAGCCTGACATCATCACCCTTTCCCACAGTGGCCGTTCACTTGTGAGGCCCTAGTGTTGATTCACTGTCTTAAAGCTAGCTTTCTAGAGCCTGGGGAGACCATCTTTCCCTGCCTGAATGCCTTTTTTGTTGTGAAACAGTGGACTGTTTCTGAAGCCCTGCATAAAGGGCTGAGTAATTCACTTCAGTTGCCAGGAAGTCTGAACCACTTGTGAGCTAACAATAGTTAACTTTATCTCCCACCCCAAGCTGAAAGTTCCAGCTGTAGGTCCCGAATTCTAATAAGGGCTTCACTCATGCCTCTGAGGTTATGGTAATATTTTACACATCTTTTTTCATTAAGACACAGTCATAGCTACTGTTGAGGCACCGGAGGCAACTCCTGTCGATTGATGGAAAAAAATAAAAAAGGAAAGCAGGAAAATAGCTTTTATGTAAGCCAGACAGACTTGCTGTTTAATTCTAGAATTCTAAACTGATTTGGGAGAAGCAGGAGAACTTAACTTTAACCAATTACATTATACATTTCTGAGTCAAAGACCTTCCGGTTGCTTCAGATTTTTAAAATAGTCTCAGTTTTTAGAATTTGGGGTGGTTGTTTTTTTTCTCTGTTCCTGCACAGGAGGGATGATTGGTGATAAGGAGCAGAGTGAGTCATGAGGAATGGAGATGAATTTGTTTGGGTTTCCCTTTTCATCCAGATTTGGATTTCATCCTGCACCATGACAGCACAGCTGAATGCCTGTGATGACACACAACTGTGATTCATGCAGCAGACCTGCAAAGCCAATAATCAGGGTATGTTTTTGAAAGGAGATCGAGAACAGCAATTTTCTTCTTTACATTCCAAAATAGTTGCCTCCGTGAGAATTAATAAAACCAAATTCAATGTGGAAACAACCTCAGATAACTATCTAGGCTTCTAATATTTGGTGATTTAAAATTATTTGCTTATTTCCCACTTTCAAGTAATAGTCAACAAGACTGCACTTTGTTTCAGTGCCCCTCTTTACATTTTCTTGTTGCGTATAAAAGACAGCAGTATTCAAACAGCTCTTTTGTGCCTTTGGCTAATGCTTCTTCCCCACTGTGCCTTGAGAACTAGCTATAAGAATGCTTGGATGAAAATAAAAACACAATTCTTTAACCTCCACTTAATACGTTATTAATTTTAAAAATTGATTGAAGGACATATGCAATATTTGTGAAATAAAACAACACATGCTCAGTACATCTCCTATTTAAGGCAACACTGTGTCCTTGAGCTGTACAAAGGACTCCAGCTGATGCCAGAGGCAGCTGTTTGTGTTGTGGATCAGGTCACTATAAGCAAATGCATTGTAAATAAGTTACTTGGCCTTTTGGATAAGATTAAGTGCAGTAGGATGCACCCAACCCATGTACTTATTCTCTACACCAATACTGACTCTTAATACATTCCATGGGTGGTGCACCTGAGCCCACTTATCCACTGACAGTTTAAAAACTCCCACACCCCAATCTGGATCTATGGTGGTTATGTGATATGTATGTACCTCGTGAACCTTGTAACCGATACTTGCAATCCCCCATAACCCAAGCCTGATCCCAGATGTACAGTACCTTCCCTCTTAACTTGTGTAAATTTGATTTTAAACCTTAACTTTAATATCCAGCATCAATGTGACCTCTATCAGGGGAGAATACCCTGCCTTTCTAGGAGGATGGACTGAACACTTATGCTGATCTTTTTCCTCCCTAAGAGCTGTGATTTCTGATCTTCACTGTGAGTTTGCCTTGACTAGGATGAAAAGCTAGTTTTTGGACTGTGCTTGCTGACGTTTAAAAAAAACCCCAAACCCATCTTTTTATCTTAGTCAAGACAAATCCTGTGAGAGAAGCATCAGGCACCACAATCATATAAACCACAGAAGACAGACAGAAGGTTTGGGGGAGAGTCATTTTATGCAAGATGTTAATCATGAAATAACTTTAAAGGCCTTGAATCTACTCCAATGCTTGCAATTGAAAACACTGATCTTCTAGCAGGGCAGCTCCCGGAGCTCTCAGAGCTCTGTCACTGCACATGACCTGAAACAGGTGAACTGAAGCTGAATGTATTAAGTCCCATCTGAATGAAAGGAATTAACTAGCTAATAATTCTCAGTGGTAAAAACAGAATGGCTAATGTACATATGATGAATGAAAAGTCATCCATTCCTCTACACTGCAAAAGACTTCAGAAATCATGACAGGGCTTTACTGTCCTCAAATGATCATTTCACTTAACTCTTGAGATCAGGTTTAGTATATCATTGTTGGAAATGTATATTCATATATAATTTTACTTAGCCAGTACATAGCATATTTTACAAAGCACATTGCAAAAAATGAAGTGTTCCTTATGACTTCCCCTGTGAAGAAGGAACCGAGCATTAGACTTTATTTCCAGAAAGGAAAATGGAGGGCGAGAGGTTAAAGTGACCTGACTGAACCTACAGAGAGAGAGAGATAGTGTCCAACCATGGATTAAAACTCAAGAGTTTCGGACTCAGTAGCCCATGCGTTTCTCTGTGAGGGCCTGATCCTGTGAAACACTGAATACCCCTGATTTGCCTCACTGGCTGCTGTACACCCCAGGATAAAATCTTTCAGGCCAGATTTTCAAAAGTGCTCAGCATTTTGAATTCTTTGAAAATGTGGCTGTTTATTTAGGTGACTAAATGGGAGCTGAGCTCTTCTGAAAACTGTGATCCAGTTATAGGTGCTGAACATGAAAATCTGACCCTGACCTCTTTTGAAAATGTGGCAGTTAATGTATATTTTTACTACATATCAAATGTGTCCATGATACCCTTTTAATCAACTCCTATCTCCCAAACTATGGTACACATTTCAAGCAATTATGTACCTTTAAACAGGGTGACTCTTTCATAGAAAATAACAAATATTTTGTGGAACAAAAATCACCCTACACTTGAAAACATTGGGATTTTTCTGGAAAATTTTTTGAGGAAATCAAGATTTTTTTTAAGATCAGATATTATATCTTGTTTTGTGAGAAATAAAAGTCTCAGCAACTACCTTGAGACTGGCTCTCTCCATGACATATTTTTTACTTTTTCTTTTTCTTAGTACTTCTACAAAGCACTCCTTTTGATCTCAGTGCTCTGCTCTGCTCTTCGCTCTCTGCTTCTAATGCTTTGCCCTCTGCTTTTAGTGATCTTTCTTTCTGTTTCCAGGCCTGGTCTCTCACTCTGAGTTTCCATTATTTAGTTGTTTTTCCTCTTGCTCTGCCACCTGGGTTCTGCCTCTTGCTCTCATTCATTTTTCTTCAAAGGCTCCATTTTTCTGTTTCCTGCCTTTCCTATTGGATCCAATCCTCTAGCTCTATTAAAAGGTTCCTGCCCCAAGTCTGAGCCATGCCTCTCAGGATTCTCAGATTGTCAGGGGCCAGTTTGGCTCCTGGCATACACTATATCTGCCTCAGCAGCGATTTCTAACTTACTACCAGGCTTTTGCCATCCTCAAGGGATGATCTGGAAGCCTGAAATAGGTAAAGCACAATTCATTCAAGCCATAGCCTCTGCCTTTCCCAACAGACTCCTGGCAAGCCCCTATATTGGAGACTGCAAAGTGAGGGACGCTGTAGGGTCACTGTGCTGGCCCTACACCAACCGGGGAGTCCCTTTACACCATGGAATTCTTATGTGGGAAGATCTGGCTGCTTTCCATCATTTTTATGTCTCAGGAGTGGTGAAAAGGTACCAGAATGCAACCCACGATAGCGGCTTCTAAGTTCATGGGTCTAAGTAGGATTGTAAGACTGGAAGGGATCTCAAGAGGTCATCTAGTCCAGGCCCCTTCACACAAGGCAGGATTAAGTATTATCTAGACCATCCCTGGCAGGTGTTTGTGTAACCTACTCTTAAAAATCTTCCATGATGGAGATCGCACACCCTCCCTGAGCAATTTATTCCAGTGCTTAAGCACCCTGACATTTAGGAATTTTTTCCTAATGTCTATCCTAAATTGCCATAGCTGCAATTTAAGCCCATTGCTTCTTATCCTATCCTCAGAGTTTAAGGAGAACAATTTTTCTCCATCCTTCTTGTAACAACCTTTATGTAATTGAAAATTGTTATCATGTCACCCCCTCACTCTTCTCCAGACTACACAAACCTGATCTTTTCTATCTTCCCTCATGTTTTTCTCTGGACTTTCTCCAGTTTGTCCACATCTTTCCTGAAATGTGGCACCCAGAACTAGACACACTACTCCAGTTGATGTCTAATCACCACAGAGTGGAGCGGAAGAATTACTTCTTGTGTCTTGCTTAGAACACTCCTGCAAATACATCCCAGAATGATGTTTGCTTTTTTTGCAACAGAGTTACACTTGTTCACTCATATTTAGCTTGTGATCCACTATCACCCCAGATTCCTTTCTGCCCTATTTTGTATGTGTGCAACTGACTGTTCCTTCCTAAGCAGAGTACTTTCCATTTATCCTTATTAAATTTTATCCTATTTACTTCAGAGCGTTTCTCCAGTTTGTCCAGAATCCATATAATTTTTAATTTTAATCCTATCCCCCAAAACACTTACAACCCCTCCCAGCTTGGCACTGTTTACAAACTTTATAAGTGTACTCTCTATGCTATTATCTAAATCATTTATGAAGAGATTGAACAGAACTGGACCCAGAACTGATCCCTGCGGGATCCCACTGCAGAACAATGCTTTGCTTTCAGGTCTGAGAGTAATCTCTGCTCAGTCAGAAACAACAGGGCACACTGAGCAAACAGGACTGACTGTGTGAGAGCTCAGAGCTGAGGAATGGCACATGGTGTGAAATGTGTGAGACATGGAATTTTGACCCCACTCCAGTTTTGAAAATGTTAGAAGTCGCCCTGATGAAAGATGATATTTGGGGAGACAGAAGGGGAGGGGAGTGTTTTGTCTTTTTAAATCAGACTCATCTTCTAGGAGCAAATATGGCCTTAATAAAACCCCAACGGGTAATGGGTCTGATGCAAGCCTCAGTTACTTCCAGATAATTCCACTGAAGTCAGTAGCATAAACCCTGCTTGTAAAGTTTTCCTGTTCATTCCCTTGGCCTGATTCTGATCATGCACCAGTTTTACACTAGCGTAACTCCTTTGCACTCAAACTGTGCAAAGCCAGTTCTGGGGACTGCAAACGTTTCTTTCAGATGGACAGGCTCGCAAAGTGACGTGAAAGCTGCTGGTGGGTGAAAGGAATGAAAACCAGAATAAGAGAGTGTGATATTTCTCAGAACCAGACTGCGGACACTGCAGGAAGTTGAAGGAACACAGCCAAAATGAAAGGTAGGGAGGAAAAATTGTGGCTGTAGTGAGTGCAGAACAATTACAGTAAAAGTGCCAAGAACAGGCCTGTCTTTGAATGGTTTAGGCCAGGGAATAGATTTTGCTGTAGGGCAGCAGGCAGCTCCTGTTTTTTGTTTTTTGTTTTAAATGCTCATCTATCTGTGTAAACAGCCTGAAAACTTCACCTCTGTGTTGGAAGATGTCACTTAGAATCAAGGCACTGGTTCCGCATTCAAAAACCTGATGTTGATCATGTTCCTTCCCAGCCATTCTCTCGAGTTGTCTTTTGCAATGGGATCTAATTTTAACCACATCTCTGTCTTCATCCTTTAGGAAGTAGGAAATATTAGTCACTACATCTGATTGGTTTTACTGTTGCTTACCCCAGGGCAGCTTGTTTGGCTTATGAAAACCAGTGTCAGTTGACATTGTCATCCACATGGCCAGATGATTACGAGTAAAAGCCTAGCTATTTCCGTTTTAACTAGACAATAAGGCGCAGGAGCTGATAAATGCTGAGATAGGATAGATAGAGGTTTTACAGAGTGAAGGGTTCTCATTAGTTTCATGCCCCCCGCCTCGCTTATGCTGGTACTGTCTTTGCCACTGCTTTTTATGATTTTTATTAACAGATTTTTGTCAGAAGAATTGCCAAACTGGCAAAGATGCTGCAGCTTAATAGTATGCATATCCCTCTTTTACAGCTCTGCCCTTGCTCCTTTTCAAACATTCTCCCTTCATGTAACGGAGAGGCCGTTAACTTGAGTGAGACAGAAATTGTTTTTGCAATGCGGTGGTTTATGTTGATTTTTTCAGCCCAATTCCTATTATTATTATTATTTATGCAGGACCAGCAGCATGCTAAGTGCTGTACAGCTATACCTGAAGACAAGGTCTCTGCCCCAGTGGCATTAGAGTCAAAAGTTCAATCTCCCCAGTGATATATTTGAGAGAGAGGGTGGTCTTCTAAGTAAGGCACTGGCCTGTGATGCAGGAGATCAGCGTTCAACACTCATCTCTGCCACAAACTATCCGTGTGACTTGGGGCAAGTCCCGCCAGATGGGCTTGCCAAAACGGCAGAGCGTTTGAGCATCCCAGTCTTAATCTCGCTGTGCTGTAGCTTCAGCACCAATAAAATGGGGATCACAGTGTTTCCCTTGCCTGGCTCTTCTGTTTAGATCTAAGGTCTAAGGGCAGGAACCAACTCTTATCATGTATTTGGACAGTGCTTAGCACAATGGGGCCTGATCTTGTTTGGGGCCTCTCTGTGCTGCCACAATATTCGTGATTAAAGGAATACATGCATTCGTTACTCTGTCACATCTCCCATCGATTTCACTGATTGGGTCCTAAATAAACATAGGGACAAAGAGTGAACTTTCACTCAGTTTTATTCTTTTCTCTTTAATGTTTGCTCTTTCTTTTTAAAGAAATAAGCTGTGCTTTTCTTTCATTTGAGGATGAGTATTTTAGACTAAACTGCTAAAAGGTCAGGTATGGTTTCAGGGATCAGGTGGAGGTTTTACATGCTTAATCCCATTTTTATTCTTGTTTTTCTTAATTTTTTTGCAGCATCAGCTGCTTTCTTGGAGGTGAGCTTGAGAGGAAGTAAACTCAAGGCAAAAGAGGAAATGTAGAGGTGGGTAGTGTGTGTGTGTGTGTGTGAGACAGAGCAATTTCAGATTGGGCGGGCTAGCTGGCTTGCTGCATAAGGTGCTTTCAGGTGCAATCTCAGGTCATGTTCCGTGTGTCCTACAGTTTAGTGTCGCTTTGGTTCCTTGTAGCTGCTGCTCCAGAGGAAAATACACCACATGCAATCCAGCACAGACAACACTTGCTGCTATCAGGGGATGGGCTTTTCTACTCTAATGCACACACCTCTCACCCTGAAGAACTGTAGGGATAAGGGAACTGAGCCATTCTGGGCCAAGGCGTGGATTTTCCTCTTTCCATGTGGAAGGGGCAAGGTCTGTCACCTCCACAATATCATTCCCATGTACTCCGCTCTTCAGAAGGACCTCTGCAGGGCTGGGGGTCTGCTCCTGGGAAAGCAGTGGATCACGCATGTAGACTTGGGTAAAGGTGGGGAGACAGTTGTGTTACAGTCCCCCCTACCAACCTCTGTGTTACAATTAATAGAACCTGAGGCTATATTAATGTTTAAGAGGAGCTTCTCCATGCTGGGGGATGGTTCTTCAAGGTGCTACAATGGACCGCCAAAGCCAGGGAGGAAGGGCTATGGATCCAGTGTTTGTTCCATGGAGAGGCGAATGCTGTCACCTCCCCTGTCGATGAAAAGACTGGGTGAAAATTCTGCGAGGTTCATTTTGTGCCATTTTCTTCCCCTCTTTCCCGTACCGGAGGGAGCAACCTGGCCCTCAGCTAGGGGGAGACACTGATGGTGACTTGGTTACAGTGCATCTCTTCACTGGTCTCATTAAACAAGCCATTTTTTCTCAGCAGCTATTGCCATTGGACACCGGCTCCTGTGAGCCCCACCACAGAGCTAAAACAGCAACAGCGACACCCGTTCTTCTGTTCAGCAGTTCTCATTGCCATGTGCTTGAATGAGCCACTCGGTGTGTGCATAGGCTTCCTATAAACAAGCCCTGAGCCCCACAGGGAGCAAAATGCTGGAAATGGAGTGGGCAGGGCTCTGACCCCACCCACCCTCTGCACCTGCTCACAACAGAGCTCAGATGCACCAGGCAGAGCAAGCTGTTCCCAATTCCAAGCCCAATGGCTGGAGCAGATTGTACACCCACTGTGTGCACTGAGCAGTTCCAGGAGAGTCTGTGTTTGGCTGAGACACAGTCTCTTTGCTGCTCCTAGAGCAGTACAGCTGCATCCCACCCCCACCGCCCCGCCCACCACAATCTAGCATCTAGATTAGAGACACTCAGCGACTTGGGATACCCCACCCATATGCTTCACTGGACCCTGACCTGAGGTGCAAGATCTGAGTTTCCTCAAAGCTTAGCATTGCATGTTCAGATTTGGGGGTTTGTTCTGGCCTATTAAAAAAATAGGGCACATCTACGAAGTTTGATTTTGGAGCCAATCTGCCCCACAGTTCATGAGTGGTAAAATCTGAAGTTTTGGTCTGGATTGATCTCAGACCTTAACTGAAATACAATCCACAATCTGAGTCCCCCTCCACATTTCCTCCTGACCTAGCACCCTTGGAGACGGTAAGCAGTAATGTAAGGACACTGGAATTTCTCTGGCTTACCCAGCTTTTGCTCTGTGAATAAATAAAGGTGTTTAGTTTCTCTGAGCTGTCAATCCCTTAACCTTCAGGTTTGTTAACAACTTCTCCCTCCTATGGTCTATTTAATGGAGAAGAAGCCAGCACTTTCTACATTTTCTGAGAGATAAGCAACTCATTTAGAGCCACAAATAAGATCATAATTTGACAGGCGAAATGCCAGGGAAAATACAAACAGATTTCTCCCTCCCAGGCCCTGAATATTTTAATGATTCTTTTCTTGTTCTCCAAATTATATTTCATTTTTGCTTAATTGCAGGATCAGGTCAAGCCAAAGCTGTCGCTGTCATGCACCATCCATATGTTTTGGGTTTTTTTTTAACCTTTCGGCTGCCAGTGTTTTTCCATTTTGCCAGCCAAATGAACACAGCTCAAGAATGCCCATCAGTATCCATGCCTATCAGTATCCGTGGCAGCCATTGGGTTACTCTCCTGTTTCACTGACCTGTAGATGGATGTGCCCAGCTTGTCCTTTGTGCAAGAAGCCAACATCCATAGGGTTGGAATAACAAGTATTCAGGACGCAATATTTGCTATGAAACGTATCAAAGGGAATTAGCTACAGTCAGGGCCAGATTAAGACCTTTAGAGGCCCTAAGCACTGAAAAGATTATGGTGCCCCACCTTATGTAATTCAAAATAAAAACAATACTATACCATAAAACAAAATTTTATTTTTCGAAATGACAAAAAACTTACATGTATGGTGAAATTAAAATAGCTTCTTTCTAGATTTTCTGATTGCAAAATTCCGGATAAGTTCATCGAAGCTGACTTGACGAAGCATGTCCGCTTCCATACACAGTAGGGAAAGTGAATCTAGTCTGTCCTGACACATTGTTGTTCTCTGAGGGTTTTTTATTCTTTTCAGCTGAGAAAAACAGTGTCCTGCAGAGCAGTTAGTAATCATCAATGTTAGAAAAATACGTAGTGCAATCTCTACATTTGGAAATACACATTGTACTCCATCTTTCAATATTGTGTCATGAAGATCAATGTGACTGAATTTCATTTTTCCTGTTTCATTAAACTTTGCACGCATATAACAGTGGAACTGCCGTACTTCTCCACAGAGATTCATGTTCAAGTCAACAGGGTATGAGTCAACTTGCTTTTGGGAACCTTGTGAATATTGTTCGTCAGATAAGTCCATATCGTTTAGAAAAGAAAATCTACTTGATACTTCTTTGTACACTTCACCTCTCCTCTTCATATGAGCTTGAAGTGTATCAATTATAGCGTAGTAAGTCGATACGCAAAATTTGTCTCCAGGATTCAATGCTGTTTCTGTTGCACTGCTGTCATTTGCTGGTTTTTTCCTGATTCGCTTGTGGGACTGGGCTTCTTTGTAGTTAGTATCAGGCAAGATATCTTTTGATACGTCTTCAAATCTTTCAAAATCATTCCTCAAAGTGTGTAAGTGGTCTGCTAATGATTGACAGAGGTCTGCACATGTTTTCAAATCCAATTCTTTTTCTTGGAGAGCTTGACTTGTGTGGTAAAAGTGTTGTAAAATTTCATTCCACATGGTCAACATGAATACAAACTCTAGTTCTTGCATCTTGTTTGCAATGTTTTCTGCCTCTTGTATAGTTTCTCCCTTTTCTGATTGGTCTTCGGCTGTACTTTCTAATGCATCCACAGTCTTTGAGTAGGACTCCAGAATTGCACTTGTAGCCACTGCATGTGCCTCCCAGCGAGTATTAGAAAGAGATTTCAACACACGATCATTGCCCAAATATGTTTTAAGAACTGCCCAACGGTGTGTTGAAGCAGAGAAAAATGTATAAAGTAACTGGACTGTTGAGAAAAAACTTACTGCCACCAGACAACAATCAACAGCACTGCGGCCAACAAGACTGAGAGTGTGCAGCACATGGTATGAATATGGCATATTTGTTCTGTTCTAAAAGCTTCTTCTGCATTCCTTGATAACATCCTGACATGCTGGCAGCGTTGTCATAAGATTGACCACTGCACTTTGAGAAATCTATTTTTCAAACTTGGCACAGATAATGCAGTACTTGATTTGCCATTTCTTCACCAGTGTGGCTTTTCAGATTGAGGAATGTTATAAATGACAGGATCTGATTTCCTCGCATTATTCCGATCTATCCTATTAGGAAGCCCCCCTGGTTTAGGTGGGTATAAGTAATAAAAAGAGAACAGAAAAATGGGGAAAGAGTGTGTCGTGGAGTGTAAGGAAGTCTAACAAAGTTCTGATTTTTCCCATGATGACTACTTCGATGCTTTTTTAAAAAATATCAAATACCAAATTTTTTCAAAAAACACCCCTCATTTTTTGGTGCCCCCCTGCTTTGCTGGTGCCCTAAGCATGTGCTTAGTCTCCCTATTGGGTAATCCATCCCTGGCTACAGTAAGTGAACAATAACTTTAAATGGCAGGGCTACAAAAAGAACCAAGGCTGATAAAGGCAAACCAGTAATTACAATATTAGTGGTGTACGCACACTGACTTTCTAAACTATTTTAAAATTAAATAATGCATTGTCTATCCACAATGCCTTCTAGTCGAGAAGCCCAACAGGCTTTACAACTGGAACCTCGTTGTACCCTAGGCCAGAGCATCCCCTCCAATGGAACGAACTGTGCGAGGGGCCTCCGGGGGAAGAAATCTGTTCAAGCTAGCCCTTCTCTGTTGGTTCTGTCAGGGTGAGGTTGCCCCCTCGACAGCTAGGCTCTGGGGCCTTCCCCCACCAAACTTGGCAATCCAGCCCTGCTGAGGCCCTGTGCTTTTGCCCTTGCTTGGTCACCCCAGTGCTCTCCACTCCCAGAGTCGGGGGTCCATGGGAAAAATAATATAGCCTCAGGCTTTATTGTTTCTGCGGCACCTCCATGAAGTGGGATGGGGAGATGAGGTATGGCCTCACTGGCCCCTGCCCTCAGTGTGACCACTTTTGCCATCTAGCACCCCAAGCTTCCTAGTCTGGATCCATGAATCGTTGTCTTTGGCAACTTATGATACACCTCATGTGCCATGCACCCCCACATACACCCAATGTGTCATACATATTTGTGAGGAAGAGTCACCCCATGAGGTGTGTATTATTAGGCCCATTTTACAGATGGGCACACTGATGCATAGAGGATTAAGTGATTTGCTTAAGATTACCCAGTACATCAGAGCTGCAAATACAACACTGGAGTCCAAACTCCAAGCGCCTTATAACCAATAGGCAGCACTTTCTTTCCTAATTATGTTCATAATTCCCTCCCCATCAGAAGGAAAAGAACTCATTCTATGGCTAGTGTATTTGATTAGTTTGTTTCCAAGGTGAGATGCCAGCTGTGATTATTCTATCTAAATAGTTTAAAATACTAATTTCAAATGACAAGACGTTTAAAAATTGGGATTTTCGTCACAACTGGCTTGAAGGGAGAAGAATCGTATATTTGATTTTGCTTAGTGTTCATACTGGAGGAAATGGACTCCAGCCTTGCTCTTTAATATTTAATAAAATGTTATTAATTTTTAAAAAATAAGATTTCATTTCTGATTTACCCCTACCTCCAGAATCCCAACAAAGCTTATCTAGTGCTGCCAATTTTGCACTGAGGTTTGCATTTGGTCTTGGGACCTTTTAAAAAAATATTTTATTTTTTTTAATCTCTGAAGTGCCCGAAACTGAAGCAAAGCATCTCAGAGAAGTTGCCCAGCATTGCAGCACAGAGACATCATTTCAGCAGGAATGGCCAAAGTGATTGTTTTGGTGCAAATAATATAATGTGATCCACACGTATCATTTAGGCTGTGTTTCTGCTCCCACTGAAGTCAATGGCAAAGCTCTCCACAGGAGTGGGAGCCATCGGTCAGTGAACAGCCCGTAAAGTCAGGCTGGTCTTGTGCAGTGACTGCCCAGTGACTCTACTGCATGGCAAGTTAATTGCACGGTAATGAATTAATCTTGTGGTGATGAGGTGCATGACTCAGGCCAGGGCTTCAGGGATAGTTCAGGGTTTGGGGAGCAATAAAAGCAAATCACTGCTCCAGTGCAGAAGGGAATGGCACTGCTTAGATAAGAGGTGAGTGAATCCTGCAGCAAAATCACTGTTCTCTTTAATTATACAGTTGGGAGGACTGGGAACGGCACCTTGGTGCCTCTCAGCTCCGTTTAGAGCCTATTGCTAGAGCCCAAATGTTACATGGGCCATCCATGTGCCATGCACTTATTTCTGATCTCATCCCTCAATGGGAAGAATTTGGGAGGAAGGAATTAAAACCCAGTAAATTCTTGTTTGTGTGAGGCTGGCTGAGTTCTGGGCATAAAGCAGGGACTCAGAGCTCACACAAAACAGCACAGTTAGCTTCTTCAAGCGGCTTTGGGTGAAAGAGGAGCACTTGTTTACCGCTTCTGCAGGTGGCAAGAGTCCTTTATATCCAGCTCTGGGCATAAAAATAATGAGCTGGTGAATTTGTTAATTTGCTGCCTGCTCTTAGTTGTCTAAATGGTCTAGCTGGATTTTGGTTATCAGAATGAGTCATTGAAAAAGCAGGTTTGCTTCATGGATGGCTATTATTTATTTATGGTATTACAGTAGCACCCATTGGCCCCAGTCAGGTTTGGGGGCCCCCTTTATGCCAGGTGGGTGCTATACAAATGCATAAACTACAGCGCTTCAGCCACTTTACAGCAGCACACTCCCTTGAACCTGGGCAACTGGGCATCACGCATAACGCACAGTTGCCCGAAGGCTGCTTTAATAGGCAATGGCTGCCAATAGTCCACCATGGGCCAGTATGACAAATGGGCATTAGTAGGGCATAAGGATGCACCAGCCATGACCCTTGTCCTTAGCTCTGACCTTACAGAAGGGACAGCAGTATAGAAGCCACAATGCTGGCTCAGGGACACTAGAGGATCCCCCTGTACTAGAGTGAGCCTCCTGGGGTTAGCTACGTTGTGACATGGAGGCCACTTTGCACCATTAGTGAGCTCAAAGCAGCTGCACTGCAGTATAGCAATGGTTTCATTCTCTTCCTTCAGGACAAGACAGGAGAGCTAGCTGGAAGTTTGCTAACAGAATGTTTATCCATTGGAAAATTTAGCTTCATCAGACACAAACCATTTAGTAGAAGCATTTCTATTTCAGTGAAACGTTTCAGAAAGAAAACAGACCCCAGAACAAAGCATTCAACTAAGATTTTTCTATTTCTAAACAACTGTTTGTTTCCATTTAAAATTTTTTATAATATAAACATTTTAAAAAGTCAAAATTGAAAGGAAACATTTCAGTTTACCCAAAACAATTCATCCCCCTACCCCCGAATTTCATTTGGTGGGACAATGTGAAATGTTTTGGTTTTGTTCTGTTTTAAATGGGAATATTTTTGAAATCGCAACATTTCCCAGGCAGTGGACAATCCAGCTCCTGCTCAGTGGCACAAATCAGAGATAAGCTGCCAGAATTCTAAAAACAGGCACCCACACCATTTCCTTCAATTAGCTGGTAACAATCGTCAGGTACCGTGCTCCCTGGGAAGAAAGAAGGCCTCAGTGGAGTGACCTTAGATTCATTTTGGAACAGCTAGGAGAATTTGGCCCAGGACTATAACAAATGCAGTCACAAATGAATTGGGAAGCTGGTTGTGTTATTCCTTCATGTACAAAAGCCAAAGTAGGGGCCCAACTCGCATCCTGCAGGATAGGATTAACTGCCATTGACTTAAATCACCTCATGTGTGGGTGAGAACAGGGCCCTGTAGTAGAAAGCCAAATATTCTCTCTAATCCTGGATTTCTCTTACTGTGAGTCACTGAGCTGATTAGAGTATAATATTCATATATCTATTTTTCTATTGTGGGCAACTAATGTTTTCCTGCAGCACATAGTGGGGAATATAGATAATCAAGTCCAGGCCTTCTCAGTTTTGAAGGTGAAGTAGCAAGTCTGGATGTGAGATATTACTCATATCACACGGTGGGGTCTTGATGAAACAAACAAATCTCTAAGAAAAAACAAAACACCTTTCTTATAGAGGGAATTGCCTGCACAGTTATTTCCAGCTTGCCAAATCTGTGTGTAATCTGTCATAAAGAATTAAAGAAGATATAATATTTCTGGATCCACCACTGGCCTACACATTTAAATATTGCACGGTAAAGCAAGGTGGCTCTTTTTTCTAATCATCATCATCATGTGTCTTTCTCCTGTGCGTCCCCTGATTCTGCTTGTTGTATAAATGGATGCTGTCCATCAAGGACACTCATCCCTTATCTCTTCCTCTTGAGGGGTGGGGTGGGGGGATTCACTCATGGGACAAGAGAAAGCACCACTCAGTTGGCCAAAATAGGTTGCTATTGTAATGGGGATTTTTTTAGTTTATATTCTGTTTTCCTTTTGTCTTAAGGTCTAACTAGGATGCACGAAGGGCCAATGCAGAGAACCTTTTCAGTCAACTTCAGAGCTACTAGAACCTTGAATTCAAAAAGACAAACCAAAAAGCTGTTGCTTTTCTTTGTCAAACCCAATCACATTGACACAGCTGCAAAACCGAAGGCCCCGCACTTCATTGACATGAAACCCAAGAACAAACTGCAGGAAATTCAAAGTTTAGGCTGATGAGCAGCCCTTAAACCGCCCAGTTGTGACTAGATTATTGAGCCAATAGACACTAACAGCTCTTTTGGAGCCATTACAGTCTCTAGCCTAAATACATACTTAAGACCTTTCTTTAAAACCCTCAATTATTGATCTGGCAGCCTGTAACAGGTCCCTTGGAGCTCTTACCATGTAACTGTCAGTGCTGTGGCTGCTGCCCATATCCATGAAGCCTGTATGCGAAAACCACCTTGTTCTACAAATGTTACCACAGAACTTGAGGCAGGGCCAGATTAAGGGAGCGGCTTTAGGGGCTGCAGCCCAGGGCTCTGGCTCCTGGGGGCCCCCACAAAAGTAAATCACAGGCAGCAATCTCTGGGCTGCTGAAAGGGGCGCTCAGGCAGGCTGTCTGCCTGCCATACCCCCACGTTGCTCCCAGAAGCAGCTTGCTGCTGGCACGTCTCTGCAGCCCCTGGGGGGCACTCGGTGGCTTCATGCGCTGCACCCACCCCCAGCAGCATCCCTGCAGCTCCTGGCCAATAGGAGCTACAGGGGCGGTGCTTGCAGGTGCAGGCAGTGCACAGAGACCCGCTGGCTCCCTTCCCCCAGGGGCCAAGAGATGTGCTAGCAGCCAGCTGCTTCTGGGAGCGGCATGGGGCTATTGCAGGCAGGCAGCCAGAGCCCTGCTGCGCTGCTGGCTGGGAGCTGCCTGTGGTAAGCACCGCCTGGCCAGAGCCTGCACCTCACCCCTGCTCCAGATCAGAATCCCCTCCTGCACTCAAACTCCCTCCCTGACCCCAACCCCCTGCCCCAGGTCAGAATCCCCTCCTTCACCAAACTCCCTCCCAGGAAAAAGACTTATATACAGGGGCCCCATAAAATCTAAAAGCCCCGGGCCCACAGGAGCGTTAATCCAGCCCTGTCTGGAGGATTTCTTCTTCCGTATGAAGTCACGCTGTCTATATTTTGTTGCTGTCCCCACCTGAGCCCAGATACTGTATCAGATGAAGGCACACCATGGAATAAGGACCTGCAGAAGTCAGTTTGAAAACTGTTGCTCAAATTCTGTCCTCAGCCCCAGAGTGCACCCTGCTGGGGGGTGGGGGCATAGAAACCTCAGCAAGGGCTTCCTTAGGCTTGGTCCTTGGGGGGGGAGGAGAGGGGGTAGCATTGCTCCCTAAGTTCTGCCTCCAAGCAGCATGGATCTTTCAGACCCTGCAAGAGGCGAGGGCCCTGTCCCTCAGAGTTGCTCTGACATCTCCCCTACTGCTCCCTGATATTTTAGTTCTGTTGGGGCCATGCTGCTAGGGCTTCTCGCAGTGGTCACTACCCCCGTAACCTCCTTTAAAGCAGGGCTTTCCTAAGTGCGGAGGGCCGGCAGAAGAGTTAATGCAGTTCCAGTCTGTGTTATTCCCTGCCAGATTTTCCAAGTGGCTTGGAGGGGGTCAATGCACGCTCCCCACCCCCACACCTCTAGCCTCTCCCTTCCTGCTCCTGGCTGCCTTCTCCTCAGCTTTGGCACTCTAGTTCCACAGCTGGAACGCTGTGCGGTCTGTGGTAGCAAGGGAATGTTTCCAGAGATGCCTGGGTGGGGTGGGGATTTGTGCGTCAGAAACCCTCAGTGTAGATAATACCCTCCAGACATGCTGTCTTCCATGTATGCCAGTTAAATCCAGAGAAATCTCACTGACTTCAGTGAAGTTAGTCTGTATTTCTAGTGGTGTGAGCTCAAAACTGGGTCTGAAATCATTCTTTTTTAAAGTAATGGCATGCAGCAAATAGCTGAAATTCCTGCATTTCCATCGGCTCGTGTGAAAAGCACAAATATCCCCTGAGCAGTCTGAAAACAAAACACCATCCAGGCCACATTTTTATGGTTGAGACAGCTTCTGAAAATAGGGTGTCATGAGGCACTGGCTGACTTATGGGCTTTAGAATGAGATACGGAATCTTTCCTCCGTAGGTCACTGGTTTGAATGTGACCCGGCACGGCAGTGCTTGAAAGCTGCTGCCATCTGATGGCAGCTTGTTCTCCTATGTGAAATGAGTTTTGGGCCTGGGCTTGTCCCCAGTGGGCAGATGTCCGTCGCTCAAACACCACCATCCCTGGTTGACGTTCTTACTGGGAGGCTCAGCAGAAAAGCCAAGGGCTGACTAGGCATAAGACTGAATTACTCTCTCACCCCTAGACGAGATCGCTACAGTTCAAGGGCAAGGTCTATTAGCAGGCAAGAGTAGGGTCAACTTGCACAACCTCTGCCCCTGCTCTACCTGCTCTGCGGATTGAGGATGTCAGGCTACACAGCTATCAACCTGGCACCATTCACAAACATGGAAATTGACTGCAGGAAGACGGCTTAGAACAGAAGCTCCAATGAGCTAATGGTGCAATCAGCACTGTCGTAAGGATGGGTAGAATATTAAGGTGCCTAAAAAGAGCCTTTGAAAAGCGTCACTCCTACTCACCAGGCTACGGCAGTATGTGATCAGCAGCATTGTGTGTGTCACTCATAGGAGGGTTGCACGTACAATCACTTCTGTTCCCTCTGCCTGTTCTGTATCACTTTCCTTGTTCCATGTTATTTGTTTTATGTTGGTACTGTCTACGCACTTAAAGAGATTATATATTTTTCCCATGGCATAAACAAAATGACTTGCATTTCACAAGGAGAGTAATGGTAATGAGAAGTCAGGCTTAGAGGGGAGTGATGGTAAATTTTATAGCAAGGAGAAATAAATCTTCTCTCTTCGACTTGGACTAGCTACTGCATTTACTTACAAAATCATCATTGCTCTTGCTTTATAGAAGGTGAATGGGCCCATGTGGTACAGTGGGTAATTTTGCAGTGGGCAGCATTTACTTCTGAGCTGATGGCAGGAGTTCAAAGTCAGTTTAAAGCAAGACCCACGTGCATGTAGTTTAGTGCTCTTCAGAGACTGATGTCAAAAACCACCCTACAGCTCACCAAGGTCTGAAAAAGTTACAGTGCAGAAAGATGAGGTAACAATTCTTTTGAGTCCAGCCAAGCTTAAAAAGTCCCCTCTCTCCACACCTCCCGCCTCCAGTCAAGGGACCGGAAGCAGTTGTGGGAGGTGTTATTAACAGCCCTAAACTGCTGCTCCCTGAAAAGTGATGAGCATTAATTTCCTTTTGTTCTCAGGGAACAGCATACTGTCTGTTGCCACCGTGTATTGATTTGCCACCCAAATACAGAACAGTGGCAGCTGAACCATGGCATGAGAATAGCATTAAGATGTGTTATGCACCATAAATAAACCGAAATAGACAGCCAGGAAGCGCTGGTAATCACTGCTTTGATGTAGCATGAATTATGGGGTGGGTGGTGGTGGGTTTTTTTTAAAAGGCGGGTTGTGCTTGTTTTGAGTCAGCTGCTACTGCTCGGGGAAGAGACTGAATCCCGTTTTTCATCTGCATATCTCCACCTTCACACTGACAGCTGTTGGCCCTTGATTCAGAGGAAAGCGATCTCTGCCTCTACCTCGTGTTCCCTTTATAGTCCTCTCCTCCTCTGCCCTGCAGTCGCAGCGGGGAGACTGGAATCTTGGCCCTCTCCCAGGAGCGGAATTGAGAGGCTCCTCCTGCCAGCTACCAAGGGTTCCTGTAAAAACACCCAGGCTACATCATGACCTTCCAGCAGCAGCTTATTTAACCCCCCCTGGGTCTTGTCTGCACGCCCATGTTTCTACTGCTGCCCCACGGTTGCACTAGCGCTGGCAGCACTAGTGTCGACAAGGCTCCCACGGGGTTGTTCACAACCATGTCGTCTAGTCCCACCCAGACCCTGAACCCTCGTGCTCCCACCGTAGCTCACACTGGCACAGCTGCGCCTGAGCTCGGCTTCTAGTAACTTTCCAGAGCCATTCTTTAGCTGGCACAGCAAACTGCTTGTTTGGAACAATCTGTTGTCTCCTCCTGACACAGTAGCAAGGCAGCTTATTAAAACAGCCTCCGATCCTCTTTGTGGTCCTTGCACTGTCATTTTACCTCGAGCAGACAGTTGGTTTTTTTTTTAAAAAAATGGCTTGCTCTGAATAGCCACAAATGTATCTAGAAGTGCATAAGAGCTGCGAGAGTTCGATGAATTCTCTGACCTTATGATAATGTCGGTGTCACAGAGCACCACTAAATGCCAGAAACTGCCTTCCAGGCTGCAACTGGCTACATAATAACCCCTGCAGAATGTGGGAATGTTCATCCTGCCTGCTGCTAGTGCTCTTAATGAACTGTGTAAGCAACAGCCTTTCTTTAGACCTGTGTCCGGAAGCGCCCTCTTGTGGTTTGAAGTGCTCAACCTGCAACCACATTTTCAGATGCAGATCAGCAGCTTTGTCTCATTCAGCTGGGGGCTCTTCCCTAAGCCCTAGAGTTAGAACATCACTAAATGGCTCATTCGTCTAATGCCAGAGACCTCATTTATTATCCGAGAGGGGAGCAAATAGTGCTGCTCTTTTTGGCTCTCTTTCCCCACAGTTGTTTCATAAAAAGGGGCACGCTTAAGAAACCATAATTCGGAACAGCTACAGTGAAACGCTGGCAAATCTTTAGTTCACCTAGCTCTATAATGACTGACCTAGATGTTCAATAATGAATTATGATTGCCAAGGGTAAATATAGTTCCCGAGACTGTGTTATAACGCTCAGCACAATATACCCAACTAAAGGAACAATTTTAACTAGATGACAATGTTTTTTATTGCTATTGTCACTGGAGAAAGTGAGTGTTTGTTTTACTAGCATTTTGTGGAGCGGGAGGGTTATGCACTGAAGTCTTTATACGCACAAGGATGGCAATACATAAAAACAGCTCCCCTGGGAGGGAGATGTCAAGGCTGCTTTCTGGCTTCTTTTGCTGGCTGGAGAGGCTGATCCATTACCCAGCCCCTGTTCCCACTGGGAAATGTTGTCATGGATTGGTTTGTTGGGAGCTGGTGGTTTGCGCCTCTTCCACTGTCTAAATTAACACACAAACACTGTAACACAAACACCTATGCTAGCACTGAGTTAAGGGAGCGAGCTTTCCCCAAACAACAGATGTAATTATTAGTACAAATATACCGTGAATCCTGAGCTGTTTTTCACTACTTTTAGGAATCACTTCCACTTTTACATACTATTTCAGTTAACACACTCACAGATATCTAAGAATAAGAAAGCAAAAGTCACCTGGCAGTTTTAATTATGGTCACAACAAACTATGAGTTGACCTTTAAGTGCTTAAAATGTACGCACATGTTTAACTTAAAGGAGGTGACTGATTAATCCCATTCCTATTCACCAACACACAAGCAGGTGCGTAACTTTAAGTACATGCGTAAGTGATTTGCCAGAGAGGCATCATTTTACAACTTTTCTCATATTTCTGTTTTGGCTTATAGGACTAACTTCACAAGAGGACTTCGGTACCCAACTTAGCTGGCACTTTAGGTGCCTAAATTCCAGAATCAGGCCACAGTGGACTGCACAAAACCTCAGCTGGGCTGCAGCCTAAACCTGTAGGCATCTAAACTTGCTCAGTACCTACATGCAGTAAAATTTCCGTAGGCACCTGCTTTTGCCTCTGAGCATGTGTGCTGTGGCCCCCACACTGGCTATCTGGATGCCTAAGCCCCAGAACAATTCACAAACTGGGGGAAGATAGGCGTTCCTCTGCCCAACACACCTGCAAGGCCCAATCCAGTAAATGTGGCCAGACCTCACATATTGAATGGTGAGCTTATCTACAGTGGTGGTGGACCTTCCTCATAACTTTTAGCCTTATCTTTTGGGTACCCATGTGGAATGTGGGCAACCCCAGTTCAAAGCCACTGGGGGTGGGGATGGAGCATGAAAGAATTTGAAGTGGGATTGCTATCCCGCAAGTGAGTCCCCTAACCCCAGGGCTCTGGGCTATGCTCAGGTGGGGCTTTCTCAGTCTTGCCTGTTGAAGCTGTTCCATTGTGGCTAAATAATGAAAAAGAGTAATTGGGCCAGAGAGAGAAAGCGCCCCATGCTCCAATGATGACAACTTCTTTTCTCAATTTGTTAATCCACATGAAACAGCTTCAACAGGCGAGACAATGGGAGCCCCACATGTGCATAACAGCCCAGTGGTTACAGCACTGGCAGATCCCAGTTCAAATCTCTACTCTCCCTCACATGGACTTGACCTGGGGTCTCCCACATCCCAGGTGGGTATGCTAAAGATGTGGCTACAAATCTATGAGGCAGGTCCTGCTCCCTCAATGGCTTAGCCGCTTCCCTCCAAGAGGGGGTTTGTAGCTGAGAATCCGGAGCAGAGGGAGGCTGCAGCCTGGAATTAGGTGCCTATCTCCAAGTGGGCTGGGGTTTAGTACACGTGTCTTGGGCGGGCATCTCCCATGGGCTTGCTTAGGTGAGAAGCTGCCTGTAGTGCTGCTTTTGTGAATGCCATTCGAAGATGCCTCTCTCTCCCTATTCATTGTAGAGGAGCCTAGGTGCTTAACTCAGGCTGTGTAAACCCCTGTGTTTTCCTAGGTGCCTAAAAGTTGGACACAGTGATGCTCAGCACCACCACGCCCAAGGTCCTTTGTGAATTCTCCTTTGTGAATCTCGCCCATATATGCTATGTGAAATAGCAGCAAAGTAATGGCTGTATCAGCAAACCATGTCACAGTGTACGTATATTGCCATGCAAAATAATGACTGAAATGTTCTGTCTGCCTCTCCTTAAAATATAGAAATATCTGATTTATATTTGTTTCCTGACGGTTAGAGAGAGCTTCATATTTCAGATATAACAGGCCCAACTCGTTATTGTAATGTTCACCTCATCTTTTCCTCCAGTAGCATAAAGGGACCTGAGGGAGGTGGCAATGGCCTCGGGGAATAGCCGCCAACATAAGAATGGCCAACACTAGCTCATTCTGGCCCTCTCACAGCCATCAGCACAGGGCGCTCACTGGGAATGGGCAGTAGAGTATGTGGGTCAGAGAGGGCTGCACACTGGTTACTCTGAACTGGCTAATGGCCCATAGGGGACCACTGCGAGCAGAGCATAAATTAAAGCAGCCCTCCATACAGTATTGCTAACCCTGAGCATTAACAAAATCAGGAGTCAGAGCTCCTTCCCTCCGAATCATGAAATTGACTTACATTCACGAGATTTTTTTTTTTTTAAATATACATTTGGGGGGTCTTTTTAGTTGCTTTCTGTTTTTTGATCCTTCAGGATTCAAGTTTTCAAGGTTTCCTCCTGCAAAGCTGAGATGCTCACATGTTTACAGGACTCTAGATCCTGGGACTTTAAGAAAACCATCAAATATTGTGAGTCTCTTGGCAACAGATAACACTGCCATACATATACACCTGTATAATTAAGTGCCCCAAACCTCATTAATGCAGCATTAATATTGCCCAGTGGTGCCTTGTGCCCCTCTAGAACATAGACTTCAGCTATACTCAAACCTCTGAAAACATGGAGCTAAGGTAGCACACACTTAAAGGTCTGAAAACAGAAATATGGAGTTAAGGTACGTGCCACCCCCTGTAACAGAAACGTAACTCTGCCTCCAGGAGTTGGCAATAGCCATTGAGCATGATACAATAAGAATGTGGGGCAAAATAAGTAGACCACAAGGAAGTTCTAAGAGAATATGCCATTGTTTGTGCTGCATGCCACAGATTTGAATTCCAGCATTTATCTACACTCACTGCCCTTGGTGTGCTAGGTGTAGCTATATTGCATGGTGGAGGGATCAGCTGGCATACATTACTATGACATAAGGAGAGGTGCATGTGTACTTCAAAGGATCCAATATGCCTCCTTTCAGCCCTGAGTTCTGTAAGCTGTGTCATTAGTTGCCATGGGGATTAACAGCAATGTAGTGGCATGCTCCAGGGCTTAATAAGGGGTAAGTGAAGGCAATGTGGCAGAAAGAATCCTCAGCGCAAGCATAATGAGAATGATAAATATTTTGCAAGTCTGGGGTGCTTTGTGTGGAGTAGGATTTGTTCGAGTGTAGGCCAGGTGAGGGTAGCTCCTGTTTCCTATGCAGGACCTAAACCTGTGTTTTCCCTTAGCATAGAGAAGGTATTAGACTTTGTCCTACGGGGCTCATGTGCGCTGTTCCCTGAGTGTTTGGTAGCATCTGCAAAGGCAGCCTGTTAGTATGTGTGTGTTATCAATGTGTTGGGGCATCATTCCCAAAAAGGGGCAGAGTTAAGGTGGTATCATGAGGTGTTGTTAGGGTGACCAGATGTTCCAATTTTATAGGGACAGTCCTGATATTTGGGGCTTTGTTTTATACAGGCGCCTATTACATCCCACCCCGTCCCAATTTTTCACACTTGCTGTGTGGTCACCCTAGGTGTCATGAGTATCTTAACACTCTCTGTATTTCCTATTTTTGAGACGTTTGTTTGTGTTACCTTAATGCATCGTTTCCTGGTTTTCAGAGGTTTGAGCAGAGCTGAACTTGATGTTTCGGAAGGGTAAAGGACACCAATGGGCAACCTTATCACTGTGTTAATGAAGTTGCAGGGCATTTAATTTCCTTATTTTTTTTATAAAATAATTTCTTACCATCACAATGTACCACAGCCCAGCTCTCCCTTGCTCCTTGAGAATGATCTCCCCAGCAACTGAATGCACTGGCTATATGTTAGCCTTGTCACTGCTCCTGCATCATGTCTCCTGTCTCTCTGTTTATCCAGCCTAGCTCAGTTCACCCTCTCAGCCTTCTGCCCCACAGACAGGTGTTGGACGTGGGCCTGCAGGCTGAGGCGCTGGGGAGAGGGTGTGGAAACAGTGCAGGGACTAGCATGCAGGCCGTGGGACATTTTTTGACGGGGCAGACAGACATGAGAGGGGGTGGATGTGGGAGGTTTGAGGGCACAGAGCTGAAGCTCCCACAGCTCAGACTGTTGTGTGTTGGCCAGGGGGCTGGAATACCCACCCCACACAAAGGAGCTAAAAAGGGAAGTAGAAACAGGCAGCAAACAACCCCCTCGTGGGCTCAGCCTTCCATTTGGGATGCTTCCAGCAACCTGGGCAGCAGTTATGGCCGCACCACTACAGCTACTTTTCCCCTTTGAATCCACCGCACTCCCACATCCAGGAGTTTCAGTCCTGCAGCTCTGCCAGTGTCATTCCTGCTCAGGGCACTCAGGCTCAGACTCTCCTGGGCCGAGTGGCACGGGAGGCAACATATTTTGCCCACTGCTGTCTATCCAGAGCAAGATGCTTGACTCCATTGTAAGAGGTCTCCATCATCCTCTTTGATCGTCTTATGATAGGTCATTTTTTGTCCTCCGCATCTTCTCTTCCCTCCAGGTGAAATCCAATCTACAATGGACCTTGTGCTTCTGCCACAAGACGTGATCTGACATCATGGCCAAACTACCATAGCCATCTCTGTCTAATATTGACTCCTTTGTCTGCTGACCTACGTGGTACAGCAGTTCCATATTGGTTACATGAGCGCACCAATAAATGCCTAATATTCTTCTTAAACAACATTGGTGGAATACATTCAGCTTCCTGTTGTTTACTTTCACCATCTCCCTCACTTTTGAGGCACACATAATGTTGGAAGGACAATAGTGTTGCACAATCTCATTTTAGTGTGTAGATGTATCTTCTTACTCTTCCAACTATGTGACAAATGGAACAATATTCCACTAATGTTACTGATTCTTGCCTTTATTTCTTTAGTGCAGTGGCTCTCAACCTTTCCAGACTACTGCACCCCTTTCAGGAGTTTGATTTGCCTCATGTACCCCGCAAGTTTCACCTCACTTAAAAACTACTTGCTTACAAAATCAGATATAGAAATACAAAAATGACACAGCACACTATGACTGAAAAATCATTTACTTTCTCATTTTTACCATATAATTATAAAATAAAGCCATTGGAATATAAATATTATACTTACATTTCAGTGTATGGTACATAGAGCAGTCTAAACAAGTCATTGTCTTTATGAAATTTTAGTTCATACTGACTTCGCTACTGCTTTTTCTGTAGCCTGTTGTAAAACTAGGCAAATATCTAGATGATGATGTACTCCCTGGAATACCTCTGCGTACCCCCAGGGGTAAACATACTCCTGGCTGAGAACCACTGCTTTAGTGGGCTAGCTATTAGCAGTAGTGTGTCAGGTCTACTTCATCTATGGTTGCCAACTTTCTACTCGCACAAAACCAAAACACCCTTCGCCTGCTCCCTGCCTCGCAACTCCTCCGAGGTCCCACCCATGCTCCACCCCTTCTCCAAGACCCCCACCCGCCCACTCACTCCATCCCCTCCTCCCTCTGTCGCTCACTTTTCCCACCCTCACTCAATTGCTCATTTTCACCGCGCTGGCTTAGGGGGCTGGGGTGCGGGAGGGGCTGAGGGCTCCACCTGGGGGTGCGGGCTCCAGGGTGGGGCCAGAAATGAGGAGTTCAGGGTCTGGGAGGGGGCTCCAGGCTGAGGCAGTGGTTTGGGATGTGAGGGGAGGCAGTGAGGACTCTGGCTGGGGGTGTGAGCTCTTGCGTGGGGCCAGGGATGAGGGGTTTGGGGTGCAGGAAGGGGTTCTGGGCTGGGGGGTGGAGCTGAGAGGTTTGGAATATGGGAGGGGGCTCTGGGCTGAGGCAAGGGGTTGGGGTGTGGGAGGTGGTAAGGGCTCTGTGCTGGGGGTGTGGTCTCTGGGGTATGGCCAGAAATGAAGGGTTCAGGGTGTGGGAGGAGGCTCCGGTCTGGGGCAGGGGGTTGGGGAAGTGGGGGTTCTGGCTGGGGGTGCAGACTGTGAGGTGGGGCTGGGGCTGAGGAGTTTGGGGTGCAGGAAGGTGCTCCAGGCTGGGACCGAGGGGGTTCGGAGGGCAGGAGGGGGATCAGGGCTGGGGCAGGAGGTTGGGGTATGGGGGGAGGTTCAGGGGTGCAGGCTCTGGCCGGAGCTTACCTCAAGCAGCTCCCAAAAGCAGCGGCATGTCCCCCCTCCGGCTCCTACGTGGAGACATGGCCAGGTGGCTTTGCACGCTGCCCTGTCCACAGGCTCTATTCTAGAAAATAACTGCTTGTGGGTTTCCAGGCTAGGCTCGGTTAGTGTCTCTCATTGGGGAGCTCCCTGCCCAGCCACTGCTGCTCACCCATAAGCCCCCCACACAGACCTGGACTCTGCTGTAATGTGGGGTGGTCACAGCCTGTTCCATGTGTGCCTCTGATTGAGGGTGAAAAGAAATACTGACTAGCACCATTCATTCTCTGCACTGGATGAGGCAGGGATCCGGTGGAAAAAAAAGTAGGTGATAGTGTAATTAAAGACTGTATCATAATGCATATGCACAAATAAGTCTCATTGACGGTCAAAGTGACTTAGGCTCCTAAATACCTAGGTGACTTGAAAACGGGACACAAGCTTCTAAATCACTTCATTGCTTTACACATGTGTTCCCGCTGTCATTTTATTTGCCTTTCCTATCTGTCTTTACTTTACATTATTTTAAACATGCTGTGTATAGCCTTGTAATAGAAGGACTGAATCGTACAAAGCTTGCACTCAATAAAATGTCATAACCATGCCAACGTATAACAACTGGATTGATTAATCCAGGATGGGCTTTACTGAGGATGCAAGGGATCACCGCCAGTCAGTGATGCTCGCACTGCTCTTTAAAAAAACAATAAAAGGGAATTTTAGTTTGCAGTGCCTGTAAATGGGTGTCTTGACCATAATTTCTGTGGCACCTTGAATCTTAACTATGAATCTCGTGTCAGCTCATGTTTTCTTGAAAGGCCCCTTGCCAAATCAGCAGAATAGGTTGCAGTAGCATGCATCCATACACTACTGGTCTGGGTAAGGGCCTGTTCAAAGTCCATGAGACCTTTTCCACTAACTTTAGTGGGCTTTGGGTGAGTTAAAGCATAGACAAAGGCTTCCAACCCTGTGGAAAATGTAATAGGCCCGTGCTCATTACTCATACCTTTCCCAGACCTGAAGAAGAGCTTTGTGTGGCTAAAAAGCTTGTCTCTCTCATCAACAGACACTGTACCAATGAACCATATTACCTCACCCACCTTGTCTTTCTAACTGCTTGCAATCATTTATCGGAGTTTATTGAAACGAACTATGGGCCCCATTCTGCTATCCTTTCTGATGCTGAGTAGTACTTTTCTTTGCAAGGAGTTCCTTTTATTTCCAGGAGACAGGGTAGCAGAATATGGCCCAAAGAAAAGATGGAAAGCCATCAAAGCCAGTGGTAAAGTACTGATTGACCATTCCATGAATAAGGGCATGTGGGCTAGCATTAGGGGTGGGCATGCTGGCCTGCTGCCCAGGCACAGTACTCAAGGAGGCGCCATGCTGCTCCCTGCCACCCACCTGACCTGCCAACAGCTGCGGGGCTTAGAAGCAGCCAGGCAGGTGCGGCAGCGTCTGGAGAGGGCAGACGGACCGAGTTGCAGGGGTGCAGCTGGACCAGCCAGATAACTCCTCTGGAGCAGGGGTGCCCCT
Source organism: Eretmochelys imbricata (assembly GCF_965152235.1). Taxonomy (NCBI): domain Eukaryota; kingdom Metazoa; phylum Chordata; order Testudines; family Cheloniidae; genus Eretmochelys; species Eretmochelys imbricata. The sequence goes on from NC_135574.1 coordinate 124,245,935, forward strand.
CCTCCCCTGCTCCATTGCCGTCTGTAGCCACACTGCTCCTCCCCTCCTTCACTCCCCCCCCATCCCCTGTGCCCATGGAGACGCCCCTGGCCAAGCTCAGGACCTGAAACCTGGCTCCTGTTTCTGTGCGGGGCAGGGCACTGATGTCACGGTGTTTCCTTTCCCCCACCTGTGTACCCCATCTCCACTGCACTGGGGTGGGGGTCAGGGGGAGCACGTCTATGCTGGTGCCTCTGGGTCTGGAGTGGGAGCTGCCTGGCCCTGCTGTTCAGGCTTATGAATGTTCTGCTTAAAGAGATAGTGCTCTGACACACTCAGACACATACCTGTTCCTGCCAACACCCACACTTACACAATCACTCTCTCTCTCACACTCCCCCAACTCGTACACACTCCCCCCCCAACTCACACACTTATACACTCCCCCAACACTCTCTCTCTCTTGCTCACAGGCACACACATACATAGACGCTTCCCCGTCACAAACACACTCTCTCCCTCACACACACAGTCCCCGCAAAACTCAGAGCTGGGTGCCCAGACGGTGTTTAATTTGTGCTGGGGCTGAGCCCCGGCATCTCTTTCAATACAAATTAAGCACTGGGAGGAGACAGCAGGGCCTGGAGGTGATGGGGGGAGCTGTGGGGAAGCCATAGGGGTCAGGGTGATGGGGAGAGTCCACAGGGATTGGGGTGATGGGAAGCCTGCAGGGGCCACAGGCATCAAAATACAAGTTAGCCCAGAGTGCCATTTTCCCTAAGGCCAGCCCTGCATGTCTACACTAGTGACTGTAAGTGTGTCCATGCGTGGGCATATGTCATAATCCCCCCTACTGTCCATACTTAATCCCAGAAACACATCTCAAGGTGAATAGCGTGTGAGTAAGCGAGCATGCCAGAGGGCTGTGGATAAGTACACTCCTTAGGCTGTGGCATGGTCCTGTACTGTTTGCAGTATCAAATTTCATTAGGCCTCCACTCCCATTCCCACAAGGCACTGAACCCTTTTCTTCCTGACCCTTCACAACCTAGGTCCCTGTGCCCATCTGCACCGGTAGAAGCGTGTTGCACTGACTGACCCCAGAACAGCTTTCTGCTGCAGTCTTTATAGGTGACAATGGATTTAACGCTGAGCGCAGTCGCTTGCCCAGCTGAGGATACCCGGGAGCTGATCAATGTGTGGACAGAGTCCACCCTTTTCCATGAATTCAGCTGGAACAGCAGGAATATTCACCTGTACCAGGAAATTTTCATGGAGGCTGGAGTGGGTGGGCATTGAGCAGAGTCTGGCCTAGTGCTGTGAACACATGAAGCACTTGAGGCTCCTGTACAGGAAAGCCAGAGACTCCAACAGGTGGTCTGGGAGGGCATGTCATACCTGTCTCTTCTACAAGGTTCTTGAGTAGGTGCTGTCATGAGATCCCCGTACTGAGCTTGAAGTGGCTCATGATTCCCTTCTCAGCCCCGCTGGTCTCATTGTCTGAGAAGACATCTATGAGGGCCAGAATGAGGAGGCAGCAGGGATTGTGGTGGACACCCCAGAATACCCAGAGGATGAGGAACATGTGATTCTGCGCCACTACCTGGGTTGAAGGAGCCCTACAGCTGTGGCAGGAACCAGAGTCCCAAGCTGCTAAATTACAGTTGACCCCCCCACCCTCCACCCCAATATCCCACCTTGCTCTGGTGCTAAATTCCCAATTCTAAGTTCCGGGGTATTTGAAGCTCTGTGCACTGACTCTTACTCCCTGGGTAATACAGCCTGCAGTGCTGAAGCCACAGCATTGTCATACCCCATCTCCTTACCAAATTCCTCCAACATTCCCCCACTTAGTTTCACCCCTGCTCTGCTTCACCCCAACACAGTCCTCAAGTGAGACAGAGTTCTCAGTCAATGATTTTATTGATTTCTAATGAAGCACAATTAGGCATTTGGCTTCTAAAGCTATTTTTTTCAAATACTTTATAAAGGAAAAATCAATGTGCCCTTGTGTCTGTGCATTTTCTCAGTCAGCAGCCAGCCAGAGATGGTCCTAGGGCCTCTGGAGAGGTCCTGGCTGGGGAAGGGAACAGAACATAGCTGTTGAAAACTTTACAGTTGGTTGCCTCAGGAAAAAAGTTAGTTATAGCACTCTGTTCTCCCTTGGATAATTACATATTTTCAGTGCTTCTCCTACCCCCCCCCCCCCGATCTTCCCATTTCCTTACAAACTGGAGCAGCATGGAATGGGTGTTGGGGAGGGAGGGGAGATAGGTTTCAGATAGGAACGGTAACAGAAAGTTGTAGAAAAGTTACAGTTGGTTGTCTAAGGAGAAGCTAATTATGTCAGTCTTATTCCCTTGGAAGATTACCAAGTCTTTACAGTCTCTGTCTTTGGTTTCTGCCTTCTCCCCACACAGAGCAACGCTATACAAGCTGGGAGACAGTGGGGGTGGGAGACGGATTGGTCTGGCGGTTGGATAAAAATAGTGCAGTGTCCTTTTCCAGTTGTCTGAAGTGACAAGTTGTGGTGCTGAGTTGAATCTTCAGAAAACCTAATGAAGTTGCAGTGTGTCTCTTTCTTGCTCTGCCCATTTCACCATTGTTAGGCAGACACAGGGGCAGGATTTTCAGGCCAAGCTGGTGGCTGGGGGTGGGTGAGGTGGGGGTGGTTGATCTCCTTTAGCATGAAAGCTTCCTATGCTAGTGGAGAATTTAGTTAATTTAATTCAAATTTCCTCCCAATCCTGAAAGCACATTTCAGCAAATTTCTGTTGTAGCAAAAACTCCAGCTGGTTCTTCAGGTTCACTGGCAGTGCAAATCTGCTTGGTCCACCTTCATAGCTAATCAATATCCTCCATTCAGCAATATGTAGAGAATGGAGGTGGGTGACCATTAGCAGAAACATCTCTCTGGCATAGATTGCCAGATCTCTTCCACCGGACTGGAAAGGCTTTTCTCTTTTCCATTCTGGTACTTTGAAAACTGCTATGGTCTTCAAATGTTGGCAAGCCTTAAGGGAAGAAATTGTGAACAGGTAACATAGCCCCTGGAAGGAATTACGTCCCCCCCACCCCACTTCCCCTGTTGAGACAGTATGAACATATTAAATTGTTAAAAACAGTAGTACAGATTTCTTACCATTACTAGCCTCTGGTCCTTCCTGTTGGGCTTCAAAAGTTGTCTCAGAACTGAAGATAGTTGAACCATTGTATTCCTAGAATGCTAGAAAGTATCAGAATTGCAGTCTTTAATAGCAAAGTTATGATACATGGGGCGGATGGGATTTCTTAGCATGTTCAGAAGGTCAAAAATAAAATGCTACCCTTGTCTTTGAATTGGCAGGACCTTCAGCTTCCGAGAGGGAAACCATTCCACCAGGAAGGCAGGAGCAACTCTCCAGAGACAGTCAGAGAAGGACCCTGAAGGACCATTGGCTTGGAGAAGAGGAATCAGGAGCAGTTTGAGTTCCTCAGGGCACGGAAGGATCATGCTCTTCAGCAGGAAGGGACACTGATGAACTGGTTCATGGAGCAGGTGACACACCACAAGAAATGGGAGAATTCCCTGATCAAGAGGCTCATTGAACTGGTGGCCAAAAGAGTGAGGCATCTGCCTGCTGCCAAGGCCTCAGAACCAGCCTATCAGCTGCCTTTTCTGGTGGCCAACCAGGATGCTGCCAAACCAGAGCCTCCTGTTGCAGTGACACCCCTCCCCTACAAACAGACCAGGAGGAGAACACTGATCCTGCAGGAGTCCCAGAACACCGGCATGTACTGGCCCTGAAGGAGATGTCCCCAGTTGTCACCAAGAGTCATTGTCTCTCATTGTTCACCCCTGCTGATGAGGAGGGAAAGGAGACGAGTGCAGAGACATTAAACTGTGGGCCTTGTTCTCAGCTGTGAACAGACACTTTGGTAAAAAGCTCTTGTTCTGATTTCAGAATCTTTCCATTAAACCTTCTCTCTCATACTTTTAATAATGATTATGCTTTGTTTAACTGTGTGTTGGTCCTTATTCCTAGTGATTAACTGAAGCGGGGTTTTTGTTTTTGATTGGGCTGCAAGCTTCCTGCCTCATGTCATGAAACGGTATGTAAAAATCAGGTGCCATCATAGGGCAACTAGTTTTTGAGGCTTCCTCACCCCAAGATTCATAAATATCTTAAGTGGTACAGTTACTCAGGAAGACTGAGGAAAGTGATGTGTGTGTGGTGATGTGCTTCTAAAGCACTACTGTTGCTCAATGCAGCAGATGTCTAAAGCACACAAAAGGGGTTGATCGATGTCTTAACAGCTTTATTACACGTGTTGAAAATCAAAATCCAAGAACAATAACAAAGAGAAAAGGAACATACTGACAATAATGGCTTCTACCAGTATTCTGTAGAGAACCAACCTTTCACCCTCTGAAAGTTTAAGCAATTTCAACCGTACCAGGCATTACTGTTCTAACAGCTGTTACTTGCAGTTAGCACTACTGACAATGAAAAGTTAAAAAAAAACCCAAAACCAAGCGGACCACAACTATGGCTACAATACTCCCCACCCAAAGCAAACCATCATAAGCTTGTTAAAAAAGTTTGAGTGCTTCTGATAAGAGAGGTTTCTAAAGAAGTGTGAATAGTGAAAGACATAATCATTGTACAATGACCCCATAACAGCTCAACCACCACCCTCCACAGCACATACTCAACCCCAAGGTGACAATCCAATGGAGGTGCTCTGCTATAATTGTCTTTAATGTGTGCAATGTCATATGAACAAATGGCTAATGACCTTTGGCTACAGAGGAACAAAACCCGCACTAAGCTATGTAGCTCCATAAGTGTGTACCAATGTTTCCTCATGTGCATTTCCAGCAGTTTTACAAGATGTGAAGCTGTCCCTTGGCACAGGAAGATGTCATCCTCTGCCTCCCAGCTGTATTGAGATGTGTGCACATATGACATCCCTGATTTCCCTTGTCCACTGGAAACCAGGCCCAGTGTGCACATGAATGGGATCTGGCTGCCCGTACAAAGTTTATAAATCAGACTTGCCCTTGGGCAAGAAGAACTCCCCTTTTCCCTCACAAATGTTAACTTGTGCACTAGGTTCACCGGGAACCAAAGCCCTGAGGTAAGTGGGGACGTGGGATACCAGGAGGAAGCATGAGCAGGAGAACACGAAAGGGGAGGGCTCCTGCCTCATGCTAAGAAAGCAGGACAAACAGCAAGTTATCTCAAGTGCCTATACACAAATGCAAGAAGCCTGGGAAACAAGCAGGGAGAACTGGAAGTCCTGGCACAGTCAAGGAAGTATGATGTGATTGGAATAACAGAGACTTGGTGGGATAATTCACATTACTGGAGTACTGTCATGGATGGATATAAACTGTTCAGGAAGGACAGGTAGGGCAGAAAAGGTGGGGGAGTTGCACTGTATGTAAGAGAGCAGTATGACTGCTCAGAGCTCCGATTTCTTCCAGCAACTCACGGAAGTTACAAGATCGCAGGCCCTGGTTCTCATGGGAGACTTCAATCACCCTGATATCTGCTGGGAGAGCAATACAGCGGTGCACAGGCAATCCAGGAAGTTTTTGGAAAGTGTAGGGGACAATTTCCTGGTGCAAGTGCTGGAGGAACCAATTAGGGGCAGAGCTCTTCTTGACCTGCTGCTCACAAACCGGGAAGAATTAGTAGGGGAAGCAAAAGTGGATGGGAACCTGGGAGGCAGTGACCATGAGATGATTGAGTTCAGGATCCAGACACAGGGAAGAAAGGAGAGCAGCAGAATACGGACCTTGGACTTCAGAAAAGCTGACTTTGACAACCTCAGGGAACTGATGGGCAGGATCCCCTGGGAGAATAACATGAGGGGGAAAGGAGTCCAGGAGAGCTGGCTGTATTTTAAAGAATCCTTATTGAGGTTACAGGGACAAACCATCCTGATGTGTAGAAAGAATAGTAAATATGGCAGGAGACCAGCTTGGTTTAACAGTGAAATCCTTGCTGATCTTAAACACAAAAAAGAAGCTTACAAGAAGTGGAAGATTGGACAAATGACCAGGGAAGAGTATAAAAATATTGCTTGGGCTTGCAGGATTGAAATCAGGAAGGCCAAATCACACCTGGAGGTGCAGCTAGGAAGAGATGTTAAGAGTAACAAGAAGAGTTTCTTCAGGTATGTTAGCAACAAGAAGAAAGTCAAGGAAAGTATGGGCCCCTTACTGAATGAGGGAGGCAACCTAGTGACAGAGGATGTGGAAAAAGCTCATGTACTCAATGTTTTTTTTGCCTCTGTCTTCACGAACAAGATCAGCTCCCAGACTGCTGCACTGGGCAGCACAGCATGGGGAGGAGGCGACCAGCCCTCTGTGAAGAAAGAAGTGGTTTGGGACTATTTAGAAAAGCTGGACGAGCACAAGTCCATGGGACCAGATGCCCTGCATCCGAGAGTGCTAAAGGAGTTGGCGGATGTGATTGCAGAGCCATTGGCCATTATCTTTGAAAACTCATGGTGACTGGGGGAGGTCCTGGATGACTGGAAAAAGGCTAATGTAATGCCCAAATTTAAAAAAGGGAAGAAGGAGGATCCTGGGAACTACAGGCCAGTCAGCCTGACCTCAGTCCCTGGAAAAAACATGGAGCAGGTCCTCAAGGAATCAATTCTGAAGCACTTAGAGGAGAGGAAAGTGATCAGGAACAGTCAGCATGGATTCACCAAGGGCAAGTCATGCCTGACTAATCTAATTGCCTTCTATGATGAGATAACCGGCTCTGTGGATGAGGGGAAAGCAGTGGACGTGTTGTTCCAACTCCTTTAGCAAAGCTTTTGACACGGTCTCCCACAGTATTCTTGCCAGTAAGTTAAAGAAGTATGGGATGGATGAATGGACGATAAGGTGGATAGAAATCTGGCTACATTGTCGATCATGGGGAGTGATCACTGGCTGCATGTCTAGTTGGCTGCCGGTATCAAGTGGAGTGCCCCAAGGATCGATCCTCGGGCCGGTTTTGTTCAATATCTTCATAAATGACCTGGAGGATGGTGTGGATTGCACCCTCAACAAGTTTGCAGATGACACTAAACTGGGAGGAGAGGTAGATACGCTGGAGGGTAGGGATAGGATACAGAGGGCCCTAGACAAATTAGAGGATTGGGCCAAAAGAAATCTGATGAGGTTCAACAAGGACAAGTGCAGAGTCCTGCACTTAGGACGGAAGAATCCCATGCACTGCTACAGACTAGGGACCGAATGGCTAGGCAGCAGTTCTGCAGAAAAGGACCTAGGGGTTACAGTGGACGAGAAGCTGTATATGAGTCAACAGTGTGCCCTTGTTGCAAAAGAAGGCCAATGGCATTTTGGGATTTATATGTAGGGGCATTGCCAGCAGATCAAGGGATGTGATCGTTCCCCTCTATTCGACATTGGTGAGGACTCATCTGGAGTACTGTGTCCAGTTTTGGGCACCACACTACAAGAAGGATATGGAAAAATTGGAAAACGTCCAGCAGAGGGCAACAAAAATGATTAGGGAACTGGAACACATGACTTATGAGGAGAGGCTGAAGGAACTGGGATTGTTTAGTCTGCAGAAGAGAAGAACGAGGGGGGATTTGATAGCTGCTTTCAGCTACCTGAAAGGGGGTTCCAGGGAGGATGGATCTAGACTGTTCTCAGTGGTACCAGATGACAGAACAAGGAGTAATGGTCTCAAGTTGCAGTGGGGGAGGTTTAGGTTGGATATTAGGAAAAACTTTTTCACTAGGAGGGTGGTGAAACACTGGAATGCGTTACCTACGGAGGTGTTGGAATCTCCTTCCTTAGAAGTTTTTAAGGTCAGGCTTGAGAAAGCCCTGGCTGGAATGATTTAGTTGGGGATTGGTCCTGCTTTGAGCAGGGGGTTGGATTAGATGACCTCCTGAGGTCCCTTCCAACCCTGATATTCTATGATTCTATGATTATATGAGTGCCGTTTGTCACATTGGCACCCACACAGGAACATAGGCAGCGCCAACAAGCTTTCAGTGTACCAAACACATCACAACAATTCTCCAGTTACTTAGATTGTAATTGAATTCCCTTTTTTCAGAATCACTGATGCTAGAGTACAGTTTCATGAGCCAAGGCAGGAGTGGATGTCTGGGGTCCTCCACAATAATAGTTGACACAGACACACTGTACAGGACCACATAATTTCTGGGGAATTAAGTCCCTTCTTCACCCTTTCCATACAATCCTGATCTCCTCAGCACCCTGAGATTATGAACCTTTACAGTGTTTCCCACATTTTTAGTCATGAGTTTGCCTCTGTTCACTAAGCCTGGCAGAACAATTAAATAGTAACTGTGTTGGTTCACATACTCACTTGCCCCTGGTGGTGGGCAAACTCTTGGGATATAGGTGGCATTGATGGCCCTGGAGCAGTTTGGAAACCCCATCCTCTGAAATCCAGCAATTACTTCTGGGACTTTTCTTATAGCAACCACATGTGAGTAAATCACAGTGTTAATTGCCTCTCAAATGTGCAAAACCACAACCTTGACCCCGACAATGGAGTTTCCAACCCCAAAGTGGTTTGCAAGAGACCTACAGTTGTCTGGTGTAACCAGCTTCTACAGGGCAATAACAATCCACTTGTGAATTAGTATGGCTTCCATGAATCGAGTGTTCTGTAGCTGGGGGGGCGGGGAGAGGGGGAAACTCCTCATATAGCTCCATGAAGGTCCATTTCCTCATTTGGAGGTTCTGCTTCCACTGCTGGTCATCCCAGGTTTCCAAAATGATCTTCCCATCACACCATGCTAGTTCTCCTGTGCCAGAAGTGACGATCAACCAAAGGGCATGCCGTGACAATACTGGCATTCATCATATCTGTACAGTGTGAGCTGAATAAATTGTCATTGACCTTCAAGGTTAGCAGTCTTCAGTGAGAAAATGCTGCCAAAATTCCATCCAGTATCTCGCTGAGCCCCCACTCCTCTGCATAACTATTTGTCCGGCAATAAGGAGCAGGAGTGGAATGAGATCATCCTCCAATTGATCCATATCTTCCAGCCAGTTTTGCAGGGAAAAAACAGTGAGGGGCAACCTGATCACGAGCTGCCAGGGGACAGTACCAACAACACACAGTAAAGTGGTTCCTATAGTGTTACCGAGTGATGCACAGAAACTGGGGATACCACCCCTGAAATGGTAGCAATAACATCACATACCTCTAGCTGCAGTGTGTATGTGGGAAAATGCAAGTACACAGTGCTATGCCTGTGTCCAGCCCTGCACATGTGGACTCTAGGGCATGGGTTTGCGAAGTACACAGGAGCATTACAAGATCCACTATTCAGGTATATAGGCAAAAGCAGACAACTCAAGAATACTAGTTCTAAGTATGTAAACACTCAATGATCTCAGGAGAGTAAAAACACAGGATATTTAAGAATATATGATGATGCAAAGTGTGACTGAATCAGACCAGAAATTTTCAAAATTCCTGTAAAGAAAGAGCTATAATGTTAGTACGTTAACTTTATAACTGTTGCATTAACTATTCCCCACCTATACCGTAATGTGGAATTTACCTTTCTATAATCTTGAAATGTTTTGAGTTCCATTACTTTGTAGTAGGAGAGCAGATTCTTGGAGAGAAATCCAGTGGAAGTTTTTCCACTGACTGTAACAGAATCAAGATTTCATCCTTCTCTAGTCCTATTTTATGATGTAAAGTTGTCAAGCTATCAGTTTGCTGTTTGCTTGTTAACTGGCTTTTAAAAATTATATTTAAGGCATGTACATTTGTTCAGTGATTTATTCTTCTTTGCAATTAGTTGCAGTCATTAGGAAATGCTTTATATTACCCTGGGGGTTTCCATTTAAGTGCTGAGATCATTACATTTTCAGTTTTCCTCTATTTGGGAGCTTTGCATTAATCCAAAAGGTTTAAACATGTCAGTGGATAATTGGTCGCAAGTTCAGTGTTCTAGTTCCATAGGCCTATGACATTCAGCCTGCGACTTTGTTGTCTTGGGGCTTACATGTGATGGCGTTTTTCTCCTTCTCCTGCAGCCTCTGACACATTATTGCTAAAATATCAGGCAAATTCAACATTAGCACGCTCTACATTTTCCTCCCTGTTTGCTATTTTACATTTTCAAAACATAACAAGAATACAAAGTACACATAAAAGCATAGTACATCATAAAACACACCACATTTACAAGAAAAAAATACTAGTGCAAGGATATTAGTAGTCATAAATTCCCAAGAAAATGACTATATTTTTCTACATTCATCCTGCTGTTCATTAAACGGAAGATGCTTTCTCTAAATTGGCTAGGTTTTAAGCACATGTATCAGTTTACGATAACTCAATCTTTGGATGCTTTCTATTTGTGAGGAAGCATTCTTCTGGGTGTTAAACTAGCTCTCAACAGAATCATATTAGTGTGAAATTCACCACTGTGTGGAGAGCCAATATAAAGCCTGCGCCAGTTCCTGCTTAAGACCTAGTCTCACATCCAGAAGAAATCATAGAGTTGAGAGATAGATTGATGGGTTGAACTTTGATTTTTAGTATCCAGATTACTCCTCTGTATGTACCTTAAAACTGCATTTTTGCTCCGACCCATTTCTCCTTTGCCACAGAAAGCTGCCCTTCACAGCAGCTCCTCAACAGGCTCCTAATCATTCAAGATATCTGAGTTTGCCATGAACAATTATATGGTGGTGATTATAAAGTATGGGTATGTGTCGTGAGGTAGGTGAATACTTCCTGAGACTGTCCATGGTTTCCATGTTTTGGATTGACACGTTAGTGGCTTTCCTATTCTGTGGCTTTGGGCTTGAGTTGGGGTAGAAGCATGAGGAGAGAACAGAGTTAAATTTCTTTGATTGTAGTAATTTGTTTGCAACGTAGTAGCTGGAATTGGTAGCAGAGAGCTATTATTTTAGCTATTACATCAGTAATATTAGCGTAAAAGCTAGAGGCCCCCTTGTGCAAGGCACTGTACATATACCTAGTGACAGCTGTTGTCCTGGAGAACTGAAGTCTAATTAGACAAGCCAGAGAGAGACTGGGGAACTGAGGTGCAGAGACATTAAATGACTTGCCAAGATCACACCGAAAATCTTTGGGATAGCCAGGAATTAAGCCCAGCTCTCTCTAGTCTCAGTCCCACGATTTATCCATAAACCATGCTTCCTTTCAATAGCAAGTGATATCTAGCTTGGTGATACTCTTGTACATTTGAGTGGAGTGGAATTAAAGGATTTGGTCAATGGTGTCCAGCTGAAACAGGAGATCTTAAGACAGGAATATTAACATTGCTGTATCTTGGTTATGGGATTTGACTTTAGTTTAACACTGATACAAGGTGGGGGGGAGGTGCTGATATGGAAACACTTCCCACATGCTTTTCCCCATCAGATCAACAGTACCCAGATTTCAAGGGCATTCAGAAGAGAATTTCATATGAGACCAGCTGACCTGCTCATGCACAGATTTCAACAGCAATGGGAAGATCTGAAAGATTTTACACTCATGTAGGCTGTGTAGGTGGAAAACATTGTTATGTCTGGCCTTTGGCAGTCCTACACAATAATCAAGCTACAAAATCTGTTTTTAAAACTTCAAGAACACTACAAGAGTCTTCTCAATACTTTTACCAGAAATTTGCACGAGAGACATTACACCTTTTGAAAGTGAGATGAATATTTATGCAGGGTGCAAATTTCCACTTAGCAGTTTTTAAATGCATACATAAATTCATAGATAAACTTGTTAATAACTCCCCCAAAATAATTAGTTTGTTGATGTAAATTGTTACTCCACAGGAAATTCAAGTCTGCAAAATAATCACACAATTCTCGTTGCTGAGAGTTGCAGAGCCTTAAATCAATTAATTCCACAATTTCCATAAAACAGCTCACAGCTACTGCTAGTCTGTTTTATACCTTTCTAAAAGAAACATTTGTTTCCTTTTCATATGAAATCCATAGAATAGAGCCCACCGAAGAGCTGATGTAGAGAAAACACTGCATACAGTAACTAGCCCACAAAGGCACAAGTCTTTCATCCAGTTTAAAAGAAAGTGAAAAAAAAATCAGAGAATATAATCTAATGCATGTTGTTAAAAAAATTCCAGGACTCTAGGCTATGGGAGACAGAGAAAGGAACTTTTGTATATTAAAGTTGCTTCTCCCATGTGATTGTAACTCAGGCTTGAATACTGAATTAAATGGATTCTTGTTGAGTTATAGAAATTAGGAGCCAAATTCATCATTACACTCTGGCAGCTTTGCTCTATTTTAGTGACAAAAACCAGCCACACCCTGTTTAACTGGTTGGTTTGCAGGGGTTCTCATAACAAATTTTTTGGTGGCCTCAGTCCCTGCTGGTGGCTGTTCTGATAATTTTTCCAAGCCTGAGCCCTGCTGCTCTGGGCTAAAGCCCAGACCCGGAGCCCAGGAGATGAAGCCCAAAGCCTGCTCCTGGAGCCTCGGCAAGCTGAATCCTGAAGCTCGTCTTCCCCCCAGGAAAGTGGGTTGTGAACTCCCCTGCTGAGCACACACACCAGCTCCATGTGTCTGCAGAGGTGTTCTCCGGAGCACAAAGAAGGCTGGACCGTGCAGGGTGCCAATCCCCTGCTGGCAGTGCCAACAAACACCAAGGCAGCACATTCAGGAGCAATAGCTTGGCACTGCAGGGAGGGGGCCTCTGCTTTGTGCCTCCCGCAATCTCTGCCCAAGAGGCTGGCATGGCTGCAGAAACATCCCCTGGTGGCCACGGTGGCTGCATTTGAGAAATGCTGTTATGATATGTTTATGACTGCTTTGTGTCACTGGAGCAATGCAAAGTAGTCAGCGTATACTGGTGAATCTGGCCTTGGTACTCCTGGGAGAATTCTGCACCACTGCACAATGCAGAATTTTGCAGAAATTACTGTTGGGTGCACAGAATTTCCTTCCCCCCCACAGAAATGGGCTGCAGAGATGCTGGCTGCCACTAAGGGCTGCTGGACGCAGTAAAGCCCAGCTCACAAACAGAGAACAAGGCCAGGGGCAGGGAGAGGGAACTGGAGGGTTCCCAGCATGCCCTGAAGGAAGGAGGCTGCAGCATGCAGGAGGAAACTTCGTGCAAGCCCAGGACCCAGCATCAGGCTGTTTCTCTCTCTGGATCCCTGGGCTCTAGGAGGGTAGGGTCTGTGAGTGTCTGGGCTGGGGAGGTCCCTCAGCTGGCCTCTGCGGGGAGGAGGTGTGAAAGTCTGGGTCAGGGAGTGGGGAGCGGCTGGACTCTCAGGGAGGGAGGGGGAGTTAGTGTCTGGGGGAGGGGCCCCATGGCTGGGCTCTGTGTGGGAGGGGTGTGACATACTTGCTAATAAGTATTTTGAAATAATTTACCAAAATAATTGAAAACTGGTGTGATTATATAGTGTTATTTTGACAAATTAAATTTGCAGAATTTTAAAATATTGTGCACAAAAATTTTAATTTTTTGGGGCACAGAATTCCCCCTGGAGTATCTTAGGGAAAGGGGGAAAAAACCAACCTCTTAGCTAACCTCCTCCATCCATCTTTTTTCTTTCTTAAAATATGCATGTAATATTCATGGAAAGTGCCTAATGGTGATGGAAGTTCTCCATTAACAGGACAGATACAGCGTGGGCAGCAGAAGTGCAAGCTTCCTTCCTGCACTGCCCTCACACTTTGCCTTAACTGTGCCCAGGAGAGAGATGAGCTATAGGTTTGAGTGGGTAGCTCAGATTTAGGTACCTTTCCACTCTGTGGTCTGTCTCTTGAGATTGCGGGCCTGAAAACTCATAGTCACATGAGCAGCCTTGTTCATGTGAACTGTCCAACTGACTTAAATGGGACTACTTGAAGGAGGACTGTTGGGTTTTTTTGGTGGTAGGCCCACTTGACCATTAGGAACTGAGTTGAGCCCCTTAACCCATTTCATAGATTCCATCAAATGTGCATTGGATGAAACAGTGAGCGTTCACACAATTCAGTGACTGAGAAAGAACTTTTTATGGAAGAGATGAACACTAATGGCCTGTTCTTTATAAACAAAATTATGTATTATTCATTATTTCTTATTTTATTAGCAGCAGAAAAGGAGGTGAAATAAATGAATCAACTCATCTCCCCTTATCTCTGCAATTCTTTTGGGGCTTAGTATTGATATAATTTATGCTTGTTTCTCCATTTAACGCTGTGACTCTGTATCAGTGTTTAGCCTACACCTTCCTGATTAATTACGATATCTGAAAATAATACAAGGAGGAGGTTTTAAAAATAAATTATTACAGGGGAAGGGTTTGCATGAAAATGAGGAGTCTTGATATGATTATGATTATGCTGGCATTGGGGGAATCTACATTTTATTTAAATTCAATCACCGACAGGCAAAATTCCCTCATATCTCTGAATATTCATGGAAATGAATATTTGGGTTACTTTATCAGTCCCACAAAAAGCTAAATCCAATGATAAGATAAATATGACACAAAGGCAGGTTTTTTCACCATGAAACATTTGCTGAGGAACAGGTATTAAAATTAAAAAACAAAGTTCCCAGCCAAACAGAAACAGACCTCCATGCAGGGGCTTGTCTCTCTGCCCAGCTCTTAAAGAATGAGTGTTGATGCTGTAGATGATCACAATGGACCCTTCTGACCTGAAAAATCTATGAAATCAGCTGCATAGGCTTCTGGGAAACAGTAAATTAGTGTCTCTTGGGCAGCTAAAGCCACATAAGAACACATTAGATTAAACTCCTGCAGGAAACCCTGAGAGGTCTCTGGAGAATAATGATGGAATCGTAGCTGCACTGAAGTCAATGGGAGTTTTGCTAGTGAGAAACTATTGGGGATCAGGGTGGGCTGTAGATGCAATGTAGGATTCAAAGGTTAGTTGTAATATAAGAAATTTTCCTCCTATACATGCTGGCAAGGGCCTATGGGGCCTTATCTAGGGTTTTATCTGGGCAGAGGGTGAATTGTTGTCCTTGGACGAATTTGTGTTTATTCATATTTGCATCTGAATTTGCAATGAAAAATCTGAAAACTAATATAAAATCTCAGCCTCCAGGCAGTCTGAGTGGGCAGAGCTGATAATCAGGTAATCAAAAAGACGTGAACGTTCAGCATGGTATGCACTGATATGGCTAGCTACGTGCCTGTTCTTGGGAACCATGTGGCTTATTTCCCATGCACCGTGCTGACAATTTACTACATAATAAGCACTTTCCAGAACCAGGGGCTGGCTGGCTACTTTATCCTGACAGACCACAGATCTAAAAGCATTATGGAGAAAACAAAGGGGGTTAGACTGTCCTGGCTATGACTCCACCACAGGGAATGTTCAGTATATGCACCATTTTGCTGCTGCTGAGCTCATTATAAACCTGCACACCCCTTTCTGGATCTACGAGATAAATATGCGAGCTGAGGTGAATGCATTGGTTTATTAAGGGTGACTTATCTCCTGTTAAGATTTAGTGCACTTTGTTTATTCACTGACACATCTAATTGTAGATGATTAAGGGTGCGAGGGTCATCAGTTTTCTTGATAATAGGTAATGTCACTGTTCCTGTGTTTCAGTTTAATATTTTAAATTGGTAATTTACATCTCTAGGAAACCTCTGCTCCAAGGCAGTACTGGTTTTCAGCAACACACGGTATTTTTTTAACCCCTTTTCCCAATTAGATTGACTGAGACACAGGAAAGCCCAGTAAGTGGGTTTCCCAAGGTGGCACATAGTAAATCAGTGGCTCAGCTGTATTAGCACTAGGCTCTTCAGAGCCCTAGTGTGAAATCCAGGCTCCATTGACGTCAACGGTAAAACTCCCATTGATTTCCAAGGAGCCAAGCTTTCACCCCCCAGTATTTTTTGCTATACACCCTTAGGTTACATGGCTTCTTTTGGCAGAGAAGATGAGGTCATTTTAATAGAGGCTGCATGGCTCAGTGCTCTGTCCTTTATGGCCGCCATTTAATTAGCAGGGCGACTCAGTTGAGATTGCCCGAATAGGTGAGTGGGTTCCCAAAGCAGGGAATTGGAATTCTACATTGCTGTTTTTACATGGAGTCATTCTAGAGCTCTTAGTTCAGGATACAGCAGGCTAAAATTGGCTATATACTATTACACATTGCCAAAAGAAACTCTTTGTTAAGACTGAGTTTAGAGTAGGTACAAATAGGCCATTAACATTAGAATCTGTAATAATTAAAAAGAAAAGTATCTAAGGCAACTATGTTGCTCAGGGGTGGGACAAATCCACATACCTGAGCAATGTACTTATACCAACCTAACCTCCCTGGGTAGACAGTGGTGTGTTGATGGGAAAGCTTTGCCTGTCCACAAAGCTACCACCTGTCCGGGAGGTAGCTTAATTACACGATGGGAGAAGCTCTCCCACTGGAGTAAAAGCATCTTCATTAAAGTGCTGCACCAGCGCAGCTGCTCCTCTGTACGTGAAGACAAGCCCTAAAAGTCAAGAACGCCCGCAGAGTTGATCGTATCCCCATTGGACATTCCTGCATTGAACCTCCACTGTACTTGCCCTCTCTGTCCCAGGCCAGGTGCTCTCTCTTTTTCCTGACTTCCAGAGTCTTTCACATACCCAGACCTCTTTGTGTGTGCCAGGCTAGATTTCCTATCTGGCCCTAGAGCTTGTAATGCCTGCAGGTATCACAGAGTTTACAATGCATGCATGAGGCTCGACAAAGTTCTCAGATGTTCACAAAATCTATAACAGGTATATTAAAAATGGACGTGGCTCCATCCTCAGGATAGTTAAAGACACCAGTCCTCAGTGAGGACAAAGGAAGAAACCAAATATGGAGTTTGTAGGCTCAGCTGTTTGTGAGTTATGACTAAATAAAATCAGGAACAATTTTACAATGATGACATACCTCAGGTTTTTCCAAATTGTCATAGTTCAGTTTGATTACCCTCAAATAACTCTCTAAAATTCTCCTTTGAGATAAGATCACACAGAAAATTTAGGCAGATTGGTTTAATTTTGGTTGAGCTATAGGCATAATGGATAGTATTGGACATATAAGAGCTGGTTAGACAAACACCTGTCAGGGATGGTCTAGATAATACTTAGTCCTGCCATGAGTGCAGGGGACTGGACTAGCTGACCTGTCAAGGTCTCTTCCAGTCCTACGATTCTATGACATATAACAGAAAACTTGTTATAACCATAATGCCGTATTCATTGGCGATTTGTAGAGATATTTAATAGTGCTTTAATGAAAACAGTAGCCTTCTCAAACCCAGTTTTCTTGTATTGCCTTAGTCTGGAGGAATCTGGGGGCAAAGAGAACCTTTGCACCAGCATGTTTGCGGCTATGTTCTTATAGCACGCCAGCATTTTGTCTTTAAAATTGTTACGTTCCCATTAAATGAGATGTTGTTTTAAAATGTATCTTTCAAATAAACAGCACCATAACTGTTGCATATGATGATCATAACTCTGTGCTAGGAATCTGTTCATAAAGTGTATTGATGTTACTTAGGGCTATATTTCCAAACCTTATGCTTGCTTAACAGCCATTTGGGGGCATTGCTGCTAGCATTACTATGTAATTTGCACTTCCAAGTGGATGCATCACAATCTAACAGCAATGCACTTTGTAAGAAATGTAAATATTTAACTTCCAATGAAATAATATATTAATTACAGGTAAATAAACCTTTGTATAGGTATAATAAAACACAGCATTTATTGTATGCCTGCCTTGTGTAGCCTGCCTGGGAAAATGACTGTAAAGTTATGAGACAATTTATACAAGTGTAATTAGTGATAGTCCCAAAGAAATAAGAGTTCACAATTTAATGAAAGTTGTTTTGAAAATCTCCTCTCCCACCCTTCCCATGATGATGACACTAATGAAACTAGTGAAATTAATATTTGCGCACACATAAAAATAATTGCTCACCTGGGACTAGTGGGGAAGTAGAATTTGCAAGGCTAGAATATAATAATAATCAATAATGTCAACAACCTTTAACTTCTGATGGCGACTGAACATGCCCAAAAGTCTCTGGGAGATTTAACAAAAATTAACTGAAGCCAAGTTTTTAAAAAAATGGTTAGCGAGTTTGGATTCTTCAGTTTTTGGGAGCCGAACTTGAGATACCTTCAAGGGGCCTAATTTTTCAGAGGATGGATATTCAGATTCAAGTTGTCTTGAATTGGGCACCCAAAACCTGAGGCACCCCAAATCACTAGTCATTTTTGAAAAATCTTGGCCTAAAAGCATAAGTTACCAATATAGACAACATGCCCAAATAAATCAGACAGGGAACAAAGTTTGAAAAAAAAATCAGAAAAAACTAAATCTACAGATCACATCTGTAATCAATAGAAGGGGAAAAAAAAGATCCTAATTCTTAAACAGGGAACACTTTGAATAGTGGGGGTGCTGAAAGCCAGCCCCCTTACTTTTGTCCGGAGCCAGCAGCTGGGACCCGGGGGGTAGAGGGCCGGTGGGCTGGGACTCAGGGCACAGGGGGCTGGCATCAGGGACCCGGGCATGGGGAGCTGGCAGCGAAGCCCCAGCTAAAACCTTGTGGTGCTGCAGCACTCCCCCGCACCATTAGTTCCCGCACCTATGCTCTTAAGTATTCGATCAAAATGCTTTTGTGTGTGTTGAAGGGGAGTGAATTCCACAGGGGCAGCCCCTCATGGGAGGAGGCCCTGCCTCTCTCTATTGCACTCTGGGATGTTTAGTAGATACAATACTGCCTGTCATACATGTGCTGCTCAGTTGCTTGAAAAAAACCCCACATAGACCAAGAGAGCGAGTGAAGTGTTAGTTCACAAAAACACACAGAAACCCGGCAAGACTAGGAGACAGAGTCCTCATCCACCACATGCAAGTGAATGGTCAGGTCACAGCTGCTACTGCAGAGAATGTGGAGATGTGGTTGTAGCTGCTGCCAGCTCCAGTGTTTCCTGCCCCCACTGTATATGGGCACGGTGTCACATCCTGGCCCACCCCACTTCCCCTCTTAATCTGTGGTGCCATGTACAAAGACACCACACAGTTTTGCTCAATGTCGAGCAATGGAGGCAAAGAGGCCACCTGCATGGGCTTGTTGCTGCCGAGCACACCCACATGTTGAAGATGTAGGAACAGATCCTCGGGCGGTGGAAGCGGTTTAGCTGCAAGGCTATCTATACCAATTTACTCCCGCTGAAGCTATCTGGACAAATGAATTTACAGAACTTGTCATTTTTCTATTTGCAAAATTGATTTATTTCTGGGGAAAGCCCGGGAAATTCCCCTTACCTTTTCTAAGCTGTTTGCTATTCCCTTGATCAAAACATCCAATAACTTCCCAGCCAAAGAATATAATTCCCCCTCCTCTATATATTTTTCTGGCCTGTGAATGATCATTTGCAAAAACAACCCAATATCAGTCTGCAGCTTCAAGATTTTCCACAAACAAGGAACTTCATAAATAAATCACTGGTAAATGGCAGTCACCAATTCCATACGACACCCGTATACGATATATATACATGCAGCTATTACTTAGCTTGGTGTGAAACTGTGGTAGGACATCTGGTTTATGAACTCTGGGAGAAGGACGTGTACTTTGCTGTAAAATGACAGCACGTGTTTATAACAGGGTAGTCTGGTATGGTGTGGAGTGTATATGTTAGGGGAGTTTTCTGTAATGTATACAACTCATGCTGTTGTATGTGGTATGATTAAGTGATTAAGTGTGATACAAATGGAGAATGAAATTCATCTTGTCTTGGTTTTTTTTCTTTCTTCCCTCTGTTTTATGTGCCTCTGTGCTGCAGCATTTTTGTTCTTGAGTTCCCTTCTCACTTTTGTGGGGAATAAAATGAGCACTAGAAACTGCTGACACTTGGGAATCATTTGGGTTGCCTTAGCAACAACTGGCCAGAAAAGACAGGGTCTAATTGCTCTGACTTAATCTGAAAGGCCTTCTGAGGAAAGCAGAGTCTGGAGCTAACCAGGACCAGAGGAGAGCCAGATAAGAACAGCTCTCCTGTCTTGTGGGGAAAGGGAGGAACAATTCAGTTGGTAGAAGTGAGAGGCCTCCTGCACACAACAGCCGGATCTAAACATTGGTGGAATGCAGGCTGTAAAGTCCTGTCTGGAAAATCTGAGTTTTGACTTGTAATTTTTGCCCTGGAGCCACATGGCTAGAAAAATCACAGGAACAGTGGGATCCACAGACCCTGAGTTAAGTGCCTCTGCTCCCTATACAATGCATGAGGAAAGATAGGTGCCTAAGAATGGGAAGGGATGCTAAGCATGCAGCTGCCTAACACAGTGACTATCATAGAATATCGGGTGGGAAGGGACCTCAGGAGGTAATCTAGTCCAACCCCCTGCTCAAAGCAGGACCAATCCTCAATTTTTTCCCCAGATCTCTAAATGCCCCCCTCAAGGATTGAACCCTAGGTTTAGCGGGCCAATGCTCAAACCACTGAGCTATCCCTCTCTCCGAGGGAACAGCCTAAGCTAGGCAATGGGAGATGCCAATGAGAGGGGTGTGTCCCAAGCCCTGAATGTGATGCCTAAGTCCAGGCTGGAGGAAGGAGCCTTTGTTTGCTTGTGATCTACAGCCAAGAACTCCTCCGCTGGAGTTTAGGTGCCTAAGGTGTTTCCTGATAGAATGAGTTAGGCATGCACCTAACTCCGCACAAAATGGACAGAAGAAGAAGTAATGCCTCCCTTATCACTTTTAGTCCAGTGGATAGCACACTTACCTGGTATGTGGGAGATCTAGGTTCAAGTCCCCCCTCTGCTGGATGGCGAGAAGGGATTTGAACAGTAGTCTCTCAGACCTCTCAGGACAGTTCCCTAATAGTCTGGGAACATCTGTAATTCCATGGGCAAGTTAATGACAGAAAGGTAAGGGAGGTGTTATTTGATTTGTGAAAATCTACTGAATCATAGTTTTAGTGATGTCACCCTAACTGGTGTGGCAGGGGGGACTCCCTGCCCTCACCCAGCCCCAGGTCCTCCAATTGGTGGAAATTTTGATAATGCAATGTTGTTGGAAATGGGTCAAGTTAAGTATAATTTGAAAGCCCTTTCTCCCACCAACACAATGGTATCAAACATGATAAACCTAGACCAACTATGTAGCTATATAGTCAAGAAATGTTAAAAATCAACCTTTAAAATTATACTTTAACACAGGCATGTTAGACATGCAGCCCTCACAAAGTTAAATTGTGGCCCTCGACTGACAGTGCTGTGTTATCAGTTACTGCTCAGAACATGATACCTGATTCATTTTTTAAATGTTATAGATTACTATAAATGGAAGGAATGCGTCAGGCTGATTTGCCATCATTGGCAAAAATGAAGCAATTCAGTGGTATTGATTATCAGCTTTGTTTATCGTGCCCAAAAAGTTGTCAGAGTTCAGCCAGAAATGACCAGAATCCATCTGCAAACAGTGTGCACATGTTATGTAACAGACATTACATAACAATTCCAAAATAATTCATGACAAAATCCCTGTTTTTACTTTGGTCCTCACCATTTTAAGGCATCAATGGGGAGATATAGAGTACCAACTAGTAACTGAATCTTTGGAGAATACCATAGTGGAAGACGTAGTTAAACACAATGCTGTGGGTACCTTATCTGCTATAAGAGGTGCATCTGTTAACTGAATATGGAAATGGTGGAGAGGTTCTTTGCTGCATGGAACTGAAAGAAGGGTTGTACATTCCCCCAGATCTCATCAAGGGTAGGTTTATATTCCATGCTGCCAATAACAGACTTCCTTGAAGATACAGCAGATGGCAAAGGGTACCTTCATTCTACTGCTATGGTCTGCTATTAGGAGAGTATTAATGGGGATAAGTCCCAACCTTCAATGCTGTGTGGACGAGCAAAGAACTGTTCCTTGAAAGAGCTTCCTGACTTCATGACTCACTTACTTTCCTACCAAGGTCTAAAGATTCTGAAGCCAAGAAGTCCAGTTTTCAATGAAGCAACAGTTATATGGACTATGGTAGAGCTTTCTACTTTCACTAATCTTGACCTCACTTGGTTATTGTGCAAAAGTAGGATGCACTCCAGAGGTGAAAAAATCACTGAGTTCTGGAAGATTGCCTGCAAAGTCCAAATTAGCTTACTGGAAGGCATTTGATTCAGCCTCCAAAGACTCCCCTCGCTCTGAAGATGCTCAGAACACCTGAGACAGTTATGGGTCATAAATGCACTGGAGGGCTTCATATGATGAGTTTACCATTTGAAGATCAATGTTATGAGGCTAGCAGAGCTACACTGGTGGATGTTTTCCAAAAAGCAGACAAACAGAGAAAAATTGCCACCAACAAGGGGTGTATTTATACCTGCTATTAAGAAGGCAAATTATCAAACAATAGAATGGTTCCAAGGTGATGGAGTGCAGTCAAAGCTCCTCTCCTATGTTGGGCATGGATGCGTCTTGGAGGATGGACTGATCACACCAGTCGTGTGGAATACCATGTGCTCCTGAATCAAGCCTTCAGCTCATCAAATGCTCATGTTCAAAGACCAGATGTTCACCACCCTGCAAATGTTCGGCCAGCAGCTTGCCTTGTGCAGAAATGCGTGAGTATGGCAAAGATGAGAATCAGTGTGACAATATGTCTTTTTGTGGTGCCTTACATGGAGAAGACACTGATAGACACTGACTCATGACTAAATGTTTTCAGTCCTACGTGTCAAGGCTAACTTTCCTAGAATTACCAAAGATCAATGTCTTTTTTATGTCAGTAATGCGACCCTATGTTAAAGTATAATTTTAAAAAGCTGATTTTTAAACAGTTTCTTGAATAGAGATCTACATAATTGTTCTAGGTTTGTCATATTTGGTACCATCGGGTTCATGGAAGAAAGGGCTTTTGAATGATACCCAACTCAACCTATTCCCGATATTGTATTATGAAAACTTCCACCAACCAAAGGACCAGGTGCTGGGGGGCAGTGAATCCCCCATGCCATACTGAAGAGGATGACACCATTGAAATTATGATTCTGTAGATTTTTACAAATCAACAACTTCTTAACCTTTCTATCACTGATTTGCCCACAGAATGAGATTTTACTACTTTATTCTCCAAGACTATAACCACTGGGCTATGGGATATTCTGATGTGGGTTGGCCTCTCGTATTGAAACTGTGGAACTGTGGATAAATAATTAGAGAGTCATTAGAGCAGCGGGACTGGATTCTGGGTCTCCCACCTCTCAGATGGGTGCCCTAACCATGAAGATATAGAGTCATTTTCTCGCTCCCTGGCCCAGTGACTCTAATTATTTATCCAAAGTGGAACAGCTTAAACAGGTGAGATTGTTGCACAGATATTTAGCTGGCTTTATTGACTTCAACAGCAGGTCCACTTTCTACAGTAAGAGATTGTCGGGGGGTGTCAGAATGGGGGGGCGGGGTAGGGGACAGGAGCAATGGCTCCATCACTTTTTACCGGCTGTAAGGGTGAGTAACAGGGGGCGGGAGGTGGAGAGGAACAAGCAGGGGGTGGGAACTTGGGGAGAAGAGACAGTACTGGAGCAGGGCCTTGGAGGAAGAGGTGGTGTTGGGGCGAGGCCTTGGCAGAAGGAGTAGTGTGAGGGTGGTGACTCAGGGAGAAAGGGCGGCATGGAGGCATGGCCTCAGGGGGAGGGGTGGCATGGGGGTGGGGCCTCAAAGGGAAGGGGCAGCACGGGGCAGGGTGGTGGGGGATGGGGAAGTGTGGGGGAGCAGGGCCATGTTTCAGGCACCGGTGGCCCCCCTACTTCTAGGGAGCTTCTGCTGCTCCTGGGGAATGTACAAAAGCTTTCATGTCTAGCATCGAGTGGGTCTTGCACTTCATGTAGCCACTGACACCTGCAGAAAGTGGCCCAAATCCTTGGCTGCCGTAAGTCGGTGTAGGTCCACTGACTTCAATAGAGGTGTGTCAATTTACACTTTCTGAAGATGGCGGCTAGCGTGCATAAGACATAGCTGTTCTGATTTGTGAGTGGTTTACATTGACTTTGCAGAGGTACAAGTGACAACACAAACTGCGTGTAGCTCGATAGCTTGTCCCTTTCACCATCAGAAGTCAGTACAATAAAAGATATCACCTCTCCCACTTTGTCTCTCTAACACAAGTGTAGGGCAGAGGAGAATAATGACCAACAGCCTTGATTCTTCTCTTACTGATCCTAGTTTTATACAGATTCAGTAGCGTTGCTCCTGATTTACATGTGCATGAAAGAAGAATTAGGGGCTCAACTCTGTTCCTGGCATATTTCCACTGAAATCAGTGGAATGGCATCCACTTGCACCAGTGCTGAATTTAGCTCATTATTCCTTTTTGTCTTTCCATGGCAGAAGGTCACTTTTGTATCACAGCTAGGAGACAAAAGTCTGATCGTTTCAGTAGCTGTTGTATTAACAGCTTGGAAAATTCCAAAAGTGACTAAAGTCTTGTCACAGTGACATTATGTTGGTAAGAACCTCACCTTTTAACAGACTTTGCTCAGTAGCGCTGTTAGTCACCATCACACTGCATCACTACCAACAAAGCTTGCTAAAGGAAAGTAAGAGGTGAGCCTTGGCTTTGTAGAAAACAGCTTATATCAACAGTAGACACTATCACTCCAAAATGGACAATGTCCTTACTATATTTGGGACATGGTAGTTTATATTAAAGGCAGCCTCTGCTAATGTAATGATAAAGTTAAACAGGTAGAATATTAAAGGTCAAGAAGTGCAAAAATTACAGTTTCCACAGCATTATTAAATTGGTTATAAAACAACCCTATTTTGCTTACTTTTTTGTGTTAAACCTGTCCTGTAAGATGTTAAATGTATATGAGAAAATATACAGGGCGTGAAACTTGGCAGAGCTATTATTGCTGTAAGAATCTTTGCTTGTACATTTTCCAACTTCTAAATTTGTGGCTGTTTAACCTTAAGATTGTATAACACAGGGCCAGACCCCACCCTTCCATGGCAGAATCCTCCCCATTTCTGTAGACTTTATGTTCTGGCTACTTCCCAGTATGTCCTTATGCCAGGTACCACCAGGGATGGTGGTGGTGGTGGATAGCAGCACAGAGGAGAGGTGGGCACACTTTTGTCCACAAATAGTAAATTTGCCAAAAATGCATTTTGGGGTGTGTGACAAAGTATGAATGTTCTTGATGTTTTCTCTGAATATTGTGTGTGTGCGCCTCAGTTTCCCCTATGTATTACTCAAGTATCAAGGTGGTGGGACAAGGGTGTGTGATCGTTGCAGAGACCCCTAGAGGGCAGATGTGACTGCCAACTGGCTGTCTGAGCAACGAGCATGGCCGACATTCTGTATCCTGGCAACTGGTGGCTTGGCTCCCTCCTCTGCAAGAATCAGCTGGAGGTGACGGAAAACAAAGAGACCAGGTGACCTGTTTGCCTGGCAAAGAGACAAAGCTCGAAGGCGGGGCAGCTGGGCATGACTCAGGCTGGGCTGGTGGAAACTGGTCAGTCTCCTGGTTTGGGACACTGGGGGTGGGTGGCGGAACCCAGGATTGGAGAGACTGAATTCTCCCAAGGTGGATTTTACTGAATGTTCCTGATTTCTGTGCTAACAAGATATGTTCTACACTGTGTTCCTATCACCTAATAAACCCTTCTGTTTTACAACACTGGCTGAGAGTCACTGCTGACTGCGAAGTTGGGGTGAATGGCCCCTATGGGGACATGTAAGGCTTCCCCAGGTGTCCCTTCCAGGTGGATTCACTGCGGGAAGCTCACGATGTGAACAGGGGTGCTGAATGCTTCGAGGCCAGACCCAGAAAGTACTGAAGCCGAAGAGGCTTTTTGCCCTGGTGAGAGTGCGTCCTGAGGGGAGACACTCCCCTAGAGTCCTGCCTGGCACCATTCAGAGCAGTTTCAGAGCACCGAGATTGTGACTCCATCACAGGGGGCACAAAATCCATTTGTGAATTCAGGTTGAATGTAGCAGTGTTAGTCAAAAAAATATTTTTTTTTCTAGGGACGTCAAAACATTTTGTTTCAATGTTTCATCTCAAAATGACATTTTCAAAACAAAATGTCAAATTAAATCAACATTTCATTTTGAAAACGTTGAATCAAAACAATGTTCAAAACATTTTGTTCAACCCAAACAAAGTGTTCGATTCAAAACTACAAACTTTTTCCAGATTTTTCACTTTGGCCACTGAACTGAAAAATTGTCCACGCTGCATTGTAAACCTGGGCTTATGATTGCTGGACCCAAGTCTCACAGCTATGCTAATGTGTCCTTATTGTGCTAGGCAGACCTTCTGACTTGGGTCTGCAACCTGAACTGTGTCCATACTTCAAAATGACAGGGCTTGGACCCAAATCATAGAGGGACTCGGGCTCTGACCCATTGTACTAGCAGGGTCCTAGTCATGAGTGGTTGCTGACCCAAGTCAGGATGGGTCTACATCCACAGTGGCATGTACAGTACAGACAATGAACACCCAGCTAGCATGGATATAAATAGCAGTGTAAATGGTGAGGCACTGCTTAGGTGAGTAAAGTAGAGTGGCCAGCATGCCTGAACTCCCAGGGTATATACCCTACATGACTCTACCTGACCAAGCCATGCCTCACATGTCTAAAAATACACTACACTAAAAATAGCAATGTAGTGCCCCCCCCGCCAGAATCTTTTTCTATTGCAGTGAAAGGCTCCAGCTGCAGGGAGTCGATAAAGCCTTTCCCTGCCACAGTGAAACACTCTAGCAATAGGGAAAGGCTCTGGCAGGTTAAAGGCAGCAGTGAAAAGCTCTGGCAGTGGGCGGGCGGGGGGCACGGAGGTCAATGGTGAAAGGCTCCAGCAGCTCCCCACTGTCAGAGCCATTCCCCATTGCCTCCCTCCTGCCAGAGCCTTTCACTGCTGCATGAAGCTACGCAATGCAGTGAGTGTGGACGTAGCCTGCTTTCCACTGAAGCATATAGCTACACATTCCCTACTTGCTGTTGCAAGTGTAGACAAGATCTCACATTGATTTGTGTGTGGATGGAAGGGGGACTTGGGCTCAAACCTGAGTCAGAGTTCAGGCTTAGAGTGCAGTGTAGACATCCCCTTTATGGCCCTGCACACTGTCAGCTCAGCATACAAAGGTTGCAGTAGGGAGCAGAATCTGGCCTCTGTTGCTCTCCCTAGTTCAAGCACCTGATGCTTAGTGTCACCGTCCTCTTGCTTGGAAATTCTTGAGACACTGTTTTCTCTTGGCCACTGACAGCTGCATCAATGAAAGAGGAGTCATGGTATATGAGCAACATCCTCCCATACCCAGTCCTCAAAGAGAACAAAAACATCCGGCTATTTTATGCTAATAAACACCAAAGTTGTTTATTATTAACAGCAGTGCTGTGTCCAATGGCCTCAGTCAGAATCAGGGCCTAGCTGTGCTAGAAACTGTAGAAACACTAGGTGGGTAGTGAGTAGCGCTGAGTGAAAATTGGAATGTCCATTCTGCAGGAAATTCCAATACTTGTTTTTCTCTTGAAGGGGGGTGAAAAGTTGAAATATTAATTTTTCACAGAATAAAATTTTCCCCCAAAATTATAATTTTTGGAAATGGTGAAATGTTTTGTTTCAAGTCTGTTCAATATTAACTGCATTTCCCTATGGTGGTACATTGCCTCATGACAGTTGTAGTTCAGGGCTGATGTCTCCCTTGTCCCCTATGAGCCAGGTTCTCTGGCCAGGCTACACCTCCTATGATCCACCCTGTGACTCCCACGATGCACCATGCTGGTCAGAAGGGAGACTACATTGCTTCATAGGAGATATAGTCCAGCCAGGGAGCTCAACCCATAGGGGAGAATGGGGAATCAGTTATCTTAACTACAACTCCTGTGGGGCAAAGTAGATATGCAGCTGGATGTTTGAACTTACTCAAAACAAGATGTTTTGTTTTCTTTTTCCCACATGAAAAATTTGGCAAACTTGACGTGACCTTTGTGAATCAAATGGATGGCTTATTCTAGTTCCAGGTGGAGAGTCAGGTGTCCACAACCCACTGTCACACTTGTCATTAGTTCATGCTCTGGTGGGAAGCCTCAGCAGAGAAGCCAAGGACAGAATAGGCCCAAAGACGGAATACACCCTCCACACCTCCGGGCCATGGCTAAGGCATGGCAGCCAAGCATTGTGGGGAGGATTGCATTTTTACTGCCTGTTCTGTACCTCTTTTGGGCATAAAAGAGTTCATTCTCAAGGATTTTCAATCCAACACTTTTCCCTAGCACTAAATTCATTTCCCCCTTCCTATTACTCTTCCTCCAACCCCCCACAATAAATAAAAAGCACACACACACACACACACACACACACAAGAATGGTGACATGCAGCAGAATTAAAAGGCAGTTCCATGGCCAGAAGCCTTGTGTCCCATGGCTTGATGAACAAAGCAGTTGTTCTTTCTCTCTTAAGATGATCATCTGTGCCAAGTATTCTGGCACATTTCTGAGCCTGCTTCCCAAACTTATTCACTTAATAACAGGAGTGTTTGTCTTTGGGGAATGCTCTAAGTTATACCATTGGGGTTTCCAGGGCATGAGAATTTTCAGTCCTGGAAAATGAATAAAAGGCCATCTCCTTTCTCTGCAGGCAAGTGGAGACTCTGAATTCCCTCAGTGTAGGCTCCTCTTTGTTTTTAGTCCAAAGATTGTCTTAGATCCAAGCCAACAAAACAAAAGCTGATTCTCTCACCTTTAAATAGAGGGATTACTGAAGACAAGTTGAAGCTGTGGGGGAAACTGTGAGCTCCACTTGAACAACTGAGGACACAACATTTCATATGAAACAAAGGTGAAGAAGAAAAAAAAAGCCCTGCTGAAGATTTACACAGAGTGATAGCTGCAGGAATCATTGCTGACACTTGAGATATTGGTTATAGCTCTTTGTATTTATATAAAGAGGGCATGTAAATAAACAGCAACATTATTTCCCTCTGCAATAAGAAACCAGCTTTTAAGCTAAGAAAGTTCACTATAAAAGCAATCTTAGTGAGTTGTGTGTAACAGAAGAAAAATGCCAATGTCCTCAAATACTGATGTCTGTCTTTCTTCTTTTCCCATACCTCAGCAATAAATCATGTTTAGAGACATGTATATTACCAGCTATTCATGGTGGATGCCATGCAAACAACAGTGCTACAAGACAATTTCTCATACCTTCTTTGGAACAAATCACTCCTAGCAACAATGTGAAAAACAATTATGTCCCAAAATTACATCTCACTCTGGCCGGGAAATGCTCAGCACAATTCAGGTGGTGGGTATGGAGCAAAGGTAGTTGTAAGCATTTTTTGCACTCCCCAACCTTGGGCTGCTCCGTACTAGAAAAATCCTCTGGCACAAGTTAGAGAAGCCTGAAAAGTGCTTTTATCTTCACTGCCTGCAGACAGATCCAAGCAGCCATTATAGTAGTCTGGGATTGCTGGGGATCTCTGAGGCAAAGGAATACCCTGGCCTTGCTTCCTGGCTATGTTCCCTGCACCAGCTGTAGGGAAGGTATTGGTGGTGGGAGTCACTCTGGCAGCTCTATGCCAAACAAGGGTCCTCCTAAATGGGAGTAATCTTCCTCTGACCTACCACCATTTGCTGTGGGAGAACAAAGCTAAAAGAAGGGGAGGTGGATTCTAGGCTTTTCCCTGAGCATGGGCATACCCCTGTCTATTACAGTACTGTCTTTGGCAGCTGTACTTGCAGAAGAATGACATTGACTTATAGAAGTCTCCCCCCAAATCAGTTTTTTATAGGGGCTAAACTAACATAGCATTGATTCTGAGCCTTTAAATATTGATCCAGTTTTCAAAAGAACAAGAATCTTCATGGTAATTGGAACCAAGTTAGGAAAAGAGCACTGACACTACCATTAAGCTGATCCACAATATTTCATATCTTTAAATGAACTAAAACCAGTGAGAGAAAGAACATGTCAACAATATGTAATTGTCATTCTACCTGTGCCTGATTTAAACTGGTGTGATTTCAATGGTGATAATTCTGATTTATAGCAAGGTAACTGAGAGGAAGAATCAGGCCCGTGATATCTATAAGAGCGGCCAAGGGTTACAGGTTTAATTTGTCATCTTAGGCAAGGCAAAACAGATTTTCTTGCCACCTACCCATGACCTTGCAGCCCATGATGGCTCAAAGCTCTCAAATATGGGTTTATGAACTCAAGGAGGGTAGGAATCAAGCTATGAGAACTCTGTGAAGCATTTTTTCCTGCATTTCATCTTTTTCTCTGGTTTTCCTTACAACAGCATAATCTACATCTGCCACAGCGGTGCACTGCATGAATAGCATTTGATGTCATGCAGGCTTTTGGAAAACTTGAAGATATTGCCTGGTTCAAGTGTCAGACAGGCACTGGCAGGAACAATTTACAGCAGAGTCAGAAATCTGAGAAAGTCTGAAGTACGCTTGTCCCCCAAAAAAGTGCACTATGAAAATTGATGTGACGTTGTGCAGCGGTGAAAGAGCAAATGAGTTTCATTTTACTTTAAGGAGTATGGATGGCTTCAGATTCTAATACTAAGAAAAACTAGTAGGAATATCTTGCATGGATTTCCCATCTAGGTGTAAGACCAGTTTTGTGTATGTGTGTGTGTGTGTGTTTGTTTTTCTTAAAAGCTCTGGGGGAATTTGGATTTATACCTGTATAACTAAGAGTAGGATCTGATGCAAGCAGTAAGAGTAAAGAGAAGACATAGATCACCCTGCAGAACAGAGGCAAGGATTCTGAACCAGACTTTGCTGGCAAACTGAAATTTTTCTCCAATATAAAGCAATGGGGAATAGCAATCAAAATTGATTGTTCCAGTTAAAAGGCTGGATCATGATGTTACCAAAAAAGTATCATGATGAGCTCAGCTCTTCTGCTAACATGTTGCAATAAATATAGACAGGAACCCGTTAAGATTAAACAGTTCTTTGGTTCATTGTGCATCATTAAACATATTTTTTTATGATGCTTTGTTTATTTCCTGGACAAGACATTAAATTCAAATGACATCTTAAAGGAGTTTTACTCATTTCAGATCTCACGGTGGGAATATCTCATTATCAGGGTTTGTATTTCTAATGCAGATGAATGGGTCAGACTTTGACAGCAGGTCAAGGAGATTAGGTGAGCTCAGAGTCATTTGGATCCAAGGCACTTTTTACATTAGCTAGTCTGCTGCTACTTTTTTGTAAGGAATCTACAAAATATTTATGTAGATCTGGGCACCGAGGTGATAAAAATGATAGAGAGCCCTTTTTTTCTGCCCCCAAAACATAATTTAATGTTATTGTTGATTATGGTGACATTGAATAGTCAGTAAAACATGTATGTGTATCTCACAGTGTGTAAATGGTGTTTCAGATTCCTGTCTAAATGCATAAAAATATTCAGTGGCACAGTATCTAAAATGGTCCCTCCCTCCCCCTCCCTTTCCCCTCATTCCTTTGCTAGTTGGTCATGAATTTTAAGAGTAAAAGGCTAAAGCTGTATAATCAAATTCATTATACAGAAGTAGAAAGGCTTTATTTGTCATTAATTTGAAAAAAAAATTGTCATTGCACTCTCTCTTCCTTTACCTAGAGATAAGCATTTTGTAGCATTTAATAAAGTGCATAGGGTGAGTGCAGAGTTGAAAGACTTTGTGCAATTGTTAAAGGTCCTCTCAACATTATCACAGGTTTCTTTAAACTGTTGCTGGCTCTCGCTCACCCCCCTCCCCAAGATTCATCCCCACCACATTAAGTTAGGGTTTGCCATGGTCAAAGAGCTCAAAATTGAAAGACAGTTTTTCTTGATGATAACAGAGATTCAGACCTGAGTAATTTCAAATCCTTTCTGGTTTTTAAGAAACCAGTGGAAAATTCTCTATGATTCATGGCCAGTCTCTCTCACCTTTGGAAATGCATGTGCTTGTCAGTTTTACCATCACCTACTGCATTATAGTTTGCTATTTATGGACCCAATCAAGCAAGGGGCTGAGTCCCCTCAGTTCCTTTGGGAATTGAAGGAGCTCGAGCACCTTGGAGGAGGGGCTAAGCACCTTATAGGATGAGGTACAAGCCCTACAAGCAACATTTTGTTCTGATCAGATACAAACCATCAATGCTGAGCGACCCTCAAGATAATGCATGAATTTCTTTTAACTTGCCTGTCATTTTTATTTATGATAATACTTTGCTGTTTGCTAAAATCCCAATAAGATGCTGTATTATAAAGATAAGCCTTTCTCCAAGATTGCATTGTATTTTTGTGTCCTAGAAAAAGAGCATGTTCAAGGTTGTGCTCCAAGATACATCACTATGTTGTACAGGACTTACAGTTTTCTAATTACTGCATTGGATACTTACCCAAGAGATAGGCTGTGAGCCTGGGCAAGCCACTGCAGAGAGAGCGAGCAAGCAGGGCCTGCTGGAGGGTGCCACAGTGAGCTTCACTCCTAGCGCAGGGATCTTTGGAAGATCTCTTGCTGGAAACTTGATAATCATTCAGTGAGAAAATGCAAACTGCTAAACTTCTCTGGGGGAATTTGGGGAATATGTGAGTAATTCTAAACTCCAGCAAAGGAAATTAGTAAACAAGGTTAGTTGCTGTGACCCCCAATTCCCATTTTGGTTCAGAAATTGCTGAATGCTTCAGCCTCACCCCTTAAAATATCACGGATGCTAACTTTGTTCTTAACCATGAAATGAATGGTTGCATAGGACTCTATCAGAATTGTTAATAGGAGAACGTGTTTTATCAGAAACATGATGATTACTAACAGCCTCCGTAACAACAATAAAAAGAGAATTGACCATTGCATTTGCATCCTTCCTTTAGCCTTCCTTTTGTACAGTATGCATTTCCCTTTATTTATCCCTAGCTGGGAGCTGCTGCAATGAAATTCTGTCAGAGCAGAAAGACAAGGTGTGTGCTAAGCAGCAACCACCAGTGCAGCTGCACATAGGTCAGGACTGCATTGCAGTGAGGGCCTCTTCAACCAGACAAGGTTCCTCGCTTTCATGGTAAACTTAACCTCCATTGACCCTGGAGATGAGATCTCTACCCCACCAAAGTCAGTGGGAGTTTTGCCATTGATGTCAGTGGGGCCAGGATTTTACCCTACGTTTATAACAACTTGAGACTGCTTCAAAACCCAGAATCCCCTTCCCTTTTCGTTGCCAAAGCAAGATGCCACTTGAACCCAAGCTGACTTGTGTAATAATACTTGTTACATAAAGTGTTAAACATCATTAGGAGGAGGCAGTAGAGCTTCAAGTCAAGCTTGTGTCTCCAAAAATTCTCAACCAGGTCAGAGCCAGGGCTTAGATAAACAGGGTGGGCTACATCTGAAAGGGGGTCTTTGATGCTTAACTGCCACTTTAGGCACCAAAGTCCAACAATTAGGCATCACTTGCATTCACAAAATCAGAGCTCAGCTGCCACCTAACCCCATAGGTACCTACCTCCAGGAGATGGTTCATGGCTGTAAATCCCAAGCGGAGATAGGCAACTCCTTCTGGCCCAGAATTAGGTGCCTAACCATCCTGGAAGGGCAGGGCTTAGGCCCCATCCCTCTCCTCAGCATTTCTACTGCCTATCTTATGCAGCTTCCTACTCAGCTTCCTGCTCAGCCCTAGGTAGTGGCTGGCTAGGGCTGGTGGGTGTTCAGACCCCTCCCAAATCTATTGAGCAGTTCACCAACTTTTCTCCAGTTTTAGCATAAAGCTACTCTCCAACAGCTCTGCTGTACCACTTTCTGAGCTACCCCGCATGCATGGCCAAGCCCAGCATGACAGGCAAAGCCCATGTCCGACAGCACCAGGGTCGGGGGGGTGGAGAGCGGGAAGACCCCACCTATGCATGGATGTGCCCATCATGTGACACTGTGGTGGACTCCTCCGACTCCATGAGGAGCAAGAGCCAACAGGTCAGAGTGGAGAGTAGGGACCCCGGCTAGAGGCTGAGTGCAGGTGGGCTTGCTCTCCAACACTCCCAGTGCCCACCCCCACCCCCTCGCACCAGGCTGGGATAGACATGCTATAACTATGAATCGTTTGGTTCTGAACGGCACTAAAAGTTCCTGAGCACCGTCACTATTAAGTTTTGATCAGCCCACCCCCAAGGAATATTTTCACCCACTGCCTATGCCCCTCAGCTTGCTGACTTTTGTGGATCCCATGAGTAGATGCCTAATTCTCCCCATGTAGTGCATAGGGAGCCTGGGAACCAAACTCAGGGTGGCTGTGGATTCCATTAGGCAGCAGGGTGCCTAGAAGGTAGGCATTGTGGCACTGAGTCTCCCTCGTGGATCTAGTCCTGAGCTCTTTACATTGAGATCTGTATTGATTAAGAACTATTTAGGGCCAGCTCCTCAGCTGGTGTAAACCAGCATAGCTCCGTGGACTGCAGACACAAACACTGAGCTTCTATATTGCTGGTGTCACATGTTGTGTAGTTTTATAGCAATATGGCTGTCTCCACTGGCTGCACTGAGTTATCATAGAATATCAGGGTTGGAAGGGACCTCAGGAGGTCATCTAGTCCAACCCCCTGCTCAAAGCAGGACCAACACCAACTAAATCATCCCAGCCAGGGCTTTCTCAAGCCTGACCTTAAAAACTTCTAAGGAAGGAGATTCCACCACCTCCCTAGGTAACACATTCCAGTGTTTCACCACCCTCCTAGTAAAAAGTTTTTCCTAATATCCAACCTAAACCGTCCCCACTGCAACTTGAGACCATTACTCCTTGTTCTGTCATCTGCTACCACTGAGAACAATCCAGATCCATCCTCTTTGGAACCCCCTTTTAGGTAGTTGAAAGCAGCTATCAAGTCCCCCCTCATTCTTCTCTTTCATCCATTCATCCAGCCCATACTTCTTTAACTTACAGGCAAGAATCCAGTCAAAGGAAAAAAGGAAAAGTTCCAGAGCAACTGGAAGTTTGATACATAGTGAGAATTTCTCATGGTGTGAATTTTAAGAACCCTACACCCAGCAAAATGGAGCTAGCTTAGTTTTGTAGACAAGGGCTCTGTACAGCTCACCCTGCACATCAAACTCCTCTAGAAATCACCCTGCTTGTAAAGGTTCACCTACGTTAAGTCTTAATTACCCAGCAAACAAAAAGGGAGCTTAGTTCTGCTAGTCACAAACTTGGTGGATTGCCCCTCTTCCTCTCATAAACAAAGGCTGACATCATGCTGCTCACTGTCTGAATACTGCTTTCAGTGGAACAGCATAGCTTGCAATAAATAAGAGACTCTCAGCAGGGTAGCTGCTGGCATTCAGTCTCTCATCAGTGGTGAGGAGATAGGAAACCAGCACTTTAGCTCTGTATCTGCTTTGTTCAAGGGTGGGATAAACTGAGAGCTCAGTGCTTTTCATACACTTGTGTTATCAGGCAGATATTTCGTTCTTTGGGGGGCCTGGCTGATAGTATTTATACCAAAACATGAAAGTTTTAAAAATTGTTTTTTACTGCCAACTGATTTGCATAGGCAGTGTCTGCCTCATTAGCCTCCACCTCCAAAATCACCCAACTTCTGCGGGGGACTTGTGCTCTGCTGAGTTGTGCCCTGTGTCTGAAGGCCTGACTGAATTTCCCTGATGGCCAATTGCAGCATCCTGTGGCTAGGATGGGACCACAATTCCCAATTTGCCACTTGAACTAAATTTGATAGCAAACAACTGATACATAACAGTGTTTGATAGGAAAATCAGGGCACACTGGGAGTGATGTTTTGTTGTCATTGTGTGTCCTGTTTAAAGACTGCCATTTTCTCCAGCTCTCCATTAGTGGCAGTTTTACTTAGTAAGGATTGTGGGATATATTCACAAAGGGACTTTAGGTGTTACAAGGTCTAACTCTTACATGCTCTGCCACCCAGGGGAATTCATTGCCCTGAGTTAGGCACCCAGGCATCCCATACAATCCACGGGAAGTGTTAGGTGCCTAAGAAAGGCATTCTCTGAAGCCAGCAGACTGAGCAGGGAGAGACCTAAGCTTCCACATGTTACACAGAGGAAAGAGGTAGGGCTTAGGGCCCAGATTCACAAAGGTACTCAGGCATCTAGCTCCCATTGATCTGGGCTTCAAAGGCAAAGCAGGAATTTGAATCTGGGTGTCCCACAGCCCAGGTGAGTGTTGTCAGCACACACACA
This sequence comes from Eretmochelys imbricata, assembly GCF_965152235.1. NCBI lineage: Eukaryota > Metazoa > Chordata > Testudines > Cheloniidae > Eretmochelys > Eretmochelys imbricata. Next base: position 124,282,088 of record NC_135574.1, read on the forward strand.
GGTCTTTGGTGCAGGGGTGCCCTGAGCACACCAGTTGGATCAGCCCCTGCAGGGGAGATAGGTAGGGAATACCTACTTTGAGAGTCCCTCTGGGGCTTAGGCTAAGCAAGGGCTCTGAGCTGCTCATTAGCTGTGGGGCAGCATCAGGACTTAGGAAGCTGGTGGAGACTTAAGTAATTAGGAGACCTTAGGTGCCTTCAGGGTTAGATGCCAGCTGAGTAGGGGTTTCAAGGATCTCAGTGGTGACTAAATGTTGGACATAGGTACCTAAAGAGCCAGTTGGGTGCGTAAGTACTTTTGTGAATCTGGCCCTGTAAGATTAGGCTCACCCGATCTGATCCTTTCAGATGCCTCCAGTGGAAGCTAAGGGCACTCAGCAATTGGCAGGATTGGGCTCATAAAGTTCATTGAGCACTTTAAAATCCTCAGATGAAAGGTTCTGTGTAGGGCCCTGATTCAGCAAAGCACTAATGTTAAGCAGATGAGTAGTCCAATGAGTTCAATAAGACTAATCATGTGCAATCACACGTGTCATAAATATAAAGGGAAGGGTAACCACCTTTCTGTATACAGAACTATAAAATCCCTTCTGGCCAGAGGCAAAACCCTTTCACCTGTAAAGGGTTAAGAAGCTAAAATAACCTCACTGGCACCTAACCAAAATGGTGCCAGAGACCTAGACAGAGCCAGTCCCAGAACCGGAACTGATGGAATAACCAGAACCATTGCCAGCACTGAATCCAGTACTTGCAACCCCAACACCAGAGGGCCCCACCGAACCTGCACTGGCAGCAGCAGATAACCCTACACAAGAGGCTCAGCCGGAACCTGAACCCCAACATAGTGCACAAGCGGAAAGCGGTTCACAGTCAATGGAAACAGCCCCATCTCCTACATCGCTTCCAGAGGGACCAAGCCCAGATCCACAATCCAATGAACAACTGATGTCTCCAGCCTCAAGGGAACAGTTCCAGACCGAACAGGAAGCAGAAGAAAGCCTCCAAAGAGCTTGGATGGCGGCATGGAGCAACCCACCACCTCTCAGCTCTTCTAATTGATCCAGGTTTGTTTTAGAAAGAGGACTTTTATACAAGGAAACTCTTTTGGGTGGACACCAGGAAGACTGGCATCCTCAGAGACAGTTGGTAGTTCCGACTAGGTACCGGGTAAAGCTATTAAGCTTAGCCCACAATCATCCTAGAGGCCATGCCAGGGTGAACAGAACCAAAGACCATTTGGGAAAGTCATTCTGCTGGGAGGGAATGGGCAAGGATGTTTCTACCTATGTCCAGTCTTGTGGGGTGTGCCAAAGAGTGGGAAAACCCCAAGACCAGGTCAAAGCCCGTCTCCAGCCACTCCCCATCATTGGGATTCCATTTCAGCGAGTAGCTGTGGATATTCTGGGTCCTTTTCAGAAAAAGACACCCAGAGGAAAGCAGTTCATACTGACTTTCATGGATTTTGCCACCCGATGTCCGGAAGCAGTAGCTCTAAGCAACAGTAGGGCTAAAAGTATGTGCCAGGCACTAACAGACATTTTTACCAGGGTAGGTTGGCCCTCCGACATCCTCACAGATGTAGGAACTATTTTCCTGGCAGGAACTATTGAAAGCCTTTGGGAAGCTCATGGGATAAATCACTTGGTTGCCACTCCTTACCACCATCAAACAAATGGCATGGTGGAGAAGTTTAAAGAAACTTTGGGGGCATGATATGTAAATTCGTAAATGAGCACTCCAATGATTGGGACCTAGTGTTGCAGCAGTTGCTCTTTGCCTACAGAGCTGTACCACACCCCAGTTTAGGGTTTTCACCATTTGAACTTGTATATGGCCGCGAGGTTAAGGGGCCATTACAGTTGGTGAAGCAGCAATAGGAGGGGTTTACACCTTCTCCAAAAACTAACATTCTGGACTTTGTAACCAACCTACAAAACACCCTCCAAACCTCTTTAGCCCTTGCTAAAGAAAACCTACAGGCTGCTCAAAAAGAGCAAAAAGCCTGGTATGATAAACATGCCAGAGAGCGTTCCTTCAAAGTAGGGGACCAGGTCATGGTCTTAAAGGTGCTCCAGGCCCATAAAATGGAAACATCATGGGAAGGGCCATTCATGGTCCAAGAGTGCCTGGGAGCTGTTAATTATCTCATAGCATTCCCCACCTCCAACTGAAAACCTAAGGTGTACCATATTAATTCTCTAAAGCCCTTTTATTCCAGAGAATTAAAGGTTTGTCAGTTTACAGCCCAGGGAGGAGATGACGCTGAGTGTCCTGAAAGTGTCTACTATGAAGGGAAAAGTGATGGTGGCGTGGAAGAGGTAAACATCTCTATGACCCTTGGGCGTATGCAGCGACAGCAGATCAAGGAGATGTGCACTAGCTACACGCCGACATTCTCAGCCACCCTAGGACTGACTGAACAGGCATACCACTCCATTGACACAGGTAATGCTCACCCAATTAAAGTCCAACCTTACCGGATGTCTCCTCAAGCTAAAACTGCTATAGAACGGGAGATCCAGGATATGCTACAGATGAGTGTAATCTGCCCCTCTGGCAGTGCATGGGCATCTCCAGTGGTTCTAGTTCCCAAACCAGATGGGGAGATACGATTTTGCGTGGACTACCATAAGCTAAATGCTGTAACTCACCCAGACAACTATCCAATGCCATGCACAGATGAACGATTGGAGAAACTGGGACAGGCCCAGTTCATCTCTACCTTGGACTTAACCAAGGGGTACTGGCAGGTACCACTAGATGAATCCACCAAGGAAAGGTCAGCCTTCACCACACATCTTGGGCTGTATGAATTTAATGTACTTCCTTTCGGGCTGCGGAATGCACCCGCCACCTTCCAAAGACTTGTAGATGGTCTCCTAGCAGGATTAGGAGAATATGCAGTCACCTACCTTGACGATGTGGCCATATTTTCAGATTCCTGGGCAGAACACCTGAAACATCTACAAAATGTCTTCAAGCACATAAGGGAAGCAGGACTAACTGTTAAGGCTAAGAAGTGTCAAATAGGCCTAAACAGAGTGACTTACCTTGGACACCAGGTGGATCAAGGAAATATCAACCCCTACTGGCCAAAATGGATGCTATCCAAAAGTGGCCTGTCCCAAAGTCAAAGAAACCGGTCCAATCCTTCTTAGGCTTGGCCGGATATTACAGGTGATTTGTACCGCAATACAGCCAAATCACCACCCCACTGACAGACCTAACCAAAAAGAAACAGCCAAATGCCGTGCAGTGGACCGAAGAGTGTCAGAAGGGCCTTTAACCAGCTTAAAGTGACACTCACGTCTGACCCTGTGCTAAGGGCCCCAGACTTTGACAAACCGTTCCGAGTAACCACAGATGCATCCGAGCATGGTGTGGGAGCAGTTTTAATGCAGGAAGAACCGGATCAAGAATTCCATCCTGTAGTGTTTCTCAGCAAGAAGCTATCTGAGAGGGAAAGCAACTGGTCAGTCAGTGAAAAAGAATGTTACGCCATTGTCTACGCTCTGGAAAAGCTACGCCCATATGTTTGGGGATGGCATTTCCACCTGCAAACTGACCATGCTGCGCTACAGTGGCTTCATATCGCCACGGGAAATAACAAAAAACTTATTTGGTGGAGTTTAGCTCTCCAAGATTTTGATTTTGACGTCCAACACATCTCAGGAGCTTCTAACAAAGTGGCTGATGCACTCTCCCGTGAAAGTTCCCCAGAATCAACTGGTTAAAATCGTCCTTGAGATGTGGAAAATCTTGTTAGTCTTTCTACACTTTGTAGTATATTTAGAGGTGCAAGTGTCTTATTAACTCTGTTTTCTCCTAGAGCTCCAGGGTGAAACACTGGCTGTGATTTCTTCCATCTGTGATTTGGGGGGCGTGTCATAAATATAAAGGGAAGGGTAACCACCTTTCTGTATACAGAACTATAAAATTCCTCCTGGCCAGAGGCAAAACCCTTTCACCTGTAAAGGGTTAAGAAGCTAAGATAAACTCGCTGGCACCTGACCAAAATGACCAATGAGGAGACAAGATACTTTCAAAGCTGGAGGGGGAGGGGGGAACAAAGGGCTGTCTGTCTGTGTGATGCTTTTGCCAGGAACAGATCAGGAATGCAGTCTCAGAAACTCTGTTAAGTAAGTTAGTAAGCAATCTAGCTAGAAATGTGTTAGATTTCCTTTTGTTTAATGGCTGGTAAAATAGCTGTGCTGAATGGAATGTATATTCCTGTTTTTATATTCCTGTTTTTGTGTCTTTTTGTAACTTAAGATTTTGCTTAGAGGGATTCTCTGTGTTTTGAATCTGATTACCCTATAAGGTATTTACTATTCTGATTTTACAGAGGTGATTCTTTTACTTTTTCTTTAATTAAAATTCTTCTTTTAAGAACCTGATTGATTTTTCATTGTTCTTAAGATCCAAGGGTTTGGGTCTGTGTTCACCTGTACAGATTGGTGAGGATTTTTATCAAGCCTTCCCCAGGAAAGGGGGTGTAGGTCTTGGGGGGATATTTTGGCGGGGAAGACGTCTCCAAGTGGTCTCTTTCCCTGTTCTTTGTTTAACACACTTGGTGGTGGCAGCATAGGGTTTAAGGACAAGGCAAAGTTTGTACCTTGAGGAAGTTTAATCTAAGCTGGTAAGAATAAGCTTGGGGGTCTTTCATGCAGGTCCCCACATCTGTACCCTAGAGTTCAGAGTGGGGAAGGACCCTTGACAACATGTAAAGTTAAGCATCTGCTAATTACTTCACTGAATCAGGGCCTAAACATTGGTTTAAAAATGATTATTGTTATTCTGAGTGAAACAAGATTGATGTACTGGTAAAACAAATATTATCTACAGTGTATATTCATTTTGCTGGTTATAAATGCTCTCTGGTCAGCTAGTATTTATAGAACAAAAACTCCCTCCAGGTGTCTGGCAGTCAGCTTAGCAAGTACTTTGTAATCAGTATTGAAGAACGAGATTGGCTTATAGACCATGCAATTATTTGTTTCTTTGTGTGTTTTCTAATAAGATTGCAGCTGTTTCCAGGGATTGTGACCTTATTCCATGCAGAATGTCTCTGATTACTGCCACCATGAGGTACGTACTGTAGCTTTGATTGGACGCTCAGTTAAATTTCGGTGATAAAGCCAGCCAGTTTGCTTTGTTTGTTACACAGCGAAAAGGGGCTCTGATATTTTCCATCTCTTTAGACTACTTTTGTTCCAGTCTTAAGATATCATTTTTTGTCACCTCGTCAGGAAGAGAACAGAATGCATGCTTTTAAAGGATAGAGTAGGGGACTAGTTTATCATCTCCAGTAATTTAACACATCAATAGCATTGCTGTTCCATTTTTGCTTCCTTCTGTTCTTTCCTCAATATACCAGGCCTGACCCTCCACTTGGTTACCTCAGTTTAATTCCATCAACTTCCATGGAGTGACCGTGGCATTAAACTGGCTTAACAGACCAGAAAATCTGCCCTACCCTCTTTGAAGTGGCGTCTGCCTTCATTCACAATACTACTACTAGCCCGTGTGCCTTCTGAGGCCAACTTCATGGGATAGGTATTTTGGCAATATCACCATATGTCAGAGAAGCTTGTTTGAAAAGTCTGAATGGCTGGTCTCTTGCTGTAGGATTCCCCACGTGTTTATTATTATCTTTTCTAGCACCCAGAATGTACATCTTTTTTACTACTGCCAGTTAGTTAAAAATGAGCTTTATTTAATTCATTGGGCTTTCAAAAATGTTATTTTTATACTAGAGTGTTTTACGGTATTTATACTATGGCATAAATATTTTTGCAAGTACACCATCAACCAGATTGCATCTCCCCCTCACTGTGACTTCAGTGAAAGTTTTCCACATTCCTGTGAATTTAATGAAGCCTTTCTATTGCTTCCTAGGTCTCCTGCTATAGGCACACAGGTACTCACTGACAGACATACACATACCCCATGGCTCTCAGAGTAACACAGCACAAGCTACGTTCAGCAATTTAGATGCAAGTGCCTGTTGAGGGAGCTCACACCTCAAACAAAACATGAGGAATGGTTAATCAGACAAGCCTTGGCCCTGATTCAATAAATCATCCGTATTCAGGATAGGGCTTATGCATGTGCTTAAGTGCTGTCCAGAATCAGGCCTCTTGTTTATACCAGGGAAAAAAAACAACCACTTTTCTGCACCAGTGCAACTCAATCTGTGCTGCTAACAATGCAAGCTGCAGTGTAGACAGGATACAAACATCTTTACAATTGTGTCATCTGGCCCTATTTTTCAATTTGCAACTGTGATGACTTGGGGGCTCTGTCTGTACAAATTATGCATTCTAGTTGATATTGCAAAGTTATTCTTAAGTTATCTGGAAATTCCTGTATCATGGAAAGCCTATGTATGCATACCATCATCGGCGATCCCTACCACAGATTTACACATGAGTCCTGAGATGACTCAGGAGTCCGATCCTGGAACCATGGATCCACTTGCAGTACATACAGACATTTTCTGGTCGGCCAGCTCCCTACTGGGAAAATTTTTTTCCTTCCTTCTCTCTCTCTCTCTCTGTCTTTTCAGCTTCAATGGCAAGGCATTGCTCCTCAAAGCAGACCACTGCCTAATGGAGAATGTGGCACCATTGGGGTCAGTTAATGGCTTGCTCCTCCAAGCTTGTGATGTCCACATCAGTTTTCTTGAGATACCCTTTCAGTGTCTCTTTGTAGCATCTCCTCTGACCACCATGGGATCTCTGACCATGGGTGAGCTGAGAGCAGAGGCCTTGTTTTGGGAGGTGAGAGAGTCTGGCATCCGTATGCCATGTCCAGCCCAGCGGAGTTGGTGCATGAGGATCATTGCTTCAATGCTGACGACATTGGCTTCAGTGAGGATGCTGGCATTAGTGCAGCAATCTTCCCACTTGATGTGAAGGATCTTCCAGAGGCATTGTTGAGGTGCTGTTGATAGGTCACCCAGGTTTTGCATCCATAAAGGAGTGTAGGAATAACAGTGGTCTTATAGACCTGGATCGTGGTGTCCTGCCATAGGTCACTGTCTGTGAAAACACATCGGAGCAATTTTCCAAAGGAAGCATTTGCACACTGGATCCTGTGCTGGATCTCACTGTTGCTTATTGCATTTTGAGAAAGTTGGCTACAGAGGTAGCAAAAGTGCTCCACTGTCTCCAAAGCCTGTCCCTCAATGGTGATTTGTGGTGGGTCATGTGCAAGGCCTGAAGCAGGCCAATAGAGCACTTTAGTCTTCTCAATATTGATTGAGTCCTAGGCTTTGATAAGCTTGTGCAAAAAAATCCAGTCTGGACTGCAGGTCATTCTCAGTGTGCGCAAGGATAACGCTGTCATCAGCATACTGAAGATCAGTAAAGGACACTCTGAGGACTTTATACTTTGAGCGGAGACATCAAAGATTAAAAAGCTGTCCAGCTATTCTGTATTGAATGTCAACTCCACTGGGGAGGTGGTCTTTAATGATGATCAAAATGACTGCTAAATACATGGAGAACAGGGATGGGGCAATAACGCATCCTTGCTTAACCCCAGTTTTGATGAGAAAAGGATCCATATGCATACCGCCATTGTGGAGAGGACCTACAGCAGGTGTACACCAGACTGGAGACAATGAATAGTGCTTATCTTTAACAACTATGCTTTGACCACGTAATAGTTATGTTAAAGAGTAACTGCATCGTAGGGGAAGCCTGTTTTATTGTACCTCTCTGAGGGCAGGTTTTCTTGAGTAGTAGAAAGATACCAAAATACAGAACGAAGAATCAAAGATGGGGCTAGTAGGGATAGGTATGTAAGTAGACACACACACAGCCTCACAGAACAGCTGGGGGTGTGACTGCAGGAAATTTAGGCAGGAGGAAGATAGGGCACAGATCAAGGTTAGAGGGGGTGAACTGAGGGGAGAAAACATGTTTTAGTTCACAAACCATGCTCTATAGCAGAACCACCTCGACAGCCCAGAGGATCATGATTCCAGCCCAAAGAATGAGTGGTGAGGAAACAGGAACAGAAATAAATTTAAGGTTTATTATTTTGTACAGATCTGTGTATGTCTCATGCTACTAAAGAGCAATAATATATTAGACTCTGGGCAAAGTGTCTATGTGTGCTGTATACTTTACATTTACCACAGGCCACCTGAGATAGTTAAACTGTAAACCAGAGAGCTCACACCTTTGGAAGCAGCTCTGGGAGAGGGAGTATTTAAGCTACTGGGGAGCCTGAAGGGTCAGCACTGAGCCCTTGGGTTAGGCAACTGGACAGCATGTTCTAACTCTTAAGGAGATGGTGCCACACAATGGCTCAGCTCTGGTCAGCTCTAGAGGCATAAAAGCATGCTGGGCCCAGTGGCTGGGTTCCTTCACAGCTGGCTAGAGAGTGGCAGGGGGGACAACACTTGATTGGGATGTAGGAGAGTACCCATGTCATTCACACTGAGGAAATCACCTACAGCAAATACCTTGATAAAGTACTGCACTGAAGAGGTCTCCCGGGTCCAGTACAGGTTTAGCACTCTTACTTTACACTACAGACTTCTGCCAGCATACCTACATCAGCCAGGGTGTAAAGACATGTGAACCCTGATCAACATAGCTATGACAGCAATAGCCCCTAGTCTAACTGTATAGACAATTATACCAGCAAAGCTGCATTTTTACCAATATAGTTTACTTCGGTTGGGGGAGACTAGGGAGTGGAATGAGCTATACCAATTAAAGTGCTGTTTTGCTGGTACAAGCTGTGTCTATACTTTCAGAGCTTTCCAATGTAGTACGCTGGTATTCCTGGACCAGTAAAGTGCTAGTACTGTAGGCATGGTAGAGATATGGTTGTAGAAGATTATAATTCAGAGACGCTACCTCGTACGGGACAGTATTAGGAACATAGGAATTTGGAGATGTGCCCTAGAGGTGGGGGTTAGGAACACCACATGGTTGTGTGCAGCAGTTCACCAGAGATTCTCTTCAGTTTGTTTTATTCCTTTCTTATTCACTGGTTTGTTATTTAACGAACCCTGTCAAGGTTCCTTCCCCACTCTGAACTCTAGGGTAAAGATGTGGGAACCTGCATGAAAGACCCCCAAGCTTATTTTTACCAGCTTAGGTTAAAAACTTCCTCAAGGTACGAACTTGGCCTTGCCCTTGAACCCTATGCTGCCACCACAAAGCGTGTTAAACAAAGAACAGGGAAAGAGCCCACTTGGAGATGTCTTCCCCCCCAAATATCCCTCCAAACCCTACACCCCTTTTCCTGGGGAAGGCTTGATAAAAATCCTCACCAATTTGTACAGGTGAACACTGACCCAAACCCTTGGATCTTAAGAACAATGAAAAAAATCAATCAGGTTCTTAAAAGGATCACCTCCGTAAAATCAGGATGGGAAATACCTTACAGGGTAATCAGATTCAAAACACAGAGAATCCCTCTAAGCAAAATCTTAAGTTACAAAAAGACATAAAAACAGGAATATACATTCCATTCAGCATAGTGTATTTTACCAGCCATTAAACAAAAGGAAATCTAATGCATTTCTAGCTAGATTTCATACTAACTTACTTAACAGAGTTTCTGAGACTGCATTCCTGATCTGTTCCCGGCAAAAGCATCACACAGACAGACAGACCCTTTGTTCCCCCCTCCCCCTCCAGCTTTGAAAGTATCTTGTCTCCTCATTGGTCATTTTGGTCAGGTGCCAGCGAGTTTATCTTAGCTTCTTAACCCTTTACAGGTGAAAGGATTTTGCCTCTAGCCAGAAGGGATTTTATAGCACTGTATATAGAAAGGTGGTTACCCTTCCCTTTATTTTTATGACAAACCCCAAGATTGCTACAGGCATGGCCTTAGAGTGCAGCTTCAGTGGGAAAATTTGCAACTGTTTTTTCCCCTTGCACCAGTGCTGCTCCATTGGTGTTGACAGTGGTGGGTACTGTGGTATAAAAAGCTGCCATATTGTTTAAATCTCTGAGCAGGTGTGTATGACACAGTGGTAAAATCACCAGCAGCCAGTCAACACCATCACGCCATTCTTGCTCACACCAATGTCAGTGTGCTATTGTTACAACACTGGTGGGAGATTTATAAAACAAAGCTCAACGTAGGCAAGGCCAGTGCTGACTTTCTGCCTGATTCACCACTGGGTTACTCCAGATTTGTGCCAGTGGAACTCTGTTGGTTTCAACGGATTAACACACTGATTAATCAAGCCTTTGGATTTGAGGTAAGCAGGTATGTTCCAGTGTCTGATGAACTCTTACATTCAAAATTAATGCAAATTGGCTTGTACCTGAAGACTGTCGTGTGGATTAAAAACTGGCTGAAGGGTGGTGAGAACAATGGGTAATGATTAACTGCAAAGTATCAAACTGGAGGGAGGTGTCTCATTGGAAACAGAGGGATGTGTTAGGTCCTGTTTTAGGCCCCAATCTTGCATTGGGGCCTTCAGGTTTGGGGTGTTATTTAGTCTCTTCATTAATGCTTTAGAAGAGGGAGTAAGTGAAACTCATCAATGGAATTTGCAGACGATAATAAACTGGGAGGAGCTCTCAACACCAGAGAGGACAGCTGAATATTACAAGAATGGCCTAGATCTTAGAAACATGAGCAGGAAATAAAATCTGATTAATCTTGAGACAATACAAGATAATGGATCTGGGCAAAACAGCCCCAAAACACAGATACACAATAGCAGGGAAAGCATTGAGCTGGCCTTGGTTCCTTTCTGTGTAGAATTGTTTCTTGTTCCACATGTTCTCAGACAAAGACAAAGCCAGAGCCAGCTGGCCTGGCTTGGTATTTAATGGCTCTTGCTACTGCTACGAGAAGGGGCACGTGTTCAAGGAATACTTTTTCTATGCAATATCTATTTAAAAGGATGTGCCTTTTGCTTTGGACAAGTAAATTTGATGGATGTAATCTGTACACAATTCTGTAGTTTTAACTGAAATGGTATTTAAATGGTCATTAGGCTTAGAAAGTAACACACTCTGTTAAGATGAATGGAGGAAGTTAACACCTCTCTTGGGGCCTGATCCAAAGCCCATTGAAGTATCTTTCCATTTACTATAGTAGGCTTTGGGTCAGTCCTTCAGTGCTTCGTTTCTGTCTGCTTGGCTGTAGAATCAAACAAATGACCTGTGTATCAATTGTATTGGGAAGTTTATTCTCATATCCAGAAGGGTCCTGCACTTAGGATGGAAGAATCCAATGCACCGCTACAGACTAGGGACCGAATGGCTAGGCAGCAGTTCTGCAGAAAAGGACCTAGGGGTGACAGTGGACGAGAAGCTGGATATGAGTCAGCAGTGTGCCCTTGTTGCCAAGAAGGCCAATGGCATTTTGGGATGTATAAGTAGGGGCATAGCCAGCAGATCGAGGGACGTGATCGTTCCCCTCTATTCGACATTGGTGAGGCCTCATCTGGAGTACTGTGTCCAGTTTTGGGCCCCACACTACAAGAAGGATGTGGATAAATTGGAGAGAGTCCAGCGAAGGGCAACAAAAATGATTAGGGGTCTAGAACACATGACTTATGAGGAGAGGCTGAGGGAGCTGGGATTGTTTAGCCTGCAGAAGAGAAGAATGAGGGGGGATTTGATAGCTGCTTTCAACTACCTGAAAGGGGGTTCCAAAGAGGATGGCTCTAGACTGTTCTCAATGGTAGCAGATGACAGAACGAGGAGTAATGGTCTCAAGTTGCAGTGGGGGAGGTTTAGATTGGATATTAGGAAAAACTTTTTCACTAAGAGGGTGGTGAAACACTGGAATGCGTTACCTAGGGAGGTGGTAGAATCTCCTTCCTTAGAGGTTTTTAAGGTCAGGCTTGACAAAGCCCTGGCTGGGATCATTTAACTGGGAATTGGTCCTGCTTCGAGCAGGGGGTTGGACTAGATGATCTTCAGGGGTCCCTTCCAACCCTGATATTCTATGATTCTATGATTCTAAGTAGTAAAAATCTCTACTAAAAAAATCTGGAGAACTGAACAAAATCTGCAATTTCCACCGAGTTTTCTGCAGTCCATATTTTCTTTTCTGTTTGTTACAGAGACAGATCACCAGCATTTTATACAGAGTTGAAAACAAACGTTGCCTTGACTTTCCAGAATCAGTTGCTACTGCAGTATGTTGTTTACTTATACTCTTAGAAAAACTGGTTGTGTAAGGAAAAGTGGACCCAAGGCCTTTTTTTTTGGTATGAGGCAAGGGCATAAGTTATCTGCTAACTACAGCTTCAGAGATGCTTTATATGGATGTGGATATCCTGAGAAAGATCCTCAAGCAGATGTAATAAACGCTAATTGCGCTGAGATCTGGCAGGAGTTACACTGAAATTCCTCTGTAATGCCATTTTGTTCCATCAAATAACATAGTTATCATGACATCTCATAGTAAATTATGATATTTTCTATGATGACTGTGGAGCAATGCTGTATTTCCACTGAATGTAAGAAATATAATAATTCTGGGCCTGATTCAAAGCTAATGAAATACATGGGAAGCTTTCCATCAGTTTTAATGGGAGTTGGAATGCACCCTAAATGAGCTAAAGTGAGAAGAGGAGGCTTCCTAGAGTACGTATTTTTGTTTATTTCTTTAGCTTTGCAAAAGGTTTCTCTAGGGGTCTATCCTGTGTTACGAGTGGGATTGTCACAGAGTGGCTGGCCTCATTAAAGAGAGACGAGCCCAGCCCCACCTGTGATATACAACTCACCTCCTCAGTGGAGCGAATGAAGAATGTCATATGACAGGTGGGTCATGTGACTAAATCAGGCCACTGAAGTATAGGTAAGTGAGGGAATAGAAGCGGGAGGAGGCACTGAATTCTCTCCTGAGGGAGAAAGACCACCCCAGGAAGCCCTGAGAGTTGCTGCTCAGTAGAGAGCAGGGAGTACATGAACAAGTGTTGCATGACTATTCAGGATTCTGAGTAGGGTTCCCACTTTGAAATGCCAAAAAACCAGTACTCCCCACCACCCCCAAGGCCAGCCTGCTGCAACCCCAACCCCCAACCACAAGGCAACTCTGCAACCTCCCCTTCCACAGCCACTTAGAGTATCTAGAGAGATAAAACACCATTTTCTTACCTTGGTCACATTTCTCCAAGCTGCTTTGTTTGTGTCTGTCTTCATTGAGATTGTTTTTGCCCAAACTGCATTGGATTCTATATTTTAACTATATACTTGAATGTGAATGTTTTGTAACTTTATACATAAAGAAACTCCATTGATCCTACTTCTTGAATTTGTATTTGCCATTTGATTTTGCCGTTTCAAGCAATTTCTTATTTTTAACGGCAATATCGTAGCATCTTTAGCTGGACACAAACTTTTAACATTAGATATCCCCATGTGTTGTGATAATAATGCAAATCTTTAGACCCACGTAACCCTCCCCCCCCTACCCCCCGGCAGATTAAATTATTTTTCAGGCATCTGACAAATCCATAAAAAAAAACTGGCTAGACCAGTCAAATACCAGCCAGGTGGTAACCCTCAATCTGAAGGACTTGGTTAGAAGTTAAGACTCCCTTTGGGGGACCTGGTTTTCATTTTGAACTTTGTGCTAATAAACGAGCCCCAAGAAGGGGTATCAGTGGACAGAGGAAAGCCCTTCTGGGGTTCTAGAGGAGCCCAAGAGGGAAACCTGAGGCAGCAGTGAACGTGAGCACAGAGCAGGTAGGGCGTCTAGTCTGGAGGGAGACATATTTCAAGCTGCAGTAGAAAGGACTGCTCATCCCACTCTAACAAATACATAAATCGACCAGATAATAAAAGAAACCGAAACATCTCCAATCTTCTGACCACGCACTCCCCAAAAGCCAAGGGAGTAAAGACACAGCTTGCAGTACTGCCAAAAGGCTAACAAATCCAGACTACTGCAGATCCAAGTAGGTGGATAGGAAGTGACTTCCAAAGATGGGGAGCCATGCTTTGCTAGAAGCTTCCTCCTGTTCATAGCAAGGGAACTCCTGCTCAAAACACATCCGCTCATTGCCACTGTCGCAATATGTCATGGGAGGAGAGGCAGTCTCTCAAGTAACCAGGTCCCAAACCAGTCAGGGATTGATAGTGTCAAAGCAACTCCTTGAATTCTACCCAGAAATGTATTAGAAACCGAAGCATTGGTACAATTTGATCCCACCATTAAAGTCTGCTTAAAAAGCGTACCTCAGCATAGCTTGTTTCCAAATGGTTTTGGTCTAGAGATTATTGCAGCATTTTACTCTGCAGATGAGAGGGGGCAAGGATAATTAGGGCAAGGTCTGCAGTAGAAGAGAAGGGCTACACTTTGCTTATTTGATGCAGACCAAAAAAGTGTTGTTGGCAAAAGACAGAGCTTTCAGGAACAGCCCAGGATCTAACACCACCGATAAGTTCCCACCCCCATGTTACAAATGGCAGTTGTACTCCCTCAGTGTGCAGCACTGATTGACATTCTGCCAAATCTTCTTTCGGCTTTCAGTCAACCCACCAAAATTCGCCTCAATAGTTTCTGGATTATTTTGCAGCCACCTAGCTCTCATCCAAGCCTCCAGTTCATCTGGACACTGGGTAAGTCATTCCACTGCTCCAGCGGGGTGACATCTTCATACTGAATAAATCCCAGCCCATATCTCCTCACTAACTGCCCATGAGGTCTCATATGCAGGATGAATGACTATATAGACCACCATCATACCTTTCAGGAAAGGTCTAGGTGCAGAGGAGCAATTGCTCATAACTACTTTTTGAGTTCTCCCAGAGAAATAAGTGCAGAGTCACAGGAGAACAATTCCATCCACTTCTGCTAAGGTCTGAGAGATCTCAAAGAGCCACAATGGCCACTTTCTCTTTATCTTCTTCTAGCAGAAGATAATCAGATAACTGAACCAGTTTCTGTCCCATATCCAGTTTTTATTCATAATCAACTGACCAGGTTTGGGGAAATCTAAGGACTCAAGAAGTTACTAGTAGCCCCACCAACAATCTGAGTGACCGCCTCCAAAAATGGGAGATTGTAAGCCTCAAGAGTTGGTTTCTCAAGCATTGCCCTTATGAAAACTTCTTTAAGAACCATCATCATCCTTTCTCCCAAACACTTACACCAGGAACAGGGGTGGTAGTGAGACCATAGCCGTCTAGGGTACACTCAATGGTATATTTAATTGTTGTATGACACTTGAATACCACAGTGATAAGTGTAGAAAACCCTAATATTTATAGGTCCATTGAATTGAAGCAGCTCTCTCACACCCCTTTAAACTTTCATGCTTAATATTACAATTTTCTCTCTACATATGAAATGACTGCTATAACAGAAGTATTCAAGTGGTAACTGCACTCTCTTTTGAAGACTGCTGTGATCTCATTCTCAGCACTAGTACTATGCTGTTGCAAAGGCAGGGCAGGAAGAAGGGATGAGTATAGGACATGGCAATTGACTAATCTTTTAAGAAGGGGTGAATCCCCGCCTGCTGCCGCTGAACCAATATTAAATTATGTTTTCTAAGAAACAAGGTTCAAATATTATTTACAATACATGGAATACTACACATGAAAACAAAACTTGTCATGTCTGCTCAGCTCATTGATCACTCTAGTATCTGACCGCAGAGGTCACCAATATTGGAATCTTTAGAAGATGAACTCCTCCTGTACTGCACATAACCACTTGTTCAGTGCTATACAAAAGTGAAAATCTCCTTCCTGATCACCTACTATGATCAGTTCATGTCCCAAACCATGAGGTTTGATTGTCCTTAACATGATCTTAAGTTAAAAAAGTAGTATTTATAGAAGTAACCTCTAAACTTCTTACCCTGCAGTTCTTGTTCTAGGTTGGTTTGCAGCTGATGCTGATACCACAAACAGCAATTTGGACAGCAGCCTCAGAGACGAGTGTAATTAGGTTTTAAGTGTATATCTTTTTAGTAAAATAAATAATAGCTGACTTTTACATTAAGATAACACAAAGCAGGATTTTTTTTATCATCCTCTGAATTGTACCAGTAAAATACCACCCATACAGATGACTGAACACTGCAGTTAAGAGTTTTAACAAGTTTCCCCCCCCCCATCTTATTCTCAACCCAGATTATCTGAGACCTCCTAAGTGGTATATTTTAAGGAACAGACTTAGACAGATGTATCATCTGTCATGGGGTTTGAACCCACTGTCATCAGGGAGAGAGCTGCTATCAATGGATGAAGATGTCAAAATAATGTTACAGGAGTAGCCATGACTGCATATTTATCACAGTGTCACAGGCTCCCTCACAAACTGAAAGATTTAGCTGTTCATTCACAGTGAAGACACTTAATTAATGACTAGGCCTAATCAGGCTGTTTTATTATTTACAGGGATTCCAGCATGGCTTAGCTCAACTGATATGCAAACAAACCATCCTCGGACTGCTTTAATTAATAATTCTGAACCAGACTCAGAGACTGGCACTGTCAAGTAGCTCTTTGGTGATTTACAACACCTCCGCTGCCATGTCCACATCCCTTGCATACAAATGAGCAGCCACCCCTGCAAATCCGTCATTTTAAAATCCAATGTGCTGTCTTGTTGATGACAGGAATGCCCTTATCTTTGCACATGACTTAATGGAGACAAATGCCTGAGCTGGGCAAGTTCCTGGGGTCTTTCATGGACACAGACCTACAAGGGGCATCGTTTCAGAAACGTTCAAGGGGAAGGGAAAAGAGAGAGCAGGGACAGGCCCTTTATCGCATATAGCACCTCTGGTGTTTCACAATCCTTCCATCTTATATAGTGCTGCCACCTCCAAAAAAAGCCTGATTGGCTCACTGCTTTGCACTTGGCTGTGGTCATTGACACCTGTAGTAGGGGGCACCTCTGCTAAACAAGTGTAGAATGCTACCAAGTCAGCAGGGTGGAAGGTGTAAATAATGACCTACAGTACCAGGCTGGAAATAATCCAATCCCAAGCAGTTTAAAGGGAAGTAAGAAGCACAGATTCTTCCTCAGAACTGACAGGGTAGAGGTGCAGAATGTTGCAAATGGAAACAATAGTAGTTTGCATTTCTGAAGCTCCTTCTATCTAAGGAAGGATTTCAAAGCACTTTACAAGCATTAATGAATTAACTCTCACAACACCCCGTGAATTAGGTTTTCTTATCCGTTTTACAGACGGGGAAGTGGAAGGAAAGAAGTTAAATGATTTGCCCAGGGTCAATCAAGAAGTCAGTGATACAACCAGGAATAGGACCCAGACTTCTTGTGTTCCAGTGTTGGGCTTTACCCTGAAGGCCATCCTTCCTTGGAAAGTGAATTCTAAATAAGTGGCAAAAGCATTAGCAGTGCAATAGAAGGCAGATGAAAACAGCTGATGAGTGTGTGATGCCATATGATTAAAACATGACCATTTATATCATTAATATTGCCAGTTAGACAATTGCAACAAATCTTATACTAAGTATGTCATATAGGGTGTAAATGGAAAGTTATGATTTGCTGAGTAGGATTATCCTGTTTATATGCATGCATCGTTTATATATCTTAAGTTATGAATATTGATTGTGTACTAGTATTTCAAATGTGTCCGTCCTGAGTAACACCCTCCAGGTAAAATCTACATTAAAGACAGACAGCAAATTATAAATGGACTATTCAAGTTGATGGCCCAATCAAAGAATACTTAACTCACAATGGGCCATAGAAGAAGCTTGTCCCCACCCAGTGAGCCTTCCTGTGGATGCTTTGGCCAGAGTATGGGTAATGGGTGCTCCTCTGAGTCATCAAATCATGCACAGGCCTGTGACTACCTCATGTGACCCTGGACTCCATCTTGTTCTTGCAATTTTCCACAAATTAAGACTGAGAGCATTCCCTCCACATGGGTGAAGATATAAAAGACCCTGGAAGCATCTCCATTTGGCTTCTTTCCTGCTCTGATCTCTTGACCAGGGTTATGCGCAACAGGGAGCAAGCAGGGGCATGGGCCCCTCAGTCAGCAGGGGCACCAAACTCCTCCAGCTGCTGGGGGAGAGCAAGATCCACCAGCCCCGGGGCCACTGTGGCAGAGGGAACAGCCAGCTCCTCTGGCTCCAGGGCCATTGAAGTGGGGTGAGCCAGCTCCTCCAGCCATGGTGGGAGAAAGATAGTCAGCTCCTCTGGCTGCAGGAATTGCCCCTCCAAAAGCAGCCAGATTTTTATTCCCGTGCACACCCCTGCTCTGACTATGTACTTACACAAAAGGAGCATTCCAACCAAAGGACTGAGGACTTTCCAGTCTTTTGAAGTTACCAGAGACTTTACAAGCCAGCAGTTTATTCCATCACTTCTTCAAACCTGATACAAGGACTCTGCAATGAGTATATGTATTAGTTAAAATGGTCAAGAAAAACACTCTCTCTTTTCTCTTATAAACCTTTAGATATTAGATACTAAAAGATTGGCAACAGCGTGATTATTGGGTAAGATCTGAGTTCTATATTGACCTGGCTATGTCGCTGATCTTTTAAGATCAGAAGGACCCTTTGTTTGATGAAACTTGTTTTGAAATAAGGATGGGCCAAAAATTCATGACTTTTTTTGAATTAAAGGTGATTTTTGTACCCTAAACAAACTATTTAGTTGACATTTTTGAATCTCTCCGAACAATTCTTTTTCAACCCTAAAAGGATCATTTAAAAAATTAACAATATCTGGTTCCTGTTAAAATACAAGAGAAGGGGATAGGAGATTAAAAAAAGTTTATAATGGACCTCTGCTTGCAAGCTAAACTATGGAGTCTCAGTTAATTACATCCACATTTGGAAGCACTTCATTGACCATTGAAATGCAGGCCCCTCTGGGGTGCTGTGACATTAATCTAACAGAGCACAGTAGCACTACACACAAGTTTAGGACAGGAAGTGAAAGACATGACACCAAAACTGCATAATTATGAGTATCTGAATACATGCTGTGAGAGAGAGACAGACAAAAAGGAAGGAGGATGAGACACCCTGTAAACATATGATCTTATTTTTATTCAGCCATGCAGCAATAATTTTTCCAGCAGAACATGTGCAGTGTTAGGGGACGTAGGGTTTTTAATGGCTTTTCCCATCATGCTTAAGTTAAGGGCTGGGTTTTCTAGATTCAGAAATTACATAAAGCATAACTGGATAAAACAGACAGCCAAATGGACAATTTATCAAAATATTATCTACTCAGCGAGGTGAAAATTATTAATTTGTAACTGGGTTATTAAGAACTGTCAAGCCTTGAGTCAGGTTTGCAATTCTCAAGTTTGAAAATTCAATTTGTGGACTGCAGCATTAAATTAAAAAGTCTCCTTTTGTGTCAGTTTTCACTACTGTTTGTAGGTATAATAGGGGCTTCTGGTGTCAGTGAGCCTGGTTCTCTGCTACTCCATTTCTTTGCTTGCAGGAAGGATGAAGGTGAAGAGGGGGTAGACAAAAGGTGGCTTAACTCGACAGTTGTAGTCCTCATATTCAGGACTGCCTAACCCCCAGTGGACTCCGGGGAAGCAGAGAGTAGTTGTAGTGCTCTATACTCCAGCCACCCCTCCAAAATGGTCCCTGTCCTGGGGGCTTTGAGCAGGGCCAATACAGAGCCTTGACTGGCCATGCAAGTCTTCTGCACTGGAGTAGAGCTGACCAACATTTTTTCATGGAAAAACTTTTTAAATCAATAAATGGGGTTTCTTTGAAAATGACATTTTTCACCAATACCCATCATTTCCCAACAAAATGTTTCATGTTCTGAAAAAAAAAAGTTTAAAAATGAAACACTTCCTAAAACATTTTGGAATTTTGCAAATTTTTCGTTTTGAAAGTGTGGCAATATTTCCATTTTTTTCAAAGTAGAAAAGTGGGGGGGAAGGGTTTAAAAATGCAAGAAAATATTTCTTCTCCCACTTATTCACTTTTTCCCCACTGGTAGAAGGAAAAAAGTGAGAGAAGATCAGGGAAGGGAGATGGAAATGCTGATTTCAACTCAGCTGTAACTGAAATTAAAACAGCATAGTTAATGTGGCCGTGCTGCACCTTTGGTGTTTGTACATCCCTGCTGTCTCACTAGTTCAATTATCAATGGTTCATGTCTCTAATGTAGGCATAGTTTATGTTAAATACCTACCTAATAAAGCTCTGAATAGTTTACAGAGGAACTAATTAGACACTAAATTATTTGTAGCATAACAGATCACCTCGCTTTGATTGGATTATTTTGAGCAACAGACTTGACTTTGCAAAGAATAGTGCCTATTTGCCGGCTGGTGAAAACTGTGCATACAGAAAAATACTCTAACATGTCTGGGCAACGTCCCACAGAGCTCCTGTGCAGTAACTATGCTACCCTCCTTGGGTTTGTCTTCACTAGGAAATTTAATCATGTTTAACAAATGGGTTAGGTGACACAATACTGACTGACTGGCTGGTCAACGTGCAGCATTAGGTCAGCTAGTCACAGAAAAACCCTACTGAGTCTAGACCAGTCGATATGATGCTGAACAATCTCGCCTTGTCTATATTGACCCTTCAGCATTGTGTCAGCTAACTTGATTGCTAAAAATCAAGTTTAAACACAATTACATTTCCTAGTGAAGACAGGGCCGAAGAGGTTGCCACAGACCTGCAAGCTCCAACGGCTATTGCAAAGGAGAGGGAGCGCTGAGGTCTTCCCTCCTCATTGCCACTTTCAGAGAGGCGAGTGTCTACAAGGGCCCCGAGTCCTGATCAGAACAGTGGTGCTTCAGTTTTGGCTGCTGCATCCCATGTCCTGGCACACGGAGCTCACAAAGGAAAAGAAGGCAGCTTGCCCTTCTGCACATCCACATGGTGTCCAGCCCCAATCTGAACAATAGCCTTTAGAAAGCATCAAATACCTTGTAGAAGTCATTCAGTGCCTCTGGTTTGCTGTGGTGCAGCCTGTTTAGTCACAGGTACATAGAGCACGTGGAGTTACACAGTAATGATATTGTTCTCACATTTGCGAGCTCTATAATTAGGCTGTAAAATGTTTAGGGTCCCTCCCATGTGTAATTACAAAGTTTACTCGGGTGTCATTTTTAAAATGAGCAATTGGTTTTTTGTACATAAAAAACCCAACCCCCAGACGAACAAGCCTGAGTGTGACATTTATCAAGGAAGCGAAAGAGGGGGCTGGGAGGTCTGGCAGCTTTATTCTGGGCCACCATTTTGTTGCTGCTCTGGGAGCCCACCATATTATAGCTACTGGGGAGATTCCTTAATATATATTTTAAACTGGGAGAACGAAATTCTTGTCATAGAGGCCAGGTTGACTGCCTGGGTGACTGACATCTTGTGTTTACCCACAGAACAGAGACAGCTGTAGAGGAAGCTGATCTGCACACAGGCCTCAATCCTGACCTGGAGGCACCACATATAGAGCTAACAGGGCAGCCCAGTTTCCATGGCTCTTTTGGTCCTAGGCCTCTCAGTTGATTCTTCCTCAAAGGGTGCCAGCTGTGATGAGCACCGTCCACCAAGGTTTAGTCTGAAACTGCCAGTTTGCTTCACAGAGACCGTATGAACTCCCATGGAAACATGTTAGGCTGTATCCAATCCACAGACAAGTGTGCAAGGGAGAAAGAGGGCACCAGGAGCCTCCACCACCTTCTGACAATGTGGAGGGGCCGGGAAACTAGAAGTCTTCATGCTCAGGGATTGCAAGGACATGGCAGGGCTAATGCCACTGCCAGGGTAGCCTCTGCAAAGGGAGCAGAAACAAAGGGAGAGGAGATGGGACCATAGCCTCCTCACCCTCCACACCAACTGGTGGAAGTGGCCAGCCACACTGGGGGAAGCATGCCATACTCTCCTAACAGCGTAGAATCAGCTGTGCTTTCCAGGAGCTCTGAAGTACTAAGGGTGTTTGGACTCTGAATAGTATTCTGGAATTAGATATGTGCTTATCCCACTGATCTCTTGGAATTCATTGATATTAAGGCCAGAAGGGACCATTGTGATCATCTAGTCTGACCTCCTGTATAGCACAGGCCACAGAATGTTCTGAAAATAATCCCTAGAGCATAACTTTTTGAAAAAACATCCAGCCTTGATTTAAACATACTCAAGGATGGAGCGTCCACTTCAGCCTGTGGTAAATTTGTTCCAGTGATTAATTACACTCATTGTGAAAAATGTATGCCTTAATTCCAGTCTGAATCTCTCTAGCTTCAGCTTCCAGCCATTGGATCATGTTATACCTTTCTCTGTTAGACTAAAGAGCCCACTATTAAATATTTGTTCCTCATATTGGTACTTATAGACTGTAAGCAAGTCACCCCTTTATCTTCTCTTTGTTACATTAGACTCAAGGAACTCAATCTGTTTCTCTCATAAGGCACGTTTTCTAATCCTTTAATTATGCTCTGAACTCAATTTATCAACATCCTTCTTGAATAGTGGGTTCCAGAACTGGACACACAGTATTCCACCAGCAGTCACATCAGTGCCAAATACAAAGGTAGAATAACCTCTCTACTTCTAGTCAAGATTTCCCAAATACGGGCAATGAACATTCTAATGTTTCAGTGTAAAAAAAGCAAAACAAAAAAGCAAACAGTATATTTATGAACTTATATTATCCAATACACAGAACCTTATCCTGACATGGCGGATAATTACGTTTTACGTCCATTCCTAGATAACACAAACACTAAGGCCTTGTCGGTATTGTTAACAAGTTTACCTACACAATCCATTTTCCCTAATACAATATTAAACACAATTTTGCCCTTGAGCAATGTGAAATGCTTTGCAGAATTAGGGAAATGTGAAATGCTTTGGAAAATCCCACCCCGTAAATATATCTAAACACCTAAGTACGTTTGTTGAGAAATGCTGGAGTGTAACTTGATGAGGTTATGTCAACAATGTAAGCAAATACTTCATATTTCTCAACAAATACTCTGTATCAGAGACATTATCTACAGACTAGTAGTTTTGAATTTTGAGTGTATTGAACTAGAGAGACCAAAGGCTAATCAGTGAAAAGTGTCAAACATGAATAATTTTTAAATGCTTCTGACCTATGCAAAAGAATCAGTTAAAATTGTCAAAACTATTAAATCTCAGTAAGTGGTGGGAGGTTGGGAAAGAATTATTTGGTTTTTAGAAAATCAGTGGGAAAGAGTCCTGGCTTTAAATGCATTTTTCTACGTAGCCCTAACTAGGGCATTGTGACTACTTCAGAAAATAAGGTAAATACAATGATCAAACACTTGGATGTACCTTGTGTTACCAAAGGAGAAAAGTAGCCAGCTTTTAGTGATTTTTGCTGAAGCCTAGAAATTTAAAGTAGCATTTTAAAGCAAAGGTTTGCTTAAAATTAATACAAGTATGGAGTAGAATAACACAGTAGTACAAATCCTCAGACCTTTTTAACTATCTCCCCTTATAGCTCATTTCCTCTCTAACACGGATAAGTGTGTTATCCCACTGTAACTCATTATGTTCTCTACCTCCCTTTGTCCTTTTGTATTCTGATAATCATTTGTTCTGTGGCATACTGTTAGGCACTGAAACATATTCGCAAAAGGGTTTGTAAATTGCCCAGTTGAAGCTCTGGCTATCCTGTGAAGAAATTTAGCAAATTGCAAGAATGGAGCCTGACATGGAAATATAATAGGAAGAATTTAAAAAACAAACAAACTAACAAAAATAAAAAAACCACATCCCAACACCAGCTCCCAACAAAAATTCCCTGACCCCCCCCCCAAAATAACCCCCCCCTCACAAAAACAAAAGCCCCAAAACAAACCACAGCCTGAGACTTGGAGTTATTGGGTGGGGAAAATGAGAGAGAGAGGCAGGTGGTCAGCTGGGGGTGGTGGAAGAGGATGCACTTTTCAGAAAGCAAAACATATTGCAGTCCTACACTGGGAGGGGTTTGACTAAGATATACAACTTCAGCTACGCTATTCGTGTAGCTGAAGTCGAAGTGTCTTAGTTTGCTTACCTGGCCGTCCTCATGGTGGTGAGTTGACTGCGGTGGCTCCCCTGTTGACTCCACTTACTCCTCCTGCTGAGGTGGAGTACGGGTGACGATTCGCGATAAATCAATCCCCGATAGATCGATCACTACCCGCCAGTGTGGCGGGTAGTGAAGACGTACCCTCAGTAGGGCTAGTTTCATAAACATTACGATCACCCATTCTCTCTTTCTGTCTTCATAGACTTTGCCAAAGGGTAAATCCAGACTAGGAAAGGATTTCATTTGTTACTGGAATACTTCATTGAAATATTTTGTTTTGCTATTGGGACATGATTTACAGTGGTACATTTGTGCCAGGCTGTTTCATGAGCTATTGAAGTAGCTCAGCTGTCCAAGACAACAGACTCTTTAAATCTGTCCCTCTGTGTTAGTCCTTCCCTTTACATTTGTCTGAATCTGCCCTTTCTCAGAGTGTTGACACAGAGCAGCAAGTTTTGCTGAGGCTACTTTCTCACTCCTAATAAATTCCAAAGCCTGCCACAGAAATGCTTGGTCATCAGGCCAACTTTCTTCTGCTATTTGAAGAACAGACATTTCTAGAGTGGGAGCTGTCTTATTTCATATTATATTAAATTGCTTCATAGTGTAATTTTCTGACAACGGGCTATATCCTGCAAAGTGTGCAGTGCCGTGAGAGCACTGAACCTAATGTCCACAAAGGGCACTCAACACCTCACATAGACAGATCTAGATCAAAATTTTAGCTGGGCGTGGCCATTTGCCTATACTGTGTGTGTGCTCACTTAGGGCCTGTCTCTCGAAGCTTGATGCAGTTTGTATGGCATTCACTCAGGCCAGTAGTCCAACTGAATTACTTACGTGAGTAAATTCTACTCAGGGTTGCAAAATCTTCCCTTGTGCCTTCCCTACATCAAGGTATGGGCACTTTTGAGAGTGCGCCCCTGTGGGGGGCGGCGAGGTTTGTCGTGAATAGGTTGTTCAATGAAGTCCCGCTAGCGCTGCTAATTTAGAGCCTGCTGGGGGAAATGCTCACACACGGCTCCCCGTCTAGAAGAGCTTTTCAAGAGCAGTGATTCTCAACCTTTCCCGAATACCGAACCCCTTCCAGGGATCTGATTGATCTTGCATACGCCTAGTTTCACTTCACTTAAAAACTCAGACTTTGGCTTCAGCCCCATGCAGCTAGGCTTGGCCTTGGGCTTTTTGCCCTGGGCACCAGTGAGTCTAATGCTGACCCTGGTGACCCCATTAAAATGAACTCGTGACCCACTTTGGGGTCATGACCAGTGTTCACTAATTTTTCTCACCTGTGTGGAATGAATGCTGTTATGTGCACCAATATGGAGGTGATGTGTGACACATCACCTTCATATTGATGCACATTAAAAAAATCATGTGGTGGGGTTGTGGATGGGGTGTTCAGAGTGTGGGAGGGGGTTCAGGGCAGAGGGTTGGAGTGCAGGGGTGTGAAGGCTCCGGCTGGGGGTGTGGGCTCTGGGGTGGGGCCGGGGATGATGGGCTCAAGGCTGGGGCAGAGGGTTGGGTGCATGGGGCGAGGGTTCCAGCTGCGGGTGTGGGCGGGTTCTCTGGGGTTACGGTGGGGGAGAGAGGACTCCCCGCAGTGCTCTCTCCCTGCAGCAGCAGCACCTGGTCAGGAGGGGTGGGGGAGGGAAAGAAGAGGCACCTGTCCCTGCTGTGGGAGGGCTGGGGCTGCAGCATAGGTGCCTGGGTCCAGGCCGCGGGAGGGCAAGTGCTGAGTTGGGGCCGGGGGAGGGGCACCTGCACATCTCCCAGAGCACGGGCACAGCTCTAAATAGGCTGCTACGTGGCCATACATCTTACAGGGAACCACTGTTGAAAACCGTCAAAAATATAGAGCAGCATAAGCAAGTCATTGTATGAAATTTTAGTTTGTATTGACTTTGCTACTGATTTTTATGTAGCCCTGTTGTAAAACTAGGCAAATATCTGGATGATATTGATGGGGGATATTGATGTCCCCCCTGGAAGACCTCTGCGTACTTCTGTGTACCCCTGGTTGAGAACCACTATTCTAGAAAACAACAAAACAAAACAAAAACCCCAACAATTGTGGCAGGCACAAGCTATTAAGATGTTGGTAATTTTATTTTACCTCCAATTCATCTATTTTATTTTTGGGAGTGCACAATTCTCTGGGTGCCATCCCCAAATAGAGTCTCCATTGCTCAGCACCTTGCAGAATCAGGCTCTACAGACCAGATCCTCAGCTGGTGGAAGTGTAGTGTAGCACCACTGGCTTCAGTAAGAGCTGTGCTGATTTACCCCATCCTAGGATCTGGCCTTCACTGTGTGTGGATACTACTGTTCTCTACCGGGTAGAATGTCAGACATTGATAAGTGTGTGACCGTGGCAAGCCTACAGAGCATAAGCCCTACTCATTCTATGACTAACAAAGCTCACATGGGAGAGGCCTGGTCTGAAGCTGCAGGGTTAACTTAACTACACAATTAAGCTGGCTTAAATTGCGTTGATGTACAGCCACCACAGTAATTAAACCACTTTTGCACATTCACACTATGCTCCTTGTGTTGCTGGTATGCATCCACAGAAGCAGCGCTTGCATCGATGCAGAGAGCAGTGCACTGTGGGTAGCTTTCCCACTGTGCACCTTCTAGCCACCATCTAGCATGGGGTATTTTAGAAAGGGTTTGCAATGCCTTATGGGTGCAAACAAGTCATGGAGAGGTGGCTGGGAACATAGATTCAGCGTCCCATGATGCAGTTTTCTCCATCCCATCACTCCATGGGCATCTTATTACCTTTTGCACCACTTTTTGAGTGCCTGTGTATCCACCATCTTTGAGAGAAGAATGGATCCAGCATTGCTCTTCAGTATTGTGCTGATCCTGCAGTGTCATGAGCTGCAAGTCTGATGATTATGCCTTGGTGGCTGTCTTGCTGTGGACCACGGAAAAAAACAATTCAAGATTGCTGCTGGCATTCATGGAGCAGCTGCACATGTTGGACCACCAGTTCTGGGCTCAAAAAACAAGCATTCACTGGTGGGAATGCATCGTTAATGAAGGTATGGGATGATGAGCATTGGCCATGGAACTTTCGAATGTACAAGGTCCCATTCCTGGAACTGTGCATGGCGCTCACCCCAGCCCTCCAATGCAGTGACACCAAAATGAGAGGTGAACTCATGGTGGAGAAGTGAGTGGAGATCTCTTTGTGGAAGCTGGCAATGCCAGATTGCTACCACTCAGTCAGGAATCAATTTGGAGTTGGTAAATCCACTGGGGGGGATGCTGTGGACACAAGTGTGCAGGGCCGTTAATGGCATCCTGCTATGCAGGACCATGACTCTGGGCAACTTGTGGGCTGACAGAGCCTCCTCTCCCCACAGACCCAGGAGATCCACCACTTCCGCTAATAGTGAAGGAATGGCATCAGAGGACAGGGATGGGGCCCAAGCCAAGACCCACACCCACAGAGGAGGGAAACCACCTATACTATAGGCAGAACGCTATACTCTAGGCAGAAGCTTGTTTGCTGCAGCTGGGCAGTGGCTATGTGAGTGCTTCACACTGAGCAAACAGGAAAAGGAATTTGGCTTTAAAAGAGGAGGGGCATGCACCTGGCTGCCGGACAGTAGAATTCAAAAAGGTGACCAAAGTGATCACGGTGCAGCATTGTGGGACACCTCTGGGAGGCCATTAAAGCCAACATAAGCAATGCAGTGTCTACACTGATACTGCGTCATCCTAAGTGCTACGCCTCTCGCCAAGGTGGATTGACTAGGTGGGCGTAGTGGGTGAATTGCAGGAGGAACACTGTAGTGTAGACTCCTACACAATTAGGTTGATGTGAGGAGCCTCATGTTGAGCTCTGTAGTGTAGACCAGGCCTACAGTTCTGTTGCTGGTGCCTGAAATATGTGGCTTAGCTGGTATGATGATCATTAGGGGTATTTGTGACCATGGATTCATTAAAAACAGGGGGGAAAAAAGTAAAGAAAGGCTTCTGAATTTGGAGTGGAACCTGGA
Source organism: Eretmochelys imbricata (assembly GCF_965152235.1). Lineage (NCBI taxonomy): Eukaryota > Metazoa > Chordata > Testudines > Cheloniidae > Eretmochelys > Eretmochelys imbricata. The sequence continues at coordinate 124,310,067 of NC_135574.1, forward strand.
GGGAGAGAGTTAAAAAAAGAAATAATGGAAGCAAAGCAAAGGCAAGGCATAGGGCTTGAGTACATCTGATATCCCTGCTCCACGGAAGTCAATGGGATTATTGCCATTGATGTCAGTGGCACCAGGATTTCACACCCCCCCCTTTTTTTTAAAAAATGCACAGTAGATCTTGATTTGTGACTTCATTCTTCATGCTAGCTTTATGGTGAGAGCACCCGTGACTGGATCCTAAATCCACATCTTTCAGCACATGACCACAAAAACTAATGAAAACATACATATTCTATATCAATCTGAAGGAGCAGAAGTAGATATGGATCTCAGCAGGGGCACCGATGAAACAGTTGAGGACTGAATATAATTCAAGCAGCTGGTCAGACTGACATTTCAATACAATAGCTTACGTTTCTATTGTACCTTCCTTCCCAAAGAATCTGGTACAAGCACTATACTGCTATCAAGGAAAAGCTTCACCCACTCAAATGCAGTCACTTCTGGGGGACACGCAGTAGCTGTTTAACACAGCTAAGCAACACTACATAGCAGTTTAGGACAGGAAATGAAGACGAGCAGAACCGTTTGAAATTGCAGGGGAAGTTAATACATCAGCAGTGTTTGGCCAGTTCTCCTTATTTGATATACACTATGCCAGATTTTCCATAGCTAAGCAAATAATTTCAGGCATCTTTGTGTGTTGTCTCTTTCATGAGGGTGGTAGCAACTAGCATAGCATAGGGTTATTTTAAACATTATGGATCCATGTGAGAAAGAGCTCTCACACGTTAATGCTCCAAAGCATATCAAATTAATACGACTATTAAATTCTGTCAAATACCTCTCCAGCATCCAGCAAGAGAACCAAGAAATTAATTTGACTCATTTTGTAGCATTTGTCATACTTGGGGTCTGCAGGCATTTTACTAGAAATGTCCCTGTAAATACTGGTAGGTTTGAGTGAACACATTGTGGAAGCAGTGTTTCCATGTACAGCAGCGTGAAATCCTCTGAGTTCAGTTCACACTAGTCTCTGAACTAGAACCAGTGAATACAGTTTTCAGGGGGTTCATGCCTATATCCTTAAACTCCAAGCTACCCTCAAGCAAACCCAGAAAAATTAATCGGTTTTGGAATAAATACCAGTGAGTTTCGCCACCCATTCCCTCTTCACAGCAGTCCCCACTAGGCTGATTCCTACCCTTTACCTCCAGGCTTGATGCCCTTCTCCTCTCCCTCATCTCCTGATATCTTCAAAGAACAGTTGGGCCCTTCACAGATATATATATATTTAGGGAACAGTTAGCTGGCCTGCTCCCCACCCCGCATTGTGATCTTCTTGGAGGGCAGCTGGTAGACTTCCTCCCTCAGATCTGTAGCTAAGCCAGTTTCTGTCCCCTTACCTCTTTCTGAAGTAGAACCAAAAATGGTACTTTGTATCCAGCTGCAGAACTTGCTGCATCGCCTGAGGTCCTTTATCTCCCTCTGAGGGAAGGAATTTTCTCTTCGTATCTGTCCTCTGGCTCTGGGTCACCTCTGCCCTTGAGTCTGGTGAAATGCTAGCAAGTCCATGAGCTACTTTTCAAATCTATAATTTAAAGGGATCCCTACAGTTACCATTTAACTGAAGTTATAGCAAATATAACTTTATAGAAAGGTAGTTAAAAAAAAACCTGGCCATATAACTCGAGGCAAATCAATACCACCACTCCCATTTTAAAATTAAACTAAGAGCGGCTAAACAAGAGGCTAACAGTGTAATTAAAGTTTGTTTGGAATGATGTGTTTTGGGTAATTCTCCCCTAGTGGTTTATGTTCAGGTAAAGTAGTGTCTTGCTTTCCAAAAGCAGGAAGCTCTCATTATCATGATTAAATAAATATATTACAGTAGTGCCCATATTCAGCATCAAGGCCCCCCTATGCTAGATGCTATGCAAACTCCCGTGAAGACAGTCCCTGTGCTGAATGTGGCTGCTGGAGCTCTCAAAGATGGAAGGGGAATTGAGCCCAAGGGATTTTCTTTATCCTGCAAAGGAGAAAGTCTTTTTTCAGAGTGTAAGTTTCTGGGCTAGATTCTATCTTAGGGCCCCCCGAGGCGCTTTCGAGTGATATGGAGGGGCTACACAGCAGCTGGACTCTCCAGGAGGAATTCTCGCTTAATAAGCCAGAGTTTCTCCTACCAGCTTGCAGACGCAACATATTGGCAGGGCAGCTGTACCAAGCTTAAAGAGGTTGCATCATACGTCTCCTTTTTAACTGTCTAATGTGGAGGTGGGGCAGAGCCGAGCCATGCTCTGGTGCCCACCCCACCACTTCTGCTGCCTTTTAGACACTCAGTGTCCCTGGGAGGGGGCAAAGCGGAGAAGGGATTTGCTCTCCAACAAGATTCTGGCCAGGCTCTTCACAGTGGCATGTGATGAGACAACACAAATTTGCTTTGGACACAGCATGCTTTGATCTTAAGAACATAAGAATGGCCGTACTGGGTCAGGCCAAAGGTCCATCCAGCCCAGTATCTGTCTGCCGACAGTGGCCAATGCCAGGTGCCCCAGAGGAAGTGAACTAACAGGTAATGATCAAGTGATCTCTCTCCTCCCATCCATCTCCACCCTCTGGCAAACAAAGGCTAGGGACACCATTCCTTACCCTTTCCGGATAAAAGCCATTAATGGACTTAACCTCAATGAATTTATCCAGTTCTCTTTTAGACCCTGTTATAGTCCTAGCCTTCACAACCGCCTCAGGCAAGGAGTTCCACAGGTTGACTGTGCACTGTGTGAAGAAGAACTTCCTTTTATTTGTTTCAAACCAGCTGCCCATTAATTTCATTTGGTGGCCCCTGGTTCTTATATTATGGGAACAAGTAAATAACTTTTCCTTATTCACTTTCTCCACACCACTCATGATTTATATAACTCTATCATATCCCCCCTTAGCCACCTCTTTTCCAAGCTGAAAAGTCCTAACCTCTATAATCTCTTCTCTTATGGGACCTGTTCCAACCCCCTAATCATTTTAGCTGCCCTTCTCTGAACCTTTTCTAATGCCAGTATATCTTTTTTGAGATGAGGAGACCACATCTGTACCCACATTCCCTATCCCCAGTGCACACTGCAGGTGCCAGCCCATATGTGGCCCCCTGTTTGTCATATTTTCTTTAATAAGCCATGCAATCTGCTCTCAGGAGTTTATTACCTACCAGCGCACCTGTCCCAAACTGTATTAGCAATTTTCTGAAGGCATGATAATGATATAGATAGACTGCAAACGTTACTAGACCATAACATATATTCCATTCCTTTCCCTATCCCCACCTCCTGTCTAATCTTGGTTCATTTGCTGACTTGATCATCTTCTCTGATCACTTACTCTTCCCCTCCACCTCCTTCAATCCACCACCAGCTGCTCACAGCGTCTCCCTATCAAAGTTCCACTTTACAGGCAAGGAAGACTGACGAGATCTCTGAGTCCATCAACACTATGCAATCAACCAGACAGTTCTCTGCTGGGAGACATAAGGGACTCTCTCGGAGGCCAAACGTGCAGCTTCCACAAGCTCGCTCCCTCTCTCCGCCCCCACTACATCTAGGAAATAAGAGATCAAGAAGCAAATTCAGCACCATGTGCAATCCTATTGACTTCAGTGGGAGTGCATGGACTTCAGTGGGAGTGCATGGGATGTGTGTCTATGCTGAACTTGCCCTGAGGAATCTGAACTACAGACCATTTCCCCCACTTTCCTCCTCTTTTCCGATGTAGATAGAGTTAGAATTATACACACCTGATTCTAATTCTGCTACAGGTTTTACCTTGATCATCAGTGGAGTTACAATATGTTTTGTAGCTTGTTACATGTCCAGTTATGCAGCAAAATGCTTTGCACAGCATAGATGAGCCGGGCAACTATTACATAAACAAAGCTATTTCACCAGCTGTGGAATAAATGGCAATCCATTAGATAAACAGACTTCTGTCTGCAGTAGTGAGTGCCACTAAGCTTTGTCCACGCCACGGCAGTGTCATGGAAACAAAAATACATCTGTTGATGTGATAAGGAGTAGGCAAGAAAAGCCAGAAGAGACTGAAACACCATGAAAACCTCACTAATACAGGACATAAGTGAAATATATTAGGATTACTATTCCTATCCCATTTTATTGTCACTGGCTTGGGAAAACGAGCATAACTCACCCATAGCAATAAAACTTTATACCACACCATCATACCTTCTAGATTTAAGCATATTTATAGTATACATCTCTAGACTGGAACTTGCTTTGTGGTGATCTTCAGTTGTTTGGAGGGAGAAAGCACAAAGAGCCTTCCCCATGTCCACCCTGCCATTTGCCTTGTGTCCCTGCTCATGGGCCATCCACAAACTGAGCAGGAAGCACAGGTTCTGTGCTAGGATTGCATTGCCAGCAGCAGAAGCCTCCCCTGCAAAGAGGGTGGGGAGGGGCTCCAGCCATTGTATGCTCTTCCTCCACCCCCAAAGGAAAGCTTGCTGGGTGAGGAGTCACCCAGGATGAAGACCACTGTTGGCAGCTCTGCTCCTCTGGTGCAATGAAACTCTCTACAACAAGGGTGAAGCTCTTTTGTGTAGGAGTGTCATAAATATAAAGGGAAGGGTAAACCCCTTTGAAATCCCTCCTGTCCAGGGGAAAGCTCCTCTCACCTGTAAAGGGTTAAGAAGCTAAAGGTAACCTCGCTGGCACCTGACCAAAATGACCAATGAGGAGACAAGATACTTTCAAAAGCTGGGAGAAGGGAGAGAAACAAAGGGTCTGTGTCTGTCTGTAGTCCTCTTGGCCGGGGATAGACCAGGAATGGAGTCTTAGAACTTTTAATAAAAAATAGAAGTAAATAGAAATAAAGAAATCCCCCCTGTAAAATCAGGATGGTAGATATCTTACAGGGTAATTAGATTAAAAAACATAGAGAACCCCTCTAGGCAAAACCTTAAGTTACAAAAAAGATACACAGACAGAAATAGTTATTCTATTCAGCACAATTCTTTTCTCAGCCATTTAAAGAAATCATAATCTAACACATACCTAGCTAGATTACTTACTAAAAGTTCTAAGACTCCATTCCTGGTCTATCCCCGGCCAAGACAACTACAGACAGACACAGACCCTTTGTTTCTCTCCCTCCTCCCAGCTTTTGAAAGTATCTTGTCTCCTCATTGGTCATTTTGGTCAGGTGCCAGCGAGGTTACCTTTAGCTTCTTAACCCTTTACAGGTGAGAGGAGCTTTCCCCTGGCCAGGAGGGATTTCAAAGGGGTTTACCCTTCCCTTTATATTTATGACAAGGAGACTGTGCTTTCTACGGGGCTGGTCTGAGACTGTGGAATTCACTCCCCTAGGAGCTAAAGACTATCATAAATCTCACCACCTTCCACGCCAAATGCAAGGTGCACTTCTTTGACCTGCTCTTCTCAAATATAAATATATAGCAAACAGAAACCCTACCAAAACAAGACACTCCACTGCACACACTTCTCCCCCGAGGAGAAGATGAGATGACAAACATCACGAGACAGATGTTAGTCACATCCTTTAATACACTACCAGAAGGTGCTCAGATACTACAGGGATGAGAGCATTATAAGAGGCTAAACAGAATAGAAAGCATCAAGGAGGTGAAACCTGAGCAACTGAGAGAGGAAGAGATTTTAATTCAGAATCCTTATGTAACCCTTCTGCCCGTCAGAGTTGGCAGCAACAAGGGCCGGGTTCAATATCTAGGGGATCCATTCCAATAACACAATGCAAACCGGCTCGAGCCCCCACCCAGTGACCTGGGACAAATATATACCACCCCCACTGGGCGCCTCCAAGAGGCAATACTTCCCCTCTCGCAAGCACATAGTCTGAGTGTAGCAAAAGCCTTTTAATAACAGAGAGAAACAATGTGGCATTATGTTGGGGAAACACCACCAACAGGATTCATAACACAACCCATGAGCAAAAAAAAACCCACCCCAGGCAAATTGGGGCATGCCCTTTTCCCTTTGGTTCTTGAGTCCAGCAACCCCAAATCACCCAAAGTCCCAAAAGTCCAATGCCCCAAAAGTCTCTGTCCCTGGTCAGGGCAGCCCCAGAGTTCGAAAGTTTATCTGCGGAGCTTTACCTCCCAACCGGGGTGGAAATGGGACGGGGGTAAGAGGCACCTTACATGATCTGAAGCTGACCGCCCCATAGCTCCATAGCGGCGCTCCGCTCCGCCAGCCGCCCCACAAACTCCTTCGCTCCGCTGCGCTGCGCTGCGCTCCGCCAGCCGCCCCACGAACTCCTTCGCTCCGCTGCGCTCCGCTCCGCCAGCCGCCCCACGAACTCCTTCGCTCAGCTCCACGACCCACAAGCAGCTCCTGCCATCTACACACTGCTCCGCGTCGAACTGCTTCACCAGCCGTCCCGCAAACGGCTCCACAATATATCTTCAGGCTCCCCCACTACTTAACACAACACTCAGTGATTTCAGCTCTTAGGTGAATTCAGCTTGTAGTAGGGGAGCCCCAGTGCTGGTGCACTGTCAGCCCAAAGTGAGCTCAGCAGCCTATAACTAGACTTCTAATGAAATCAAAATTAGCTCTGATATTCCACAGTGGAGAGAGGAGGAAGTGCAATTAGCATGTAAGGCCCTCACCAAGGGGCCCATGCCACCAAGTATTAATACTTGTCCCCAGCCTCTCTCTATTCACACAGTTTTGGAACCCATGACCCTTGCCTAGCGAGTGCTACTTAGTTGATGGTGAATCCCTCCATCATAACAAAAGGCCACGTACAGTTCCAAGCACAGTTCCCATAATCAGGGTAATAACAATTTATTCTTCCTGCCCCAATAACAGAGACGCTGGGGATCCCACAGCAGCCAAAGTGACCATTTGAGCGGCTATGGTCTCATTCTAGGCGTGGTGGGTGTGCCTATGCAAATGACATCGGCCCCTGATTAATCAGGGTAATAACAATTTATTCTTCCTGCCCCAATAACAGAGACGCTGGGGATCCCACAGCAGCCAAAGTGACCATTTGAGCGGCTATGGTCTCATTCTAGGCGTGGTGGGTGTGCCTATGCAAATGACATCGGCCCCTGAAGTTCTTTTCCACAACTTGCCACACCTCACCACCAGATGTCAGGGTGGAGCTCATCCTGACACTGCTTACACTTAAAGCACTTAGTTTAGTGTTTCTTTGTCAGCCATTTGAATTAAATAGGAGTTAACCAAACAGTTGGGAAGCATTCTCTTTGTTAAAGATGCAATCCCTCTCTACCTGAAATTAAGTATTAAGACGGTGCCTTTTCTGCTTCTTTGGTCCAAAATCAACAGTAAAAACACAGACAACAAGACCTGATAGTTCTAAAATAAAATTAAAGCAGGAAGAAAAAAGGAACCCCTTTCAGGCCTTCTTTATTCACTATAAAGAAACAAAGAAGGGCACAAACCCAATGGATTTCCCTTTTTCAGGTCACCTTTAAAGGCACATTCTGGCCCTCAGAGCCAGATACAGTAACTCCTCACTTAAAGTCGTCCCGGTTAACATTGTTTCATTGCTGATCAATTAGGGAACATGCTCGTTTAAAGTTGTGCAATGCTCCCTTATAAGGTCGTCGTTTGTCCACTGCTTGCAGGAAGAGCAGCCTGTTGGAGCTAGTGGTGGGGGCTTGGAACCAGGGTGGACCGGCAGCCCCCCATCAGTTCCCCTATGTTCCCTGTGCGGCAGCAGCCCAGCAGGCTATCAATTGCTGGCAGTTCAGCTGTCCCTCCCCCTACTGCTGTGTGCTGCTCCTGCCCTCTGCCTTGGAGCTACTCTCCAGAGCCTCCTGCTTGCTGGGATGGGGGGGAGGAAGAGGGGCTAATGTCAGGGTATCCCCCTCCCCTCTGCTCCTGCACCCCGCTTACCCCATCTCCATAGAGCAGGGGACACACAGGACAGGGCTCAGGAGGGAGGGAGCTTCCTGGCAGCAGCTGCTGCAGTCTCAGCTTCCTGATTAACTTAACAAGGTAATGTAGTAGGTGTCAGCCTACTTAAAGGGGAAATGCACATCTCTTTCTCTCACACACAGGGTGTGTGTCTCTCTGTCTGATATGCTGTCTCCCCTCCCTCCATTCCTGCTGCCTTGTAGAGAGTGAGGCTACATTAACAACATGTTAAGCCTTGAGGGCTCAGCCTATGCTAGTTCATCATTTAGCAGTAAGGCATCCCCTGGGAAATATCCCACCCTCTGACTCCACCATCTCAACCAAGTTTCCCAATCATCATCGCTGTGTACAGTATTAAATTGTTTGTTTAAAACTTATACTGTGTTTGTGTATGTATGTATTTATATATAGTCTTTTGTCTGGCAAAAAAAAAGTGTCCCTGGAACCTAACCCCCCTTATTTACATTAATTCTTATGGGGAAATTTGATCCACTTAACATCATTTTGCTTAAAGTCGCATTTTTCAGGAAAATAACTACAACATTAAGTGAGAAGTTACTGTACAGTGCTGGTGAAATTCCATTTAAGCCAATGGAGTTATTCCAGGGAGAAATTTGGCTTGATATTCTAAAGCTGCTATTAAGATAAGGGTCAGATCAACTTTCATTTACTCTCCTGCACTGGGTACCTGTAGTGTGAGAGGGAGTACAGTCTCTGTTGGCCTGCTGCACTGCATCTTGTGCCACTTGGGAGTAGGGCAAGCCTTGGTTCCATTCCCTCCCCCGCCAATGCTCCAGCCATGCAGCTGAGCCAGCACAGGGAGTGAAGTAATCTGAATGGGGGCAGGGGCAGATTGCTTCACTCCTGAGACAAGAAGAGACCTGTGAATCAGGTTGGGATTCTGAGTCACTGTCTGATTCTGGGTCTATAAGACCACATATTGCCTGTTGTTCAAGGCTCACAGCAAAGCTGTAATTTAGCCCAAAGTAAGTAGGCTTTAGCTCCACACATTTAGTCTCTTGAACCGAGACAAGGCTTGCGCCAGATGAAAGATTAATGAACACAATTTTTATTTTTTTAGCACCTTAAAAATTCGATTGCAATCTTATTCAGATCAGAGTCTTACTGGTCAGCACTTTCTTGTATGATGAAATCTTTATAAACTCTGGGACCATGGGCTGCAGTAATATTAGCAGTTGTTGCCTTACTGCATAACATATTTGGTGTTCCTGTCTTCAGGAACATTTTTGACTGCCTTATGATTGATTGACAAACAAACCTGCACCTGATCTTTAAGAAAAGGGTCAAGAAGCAAAGTAAGAAATTTAATTTCCTATGTGAATGGAATGCTGTGTGTATTTGGTTCTATCACAACTCTAGAAACATTGGCTGTGGCATATTGCTTGAAATAAATACAAGAGGCAGCGGAACAAGAGTGAATTTTCAGCCCCCAAGATTTATGCATCAAAAACGTCTCAGCCCTAGAACATGTTTTATGAGAATTAAACTAGAAGGTACAGTCCCTCTTGTCTCAGATGGTGAGCAGGCTATAGCTCTACAAGATTTAGCTTTTCATAGACATTCCTGAAATTCCTTAAACCTGTGAAATCATGAATGATTGCTCCAGAGGGCAATAAAGTCTATTGCTGGATCCCAAACCTAGTTCCAATCACTGCCTATAATTACAGTGGAATTTTTGGTACCTAACCGATCATAAAAAATTATGGGGGGCAGGAAAGGGAGTCAGTTGTATTTCATAGCATAATTATTCAATAAACCTATTTCCCCCCATAAATAAGGCTGGGAAGCTCTTCAACTATATTAAGACAGTGTCTACAGTTTACACATTGTGGGTTAGTGCACGTATGTAAGACTTACCAGGTAAACAGTATGAGCTGAAGATCCCGCCAGACTGACGAGGGCCAGTTTCTGCCAGCAGTAATCATGATGAGTAGTACCTTACTACATGTAGTATAGAAAGGAGAAGCAGACATCACCTCTAGTATCAAAGGGAGAAGCTGAGAAGATATCTACCCCACCCCTTTCCTCGCTCTACGGAAGGAGAGAAATCTGACCTAGGATCACTCATGTAGCAAACAAACAGTGCTGGTTGGTTTAAGGAATGACTTGGTCATGTGATCTGCACACCAGGTTTCCAATGTTATAACCCCTTCCCCATCAACCGCATTTTAGAGAGCACTGTTTCCTGGAATGACTTCACAAGTGCTGGGGCATGCCTGGTTGTTTGTAAGAGTTGAGCTCAAAGGAACTGCCTCAACTAATAGTTGCTGAATGCCCGATGCATTCAGGGGCACATTAAGATTTTGGCCCCTTTCTGCCTAGGATGATGACTGGGGAGGGGAAGGAATAGTTCTTGAATTTAAAAGCTTAGGTTTCTCTTATATTCAAGGGGATTATTGTTTCCCTTAATATGCTAGGAACAAACACCGCTACAATCATTATGAATCACTACTCTTGATTAGTCTAATTCTTTTTACTGCCATTACAGCAGATGCTCACATTTGTATTCTCAGTGGCCAAATCAATCTTCCCCAACTCCTCATAAATAGTCTAATATGAATACTAGATATTATATGTATACAGTGCTGTTGTAGCCATATCGGTCCCAGGATACTACATATTATTTCAGTCTCCACTGGCTTTAGCAGGAGAGGAGCGAACCACACATCCTCAGGTCAACTTTCTGGACCACATGCCTGGTAAACCGAAGGGGATACAGCATAGAGTTCCATCACCGACTGCCCCTGTTGTGTAGGCAGACATTCAGAATGACACCACATTTCCCTGTGAATGACCTCCCCTTCAGTATTTTTCTCTCTATGGCTGAGATTCTGCTTTCAGTATCATCCATCTTCCAGCACTTGAGCCATTTTGCAGTCAATTAGAGAACTCTGGGGATTTTTTTTCCTTTGGAAATATCTCAGAATTCAAACCACCCAACCAAAATGCCCACCACATCCTATAAAACCACAAAGCAAAGTCTAGCTAAAAATCAATGCATTTGGGATGCATGTAAAACTAAATTTAAAATGTCAGATTCACAATCCCCTTAGCTAGATGGAATGTCTCCTCCGTGATGAGCTGCTGCCTTGGTAAGCATGTGGATTGTGTTACCACCAATACGTAGGTCTGTATCTGCCCATCCCTTTCTCGCAGGCTTCCATTCTTTACCTCCAGGTTCTCATGCATGCACAGTCAACTTACTATTACTGCAATTTATAGATATCCCAAAAGTGTTTTCAGAAATTTTGGTAACATTCCAACTATTTTATAAAGCTGACTTTAAAAAAAAAACAGCCAAGAGGGTTTGTGAAAAATTTGTCATCAAAATTTGAAAAATTTCAGCCTGAGATTCTAGCTGCATTATGTACAAACAAAGAGTAATAGACGGTCCCTGCCTCCCCTCTTCCCCCCCGCCAGGAGTTTCTGGTCTAAATAGACAAAACAGACACTGGGTGGGAGGGGAAACAAGCTTAAAGAAAGGCGAGTGATTTCCCCAAGGTCTCACAGCAGACCAGTGGCAGAATGAGGTGCTGCTCCTGATTCTGAGTCCCAGGCCCATTCCCTGGCCACAGCACTATGCTGCTTAAGTGATGTGGGGTAAAATGGGAGAAAAGTGATGCTGCTTTGGTCAGTTTTTGCTTTGTACCTTCTATAGTCTTGTTTTTTTTAAATGCGTGCCCAAAGTGGCATTTGTGGAGAAGCTTATACAAGATTGAAATCTAAATAAATATAATTCATTTTTGAACTAGGTGGCTTATTCCTAAGATTTGCCCTTGTTTGATGGTAATTATATCTGTAGAACTCATATAAGGAATAACACTCGAGAGCACAGAGATGTTCAGAGAGATTTTCTTTCCTGATGCATGTTTTATTTCTCTTTCAGAAGGAAGAGGGCCCTTGTTCATGAAAATATTGTTTTCTGGAAGTGATCTTTTCCAGGATAACAATGCAACTTTGCTGTGCAGCACACCTGGCATGTGGGTGTTTTAAAGGCAGGATGCTACTTTCAGCAAAAGTTATTTCAGTCTTTTTTATCTTTAAATAATAAAATCAAAATAATGTAATAAGATTCATGGACGATTGAAAAGGGATTTTCTTCCCACCCCATTTAGCTAATGGTCAATGCTTTTAAAAAATATACCCACTTAATGATGGGACATGGCCAGATGATTATATACTATATAACTCATGGGTGATGTATGTATTACTGTATGCTTCCAGAGCTTCATCCTAAGCCCACTGAAATCAATGGGAATCTTGCCATTCCCAGATACATGCAGTTAGTGTTCCATAATCAAATGCATTTGTCTTCACCAGACGATCGTATTGCTAGATGATTTATTGACCTGTGTTCATCTTGCTTGGGCTGTCACCACACCAGAGGTAGCCATTTGGTTTATAACAGTTTTAATCACATCTATCGTTAATGGCTGACCTCTGTTACCTGAAACCACAGCTCTTTTGAGTGTTTGTGTCACTGTGCCCCGGTCATGGTGTGGAAGATCCAATTTATTTAAGACTGTCTTGAGATGTTGTCTCAAGTCCTTCCCCCCTCATTTTTAAACAAATTACATTTCTTTCCCTTGCTTTATATTTGGGGGCCATTTGCTTCTCTGGAATGTGATTCCTCCCTCTTGGCTTTTGCACTTCTTGTTCTCTTAGGAGGTCTCTAGGTGAGGATGAAAGGTTAGAAGTGTTAGCTAACACGTAACTAAGGGTATAACTACTCTTAAATCACTTCAGCGGCACAGGTGCAGCACTTCAGTGTAGATACTACCTACGGCAACAGGAGGGGGTTCTCCCGTTGGCATAGGTAATCCAACTCCCCAAGAGGGAGTAGCTAGGTCAATGGAAGAATTCTTCCATCAACTTAGTACTCTCTATAAAGGGGGTTAGGTCACCACAGCTTTCACTCTCAGGGAGGGGGATTTTTCACATCCCTGAGAGGCAGCTATGCTAAAGTAAGTTCCCAGGGCAGACCAGCCCACACACCTTCTGGAACACTAGTGTAGACATGGCAAATTGTACTTTAGCAAGCGCTAGTTAGTTGAGCTGAGGGAGAGCCTCAGGTTCATCTTTACCAGCTAATTGTAAAATAAATTGTCACTGACTACACTAGTTTTTCAAAACACGTTAAAGGTTGGAGCAAACACATTAAAAAACCACACCCCCCTTTTATCCCAGTTTAGAAAAGCTATTATAACTATTTTTTTTTAAATCACAAAGGGCCTGGTTTATGGGTTGCGGCCTCCAGTGTTGAATTTGCTACCTACAGATCCTCCTAGTTTCTCTTCATTTTTCTTAGCCTTCATTAGAATCTGGGATTTGTAAAGTGTGTGTGTGTGTGGGGGGAGCCAAACTGAAAACACAAGCCAACAACATCAATCATATATTTCAGCACATTTTCTTCATTCCAAACCTATATAAATTATGAGGTTTCTGAGTCATTAGTGCACCAATGTGAGGCTGATCATAATCTTTGTCCTTGCCTTTTTTGTGTGATCATTGCTGCTGATTTGTATTTCAGCGTGTGGGGACTATAAGCAGAGACAGTACTGAAATGATATTTGGAGGCCAGACTCTGTTCTCAGTTACAACAGTATAAATCTGGAGTAACGCCACTGAAGTCAGCAGAATCGTGCCAGACTTAGAGGTCTGCTGGAGATCAGAATCTGGCCACAAGTCTGCAAGATTTCCTTTCTGCACCATCTTGCTGATGAGGGAGATAAATACATATTCATCAAAATGTCTTGGCTAAATAAAGGATTAAATAAAAAGCGGCAATAACAATATATTTATTTTTTAAAGCCAGGATTCTCGCCAGCTTCAAATTATTTCCCTCAGTTATTCATTGCTAAAGAACTCTTCTTAATAAAGTTCAGAGAACAGACAAAGGCAAACAGGAGGCTGTAAGTAATGGATATCTATGAAAGCTGTGTTAAAAACAAGTACACCTGTGAGGAGCAATTGGCAGACTGTTGGGACTTTATAGGTAATTACATTACATGGCTCTCATAATGTCAGATGTAATGTAATAGGCAGCTCATTTTGGTGTTCCCTATAGTCAGCTAGAGCTATCACAGAGACAACGCCTCATTTTTCCCATTGGTCTGGAAATTATGGCTTCTAGTCTGCAGCTCTTTACTTAACAGAATACCACACCCCCAAAAATTTCTCTTCTCTCTTCAGTGTCATAATTAGATTATACCAAACTGGCTGCATTGAAACATTGGTGCTTGTATTTTCTCAGTTATATTCCTGGACTCCCTTCAAAATTGTTTCATTTGTCACAGTGACCTTGACTGATGAAAGCAGAGGTACTCAAATGCAGTTAGCTAAGGCCCAATCTTGAGAGGTTCTGAGCAACCCCTTGCAAGGTGCTGAGCCCTCTCACACCCTATAGGCACTGTACAGAGTTGAGAGTGATCAGTACCTTGCAGGAGGTCCTCATTGTCTTGTAAGATCCAGTCCCTAATGTTGTTCTTTCCCCCATGGAGACCATGACCTACTCTAATGCCATGATTCTCAACCAGGGGTACATACACATACCCCAGGGGGTAGGCAGAGGTCTTCCAGGGAGTACATCAAGTCATCTAGATATTTGCCTAGTTTTACAATGCATGTGGCAAATTGCTGGCACAATTATGATGGGCCCTGCGCTTCCTCTTCTTGTGGGTTGTGTGTGTGGGGTTTTCAGGGCACAGTTTCCTGCCCCTGAACTAGGGTATCTACTGTCCAACTAGTAACCCAGAGAAGGGTAGTGGAGAGGGAGGGACCCGGGCCTGCCCTCTACTCCGGGTCCCAGCCCAGGGGCCCTAGGGATAGTGGCAAACCACTTGAACTAGTGCTTCCTTCCCCCTGGGCTACTTCCCTCTCCTGTTCTTCAGCTTGTGGGGCTTCCTGCCCGCTCTCTGTACAAGCCAGGTGTCTCTTTACCTAGGGTCTTGGTCTTCTAGCCAGCCACAGCACTTCTACAAACTCTCCTCTGCTCCAACTCCTTTCCCTGGCTGATTTAAAAACCCTACTTCAATCAGATGACTGGCTTCAAGTGCTCTAATTGGCTTCAGGTGCTTTTAATTAATCTATAGAAACCTTTCTTCCCTCTTCAGGGAATAATACCTCTCCTCATCCTGGAACTTACATCTCTCTCCTATATTGCTCTCCTGCTGCCTTCTGGTCATGCTGCATCACACAGGTTAGATAAAAAGCACTAGCAAAGTCAGTACAAACTAAAATTTCATACAAAGAATGACTTGCTTATACTGCTCTATATACTATCCACTGAAATGTAAGTGCAATATTAATATTCCAATGGATTTTATGATTATATGGTAAATAGAGAAAGAAAGCAAATTTTCAGTAAGTGTGCTTTGACACTTTTGTATTTTTATCTCTGATTTTGTAAGCAAGAAGTTTTTAAATGAGATGTAACTTGGGGTATGCAAGACAAATCAGATTCCTGAAAGGGGTTCAGTCATCTGGAAAGATTGAGAACTAGAGCGCTAATGGTTTTGTTTTAGATAGAGTAATGTTGTTGCATAGAAAACAGCCTGTGAAATATGTAAGCAAACATAATTCCAATTTTAAAGATAGGGAAACTGAGGCAGAGTAAAGTGACTTGCCCAAGGCCAGAAGAGAAATCAATGTTGGAGGAGAAATTACAACTCAGGAGGAGTTCATGACTCTTACCAGGGGCTATTCTAGCTATAGGCAAACTTGGCAGCTGCCTAGAGCAGCAGGGCCAAACCTGAGTGGTGCTGTGACCCCATATGCCAGGTCACAATGCCACTCACTCAATTTTGGTCCCAGCCACCTCCCTGCCACTCTCATGGTAGAGAGGCAGCCAGGCCAAACCTCAGTGAGTTGCACTGCAACCTGGCCCTTGGCCTTCCCATTTCTAGCAAAACCATGGAACCACTAGAAGGCTTGTCATGGTCCCCCAAAAGTCTCATGTGCACCCACCCACAGTTCAGAACCTTTGGCCTAGGAAAGGGGCAGCACAATGAAGTTTTGCCTAGGGTAGCAGGCCTCTGCCTCGTACCAGTTTCCTGGCTCCCAGTCCTCGGTCCTGTGTACAAACCAGTGGACCGTGCCTCTCAAGAAAACATGTGGGGAGAAATAAAGGTCTCGAATTCTAGGCTACTACTTGACATAAGATTAGTTGACTATGCACAAGTCATACCAGACCTCTCATCCTCTTCCGAGACCTCCAAGAATGGGCTGTCAGGATACGGAAACCTTGTTGGCCAACCATAGGTAAACAAACAACTGGCTGCCTTCTCAGCTGAAAGCTGAAGAAGAGTTGCTGGAGTATGGATAATTAAATGTGCAATGTATACATCCAGTTGGCAGTCACTATAGAGACTGGTTTGTGTTTCTACTTGAACCACTGCCCAGCCACAGAAAAAAGGGCACTGCTCTGAAACAGAAAGCTGGAGTAGAAGATAGTGTGTGCCCTTGTTTTAATATGGAAATGTTGGCAACATGCCCAACAGCAGCAGCAAATCAATCTAACTGATCTTCTCCTCCCATCTCTTCTCTACCCTATGCAAAATAGTCACATTATTTTGTCAGATGGAAATCAGCTCTTTCCAGTTAGGCTTAGCTGAATTTCAGGTCTTTTTGGAATGATGCCATTGTGTACCAGTCTGGACTCTTGTGCACTGGGAACGGCATTTACTGAGAGGACTTGAAGGCAGAGGAGTCTGTTTTTTAACTACATCTAGCAATCAGGTGCCTTTGAACATTGTAGACCTACAGAAACAGCAGGCCCTCATTTCACCAAGCATTCATTAGAATTAGACACTTGCTTTAGGCGTCTCTCAGAGTTGTATAAGGGAGGGAATAAAACAAACCAAACCATCTTTCACAGTCTGTTTTAGGAGCCAACTCTCTTTTTATGGTGTGACGATACATGCATTTAATAAAGATATACAGTATTCTGAGCAAAGCAAATCTACACCCCTATGTTACAGAGACTTAGAATGAGGATTTCATTTAATTGTGGCAAACTGCTGTGCACAATGTACCAAAATGGTGTAAACAGCTATTGAACTGTAACATCTAAAGAGGTCTAAGTGCTTAGATAAGGTCTTATTTTGCAGATGATAGTAATAGATTTTCCTCCTATTTTTATCTATTTTAACAGAGGTGCCCTAAGACAAGAGGAAAATAGGGGCAGGGAGGGAGTCACAAAATACAGGGTTATTTCTTACGCTGTCCCCAAATTTGGTAGACGTTGTCTAACTACTTCACTTTTTATTAGTTAGTTGTTGTTCACAGAGCTATAGGTGTGCAAGGGGAACTCCCGGTCCATAAGATGACAACCATGTACCCCAAATAATGAGTCTAGATTATATACGTTGTCAATTGTTTGGTGCAGGGACTATCTTTTTACTACAGTTCCAAACAGCACCTAGCACACTGGGGCCCCATAGGTTCTACCATAATATAACTCAGCATGGGATGGCAATAAAACAAAGGGATGGAGGGAAGAAAGATAAGCGACAACAGAAGTCCAGCAGGGTATCACCACTTTTAACACATCATAGTTCTTGGTCTGCTCCTCACTCAACACCACATAACCAGCTTGGGCTTCTCCTGCCAGATAAGGGGCTAACTATAGGAGTCATAATCCTTCATCCCAGCCCACATGATTAGCAATTCTTTCAGAAGTCAATAAGAATGCATCAGAACCTTTCCCCAGGGCCCGTTTTACAGAGTCCCCTCCCAAACTTCCCTTCCCCACAGCAGGATGTGTCACATTTTGTATTAACTGCAGCTGTACCTGGGCCTGTTCCTTCACACACTCCTGAAACCGTTACTGCTGCTGCACCTGCCAGCCCAGCATGTTACTGTGTCTGTTGGAGTGTCTGCAGCAGCCTTCTGTTGGCCTACCAGCCATTGCAGCAGCTCCTCCAGCTTTTTCCCAGTTCAGCCATTCTTCTCACAGGCCCCCACTCCACCTTCTTGGCTCTGGCTGACAAGTGATTTCCAGACAAGCCCCCACTTGTGAATAAGCTCCCCCCTCAGCTCCTGGAACCCCTGACTTATAAGCTCTCTTTATGATTTAAGCCGCATGCCTTGTCCAGTAGGATCTCTCCAACAAGTGTCTTTATTGCTGTTTATACTCTAGCTCTGTCCCCATATAACAGTAGTTTTATCAAGCCTTTGATACCGCTTGCTTTCTTCTCAGTGCTGTCCAGCTGGTGAGCAAATTACCTCATTAGCTCATCAGGCTCCCTGCAGGTGCCAACCAACCCAAGTCCCTCCTACTCTAACTACATCCAGTGTGCCCTGGGTGGTCTAAGTTACCAGGGTGCTCTAAGTTACTAGTGCTGACTTTCAAAGGACTCAATTTATAGCTTCCAAGAGCTTGTCACAGATATGCTGATAGTTATGAAAGCATCTCATTAATCTCTAGGATTTTTGGAGTTGCTGCTGCTGTTTTTTGATGCAGGAGGGTAAAATTCAGGACACTTTCCAGAAGGAGGGACAGGGGAGTTAGGAAAGGAATGCTCATCTGCCAGCATGGAATCAAGGTGTGTTACATATCTATACATACCAGCAAGAAAAGGAAAGGTGAGGTAAAAGACACTCATTTAAGAACTTTTCCATGCTCCTATAACAGCTGCCTTTTTATCTGTAAGGTGGGAATGCCCATTGTAGCTATTCGACATAGGCAGGCCAAAGATACTTGGTGTATGTTTCAATGGCTTTGTCTGAATTTGTTCCTCAGTAGCGTGGGGTGATGACTAACAGATTCTGAGCCCTCAGTAGCTGTTGGACAACTAGCAGAGTCTGTGCTCTTTGATTTATGCTGACTAATGCAAGAGCAGCAGTCAATAAGTTTAACACCACGAGTGATTTAATTATGGGTGACCCATGCAGCCAGTTGTGCATTGCTAAATGAGACCTAGCTAGATGACACTGCAGAGCCATTTTTGGCCCAGATGTCTCCCACTGGGCACTTAGCTGTGTATGAACGAAACGAGCATCATGGAGTTGGTGTGGCCATGTTGGTTGCATCAACTATCAAATGTAAGGTGGGTTCCCACTCCAAACCTAGGTCTAAGAGCATGTGTCTACCTAATGTGTGAGTTAGGGGATGCAGTTACGATAGAACTAGTGTTAGGGCAGAAAAGAAGGAGGAAGAGTGGGGGGAGAAGGGTTATAAGCAAAAGGAGCAGCATGGAAGATGGTACAAAGATGAGAGTGGGAGAAGGATACAGTTGGCTATTGAGGAAGGAGGTTTAGGAAGAGTGTATGCAATGGGAATGGGAGCAGGAGGAAACAAAAACAAAAATGTAAATGGGGCAGAGTTCTGCAGAAACTTCAAGAGGGGGTACTGGTGTATGATCACCCAGTTTCTTCTTCACTAATAATTGGCCAACTTGATAGGAGTAGTTAACTGATTGTGGTGTTTGGGGGAAGGGAGTTTTTCTCTGTATGGCTGACAAAGACTTGAAGTTCACCCCAGCTTCTCCTTACTTTAATCCCCAAATTCTCAAGCCCTGTGTTGCAATCATCATTCTTCCAGCTGAGAAGTACAAGATAAGGATCCCTTAGAACCTCTCATGCGTTGACTGGCAGTGCATAGCACATACTTAGGACATATGGACTGTACCATGCATGACATCTCTGAAATACAAGGAGAGAGTACACACTTCTGTAGGGCCATATAGGTATCAGTATTCAGTCTGTGATTTTCAAATCCACTGGGCATTGAAAGGCTAATTACAGCCAGAGTAGGTGGTGTTAACGCTAAGTCATGGACCTTTTTTTCATAAACAGGATAAATGAGGTACTCCCAGCACCTACCTGTCTGGGGCGGCTCTACCAATTTTGCCGCCCCAAGCAGTTGCCGCCGAATTGTTGCCGCCGTGGGCTAAGGACTGCCGCCCCAAGCACCTGCTTGGAAAGCCAGTGCTTGGAGCCGGCCCTGGCTGCAGTGAAGAACTGAGTCTCAAAATCTGGTAGATAATAATGTAAGCCACCATTCTTTGGCCAGTTATCTACTTAGTTCATAGACACCTGAGTATTGTTTATCAAGGGTATTATGTTGAAACATAGTGCTAAGACTGTGTATCTTTCCTTATTCTTATTAAAAGGATGTATAATCCACCTTTCAGAGATTAGAAAGTAAAGTTCACAGATATTATTAGCTTCCAATATGTGCAGTCAGAAAATTACACACTGAAAGTTATCTCACATTCATGTAAATTACATTGAATGGAAACTATCTAATTATCTCTCTGAGATAACAAATATATATGTAAATGTTTTAATCTAATGATAATAATATGTCTAGGGAGGGATATTACAATTTGAAATCTAGAGTAATCACAAAACTGTGATTGTGTGAACTGTGATTGTGTGAACTTCCTAGGTAATGGATCTGAAGTCTTGGTTGTTGATGAAATAAAAGCTACGGGGTTTTGTTGTGTTTAGATCATTCACATGCTTAGTTATTTGCTCCATTTAGCATTCAAAGATGAATGACAACGTTCAGAGGCAAAAACAAACAAAACTCATTCTGTAGCAAGAGCTGAATTCCATTTTTAATTATGTCTTGGGAGCTGGAGTAGGACAGGACTACATATCCCTTTCCTCCCACAGTGAATTTGCCAGTTATGTCAATTTCCCTCTCTTCCCTTCCTTTGGAAGCTCATTTTATACATTTTTTCCTCAAGAAAATGATAAATTCATATCCCTCCCACTTTTATTACAAAAGTGAACACATAAAGATGGGTGAGTAACTAAAAATAAGTGAGCTGAATGATTAATCTGAAAGAAATATTGTGAATATTATGAGAAAAAGTTCAACAATTATTTCACCAGCCCTATGGAAAACTATCCTGCAACACTGAGGAGTGTGTGTGCAGTCATAAAATTACAAATACTTGCTGATTTTTAAAGCACCCTTTTAAAGCACCCTTTACCTGTCAAGACCTGAGATCAGGATTTTCTTTTTCTGTTGTGTTGTTGAGTAGATAGCATCCAATCAAACAGTGGGAACAAAGCAGGAAGGGAAGGAAAATGACTCCTCTCTTTCTTTGTGAACTTACTACATTTTTAGTGGAGATGAAAGGTGCTAGATTGACATCCCTGGAAACTAAAATCCTTTATGCCCACAATAGGTACAGTGGAAGCTTTCACATATGGTCTTGACAATGAGCCCTGATCTGGAGGGATCACCTCTATTCATGGCAGAGTAGTTCCATTCTCCATGCCTCATTCAGTCCTTGGCTTCATTCAAATGCCCAAAGTTTCTAATTAGTGCCAATTTTGGTGTTGGTTTCTCTGAGGTAGACAGCTGCCCACTGGAACCTTGCTGAACCCACCAAACTTGTATCTCACAAACCCCCAAACAGCCATCAAATGCTGACGAGCTTCAGTCACTGCGAAACAGGACCAGATTTGAGACAGCTTCCTAGAGATGAAAGGCTCCGTAGGCTATTGCAGCATAGTTTGGGGTAATAATTGTCCAAAACCACATTCTGATTGGCTGGCTGAGTCTTTTCTTGTGATATCATGACCGTTTACCCACTGCCAACAATGCTCAGCACAAGCAGCAGTAGCATAGTCAAGGATAAACTTGGATAAATGGAGGTTACCCACTTCTCATTTGAGGAATAGGAAGTTTAGTTCAGGTTAGTTTAACCCACTTTTTTTTTTAAAATCACTACACACTGTGAAGTAGCCTACTCATTAGCAGTTTCTGGACTTCCAGACACAGTTAGCTCACTTTTTCATGTAAAAATGAAGGCCCTGATCTAACAAAGGAGTTCTAGGTGGGGTTTTGGAGAGGAGGATGAGGGGTTAAATAGTCCTGGAGACCCTAAAAAAGCAAACTGATTAGAAAAATATACATGGTCAAAATTGTAGACAAAGGATGGTTTATAGATAATAGTGCACAAAAACAAGCTCAGTTTCCAAATGGTTGTTCAGTTTAACCTTGTTTGTGCCTTTTTTACATTCATGCCATGTTTTGGAACTGGCTTTTTGTTTTTTAATAGAGGTACCTGCATTTGCATGTGAGCAAAAGTACTGGTGAAGAACCAAAGGTGAGATGCTGGCCCCACTGGAATGTATAGGAGTTATGCTGCTGATTTCAAGAGATCCAGATTTTCACCTAAAGAGTATTCTCTATTCAGTAGACATCATTAATTATTCTCCTGGTTAAAAGGTTTTCAGTCATTCATGGAACAGAGTCTCTACTTACATGACCAATCACACAGGTTTTAACAAATAGTGAAAAGTGCACAGTTCATGAACAACTCCCTGCCAGGAATTTGTTCAGTCAAGAATTACAAAAAGAATACATTCTGAAAAAGTAAAGTCTGTTCATGAGCACTGTGCAACCAGAAAAAATTAAAAGGATGAAATTCACTTATATTTTATTTTATTAATTTATTTATAATTTAAATAATTTATTTGCCACAAATAATTGAACTAGAGGATACATTGGAAAACTCCCCCACGTTTTCCATTAAAAAACCAAAACCACACAGTACTCTAATAGCAATAATCCATGCCTGCATGTGCATAGGCTATTTCTATACTTCTTGAAAGGCTGATACCATGAGGCAGACAAACTTAAACCATGTACGAATAGCCTTCTAATTCAAGACCTTTTGTGCCTCACAACTGTATTACTATTCCCCTGAGCCATCAGTCCATCCTTCCCACTCTTCATGACATCAGCTGATGCTGATGAATTAAACAAAAGAATCTTGAGCCCAAGTCTTAGCAAGTAACTGAAAAAGAATTTGCTTTTCAAAAAAAATCATTTCAAATGTATTTACATTTTGATTTGGGGATCTACACATTTGCCATTGGCTTTCAAGATCTTTCTGATCCTCTTCCCCTTTCTTTTTTTGGCTCTCTGAATATTTTGGCTACAGCAACTGTGTGAATGAGAGAGTTTTCTTCCTGTCCTCTTTTCTTCCATAGCACATGAAATCTATGTTAAATTAGTAGCTCTAAAAGGAGATCTGTCTCTAGTTGTTGCTTTGGAAAGTTGGCCTCTTTGTCTAAGGACTGACATATTGGCTGATATGTGCAGTGTTGTTGTAGCCTTGTTGGTCCCAGGATATTAGAGACACAAGGTGGGTGAAATAATATTTATTAGACTAATTTCTGTTGGTGAGAGACAAGCTTTCAAGCTACAGAGAGCTGAGAAATATTGGCTGCTGGCATTTGGCTGCCATCTGCGCTGGCTGCAGATGTGTTCCAGGATCTGAAGCAGTGATATGTTTTGTGCATGTGTTATAATGAGTCTGTTGCCCTCAATTATTCTCATGCAATTCCCATGGATTGCAGTGGAAGTCACATGCATATATCTGAGAACAGAGGGCCTGAGTCAAAGCCCATGGCTGCAAATGGAAGCATTTCCATTTAATTCAGTGGGCTTTGAATCAAACCCAGAATAAGGCCTCATAGTATGCTGTATGTATGTATTTAATTAGTACGTTGTTCTCTGCCCCCTATAAGGAGTAGAACATAGGCAGACAGATCTAGAAAGGCCTCAGAGAAACAAGTCTGCAGAGGGTATGGTTTTCTTCTTTGCCTTACTACATTATTTGTTTGTTAGTAATAATTAGCTCTGTTCAGGGTGACAAACACTGCAAGGACTTGTCGACATGCAGAGCTGTGCTGGTTTAATTTAAGGGGTGAGCGTAAACTGATTTAAGTTAATCCAGTGCAAAAGACTGTGTTGACACTCTGATTTCCATTTTGCTTAAGTCTAAGGCAAAATAAACAGGGTTTAACCAAAAGAAAAGGGTCCATGCAGTCGTTTCCATTGCCGTAACTAAACCGGTTTAAAAATCAATTTTAGGTCATGTCTATACATGCAGCGGTGCAGCAGCGCAGCTGTACTGCGTCTGGTGAAGACACTCTATGCCGATGGGAGAGAGCTGTCCTGTCGGGATAAAAAACCCCCACCTCCACCAGCAGCATAAGATATGTCTGTGAGAGAAGCTCTCCCACTGACAATAGCGCTGTGCACACGAGCGTTTGTCAGTGAAATTTATGTCGGGGCTGGAATACCCCCCGAGTAACGTAAGTTTTGCCAACATAGGTTGTCGTGTAGACCTAGCTTAAGTTAAACAAGTGCCAACTCTGTGTGCAGACAAGGCCTAAGTTATGGGGTCAGGGCAAGGGAAGTGGAAGAGAAGTAGTAGGGAAGAGAATGTATCTGGCTTTTCCTGTTGAGAAAAGCCAGTAGCTAGCCATACAGGGTTGCACTCCTCAGCATCCCGGGAGTGAATAGTACTTGCTGTTGTGTATGCAAACATATGAAGCTCATCCTTCTAAACTGGAACTAATAAATGAAACTGAGTGTGGGGAGTTTTAAATTTCATGCACAACTACAGCATGTATAAATTCAAATAATTTTCCAATGCACATAGAGTTTGGCACCTTGAAATGATCTTACAAATAGGAGGAAATCAGCCATTTGTGACGCTGTCCAAGATAATCTCATGAAGGAACAGGTGGTTCTTATCGGAGGGACCTAAGGGCTTTATAGCAATCCAGAGAATTTTTGCTTATGATGTACATGGAATGTACCAGTACATGTGATACATCTGGAATTGCTACTCCTAATTCTTTTGAAGCTACAACCAGCTGGTAACAGTTTTAAAAAGTGTCTCAATTTATATGTCATTGCATTTGTTTTTATTGCTGTTACTGAATTCATGTTTAGCTAAAAATTACATTCCCTATGTAATGTTATGACCTTATTCTGAATTAAAAGAAAAGTATACTGTTTGCTCCACAGATAAAATATGGCTACAAATGAATATTTCCTAAATCTTGGTTGTTTAATAAAAATTGTTAAATATAAAAGTTATTCTTAAAAAAAGAAAAATTGACAGTATACTTAAGTTAATGGTCAGTTTTCAGGTGGATTTATTAACTAAGTGCACATAAATCCATGACAAGTATTGGTATAATTATGAAAGCTCAAATCATATAACATGTATGGGTAATTCTAATGTAATTAACCATGAATTAATGGCCACAGTTTTTTTAAAATCAGGTGTTACCTATACATACTGCAAGCAGAACAATAAAAGCCGTTCACACTGATTTATGCAGCTCTGGTTCCAAGTAGAACAGAATCCCAGGTGGGCCACAACTTTAAATTGTACTGTAGCAAAAATGAATTTACTTTGTTCCATTTCTTTGCCCTACTTTTTCTGAGAGTACATGATTTCAGTGTCACTTGTGGTTCTCATGCACAGCAGAACCGTTTTTATCCACTTAGCAGTGGGTACTCATACTTCACAACATATGATGTGCTATAGAAAATACCAGTTAGTGTTTATCCATCAAAAAGCACGGTAGTATTTTAAAAAATATAGAGAAAGAAAAAAATCAGAAATAGTTTGCACTATTCTAAAACTCAGTGCTCGTATATACAAGAAACACCAAAGCCTTTTGTTGTGTTCTTTTTATGGTGGCTGAAATAAAAACTGATGTCACTGACTTTTGTTTTGTTCTTTTGTTAATCCAAATGTATGTCATGCTTTGTATGAGAGCATAATGTAGTAAAAATCTCATTTGGGGGCAAGTTAGTGGTAGAAAGGTAAGGGAGATGTCATTTGATTCATAAGTCTACAAAATCGTAACTTCAGTGGCATCACCCTCTTTGGTGTGGCAGAGGGGAAGGACTTGCTGCTCTCCAAGCTCTGGGCCCTTCAGTTGGTGGAAATTTTGATAATACCATGTTGTTGGAAATGGTTCAAGCTGAGTATCAATCACAAGTCACTCCTCCCAGGAACACAATGGTACCAAACATGACAAACCTAGAACAATTATATAGATATATCATTGAAAAAAGTGTTTAAAAATCAACTTCAAATTATACTTTAACATGGGGATGCACTGCTTTCCTTGAAAAAGACTTTGATCTCTGGTAATTCTAGGGAATTGACATATAGGATTGAAAACATACTGATGGGGACTTTGAATGTATCATCTCCACCTAAGGCACCACTGCTAGCCATGTTGTCACACTGATCCGCATCCGTACATCTCTCTACAAGGCAAGTGCTGGCCAAGCATTTGCAGATTGTGAGCATGTAGTCTTTGCATTTGAGCATTTGATTTGCTGAAGGATTGATTAGGGAATGATGGTATTTCACACATAAGTGGTGTGGTCAGTCCATCCTCCAAGATCCATCCATGCCCAATAAGGGAGGGTAGCTTTGGATGAGCTTGATCATCCTGGAGCCATTCCATTCCTGATAATTTTCCCTCTTGATAGCAGGTATAAATGCGCCCCTTGCTGGTGGCAGTTGATCTTCATTTGTCTGCTTCTTAGAAAACATCCACCAACATAGCTCTACAAGTGTTGTAATGCTGGTCTTCCAATGGTAAACTCAGCATTAGAACACCTCCAGTCCATTTGTGGCCTCATCAGTGACTGTCTCAGCCATTCCAAGTACCTTCAGAGTGAGGACAGTGTCTCCGGAGGCTGAATCAAATGCCTTCCAGTAAGATAACTTGTTCTTTCCAACCAACCTTCCAGCAGTGTTATATCCTGAAAGGGCATGAAAACTTAGCAATCTGGCAGCATTTCATGGTGAAAGTGATAGGAACACAACTTCGAAGGATGTACAGTGATTCTGTTCCCCAGCAGCAGGCACAAAAACAGAATCACGTGGAAGTCTTGGGTTGCGTATCCAAGAAAGCACTAGAACAATCTGTTCTTTTGCAAAATTATGGAGTTTAGTAGCACCTCTCTGTGGCCCTGATGGCATGCAAGGTAGTTTGTGTCAGCCTCCTCACGGGAACTACCAAGAAACTCCACTGAACACTGTCAGTCAGCAAATTTACTACACTATGCAATGACAAAATTCTTCAAGCAATTCTTCACATGCTGGAGCGTTTTTCTTGCAATGTATGCTATTAACTCAGCCTTTGTGAAACTATGAGATAGTAGCTTCTTCATTGTGACATTAGTGATGTTCATGGAGACAATGATTTTGTGCTGAACAAGTGAAACAACAGACTTGCTTCTTTTTATGAAATATTTTTAATTGATTCCTCTGCACACGTCAAACACAAAGTGGACGTCATCATCGGTCCAGTATTTTCTTGGTAGCCTCAGAATGAAGTGTTTAGCCGAATTGCAGCAGATGTTAACAATTTCTGATTTGGCGAGAGCTTGTACCTCAGCCATACCATCTATGATTTTTACATTGAAAGGCCTTTGCTGGCATAGGGTACTGGCCACATTGTCAGTAGGTGCTGGCTTAGGAAGACCATGCAAGATGTGTATTAGTTTTGCTTGTAACCTGGCACATATATATTGTTCTGACACATTCAAACATTGATCATGATACCACAGAGAACTTGTACTTTCCCAAAGTCTCATGTAGATCAACATCATGCTGAGATCTGGACATGACCAGGAGACAAGCAAACAATGGCCTGTCTGTGGTTAGCTCTGTTACATTCATTCAGCTCTGTTAGTTCTGCCATTCATTCATTCTCACTTTCTTCTTTGCTTTCGAGCACAGTTTTAGTCTGTTCTTCATTGGAGCCTATACAGTGATGGATTTTGAAGGCTTCATACAAGTCACGACCCATAATATCCATTGGACTGATATTTTTAGCATCTCGTCACTGAAGATTGCTTTCATCATTATATTAATTAGCTCTGGTCCATCATACTTGAATGGGTTGCCAGTAAACTCATCCTATAGCTTTAAAATTGCCCCTTCTCAGAATTTAACAGCACCTAACGAGTCTAGATGGTGCTTAGTTACTTTTGGGGAAGTCATCCCCATCCGTGTTTCATCTGAAATTTAATGGAATTCTGGTGTGGATACTGTGTTATGCCCATCAAGGACTTTTAGTGCTCTGTTTTCCTGTTCCAGGGTTCATCTGAACCAAGTGCACAGAAGTCAACTGGCAATCTTTTAACAACCCAGTTTCCTTTTAGAAATTCCTCCCATGTGCCAGGGTCAGACTTTTTTCTACACATCTTATTTCAGCATGGTACCAGGCAATCATTTCAGAATTGTTGGTTAAATCTAAAGCAAATGCATATTTCTCGAAGTCATTCAGTGCTGAGAGGTGCAAATTCCAATTAGCAATCCTGACAGATCAAATAAAGAGCAGCAAAAACTCAACCATCTTCATGTATTGCTTCATCAATTATTTTGGGATTGGAATTAATTATGTTATGTAACTATGTGCATACTGTTTGCAGATGGAGTCCAGTAATTTCTAACTGGATACTGACATCTTAACCAGTGCCTTCCTTGTTAACACTCTTTTGGAATAATGAGTAAAGCTGATAATAAATACCACCGAACCACTTTTTTGCCGATGACTGCAAATAAAGTTGAAACACTTCTTCCATGTATAGTAATCTGTAACATTAAAATAAAATCAATCAGGTGGTGACCCAACGTATGTAAGGTAGCCCACACTGAAAATGCGAAGATGAGGGCAGACTGCAAAAAGAGCAGAATCTCCCAAAACTAGTGGTTAACACTGTTAGATTAATCAACCAGTCACAAACTGTGCTTTTGATCCCATCACCGTGGTTATCCAAAAGCTAAAAAAAGAAATCACACAACCCCCTTTATTGCGTTCCAATTCTTTGGTTCCCACTCAGCAAATAGGTGCAGTAAGGTGAGGAATTATTAAAAACCTCTACTCACTAGACAAAAAGTGTTCTTCTGATCCCCAAAGGGCCAGCCACATTACCAGATCACTATTAATTTGGATCTTACCCAGAATACCAGGCTGCCAGCCAGTCCTTAATATCTAAAGCTGAAGGTTTATTATTAAAAGAAAAGAACAAGAAGAGAATTGTTATATGGTCAAAGCAATCAGATACTTACATAAGACTTCAGAGTCCACATATCAGGTTCTTAGCTGCATTGGTGAGTTTGCTGGCTTGTAGATTCCCTCTGGAACCATCCTCCAGAGGTAAGAAGCAGAACTGAAGACAAAAATGGAGAAGATGCAGCTGCCATTTTATATCCTTTGCCATGTGGCTTGTACATCCTCTGTCCCAAAGACAAGCTCAGAGCACATGGGCATGGAAAAAAGCACTTGGGAGTCCCCGTCCACAGGCATGTCCCTGCATGTCCTGCTGCCTCCTAGGTGTAGACCCTGGCTTCTCTCATTGGGTTCATTGTATAGCTGATTTCCTTGATGGGCCATCAAGCAGGAGCAGGTTTGGTGCAGATGATGATCTGTCTGGGGATGTCACCCAGATACACAGCGCAAGTTTGAAATACAGATATACCATACATATTTATTACTCACAGTACAAAGAGGATACATACATATAAACATGATCATATTTAGCGAATCATAACTTTTCCACTGATACCTTACATGGCATATTTTATATAAGATTCACTGCAATTTTATAATATTGGTATTGGTAATATTATAAATGGTCACTCATATTCCATACAGTATCACACAGGTATCATGTTCTGAGCATTAACTGACAACAGCACTGTCTGTTGAGGGCCACAATTTAACTCTGTGAGGGCTGCATGTTTGACATGCCTGTGTTTAAATAGAATTTCAAAAATGTCTATTTTAAAAAATATTTCTAAAATAAATATGTATATAATTGTTCTAGGTTTGTCATGTTTGGTACCATTGTGTTTGCAGGCAAAATGATTTTCAAATGATACCCAGCATGACCTCTTTCTGAGGCACTATATTAAAATTTCTACCAACTGGGGGACCTGAAGCTGGGAGGGTAGGGGGCAAGTGAGTCCATCCAGCCACACTGAAGAGGGTGACAACACTGAAATTATAATTCTGTAAATTGTTGTGAATCAAATGACACCTCCCTTTCTTTTCTCTCATTAACTTTCCCACAGAATTACACACGCTCACAGGCTAGCTCTTTTGGGGAGATACTGTCTTTTCTGGCCACCTTTTTGTGGTTGTGGTTAATCTCTTGACTTGCTGGGCTTTGCTGAAAATGTCTGAGTGAAATATTACACTGATATAGCACCGCACTGCAGTGACTGTCAAGTGCTGCCTGTAGCTCTCTGGGGATTAGGCGGACAGGGATATGTTTCTTTCAGACATCATTTACAACTTGCTGTTGTGATGCTAAAGAATCAGGCAGCTTCCAATCAGGTAGCTTTTTTTTTTTTTCCTTGTGTGGAATTTTGGAATCTGCTCTATCAGATCCTAATTGAAGGATGAGAGCCTAACTTGCTAAACAAATAGAAAATACTAAATGTGATGTAGGGTTGGGATATGTTTGGACTCTGTTGCTTTTTTTTTTTAACTCTGATTTTTTTAAAATTATGGTGCTTATGAAAGGTACAATTCAAAGCCATAGAAAATTAAATCCTTTATCCTCAAAAAGATGCAGGAAATGCAGCTTTCTCCACACTGCTCCATCTGTAGGCCTCAACTCTGATCTATTGGGATGAGGGTCTGTATATTCTACAGACTCATTCAATCCTTGGATTCTATGCTGAGACACCCTATAAAAAGCATACCAATTAGCATCAGTGTTACCTAGGAGGTGAACACCTTTGCAATATGAATTGCACATGGACTACCAACTCCTTTTATATAGGTTGCCAGTCAGCTATCAGAGGATCGCAATTTTAGGTCATCACTGACTGGACATATTCAAAACTCAAATATTCCGTGGTTATCTAACCTTTTCAACACAAGAATTTCCTCAGAAATCCTATTATAATGCACCTTATACTGAGGTAACCATTGGAGGAGTGTGGGGAGGGAGGGGTAACTGTTTCTAGCCAGAGGACTTCTGCTGTCCATGTGTTAGAGGCCTGATTTCTGCTGCTCAGTTAACATGTCTGTCTAAACCAAATGTTCATTTTCACTCTGACACGTCATGTGTGAGCTGTGCTCCCTGCAAAGTGCTAATTAATGGCCTCAGTCTGAGTGTGCTGTACACCTTCAAGTCATGGGGGTTGTGAGTCCTCTGGTCTTTTCAGAATCAGATTTGATCCTTGGAGGCATCCTGTATCCCTAGGTATTAGAATAATTCACCGCATCCTAATTTTGATTTGCTACACCTCATTGTACATGAATTTAACCAGCCTTTGGGAGCAGCAAACTTAGACCTAAAGGCAGCCTTCGACTCTGTCCATAGTGCTGCCTTGTGAAAGGCCCCATGAGGCATCAGCATTCTGCACATCCTCCTGAGGCTAATTCATGATCTAAATGACGACTCAGGGGCAAGGTTGCATTGGGAGACCCATAGGTTTGACAGGTTTCATTCTAGATCTGGGGTGAAGCAAGGATATGTCTTGGCCCAAGCCCTGTTCTGCTGTGCAGTGGATTGGCTCCTTGAATATATCTCAACAAACATTTGTCAGTTCAACCTCTGTTACCAACCTGGAGTATGCGGATGATGTTGCCCTCCTTGGTCGGGATGCAAAAAAATATTCTCAAAGCTCAACTAGAGAGCTTCCAGCACAAGTCAGCTGCCCTTGGGCTAAGGATTTCTTGGGCAAAAACAAAGCACTGCCACAAAAATTGTGATACAAGACATCTGTGCTTCCGGACAAACCATGGAAATAGTGGATGACTTCCTCTATCTAGGCAGTATGCTATCATCAAACAGGTGCAGCCAGACAGACTTCCTAAGGAGAACTGATTTAGCAGCCTCAGCCATGAAGGATCTGCGTAGAGTCTGGAGCCAAAAGAAGGTGAAACTGTATACAAAAGTACAGATTTGTCAAGCCTGCATACTTTGACCCTCTTCTATAAAAGTTTAAGCAGCGTCCATGTTTCACAAGACACCAGAAGGTTGGAGGCAGCAGCAACTACTTAGTATAAGATTGTTTGATTTTATCAGTAATAGGGCTATATCACTGAGAACTGTATCACTGAGAGGATTGAAGCCATTACTGGCCACCGCCTGCTGGCCCTTTTTGGCCTCAGGAGCAATGTCCCCACATATTAAGCCCTGTAGATCAGACCTGAAGTCAGGAGGGGACACTGCTGAGTCACAGTCTGGCAGCAGTCAGGCAGCCACTGACAATTAACCTGGCTCCACCAAATCAGTGATAGCTTCATGGAGCTCTTAGACTCCTGGAAGAAAGCTGTGCAGTGTGGTAATGGACATTCAGTGCTATGGACCTCCACTGTTTAAGTGGATTGGTGGTGGTGGTAGTCAGAGACAGGCATTGTGGCTACTCTATTTGCATTTCTAAATAATGTGCTAATCTGTCCACCCTGGGCACATTTGCACCAAACCATGACAAAAAATCATACAAAATAATCCAAATAATAGTATGTGAATGTCCTCAGGGATGTCTGTTTCTATATTTCAGGATGAACAAATACTGCTCCTTTAATACATTTACACTCTCCTTATCACCATTTCCCAAAAGCCAGGGAAAGTCTTTGCTGCATACCCTAAAAGTCAACAGATTTGGGTTCTGTTGGAACAATGGAAGATGCAAGTTCTGGCCTCAAGGGCCCTTTACTGAGGAGCCACTGCCAGCAGCTCAATTTTACTTAAACCAAGAGACAGCTAATTCAAGCTCCTCAGTTGAATCTTAACTGCCGAGATACTACACAAAAGGAGAGAAGGTCTCTCAGGTTGTCAGGATCAAAATTACCCAGGACTTTAAAGATATAACACAATACCTTGACAGTGTGGCATACTAGCAAGCATGCTGAACTAAGACTCTCAAGACTAGGGTTCTATTCCCAGTTCATCCCATGGCCTGCTGGGTGACCTTGGCAGTTGTTTCACCACTTGTAAAATGAGGATGCATCTCTGCTTTGCAATCTACTGATGAAACATGTGACATACAGGCTTGGCTTTATTGTTATTATTGGACTTGGAAATGCAGATCATGGAGCACAGGTATAAGAGGACCAAAATAAGAGGACCATCATTTTTTGGACTAGTTGCTATTTCTGAATCGTCTTCAGATGCAGCCTTATCTAGTGAAGATTACCAGAAGTCTGTTTCAA
This sequence comes from Eretmochelys imbricata, assembly GCF_965152235.1. Taxonomy (NCBI): domain Eukaryota; kingdom Metazoa; phylum Chordata; order Testudines; family Cheloniidae; genus Eretmochelys; species Eretmochelys imbricata. The sequence continues at coordinate 124,342,985 of NC_135574.1, forward strand.
GGTGACAGATCGAAAAGAAAAGTTCACAATCTTCTATCCAAATACAAATGAAAACATGCATGCCTGGCCACAGTTGTTCCTTTATCTGGTCATTCAGAAGCACTAGGCTCGGTGTGTGCGGAATCCAACAAGACCACCAAGTTGTGAACCTGTATCACAAATGGTGGACAAACTTCCCAATCAAATCAACTGTATTAAGTTCTGAATTACTTAAATGGCTTCAACCTTATCTCAGCCAGCTACACTTCATCCAAATGCCATCTCTGTTAGGCACTGGGTAAAATTGCTCAACCACACAGACAAGCTCAGATGAAAGAGACGAAAAAAAAATGTGTAATCTGCATGCTGAAGACACCACAACCCACATCTCACTAGCCCTCCGAATGGCCTCACGTCCCCATTGAATAACAGGTGTCACGCAATGGATCCCTGTAGAACCCAGCATACAAGAGCCTTTGAGGAAGATGAGCAAGTGCCCTATCCTACCTTCTGGGAGCTCTCAGAAAGAAAGGAACAGAAACACTCAACAGTAACTCTTTTTATCCCTGCTAAAACTCCATGTGAATCAAGAAGTAACTCAGCAATGGTGTTGAAAACAGATGACCAAATCATCTGGGGCACATGATCCTCAGCCATTGCCAGAAGATGATAATTATTAAGGCCACAATGTACCATTAATGACTTAGCTCTGCCAGAACACCTTAATTATTAATCATTCATATAGCAACTGCTCCCACAGGGCTCAAACAAGATTAGGGCCTAGCCCTGTTGGGTGTTGCACAAATGACAACAAGTGATGATTCCTGTCCCAAGTTTGAGTCCTTAAAGGTAATGCTGTTGTTGCAACAACAACAAAAATGCATAGCTGTTCGCAGTTTTTATTGCCTCAAGATTGTTACTGTAAATTAAATAGATGAAAATTTGGGTTTGCTTTTAACTGAGGCCAATATTTCCATGGGGACTGAATGGTTACATTTTTCACATGGTTGTAGGGAGGGAATGAAATCTCTGGGCAACACTTATCTTTTATTCTTATAGGTATTAGTTCCATACTCCGATAACAATCTGCCTTGGGCTTTCTGGTTATTGATTTGTGCCAAAAAGCAGATCTCACATCTCCAGCAAGTATTTTGGCTAATATATTTTCCTCCTAACATTAATATTCTTTAATTGAAACCTCAAGAAGCAGCACTAAATTGCAGAGTCCATGGCTTTAACTTGAAAAAGCAGAGCAGACGTTGTGAATATGTGTTGGACAACTTGTCATGGTCTGCTGCAGAATCCAATTAATTCTCTTAGGTTATTATGCCTTTCTTCATTATAGTTATTTTAATTTTTTTGGGAAAAACTTTGGCTGTCCACCACAGTATTAAAAAATTCTTAATCCAGATGCATGGCAATTCCATAACACTTGCATATATATGTTGCAAATGTGGTGGAAAGTCTGATTTGCTATCTAAATTTATCAGCAGGAAGCATTAAATATCCTTCCATGTATCTCACAAGTAATTGATGAAAGCTACCGTAATAAACAATTGGATACTGTAATAAACAATTGGATACTGTAAGCTGGCGTGGCCATCCCTCCGCTTCCACCTCTGAGGGAGGCCACTCCTCCTCGCAGTTTGGTCTGCTATAGACTTTTCCAAGCAAAGAAAAAAGGGGGGAATTAATGGTTCTCCAGGGGCCTTCAAGCAGGGCAGGACTGTAAACTGCTGGCTGTATTTCAAGGAATCCCTGTTGAGGTTACAGGGACAAACCATCCCGATGAGTCGAAAGAATAGTAAATATGGCAGGCGACCGGCTTGGCTTAACGGTGAAATCCTAGCGGATCTTAAACATAAAAAAGAAGCTTACAAGAAGTGGAAGGTTGGACATATGACCAGGGAAGAGTATAAAAATATTGCTCAGGCATGTAGGAATGAAATCAGGAGGGCCAAATCGCACCTGGAGCTGCAGCTAGCGAGAGATGTCAAGAGTAACAAGAAGGGTTTCTTCAGGTATGTTGGCAACAAGAAGAAAGCCAAGGAAAGTGTGGGACCCTTACTGAATGAGGGAGGCAACCTAGTGACAGAGGATGTGGAAAAAGCTAATGTACTCAATGCTTTTTTTGCCTCTGTTTTCACTAACAAGGTCAGCTCCCAGACTGCTACGCTGGGCATCACAAAATGGGGAAGAGATGGCCAGCCCTCTGTGGAGATAGAGGTGGTTAGGGACTATTTAGAAAAGCTGGACGTGCACAAGTCCATGGGGCCGGACGAGTTGCATCCGAGAGTGCTGAAGGAATTGGCGGCTGTGATTGCAGAGCCATTGGCCATTATCTTTGAAAACTCGTGGCGAACCGGGGAAGTCCCGGATGACTGGAAAAAGGCTAATGTAGTGCCAATCTTTAAAAAAGGGAAGAAGGAGGATCCTGGGAACTACAGGCCAGTCAGCCTCACCTCAGTCCCTGGAAAAATCATGGAGCAGGTCCTCAAAGAATCAATCTTGAAGTACTTGCATGAGAGGAAAGTGATCAGGAACAGCCAGCATGGATTCACCAAGGGAAGGTCATGCCTGACTAATCTAATCGCCTTTTATCATGAGATTACTGGTTCTGTGGATGAAGGGAAAGCAGTGGATGTATTGTTTCTTGACTTTAGCAAAGCTTTTGACACGGTCTCCCACAGTATTCTTGTCAGCAAGTTAAGGAAGTATGGGCTGGATGAATGCACTATAGGGTGGGTAGAAAGCTGGCTAGATTGTCGGGCTCAACGGGTAGTGATCAATGGCTCCATGTCTAGTTGGCAGCCGGTGTCAAGTGGAGTGCCTCAGGGGTCGGTCCTGGGGCCGGTTTTGTTCAATATCTTCATAAATGATCTGGAGGATGGTGTGGATTGCACTCTCCGCAAATTTGCGGACGATACTAAACTGGGAGGAGTGGTAGATACGCTGGAGGGGAGGGATAGGATACAGAAGGACCTAGACAAATTGGAGGATTGGGCCAAAAGAAATCTGATGAGGTTCAATAAGGATAAGTGCAGGGTCCTGCACTTAGGACGGAAGAATCCAATGCACCGCTACAGACTAGGGAACGAATGGCTAGGCAGCAGTTCTGCGGAAAAGGACCTAGGGGTGACAGTGGACGAGAAGCTGGATATGAGTCAGCAGTGTGCCTGTCAAGGTTCCTCCCCCACTCTGAACTCTAGGGTACAGATGTGGGGACCTGCATGAAAAACCTCCTAAGCTTATCTTTACCAGCTTAAGTCAAAACTTCCCCAAGGTACAAAGTATTCCACCCGTGGTCCTTGGAATGGCCGCTACCACCACCAAACTAATACTGGTTACTGGGGAAGAGCTGTTTGGACGCGTCTTTCCCCCCAAATACTTCCCAAAACCCTGCACCCCACTTCCTGGACAAGGTTTGGTAAAAAGCCTCACCAATTTGCCTAGGTGACTACAGACCCAGACCCTTGGATCTTAAGAACAATGAACAATCCTCCCAACACTTGCACCCCCCCTTTCCTGGGAAATGTTGGATAAAAAGCCTCACCAATTTGCATAGGTGACCACAGACCCAAACCCTTGGATCTGAGAACAATGAAAAAGCATTCAGTCTTTTACAAGAAGACTTTTAATAGAAAATAGAAGTAAATAGAAATGAAGAAATCCCCCCTGTAAAATCAGGATGGTAGATATCTTACAGGGTAATTAGATTAGAAAACATAGAGAACCCCTCTAGGCAAAACCTTAAGTTACAAAAAAGATACACAGACAGAAATAGTTATTCTATTCAGCACAATTCTTTTCTCAGCCATTTAAAGAAATCATAATCTAACACATACCTAGCTAGATTACTTACGAAAAGTTCTAAGACTCCATTCCTGTTCTGTCCCTGGCAAAAGCAGCATGCAGACAGACACAGACCCTTTGTTTCTCTCCCTCCTCCCAGCTTTTGAAAGTATCTTGTCTCCTCATTGGTCATTTTGGTCAGGTGCCAGCGAGGTTACCTTTAGCTTCTTAACCCTTTACAGGTGAGAGGAGCTTTCCCCTGGCCAGGAGGAATTTCAAAGGGGTTTACCCTTCCCCTTATATTTATGACACGCCCCCCAAATCTCAGCTAGGGTGAAACACTGGCTGGGATTTCTTCCTGGAGCTCTAGGAAAAACAGAGTTAATAAGACACATGCATCTCTAAATATACTACCAAGTACATAAAGACTAACAATATTTTCCACATCTTAAGGACGATTTTAACCAGTTGATTCTGGGAAACTTTCACGGGAGAGTGCATCAGCCACTTTGTTAGAAGCTCCTGAGATGTGTTGGATGTCGAAATCAAAATCTTGAAGAGCTAAACTCCACCGAAGAAGTTTTTTGTTAGTTTCTTTGACGGTGTGAAGCCACTTCAGTGCAGCATGGTCGGTTTGCAGGTGGAAACGCCGTCCCCAAACATATGGGCGTAGCTTTTCCAGAGCGTAGACAATGGCGTAACATTCTTTTTCAGTGACTGACCAGTTGCTTTCCCTCTCAGACAGTTTTTTGCTGAGAAACACTACAGGGTGGAATTCTTGATCAGGTCCTTTTTGCATTAAAACTGCTCCCACACCACGCTCGGATGCATCTGTGGTTACTAGGAACGGTTTGTCAAAGTCTGGGGCCCTTAGTACAGGGTCAGACATGAGTGTCGCTTTAAGCTTGTTAAAGGCCTTCTGACACTTCACGGTCCACTGAACAGCGTTTGGCTGTTTCTTTTTGGTTAGGTCTGTCAGTGGGGCAGCGATTTGGCTGTAGTGCGGTACAAATCGTCTGTAATAACCGGCCAAGCCTAAGAAGGATTGAACCTGTTTCTTTGACTTTGGGACAGGCCACTTTTGGATAGCATCCACTTTGGCCTGTAGGGGGCTGATAGTTCCTTGACCCACCTGGTGTCCAAGGTAAGTCACTCTGTTTAGGCCTATTTGACACTTCTTAGCCTTAACAGTTAGTCCTGCCTCCCTTATGCGCTCAAGGACTTTTTGTAGATGTTCCAGGTGGTCTGCCCAGGAATCCGAAAATATGGCCACATCGTCAAGGTAGGCGACTGCATATTCTCCTAATCCCGCTAGGAGACCATCTACAAGTCTTTGGAAAGTGGCGGGTGCATTTCGCAGCCCGAAAGGGAGTACATTAAATTCATACAGCCCGAGATGTGTGATGAAGGCTGACCTTTCCTTGGCAGATTCATCTAGCGGTACCTGCCAGTACCCCTTTGTTAAGTCCAAGGTAGAGATGAACTGGGCCCGTCCCAGTTTCTCTAACAGTTCATCTGTGCGTGGCATTGGATAGTTGTCTGGGCGAGTTACAGCATTTAGCTTACGGTAGTCCACGCAAAAACGTATTTCCCCATCTGGTTTGGGAACTAGAACCACTGGAGATGCCCATGCACTTTCAGAGGGGCGGATTACACCCATCTGTAACATATCCTGGATCTCCCGTTCTATAGCAGTTTTAGCTTGAGGAGACACCCGGTAAGGTTGGACCCTAATTGGGTGAGCATTACCTGTGTCAATGGAGTGGTATGCCCGTTCAGTCAGTCCTGGGGTGGCTGAGAACGTTGGCGCGTAGCTAGTGCACAGCTCCTGGATCTGCTGTCGCTGCATACGCCCAAGGGTCATGGAGAGGTTCACCTCTTCCACACCACCAGCACATTTCCCTTCGTAGTAGACACCTTCAGGCCACTCAGCATCATCTTCTCCCTGGGCTGTAAACTGACAAACCTTTAATTCTCTGGAATAAAAGGGCTTTAGAGAATTAATATGGTACACCTTAGGCTTCCGGTTGGAGGTGGGGAATGCTATGAGATAATTAACAGCTCCCAGGCGCTCCTGGACCATGAATGGCCCTTCCCACGATGCTTCCATTTTATGGGCCTGGAGCGCCCTTAAGACCATGACCTGGTCTCCTACTTTGAAGGAACGCTCTCTGGCATGTTTATCATACCAGGCTTTTTGCTCTTTTTGAGCATCCTGTAAGTTTTCTTTAGCAAGGGCTAAAGAGGTTCGGAGGGTGTTTTGTAGGTTGGTTACAAAGTCCAGAATGTTAGTTCCTGGAGAAGGTGTAAATCCCTCCCATTGCTGCTTCACCAACTGCAATGGCCCCTTAACCTCACGGCCATATACAAGTTCAAATGGGGAAAACCCTAAACTGGGATGTGGTACAGCTCTGTAGGCAAAGAGCAACTGCTGCAACACTAGGTCCCAATCATTGGAGTGCTCATTTACGAATTTACGTATCATGGCCCCCAAAGTTCCATTAAACTTCTCCACCATGCCATTTGTTTGATGGTGGTAAGGAGTGGCAACCAAGTGATTTACCCCATGAGCTTCCCAAAGGTTTTTCATAGTTCCTGCCAGGAAATTAGTCCCTGCATCTGTGAGGATGTCGGAGGGCCAACCTACCCTGGCAAAAATGTCTGCTAGTGCCTGGCACACACTTTTAGCCCTGGTGTTGCTTAGAGCTACTGCTTCCGGCCATCGGGTGGCAAAATCCATGAAAGTCAGTATGTACTGCTTTCCTCTGGGTGTCTTTTTCGGAAAAGGACCCAGAATATCCACAGCTACTCGCTGAAATGGAACTTCAATGATGGGGAGTGGCTGGAGAGGGGCTTTGACCTGGTCTTGGGGTTTTCCCACTCTTTGGCACACCTCACAAGACTGGACATAGGTAGAAACATCCTTGCCCATTCCCTCCCAGTGGAATGATCCCCCCAAACGGTCTTTGGTCCTGTTCACCCCAGCATGGCCACTAGGGTGATCATGGGCTAAGCTCAAGAGCTTGGCCCGGTATTTAGTTGGAACTACCAACTGTCTCTGAGGATGCCAGTCTTCCTGGTGTCCACCAGAAAGAGTTTCCTTGTATAAAAGTCCTCTTTCTACAACAACCCTGGATCGATTAGAAGAGCTGAGAGGCGGTGGGTTGCTCCGTGCCGCCGTCCAAGCTCTCTGGAGGCTTTCATCTGCTTCCTGTTCGGTCTGGAACTGTTCCCTTGATGCTGGAGACATCAGTCCCTCATTGGATTGTGGACCTAGGCTTGGTCCCTCTGGAAGCAATATAGGGGATGGAGCTGTTTCTGTTGACTGTGAACTGCTCTCCGCTGGTGCACTATGTTGGGATTCAGGCTCCGGCTGAGCCTCTTGTGTAGGGTTATCGGCTGCTGCCAGTTCAGGTTCAGTGAGGCCCTCTGGTGTTGAGGTTGCAAGTACTGGATTCAGTGCTGACACGGGGTCTGGTGTTGGTTGTTCGGCTGGTTCTGGTTCTGGGACTGGTTCCGTCTGGGTCTCTGGGACTGGATCCACTACTGCTGTTGCAGACATTGGCCTGGGGTCTGGGTCCATCACCTCTGACCGGGCCCTGATAGAAGTTTCCGGAACAGAGCTAGGCCTCACGGCTTGTTTAGCCTGGCTGCGGGTGACCATTCCCACCCTCTTGGCCTGCTTCACATGATTGGCCAAGTCTTCCCCCAACAGCATGGGGATGGGATAATCATCATAGACTGCAAAAGTCCACATTCCTGACCAGCCCTTGTACTGGACAGGCAACTTGGCTGTAGGCAAATTGAAAGAGTTGGACTTGAAGGGTTGAATCGTCACTTGGATCTCTGGGTTGATTAAATTGGGGTCCACTAAGGAAGCATGGATAGCTGACACTTGTGCTCCGGTGTCCCTCCACGCGGTGACCTTCTTCCCGCCCACACTCACAGTTTCCCTCCGCTCCAAGGGTATCTGGGAAGTATCTGGGCCTGTGGACCTCTGGTGTGATTCCGGTGCAATGAACTGTAATCTGTTGGGGTTCTTGGGGCAGTTGGCCTTTACATGCCCCAGCTCGTTACATTTAAAACATCGTCCAGCTGACGGGTCACTGGGGCGAGGAGGGTTGCTGGAGAACGGGGTGGCAGGACGATAAGGGGTCTGGAGGGTTCTTTGGGAGGTAGGTGGGGCCTTGGGCGGCCCCCAGTAATAGGGTGTGGTCTGGGGTGGTCCCTTCTGGTCTCCGCTCCAACTGCGACCAGTTTTCTTCTTCTCTGCCACCTCCACCCATCTGGCTCCAATCTCTCCTGCCTCGATTACAGTTTTGGGTTTCCCATCTAGGATGTATCTTTCTATTTCCTCAGGAACACCCTCTAAGAATTGTTCCATTTGCATTAGGAAGGGCAAATTTACTGGAGATTCAACACTTGCTCCTGATATCCAGGCATCCCAATGTTTCACAATGTGGTAGGCATGTCGGGTAAATGACATGTCTGGTTTCCACCTTAGGGCTCTGAACCTCCGACGAGACTGCTCGGGTGTTATCCCCATTCTGACTCTCGCCTTGGATTTAAACAGTTCATACTTGTTCATGTGTTCTTTAGGCATTTCAGCTGCCACCTCAGCTAAGGGTCCACTGAGCTGCGGCCTCAGCTCTACCATGTACTGGTCAGTAGAGAGGTTGTATCCAAGGCAGGCCCTTTCGAAGTTTTCTAGGAAGGCCTCAGTATCATCGCCTGCCTTGTAGGTGGGGAACTTTCTGGGATGGGAAGTGGTACTTGGAGAAGGATTACTAGGGTTTGTTGGGATATTCTGCTGAGCCTTTATCTTCTCCATCTCCTCCACATACTTCCTCTCTTTTTCCTTCTCCTCCAGTTCTTTGTCCCTCGCTTCCATAGCTCTCCTGTGAGCAGCCGCTTGGTGTTGTTCTGCCTCCCTTTCTTGTTCCTTCTTCAGCCGCATGAGTTCTATCTGTCTTTCATGTTCCCTTTGTCTTTCCTCAGCCTGAAATTTGGCTAATTCCAGCTGTAGTCGAGCTGAGGATTTGGTCATTCTAACCTCTCTGTTTTTAACTAACTTTACACCCGAGGTTTAGAAATAAACAAACAAAACTTGGCTGTAAAATTTTGCTGTGCTGGAATAGAATACCTATTCTCTGATAGTGATTGTCAGCCTACAGAAAAAGACAATTCCCTTGTCTCTGCTCTGGGCCCAACTTAAAGCAAAAAACCTCCAACTACTTGGAAACCTGCTTACCCAGCCCAAAGAAAAAGCAAATGGGTAGAACACACACCCCTTATTTACTTTTAGGAAGAAAAGAAAAAAAAACCTCTGGGTTGGAAGACTGTGAATTTCCCTGCAGGAGTTAAGTACCCTGCCTCCAGGCAAAGAAAACCTGCAATTCACAAGATAATCCCCTTTTGTCTCTGCTTGGCCACAAAGCAGGGAAAACCGAAGCTGCTTTCAGTTTCAAAGCTGCTTCAAAGCCACAGGAAAAAAAAATTCCTTTTTAAAATCTGTATTTCTAGTTCAAAAAATCTCAACTGGATCTCAAAATGATTTCAGGTTAATCCCACCACTATGCCACCATGTCAAGGTTCCTCCCCCACTCTGAACTCTAGGGTACAGATGTGGGGACCTGCATGAAAAACCTCCTAAGCTTATCTTTACCAGCTTAAGTCAAAACTTCCCCAAGGTACAAAGTATTCCACCCGTGGTCCTTGGAATGGCCGCTACCACCACCAAACTAATACTGGTTACTGGGGAAGAGCTGTTTGGACGCGTCTTTCCCCCCAAATACTTCCCAAAACCCTGCACCCCACTTCCTGGACAAGGTTTGGTAAAAAGCCTCACCAATTTGCCTAGGTGACTACAGACCCAGACCCTTGGATCTTAAGAACAATGAACAATCCTCCCAACACTTGCACCCCCCCTTTCCTGGGAAATGTTGGATAAAAAGCCTCACCAATTTGCATAGGTGACCACAGACCCAAACCCTTGGATCTGAGAACAATGAAAAAGCATTCAGTCTTTTACAAGAAGACTTTTAATAGAAAATAGAAGTAAATAGAAATGAAGAAATCCCCCCTGTAAAATCAGGATGGTAGATATCTTACAGGGTAATTAGATTAGAAAACATAGAGAACCCCTCTAGGCAAAACCTTAAGTTACAAAAAAGATACACAGACAGAAATAGTTATTCTATTCAGCACAATTCTTTTCTCAGCCATTTAAAGAAATCATAATCTAACACATACCTAGCTAGATTACTTACGAAAAGTTCTAAGACTCCATTCCTGTTCTGTCCCTGGCAAAAGCAGCATGCAGACAGACACAGACCCTTTGTTTCTCTCCCTCCTCCCAGCTTTTGAAAGTATCTTGTCTCCTCATTGGTCATTTTGGTCAGGTGCCAGCGAGGTTACCTTTAGCTTCTTAACCCTTTACAGGTGAGAGGAGCTTTCCCCTGGCCAGGAGGAATTTCAAAGGGGTTTACCCTTCCCCTTATATTTATGACAGTGCCCTTGTTGCCAAGAAGGCCAATGGCATTTTGGGATGTATACGTAGGGGCATAGCGAGCAGATCGAGGGACGTGATCGTCCCCCTCTATTCGACATTGGTGAGGCCTCATCTGGAGTACTGTGTCCAGTTTTGGGCCCCACACTACAAGAAGGATGTGGATAAATTGGAGAGAGTCCAGCGAAGGGCAACAAAAATGATTAGGGGTCTAGAACACATGACTTATGAGGAGAGGCTGAGGGAGCTGGGATTGTTTAGCCTGCAGAAGAGAAGAATGAGGGGGGATTTGATAGCTGCTTTCAACTACCTGAAAGGGGGTTCCAAAGAGGATGGCTCTAGACTGTTCTCAATGGTAGCAGATGACAGAACGAGGAGTAATGGCCTCAAGTTGCAGTGGGGGAGGTTTAGATTGGATATTAGGAAAAACTTTTTCACTAAGAGGGTGGTGAAACACTGGAATGCGTTGCCTAGGGAGGTGGTGGAATCTCCTTCCCTGGAAGTTTTTAAGGTCAGGCTTGACAAAGCCCTGGCTGGGATGATTTAACTGGGAATTGGTCCTGCTTCGAGCAGGGGGTTGGACTAGATGACCTTCAGGGGTCCCTTCCAACCCTGATATTCTATGATTCTATGATTCTAAACTGTGAGCTCTGACCTGCAATCAGGCAGAGCTGCAGCAGTTCATTAATCCTGCCTTTAAGCAGGGTTCTGGCAGGGGTGGGTGCCACACACAGTCTATGGAGCTAAGGTAGGAGGTCACTGCAGGGTGCAGGCCCCCTGACCTAAGGAGTGGGGAGTACTGCCACCTCAGGGTTCGGGTGGCAGGGGGGACACGGGCCCGCCCAACTGCACCGAGTCCCAGCCCAGGGCCCTAACAGTGGAGGAGTGGTCTTCCACTGGATCAGCGAGGGTCCACCCACAACATACTGAACTTGTCTCCATCCAGATCTCAACCAGGCTGTTGCCTGGTTTCCCTGGGCTGCTTCCTACTCTCCCCTCGGGGGTACCTGCATCCAGTGATGATCCTCAGTCTCCTCGGGATATATGGTCAAGGGTAGCGGTAGTAGCTCCTCAGTGTTGGTAGTTGCAGGGCTCTCTGGAGGCTCATGCAGGCCCTTGGGGCAGCCACGGTTCTCCTCGGCATCCTTCTGCAGCAGCAGGGAAGATGCCTAACCTCTGAGGATAGGAAAGAAGCAATGGGCTTAAATTGCAGCAAGGCTGGTTTAAGTTGGACATTAGGAAAAACTTCCTAACTGTCAGAATGGTTAAGCACTGGAATAATTTGCCTAGGGAGGCTGTGGAATCTCCATAATTGAGGATTTTTAAGAGCAGGTTGGACAAACACCTGTCAGGGATGGTCTAGATAATACTTAGTCCTGCCTGGAGTGCAGGGAACTCGAGGTCCCTTCCACTTCTATGATTCTGTGCATCTGTCTCCCTTGGCAGCTCCCTCCCAGCTGAGCTGCTGGGCCGGCCTTTTATACTTCCCCTTCCTGTCCCGCCCCTCTGCTTCCAGTGTGTGGGGGGTGGTCCTCCTGGCTCTGCCCACCAGGCAGCTTGTGGCATTCCTTCCGCTGCCACCTCTGAAGGAGGCCATACCTCCTTGCTACAGATACCTTTAAATTTATTAGGCCAAATCTTGGATTCCATATTAAGGAAAAGATTGTAACTTCCTCTATCACAGGTAGCAGTATTGCATAGAAAGCAGCCTCAACAGACCCACTTCTTCCCCTCTAGCTTAGCTGGTGGGGAGTTGATAGACAGGTAGAGAGAACAATGCCTTGGCTCATCTCCTCTACTCACTTGCCAGCACAGAGTGGAAAGTAATCTGCACCACATATAGGTGTGGTGTAAACTAACCCCTGAAGCAGACAGAGTGAAAAATGGATTTTCTGGTTTGGGTGCTGAACTGAAAAATTAAAAAAAAAAAAAATCCCAGTTTGATCCTGATCAAAACAATTTTTTCTATTTTTTCATTGAATCAGAAAACTACAAAGCAAAAAACAAAAACAAAACAAAAAAAAAACCCGAAAAAAACCCAAACTGTAATGGTTTTGAGATAACCCAAAACATTTTTTTAAAATACATTTTGCATTAACTGAAATGTTCTGATCTACTCAGAACAATATTGAGTTTTTCATTTTGATTTTCAGTGTTTTCCACCCTTGTTTGTACATTTAAAAAAGCATGGCCAGATTTAAAATTGAAATTCTGTTTCAAATCAAAATATTTCTAAGTGAAACATTTGAAACAAAATATTTTGATTCCTTTCATTCCTTTTCTAACCAAAGCTATTTTCCAAATTTGTCCCAAATTCAACAAATAGCTTTGAACCCTGAAAAATGCATTTTTCAGCAAAAAATTATCTGCTTAAAAAAAATGTGGCCAGCATTACCAGGGACCACCAGACTGCGAGTCAGAGTCAAAGTTTGGTTCCTGATCTTTTCCAGAGACAGTGCAGCTATGTGTTATCCCTGACTCAGGTCTCGTGGCAAAGCCACAGTTGCGCCCTCAGTTTTCCCTCAGTCAGAGCTCTCCAGTGAAATAAACAGGAGCTTTGCCTGAACAAGGGCTGAGTAAAAATTGAACAAGGACTTCAGGATTTAGCCTCTGAATGTCTGATAAAAAACTGAGGCAAGCTGTTCTTTCATTTTTTACATACAGCTTTCATGAATTACTTTAGAGATTTATGGAAGAATATTTAATGCTTCCTGGAGAAAGGAGTTAAGTAGCAAATCACACAGTCCCAGCACATTTTAAATATATGATATGTACCAGTGTTATAGAATCCTGGTTAATTAATTTGAATTAGTTGCTTATTGCTATTTCTTGGGATTTTACAGAACACAGCTTAAATTCTAAACAAATCTCTTTGACCTGTTAATGGGTTTTTATAAGGGTTGTTTAAGAACTCTCCTTGTGTTTGTCTACATATTTGAATGTAATTTGAATAGAGAGTTTTTCATGCTATTGAAGTAGATACAAAGAAATGTAACTTCCAAAATCCCCAAAGTGAGTATCAACCCCAACATTAAAAAGGGTTACAATGCTCTGTTAATGATATTAATTCTTTGTAATTCTTCCCACCATTTCTATAGTACCTTCCAATCGTACTATTGTTAGAGCTATAATGTAAAGACGGACCTGAAGAAAAGCTCTTTGTAAGCTCAAAAGCTTGTCTCTTTCAGCAGCAGAAGTTGGTCCAGTAAAAGATATTACCCCACCTTGTCTCTCTTAGAGCTACTATGAAACATTTTTGCTTAATTGTAAACAAATGGGCTGGCTCTTGGATGAGGTCAGTCTTATGGATATGATTCAGGGCCTGGAAAAGGTGTTCAAAACAATCTAATCTGTAAATTGGACATAACCCCACTGGCCTTTGCTTAGCTTGATGTTCTCCTCACTTCATTCACGACTGTGGAAAATCTTCTCCAGAGAGATGGAAAATTTGGTGAAAGGAATCTGACAAGGAGACAGTGACAATTCAACTGAATCTCTTCCTATTCATTCACATCTTTATGTACTATAGCTTAATTATCACTAAACAACTCATTTAGGGCCTGATCTGAAGTCTACTGAAGCAACAGAAAGAATCCCATGGAATTTAATGGGTACTGGATCAAATCCATGGATTCTTACCTATCATTCATCTGTGTCTCTTTCTTTCAGTGCCGCCAATTGCTACATCAACTTTTCAGTGCATTTTCATAGTCCACAGAAGCTCTCTTCCAATACCAGATAGCTAACAAACCACATAGCAGAATTCTTTAAATATAAACTTCTGAAGTCTATTCTCATGTTTTACAGATACAGAAGGTATAAATACAAATGTACTGCACAGATTTTATGAGCATTCTCTTTCCTATGGCATCATACTACCTTCCCCCCACCCCAGCTGCTAGGGCTTATTCTGAGCCTGCCAATGTCCAAATGTGGGACAAACCTCAAAAGTGAGGGGCACTGGATAAATAATAGACCAGAAAGCTGATGGTTTTGTGCAATTTGATTTTCAATAAATGTAACATTTTCTATAACCTCGGTCTCATTTTTCTGCACTGGAGAGAAGCATCCAAAACTGCCACCCACCCTCACGTTGAGTAGCACTCACTCTATATGTAATCCAGTGGCAGTAGTCACGGTGTCATTGTAAGAATCTGGCCTCTCTCATTAACAAACAGGCAACTCTGCCAATTTTGTGTAGGACACAGATAAATTTAAGTTTCATATGAAAGAGATCTTTGGGAAAGAGGGACAGATGAGAGACAGGACAGAAATGAGTAGATATGACTGGAAACTTTCAGGTATCTCTAAGTAATAGGAGGTTGGGAAGCTAGCAGGTAAATGGTATATTTTTCCTCTTACTAATCCTCTGCAGTATCATAAACACTGCCATATTACTTCTTCATTCCTGACAGGTAGTACAAGTTGAACTTGGAAGTTTGTCGGATAACATTAATTTTAATAATTAGAATTAAATTGATATTAAACAATTAGCACCAATATTTGTGTTGGATTATCCCTATGCCCGGTATTTCAAGGATTTGCTAGATGGCTTAGTTTATTTTTCTGGGACTAGAAGTCATCTTAATTGTGGCTTGGAGCTTTACATACAATAAACCCAGATCCTGGTTCATCTGATATAAATCAGCACTGCCAACCACAGATGTTCAGAACTCTTGAGTAATGCCCCTCCCCAATTCTGAGATTAGTTTAAAAATCATGAGGGTTTTTTTTTAAATATATTGACTTTTGGGAAGAGGAGGGTTATTTGCCTTTGGTATTTGATTTTTCAAGCTTTTCTTCTCTGGCAGGAGGACTAGACACTTATATATTTAAAATCAAAGCCAAGACTCTCAATCACCTGACTCGGGAAGCTGGTTAAAAAGAAAAGACACCAAATATTGTGAGGCTCTCAGTTAAACTGGAAGATTTTGCAACTGAGAAAGCGACTTCAGTATTCTTGAGTACAAAAGAAGATAAAATAAATAACTGAAATCTGACAGTGTGACCCTACTTTGAGCATCTTTTTAGTCCAACGTACATTGTTCTCCTCTGCAGAGAGCTGGGAGAACATTCATGGAATTATTTATTCAATAAATTGTGTGACTTTTTCCCCCCTTCAAATAAATTACTTGATGAATATTCATTATCCACCCAGCTCTGGCAGAGAAACGTGCCTCAACATGCTCTGCATATTTGCCACTTGCCGTGCGAGTTGTGCCTTCCTGGTTTCATGAAGTTCCAGTGTGTCAGGAACGAGGACTTGCAGCTGCACCTGCCCAGTATCCATGCAGCCTATGAGCTCAGCAGGGCCTCCTCTGATTGACCACTCCTCCTGACTGGCTGAGGAAGTCAGCAAACCTGCTCTGAAGCCCAACAGCAACAACTGCTCTCTGGCTTCTTAAAGCTCATGTTTGCAGCTGTGATCTCTCTTGTGTCTGCCTTGCTCTAGCTCTGCTCCTGCCTTGTTTCCAGCTTTGCTCCTACCCTCCTGTCCAGTCCACTCCAGATCTGCTCAGTTCCAGATGAACCTGGTTCTGACTTCTGGTTTCTGTCTCTGATCCTCTGCTCTGACCATTCGGCACGATTGCCGCTGCTCTGACGACGGGCCTGACTGCCCACGTCGTAGTTCAAGACACACTGCTGCTAGCATATGCTGCTTACAATGCCCTTTAAGAGACAAGACCTACAAGTATTTTAAGTTCACAAGTCTGAGGCAGAAAAACTTTTGCCCTTACAGCAGACAGTATGTACAAATTATTGTCTGAGCAAAAAACAGAGCTCCAACACTCGATGTAAGTAAAGAGGCACAGCTATGGGACACACTCCTGACCACCTGGCTCCTAGCCCCTGTCAGCCCACAAGTAATGTAGGAGTAGACCAAAACAGCTGGAAGCAACCATCAGGAGCTCTCTAGATACTGGAAATGCATGTTAACGGTGTGTAGGCAGGCTCCAGCAAGAGTCATGCATATTTTCTTTTTAAACGAGAAAGGCATTCTTTCTGCAGGACTCATCAGTTCTAATGGGTCACACAGTGAGGATTGTCTTGGTCACCCCAGATAAACTGGGAAGTGTTTTTTTGGAAGCTTTTAATGTTATCACCTTTCTTTTTAGAATCCTGCTGTTGGTGGCCATCTTGCTGTAAACCAGCAGCATTTAAACGTGTGAAAGTCTAGCCTTGGTTTTCATCCTGCTTGTACCTTGGTTTAACAATGAGAAGAGTTTGACAGTTTAATATAGTCCAAAAGGTGGCAGGTAAAAGGTGTTTCCATTTGATGGCATACTGGTGTCAGGAAGAGGCCAGTGCAAGCTGCCTCAACTATGACCTGGACTCACCACCTGTGTGTGGGAGAGGATAGTTCAGTCTCCATACACAGACAATACGTGAGGTCTTGGTTTCCTTGCTGAGACTGCCAGGTACGGACTGAGACCATCAACTCATTTCACTGAGGTCACCAAACTGCCATCAGGTCGTAATGACTGTCAGTCATTACGGACCTATCTGGATTCAAGTCAGTGACCTAGAACTGAAAGTCTGTAACCCATTACCAGCCTCTTTGCCACCTTTTACTTAAGAAATATCAAGCTACAGAACAGAAGGGGGGAAAAACTCAAAGGGAAGCAGATGGAGCAGAAGTAATAATGAAATAGGTAGAAGCAATGGGAAATCAGGACGGGCAAATGACGTGGGAAGATATAGACCCTGGGGTTAGTTTCATATTTGTGTCCATCACTGTTTATCAGCTGTGCATCCATGCCTCATGGTTTCAGCACTGAGAGACCATTTACTTTGCTTGACTTTCAGATTTACAGGGTTTTTATTTTGCAGCAATTTAGTTTTGTAACTTGCAAAGAGAAGGATGCTTTTGGCTGGCAATTAGTAAAATTGTGGTGAGTCAACCCTTCACAGAGGTGGCTCACTCACTACCTCCCACAAATTCTTCTAAAAATAGTTGCTGCAGAAATACCTTTCCAATAGGAAAACAGACCAAAATAAAGAACTTTGTCCATCCTAGCTTGGTGGTTAGGAAAGAAAGCACAAAAGAATGAAGATGCATCCAAACAATGTGGTGTGTGCTCATTTACTTATTCCATCGATGTGCACTAGACACACACACGGGAAGAATTTACTGGGGATAACGGTACATGCATATCTCTATAGGCTCAAAAGGTGAATTGATTAACTATAAATAAAACAGTGCTAATGTATCATACCATAAAGAGAGGCAGCACGGTTTTTCCTTCCTGACATGCTGGATTGTTTTTCTTAAAAGCATGAAGCAAGTTCAAGCAGCAGGGAGGGAAGTCTTGGATATGTGAATAGGATGGATATGTTTTTTACAATGTGCTGAATTTTGCTGTCAGTTATGCCGTTGTAATGCTAGAATAACTATTACATTCAAAGAGTTATTTTGGATTTACAGTGGTGTAATTGACAGCCAAATGTAGCCTAAAGATATCAGTGACCAATCCAGTGTCAATTTGGCTCTCTTATATATACATATAAGGGTGTATGTGTATTAAAACAGCACTCTCTTAAGAGCCAGAAATGTTTCTTGGCTGAAGCATAATGCTGGAAAATATAGTGCAGAATGAATTATTTTCCTTGTTCATCATGTATCAACATGAGAGATTGGACAAGATTATGATTTGAGATAGATTAACCTCCAGAGGTCTGGAAGCAGTAGGCTTGCTCTGCTTTTTCTGGAAGTAGCCTTATTCACTTACTCACCCCATCAAGGGGGAATGAAGGTGGCTACTGGGCTTGCTTCCTTGATCTAAAGCAGTGGTTTTCAACCTGTGGTCAGCAGAGCCCTGGGGGGCTGTAGACTACATCTAAGATTTCCAAAGGGGTCTGCACTTCCATCTGAAATATTTTAGGGGTCCACAAATGAAAAAAAAAAGGTTGAAAACCACTGATCTAGAGCACTGAGAACTTAACTCTTTTGCTGCTCTGGGCTTTCAATATTAAAAAGCACCCCAGAGTTTTATGCCCCATTATGCTTTGGGATCCCAATTCTACAAGTAGTTCCTTTGAAGTCAACAAATGTGGAATAAGGGCTGCAGAATTGGGGCCTGGGATGCTGTGATGTACCCACTCTCAAGTGAGCCTAGGCATTTAACTATTAATATTTAAGGGTCAAAGCAGCAGGATCCCATGGAGAAATTTCTTGGACCAGAAGAGGTGCGGAGGTTGAATGGGCAAGTCTACTCCTGGAAAGACACCATGAAAACTGGGGAGGCTGCCCATCCCCAGTTCCATGAGACTGAGAAGGGATTAAGTAGCCTGTCTGAGGCGGTGGGGGGAAGCATGTCAATGACAAACAACAGCTACTTCTAAGCCATTCCACTGCCTTTGTCTCATCCTGGAATAGGTCCTGCTTTGGGCCATGTTGAATGTGGTTGGGCACAGGAGTACAAGTCACTGGCTCCTCTCATTCCAACTCACTGACCCCAAGCTCTGTATGTTTCCTGCTGTCCACCTGACCCAAGGCCTTACCTGGAGCCCTTAAACTGCCCTTTGTAAAATAGGGGTCTGTACTTGGAGCACTGCTATGACATGATCCATCTCATCATACTACAGGTGCATCCTTGGGGGAATGACCAGACTGGGAGCTATGGTCCCTGTCTTTCTGGAAGAGCATCTTAATCCTTTCGATTGTCTCCTGACATCGAGGTCCAATTCATTGGATTCCATGCTCAGCCAGCTTCATTGAAATGTCAACATACAACTTGGCATTTTGCTTCTTGCTCCCACAATTGTGGGCCCCATTAGCATCTCACCAGAGATCTACCAGTACCTGGCTATTGGCATCCAGCCAGCTGGCCGCACACAAATACAATGACTTCTTAGTTACATTCTCACACCACAGAGCTCTGTATTGGAGATGGATGAGTACAGCTGCTGCTGGTGGAACTTGAGTGCAAAGGTGGGGAATGAATGCCAAGCAGGCCAATATGCAGCGGAAGGTGACTGCCCATCATGAAATGGGGTATAGGTAGATGGCAAGAAAAGACCACAGGACAGGGTGGCCTAGGATTTTGTGATAAAGCACTGGAAGACTGACATGACAATTGAGGACTACTACAGAGCTCTCCTATGCCCCTATAATAGATAGGTTGTGCCGGTGGCTGACAAGGATAATTCACTCCAAGCCTGCCCTATATTCCTGATCATGCCAGTCAGCACATTATTAGCACTACCGCACACAAGTGGCACACAAATGGTACAGCTTTGGTGTGTGGACTGGAGTCGAGCTAACATCTCCTGTTAACTCTCTAGTGAAGATGAACTCAACCTCTGATGAAGATTCAACACACAAACATGTAAAATGAAGACTATCTCCTCATTAACCTCTTGCCTTGAGCTTGGCACACTTGTCCACTTTTAATTATGGCCATGCTCAGCTTCAGGTTAGAACATGGAGGGTGGGATGTAATCCAGGAGCAGCTCTATAAATCTTGGGCAAGAGCAGAGAGAAACAGATCTGTGCTGCCACCAATAGTTTCAAAGCAAAATAACTGGGTAAATAGCTAAGCAGTAACTCATGTTAACACAGCGACATTCTGTGTGCGCCTCTGTTGCATCTAAAAGTCAGGAAGGCAAAATGCAGGTGAAAATAAAACTGTTTCTGGATACAGAAAAGGTGGAGCTGTAGGATTCACTGTATAGGAATCCTTCAGTCTTATAGGGTGAAGTTCATCCCTGTACAGAGAGGCCCACAGAAGATCATATGCATCCCATGTTAAGTGTTCAAGTGGGATTTAAATAGTGCCAATAGTGTGGATGGGCTGCAATAATTTACAAGGATAAAATATTGTATGCTTCTGGTGACATCTTAAATGCCTAGTATATGATTATTTGGTGATGCAGTTAATACCAACAACATGACTTGGATGAAAGCTGTGATCTGATTGGCTGAAAAAAACTTGAACGCATGATTTTCTCAGAATTCTACAAATATTGGTTCAGATTTTTAATTGACTGTGCTTGTGCCTGTTTTATGTTGGCTTTCTTTGAATATTCTGGCGGAAGAGTTTGCTGGCAGGAACACTCAACAAAATAGTCTATATTGTTGAATATTTGCTGATAGTGAATTTGCAATCCTGAATATATACACCAAAAACTCAATTCTAAGAGATACAGATAATCAGACAGAGAACAGAAATACGCCATATGACCAAATGTCAAATCCAGACCAATCAGATTCAAATATTGAAAACTCACACCAAACTATTCACAAACAAGCTAGGGTCTTGAAATCATTCGCACTAGAATAATTTCAAATAAAGAATAAAGTAGAAAATATCACAGTCTCATCAATGAAATTCACAAACAGAAAGTGATGAAGTGAGCTATAGCTCACGAAAGCTCATGCTCAAATAAATTGGTTAGTCTCTAAGGTGCCACAAGTACTCCTTTTCTTTTTGCGAATACAGACTAACACGGCTGTTACTCTGAAACAGAAAGAGAAGCTAAACGCATTGATTAAATCATTATCGGTAAGTTATTCATCAGGGCTGTTGGCAACTGTGCATCTGGGTAATATTCAATTCCCAACTTTGTGCATGTTTCAAAATAGTTTTTTCTTAGTGGCTAACAGTAAGTTACCCCAAAGAGCTTTTTGAATGAATGGGGTATGGACTACATTTTTGTTCTGTGTTTGTACAACACCTATCACATCAGGGTCCTGGTCCATTACTAGGTCTCCTAAGCACTATGATGATAGTAATAAATAAGAGTAAAACAATGAGATGATAAAATGGCAATAGATATCAACTGAAAATAAAAAACAGGCATATCTTGAGACCTTGTCTATGCTTGTGGTGGTGTGTAGGGTACATGTAGGTACTCGCATCAGTGAAAGGCTCTGACAGTGGCAAAGGATTCTGCGGTGGGGAGCTGCTGGTGCCTTTCCCCGCTGCCTCTTCTCTGCCAGAGGTTTTCCCCACTGCCGGAGCCTTTCACTGAGGCTGGGAAAGCTTCTAGCAGCAGAGAGGCCGTGGGACACTACACTGCTAAAAGTAGTAGTGAAGATGTGGGATGCACTGCTTAGATGTGTAGAGAGCTGTGTAGGGTACATACCCTAGGGTTCAGGCATGTAAGGCACTCTACTCGCTTAAGCAGTGCCTCACCATCTACTCCACTATTTATACCTGTGCTAGCTGGGCATGCAGTATCTGTACTCTGCATACCCCCATAAGGGTAGACCTACCCTGAGATACACCTTGAGTCTCACTGGTAACTGTAAAACAGAAAATACCAGTTTTTTACTATATGGGAAATATTTACATAGCTATAATAAGCCATGTGCATTACGTAATCTCTGTAGTGTGGCACATACTCCCCAGAACTAGGTTAAACATGACCTATGAAATGATGTACAAACAAAACCAGATGTATTAGAAATGCAGACAACCCTCATCTTAAGAAAACATATTTGAGACTGCCAATTTCAAAAGATATATTAAGATTTTAAAAATATTAGCCATATCTGCAAACACCTACACACTAAATCATACATACGGTATGCAGCTTTGCTGGCAATTAGCCTGGAATTTAAAATAATGAGTGCATTTAGAGATTATGTGAGGTAATACATTACAGTATTTTAATATTCAGCTGTGCATATACATATACTCAGCTGATCCCAGGTACCCAATGAATATGTGAAACTACCCTGTGTACAACAAGAGCAGACAGCTGCAATCTTGAGCACTATCCCATCTTGACCATCACTGCACCTAACTGATAATTCTTGGAGTGATGTAATAGAATTTTGGGAGTAATACAGAATTAGCTAATCAGTGATGCTTGACATTGTGACTTCTTCCTTCAAAGTGTCACTGATTAAAGTCCTGGTGGCATTTTTTCTAACAGAAAGTGTTGTCAGTCATGGTGTCCTGTCCAAATTCCACTTGGGTACCTGCATTCTACTTAATTCATTCCCCAGTGCTCAGCATAAATAAATCATCTATGGCCTGTTTAGAGGCTCTGTCACACACCGAGAGTGACAGCAAAGCCGCTCCCCGGAAGCTACTCTGCCACCCCTTTCACATGGGAAAAGTACTGAAGAATCCATATAAGGGAAGATCCTCTGACCCTGCACTCTCTCCTCACCTAACCTACCATTATTTCTTCTTGCTCCACCTACATGTGGCTGTGTAAGGAACCTCTGCAGAGCTGGGCTGGATACCACTCATGGGGTTTACATTCCTTGCCCAATCTCCGTCAGTCTTGCCTTGGTTCTGTTTCTAGAAGACTGCTAGCACTAGGGCCAGCCAGAAAATAAGAATTCCATTTCATGCAAAATTTCAAAGGTTTTGGCCTTTGGTTTGTTTTCTCTCTGGATGAAATCAAGACCTTTCCAATTTTTTCATGAAAAACTGGCAGGGAGACACATCCCAGAATAGCCAATGGTTAGGTTAGGTGGTTAGGGCACTCCACTGGGATGAGTGAGTGCCCTGACCACTTGGAGGTTCTGAGGTCTCATTCTCTCACTTTGACCAGAAATTCCATCCTAGACTTCAGAAGCCTTCCTGATGTATCAGTTGTGCTAAAACTGATACATTTCCACCAAAAGTTTTGGTTTTGATGAATCAGCATTTTCTGACAAAATTCCCAACCAATTTGACTTAGCACCAACATCATGGCATTAAGATTTTCACATTCCTGCCCTGAGCTGTTGTATAGCATTGTTGTACTGTGTTTAAAAGACCCATTCTACCCCAGATATGGCTACGTTGCTTAATGGGTAACATGGTCCCTGTGCATATCAGCTCAATCCTGCACCACTGAAGTCTACATAAATTTTGGCCACTGAACTGTATGGGAGCAGGAGCAGACCCATAATTAGTAATCAAGTGTTGGGATTACTTTATGATTGTTGGATGAAAGTAGCTATAAAGTTGTCACTTATTGTCTGGTAAGCTGAATATGATTAAAACATCCAGAACCAACTGTATCGCTAGTGTGGCCCCACTGAAATCAATGAAACTACTCATGAAGAAGGGTACTATTTAGTGAGAGAAAGGGTGGCAGAATCTGGTCCAAAGAAAATATAAATAAAAGGAGAAATGCTACATGTAAATATATCAGACAACATGAATGTCTAATGCTGGCTATCTACCCTGCCACTACAGCTTCAGGAACACCAGTGTCACTCGCAAGCCTAAATTCATATAAGAACATAAGAATGGCCATACTGGGTCAGACCAAAGGTCCATCAAGCCCAGCATCCTGTCTACTGACAGTGGCCAATGCCAGGTGCCCCAGAGGGACAGAACAGAAGAGGTAATCATCAAGTGATCCATTCCCCGTCACCCATTCCCAGTTCTGGCAAACAGAGCTAGGGATACCATCCCTGCCCACCCTGGCTAATAGCCGTTGATAGACCTATCCTCCATGAATTTATCTAGTTCTTTTTTGAACCCTGTTATAGTCTTGGCCTTCACAACATTCTCTGGCAAAGAGTTCCACAGGGTGACTGTGCGCGGTGTGAAAAAATACTTCTGTTTGTTTTAAACCTGCTGCCTATTAAATTCGTCATCGTCAGCAGCAGCATGTCTATCATCCGCACTACATTTGCTCCAGCTCCTGTTTGATCACCATCTGCCTGCACCACATCTGACTGATAACAGATTGCCTTAGCTCTGCTCTCAGAAAAGACTGACTGAAAATT
The DNA here is from genome assembly GCF_965152235.1 of Eretmochelys imbricata. NCBI lineage: Eukaryota > Metazoa > Chordata > Testudines > Cheloniidae > Eretmochelys > Eretmochelys imbricata. Next base: position 124,366,948 of record NC_135574.1, read on the forward strand.
CATCTAAACCAAATGGACACTTGTTATTCTTAGAATCATCTCTAGCAGCAGCACAGCACAACTCCTGGACTAAGTATTATTTGCTTTAATCAACATCACTGACATTAGACAGAGGGGTGTGTGTTGCAGCCTTTAATCTGAACCCAGTGAGGAGGTACTCCTATATAACTGGCTGTATTGCAGTACGTGGAACCTACTAGATAGATCCTGTCATCCTCTTCCTCCAAGATTATCCTTCATATTGCCAAAAGGGCAACTTTATTGGACTAAGTATTGGCATGTATCTGTGTGGCCCACACAGCTTCAATCTCTTCTCGGGCCTCATCTGTGTGTCTGAGTCACAAAGTGTGGGTGTAGCAATTTTACCAGTTAATATTTTTGAAATGTTTTTTCAGTGATTAAGGGAGTACACTATGTAGGCAATCAGTTCCGTGTGTTGTAGCCAATGAACAGCTATTAAGCAGATTTTGTTGGCTCCTTCAGCCAAACTGCTCTTTTCTTGGCAACTGAAGTGTACATCAACATAAGTGTAAAGTCAATTTCCATTTTTTAAAAAAGATGTACTTAATCATTGCTCAGGGACTACGCAAACCACCAAAATGGGGCACTTAATGTAACCAATAAAGTCTCGGTGCACAAGTATGAGAAGAGAAGATGCATTGCTTTAGCTGGAAAAAACTAGGTAGTGTCACATTACACTTCCCTTTAAAAAAAAATCCTAATCTGGGCTATTCATATCCCTGTGATTGCACAAATCTCTTCTGTGAACTGACTATACTGAAAATCAGAACAATTCAATTATTTGTCATGGGATCTAGGCTCCTAAGAGAGATTTGTCTTAAGCTCAAGCGCTAAAGGCCTATGCCTTTTGGAGGAGGGAGAAATGAGTTCTAACCTTGCTATCACCATGAAGTTATATATGGCAATGGTGTACGTCATCATGGAATCACGGGGACCACTAATTTGTCACACTGCATTGTGGTTGAAAAAGAAAATTTGAGATTCCATATTTCACTAAACTAATTTGTCACACTGCATTGTGGTTGAAAAAGAAAATTTGAGATTCCATATTTCACTAAACTACTTCAGCCCTTTTGCTGGCTGAATCTGAGCTTTTTGGGTTCTCTAGAATTTACTCTTGCAGCTTGGCCACTCCAGAGCATACTGGGCAATGTTCTTTGCCTCAGGTTCTCACCTTGTGGGAACATCCAACGAACAAAAGTTCCTTTAACATACCCCTGCCTTCTCCCTTCACCGTACCCTTCTCACCAGTTGCTGTCCTTGGTCAGTGGAGACCCAGAATTCAGAGGTGCTTTCGTGCAAGTTCATCTCCCAACCTGAGGGGGTGGGAGAGGAGGAGAGAAGGCACCTTGCTCACTCCGCCAGTTGTTCTGCTGGCATGTCTTGAGGTCCCACCACTTAACATAGCTTTCAGTGATTTCAGCTGTTAGTGGGGGAGCCTCACTGCTAGTGCAGGCTGGGCAGTCTCTCATGAGAGGCACTGTCCCATAGTAGGCCTAATACTTAAACCTGATTTTCAGTGATTTCAGCTCTACTGATCTACAACAAAAGACACAACTGAGTCTTAATTAGTTCTATCCTGCTCCTTGGGCTGCCACCTTGACGTGGTGAAGAAGCTTGCATATACCTAAGACCTAAGAGCGATGCCGTCGGGAGTCCTGAACTCTTGGTAGGGTCACCCTTGGCAGTAAGGTCAAAGGCAAGGTACCAGACAAAGTGCAGCCCAACACAACCCAGTGTAAGACCTCAATGGCAGAACATGCGGATGAAGCAGAATCACCTCTCAATGGCTGTGAAGGCGGAGGGAGGCTGCAATGGAAGAGAAACCCCCGGTTGTTTTGGATCTCCTTGCCACTGGACACAGATGCCTCTTCCAGCAAGATTTGTGTGGCTGGTGGTGCGCATCAGCTCCCCCATTTTAAGCTACTCATGCACGGTTTTCTTTCACAGGAAGAACTTTTTCCCCACCCTTACCCCTAAAAGTCCTGCAGTGATAAGTGAGTGGTGATGGGGATAGGTGAAGTGATCACCAGGAGTCCCTAGTCACAGCCTCACATGCAGGCGATGACTGCAAGATGGTCATCATGTGCCCCTGGACTGGGATAGGGGATCATTTTTGGCAGCAGTGGTCATGACTGAGCAGGCCTTTTTAGGAACTCCTCTGCTCACCCCATATGGGGAAGGGGATAGAAAAGGTTCCCCAAACATAGGCTATCCCACCATACCTGACTGCATAACCATGTCCAGAGGGATCACTCCCAATGCTGTTGAAAACCAAAAATGTTTCTTGCAACATCTGTACCCTACTAGATGAATCAAAAAGTGAAAGACCCAAATGCAGAACAGCAATTGTTGCCTGAGAACTTTTGAGGTACAACATCAACATTGCGGCTCTGAGCAAAACAAGATGTGCAGATGAAGGCCACTTGAGGGAAGAGAGTGGTGGTTACGCTGTCTTCTGGAAAGGAAAACCACCAAGCGACAGGCGAATACAGGGTGTTGGCTTTGCAATCAAGAACCTTCTAGTCAACTGCCTGACTGAGCTCCCCACTGGCCTCAATGGGCACCTTATGACCCTCTGCATCCAATGGGTCAATAAGTCATTTGCCACTATCATCCATGCATTTGCACCAATACTTGACGCTGAAGAAGAACAGAAAGAATCCTTCTACACTGACCTTGATAAAATGTTGTCAGCCATGCCAAAAAACAGATAAGATAATCCTCTTAGGAGACTTTAACACAAGAGGTGGCCGAGATTCTAACATACGGAGCAGCACCATTGGGAAGGAAGGAGTGGGCAAGACCAATTCCAATGGCATCCTTCTGCTCAGCAAATGTGCTGAGCATGGCCTTGTGATCACAAACACAATCTTCAGACAAAGTAACAAGAACAAAACAACTTGGCAACACCCCCGCTCAAAACAGTGGCATCTCCTCGATTATGTCATTGTAAGAACACAGGATCTAAGAGATATCCAAATCACCCATGTCATGAGAGGAGCTGATAATTGTTGGACTGACCACTTCCTGATAAGGTCTGTCATGTCCATCAGGATTGCACCAAAACATAGAAAGCAATCCAAATCACACAGACAGCAAATCATACAGACACCAAAGACTTCAATCCTCAGTGCACCAAGAGAACTTCCAAACACTCCTCAGGGAAAAACTGACCGACCATGTGCACACCTGGAAATGACAACACAAGTGTCATTGAAGACTGGGAAGCCCTAAAACGGAACATCCATGAGGCTTGTGAGAAATCCATCGGCCTTGCTACCCACTGCCATCAGGACTGGTTTGACAACAACAACATTGAGATTACAGCCCTTTCAGAGCAGAAGAAAAAAAACTTTCTGCCACTGGCAAAACCAACCACTATCCAGTCAGAAGCAGAGCTCTTTCCATCAGCTCAAAGCTGAAGTTCAAAGGAGGATCCAAGATGTCAAAAATGAATGGTGGGAGGACAAAGCAAAAGAAATCCAAACATTCGCTGACAGACATGATATGCGGAGTTTTTTTGTAAGATAAAGACCCTGTGTGGACCAACCTCATGTGGCCTCACACCTCTGAGATCCAAAGATGTAATACCCTTCTTAAAGATAATGAATCCATCAAAGAGTGCTGGAAGGAATACTACCAAAAGTTTCTAAATTGAGAATCAACTGTGACTGACAACACCATCGACTCCGTCCCTCAGCACCCAATCCGAGAAACTCTTGCCAACCCGACACCTAAGGAGGTCTGCAAAGCAATTAAACAAATTAAAAATAATAAAGCACCAGGTCCTGATGGCATACCAGTTGAAGTACTGAAAGTGGGGGGAGAAACACAGACTAACAAGCTTCACTTGCTGCTCCTTAAAATCTGGCGCACTGAAGAAATCCCTGCTGACTTACGTAATGCTAACACAGTCACCATTTTCAGAAAGGGAGACAGGGCCAACTGCAGCAACTATCGAGGCATTGCCCTCTTCTCCATTGCTGGAAAGATTCTTGCTAGAATCTTACCGAATCTCCTGCTCCCTCTTGCAGGGAAAGTACTTCCAGAGTCCCAGTGCAGCTTCAGACCGTCACGAGGCACCAGCGACATGATTTTTGCAGCCAGGCAGATCCAGGAAAAATGTCAAGAACACCACTAGGAGCTGTATATGGCCTTTATCCACCTGACCAAAGCCTTCGACTGTGTCAAACATGAGGCTCTGTGGAAAATCATGTCAAAGTTTGTCTGCCCAATCAAATTTATCACCATTGTAAGACTCCTCCATGACCAGATGACTGTCTCCAGCCTGTGCAGTGGCTCTACTTCTGAGACCTTTGTCATCCAAACTGGTGTAAAACAAGGCTGTGTACTGGCACCCACCCTTTTCTGCATTTTCTTAGCAGCAATGAAAACACTTACCCAAGATCGTCGACCACAGAGCATTGGCATCCAATATTGGACTGACAGCAATCTCTTCAACCTTTCTTGTCTCTGTGCCAGAACTAAAGTAATATCGGCAACAATATCCAAACTCCAGGGCACAGATGATTGTTCTGCAGTTGCACACTCCAAGGAGGATCCACAAACAGCCTTAATTGCTTCTCTGAAGCTTACAAAAGACTAGAGCTAACTCTGATCATCATCAAAACAAAAGTTCTCCACCAGCCAGTCTCCAGTCAATAATCAGACCCAGCAAGGAAGATCTGCATTGACAAAGAAGAACTGGAAAATGCCATCTCTCAGAGGGCATACATAGATGTCGAGATTCAGCACAGAATCTGCTACAGGTGTTCAACACATACTAGACTTTTTTATTTTTTTTACAAAGTGGTGGTAATCCTAACTTTCCTCTATGGCTGTGAGACTTGGGTGACCTACAGAAAACATGGAATGCCAGCTGGAATGCCAGCAACAGCACTTTCTTTGGAAGATCCTCAACATAGAGTGGGAGGATCATTGCACCAATGTTAGTATCCTCACAGAGGCCAACATCTTCAGCATTGTGGGCCTGATTATCCAGCACCATCTGAGGTGGAGCAGGCACATGCCTGCCATATAATTACCAAAACAACAGCTGTCTGCCCAAAGGAGAAAGGAAACAGGGAGGCCAAAAGAAAGGCTTTAAAGACACCCTCAAGATAAACATGAAAAGATGTGGCATTTACACCACACACTGGGAGACAGCAGCCCAAGAGAGGGATAATTGGCGAAGACTTGTCAGAGAGGCAATGTCCACTTTCGAGGAAAATTGCCTTGCCCTGGTCGTGGAAAAACACCAGAAAAGAAAGGAAAGACAACTGTCACGCAGCAATTGTGGCCCAATCCTGTCTTCCAACACCACCCGCAAAGTCTGCCAATGAGTCTGTGGCTCAAGGATCAGACTCCTCAGTCACCAAAGTACCCATGAAAAATAAAATCTACCATTACACAGTTCTACCATTACACAGTGGAGAGGAGGAAGGGTCACATGGTGTCTAGACCCCTTAGACAGAGCCCACACCAGGCACAAACTCCTCTCCACACACTCATCTTTACTAGGCTTTGGCACCCCTACCTAGCAAGCACCGTTCAGTTGAGGGTGAACAGTTCTGTTGTCCTTGATTGCCACAACAAAGATAACAATCCTTTATTACCCCTGCACCGATTAACAAAGTGACTTGCAATCCAAAACCCATTAAAAGTGATCATTTAGGCAACGTGGCTTCATTTGCTGCTCACCTAGGCAGAGTGGGTGTGTCCATGCAAACAAGGTGGCTCCTGAGGTTGTCCTCCTGAGCTCATCGCTAGATGTCAGGGGAGAGCTCATTCAGACCCTGCTTACATTTCTATCTAGCAGAAAGTGACTGTATACAAAACAACTGTAGGAATAGATGTGGGTAAGCAAAGAAGAGAAAGACAGTGACAAGCTGAATCATGTTCTAGCCCTGTCTGTTACATAAGGGCCAGACCTGAGGCAAACAAATTTGTAAAAAACAGGGGTTCTGAACAGAAATGAATAGCAAAAGAAGAGAAATAAACTGGAAGCAGATTTTTTTCAAATAGATATTTGGAGCTCAGTGTCTTGCTCTCCTGATTATTCTTGGCTTAAACTACCTACAGCAATGCTTTGAATTACCAGTTTTGCCCCATTAGGTAATTAATGTTGCAGTTATGTACAAGTTTCTCCTGTATCATTGCATTCACTTTATCTCCTATGGTCATCATTTCACTTTCTACTGCATGGAAGTACTTTTTGTCTGTTTAATTGGGGATACTTCTTCTCTGACTTGTTCCATCTGTGCAGACTGTGTGTTATTACCTTCTTTATTTCTGGGGAATGGTGTTGAGATCCAGTGCCTCAGCAAGGCTTCTTAAACTCAGTTCTTCAATATGCAAAGACAGAAAGCTCACCCATATGTTGGCAAAGGCCTTTGCTGTTTTGATTTCAGGCAGATTATGTGTATCATACATGTCACATAACCTCTTTCTCCCTCCGCTTACCTATCCATTAAATGGTTACAACAACATTTTGGACTAGATGAGGTCATTTACACATAGGCCTTCATTGGGGGCAATGTAGAGATGAGCTACCCCAGGAAGAACTCTGGGTAGGAATGTACCTCAAAAGGCAAATTTTCTTTCAGAGTGCCCTGTCACATAGAGGAAATGTGCTTGCTGCACCAGTTCTGGGATAATGCCAAGTGCTCCTCTACCTGCATTGCAAGCTGTGCTGGCCACTGCATGGCCTTGCCTCGTCTGGGGTGATTTACACTCCCAGGAGTAACAGCAGGAAACAGTCTTTAGTGGCTGGCCTTGGCCTTTGCATGTGGGGACAAGGTCATAGTTGAAGAAGGAAGGCTCCTGAGGCCCTTTCTTCCTCCTTTATCTAGACAAGGAATGAGGACAACCTAGCCCTTTATGTGGGGCTTGTAAAGTGCTTTGAGATCTTGGGATGAAACTCAAAATACTATTACAACAAATAGATTAAATGACCTTAAAATAGCGCAGTGGTAGTAAAGAGTTCTGTACATCCTCTTGCACGCTGCTATCGCATGACCCCCTCCTCAAGTTGATATTATTTTACATAATGTAGCATCCAGAGGCCCCACTCAGGATCACAAACCCATTGCGCTGTGCTCTGTGCAGACTTCTCCTTCAATGAGCTTTCTGTACATGAGAGGACAGACCTCTTGTAAGATCATCCTCTGCTCAGAAGCAAGAAAAAAAATGTTTCTACAAGCAAAAGTTAAGAAATGGCAGGAAATAGCAGTGGCCTAGCTAGTAGAAGAAGAAAAATATGCCACCCAGCCAAAGCATTCAAGAAATTTAAAAGTACAGAGCAAGAAAAGAGATAATAATCAGTCTGCTAGAAATGAGATGTATTAACAATTGCAGGGAAATATTTAATAAGATCCACTAAAAAGAAAATCTAATAGAGAAAGTCAAACTATCTAAACGGAGAATCTTACAGGAAGAAAATTCCTCTCGCATGTGATTTCTGAATCTCTATGTGACGTCAGTAAAGCTGTGTCTGATATTAGAGATAACTATGGGCAGTAGATAGCATAACCAAAACCAGCAGCAATCTGTCTCTGCTCAGCCTTCCACTAATGTAGTTAGGACTTTTGTGATTAACTGGTATAACTAATGATTTTATAGCTGTTCCTGTCTGCAGAAGACCCAACTGCAATGAAATTGCCTTCTTCCTCTAGAGAGGCACAAAATTTAACTGGCATCCATCAAAGATGCTGCCTGCAGAGAGGCCAGAAACAGTGAGCCATATTAGCACTGGGGAAAAAAATGCAATGAACAATTTGTGCTTCACGTAATTTAAATCCATTTGTAATTATTATACCGACAGTAGCTTGAAAGTGCCATTTGTTAATTTATTTTATGTTCTTTAAAAATTGGAAACATTTTTCATAATTAAAAAATTGTTTGATTTACTGCTGTAAACCCCTTAGAAGCCTGAAATGGAAATCTGCTCCCCTATCAGACTGGAGACAGTTTCTAATCTCATTTACCCCAGTGTAAAGTCAAGAGTAACTCCATCAACCTCAAAGGAATTACAATAGATTTACATCACTGTTTCAGAATCTGTCCATCTCCCTCTACAGCAGAGGAGGGCAAACTATGGCCCGCGGCCCATATCCAGCCCTCGGGACCCTCCAGCCCGGCCCCTGAACTCCTGGCCTGGGAGGCTAGCCCCCGGCCCTTCCCCTGCTGTTCCTCCTCCCCCACAGCCTCAGTGCACCATGCTGCTGGTATAGTGTATTAAACTGCTCCACGTAGGAATGTGCAATTGGTAGCAGTTACGGTGAGCAATTTACTACACTGCACCAGCACAATGCTCTGTGTGGCCAGGCAACACTCTGGGCAGCAGGGCTGTAGTGCTGCCAGCCACCAGAGCTCTGTGCTGCGCGGTAAGGGGGAAGGGAGTGGGGGCGGGGGGTTGGATAGAGGGCAGGGGAGTTTGGGATGGTCAGGGGGTGGGGGTGTGGATGGGGTCAGGGCGGTTAGAGCGTGGAGGACGGGGGGGTTGAATGGGGGCAGGGTCCCGGGGGGGCAGTCAGGAAGGAGGGGGGTTGGATGAGGCGGTGAGGGGCAGTCAGGGGCAGGGGTTCCGAGGGTGGTCAGGGGACGGGGGGGTAGGATGGGGCAGGAATCCCAGGGGGGCGCGGCACAGCCTGGCACAGCCTCCCCTAACCGGCCCTCTATACAATTTCTGAAACCCGATGTGGCCCTCGGGCCAAAAAGTTTGCCCGCTCCTGGCATAAACTGAAGATTTTCCTCATACAAGAAAGATCTTCCAAATATAACAGTTCTTCTTGATCTGTAATGCCATCTCTTTCAGTCTCTCCAGCTACAGATTATTCACATTTCTGAACAAGGCTCAGAAGAATACTGCATAATAATACCACAATATGCCAGAAATATTATACATATTTTAGAAAGGTTGCATAATAATGGACCACCAGATTTTTCAAAGGAACCTAAAGCTCATTTTTAAGATGCTAAATGTTTCTTCCGTTACTGTTTTGAGATTTTATATTTCATTATAAATGTAACTGTGAGGGAGAATTGGGATTGGAAATGGGCTTCATTTGCCAGTTTTTTGACAGCTAATCTTTGTCAACCGTTGGGGAAAAAAACCCACCACACCTGAAAACTAGAACTATTGTAATTGTGTATTTATCAAAAATGAAAAAATAACTGCATCTCTGACAGCCATCCTCCTTCAACATTAGTCATCCTCAAAGAGATGTGCAATATCAGCCTGTCTTAAAATAAATGAGAGACTCCTAGGCACTTTGTGACTATATCATAAATTCTATCCCAAGCAGCTCACACGCACCATCTTTGTTGTATCTTCGTATGGTGGCAGACAGCTACAGTAAGCAGGGATGTGTTCAGGGCAGTGGTTTGTCTCCGGGAATATGATGAAGTCCCAACACTCAGACAGATTTTAAACAACACAGGTGCCAACATTGCAACTTTGGAGAGCTGGCACTTTTGCTAGCAGTCTCGCTAAGGAATGAATGGGTGTGGACACTGACCTACCCCCTCTTTCTCTCCCTCTCCAAACTTGACCTGCAGGAATCACCCTATAGAAGCACATTGAAAGAACCATGCGAAGAAGCTCTCACTGCTGCTGTCTAGCGTTTTAGGGCTTGACCCAGCAATGTACTGAATGCCTTCACATCCCATTGAAGTCAGGTAACTGTGGGACTGAGTGCACGTGTGGCTCTGCTGGCTACCTGGAGAATAAATGGTTCTATGGCCTTGCCTCTCTGGTGAGTCTAGCTCAGGCAGTGGTACTAGCCTTGAGCAGCCCTATGCTCAGGGATGCACTGCCATTTTGACCATCCTCTGACGCTGTGCAAGCAGAAGCAAATTTTTGTGTGCCCTGCATACGTGCTCCTCTGTACCCAGCTTCATCACACTCTGGTCCTACCTGGCCAAAAAGGACAATAGAATTGAAAGTGTTTACAGGAAATTGTAAAGCATAATTGCTCAGTTATTAAGTTGTGTACTTGAATGCAGTCATTTGGTAAGTATGGTTTTGTTTCTGGGGAAGGAGGAGGGAAGGGAAGGGGAAGAGTTTTCATTTAAACTCTTCAGACAGTTAATAACCAAATTTCTAACATTAAGAAAAAGAGTTATAAAAAGACTCAATAGGATTTAAAAATATTCTTCTGAGGCCTGCATTTCCAGGGTTATTCCTAGGCCATCAGTATAATCCCGTGCAATGTGGTTTGCTGAGGTCTCTTGCTGTTTCGTACACAGTTGTATGGAATATATAGCAGTTAGTTACCCTATACTTTCATCTGGTCTCTAGCCTACATTATTAGGTGATTCCTTTTCTGCATTTGCACTATAAAGTCTGTCAAATGCCTAATGTCTTTACACAAAAAATAACTGAGCTATGAAGCCAGACACCAGGGTTGAAATATTTGACACCATTTGTGTGTGTTTGTGAAGGAGAGAAGAAAATGTTCTTTCAGATCTGCCTGAGCAGTTTTTGGAGAGAACATACTTGTTGCTGCAGTTTGGCAAATACATGCATAGCAGAGATGCCCATGGGTGAATTGTCAGCAGCAGGGATGGAACTTGGGACCTCTGGATATTAATACGTGAGCTCCTACCATCTGATCTAAAAGACCTTGTTCTCTTAGCCCAGGGTAGCTACGTCTATACTAGAAGCTAGGGGTGTGATTTCTCTGCTTATGTAAAAATACTTGCGCTAGCTCTCATAGAACTAGCAGAAGTGTAAATAGCACTGTTACCAGGGTAGCATTGCGAGCAGCAGCAAAGGCATGGTTGGGCTGTGCTGAGTACAACCCTGCCTGAAACCGGTAGGTGTATACTCAACCCAGCACAGCTATGCCACCCCTACCTGTACTATTGCAGCTACATTGCTATTTATACTATAAGAGCTAGTAAGAGTATGCGTACATTAGCAGGGGAATCATACCTCCAGCTTTTAGCGTAGGCAAAGCCTAAGATAAGAAAATAGCTAGTAGTAAACAAGAAAGATATGTCATGTATTTTCAGAACGTTATAAACTTAGGCTAAGCTGTATATCTATGAATTGTATTCATGTTAAACTTTCCCAGAATTCTTTTTACTTATCCTAAGTTGTTCAACCAAGGGAAATGTGAAGTGTTGTATTTTCAGTGCTAGGTACAGACACATACCAAAAAACCCAGGATAAAATGGATGATGTTGTTGATGCTTTACTAACACACACTCTGTTCAAAAGTACAGCTAGCGCAGATGTCTCTGAGCTTTGCTGACTTCTGAAATCTTCTTCATTGCTCCTTCCTTATTTGGGATCAGTGACTTTTATAGCTTTCTTCAAAAACTCATGATTATATACCTGGCTCATTATATACTCACGATTATATATCGTGCAGATTGGTCTTTTTAAGGTCTGCTGATATCTGGACAACATACCAAATCTTTGGACTCCTCCTTAGTCATCTTCTGTCCATGACCATTGCAAGGGCCATCATACTCCTATAACTGATGGGTCTCTGCTGGAGTTCTTCATACCATCCTAGCCTAGCCTCCCACAACTTGTCTTCAATTGGGGCAACCCACATTATGCCCTCTCACAACCTCATTTTGTTTCCTATCATGGAGTGTCCAACCATTTGACCATCTCCACATCTGCATTACAGAAATGAAGAGAATATGGATTTCTAGTCTTGTGGCTGGCCAGGACTCTATTCTGTACATTAGGATGGGTTGACTTACAGTTTTATATACTATGCCTTTTAACTTAGTGACATCTTTTTGTCACAGAACTGGGATCAGCTCCCAACACTTGCACAAAGCAGCTTTGGTAAGAGGGTGGACATCACTCAGGAGGGCACCACTGTGTTTAAATTCTCTCATTCTTCTAAGCTCTCTGTCTTACCAATGTTTATTTGAAATCCTGCCTGAACAAAGCTGATTCCCACTGTTCAATTTTCCACACATATCACTAAGTCATCAGCAACAATATGCTCCAGTGTGACTCCCTTCATATATTTCTACTTGTCACATCCATGACAACTGCAAACAAAAAAGGGCTCAATGCTGGCTTCTGAAATGCTATGTTCAAAACAAGATAAGCAACAAGAAAGAACTGGTGTATATATCTTGGATAGTATGTGTAGAGGTGAGCTGGCACTTTGGGACAAATTGAAATATCTAAGTGCTGCAAAACTGTTTTCCAGATTGGTTGGTAATGCATTGGCCTTTCTGTATTGTGCTAATCTATCTTTGATTAATAAACTGATTGAGCCTGGATTATGTGATATTGTATCAATAAAATAATTCAAACCTAAAACATTTGCCATATTACACAGAGTAAGGCCAATTGGAAATTTTGCTCAGATTTATCAGGATCTGAAACTATAGTAACATGACAGCAGGTGTCTTCACTTTTTTCTTTTATTCTTTATTTAAATAACCTAATTACTTTTCTCTCTTCTTCTCATCAGTTTTCTCCCTCCTGCTTGACTGCCCTCTGTTCTGTCTCCCCAACGGATAGCAGATCTCTTCGTTTTAGAGGAGGCACTCTGCCAAAGGCAAACTATTTCAATAGGGGACATTTAGCTAGAAAACTATGGACTCAGTTGTGCCCTTGTCTTAGTCAGCCAAACCAAGGTGACAGAATTCACAAAGCACACTCCCACACACTTGGCAAAGCAAAATCCATCTGGATTTTGACTCTACTACATAGTTCAGACCCTACTCTCCAGATACTCCTACCAGCAAGCAAATAGTCAAGGAGGAAGCAGAGCTTTGGATCTGCACTATCCCCCACTGTTCCCCGGCAGTCTGGTGGGCCTGTCCACCAGGTTGGGGACAAAACATTCAGCCACTCCCAACTCTGTTTTAGCTTTCAGCACAGGCTTCTGTATTCTTTTGCCACACAAATGCAAAAAATTAAAATTAAGAAAGAAATGTAAAAAAAAGTATAGTCCTAACCTGGACTCCTACTGCAGGGTCCTAGTAGCTCCGGGGCCCTGGTCCTCTCTTAGCCTCAGGGGATGGGGGGTGATGGTCCTCACTCAGGGGGTGGTCAAAGTTTGGCCTGGTGGTCAGGGCTACAACCAGGTGGGTTGTTGGTAGGGGAGCCCAGCCCCTCCCATTCCACCAGGCTCTGAACCAGGGCCCTTTGGGTCTACCAGTTACCTGGCAACCAAGGTTGCCCTCCCTAGGCCACTTCCTATCTTGCCCTTCCCAAAGCCAGCTCAGTCCAAGGCTTTTCCCTGCTGGATTAGTCCAAACCTAGAAAATAAACCGGGATTACCAATGTTCAGGGTCCATATGCAGGGAAGAGGGGAATGCTTCTCTCTCTGACTCTTTCTAGAGTGGATCCTCCCTTTCCTCAGGGGGCCCCTTTGGGGGCAGTTATCTTAGCCATTTCAGCCTTCTCATTGCACTGTTGGAGGTCTGCTCTCTTTCAAGTCTGCACCAGGGGTGAAAGTAAGTCGAGTAACTTACCGGTACTCTGGGGCCAGCTCTGGCCCCTGGAAGGGGTGGGGCCTAGGGCAGAAGGGGTGGGGTTGAGGGGGTCAGAGCCAGCCCCAGCCCACCCTGTAAGGTAAGTGCCCCCCCACCGGGGTAGCAGCAGCAGCAGGGCTCTGGAGGCAATTTAAAAGGCCCGAGCCTCCCCTCTTCTACCGCCCTGGCCCTTTAAATAGCTGCCGGAGCCCTGGGGAAGCGGCGGGGTTCCAGTGGCTATTTAAAGGACCAGGGCGGCAGAGGCAGCTGGAGCCCCGGCCCTTTAAATAGCCCCTGGAGCCCCCACTACCCCAGGGCTCCGGAGGCTATTTAAAGGGCCCGTGGCTCCAGCTGCCTCTGCTGCCCTGGTCCTTTAAATAGCCACCGGCGCCCTGAAGTAGCGGTGGCAGGGCCCCAGTGGCTATTTAAAGGGCCCGGGCGGTAGAAGCAGGGGAGCCGCGGGCCCTTTAAATAGCTGCCAGAGCCCCGCAGCCGCTACCCTAGAGCTCCAGCAGCGGAGCTCTGGAGGCAATTGAAAGGGCCTGGGACTCCAGCCACTGCTGGAAGCCCCAGGCCCTTTAAATTGCCCCCTGGGGAAGCCGGGCTGCCCCAGTACGGTGCACCGGCTCTTGCCGGTACGCCGTACCGGGGTGTACCAGCTTACTTTCACCTCTGGCTGTTTTCCTATCTTTTAATTCCTCCACCAGATGAAGCATTTGCTGCAGGTGTGGCAGGGTGGGGCTGGCTGGATGCAAAGTATGTCCTTAACCCCTTGTGGCCCAGTATGAGGTTTATACAGCCCATCCCAGAAAGCTACCTGCCACATTGCAGCATGCTCTTACTGCTGCTCGAGGAAGTGTTTGTCTCTTCCTCACAGAGCTGAGTCCTCACTTATATCTTCTAGCTGGGGATCAAAGCCAATCATTAGCTGCTGCTTAGCTGGATCAGGGTGTTCCCCACACTTGCCTACTGGGCTTGTCCTTAGGTCAGGGCTTGCTGCTCCCTGGCTCTGCAGGCCCTTAAAGGTGCAGAACGTTCTACTACATCCCCACTCAGTGGCGAGAGTATCTGGCCAGACACAGCAGGGAAGTACTCTTCACCTCTTCAAACCCAAGAAGCTCAGTGTATTTAGCTAAACAAACAGGAAGTTAAGGGATGACTTGATTACAGATTAGAAGTACCTATATAGGGAACAAATATTTAATAATGGTCTCTTCAATTTAGCAGAGAAAGGTGTCACATGATCCAGTGGCTGGAAGTTGAAGCTAGATAAATTCAGACTGGAAATAAGGTGCACATTTTTAACAGTGAGAGTAATTAATCATTGGAACTATATATCAAGGATAGAGGTGGATTCTCCATCACTGACAATTTTTAAATCAAGTTTGGATATTTTTCTGAAACATCTGCTCTAGGAATTATTTCTGGGAAGTTCTATGGCCTGTGTCATACAGCACGTCAGACTAGATGATCACAATGGTCCATTCTGGCCTTGGAATTTATGAATTAGGGCTGTAGTAACTTTCTTCCCTCTGGAGCAAGAGGAGAGCACAGGAGGAATTGCGAGGCGTCTCTGGAACAGTGCCTTCTGCGCTATTCCTCAGTGATGCAGCTTGCCCAGTGCTGTGCCTAAAGGAACAGTCTAGCCCTATGTAGTGTAGTTGTAGCTGTGTTGGTCCCAGGATATTAGAAAGACAAGGCGGGTGAGGTAATCTCTTTTATTGGCTTGTCTCTCTCACCATCATGAATTAGTCCAATAAAAAGATATTACCTCACCCACCTTATCACTGTAATCTAGCCCTATGTAATTTAGCGGGTTCATCAGCCCTCACTTAAGTTCTCTCTCCTTTTCCTCTCCTGCTCCCTTTCTTTGTCTCCATATGCTCCCTTCTTAGTCTCTCCCTTCAATACAGCTCAGCACTGGGGAGGCAGGGCAGCCTGGCACTGGCCTCTGAATATATTTAAACACTAGCAACTCAGTGAGCTGGAAAATTGTAACTTTGCAATTTTATTCAAAATAGGCGGTCACCCTACTGTTTGGAGATAGGTTCAGAGACAGCAGGATAATTAATGGACCCTCATGCAACCCAGAGGCAAAAACTGCACATTTTAATACAAATCAGGAAAATGGGATTTTTTAACTCTGAGAAACAGACTTTCTGTGTCTGGTTTGCTCATTGGTACAAGAGAAGAAAGGCGAGATAACATGGGCTTTCTGTGCAAAACCTGAACCAGCACATCGTTATTTTCATTTGAAAAAAGTTACATAGCTCTTTTTCTTTCCTTTGAACTAAGATGCGGGGGGCAACTGACACTAAGGAACTGGAAGCGCATTATAATAGCTTACCATGAGGTCCAAGACAGGGATGTGTTAGATAACTTCCTGGCACTTCATGTGACAATGTTTCAAATCTAACAAGCAGACCTCCCTGTCACCATTACTCATTTTATTTATACAGCACATCCCTGCATGAAGTGCTGCTATAGGAGTTCAGCTATATAAACAGTGGCAAAAACACCTTAAAATACACACGTAACATGCCAGAAAAAAGGTCGACAAATTAAAAATAATCAGGGTGTTAAATGGGGGAGGAGTAAATAACTACAATAGAAGACACTTGAGAAACAAAACGTTTTCCATATATTTAATTGGGGTGGGGTGGGTTGAGCTACATTTACAGGCACAGTGAGTTGTGTCCAAGGGACCACTGCAAAGGCTTGGCCAGGGACAAGACAAAGGGGCTGAAGTTACTGCAGCCATTGCTCATGAAGTCACTGGTATAGCTGAAATGAAAGAGGGGTGCAGGATGGGTCCCAAAGGGCAAGGAAGAAGAGGGAGACAGGCCCTAAATATGCAGAAGATGAGGCGGGGGGAGTGAAAGTAAGAGAAATAGGGCACAGTGTAAAACGATTGTTATTGTAATAGCTTTAGAACAGACCCCGAGTTTGCAGGACAGCATGCACCTTTGCTTGACTATGAACCTTTCCAAAAACACTCAAATGAAAGGTGTTTGTAGGCATAGAAATTGGGTTCTGAACATTGTGTGTTCTTGGTAGGAGATATTCAGTGTGGAGACCAATGAAACTCCAAGTCAGAAAAAGGCTTCTTACACCATTTGTTTCCTTACTCTGCTCTTCCATTCCCAATGTTCCCCATTTCACTCTCTCTCTAGCACACCAATCACCCTGGATCTAAATGTCATGCTCTGTGCTCTTGATCTTTCCCCTCATTTATACAACATGCATTGCAAACATTACTCATAACTGGTAAGAAGTTAACCAAATATACTGTCAGTAGTTATCATCAATATAGCATCATGAAATTAAAACACATCATTGTACTGCAAGTAAGTATACTCACACTTATATTGGGCTGAATCGCTACCAGGTCACCCTTGAAACCTGAAATGTCATTTCATTGGGATCACTGGATTAAACAAATATAATGTGATTACAAAAAACCCTAATTTACTTCAGAGGCCTGAAAGCCTGAGAAACGTCAAATGGCATTTAGTTTTGATTAGTGTGATCCTCTGATCAGTAAACTCTTTCAATTAGCTACATTTGGCTTGCTAATACCCAGTGCAACTCCAATGAGAACAATGGTGTTAGACAGGTTGTACATCAAGGCAGAATTTGGCACAATATTCTTCTTCACCTGTTGGCCTAGACCAGGGGTCGGCAACGTTTGAGAATTGGCGCACTAAGTCTTCATTAATTTAAGGTTTTGTGTGCTAGTAATAAATTTTACATTTACATGGCCCTCCCGATGGAACCCCAGACTGGCAGCGGGCTGAGCGGCTCAGCATGCTGCCGGTCTGGGGTCCTGGCCACTGGCCCCGCTGCTCATCTAGCTGCCGGTCTGGATGGACGAAACCCCAGACCAGCAGCGAGCTGAGCTGCTCAGCCTGCCGCTGGTCTGGGGTTCCTTCCACCGGCTCCTGCCAGCTGGGGACCCGGCCACCAGCCCCGCTCAACCCGCTGCTGGCCTGGGGTTCCGTTCACCCAGGCAGGCAGCAGGCTGAGCGGGACCAGCGGCTGGGACTCAGTAAAAATCGGCTTGCATGCCACCTTTGGCACGCGTGCCACAGGTTGCCAACCCCTGGCCTAGACTGTTGCATAGCATTTGCTGGTTTTAGGCCCAAAGTGATTGCACTTCAGCTGTAGTAGGTGTATCTATTATCAAAGGTATGCCTACATTGAAATCTGAGGGGCGATTGCAGCACTGGTAGACATACCCACACTAGTACAAGTTAAAAAGAGCAGTGTAGATGTGGTGGCGTGGGATTCAGCACAGGCTGTACAAGGACACCAGGGATGCTGGGTATGTATTCGCATTGCTAGCCCATGCCTCTGCCACTACACTGCTATTTTTAGCCATGAGAGCTAGATTAAAGCTAGCACGTATATCACCTGTGGTGCAATAACACCTCTCACTGCAGCATAGACATACCCGTAAGTAATCTGAGTATACTTGGGATTTTAGAGTAGGAATCTTCAGATGAAAATTTCTAAAAAAATCTGAGGTAGAATTACTATACATGGAGATTTTTTAAAAAATTGTGCTGTTGCTCTGTGTGTCATCATTCATGTAAACACCACATCTGGGTATCTAAGTTCCCTTTTCTGTGTGCGGGTAGTCAACTGCTCATCCTCCCTCAGAATGGGTTAATTTTTCTCTAACAATTAGAAAATAGCTCAGAACAGAAGGAAAAAGCATAGCCACATTGTGGAGGTCTGGTTTTTGGGTAAGTGACTCACAAGATTCCTAGCGCTCCGATCTTATGTATTAATCTATCACATTTGCTGATTCATCAGCACTATTTACACATTGCTGCTATTTTAGTGAACTAATTAGTGCTGCACATTAATAGCTTCAGACAGATACTCTGATATTTTTTTAAAGGAATCCCTCTGGAATTAGCCTCAAAGTCCTTACATTCTTATTCTCTTTGTTCTCTGGCAATTATACACAATTACAGTAAATCAGGCCTCATGCATCACAGGTGATTTTATACTTGTTTCCATAGTCAGACACAGTTGTCCGTTACAGGAATCATTCAGGCATATGGCCTGTAATAAACAGAGTTCCAATGACTTGGAACCTCCTGCTTCAACAGATATTTGGCCATTTGTTTTTCTGCTGCAGCTCTTTGATTATTTCCCTGCCTTTGACAGAATGATGAAAATGGCCACTGGGTTTATGTGCCACCCCCACAAAATGCTTCCCGTATTTCAGTAATCAGGCAGAAAACTGGGGAGATGAGTGATGCTAAAGATGTGCATCGAGTCCAGCACACATGGAAACTACAGAGCACATACTCATATGGCTGAGATGCTGGTATGTACTACAATTAAAATATGCAAATAAATTAGAGTTGGATTCATGATGAACGCCTACATGATGCTATTGTCCATACAGTGGTTTTTCTGATGTTAATCCTTTTCTCTGCTCTTATACCAGGACTGGTAATTGTTTTTAAAGACTATTGTCTCAACAAGAATTAAAACCTTTAATTTACAAACACACATCTGGGAAGTCATTTGGATGCCCTAACACATTAATCATCAATCAATCATCATCATCATCACCACACACACACACACACACACGGAGGCCCTACCACATCATTCACAGTTAGTAGTCAACATGCCTGACGAATTGCCAGCATTGAACCAAGGCTGAAAACTCTCAACAACCACAGAACCTCACACTGTAAATAACTACAGAGGAAAACGAAACAAACTAGTCTTACGCCTAGACCAGAAGACTGCCAGTGATATAATTTTATGGGGAGAGATTTCCACAGCTGTGGGTCCTCAGCAAATAAGGGCCTGCTTCCCATCCTCTCAAAACTACTGTGGGACTGTTCAATAGGTCAATTGATGAACCTAATACATTGCGACACAAGGCAACACTAATTTCTCCTGGTACAGGGGAAGGGAAGTTTTTTGGACATAATATAGAAGAGTTAGTATAGAGGAGCACTGTGAGAGTCCAAATTAGGATTAATCAAATATTCTCCATCCATTCTTTTTCTGACAATCTCTGCTTTCTGTGGAAAATTAAATTTTTCATTGAAAAACCAAAACACCAAAAACCAAACGTTTTTGATCAAAAACAAATATTTAGTGTCTGAAATGCTGCTATAATACCTCATGGGAGTTGTATTTTGGGTGCCTCATGCTTTCATTCTCCTCTATGAATGAGACTCCCCAGCCAGAATTTATCTCCGAAGATGCACTGTGGCCTTATGACTGCGATGATACAACTCCACACCTCACCAAGAGAGGAGACTGTGGTAGCTCATGGGAGATATAATCTGACCAAGGTGGCCTTATAGTAGAACCTGGGAGCTGTCGTGAAATGTTCGGCTGTGTGTGTTCTCCCTGTGTGTTGTCCCTGCTCTGCACAGATAGCTGGCACAGCAGATCTTGAGCGAACCGCCCAATGACTACAAAATCCGATAAGGTGCAAAGGCACTTGGTCAGGTTTATTGTCAGCAAAGCACAGTCCTAGCTCCCCGGATCAATGTCTACAGTTACACTAGCACATGTATGCCAGTGACAATGGATGCAGCTCAGTCAGTGGAGGGACTTTCCACTGCCCCCTTGGCCAGACAAAGACACTCCCTCTGAGATACATCTTTATACACCAATACAAACAAGTTACATATCACCCGTGACGTATCAGGGTGCCATCCTCTGACGTATTAGGGTGCCACCCATTGCCTTGTACCTGTAGGTTTGATCATGCTATCATCCTGACCTTATCCTTAAGATGGGCCAGAAAGTTCCTGTTATCTTTGGGGAACGTGTTTATCGGGGTGTTCTGGTACCACCCTTCTGGAATGTGCTTGTATGAGTGCTTTATGCCTAGCAACCTCTTAGGAATATGTGTTTTTGCAATATCAGCCCTATGCTTGCCAAATTCTGTGAGCAGGGCCCGCCTCTTGCTCATAACTTGACTTTGCTTCATATCAGCAAGATTTTAACTACCTTAGCCCAGGCCTCAGGCCTCATATTAGGCCTCTGATGCATGGGCTTATGTTTCAGGCCCTCCTCCTACTACATTAGCATGAGGCACCTGAACTAAAACTTCCATGAGGCACCACAGCTGCATTTCCAAATTGAAATATTTTGTTTTTCAGCCAAAATACTTCAGATTTTGATTTTTTTGGCCAGAAACTCAGCATTTTAGATGTTGGAGATTCCGAGACCAGGAAATTGTATATTATACTTATTATTATACAGGTTTCAGAATAGCAGCCGTGTTAGTCTGTATTCGCAAAAAGAAAAAGAGCACCTTAGACAAGTACTCTTTTTCTTTTTATTATACAGTTAATCTTTGGTGTATGGTGAAGATTTTAAGGTTATGTATAACCAGGTATGAACCAACTACCTGTTGCTTTCTGTTGCCATCAAATACTACCCTATCCCATGAGGACTTTGCAGTACTATGCTGCACTATCTTTATGGGCATACTACCTAAGGAAGGTATTAATGCCAAAAATTATACAGCAGCATCACCAACCAATCCATATTCTCCAATACTATATGATTTCCTTCCGCATTTATTTTGTAGAGTTTGTTTTTCATCAGTCCTTGGAAAAACATGGCAAAAAGTTAACAGAGCAACTGAGAAAATGACCAAAGATCCAAAGCAATATGATGGCTCCCTGTTCTGAACAAAGACATAAGCTACATATCTCCTTTCTAGAGGAGAAAGTGGAGTGGCTTAAACAATGGTTCACTTCATTGGGAAAAAACTGAAACCAAATTGGATGGAACATGAAAGAAGGCATTTTCAGGGATCTTGAAGGTTGAATATACATATGGATGGTTATGAATAAGGTTTAGTCTATCCTTGCTTATATTGCCCTCATCACAGTAGCTTCTGAGCACTTCACAATCATTAATGGATTTTATCCTCCCAATACCCTGAGACAGGAAATTGTTACCCCCATTTTAACGATGGGATATTGAAGCACATGATAGATTAAGTGATTTACCCAATGTCACACAGGAAAGCTGGAGGCTGAGTCAGGAATTGAACCCTTGTCTCTTGAGTCCCAGTCCATTGCCCTATCCTGTACACCATCTTTCAAGAAAAGCTTTGCATGAGCTCAAAGAAGTTTGACATTGGTTATTGCCTAGCAATTGAACATCACTAATTTGTAACAAATCTTTAGGGCAGCTCATTTATATACTTTTCAATAGATGTGTTTTTTTATAAATGCCCCCTTGCCACTGACTGACTTGCCTCAGACCCACCTCAGTGGTGTCTACTTCTATTTTTGTTTGGGTTTGCAACCTCCCCCTATAGCTTAGTTCACTTTAAGCCTTGGTTACTGAAGGAGGTAGGGATATAAAAGAAGGAAGGGTGAGTGTGAGCAACTAGGGAAACTCAGAGGAGAAATTCTATAGAGCTTTTCAATCTAGTCACCTGCAATAGATATTTTGCCCATGAGATGAAGGAGGACACAGAGTGCCAGCCACAAATGAGCAGTGGGCCAGCTGAGGAACAAAGAGTAACCAGCTGTGAACTGAAAGAGAAGGCCTCTGCTCTTGGTTATTGATACCTATGGTAAAGGGCTGGCCATTTGTGATAAAAAAAACAAGATTGCATGTGACAATTTGGTGGCCAGGATAAGAGATGAGACCAGAAGGGTTGAGTGTATCATGACTCCTAGGGAATTTTACACTTACTATAGCCCACATGAGAGCAAATGACATGCAGAGAGAAAGAAGTGATCATCTTCAACATTCTTGTGTTGCCAAGCACAACTGAAGAGATGAGAAGAGGGTGGAACTCAACTGCTGAATGTATCAATTGTGCAGAAAAAAGTAGTTTAGATTACTAGGGCCAGACCCTCAGCTGACTTCAATGGAGCCATGTCAGTTTATATGAGTTGAGACTCTGGTCCCTAGAGTACTGAGGTGATATCTGAGATAAGAGATGGCTGTTCAGATACTTCTTCTGCCTAAGTGGAGTATATCAACCTCCAGGCATCAAAACTGACAAGGCTTATTCAGGGGAATTTAAACTACATAAGCAAAAACTCCCTGCACTCCCTATATCAAATAATGTGACATGTACTTCTAAAATGGAATGTAAAACAAAAATGGAATTCTTCTGATACAAGATGAAGAATAAGGGAATTAATGCACTAGAGTGTCCATACAAAAACAATGAATATCAGAAATAAGGAAAAAGAACTAGACATTACTCAAAAGCAGATATTATGAATGACTGGGCACCATTGAAACCTGTTGCAATGACTTTCAGAACGGGTATATCAGTGTAATCTATGTATGATGGGCAAAAAGAGAAGAGGTAAAGAGATGGAAATCCTAGGAGAACAGCTTGTTTCATTGTATTTCACGAACTTCTATTTCTAGATGGAGCCAAAAATCACAACATCTTTACTTCTCAAAGCTGTTCAAACCTCAGAAAAGGTTTGATTTGGGCTCAGTTTGAGGGACAGGCCAAGGTTTGGATCAATACTTATCTGACGAATATTCATTTACTCATCTCTCTGAACAAGGCAAATTAAATGTTCTGCTGGTCAGAAAGGGAAATACCAAACAGGGGTACCAGGTTAAAACAAAAAGTGTACCTATCCAAAAGATGATCCTCTTGGTCTGAATCATGTAAGAGAACAGGGAATTTGGTGTTGCTGAGAAGAGGTTTATTGAGCGGTATGACTATACAAGATGGTTCGTGGGACAGCATGTTCAGCAGAGCCTCCAACTTCTTCTCCAGAAAAGAACTGAAATCTGGGGGTCCTGGACATAACTGAACCCAGCTGATTCTGCCCCTTGAGCCTAGGACTACTGCTGGGTACATCAGCGAAGCAGCCCTGGTTACCTTATGCCCATATACCCTGTTCCTGAGTAGGTGCTGTAACACACTTGCTTTGCACGGGGATGTAATATTGCTGTCAAGTGGGTGGCCCAAAGAGCAGTGGAAGTAAGAAGCTACTGTGGAAGCCAACATAGTTACACTAGAGCTGGATGGGAAATGGTTCTTCCATCTCTCACTGGGACAAAAGCAAAAACATTTAAAGAGTTCCAGCGAGAGAGAGAGAGAGAGAGAGAGAGAAAGATCCCAGACCTGCCTATTGATCAGGGCCCTTATGTGGGGATGTGAGAGATGATGCCTGAATGAAGTAGTGCCGGAACTTGAACTCTGGTCTCCCCCATCCCAGATGTGCCACCTGAATGCCCAGTGGTGGTGGTGGGGGCAGAGAGAAATCTCTTCCTACCCCTCCCCCAGAAATTGCATCCTGGACCTGAAAACCGTTCTCGATGAAAGTTACTCAAAAACTGGCATGATCCCACAAAAAGTTTATTTTGACTACAAAAATTTGTCAAAAAATTCCCAATCAGCAATAAGTTACACTGGTGCTAAGCTGACATAACTGAGATCAGACTCAAGCTCTTTATCTGATGTACAGAAAAATGGTGTAGCAATGGAGATGCTTCATGTATGTAGTGCAGGTTAAAAACATTCCGGTATTTTGCAGAGTTTAAAAAATAATCCTACACTAATAACCCTTCTGAAGTTTGGAATTGAAAGCTGCTTCCTGACTGCAACATGTTTTCCTTCATTGGCCAGGCGCATTGGCTTGTTATTGTAGGGTTGCTCACCAATGGTTTGGAGCCACTGATTTTATTTCACAATTTTTTAAAAAGAAAATGAGCAGTAAATCATTTTGTGTTTGTTTTTTGTAAACACACCTCTACATTTACATAATTATAAAAAGGGGAAAAGGCAACTCAGACTTGGGACATGTTCCTGGTAACTGCCCTTTAATCAAATTTGAAGTTTAAACACAGTTTTGTGGGTATGCTCTTCCTGTTATATGTATTTTACTGGATCGTTACACATTTAGACAGGCACTAATTACATCCCCTGTAACAGAAAGACATGGAACAGTTCAATTCTGCATCCCTGATGCTGGGCTGATAAGTGTAGACTGTACTGAAGTTAATAAACTGCTCTTCAGGCTGCAGATAACTAGGGCTAGATAACAAAAGTCAATCATAAAGCTTCTCAAACATTCCTGTCCAAGTCTCCCAACTCATCAGGCTCCCAAGCTATGAATTCAAACAAAGAGACTGCTGTTTGACTTATTTGTAGAAAATTATAGATCTACCGTGGCTGTGAATGTGTGCTCCAGTTCTGCAGTCCTTCAATAATGGCTATGCAGAAAGCAGCTGGAACAGCAGAAGAGTATCCGCAATCACTGGGAAGGGAAAGAAACAGCTCTGCATGATATTAGGATCATTTACAATGCTAAGGCCATGGGCCAGTATGCTCCTCTTGGCTGCCACTTGTTGTGTTCCATCATGATGAGAATACTCACGAGTTCAGATGCCAGGTGGGGGCTGCTGTTGCTGCGATCTTTGAACTTTAAATTTACAGTGATATGAAACCAGACAGTTACTTAAAAATGTGAATGTTGGCAGGTATTTTAAATTACATTCTATATTGACTCTCTCTCACACACACACGACAGCGTAATAATACTGTTTGTTTTGATTTTTTATTTGACAACCACTGATGCTTCTTCCCTTTGTTTCTTCTGTGAATCTCAGATTACCTGCAGCTGGACTAGGTATGAATGCAAAAGATAAATATAGGACCTTTCCAAATCCAAATATCAGGAACATGATGGTGCCAATCAAAAGGGGCTTCTTTACAATTCTGTGATTGCATAACAAGTATTTCCCACCACTTCAGAATTTCTTGCAGTTCCAAACTCTGGAGGATATGGGGCTGAATATGTCCAATCAAAGCGGTGCATGCCTTTGGCAGAATAGTAGAAGGTTGGGAGCAGAGTCCAACCAGTAGATTACTTAAAGATGCCCGTTACTGTTGATGATTAAAGGCTAGCCAGAAAACAAGAAGTCAGTTTTGCAAAAAAAGGTCAAGGTGTTGACATTTTTTTTTGGGGGGGGGGGACACCGCAAGACAATTTGATTGGTTTTTTTAGGGGGAGGGGGTAGAAAATGGAGAGAACCCCACCCCAGAGCACTGCAGTGCTTAGGGTACTCACCTGGAATGAGAGAGACCAGGCTTAAATCACTACTCTGGATCAGGCTGATTGTGTCTCCTACAGCACAGTCAAATTCCCTAACCATTGGACCATCGAATCTCTCTCCTGTTGGAGTTGTACCATTTTGTGTAAATAATCTATTATTCATTGGTCCAGAGGTGGGGGGGCGGGAATTCTAGCTTGATGGATAAGGCACTCAGCTTATTCAGAGCAAGGACTGGAACCTGGGTTTCCTATATCCACAGTGGGTAACCTAACTTCTGGGCTATGCCTATCCCAGCCTGGGAAAGGCATGTCTCTCTCACTCACACTCACCTACCTCTCTCCTCCTACCCCTTGACCTGAGAAAACTTCTCAAAGTTGTCAAACACACATTTCCATGAAAAGTTTTGGTTTTGACAAATCACCATTTTCCAATGAAAAAAGCAGCTACTCTCCAGCAGAGTCCTTCTTTTGTCCAGCTGGTTCAACTCAGCCGTAGAGGTAAAGTGGTGAAATGCTTGTTTACACTAGAAAATTTTTGCTAAGATTTACCATTGTTGCTAACAGTCCATTTCAGCTCTACTGTTGGTAGCAACAGTTGAAGCTCTTGTTTTGCTGAGGTACTGGCAGCTACTGGCATTTGAAGCGCTGTGTCAGTGTAGGTCTATTCTGAGCATGATTAGATGACATGGTGCATAGCACATGAGGGCTGCTTGGGGCCATGTCTATATTAGTGCTCACACTACTACAAGCACTGTGGGATGGGAATGGCAGTGGTAGCAACAATGGGAACTTTTAAAAAAAGAACAGAATAGCCACACACAAACTGGCCTGTTGGAGATCACACAGTACGTCAGGGTGTTCCCTTCAAAATGGAGCCCAGGATCCCCATAAGCACTGCCATATTGAACCATGATCTGACACATCTTGCTCAGTACCCTATCTCTAACAGTGGCCCATACCAGAGCTTCATCAGGAGTGTACAAAACAGGGGAACTATAGAGTGATCCATCCCTGTCTTCCACTCTTTGTTTCTGTTAATCAGAAGGTTACTCTGAGAATGAGGTTGGATCCCTGACTATTGTGGCTGCCAGACACTGATGGCCCTATTGTCCATGAACTTATCTAGTTGTTTTTTAAAAGAAACCTGTTATGCTTCTGACCATCACAACATCCATAGCAATGAATTTCCCAGGTTAGTTGTGCGGTGTGTGAAAAGTATTTCCTCTTGTTTGTGTTAAACTTACTGCTTATTTATCTCAGCAGGTGACCCTGATGTTTGTATTCTCTGAAGGGTAAACAAACACTTCTCCATTCACTTTTTCCACACTGTTCACGATTTTATTGATGTCTGTTGTATCCCCCCTTAGCTTTTTCTTTTCTGATCTTTTTAGTCTCTCCACATGGGGATGCCATTCCATACCCTTGATCAATTCCGTTGCCCTTCTTTGAACCTTTTTGAGAGGTGGACACTATCTTACAGTTTGTGAAACATTACACTCTTATTATAATGTATATAGTACCATAAATTTACATTGTGCTTTACAATCATAGATTAGAACATTTTCCCTGCCTACACTAGCTTAAAAATCAACACTGCAAATTCCTGCTGCATCTCCTTTGAAATGCACCTCTTTTGAAGCACTGTAGAACACATCCCAGAATCCTTTGTGCTGTTTCCTAGGAAGACTGGTCACAAATAGGTGACTGCAGAAACATGGTACAAGAAAGGATGAGAACCCTTGAGTTAGACTCACTATAAACAGAAGTCTCTACACGGGTACTCTGGCTTGAAAACATTCTTTGTTTTTCATGGTTAGGTTTATTCTGCTATAAAAGGATTAATTCAAGCAGACAGCAGGGTAATGCACAGAGACTTCCTACAGAGCACAAAGAGCAAGGAAGTATCACTTCTGAAACTGGTTAGGAAATCACAGTAGTTGTAGGTAGCAGTGTTAATGCAGATTCCCTATATATATATATATATATATATATATATATATATATATATATATATATGGCTAGCACTGTGGAAACCTTATAGACATGCTATAAAAACTGTATAACATTCTCACCTCGCCCCTATATTTTCAAAGTTATTCATACAGATTGATGCTGCAGCTTTTGATAGTCCTTTCACTCAAGGCATTACAGAAAATCATTCTGCAGTTTCCAGTTTCAGTACATCCATGCCATTTACCCCAGCAGTCCCTTTGAAGGGACTCAGAATATTTAATAAAACAAGTTCAAATGAGGCAACACTACCTCCCCTTCATATCTGACCCCCAAGAACAAATAACGATGCAGCAATCAGTGCTGCTGGTCAAATTATTCAGTCCTAAAGTTTTTATTTTAATATTTTGTGAGGATAAGTTTGGTTTGTCTTACACTGGCTAATTTAGTTCTCTGCATGCACCTCGAACATTTTTATAAGAACCCACATTGTTTGCAATGACACTTACGGTGAAAAAACTGATCCTGTCTCAAGGCTCCCAGCTTGGTTGACTGATTCCAGCTCAATCTAATATTTAGGCCAAAGGGAATATTAAAGACCATTTATTTCAGGCCTTTTGGAGACAAATGCTAGCATGACTGAAATGTGCAAGTTTGCCTGCTCAACACTAGCAACAAAGAGGCAGACCCCCTGAAGAGCCAGGATGTCTAAGATGAGAATGTTAGTCTGCTAAGCCAGAGAGACTTGATTGCAGAGTTGACAAGGGAAAAGTGTTTTATTCACAGAGACATCTTCAAATATATAACAAAGGGTCTTAATCATGTCTCCCACCCACACAAAAATATTTCATTGCCTCACTGCTACTGAATGCATTACATTGCATGATTGCCTTTTCATGGATTTATGCAGTGTTGTGGTAGCTGTGTTGGTCCCAGGATATTAGAGAGATAAGGTGGGTGAGGTAATACGTTTTTATTGGACCAACTTATTTATTCCCCCCCCCCCAATAGCTTGTCTCTCACCCCAACAGAAGTTGGTCCAATAAAAGATCTTACCTAACCCACCTTGTGTCTCTATAGTTTGACATCAATGCAACAATAAATATAGCGATAATGGCTACACAATTTGTTTAGGCTCATTCCACATATTGTAAGGACAGAACAATTAGCACAGGTTGCCTCAGGACTTCCGCACTGTTTATGATTAAAAAAAATTATAAAAAAGTGTGCTTTTAGAAAGAAAGTGTGGCTTTATTTAGTCTGATTTTTTCCTTCTTAGTGGAAGTATAAATATGAGCTTCTTGAATTTTCAAAAAACCAAATGCTAGTACCTGAAAGTTTTCCCTATCTCATGGCTGTTAGGTAGTTTAATAGTTTCAATTCAGTTCATTTGGGATTTGATCCTATGCTCAATGGCAAAGCTCCCATTGACTTTAATAGTGCAGAATCTGGGCTATAGAAGATAGCTGTGCACATCCCTAAAACACCACCACCACTGGTGGTATCTACATAACTGTCTTACAAAGTGACTACAGCTGTCATGACTGCCAGCCTCCAGAAAATTATGAACTGTACATAAGTATTTCTCTCTTCTCCCTTAACTTTATTTTTAACTGGTTGGCTTTCGTAGTTTGTGGTAAGGCTAGGTTGAAGAAGCTAGTTTTGCATTTTGCTCTGAAGTTATTGATCTCTTCCTCGAATAAATTCCAACTTCATGGATCAGTTGCTGAGAACGTTGTCTCTTCAACACACACACGAGTTTCAACACACACACGAGTCTCACTACCACGGTGGACAGTTCCATGGCTCCACTGAAATGTAGCTGTTGTGGGAAGTCATCATGCAGGAAGAGGTTATCCTTCAGGTACCTTCGACTAGTGCAATGGACAGCTTTGTAGATGAAAACCAACCACTCAAATCGGTCCAGATATGCCAGAAAACTGGAGTGATGTGCTTCTGGAAGTCTGTGTTGCTGAAGATATGAGCTACAGGCTCCTAAACCAATTGTAGCTATTTTACCGTTGTCTCTTTCATACTGATATACTGAGAGTTACAATAATTCGACCAGGGCATCACAGTGGATAATCCAAGGATTGAATGGGCATGGTGACTAAACTATAGCTGTGATCCTTCGGAGCAAGAACGGGTTATGCTGTCAGGATTAAGGTATATCAGCAGAACAGTGGGGAGAAGCTCCCACTACCTCAGCCTCTATTATAGCTTTATATGGCTAATGTCAGTCAGTCTTAGTGACACTGGTATAAACCCAGAATAATTCCATTGACTTCACTTCTGGGGCCAAATTCAGCCAAAGACTTCAGGAGGATACTGAACTTGTTTGCCACCAGGGATAAATCTGGTCCCAACGAATACCAGATTAGTGTACAGTACCTTGGTTTTATATACCTCCTGAATGACAAATTGGGGGAAGTTCTACTACTTCACCAGATATGCTCTTTTTCTAAGCCCTGGTCTACACTAGGACTTTAGGTCGAATTTAGCAGCATTAAATCGATGTAAACCTGCACCCGTCCACACGATTAAGCCCTTTATTTCGACTTAAAGGGCTCTTAAAATCGATTTCCTTACTCCACCCCTGACAAGTGGATTAGCACTTAAATCGGCCTTGCCAGCTCGAATTTGGGGTACTGTGGACACAATTCAATGGTATTGGCCTCCAGGAGCTATCCCAGAGTGCTCCATTGTGACCGCTCTGGACAGCACTCTCAACTCAGATGCACTGGCCAGATAGACAGGAAAAGAACTGCGAACTTTTGAATCTCATTTCCTGTTTGGCCAGCATGGCAAGCTGCAGGTGACCATGCAGAGCTCATCAGCAGAGGTGACCATGATGGACTCCCAGAATCGCAAAAAAGCTCCAGCATGGACCGAACGGGAGGTATGGGATCTGATCGCTGTTTGGGGAGAGGAATCCATGCTATCAGAACTCCGTTCCAGTTTTCGAAATGCCAAAACCTTTGTCAAAATCTCTCAGGGCATGAAGGACAGAGGCCATAACAGGGACCCGAAGCAGTGCCGCGTGAAACTGAAGGAGCTGAGGCAAGCCTACCAGAAAACCAGAGAGGCAAACGGCCGCTCCGGGTCAGAGCCCCAAACATGCCACCTCTATGATGAGCTGCATGCCATTTTAGGGGGTTCAGCCACCACTACCCCAGCCGTGTTGTTTGACTCCTTCAATGGAGATGGAGGCAATACAGAAGCAGGTTTTGGGGATGAAGAAGATGATGATGATGATGAGGTTGTAGATAGCTCACAGCAAGCAAGCGGAGAAACCGGTTTTCCCGACAGCCAGGAACTGTTTCTCACCCTGGACCTGGATCCAGTACCCCCCGAACCCACCCAAGGCTGCCTCCTGGACCCAGCAGGTGGAGAAGGGACCTCTGGTGAGTGTACCTTTTAAAATACTATACATGGTTTAAAAGCAAGCATGTGAAAGGATTACTTTGCCCTGGCATTCGCGGTTCTCCTGGATGTACTCCCAAAGCCTTTGTAAAAGGTTTCTGGGGAGGGCAGCCTTATTGCATCCTTCATGGTAGGATACTTTACCACTCCAGGCCAGTAACACGTACTCGGGAATCATTGTAGAACAAAGCATTGCAGTGTATGTTTGCTGGCATTCAAACAACATCTGTTTTTTATCTCTCTGTGTTATCCTCAGGAGAGTAAGATATAATTCATGGTCACCTGGTTGAAATAGAGTGCTTTCTTCAGGGGACACTCAGAGGAGCCCATTCCTGCTGGGCTGTTTGCCTGTGGCTAAACAGAAATGTTCCCCGCTGTTAGCCACGGGGAGGGGGGAGGGTTGAGGGGGTAGCCACGCAGTGGGGGGAGGCAAAATGCGACCTTGTAACGAAAGCACATGTACTATGTATGTAATGTTAACAGCAAGGTTTACCCTGAAAGAGTGTAGCCACTGTTTTATAAAATGTGTCTTTTTAAATACCGCTGTCCCTTTTTTTTCTCCACCAGCTGCATGTGTTTCAATGATCACAGGATCTTCTCCTTCCCAGAGGCTAGTGAAGCTTAGAAAGAAAAAAAAATGCACTTGCGATGAAATGTTCTCCGAGCTCATGCTGTCCTCCCACACTGACAGAGCACAGACGAATGTGTGGAGACAAATAATGTCAGAGTGCAGGAAAGCACAAAATGACCGGAGGAGAGGTGGCGGGCTGAAGAGAGTAAGTGGCGGGCTGAAGAGAGGGCTGAAGCTCAAATGTGGCTGCAGCGTGA
The DNA here is from genome assembly GCF_965152235.1 of Eretmochelys imbricata. Classification (NCBI taxonomy): domain Eukaryota; kingdom Metazoa; phylum Chordata; order Testudines; family Cheloniidae; genus Eretmochelys; species Eretmochelys imbricata. The sequence goes on from NC_135574.1 coordinate 124,398,684, forward strand.
TGAGAGGAGGCAGGATTCAATGCTGAGGCTGCTGGAGGACCAAACCAGTGTGCTCCAGTGTATGGTTGAGCTGCAGCAAAGGCAGCTGGAGCACAGACTGCCACTGCAGCCCTTCTGTAACCAACCGCCCTCCTCCCCAAGTTCCATAGCCTCCACACCCAGACGCCCAAGAACGTGGTGGGGGGGCCTCCGGCCAACCAGCCACTCCACCACAGAGGATTGCCCCAAAAAAGGAAGGCTGTCATTCAATAAATTTTAAAGTTGTAAACTTTTAAAGTGCTGTGCTTAAAGTGCTATGTGGCATTTTCCTTCCCTCCTCCACCACCCCTCCTGGGCTACCTTGGTAGTCATCCCCCTATTTGTGTGATGAATGAATAAAGAATGCATGAATGTGAAGCAACAATGACTTTATTGCCTCTGCAAGCGGTGATTGAAGGGAGGAGGGGCAGGTGGTTAGCTTACAGGGAAGTAGAGTGAACCAAGGGGCAGGGGGTATCATCAAGGAGAAACAAACAGAACTTTCACACCATAGGCTGGCCAGTCATGAAACTGGTTTTCAAAGCTTCTCTGATGCGTACCGCGCCCTCCTGTGCTCTTCTAACCGCCCTGGTGTCTGGCTGCGCGTAACCAGCAGCCAGGCAATTTGCCTCAACCTCCCACCCCGCCATAAACGTCTCCCCCTTACTCTCACAGATATTGTGGAGCACACAGCAAGCAGTAATAACAGTGGGAATATTGGTTTCGCTGAGGTCTAAGCGAGTCAGTAAACTGCGCCAGCGTGCCTTTAAACTTCCAAATGCACATTCTACCACCATTCTGCACTTGCTCAGCCTGTAGTTGAACAGCTCCTGACTACTGTCCAGGCTGCCTGTATATGGCTTCATGAGCCATGGCATTAAGGGTTAGGCTGGGTCACCAAGGATAACTATAGGCATTTCAACATCCCCAACGGTTATTTTCTGGTCTGGGAATAAAGTCCCTTCCTGCAGCTTTTGAAACAGACCAGAGTTCCTCACGATGCAAGCGTCATGTACCTTTCCCGGCCATCCCACGTTGATGTTGGTGAAACATCCCTTGTGATCCACCAGTGCTTGCAGCACTATTGAAAAGTACCCCTTGCGGTTTATGTACTCGCCAGCTTGGTGCTCCGGTGCCAAAATAGGGATATGGGTTCTGTCTATGGCCCCACCACAGTTGGGGAATCCCATTGCAGCAAAGCCATCCACTATGACCTGCACATTTCCCAGGGTCACTACCCTTGATATCAGCAGATCATTGATTGCGTGGGCTACTTGCATCACAGCAGCCCCAACAGTAGATTTGCCCACTCCAAATTGATTCCCAACTGACCGGTAGCTGTCTGGCGTTGCAAGCTTCCACAGGGCTATCGCCACGCACTTCTCAACTGTGAGGGCTGCTCTCATCTTGGTATTCATGCGCCTCAGGGCAGGGGAAAGCAAGTCACAAAGTTCCATGAAAGTGCCCTTACGCATGCGAAAGTTTCGCAGCCACTGGGAATCGTCCCAGACCTGCAACACTATGCAGTCCCACCAGTCTGTGCTTGTTTCCCGAGCCCAGAATCGGCGTTCCACAGCATGAACCTGCCCCATTAGCACCATGATGCATGCATTGGCAGGGCCCATGCTTTCAGAGAAATCTGTGTCCATGTCCTGATCACTCACGTGACCGCGCTGACGTTGCCTCCTCGCCCGGTATCGCTTTGCCTGGTTCTGGTGCTGCATATACTGCTGGATAATGCGTGTGGTGTTTAATGTGCTCCTAATTGCCAAAGTGAGCTGAGCGGCCTCCATGCTTGCCTTGGTATGGCGTCTGAACAGAAAAAAGGCGCGGAACAATTGTCTGCCGTTGCTCTGACGGAGGGAGGGGCGACTGACGACATGGCTTACAGGGTTGGCTTCAGGGAGCTAAAATCAACAAAGGGGGTGTCTTTACATCAAGGAGTATTTCAGGCAGGACTTCACGGAGGGTTCCAATAAGAAATGGTGCACCTAAGTTATTGTTCTTATTGGAACAAGGAGGTTAGCCTGGCCTCTGATTGATACATGGCTAGATTTGCTGCACCTTCTCTGTGAGTGACTGCAGTGTGACCTAGAAGAATGAGCCCCCTAGACGGGGGTGGGGGGAAGCAAATGAATACAGAACAAATCTGGTCTATTTCTTGTTTTGATCCACTCTATCTATCTTTTACATCTTTGGCTGGCAGCAGACGGTGCAGAAGGACTGCATGCCATCCACATCTCATGGCTGCTCGGCAGAAGATGGTACAATACGACTGCTAGCCATCCTCATCTCTTGCCTGCCCGGCAGAAGATGGTACAGTATGACTGCTAGCCATCCTCATCTCTTGCCTGCCTGGCAGAAGATGGTACAGTACGACTGCTAGCCATCCTCATCTCTTGCCTGCCCGGCAGAAGATGGTACAGTACGACTGCTAGCAATCCGTATCGCCTGCCTGCTCACCATAAGACGGTTCAATAGGACTGACTGCAGGACTAAAGAGAATGACCTGGTCAAGTCACTCCAAATTTAGTCCCTGCGCCCATGTCTGTCCAGGCACTCCCAGCCGACGTGGCCAGGAGCACCTCGGACACGACGACGATGGCTACCAGTCGTACTGTACCGTCTGCTGCCACAAGGCAAGGGGTTGCTGCTACTGTGTAGCAATGCCATACCGCGTCTGCCAGCACCCAGGAGACATAGGGTGACGATTACCTGAGCGGGCTCCATGCTTGCCGTGGTATGGCGTCTGCACAGGTAACTCAGGAAAAAAGGCGCGAAACGATTGTCTGCCCTTGCTTTCACGGAGGGAGGGAGGGAACGGGGGCCTGACGATATGTATCCAGAACCACCTGCGACAATGTTTTAGCCCCATCAGGCATTGGGATCTCAACCCAGAATTCCAATGGGCAGCGGAGACTGCGGGAACTGTGGGATAGCTATCCACAGTGCAATGCTCCGGAAGTCGACTTTAGCCTCGGTACTGTGAAAGCACTCCGCCGAGTTAATGCACTTAATGCACTTAGAGCATTTTCTGTGGGGACACACACACTCGAATATATAAAACCGATTTCTAAAAAAACGACTTCTATAAATTCGACCTTATTCCGTAGTGTAGACATACTCTAAGCTAGCTTCAATGTGTAACTGAAACCCAATATTTACACTAATGTGCATATCATTGCTGAATTTGTCCTGTCATAACGTAAGTCACAGGAACTACTGTGACCTACAATATGTTATAAAGTGGATGGAGGAAATGGGGTATTTTCTTTATTTTCTTGAACAGGGTACATGCCCTGTGATGGAAATACAATAAAGGATAATTTATAGGCACAGAAAGTAAATGGTTTAGATTAGGGCTGTCAAGTTATTAAAAACTTAATCGTGATTAATCGCGCTGTTAAACAATAACAGAATACCATTTATTTAAATATTTTTGGATGTTTTCCACATTTTCAAATATAGTGATTTCAATTTCAACACAGAATGCAAAGTGTATAGTGCTCACTTCATGTTTATTTTTATTAAAAATATTTGCACTGTAAAAATAAAATATTTCTCAATTCACCTAGACGTACTGTAGTGCAATCTCTTTATCATGAAAGTTGAACTTACAAATGTAGAATGATGCACAAAAAATAACTGCATTCAAAAATAAAACAAACTTTAGAGCCTACAAATCCACTCAGTCCTACTACTTGTTCAGCCAACTGCGCAGGCAAACAAGTTTGTTTACATGTACAGGAGACAATGCTGTCCACTTCTTGTTTCTAATGTCACCTGAAAGTGAGCATAGGCGTTCACATGGTGTTGCAATATATTTACATGCCAGATGTGCTAAAGATTCATATGTCTCTTCTGCTTCAGCCACCATTCCAGAGGACATGCACCCATGCTGATGATGGGTTCTGCTCAATACAAATCTAAAGCATTGCTGACTGATGCATGTCCATTTTAATCATCTGAGCCAGATGCCACCAGCAGAAGGTTGATTTTCTTTTTTGGTGGTTAGGGTTCTGTAGTTTCTTCATCGGAGCGTTGCACTTTTAAGATTTCTGAAGTCATGCTCCACACCTCGTCCCACTCAGATTTTGGAATGCACTTCACATCATTAAACCTTCGGCCGAGTGCTGTAGCTATCTTTAGAAATCTCACATTGGTACGTTGTTTGCATTTTGTCAAATCTGCAGTGAAAGTGTTCTTAAAATGAACAACGTGCTGGATCATCATCCGAGACTGCTATAACATGAAATATATGGCAGAATTTGGGTAAAATACAGAGCAGGAGACATAATTCTCCCCCAAGGAGTTCTGTCACAAATTTAATTAAACACTTTTTTAAACAAGCGTTATCATCATGGAACCATGTCCTCCAGAATGGGGGCCAAAGCATAAAGGGGCATACAAATGTTTAGCATATCTGGCATGTAAATACCTTGCAATGCTGGCTACAAAAGTGCGAGTTCTCACTTTCAGGTGGCATTGTAAATAAGGAGAGGGCAGCATTATCTCCCGTAAATGTAAAAAGAAAAGGAGTACTTGTGGCACCTTAGAGACTAACCAATTTATTTGAGCATAAGCTTTTGTGAGCTACAGCTCACTTCATCGGATGCATGTAGTGGAAAATACAGTGGGGAGATTTTATATACATAGAGAACATGAAATAAAGGGGGTTACCATACACACTGTAACCAGAGTGATCACTTAAGGTGAGCTATTACCAGCAAGAGAGCGGGGGGGAAAAACCCGTTTTGTAGTGATAATCAAGGTGGGCCATTTCCAGAAGTTGACAAGAACATCTGAGGAACAGTGGGGGGGTGAGGAGTGGGGGGATAAACATGGGGAAATAGTTTTACTTTGTGTAATGACCCATCCACTCCCAGTCTCTATTCAAGCCTAAGTTAATTGTATCCAGTTTGCAAATTAATTCCAATTCAGCAGTCTCTCATTGGAGTCTGTTTCTGAAGTTTTTTTGTTGAAGAATTGCCACTTTTAGGTCTATTTTCCACTGAATGCATCCGATGAAGTGAGCTGTAGCTCACGAAAGCTTATGCTCAAATAAATTGGTTAGTCTAAGGTGCCACAAGTACTCCTTTTCTTTTTGCGAATACAGACTAACACGGCTGCTACTCTGAAACCTGTCATTATACTTAGAGGCACAGGCTCTTTCAGCTATGTAGTTATCATACTCCTGTAGAGCCATTTGAAGAACATACTACCCAAGTCAGGTTTTAAGGAAGTAATACTTCAGCTGGATATTCAGCGACCAGGTTATAGATTAAGCATGGAATGCTTTTAAGCCCCATAACAGAAACCATAGAATGGGTCACGAGGGGCACTGTAACTTTATCAGCTAACCCACTCACTGATGTTTTGGGGATTCTTACTAAATATAGTTTCATAAACCAATGCTGCTCGTCTGCCATGGTTTCAGATAACCCAGATCCAAATTTTGTTTCCTAAGCAAATTCAGTGGTTATGAAAGATGCAAGATTGACAACACTCAAAACTGATCTAACAGGTACAACCCTAATTTCCCCATTAGTGCACTTCCATTCTAATCTGAAAAGACCACCTCTAGGGGTGAGAGGGAATTTCAGTCTCCACGCCCATGCAGTTATTGGCCTCTAATGAGTCTGTCCAACATAGGTCATTCATTGTGCTGTTGGTCAACTAAAAATTGGAAACTTGGCTAAGAATTGGATGGACACTCCTTTGAAATACATCACTGGCCAGCAAACAGATGGCGATGACTTTCAATCACAACCATCCTGGTCCAGATTGAAACTAACGAATTGGAGTTGAAAGGCTCCATTCTATCGTCATTCTACATTAGATTGTCTCTGCCCCATTTTTTTCATTTTCGCACCTGTTTTCAAATTGATCACTTTGTCTCAGATAAGTGACATTTCTATGCAGAAGAAAAAAAATGTTGAATAGATCATGGGGAATATCAATTGTGTGCGGATTTTTTGTCTCTCTCAAAAACACACCCACACACACACCCCTTGCTCAAAAAATTGAAGAAATTGCAGAGGTCAAGGCCTGTCCCTGGTTTCTTCCCACTTCATCTTTGTGAAGAGTCACCAAAAGTTCTAGCTAAATGCTGGTGTGATGGGGCAGGTCCCTCTAGATCAGTGATACTCAGACCTCAGTGCTCCAGAAGCCAAATTAGCGATCAATGTTACCCAAGAGAGCCACAGTAGAGTGAATTAATTGACTATTGTACTATTCATATTTAAACAGTATGACAGTGGAATATTTAGTTTTTATATATATTATTGTCACAGCAAATAAGTTGATAATTGAGTGCAAGTTGATAATTTAATAGGTTAATAACATAGTAGAAGCATCCTGATTGGTTAATAACTTAAACTGGTTAATAATTAAATCAGTGTTTTATTATCATGTACTGCAAAGAGCCATAGGAGACTTATTAAAGAGCCAATTGAGATTCGAGAGCTGCAATCTGAGTATTACCGCTCTAGATTAAGATTGTTGCATAGTGCAGTCCAGTAGTGTGGGGAAGTTTGCATTTTTGCCTCCCACTTCCCTAACCTTCTGCCTCCCTGCTGTACCTGTTCTGTGAACTTCAGAGCCCACAACCTGCTACCTTCCATCAGAACTAAATTAAAAAAAAAAGAAAGAAGGGTCTCCTATCAACCAAGCCTCACATGAATTATTGCCAGATGCCCTCAGTTCCCTAAATGGGAGGGCTTTATATAACTAGGAGTAATTATTTAATGTCTAAAATTATACTGCAGTGCAATATAAAGTATTAAGGTTTATTATGGTGTTCTGAAAGATGGTATCTAAGGAGAAATGATTAATAGTTAAAAAATAAAGTCTACAACCACAGTGCCAGCGATACTAGATTGCTGTGAGTTTCTTACATGGAGCAGCATCCGTGGACATGAGACTGAGATTCCAAACCCATTTATTTTTGTGACCATGTTTTCATAGATTAGGCCAGAAGGGACCATTGTGATCATCTAGAATAACAAAGACATAGCACTTCCTTGAATTAATTCCCATTTATACTAGAACGTGTTTCAAAAAAACCAGACAATGACAAACCCCCTCCAATCTGGACTTAAACATTTCCAGCAATGAAGAATCCACCATGACACTTGGTAAGTTCTTCCAATTGTTAATGACCCTCACTGTTAAAATTGTTTGCCCTATGTATTTAAACCCAGAAATCAAAATATGGAATGCTAGTTCTTTAAATCACTATGCCCTTTCCTCTTACATTTTTAGATTACTTTTGGAGTGCTTACCTGAACAGCAGGTGTCTTCCAAGTGCCTGGTGTATGCTGATTTCAATATCTTGTTAGCTTTAGTCCTAGAAGGCATTCCAGCTGCATCCTTAAGTTCTGAGGAGCTTAGCTCTCAACAGTTCAAGAGCATGCCTTCTACAATAGTCATATTGTTTAAACTCTATACAGGTAAAACTGTTCAAAAGGCCATACTTGATATTCACCAGAGGTTAATTTCAGAAGTCTGAAAAGTTAATGCTTTGACTGAAAACAAAATATACATTTGTATTTGTAGTTGTAAACAAGAAGGCATGCTGGGTAGGTAGCCTGAAGCTAGCAGGATTTTTTAAAAATCCTGAGATTTGCCTTTACATTATTTATAGGCTAGAGAAGACTTATTGTTTGTGAAACAACAGGCAGCGCTTGTGCTACATCTATTGACATAGCAAAACCTTTTAGAGTGAATTTCCTTTGATATCCTGTAGAGATTTACTCCTAAAGTCTGGATTTCTTAAGTACACTACATTCAAATGGCACACACACAGTCCACTTTACAGTGAGCTAAACCCCATGTGGTAAGAGAATTATCAGTGATGTTGTATGGGATTTTTAATGGGCAAATTAGTAAAACGTTAGTTCTCATTAATATGAATAAAAGCACATTTCATAAAGACATCAGCAAGAGTGAAATAAAGGTTATTTACATGAAGTTTGTGTGTTCTCTGTAGAACCCAGCATTATATTAGGCTGCTGCAGTCACTATTAGCACAAATCAGGGAACAATCAGAGAAAGAATACTGAAAGATTAATTCCTTCCCCAGGGGGGCACACTGTGCCCCAAGAGAATACTTCATAAGCACTTCAGTTCTCTCATCTTGTGTGCCAGTCTGAGAAAGGTACAAAGGCTCAAGAAACCAAATTCATGTCTTGTATGAATCCACTGAAATCAGAGGAATTACAGCAGGAATTAATTTAGCCCTTTGTTGCAAAACTGTTTTGCATTCTTTTATATCATTGTTATTTATTGTACTGCAATAGTATCTAGAAGTTCCAATCAGATAAGTGCCCCATTGTGTGAGGCACTGTAGAAACAGATAGTGAGATGGTCCCTGACTTTAGGGTTTTACAATCGAAGACAATGATGTTGTGACTGAAGGCTTGTCTACACTACCGCGCTGGCTCGATCTAATATATGCAACTTCAGCTACATGAATAGCATTGCAGAAGTCGACATACTTAGATCTACTTACCACGGTGTCTCCACTGTGGTAAGTCAACAGCTGATGCTCTCCTGTCGACTCCGCTTGTGCTCCTTGTTCTGGTGGAGTACTGGAGCCAACAGAAGAGAGCTCAGCCATTGATTTATCGCGTCTATTCTAGACATGATAAATCAATCCCCTCTGGATCGATCACTGCCCGCCGATCTGGCTGGTAGTGTAGACAAGCCCTAATTGAATCCACACTGATTTCAATCGGGCTGTACACAGGTGCTGTGATTTGCTCGCACAAATCCTTTCTTGTGGGCATCAGATAATCATTTCTTGTTGGCGAGACTGAAGAAGTGATAGATGGCACTTATAGCCCCTTCCAGAGAGGCTATATAAGATGATTGGAAGACTACTACTAAACAGTTTGTCCCTGGCAAAACTTTTAGTTAAACCATGTTCAGCACCAACTCAGCTGCACCTGTTGTCAGCAATGGATACCTTTCCCAGCAGAGACAAGGCTTCACTGGTTTGTCTTAAATGGTTGTTAGAATGGAGTAGCTCTATTATCCACATGTGATAATCAGGGTCCAGACACCCAGGGAGAGAATGGGGATCTGAAACCCAAAGAATAAGCAATTGATTCAACTGTTTGTATATAATATTGCATTATAAAAGTGCATCGAGTAAGATGCTTTATGAAAGCCAATGGCACACTGGTGATTAATATATTTGTGAGATGTATATTAATACTATATTAGGAATTATGGATACCTACTGCTATTATACTTTAAAGTCCGTGACCAAACAAACTAAGACAGAGGTTTCTCACAGACATAAGGGAAGGTAGCTATCTCCCTGTCTCTAATGTAAGAGAAGCATTGTGAAGCCAAAACAATGGAAAACTGATTTACATAGAAGTCAACAGTCAGATGGGAAGCCAACAGGAAAAGAAGAACAGCAGCAGGTCATCCTGACTTTGAGGACAAAACAATGAGTTTTGGGAAATATAAGGAGAAGCAAAAAGCCATTTTGGCATCCGTCACTGAGGAAATACTTCTTTGCACCTATGAATTGTGGATCCCCAACTACGTGGGTTAGTGACACTGAATGTAACAGTAGGTGAGAACACTGCTTGAGACAAAGCTTGGAACCTGTTAAGTTTTAGTCTCTAGAAAGCATGTTTAAACTTCTCTTTTATAAGGATTTTCTGTTTCTATTATCTCTGCTTAGCATTACTTAAATCTGTTCTTTATTAATAAACTTATTGTTTTACTATAAATTCAGTACTTCACTGTTACATTAAATTGTGGTGTGCACCCTCAGTTGAGCCAACTGGTTGGTGTTTATTCTGTAGCTTTGGAGATAGCAGACTTGGTAATTTCTGAGAGTGTCCAGTGATAGGGGCTGGATACTTCAGAGGAACGCTCTTCCAGGGGCTCTGGGAACTGGGGTTCACTGAATGTTACTGTCAAGGGAAGGTTAAAACTAGCAGAGCCTTGAGGAGTTTGCTAATAAGGCAGATGAACTGGTATGGCAGGGAGCTGACACACAGTTTAAGCTCTAGCAAAAGCACTCTCTTGCTCAGGCAGAAGGGTAAGAGTGGCTTATGGTTCTGGGTGGCCTGAGAAAGTGTCACACCATGCCCAAGAGGTGTAAAAAATATGAAAACTAGCAGTTCAGGAGGTTTAGCTGTCCAGAAAATCATTGATGCTGTTTGGAGGGAGCCAAACTTGTTCATCCTTGACTGAGCAGAGAGTGTTTCTTCAAGTATAGCTGTTGAGAAAAGAAGAAGTAAAAACTAGGGCAAAAGAGAGACCCCGGTGTGCCTTGCTTTAAAAGTCTTAAACTGCTGAAGCTGCTTTTTGTTGAGTGGCTAAAAAGTCCTTATTTTTGTAAGTACTTTCTCCTATGGCTTCAAGTGATACATTATAGAGAAAATGTAGATATTCCACTGCATCATGGCTAAACAATGTACAGGGCCCCAGAAGATGTCATCACACGAACTAGGGACTTATGTATATATAGCCCTTTATCTCAATCCCAAAGTTCTTTGCAGAATAAACCATAATATATAATATAACCTTACACTTCTATATCACCTTTCTTTTAAGGCTCTTAAAGTATTTTACAAACTAGAATTAATTATGCCGCATAAAACTCCTGTAAGGTAGGGAAGTATATTGCAAATTGATTGCAATGCAAGTTACATATATAGGAATCATTTCAGCCATCACTGAGATTCATCCTAGAGGTATATGTGACATAGTAACTGTTTAACATCACACAAATACGTTACTTAATAGGTTGGGTCAAGAAGTGCAGATTACCTTATCCAACTGAAAACAAAAGTTCTGTAGGTAGAATACAATCTTCCAAGTAGTTATTGGGCCATAACCCCAATGTTTCACAATCCTACTTTTACAAAAAAAAAAGTGTCATGGGATCTTTAAGGAATGTATGTGGTTAGGACCCTGGTTTTCAATGGCATCCAAAAGACTGAGTCCCCTTAACACCATAGTGGGGGCATTGATTCAATACTGTCTCACTGAACTGCCAACACCACTGTCTGCAGGGTTTTCTTTGGTGGCCTCACCTCTCCAGTTTAGCCTTGCCTACCAATAGTTCATGAGATGTCATGGATTTCACGGTTTGAGATGCTATGGCCTGGTAATTTAGCATACTTCCTCTGCTTGCTTTAAAACCAGAACCTCAAAGTAGAAGTGGAAGTTCCATCTCTTTGCCATATCTTTCTCTCAACAGCAATCCAACAATAGCTTGGTTTCTCCTCCCCATAGGAGGAGAAAGAAGAGGAGTAAGAGAAGAGGTAGGAAGAAGAAAAAACCCATCCAAGCATACCCACCTGAAAGAGAGATACAGAGGGGCTGGAGGGTACTGTCTGCTTATGTAAGTTTTGTTAGCATTCAGATACTATGGAAATAGGCCTACTTGTAAAAGAGTTGGGGCCTATCTTATAAGACCACCCTCCTTTCAGACCAGTCTTTGCTCATGCGGAGTCAGCTCACTCCATGGGAATCCAGGGAAGCAGCTTTCAGCAGGGTTTGTTGTTTTATTTTATGCCTTATGAATAAACTAATCAAAAACCTTGTAGCTTCTTCCTTAGAGGTTTGTGCAGGCCAAGCAGTCTCTTCCCCCAAGTCTGTCTCTCATGCCAGTGACTTCAGTAACCCTAAATGTCCTGGCTCTTACCTCAGAGAGTCAGCAATAAAGGTCTCCACATAGAGGTCCTTTGGCTTCTAGAGCAATTCCTCTCTGTAGTAGCTCCAGTAGCAGTCCATTGGGAGCACAGCCCCAATCCCTCAGTTTTCTGGGAGATATTGCCATCCTCCATTTTCTGCTGCCCTATTATATGAGGGTCAGCTAATTAAGTTCCAGCTCTTTCTCAGACGCAGCAGGTAGGGCTAATCAGTGAGCCAGCCAGCTAGTTGCAGGCTTCTGGCCCCAGAGGAATGGTATCCCTTATACCTTCACACTACTATAAATAGCTAAAGAGAGTAAACAGACAGATCACAAAGAAATTTTTCCCTAGCTTTACTTTTCTTTCAGATCATTTAAACCAGAAATGTATGCTTCTCCCACAGTGAAATACAAACCAGAACAAAGCAGAATGACACACAAGTGCTCTTGTCCAGGTGCCAGGAAAAGCCCCAGTCCTTGAATTCCACCTGAGTGCAAGAAATGCCCAAGCTAGCCAACCTTAAAGGTGGTGAGGAGGGGCCATAGCCTCATGTCCCCCGTCTATTCCAGCCACCCACCCTGGCCAGCTGTAGAAGGGAGCATGCTCTGCCCCATGCCTACCTCAGTGCCAGGGAGTTCTTGGGTGATGTGGAGTCATGCAGCCCACAACACAGATCACTGACTGTATAACATTCACTGTATCAGGGGCTCAGTTGTTGTGGTGCTGTCAGGCATTGATTTTTAGTGCATAGCATGATTATTTCTCTTTCTCTGAGTGAGCTAATCTATGTCGATATAATCAGATTGCCTACACGCAGAAAATATTAATAGGCCTGACAAAAATATGAACTGAAATTGAAGTAAAAAATAAAAGCAGTAAAGTTGTGTTATTAATCATTCCACATGTCAATATCCATAACATGTTATATTAAAAGTCAGCTATAATATTTTTGTTAACTCAGGAAATGGTACTTTGGAATGCTATTATTAATGATTGCACTGTACAATATTGTACAGAGCATTTCATGCTGAATGTATGAATGCTATGGTTTATACTACACTTTAAGGATTAAGGACTAGTCTAACATCTTCCCTATGACTCTACTGTAGGACTAGTATCATTTCACCCTTTAGATCCAGTATGCTTTGGACTATACCACTGCCTGACATTGACAATGTAAGCATAGCAGCAGCAGCAACAATGTATTTAGTCAGAGCTACAGTGATCTTCTAACATCCGGGGTTAGAAGGGTAGTGGGAGCAAGAGTTAGCTGCATTGTCTTGGCAACCTACAGTCATAGAATTAATGCACCCCAGGCATGTAGGGCCTCCTTCATTGAACTGGGTCTTGGGGGCTGCACTGATGAAGTGTATTAAATCACAGAGGGTCCCAGAATTGTGCAGATTCAAGGCAGCTTTGTAGATGACCTTCTGACTTTAGGAGATTGGGGGATCTACAAAAATTGGGGCCAGAATCTGTTTCTTCTGGGGTAGCAAGATACTCACATTCCAATGGAAGAATAGGAGGAAACTCCATATGGGAAATCTTGTGGAGTTTTCCTCCCTCCTGACCTCCCACACATGTTTCCCAATGGAAGAGCATGGTCTGGCCCTAAATCATTATTGCACAATAATATTTGTCAAGCAAAATCTGCTTGTTTTTTTTCCACTGGACCTCCATAAGTCTGGATCTTTAGCAGGAAAGCTTTTGATGAGAGCAACAGAAAACACTCTCACTGGTGCATAATGAAAACTACAGTCAGTCAAGTAATACACAAAAATACCACAAATAGCTTCTGAATACTTGGGATTTGTCTGCATCTAGAGACATAAAGGTTAAGAAGAAAACAATCTACAAATACATTAGAAGCCAAAGGAAGACCAAGGACAGGGTAGGCCCATTACTCAATGAGGGAGGAAAGACAATAACTGAAAATGTGGAAATGGCAGAAGTGCTAAATGCCCTTTTTGTTTCAGTTTTCACCAAAAAGCAATTAGATGTCTAACATAGTGAACATTGGTGAAAACAAGGTTGGATCTGAGACTAAAATAGGGAAAGAACAATTTAAAAATTACTTAGACAATTTAGATGTCTTCAAGTCAGCAGGGCCTAATGAAATGTATCCTAGAATACGCAAGAAACTGTCTGAAGAGATATCTGAGTCATTAGCGGTGATCTTTAAAAAGTCATGGAAGACAGGAGAGATTCAAGAGGATTTGAAGACAGCAAATATAGTGCCAATCTATAAAAAGGGGAATGACAGACCAGTCAACTTAACTTCAGTACCTGGAAAGTTAATGGAGCAAATAATCAAGCAATCATTTTGCAAATACCTACAAGATAATAAGATGGTAAGTAACAGTCAACATAGATTTGTCAAGAACAAATCATGTCAAACCAACCTAATAGCTTTCTTTGACAGGGTAACAAGCTTTGCTGATAGGGGGGAAGTGGTAGATGTGGTGTATCTTGACTTTAGTAAGCTTCTTGAAACATTTTGTTTTGATAGTATCAGAAAGTTTTGTTTTGATTAATTTAATTTCAACTTGTATATTACATTAAAATATTAAATATAGTTGTACATATAATATACACAAATTCCATATCATAATTAAATATAGTATAAAAGTCAAAATGCAACATTTCCACACTATCAAAAATTAAAGTTTCAGCACTACATCAAAAATTTTCTCCAAATTGACTTGTTACCATGAAATATTTTGATTGTGACGAAAGTGCATTATTGAATAGAACGTTGTTCTGTAGAAAACTTTTTGACCGGTACTACTAGTGAATGTGCTAAATATTAGCATATTTGCTGTGTTATAATTCACGTTGGCAGCATTTTTGTAATGTTTAATGCTTTTGTTCACACTATTAAGTTAGCTATATGAAAGCATGGGGTACTTATTTTCTGGCTTTGTGGCTCTTGCCACTTTCAGCTTAGGTATTTTTGTCTTCAGTAGTGACTAATCTCAGCTCCTGAAAACTTTTTCTGAATGGTGGTAGGTAATGGGGGCAGGAAGAGTGGAAACACCAAAGTGATCATCAGGCGAGTCTTGCCATGGCAAATTCTATTCCCTCCACTATAGCAGTTGGGGCCCTGCCTACAGTGCAATCAGGACCTTCCCTAGAAGTGGGGCTGGAGATGAGGAGCCTCCACAAGGGGGTTCATAGTTCGTCTGATACTGAAACTCTCTTCACTTTCTCACATAGCAGGATTTTCAGAGCAAGCCAAGGGTGTGGATACTGGCCATTGGCTCCTTCTCCAATGGGGGTGGAGCAGGCTGTTACCACTCTGTGCATGAAGGGGTGCTTGCTTGCTTCATATCCCCACCAAACCTAATTACGCAAGCTAGGGCTGGGGAGGATTTGGCCTGGAGTAAGTTCCCGGTGGAAAAAAACCAACATTTCCCAATACATTTATAGAATGCTTCTCAATCTCTGGAGTGTGAAAAGGGGATTTTTGTGAAATCCCAAACTCTTCTGAGTTCTATCCATGCCCAGTGTTAGTCATTCACTTACTGTATTCACAACAGTAAATTGCTACATTTGGCAAAAGTCCTATTATGCTTCATAGAACATATATGTACCAAAGAGCAGGAGAGTCACAATTTTCCATGATGGAAACACAGAGTTTCTCAGGAACTCAACATAGTGGCCCACACAGCCTGAGAAGATGGTGACCCTTTGTGTTAGGTCAAGGGAGATCAAGAGATTTATCTTTCACCAGCCCAACTGCAACCTCCAGCAGGCTCAGTTTCCAGGAATCAATAATTCAGTGCCTCAGAGTGGAGCCATTTGGCTGTTTTTTCCTACATGTCAGAATCCATGAGCCTTACGCACACCCCAGACTGTGAAGTACTCCATCTTGAAAACTGTGACAGCAATTTCATCAGTGGAAGCTTTTACACGAAATGGATTGAGATGCATCAGGCAAGCCTAACTGCTTTGCTTCCAGGGTGTGAGCTACTATGTAAATTAGCAAGAATGGCAATTTACTAGTCATCAGGCAGGGGGACTGCCTCTAGCTATCAAGGAACTATCAAATGTTCCTTTTTTGATGTCTGCGCCCACAGAAAAAGTCCTTTGCTTTAGGGGCTAACACAGAAGCCAGACCTTCCTAGAATGTAGACAAAACCACAGACAGGCCTTTTCACTGAGCTGCTTCCTCTGTTTTAGATGCACTTCCTCATCATCTTGTCTCTGAAACAATTCAGCGCTTTCTTTATAAAGGATGACAGCACCAATAAGTCAAGAAGCTCTTTGCTTTGGCTTTCACCGTAGGATGGTTGTCACATAAAATCTGTTACGTTATGATGATTTGGCTGAGGAACCTTTGATGCTGTCAAAAGGGCAGGAGCAAGGGGAACCCTTCCTTGTAAAGAGGCAAGAGTAGGGATTCAGCTCAGAAGGAATGTAATTTTTGTCCACACTACAAAGGAGAATCATGCTGACAATGGTTGCTAATAAGGATTACAGCTGAACTAGCTATTGACACAATTCATCTTACAGGCAGGCAAGAGCATGCAGTTATATTCGGTTAACATGAGTTAGTTTAAATTGTACAATACACCCATTACCCTCATCATAAGAATGGCCATACTGGGCCAGACCAATGGGCCATCTAGCCCCAGTAGCCTGTCTTCCAACAGTGACCAATACTGGTTGCTTCAGAGGGAATGAACAGAACAGGCAATGATCGAGTGACCCATCAAGTGACCCATCCCATGTTGTCCACCCCAGATTCTGTCAGAGGCTAGGAACGCTCAGAGCATGGATGTTGCATCCCTGACCATCCTAGCTAATAGCCATTGATGGACCTATCCTCCGTGAACTTATCTACTCCTTTTTTGAGCCTTGTCACAATTTTGGCCTTCACAACATCCCCATAGGTGACTGTGTGTTGAGTGAAGTAGTATGCCCTTTTGCGTATTTTAAATCTGCTGCCAATTTATTTCATTGGGAGACCTCTAGTTCTTGTATTATATGAAGAACATAAGAATGGCCATACTTGGTCAGACCAAAGGTCCATCTAGCTCAGTATCCTGTCTTCCGACAGTGGCCAATGCCAGGTGCCCCAGAGGGAATGAACAAAACAGGTAATCATCGAGTGATCCATCCGCTGTTGCCCATTCCCAGCTTCTGGCAAACAGAGGCTAAGGACACAAGAACTTTATCTACTTTATGAATAAATTTAAATAGCTAATACTTTCTCTCTGATTAAAATTGCAGAGAAATGTTCAAATTGCCAAAAATAGGTAAGGCACCATTCAGGATCTCCTTTCTATTGGTAAATTAACCGCATTCTAAAATGAAACCATTATGAAGCCCACTTACCTGAATAAACATAGTAATAACATATTGCCAGCCTAAATAGAAACATAATGATGGAAATGTTTTGATTTTACTTAAAAGCTTCCTTCTGACTGAATCACAAAATCCAGCTTCAGGTATTGACCTTTGGGTTGTTGTCCACCCCCCACCCCCCACCCGCAGTTTAGTACTAGTATTTGTCAAATTACCTGGTCAGTAAAACACAACTATTAAACTCATTATGAAACAGGTTATATGAGTCAGAACTACATTTCCTAGCCTACCTTTGCACTGACTACTTTCAAAGACGCAAAGCACCACATCTACCCAGGCTGGCTATGTTAAAATGAAGGAGTAAATAATATTTCCTTATTCACTTTCTTCACAAGATTTTATAGACCTCTATCATATCCCCTTTTAGTCATCTCTTTTCCAGTCTGAAAAGTCCCAGCCTTTTTAACCTCTCCACAAATGGAAGCTGTTCCATACCCCTAAACAGTTTTGTTGCCCTTCTCTGTACCTTTTCCAATTCTACTATACCTTTTTTCAGATGCGGAAACCAGATCTGCACTCAGTATTCAAGATGTGGGCATACCATGGATTTATATAAAGGCATTATGATATTTTCGGTCTAACTATTTATACTTTTCTTAATGGTTCCTAACATTTCTGTTTGCTTTTTGACTGCTACTGCACAGTGAGCAGATGTTTTCAGAGAACTATCCACAATGACTCCAAGATCTTTCTTGAGTGGTAACAGCTAATTTAGACCACATTATTTTATATGCGTAGTTGGGATTATGTTTTCCACTGAGCATTACTTTGCATTTATCAACATTGAATTTCATCTGCCATTTTGTTGCCCAGTCACCTAGTTTAGTGAGATCCCTTTGTAACTCTTCGCACTCTGCTTTGGATTTAACTTTCTTGAGTAATTTTGTATAATCTGCAAATTTTTCCACCTCACTGTTTACTCCTGTTTCCAGACCATTTATGAATATGTTGAACAGCACAGGTTCCAGTACAGACCTCTGGGGGACACCTCTCTCCATTCTGAAAACTGACCAGTTATTCCTACCCTTTGTTTGCTATCTTTTAACCAGTTATTGATTCAGGAGAGGACCTTCTCTCTTATCCCAGGACTGCTTCCTTTACCTAAGAGCTTTTGGTAAGGGACCTCATCAAAGGCTTTCTGAAAGTCTAAGTACACTATATCCACTGGATCACCCTGGTCCCCATGTTTGTTGACCCCCCCCCCCCGAGAATTCTAATAGATTGGTGAGGCATGATTTCCCTTTACAAAAAACAAGTTGACTCTTCCCCAACAAATTGTGTTCATCTATGTGTCTGATAATTCTGTTCATTACTATAGTATCATACAATTGCCTGGTACTGAAGTTAGGCTCACTGGCCTGTAAGTGCTGGGATTGTCTCTGGAGCCTTTAAAAAAATTGTTGTCACATTAGCTATTCTCCATTCATATGGTTCAGAAGCTGGTTTACATACCCCAGTTAGTAGTTCAGCAATTTCACATTTGAGTTCCTTCAGAACTCTTGAGTGAATACGATCTGGTCCTGGTGCTTTATTGCTGTTTACCAATTTGTTCCAAAACCTCATTTCATGACACCTCCATCTGGAGACAGTTCCTCAGATTTGTCACCTACAAAGAATGGCTCAGATGTGGGAATCTCCATCAGGTGCTCTGCAGTGAAGACTGATTCAAAGAATTCATTTTGATTTTCTGCAATGGCCTTATCTTCCTTGAGTGCTCCTTTAGAACCTCAGTCATCCAGTGCCTCCACTGATTGTTTAGTAGGCTTCTTGCTTCTATGTACTTATAAATGTCTGTGCTCTTAGTTTTTGAGTCTTTTGCCAGTTACTCTTCAAATTCTTTTTTGGCCTGCCTAAATATACTTTTACACTTGACTTGCCAGAGTATAAGTTCCTTTTTATTTCCTTTATTAGGATTTAACTTCCAATTTTTAAAGGATGTTTTTTTGCCTCTAACAGCTTTTTTAACTTTGTTGTTTAGCCACAGTGGTACTTTTTTGGTCCTCTTATATATTTTTTTAATTTGAAATATACATTTAATTTGAGCCTGTATTATGGTGCTTTTAAAAAGTTTCCATGCAGCTCACGGGCATTTCACTTTTGAGACAGTACCTTTTAATTTTAATTAATTTAAATTTACTCTTACAGCTGAACTCCACCCAGCACTGACTCAGATGCAACCATTCTGTTTTGTAGTGTAGACAAAGACCTTAGGGACCGGTTGGTCTGACACTCTATGAGCAGCACTTGATTGCTGCTCACTGTGAGTGGTAATCCAGATCGGGTTATCTAAGCAACAGTGATTGAGAATTCTAGTATATTTGAGGAGAGAGAGGATTTGTTTACCTTGTTGGCTGAAATTGGCTGAGCTATTTGAGCTGGTTGAAATTTTTTTCCCCACCAAAAGTGGGGTTGCATAAAAAATGACATTTTAGTGGGAAAATGTCATTTTCCAAACTTCAGGATGTTTTGAGAAGTGGAATAAAGAAATAGTGGGGGGGAAATCTCATTGGACATTGCTCACTGTATAGCGCTCCATGGCAAAAAGAGGGAGAGTAAAATAATGGGGGGAAAATATTCAAAATTTAAAAAAAAATCACAAAAAATTGGAAGAAACGAAAAACTGTTCCTTTCTGAACCCTGCAAAATGGAAACACATTTCAAAATCTCAATTTTTTCACAAAATTGTTTTTCCATGTTTCAACCAGCCCTAGTTGAAACTTCAGAGAACTCAGTCACAAAATGGAGAGCTTCATTTTCCACTCAGAGGCAATTCCTGGGATGCACCTTTCTTGGAGTAGAATTATTGCCTTCTTAGGCCTTGTCTACACTGGTGGTGGCATGGTGGGTATGTGTAATTATACACTGCAGTGAAAAGCAGGCTGAATCCATGTGGTTGTGAAAGGCTCTGGCAGAAGGAAGGCAATGGGGAAAGGCTCCAGCAGTGGGGAGTTGCCAGAGCCTTTTGCTGGTGTCCCTGCCCCCGCCCCCTCCATTGGAACTTTTCTCTGGCACAGGGACTTGCAGTAGCCTTTCGCTGCAGCTGGAGCGTTTTCCCTGTGACGGGGAAAGGCTCCAGCTGTGGGTTACAACACTCCTAAAAACATCAGTGTAGACATGGGAAGCACTGCTTGGGCATGTAGAGAGCCTTGTAGAGTACATGCCCTAAGGTTCTGGCATGTCTTGCCTAAGCAGTGCCCCTCTATCTTCACTGCTATTTATACCTGTGCTAGGGGGTCTGTGCTGTATTGTACTCTACACACTGCTGTGGCTGTGCAGTGTAGACATACCCTTAGATAGCATTCATGCTCACACAGAACACTTAAACAAAGACTTGAGCAAAGCCTTGGCTCCCTGCAGACAATTTGCTACCCAGTCAGAAGAGGGGTATGTTTATGTGTCGGTTCTGTGGCCAATAATTGTGCTTATGGCCCCACAACTTGCTATATTTTTAAAATTTTTCACTGTACAAAATGCACCCAAGTTTGGCACATATGCACCATTAAATAAAGCCATAACATTAACTGAAGTTTTGCCATTAACTTCAGTAGGCCAGGATTTTACCCCTGGAGCTTCTAATTACCAAAGTCAAATGAAAAGGGATGGGGCTTCTAGGGTTCCAATGAGACGCTTCTAGTTTATTGCAATTTTCAGTGTTTAAAGGCCCACATTTTCACACATAAGAATCCAAGCCACTTTTCCCATTCACAAAATAGCTGACTCATTTTGCATCTAAAATATGAGCTGGGTATGTGCATAAATTCTAATATATATCTCCTGACTGTGTGCTTTTCTGGGTACAAATGACTTTTCTTCCTTCTGGAGAAAATATTCTCCATTGCTGAAAAGAAAACCTCCTCCTTCTGAGACCAACAAATCCAGGTAGCCCTGGTGAGGTTATTTTCTGTGAAACAATGAAGTGCCTGGTGCAAATGGAATTGTTTGAACAGCTGTCATAACAGGATCTGCATGACATTTTCTCTGCTAACTCATCAGCTTTCACTAGATACCAAATCATGTGTCCAAAGCGTTGAAAGTTTCTCTTTCCCAGTTTTGTTTTGGCCACTAAGAAGTGTTGCTCTTTCTGAAGGCAAAGCCTCTTTTGAACCCATGCACTCCCAACATATCGTTACGCTTTGCTTGATGCACCCAATCTCTAGCTTTAAAAGTTATTTCAAAAAAGATGGTGCCCAATGCACATCTCATTAAAACAGCTTCGTTTTATAGCTCCTGCTGTAAAATGGTACTTTATATATTCCAACTAAATAGGGAAAAAAGCTATTGAAGAAAACTCTGGATTAATGAGGAAGATATTATGGCCAATGGCAGGAGCTGAGTTTTTCACTCTTTATAGTTATTACACAGATTGCCAAAAATACAACATAAAAATTGCAACTCTTGGAATCAGGTATAAACACTATGTTTATAAAACCCTTTAGAAATATTTCAATCTCACAGGGTTTGTCATCTAAACTATGCTTCTAGAAAGCCCATTCTGGTAGCCTCTGGGCTCTAGTTTAAAGCAAACTACTACACACAGTTCTGGTATCCCAGGTAGTACACTGAATGTATCTTTCCACTTAAACAGTTTTACCTGCATGGGACTAGTTCTAACATTCCAAATGTATGAGGAACTTCTATTATTTAACAATTCCCAGAATTCCCTCTTCCCCTCCCAAAAAGTTGAATTGGTATGAAGGGCAATATTCATTTCTGTACTAGTGAGTGATTTAAGAGAATCCTCCTCCCACAATTTTATGCTTTGAACCCCACCTGTTACTCAGGTACTGATCAGCCAGCTCAGCTGTCCTTCTACTGGTGCAATCCTCCAACAACACCTTTAGGCCCTCTGGGCAAACTCTTAGGAATTGGTCTAGAAGGACCATCTCCCTTATTTCCCCTACTATGTGTGGCTCATAATTATCCTCTGGTTTGGGTTTTTTTACAGAACTTCAAGCAGTATGCTTCCATCATCAGCTCATACCTTCTTAACAATGCCAACTTCAGTTGTTTGTAATCCTTTCAGTCCCAAATGTCTAAAGCTTTACCTGATAGAAGTGGAGTTAACTGGAGAGCCCACATGTCCTCATACAATTAATATTCTCTGCAATTTTTTTTAAATGCAATTAGAAAGGCATCAATAATTTCCTCTTGCATATATCTGAAAAGCAATTTAGATCCACTTTCACCCCACTCATATGCCCTTGCCTGGAACTGTAACTGGGACATTGCCAATTCATGTTGATATTCTTTCTCTCTCTCTCCTCTGCTTCATGCTGACATCCTTCTCACCTTGCCTCGATCTGCAGTCGCTCTAGCTCCCATGCCCCTGCTGTCCTCACGTCCTGCCACCGTTGTCTAGTCCTCATTTCCTATAACTTCAGTAATCTGGCTTTCTTGGACTTCCTAGTTGTAACTCTTCAGAGCCTTGATGAGTGACTTCCTATCATGATCCCCATAAGCTGTACCTCTATGAGAACACAAGTCCTTGAGTTGTTCCATATTAAAGTTGGTGTACTTCACCGGCATTTTGCAATCCCTCACTGCCCTGCAAATAAACTTCAAAATAAAAATAAAAAAAACTTCTTTCCAAGTTCTTTTAGATTTTATTTCAGTTCTTTTGATAATAGGTTAAAGGCTGCTATGAGTCAGTCCTTCCTGTTCCCTGTGCCTAGCACTGCAGTGTGGCCAGTTTCTCCTGCAAACAGGCTGTTAAGTTGGTACGTTCCAGCTCCCCCTCTGACTCTTGGCCAAGTGGTCTCTTCCACCCTTTTTCTGCCCAACAAACTGGAAAGTTTCACTCGTCACAGGGATCGAACCACCCCTCTTGGTTGCCTAGCAACCTGGTCTCACTCACTGGCCACTCCATTTTGAATTTTCAAACTTCCCAACTGACACTACCTCTGGTAGGTCAAGTCAACCGTCCCTTTCACTGATGTATTCAATTTCCCAACTGCTACTGGCCAAGTCAAGTCAACAGACCTTGCTCTCTGCAGGCTCTTCTAGGGAATTCATTTGGTCCACCCACCGAGTTCCTCTGTTAACATCACCTCAGAGTAGGCATGGGCTAACTCCTCCTGACAGAAAATGTGCTTTCTTGTTTTCCTTTCTGTCAGACCTTTCCCTCCTGATGTAATCCCTCACCCTCACCCTGACAGTGCTATGTTCCACCAAGCATCTGTGGTGAAATTATTGTTTCTGGAGGGGAGATCTCTTTCCAACAGTGCTATCCCACCAAAAAGTAAAAAAAAAAGAAAAGAAAAGACACCAACATAACTCAACCAGCAAATCGTACAAAGGTCTAATACAGGACAATCTGCTCCCCCTCTGGTGAACAACTGACATATACACATATATACCACCTGGTGACTTTATCTGGTACCATTGCTGCCACCATCCAATATTCAGTCCTTGCCTCTTTTAGATTTACATTTAAAAGGTTTTAAGTCTCTTCTCTCCAGGAGCTGGAAACCCAGAGATACTCTCTAGCTTGTGGTAATTATATGTAGTGTCACTTCGAGAAGCAGCACTCAGGTGTCTAAATAACTTAGTAGCACATATCACGCCTCATCTTAATGAAAATAATGGATCTTATTTATTACACCAAGAAAAAATATAATCTATCATGGAACTAGAAACATTAAAGAAATAGTTCTATACCCAGAAACTGCTCATCTTACCCTGGCTATGTCAGTCTGTCTAGAGCTTCTTACTTCTTTACAAATATACAAACCCATTGTGCCGTGACCTACTTGTGTCTAGTGTCACCTCCCAGCACCAGCCCTTGCTGCTTGGTTACTGGGGTGGCTTTGGGAGTCCTTCACTTTCTCTGAGAAATCTCTCCTATCCAGAGCCTACCACAAACCACCTAGGTGGGGAGCTGCTGGGGCCAGGGACACCAAGCTGATCTCCCTTGAGTCCCTCAGGTTCCTTCCTCAGGGCTCTACTAACCTTTCTTCAGTTAGCCCAGCTCTCCAGGCAAGCGTAATCAGACCTTCTGTCTGACCCTCCAATTCCCTATTCCCTGAGACAGCCCTCCCCCATTCTCAGATCTGCCTCCTCCAGTTCTACATCTCATCTGTCACCTTGACCAACCCCCTACAGGCTTCACCCCCTCAGGTGCTGGATCTGCTGGTGCTGTCATCAGCCTCAGCAGTTCCTTCACATAGGTATTGAGGAATCCTTAAGTTTTGTTACTCACAAACCACTGAACTATATTTTCTTAAGGGATCTTCTGAAGCACATTTTCTTCCTGTTCTTGCATTACTTTTTGGAGTTAAAGAAATGATGCTACAATCTTGTGGGGACAAAACATTATAATTGTAATGATGTATGACATATATGTTGAATGTAATGATCAGGACCCAGGTATTCTATATTCATTTATTTCAACACCTCAGGTGATTCTCGGATGCTGTTAATTGGCACAGCTCCACTGAATGAAACTACACTGATTTACATCAGTTGAGGCCCTGGACTCTCATCCCTTAACTTTCACTTGATTGTTAAATAAATCCACCCATGTTTGTATCTGCTGGTAACTTTTGAGAGTAGTGTACTGAACTGCCAGGATAGTGAATGAGAGAAGAAAAGGAGGCGTGAAAAAAGAAAGAGGCAAGGGAAGAATATAAGAGGCTGGGAATTAGAGAAAAGAGTGTGGTCAGATTCACTAAAGCTGGAACAGGAAGGTATAAATTACAAGTGTGGCCCTTGCAGCTCCATGAGGGCAGATGGTTTCTATTGGTTAGGGTAGGAGATCTGCTGGTGGGGTGGGTCTCTGACTTGAAGTACTCCATGATCGTGTTCCCATTCCAGTCAGCACTGCTCATTTTGGGGCACCCCTTTGTCTTCCACTTCAGTTACAAAACACAAACTGCAAAGTATGTACCATGGAGGGGCAAAATACATCATCACACCAATAAAGCTTTTAAGCCTGACTTGCAGGAGCACTACTATGAGTACAAGGGTAATTTAGTTTCCAGACACAGTCACTGGTTTCTAGAGCTGGCTGGGGAAAAAATTTCCTGTGAAAATTTTGAACAAAAACAAAACTATTCATTTTTGTTAATAACTGATATTTTTCTGTTTTTCAACAAAACCTGATTTTTTTGAGAAAACGAGTGTTTTTGGGACAAAATATTCTGTTTCATCAAAAAGCCATTCCTCACTGGACCAAGTTTTCATGAAAAATTTTTAATCAGCTGTATTGGTTTCTCCGTTGATCAGCGAGTGTGATTTAGGTACATGTCCAATAGTGCCATTTTAAAAAGGTTGCCAAAGAACTTTTAGATAGTAGAAACATTTTGTCACTATTTATCTGTATTGGGTTTGAACTGGTGACCTAGAGATGAAAGAATTTAGTCCATATCCAATTACCAGTCCCCTGAGTCATTCAGTCCCTGAAGAATGTGAGTCATTAATTGAACTGTTCTTTTGCTGACTGTATCTTTCTAGGAGCTTCATAACCTACATACACTTACAATATTTCCCCTATTCTCACTGTATGTATGTCAGATACTTACATATCTCTAGTTATTTTGCTAGCTAGCCTCACAGGAGCTGGGTAAATGGCATTATCAAAATTGCATCTCCCTGATTCATTATTTCCAATTTGATAAAATAACTGAGTTTGTGCAGACACTATCAAAACGGGTTTTAAATAAACATACTTAATCTTCAGGAGATTAAAAGAAATAGTATGGGAGATATAATGATTATTTTGCCCAAAAGCCATCAGAAATATAAGGTGCAAAGAAAACACATCAAACAAATAGTCACAATAGAGAGTATTTCAATGAGGAAATAATCGCGCTGAAGGATTTGCTTCAAAACAGTGGCCTAAGTATTGCCCCATATGTAAAGTGAAAGGAACTAGGAATAATAAAAACAGATTAACATCCCACAGTGTGCTTCAAAAAAATTACTGCAGCTAATATTCAAGTCTCATTTATTTTTAAATTACTACCTCAGATTTAAGCTTGTCCAGCTGACACAAAAATTAAAATAATTGAAGAAAACAGGAAGAATGAAGCAAAGATGATCCATTTCTTGCATGACAATTTTTTTTTATTGATAGGAATGAAATGATTAGGCAATCTGTTTTCAACACTGAATGTGTGATTAGCTCAAATTTTCCATGGAAAATTTATGGCATGTAGAAAGATTGCAGGGCTGGTCAGGACACAAATTTATGGGAGGTAATATGGATTCAACTTGATAGAAAGCGGAATTTATTCAATGGATTGGGAATTCTTCTGCTAGCCAGTCTGGATGAGAAGGGACAATTGATGCAGAATAATGCCCAGTTTTCACACAAGAAAGTAGATGTGCAGGTACTGTTAGGTGTCTGTCCACCTCTTGAGCTGATAAAATTAGCACAGATCCAGTGAAGTCAATTGAGTATGCTGATTTACACCAGTTAAGGATTTGGTTCCTTATTTAGAGGCAGCTGGTAGAAATGCAGATATTCATTTATAACATGCCTGGGAAGCAATAATAAATACATAATAGTAATAATATTAACTAATAATACATAGTTCTTATATAGCCCTTTTCATCTTTAGATTTCAAAGTGCTTTAGCAATGAGGTCAGCATTATTATCCCTATTTTACAGATAGGAAAGTGACTTGCCAAAGGTCACCCAGAGGGATATTTTGAGGCATACCATGTTATTTGAAGTTAGGAATTTGTTTAACTCTCTTAAAGTTGCTTCCCAGCTTCTTAGTGGCTTTTCCAACGGCTAAATATTTGGAGTAAAACTGCAAAAGGCCCAATCTTGCTGCCATTCACTTACCTGGGGCAGAGTTGAGCCCTCACTGTGCAAGTATTCTGTTAATTAAGATTCCACACATCTTAGTGACGTACACTGTAGTATTTCATCTGCTCCAAAATGTTGTACATGTGTAAAAATGGAAAGTTCACAAAAAGAACAGAAACAACATCTGTATATATGATCTCACTAAACATTTTTGGGTCAGGCCTATTTCTAATTAAAACCACCAATTCCTCACACATAAGCAACTAAACAGCACTGAAAGGCAAATAGGCTGCATTCAGACCAGACAAAAACAGTGGTTAAGCAGATTGAAACAGGAGGGAGAGCTCACTGCACCAGTCAAGGAGAGGGAGAACGGAGTTGTGGGAGGAATTCTGCTCATTCAAACCAGTGAAAAGAAGGAAGTACTCTCTTTTTAGCAGAGGAGCAGGAACTGCACTGCCCATTGCTCTACTTTATTTTAATCCAAGGACAAAAGGATCCATATGTCCTTTCCATATGATAAACTTATTTTAATCTCCCCTCGTGGTATATGATCAATATTTTTTCCAGTCCCAACTAGAACTAGAAACCACAGAGTTGCACAAAGCTGAAAAGTGATCATCACAAACGGGAACTGAACTTTAACACCCCTTGAGGTTCAGTTATGGCAAATGCTTGTGTCTTATTTTATCTGAGTTGATCTGACTGTCCCTACAGTGCACCAATTTGAAAATATCAAGCCAGATTCTGCCAGCCTTATTCATGCTGGGTAGAACCTTCTTTCATAAATAGTCCTTCTGCAGTCAGTGGGACTATTCAGAATATCACTCGATGCAAGGCTGGCTAGATCTCTGGTCCTCAGTGGTTAATGTCTACGTCAAATTTTCCTGTTGTTACTGTGTTGCAGTAGCAGTACTTCTCACAAGCAGTAAAATATGCCCAATTCTTGTTGCTACCAAGAAAATATAATAACTGGTTTTGCTGAATATTCAAATACAACAATCACATATTTGCACTGATATGACTGAGAAAGGTTTCTCCGTCATTCCACTGGGAGCTTGGATGAAAGAAAGATCTGAAGTTTTCTTTTCTCTCTCTTTTTTTTTAATACTCACTGCAAGGCACTTCTGTGCTTTTTAAACTTATCAATATGTATTCCAAGGTTTTACTTTTATGTTTACCACTTTTTTTACACAGGGAGTGTGATAGGGTTTTAAGGATGCTACTTACAGGTAGAGTCGTACAAAGAAGCCGTGCACACACGGGGAGGAAAGCTTTCAAAAGCTCACATGAAGGAATGAGGATGGAAAGCTGATCTCCCTTTGATCCTTGGCACCTTCCATGCCGCAACTAATTGTATCATATAATAGCTCGCTGCCTATTTATTACACCCTTTTCAGGTGCCAGGTAATCCTCTGGACCAAACCAGATTTCCTGTATGTCACTCCAAGCCTGTTCAGTGAATAACCAGCCATCAAAAGATACAGGCTTGGATTCTGATTTTCCCTTTAGAAGATATTTAAGTTAACATATCCCACCTTTTAATCAGGTACCGCTTCACTTTTTACTAAAGCTTAACCTGTAGGAGAGAATGAGTACCTGCAGAACAGAGTACTTCTATGTGACTTCAGTCAAAGAAGAGCAGTTTTATTCTTGATTTTAGGCAAAATGTTGTTTCATCTTAATAATATGGTAGTATAACCTCCTCTCAAACTAGACTGCTCAAAATTATTCTGCTTTTATCTCTTTGGGTCTTTGGTAGACAGTTGCAGGCTTGGAATATGATTAGCAATTTGTACAAAAACTTTAAACTAAGAATGAAAGAAGCAATTAGGATTACATTCAGGTATGTGTAACCACTTGCTACATGTTAAGAGTTTAGAACAAATTATATAACAAGAATACTACATACTAGTGCTTCCCTTGGGAACCACCAATTCATTTGCTGGTCTTTATTTCTAATTAATCTGTGAATCCTTTTTAGGTTAATACAAGTAATAACAGGGATGAGCTTCCCGCACAGTTAAATCAATTGGCTTTGCAACTTGGCATTCTTCACTTTTGCCAGCAGGGGTCCCAGAAAACCCTGCTCCCTCTTAACTGGCCAATTCTAATATTAATACCTTTGAGTATTAATTTTATGAAATAAACACTTAATCTGCTGTTAACCACACTCAGGTTATCATAGATGAAAATCTGCTTAATTTAGTATTTAGACAAGCACATGCAAACTTTTCCCTCTTGATAGTTATAATACGATATACTCCACCAGTGTGTTTGGAAGCCTGCCCCCCATACTAACTTTCCATTACAATGTGCAAAAAGAAAAGGAGGACTTGTGGCACCTTAGAGGCTAACCAATTTATTTGAGCATAAGCTTTCGTGAGCTACAGCTCACTTCATTGGCATCCGGTGCCACAAGTCCTCCTTTTCTTTTTGCGAATACAGACTAACACGGCCGCTACTCTGAAACCTGTCATTACAATGTGGTTATTCATAATTAACATTCACGATCTGTACAATATAAAGGTATGGAATAGCCTGCAATGCTTAACATTAGTTTTATAACAGACAACATGTGAACACAGCCAATGTTTTCCCACAGACAAATAAAGTATAATACTCGTTTATAGAAATCAATGGATTTACTGGATGCTCCAAGTAACAACTCCAGTACACAGAGACAGAACTCAAACTTCCTAAGTACCACTTCCGCCCTGGCCCCTGCCTGCTCCATCAGATACAACCACATCATAACAGACAACACATTAAGACTAAAGTAATGATACAGCACCATCTATTGTTGGAGGTGCTATCTACACTGATATTTACAATAGGTAAAAGGGTTCTGTCGAGTAAGAGAGAATTCAGCATAAAACATGTATTTCTGATTTCTCCTCTCCTCAAATTACTCTACCATCTACCTTAGGAACCGTGCGTGGTTCTAACTTCTCAGCATCTATCCTTCTGGATTTTTCGTGTCTTTTACCATTACTTCTGTTATTTTAGGGTTCCTGGAATCCCTCCCAGCTCATCTAATCTCTAACAGGATAGTTGCTCTCCAGCACTTCCAGTGTTTCTCCTCCCTTCACAGTCACACCTATCTTGGATATGCACACCTATCTTGGGTCCTCTTCATTTTCTTTGTTCCTTACTTTCCCTAGGATCTGTGCTTTGCTTTTGTAGGATTTCTCATCTGCTTTTCAGTGACTTTAATGTGATTCTGAAGGTTCCTCATATATGAAGCACAAGGGGCAAGAGTGACTGACAATAACCCCCCTATTCTCCAGTGTTGTACCTACTTCTCTACCCTAGAAGATATATTTCAGCTTTTACTTAGTCTTTAGTGCTCAAATCCTTCTTGGATCATTTCCTTCACCCTCTAGCTACATGCTAGCTTTACTTCCATGTAGAATTTTTCTTCCATATGGCTGAACAACAGAGAAAAAGAGGCTGTTAGAGGCAAAATGGTATTTTTTAAAAATTGTAAGTCAAATCCTACTGGGGAAAATAGAAAGAACCATAAACTCTGGCAAGTCAAGTGTAGAAGTATAATTAGGTAGGCAAAAAAAAAAAAGTGAAGCATAACAAGCAAAAGAGACAAAAACTAAACTGTAAATTTTTTGTTTCAAGTATATCAGAAGCAGGAAGCCTGCCAAACAATCAGTGGGGCCACTGGATGATCAAGGTGCTAAAGGAGCACTCAAGGACATCAAGACTATTGCAGAGAAACTAACGGCACGTCTTCACTGGCAATGTTAAAGTGCTGCCTTGGCAGTGCTCTAACATGGCTTGTGTAGTCGCAACATAGTGCTGGGAGTAAAAAAACCCACCTCCACGAGGGGAATATTTACCATCACTGGGAGTGCGGCTCCCAGCGCTGGTGCACTGTCTACACTGGCACTTTACAGCACTGAAACTTGCATTGCTCAGGGTTTGTTTGTTTTTTCCACACCCCTGAGCGAGAACGTTGCAGCGCTGTAAAGTGCCAGCGTAGACAAACCCTAAGTGAATTCTTTGCACCTGTATGCACTGCAGAGTATGTGAGGGAGATTCCCAGACCTGAACCATTCTTTTACGGTGACAAATCTGAGGAGCTGTCCCAGACTTAAGTGTCAACAGAGGAGGTTTTGGAACAAATTGATAAATTAATCAGTAATAAGTCCCCAGGACCAGATGGCACTCATTCAAGGGTTCTGAAGGAACTCAAATACCAAATTGCAGAACTACTGACTGTGGTATGAAACCTATTGCTTAAATCAGCCTCTGTATCAGATGACTGGAGGACAGCTAGCGTATCGTTGATTTTTAAAAAGTTTCCAGAGGAAATCCTGGCAATTACAGGCCAGAAAGCCTAACTTCAGTAACCAAGCAAAATTGGTTGAAAATATAATAAAGAACAGAATTATCAGATGTATAAATGAGCATGATATGTTGGGAAAGAGTCAATATGGCTTTTGTAAAGGGAAGTCATGACTCACTAATCTGTTAGAATTCTTTGAAATTATCAACAAGCATGATACAAAGGGATCTCACAAAACTGAGTGACTGGGCAACAAAATGGCAAATAAAATTCAATGCCTATAAGTGCAAAGTGATGAAAATTGAAAAACATAATCCCCACTGTACATACAAATTGATGGGGTCTAAATTAGCTGTTACCACTCAAGAAAGAGATCTTGGAGTCTTTGTAGATAGTTCTCTGAAAACATGAGCTCAGTGTGCAGCGGCAGTCAAAATAGTTAGCAGAATGTTAGGCACTCTTAGGAAAGGGATAGATAATGAGACAGAAAATATCATAATGCCACTAAATAAATCCATGGTATGCCCCACCTTGAATACTGCATGCAGTTCTGGTCACCCCATCTCAAAAAAGATATGAGAATTGGAAAAGGGGTACAGAGAAGGGCAACAAAAATGATTAGAAGCATATGGAACAGTTTCCTTATGAGGAGAGATTTAAAAGGATGGGACTGTTCAACTTGGAAAAGAGACAACTGAAACAATATGATAGCGATCTATAAAATCATGAATGGCGTGGAGAAAGTGACTAGGGAAATTTTTTCTATCTGTTCATATAACTCAAGAATCAGGGGTCACCCAGTGAAATTAATAGGCAGCAGGTTTAAAACATAAAGAAGTGCTTCACATAGCTCATAGTCATCTTGTGTCACTTGATGCCAGGAGATGTTGTGAAGGCTAAAAGTATAACTGGGTTAAAAAAAAATTAGGTAAGTTCATGGAGGATAGGTCCATCAATGGCTATTAGCCAAGATGGTCAGGGACGAAACCCATGCTTTGGGTGTCCCTAAACCTCTGACAGCCGTAAGCTGAGATTGGATGATAGGGGATGGATCGTTTGATAACTGCCCTGTTCTGTTCATTCTGTTTGAAGCATCTGGCAGTGGCCGTTGTCAGAAGACAGGATACTGGGCTAGATGGACCATTTGTTTGACCATTCTTATGTTATATATATAAATACCTTGATGACTCAGTTCTGCTTTAGCATTACTGGGACATATTGTTGCTTTCCTTTCCCTTTCCCCTCCCCAGTCAGCAACAAAAGGAGGAACTAGAAACTGCATGGGATGCCTCATTTAGACTTTAGTTTCTCAACATGAGACTGGTACTTTTTCCTAAGGTGAGCATTCTAGTAATGCTTTGTACATGTTCCAGGAAACTTGAGAGAGCCTGAATTCAGCACTGAAAGATGTGGTGCTCTTATTCTAATTTACATGGAACCTCCAAAAGTTCTTAAATTGCTGTTGTTGTTTTTTTGTAGTCTGCAGCTAGGGATTCCAATTTTATGTTTTGACCAAAACCAGCCAATAAAACAAGATGGATTGTAATTATGCAATAATTAGTTATAAAAAATAAACACTGAAAAACCTCAAAAAAGCAGCAAAGTTCTTTTAAAGCACTTGCAACTGAATTACATCCTTTTCATGCTGCCCACTGTAAATTATGGCCTGTATCACTTCTTGTTCGTGCTCTCTGCTCTTTGCTATTTGGGGTCACATAACACCAACAGTGTAACAAGTAACTTTTATGTGTACTTACACAAAGCATGTGACTGTATGATGGAACCAATAAATAAGAGTGTGTTTTTAACCTTTTTTATTAGTATTATGGCATTTGATGGCAGTAAGACACTGGACAGAAGTCTTCATTGTTCATTATTCTAATTGTTTTAATCCATAATTGTTCATTGTTCTAATTGTTTTAAGTTATATTTTTTAAAGAAAGCTTACCTCTCAATTATGGTTATTAGCAGGACTCCATTGAAACATACTTTCAACTTTAATAGCTTTTTACTGTGAATTTTTTAAAACTCCTTGCTAATGAAACCTCTGATATCTATTAAAATAAACCTATAGCAGCTCATTTTCCAAGGAGGCTAACAAGCCACTAGAGTAGCCAAAAATAAACATGGAAACTTAATAAAAATAGAAACTTGAAAGGAGAATCCATGGGCAAGGTTTACAAGAGATCTATGTGTTTGGGTGTCTAACTTGAGATACGTTAAAGGTTCCTGACTGTCAGAAAGAGCTAAGCACCTGACCTCTGAAAATCAGACCTCTTGATAGGCAGTGTGATCACTCACTCATTCTGTCCCATCAACACACCAATTTTTTTGGCCTATTCCTGTTGTGTTACACCTTTCAGAATTCCCTGAGTTGTAGATGTCACCTTTTCACACCTGCTAATTCATATTCTCTTAAGAACTAGGGCCAGAGTTCTTGTTACTCTTACTTCAGGCTTCTGAGACATCCTTTTGGAGCTATTCAAATGACATCTTAAAACATGTTGTTCATTATCTCTTTATGGCACAAACCATATGATCTTTTCAAATTAGAAGGCAATAAGAACTAAATCAAACCCAACCAAAATAGTGCAGCAATGTCTCACAAGGAAATAAGAGAGCAGTAATAAATGAAGACACATAAAGTGTACCTACAATAATCCACCCTGAAGTCATAGACTAACATAAGCATTATGCAAATATGATTCAGAAAGGCATACAGGACCTTACAGCAAAGTAGGCCATAAGCCTAAAGGCTGATCAAGAATTTATTACATTAAAATATCTAGCATTAAATTAAATGGCTGCCAAATCACATCATGTCTACAAGCCTTGGTTGATATCTGAAACATAGAACGTTTGGAGACGGGGGGAAGAATACACCCAATTAATTCTTCCATTTTGTATACATTGTGAATGTTCTTTGATCCAGCAATTCAAATTAACCTCCCTGCCCAGAATCTAATTTTTCAGTCTATATAGATACTTATCTTGCCCCTTCACTAAATTATCATCAACATTTATTAATCCTTGAAATACTATTGCTCTATTGTTTATATAAATTTGACATTAACAGTAGTTTAAACAAATAAGTACATTTTATTTTAGAAATAAGGTTTTTATTAATTTGGTATCTTAAGTGCCAATTAACACTAATCCACAGTGTAAGAAACATTTCATTTTTTTAACCAATCTCTAAATATAATTGTGCTTTAATACTACCTCTTATGTGGGGAACTGGTGCTATTTTCCTGACTCAGGATTGCTGGTTGGTTAATAAATAGAACAACATAAAAGCTTTTTGAGTGTACTGCCTCTAAGAAAAAAAAGAGATTAAAAATGGGACAATGGTAAATTGATTGCAGGCAGCAGGGTTCTATAAGAACAGGAGCAGCAGTATGGTAACCATTTGCTACCCACCCTTACAGCTGATGCTGTAAAGCCTCCAAAAACAACATATCGTTATCCTGTTGTTGGGGTGTAAATGATCGTTGCATATTTTGGATCAAGCAAGAGGCACATGGTGGACTCTACACTGAAAAAATTGCTCTCTGGTTTTGAAGGAGGCATTATTCCTTTGTCTCGATATGTCAAGTTGAAGAATAGACAATTCAAAACACAGGCCTATTGCTCATGCAGCCAGTGAGTCAAATACTTTCTGTGAGTCTGAACATCTTGTTCCTCTTCACCTGAAACATAACTCTGTACATTTCCCTGATTTGCCAGAGCTGTAATTTCTCACATGTGCTTTTCCCCCTTCACAAGCCTGATTTATCAATCTTTAAAATAAGTTGCAGGGGGTGGGGGAAAATCAGTTGATTTGTGATTTTTAGTTCTGGTTCTTCTCTGCTTACACTTCACTAAATTGCTCAGTCTGTGTACGTGGAGAAACTGGGATACCTGCCTTCTTTCAGAACCAATCTAGATATTCTGGACTGTGCAGTTTGCACAGTAATATAGCTGGCCACCTACAGTGGGAAAATAAACACTTCAAGCCATTATTTTTATGGCTTTTTATTTGTATCCCCTTTTTAAATTTTCCTTTAGATTTTTCTTAAGTGATATTGTGACAAATAACCCACCTCCCACATGCAAGTCTGAGTGCTATTTTTTACAAAAAGCCAAGTGATAACTGCTAGATAGACAACTGGCAACCACTTCAAATATTTATCACATTCAACTGCTATTAATAGCTTATAACCTTGACACGCAAAGACAAAAATTCAGCTACATGCATAGCTGGCCTATGTTAACATATGTTCTCATTGTAGTTTTCTTTAACCATCCTCCTTCCTGTTTAATTATATCTTCAGCTGTACCTTGGCTCAGAACTTGACTTAAGGGCAGGGCCTGTTCTGCTACATGGGTGAAATTTACCCCTGTGAAGAGATCTCCCACAAGGCATGGGCACTATCAAACTCTACTTTGAAGGCTTAAAGTGGGATTTAAATTCAGCCGTGAGCTGCTTCACCCAGATTGCCACAAATGAGAATTGGATGAACAGCATAATTAACGTACATATAATTTCTACCATGAAAATATTCCTACGTTTTGACAAAGATGCTTGCTAGAATACTATTTATAAGAGATAGCTCAGCAGTATAGATGGATTAGAGTTTGATCCCGCAAACGCTTACCAGGTCTGAAAGTAAGTGCTAGAGGGAACAGACCCTTAGGCCTTGATCCTCAAAAGGTATTTTTGTGTAAAGTTTAGCTGTATAAACTTTTAGGGATCTGGAGCATAATTCTTAATATCAAAACTAGTTATAGTAAGTTGATAAAAGCAAGATAAGTCTCTCAGTCTCTTTTGTTTCCAGACTTTAGGTGTCATTGGAGTTCCTTGATCAGTTTGCTTTGAGGAAGCTGAGATAAATGACATTGAAACATCCAATTAATTGCTTTCCAGTCAACAGCTCTTCTGCAAGTCTTATTGTACTGCTCATTAACTGACCATAACTTCTACTAAACTTTACTTTCTAAATTACACTCAGTTAATTGCAATTATCATTAATTTGGACCTAGCCCTCCTCTCCCCAAGATAGTATCCAGTACATTTGTCATTAGTCTGTCCTTTTGGCATTCCTTTCTAGCGATATAGTCCTGTGTATTAGAAGTGAGAATATGCAGCTATACCAATCTCTCACATACAGGTATAAATGTATTTAGAATGAACAGGTAAGATTAGCATGATCTGTCCTCCTTTTCTCCCCCTTTCCCTTGCAATATTAACAGGTGACCTAGAGGGGAAATAAAATGCCAATTCTTCTCTGATAGAGAAAGAGGAAATAGTTTAAATACCAAAAATCATTTGACAACTAACGTAGTTTGTACATCTCAGCGAGATCATAAAAAATGGAATGAGTTGCTGAGTGATGCACAAATGTGGCACTCTTAAAGGACCTTACATTTCTGGAGCTTATCTCATGCTCTGCTGAAGCTCATTAACTTATCTATACTGCAAGTCGTGACTTTGAAGAGACTAAAATTAAGATTTTGTATGCATATTTACGTGCAGATTATTACAAAGAAATTGAATTAAATTACCAGTTGTTCCAAGAAATTTAATTTAGCCACTTGTTCATTTATGAGATAAATAACTAAATCTTTGGTGGATTCTATGAAAAACCAGGAAATTGTGTATCATCCACGGGTGGAATTTTGAGGTAGGGCAATCTCATGTATCATCTGACACTGTAACTCCCAATATTAACGTCAAGTCTGGAGGACTTTTAGATCCTGTTTCCAGGGTGATATCATGCCCACCAACTTAAGGAGTTGAACCAATTTTGCATCATCTTTCTCTCCTTTCCCAAACCCAGCAAAGAACTCTATGCTCCATGCAAAAAGAGAGAGCAACCAGGAGCAGGAGGCTTGGGTGATGAAAGAATGGTTGTGAGAGTCAGTCTTTAAACCCATAGTGTTTTTGTGGGTGGTACTTCTAATTAAAATGTACCCACTTTTTCCTTCTGCAGTTTGGACTTCCTCCCACAATGGGTTTCCCAGGGCAGTATCTAGTGAATGTGGTCCCTACCAACATTGCTCCAGTTATTTATTACTTCTATTATAGTAACACCTAGCAGACCCAACAGAAATTGGGGCCCAATTGTACTAGGCACTGCATACATAGAGACAATTTCAGCTCTGAAGAATTTACAATTAAAGATAAACAAAGAGTGGGAGAAAGGAAGTATTGCTGCCCCTACCTTTCAGGTGGGGAACTGAGATGCAGAGATAAACTGACTTGCCCAAGGTGACACAGGAAGTGTGTTGCACAGCTAAGAACTGAAGCTACCTCTTCTTCTCTTTGTTGGAGGGACCTTTTCTAAAGAAAAGGAATGTTTGGGTTTATCATTTTTACCAGTGTTAGTTGATGTGGAAGTATCCTCTAGTACTTAGAGCAGGGGACTGGGATTCCATTCCCATTTAATGCACTATATGATCCCAGCACTAGATCAGGGGTTCTCAAACTGGGAGCCATGACCCCTCAGGGGGTTGTGAGATTATTATATGGGGTATCACAAACTGTCAGCCTCCACACCCAAACCCCGCTTTGCCTCCAGCATTTATAATAGTGTTAAAAATAAAAAAAAGTTTTTAATTTATAAGGGAGGTAGCACTCAGAGTCTTGCTGTTTGAAAGGGGTCACTAGTGCAAAAGTTTGAGAACCACTGCACTAGACTGTAACATTACAATGTGCCCTGAGTAAGGGTAGTGCACAACCCCTGGAGCAGACCAGAGAATGAACTGCAAATCAAGAGCCACAATCTTTGGTCCCTCCCTTTTTGTGGGGTGGAGGAGTAATCAGAGCCAGCCCTTTACCAGGCACAGACTAATTCCCCCTCTGCGCTAGCTCAGCTGTACTGGCTGGTACATTGAAGGGGGTGATGTCAAGGTTCTGTCCAAATTCCATCCCCACACTACCTATCTGCATGGGAGTGAAGTGGTGGCCCTACAGAGGCTGTTCTCCCGTACTTGCAATGTAGGTAGCAGTAGCCCATGCCCTGGAGCTAGGGTTGGGTAAGTGACAATTTTGCCTTAACATCCCTGTGCTTTAGTTTTCCCATCTGTAAATTAAGGATAATAATGACTAGCCACCTCTACAGAGCACTTAGAAATCCTCAGCGAGAAGGTGATACTATTTTATTTATGTTCAATCTTACTACCTTTGTAGTTTTGCTTATCATTTTTAATATTTGACAGTAACAAAGAACAATCTTAGTTTTCCATTCCTTTTGCCCATTCTTATGATCCTGATGGTCTCTCTTCCCTGCTTATCATAGATCATATTTTATTTGTATTATAAATATTTCCAAATATGTCTGGACGAGGACTCTCAGATTTCACCGGAGCCCATGTACTCATTCCTACTGGACAAACATTCAAGCAGGTCTACACTTAAAACATTGCAGCAACACAGCTGCTCTGCTGCTGTCACATTTCAATGAAGACATTACCTATGCTGATGGGAGGGCTTCTCTTGTCAGCATAGGTAATCCATCTCCCCAAGAGGTGGTAGCTATGTCAATGAGAGAATACTCCCGTCGACCTAGTGCTGTCTACACTGGGGGTAGGTCAGGTTAACTGCATTGCTCAAGGGTGTGGATTTCTCATATCCCTGAGCCACTGAATTATACCTACCGAATTTCCTAATGTAGACCTGGCCTCAGCCAGCAACTGAAGCACATGTTAACTAGCAACCCTTACCCACCAGAATTGTACTTATGTCCCTAGGTTTTGCATATTACAGAAAAAAGGAAGGCAATAGGACTCTGCCATATTGACAGGTCCATAAAAAAGGGAAGGACAAATTGTCTAATGAAAGAGAGCAAGAGCAGTAGGTAATGAAACATCCGTTTCAAGCTTCTAATAGGGCATCACAAAACAATGGAGAGTACAATATAAAGGTAAGTCTTTGAAATGGTTCCTTTAAATGTGACGGTTGTTTACCATATTTAAAAAATCCACAGGTAGCCTTTATCACTATAGAATTGGAATGTCACATAATGAAACTTGGTGCATTTTCACTTATGGGAAGAAAGCATTTTTACAACATGAAAGAAATTGCTGTAGTGACCCAGGGGAGCTGCCAATGTTTCCTGGATGAGGACTGTCATAAATATAAAGGGAAGGGTAAACCCCTTTGAAATCCCTCCTGGCCAGGGGAAAGCTCCTCTCACCTGTAAAGGGTTAAGAAGCTAAAGGTAACCTCGCTGGCACCTGACCAAAATGACCAATGAGGAGACAAGATATTTTCAAAAGCTGGGAGGAGGGAGAGAAACAAAGGGTCTGTGTCTGTCTGTAGTCGTCTTGGCCGGGGATAGACCAGGAATGGAGTCTTAGAACTTTTAGTAAGTAATCTAGCTAGGTATGTGTTAGATTATGATTTCTTTAAATGGCTGAGAAAAGAATTGTGCTGAATAGAATAACTATTTCTGTCTGTGTATCTTTTTTGTAACTTAAGGTTTTGCCTAGACGGGTTCTCTATGTTTTTGAATCTAATTACCCTGTAAGATATCTACCATCCTGATTTTACAGGGGGGATTTCTTTATTTCTATTTACTTCTATTTTTTATTAAAAGTCTTCTTGTAAAAAACTGAATGCTTTTTCATTGTTTTCAGATCCAAGGGTTTGGGTCTGTGGTCACCTATGCAAATTGGTGAGGCTTTTTATCCAACATTTCCCAGGAAAGGGGGGGTGCAAGTGTTGGGAGGATTGTTCATTGTTCTTAAGATCCAAGGGTCTGGGTCTGTAGTCACCTAGGCAAATTGGTGAGGCTTTTTACCAAACCTTGTCCAGGAAGTGGGGTGCAGGGTTTTGGGAAGTATTTTGGGGGGAAAGACGCGTCCAAACAGCTCTTCCCCAGTAACCAGTATTAGTTTGGTGGTGGTAGCGGCCAGTCCAAGGACAACGGGGGGGAATATTTTGTACCTTGGGGAAGTTTTGACCTAAGCTGGTAAAGATAAGCTTAGGAGGTTTTTTCATGCAGGTCCCCACATCTGTACCCTAGAGTTCAGAGTGGGGGAGGAACCTTGACAAGGACAATTAACCAAAACATGTTAATTTTGCTACAGGTTTTAAGGATCCTAGAAAGCAGAATACAAACTTTGGCTTAATAGTATCGACCAAGAATCTGCAACAAAAGGAAATTTATTAACAGCACTTATTTTTTTTAGCAGACAGGGTCATAAATGAAAAAATCCTGTGACACTTACAAGAATAAATGTGTGTGAATCTTAATATAGTAATTGAACTTATATTGTTTGCATTCTGATGGGGATAGCACACAAAAACTTTGCAATAAACTTTGGATGGTGGTTGTGTTGTAAATGGAACTGTCAATAGTCCACAGTAATAACTTACATATAGGGCACCTTTTATTCATTCAAGGATTTCAAAGTGATTATGACAAATAGGTCTGCATCACAATGGGCATTGCTATGAGGCAAGTATTGTTCCCATTTTACTGATGGGGAAATGGAGGTCACAGAGAGGTTACATAATTTGTCTGTGTTCACACAGCAAGTCAGTGGTAGACTTGGCAGCCAGGAAAGTAACCTACAGTCCC
Organism: Eretmochelys imbricata; assembly: GCF_965152235.1. Taxonomy (NCBI): domain Eukaryota; kingdom Metazoa; phylum Chordata; order Testudines; family Cheloniidae; genus Eretmochelys; species Eretmochelys imbricata. The sequence continues at coordinate 124,439,362 of NC_135574.1, forward strand.
CAACTCTCAGTCAACTGCTTTTAACACTGCTCAAGAAGTAAAAGCTTGTGAGAAGTTGAACCTCACAAGTGTTGAAGCTTGTGGATAATAGAACTCCACCCATCTGACCCCACACTAAGAATGTCATATTTTCCAAGAGAAGAAGATTTTAATAGAAAAAGACATGAATCTAAAAGTTAAAAAACTGTAAGAAATCTGTAGCCATCCAAGAACTTCACTATGTTCAGATCCTCCTGTTCCTAAGGTACAGGATACTACTTCAGATAAAGGAGAATCTTCTTTAACTGTTTGCAGTAAAGGACCTGTAACACTCAGTTTAGCACTTCTGGTTCTACCCAGGAGAGGGGTAGTAGTACCCATACATACTAGCTAGTTACAAATTACTGTATGTTACTCAAATAGTTCATTACACACCCACAATTGTGCATAGTCTCTGGATATGACTGTTCCCTGCTGCTACTAGGATGTGGTAGATGAACAGTCTAAACTCAATTTCTTCCCTATCTAGGAGATTTCAGAAAATGCTCTAAACAGCACTTTGAAGTGCTACGGCAACAAATAGCACTTTTAAGAGCCTTAATTTTTGTCAGGAGCAGTTCTTCTCTTCTCCTTTTCAACTAGATGACAGGGATCAATTAAAGTAATAAGCCTCACAAAGTATTTCCCTTGGCTAATGGCAGCCTGTATTAATGTTTGCAGAAGTGCAGCATTTGAATCTTAAGCATCCTGGTTAGAAGTTAACACTTTACAAGACACCTCAATATTCTGTTAATTTTGCTGCTTATCAGACCAGTTCCTTTGTCTGGGATATCTCCTTTTCTGTTTACTGCAGTAGGCTATTCACCAATATTCCCATAGACATGACAGCCCAGGCAGTCATTCCTATTATTTGATGAGGCCCAATTCAGTAATAAGAACCATGAAGGTGCTGATTTCTATCTGGGTAGTTCCCATTGCTGGATCAGGGCCTAATTTTGTAACCCTCCAATTTTGTTGTGTTGTTACATGCACTCATATGGGGAACACATTTTGTTTTGCGGGGGGGAGAGAGGGGAATGAAAATATATATTCCCTAGTCTGATTTCCCTCATCTTGCCAAGACCATTTTGGAAAGCAGATCACAACTAAAAAAATTTTCTAGATAATTTGTTTTTGTAATTACTGTAATAAATAATGATGAAAATAATTTCTCTGCTGCACTTGACAAGCTTGTGCTTTTTTTTTTTTTAAGTAACTATTGACTTTGGCTCAGATGCTTCCAGCATGTTCTAATTACAACCCTTATTATATTCTTGCAAAATGCCAAAATTTCAAATGTGTTATAAATGCAAACACTGAAAAAAGATTAATTGTGGAGATGGAGCCAAAAAACCTAAAGATTTTATTCGGTTCAAGTTCTTGTTTCAGTGCTGGACAAGGCAAATGCAAATCGGAGATATACCCAAATCCTACAGTTTGGATCCAAATCTGAATCTGAATGTCCACAAAATTCAAGGATGTCGCAATCTGTGATTTTGATTCTGGCTCATCTTGAATAAGAATTAAACCAAAGCTATTGCTTTTCATCCTGTTCTTGTCTTACATAACTTTATGGCCAATTTTATTCAAACTCCGGTGGCCTCAAGTTAGGCACCTGGGGAGAAATCCTGGCACCATTGACCTCAATGGAAACTTGACAGAGTGGGATATGTCAGAGTCAAATTGTCTACTCCATTCTGTATCGTAATGTCTATTTTGTATGAAGAACATCCACTGTGTGCTTTGTGATGAACTCATGTTTAACTTTACCCAAGACAAAGTTACTATGATGTTTTCTAGAGACGAGATGGATGAGGTAATATCTTTTATTGGACCAATGTCTATTAGTGATAGTGATAAGCTTTTGAGCCACACGGAGCTCTTCAGGTCCCTGAAAGCTTGTCTCTCTCACTAACAGTAGTTGGCCCAAAAAAAGATATTACCACACCCACCTTGTTTCCCTAATATCCTGGGACCAACAAGGCTTTAACTACACTGCATACTAAATATGATGTATTCTAGACAGGCTACACTGCCCAGGAAACATAATTGACATCTGTTGAAAGAATCTCTGAGAAGCCATCAAGCCAGTCAAGGGAATTTTTTTTCTTAATTACCAGCCCATCCTCATGGAACAATGGACTCTTTACACAGGAGCCTGGAGGGAGGAAGGGACAAGCATGCCAGTGGAGCATCTGACAAAAAGGGTTAGACTAAATTTTAGAAGAGGTGCTTCTCTGTGTGGGAGGCCATCAACTCCTGCATGCAAGATGACCAAGCTGAAGAGGGAACAGGCAGGAGAGACACTGCTCAGTCTGAAAAATTGACAAAACCTCAGACTCACACAAAAAGTGAGATCAGACATGGAGGAAGGGTGCATCTCAAGACTTTTGTTATTTTACAAAGCTCTGTAACTCTCTAAGGCTTTTTAAGAGATTAAGAGTGAAGTGTCTGTCTGTGATTAAGAAATTCCTTTGGTAAGCCTGTATTCCATGCCTACTTGCCAAGTTTTCCCAAGAGAGGTTAAACTAGAAGACAGATTGCCTAGCTTGGTGGAACTCTGGGGGAGCATACATAAGCAACTGGGGGCAGGAGTAGGGGTTTCTGAGGCACCAGTTCCTGCGGCTTGGTGGATGGACTACAGAAATCCCATGGCCTAAGGAAGGGTGTCAGACAAGAGGGCTGAGCTTGGGCATATGTCCTAGAAACCCAGAGCTAGAAACAGGGACAAGACCAAGTTGTCTTATAAGCATATGGGACCCAGTGGTTGGGTCCACATACAACAGACTTGTGACCAAACAGGAGCAGGCTGGTCTAGGTTGTAACAGAGAGTTATTCTGTTGACTTCATTGGGACCAGGATTTCACACCTGAATCCCTGCTTATGAATAAGTGGCCTGATGTTTAAACACCCTGAGCACTCCCATTGCTACTGACCTTTCTATAGTTAAGTGCTCCCCTGATTGTCTCTTTACAGAATTATAAATGCTCTTGTGAGCTCTTTGGCTGACTAAAGTATCTCAGATTTCAGGGTTTTGGTATCATCCAAACAGCTACCCTAAAGTATTCAATATCTGGAAGACTTAGGCCAGGCAGCTATTATGAATTACTTATAAAACAAAAACTCATTGGGCTTTTCAGAGTATATTTTAAAATGATGAAACCAAAAAACTCCCCTCTCCATGTTCTGATAGTGATAATGGATCAGTCCACTAAGTGTTCTACTTCATGAGAAACATCGCTGCGAAATGAGAAGTATACCTGACCCTCCAGAACACCAAACTACTTACAATGCCTCTTATGAGGCAGATTCAAGATGGTGAGAATGAGGGGGGCATTGTGCTGGTTTGTTATGAAGTGTTCTGTACATCCCATGTGGACCTTGTACCCCCTCTTATTTCTGCTGAGGCTGGTCAGCTCTTTTCAGGAGTCATTCTTGTCACAGCATAAGGCTGTGTGAGTGAGCAGGGCTAAGTCATCTGATCACCTTGGACCTGTCACTTAGAATCAACTAGAAAAGGCAAGTAAAAAGCAACAGGACTTCACTGAGAAGTCAGATTCTGTATCTGAGCAGAGTTGTCTTTGAAGTGTAAATTACAATCAAATGTGGGCCAGACCGCTTCTCCTTTTGGTAAACCCTGTGTGTGGGGATGAAGGGAGAGGAAACATCTCTAAAAAAAATCTTACCAAACACACACACACACACACAATTCAGGATGGGAGCATGTCCCCCACTGCGGAGTGAGCTCACAGACTCCAGGGATTTCTAGGGACTGACAGACTGAAAGAATTATTTGCACAGAGCAAAGTGCCTTTCCACAGGTTTGGGGCAGTCTAATCTCTAGCCTTTCATCCAAATATTTGAAAGTGCTTAAATATTTATCTCTTAATCCTTGTACCATCCCTGTGAGGTAGATAAGTATTGTCCATATTTTTCAGACAGATAAACATAAGCACAGGAAGTTTAAAGGGAGAGCGTGGCTTAAAAAAACGTATTGTAATGATCCATGCTTCCTCTTCAAAAAGTAAGGTTTGGAGGCCTCACAAAAACACAAAGTGCTTAGTACTTCACTGGACTGGCCAACAGTGAGTTGCTGGCAGAGTCAAGAATAGAGTACAAGAATCCCGACTCGCTGTTCCCTCGTGATCACACCACTTTTAAGAATGAGGCTTTAATTTTACGACTACTTGCATTTATGCAGCGTTCCCATCACAAAGCATTTTAAACATCAGTTGATTTAGCCTCACAACATCCCCAAGAGGGAAATTAGGATTATTATCTCTATGTTACAGATGAGGAAATTGGCATTGAGCCTAATCCTGTGAGCAGATGCTAAGGACTCTGAACTCCTATGGACACTAGTGAGATTTGATGTTATTCAGCATTTAGAAGGATGGGACCATAACTCATATGCCCAAGCCACAAACAGAATCAGTGGCCGAGCCAAGAATAGCGACCTCCACTGAGGAATACATCTCTATTCAGGGAAGCATTTAATCACATGCTTAAAGTTAAGCATGTTGTTTCCTGTTTCAAGGACAGAGCACAGGAATCCTGAGTCACAGTATCCTATATTTAGAGCATTATACTCCTGTGACCGAAAGCACCGCAGTATTCACACCCTACACTCTACTGTAATAATCTTTGTACAAAATATGCCTTGTGAGGTATCATTTGAAAACTAACAACTCACTGGTCAATAATATCATAATGAAATGTATGCATCAACATTATATGTAAAGTTATTAAATCCCCCCTTAGGATGTTCTTAGTACTTGTTCAAAACCATACAGCCCAATCCAGGTAGATGTATCCTGAATGAAGAAATGTGTATTTACCTCAATTTACATGTAAGTAATAAACAGAATTCTTGAGACAGCAGGGAGAAGAGATTGCAGAAGATAAAGAAAATTTGCAGTTCAGCAAACACAGGTGATAAAAAAGAACCAGACTCCATGTTGCCTTCTGTACTGTGTCAATAAACTTTGTTTCGAGGGGTAACCCTCAGAAGAATCCACTTCAAAGGTTAACTGGACTATAAATGAAAGCGTAGGGTTTTCTGCCCTCTTTGTGTCTCTCTTTTATCTAAAAAGACAAAGGAACCAGCCCTTTGACTTTGCGGGGAGAGCCTGACCTGAGAATTTGGTCAGCAATATTCCTGCGTAAGGATTTTACCTTGAACCAAGTTTTAGCTACTAGAAAAAGTATTATCTTTATTTTTATTGCAACCATTTCTGACTTTAATACCTTATATTTGTACACTTAATAACAAGTTCAAGAAACTTGTTTCATTTTTAATCTAGACTAATCCAGTGTTGTGTTTACACTAAACTGTTTGGTAACTTCTGTTAAAATAGCCAAACTTTTGAATAGTGACCCTTTACAGGGGCAATAGACCTCTAATATCTGAATGTGCGAGCTGGGTAGTGCAGAACACATTTTTGGGAAAATTCAGGACTCTGAACATGTTGGGGGGCACCCTGCAAGTAGTTATAGAATATCAGAGTTAGAAGGGACCTCAGGAGGTCATCTAGTCTAACCCCCTGCTCAAAGCAGGACCAGTGCCCAATGTTTGCCCCAGATCCCTAAATGGCCCCCTCAAGGATTGAACTCACAACCCTGGGCAGGCCAATGCTCAAACCACTGAGCTATCCCTCCCTCCCAAAGGCTGGTGGAAGCCAGAGTGTGACTGGAGTGTTGCTGACAGGCTGCTGGGGTCAGAGCTGCTGGACCAGGGGTATAGCTATACACAAACACTCAGGTTGTGACCTGTACACTGGTAAGTAGTTTGTGAGCAGCCCACGTTGGAAGCCACAACAGCAAAGCATTGTGAGGCACCCGAGGTTCCAGACAGGCAGTGACAACTCCTCACTTGTCACATTCCAGGGTGCAATCCAGACAACTCCCCATTAAGAATGATGCTTTTAAATACTTGAAGCAAGTGGTTCTCTCAGATCAATCTCAAGTGTAATTTAAGGCCTGTTGTTGCCATTAAAGTCAGTGCAAGTTTTGCTATCAATTTCAATGGGATCAGGATCAGGCACTTAATGTTCAAGTTCTTTTTTAATAAGCTAGAAGTAAAAGAATTAGTCTTTTCTTTTTCACCCACCTGAGATTTTTCAAAACAATACCTTTCATTTTACTTTAGTGATTGCCAGCTGTCTTGTACTGCCTGTGCTTCTCAGTTGTTAAGCTAAAAATAATAATAAAAAAAAAGTCTCTGAAGACATTTGCTAAGTTTGGGAGATTCCTTTTAACAGACAGGTAGTAACAGTTGCAAGTTACTTGCAACACTCAAACTAGTTATAGGCAATGATTGCTTTTATTGAAGAAAATAAAATGACCACAATTATATTAAATTGCTTTCTCTCTTTTACTGAATCTTGAAATTGGAGCTGTGCTGAAAGGAACAGATAGCACACAGATGTTACTGTAATACACAGTAATATTTGAAATTAAAAGCCACAATGACAGTCATTCTTAGTTATAAAAGTAACCGTTGATCATTTAATCATCTGATAATCATCATATTGATAATCACTATATAATGGCAGAATTACTACATGGTGAATACTTTATTGTTACCATAGGCCTACCCAAATCCCAATTTAGGCAAACTAATTAAATTCTACCAAGCTAAATTACCCCTGAAGTTTCAATTTGATGCAGTATTTTCTTCATTTCATTTCATATGGTGTTGTGTAGCATTGCCGAGCATTGTGAAATATCTTGACATGGCTATATACACACACATTTATATTAGGCCAGATCCTCAGCTGGTGTAAATAAACATCATTCTCCTGTAGCCAATGGAGCTACTCTGATTTATACCTAGCTGAAAATTGGAACCTCTGTGTTTAAATATATAAAAGATCTAATTAATGTAACATTAAGGTTATGAATGTAAATGATCAAATGTCAGAACATAAAAACGTTGATGTTCTCACAGTAATGTTAACTCAGCCACAATGAATATGTGTATTTTATGGCATTCCCTGACATGGCTTGTGGGAAGTGCTGCAAGAGTATGAGGTGTCCATGCCACTTGTGTGTGCTATCTGGTTCCTCTATTCTCGGAGTGAGAGTTGTGTTCGTATTCTTGGCATTGCTGAGTTTGTTCAAGGTGGGCGCTGGACTCCACCACGGGTGCGTCTTGTTCCCACTCCTGTTTGTGATTTTCATGAACAGGATATCAAGGCACAGCCAAGCTGTGGAGTGCATCCAGTGTGGGGACTCAGAGGTGGCATCTCTGCTATTTGCAGATGGTGTTGTTCTTCTTGCTTCTTCAGACTGCGACCTCCGATGTGCACTCAAACATTTCGCTGCTGAGTGTGAAGCAGCTGGGATGAGACTCAGCACCTCCAAATGAGAGGTCATGGTTCTTTCCCAGAAGAAAGTGGACTGTTCTCTCCAGGGGAGCAGCTGCCCTTAGTGGATGAGTTCAAGTATCTAGGGGACTTGTTCACAAGTGATGGCAACTGGCAGATTGGTGCACTGGTGGCAGTGATGCAGTTGCTGTACTGATCCAGGGTGGTGAAGCGGGAACTGAGTTCTTGGACAAAGCTCTCCGGTTACATCCCCATCCTCACCTAAGGTCATGAACTTTGGTTAATGAGCGAAAGGACAAGATTGCGGGTATAAGTGGCAGAAATGAGGTTTCTCCACAGGGTGACTGGGCTTACTCTCCGAGACAGAGTGAAGAGACTGGCTCTTCTGGAGGGCCTTGGAGTAGAGTCATTGCTCCTCCAGATCGAGAGGAGCTAGTTGAGGTGGTTTAGGTATCTGATAAAGGATGCCTCCTGGGAGGCTTCCATTGGAACCATGCCTGGCACTTCTCACTGGGCAGAGGTTCAAAGGCTGACCCAGGACACGCTGGAGGGATTATATCTTCGGACTGGCCTGGGAATGCTGGGGGATCCCCAAGAAGGAGCTGGAACCTGTTGCACAGGAAAAGGCTGTCTGGTCCTTCCTACTCTCCATGCTGCCGCTGTGACCCTCACCAGGAAAAGCGGCATAAAGTTAAAAGAAAGAAGATTATATTTATCAAGATATACATTAAGGCTTCAGTCCTGCCATTGACTCCAGGTGATCAGACCCTTTCTTCCCCCACTGGAAACCTTAACTTCCTGAATGACTTGCAGGAAGAACAACACAAAAAAACTATTATACACAAAAGTATATAATATGATGCCAGGATTGTCACTTTGTCTGGGTGTCACGCTAAAGCCTAGAATGTCTGTTGAATCAGTGTGAAGTGATGGAAACAGATACAAACTTGTCTGAGAGCTCTTTTTGTTCAGAATATCACCAGGTTGAATCACCACTGGACCCTGGGAGAGCCAGATGGAATGCTCGAGCACAAAGGTTCTGTGGCAGTTGGAATGTGACAGTTGATCACAGAAGGTGGGAGTAACAGCAATGTGGAATAACAAAGATGTGGTTGTGCCTCTAGCCAGGTGGCTGTTCTGTGCACAAACTTTGGGGAACATGTATGAATGGCAACATTGTTCTCTGTAACAGCACATGGAAACAAGAGCCCCCATTTAGGGTGACCAGATGTCCCAATTTTATAGGGACAGTCCTGATATTTGGGGCTTAGTGTTATATAGGTGCCTATTACTCCTCACCCCCGTCCCAATTTTTCATACTTGCTGTCTGGTCACCCTACTCCCATTTTCTGCTTTTTAACACACATGAGTTACGAATTACACCCATATGGCAGCATAGGCCTTCAGCTAATGGTTAAATTCCTCTATTTTTAATTGTCTTCCTTAGAACTGGTATAATATGGTCTTACTGAAGGATGGTCTTGGGTCTGAAAAAAAAACTGATTAGAGACCTTGTGATCCTTCAAGTTGCTGAACATCCTCAACCTGACTTCAATGGTAGCTAGAGCACATGTCACCTTCCAGAGTATGTCATAGGTTGTAGCACAGATGAGACAGGTTCACAGGCCATCATTATTTTGAGTAACAGATGCTGTGCAATCATCTACACTAAATCCTTTCACAACTACGACTTTCCCTATATTATATATATAAGCACCTGCCAGCTAATTAAGCCACAGACCTGCAATATATCTTTAACTTGATCCCTTTGCACTACAGTCATTAACCATCTACTGGATGCAACTTTCCTTTTCTGATTTTATTTTCTACATAACTTGGCTGTGTCTCTGTGACTAATACAATTAAAAGTGCTCACTTATTAGCATATTGCTAAGCAAAAACTTTATTTAAAAAAACATTAAAGTTGACAGCATGTTTCACATAACAACCAGAAAAAATGGTACTTTCATTATAATTATTTTTCTACCTCATAAAAATCTGAATTTTAAAAAGTCTGAAAATTAGCAGTTGGAGAAATGCAGCCAGTTCTCTACTGCCATCCCATCCCATCTCCTCTCCTCTCCTCTCCTCTCCTCTCCTCTCATCCCCTTCTTCTTCTTCTTCTTCTTCACCTCCTCCTCCTCAAGGTCCTCCAACAATCTTCCATCACCCCCCTTTTGGTCTCCCTTCTCTAACAAGTCCTTAGTTAACTCCTTCCCTATCTGCTTTCATGAGGGGTATACACTCACCCCATCACAAGATCTTTTTATATATCTTTGTAATTCTCCTAATAAACAAAACACTGAACTACATTTCTTAATTAAGCCAATGAAACAACAATATGGAGTTTGTAGCCCAAGCCATTTTGAAGCAATGAAGTGCAATAAAAATTAAAATAAAACAAAATAAATCCCTAAAAGCCAGCAATAGGAACATTTTTCAACCATCATTACTTTGAAGTGCCTTTTCTGGTAGTTTATAAGGCCTTCATTACAATAGCATCTGAATATCTCACAATCTACAGTGTATTTGTCTTCACAACACCCCTGAGAGGTAGGGCAGTACTATTAGCCCCAGTGTACAGATGGGAACTGAGGCACTGAGAGCCTAAGTAACTTGCTACAGGTCACATAGGAAGTCTGTGGTGGAGCAGGGAGCAGAACCTAGCTCTCCCAAGTTCTAGGCTAATACCCTAACTACTGGACCCTCTTTCGTTTCTAGCTTTAACTCTAATTATGGAATTCTACTGCTGCTTCATAAAGAAACCACATGCAGCTATATAAAACCTTCATCCTTTCACACCCCACCTGCTCCTGTTGTTTTTATCCCCACTCCCGCGGCGATGTGTGAAATAGAATATAAACTCGTTTGTGCAGGGATCACATCTTATATCAGCTATGAAGTGTTCTGCACACATTTGGACATTATCAAATAACAACTAAACACAGAAAGCTTGTTTGTTTGGTTTACTATGTAAAGCATATACGTAGGGATCTATTCTCTCCTTGACATGTGTGCACACCTTCCAACCAAATGAAGAAAAGATCCCTATTCTGTAATTCGTGAAGTAAGTCAATGAACCATTATATGGGGTACTGTTTTCCAAGACATTTTAGGAAGAGCTATAGAGGATACATTATCATGAAGCTAAAGTTGTTTTTTCATTAGCTTATTAAACTTCCTATACCGCAGTGGCTTGTGACAGGCACTACTAGCCACAGCTCGAAAAGAATAGACTTAAATGAGATCACCCTCTGAAGGAAACAATGACTTGTGTGATACAGGTCTTTCTGATTTCCTACAGAATCCCTCAAATCCCACTCTTGAAAGATATCATTTATTATTGATCTCTGCTGTAAAAGAAAATATATCCTGACATACTCCAAGAGAGCTGAACATGACAGAGTTTTCAGTAGTATTATGAGAATACAGGTTCTCAGGGGGCTCCCAGTGGAAGCCAACCATTGGGGGTGATGCTCTGAACCACCTGCTTTGGCAGAGAGCTGCCATTTACATACATATATGTAAACTGCCTTGGTGTAGGCCAACCCCCCTGTTTTTACATCACAAAGTAAACTGAATCTCATAATACACTCTCTCTCCTGGCCCAGGAGTTGCAGTTCCCACATCTGTCAGAGTGCAAAGGAGGAACTGCAGTTCCTACTCCCAGGTGGAAAGGAAAATGCCATTCCAAATCTTGCTCCATTTGACATTTTGGGAGGAATTCCTTGGTTTGCATGAGATATCCTTGGTAAGTTGGAATCTCAAGAGCATGTCCTGGGGACCTGTAGTCCTTCCGTGAGCAGCAAGCACTTCAGAGGGTTTCTATTTGCTGTTTGTCTGGTTCAAGCTCTCTTTTGATTCTGATGGCTGTGTTTTTATTAAAAGCTACCCCGTTTGTCATGAGGGCTGGCCTCGGGGTTTAATGCATGCTTTTACAAATGGTTTGAAATCACTCAGTGTCACACAGACTCTTCTGTTTCATTTTCTGCTTAGTGAGCACAGAGCAGAGATGGATGCTTTCACTGGATCTGTCACCTGCAAAGCCTTGGAGGGAGTGCCCAGAAATAAACATGATGATTTTTCTTTCTTCCCTACTGATTCCAGTAGAATTAACCTTTTTCTAATGTTTCCGGCCATACTGTGTTAAGGGAAATGGGATTCTCTTGGAATCCCCCTCCACCCCCATTACCTTCAGGCACCCATCCTATCAAAAAGCCTGTACCATAGAAACAGTCCTTTTGGTTGATGCAGCTCTTTCCAAGCTCTATCTCTGTCCATTAGACTTCATGGTCCGTCTCCATTGTGCTTCCAGCTCCTACTTCCTACAGAGTTCAGGGCCAGAGTCCAGATCATCCATGTCACAGCCAAGCACACTGTAATGATATTGGATGAGTAGAACTCCTATAGAGTGACAATCAGGTGCCCTTATCACAAATAAAGCCAATCAGTCCTTGTCCCAATACCAAGTTTTCAACAGAGAAATTTTGGGGCATATGTCAAATTATTATTATTAATAAATAATAATAATAATAATAATAATGAATGCAAACTAAATTATTTTGAATTACTCAAGTTAAAAATAGTTAAAGATCTGTGGCTTTTTGATCCCCTTTGGTGTGAGGCATAAAGGTCCCTAACCCCACAGAAATGGGGACAACAGATCTGACTCATCATGTTGCCCTTCCCTGGAAGCCCATGAAACCCAGATCTGTATGTGATCAGTGCTCTGTAGCTCTAAGTTGGGGAAGTCCCAGGAAACACTCACTCCATGGGACATGTCCCCCACTGAATCACATGGAAATGAATGCTGTTGGAATCAGGAGTAGGTTCCGCTTCATGCCATGCCTTCCCCATAGAGGGGGAGTAAATGGCAAGTGACAATGGTTACTTGGTTCTTGAGGAAGAGAAGCAGTCCAGAGAGGCAGGACTTCCATGTGGTTGGAATGTCCCTTTCCTATGGATTCTAGGATCCATGAAATTCAGAGTTGCTTCCATGCCACCTCCCCTAATCCCTCCTCCGCTGAAGGATGCATTCGGAGGAAATTTCATGACATTAACCAGTGATTTCTAGATCCTCTATAGCCATGACCTTGGCTTTGAATTAAACATTTTATTAGTAACGGTAGCATATTACTATTTTGTGACAGGTACTGGATGATGAGGCCTGTGGACTGAATTCCAGCATCAGAACAAGTCTTCTCAAACTGCTCCACTAATATACCTCAACTTTGTCTTGAATTAAGGGTAAAGGGATAGTTTAATATCACTGACCACTCCTCTTTTTGGTCTCCCTCTCAATAGATACTACCAACATGGGTGTCAGTCACTGTCAATTGCAATGGTATTGTTTGTGAAGGACACCTTTCCACTTGGAACCAGATTGAAAGCAACTAATTTCCCATAAGACATCATATAGCCATTAGGTGACAAAAACTTCCAGTCATTCCCACTCTGAGCTGGATTTAGGCTGGCAATTTAGACATGAAATGCTCCAAATTCTTTTGCTACTCCTCTGAGCCATTCGGTCCCCAAAACACTTTAGTTCAGATGCTCAGCTAATGTTAGTCAGCATAGTCCCATTAACTGCTGAGTTATGCCAGCTAGGGATCAGATCCTTTGTTTATAAAACTGGCAGTTCACCTTTCAGCTTGACAAGCAAAGTGAACAGATCAAGTTTAATTGTGTGGAGTCAACCACTGAGAAAAATCTTACTGAATATTTTTAACCTATTACACAGACAAGCTCTTCCCCAGTGAGAAACAAAGAGCATCAAGGACCATGTTTTCAGACAGACACACACATCTTTGCCAGAATTCTGGAGACCTTCAAGTAAACAAAGAAGTAGTGAATATAAAAAGGAAGTCAACTAATTTGTAGTTTCAGCAGTGATAAAGATGCAGAAGCCCAAGATTATGTTATATACAAATATAAAGTAGAAAAATGCACACTGGGTAGGAAAGACTTAAAAGCTAGGCAGAGAGTTTGAACATAAGAATGGCCATATTGGGTCAGACCAAAGGTCCATCTAGTCCAGTATCCTGTCTTCTGACAGTGGCCAATGCCAGGTGCCCCAGAGGGAATGAACAGAACAGATAATCATCAAGTGATCTATTCCCTGTCACCCATTCCCAGGTTCTGGCAAACAGAGGCTAGGGGCATCATCCCTGTCCATCCTGGCTAATAGCCATTGATGGATCTATCCTCCATGAATTTATCTAGTTCTTTTTTGAACTTGTTATAGTCTTGGCCTTCACAACATCCTGGAAACTGAATATCATCATACATGTATTAAAAATGGTGTCACCATCTCTGCAACCTTTGTGCCTCCCAGTTCCATCTGCTTTACTGACAAAAAAAAGTTTCTGCTTATGTTCACACTGTAGAGCTAGTACAGCTGTGGAAGAGTGAGCTAGATTGTAGGCTGCTTCAGGCATCATTGAGAAAGTTGTCAACTAAGTCCCCAACTACAGATTATTTATTAGCGGTGATAATGTAAAAGGCATAAGGGAACGTAGCTTGACTTTCAGTGCCTAGTCTCAATTTTCATTTGGAAAAAATAATCCCTTTACCCATAAACTGAGCAAATTTGATATTAAGTCATCAACAGAAAATAAATGTGGAACCCCACAATGGGCCAGAAGCAGCTCCATGTGAAGTCAGTGAGTTTTGCTGCTGACATCAGTGAGAGCAGGATTGAGCCCAATATCATTTTTAGAGAGAGTTACCTTTTTGATATAGATTTCAAAGAAGGAAGAGGTTTGACACCATTAAAAATGTATTCTCATACCATAGCCAGACAAGTTGACAAATTCTGTAATATAATATGGATTTAATGTCAAATTTTGTATATATTTATTCTATTTTCTTTCCTCTTGTGGCTATTAGGTTCTCTATATGCATTAAAATAGTTTTTTTAAAAATTCTTCATGAGACGTATTGGTGAATTGTACATATTTTCTATTTCTGTTCAAATTGCGTGACAAACAAGTATTTGGTTTACATGTCAGTGTATTCAATGCTCTACAAGACACAGAAGAAATGGCCACTACCTTGAGTTTATAATCTAAAATATTCTGCTGTCATTTGTCCCTATCTAGCTTTGTTTTCTGTTCTCTACAACTCAGCTGACAATGATGGGGTTGCTATTGAGGAAAAGAAGCAATCTGAGCCCTGGTGTAGAGATGCTATAATTCAGTTGATTTTCAAGAAGATTTCAATGATCCCACATTACTCTAGGGCTGAAATGGCATGAAAACATTAGGGCTAGACCTTTGAAATCACTGGAACTAGGATAGATTAAAGAGCTGAGGATCTGGCCCTTAGTTGCCATGTTTTGAATGGTTTATTTCAGATCTGAGATGTTATCAGAAGAGCAATTTTTTTCTGATTGATAAAATTGTTTTTTTAAACAATGACATTGCATTATGAAGAATTTTGCAAGATTTTTTTTACAGTAACATGAGGTGCCAAACTCTCAGCCTATGGGCCAGATCCGGATCATTTGATGATGATTATAATAAAAATACCTAGAATCACAGTAATGTAGGATTGGAAGGGACCTAGATAGGTCATCTAGTCCCGTCCCCTGCACAGAGCTAGGACTAAATATTATCTAGACCATCCCTGACAGGTGTTTGTCTAATCTATTCTTAGAAACCTCCAGTGGCGGAGATTCCACAGTCTCCCTATGTAATTTGTTCTGGTGCTTAACTATCCTTTATAATTAGGAATTTTTTCCTAATGTCTAACCTAAATCTCCCCTGCTGCAAATTAAGCCCACTGCTTCTTGTCCTGGGTAAGGAGAACAATTTAGCATCCTTTTCTTCAAAAGAACCATTTATGTACCTGAAGACTGTTATGTCTCCCCTCAGTCTTCTCCTTTTCCAAGCTAAAGCCCATTTTTTAAAATCTTTCCTCATAGGTCATGATTTCTAGACCTTTAATCAATTTTTGTTGCTCCTCTTTGGACTTTTTCCAACTTGTTCACATCTTTCCCAAAAGTGTGGTCCCCCAGAACTGGACACAATACTCCAGTTGCAGCCTCATTAGTGCTGAGTAGAGTGGAACAATTATGTCTCTGGTCTTGCTTACAACATTCCTGGTAATACATCTCAGAATGATGTTTTGCTCTCATATTTAGTTTGTGATCTAGTATAACCCCCAGATCCTTTTCTGCAATACTCCTTCCTAGGCTCATATAGAACTTTTCAATAGATCTCAACATTCTTTACAACAGTGTTCAGTATTTTTATCCCCATTTTTACACATGGGGTAACTGGTATATACAGAGTAACCTCAGCTTTCATTTTTTTAAAAGCAAGTTTCTTGCCTTGATGGTTGCTCTCCCAACATGCTGCTTTCTTCCTGATTCTGCAGAGACCCTGAATCAATGACTCAGAGGTGTGAAATCTTCCATTTCCCATGAATCTCAATGGCATGTTAAACACTAATGACTAAAAATTACAACCCTCTCCCCACAAACTATTTAATCACTGAACATTTTCATGGATGTGATGGGAAGAGAGATGGGAGTGAAGCCAAATGGGGACTGGGAGTTACTGCAGAGAAAGAAATAGAGGGAAGAACAGAGGAGACACAAAGATAAGGAAGGAGAAGAGAGAAATGAAAGGAAGATGGGGGAAGGAAGAGAAACAAAAGGCAGAAATATCAGTGGTTCTCAATGGGAGCAGATTTTCCCACTAGCTGATGAATGCAATGGTACTGTATTGACCTATAGATAAATAAAAGTTTAGTTACTACATAAAAGCCATATTTTCCTTTCGATCTTTGAGTAAACGTCTTGGTGAAATCAGCACTGGATCCATTGTGGACTGAGGGGAATTGGGAGTCTCATATACATCCCTGTCCACAGATAATAATTAAAATAATCCATAATCCTCCACTCTGTATTTGACAAACCTACCGCCATACAGTGGTGATTTTACCAACTGTTTTGCCTGAGATAGATAAGGTTACCTCAGTATTTGTGGTACTATATTTCTCTATTCACACTGTATGTAATACTGCAAATTCTGAGAGAGTGCTGTATTGCTGTTTTAAACAATATCTACCATACATTGGACACACTTCATACTTAAAGAGATACTATGTAGGACTGGAAGGGACCTCTTGGGTCATGGAGTCCAGTTCCCTGCTACTGCAGGCAATCCACCATATAATCCCTTTCATAAATGTATACTAACAAGACAGAAATCACTTTATAAAAAAGTTATTTACCTCTGGTGCCTTACTAATGCCTATAGAAACTACTAGGGGATGAGAAAAATATGGCTTTATAGAATTTACCGTAAATTCTATAAATGTATGGAATATAAAATGTAAATGTATGGAATATAACAGAAAAATGAGTTCCTTTCCATGCAATTTTATAGCAGGGATATATTTTCTATTCAAGATCACAGGATATTTCAAAAACCTATAAAAAGTTGTCATTTCCTAGTAAATTGTATAGGGCTTGCCTATGAGGGTATATACAGGGGGACCAGGGAGAGAGTCAGGCCCTGCTACCCAATTGAAAAGGCAAGTTAGTTAAAGAAGATGGGGCTTTCAGAGTCGGGAGGACATTGGAGGTCTCGGTGGCCCTGTCAGAGACTCGCCTGGACATGACAAGGGTATTCCACTGCAAAGAGATGCCAAAATTGGCGAGTGTAGGGTAGTTTTAAAATAAAAGGGTTAAGGTTGGTTTAGTCAAATTATGAATATATACTAATGCTTTGTAATTTATGTGGACAATTAAAAAAAAAAAAGTAACAAGGCCTTAAAAATAATGGTTTCAAATAGCTAGCCTTAATTTCTAGATAAAGTTAATATATTTAGTTAGTTTTAATGTATTTATAATGGCTGCCACAGAAAAGTACAGCATCCAGGCATGCAGAGGATCTCCATTATAGAGCATTGTGCTGCTCTGCAGCACTGGAAAGAATGGGCCCTGCACTTTTCATTCATAGTCACCATACAGTGAATTCATTAAAGAAGATAGCCACAGGTTAAATTCTGCCTTGTCTTGTATGGGCGCAATGTAGTGAGTGTGGATCCTCTCCCTCTTCAGTCCCATCACTCCCAAATGGAAGTCAAGCAAAATGCTGACCTTGGATTCCCTGAACACTAGGTAGAGGGCCTGGCTTTTGAGCCTAGTGACACATCATTTCCCTAAGGGTCTGAGGTTTGCCACAAGGCATAGTCAAGTGCTACCTGCCATCCTGCATGATAGCTGCTGGCAGCTGGGAGCCAGTACTGGGTGGAGCACACTCTGAAGCTGCAGTAAGGACCACTGCTGAGTGAGTTTGTGCTCCCTGGCTCCACTGAGTCATTCTGCTGGTCTCTTTTCTGTGCATTTAGACACTACAGTGCCACTTCTCCATTCCTCAACTAATGTGGCAAAGAAGGGAAACACCAGAATTTGGCTCTAAGTATTTCCAACCTATCTGAATACTATACAGATGTGGCATTGCCTCAGTGACATTGGATCAACTTTAAAAAAGAAAAGAAAAAAAAGTGTTAGCATTGCTGTTGATCAAAATTCAAAAAGGTTTGGAGATCAGGCTTGGTTCAAAAGTATCCTGGACTAGGAGTCTGAAGACCTGGGTTTTATTTCCAGATCTGCCACTGACTCTTGTGTGGTCTTGGGTAGGTCATATAAACTATGTGCTTCAGTTTCCCCATCTTTAAAATGAAGAAAATTCTTTTATATATACCTATATCTATATCTCTTTTTAAAGCACTTTGTGACCTACAGATGGAAAGTACTACATAAGTGCTAAGTACCCAAAAGGTTATCTGATCCACTGGTGTTCTCACAACTGGACTTACAAGAAAAAGTTAACTCATGAGTTTTCTGAACCTTGCAGTCCGGTCAGAAATGCCACAGGAGCAGACTCCCCAGCAGTATTTTAATAGTTCCAGTTTTGGTCCTAGCTGGAAGTGCAAAACTGTGCCAAAGTGGAAAACATTTCAGGATCTTAAAAAGGGTCAGTTTGAGTTTTTCCATGAAAGTTTACAGGAGGTGATTTTATATAATCCAGGCCAATTTCCCCATCCCCCGTCAGCATACACATAGTATAATTTCAAATTCATGCAGGACTTCTCTACCCACTGTGTTTAATTTCAATATCAAGGCCATCATTTAAATGAATAAAAACCTTTGCTCTTTCATCTGTGTCCCATGCTACAAATATTTTCATTAAAAGCAGCGAAGATTTTCTAGGGAGACAGTCCCTTTAAAGCCTGGAAATTAATTACTGATAGGAACTCTCTGCTGTCAATTATCCTGATTTTGCCTGCTTGCACCCTGAATGAGACATAATCTATTTTGAGGTCTTTTTCAAGACATGTGTTGAACCCTTCATCAGTGTGTATTGTTGATCCTCTTCTGCTTTCACAAATTCCTTCATCATTTTGAATATTTCTCTGAGGTCACCTTGAAGTCTTCTCTTTTGCAATGAGAATCAGCTCAGTCTTTTGTTTTTTGGGGTGGGGGAAAATGCAAAAAAAAAAACCCCAAACCCAAAACAAATATTTTTAGACTATGGAAAGGGCAGTCAAACATGTGTAAGACCATAGATTTATGAAGAAATGGCCAGAACAGACCACTACATTTTATATAAGCAATGGAAAAACAATAGAACAATTTGCACTTCTACAGAGATTTCCATGCCAGTATAAGTAAGTGTTTTACATACAGTATTGAGTTTATTCTCACGTGCACACCTGTAAGATAGGGAACTATTATTAGACCTATATTACAGATGGAGAAACAAAGACCCAGTGCGGTTAAAGTACTTGCTCAAGGTGACATAGGAAACAGAGATGGGTATAAGCTCAGATCACTTGACTTTCATTCATGTTTTAACCACAAGACCCATACGTCATATCTTGTGGGTTATATTCTGTCCCTTTAGCACTGCCACCCAGTACCTTTTTTAATGCATCCACTGATGTGTGTCTTCAAGAAATTTCCTACACTAACACCTCCATTGTTTTCTTTGGGCCATTCTCCCATCTTTTTTTGTACAGATTTCAAGAAGAGAAGAGACAAATGCTATCATCTAGTCTGACCTCACTTAATGCAGGCCACAGAACTTCCCCAAAATAATTCCTTTTGAACTAGAGCATTTTTTTTAAATCCAATCTTGATTTGAAAATTGCCAGTTATGGTGAATCCACCACAAGCCTTGATAAATTGTTCCTACGGTTAATTACCTGCACTGTTAAAATGTACTCCTTATTTCTTCTGCAATCAGAGGAGGAGAAAAAAGCCTAAGATCCTAGTTGAAGGAGCAAGGAGAGGGGATTTCTCCCCTTTGGGAACCAATGGGAAGGGGTTGAGGATGGGAGGAGGTGGGGCTAGAGGAAACTGCCATAGCAGCCCATGAGAACATAGCTTCTGCAGGATGGGGCTGTAACAGGTCAGGCGTGGAAAGTTGTGTGGAGATACTTTCCTTCTGCACAGATGGCCATGCAAATTCAGTGGATCTTGAGAGAGCTGCAGATTTTGGGAGGTGAGAGGTGGAGAGGAAGCAGGAAATGAAGATCCTGCCAGGTTCATGAAAGATAAACTCCATCCCCCCAAGGGGGGTCCAGTTGAGGGAGATGGATAGCTCAGTGGTTTGAGCTTTTGGCCTGCTAAACCCAGGGTTGTGAGTTCAATCCTTGAGGAGGCCATTTAGGGGTCTGGGGCAAAAATTGGGGATTGGTCCTGCTTTGAGCAGGGGGTTGGACTAGGTGACCTCCTGAGGTCCCTTCCAGCCCTGATATTCTTTGATTCTAAGTGGAAACTCTGCAAGTTCAAATTTGTGGAGCTTTCAGTGCCCCTGTAGGGAAATAAACCATGCAGGAAACAATTTGCCCTCTTGTTAGTTTGCTGCATGGCTGCTCCATTTAAACGTATTTGGTTGGCTGCTCAGAAGCTGGTGTACATCATAGAATCATAGATTTTAAGGTCAAAAGGGACCATTATGATCATCTAGTCTGACTTCCTGCACAACGCAGGCCACAGAATCTCACCCACCAACTCCTGTAACAAACCCCTAACTTATGTCTGAGCTACTGAAGTCCTCAAATCGTGGTTTAAAGACTTCAAGGTGCAGAGAATCCTCCAGCAAGTGACCTGTGCCCCATGCTGCAGAGGAAGGGGAAAAACCCCCAGGGCCTCTGCCAATCTGCCCTGGAGGAATATTCCTTCTCGACCCCAAATATGGCAATCAGCTAAACCCTGAGCATGTGGGGCAAGACTCACCAGCCAGATACCCAGGAAAGAATTCTCTGTAGTAACTCAGATCCCACCCTATTTAACATCCCATCACAGGCCATTGGGCATATCTACCGTTAATAGCCAAAGATCAATTAATTGCCAAAATTAGGCTATTCCATCATATCATCTCCTCCATAAACTTATCAAGCTTAGTATTGAAGCCAGATAGGTCTTTTGCTCCCACTGTTCCCCTTGTATGGCTGTTCCAGAACTTCACTCCTCTGATGGTTAGAAACCTATGTCTAATTTCAAGTCTAAACTTCCTGATGGCCAGTTTATATCCATTTGTTCTTGTGTCCACGTTGGTACTGAGCTTAAATAATTTTTCTCCCTCCATGGTTTTTATCCCTCTGATATATTTATAGATAGCAATCATATCTCCTCTCAGCCTTCTTTTGGTTAGGCTAAACAAGCCAAGCTCTTTGAGTCTCCTTTCACAAGAAGGTTTTCCTTTCCTCAGATCCATCCTCACTGCAGTTGGACTGTCCCACATCACTAGTCTTTCAAATTTTAGTGTTGTTAGCAAATTAGAATCACTCCTATTTGATATTTTTGTGGACGCACAGATGTATAAAGAAGAGAAGTTTCTTATCTGGGGAACCTTGGAACACTTGACTGGTAACCTCTTTACAGCAAGGCACACTTCTTGTGACATTTCCCTTCTCCCCGCACCCCCCAACACAGGTTGGTTTTTGCCCAGCAAATTATTTCATTTCCTGTGCTGTGACACTGAACCATATCAAAATTAGTGTTTTGGGTTTGTGTGTTTTTTAAATTTAAGGGCCATATTGAGGTATCAGTTTTTAAGTAGAAATTCTCAATGAACTCAGTAGGGAGTTCTGCTTAAAAACTGGTGGCATGACACAGCTCTAAGCATTTAACATTCATTGCACTGGTATGCTTGAAACACTCCAGGTTAGTTAGTTAAGACTCCCCTTTCATACGTGGCTTTCTCTAAACAAATTATGGCTTTTGAATTGCAAGGTGTTCCCTCCCTAAAGTTATGCAAATTGTTGCTAAATATTATGGCCACACTTGGCACTTAGGAAGGTGCTCTAATTACTGGCTATACATTGTGGCTCTTTCTAAACAGTGACGGCATGACATTGTCTGGGCCTTAAGTGTCTGACTCGTTATTGGAGAACTTTCACAAATTTCAGTTTAAAACTTTGCTAGTTTCCAATCATCTCTTCTCTTAATATTGGGAACAGTTTGTATCACCTAAAGAATAGCCACCCAAACTGAAACTGAACTGGAACCGAGAAGAGGAGCAGGTTGCGTGGAATATTGTTATGTTTGTATTTTGGATTTTTGTAGTTTTGATGTGAGGAAGGGGATGCCCTGTGACTTTGTTACTATGCCATGCACGCACACTCTGTCTACACTACTCTTTATCTGTGGCAGGGAATAGCTTCAGCAGCAGGGAGCTGCCAGAGTCTTTTCCTTCAGTTGGCAAAGGCTCCAGCAGTGGGGAACTGCTAGAGCTTTTCCCTGCTGTCAGCATCCTTACCTAGAGCAGGGAAAGGCTCCAGCAGCAGGGAGGCAGCAGGACATTACATGGCTAAAATAGCCGTGTAGATGGAATTTTGACAAATAGAGAGCCATGTGGGGTATGTAGTTGAGTACATACCTACATCCTTCAGGAGTGTCTGCACTCCATTTGCCTAAGCCATGCCTCACTGTCTATGTTTAAACCATGCTGGGGGGCTATCTGAGTATACTGCCAAAAGACGCATGCAGTATAGATGTAGCCACAGTCAAAACATATACATTACCCACACTTACTAACTATTTAAGATACAGGAATGTGTTGCATTATTTCAGATACCACCGATCATTACTTTTTAATGACTCAACACAGTATGTGTGCATGTGCACAAAATAAACTGTATAGAGTTAAAAACAAGCACACACGAACAACAGTAATACTTTGCATTTAGACAGTCCCTTCCATTTGAAAATTGCATAGTATTTTATCAATTTTTACAGATGAGAAAACAAAGACCGAAATTGCTTCCTCCTGCACAAAAATCCGTTGAGGGAAGGAAAATTCCATGGGGTTCTCTATCAGTTTTCCCCAGATAATTTCTTTTAGGAACATATTGCTAGATACTTTGTTTATTTTATCTTCTACGCTCTACATTTCTGCTTACCCACGTCAGCCTATGTGGCCCTTCTCATGTTCAGACATAATGGAATTAATTCCTTTTGTGATCTCTTTTTACTAAAAGCTTAAAACAAAATGGAGTACCAGTGAAAGAGGTTGGATTGACAGCCTTGAAGAAAGAAGCTATCTATATAGCCATAGAATGGGTACAGATCAGACACTGGTAGGATATCTTGTCCTACCAATCAACCTCGGTAATGGTATGGAGACATTCTGTCAAGGTTAAGGGCAGTATGGTTTCCATACTCATGCAATCCTTAGCATTGCTAGCAATGTGATGAAAAAGTGCCTGATATGAGAGTAGCTTTTTGTTACATAGATGCCTTTGGAATATGACTGAGACCAGTGACTTATTTCATATTGAAACAACAAGGAGTCCTTAAAGACTAACAGATTTATCTGAGCATAAGCTTTCCTGGGTAAAACACCACTTCTTCAGAGGCCTGGAGTGAAAATTACAGATGTGGGCATTATATAATGACACATGAAGGGAAGGGAGTTACCTCACAAGTGGAGAACCAGTGTTGACAGCGCCAGTTCGATCAGGGTGGATGTAGTCCACTCCCAGTAATAGATGAGGAGGTGTCAATTCCAGGAGAGGCAAAGCTGCTTTTGTAATGAGCCAGTCGCAAAGCTGCTTTTGTAATGAGCCAGTCACTTCAATCTTCCAGGACATTCTATAACAGATTTAAAAATAGCTATACTTGAACAAAAAAACTTCAGAAACAGACTTCAAAGAGAAACAGCAGAACTAAAGTTCATTTGCAAATTTAACACCATTAATTTGGGCTTGAATAGGGACTGGGATTGGCTGGCTCATTACAAAAGGAGCTTTGCCTCTCCTTAAGGTGCCACCAGACTCCTTGTTGTTTTTGTGGATACAGACTAACACGGCTACCCCAGATACTTATTTCATATTGGCCATCAGTCACACATAATCAGTTATTTGCCAGTGGTAACGCTCTGTCACTATTGACCTACCATAGACATGCTCAAAATTGTCATCAATCTGAAAGTTTTTACCAGTCCTTATGCAATTCCCCATTTTAAAGATGGAGAAACTCTCTGGAACTCCTAAAGGTAGGGTCTTTCGTAATGGTGGATCTTTTGAAGTGCATTCAATCCGGATTTAACTGGCTCCAGCATGTTTTCCATTTCTCTTGTCATAGATGTCTTATACACTATAGGAAACTCTTTCAAAATGTATTAGGTGAATTTTCACATTCCTTCAAAATCAAATATACTTGTGTTATTTCTTTTCACAATTACTGGCTTTCTGAGTAGTCAGTCTTATTAGTTATTTACCATACTTGGATAAATGTCCACTATCTTGTTCAGAATAACTTTGGATTTTGTAGGCTGCAATTAAAACATAAGAAAGCATAAGAAAGCAGCCCTTCAGTAATTCCAGAAACATGTTCCACTCTTTGGTTTGTTCATAGTTGTTATCCTGATCAAATGTCTGAGTCATTAAAATCCCCCATGATTGAAATTCTCATTTTACAATCCTCTTTTATCTGTAAAGACCTTTCCTGATGTACTTATCCTAACTGTCCTGGGGAGCTATAGCAGAATCCTACAGCAACCTGACTATATGCACTGTCCTGAATTTCCACCAAGCAGTCTCCATTGTGGACAGAGCCAAATTATGTATCTCATTTCACCTTGCACTCACCATCATATTCCTCCTCAGCGGGGAAGATCAGTTTTATATAAACCTCTCACACTCAGGGTTTCTTAAAAGTACTTTCAATAATTAGTCATTTAGTGACAGTACAGTGTAGGCAAATGAGGTAGCTTTTAAATGGCTGACTGGAATCCTTGGAACTTCTATCTAGAATCAATTTTATTCATAGAGGATCTGTCAGCCAGAGCAGTGCAAGCTATCCCCCTACCCTTCTTTTTAAAGGTACTACGAGATTTTTAACTTCCACCTGGTCAGCTACAAGAGAGACAATCAGAAATGAGGTAAATTTAATGTCGTGTCTAGAAGGTGTGACTTTTATACTGCAGCATCTTGATCCCTCATTCACTCAATGCATTTTCTGGTCAATATTGTGACACAGCCCAAGTCCCTGTATGAGACATAAAGGCCCAAAACTTCTGTCTGAGGGACCAGATTACTAACTACAAAGCAGCACTTACGCCAGTATTGCCATTCTTATCCTTCCCCTTCAATTTGTCAATCCAACAGGATACAGCATTTAATTTTGTCTGTAATTCCAGACATAACTAAATGCTGTATCCTGCATATACATATAAAGATATATAATTCAGATCTTTGAAAGCAATCCAGTCCAGCAGTCACTTTATGTCTGTACCTAGCATGATTTTGTGTAAGAAAATGGTGTTGTTTCTTCCTGTTGACTTTCCTTTGGTTTACCTTCAAATCATTTCCTACAATGCTAACCAGTGAATACGTTACCATTACCTTGGTATCTCGAAATTACCTCTAAATTCTTTCCTTCCCTCTTAGATATTTATACGCTTAATTAAAATCACAGTAGGACATCTCTGACTTTGCTTCCTCTTGTCTAGATGTAAGTTGCCTCTCTCATCTCTTGATAGATGCATGTAGCATAAAGTAAGCAGGATATTAAAAAGCTAATTCTCCCCCCTTTACATATCTTGCCTTTTTTAAAAGGATCAGCTAACCCATGTAGCTTTTTGTATTCCTTTATGAGCTTGCAGCATGCTTTGTTAAACATGATATAGCAATACAATTTAAAACTGAACAAGAGTGGCCATGATGAATGTGTTTTTTAAAAAATGATTAATCCACCATTTAGTCTGATTTCCCCTCTTATTAGGGCTTTAAGTGGGCAAAGAAGAAAATGACTTTAGGAGGTTTCTGCAATAACAACAATTAAAACAAGGATTCAGCTTGTTCTTATAGTTTAAAGAAAAATCAGTAGAATGGCTAAGCTGATTTGCATGTTCAGAACAAAAAGCTATTTCAAGGCTTGTATGCCATGGACAAAATTCAGTCCTGTCTTGCATGAGTACACTAGGTGGGGAAAGACAGTGCATTAAGACTCTTAATCCACCACCATAAACCTAGCACATGATTTATCACTGTCCACCACTTTGTATGGTTATTTACATCTGTGCAAAGTGCACGTAAAACACGACCCAGTCAGGATGGCAGCATTTCACACTCACTTTGCACAGGTCTACGACTATACAAGGTGCAAAGCAATGGTGAATTGGGACACTGCGGGTCTGCTGCTCCTCTCACTTACACTGGCCAAAATCAGGAGTGTCTCCACTGAAGTCAGCAGGCTCTATTGAAGTCAAAGGAGATCATCTAGTGTAACTCAGAGTAGGATCTGGTCCAGTGAAATTAAACCTGAGTAAAACTGATACAAGTGAAAAGAGAAGCCTCTAGTGTTCCATTGAGCCCTGGACTTGAAGTCTGGCTAACATGACCAGCGGTGCTCCATAGTTTGAGAAGCATGGTCAACCAGTTTGGGTGTGTAGCAAGGCCAAAACCCCCACCCCATTGCATGCATTCTGCTGTCTGACAGCTGGCTCAAGGTTGGGAGACAGCACACATATGGAACAATGCAGCACTCAGACCCAAATACTGTCCTAGTGCAAATTGGAAAAAAAACTCATTTGAAGTCAATGGAGCTACATCCATTTACATCATCAGGAGTGTTAACCCACAGCTTCCAGGCCCATCCTGAACCATCTAGCTCTATATATGTAGAATGACACAGGAGTTCTCCATTTCTCCTACCACAGAGCTACATAGCCCCAAATTTTGTTACACTATATATTATGGATGACATCCTAGCACTATTAAAATCAATGAAAAAACTCTGTTGGCTTCAATAGGACCAAGATTTCACCCTGTATATTTATATTGGATACTAGAGCTGAGCTAATGAATCACCAAAAATGTATTCAGTGAATTTCACCTTTCCTCCCTTTTGGGCACCTCTCCTCAGACAGATTATTAATTTCTTGAATGTAGTAATTAGAAATTATACATCAATGAAAAATTCTTGGTGTGCAGATCATTTGCAAACAGTTTGTTACAACTATTCAAAATGCACAATTCATTCTATGATGTTTAGTTACATAAATCTCATGGCTTTGTTTCTGGATGATTTATGTAACCTCTCTAACCCAGCACAAAATCTAAATGAATGGAATACCTACATTTCAGCTTGATATTTGCTTTACACAGGTATAGGAAACTTCAAGGGCTCAAATGTTTGCACCACCCTTGTGTCTGCATTTCACAAACAAATGGGTCAAAGCCAAATTCACTTTTGAATGTGAATGAATAGTCTCAGAAACCTTGTTCCGCTATTCACTCAACAATATTTATTCACGACAAATGCATTGGAACATCATCTCTAATTAGGGCATGAACAAACAAAACTGGGGTTTGCTCAAGTCAGGATGCTTCTCCAGACTAATTGGAAGGGAACTACCCCTTTGACCCCAGTTTCATTGACACAGCTGGCTGTTAGTTCTCACTTTCCTCATCCTCCACAATATATGCTCCGAGTGGCTCCTGTAAGTTTGCCATAACTTCCTCCCTCCTCCCTCCCCCCCAACGCTTAGCTCTGCAGCTGTTTGAAAAAGATCCTTCTGTGGCTTGGCTGAGAGCAGAGAAGTGGGAATCCTAGTCCCTGACAACCCTATTATCTATGTGGATGGTTACATATCACATCCCCCAGACTCTCATCAAGGAGGCTACACTAGTCTAGTCCCAAACTTATCTATTTTCAACTTGAACACCTCTGTTGAGGTTGCCATGACTATCTCATTAGGCAAAGTGTTCCATGGTCTGATTGTCCTTTAACGTCAGAAACTTTTTTCTAATTTCTAAGCTGAATTTGTCCTTTTACTTTGCCAATTGCTCCCTATCTCACTGTTTGTGTCTAATGTAGAGTAAATAACTTAATTCTCTCCCTAGCGTTAATAACCTTTAAGTATTTATATGGAATTATCATGTCCCTTTAGTCAAACATTTCTTTAGGCTAAATAAATTAAATTCTCTTTACCATTCTGTTAACTCTTATTACCAAGTCCCTTTATCCAGTTCTTCATTGCATTTAACTCTATATTACCTTTTTGGTACCTTGCATTTGGCACACACTAGGTCTCTCCTCTGGTTTCCAACCAAAAACTGAGTAATACTTTTTAGGGCCCACCCATGTGAGTTTCTGAGCACTTCCTACAAAGTGCTAAAAGTCCTCACTTTCCAACAAAGTAATTGGAAGTTGAGAGCACTTAGCTATTCTCAGGATTGAACCCATAATGAGAGCTCTCCATTCCTGAGATCCCAGTTACCTTTTCCTCCCTTCCTTATGCCACAAAGATCCTAGTTTAATCATTTGCTTTTCTTGCTCCCAGATATAAATGTAGGAACCGGATTTCTCTTCACTCTGTTACTAAAAGGACTCCAAGTTTTATGATTTTTTTCCTCCACACACAGCCAAACATGTACTTTTCAATGTAGATTATTTATTTTCTGTAGTCTGAAATAAGTATTAATGGAAAAGAAAAAAGATCAAGGTTTTTTTTTAAATGAATGCTTAACATTACACTTAATTAGGAAACTAACACTGATATCTCTGGGTTGGGGGTTAGAAGCAGGGATCAAACCCAGCTCTGGATTTTAATGAAGGACCATCGACTGCCTGAACTAGAAGTCCCAATTCTCTTGCCCAAGGCCGTATAGCAGGCTCATCACCACTAGATGGCAACATAGTGTTCAGTTGAATGGGCACTGTTTATGTAAATTTGACCACATTATCAAGTGTGATGAGTGCCCACTACTTCAACTGACTTTAATGGGAACCTCTGGTGTTCAGCATTAAGAACAGTCAGGCCACTCATTTAAAAGCCTTACTTCTGGCACCTAGTCTTGAAAATCTTGGCCAAAACGACTAAGTGAGAGAGAATGCCAGAAAGTGCTCAGTGACACAAGGTAACATTCTGTGCATCCGCAATGAACAAAATGGAAGCTGCTTCACAACAGGCACAAAGTCTCTAAAGGTAAAGGTGTACTCTGCGGAAAACAGGACACCTCCTTTCAGTTACATATATTACAGATTTCATGGGGCTTTTTTTAACCCAGAGAAATGATGTCTCCTACAGATGTACACAATATTGGCAGCAAAGTTGGTTATCTTGATGTACAGTTAATGTACCAGCACCATTGGGGCCTGTTGTCTTTTCTGCCACACCACCATCCCTCTCCCCACCCCAATCCAAAAAAGCCATAGTAGATGAAGAGAAGCTCCAGACAAGTGAAGGGTAAACAAGACAGATTCAGTGATTAGCTTCAAATAAGCAGCTAACAGTTTTGATGCTCACCTAATTACCTAAACATTTGGACTCCGCAAAACTGAGCTAGAAATCTCAGAAGAACAAGCTCTCTTGTGAAATTTTATATACTTCCTGCTCCTGGTTTTGTTGTCAAATAGGATGTCTTCACTGCGACAATACTGAAGCCAATGAAGACTCCTGTTGATTACACCAGGTTTAGGATCAGGCTTAGACACTTAAATATCAGATCTATAGTTCTGTGTTCCACTTGGGAGCAGAGTTAGGGTGATGACTCAGGACTGGAGGCTTATTTTATTTGAACCAGATGGTCCATCCCTATTATTGGGCAAATAAGAGTTAAAAAAAACTCAAAACTTGCAATAGACATTACTTCTAGTATTCATGCAACTCCATCCCAATCAATCTGCCATTCAGCTGTGGAGAAGTGCAAAGGATCTCATAACAGCTTGCAGCCCCATGAGTTGTGCATACATGCATCATTGCCTTGGCACAAAAACCATCCCCCTGCAAAGAGGCACTTGCCTTCCTCTGTGATAGCATTCCACCCTTCTCTCTGACTCGACAGCTCAGGCTCAAATACAGAGCTAGTTATATGGGAGAGTATTTATGCTGTCATGTTACACACATAGCTTCATGAACCCCATGGTAAGCTGGACCTAAATTTAGTGACCAAGCCACACCGGTATGTGTTGCACTCCAGTTCATATCGCTCTTATTTCAGACTGTCTGCAGACAGGCAGACAACACTGCATCATCTTTTACACTTTGTTCAACATTCAGGTTTTCTTCAAACATAAGAGAAGATCTAGGGGCTATTTTTAAATGAATGCTTAGATACCACCATAGAATTCTGCCATTAGGGATAAATTCTGTAGCCACAGAATCATGGAGTATATGAAGCCCCGCCTACATTTAATCTGCAAAGAAGGATGGCTATGTCTACGCTGGCAACTGAACGACAAAACTTTTGTCTTTCAGAGGTGTTAAAAAAACACCCACCCCCAAAAGACAAGTCTTGCCAACAACAAGTGCCAGTGTGAACAGCACTTTGTCGGCAGTAGGCCTCTGAGGCTGACAAAGCTAACACCACTCATTGGCGATGGAAGTTTTTTGTTGGCAGGAGAGCCAACCAGTAGCGGTTACACTGCACGCCTTTTAGTGGCATGGCTGTAGCGACATAACCATGTCGCTAAAAGCTGCATAGTATATACATAGCCAATAAGAGAGAGATGTGACTAACATGCAGATATGTGAAGGTACAGAGAAAACTGACCACATGTTCCATTTTTTCTTATCCCACAGTACAAGAACAAAGAAACGTTAAATGAAAGTGAAAGGCAGTAGAGTGAAGACAAGCAAAAATAAGTTGTAATGTATGCAACTTATAGTTAACTTGTGGAATTCACTGCTGCAGGAAGTCTTTGGGGATGGATTTTAAAGTGGGATACACTGGACATGCTGTATTAGAGAAGTTTTTTAAAAAAATTTCCTCTGAAGTATCATACATACATTGATCACCATCAGAAATTATGGTGGAGTAGGTGCAATAATGGTGTAGCTGGAGCCATTAATACAAGTTTAGACACTTTCTGAAAAGTGAACTTGACACAATTATATAAATCTTTTTTAGCTCCTGGATCATTTAACAGAAAAAGGAGCAGTGACCTTCTGCCTTGTCAGGTTAGCTCCTGCAAATGTGCATTTGTGTCACATGCTAAAAATCCTAAGGACATTTTCATTGAATACAATAACAAAGCAATGCCGCCGCAGTAGCTTATTTTATCCTTGAGAAAATTAAGGCAGCCACATTCCTAAAAACATTATGAGAAGTTAAATGTTCTTAAAACTAATCACCCACCCCATTTGGTATTATCATTATCTACTGGATTATCATAAATCTATTTTAAGTGATTCTAATAGAATATTTTAAGCCTTCCACTAACGGTTCTATTTGTATTTATCTTTCTTAGAAATATGGTGCAGCTTTATAGTTCAACATTTCAAATCCAGCTCAGGTCACAAGTAACCAAGAGTAAATAAAATAGCTCCTCAGCCCCATATCCATCCCCTTTGCACATTTCCAGTAGTGCAAAGAACACTACCCTAACAGGGCAGTTGGTGACTCGCCTTAAATAGGGAATTCCCTGAATGGAACACAGCCAGCTACATATGGTCTGCTTCTGGCCCCACTGACATAGTGAGCATGCCAATGGCAGGAAGTCTTATGGGGGCATGGTGAAAACACACTGGAGCATAGTGCATTTAGTGCCAGTTCCTGCTATTGACATGCTCTTTGTTGATTACTCATGTTAAAAAAATTATATTGGCTTTAAGAAATCCTCTATTTGGTAAGATCATTCCCAGAGACAGTCTATGCCTGCCAATAGTGGGGGGGGGGTGTTAGATTATGTTAGATTAAGATTTAAACACTTCCTTTTTATTAATGCTTTTGATTCACACCAATCCTTTAAGAGGAACTTTTAGCAATTCTTCTGTTATTGCATGTCTCCTTTCCCCTCCTGCTGAGCTGCTCCATCTTGTGTTATCAAAGCAATTCTCTCTCTCTCTCTCTCTCTCAGAAATGTTTAATAACTAGTGACTACAAACTAAACACTCAATCAACCAAGCTTTACTAACTCATGTGCTTAGAGACAGCCATGTTGTATGTCTCTTGCCCACAGCTGTCCTAAGCTGGTGACAGTCCAGTCTAGTGCTATTAACAACAGCAAGTGGC
Organism: Eretmochelys imbricata; assembly: GCF_965152235.1. Lineage (NCBI taxonomy): Eukaryota > Metazoa > Chordata > Testudines > Cheloniidae > Eretmochelys > Eretmochelys imbricata. The sequence goes on from NC_135574.1 coordinate 124,471,194, forward strand.
CTTTGAGATCACCCCTTTACATATCTAATTTCTTGGTTAGTCTCTGTTCTTGCAGAGTACTCAACTCCTTCCTTAAGCTGCACCTTTATGTGATCTTAAGTAAGCATTACTCTGCGTAACCCACTCCCCCACGTGATGAATGGGGAAGTGAGGCATAGTTAGACAGCTGCAGCTAGGGCCAGGTCTTAACAGGGAGAAAAGGAGGCTGACTGAGACACTCCCTCCTGTTATATAGTCTGTGTGAGGGGGGGATTCTTAACATTTATGTATGTTTAAGTACAATACCAGTGTTGGTTTACTATTTAATTGCATTTCATACCTCAGAGCAAGTTCTACATGGCCTATCTAGTCATAAGAACATAAGAATGGCCATACTGGGTCAGACCAAAGGTCCATCCAGCTCAGTATCCTGTCTACTGACAGTGGCCAATGCCAGGTGCCCCAGAGGGAGTGAATCTAACAGGTAATGACCGAGTGATCTTTCTCCTGCCATCCATCTCCACCCTCTGACAAACAGAGGCTAGGGACACCATTCCTTACCCATCCTGGCTAATAGCCATTAATGGACTTAACCTCCATGAATGTATCCAGTTCTCTTTTGAACTCTGTTATAGTCCTAGCCTTCACAACCTCTTCAGGCAAGAAGTTCCATAGGTTGACTGTTTGCTGTGTGAAGAAGAACTTAGAATCATAGAATCATAGAATATCAGGGTTGGAAGGGACCCCTGAAGGTCATCTAGTCCAACCCCCTGCTCGAAGCAGGACCAATTCCCAGTTAAATCATCCCAGCCAGGGCTTTGTCAAGCTTGACCTTAAAAACTTCCAAGGAAGGAGATTCCACCATCTCCCTAGGCAACGCATTCCAGTGTTTCACCACCCTCGTAGTGAAAAAGTTTTTCCTAATATCCAATCTAAACCTCCCCCACTGCAACTTGAGGCCATTACTCCTCGTTCTGTCATCTGCTACCAGTGAGAACAGTCTAGAGCCATCCTCTTTGGAACCCCCTTTCAGGTAGTTGAAAGCAGCTATTAAATCCCCCCTCATTCTTCTCTTCTGCAGGCTAAACAATCCCAGCTCCCTCAGCCTCTCCTCATAAGTCATGTGTTCTAGACCCCTAATCATTTTTGTTGCCCTTCGCTGGACTCTCTCCAATTTATCCACATCCTTCTTGTAGTGTGGGGCCCAAAACTGGACACAGTACTCCAGATGAGGCCTCACCAATGTCGAATAGAGGGGGACGATCACGTCCCTCGATCTGCTCGCTATGCCCCTACGTATACATCCCAAAATGCCATTGGCCTTCTTGGCAACAAGGGCACACTGCTGACTCATATCCAGCTTCTCGTCCACTGTCACCCCTAGGTCCTTTTCCGCAGAACTGCTGCCTAGCCATTCGGTCCCTAGTCTGTAGCGGTGCATTGGATTCTTCCGTCCTAAGTGCAGGACCCTGCACTTATCCTTATTGAACCTCATCAGATTTCTTTTGGCCCAATCCTCCAATTTGTCTAGGTCCTTCTGTATCCTATCCCTCCCCTCCAGCGTATCTACCACTCCTCCCAGTTTAGTATCGTCTGCAAATTTGCTGAGAGTGCAATCCACACCATCCTCCAGATCATTTATGAAGATATTGAACAAAACCGGCCCCAGGACCGACCCCTGGGGCACTCCACTTGACACCGGCTGCCAACTAGACATGGAGCCATTGATCACTACCCGTTGAGCCCGACAATCTAGCCAGCTTTCTACCCACCCTATAGTGCATTCATCCAGCCCATACTTCCTTAACTTGCTGACAAGAATACTGAAAATACAAGAAAACTTCCTTTTATTTGTTTTAAACCTGCTGCCCATTAATTTCATTTGGTGGCCCCTAGTTCTTATTTTATGGGAACAAGTAAATAACTTTTCTTTATTCATTTTCTCCACACCACTCATGATTTTATATACCTCTATCATATCCTACCTTAGCCTCCTCTTTTCCAAGCTGAAAAGTCCTAGCGTCTTTAAACTCTCCTCATATGGGACCCGTTCCAAACCCCTAATCATTTTAGTTGCCCTTTTCCGAACCTTTTCTAATACCAGGATATCTTTTTTGAGATGAGGGGACCACATCTGTACGCAATATTCAAGATGTGGGTGTACCATGGATTTATATAAGGGCAATAAGATATTCTTTGTCTTATTCTCTGTCCCTTTTTTAATGATTCCTAACATCCTATTCGCTTTTTTGACGGCAGCTGCACACTGCATGGACATCTTCAGAGAACTATCCACAATGACTCCAAGATCTTTTTCCTGATTAGTTATAGCTAAATTAGCCCCCATCATATTGTATGTATAGTTGGGGTTATTTTTTTCAATGAGTATTACTTTACATTTATCCACATTAGATTTCATTTGCCATTTTGTTGCCCAATCACTTAGTTTTGTGAGATCTTTTTGAAGTTCTTCACAATCTGCTTTGGTCTTAACTATCGTGAGCAGTTTAGTATCATCTGCAAACTTTGTCACCTCGCTGTTTATCTTTTCTCCAGATCATTTATGAATAAGTTGAACAGGATTGATCCTAGGACTGACCCTTGGGGAACATCACTAGTTACCCCTCTCCATTCTGAGACTTTACCATTTATTCCTACCCTTTGTTCCCTGTCTTTTAACCAGTTCTCAATCCATGAAAGGATCTTCCCCTTTATCCCATGACAACTTAATTTACATAAGAGCCTTTGGTGAGGGACCTTGTCAAAAGCTTTCTGGAAATCTAAGTACACTATGTCCACTGAATCCCCCTTGTCCACAGGTTTGTTGACCCTTTAAAAGAACTCTAATAGATTAGCCCATGTATCTCCATTATTGTGGTGCATAAGTACCTGATATTTACACTTGAGCGATGTAGTAATAGCTCACCACACCCTTGCCACCTACTGTACAGTTGATGAAGGAATCTGATGGCAAAGAAAGTATTTTATTGACAACATAGCTTTGTATTTTCTTCACTTGCAGATACTTACAGAGTTAATGCAGGGATGGGTCCAGCTACTAGACGGTGTGATGTACCAGGGTCCAATCCAGACAAATGAGTAGCGGTGTCACCCTAGCCCTCTAACCTGGGATGCCCTTTACAATGTTTTGCTGATGTATCCTCCAGGCTGGACTGCTGACAAACAGCCTCCAGTATGCAAGTCACTCCCAGCTGTGTATGCAAGTGTGCTGCAGCCAGTCAGCCACACCTTGACTCTTACCAGACATGGTTAGAATGCAGGGTGATCCCAACACATTCCCAGTCTCAGATTCCCACCCTCTAAATGTATGTCCTGTACTGCCTAGTCCTCTCCTGGACAATACATATTCATATGAAGTCCATATAGCTTTAACAGAAATAATATGCACATAACTTGTTTCCCCAAATGGAGTTTCCAGACACTTCAGTTTAAACACACTGGATTAGATGAAACAATAAAACAAGCTTATTAACTTCTAAGAGAGAGATTTTAAATGAGTACAAGTAAAGGTAACACACAACTAATGCCTAACTTCAGCTATGTTCTATTTAAACACGAGATAACTGGCTCTGTGGATGAAGGGAAAGCAGTGGACGTGTTGTTCCTTGACTTTAGCAAAGCTTTTGACACGGTCTCTCACAGTAGTCTTGCCAGCAAGTTAAAGAAGTATGGACTGGATGAATACACTATAAGGTGGATAGAAAGCTGGCTAGATTGTAGGGCTCAACGGGTAGTGATCAATGGCTCCATGTCTAGTTGGCAGCTGGTATCAAGTGGAGTGCCCCAGGGGTCGGTCCTGGGGCCAGTTTTGTTCAATATCTTCATAAATGATCTGGAGGATGGTGTGGATTGCACCCTCAGCAAGTTTGCAGATGACACTAAACTGGGAGGAGTGGTAGATATGCTGGAGGGTAGGGATAGGATACAGAGGGACCTAGACAAATTGGAGGATTGGGCCAAAAGAAATCTGATGAGGTTCAACAAGGACAAGTGCAGAGTCCTGCACTTAGGACGGAAGAATCCAATGCACCGCTACAGACTAGGGACTGAAAGGCTCGGCAGCAGTTCTGCACAAAAGGACCTAGGGGTGACAGTGGACGAGAAGTTGGATATGAGTCAACAGTGTGCCCTTGTTGCCAAGAAGGCCAATGGCATTTTGGGATGTATAAGTAGGGGCATTGCCAGCAGATCGAGGGACGTGATCATTCCCTTCTATTAGACATTGGTGAGGCCTCATCTGGAGTACTGTGTCCAGTTTTGGGCTTCACACTACAAGAAGGATGTGGAAAAACTGGAAAGAGTCCAGTGGAGGGCAATAAAAATGATTAGGGGACTGGAACACATGACTTATGAGGAGAGGCTGAGGGAACTGGGGATGTTTAGTCTTCAGAAGAGAAGAATGAGGGGTGATTTGATAGCTGCTTTCAACTACCTGAAAGGGGGTTCCAAAGAGGATGGCTCTAGACTGTTCTCACTGGTAGCAGATGACAGAACAAGGAGTAATGGTCTCAAGTTGCAGTGGGGGAGATTTAGGTTGGATATTAGGAAAAACTTTTTCACTACGAGGGTGGTGAAACATTGGAATGCGTTACCTAGGGAGGTGGTGGAATCTCCTTCCCTAGAAGTTTTTAAGGTCAGGCTTGACAAAGCCCTGGCTGGGATGATTTAATTGGGTATGGGTCCTGCTTTTGAGCAGGGGGTTGGACTAGATGACCTACTGAGGTCCCTTCCAACCCTGATACTCTATGATTCTAAAGCAAGGTTCTCTCACCACATGCTTTCAGCAGTCTTACTGACCGAACTTCTTAGGTCAGAACCCCCTTTCCAATTAAATGGCTGCTTTCTTTGTCCCTTCTAAGAAGTAAAATCAATGGACAGAGAAAGAGAGGAGGAGTGCCTTGGGGTGTTTCTGCCTCCTTTTTATAGTGTCAGTCCCCTTCTTGGGGAACCTTTCCAGCTGATTTTCTGGAGACAAAAAGTCTATGGGGAAAGATGTTCCCTGTTGCTTTTTCTCATCTTTTGGTGTTTCTTTTGTCTACCCTTCCTGCTTGTTGATTCTATTTACTGCTTAAATGCAAATTAAGCAGAGCACACCTTCCTTTGTTTGAGACAGACCTGTTTGTCAACTTCTGCTGTGTTTTGGAACACGAGTTAACAACATTATAGAGGGAAATCTTATAACTTCACATACAATGTTGCCACACATAATTTATCAGGACAATATTGACCAGCAAATTGGGAGTTTTCAGAGGATACCTCACAAGGCATACTTTGTACAAAGATTATTAGAACAATGTTTAGGGTGTGGACATAGGGGAACATTCTATCACAGATGGTTCCCCTTGTTAGAGATAATGTACTCTAATGGGATCGGTGAACTCCAGATTCTAAGCTTGATTCTGCAACAGACAGTGTGTGAGAGCTTGAGAAGGTTACTTAACATTCCTATTTTTTTTCTTTTGTAATATCAGGGATAACAGACTTACCTGAGCTCTTTGGATGAGAGGTTCTGTGTAAGTGCAAAGTATTATTATTAAATCCCTATATACCTCTGGATATGCAAGCTACAGCTGCATTGTTTTTCCTCTGTGTCATTTCCAACGTAGAGAAGATGTCACTTTCCACAACGGCAATGGAATCAGTCCTTAGCAAATTCCAAATGCAGGCAACTGCATCCTTCCTACCTATATTTGTCCTGCAGTTTCAAAGACATTCAGTATGGTTCTTCACTTCTACACTGAACAAATTTGTAGCGTTGCTCTGCAGTATTAAACAGCTACCATATTGCACTCCAGGGATAAATGCACTGAGTGGTGAATGAAATGTTCCTATAGGTGAAGATTTAATCAAATGGTCTTCATTGACGCTAAACTTCTATTTTCCTCAGTGGGAGCTCTGTCTGACTCAGAAATATAGGACTAGGCTCTCAGCGTCAAATTCTTCAGTACTTATTCAATCTCCACTGAAGTCAGTGGCAGTTTCCTCAATTAAATACTGCTGGATTTGGCCTATTGTTTGAAAATCAGTTTATAAAGCAATTGAAGATCACTATGAATGAGGGACATAATGCAAGTTGGTATCATTTCTGTGGCTGTGTTCTTATTCCAAAATAATATTCTATTTCTCAGAAGAAGAAATTAAGGGAATAACACACCATCTTAAAACCTGACCCTGCACCCCTCACACAAGCAAAATTCCCATTGTCTTTAATAGAAGTTCTAGCCAAGTAAGGAGTTCAGGATCAAGTCCTTAATTCTGCTCAGGCTGAACAGCCAATAAAGTCAGTGACTTATCCTGGGAAGTATGGCTGCGAGCAGAACAACATTTTCAAACTCATTCTAATTTTTGCAACCATGCAGTAACTGTGGAATTTTTGTATTTAGACTTTGCAGATATCCCCAGGCTTTCCCAACAGTTGAAGGAATACAGAAAGCATTCTCCCTTTGAGTGATGTAAGGGGATGGAGGTCAGACAGATCTCGCCGTAGCAGTCTATGTCCTTCCTGAATCTCTCATTTGCTTTTCCATCCATGCAGAGTGGTATACCCAGCACTGTTGATTCATTCTCACTTTGTCACATGTGACTGATTTAACAAATGCTTTGTCTAGCAAATGCCTCCTTGAAATGGTTGGGTGAGTCCTTTCTTGATTTCTGAGACACAAGCGTTAAATATACAGCAGAATATGCATGGCTGTAAATAATGAATAGTGAATATTTTGTGACACTAGTCCTCATTATGTAATTTCTATGCCAAAAGAAGGATTTTACTATTTTTTCATAAATCACTTGCTTTTATGTATCTGATTTATTTTATACATGTACTAAATTCTCTCTGGGTTACACTAAATTCAAAATTTTTAAGCATATTTAATTGAAAACAAGAGATGCCTAAGGAGAAAAGTGTATTTAAAAATCATTTTGGTGGGTCAGATAAAATAATGACAGTTAAGTTGTGGGAAAATAATCAGAAATGATTCATAATTTTAATACAAATGTCTAGATGTTCTAACGAACACTTGAGTTTTTAAAAAAAAATTGTGCAAAAGTGAGTAAAATACGCTGGACATCTTATAAAAAAGATTTTTAAAAAATCACATCTGAATATAGGCATCAATCCAGCAAAGTACTTAAGCATGTGAGTAGCCCAAATGACTTCAATTAGTGCCATTGAATTATTCATGTGCTCAAGTACTTTGCTGGGTCAGGATCATAGCACATCTGTGAGGCAGATTTCCTAGAGTTATAGCAGATTTTTCTGTGCCTTTTGGATTCTTGGCTTGCTCTCTGCTACCAGATGCCCTATTTCCCCCCCATTCTCTCTTTTAGGTTTCCTTCTCTATCTCATTCTTCTTCAGCCCACCCACTTCTTGAACAAAATGCAAGAGCACTCATGTAACTGACATCAAGCTCCTGCACAATATCACATCAGCATTGCAATGCCTTGGCATCCACAGACATTACACAAAACAAACTCTTTGATCAGATCTGTGAATTTTGTGATCTACAGCATTAAAAGGAAACTTTGCCACCTTAGGAGACTAGATGCTCTTCTGTTTCCCTGAACCCAGCAATATCCCGTATGCTCATTACCGTGGTCCCTTTCTCACAGCAATCTCCTTTACACTGCATCAATTACAAATGCTGATAAAATCTGCCCAGACAGCTCCAAAGCCATAGGATCAAGCTAACTGCTAAAGTCTGGAAGCAAATGATCAATAGTCTCTTCTTGTGCTGCCTATATGAACATGAACATTGGTCTACAGTAGGGAATTGCCTTTTGTGGTCTAAAATGCTCTAACTTCTCAATACACACATCAAAGTCCCTTTAATCCCAGCTTTTCTTCTGAGAGTACAACAAAATTGGAGGTCCCTGTGCAGTAGTAGGATTTTATGTTTGTATTTTGTATAATTTAGAATGAAGGATAAAGAATAATAATATAGCATGTATTAAATGTATTGATGTACGATTTGACCATATCCTGCCAGTCACCCTATTTGAATAGCAGAAAGGAATGGCCGAATGGGCCATTGGTAGAGATACATCAACCAGAATTGGTGGCTGGGCTGATTTCAAGACAGTAACAGACCTTTCAGGGTCACCACTTTGTTGTAGGCTTAGCATTTTAAAATAAGTAAAAGAATGCAATGATTGTTTTTCTTTTGCATAGTAACTTGATGTTCCTGTTCAAATGTTCTGTGTAAATCAATTCTGTTTTGTGTGAGAGTGAAGAATGTGTGTGTTAAGAGATAAGTGTGAAGGCCATCACCGAACCAGATGTTCTAGGGAAGAACCAAAGACAGATGCAAGGGCATCAGGAGGTTGCAACACGCCCCTATTGAAATAAAGAAGGAGGGCAGATTGACGACTCTAAAGATGAGACAGGCACCTATCGATGGGCACAAGATAGCTATGATCAAAACCAGCTTGGGGTAACTCCCTGAGAGACTTAATGAAAGAAAAAGATAAAGAATGAGAAGGACAATTTGAGAAAACAAGCACTCATCAAACAACAATTGATTACAGCATGATGGTGCAAAACTCATTGATTCCAATGAAGGAAAATCACTATATAAACAGGGTGCTTTGCCATGAAACTTTGGGTTCATCCTGCCAAGACTTCCCCAGAGCATCGTGTCGTGACTGACAGAATCCGGCTCCTACCTACCAGTGATCAACCTAGCTAGCCACTAGATTGATCCGGACTCTGGACTGGTAACTATAACATCGACTAGTGGGACAGTGTGTGTGTGTGTGTGTGATTGAATGCATATGCTAATTGTGTATCTTCAATAAACGCAGTGTATTGCCTTTTCCCTTGAAAAAGATCCCATGTGCTTCTTATAAGCATAACACCTGCTCCCCCAAGTGTATTGCATCCACAAGGCACATTTCTGGGAGATGTCTCTGATTCAAGAAGCAGCTATAAAGAACTTAAAACTATCCATCTGTTTATCCCATCTCTGGCAACACTGGTTAGGTCTATAAAGGTCAAACTGGCCTCTGGGATGTCAACTCAGTGCCTTGTCTATGCGGTCTCCCTAGGATGCATCTTTATGTATGCAAAAGGTTTTAAGTTTACCACAGTATCCAAATAAATACACAGTACTCCAGTCCCTAAGGTCCAGTTATCCTAATTGCCATTATAATAAAACTCCAGGACTTAGGTCAGCAAGCTAAGTCATCCTTTCAAGCCACACTCGAGCTCTCTCTCTGCTATTACCTCATGCACTCAAACCCTTGACATGGAAAAAGCTAAACATTTTGTATCACCTATGGGAGAGTTTAGTGAAGGGGTTTTCACGTTCTTTTAGAGCATGGACCACATGGAAAAGTAATGAGGAAAAGTACTGTAGTGTCTTTAATGCAAGTAGAAGAAACCTCTAGAAACAGAGGGAAATAAGGAGAGTCAGTACCATGTATCTGCTAAAGTCTTGGCAAAACACCACCAAGTGGATTGTCAGTCAGATACCTCTGTACTTGAAACAACTATTCTCCAAAGGGACAATGCAGCTGGAGAGACCTAGATTTATACTCTCACAGGTGCAGAGGATGGAGTATTGCTGACAGCAGAATCCCACCTACGGAACATCTTACTGGAAGGGATCAGAGTGAGCTCAGGATGGACTCTGCCTAGATCAAAATGTAAAGGCTACGTATTTGATAAAGCTTTCTGCAAACACTAACTCCCTCCATATAAAAAAGACATTCTGTTACCATTGGGAGGGAGAGAAAAGAAACATGTCTAATTTGTTGCTGTTTCATTTAGCTTCATTTGATGCTGGCATTCCAAAGTGACAGATCCCTCAGAAGTACCATCTATGGACAGGCAGGCAAACAGATAAATAAATATTGCACTGCCAATAATTGTCTCCACAAAACTACAACATCCATTAAGAGCACTTTGTCACAGTTACTCTAATCAGGTATCCACCTTGCCTAGATGTCGTCATTGTTAATTATATTCAAAATGGGCTATCAATGAGCATCACCAATCTCCCATTTGCTTCCATGGGAGTTTGTCACTAAATTCAAGTCTCTGAGAAGGGTCACTTATACCTACAACTTAGATCAGTAGAGGGCAGAATACCAAACAACATTGTTGCCACAGGTCAAAAGAAAATTGCCAATATAGCTGGGTTCTCAAATTAACTCTAACCTCCATTTATTGCTTTCTATTTACCTGTACCGCAAATGGAGTTTCGGGTGTAAGACTTATTTCCTTCTTCTAGTAAAAAAAGCTTCCAGGCAGGACTACACTTACAGACATAAGCTTCAACCTCCAAGCTCCCTCTGAACTGGCTGCCCTTGTGGTTTCTGCCTGCAGGATTGCCTGTCCCTCTCCCCGCACCCTGCCCTGCCTGAAAAATGACCAGCCTTTTATACTTCTGGGCTTTAGTTGATTTGGCTGTCAGAAGGAGTCAACAGATTAACTGCACAATATGTCCCACACCATGCTGAAGTGGGCTTAGCAAAATCTGTTATCTTCTCTGCTCAGCCAGCTGTGATCCCAGTGACACATTTCAGACCGAAATTTATAATTATTATTTTATTTAATCCAGCCTTAGTTTGCATACAAAATGGAGGGATTTTCTCCATGGTTGAATAGGTCAGTGGAGACTAGCTGAGGAGGCTGCTAGTTATACCTCTTTACTCACCCTTGTATCAAATTAAAGTGGACACAAACATAGATAAAAATAATCTATTTTTTTAAAAATTGGCTTATTAAATTAAATACATTTTAAAAATAAACCAACTTAAAGTTTAATTTGAAATTATGACAACTTATGTTAAGGACTACACTTACTATGATCTATTAAAATAATTTAAATTAAATTAAAAAAAATCAGAGTCAAGCAGTCTATGTTTGGGGCCAAAATTTTAAAAGCATGTCAAATCACTGAAATGGTGGAAGTCACTCATTAAGTACCTGGAATTAGAGAGTTTGTTGAAGTGCTGAACCAATGTTTGAGAGCAATAGCGTCTTCTGAAGGTTCAGAGAAAATATTTTCTCCATTTCAATTTATTTACCAAGTTCAGTGCCTAATTCATTCAAAGTTGAGAAGCCAATTAGAAACTGAAAAAGCAGGAAGGTTTGTTTTCCTTTTTTCAATCTATGAATAAAAATGAGGTATTAGGGGATGAGCTCTATTAGTTTTAAAATCCTAGAGGACATGGTGATCAGAAAAACTACAGATAATACTTCCTTAGTTTAATAAGCCAGTTAGTTTTAAACGCAAGCTTTTTTTTAAAAAAATGTATCCAACGCATTTAAGGTACTGTTATTTAACTAAATTTTAAAATGCTGTATTTGTAAATGAATTTCAATTTCCATCCAAATACAGCTTGACCCAACTCACAGGTAAAAAATAATTCTAGTAATAAGAAATACATCATCATTCACCATTTTCAAACATAACACAAAAATAAAAATTAAGACTCCAAATAAATATATGCTAAGCTATACAAATCCTAAATAAATGTGTAGAGCTATAGTGTATCCTCCTGGGAAGCAAAAAGAAGTCCTTAGGAAAATAACTAAAAAAAATACAAATACAAAACCACATTAAATCAAGGTTTCCTGCTTGCTGATTCAAGTCACTTTGATTTAAATCAATTCATGTTGGCAGACTCCCATTTATTATTAGAAATACAATAATAATTGTTTTCTGTTATGGAATACATCATAAATGAAAGGAAAGGCACTCTGAAAATATATATACACGTGGCAATTTTCTGATCACAAAGGACACTAATGTTATGCTAGGGAAATTCCATGCATTCGGTTAGTGGGTAAATACCTCTGAGGAATGGCATTATTCCAGCATGACATGATTCCCCTTTAGGCTTCATGCTTAATATGAAGACAGTTTTAAGGTCATTTACATGTACGTAATTCTTTAATTACTATCAACTGCACTTTGTAATACTAGCGAAATATCTAGCAATATGAATACAGGTACTTGCAAATCAAGTATTTGGAAAGCTGCCAACTTCACTTAATTGGATGAATTGCTTCCCCCATCATGCAATTTTTTTCCTGTGCTCATAAAGTTGGAAAATATTAAAAGGCACAAATGGCAGTAAAGTGCCTAAGTTCCATCGAGAGTCAAAGTCTTTAATTTCTCCAACTTGCTGGTTGTGAATGATTTTCTTTTGGCAGGAAATATCTTTTTTTCCCTCTTCTTCTTAAAGTGAATTTAGGCTCAGTAAATAAAGATGTTGAAGTGACAGCCCCAAAGACTGTACTCTCATACTTCCCCACAGTATAGGAATTACACGGGCAGCAACAATTCAAAACTTCTCTTCACAGTCATGCCAAGAGACACTACTCCCGGTGAGAAGGAACAGATTCTAAAGGATCAAAGGCCCATTGAATCCTTAACCTGTCCTTCCAATATACTGCATGAAGCCCTGTTCCATGCAAGCCCCATGGATCCAACCTTCATTTAATTCCCCCCATGGACTGTTAGTTATGCTTATCAGACTTCTAGCTAGAAGCATTTCTTCTGCATCACATGAAGCATCCCTCTCCTAAAGGGGCCTCAAATGTATTTCACTGCAGCACACAAGGCAAATCAATTTACTTGCCATTAAATTCTTTACAAATGTTTAGAGCCAAATGATCGAAATTGAAATAATCCTTCCACTAGGTTCTACTAAACTGCAATTTAAAGCTGAACAAACAAAGGTTGCCCTACTATTTACATCACAGAACGCATGGTAAGACAAACATCCAAAGAATGTATGATCCCTCCTTCCCCTCCCATGAAATGTTTGATTCTGAGAGTTAAAGGAAGAGGGAATCTTGTCTGCAGAATCTTGAGGTTCATTCATAGCCATAAATTGTGGGGAAAAACATTAAGTACCACTACATTTCACAAAATAGTTCAGAAGGGCTCTGTGGAATTGTTACTGGCTCTCTTTCTGACATACCTGCTGTTAATGGAGAAGACAAGTTATTAAACATGAAAGATCTTGGGATACAGTGTTCCAACATGTTTCAGTTACAAGACTAAGAAAAGGTTCTGGGCAGATATTTTAACTAAACTAGTTCACCTATTTTAATTGTGATCACTTCCAAACCCTCCTTGCTCTTGTGGCTAATGCAGAGCGCAGCAAAATTGGAATTTCCATCACACAGGAAGTTCTGATGTTTCAACATCTGGCTTTGACCTTTCTGAATTGAAATTTTCTGGGGTTTTTCATTCTGAAAAAAAATTCAATATTTCATCTTTTCAACCTAATTTGGAACTAAATATTCCATTTGAATATTTTAAAATCAAGACATAATATTTTAACATTCCAGAATTGAAATGTTACAGTTACTTGAATCTAACTCGCATCAGCGACCAGGAGGTGAGCGGTCATGCGTAGTGGTTGGAGCAGAAGTCATTAGCCTGGAATAGGAGTCCCGGGTGAGAGCCAGAGGCCTGATGCCAGAGCCCAGGTTCAGAGCTCAAGTCAGAAGTCCAGAATCAGAGCTGAGGACCAAAGCTGGGTTACCTGGAATGAGGTAAGACAGGACAAGGCATGGGCTGAGACTGGAGCGGTGCTGAGTCTGAGGCAGGAACAAGAGGCACAGGAGCTATTGCAGCCATAGACAAATGCTTAGAGCAGCCAGCAAATTGCTGGTCCTGGTGGGCTTAAGAGCAAGCCTATCAGCTTCCTCAGCCAAACAGGTGGGGCACTTCATCAGATAGTCTAGCTGATGCAGCCCAGCTGTGCTCATGAGGCTCTCAGGAGACTGAGCTGGTGCAGCTGCAGGGCCTTATTAATGACAAATTGAAATGTTTCATGTCAAAGTCAGTTCAACATTAAACTGCATTTGCCTATGGTGCCATGATATGTCAGGGGGATTATAGTTTGAATTCCTCTTGTCCCGATTACCCTCTATGGGCAAGGCTCCCTGGTCTGACTCCAATTCCTCTGATGCACCCACAATCATGTGATTCCCATAATGCACCATACAACTTAGTATGGGGGGAACACTGTGGTGCATTATGGGAGATACAGGCCAAGTTCCTTGGTTGGACTAGAAGGGCATAATTCATCCAAACTCCAACTTACCACGTCTTAACTGTCTAGTTGGCATTGTATCTGAGTCAAACTGAACCCCCAGTGTCACACTATCTAGAGTGGCTCACGACCACGAGTGCCTATCCTAGAATATCAGGGTTGGAAGTGACCTCAGGAAGTCATCTAGTCCAACCCCCTGCTCAAATCAGGACCAATCCCTAACTAAATCATCCCAGCCAGGGCTTTGTCAAGCCTGATCTTAAAAACCTCTAAGGAAGGAGATTCCACCACCTTCCTGGGTAACCCATTCCAGTGCTTCACCATCCTCCTTGTGAAAAATATCCAACCTAAACCTCTAATATCTAATATCCAACCTAAACCTCCCGCACTGCAACTTGAGACCATTACTCCTTGTTCTGTGTCAGGGCAGACTGTCATAACAGGGGAAACATTCCTGGTGGTATGTTCTATAATTAGATTTCACCAAGCCAGTAACCAATGTGAACTCCTAGATCACTGTAACAGCCTTATCATGGAGTCAGAGACAGTCTCCTTAGATTCTCCAGTCCTTCTTGCTACTCAGACAAACTGGACTTAGTGATAAATGGTCACTTACGCCAAAAATCACACCACATTTAGGTTGCTTCCAGTCCCAGGAGACCATCGCTTCCTCCCACTTCACTATCCTAGATTACACCAAAGACAATGCCTGTAGCCAATCCCATAATAAACGAAGGGTCTATTAACTAGGAAAAATAAATGAGTGTTATTTACAGATAAAAGCAAGGAAACATATACACACAAGTGAGTTGCAATCTAAATCAGAGTTATAGTAATCTGTCCATTCAAAATGTCTTTCAGGGAGGACTCAGGGGTAACCCTTGGGGATCTCTGGCTTCAGTTTAGTGTTTCTGGCTCTGAGAGATTTCAAATAGCAAAGAGATGGAAATAAAAATAGTGGACACGAAGATTTTTCCTCTTCCAGAATTCATACAGATGGGACAAGGCCTTCTGCATGTACTTTTCTATGGGTGGATAGGGGCAATTAAAGCTTGTCTTATAATGGCCCATTTAATTTTTGATAGTCCTCATGGATGGCTGGGGAGGAGGGGGAGGAAGGGGCAATTCCCATGTCTGGCTTCACAAGTTCAGAGGGAACATTTTCAAAGTTATAAAGCAAAACGGGCATATTTCCTTATTACATGGAACACCCACATTACAAGTGAGATTAATGAATGCAGCAATTTACAAGCATTTCATAGAGTCTAAAAACTAAATACATTGTTATAAGACTAATATCTATTTTGAACAAAACAAACACAGGTATGCGCTGGTTTGGTTTCCAGCTATGAATGTCAGTTCTTAGCTAATACCCCTATAGTTTTGGCCAGAGCTAGCACTTGGTTTACCAGCGTCACAACCAGATTCAAACACCCCTGAGCTTTGGGGAAGTTTAGACCTAAATTGAAACATTTGTTGCTCGGGCCCATCTCTAGCCCATATATACTCTCTGTATAGAAACAGTAGCTAAAGCTTTCTTGAAACAGATCTCTAAATACTAGAGAAAGAAATACTCAATGTGTTGATCTGTTGTGACATTTATGTACATGAATAAAGACCAGTCACCATACATTAAACATAATATACATTACAGATTTTTTTCCTCCTGTTTTTCTTGAGGAATTAAGATAGTTTTGAGGCTGTGTGGAAAATGAGTAGTGTTTGGAATGTGTGGGGATAGATGGTTCTGAATAATGTTAAATTTTTAATAACTTGCGAGTTGTGTCATCAGAGGAGCATCAATAGATGTGTGAGAAACTAGGAATAAGAACCACATGGAAATATCTCCACAGTTACTGTTGGCTTTCATTTTTTCCCCCACAAATCTTTTTGAAGGATGCTGCTGACGCCAAGCCTTTTGCTATTGTGAATCATGTAGTGCTGATCACCTACCTGAGCATGGGAGATCTCTGGGGAAGTGGCATGTACAGGTTGGGAATAAGTTCTGTAGGAAGTGAAAAGTCAGCCTCGCTTAGAATTATTTTTTCTTTGGCAAAGCAAGCACTGGCAGTGGTGATTTTCCTTAGGTGCTGGAGTAAATCAGACCATAACATCCCTGTCTAGCTATTTAAAAAAAATCTGAAATTTGTCTCCTTGTAAAAAAAAAAAGATTGCTTTGATGTTCATTGTTCAAATATAATCCGCTGATGCAATATCCTTCCATTACAAAAACAAAATGTAAGCATCTATTTACTAGTGATACAACAAAACCACTGCATGTGGGTTGCAGTGTGCAATGCAGTGCATGCAAAGGGAGTTTACTTGTCCCATTCCACTCTAGACCCCAGTAAATTGCCAAAATGTGTTTTTTGTGCTCAGCTGGTTAATTAGATAAAAAGTTGTTGTAAAGGAGAATAATGGCTTCTGTTAGTGTTGGATGATTTCTCTCATTTCCATATCTACATTTACCACTGATATGCTGTGTGATCTTAGGCCAGTCATTTCCACGCTCTGAGCCTCTGTTTCCCTTCCCATGGTTTGTAAGTTTAGATTGTACACTCTTCTGGGTATGGACTGTTTCTTGCTATGTGCTGTAGAGCACTTAACACAATGGGACTCTGCTCTGGATTGGGGCCTGAAGGTACTACTTTAATATAAATACATAATAATATTAATTGTGCAAACTGAAAGGCCATCCTTCCTCTACAGTGAAGGGAACTAGGGTGGGCTCAAGATATCTGGAACCAATTTCTGGCTTTGCCATAGATTTCCTGTGGAACTTAGGCAAGCAATTTAGTGCCCAATTCAGATGCAGTGATCATCCACAACTCCAACTGAAGTGAACGAGAGCTATGGATGTTCAGCACTGCTGAAAAATCAGTCCCTTTATCTGTCTGTGCCTCAGTTCTCATCTGAAAAGTAGGCATAATAATGCTTCCCTACCTTATGAGGCTGTTGTGAGGATAAAGTCATTAATGTTTGAGAAGCATTCAGTTACTATAGCAGCGGGTGCCCATAGGAGTTCAGGGATAGCTAGAAAGAGAAGCAAATGTTTTTCAAAATAAAGTTATTTAGGCAGTTTCTGTAGAGGACCTTTTCTGACTGGCTAGGTTATAAGTGCTCAAAATATAATTAATTACATTTTTCTCACTTCCTAAGGAGGTACTGTCATACTCAGAGGACAGAAATTTAACCTGCCTTCTATTTGTTTGAAAAGTTCACAAATGTTATATCTGTGAGTGAAAGAGCAGTATAAGCCTGAATGATGCTATACCAAACATAGAACAAGACAAAATCCCAGCAACCAAAAATCCTATGAGCTTCCTCAAATAAAACTCATTAAAACACCAGTTTGGATGCAAGATGGAGAGATGTCAGTGGTGGGAGACATTCATTTATTTTTTCTTTAAAAACACACACATTTAAAAGATAAAGCAATGCTGGCAGTGCAGTATGCACAAATAAACCTACACTAACAAACTAGGAGGTGATCACAATAGAGGAAAGTATAAATTCTAGTATGGAAATGGATATCATTTTTCAGCTTAGCATAATTACAAACAAGAATGAGAGCAATTTATTATACTACTAATACATTTGATATTTAATGTATATAGTAGGTGGAAGCCTTTGAAGGTAATTCTCACTTGTTCTTTAGGCAAAAGTGATTGTATGGTATCAGGATCGGGAAATGGACAGTTCTCCTCCACCCCCACTTTTCCCTTTTCTCTCATTTGTTTTTCCTCTTTACTTTGTTGCTCTCTTTGGAACCATAGGGTCTATTGCTCATGGGCAGCTGCAAAGAAGGCATTTAATAGCTTTTTGTGCACTGGTTTGCATTCTCTCAGTGTAATATGTGGTAGTTCTGTTTTGTCAGATTGTACTTCTAGAAAGATTTCCACCACACTGAATAATAATTGGGTACATATTGTGACAGGGTCGGGCCAGATGGCTAAAGCAGAGTAATTTTTTTTTAGCAAAAGATGTTTTTATTTGCATAACACACTTACAAAGTAAAAACAGCAGCATATGCAATGTGTAACACAGCAACCAATCACAATTGTTTTCTCATTAGCTTCTGGGGAGGGACGTGTTCAAGCTTGCCCAGGCCCAGAGCAGGGGGCTTCCTCGACTCTCGTGGTCTTCCACCCTTCCGAGTTACCTGGTGGCCCAGAGCGAGGGGGCTTCATCAACTCTCAAGGTCTGCCACCCCCTTGAGTTACCTGGCACCATGCCCAGTGTCACCAACAATTCCCTCCCCTGAAAGCACCCAACAAGAGGGGCAGGCTGTGGGGTGGACAACCCGGGGGGGGGGGGCACGTGCACCCACATGTGAAAGGACCCCTCTAAGGTGGTGGTGTCCGCAGCAGCAATGGCTGGGGCTGGGGGTCCCTTACTCTCTTCCCCAATCAAAGGGTCAGACAAAGGGACCCGGACAGGGACACCGAGCAGAGAACCTCAGACAGCGCCCACCGCTCCTCAAAAGCATCAAGGGAGTCAGTGGACGCTGCCCAGAGGAACTCTGCCCGGATACGTGAACGGACCGAGGATCGGAAAACGGCCCCACAGTCACAGGAAACTCCATCGGCCAACCTCCTCTGTCTGGTTTTATAGATGTCCATTTTAGCCAGGGCCAGGAGGAGGTTAACTAGGAGATCCCGCAACTTTGTGAGGCCACGGAGAGGGAGTGCATAAATAAAAAGGTGAGGGGAAAAATGCAACCAAAAACGTAATAGGAGATTTGTGAGGAGCTGGAAAAGGAGCTGCAGCCTGGCGCACTCCAAATATACGTGCGCCAGGGTTTCCCTCACACCACAAAAGGGACAAGTATCTGGGACGGGGGTGAACCACGCCAAGTACATGCCCGTGCTCACAGTTCCATGAAGGAGCCACCAACTGATGTCCCTGATGGGCCTCGGAACCAAGGTGGAATATAGGCTGGCCCACCAGGGCTGCTCACCCTCCAAAGGTGGCAGAAGGTCTCACCACTTTGTGTCGGGGCGGGACACTAGGATGGGGGCGTGAAGGGTGTGGAGCACGAGCATGTGTAGATGTTTCCTTGGTGCAGTTTGGAAGCATACCGGCTGCAGTTCCTGCAGCTGGCTCGCAGTGAAGGAATGAGGGGGTCGATTGGGTCTATGGGGTAGGGGTCCAATTAAAAGGTCCAGCAGGCCTAGGGTAGAGGGTGGGTGGGACTCGAGGTAAGCTCTAGCAGCGGGCAGCAAAGCGGCCTTCACCTCCTGAAGTACGCGCCAGGGGGTACGAGCTCTGGAGAGCCCCATGCGCTGAGTGAGCGTCAGGGGATCCAGCCAGTCTCCCCGGTCGTAGTCCAGGAGGTCTCTGACTCTCGTGACTTCTGCCAGGATCAAGCTCTGGCGCACTGAGCGGGACTCCGCCACCTGCACACGGAGCTGGGGGTTGTGTAGCAGGGGATCCGCGAGGAGATCTGCCCCCTCGGTGGCCGCCACGAACCTGGTCATTAAAAACCATTTCCAAGTCCGGAGGAGGTCCTGGTAGAAAACCGGCAGCCCGGAGAGGTCTCGCGGAAGACCTCCCGGACAGAGATAAAAGAGCTGAGGGTCATATCGGAGCCCTCGGATGTGGCGCAGGATGGCGTGCACCAGTATGCTCCAGGCCGAACTGCCTGCACTATAAAGGAGCCTCTGTAGGGCCTGGAGGTGGAAGACGCAGACCTGAGTGTGCAGACACTTCAGGCCCTGTCCTCCTTCCTTCAGGGGTAGATGAAGAACCCCTACAGGGGCCCAGTGCATTCCTGACCAAAAGAACCCCAGAATCGATGTCCGGAGGTTGGTCAGGAAACCTGGGGCCGGGACCAGGGTGTTGAGCCGGTACCAGAGCTTGGACAGGACTAGTTGATTAAGCACCAGCGCTCTCCCACGAAGGGAGAGACATCGGAGTAGTCCCATCCATTTCCGGAGCCGCTCTATCACCCCGCCCTCTAAATTTTCGTAGTTCTCTGGTGGAGAGGGATGCGTGGTAAACGCCAAGGTAGAGCAGCGGACCCGCGCTCCACCGGATGGTCTGAAGCGCGGGTGGGAGGGAGCTCGCCTGCCGCCAGTCTCCTACCGCCAAGCCAGAGCTCTTGACCCACTTGACCCGGGCAGAGGAGGCTGCTGAATAGATGGCCTGGCAAGCCTCCACCCACGCCAAGTCACCTGAGTCCCGGACCACGAGGAGCATGTCATCAGCGTATGCCAACAGGACCAGCCGCAGCTCCAGCTCCCGCAGCACCAGCCCTGTCAACCTCCTGCGGAGGAGGCAGAGGAAGGGCTCAACCTCCAGAGCATACAGCTGGCTCGAGAGGGGGCACCCCTGCCATACTCCTCGCCCAAAGCTGACTGGTTCGGTCAGGGTCCAGTTGAGCTTAACCAGACACTCTGCGGAGGCGTATAGCACCTGGAGAAAACCCACAAACTGGGGTCCGAAGCCAAACGCTCGCAGAGTGTTCAGGAGGTACCCATGGTCCATCCTATCGAATGCCTTTTCCTGATCTAGGGACAGGAGGGCGAATGACAGACCATCTCTACGCCCGAGTTCCAAAAGGTCCTGAACCAGAAATAGGTTATCAAAGATACTGCAGTCCAGGACGGTGTAGGTCTGGTCTGGGTGGATCACGTCCACCACCAGACCCTAGCCGCAGCGAGATTGCTTTCGCTACGATTTTGTAGTCCGTGCTGAGGAGTGAGACAGGATGCCAATTTCGTAAATCGCAGAGGTCCCCCTTCTTCGGCAGTAAGGCGAGCACAGCTCACCTGCATGAAAGAGGGAGGACCCCGCTCTGCAGAGACTCGGCCCAGACGGTGACTAGGTCTGGGCCGAGGACGTCCCAAAACACGCGGTAGAACTCCATGGTCAGCCCGTCCATGCCTGGAGACTTATTAGTGGACATACGATGGAGGGCTTCCGAGAACTTGGCCAGAGTGAGAGGCAACTCTAGCTGGTCTCGGTCGCTCGCACTGACCATAGGGATCTCCTCCCAGAGCACTCTGCAAGCGCCAGTGTCGGTCGGATCCGGGGAGAAAAGGCTTGCGTAGAAGGCTCGGGCCCTCCCACACATCTCCACCGGTTCCATGAGGGGGGGTGCTGTCTTCTGCCAGGAGGCAGGTGACCTGTTTCTTGGCTCCCCTCATTTTCTCCAGGGCATAGAAGAAGCGGGAGCTGCGATCCATGTCCTGAAGGAGGCGGATTCGGGATCGAACAAAGGCGCCCCGGGCCTGATGGTCCTCGAGGGCCTGGAGCTCCTCCCGCATCTCCCGGCACGCTCTGCAGAGGAGCGGGTCCTCGGGGCTGGCGGCCAGATGCCTCTACAGCTTTAAGACCTCCCGTTCCAACTGCTCTATCGCCGCATTTCTCCGTCAGCTGGTGCCCTGGGTGTAGTCGTGGCAGAAAAGCTTGGCGCGCACCTTCCCCAGGTCCCACCATCGCCACGCCGAGGGAAAGGCACGCTGCTGCCCTTGCCAGGCCAGCCAGAATTCCCGGACGGACGTCACGAAGCCCTCATCCTCCAACAGGCTGTTGTTAAAATGACAGTAGGCCGGCCCCAGCCTCTCCGCACAGAGGGAGGCTGTCACGGTGGCTAGATGATGGTCAGAAAATGGGGCCAGCCGAATGCTGGAGGAGTGGGCTCGTGAGAGATGGAAGCATGATAAATAAACGCGGTCCAACCGGGAGTGGCTCAACCGATGGGCTTCCACTCGGACAAAGGTGAACGTGGAAGTGTCATCCGGGTGGTGGTCGTGCCAGATGTCCACTAGGGAGTGATGTTCATCTATCTCCCGGAGGGTGTCCGTGGTGGCCGGGCTCTGCTCGGTCCCCAAGCGGTCCTGTTCCTCAAGGATGGTATTAAAGTCCCCTCCCAGGACCAGGCACTCGTGAGAATCTAAGGTGCCGAGGAAGGCAGATGCCCGCTGGTAGAATTGCAGCCACTCTGGGCCCGATGTTGGGGCATAGATGTTAACGAGGTTAACCACGAGCCCCTCAATATGGACCGGAGATGCAGCAGGCGACCCGGCACAGCCTCGGTGACCCCTAGCACCTCAGGCCGCAGGTTGGGGGAGAACAGGGTTGCCACTCCAGCCTGTCAAACCGTGGCAAGTCTAAAGTAGACCCTATTCCCCCACTCCAGCCATCAACTGTCTTCAGCGGTCGGGTCCGTATGGGTCTCCTGCAGGAAAACCACAGAGTACCCTCCCTCCCGAAGGAAGGAGAGCACCTGGGACCTGCGGAGAGCCATCCTACAACTCCGGGTGTTCAGCGCTGTGATGGTGAGAGGTGTCATGGGGAGGGTTGGGGTGGTCCTCACTGGCAGGGATGCTCGCATCTTCCAGTGGGCCACGCAGCAGTCTGTGACCCATCCCGTAGGTGAGTAATTGTTCACAGAAGACGCGGACCCACCAGTAGGCCGCGGCATCCTGCTTCCCCGTCCCTTTACCTTCCCCCATAGGGCCCTTGTGGCCCGGAGGATTTGAGAAAAGTCCTCCCATCGCTGGAGAGCAAGTTGTACCTTGTTGCGGGAGCCACGCACATCCTCTAAGAACTTCCGCAGCTCTTCTCGCAGTTCATGGGGGGATGGGGTTACGATTTCCCGGTTGTTCCCTGGCGGGGCCCTTGGTGCAGCCCTGTGATCCACTAAAACAGACAAGCAGAATGCGGACCCCCGACGGGGTGCCTGATGGGCTGGAGCTTCTAGGCCCGCCTCAAGCTCTGGGGCAATAGGGGGCGGTGGAGGGAAAACAGCAGCTCCTAATGGGTCGGGGCAGGAAAACACAAAGGCCGCTCCCTGGGGGTCATCAGTTGGCAAAGGGAAGGAGACAGCCCCAGGGGCAACAATGACATTGCAGGAGGTAAATTGGATAGGGGTGGGGCAGGGGCAGGGGCAGAGGGGAGGTTTTGGGAGGCAAGCAGCTGGATGGTGGCGCCTCCTGATCAGGCTCAAGGGTTAAGGGGGTGGGGAGGGAGCTCTCAGTGACACTGAGCGCGCACTCTGTGGTGAATTTAGTGGCCACAGCATCAGGAGGTGGATTATCTTCTGTAGAGCCCCTGCCCGGGAAGGAAGCCAATTGCTCCGCACCAATGGGGGGTGCCCCTGGTGACTCGTGCCCCGGCCGCGTGGCACCGGCTGTCACCTGAGCAGGCTTGGTGGTTGTCAGCGGTGTGCCATCAGCAGCTGGGTTGGTGGAGGAGTCCAGGGACTCCTCGGAGGTGGGAGCGGAAGCAGCAATTCAGGGGAGGGAGCATGGGGAAAAGAGGGGTGGAGTGAGGTTGCCCAGATCGAGATTTGCTGGCAAAAGGTCATCCTCCCCTGGGAGACCGGGGTCAGATCTAAGGCCTCGATCTCCTCGAACATGGAGGAGAGGACACTTTCCACCACCACGGGGTTCTCCCTGCCAGCACCCGCCATGATGGTTGCCTCAGGGTTCACAGGGGCTTCGGGTAGCATCAGGACAGAAGGGGCTTCCTCGAGGGTCTCGGAGGGGAGGGTCTCCCGTGGAGGGGAGATACTACCCTCCGGTGCTGCCACATCTTTCCCGGCTGACACCGGTGGATGGGACGCACTCGTGGGCAAAGCGGAAGGTTCGGCATCGGTGCCCCCCTTCCTGGTCTTCTGCGGGGCCTCCGCCTCGGGTAGATGAGGCAGAGCTTGAACCTTCCGCTTGCCTCGCTTCCCCTGGACTAGGGCCCAGCCCTCCAAGGCATCATCTGGGGGCTGCTTAGCAGGGTCGTGTCAGGGGGTAAAGGCGATGGCTCAGGGACTTGAGGGGGGAATGGTGGGGCAGCATAAGGGAGGAAGGATTCTCCCTGGGGCAGGCTCTCTCCCATGCCTGGTGGTATCTCTGCCACACCCTCCTCCATAGGCCCCGCTAGATTGTCAGCAGCGAGGGCAGGGCTCTCCCACTCATCTGGGCGTTGTAGGGGAGGTGCCTCTTTGGCCTGAGTGGGAGTAGCGGTGGTCTGAAGAGGAGGGGGGGCGGGTTCGGGTACCGGGCGGCCAGGGGCATCGGCAATGACGGGGCCGATGTCCTGCCGGGTCTCGGGGATCCTAGGTGCCCCTCCTTGCCGGGCTAAGGGGCAGTCCCACCGGGCTTCCCCCGTGGAAAAGTACACCAAGTAACGGGCCCCCTGGCGGGGGACTAGGAAGGACCCTTCGAGCACCACTCCGTCACACGCCGCCGACGGCAGTAAAAGTTGCACTTGCTGGTGGAAGGAAAAAATGTGATGGAGGGTGGGGTACTTGCAGCCCAACGGGAGAGGGCTGATAACAGAAACAGGTTTTCCCAGGGTGGAAAGGGCGGGTAGCAGGGCAGCATTGTGAAGAAAAGGAGGGACAGAGGTCAGGATCAGGCAGATGCCCAGGTCCTCTAGCGGCTCTAGGGGGACAAACACCCCCCTACTGCCAGGCCCCTCTCCACCGCTTCCTGGGCGGCAGCCTCCAATGCTAAGAAGAAAATGACCTTCCCATACATTTTGGAGGCCGCCACAATGGCCGAGGGCCCCACCACCCTTGCCAACACCCGCACGTAGGTCTCCACGTGGGGCGAGGTGGGCACCAAGAGGCATCGGACACCGGGCTTCCTTGTCATGGTGGGAAAGGGCCCCAGCCATTATTGATGGTGGCGGAGGCGGTGGGTGGGAGAGATGACGAGGTGGCAGGTGGGGGGGCTGCCACTGCCCGGGCATACGTCCTGGGGGCTGAGGGAGGGACATCTGCAGAGCTGGTGAAGGGGGCAGTGGGGAAGGATGCCATGGTCGGTGGCGGGGCTGCAGCAGTGGGGGTGGCCCCTGCTATCGAGGGCCCGGTGGTTTTAGCGGGGCCCTTCCCCTTCTTCTTGCCCTGGCCTTTCCTGCAGGCTGAGGGGGCTTCCCTAGAGTCTGGGGAGGCGATGGGCATGGCAGCGGCGGAGGTCACCCCGGTGCCCTCCGTTGCCGATGCCCTAGCGGGGGCGGTGGCAGGTAGTTAACAGGAGTTGAGGTCAGGTAGAAAGGGACAAGTTGTGGGATGGGCAGTTTGCCGGGGGGGCACATGAACCACTGTATGCTTGTCCAGAGAGTCCTGTTTGGTTGGCTGGTGCTTCTGGCCCACACGGTGAAATCAGGGTAAGCAGCTAAGTCCAGAGGCAGATGTTAAACAGTCAGCAAAGACGGTGGAGGAGGCAGTTGTGAGGATGGGAGTGTGGGGGTTGGGAGGACATAGATGGATTGGGGGGCAGCTCCGTGCCACACCCCCTGTGTCCCTACAAACACAGTCACAACACAGTCAAGGCCTCCCCCCACACGAGAACACAGTTCGAAAGTTACTCAGTCTTGGGCCCCCTCCACGGCGATTTGTAGATTCCCCGGGTGGTGTTCCTCCCGTAAACGGCTGTTTCTCTGTCTGTTCCGGGCTTTCTTTTTCGCATTCCAGGGATGCTGGAGCAGATGATAAGAAATTCTCTCAGCCGGAGACGGGTCCGCAGACAAACAGCAAGCAGCTGGATCTCGGGGCTAGGTCCTTCCACTCCCCCTCTCCGGGGAAGCGGGCCGGCAGGCCTCCCCTCTCTCAGGGGGGCGGGTTTCAGCTGGAGTGGCAGCAGCATCCGAGGGCGGGCGGGGGACACTAACAACTGGCCGGCAGCCAGCCAGCACTCTAGCAACAGCAGAGAAAGAAAAAAAAACAACAAAAGGAAAAAAAGGGGGGAGAGCGTCTGGCCCGGTTGGGGGGAAGCTGAAAGCAGGGGCAAAAAGCAAGGAAAACCCAGGCCAGAGGGCAGCAGCAGGAGAGCAGGCTAAGTAGGTCCCTTTTCCCTGGGTAAGGTAACAGGGAAGGTTTGTTGTTTTTTTTTTTGAAACAGAAAAGAAGTTTATTGGTAACACTTTCAAAATTACCAAAGGAAACAAAACAACTATGCAACAAAACAACGCAAACAGAAGGTATAACACAGCAGCTTTCAGGAGGGAGAAGTGTTCAGGCTAGCCTGGGCCCAGAGCGGGGGGGCTTCCTCGACACTCGTGGTCTTCCACCCTCCTGAGTTACCTGGTGGCCTAGAGCGGGGGGGCTTCCTCGACACTCGTGGTCTTCCACCCCCTCGAGTTACCTAGTGCCGCGCCTAGTGTCACCGATCCTCCCTCTCCCGAGAGTGCCTGGCAAGATGGGCACGGCTGCGGGGTGGGCGGTTTAGGAGTGGGGGGGGTAGACACCCATGTATTATAGGACCCCTCCTAGATGACAGTAATGATGGTATCCACAGCGGCAACGGCTGGGGCTGGCATCTCTCGCTCTTCTCCTCAATCAAAGGGTCAGACGGAGGGAACCGGATGGGGTCACTGAGCAGAGAACCCCGGACAGCACCCACCGCTCCTCGAAAGCGTCAAGGGAGTCGGTGGACGCCGCCCAGAGGAACTCCGCCCGGATACGTGAATGTACTGAGGATCGGAAAAAGGCCCCTCAATCGCAGGACGTTTCATGGGCCAACCTCCTCTCTCTGGTTTTATAAATGGCTGTTTTAGCCAAGGCTAGGAGGAGGTTGACTAGGAGATCCCGCAACTTTGTGGGGCCACGGATGGGAAGTGTATAGATAAAAAGGTGAGGGGAGAAATGAAGCCAGAAGCGCAATAGAATATTTGTGAGGAGCCGGAAAAGGGGCTGCAATCCTGCACACTCTAAATATGCGTGCGCCAGGGTTTCCCTCACATTACAAAAAGGGCAAGTATCTGGGATGGGGGTAAACCGTGTCAGAAACACGCCCGTGCTCACAGCTCCGTGAAGGAGCCGCCAACTGATGTCCCCGACGGGCCTCAGGACCAAGGTGGAATACAGGCTGGCCCATCGAGGTTGCTCACCCTCCAAAGGTGGCAGGAGGTCCTGCCACTTTGTATCGGGGCAGGACACCAGGGTGTGAGCGTGAAGGGTGTGAAGCCTGAGTGTGTATAAATATTTCCGTGGTGCAATTTGAAAACTGACCGGATGCAGTTCATGCAGCCGGCTTGCAGTGAAAGGGTGAGGGGTTTGTTGGGATCTACGGGGTAGGGGCCCAATGGAAAGGTCCGGCGGGCCTGGGGTAAAGGATGGGTGGGGTGCGCCCTCGCGCAAGGCTTGGTTGACATAAGCCCGAGCAGCGGGGGTCAAGGCGGCCTTCACCTCCTGAAGTACGCGCCAGAGGGGACGGGGGCTGGAGAGCCCCATGCGCCAAGCGAGCGTCAGGGGATCCAGCCAGTCTCTCCGGTCGTAGTCCAGGAGGTCTCCGACCCTCGTGACTTCCGCCAGGACCAACTTCTGGAGCACCGAACGGGACTCTGCCACCTGCACACGGAGCTGGGGGTTGTGTAGCAGGGGCTCCATGAGGAGATCTGCTCCCACGGTGGCCGCCACGGACCTGGTCGTTAGAAACAGTTTCCAGGTCCGGAGGAGGTCCTGGTAGAAGACCGGCAGCCCGGAGAGGTCTCGCGGAAAACCCCTCGGACAAAGATGAAAGAGCTGCCGGTCGTATCGGAGCCCTTGGAAGCGGCGCAGGAAGGCGTGCACCAGTATGCTCCACGCCGAACTACTTGCACTATAAAAGAGCCTCTGCAGGGCCTGGAGGCGGAAAACGCAGACCTGAGTGTACAGACACTTCAGACCCTGCCCTCCTTCCTTCAGGGGCAGATGAAGAACTCCAACAGGGGCCCAGTGCATTCCTGACCAGAAGAACTCTAGAATCAATCTCCGGAGGTGGGTCAGGAAACCCGGGGCCGGGGCCAGGGTGTTGAGCCGGTACCAGAGCGTGGACAGGACTAGCTGGTTAAGCACCAGTGCTCTCCCTCGGAGGGAGAGACATCGGAGTAGACTCGTCCATTTCCGGATCCGCTCTATCACCCCGCCCTCTAAATTTTGCCAGTTCTCCGGAGGGGAAGGGTGCGTGGTGGAAAGGTAAACGCCGAGATAGAGCAGTGGACCTGCACTCCACCGGATGGTCTGAAGCGCGGGTGGGAGGGAGCTCACCTGCCGCCAGTCCCCCACCGCCAAGCCAGAGCTCTTGACCCAGTTGACTCGGGCGGAGAAGGCTGCCAAATAGATGGCCTGGCATGCCTCCACTCGCGCCAAGTCACCCGGGTCCTGGACCACGAGGAGTACGTCATCGGCGTACGCCGACAGGACCAGCCGCAGCTCTGGCTCCCGCAGCACGAACCCTGTCATCCTCCTGTGGAGGAGACAGAGGAAAGGCTCGATTGCCAGAGCGTACAACTGGCCCGAGAGGGGGCACCCCTGCCGCACCCCTCGCCCGAAGCTGACCGGTTCGGTCAGGGTCCAGTTGAGCCTAACCAAACATTCCGCGGAGGCATACAGCACCCGGAGAAAACTCACAAACTGAGGTCCAAATCCAAACGCCTGCAGAGTGCTCAGGAGGTACCCATAGTCTACTCTATCGAACGCCTTCTCCTGATCAAGAGACAGGAGGGCGAACGACAGACCATCTCTCCACCCAAGTTCCAAAAGGTCTCGGACTAGAAATAGGTTGTCAAAAATGCTGCGACCCAGGACAGTATAGGTCTGGTCTGGGTGGATCACGTCCGCCATCACGGACCCTAGCTGCAGCGAGATTGCTTTCGCTACGATTTTGTAATCCGTGCTAAGGAGTGAGATGGGACGCCAGTTTCGTAAATTGCGGAGGTCCCCCTTCTTCGGCAGCAAGGTGAGAACCGCTCGCCTGCACGACAAAGGGAGGACCCCGCTCTGCAAGGACTCAGCCCAGACGGTGACTAGGTCTGGGCCGAGGATGTCCCAGAGCGTGCAGTAAAACTCCACGGTCAGCCCGTCCATGCCCGGAGATTTATTGGTGGGCATGCGATGGAGGGCTTCCAAAAACTCGGCCAGGGTGAGAGGCAGCTCTAGTCAGTCTCGGTCGTCCATGCTGACCATGGGGAGTTCCTCCCAGAGCACCCCGCAAGCGCCAGGATCGGTCGGATCTGGGGAGAAAAGGCTTGTGTAGAAGTCACGGGCCCTCCCCCACATCTCCGCCGGTTCCGTGAGGGGGGTACCGTTTTGCGCAAGAAGGCAGGTGACGTGTTTTTTGGCCCTCCTCGTTTTCTCCAGGGCATAGAAGAAGAGGGAGCCGTGGTCCATCTCCTGAAGGAGGCGGATGTGGGACCGAACGAAGGCACCTCGGGCCCGGTGGTCCCCGAGGGCCCGGAGCTCCTCCCGCTTCTCCCAGCACACTCTGCAGAGGGATGGGTCCTCGGGGTTGGCGGCCAGGTGCCTCTCCATCTCTAATACCTCCCGTTCCAACTGCTCTATCGCCGCATTTCGCCGTCGGCTGGTGCCCCGAGTGTAGTCACGGCAGAAGAGCTTGGCGCGCACCTTCCCGAGTTCCCACCATCGCCGCACCGAGGGAAAGGCACACCACTGCTCTCGCCAGGCCAGCCAAAACTCCTGGAAGGATGTCACGAAGCTCTCATCCTCCAACAGGCTGTTGTTAAAGTGCCAATAGGCCGGCCCCGGTCTCTCTGCACGGAGGGAGACCGTTACGGTGACTAAGTGATGGTCGGAGAATGGGGCTGGCCAAATGGCGGAGGAGTGGGCCTGTGAAAGATGGAAACGGGATAAGTAAATACGGTCCAACCGAGAGTGGTGTGACCAATGGGCCTCCACCCGGACAAAAGTGAAAGTGGAAGTGTCATCTGGGTGATGGTCATGCCAGACGTCCACTAGGGAGTGATGTTCAACTATTCCTCGGAGAATATTCATGGCGGCCGGGCTCGGCTCGGCTCCTGAACGGTCCTGTTCCTCAAGGATGGTGTTAAAGTCTCCTCCCAGGACCAGGCACTCGTGCGAATCTAGGGTGCCGAGAAAGTCGGACACCCGCTGATAGAATTGTGGCCGCCTTGAGCTAATTTGCGGGGCATAGATGTTAACAAGATTGACCATGAGCCCCTCCATACGGACTTGAAGGTGCAGCAGGTGGCCCGGCACGGCCTCAGTGACCCCTAGCACCTCAGGCCGTAGGTTGGGGGAGAACAGGGTCGCTACTCCAGCTTGCCAAGTCATGAAGTGGCTAAAGTATGCCCCATCCCCCCACTCCAGCCGCCACCTGTCCTCGGCGGTCGGGTCTGTATGGGTCTCCTGCAGGAAAACTACAGAGTACCCCCCTTCCTGAAGGTAAGAGAGCACCTGGGACCTGCGGAGAGCCATCCTACAGCCCCTGGTATTCAGGGTCGCAATAATAAGAGCTGTCATGCGGAGGGCTGGAGGGGTAGGGGTTTCTTGTTGGCGGGGGTGTTCAGGGCCCCCGGCGGGTTGCGCAGCGACCCGTGACCCATCCCGTGGATGAGTAGATCATGTCGGAAGCCGCGGGCTCGCTTGTAGGCCGCAGCACCGCGCCTTCCTTGCCCCCTGCCCTCCTGTATAAGGGCCCTTGTGGCCTGGAGAATTTGGTCAAAGTCCCCCCATAGCTGAAGAGCCAGCTGTACCCTATTGTGGGCGCCACGGGTGTGTTCTAGGAACTTCCGTAGTGCATGCCGCAGCTCATGGGGGGGTGGTGTTCCCTGGTGGGACTCTTAATACAGCCTCATGGTCCGCTAAGGCGGGTAGACAGGGTGCGGACCACCGACGGGGTGTCTGACAGGCTGGGGTTATTAAATTCATTTCATGCCTTGGGGTGGAGGGGGATGGCAGGGAAAAAATTGCAACTCCTAATGGGTCGCGACTAGAAAGTGCAAAGACTGCTCCCTGGGGGTAATCTGCAAAAGGCGGGAAAGAAATAACCCCAGGGGCGGCATTAGCATTGCAGGAGGAGGGGACTTGGGCAGGGACAGGGGTGGGGGCAGGGGTAAGGCTCTGGGGTTCAGGAGGCAAGCAGCTAAAGGAAAGTGCCTCCTGAGCAGAGTCAAGGGTTAAGGGGTAAGGGAGGGGGCTCCCAATAATGCTAGGCACTGGCTCCATGGTGGTCTTAGCGGCCGTGGCATCAAGTGGTGGACCACCTTCTGCAGGGTGCTCACCTGGGAAGGCAATTAGGGGGAGGGAGCATGGGGAAAGGGAGGCTGGGGTAAGGTTGCCCAGCTCGAGGCCAGCCGGCAGCAGATCATCCCCTCCCTGGGTGACCGGGGTCAAATCTAGGGCCTCAATCTCCGCGTACATGGGGGAGAGGCCAGCTCCTGCCACCCCGGGGGCCTCTCCTCTAGGGCCCGCCTCAACGGTCGCCTCGGGGTCCGCGGGGGGTTCGGGTAGTGTCCAGGCAGAAGGGGCGTCCTCAGAAGTCTCGGAGGGGAGGGTCTCCCGTGGAGGGGGGATTTTGCCCTCCAATGCCAGTCCATCTTCCCCTCCCGACACCAGCGGATGGATCTCGCTCGTGGCCGTGGCGGGAGGCTCGATAGCAGTGCCCCCTTTCCTGGTCTTCCGGGGGGCTTCCGCGTCGGATGGATGCAGCGGAGCTCGAGCCTTCCGCTTGCCTCGCTTCCCCTGGACTAGGGTCCAGCCCTCCATAGCATCATCTGGGGGCTGGTTAGCAGGGGTCGTGTTGGGAGGCGGAGGCGATGGTTCAGGGGTTCGGGGGGGGTAGCGGTGAGGCAGCATGAGGGGCGGGGGTTTCTCCTTGGGGCGGGCCCTTTCCTATACCCGGTAATATCCTTGCCACACCCTCCTCCATGGGCTGTGTTGGATTGGTACTAGCAAGGGTGGAACTCCCTTGCTCGCCCAGGCGTTGTAGGGAAGGTATTTCTTGGGCCCGGACGGGAGCAGCGATGGGTCGAGTAGGAGGAGGGTTGGTTTCAGGTGCCGGGCAGCCAGGGGCGTCGGCAGCAACGGGGCCGATGTCCTGCCGGGTCTTGGGGGTTTCGGGTGCCCCTCCCCCCCGGGCCAAAGGGCAGTCTCTGCGGACATGCTCCGCTGAGTGGCAGAGGTAGCACCGGGCCTCTCCGGTAGAATAAAAGACCCGATAGCGGGCTCCCTGGTAGGGGACTAGAAAAGACCCCTCGAGCGCCTCTTCGTCACGCGCCCCTGCCAGCGGTAGAAGCTGCACTTGCCGGCGGAACGAAAAAATGTGACGGAGGGTGGGGTCCTTGCAGCCCAACGGGAGAGGGCTGATGACAGAGACAAGTTTCCCTGGAATGGAGAGAGCGGGTAACAGGGCAGCATTGGGTAAGAAGGGAGGAACGGAGGTAAGGATGAGGCGAACGCCCAGGTCTTCTAACGGTTCTAGGGGGACAAACACCCCCCCCCCACCGTCAGGCCCCTCTCCGCCGCCTCCTGGGCGGCATCCTCCGAAGCTAAGAAAAAAACGACCTTCCCATATATCTTGGAGGCCACTACAATAGCCGTGGGTCCTACCACCTTCGCCAACGCCTGCACGTATGTCTTCACGTGGGGCGAGGCAGGCACCAGGGGGCAACGGACACCGTGCCTCCTGGTCAAGGCAGGGAAAGGGCCCCGGCCGCTGGTGATGGTCGCGGAGGCAGGGGGGAGGGCGAGGTGACGAGGCGGCAGGCAGGGGGGAGCCTGTCACCGCTCGGGCATACGTCCTGGGGGCCGGGGGAGGGACAATCGCAGAGCTGGTGGAGGGAAACGCAGGGAGGGGCGCCACGGTTGATGACGAGGCCACAGCGGTGGGGGCAGCCCCTGCCATGGAGGACTTAGTGGTTTTAGCGGGGCCCTTTCCTTTCTTCTCACCCTGGCCCTTCCGGCCAGCTGGGGGGGGGGTTTCCTAGAATCTGGGGGGGTGGTGGGCGCAGCAGCAGCAGTGATCACCCCGGTGCCTCCTGCCACCGGTGCCCCAGCGGGGGAGGTGGCAAGTATCTTAACAATGGGAGGGGACCTTGGGGGTCGGGCAGGGGGGAGGTGGGGGAAGGACAACTGATTTTGTTGGAGGGGCCTCGCCCCTCTCATTCCCCGCCATTGTGAGCAGGGAGAGACGGGAAGACACCGGAAGGAGGAGGAGGGAGGGGGAAGCAGAGTAACCGCTCCTCCCTGCTGGGCTGCAGGCGGGGGGAGGGGGAATGCCAAAGGGGTTGGACTGGGAGGGGGCGGAAAAACAAATCGGGGTCTGGTAATAGGGGCAAACTGTGGGATAAGCAATCCGGGGGGGGGTTGCAGACCCACACACGTTTGTCCAAAGAGTCTCGGTTGGTCGGCTGTTATGTCCGGTCTGAAAGGCAAAGTTCAAAGCGAACAGCTGCATCCGAAGGCAGATGGCAGGTTGCCAGCAGGGACGGACGGCGGGGGGGCCGTAACAGTTGTAGTAATGGTGGGGGGGTTAGGGGCACTGATGGATCGGGGGGGGGCTCCACGCCACATCCCCTGTGCTGCCGCAAACGCAAGTAAACCACAGTCAAACTCCCCCCCACAGGAGTATAATTCAGAAAATTACTCAGTCTTACGGCCCCCTTCACCATGATTTGTAGCTTCCCTCGGTTGTTTCTCCTGTCTTCTGAAATCTTCTTCTCCAGCTGTGTTGGCTGTGTTCCAAGGTTTCCGGCATGCTGAGAATGTTGTAAAATCCGAGCTGCCAGCTAAACGGCTGGGTCTGGGGGTTTCCACTCCCCCCTCCAGACAGCAAAATCGGCAATCTTCCCCCCCCTCCTCCGGGGGGCTCAGCTGAGGCAAATAGCTGCGCCCAAAAGCAGGCGTGGGGGGGGGGGTGCTGGCGGCAAGCTGGAGGCCGACCAGCACGTAAACGGCAAGAAGAAAAAAATAGCAAAAAATCAAACCAAAACAAAAAGCGTCTGGCCCGGTCGGGGGGAGGGGGGAACTAAGGCAGGTTCAAAAAGTAAGAAAATCCAGGCCAGGGGGCTTTAGGAAAGAATAGAAAGCAGATAGCTGAGGAGCAAGCAAAGGACGTTCCGTTTCCCAACAGGGAAGGTTCAGAACAATCAGGAACCTTCTGGAGACAATTAAGACAGGCTGATTAGAACACTTGCAGCCAATCAAGAAGCCGCTAGAATCAATTAAGGCAGGCTAATCAGGGTTTTAAAAAGGAGCTCACTTCAGTTTGTGGTGTACATGTGAGGAGCTGGGAGCAAAAGGCACTAGGAGCTGAGAGTGAGAAGGCGGACTGTTGGAGGACTGAGGTGTACAAGCATTATCAGACACCAGGAGAAAGGTCCTATGGTGAGGATAAAGAAGATGTTGGGAGGAGGCCATGGGGAAGTAGCCCAGGGAGTTGTAGCTGTCGCACAGCTGTTCCAGGAGGCACTCTACACAGCTGCATACCACAGGGCCCTGGGCTGGAACCCGGAGTAGAGGGTGGGCCCGGGTTCCCCCCAAATCCTCCCAACTCCTGGTCAGACACAGAAGGAGTCAACTTGGACTGTGGGTTCAGAAAAACGGCTAAGCTGTGGGCTGCCGTGAAGCTCCAAGGCAAGCAAATTCGCCAATAAGTGCAAGATCCACCAAGGTAGCACAGGAACTTTGTCACAATATATAGCACCTTTGAATCTTAGGGATCTGAAGCACTTTGTAAAATGCACACTCACCAAAACTGCATTCCAAGCCACTGAAATGCATTTCTCTCTGTGGTTGAGGAAGGCAACTACCCAGTGCATAGCATTCTGCAGAACAGGAAGTAGAAGGAAAAAGCTTGTCCAGTGACAGAGGCAAACACCGACCCTTAGAAATCTTTAATGACTATATAGAACAGATAGAGTCTCAGTTTGACAGAATATCAGTGTCCTTCTAAACACTTCTTGTTGGCATAGTTTCTAGTGCTGTAAGTGAACCAAGTAGCAGCCAGAGGAGCTTCAGCTCCTCTTCCAAAAATTGCTATAATCTTTATTTGCATGCATTTGGATCAACCAGCAGACTCCTCTGGAAACTGAAAGTGTTTCCACCCGTTCCTTTGGAGCAGGCAATTTTGGATTTAAAATTTAGTAGAACTTTTAGGAATTACCTTTGTTTCCTTTTCCATCATAACCAAATGCCAGGAGAATGTCATTCAAAGCAATAGTGGTCATTGTCAGGGAACAAGATATATGAAATAATCCTTTCATTGCCTCAGAAACAGCCCTTTTCTCCTGACTGTTC
Source organism: Eretmochelys imbricata (assembly GCF_965152235.1). Taxonomy (NCBI): domain Eukaryota; kingdom Metazoa; phylum Chordata; order Testudines; family Cheloniidae; genus Eretmochelys; species Eretmochelys imbricata. The sequence goes on from NC_135574.1 coordinate 124,506,194, forward strand.
CCTAGAGGTCCATAAACCTCCTGGATACTTTTGTATTATGACCTGTATTTATTATTTGAGCAGAATCTGGCCCCTGTTCAGTTAGAGCAGCATCAGTCCAGAATAACTCCACTGAAGTCAAGAGTGTTACTCTGTATTTACACTGGTATAATGGGAAGCAGAATCAGGCCCCATGGCTTCATCTGTTCTTTCATATTTTTATAGGCTGCAATTTATTTATTGGAAAAACTAAACCGGAAAACAGAACTAAAAACTTCACACTTAGTAATTATTTTTGCTGTTAGACATTACACAATATGTAATTAAATGAAGGCATAAGGATTTTGTTCTACTCTTGCAAAACACAGCACAGCTTTTGTGTAAATGAATCCACACTTGCTATCGGCTGTCTCCTCCTATTTGATGCCACTAGTGCTAAATCCTGAGGCCCACCTTTCTGAAGTTCTTGCAAAATGCAGTCTAGAACTGAACTGGGCCAGCACAAGTTGCATATTTTGTGCTTCCTTTAATGATTAAATAAATGTTTATTTCCTTCGGAAAATGGCGGTGTTTGTTACTCATGGCCAACACCAAAACAAAATAGATTCTAGTTGTTGTAACAGAAACTTGAGCTGAGAGTTTTTTGCAACTTGTCCTTTTTTAACTAAACAATTAAAATGTAAGTACATAGTTAACCCAGTTTAACACACCTTTATTGCCTGAGGAAAAAAAAATCTTGAGTGGATGTACTCTAATATTGGACTAAATAATACTGCAGCATAGTGCACATCAACTGCACTCCTTCAATGTGACATCTGACAGAAACCAAAATAAATAACCAATAACATGATGAGTATGGGTCTTCATTTTTTAAGGCAACAGTTGGGGTGAGCATACCTTTGGAGCAGAGGGGTGGGGTGATGGAATTTGTGCAGTTATTTTATAATTTGCATTCTGCAGTAACTTGCATAAATAAAAACATGCTTCACTAAAAAGATGACCTGTTTCAGAAAAGTAGGGACATATTAGGAATTCCCATTGGACTGAAATTATCTCGGCTTGGGCCTGGATCCTACAAGATACTGAACCCTCTGGTGCTGATCCAGCAAAGCATTTAAGCATGAGCTTAGATTTAAACAGTTGAATAATCTCACTACAGTCAATGTCACTCCTCACATGTTTAAAGTTAAGCAGGTGTGTAAGTTTTTTGCTGGATCAGAGCCATTTATATTGGAAGCCAAACTTGCTCATGCAACACCCCCTCGTCCCCCAGCTGTCCTGGTGATCAGAGAAGCACAAAGTTGGCCCGTGGAACATATTACTTAAGGTTTTGGATGAAAGACAATGGCCCTGATCTTCAGGTTCTGCAGAACGACGCTCAGCACTCCCCATATCCTGGAGCCAGTGTTAGTACAGAACTTTTACCGTGTTTAAAATGGACCATTTATTCCTGCTTTCTGTTTCTTAGCTACATTCTAATCCATTACACTACTTTACCTCTCACACAAAAACGGCTTAATTTTCTTTCCCTTGTCTTGCTGCCATCCTTTTTTTTTTTCATAGAAGTTAAGAAGATTAGATTATCTGGTCACAAATATTCATATTTCCTCCAGAAATTTAAACAACTATTACTCATATTGGGCTGGATTCTGATTTAATTTATATGGGTAGATATCAAGTCAGGAATAACTCCAGTGAAATCAATGGAGTTAAAACTGATGTAAATGAGCTAAGAATTGCACCAAAGGAGATGTTTACTAGCTACAGAAACCATACACTGAACACCAACTTTCCTCATAAGTTTACTTTTTGACCTTGTTCCATCTACTACTACATTTCTACTTGCCTGCCATTTTAATTCTTTTTTGGCAAATCCGTGAATAGCAGAAGGTAATGGAAAGTTGGTGAATTTGGAGAAAATTAGGCATGTCAGAAATATCCCAGTTAAACTAAAGAACATAGTGTAGGCTACTGGTTACAGAAAATGGTTGGGACCTGGGGAGCTCCTGGGTTCAAATATGACCTGAGCAACTAATTCACTTGGTGACCATCTTGAGCCTCAGCCAATCCAGCTATACAATTGGATAAGAGCAGCAAGATATGTTTTATAAAATTCTGTTGCCTCCATTCTCATAGCAAAGTTTTTTAAAAGCATAAAAAGTGCCTCAGTAGAATTCAAAATCAAACAGGAAAAGTTTCTTATCTTAGTCATAAGATCTTATTTTTTTTTAAGTTTCATTTCTCCTTGAATGCAGAACAATGCTTAAAAATAATTTTGCAAGTGTCTTCAAAAGATGTAGTTAATTAACTTCTTTATCTTTTTTTATTGAGGAATAAATTGCACCCTTTACAACAAATTCTTACATCTCATAGAGCCACATGTAGGTTCAAAAATAAGATATGGGAGAATAAATGTACAAATATTTTTACATTCTATTTTTAACAACATTTCAGTCAAATCTCCTATTTCCCCTCTTACAATATCCTCAGATGAGATGCCTAATAACCTGATCTCATATTTACTGTTTCAAATCAGTTTATTTTAAATGACCGATTTTGCTCTTTGCTCCATTGATGCCAATAGTATGGTCAGGGTAGGGACTTTATCCTCAGAGACTTATATGGTAACAGTCCATCTGTATTCTGCTCTTGATGTCAATGAGCACTCGACATGTATTGGGAGAGCACAACAGAGAAGCTGACTGCTACTGGGCAGGTTTTGCCCTTGAATTTCAGTTGGGTTTTACTATTTCTCCCTGGGTTTTAGAACAGCTACAATTTTTAAAGAAATTAATGTCATAGATGCATGGCAGGTCTTCTGAAGATACAATTAGCTCAAGACTAGTGAGGTATCTGGTGAATGGGCACCCCACTTCCTGGACAAGGTTTGGTAAAAAGCCTCACCAATTTGCCTAGGTGACTACAGACCCAGACCCTTGGATCTTAAGAACAATGAACAATCCTCCCAACACTTGCACCCCCCCCCCCTTTCCTGGGAAATGTTGGATAAAAAGCCTCACCAATTTGCATAGGTGACCACATACCCAAACCCTTGGATCTGAGAACAATGAAAAAGCATTCAGTTTTCTTACAAGAAGACTTTTAATAGAAATAGAAGTAAATAGAAGTAAAGAAATCACCTCTGTAAAATCAGCATGGTAGATACCTTACAGGGTAATTAGATGCAAAACGTAGAGAATCCCTCTAGGCAAAAACTTAAGTTACAAAAAAGATACACAGACAGAAATAATTATTCTATTCAGCACAATTCTTTTCTCAGCCATATAAAGAAATCATAATCTAACACGTACCTAGCTAGATTACTTACTAAAAGTTCTAAGACTCCATTCCTGGTCTATCCCCGGCAGAAACAGATTTTGTTAGATGAGGTCATATGGGTACTGTACTCTCTTGATATAGTGCAAGCAATGGCGTGAACATAATTTCTATACTCTGATTATCTTCATGTTTGGGAGAGTTTAGAGACACCTGACTAGATTGGCTATTACCACTACAATACTGCTTGAGTGATACTCTTGGAAGTGCTTATTTCTGAAGCGATACGTCCCAGTATGGCATCACATTATCACTCAAAGCTGATTAAAAATACTTTCAGGACGCATGTCAATCTATTTCTCTAGTTTCTTAGACAGCACCTATCACTGTGGTTATTGAGAACATGCATTTTGCCATCTAAAAGTTCAGCCACTACTATGCAATCTCCTATGTGGGTAGATAGGTTATTTAGTTTAAAGAGTTCGAGAATAATAGAGCAGGTCAGCTATGTCACTTCATATCCATCTCCAGTCAAGTCTGAGGGGAGGGCTAACTGGCTAAGATAAAATAAGAACTAATTCCAACTCAATAAAACCCTTTTTGAAGTATGAAAAAGAGGTGGGTTTTTTGTTTGTTTGTTTGTTTTTAATTTTAGCCCCCTTCTCTGAATTTCCTGGTTTTAATTTGGACCAAAAGTAGAAACACAACAAGGAGGCCCCTCTGTATGATATTTCCAACCCAGACAAAGTCAGGAAATACTGGAAGCCTCATTCTCCCAATTCTCATGACATTGCCATCTAAATTTCCAGCCCAAATAGTTCTAGATAAGTACGGATAAACTTAGGTGAGATATGCTAAAGGATATTAGGTAGTGGTTTAAGCTCCTTTAATCCTAAGTCAACAAGTTAAAACGCTGGCAAAGTTGTCACAGCCCTTTGCCTTTCTGAAGCAGATACATTTACTCCATTAGTAAGCTGTGTGGCTTTTTGGATAAGACCTTAAAAACAGCTGGGCAGGAATTTTTTGATGAAATGGGAGAGGAAAATTTTTTGAAATATCAAATTCTTGAGAGACAGGAAAACCATTTCCTGTCCAGATCTATTTAAAAACCAAAGTCTGGTCTGCTTCCCATTAAAGATTTTGCAGCATTTTATGAAGGAGATGGAGTTTGCAGTTATATTGATAACCATAATTTCCACTCCCTTCCCACAACATATTTTGTAGATTGGTTGTCTACCTAGCTGCTTCCCCTTTACTCCTAAGCATTAAGGGCTTGATCCTGCACCTTCAAGTCAATGTGAGTTGAGCAGGAGTAATATCAAGACCTTCATTTGACACGGTATGTATATAGTCATAAAATCACTTAGGCTGAAGGACCCAAAATAAATAAAATATTATTGGTTGAACTTTAATTTTTACATCCACACCAAACCAAACTATGGTACATGCAGAAAATGTTTATTTAGCTGCCCATGTTCCTTAAGCATTGCTAGCAAATATTTAAATTAAGGAAACCCATTCTGTGAAGCTGGGATAGCAGCTAGTGCATACTCAGTTTCTATTCTTAATAAAGTTTTTATTAAATAACTCATTATAAGAAAAAAACATATTTAAACTTGTGTGCTCTTATCCTTTAGTCTATGCCCAATGCTTTGCTCAGATACCAGCTATCATACTTCAAAAATCTCATTTTCTAAACATAGAAAAATCTTACATTTGTTCCCATCAGCTGTACTTCCACAGGAGTTTATCAGTCTTCATTCTGAATTGTCACTATCTCATCCTATGCACCTTTATGAAAAAAATACTACTGTAATGATCCAGAACACTACAGGGCCTGATTCCCTGCTGCTCTGCACCAGTCAAGCATAAAATGCTACCATTCTAATTTGGTAGAGCTTCACACTCAGTTTGCACTACAGTAAATGTGCTTGACAATGGGAAAATCAAGCCATGCAGGATGAAACCCTGGCCCCATTGAAGTCAATGGCAAAACTCCTTTTGACTTCAATGGGGCCAGAATTTCACTCATAGCGTTTACAGTAACAATACACTGCAGTGTTTTGAGATATTATTTTAGAATGCTATAGTATTCTTTACAAGGTAACTTCCTCTCCATTCTCAGGGATAAATCCCTCAGTGCCTGTGTAATATGTAAAAATAGGGTTTAAATCCCTTTAGATACTTTGTGAGCCCTCCAGCGGTGCTCACTATGTCCTGTGTTTTAGAAGTCACCAGAAACCAATCAAAACACCAGTATGTGTAAGCCTTGCATGTTTGTAGGTGGTTAGTAAACAATTATTTGGGACCCAATTCTGCTTGTGCAGCTTCTTCATATTGTTGGTTTTGTGTAAGAGTAAAAGACAACAGTTTGGCACAACATTTCCATTTCTCCCAGATTACAATATTGTTTCTCTTTCCTTCCTTTTTTCCTGTACACACACACACACACAGCCTTGCTCTATTTTACTCTAACTCTCATTTGTATTTTTAAATAGTTCGGTATGTTGCTATGGGTTTGTTGGTCCCATGATATGATACACACAAGCTGGCTGAGGCAATATCTTTTGTTGGACCAACTTCTGTTAGAGGAAGGGACAAGCTTGTCTCTTTAAATGGTTGGGAGGCCATTCCCTTCTTCTGCCCCTCAGAGAAGCAGCTGGTGCATGAATGTCTGACTACCACTCTAGGCTAAATTTTCTCTCCTCTTACATGGCTAGCCCTATTCCCACCACCACCACAGCTTTCTAAGAATATTAGTGGTATTTATTGAACATTTTCATGACTAAAGTACATATAGACTTGAATTGGTTGGGAATAGTCTGTGAAAATGTTGTTTCAATGGAAAATGTGGTTTCAGCAAAACTAAGACTTTCAGTTTTGGGTCAGTTCAAGGCTGACTTCCATCTGCCTGAGCTGTCGCGGTGCATCATCTGAGTTGCACTTAAGGTGCCTCATGCCACCATTCTCCGCTACAGGCCAGACTCCCTAGCTGGATTTTTTCTCCCATGATCCATCATCCTTTCCCATCTGGTTTTCCCACCACAGTTCACCATGGGAGTCCTGTGACTACAGTGCATGATGGGAGATCTTGCATTGTTTAATAGAATAATGTGGTATTAAGTTTTCTTCTAATTTATTTTTTAAATTTAAAATAGTTTTCAAATACAATCAATCCAACACACTATTGGAACAGGTAGGTCTCATATATGAGGCAATGGCAATTGTCAAAAATGAGGTGGTCAGTGGAGAAGCATGTAAATGTGTTCATACCGTTATGCAAAGTCTCTATTCTAAGTACTTATTAATTATTATTATATTCCCCCTGGTGATAATTAGAACGGCTAAAAACTTTTCTTACAAAAGGAAAAAAGGTCATTCAGTTATGTTTGCTATGCTTCTCCCTTCTGAAAAATGGCTGTTGAAGGTCCCCTTGGCCAATTAGTGATGTGTTATCAGTTTTCAACCTAAAATTCCCAAACAGATTAAAGAGTTAAGTCTGAAATGGCATTATTTAATTACAGCATTACACAAATGTCTTTCTATATCTATCCTATTTTAATATTAGAGAACAGTTGTTTTCATACTACTGAAGTGAAACTGGATATAAATGAGCTATTGAGAATTCAAGTATCCATTGTTTTACAGGAACATCCCTTTGAGTAAATTCCTTCCATGAACTATGTATTAAAACTCTATTGCTCAGAATCTCCCTTACAAAGTTTAGCCCAATGTAGGGCTAAGGAAACTGAGTTTGCATTTTCAGAGTTTCACTACAATTCTTCAATGTGCAGCAGCAGTCAAAAAAGTGAACAGAATGTTGGGAATCATTAAGAAAGGGATAGATAACAAGACAGAAAATATCATATTGCCTCTATGTTATGCCCACATCTTGAATACTGCATGCAGATGTGGTCGCCCCATCTCAAAAAAGATATATTGGAATTGGAAAAGGTTCAGAAAAGGGAAACAAAAATGATTAGGGGTATGAAACGGTTTCCATATGAGAAAAGATTAATAAGACTGGGACTTTTCAGCTTGGAAAAGAGATGACTCAGAGGGGATATGATTGAGGTCTATAAAATCATGACTGATGTGGAGAAAGTAAATAAGGAAGTGTTATTTACTCCTTCTCATAACACAAGAACTAGGGGTCACTAAATTAAATTAATAAACGGCAAGCAGGTTTAAAACAAACAAAAGGAAGTATTTTTTCACACAATGCAGTGAACCTGTGGAACTCCTTGCCAGAGTATGTTGTGAAGGCCAAGACCATAACAGGGTTTAAAAAAAGAACTAGATAAATTCATGGAGGATAGGTCCATCAATGGCTATTAGTCAGGATGAACAGGAATGGTGTCCCTAACCTCTGTTTGCCGGAAGCTAGGAATGAGTGACAAGGGATGGATCACTTGATGATTACCTGTCCCGTTCATTCCCTCTGGGGCACCTGTCATTGGCCACTGTTGGAAGATAGGATTCTGGGCTAGATGGACCTTTGGTCTGACCAAGTACGAACGTTCTTATGTGGGGGACAAGATTTGCTCCAATATACAAACAGTAGAAGGTTCAGCCACTGAACCCACAGACGTCAGATGTATCCATCTGAGGGCATGCTCCACGAGTCCCTCCACTAATCACTGCTCCCAGAAGATACATTACAATCAACATTGAAGTACATGGGGAATTTCTGCAGAGTTGACTGAAAAGAGAGGTCATACTACAGAGAACATTTATCTTCTCTTTGTACTGCTTGTTCTTTTCCAGTTATGAACACTAATTCCCAAGGAGAGGGTTTCCAAAAGGTGGGGAGGAAGATGCCATAAACATAACATTCCCTAGTTAAATGGCTCTCATCTGGGCTTTGTCACAGCTCCGTTCCCTCAGCTTGCAGAAACAGAGAGAACAATCTTACCCTGTTATCGGGGAGAATCTAATTCACCCACCTGGGGGAAGTAGAGCTGGGTGATATTTTTGACTGACACTTTATTTTTATTGACAAAAAATGCAGATTCAGCCACACCAAAACATTGCCAAATTGCTCATTTTTCCTGTCTGGTTTGAAATGACTGTTCAAAAAACAATTTTTTAAAAAAAATTCAAAAACGTTTACAAATGCTCAAAATAAAAAAAAAAGGTTTTGTTTTAGGTCAAACAAAATATTCGGTTGACCCAAACCAAACTGTTTTTAAGCTTTTCAAAATTGCCCATGAACTGAAAAGTCCATCATTCACCCAGCGCTGGTGTAAGGCCTGCAGCACAGGGTACAAATATGGGCACTTGATATTTGGTGGGTGGAGGCTTGTTTTTCAACATTCCACAAAAACATTCTAATTGACGATTTCATTGTATATTGAAAACACCAAAAACAACATACCGAATAAATAATGTATTTGCAGTCCTATTACCAGTTTGGTGAGTTGTTGGCTACCCCTAGAGATAACAACAATTTACTCCAAACTGCTCCATTTATCTGTGTGTTGTTTTCTGGAACTGTATTTTCTAACCCATTATTCAAATAATTATCCAGCTACCTCACATATTTTGAGATCCAACAGAGCTGCCATTAACACAGCAGTAGACAGTACGTACATGGATAAATCGTTGAAAGTGGCCCAGTCCCTTTAGGGAGGCACTTCATTCATTTCTTCCAGAAAGTCTGAAATATGGGGCAGAGCCCATGGAGAAGGTGGCTTGGGGAAACCAGATGTGAGGGATGAATGGACTCTTCGTTGTGACCACTAGTAAATGAGCATGTGGCAAAAATATCAGTGACTGGAAGGTTAGTCCTCATATTTTGTATCCTGCACTGAGGTTCAGCTTTTGGGATGAGGGACATGTAGTCCTCACCTGATGTCATCTTGAAGTCACAGGTAATCACGCAATAGAAAGATGTGACATTGTTTCCCTCCAATAGCCTTTATAAAAAAACCCAAAGTTACACTTTTTTCTATTTCAAACTGTTTTACTCCAGAAAAGAATGCTACTCAGAAGGATTTTGTTTTGTTTTTTTGGGGGAGGGGGAGTATAATGATGTTCTCTTACATTTTGTACAGGATCTTTCATTCCAAGGCATCCCAAAACAATTTACAAATTATTTACAGGAATCACTGGAATACAGCCACCTCTAGGATGGAACATGGTTGCTATTTTAGCAGCACATACAACAGTTTAGGACAGGAAGCAAAGAAGATTATAGTATTCTGTACAGGGAGCAATTAGGTAGTTGGAATGTAAGTCCCCAGATGAGAATTTAGTCAGGACATATATTGAGTTGGCATCTCAAGCATCATGGTGCCTCCTAACCCCATGCTGAGGCATTGGTCCGATACTGATGTGGTAGGAAATGTGCCACCCATTGAATCACCAACATCATGTCCTCTTTATACAAATGTCTGAAGATGGGTACCTAAGAGCTCAGGATAACTAAAGTGACTGGAAATTCTGTTTCCTAACTGCCTAAATGGGGGAGAGCAAAAGGAATATAGTTTATGCTAGTTAAAGGCTGTGCAAAAGCTACAATGCTACTGAGGGAGAACTGGAGGCCAGGTTCTTCACGGGGCTCCCTGTTTGTGCATGTCTGTGACACTCATTTTCAGGGTGGAACATAATCCTCCCCAACTTCTGCGGCCAGCTCCACTGGCCAGCATTGGGGGTGGAGGGGAGGGCAGAAGGGTCTGAGCAATGATTCTGCCTACTCCCTGCCCCTCCCTTAACATTTTTTGCCCAGTTGCTCCTGGTGGAGAATATTTGAGACACAGATACTCCACTCCCTCAAGCACTGGGGCTGCAACTATACTCTGACTTTACATGGGCCCCGTAAAAGGAAGCAGGGGGAGGAGGGGGTTCTTCCTTCTTCCTACTGCTCTGCATGGCCATGTAAGGCGAGAGCACAATCTAGACGTGAATGAGGTATGTCAACAAGAGACGTGACCTTTGTGATCAATGCTAATATGGAAAGTGCCCCAGAATATTAAATTGACCTCGGTTCTGTCTCTACTGTAGAAGTTTAATATACATAAGAAATTCCTCAGGGACAGATTTTTAAAGATATTTAGGTACCTAAATATGCAGGTAGACAGCTACTGGGATTTTCAGAAGTACCTGGGTGCCTAACTCCCATTGATTTCAACAGGAGTGCCTACACTTTTGAAAATCCCACCAAGTGTCGATCTACACCCGTAGGTACCTCAATATCTTTAAAATCGGACTCTTAGTCCCCGAGGAGCATTCCCAAAAGGGTGCACTGTGTTTTCCTTTCTGTCACTAAAGTCTAAAGGGAAAGCAGGATGCTTAACGTGACGAATTCCCAGACTGAAATCCGTAGACCTTCCCATTAATTTATCAACCAAACAGAATTTATGAGCTATCTAAATTGGAAATGAGATGTGTATCTTAATGGCCTGTCCCCCCAGTAAGCAAATGAATACACAAATAAATCACAGAACTCATGTGGACAAAATGTAGAGTTACTTACATCTTTCCATTCAGGCTATTAACATTTGCAAAATCATTATGTGAACACAATGAGGAGGAGCATGAGAGGAAATGTGTTTTATGCGCATGGTGCACTGTGCAAAATATCCATTTGCTGATCAAACATAAACCAATAAAGATCGTTATGTGGATGAAGTGCTCTTTCACTAGCAAAATAAGCATTCTAGAAAGAGCACTGCATACTGCCGTGGTTTAATATGTAGAGAATATTACCCAGCAGGTGGGGAATTCTGCATATTTTATACAATGAAAAAACAGTGTGACTCATGATTGCCATGGGGCTGTCGGATCAAAATGATTTGGACTTAGAATGTGTGGTGAGAAAATTATGAATACAATTTAAACTGAAATCTTAGCACTGAACCCTGAGATGGTTTTGCAAGGAATATTCAAGATGACCTAACCAAAGGAAATGAATGCAAGTACCAAAACGAGGATAAGCTTCATTCCACACCTGACATTAAAGGAAAATAGAACAGCAGTTATTTTGATGTAGGAATTGCAATTCCAAGAGGCTTGCTACCTCATTGGCCTAATGCTAATTTTCCAGATCCATAGTTTTTCCTATTACAGCTGATCAAATGTAAATACATTTCTATAACTAGATTGCTTGGAACTTGCTCAAGATTGACCTGTGACCTCCGCTTATGAAAACTGGACATGCTTGATTGCTCCATGCTGACACAGAGCATGTTCAATTAATGCTTACATTATAAAGATTGTGCAAACAACGCAAATGGAAATTAAACCTTTTCACTAGCCATCTACATCAGAACATTCATAAATTGAAATAAGTGTGAAAGAGCTGCACTCAATCAATTTCAGCTCAAGTCCCTGACCTGATTATGTTATGCATGTCAATATACGTTCCCTTAATTAAATGTGGTTCAGTGAACATTAATGGTAGGAAAAAGGGAGACTCTGGGCCTCTTGTTACTACCCAGGATATTACTAGGGAAAACAATAGAAAGTAGATTGATAGAAAGAAGCTTCAACTGAACAAAAAAAAATTATGTACATTATCAGAATTATCTCCTATGCTGGGTGGCTTCAAAACAGGGTACTACAAGTATCCTTATTTTTTTCCTTGGTGATCTATTGTGGGGGCCTAACAATTACGGAAAGAGGCACAACATACTACAACTTATTGGGAAACTAAATAACATATAAACACCATTCATCTCCTATTGTTTATGTTAGTGCCATTGCAGGCAGTAGAAGGTGCCTCATGGAACACTGCAATTTAGCCGAGGGGAGAGGGAAGCGGAGCGGGGGCTTAAACCTGTTCTTTAAACTTACTTCCATTTCCATTACATCAACAGTAAATGGCTTCTACAAAACTGAGGGTTTCTTGTTTTGTTTTATTTTTACACCCTCTTTTTTATTCTCTCTTCTCCTCTGCCATTTTCCACTGTTTCCAGCCACAGTGGCACCTGCGGAAACCATTATGCTGCATGCTTTACCACATACATTGCATAAGTGGTTTTCACAAGGGAGAGTTTTCATCAATATATCACTTTGTAATGGAGGACCCCACACAATGGCTAGGATTGCAGTGCTGTGAAGTGCTGATAATGATGTTAGAGGGCGTTAATTAAGTTTCTCACCAAGATTGCTTTTTACTCAGTATATTGCAGATCCTTGGAGGAAAAGAGGTGACAGACTGGAAAAGTCACAAAGCACTGTTGTAGAGATTGATTCATGAGGGGGAAGAAATCTTTCCGATGGTTGGCTTGTGTTATTTTTACAGTATCTCCTCTCCCCTCCTCAGAGTTAGGCTGTGGATTATACTGCATTTATGATTCAGAAGGAATAAAATGTCCTACAGTGTGCTAATAGGAACATCCTGGCATACAGATGGGTTTAGAGGATCCCACCTATCTAGGTGCATCATAGCCAGAAGCATGTGGTTGGCAACTTGTCACTGCTGCCCACTGTAGAGAGTTGATTGCTTCTCAACCTGGGAATAATATTGAATTAAGGACAACCAAGGTCATCTCCACACACAAAAGCAAATTAAAACATACAAACCAAACATATTGGAACAGCCTACACTGGAATAGCCCGTTTGACGCCAGTGCCCTGCAGCAACTGTAGTCATGTTTCCATATACAGAATATAGCAACAGTTTTCAATCTTCCCTTCTAGAGATACTGCTAGATTCTTCTCTCTCTCCCCTCCTGCCCCCAAGGGCTTCTCCAATCAATTATCCCCCACTGATGTCCAAATAGGCTAGAAATGTTGCTCTTTATCTGAGCCAAGTGTATCAACTATAGCTATAAACTTGACAAATTTAGCTTCTTTTCCTGTTCATGGATTATTTTAGAGCATCTTACAATTGTCTCATATTCAAAATTATATGACAAATAATATCCACAAATACTTCTTGATTTGCAGCTGTTCATGAGCAAGTCAGTGCAAATAAACAGCATCTGAGAACTGACTGTACTGATTGACTTGGATTAGATATATAGATCCCATGGTATTGTTTCTGGTCTCTGAATCAGAGAGACTAACTCTTAGAATCAACTTTCTGGTGTGCATACTTGCTTTTAGGAATTGAAAAAAATTGCTTTTTGTGTATATTCTCCAGTTGCTCACTTAAAGTTTGCAGCTTTCATGCATGTTGCTGCTAGTAAGCGCATTTGCCAGAACATGCATAGAAAGCAAAAGGTTGTAGCAAATTCCATTTTTATAGGAACAAATATTCCTGAAATATTGTGTAGATAGTTACCCAACTTTGTGACCCATAGGTAACTAAAAAACAAGGAGACTGGGAGAAGGGTCAGAATCTGGGGGAAGCATGGGCCGTTACAGCAGGGATAAGGGAGAGACAAGAGATAACTGGGGGCTGGGGGGAGAAGGAAATAAAATCAGTATCTTAGATGTCTGTATACTAATGTGAGAAGTATTGGGAATAAGCAGGAAGAACTTGAAATACTAGCTAGTAAACACAACTAGGACATAGTTGGCCTCACAGAGACTTGGTGGGATAATACACATGACTGGAATATTGGTATAGAAAGGTATAGCTTGCTCAGGAAAGACAGGCAGGGGGAAAAGGGAGGAGGTGTTGACTTATATATTAATAATGTAAAAACTTGGACTGAAGTTGAGCTGGAAATAGGAGACAGACTTGTTGAAAGTCGCTGGGTGATGATAAAAGGGGTAAAAAATGGGTGATGTATTGGTAGGGGTCTGCTACAGACTACCTAACCAGGAAGAAGAGGTGGATGAGGATTTAAACAAGCACTAAAAATCATCCAAAGCACAGGACTTGGTGGTGATGCGGGACTTCAATTACCCAGTCATCTGTTGGGAAAATAACACAGCAGGGCACAGATTATCTAACAAGTTCTTGGAATGTATTGGAGACAATTTTTTATGTCAGAAGATGGAGAAAGCTACTAGGGCAGATGCTGTTCTAGATTTGATTTTGACAAACAGGGAGGAACTGCTTGAGAATTTGAAAGTGGAAGGCAGCTTGGGAGAAAGTGATCATGAAATGATGAGTTCATGATTCGAAGGATGGTAGGAGGGAAAACAGCACAATAAAGACAATGGATTTCAAGAAGGCAGACTTCAGCAAACTCGGAGAGTTTGTAGGTAAGATCCCATGTAAAGGAAGTCTAAAGGAAAAAACAGTTCAAGAGAGTTGGCAGTTTTTCAAAGAGACATTATTAAGGGCACAAGAGCAAATTATCCCTCGGAATAGGAAAGATAGGAAGTATGGCAAGAGACCACCCTGGCTTAACCAGGAGAGCCTCAATGATCTGAAACTCAAAAAAGTTCTACAAAAAGTGGAAACTAGGTCAGATTACAAAGGATGAATAAACACAAATAACGCAAGTATGTATGGATAAAATTAGGAAGGGCAAGGCACAAAACGAGATTAAACTAGCTAGAGACATAAAGGGTAACAAGAAAACATTCTACAAATATATTAGAAGGAAGAGGAAGACCAAGGACAGGGTAGGCCTGTTACTCAGTGAGCGAGAAAGACAATAACAGAAAATGTAGAAGTGGCAGAAGTGTGAAATGACTTTTTTGTTTCAGTTTTCACCAAAAAATTTAATATGGATTGGACATCTAACACAGTGAATGACAGTGAAAATGAGGTAGGATCAGAGACTAAAATAGGGAAAGAACAAGTTAAAATTACTTCAACAAGTTAGATGTCTTCAGATGGCCAGGGCCTGATGAAATACATCCTAGAATACTCAAGGAGCTGACTGAAGAGATATCTGAGCAAATAGAAATTATCTTCAAAAAGTCATGGAAGACAGGAGAGATTCCAAAGGATTGAAAAAGGGAAAATATAGCACCAAACTATAAAAAGGGAAATAAGGACAACCTGGGGAATTACAGACCAGTCAGCTCAACTGCAGTACCCAGAAAGATAAGGGAGCAAATAATTAAGCAATCAATTTGCAAACACTTAGAAGATTATAAAGTGATAAGTAACAGTCAGCATGGATTTGTCAAGAATAAATTGTGTCTAACCAACCTAATAGCTTTCTTTGACAGGATAACAAGCCTTGTGGATCAGGGGGAAGCAGTAGACATAGTGTGTCTTGACTTTACTAAAGTCTTTAGTAAGACTTTAGTGTCTTGACTTCTGATACTGTCTCACATGACCTTTTCATAAACAAACTAGGGAAATACAACCTAGATGGAGCTACTATGAGGTGGGCACATAACTAGTCTCTGGGAACGGTTTTTCCAACCAGTTATCATTGGTTCAAAGTCAAGCTGGAAGGGCATATCAAGTGGGGTCCCACAGGGATAAGTTCTTGGCCTGGTTCTGTTCGGTATCTTCATTAATGATTTAGATAATGGCAGAGTGAGTACATTTATACAGTTTGTGGATGAGACCAGTCTGGGAGGGGTTGCAAGCACTTTGGAGGATAGGATTAACTTTCAAAATGGAGAGACAATGGACAAATTGGAGAAATGGCACGAAGTAAATAGGATGAAATTTAAGAAGAACAAATGCAAAGTACTCCACTTAGGAAGGAACGATCAGTTGCACACATACAAAATGCAAAATGACTGCCTAGGAAGGAGTACTGCAGAAAGGGATCTGGGGGTCAAAGTGGATCACAAGCTAGATATGAGCCAACAATGTAACACTGTTGTAAAAAAAGCGAACATCCTTCTGGAATGTATTAGCAGGAGTGTTGTAAGCAAGACACAAGAAGTAATTCTTCCACTCTACTCCATGCTGATTAGGCCTCAACTGGAGTATTCGCAAAAAAGAAAAGGAGTACTTGTGGCACCTTAGAGACTAACAAATTCATTTGAGCATAAGCTTTCATGAGCTACAGCTCACTTCATCAGATGCATTCAGTGGAAATCACAGTAGGGAGATTTATATACATGTTCTCTATGTATATAAATCTCCCCACTGTATTTTCCACTGAATGCATCCGATGAAGTGAGCTGTAGCTCACGAAAGCTTATGCTCAAATAAATTGGTTAGTCTCTAAGGTGCCACAAATACTCCTTTTCTTTTTGCGAATACAGACTAACAGGGCTGCTACTCTGAAAACTGGAGTATTGTGTCCAGTTCTGGGCACCACATTTCACAAAAGATGTAGACAAATTGGAGAGAGTCCAGAGAAGAGCAATGAAAATGATTAAAGGTCTAGAAAACATGACCTGTGAGGAAAGACTGAAAAAACTGAGTTTGTTTAGTCTGGAGAAGAGAATACAGAGAGGGGACATGATAACCGTTTTCAAGTACATAAAAGGTTGTTACAAGGAGGAGGGAGATAAATTGTTCTCATTAACCTCTGAGGATAGTACAAGAAACAATACGCTTAAATTGCAGCAAGTGCAATTTAGGTTGGACATTAGGAAAAACTTCCTAACTGTCAGAGTGGTTAAGCACTGGAATAAATTGCCTAGGGAGGTTGTGGAATCTCTATCACTGGAAATTTTTAAGAGCAGGTTAGACAAACACCTGTCAGGGATGGTCTAGAATAATACTTAGTCCTGCCTTGAGTGCAGGTGACTGGACTAGATGATCTCTCTCAAGGTCCCTTCCAGCCCTACGATACTATGATTTTATGATTCTTGTTTAAACAGAAGTGCTATAGTCACAGAGTAGTTCCACATAAAGAATTTTTCAATCAACCACACAATTTATTATAGTCCATTTTTGTTTGTTTCTACTTAAAAAAATAAATACAATGTAAATGTAATGCTTGCGAAGATACTTGGGTAGATAAACAGAAGATTTCAGTCTTTTTACAGAGTAGGTAGGGCATGGCCATCAGAAGTGGAAGCTTCTCCACATTGCCCTACCAACATGTCTCAGCCCTGACTTTGGGACTTATAGAATACAAACCTGGAGACATGTTAACACACACAATATTAAATTTGACTTTGTAGCTAGCGTAGACAGAAAAGTCACACTTAACCCTGTGTTAACCTGCGACCAGCTGACACAATGTTAAACATGACCTGCAACTAAGAGTCACATTTATCATATTAATTAACATGACTTCTATTCTAATCTATATAGGTTCTCATACCATGATCCTCACCATAGTATCTGAGGACCTGCTTCTCACAGCTGTGTTCTAACATGATCTAATTTTCTAGTAAGACAGTGCTCTTGCAGGCCAGTCACTAAGGGCAATGAGATTGTTTGACCTCTATGACCATTCAGTCCTTGGAAGAGACAGAATGGATGACAAACTTGGACGTCAGCATTTAATGCTGCTTTTTAAGTTCACATACAAAAAAAGTCCTTGATGCATTTGCAGATATAGCCAACAAAGACGCTAATTAAAGCTGATTGCAGCAGTGGTTTTTGTAATGTGGACATTTTGTCCCACGAAACCCAAGTGAAATCCAGTAACCACTCTGAACCCCATCAGCACAAGCATTTTGGGTACTCTCTAATAGCTGGTATGTTCCTAAAATATTAATAACTCACTGCTGGAGATACCTCCTCCAGTAAGATCAAAGTCTCTCCCAGTACCCTTTCAAAGTCTCTCCCAGTACGGTGAATAAAATCATTAACTTCTCTGACATCAAAACAGGCAGTTTTCATCCTAGTATTTCCACTTGTAAATCAGAGAACGTTGCTTTCCCTTTGACCTTTCCAAGCTTCACTAATCCAAATTCTCCCTTGCAAGCACATCTGGAGCAAATTAAAGGGATTAACCCAAACCCTCTTAACCAGCGTTAGCTGGCATTTACACATAGCTTACTTATTTCATTATGCTCATGTACAAAGCTTGCTCCCCCTCACCACCACCACCTCCCTGTTCAGGGACCATAAAAGACATTACCCAAATCTGTCAAAATAAATTTTATAGCTAAGCAAACAGGTAGTGTCCTGTCCAGACCTGCCTATCTTGGTACAGCAAAAGCCCGAGGAAAAAAATTGCATAACATTTATATGCAGGATTTGTAATGCAAATTTAAAAAACCCAACATGGGGCCCATGCTACAGAACCCCACCCACATCCATCAATCATCTCCACACATATTCAAGCATTTCTACCCCTTCCACCATTAGTTCTCCCTCACTCTCAGTGCATTGATTTGCCTGCTTACCCTAATCCATCAATTTGTCTCCCACCAATTCTATCTACCCTCACTATCCATCAGTCTCCTTTCCATTCCATTAGTCCTCTCATTCCTCCATTTCATTCGTCTCTCTCTTTGTCCCAGTCCATAAATCCTCCAATCCCAGCTGCTCAGTCCTCCCCCAGGTATGTATTTTTGACTTTACATTGTTTAATTTTCAAAAGTTTCAAAAATTTTTTTTTTAAATTATATAGTCCGTTATTAAATGCGTAATGGTTCTTCCTGCTCTTCACCTATCGCCCTGTGGATATGTGCAAGCTTTACTAAGGGTAATTTTGAAATGTATGGTCTGGAAAAAGATTCCCATATTGTACAAATAATAATCTAATAATAGTAATTAATAATGCTAATAAAATACTTAATGTGCAATGCATTGTGAAGAATAGTTATATTTTAAACATGTTTTGTCTCTTGTTGTTTAGAAAACACAAAGTCAGCATCCCTGAAACAACAGTCTGAATGTCTTGAATTGTACATTAGAAAAGGTTCACCTGTTTCTCTGTTACATTCCTGCAACAGGTATCACTGCTGTATCTAAGCAACTCGACTTGCAATGAATGTGAACAGTGTTATATTATGGTAGATCAAGGGCATCTCAATATTATAATATCCTTATTTACTGGCTGATGGTGAAGCAGATGCTTGAAATTGACTGTTCCGTATTTTGTCTTTAAGGATTACTATATTGATACCCAGAAGAAAAAAAAATGCAGTTGTATTTCCACAGGGAAACGATGACATTTGAAGTACAAGCAGGTTAATCCTACTGTTTGTTAGTACTCTCCTATTGACACCCACCCCAAAATAAAACAGATCAATTACAGTTATGCAGTTGTGCTAAAAGTCTATAGAGGAGGTTGTGTGGCCTGGTGGCTAAGATCAAAAGATTTGTTATCTGTGATAGGTTTCAGAGTAACAGCCGTGTTAGTCTGTATTCACAAAAAGAAAAGGAGTACCTGTGGCACCTTAGAGACTAACCAATTTATTTGAGCATAAGCTTTCGTGAGCTACAGCTCACTTCATCGGATGCATACTGTGGAAAGTGTAGAAGATCTTTTTATACACACAAAGCAGAAGTCACCTACTACAGGACAGGCCTAACAAAGAAAATAACAGAAAGCCACTAGCCATCACCTTCAGTCCCCAACTAAAACCCCTCCAACGCATTATTAAGGATCTACAACCTATCCTGAAAGATGACCCAATGCTCTCACAAATCTTGGGAGACAGGCCAGTTCTTGCCTACAGACAGCCCCCCAACCTGAAGCAAATACTCACTAGCAACCAAATACCACACAACAGAACCATTAACCCAGAAACCTATCTTTGCAACAAAGCCCATTGCCAACTGTGCCCACATATCTATTCAGGGGACACCATCACAGGGCCTAATAACATCAGCCACACTATCAGAGGCTCGTTCACCTGCACATCCACCAATGTGATATATGCCATCATGTGCCAGCAATGCCCCTCTGCCATGTACATTGGTCAAACTGGACAGTTTCTACGTAAAACAATAAATGGACACAAATCAGATGTCAAGAATTATAACATTCAGAAACCAGTCGGAGAACACTTCAATCTCTCTGGTCACGCGATTACAGACATGAAAGTGGCGATATTACAACAAAAAAACTTCAAATCCAGTCTCCAGCGAGAAACTGTTGAATTGGAATTCATTTGCAAATTGGATACAATTAACTTAGGCTTGAATAGAGACTGGGAGTGGCTGGGTCATTATGCAAGGTAACCTCTTTCCCCTTGTTTTTTCCTACCCCCCTCCGCCCCCCCAGACGTTCTTGTTAAACCCTGGATTTGTGCTGGAAATGGCCCACCTTGATTATCATACACATTGTAAGGAGAGTGATCACTTTAGATAAGCTATTACCAGCAGGAGAATGGGGTAGGGGGAAGGTATTTTTTCATGCTTTGTGTATATAAAAAGATCTTCTACACTTTCCACAGTATGCATCCAATGAAGTGAGCAGTAGCTCACAAAAGCTTATGCTCAAATAAATTGGTTAGTCTCTAAGGTGCCACAAGTCCTCCTTTTCTATTATCTGTGATGATATGGTGTATTTCGGAGCTCATGTGGAAAGGGAGGTTGTTTTGGTTCTCTTTTGCTTAACATTATTTGTTAAGACTGTGTGCTTTTGCATTATTAATTATTTTAGTTGGGGCTGGTAGCACAGCCTATTATTAAGGTTGCCAAACCCTTCCCATTATAAGACCCTGCCTTTAATTGCTTATAACCTTGCCAAATATTAACCATCTGAGCTGAAGTTTTCCATGCTGGGGTCTGCTTCAAGCTGAATTGTTCTGGAAAACTGCAGCCAACATGGCTCAGTTATTTCTGAGAATGAGGCTAGGAAAAATACATTGTTCTGCCCATGTTAAATTATTGAGATCTTTTCTCTGAAAAGCTCTAGTGCCCCATATTTTGGAGCAGGGACTTGAAATTTTGGCCATGGGGACAGTATGTGTGTGTGTGTGTGTGTGTGTGTGTGTGTGAGAGGTGTCTTTTGCTGTCTCCATGAAAGTCTACCCAAATTTGGCCAAGTTCTAGACCCTTGAAAAAAATACAGTTTGCACATACTCAGACTTGCTAAAGCTTAACAGCTAAAATCCCTAAAGCTTCTGGCCTCGCTGAGCATTCTCCATCCCCTTGAAGCTCCCAGTATTGATAGGACTGTGCATATGCTGGGATCATGGAGAAAGAATAGCATGTGATGATGTAATTATAGACTGCACCATTACGCATGCACACAAAGGGGGCGAATGAAGCTTGCACAGGCAACCTTAGTAATGGTATTAGTACTAAGTGCTTGACTTGGCAGCCTTACTAATATTTTTTAACAGTTTTTTTGTGCGTGTTGTTAAATAGCACCATAGATTTACACCATACTTTACATGGGAACATAGAAATTGACATGTGGGTTCAAATCTATTGGCTATCTAGTCCTGTCACCGACAGTGGCCAGCACCACATGCTTTGGAACAAGGAGTACAAAACCTAATATTAGGCCTATGTAGGATAATCTGCTCCTTATAGAAGTCTCCTCCTAACGCCTAAGAGTTGGAGGTTGCATTAAACCCTGAGCATGAAGTTTAATATTGCTTCCAAAGTATTTTTTAGCATTAAAAATTATAACACTGCATATTCTTGTTATCCATATAAATGTCCAGTTCCTTTTTGAATCCTGCTAAGTTTCTGGCCTTAATGACTTATTGTGGCGATGAGTTTCACAGTCTGATTATAGGCTGCGTGGAAAAATACTTCCTTTGATCAGTCTTCACTTTCCCTCCTTTCAATTTAATTCAGTGTCCCCGTGGTGTTCAGATCTAGTATAAACAGAGAATGCAATGCCTTGTAGGATGAATATCAGCATTAAATGGGAAGCTTTAAATTGGAAAGATTGCAGGGCTATTACAAGAAAGGCTGTAGTGAATCCTTAAGAACATAAGAATGGTCACATTGCATCAGATCAATGGTCCATCTAGCTCAATATCCTGTCTTCCAACAGTGGCCTGTACAAGGTGCCTCCGAGGGAATGATCAGAACAGGGCACTTCATTCAGTGATCCATCCCCTGTCATCCAGTCCCAGCTTCTGGCAGTCAGAGATGTAGGGACACCCTGAGCATGGGGTTGCATCCCTGACTATCTTGACTAATAGCAATTGATAGACAATCCTCTATGAGCTTATCTAATTCTTTTTCAACTGTGTCATATGTTTGGCCTTCACAACATCCCCGGCAAGGAGTTCCACAGGTTGACTGTGAGTTGTGTGAAGTAGTATTTTCTTATGTTTTTTTTTAAACCTGCAGCCTATTAATTTCATTTGGTGACCCCTGGTTTGTGTGTTATGTAAATGGGTAAATAGCACTTCCCTATTCACTTTCTCCACACCATTCATGATTTTATAGATTTTTTTTCCAATTCTAATGTGCCTATTTTGAGATGGAGTGACCAGAACTGCGCACAGTATTCAAAGTGTGGATGTACCATGGATTTATATAGTGGCATTGTGATATTTTCTGTTTTATTACCTATCCCTTTCCTAATGTTTCCTAACATTCTGTTAACTTTTTTAATTGCCGCTGCACATTGAGTGGATGTTTTCAGAGAACCTTCCACAATGACTCCAAGATCTCTTTTTTGAGTGGTAACAGCTAGCTTAGATCCCATCGTTTTGTATGTGTAGATGGGATTATGTTTTCCAAAATGCGATACATTGTATTTATCAACTCTGAATTTCATCTGTCATTTTCTTGCCCAGTCATCCAGTTTTGTAAGACACATTTGTAACTCTTTGCAGTCTGTTTTGGATTTTACTATCTTGAATTATTTTGTATAGTCTACATATGTTGCCACCTCACTGTTTACCCCCTTTTCCAGATCGTTTATGAATAAATTGAACAGCACTGGTCTTAGTACAGATCTTTGCGGAATCCCACTTTTTACCTTTCTCCACTGGGAAAACTCATCATTTATTCCTACCCTTTGTTTTCTATTAACCAGTTATTAATGCATGAGAGGATCTTCCCCTAATCCTATGATTGCTCATTTTGCTTAAGAGCCTTTGGTGAGGGACCTTGTCAAAAGGTTTTCTGAAAGTCCAAGCACACTATATCCACTGGATCACCCTTGTTCACACATTTGTCGGCCTCCTCAAAAAATGCTAATAGATTGGCAATAGAGAGGCATGAGTTCCCTTTGCAAAAGCCACGTTGACTTTTTTCCAAGCCATGTTGACTCTTTGCCTGCATCTAACCAATTATGCAATGGCATAGAGGCAGGAGTAGGGGCAATCAAGTCCTCTGTCCTGAGCAGTAATCAGCTTACATCTGAAGCATTCTTCAGCTCCAAAGCGTGCAAAAATAAACATAGCTAAACTGGCTCTCCTGCTCCTCTGTGCACTCATTGGAAAGAAAACTATCAAACTTTTGCACCCCACTGCTACAAGATGCATTAAAATCTCTTTCAGTTGACTGCAAAATGCGTCAGCCACCTTTGCAATTCCAGCTCCATTTAGGAGGGGGAAAAATCCATTTTATACAAGCTGTCAGTGAAAGCCTTTCAGCTAAACGTTAGTCCATGCTAGAGACCGGCCCTCTATTTCATGCTTAATGAGCCAAAATTTACAAAAGAACCTCTGTGCTCATGGTTGGCACTGACACATATAGAGTGTTGACAAAAGCACCCTCACCTGACACTATTTTTTGTTGTCATGGCAACCCAGCCTAATTTGAAGTAGCCTCCCCCACCTCCCAAGTGGGTTAGATGGTCTCTGTTTAACTACTATGGGGTATAGGTAGATACTATTCATCATATCACTAATCCAGTAAGCCAGGGGTAGTCAATAGATGGACCGCAGGCCAAATCCAGACCGCCAGATGCTTTTGAATGGACTGCAAATATTTTTATTTACTTTTTATCATTATTGTGGCATGAAAAATGTTTCTCTGGCATCTGAATCTTGACTATACCTTGACCAAGAAATTTGGACCTTGACAAAAAATAATCGACTATCCATTCAGTAAGTTCTGTGTTCCGTCTTTGGCAAATAGCCAGTATCTTATAGTTCAGACAGGTAAATCTGATATGGAAAAATGCATCTAATCATTTATGCAATGGTATACGGGTGGGAGCGGGGGTGGGGAAGTAAGTCCTCTCTGCCCTCAGCAGAAATCAGCTTACCTCTGAAGCATGCAACTTGATTACTCTTATTTTATCACATGTAATTTACAGGTGTTATCACCGGTCATAAGTCTTTCTCAGAAGCCTGGTCACTGCTGCTGACCAATATGAAATCAACCCCTATGTGCTCCAGTGAGGATCCATCTAAAGTATATGACCTATTTTGTTGCTTTGAGCAGGGATGGGTTGAGAAAGGAGCCCCTACTTTTCTTCCTTCTGGGTTTTTTGGGGGGGCCTTCATAATATGGCAGCGATGCTGACTGCTTATTAGACAATACTTGATGCAAACACAAGTACTAATGTTGAATAAAATGCTGGAGTTCAACACCTGATTAGAATTTTTGTAGATACCTATAAATCTGCATATCCGCTCACCTCTTACTAACCCAACCGCGGGCTGGAATCATAACATACATTCCCCTATCTCCAGTATACATTTTTATTAATCAAACTGTTACAGAAAGGACATTTCCCCAACCA
Organism: Eretmochelys imbricata; assembly: GCF_965152235.1. NCBI lineage: Eukaryota > Metazoa > Chordata > Testudines > Cheloniidae > Eretmochelys > Eretmochelys imbricata. Next base: position 124,530,733 of record NC_135574.1, read on the forward strand.
TCAATTTGACACGAAGCAAAAAAAAATTAGCTAAGGTTAAAGAAAGGAACATTTACAGCATCAGACGAGGCCAGCAAAATTACCCTATTTGAGATTTTAAATGAGAAAATTTACATTTATAACCCTTTATCCGTGCTTGTTGCAGTCTAAATCTGAAGAATGGACTCATTTGTGCCATTTTCTCTTCCTATTTCAGCCTTGGTCTGGAAAATGTGTTTTCAAAACTTTTATGTCTAATAGATTAAGTTCATTATACAGCAGGCGAAAGGCGTTCTAACAGCTAACAGAGTGGCTGCCAATGACTTCTAATGAATAAACTACCTGCCCCTTTAAATATGGCTAGCTTTAGCGTTCATGAAAGCAAAATACCTTTCATAGTATTGGCAAAGTCAAGCCGGGTTCTGGTTTCCATTCTCCCATGGTGACTAAATAATTACCTGAATTGCCCCGCTACTCTGTCACCAAAATCTGTCTGCACCTGTGACTCCAAATTGCATGGTGGCACTGCTATATGGATGCCTGTTCTAGGGTGCAGGTGGAGCACACCACCACTTTAGATCTAAATCCAGTGTGTTGCAGCCATTTTATGATGGAACCCATTTCCAATGGCTCATCAGATATGTGTTCTTTTATGTTCCCAACTCATCTTGTCCTGACAGTTGCTACATTCTCTTTTTCCCCCATCCATTCTCTTAACTCTTTCCTCTATTTATTCTTTCCCTTTCTTCTGTTATTTGACTTCAAGTTTTTATTTTTTTCTTCCACTCCCCTGCTGACTCGTCCTCTCTGTATGCAACAGAAAGCTTCTAGGCTCAAGACACAGGCACTTTTTCAGCCTTCTGCCTCAGGAATGAAGAGAAAAAGCTTGGGCTGGTGGACTGTTATCTGAGCTGGAACCATTCCCATGACTGACTGCACAGTGAAAGCAGGAATGCAAGAAGTCAGCTGTCAAGGACTCACCTGTTAATTGTATAGCAGCCCATGTCTTCACTTTCAAGGCCTATCCCTACCCTTCCTATCCTCTCTTATTTCAGGATCAAGATGTCAAATCCTATCTCTAATCAGCCAATGGTGCCAGCCTCCATTGCTCAGGAGTTAAATTTTCAAACAAGCACTTTCATGCTTTCTCCCATGTTGCCCCTCACACATATACATATGCACAAAACTAATTCATTACCTGCCTTCAAAACTGTCCTTAAAACTCTCCTTTGCTGTGATGCCTACAAAAAACTTGTCTATGGTGAGGGTGCAGGTATGCTGATACCACTGCATATCATGCTAACTAACACTGTCTCTTTGTTTCCTTATACTCACCATCTGTTTGTAACCATCTATTGTCTCTCGTCTTATATCCAGATTGTAACCCTCTTGGGCCAAGGACCATCTTTTTGTTCTGTGTTTGTGCAGCACCTAACACAATCATGTCTTGGTTCCTGACTAGGGCTCCTAGGCACTATAATAATAATAAAAAATAATAGGGTGGAGGTGAGTGAGGGAAGATTTGGGATCATGCAGAGCTGAGAGCACATTAATACTTCTCTTCTACCCTGTACTTCCCACTTCCCATCTAATCAAGTGCCCTCTGGGTAGGGAAACAGCAATTTACCTCAGTTTCTTTAGAGCTGAAAGGTTAGCCAATAGTCTATTCAGTGAGCCAGCTTTCCAAATCCTGGATTTGAGAAACAATTGGAAAAAGGAGCCATCGTAGCCCAGTCACATCAGCATATTGTGTTATCACTGGTCTTATTTTAAATGGCCTAGCCATCCCACTCCTACCCTTGGAGTAGGGAGGAGGGTTGTGTTGAAACTTGCAATCAGTGGAAATAGAGAATACAGATAACTGCCAAGATCCAAAACATTAGAGCACATTGCTATATTACTTTGCTTATACACTGTTATACTATTTGACCTTAGCTATTACCGAGATGGGCACTATAGGTACAATTAAGATATATACATTATAGAGATACCAGGGATGTGCAAATCAGATGGACTGAAAGAAGAACAGACTTGAACTTACTACAGAGATTCTAGATTCACCCCTTTGACAAATACAGTGTTGGTGTAGCTGTATGGGTCCCAGAACAGTCGAGAGACAAAGGAGGTGGGATAATATAGTTTATTGGACCAGCTTCTGTGGTGAGACACACAAACTTTCAATCTTCGCTCAATGTAATCTCCAAAGCTCTCTCTCACCAACAGAAGCTGGTCCAATAAAATATATTACCTCACCTACCTTGTCCCTCTAAGACCAGAAAATGACACATTGCCCCAAAAAGGAGTTAAAGATCACAGTAACAATGAGGAAAAACTTCGATCTTTCACACATCTAACTGGAGACTTGACAATGCAGTCTACAATGATATTTCTCCTTCAATGACTTAAATTCATAAACCATTTCTGCCAGTGACCAAACAAATATACCAAAGAGAAAGCCTAGTGAAATAATGAAGACAGGAGCTAATCTACATATAAATAAAATAAAACAAACAAATTAGACATACAGTTCTAGAACTGCAAAGGAAAAAAAATCAACAACCTTGAAAAATAATGTATTGGTGCACTTATCTCTACAGAAGGAAATCAAGAGTGGAGGAAGTAATGTCAACACTAAGCATGTATCTAATGGCTCAGCAGACCTGTAGGTCTCGTACATCTGCATACGCAGAGCAATTCTATGCCTCCTGAACATACAGTGAGTGCTTTAGTTAATTATGATGGTAGCATATGATACTTTTACCAAACAAAAAGGAAAGACTGACATTCCAAAAGTACTACCATGACCTTCATGGTAGAGAAGATACAGGACACTATTATAGGGGCCAGAATCAAAGCCCACTGAAGTCAATAATAAATATAAAGCCTTATTGAGACTGCAGGACACATCGTGATCCTGTATTATTTTAGGCTCTCTAACTGCCTGACTAAACAGAACTGTGCTTATTGAAAAAAACATACACATTATAATAGGGACGGAACCAATAGGGTTCTATAGAAATGTTAAAAGATTCTTAAGACTAAAGAGCTTAAGAATTACATCCTTCCTATAGAATTTTAATCAACCTATAGTACCCAATAAAGAATTGTAGCCTTGTAATAGAATTCTATAGATTAAAAATTCTGCACATGGGCTATTAAACTATTATCTATTTAATGTTATGATACTTTTCCAGAAAATTGTGGTGACATAAGACAGCACGCAAAGTCTTGTTAAGTTCTGGCCTGAACTAAGCACTCATTGAAGGAACTGCGGATTATACTAATACAGTGGTAAACTGACATGGATTTGTCAAGAACAAATCATGCCAAATCATTCTAATTTCCTTCTTGAACAAGGTGACTGCCTAGAGGATAGGAAGGGAGTGGGAGATGTGATGTAGTTGGATTTTAGGGCCTTTGATACAGTCCCAAAATACAGTCTCATAAAAAAAAAACTAGGGAAATATGATCTAGAGATGAACATACTACAATATGGAGGCATAACTGGTTGAAAGACGATTCTCAAAGAGCGGTTATCAAGGTTCAATGTCCAACTGGGAACATGTAACAAGTAGAATCTCATAGAGGTCTGTCCTTGGTCTGGTACTATTCAAGATTTTCATTAACAATTTGGATAATGGAGGGGAAAGGATGCTTATCAAATCTGCAGATGACACCAAGATGAGAGGGGATTGCAAGTACTTCAGAGGACAGGACTAAAATTCAAATGATCTAAATAAACTGGAGAACTGGTTTGAAATCAGTAAGATGAAATTCTGTAAAGACAAGGGCAAAGTACTTCACTTGAGGAGGAAAAAATCAGATGCACAAATACAAAATGGGGAATAACTGGGTAGGTGGCAGTACTGCTGAAAAGGATCTAGGGGTTACAGCAGATCACAAATTGAATATGAATCAATACTGTGATGTTGTTGTGGAAAAGGCAAATGTCATTCTGGGATGTATTAATATATAAAACATGGGTGGTAATTGTTCCAGTCTACTTGGAACTAGTGAGATATCTACTGAAGTACTGTGTCAAATTTGGTGCCCCACATTTTAGGAAAGAGGTGAACAAATCAGAGATAGCAAGAGGAGAGCAACAACAATGATAAGAGGTTTAGAAAATGTGACCTGTGAAAAAAGGTTGAAAGAACTGGCCATGTTTAGTCTAGAGAAGAGAAATCTCTGGGGAGACATAATAACAGTCTTCTCTTTATGACAACCATTTACAAAGTTGGGTGGGGATCAGTTGTTCTACATGTCCACCAAGGATAAGACAAGAAATAATTGGCTTAGTTTGCAGCAAGATATATTTGGATTAGACATTAGATTCCCCCCCACCCCCTGTCTATAAGGATAGTTAAGCACTGGAAAAGGTTACCTAGGGAGGCTGTGGAATCCCCATCACTGGAGGTTTTTAAGAACAGGTTAGGCAAACATATGCCGGGGATGGCCTGGGTATGCTTGCTCCTGCCTCAGCACAGGGGTATGGACATGATACCCTCTTGAGGTCCTTTCCAGCCCTACATTTCTATGATTCTATTAGAGGTATAACATGATGTTTTAAGGGGGTGAATCTGAAGCTGGCACTTGGCGAGCTTGTAAATGCGAGTGCTACCATCTTGGGAGCAAATTTTTAAGAAATCCTCCCAAAGTTTACCAAGAACCAATGCTGTATCCCTTTCCTAGCACTAATTGTGTGAGTACTACAGGTTACGCAGATACAACCCATGACACAAAAACATGTCATAGCACGTGACGCTTCGCACCTGGCCTCCAGATTCTACTACCCCTCAACTGTGACCCACAACTTTAATTTTAACTATAGCAACAAAAATAAAAAGTAGTAAAAGTGTTTCAGAAAAAAAATCACCAAAAAAGTATGAAAGATTTGCTTGCAAATTACTGTGCGGTATTGTTTTAAGAAGTGACACTTTTCTGAGTAGCTTTAGGAGACATTACATCCCAGGACAAGACTGGAACAAGAAACTAAGACCCTATCTCTGCAGTCCTTACGCAGCCAAAACTTCAGTTGAAACATAGGGCATTTTGTCTAATTAAGGAACACGAAAGTTGTCTCTATGACGTAATCAGATCAGTTTGAGGAATTGAAAAATGGTGAAGGGGAGAGAAAGGAGAGGATGACTGTGAATTTTCTTTCAAAATACTTTTCTTATATTTTCATTGAAATGTAGCCAAAATTTTGAAAGTTGACTTAAAAAAATCAGCTCTAGCAAAGAATTTAGAGACATTAGTTGAGGACGAAAGTTACCAAACAATTTAGGAAAGCATAAATTCAGCAGGTCTCTGGCTGGCAAGTTGAGTTTTTGAAGAGGGGCCTGACCCAGTGTGCCTTATGCACCCAAAGCTCTAAATAAAGTCAATAAGAGAGTTTAGATTGCATGAAATACATAATGGATTCACTGGACAATAAAAAGAAATGAGTGATCAGAATCTTATATGGATTTCACGAAAACATTTGATATTGTATCAGCACTGCAGGAAAGAGTAGTATACAGAGAAAAATATTGACAAATGCTAAAATGTGTATCTGTAAAACAAGATAGAGTTCAATGATATATTCTGTATAATATTGCATATTTTTAATATCTTAGGAACAAACATTGGTATATAAAAATATTTTCTATGGACACCACAGAAGAAATCTCTCTGTCTCTGGTACTTATATTGCCCGCCCCCAGACTATCCGAGCACCTCATCATCCTTAATGTATTTAGCCCCACAACAGTCCTATGAGGAAGGGAAGTGCTATTTCCCCCATCTCACAGATGGGACATGGAGGCACAGAAATTAAAAGCCAGATTTTAAAAAGTATTTAAGCACATGGCGATACAAACAGGCACCTAGAGGGATTTCCAAAAGTGCCTATCTGCACCTTTAGGCATCTAAAATACATTTAAAAATCTGGCTCTGAGTGACTTGCCCATGGTCACACTAGAAGTCTGGCAGAGCAAGGAACTGAACCTGGGTTTACCAAGTCCCAGCCTGGTGCCCTACCACCAGACTATCTTTCTTCCCTTTGTCAGATAGTGTTCAGGTGCTCAGATACCAAGGCAGCAGAAGGATACAAGACACATTAGATAGCTGAAAAGATATAAACAAACTAGGGTCAAAACTTTGAAAAATGGGTGAAAAATTGAACTGCTATCTTCAACAAAAGCTCTAATACATTCAGATCTCACTAAAATATTCAGATTATTTATGCAGGTCTGTTTTAGTTTTGTATGTTTAGAACAGCACTTCTCCATGACCACAGGCCTATTGATCTGGAACGTCGGGTTCATAAAGGATTTAGTAAATTGCAACGCAGAAAGTCCTCTGGCTTGTTAAAAAAAAAAAAAGACATCTTATGGCGGCTGTACCCTAACTAAAGTCTTTACTAGCAGTATATGGACCTTGACAACCCTGGTTGCTCCACATGCATTTTCAGGTTGATTCATATAAACTCACATTGTTGTCTCATCCACCCAGAGTCCATAGCCGCAGGGATCATTGCTAAATGAATTTCTGTCATGCTTCATCATATTCATAGACAGCTTTGACAAGGATCAATAGAGAAGTTTGTTCATTTAACTTGGCTGACTCCCTTAACTTATTTCAATTTATCATTTTGAATGAATGCGCTTTATTTAACAGGTTAATTAGTTTAGGAAGTACCATGCATATTTGTAGGGGGGAAATTTAGAATTGGTATATAAACTGTAGCAGCTAATTCATTAGAATAAAAAAATTAGCTGTATCTAGTAATTCAGTGCCATCAATAGTGCCAATTCTAGCTTTACAGCTGTTCTTTAGTGTCAGGGGGGAAAAGGAAAAAAGAAAATGTAAGAGTCTGAACTCTGTCACTAAAACTGGATACAGTGAGTTAATTTCTAGAGTGATCTTTCATCAGGTGTGAGTGAAGCACAGAAGACAAATGACATCTAGACTGATATTTGGAGACATGATGTTGCCTGGATCCTCTGCCACTACTTACCTGAACTCCCTGAAAAATCATAAAAGATATTCTCTGGTGTGGAAAAACTAGTAAAAACACTAGAGATGAGTACCCGGTCAAGCATACTGTTCGAGAAAGCTTGACCATTATACACCAATAGTAAGAGCAATGAAGGATGCAAAGAAAGAGCATCAGCTCCAAAATAAATCTGAAAATTACTTTGTTTAATTTGTTTACGTTGTTATGAATTCTAACACTTGGCGCAAACATTTTTGAAATGATTGACAGACACCAGACGTGAGAAGCACAAACTGTAGCCAGAAAGAGTGTAGTGCAGTCTCTGAAAATGTCAAGTTGCAGACTAAAAGAGATACAATCTTTAATGTCAGTGATTTATTCGCACAACCCCCATTAACATTTTAAAGGCATGACTGTATGCTCATAACTTCCCACGCATCAAGACAGACAAAACTACACCTCAGAATCTGCTGTATTAGAAGCAGATAGGAAAATAATTTTCTCTAAAAAAATAGTAGATTTTGAGCTACACAACAGAAGCTCCAAACTACTGTATCAACTATATCAACCAAAGACAGACGTTTACTTCAAAAGACCTACTACTGGTCAGCAATAGAATGGGTATGCTGCTAGTGAAACAAATCAATCACTACACATATACCTGAACTGCAAGCTGATTGTTTGCATTCTAGTTCTTCTGTATTCTATGGCTGTTTCCGCCCTTAGGTTTATGAAGCTTGTAGCTTATTCCTAGAAATAAGCGGGACATGTTTTGCAATCCAAGGTTGTTCAAGATTGCGTGAGGCCTCCGTCAACAAGGTTATGGAGGGTAGGCCTGGGTGAAGCCTGCACATAAAAAAAAAAAAGTGCCCTTGGATACAATTTGCGGACTAGTTTAATATTAGAGACAGGTCATGTATGGGCATTGGGCCTGGATCATCACCCCCTCTTTTGAAACAACAGCAGGAGGGCACGTAGAGGAGGAAGGGAGAATGTGAGGTGGGAGAACAGTTTACTAGGATTATTTCATTAGAAGGGAAGGGTCTGCTTCCTTCCCTTCCACTTACCCTTCTTGACATAGGAAATGAGTATTTCCTTCAGATCCCAGAGAAGCCAGAAGCCATTTGCCCCTCCACTAACTATTGAGCCTTGCACACTCCCTGATCTAACATAGCACAGATTTGTTGCCTGTCAGAACCTGCTGCAAGACATATGTATTTTTCCAGGCCTTTCTGGAGAGGATGGTTTGATTCAAACTTTTCTGAATGCTGACATTGCCTAATATTAAGGTTGCCAGATACTTCCCATTATAGGACCCTGGTTTTGGCTGATTATAATTTTGTCAAACAGTCACCATTCAGGATGAGGAGCCAGGAAGGGGTGGGATTGGCTGGGCAAAGAGGCTGGGGACAAGGAGGCTGTGCTTGATTGGAGAACCAGGAATGGCTGGGCAAAGAGACTGGAATGGAGAGTGCCATGGATAAGACTGGGAATTTGGGGGACAGGTTGAAGGGGTTAGGGCAGAGGTAGTCAAGATTGTGGGGAAGAGGCATAAAAATCAGCACCCACATGATAACACACATCTCCATAGCCTGGAATGGAACCTATGATATCTAGGTCTCATAATTCCTCTGCAGTCAGAAAATATTCATGAAACCCACTAGCACAGTATCCCATTCCCCCTCTAGTGCTGCTTCACATACAGGATAACAACCTAATACTGCTACCAGTTACTCAGTTAGCAGTCGGTGTGCTGATCTGAAGGATCCTGCCACGCTGATGGTCCATGTGGGTGTCAATACACCACCACATAATAGAGTTTGTTCTGTCAGTTTGTTTTTTTTCAACCTAGGAAGTGACATACAAAAAGCTATGTTAAAAGAACATTAAGGTTGCAAAGTCAAGCACTCAGAAGTTAGGAAATACCAGAATTAAAGCTGCCTGTGCAACCGTAACTCAGCCCCCATGTGCATATGCATTATGATATAGTCTTTAATCACAAATAAAAAATATTCTGGAAGTTTGAAATATAACACTACTTTATTTCTTAGAATTCAGAACAATAACATGCACAAAAACCCAAACACACAGAGACACAAAGCAGACTGTTCCCAGAAACAAAGAGGCACAACTCACCCCACCTTACTGTAGGCTGGCTGATTCATGCTTGATGCTGATAGATTGCATGCTTTCTGTATAGAGCCCCATAGCTTGCAAGCAGGTCCAGGAACTCCAAGTCCCCTTAAAGTGATAGACTGGAATTCCAACAAATTCCTCAATACCACATAAGGATCATATCTAAACTCCTCCCTGCCCCCAATTTTAAAGGCAGGGCTCTGCTTTTGGCCAGTTTCTCTGTGAGGAAGCCCTGCACAGCCTTGTGATTGAAGCACAGAACTGAGAGCCAAGCAATCTGGGTTCTGGCCTCAAACAACTTGAACCCCCTCTTTAAGCACATGAGAAGTCCTACTAAAGCCCAAAGGGACTAATCACATGCTTATAGCTAAGCACACACACACACAAAAGCCCCTTAACAGTGGTTAGGCAGGTGCTGGGCTCAGACCACTGCCTATCATGTGACCAATATTGTCTCATTGTTTTCTTGGGATCCCCTCTCTGTCTGAATCTACCAGTTAGCTCTTGTTCTGTATTTAGATTGTCAGACAGAATGTCTTTTTGTTCTGTATTTTGTGCAGTGCCTAGCACAATGCGGTCCTGACTCCTGCTCTAGGCCTGGGGCACTGAGGTGCTGTCACAATACAAATACTAAGTTTTAAAACTTTAAATAGCAAACACTTAAGGGCTTTGCTGGCTTGGGGCATCAGGCCCCAGCTCTGTCACAAACTTCCTGCGTGATCTTAGGCAAGTTACAACTTAACCTCTGTGCCTTGCTGAACAGTAAGATGGGGTTGGTAATACTTCCCTCTTCAGAAGGGGTATTGTGAGGCTAAATTCATTACAATTTGGTAAGTTCTTTGTATAATGCCTTCCCTAGAAATATCTCAAAGTATAGTTATTAGTTCAGACCACGCTGAGGCTAAATTACAGCAAGAAAATGTGGAAAATAGATTAAATTCCATTGACTGTTGATAATATGCAATTCCAGTCCAATCCCTCTTAACAGTTAGTGTAATCTACTGGTATGAAAGCTTCTGTTGTTTTGCATTTCAAAAACAGGATGGCTGTTATTACAACCATTGCAGTACCTCTCACAGCTTTGTGTTCATCCATTTCTTTCTTTACACGTCACATCTCGGATAACATGTCATGCTGTCCACCCTTTGAAGCAGCTGGTGCAATAGTATTGAACAGAGGCAGCACATTGATTCTTGACTGCTGGGCATTACCAGCTGGCACAGTGGGTAACAGGAGAAGTATTAACTGCAGCAGATAAAGGTGTTTCTACTCTACACAAAAGAGGTCCCTTCACTTTTTTTAAAAAAAAAGAAATTCTGAAGGTTTTTCCTTTTTAAGTTCTCCCTATTTGCAAGACATTAGAAAGAGAGCCCAAGAGTTTGTCATCTATAACCCATATTAGGAGAGATTAACTAAGGAAGCTGTGCTGCTCTACCTTTACATTCCTCTTTCTGTAGTATAAAATGTTGGGTTATAATACGCATAGCAAGCCAGTATTGATGAATGTAATGCAGTGTTTTCCAAAATCCACCAACACAGAAATCTTTCCCACACCCGCTACACAGTATTAGGTTGAACAAAGTACAGTAATCCAAGCGATAGTGGAAAGAGTTCATAGTGTCACAATCAGCATGCCCAGCGGTAGAGTGTTTGCTGGTTTACAAACAGGGCAGATGGCACAGCAAGCTTTATTCTTGGCAAGTGTATATGAGATTAGATACTCTTTTCCTATCATCTTTGTTAGCTTTATTTCTGTGAGGCGGCAAGTTTAACACAGGGCTCCGGAAAGCATAACAATCCTGGATCACACTTTACAAGAAATAAGGGGCACTAGGATATATTTGAAAGTTATTCTTCTTGGAACTCAGATAACATTTCTAATTTTTTATTATTTTTGAAAATAGGAGGGCCAGAGTTATGAATACAGTATAAATGCTAAAGGGTCTGCAAATGTTCAAAAATCATTCCATCTTAATGGCATTCATAACATCATATTAAGGAAAATATGTAGTAATACACTGCAATGCCATTATCTGTATGAGAAAACCTCTTTATTATATGCACCTCACAGATTACTGTAGTATTTATTGGCAAGAATAAATATTGACATGAAACAAAACAATGGAAAGTTTTTAAATTGAAAAAAATTGCATCTTCAGAGTGTCATTCAGATGCTCCTCCTTCCTTTTCTGATAAGTTTCACAGCTCTGTTCTTGGTCCCCTTCTCATTCAACACTTTGTCTCTGGGTAATCTCATTTCCAAGCTCAAGTTTAACTATCATCTCTATGCTAATGACTCACATCTCTACTTCTGTACTCTGGACCCGTCTCCTTCTGCCTACACCTAGATCTTGGCCCGTTTTACTGACCTTTCTTCATGGATTTCCAGCAGTCAGTTTACAATCAATATGGCCAAAACACAGCTCTTAATCTTTCATCCCAAGTCCTCCCCCACCTTTTCTTGCTCAGTCAATGTGGACAACACCATCCTGCTTATCACTCAAGACCATAAACTGGGTATCATCTTTAATTTGGCCCTCTCTCTAGGTAGTTCCATACAGGCTATGTCTAAATCTTGCAGATTCTTTCTGTCTAACACCTCTAAGATATGGCCTTTCTCCTCCATCCATAAAATTAAAACGGTCACCCAGGATCTCATTTCACATCTTAACTACTGCAACACTCACTTGCTTGAGAAATGCAGTCTTGCCCCACTTTTATCAATTCAAACCACTGCTACAAAGATCATTCTCCTAGTTTGTCAATGTGACTCTTTCTTTGCATTCCTCCACTAGCTCCCCTCTCTCCATTGCATCAAACCACCTATTTGTTTTTACTTTCCAGGTCCCCTGTGGCTATTGCCACTTGACCTATCGTCTTTCTTATGCAATTGAGAGGTCGACTCCCACCTCTGCTCTGCTAGTGATGCTAGCTTTCATTGGCCACTTGATAAATTTAAAATAAGCACCTTTGTGCTTTTTCCCATTCTGCTCCTCACAGATCAAAGGAGCTCTCCACAAACATCACAAGGCGACCTTATTGTCTTATTTCAAATCCCTTATTTCAAATCCCTTAAAACTCTCTTTTGTCATGATGCCATCAAAGAATTTCAAATGGTTAAGCAGCTGGTATGCTGAGACCACAGCATATCCACCAATTTTGTTTCATTATTTCCTTGTGCTTCTCCATCTATCTTCTGTCTCTTGTCTTATGCTTAGATTGGAAGCTCTTTGGGTCATGGGCCATCTTTTTGTTTTGTGTTTGTACAGTGCTTAGCATAATGGGATCCTGGTCCATAACCTGGGATCCTATGCCAGTGTTTCTCAAATGTGGCCACCATGGGCTTTTCTTGCATCCACAGGCTGCAATGGGGAGTGAGCAAAGTAGTGGCTTCCCTCCCTGTTGCTTCTGGATGCCCTGCATTGGTGTTAGTTGCTGGGACCATCAGCAGGGGTTAGGCTCTGCCCCACTCTGGAGACACCTGGGTCACAAAGCTGGAGGAGTAGGCACCCAGTGCGTTCCCCACCTCCCAGGGGTGATGAGGCTGAGGCTTTAGGTTTCAGCCCTGGGGTGGTGGGGCAGCAGACTCTGGCCACATGGCTTTGGGCTCCATCCCCAGGCCCTGTCCCCTGGTGTGGAATTTCAGGCTCCAGCTTCCTGCTGCCTCCCCCAACTCCCCATCCAGGGCTTAATTTGTCCTCAGGCTTGCCAGGACGGAGTAAGTCTGCTGTGAAAAGTGATACGTGTATGTTTGTTAATATCACTTTTCACAATAAACTTACTAGCTAGCAATAAATACATTACAATGATTTGGGTGTGTAGATAGGAAAAATAAATAAATTGCACAATGCTAATTAAGTATTTTAGGAAAAAGTGTGAGAGTGACCACCAGCAAGAGTTGATGGCTGTACTTTGAGGCCACCAAAAAATATTGTCCTGAGACTCCAAACGCACTAACATAATACAAATACATTATGTGATTTGATCAATATTCAATGTCTTATACCAGTTATCAGACAGAATAATAATGTCTTGTGTAACAAAACATCTTAGATATATATCACCTTCAACAAATCCTCCTTATGCAAGGCAAAGAATCTGCCCTTTACCAACTCCCTGCATATGTGGTTCAGAAAAAGTAGATAATCATTTGCTGGGCATATAGAATTTGCTATACTTAATCAGACTATAGGTCCATCTGGCCTCTGGGATGGACTATATCTGATGATTCGAAGGAAGGCAAACAACCCATTATAAATTTAGACTAGTGGGAAATGTTGTATATAGAAGAGAAACTTCTCTCTCGCCACCCACATTTGCCTTATGAGCTGAAGCTTGAGTCATTATCTAAACTTGCACAGCTGCAAAAGTTATTAATGATCCTAATATTACCAAATGTTTTTGAAATGCAGCTACCATAGTTGCCTTGATGACCTTCTGAGGCACTGAATTACACATGAACAGTTCACTATTGTGACAAAGTTCCTCCTCTATCTTGGTGGATCTTGCGCTTATTGACGGATTTGCTCGCCTTGGAGCTTCACGGTAGCCCTCAGTTTGGCCGTTTTCGTGAACTCACAGTCCAGGTCAACTCCTCCTGTGTCTGACCAGGAGTTGGGATGTTTGGGGGGAACCCGGGCCCGCCCTCTTCTCCAGGTTCCAGCCCAGGGCCCTGTGGAATGCAGCTGTCTAGAGTGCCTCCTGGAACAGCTGTGTGACAGCTACAACTCCCTGGGCTACTTCCCCATGGCCTCCTCCCAACACATTCTTTATCCTCACCATAGGACCTTCCTCCTGGTGTCTGATAATGCTTGTACTACTCAGTCCTCCAGCAGTATGTGTTTTCACTCTCAGCTCCTAGCGCCTCTTGCTTCCAGCTCCTTACATGCGCACCACAAACTGAAGTGAGCTCCTTTTTAAACCAAGGTGCCCTGATTAGTCTGCCTTAATTGATTCTAGCAGCTTTTTGATTGGCTGCAGGTGTTTCTAATCAGCCTGTCTTGTCTTAATTGTCTCCAGAAGGTTCCTGATTGTTCTGGAACTTTCCCTGTTACCTTACCCAGGGAAAAGGGACCTACTTAACCTGGGGCTAATATACCTGCCTTCTATCACTCCAGCCATCTGGCCTGACCCTCTCACATTATGTAAAAAGTATTTTCTTTTATTGGATCTAAATGTACTGCCTTTTAAATTTTATTCCATGTCTGCTTCTACCCATGTTTTGTGATAGGGTGAAAATAAGGGGCTCTTGTGTTTTCATTATGCCCATAATAATGTGAATACTGTGGGGATATAGATACAGGGAGTGTTGGAGGTGGCAGGGTAGGAGCACCTGCCCCCACTAAATGCAGAGGAAGAGCTGCCCCTTTCTCTCTGTGGCTTGGATAAGCAGCATTCTTGTACAGATGTCCCTACTCCTGTTACAGTCTATTTTAACCAGCATGAATACCTCAGTGACGATCCCTGTGTCTCTTCTTTTAGGCTAAATAAACCTAGTTTTCTGTAATCTTTCAGCATCTGCAACACCCGCTATACTGGTAACATGGAGCAATTTCCTGTGCTTAGAACGGCCTCCTGTATTTGACTGAGTCAAACAACCTCTCGCTCTCATCCACAAGTCCTGTTAAAGGAGACATCAGCTATGAAAACACCAGTCTTATCTGCCCATTTGCATGAACCTGCTGCTCACATATTCTCTCATGCCACACATTTTCACTTGATGTTAGATATGGTCCCAGTATATTTCAGGATTCAAAATATCACCTGAACAAAATCACAATTCTGTAGCTCCCATCAAACAATCTCCCTAATCAGTGTTCATATCAAGTTTCTGACTATCAAGGAAAAGGAAGACCCAGAAAAGAGCCCTCCCCAACACCTACCAGCAAAAATGACTAGATAAGGACACTGGAGTTTGCCATATTACCAGCCAAACGCATTCTTAGGATGTCCAGTTGAGAGGCGACTCACTCCAAAGGATAAGCAGGCCACAGCTAGGTCAGATCCTGACTTAATGGGAATATTGGAGCAGGAAGAAAAGGATTGAGCCAAGCCCCAGAGTTCTGCTGGAGCCATATCTGTCCAGACTGCTAAAACCTGTTATAAACATGTTCATGCTTTTAAGTCCCCCCCTTGCCTTTAAATAGCTTCATTTAATGTGGCTTACAACTATGTTTCTGCTCAGTATGTTCTAATTTGTCACTTTTGTACACAAAAATTCTTGGCTTTGTATTATTTTATGAAGAGTGAATTTAAAAAGGGGGTGCCAGAATGAGAACAGGGGTAGGGGTGGGTCATTACATTATGTTCCATGGCCTACAGTCTGTGACATTCCTGGCACCATTGCAGGCCTGGCATTATAGGAATTCATGTGCTAAGTGGAAAATCAGATGAACGTCTCATTCTCTCTCTGTGCAGCTCATTTAGTGCACAGCTCCAGAGAACACTTTTCATTCCGTACTAGGTTTCTTTAATTCAAATGGGCAAGTTTTGAGCTATGGTAGAAATCATTTCATATCTGGCCCTTTGGCATTCGTTTGACGCATGTGGAAAGTCCTCTCCTTTCTCTGGTTCCATCAAGTTTATTTTCCTGGAAATATTTATACTTAATCAGCCCACTTGCATTTTTCAAACCTAATTTCAGTCTCTCTGTTAGCAGTATTAGGTTCAGTTGAAATAAGCAAAACTCCAAGTTCAATGGAATAAATGTTAACAAGCTGATAGTACATATTTATAAAAGCTTTTCATCTATAAGGTTCCTTAAGCATTTTACAAAATGGGCCAAATTCTGTTCTTTCGGTACATTTGCATAACTGCCATTGGACTTTGTTGGCAGTCACATATATACCAGGGCTTCAGTGCTGCCAACAGATATGCTAGCATGGATCTCTGACCTGCATGAATTCCACAATGCTCACATTCCATGCGCTAGTCCATGTTTACAGGATTGAGACCTAGGATATCAATATGGACCTCTGCCCCTGCAGTAGTTGTAGTACCTGGGCAACTACTACAAACATGGCTGACAACCTCAGCTCAAGAGCAGAACCTACTCAAAAATAAGTAAATAGATTTCCGCTTCGGATTCATGCCTCAAGAGAGGGAGAAGGAAGTGTCATTGACCCTGCTGTTCTATGTACTTTGCAGAAATAATGAAAATAGATCACAGGTGTCTGAACCTCACAGTAGTGGAATTCCTCCAGACTGAGACTGTCACAACAACTAGAATCTGGTCCAGCTGCATCTGGTTTCAATTATTTTATGCCTGTTTAAATGCACTATTGAACAGAATAAGCAAAAGACAACACAGACTAGGAGGTTGGCTAGAGGCCAGAAACAGGAAGATTCCAGTTGACTTGTGCATGTCCCTTATGCTTTGGTGTCCTTTCTCCATCAGTGCACACCTTACAGCTCTTCCACATTACAGGCACTGATTGACTGCCCATTGGTAAGACACATGATGTAATTACAGAGTAACTCCTCAAGATGGACTGAGGGGATTACATACCTGCTTGTCTGACAGCAGAGTTTGGCCCTAATATTGTTATTGATATTAAGATAGGTAGTACCTAGAGGAGCCAACTGAGAATGGAACTGGATGTGCTAGGCATTTATGGGTGGTGGGAGGGAACAAACCACACACAGAGTCCCTGCACTGAAGAACTTACTGACTAAATACACAAGGAAGATAAAGGCAGTATTAACAACTCCATATTAGGCAATTTAGTAACAGATTAAGGGACTTGCCCAAGATTATATAATATATCTGGGACAGAGTCAATATCAAACCCAGCTTTTCTGAGTCCCATTCAAGTGCCTTAATCATAAGATAACCATTCCTCTCTAAATATCTGGAGTCCTCAATGAAGATAAGTACCTTTGTGAAAATCATATATTCAGGGCACTTAAATTATATTTAGAATGTTTATCTCCTTGGAGAGAAAGCAGAGACACCAGGAGCCATAAAATAATTCAGATACACAAAGAGTCCAAAGCCCCTTCCTGCCCTAAAGCCATGATAGAGGTTTCATTTAGGATGGTATTAATGAAGCTGTTTCCTCTTTTGGGGACATGACCCAGACCAATGAGGGGCTGTGTCACCCCCTGCTCTGCAACCTTGCGTGCCTCACAATGCTTTTCTGCTGTAGCTCGTACCTGGGCCATTCACAAACAGCCTGCCAGAAGGCAGGTAGCACCCTGAGTGTCTGTATAGCTGCAGCCTATCAGCCACAAATCAGTCACACTCTGGTTTCCACCAGCCTTAGTTACCACTTGCAGGGTAACCCTAACACACTCCCAAATCTGGATTTCCCCCCAAAACATGAGTTCTGTGCTGCCCAGCCCTCTCCTGGACAGTCCAGATATATTAGGTTCATTTCCCTCTGTAAGGGGATTGATATCCAAACAGTTTGCTACCCTCAATGGAGTTACCCTCACAGTTCACAACACTGGATTAATTTTGATTAAGGAATAAAATGAGTTTAACTACAAGGAGATAGGTTTTAAGTGAGTACAAGTATAAGGCTTTGAAGTCAGAAATGGTTACAAGATGAAATGCTTCCTAGTACTAAAACCTAAACTAGACTTGGTTCAAGGTGAAATCCCTTACCACATATTCCCGGTAACATTGCTGACCCATTTCTCAGGCCAGGAACAGCTCCCAAAGCCCAAAAGGCTGTTTCTTTTGTCTTCTGTGACAGAGATAGATGGATAAGGGGTGTTTTGTCCCTTACTTTTATAGTTCAGTCACCTTTTGAGAATGCATTTTCCTGAGGGTCACCCCTAGATAAAGTTCCTTCCTGCTGTGAGGATGGAGACAAGGAGTCTGGTGGTGAAAGAGGTTCCATGCTGTTTGCTAAAATGCAGATCTGTTCCTTGCCAAAGGATGGCCACCAGATAGGTGACGGCCCATCAACTTTGATGACACCTGGCTAGAAGCATCAGCTTGTCCTTTGTCTTTGAGAAACTGGTTTATTCAAACTAGTCTGGTAAACACATTTCAGACCTTTTATGGTCACAACTTTACACGTAATGTTGCTACACACATTTTACCATGATATTATTGACCAGAAAGTTATTACTTGAAATCTAATACCTCACAAAGAACATTTTGTGCAAAGATTATTACATTGGTGTGTAGGTTGTGAATACAGGGGGCTCACTTGGTCACAGGGGACTCAGAATTCTGTCTGATTTCAAGAGGTTAGCGTACAAACTAGCAGTTATGACTAATCCCTGTAAGAGCAAAGCCGAGCTTTATTGCCCTCTGCAAGGATCCCGCTCTGCCTATTAAAAAGTGACTTGTTTCATAGGTGCAACAGCAGACCTGCCGAAGCACTGTAATTGAATAGCCCTATACTTGGTTATCCCTTTCAACCAGCCTCTTCCTTGAAACAAGAGCTAGATGCATAATATCACTGAACTAGATTCATATACTTCTCTTTTGTGAAGAAAAACATTTTTGATTTATTAGCAAAGAGACAAAGCCCTTACAATACCTGTTTGTCTTATTTAATAAGGGAAATCCTGCCTGTGAAATATCCAGCTCATACATTTTTGCCATCTTGAAGCATTTTGCACCATTAGAGAAGTATTTATAGCTACTTGTAAATGAACCGTTACAAGAGATTCTATTTCCTGTTTTCTCCTGAAAGATTTTTATGTGCCTACTCTCTGAAATAAAATACATTGTTCACATGCTTGCCTTAATATTACTTAATCTATCAAGGAATCCTGAATGGTGAAAGCTCCTGCAAATCCATAGCCGTGTGAGATGGCAAATGAAGTAAAATAACCAGAAGCAGATTTTTTTGTCTTGTAGTCTTTGGTGGCAAAATAGAAAGAGAGAAATTTATAGAGGCTATGAAAACTAATATGATACATATTTAAGAAGGGATCAAAGAAAGACATGGAAATCTATAGCTGTGGACATGCAACTTTGGTGTCAGGAAAGGTTCTTGAAAGACACGGATGAGGGACAAAATATAATATGTACTTATTGGAGATGCTTATGGCTTGGTTGGATGTGGAGGTAATAGTTTTATTTCTGCACTAGCTTTGGGTGGGTCTTTTTGCTTGTTAATTAGACAATTCTGGTTTTGTCTGTCTGTGTGAAGGACTTCCTTGTAGAAGGATCCACGTGTGGCACAGAGGGTCAGCTTACCTGCAGCTCTCTAGCTAGCCAGAAAACACCAGTATAGCACTTACCTTCACTGTCTGTGCTTCCAGGCGATGAGAGGGTGGGGGAACCACTTACCACTGCTCCTCCTCCCAGAACCCCAAGACATATGCTGGATCTATCCTGGCTGCAGCTACCAAGGTCTACTGGTGTCTGGTAAACCACTATTGTCCCTCACTTTCTTTTGCTGCTACTCTGGCTGCCCTTGCCAGTGCCTTTGCTGGTGACCTTGTGCCTGAAGTTGGTCTCTGATTGCTTGTTTTAAGATTCAAGCTCCTCTTCTCTGCATTTTTTGGTTGCTTCACCCCTTCAGCTCTACTGGAGCATCCCATTTATCCCTCAGAGAGTCCATGATGGCTCCTTCTAGTGGCTATTTCCATTTCTGTTAACCATGAAGATCCAGAAATCTAACGGTCATATGCAAATAATGGAATGCATTAATTGGCATATTGATCAATATGCATTGCCACATTTGCAGATTTCACAAAAATACAAAGTTCTTGTTTTCTTCTGCTACTCCCAGCTTTCTCCACAGTTTCAGGCTGTGAAAGTCAGTAAAAGAAAGTATACTATACATTTAGGAGCTTTTGAATCCTCATGAAACTGAAACATAAATATAAGATGAAGTTAAACTCTTGAGCTCGAACATCATGGTGAGAAGAGAAAGCTGTTCTAGTCAAACGAAGAAAAATGCCATGTTAAGTCCCTTCCTGTTCCTAACGCCATAGGATACCTGGCACTCCAGGGATCGAAGAAGTCACCCCAGGCCCTGTTTTGTCATTGCTAGCAGCCATTCTGTGCTCTGTTCCTCCTCCCCATAGCTGCTAATCCTGCTGTGAAAGCCCCCACCCCTCTGCACACAGAGTGCGGGTAGGAGATGCTCCATCCCAACACACTCTATAGTCCCATCCTCTGTCTTCTGACAGGAAAGGAGGGCAAACATGCTATCCGCACACATTCCTATTCTCTATGGTCTCTTATACTTTGCTTCAGTCAGACTGGAGAAACCTACCAGAGACCATGGAGGCTAGGCATATGAGGAGTGGGGTATGCTTAGCATCTCACCCTCCATTTCCTATTGAGTCTCCCTGTTACCCTTAGGAGATTCAGGAACCCCTGGGAGGGCCCCCTGGGTGCCTGAATCTCCCAGGAACATGGGAAGCCAGGTCTGAGCATCCCATTGGTTTGCTTAACATTCCTTATGCAAAATTAACAAGTAACTTCCATGGATCAATCTCCCATTGGAGCTCAGGTTGGTGTATTTACACTCTGGTGCAAAATGTTTCTTTGCCAAACACAGTGGTTATAAAAAACACAGAGTCAGACCCTCTCCCCAAGATAATCCAATTTTTGTCTTAAAAAAAAACAAACCCAAAAACCACAATGTGTGTTTCATCTGGCTTTGAATGTTGTAACCTTAAGTCTCATGCCACCTTGGTAAGGTAGGTATTACGGTACTCATTTCATAGCTGGAAAACTGAGACACAAAGTCTGAGAATTAAATTTTGGCATTAAGTCATAGATCTGAACCAAGGATAGCGCAGAGGCTCATCACCCCCTCCACACAGCATCCACCTGATGCCTTTCACCAGTGCTATATTTATTATATTATTTTAAGAATTAAGATGGCCCCAGGAACTCCCAGGGAAGCCAGAGCAACACAGACACAATGCCGCCTCTTAATAGGATGCAGTAGTGTTGCTTCCAGAGGTGGACTAACGGCAAGCTGTGCTAAGTCTGCAATGAATTTCTACTCAAGGAATCTCAATTATGGCTTCTCACTGCACATGTAAGGGCAAGGATGGTATTTGCTCCCTTTCCCGTTATTAGCCATGCAGGGCTGGCCAGTCTGGCTGGTAGAATTGCTTGCACAACATCCCAGGTGAATGTTTAAAGACACATGTGATATCACCAGGAAGTCCATAGCAGAGACAGGCAAAAAATCTACATCTGAGACCTAGTTCTGTGTCTTAATCACAAATCCATCCTTCCTTTCCTTTAGATAGTGCCAATCATGTTGATTGTTTTGTGCCAAAGACACTTGACAGCTCAGAAATGGACTGAAAGTAATGAATTGGGGCTTTCTGATATCACAGAATTACAAGTTTTAATCATCACCAATCTGGGCTATATTTTGGAGGGTGGGAGGAGTGAAAGCTCCTTTTTGCATTAACCAATCCCGTGAAGCATCACTGCTACAGAGTAAAATCGGTGATACTAGCAGTGTAGGCATCCTACATCAGATACAAAATCAATTTTCACACTGGTTTAACAGCAGATAGAAAAAGAACTGCACCACTTTAAGTAAATATCGCCTTAAATAGTAACGCCCTGAAGTGAATGGCTAAATCACCATTAAAACAGGATAGAAATGGATTTACTACAAATATCTGAGAGACTGGGATCCCATTCTTCTGGTATGGCAAGTGATGTTATTATGCAACAAGATGGCTGCCATCAGCAGGAGGCCCATTTGTATTCCTAATATTTAATTTCACATTACATTTAGATATCTAAAGACCTTCACTCCCCTCCCTGAAACCTAAGCTGAACAAAATGAGTGCTGCTTTTATTTGCCACTGCAGAACTATTGCCCACCTATTACTCAAGAGAAAAGCTTTCCCCGGCCTCAGAAAAGCATCCTTCAGGTATGAAGAGCCTAGAGGAAGTGGGTTAAATGAAGAAGTCATCAAAAAGATCATAGGTCCTAAAGCCACACTTCATAGGCTAATAGAATTCTCTACCAATGGGTATATGAATCCAGGCGACTAACTAATCTAACTTCAAGATAAGGGGAAGATCATATAGGAGTTGATTTTTAGGGAACTAGTATTGTTTGAAATGTATTGACTAAATTGTATTGGGAACAGAACTGCAATACAGTATGTTTAATAATACATGGATTTGTCATATCACTTCTGCCATAGCTTCCACAAATGAAGCCATTAGTTTAGGACCTCCTACATTTTAGGCTCGTCACTTCAGGAGAAAACAACTGTATTATAGATACATTCATGGCTCTACTATTTGAATCACTTATGGAGTTTGATTGCAAACATCACAATGTAAATGTCATGCCTGTCTAAATTCTGGTGAGCTAATTAGAAGCCTCACAGCTAAGCAGCTCTTCGCACATCACTGGGTGTCACTGCAAGTATTCTTATTCTGTGGCTTTCAGAAATCACTTGCAAGTTCAACAGATATATGATCAGTCAAGTAAAAGAAAATTATGTTGTAGAAGCCACTTTGTAAAAAGAATGGCATACAATATATGCAAGGAAGTGCCATTTAACAGAATGGTCACTCAGTAAACACCAAAACCTGCTACTCCATGGCACTTGTGGGCTCTGACTAAACAGAACTGGTGCAGTTCCTCTGCTGGGGGGGGGGTTGGGGGGGGGAAGAGGGGTAGAATTTGGGGACCCCACACTGAGACTCCATACCCCATGGAGCATGGGCATTCTCTGTACTAAAATGCACAGGGAATTTTGGGGATGAGCCTAGGAATCCAAAATTACACTGATCCAACAGCCATTTTCTCCTGTGTATCTCCAGCATTGCTGAGCAGTCTTGGAGGTGGAGAATTCCTTCTCCACACAGCCCCCACAGAGATCCCCAGCCCATAACCCAACCACTTAGGCTGCAGGCTAGTTTCAGCATTTGGCTGTGTGGATTTTAATCAGCACACACAACCTCAAACATACACGTAAGAATGAGTGCCCTGTGTCATCTTGTGCTACCCCCCCCATGCAAATGCAGGCACCTTTCAACATTCAGATGCAGCTATATTTGGGGGATAATCATAGAATCATAAAAGATTAGGGTTGGAAGAGGCCTCAGGAGGTCAAAGCAGGACCAACCCCAACTAAATCACCCCAGCCAGGGCTTTGTCAAGCTGGGCCTTAAAAACCTCTAAGGATGGACCTCCCTAAGTAACCCATTCCAGTGCTTCACCACCCTCCTAGTGAAATAGTTTTTCCTAATATCCAACCTAAACCTCCCCCACTGCAACTTGAGACCATTGCTTCTTGTTTGGTCATCTGCCACCACTGAGATCAGCCAAGCGCCATCCTCTTTGGAACCCCCCTTCAGATAGTTGAAGGCTGCTATCAAATCCCCCATCACTCTTCTCTTCTGCAGACTAAATAAGCACAGGTTTCAGAGTAACAGCCGTGTTAGTCTGTATTCACAAAAAGAAAAGGAGTACTTGTGGCACCTTAGAGTCTAACCAATTTATTTGAGCATGAGCTTTCGTGAGCTACAGCTCACTTCATCGGATTCATACTGTGGAAACTGCAGAAGACATTATATACACAGAGACCATGAAACAATACCTCCTCCCACCCCACTCTCCTGCTGGTAATAGCTTATCTAAAGTAATCTTCAGGTTAGGCCATTTCCAGCACAAATCCAGGTTTTCTCACCCTCCACCCCCCCCCCCCACAAACTCACTCTCCTGCTGGTAATAGCCCATCAGGCCAATCAGCCTATTACCAGCAGGAGAGTGAGTTTGGGGGGGGAGGGGGCGGAGGGTGAGAAAACCTGGATTTGTGCTGGAAATGGCCCAACTTGATGATCACTTTAGATAAGCTATTACCAGCAGGAGAGTGGGGTGGGAGGAGGTATTGTTTCATGGTCTCTGTGTATATAATGTCTTCTGCAGTTTCCACAGTATGCATCCGATGAAGTGAGCTGTAGCTCACGAAAGCTCATGCTCAGATAAATTGGTTAGTCTCTAAGGTGCCACAAGTACTCCTTTTCTTTTTGTAAATAAGCACAGTTCTCTCAGCCCCTCCTCATAAGTCATGTGCCCCAGCCACCGAATCATTTTTGTTACCCTCCACTGACCTCTCCAATTTGTCCACATCCTTTCTGTAGTGGGGGGTGGAGGAGGCAAAACTGGATACAATACTCCATATGTGGCCTCATCAGTGCTGAATAGAGGGGAATAATCACTTCTCTCAATCTCTTGGCAATGTTCCTACTAATACAGCCCAATATGCTGTTAGCTAGGCAAGAAGGGCACACTGTTGACTCATATCCAGCTTCTCATCCACTGTAATCCCCAGGTCCTTTTCTGCAAAACTGCCGCTTCGCCAGTCAGTCCCCAGCCTGTAGCAGTGCATGGGATTCTTCCATCCTAAGTGCAGGACTCTGCACTTGTCCTTGTTGAAACTCATCAGATTTCTTTTAGCCCAATCCTCCAATTTGTCTAGGTCACTCTGGACCCTATCCCTATCCTCCAGGGTATCTACCTCTCCCCCCAGTTTAGTGTCATCTGTGAACTGGCTGAGGGTGCAATTCATCCCATCATCCAGATCATTAATGAAGATGTTGAACAAAACCGGCCCCAGAACAGACCCCCTGGGGCACTCTGCTTGATATGGGCTGCCAACTAGACATGGAGCCGTTGATCACTACTCATTGAGCCCGATGATCATCATTTTAAGAGAGTCACCAATCTGCCTCAGTAAGACAGACTTAAAGGAGTCCATTGTGACACTTTTTTGATCATTTGGACCATTGTATCCTCATTTAATTTAGCTTCTGCGCTCTTACAGACGTTCAACCAAAGTATTTTAACCCTGTTATTGACACACACAAAAAGGAAAAAAAAAAGATAGTTGACTCTACATTGATGGTCAGTGCAGTGAGGCTTGCCTCGTTCTCTTTCCCTCTCTCAAGTATTCTGAAGTAGCCAAGAACTAATCACTGCAATCAGTGAAGTAATCTGTGACTAGACAGCTCCAGCATGGGAATCTGGGAGCTACCCAGAAATATGGAAAATCTGGGAATTCTCTGATTATCTGTGAGTTCTAAGAAGCCTGACTAAATACAATGATAAATCAAAATTATTTTGTACCATCTAGGGAAGATCTATAAGTTAACCTGTGATTGCTCAACTCAGCAAGGAATTCAAGCACATCTTTAGCTGGGTGTAAATACCAAGAATGCCAAGTCTTTCAGTTTTAGCCACTAACAGACCAAGGAAGCCAAGAAACACCAAAACCTCAAGAGGAGGCAGAGGGAAAATCAGTATAATATAGTACAAAATGCACTGATAGGAGCTGGGTTATGATAAACTGTATGTTTCTCCTATTTATAAATACCTCATTCCCATCTGGACTCAAACCAGCCTAGTTTTTGCCCAGATTTAGTTAGTTTCCCTTCAACTTAATGTGAAACTCTACTGCTGCTCTCTCCACTGCTTACCTGTATTCATTGTTTTGTCCAACCAAATTACTATCAATCATTATCACTGTATTTATTCATGGTATTGATTTAATAAAGTTTCTTGATCTTTAACATTAGGATAAACAAAACCTCAGCAAAATTTGCATTTATATAATTTCAATGTTCATTTTCCTAGCAGTGCACTTCTATCAAATGGTGTTTTCTTCTTAAGGATTAGTCTTGATGCAGTTTATTCCCCAACCCGCTGCCAATAAAAGAAATCATATTTTTGGATCTATGTACAAAAGCCATCATTCCTTCCACAAGGAATTAGTGAACACCAGTGCTTTCAGGGTATCTTTTGGAACATGCAACTGAATTAATTTGTTTTATTTACTGAATATTTTACCCGTAATCATAAAAGAAGCTTGTATACTACTTCATTTCTGCTGCAGCTCATCTAGATAGTCTCCTAAATACTATAAATCCCATTGAGATGTAGAAAAAAATATTTTCAGGAATATTAAGTAAGAGTCTAAAAAACTTTAAATAAAAATATTTGGCATTTACATAACATTTTTTATCCAAGGATTTTCACTCACTTTACCAAGCTCAATTAAGCAAGCCCCACAACGAGAGTAAGCTAAACAAGTTTTGTTATACTCATTTACAAATGCATTAGCTGACGCAACGATTGTCTTTCACTAAGTATTTTGCTGAAGGTTAAACGAGGAGTAAATGGCAGAGTCAAGAATAGAACACAAGAATCTTAACTCCCTGATTGTTGCTCTAACCACTTATACTGTGCTCTATTCCCTCTTAAAATGAGGACTAGTGAGAGCACATTGATTGCTTAAGCTACTCTCACAGCTACACTGATAAAAGGCACACATTTATCAAAACCTTGGGGCTCATTGCCTTTAGGCATATATTTGAGGTTATTATTCACCAATAATGGAGCAAGACACTCCTAACCTGTAATTTCTCTGTGATGTAGTGGAGAGTTCAACCATTGTAACCCTCATTGTTCTTGAAATACTACTGAAAAAAACAACAGTATACCACAGAAGAGTTACCATTTTACATTTGTAGCAATTCATTTTTTAAACAAACAGTATTTGGGGCTACATGGTCTCAAATTACCTAATAAGATGACATTTAAAAACATTGCTACATGTCCCCAGATGTACCAAGATACAAAGGAAGAGGTTTTAAATTTTAACCGCTTCATTGAAAGTCCATTTCTGACATATGATTTATGTACATAGAATCCAAGAGCCACAGTTTGGGAGGCTGTTGATGAAAGGCTCACATCAGCTGGAGCTTGGAGCTGAAAAGCAGAGACAGTGAAAATCTCCAGCAGCATGAACACAAGCAATGCAGAGAAATGAAACGTTTGGAGGCTAATAAGGTTTGCCATTGAGTATTACTGAATTATTATTTATTTATAATACCCTAGAGGCCTCCACTGCGATCAATGCTGCATTGTGCTAGGCACTTGACATATGCCTAATAAGAGACAATGCCCATCCCAAAGAGTTTATAATCTCAATGCACAAGAGAGAAAAGGTGGGAGAAATGGATACAATACAAAAGCAGAACATGAGGCAGAGAGATTGGTTGGAAGCCTGGTCTACACTACAAAGTTTTGCTTCCATAGTTATGTCAGTTAGGAGCCTGGGGGGAGGGTGGGGGTGGGAATCTCACAGCCCCAGCCAGCATAGCTATGCCAGCAAAACCCCCAGTGTATATGCAACTATACCGACAGAAGAGTGCTAAAGTCAGTTGAGCTAACATCTTCCAGGGAGTTGGTGTTACCATACTGGCAGAACCCCTGTCAAATAAACTGAGTCTATACTAAGGGTTCTGCCGGTGTAGCTATACTGGCTAAGGCTCTGTAGTGTAGATGTGGCCTAAGGGACTTGCCCAGGATCGCTCAGGAAATCTGTGGCAGAGCTGGGAATTGAACCTAGGTCTCCTAAGTTTTAGGGCTTCTCTGCACAGGAAAATTTTACCAGTTATACCAGTATAACTTCCAATGGGGACAAATAAGAGTGATTTTTTTTGGTTTAGCTTAAACCCCTTGCAGAGCAATATAAGCAAAACTGAAAAAGGCACTCATTCAACACAGTTACCCACACGGAGAGTTATCCTAGTTTAACTATAGTGGTTTAAATTCACACTTAGCTAGTACTGGAAATAATCCCTCAATGCCTTATCCCTAAGACCACCCTTTTCAGGGGAATTCCAGGAAATATGCCAAATGTTTTAAACCTGCATCTGCAGTGAAGACTCAATGAGAAGAAAGGTGTTTTCTGAGTTCTGTGCAATAATGTGTCCTGAAAGAGGAACTCGTAGGAAAACCAGGTTCTATGACTATAAGCAAAGCAACTGCATTTTCCATTAATTTTATCTCAAGTTTAGCTTGAAGTTATAGTCGAATACTGATGATGACTGAGAATGTGGCCTCATGGCTATTACAGAAGCTTAGGAGACAGGACTCATGAGTTCATAGGCTCAGACTTGAAGACAAGAAGGGACCATCATGGTAATCTACTTTGACATGCTGTGCATTGCAGGCCACAGAACCTCACACATCCACTCCTGTAAAAGGCCCATAACGTCTGGCTGAGTTACCGAAGTCCTCAACTTGTAATGAAAAGACTTCAAGTTACAGAGAATCCACCATTGACTCTATTTGAAACCAACAAATGACCCATGCCCTACACAGCCAAGGAAGGCAAAACGCACTCAGGGTCTCTGCCAATCTGACATGGGGGAAATTCCTTCCCAACTGCAAAACGTGCCAATCAGTTAGACCCAGAGTACTTGGACAAGACCCACTAGCCTGGGAAATGTTTCTCTGTAATAACTTAGAGCCCTCTGTATCTAATGTCCCTTCTCCATCCATTGGAGATATGTTAATAGCAGTCACAGATGGGCCATATGCCATTTTAGGTAATATCATCATACTGACCCCTCAGCAGCAGTTCAGATCCTAGATCTGCTTGATCTTGGGCAAGTCACTTAACCTCTGTATGCCACAGGGAGTGCTGTACTCCTTCACCGGAAAAAGTGTTAATATTCAGGTTTAAGTCCAAAGCAACAGGTAATGTTAATTGCGGTAACTCAAGGTAATTTACTTCTGGTAATCTTGTTTTAAAAAGAATACTTTACCGACAATGATCTTGTTGAATAATATGAAAATATGGTGTATGTTTATGATCTTTTAAGATTGCAATTTGTTTTGATTACCTGAAACAGCATCTGCTCTGTTTTTTCTTTACCCAAAGCAGAACCACAAAATAGCACTGTGCATATTTTGGGATTTGCAAGTCTTTCTGTGCATTTCATTAGAGAAGAACTTTTCCAAGGCAAACTTGAAGACATAACACCATTAAGAAAAAATATATACCACATTTTGTTATGAATATTTCATATTTGCATTCTTATTACTGGAGGCATTAAGATTTGAGCAAGACCTTTCTGTCACACCTCAGATTCTGCCTCAACTGTAGTGCATTCATAATCTTATGTTTATGGCATCCATGGGTGTAGTCAGGCATATACTATGATCACCATAGTGTACAATTTTTAATTTCCTCAGGGCAACATTTTTTTTTGCAACTGGCAGGTTGTTGCTGTTTGAAGTTGCTTTTTTGTTGTTCTTCGCCAAGCCATATATTAACTTACTGCTAGATATCACTCTGACTGCACATGCTGTGTTAGTGATAATGTTGTCTGTAATGGCAGGCCTACCTTGGCAGATGATGAGTATAAAGTGGGCAGGGGGCAATTGACTTGTCAGAATATTTACATATTTCAAATTGCTGGGTACACCCTTAATGACTTTTGCAATGAAAGAGATTGCAGTGTCACCATATCAGCACTGCATGACGTCAGCTAATAGGAGAAGAAGATGGGCTGAGACAAAGAAAACCCTTGTTAAAAACAAATAGCTCTAAGTGACATGAAAAACTGCAGGTGCATGGAAGATAAATGGATTATGTATTTTATTGGAGGTGTATGACTCCAAGTAGCTTTAAGCAGGTTTTAGTGCCAGGACACTCACTAATCCAAGGACCAAGTCTATTAGCCAACGTGAAAGAGAGCTGTGTTACTTCACCATGGCCATGTCCACCAAAAAGGCACACCACCTGTAATTCAAAGGACTAATACGGTTGTGTACTATATATTTTGCACTCTAATTGTACCATTGTCAACCAACTATTTTTTTAAATGACCTACTCCTACTGTATCTCACTTACTGTCATTGCACTTTCCCTTCCTGGCTTCCCTTTACTTTTTCTTTACTATGACAGATAAAGCTTTAATTACTGTGGAGTAACCTTCAGTATCCCCGACCTTGGTAGAAGAGAGGGAAGGAAAAGAGCAATCTGTTTTTGTCTTGCCCTATACTGTATTCTCTGTCTCCCCTTTCCTACTTTTCTCTGAAAAATTGGTCTCTCTTCTGTATCTTTATAACTTATTGCATCAGTCTCTCCCACTCCTATTCACACACACACAATCCTCCCCACACCAATTCAAGCACATTATCTCACCCTCATTTCAGTTACACAAGGCTTGGAAATTTTACCAGACAGCTAAAAACCAGGAGATTAAACTTACTAGCTAGGATGACCATATGTCCCATTTTGGCCGGGACAGTCCCTTTTTTAAGCCCTGTCCTTGCCGTCCTGACTTTTGCCAAAAAAGTGGGGTGCACACTTCTAGCAGGGTGCAGAGGAAGGTGCGGAGCAGGTGGGTGAATGGCGACACCAGGCCTGTGGGGGAAAACAGGGCTCCAATGAGCAGCAATGCCAGCTGCACAGGGGAACAGGCAGGGCTCGGGTGAGGAGCGATGCCAGCCCTATGCAAGGAGCAGGCTGGGCTTGGATAACAGCCCTGCATGGGGTTGGGGGACGCAGGCCTCAGGCCAGCCCCATGTGTGGAGGGAGGGCGGGCAGTGGCTCAGGTTAGCCTCATGCATTGTCCCGTTTTCCCTTTGTGAAATATAATCACCCTATTACTTGCAGGTATGTGTGGTGCGTGTGGAATAACCTTGACTATTCCATCTGGCTCCTGAAAGTGCGTGGAGTGCATGTGGAACAAAATGTCATCCTCCATGGAGCATGTCCTCAGATGTATGGCATGTGTGAGGTCACGCTGTGCGAAGGATGCTATTCTGTTGTACAAAGTGGCATCTATCATGTTCGTTTGGACGGAATCCGGAGGTCACAGCCCATGCAGGATGACATTTTGTGGATCACCACTAAAAAAGCATGCAACTGTAGAAGGTTTTAATGGAGACTTGCCACTATATAAATAAAAAAGGGAACTTCTCCCTTCTGACGACACAGGGATTCAGTAATTAGTATTGAGACATCATGCCTTTGTATATTTCTGGCAGAGGATTAGATTAAGTGCACTACAGATGTTTAGCATAGCTCTTTGAGGTTGGCATTCTGATTCAATGTATCAACTAAAACTTCACATGTGCAGATAAAAATCAATTAAGATTACAGCTATATGAGAACACTGCTGAGTTCTTGAGATGAATTAATCCAGTGCAGTTCTGCATGGAGGATTGAAAAGGCATGCAAGTGTAGAATTGAATCAACCATGTTAGAACAGAGCTAGTGGTGTGAACTCTCTCAGAATGGAAAGTTTAGTGCAAAATGTGTTAATTCATTCAGTGCTCTAAGCCAGTGGCTTTCAACCTATGGTTCATGGACTCCTAGGGGTCCACAGATTATGTCTAAGATTTCCAAAGGGGTTTGCACCTCTATTCAAAAATGTTTAGGGGTCCACAAATTAAAAAAAGATTGAAAACCACTGCTGTAAGCGCTAGGCCACACTAGCTCCTCTTCTCAAGTGTCATACTTGCAAGACATTTTAATACTGTAAAGTTCTTTTAGGATAGGGGTTTTTTTTAAATTAAATATGCAAGTTACTGTTTGAAAGAGATTGTATAGAATTCTGTAATTTCATCAGATTTTGACACTGTTCTACAAACACCAATTTTTCTAAATTATTCAAAATATTGAAAAGGTAACAGTTGGAGCATCTGGTTTATCATAAAATAGAACATATTTGCTAAAGTGAAAGGTTTAAAAATGTTTTTAAAGTTTCTATAGAAACCAGAAATTCCCAACACTCTTATGCCAGTGCTATTAACTTGGGAAGGCTGCTTAGACATTTTGCAGCATGTATGGAACAATATATTCCCAACAGAATAGCATTTGCTCATTTTTTTAAAGTGACAGTGTTGGCAAAAGGTTCCAGATTGACTGCCCTGGAAACGGAAGATCTCTGCCATCGAACAAATGGCAAAGCAAGCTTCCCAATGCTGCCCCACCCTGTTGCCAAAGAAAGCCCTGCTTTGAAAGGGTTATTTCCCTAGAAGAAAAGAGTTTAGGCTCCATATCCATCAGCTGATCCTACCAACTGGACTCAATTATGATAGATTTAGTGATGTAAACAACTGAGATTGAGTGGATTGACACCACTAAATTCATTGCTTTCAGGCCACCAAATTGCCATCAGATGGGAGCAATTTTGGTCACTATCAAACTGGACTAGATTATTGACAACACATTTTCTTTCTTCAGTCACGTGAAAATCCATTTTCTCTTTGAAAAGTCTCACAGCTTTTTCACAAGAACTTTTGGATTTGTCTAAGGAGGCCACTTCATCATTTGCACTTGCCAAGACAGTTTAATGGCAATTTTCCTAAGGAGAGCAAATTCATTTAATTAGTTTACTTAAGTGAAATTTTGCCCCACTGTGAAAACTTCTTTTCCCATCATTAAAAATGGCAAAATAGCTAGGTTCTCGGAAAAACAACCAAAATTTATTCAACACTTGGTTTTACTCCCCTCCGAGCCCGGGATCAAGTTCTTATACTTGCTATGCAATAAATTAGCAAAGCAAAGTTCCCCCACATATAAAAACAGCTAATTAAAACCTACCTCATCTTCATACGTTATGGAAAACATGGGATGGAATTACTTTTGCAACGGTGGTTTTTCTCTTTTCTATTTCTTCCCATGTTCTCTTATGTGAACTTGACTGATACTTAACAATGACTACTACTTAACATCTTAGAAAAATTATATCATGCCTAAAAAAAGCCATGTGGCCTAAGCTTAACTTTACATTTGAGTAGTCCCATCAAAGTCAACAGAATTACTTACATGTATAAAGCTATGCCTGCACATAAGGCCCTGATCCTGCAAGTCATTTTGTGCAGATGGCCCTTGTGCTGACACAGAGGCCCTTTGCAATAGCAGAGGGTTGCACTTGCAGAGAGTGATTTGTGGGATTGCAGCCTTTGTGTTTGCAGGATGGGACCCGCTGTGCTTCTGACTTGCCCAAAGTCATACAGCAAATATTAGGCCCAAGTTTTCACTAGTGGCCTGTAATTTTGGAGGCTTTTTTAAATAACCATCTTCAGAAACCTAGGCCTTGTTTTAAACACTAAAAATCCAGAACTTCAAGGGAACGGAATGGGAACTCTGCAAACCCAGGTCTTCAGAGAATCGGGCCACTTATAGTTAGGTAGCAGACTATGCATTGCAGCCTCATTTTAGTCCAAGTTTAAACATTTTGCCCTAAAGTTGTTCACCAAAACTTGAGGCATCCAAAATTAGAGGCTACTTTTGAAAATCCAATCAATTGCTGTGCCTTAATTCCCAACCTGTAACACAGGGGAAATGATGACACTTACTCACCTTTGTAAAGTGTTTTGCGAAATCAGTGGACAAAGAGTACTTTTACTTACAAAAGTGTTATAATTAAAAAGATTTTAAACAGCTTCACAACCGGAAGCCACTTTATTCCTCTTGTGAGAACACAAATAGCTGCATGTTTCTTTGAAAAATACTGAGTGCTCATAAGGAGCCCTGCCAAGTATAATAAAAAGAGGGGAGGGAGAATCTACATAATATTCCAAATTAAGGTTACATGAAGTATTCATATAATTAACTTATAAACAATTACAAGAAATTGCTTTTCCCTCCCTAAAAATTGTAATAAGAGGTAGTCTCATACTTTAAAATCTGTAGGAAGTTTCTGGATATTAATATCGCAACTCCCAAAAAGGAGGGAGTAAAAGGCACCAGGGTTGGATGTTGAATATTATTCTTAGAGTCAGACTCTAACTTGAAAATCATCAAGTATTAGCAAGTTTTATTAATCCTTTGTTAATTACAGTATTAACAGAGTACAATACATAGAAATGCTGCCTTAACTTAAAGTGTTACCAACATTTATTGAATTGCTGGGATAATCCAGGCTTCTACATCAAGGAATACTAGGCCCAACATCTGATGATGGCAAAGTGAATTTATCACTTTGCTATGGGAACCTGAATGTGTCCGCCTTGATAGGAGTAGCTGAGGTTGTCACTGAGCTGAGGAGTTCTTAGGGTCACATTACCATCCTTCTAGTTATGGTCACAATAAATTCTAGGACAATTAGTTGCTTAGAATTCAGAAATGTCTCGTAATACACATCTGGACACATCTCTAAGTCACACTGGGCTTGCTTGTGCAGCATATACTTATGTGAATGACCTCTTACAGAAACTGTCCCATTGAAGCCAAAGGGTGCAGTAGCAAGAGTAAATACTCAGTAAAAAAGAGCTCCATAACCTGGCAGACTAAGATTGCCACTTACCAATCACCACTCTTGAAAAGGAAAAGATTTGCATTCAGGTCCTTTAGTTTTCCTTCTATTTCCATAACTATTTTGAGGTCTTAAAATGACAGTTCCACAGAAATAAAACCAATGCTAGAATTTTCTTTCAAATGTGGTAAGTACCAAAGTGGCAAACCAAAGAGATCAACTTGCCATCTGTCCATTCACCATTGGCACATAATTTCCCCATACCTTCAGATGTTGTATGTGAATTTACACACCACATAACACTGGCCTCTTAGTAACCAAAGTTAGTATTACTGTTTTATTGCATAGCATAACATATATTACTGCATATTGCATAACGCAGCCCTGAGACAGAGTGGGGTGCCATAATAATACAAGTAATCAATATTATTATGGGAATATGGATGCATTACCTTATCAACACACTGGCAATTACTAAAGAGCAGAGCTGGACACTTTATGACCAAAGGTCACCTTCCCCATTGCTCACCAGCTGAAACTAAACTACTCAAGACTGATGCCTCACCAGCCAGCTTTCAGATGTATCATCATTGCTTTGAAATTGACAGTGTAATGAGATGCATAAACATTCAGTGGGTCTATTCTCCCATAGATTTTTGCAGCTAATTCTCATTAGTAATGATGGGATACAGTACTTTCCTCGTATTTCAATCCAGTAAACTCTGAACATGTTGACAGTTAATTATGCAGTCATATAGCTACCACCATGATGCTGCAGGTGACAAATATATGGTCTTACACATCCTGGTCATGTTCCTACTGAAGTCAATGACACAATTCCCGGGGCAGACTTTGAGGATGCAGAATTAAGGCCATAACTGCAGCAAGTGTCTGCAAAGAAAGTCAACATTTGTTCAGTCACTCTCATGGGTCTTCGGGCATTTTCTTCTGTCATTCAGAGTGTTGCCCTTTCTTATTAAATTGAAAATGTCTATACTCCATGATTGAATTATCCAAGAGTACCTGTTTAAAGTGATCAAACTAAAAAGAGTAGAAGTTGTGCTGTCTCATTTTAATATAAATAATTTGACTCAAGAAAGGTTTTGATCTAATTAAATGGAGGATCTAATTAACCTGTCATTAAATTAAGTGGAGAGCATGATATAGAGGCATAAATCCCCTACACATTGAGAGGAAACTAATTGTGATACCCATATTTACAGATGTAGCCAAAGGAAAGTAAGTAATAAATTCAAAGAAGAAAGAGAGGTCACAAAAGAAAGAAAATCAAAGATGAAGGGACTGAAAGAAAGGAGATAACTACAGATTCTGATTACCACTGTAACAGCACTAGCAAAGGCTGGTAGTCTGAAGCCTGGAAACAAGCCGAAATCTGAAGAAAGATCACTTGTAACCTGGAAGCCTAAGGCCTTGATTGTGTCAATGGAGGAACTTTATCATGCACAACAGCAAAATAATCAAATTACAGTGTAAGTGATCTGCAGTTTACACTGCAAGGATATAATAAGGAAGAGTAAAGTCCTAAGCACACATAGGGGATTTCCTATGGCCCTACCCACACAATAGCCCCAGGCTGTGGCCACAATTTTGGTTGGGGTAGTAGTAGGGGAAAGGAGTCCAGGAGAGCTGGCTGTATTTCAAGGAATCCCTGTTGAGGTTACAGGGACAAACCATCCCAATGAGTCGAAAGAATAGTAAATATGGCAGGCGACCAGCTTGGCTTAATGGTGAAATCCTAGCGGATCTTAAATATAAAAAAGAAGCTTACAAGAAGTGGAAGGTTGGACATATGACCAGGGAAGAGTATAAAAATATTGCTCGGGCATGTAGGAATGAAATCAGGAGGGCCAAATCGCACCTGGAGCTGCAGCTAGCGAGAGATGTCAAGAGTAACAAGAAGGGTTTTTTCAGGTATGTTGGCAACAAGAAGAAAGCCAAGGAAAGTGTGGGCCCCTTACTGAATGAGGGAGGCAACCTAGTGACAGAGGATGTGGAAAAAGCTAATGTACTCAATGCTTTTTTTGCCTCTGTTTTCACTAACAAGGTCAGCTCCCAGACTGCTGCGCTGGGCATCACAAAATGGGGAAGAGATGGCCAGCCCTCTGTGGAGATAGAGGTGGTTAGGGACTATTTAGAAAAGCTGGACGTGCACAAGTCCATGGGGCCGGACGAGTTGCATCCGAGAGTGCTGAAGGAATTGGCGGCTGTGATTGCAGAGCCATTGGCCATTATCTTTGAAAACTCGTGGCGAACCGGGGAAGTCCCGGATGACTGGAAAAAGGCTAATGTAGTGCCAATCTTTAAAAAAGAGAAGAAGGAGGATCCTGGGAACTGCATGCCAGTCAGCCTCACCTCAGTCCCTAGAAAAATCATGGAGCAGGTCCTCAAAGAATCAATCCTGAAGCACTTGCATGAGAGGAAAGTGATCAGGAACAGCCAGCATGGATTCACCAAGGGAAGGTCATGCCTGACTAATCTAATCGCCTTTTATGGTGAGATTACTGGTTCTGTGGATGAAGGGAAAGCAGTGGATGTATTGTTTCTTGACTTTAGCAAAGCTTTTGACACGGTCTCCCACAGTATTCTTGTCAGCAAGTTAAGGAAGTATGGGCTGGATGAATGCACTATAAGGTGGGTAGAAAGCTGGCTAGATTGTCGGGCTCAACGGGTAGTGATCAATGGCTCCATGTCTAGTTGGCAGCCGGTATCAAGTGGAGTGCCCCAAGGGTCGGTCCTGGGGCCGGTTTTGTTCAATATCTTCATAAATGATCTGGAGGATGGTGTGGATTGCACTCTCAGCAAATTTGCGGATGATACTAAACTGGGAGGAGTGGTAGATACGCTGGAGGGGAGGGATAGGATACAGAAGGACCTAGACAAATTGGAGGATTGGGCCAAAAGAAATCTGATGAGGTTCAATAAGGATAAGTGCAGGGTCCTGCACTTAGGATGGAAGAATCCAATGCACCGCTACAGACTAGGGACCGAATGGCTAGGCAGCAGTTCTGCGGAAAAGGACCTAGGGGTTACAGTGGACGAGAAGCTGGATATGAGTCAGCAGTGTGCCCTTGTTGCCAAGAAGGCCAATGGCATTTTGGGATGTATAAGTAGGGGCATAGCGAGCAGATCAAGGGACGTGATCGTTCCCCTCTATTCGACATTGGTGAGGCCTCATCTGGAGTACTGTGTCCAGTTTTGGGCCCCACACTACAAGAAGGATGTGGATAAATTGGAGAGAGTCCAGCGAAGGGCAACAAAAATGATTAGGGGTCTAGAACACATGACTTATGAGGAGAGGCTGAGGGAGCTGGGATTGTTTAGCCTGCAGAAGAGAAGAATGAGGGGGGATTTGATAGCTGCTTTCAACTACCTGAGAGGGGGTTCCAAAGAGGATGGCTCTAGACTGTTCTCAATGGTAGCAGATGACAGAACGAGGAGTA
This sequence comes from Eretmochelys imbricata, assembly GCF_965152235.1. Taxonomy (NCBI): domain Eukaryota; kingdom Metazoa; phylum Chordata; order Testudines; family Cheloniidae; genus Eretmochelys; species Eretmochelys imbricata. The sequence continues at coordinate 124,568,267 of NC_135574.1, forward strand.
ATGGTCTCAAGTTGCAGTGGGGGAGGTTTAGATTGGATATTAGGAAAAACTTTTTCACTAAGAGGGTGGTGAAACACTGGAATGCGTTACCTAGGGAGGTGGTGGAATCTCCTTCCTTAGAGGTTTTTAAGGTCAGGCTTGACAAAGCCCTGGCTGGGATGATTTAACTGGGAATAGGTCCTGCTTCGAGCAGGGGGTTGGACTAGATGACCTTCAGGGGTCCCTTCCAACCCTGATATTCTATGATTCTATGATCAGACTCACTCAAGAGCCATCTGCTGACTGCTCAGGGCACAACTAAACACTCCTTTTTGTACAGGTTGGAGTCTCTCTCCTTTCCAGCCTTTAGGCAGGCTGTGGTTTGCCCTGGAGGAGGGAAGATTCAACCCCATCCAGCCCACAGAGGGTTCTGTGTGTTGACTGATGGCAGGGGAAGGCCAACAAAGCATGGTGGAGATGGGGGTAGCAGTGAGGCCTCTCTCCTCATCACACACACAGTCCTCTGCTGAGGTGGTGACAATGGAGGCCAGCAACTTCACATACACACACACTCCTCACTCTGAAACTGGCTGCTTTGAACAGCCCATTGAGATGAACGAGGAAGTTCACATCTCACAGAGCAATTGTTTCAGGCTGGCTGTGTAACTGGGCAGAAGGCACTGCATCAGTTACACTCTGATCACCTTTCTAAGGGCGTGTCTACGCTGTCACTTTACAGCACTGCAACTTTCTCGCTCAGGGGTGTGAAAAAACACCCCCCCCCCCGAGCACTGCAAGTTTCAGTGCTGTAAAGTGGCAGTGTAGACAGTGCTCCCAGCGCTGGTAGCCGGGCTCCCCTTACTGAGATGGTTTAATGCTGCTAGTGAAGACGTATCCTAAGATGTTCTTCACAACCAAGAGAGTTTAAGTCATGGCTGAGATTGTGACAACATAACTCCAGAAACCAGGGCGGTAGGCATGTGCTTCTGCCTTAACTAGGCCCTTTAGAAAAGGTACATTACTAAGGATTCCAAGAGAAGTACAGTCCAGTTTTTGGGGCATGTTTGTAATAACTGAAACCTAACATACCTACCCCTATTGTGAGCTCAACTGTTGCAAAATAGGTGAAAGTTCGTAGTGTTATAACCTGAACAATGAATATTGATAGAACGGGCTTGAAAAGGAAACAGACTAGATTAGTCCAAACAAAATGATCTACTGATACTACCCAAAGACTGTTTTTATATTAGGACTGATAAATAGAAGGAGAATGGAATTGGAAATTAAATGAACCACATTTGGTGTGTCAGATCTTAGGGCTTAGAACATCAGAGAGGAAACTAAAAGCATTTCCCTCACCACCCCAACCATGGTACACGCTTGCCAGGGCTCAGAGTGGCTAATCAGGCTGTTTTTGCTGTACTTGTGTTTTTCCAGCAGCAAGGCTGCAAATAAGAGTCAGCAGCAGACCCAGAAGCGGCATGTTCTATCTTTGCTGTTCTCTCCCCCTGTGCATGTTGGTCTTATATTTTTCTTCACAGAAAAATGATCCGACTTTAACAGCAGCAACAGTAGCAGCTGCAGTCCATCTACAGTAATGTTTTTCTCTTTTCCACACAAGGACAGTTACCACCATCTTTAATACTATCTAAAAGACTGTCACGGAGGGAGGTTTCCTTATAGAAACTCTTTACAGCTAAAGGGACCAATAGATCGTTAAAATGAACTCCTTATTTAACACTATACATTTCACGTTTGTGTTCTTTCCCTTTTGTTTGGTATCTTTAATCAAAGGTTACAAAGCTTTTTGATGCTTGTTGCTACCCTAGAATAAGCAGGCTAAAGTCTCTGTACTCGAATCCCCATTTCTAACATGATATTCACTGGTGACGCGTGGTATTTAAGTGCTAACCATCATCACTTGTTTTTAAAATTCTCTTTGTATCACTTACAGACCAGTTCGTCCATGTCTATATCAAATAAAAGCGTCTCTGAACTTTCATCCCAAACATGGAGCAAGCTCAAACCCAAAAAAGTTAACTTCTCTGGTTTTCTGCCCCTCTGAATTTCCAGATTCTGACTGGACAGAGAAATGGCAGAATTCTGTGATAAATCACTCTGTTCTTGCAACACTTCTAGCCTGACCTCAAGAAAAAAATCCTGGAAATCTCAGAAAACAACCTGTTTTCAGATGATCTCTAGATTGATTCCACAGACATTCAGAAAGGTCTGAGCAGCTCTGGATAAGCATCGATACTTCTTCACACGTATACTAATAAGCTGACAAACATTTGGAGATGTAGCCATCACTTCCCATTTTTGCATTCTGCAGCCCCTCTTCTTCATGCAAGTTGCAATCTAACTACAGTGGAACTCTGCTGGAGTTTTGCACATTTAAATTACACTGCTCTAAAGAGAGCTCACCTTTTCAAGTGTGTTGCTTGAACAGGTTACAGAAAATAGCCTAGATTTTCAACAGGGGCTAGTGATTTTGTGTCCTTCAATATTTGGGTGCCCCCAACTTGAGAGGTCTTAAGTGGGGCTGATTTCCAGAGGGTTAATACCATTTTCTGAAAATCAGGTGCTTTTAATGCACCCAAAAATTGAGGTTCTGAAAATCGCTAGCCACTTTTGAAAATTTAAGCCACTGTTTTTACATTCCATCATAGGGTTAATGTAGATTTTTGTGCACTAATCAGTTATATTATGTGCATAGCAATGATTCCTGTTCCATGGTAATTTTCAAAATAATCTCAGGAAGCATTTTCTTTTTCATTCACCGTTTTTTCCACCTACACAAAATAACCTTGCGTTTGCAATCAGTAGCTTGACTGAAATATTGGATTAGAAATCATAGTGCATGATCAAATTCAAAGTCTTAAATAGCAGAATGCTGATTGTTCTTTCCAGAGTAGTAATGCCAGGATCTCTCTACCATCTTTTTAATATCAACAGTTGTGCAGTGAAGATATTAATTTCCATTAACAGGCCTGAATTATGCATATGGTAGTTGTCAGCTACTTTATGTGACCGGAACAATGAGTCAGCCGTACTCCAAGCTGGCAACTCTGCAAAAAATTGTATATCAAGGTCTAGCCACCCATTTCATTTTCCTTTGCTACGGGAACATTTCTAACTTGGGAAGCTATGGCAAACATTTGCTATCTTAAAATCTGATAAAACAGTTTAATCTTATTTTATACATAGAGTAACTCATTCTTTTATACACAGTATTGGTTAATTTCTGTATGTAAGTGTGCACCTAACACTAGCAGAAGTTTAGTACACAAGTGCCATAATAGTTTCTGTCATAAATATAAAGGGAAGGGTAAACCCCTTTGAAATCCCTCCTGGCCAGGGGAAAGCTCCTCTCACCTGTAAAGGGTTAAGAAGCTAAAGGTAACCTCGCTGGCACCTGACCAAAATGACCAATGAGGGGACAAGATACTTTCAAAAGCTGGGAGGAGGGAGAGAAACAAAGGGTCTGTGTCTGTCTGTATGCTGTGCTTGGCCAGGGATAGACCAGGAATGGAGTCTTAGAACTTTTAGTAAGTAATCTAGCTAGGTATGTGTTAGATTATGATTTCTTTAAATGGCTGAGAAAAGAATTGTGCTGAATAGAATAACTATTTCTGTCTGTGTATCTTTTTGTAACTTAAGGTTTTGCCTAGAGGGGTTCTCTATGTTTTTTTTAATCTAATTACCCTGTAAGATATCTACCATCCTGATTTTACAGGGGGGATTTCTTTATTTCTATTTACTTCTATTTTCTATTAAAAGTTTTCTTTTAAAAAACTGAATGCTTTTTCATTGTTCTCAGATCCAAGGGTTTGGGTCTGTGGTCACCTATGCAAATTGGTGAGGCTTTTTATCCAACATTTCCCAGGAAAGGGGGGGGTGCAAGTGTTGGGAGGATTGTTCATTGTTCTTAAGATCCAAGGGTCTGGGTCTGTAGTCACCTAGGCAAATTGGTGAGGCTTTTTACCAAACCTTGTCCAGGAAGTGGGGTGCAGGGTTTTGGGAAGTATTTTGGGGGGAAAGACGCGTCCAAACAGCTCTTCCCCAGTAACCAGTATTAGTTTGGTGGTGGTAGCGGCCATTCCAAGGACCACGGGTGGAATACTTTGTACCTTGGGGAAGTTTTGACCTAAGCTGGTAAAGATAAGCTTAGGAGGTTTTTCATGCAGGTCCCCACATCTGTACCCTAGAGTTCAGAGTGGGGGAGGAACCTTGACATGGTGGCATAGTGGTGGGATTAACCTGAAATCATTTTGAGATCCAGTTGAGATTTTTTGAACTAGAAATACAGATTTTAAAAAGGAATTTTTTTTTCCTGTGGCTTTGAAGCAGCTTTGAAACTGAAAGCATCTTGGGTTTTCCCTGCTTTGTGGCCAAGCAGAGACAAAAGGGGATTATCTTGTGAATTGCAGGTTTTCTTTGCCTGGAGGCAGGGTACTTAACTCCTGCAGGGAAATTCACAGTCTTCCAACCCAGAGGTTTTTTTTTTTCTTTTCTTCCTAAAAGTAAATAGGGGGTGTGTGTTCTACCCATTTGCTTTTTCTTTGGGCTGGGTAAGCAGGTTTCCAAGTAGTTTGGAGGTTTTTTGCTTTAAGTTGGGCCCAGAACAGAGACAAGGGAATTGTCTTTTTCTGTAGGCTGACAATCACTATCAGAGAATAGGTATTCTATTCCAGCACAGCAAAATTTTACAGCCAAGTTTTGTTTGTTTATTTCTAAACCTCGGGTGTAAAGTTAGTTAAAAACAGAGAGGTTAGAATGACCAAATCCTCAGCTCGACTACAGCTGGAATTAGCCAAATTTCAGGCTGAGGAAAGACAAAGGGAACATGAAAGACAGATAGAACTCATGCGGCTGAAGAAGGAACAAGAAAGGGAGGCAGAACAACACCAAGCGGCTGCTCACAGGAGAGCTATGGAAGCGAGGGACAAAGAACTGGAGGAGAAGGAAAAAGAGAGGAAGTATGTGGAGGAGATGGAGAAGATAAAGGCTCAGCAGAATATCCCAACAAACCCTAGTAATCCTTCTCCAAGTACCACTTCCCATCCCAGAAAGTTCCCCACCTACAAGGCAGGCGATGATACTGAGGCCTTCCTAGAAAACTTCGAAAGGGCCTGCCTTGGATACAACCTCTCTACTGACCAGTACATGGTAGAGCTGAGGCCGCAGCTCAGTGGACCCTTAGCTGAGGTGGCAGCTGAAATGCCTAAAGAACACATGAACAAGTATGAACTGTTTAAATCCAAGGCGAGAGTCAGAATGGGGATAACACCCGAGCAGTCTCGTCGGAGGTTCAGAGCCCTAAGGTGGAAACCAGACATGTCATTTACCCGACATGCCTACCACATTGTGAAACATTGGGATGCCTGGATATCAGGAGCAAGTGTTGAATCTCCAGTAAATTTGCCCTTCCTAATGCAAATGGAACAGTTCTTAGAGGGTGTTCCTGAGGAAATAGAAAGATACATCCTAGATGGGAAACCCAAAACTGTAATCGAGGCAGGAGAGATTGGAGCCAGATGGGTGGAGGTGGCAGAGAAGAAGAAAACTGGTCGCAGTTGGAGCGGAGACCAGAAGGGACCACCCCAGACCACACCCTATTACCGGGGGCCGCCCAAGGCCCCACCTACCTCCCAAAGAACCCTCCAGACCCCTTATCGTCCTGCCACCCCGTTCTCCAGCAACCCTCCTCGCCCCAGTGACCCGTCAGCTGGACGATGTTTTAAATGTAACGAGCTGGGGCATGTAAAGGCCAACTGCCCCAAGAACCCCAACAGATTACAGTTCATTGCACCGGAATCACACCAGAGGTCCACAGGCCCAGATACTTCCCAGATACCCTTAGAGCGGAGGGAAACTGTGAGTGTGGGCGGGAAGAAGGTCACCGCGTGGAGGGACACCGGAGCACAAGTGTCAGCTATCCATGCTTCCTTAGTGGACCCCAATTTAATCAACCCAGAGATCCAAGTGACGATTCAACCCTTCAAGTCCAACTCTTTCAATTTGCCTACAGCCAAGTTGCCTGTCCAGTACAAGGGCTGGTCAGGAATGTGGACTTTTGCAGTCTATGATGATTATCCCATCCCCATGCTGTTGGGGGAAGACTTGGCCAATCATGTGAAGCAGGCCAAGAGGGTGGGAATGGTCACCCGCAGCCAGGCTAAACAAGCCGTGAGGCCTAGCTCTGTTCCGGAAACTTCTATCAGGACCCAGTCAGAGGTGATGGACCCGGACCCCAGGCCAATGTCTGCAACAGCAGTAGTGGATCCAGTCCCAGAGACCCAGACGGAACCAGTCCCAGAACCGGAACCAGCCGAACAACCAACACCAGACCCCGTGCCAGCACTGAATCCAGTACTTGCAACCTCAACACCAGAGGGCCCCACCGAACCTGAACTGGCAGCAGCCGATAACCCTACACAAGAGGCTCAGCCGGAGCCTGAATCCCAACCTAGTGCACCAGCGGAGAGCGGTTCACAGTCAACAGAAACAGCTCCATCCCCTATATCGCTTCCAGAGGGACCAAGCCTAGGTCCACAATCCAATGAGGAACTGATGTCCCCAGCATCAAGGGAACAGTTCCAGACCGAACAGGAAGCAGATGAAAGCCTCCAGAGAGCTTGGACGGCGGCACGGAGCAACCCACCGCCTCTCAGTTCTTCTAATCGATCCAGGTTTGTTGTAGAAAGAGGACTTTTATACAAGGAAACTCTTTCTGGTGGACACCAGGAAGACTGGCATCCTCAGAGACAGTTGGTAGTTCCAACTAAATACCGGGCCAAGCTCTTGAGCTTAGCCCACGATCACCCTAGTGGCCATGCTGGGGTGAACAGGACCAAAGACCGTTTGGGGGGGTCATTCCACTGGGAGGGAATGGGCAAGGATGTTTCTACCTATGTCCAGTCTTGTGAGGTGTGCCAAAGAGTGGGAAAACCCCAAGACCAGGTCAAAGCCCCTCTACAACCACTCCCCATCATTGAAGTTCCATTTCAGCGAGTAGCTGTGGATATTCTGGGTCCTTTTCCGAAAAAGACAGCCAGAGGAAAGCAGTACATACTGACTTTCATGGATTTTGCCACCCGATGGCCGGAAGCAGTAGCTCTAAGCAACACCAGGGCTAAAAGTGTATGCCAGGCACTAGCAGACATTTTTGCCAGGGTAGGTTGGCCCTCCGACATCCTCACAGATGCAGGGACTAATTTCCTGGCAGGAACTATGAAAAACCTTTGGGAAGCTCATGGGGTAAATCACTTGGTTGCCACTCCTTACCACCATCAAACAAATGGCATGGTGGAGAAGTTTAATGGAACTTTGGGGGCCATGATACGTAAATTCGTAAATGAGCACTCCAATGATTGGGACCTAGTGTTGCAGCAGTTGCTCTTTGCCTACAGAGCTGTACCACATCCCAGTTTAGGGTTTTCCCCATTTGAACTTGTATATGGCCGTGAGGTTAAGGGGCCATTGCAGTTGGTGAAGCAGCAATGGGAGGGATTTACACCTTCTCCAGGAACTAACATTCTGGACTTTGTAACCAACCTACAAAACACCCTCCGAACCTCTTTAGCCCTTGCTAAAGAAAACTTACAGGATGCTCAAAAAGAGCAAAAAGCCTGGTATGATAAACATGCCAGAGAGCGTTCCTTCAAAGTAGGAGACCAGGTCATGGTCTTAAGGGCGCTCCAGGCCCATAAAATGGAAGCATCGTGGGAAGGGCCATTCATGGTCCAGGAGCGCCTGGGAGCTGTTAATTATCTCATAGCATTCCCCACCTCCAACCGAAAGCCTAAGGTGTACCATATTAATTCTCTAAAGCCCTTTTATTCCAGAGAATTAAAGGTTTGTCAGTTTACAGCCCAGGGAGAAGATGATGCTGAGTGGCCTGAAGGTGTCTACTACGAAGGGAAATGTGCTGGTGGTGTGGAAGAGGTGAACCTCTCCATGACCCTTGGGCGTATGCAGCGACAGCAGATCCAGGAGCTGTGCACTAGCTACGCGCCAACGTTCTCAGCCACCCCAGGACTGACTGAACGGGCATACCACTCCATTGACACAGGTAATGCTCACCCAATTAGGGTCCAACCTTACCGGGTGTCTCCTCAAGCTAAAACTGCTATAGAACGGGAGATCCAGGATATGTTACAGATGGGTGTAATCCGCCCCTCTGAAAGTGCATGGGCATCTCCAGTGGTTCTAGTTCCCAAACCAGATGGGGAAATACGTTTTTGCGTGGACTACCGTAAGCTAAATGCTGTAACTCGCCCAGACAACTATCCAATGCCACGCACAGATGAACTGTTAGAGAAACTGGGACGGGCCCAGTTCATCTCTACCTTGGACTTAACAAAGGGGTACTGGCAGGTACCGCTAGATGAATCTGCCAAGGAAAGGTCAGCCTTCATCACACATCTCGGGCTGTATGAATTTAATGTACTCCCTTTCGGGCTGCGAAATGCACCCGCCACTTTCCAAAGACTTGTAGATGGTCTCCTAGCGGGATTAGGAGAATATGCAGTCGCCTACCTTGACGACGTGGCCATATTTTCGGATTCCTGGGCAGACCACCTGGAACATCTACAAAAAGTCCTTGAGCGCATAAGGGAGGCAGGACTAACTGTTAAGGCTAAGAAGTGTCAAATAGGCCTAAACAGAGTGACTTACCTTGGACACCAGGTGGGTCAAGGAACTATCAGCCCCTACAGGCCAAAGTGGATGCTATCCAAAAGTGGCCTGTCCCAAAGTCAAAGAAACAGGTTCAATCCTTCTTAGGCTTGGCTGGTTATTACAGACGATTTGTACCGCACTACAGCCAAATCGCTGCCCCACTGACAGACCTAACCAAAAAGAAACAGCCAAATGCTGTTCAGTGGACCGGAAAGTGTCAGAAGGCCTTTAACAAGCTTAAAGCGACACTCATGTCTGACCCTGTACTAAGGGCCCCAGACTTTGACAAACCGTTCCTAGTAACCACAGATGCATCTGAGCGTGGTGTGGGAGCAGTTTTAATGCAGAAAGGATCTGATCAAGAATTCCACCCTGTAGTGTTTCTCAGCAAAAAACTGTCTGAGAGGGAAAGCAACTGGTCAGTCACTGAAAAAGAATGTTATGCCATTGTCTACGCTCTGGAAAAGCTACGCCCATATGTTTGGGGACGGCGTTTCCACCTGCAAACCGACCATGCTGCACTGAAGTGGCTTCACACCGTCAAGGAAACTAACAAAAAACTTCTTCGGTGGAGTTTAGCTCTCCAAGATTTTGATTTCGACATCCAACACATCTCAGGAGCTTCTAACAAAGTGGCTGATGCACTCTCCTGTGAAAGTTTCCCAGAGTCAACTGGTTAAAATCGTCCTTGAGATGTGGAAAATATTGTTAGTCTTTATGTACTTGGTAGTATATTTAGAGATGCATGTGTCTTATTAACTCTGTTTTTCCTAGAGCTCCAGGAAGGAATCCCAGCCAGTGTTTCACCCTAGCTGAGATTTGGGGGGCGTGTCATAAATATAAAGGGAAGGGTAAACCCCTTTGAAATCCCTCCTGGCCAGGGGAAAGCTCCTCTCACCTGTAAAGGGTTAAGAAGCTAAAGGTAACCTCGCTGGCACCTGACCAAAATGACCAATGAGGGGACAAGATACTTTCAAAAGCTGGGAGGAGGGAGAGAAACAAAGGGTCTGTGTCTGTCTGTATGCTGTGCTTGGCCAGGGATAGACCAGGAATGGAGTCTTAGAACTTTTAGTAAGTAATCTAGCTAGGTATGTGTTAGATTATGATTTCTTTAAATGGCTGAGAAAAGAATTGTGCTGAATAGAATAACTATTTCTGTCTGTGTATCTTTTTGTAACTTAAGGTTTTGCCTAGAGGGGTTCTCTATGTTTTTTTAATCTAATTACCCTGTAAGATATCTACCATCCTGATTTTACAGGGGGGATTTCTTTATTTCTATTTACTTCTATTTTCTATTAAAAGTTTTCTTTTAAAAAACTGAATGCTTTTTCATTGTTCTCAGATCCAAGGGTTTGGGTCTGTGGTCACCTATGCAAATTGGTGAGGCTTTTTATCCAACATTTCCCAGGAAAGGGGGGGGTGCAAGTGTTGGGAGGATTGTTCATTGTTCTTAAGATCCAAGGGTCTGGGTCTGTAGTCACCTAGGCAAATTGGTGAGGCTTTTTACCAAACCTTGTCCAGGAAGTGGGGTGCAGGGTTTTGGGAAGTATTTTGGGGGGAAAGACGCGTCCAAACAGCTCTTCCCCAGTAACCAGTATTAGTTTGGTGGTGGTAGCGGCCATTCCAAGGACCACGGGTGGAATACTTTGTACCTTGGGGAAGTTTTGACCTAAGCTGGTAAAGATAAGCTTAGGAGGTTTTTCATGCAGGTCCCCACATCTGTACCCTAGAGTTCAGAGTGGGGGAGGAACCTTGACAGTTTCCCATTCTCTTTCTTTGCTGGGTGGCAGAACTTGTTGCCTTCCCAATAATGGCCTCCCTCTCCACTGATTGTTCTTATGGTTTCTTTCCTTGTATTTCCCATGGGAAATCGGTAGTTGTCTTGCTAACAGAATCAGGAACATGAGAAGTGCTCCAAAAAGACCTCTAGTTTTCCACTTCATTTCACATAATCATGGCTCCCATGACCTTCATGACTCCTCACTACATGCCCTTGAACAAGGAGGATTACGAGTTAACTGACCAAGGGAAATAGCCAAAACTAAACACATTATTTATCTGGGCTCTTGTGACAGCCCTGGAGTAATGGACAAATCATTTCAGACAACTTCTCTTCCATTACTTCAGCTTCAGTTCTCTGTTGCACCTATGTATTCTGTTTTAACTCTTTAGTCTTCAGAAAGTTACCAGTTTGCTAACTTGTTTATTACTAGGAGAGTGGTAGAAACTCTTACAATCGTTTTACCTGTGAGTTAATCCTTACTGGCACAAATGATGTGTTACTGACTCACATAGGAGAACATTCAATGCACTGTCTTCTGGAAGGTGAGAAACCCTTTGAACTTTCCTTCATATAATCATTTCCTGTCTTTTACACCGTTGTACACCTGCAGTGAGTAATCAGTTTCTTATTCCATTATTTAATGTTACACATCCTTAAAACTCTATTAGACTTCAATGCAAGTGATTTGATGTTTACTCTATATGCAATTTTAACTTATCCTGAAGACTCCTTTTTTCCCCCAGGTGCTTCCAAACAGTTCTGCGTGCATCAGCAAGGTAATTGTACCTGTTACATTTTATTTCTACAGCTACAGTAGCAATCTCTAATGCTTCTGCATTATTTTTCAAGGACCTAACTGGAGGAAAAGGGGATAGAGAGTCATCCCACTGACTGAATTCTAGGAAGTTGGGTCTCCCCAGCTCTGGACCCCCAATTTGGAGCTCATCGACGAGGCTCTTCGTTCTCCAAGCCTCTCTTCTCTCCTACCATCTCCTCCCAGTCTTATTCACCCCCCCAGATATGAGTTTTGTGTTTCATTCTTCATGTGACTGGTGTTTGGTTTCCAGTGAATCTGCGGATGTAAGAGGAGGTTCCTTACTGTAACTGGAGGTTCTTCAAGATATGTGGTCCCTATCTGTATTACACACATGGGTAAGCATGTGCACCAGGTGCTTGAGTCTGACAGTTTTCTCCAAGCAGTGTCCATTGACCCACATGTGTGCAGGGTCTCTCCTTGTGCTCCCGACTGAAGGTATAAGGGGCGGTGTGGGTTGACTCCACTTCAGTTCCTCCTCTTACTGCAAAGCAACCAAGTCCAAAGCAGAGGGGAAGGAGGGCAGGTAATGGAATACAGATAGGGATCACACATCTTGAAGAACTTCCAGCTACAGTAAGCAAGCTCCTCTCCTTCGAGTGATAGTTCCTACATGTATTACACACATGGGTGACGTGTGAGCAGTAATCAGTGTGGAGGAGGGTGCGAGGAGGTTGATGGCAGAGCCATTTGTAAGACAGCTCATCCTACAGCTGCGTCCATGGCTGCTGCATGAGTCAGGGCATAGTGTGCGGTACAAGTGTGAACAGATCGCCACGTTGTGGTTTTGCAAATGTCCTGCCATGTAACATCCACTAACAAAGTGGAGAAAGTGACCTGTGCACACACAGGGAGAGTGTCCCTTGGAGGGGAAGAGGTTTGACATCTTGTAGCATTCCAGTATGCAACATGCGAACCACTTAGAGATCCTTTGTGGGGATATGACCTGGCCCCTTGATCTCTCTGCCATAGCAAAAAAGTCTCCAAGACTTTTGAAAGGGCCTAGTTCTGTGTAGGTAGAATGCCAGGGCACATGTGAGGAAGTGTAGCTTCTTGTCGCCAGGAGAGGCATGTGGTTTTGTACAGAATACAGGTAAGTTGACTGATTGGTTGAGATGCAATTCAGACACAACTTTGGGGAGGGATTTGCGATATAGCCTCAGTGAAAACTTGTCCCTGTGAAAGACCACAGAGGGAGGGTCTGCCATCATGTCTGCCAGATCACTGACTGCCCAAAGTGATGGCAACTAGGAATGCCACTCTCACGGAAAGATTAGTCATGGTACAGGTTGCCTTAAGTTTGAAGGGTGGTCCCGTGACAGCTGAGAAGACAAGGTTAAGATCCTACTGGGCATAGATCTGACAAGTGGTGGGAAGGTTTTGATCAAGCCTTTCATGAAGCATACCATTGTAGGATATGTAAAAATAGAGCATCCCTCCACTGGAGGAAGGAAGGCACTAAATATCACCAGGAGCACACAAAGAGAGCTGAGAAGTAAGCCCAATGTTTTCAGGGCAAGGAGGTAATCTAGGATGGCCGAATGGTCGTCGTGTCAAGAGAATGGTGATGGCAGTGGGCCCATTCCAGGAAGTGATGCCATTTCACCCTGTAGCACATTCTGGTGGACTCTTTCCTACTCTGGTGAAGGATCTGCTGGACTGGGGATGAACATGCATACTCTATGTTAGATGTCCATCCATACACCAGATCAAGAGGTGAAAAGAGCCTGGATTTGGATGCTTCAGCCTGCCTCAGTCCTGTATGAAAAGCTCTGGAAATAATTGGAGCCTGACTGCTGGGTGAGGGTGGTGCAGGGGCGGGGCAGTCAGCACCTATGACCCTCACCATGGGTGTTCCGCGGCCACAAACCCAGGGATAGTGGCCCAGCACCACTCAACTTCCCTGATGCAACACAAGAGGCACAAGAAGGCTGAGAGAGGGCGCTCACCAGCCCCAATATCTGCGGGATTGTCAGGGGATGCATGAGCACACCCCAGAAAGGATCCAGCATCAAGTCAGCATGAGTCGGTGCCATTGACTTTGGTGCCCCACAGGGGACCATTGAGTCCGGCATGTAGTGAGTCTCCAGCAGAGCAGTGCCAGGTGGAGGTGTTAGACCCACCCTCCACCCCAGACAGTCCCCGGCTCTCAGGGACAAGCCTCCGGTAAGACCAGTACTGTCTAGAGGCAAGCCCACTATGATGTGGCACTTGCAGTCCCCAGCTTGACACCATACCCGGCACTGCTCTTGGTCGCCTTTGCTGCAGCACTGCTCCCTGGCACCGAGCCCTATGAGAACACTTCTGGCACTGGTGACATGATGTTCCCCGTCCTTGACACTGAGGCCAGACCAGTACCAATCCCCGGCGCCAGCAGAGGACCAGTACCGACCCGCGGCACCAGGCCTTCATCCTCAATTGCCAGCATCAGATACCCGCTACCATTCCCCATCGCCGGATCCCATGCACTGGTCCCCAGCGAGATCATCCCAGCACCGGTCCCACGCCTCATCGCGACACCGGTCGTCAGTGCATGGGTCCTTGGCACCACTGTGGTCCTCATGAGCAACTCCTTACCCAGGAGGTGCAATCGCTCCTTTCCATAGGGGCAGTGGAGGAGGTTCCTTGGGAGCTAAGGGGCAAGGGATTCTACTCCCGCTATTTCCCAAGGCAAAGGGGGTGGGGGTGTCTCATTTTAGACCTGTGAGGACTCAGCCAGTTCATGGTGAAGATGAAGTTCTGCATGGTCTCCCTGAGCACTATTATCCCTTCCCTGAATCTGGGAGACTGGTACACCGCCCTCGAGATGAAAGACGCGTACTTTCACATAGACCTGCGCACAGACATTTTCTCTGGTTTGCGCTCAACTACAAACACTATCAATTCACGGTTCTCCCATTCAGTCTGTCAACAGCCCCCCGAATATTCACCAAGTGCATGTCGGCCATAGAAGCCTTCTTCCAGAGGAGGCAGGTGCAGGTATATGCATACCTAGACAACTGGCTGCTCAGGAGCCATACCAGGAAGCAGGTAGAGTCTCATGTATGGTCAGGTCCACTTTCCAGAGTTTTGGACTCCTCCTCAACGTACGTCAACCGTACTACTGACCCAAAGAATAGAATTCATTGGAGCGATGCTGGACTCAGTACAGGCAAGGGCATTCCTGCCAGAAACCCATTTCCAGGCCATGACAGACATTATTCAAAGTCTCAGGTGGTACCCGACCACTACTACAAGGGGATGCCTTAGTGTCCTGGGACACATGGTGGCCTGCACATACATAGTCAAGCATGCCAGAATGAGGCTCAGATCCCTTCAAGTGTGGCTCTCCCAGATATACCAGCTGGGGCATGACAGGCTGGACTCAGTAGTGAAGGTGCCAGGACACATACTCAAGTCCCTACAGTCATGGCTCAACCCTCCAATGGTATGCAAAGGTGTCCCCTTCAACAGCACACAGCATTCCTTGTCCCTAGTAACGGACGCATCAGATCTGGGTTGGGGGGTGCACCTGGGAGATCTCCAAACATAGGGCCTGTTGGCACAGGACAAGCTCTCCCTTTATATCAATATCAGGGAATTCAGAGCAGTGCGACTGGCTTGCCAAACTTTCCAGTCCCGGTTACAAGGCCAAAGCATGGCAGTGATGACGAACACCACCACTGCTATGTTGTACATCAACAAACAGGGTGGAGCCCATTCTTCCCCCCATGTCGAGAAGCCCTCCAGCTATGGGAGTTCTGTATAGCCCACTCTATTCACCTGGACACGTCCTATCTCCCAGGAGTGCAGAATGAGCTAGCAGGTCATCTCAGCAGATTGTTCTGCAACCACGAATGATCCATACATCCAGATGTTCTTTATCCCATCTTTCAAAGGTGAGGATTTCCCCAGGTCAACCAATTAGCCACCCGGAGCAACAAGAAGTGCCCCATGTTCTGCTCCTTCCAGAAACACAGCCCGGGTTCAATCATGAATGCATTTCTGCTACCTTGGGGAGACCACCTCATATATGCTTTCCCACCGGTCCTGCTTGTGCACAAGGTGCTGCTCAAGATCTGCAGGGACAAAGCGGAGCTGATTCTGCTGGCCCCAGCATGGCCCCATCAACATTGATACACCACGTTTCTGAAGCTGTTGGTGGACACCCCCATCCTGCTACCACTCTGCCCTGATATGATCACTCAGGACCACAGTTGCCTCCACCTCATGGCCTGGAAGCTTCATGGTTAAACCCCACAGATCTCCTATCTTCAGAGCCAGTAAGGGATGTTCTACTCTGCAGCAGGAAACCTTTCACAAGGTCTACTTATCTAGCCAAGTGGAAGAGATTCACTTGCTGATGTGCCCAGCAACACACACCTCCACTCCAGGCATCTATAACACTCATCCTGGAGTACCTTCTGCATCTCAAACAGGAGGTCCTATCTGCAGCATCTTGCTGCTATCTCAGCCTTGCACCCAGGAATGTCTGGGGGCTCCATGTTCGCTAACCCCATGGTAGGACATTTCCTCAAGGACTTGGAACACTGATTTAATGATTTAACTGGGAATTGGTCCTGCTTCGAGCAGGGGGTTGGACTAGATGACCTTCAGGTGTCCCTTCCAACCCTGATATTCTATGATTCTATGATTCTATGAACACCTATATCCACAGATTAGGCAACTGGTTCCCACATGGGACCTTAATCCGGTACTCACCAGGCTCATGGGGCCCCCTTCTGAACCACTGGCAATTTGCTCCCTGCTCTATTTGTTGTGGAAGGTGTCATTCCTGGTAGCCATCGCGTCAGCCAGGCGGGTGTCCGAATTAAAGGCTTTGACCTCCGGCCCACCCTACAAGGTTTTTCACAAGGAGAAGATGAAAGTAGTGTCACAATTCCACACTGGTCAAAACATTTTTCTACCCATCTTCTATCCTGAGCCTCACACCAGTACCCAAAAGCAGAGTCTGCACTCACTGGATGTTCGGAGAGCACTAGCATTCTACATCAAGTGCACGAAATCATTGAGGAAGTCAAACCAACTGTTTGTGGCAGTAGCAGACCGGATGAAAGGACTCCGAGTCTCATCTCAAAGAATATCTTCCTGGATCACATCCTGCATCCGCACATGTTACAAGTTAGCCAAGGTCCCAGTCCCAACTCTTACAGTACACTCCACAAGAGCACAAGCCTCCTCAGCTGCGTTCCTGGCCCAGATGCTGATACAAGAGATCTGCAGGGCAGCAACTTGGTCATCGGTGCATATGTTTACCTCTCCCTATGTTATCACCCAACATGCCAGAGATGATGCAGCATTTGGCATGGCGGTGCTCCAATCAGTGATTCCTTAACTCCGACCCCACCTCCGGGGTAGAGCTTGGGAGTCACCTGATTGGAATCGACGTGAACAAGCACTCAAAGAAGAAAAAATGGTTACTCATCTTCTTGCAACTGTTATTCTTCGAGATGTGTTGTTCACGTCCATTCCAATACGCACCCTGCTTCCCCTCTGCTGGAGTAGCTGGCAAGAAGTGACTGAGGGGGGTCGGGTCAGCAGGGTCATATATTGAGCGCCATGAAGGCACCACTCCAGGGGCCTCCACAGCTGACACGATGGGAGCTGCTAAGGGAAAACTTCCCGAGGACCATGCACGTGGCGCATGCTCACCTGATTGGAATGGATGTGAACACCACATCTCGAAGAACAACAGTTATGAGAAGGCAAGTAACCGTTTCCCCGCCTTTGTTCTTATCTTGCTAAGAGTTGTTGTGTAATTAGTTCCCTGGCTTCAAGAACTGCATCTTCTGCCTTCAATCCTTTTCCATCAGTGATGCACATTAACAGTCCCTCTGCTGTCTGCACGAGGTGCACATTTTGATGAAGTGTGGCACCAGTAAGTCCTTCCTGCCCAGAGCTAGAGAGGCCTGTGAACTCCGACTCCACAAGTTCATGATGGCTATGAGGCCAGGGAGGAACCCCCCCACTCCTCCCGCCGCCTCCACTACAGTGGTCTCTGTCGATCAGTAGTGCCCTCTGAGTACAAGCCATGGTGCAGAGCCACTGGCACCAAAGCCCAAGGACAAGCCCCACTATGAGAGTAAGAAACACTCTTTTATGGGCATAAGATCAGGTCCCCACAGAGGACTGCTCATAAGAGACACATTCCTCTGGGAGCTCTGCTGGGTGGGGTGAGATGTCACAAGTGGATCCCATGGAACAGGCCCCAAAAGCCCCCCAGCTGGAGGATAAGGCAAAGAAGAAGTTGGAACCGTTCGTACCACTGGTGACCTCAGTAACAAGACACATGGAGCACCTGTCTATGAGTATGGCTCCAGATATCTCATTAGTGCCACCTCACCAACACACAAACCAGCCAGCTCCAACAACCAGACCAGGTCTCTCTGGAGTCTCCACAGGCACCCCATGGACTCTGGAATGTACAGAGATGTTCCTGATGCCTCCACTCCTCTCGGGACTCCACTCGGTCCCTGTGCCAAAGGATGAACCATTTCTCCTGTTATAGGAAAAGCCCCTTCCCCAGCCATAGGATTGGGACCTGCCATTTCTGACGGAACCATCATCTGACTCAGAGGAGTCCCAGGACATAGTCCCACCAACATTTCTTCTGCTGTGCAGGACCCCGGAGAGACAGCCCGAGTCACCCTTACCGCCCCCGTCCCCTGGAGGCCTGATACTGCTTTCCAGGGGGTCCACCCAGACTGATGGACCCCCTTGCTTTGGCTCTACTGGAGCCCCTGGGACCTGTACACCACAGATGTCAGGCACCATCGCAGGGGTCTTATCATTCCTCCCCCATGTGCCAGCCAGCTCCATCAGTGTACGAGGAGGAAGATGTGGAATTGACAGTCCAAGATTCCCATCAACATCTCCTGCAGATCCTTTAGCCACAGGGACTGTCCAAGTTGGCCCTTCCTATACAGGAGGCTATACAGGAACCAGCCCAGATGGTCTGGCACACACCAGCATCCTGTGCCCCTACCCCAAAGGGAAATTGGTGGCTAAGGTGACCCGCTAGGCTGCAGTGGATGCAGCTGACACTGTGTTCTGTTCCCTGGCCAGCATACAGCCTGGCACCCACAGGGCATACAAGATGTTCTCCTATATGTGCTGCAGACCAGCGTGGAGGAGGGGTTGAGGCCAGGGCCATGCCTCTTCCCTGCACCTTTGGGGTGGAAAATGCCTGTAGGGATTCTAGAAGGCGCAGTCATTTTACAGAGGGCTTAGCATTTTTGTAGAACTGTCTAGGTTTAGAGTACTGCCCAGGCAACCTTAATTCTGAGATTTCCTCACTTTTGACTGATTGACTTTGCAACCTTCATAATGGGCTATGAGGTTGTTTAAAATGTAATTTCTCAAGTTTAAAAAGGCAAACTGAAAAAAAAAATCTACCGTGTGGAGCCAAATTGACCATCCACATGTTTTATTAGCAAAGTTTATGGGTGGTGGGTAGAGCCTCCCCACCACAGCTCTGCCCCTTCTGCCCATGCCCCTCGCCCAGAGGAGCCCAGAGCGCCCCTCACCCTCAGAGGGAGAAGCCCCATCCGAGCCGCTTCCATCTGCTGGGAGGAGCCCTGAACCCCCTCCTCCCAACACACACACTTGCCCAGAGGAGCCCCGGGCCAGCCGCAGCCGCACTTCCCTTCGTCTTCCCCTCCCGTCCTCCCCCCAGACCCCAACCTGCCCAGGAAAAGCTGCAGCATGACAGCGTCTCTTCCCTAAAGAAGAACCTGAGCTTTTGATATGCCCCATGCACGTTCTGGGGCAGCTGAGAAGCCAGTATCTGCTACTCAGTTTTCTGGATTCATCAGTAATCTCTCTGGAGTCCAGGGAGATTACTGAGAAACCAGGAAGCTGAATAGCACATATCGCCTTCTCAGCCTCCCCGGAAACTACATGGGGCATAATAAAGCAAAAATCTTCTCCTGCCAAACCTGCAACCGGGTGCAGAGCCTCCCCTGGCCTATTATACCCATCGTCCATGGCAAGGTTGGACCACTGCATCCACAATAACTTGTAGCAGTAGCAGACGGTTATTGTCCATCAAACAGTCACTAGAAGGGAATGAAACACACTTGGATAGTGGGATTCACAGATATTTGCTGGCAGCAGAGTAATGGAGAGACTCAAGTCACCTGGGTTCTTTTCCAGGTTCTGGAGTGGGGTATATCTAGTAGTTACAGGTCCTTCTGTCCCCATTTCCCCCCAGCCTGCCCCATTCCTCTAGCATTTCCCCCTCGCCTCTTCCCTTTTGCCCCAGTCAACCTTCCTCTATATTTGAGTCAGGAAGCTTCCTCCTTGTCTTTCATACTACCTGGGCACTAACATGGTATGCACTGAAAGCACAAGAGAAACAGTCTTCTGCTCTCAGTTCCAATGTCTGGCAGCACAGCTGCTCCTGGCAGTCATGAGGAGTAAATGCAGGGAAAGTCCTGCTCAGTTCCTGAAGCCCTAGGGTGGGGTATGTTCAAAGCAAATGAAACTTTTGGAGAACTTTGCTGCCAGCCTCTAAGTAACCTCTCCTGAGCATGTGAAAGCAATTATTTTCAGAGGATTATAATTGCCAGATTTGATTGACTTTTCCTCAGCCAGCAATATACGGCTCTCTCTCTCAGGCAACCCCTCTGCCAAACTTGCAGTCCCTGAAGGCATTAAAATGGCTCGAACATTGATCGATCAATGTTTTGATCATTGTCAAAACAATCTATTTTTCTCCAGCCTCATTTTCTGAACCATTTTTGCTGACAATTTCCAAGAGCATTTAGCTAGAAACCTGTCCTAAAAAAATCTCAGCCCAAACAGTTAAATGTTGCAAAGTTATAAGCAACTGAAAACAGGGTCTTATAATGGAAAGTGTTAGGCAACCTTAACTAATAGCCTCACTGCCAGCTCTGCCTATAAATGTAAATATAGCTATTGATATATATGTAACCCTTCTGTCAGGTGGAGCCAGCAGGAACAAGGGCTAGGTTCAATATACCGGGGTCCCTCAACAACATAACACAGAACTGTCTCGAGCCCCCACCCAGTAATCTGGGAAAATTGAATGCCACTCCAGGCGCCTCTAAGAGGTAATACTTCCCCACTCACAAGCACTGAGTCTGTGTGTAGTGGAGAAAACTTAATAAGAAGAGGAAAGGAACGTGGGAAAACACCACAACCATGATTCGAATACATCTGACCATAAGCAAGACTCCCGCACTCCAGAGTACATTGGGCAGTATCCTTTGCCTCCATTTCTCACTTTGCGGTGTGAAAGTCCAAACAAATGTCCCTTTAACATGCCACCTTGGCCATACCTCACTCACAGTTGCTGTCCTTGGTCATCAGAGACCCAGAGTTCAGAGGTGCATTTGCCTGAGTACACCTCCCACTCAGGGTGGGGGAATAGAAACGTCAAGCAATGCATTTGCTACGGCTTCTGCTGTTCACTCTGCATCACTTCCCGTTGCCACTTCTGTGCTATTGTTCACTCTGCTGCCGTCATTCGTCATTCGTTCTGCCATTGTTCACTCCACTATGCTGTCATCTGCTCTGTCGCTGACGGCCCTGCGCTGTCATCTTCTGCTGCCACCTGCCTCTCTACTGTGACCTTTGTGAGTCGGTCTCTTGAGGTTTCATCCAGCTCCCAGTGGAGGCACTTCACCTCTAGCGCAAGCTGGGCAATCTCCGACAGCAAGTCTAAGCACTTAGACCTGATTATCAGTGATTTCAGCTCTAGTGGTCACTTAACAGAACAAAAGACTCTCAGTGGAGCATAATCGGTTCTATCTTTTAACAGAGGAGAGGGGTAGGTCAAATGGTGCCTATGACTCTTAGGCAGATCCCACACCACCAGGCAGAAATATCTATCCCCTCCCGCTCTCCCCCTCCCCCCCCACTGGGATTTGGCATCCAAACCCCTTGCTTAGCAAGTGCAGTTCAGTTAAGGGTGACACTTTCCATCAGGACAGGCTAAGTACAGTTGCTGCCCTTTACTCATAGAATAAGGATAACAACATTTCATTACCCCTGCATTCAATACTGAAGTTGTTTGTAACCCAATGCCAGCCAAAATTGATCACTAGGTCAACACAGCCCTGTTTGCTGGATACCAGGCAGAGTAGGTGTGTTCATATAAATACAGTCTAGTCCTGAAGCCTTTTGCCCCATAGCTCATCTCCAGCTTTTAGGGGAAAGCTCATTCAGACCTTGCTTACATATAGATATTGCTTTTTCCCCAATAAATTATTTTGATTATAAAGCACGTTGTAGAGAAATGTAAGAGGGATTTTACATATTTGTTATATTTTGTACCAGGTTTATTAACCATTCAAAATTGTTTTTTATAAAATGCTATAATCCACTTAATAATAAGGGAAGATTGTACTGTTATGACTAATAAATAGCAGTAGAAATTGATAAATGTTACCAATAAAGTATTACCAAAGTCTCTTCTGTCTGTTGAGTTTTAATCCTAGAGTCACTTTCCACTGGGGACCCACACCAGTATCAATGGAAGTTGTACATGCAGATCTAGGGCAGCAGGCCGGCCTCCACAGAGTTTTGCTGCTCTAGGCAAACTGGAAAATATCCACCCTTCCTTACACGCAGTCACACACACAGTCGCTAAACATCATGCTTCTTTTAATGTGTCAGGTCCTAGAAGCAACCACCTGTGGGATGCGTACAATGGAGCTGGCCCTAGCAGTATCCACTGTAACAGCTATCACAAAAGAATATGGATGTCATTCATGGTTTCTTTAAAATTAAGAAAAAACTCAAACGTTAGATTGAATCTCTCAGCTGTGCCTTAGGCAGGGTTTGTTAAATGCAGAATAGCATGAGAAAACCCAAGAGTTGTTGCTTTCAAGATTAAGGCCCGGTCTACATTATAAGCTTACAATCAATATAACTATATTGCTACGGGGTGTGAAAAATCCACACCCCCGAGTGAGGTAGTTATACCAACCTAACCGTTAGTGTAGACAGCGCTATGTTGAGAGGAGGGCTTCTCCCGTCAACATAGCTACTGCCTCTCGCTGAGGTGGATTAACTACACCAACGGGAGAAGCTCTCCCAGCTGCACAGCAGCATCTTCACTGAAGCGCTGCACAAGCGTAGCTGTGCCCCTGCAGTGTTTTAAGTGCAGAGCTGCCCTTAGTCTTACCAAAAAAATGCAATTTTCTTGAATGCTGAAGAAGGATCAGGAAGAGGTACAAAATTAAGACTCTCACCTCATCAGGTGATCTGATGTAACCAGTTGCAACCTAATTCAGCCTGCTGAATGCTTCACTTAAAGATTGTTGAGGAAAGCAGAGACTTTAAACTCCCATTTGAAAAACACTCTACTGCCCTCTTTGTAAGCAATGTACCATACCTAAGCAGGTTTCAGAGTAGCAGCCGTGTTAGTCTGTATTCGCAAAAAGAAAAGGAGTACTTGTGGCACCTCAGAGACTAACAAATTTATTTGAAAAGCTTATGCTCAAATAAATTTGTTAGTCTCTAAAGTGCCACAAGTCCTCCTTTTCTTCATACCTAAGCAGTTAGCTATTCTCCCCTGGAATGACTCCAAGGGAAAAAGAATCTGCCACAGTTTTAAATTGCTCTAGTGTGACCTCATGTATCGGAGTCTGGTCTGCCTCTCAGTTCACCAAGCCAGAGGACATATGCTAAAAGGATTCCCTTCCCTATCAGGTCATGTATTCAGAGTAGGATCCTGGTTGTGTGGCTTTTACTTAATGCTCAAATAATATAATGAGGGCTGCTCTATAAATACTTAAGAGACAGATTTTAGTCTCCTCTCCCCCCGCCACTACCCTCCTTCCTTCTCTTGCAGCAGTTGTCAAGACTGATCATTCTATAGCAGTTTCCTCTAAGATGGCAATGTCCCTCCACAACCAAATGCCATGGGTAGCACAGTCTTGCAAGAAAATTGTCATTGATAGTTGGTGAGTGCCACCTCTTTTTCTTTGATATAGTCACAGTCACTTTGCAGCTGCATATCGCAACTCTGCACCTCCTGAACCATCATTATAAGTGCCCTACAATTAAAAAATTCAGCTCAAAAAAAAAAAGAGAAGAGAAGAGAAGAGAAGAGAAGAGAAGAGAAGAGAAGAGAAGAGAAGAGAAGAGAAGAGAAGATTAGGCAGAAGTGAGAACTCAAAGAAATGCACTCAGAGTTTGTCAACAGTAGGAAGTTACAATGTGTTAGAATAAGTGTTAACATGATGTTAAACATACCACAGCACTAAGCATAAGCCAAGACTTGTGTTTCACACCATGTCAGCTGGTTGTGATTAACTGTGGGTTGGGAGAGGAAGGGAGTTAACCACAATCAGCGGACATGATGTGAAACAGGATATGGCCCGATTTACACCTTATGAGTTAGAAAATTTCCTAACGATGTAATTTCCTAGTGAATACACAGCAAACAATCCCACATGCACATACATGCATTGGTATTTGCCTATGCATGTTCAGTAGCTGGACACGAAACATATCCAAAATCAAATGTATGTTTGCATGCTCAATTTTAAAAAGGCAAATGCTTATGTATGCTTTTGAGGGAGCGATGAGGCACAAAATTGCAGAGGTAGAAGTTCAGTTACAAAAAGTAAGGTTTCATTTTTGTACTGTCACTTTACTGACCCTGACTAAATTTCACCATTTCTGCATTCTAAAACAAAAAATACAGACATCAGATTAAAGCCAAAGAGATTACAAATAGTTTCATTTAAACATCATTAAGTGCAATTCTTGTATAACACAAAAGGTTAATATCATAGCAACTTATTAAATGAATTTCTGTGAACCTCATCAAGAAAGTTAATAATTTAGATACCACATGAACTATGAGAAAAATCCCTCTGATACACTTGTCTCTATAAGGCAGCAGTTTTCAAGGTTATTCCTTTCATATGTCTTTATGGAAGTGACTGCTGCTAACTGGAAAATGACACATACTTTGAGATTTATTATTTCAGTAATTGCATTTCAGTTGCTAATTAAAAGCAGAGCCAAGATGACTATTTCAGAAGAAGATACAAATGTGACATTTTCTGAAATTTTGTGTACACACACACACACACCAACCCTTCCTGCCTACACCTCACACACACACCCCAGTACAAGTAGCATACATATACATAGCAATATACACTCTGAGTGAGGCATTTCTGGAGAAGCCCCAGAGTGTGACAGATAGGAGACCGGAGTGTGACAGGAGATGCAGACCGGAGACCAGTCAGTTACAATGCATGACATGCTGGATCCCACAAAGGTCTTCTAAAGGTGAAGGGAACAGAAGAATCTAGGGGGATGTCAGAGAAAGAGGGAGTCTTGGTAAGTCTATCACAGGTATGACTATTGGGATCTAGAGGCTTGGTGCAAAGTACATGGAAATCAATGGAAAGATTCCACCCACTGACACAAGGAACTTTGGATCAGGTCTTTGGACATGGACTAGGATGACCTTTAAGTAGGCTGGAGTCACCCCTTGGGATTTGTGAAGGAAAAGACTAGGCAAAGCCTTTTGAAGGGCCATGGAGGAAGCCACTCACCAAAAGGAGAGTTAAAAGGTTCCAGGCATCAGAAAGACAAGTGAGACAGACAAGTGAGATGGAAATGGGATGAGTCTGTTCTTCTGTAATTCTACTCAAGGTTTAAGTTCTATTCCTAGAAAGGGTGGCAGTTTGGATAGGTTCTCACATTAACGGATTCACTCTGACCTTCTGCACAGAGATGAATTGCACCCACAGTTAATAGGTAGCAGTATCCCTTTCCCACAGCAAGACACTAGGTTTTCAAAGACTGTTAGAGTAGGTCTGTGCCTTCCAGCCCATGTAGACAGATGTGGTAGCTCTGTTTGAGCTAGCCCACTTAAAAATGACAAAAACCAAAAAAAGAACCTCATGCAGTACGGACATCAGGGCACAGGCAGCAGCAGCATGGGCTAGCTACCCAAGCTCAGACCCAAGGGGATGAGCAGGCTTGTACTTGGGTGCCCGTGCTGAAATTCCACACGGAGATTTTTAGCATGGTAGATGGAACAGAGCTTGCACATGCCTGTCTCCCCAAGCTGGGAGGCACGCTCTCAGCTGCAGCAGAGACATATCCTCAGAAGCTCTCGTATTCTCCTACTGTTTCCAGGGTTCACTGTGGGAATGAGAAGGAAGACAAAGAAAAGCAGATGAAGGGAATTCAAGCTAATGAATATTAACGAAGGTTCACACTCAAAAGAGCATTCTGAATTCAAGTGTCTTTGAAAAACATTCAAGTGCTGTGGCTATGAACTGTGCAACTTTCCTGTCCCTTACTTCTTGCCATCTGGTAGTAATCATCTCCAGGATAAATGGAGATATTATGGGGAACATCTCACCTGTTCCTGGAATTAGGTTTATAATTAACAGAAATGGTCTTGAACTAGGCAAAGAGTGGAGGAAAGTAAGGTAAGAGTCAGGAAACAGAAAGGGGAAAAGGCAAATTGCAGGGCTGAACTGTGATCATTTGTGGCAAGACCACTATCAAAATTATTTTTGTTCCTCCTTTGCTGCAGATTTTTAAAATTAGTGTTTTTAATTTCCCTCTCTGTTCAGAATTTTACAGCCCATATCAGAATAGCAAATATAACAGAGGGTTGAGTTAAGAGAGGGAGTTTAAAACATTTGTCATTGTTCTAGAGAAAAATAACTAGCATCCAGTTCCCACAACCCTTCCTGAAGGGAAGTAGTTCTTGTGTGAGAAGTCCCATTGACTTTGATGAGACTAAGAACATAAGAACAGCCATATTGGGTCAGACCAATGGTCTACCTAGCCCAGTATCCTGTCTTCTGACAGTGGCCAGTGCCAGGTGCCCCAGAAGGAAATGAACAGAACAGGTAATCATCAAGTGATCCACCCCCAGTCGCCCATTCCCAGTTTCTGGCAGGCAGAGGCTAGGGACACGATTCTTGCCCATCCAGGCTAATAGCCATTGAATAACTACACGCGTAAGTAAGGATTCCTCCTCACGTAACGAATGCAGAAACCTTACATGAGTATGGAGTGTCAAAGCATTACAAGATTGAAGATTTAGAACACTGAACTCCCTCTGCATTTTCTTCCCTCTTGCTTCTCTTTTTAAAAATAGAGCCAAAAAAACCCACAACATGCAAGCCCTCTGTAAACTGCCCATGTGGAAACTTTTGTACATCCACGTGCTGCACACATCAAGCTGATTGTTGTCACCTTGTGTTGTCATTTAGTACTGCGACAACCATGCATGGAGTGCTGGCAAATCAAAATGGTAGCATCTTACCAACTTTGCACAGGTGTGGAGGACCCAAGGCACTGGAGAATTAGGTCCAGTATTATCAAGACATTCAGGGCACAGAACATTATGCAAAGTTAAAATTGCCTAGTGCTGCCACTCACCCTTCCAGAATATGAAGGGAGGCCAATCAAATCTCTGAAAAATGTCAGCTAATGCAGAGTGAAAGCAACACAACCGTAAGCCTCTGAAACCCAGGAATTAGAGAGTTAAGGTAATGCCTCCCATCCTGCCCCCACCTAGCAACATTACACCATTAACACCCCACAATAACATGCAGGGCATGGATTCCCTCAATGCCAGGAGGAAAAGTCTTGGGCTACTTTAGGAGCAGTGTTTGAATGTTAAGATTGTTTAAAATACCTCTTTAATTCAACAACAAAGTCTTTCTACTAGCTGCAGAGACTTTCCCCTCTGCAAATTGTCAGCTATTCACCGGGAATCACCACAGTTCTTACTTGACAGCACTGCTTATTGATTAATGAATACATGCTCTGTTGTGTGTTATTTATTATAAAAAGACGTGGCTTGAAAGAACAAATCTGATTAGTTGGGAAAGATTCTCTGCCTTTTGGATCCGGAAAGCTATAGCTGCTTTTACATATCAGCAGCCTTCCACAATGCCTGATACAATGTTGTATCACATGTACATAAGATTGTTTTACAAAACTGGAAATAAATCTGTGGCCAGAATTTCAATAGACTGAAGACATATTTCTAAGGCCAAGGCCTCTTATGAGCCATGTTGCTTCTTGTACATAATCATCACTCATGATTTACCAGGAGATGGTCTGTTTCATATGCATGCACTGAAAGCCCCACTCATCATGGTCAAAACAGAAGGATCTTATGAAATTTTAAGAGCCGGGTACTGTGATTTTTGCACAATAAGATACCTTGTTTAGACTAAAGAAGGGAAGGGCAGTAAGGTTCAAGAAAACACGGTGATTTCTTTTTCCCTCTGGTGGCTGATTCTATACTGTGTGATGACGGAAGAAGTGACAACAGTCACTAAAACAACATTATTGGAATCGACACAGAGACCAAGGCAGTCATATCTAACTTTAAAATACACAGTCTGGGTATATCTGACTAGACTGGAGTTGATAAATTTAGATATCTGCAGGCCCCCATCTGGTTACATTCTAATTTAAATTCCAATGAGAGTATTGATTCTGTTCCCAAAAGAACGGAGGTGAAATTGTGTGGTCTTGACAAAGTAAATTGTCTCATGAACCATGCTATAAGCTACTCTTGGTCACACAAATAAGTCTGTATATGCAGTCACTTACAGAATATGGCTTTGTCCATTACAGATATTGCTGGCTCTCTCTAGATTAAATGTTCTAGAGTGCTAATTTCACAGATTTATAACTCATGACAACTTTATGGCTCACATTAAATACTTGGGATGAAAACCAAGAGCAGCAGGCATGGGAGAAGAAGCTGAAAACTTTAAGATTTATTTTGGTCTTTTGGAACTTACTATAGATCCATTTCTAGGCTTTTCCCTATCAGCAAACATCTCCACCATGGTATGCTGTAGGGATTGTGTATACAGTCCCATTTTCCATTAAACAGGATTTCTGAGTATCTCCTTCACACTGCTTTGAAACCTCTAGCTTTAAAGGTATCCTGGAATTTTGAAAAGAGCACACTTCAGATCAGCTAGACCTGCATAATTCATATATGGATACAGAGACACACACAGCTGCATGGCTAACTAGTGCAACTGTACCCAGAGGAAGTGGGGTAGAGCATTGTATACAAAGAGGCTAGGAAAAAGACTCAGTGGTACTGCAATTGGTTAACACAGTTCCTACTCGCTTAGCTCCCTTTTTGATCACCTGGCTGCACCAACTCTCTAGAGAGCACCAAAGTTCCAATTCAGGTTCTAGCTTTAGTAATGGGTACGATTCAAACAAAGCAAGTCCAGTTCTTGGATGGGGAACTCTGCTAAATGGTTGACTCCATGTTACCATCTAGCTACTACATGGCAGACAGAGCAATGGGGAAACCTGATATGGTTGAAATTTGTCATGTAAATAGCCCTCTCTGGACAGGAGTGCCTTTGAATGTGCCAGTGAAAGTGTATTTTGCTGTAACTGGGAAGGAGTATTTGAAAACTGAGTACTGTGCATACGGCACTGTATTTTTAACCAGGAAAACACTGTGCTCATAACAGCATGCTCTCCATACCTGGCTAACTTACCTGCGCAGTTAAAACCTTAGTGATGGTAGACAGTGAGTTCTACAGGAGACTTTCCTCATTTACTTCATGCCTCCTAAGACACAAGCTAGTAAATGGCACAAGGTTCATAGGAAAATGGTGCTCTCTCTCCTCCCTACGCCTGGATGCAGTCCTATTTTTAAGTATAGATACTCGGGACTCTGCCAGCATGACCCTCCCAGCATACCCAGACAGTACAGGTGAAGTTGAGGTCCTGCTGTGTGGACGATGCCATTTCGTTTCTGTAGAAGTGCTGAAACAGCAACCCCCTACCCCACATCTAAGCAAGTCCTATAGTCCTATAGGTCCTTGCAGAAATAATTGATCAAATTAAAGTTAGTAAAGATTTCCTGAGCCATTAGACTTGGTAAGATGCACAGAAGAGGAGATCCTGGCTCTGGATCTCATAAGGTACCCAGGATAGTACATGCCAGTCTAGCCAAAATCCCCACAGCACACCAAAAGAGATGGGTGTAATGGAATGTTCAACTATTCTACTGTTCAGCCATGGCACGGCACTGTAAGTAACATGCCTTATTTAAGCTAGCATTCATATCTGGCAGATCACTGAAGGATCGTATAGTGATCACAGCCGGTGTGTATCCTTCTGAGACAGAAGCTCTGTTCCCGTCCATCTCTAGGACAGAAGCCTGACCTGCTAGTAGCAGTCCTGCAACCTACTGTATTCAGTAAGGCCTAGCAACAAACAGGGTAGTGCCTCGACCATCTCTTCCATGCCAGCCCAAGTGTCAGTAGGATTCCAGGTGTGAGCTGCCAAAATTAGGTCCTTGCAGAAATAATTGATCAAATTAAAGTTAGTAAAGATTTCCTGAGCCATTAGGCCAATGAAAACTGCACAAGTGGAAAATAACTTCTAAAAAATTAAGATGCTGCTGCATTGGTTTTGTTCTTGTTTCCTTTGACTTTTACACCTTTTGAGAAAAGGTGTTGAACCGAACCATGAATGTGAGATTAACCAAGGCAATTTCTTTGCACTTCAACTGCTTGCCAGGGGCACTGCCCTAACACTGACCCAGCCAATATATTTCCATCCAATCATCTGCAGAAAGAGAAAAAGACCTCTAAACTTCAAGGTCGTTAAAGGAGCTAGGATTTCAATGCCATTTGTATGTGTAACCGTCTTATGCCCATGTTAAGTTTTACTGTCATTCAATACTCAAACAAGTTTCTAAAAAAAGAGAGAACCAAGTTTCAAGGTAACAGGAAAGAGGTTAACATTTCAACAATGGCAGTTTTAGAGTAGCTAATTTAAAATTACAAGGAGTCTGGTGGCACCTTAAAGACTAACGGATTTATTTGAGCATAAGCTTTTGTGGGTAAAATGGAATTGACACCTCCTCATCTATTATTGGGAGTGGACTACATCCACCCTGATCGAATTGGCCCTGTCAGCACTGATTCTCCACTTGTGAGGTAACTCCCTTCTCTTCATGTGCCAGTATATTTATGTCTGCATCTGTAATTTTCACTCCACGCATCTGAAGAAGTGGGGTTTTTACCCACAAAAGCTTATGCTCAAATAAATCCGTTAGTCTTTAAGGTGCCACTGGACTCCTTGTTGTTTTTGTGGATACAAACTAGCATGGCTACCCCCTGATCATTTAAAATTACTTACTTTTAAATGTTTAACTAGATATTTTCTGTAACTAGTCTAGGATCTTAAACAACTCATAAAAAGCTTTCCATTCTGCTTTTCAGACTAGTTAAAAATGTACTGAGTGAACATTACTGTGGCCTTTCCCAAAAACCTGAACTGACCTCCTGAATAACCAAGCCATAGAAATTCCCCAAAATAAGTGCTTTTGAATAAGAGCGTCTCTTCTCAAAGAACATCCAATTGTGATCTGAAAATTGCCATAGATGGAGAATCTGCCATGACCTTTTGTAAACTGATCCAATGGTTAATTACCCACTGTTAAAGTATACACTTTGTTTCCAGTCTGAATTTGTTTAGTTTCACCTTCCAGCCATTGGATCTCGTTACAGCTCTGCTAGATAGAAGAGCCCATTATCAAACATTTGTTCCCCATATAGTTACTTAGAGACTTTGATCAAGTCACCTTTTCTTTGTTCAGCTAGATATATCGAATTCCTTGAGTCTATCACTATAAAGCAGATTTTCTAATCCTTTAATCATTCTTGTGGCTCTGCTCTGAACCCTCGGCAATTTATCAACATCCTTCTTGAATTGCGGACACCAGAACTAGACACAGTATTCCAGTAGCAGTTGCACTAGGCCAAATACAGAAGTAAAACAACATCTCTACTCCTATTTGAGATTCCTATTTGTCCATTCAAGGATCACATTAGCCTTTTGGCTACAGCATTGCACTGGGAATTCATGTTCAGCAGATTATCCACCACAACGCCTAAAACTTCAGAGTCACTGTTTCCCAGGATAGAGTACCCCATGTTGTAAGTATAGCCTGCATTCTTTGTTCCTAGATGTGTACATGTCTATTTAGCAGTACTAAAAATAAAGTACCTGTAGTGGGACAATTTCCCTGATGGAGACATTCTGGAAAAAACAAAGTCAGCAACTCCTAGTGAAACTTGCAAAAAAAGCGTAGTTCTTCTTACCGCAGTCCTTAAGCGAACAAACAAACAAAAAACCCACACAGAAGTCAAATTATTCTTAGTGTTTCCCCAAAATCATACAAATGTATGAATGGTAAATAAAATGCACTCTAAAGGAGTATGGAAAGTCACAATCAAGGATGCTGATGAAGGTTGAGAGAAATTTCAGGCTGTTCCTTAGTTGCTCATCCAGAGAGGAAAAACAGCAGCTCAGAGTGACAAGGCAGGTGAAATGCTCACAGAGCTCCTCAGAGTGGCCTATTATCACCTCACTGCTCCTCAGGCACATATATTTGATGGGCAAAGGGAAGCAACAGCTTTTAATGCTCAGGGCAAAACCTTTAAAGAGATAAGCTTTCAGAGTAACAGCCGTGTTAGTCTGTATTCGCAAAAAGAAAAGGAGTACTTGTGGCACCTTAGAGATTTACCAATTTATTTGAGCATAAGAGATAAAGAGATAAGCACACTGAAGCATATAAAAATCTTTGTTCACTTCAACTATTCTGCTAAGGCTAGAAAAAAAAAATCTTGACCCAGATGCGACAGGAACAGAAAGCAACTTGGAACACTGGCTGAAGGAGTCAGAGGAAGTCTTTAGCTACGGGCCTGTAAACCGTATGGCTCGTGGGGTGCTCCAAGGGGATGGGATCCTTTAAGAAGTCTTCTCTGTCAAAACAACACGGCTGCAACAACATTGCATACAGAACAATGCATGGCAGTCCATAACCCTTGTTTAGTGTGCCCTCTCCTGGGAAGGAAATTGTCTGGGGAGTGAATGGCACAACTACTTCTTGGCCAGAAAGGAGAGAATTGAGGACTCAGCAGAGGCACCTTCCAGGCTGGCAAGGACCCGGGCCAATGTATCGTTCTGCCTCCCCCGCAAGCAGCCATCTCATTCCACTCTTCAGAAATCCTCCTTTTCAGCCAGTAGTGCTGGGTATAATGGCTGGTTTAATTACCTCCAATTCCAATACATGGATTATCCACTTAATTCACCACTCCAATAAAACCAAACTGACCCTAGCGGAAGTAATCCCATATGCTGTGGGTATGACAGTCTGGAGGAAGAGATAGAATCACGGCGGCTTAAAATAATGGGGCACTCACCACTCGGGTTGACCTAATTCTCTCAGTTGTCACTAGGGAGAGGTGAAGTGTCCTTGGCATGCAGTCTTAGACATCCCGCAAAGGGAGGACCAACACTTGTCTACATAGGACAGAACAGGACAGGACAGGACATTCCCTTTTTCATGCAGGATTCTTTTTATTATTACCTGAGAAACAGAGCAAATCAAAGCTCCTTGTTAGGTGAATTTGTAGGCAGAGTGAAAACAAAGGTGTTTCCAAAATCAAGTCTCACATTTGATACAGAAAACAAGGCTAAAATATTTGATTCAATGTGAGAACTGGTCAAGAGTCCAGAATTCCTGGCCCACTGGAAATTGTGATATCTCCACCTTGGTTTTCATCTTGCATCGAAATGTTTCATTCTGCCTCAGCTCAGCATCAAATTACATCTACCCAAGCTGCCTCAGTGCCTCACGGGAGTTGAAGTTCAGGGCTATCACACCTCCATTCTCCTCTACAGGCTTTGATCCCTGATTGTCCCATGATGTCTACAGTTACAGGGTTCCTATGATGCACAGCAGTAGCTCCCTAAAGGGGAGACCACAGTTCCATCACAGGAGATAGTCTGCCCAGAGAGACCAGCCAGAGAGAAAATGGGTGCCCATGAGGCACCTGAACAGCTCAGGTGCACACATTAATATTGTACTGAATCAAAACAATTTGAGACTTGGTTTCTTACGTGGGTCTAAATAATTACTTTCACAGGAAGTAGGAAGCCAAAGCAAGGAAGTGGCAGTCTCCTCCAGGAATGGACAACATGCACTGCCAAAAGCGGTCATTACTCAGCAAGGAGGGGCATGGCTTCAACACACACAACATAGCTGAAAGCTCCCCGAGCACTCCCACAACCTCATTGAGCAGCACTGGCAAAATCTAAGCAGAGAAGACTCTGACCCAGAGTAAATAGAGTACGCCCTGCAGAATTTGAGACGACAGACCAGATTCTCAACTGGGTGAGTTTCCACACTCCTGCTGAAGTAGATGTAGCTATGCCACTTTACACCAACTGAAGAGACGGCCATTAATTCTGGGAGTGATAAAGAAATGAGAAATGATGGGGCAGCACTTCTCTGAAAGCCTATTTTTAGTATTTACACTGCTTATTACCCCCAAGTCAATGAAGTATCAGGCCACACAAACAATCTTGGACAGGAAATAGAGCATAATCCTATTTTGCCAACACTGCACATGAAACAAAAAAATGAAAAATAGATTCTTCTAATCTGTTGCTTAGTCTAGATTTCCTTGCAACTTAAAAACCCAGTGACACTTGTGGTTTGGAAATACTGATGGGCTGTGCTCACGCAAAGGAGGGATTAATTGTAATTGCTGACTTCTTCTGAGCACATTTAACAAAGTAGCAGCCACATGCTGCCTTATTCCATGAATCCAGGGGATTGTGTGAGCAGGCAGTGTTATATTACTCCTGGGTGGGAATGAAATCATGTGGGAGCTGCAAGCGTGGCTCACAGAGAAAAATTACCATTTTATATTTATTACTTTGGCTGGCTTAAGTGCCACAGGAATAGACTCACTAATGCATTTGAGGGCAATTCCCCAACACTTTGATTCTGTTGCTTTGTAAACTATTTTTAGGGAATGTCTCGGAAGGCATTTAAAGGGACATGCCATCCAATTTTTAAAGGTTATTTTGGTGGTTTGTCAGAATGATACCAATAGTACACTACATCTCCCCAGATTACATGGCTATTCTGAATTCAGCTAAGAAATCCATATGTTGGGGAAAAAAACAAAACACAAACCCTTTTCTTTTTCCTCATACATCTCTTTTGTTCCCTAAAACAGATTATATTTTCAATAGGATATTATCATTCTGACTGCTAGCTTTTAAACTGGTAATTGTACAATTTAGATGACTTGTGCATGCTTCCTGCTATTTTTAAGTATTACTTTAATGAATATAGAGGCTTGAACATACATAATAACTGCATAATTAATCCAGAAATTCACAATTTCTTTTCTGAAAGGGCATCTCATCGAAACTATACCCTTTTCATACAAGGACAAGGTGTGGGTGTATGGGAGAAGGGGTTACTTCCCCTTCCTGAGTCTTCAAATACTCAGACTACAGTACACTATTCAGAATATAGTTCCCCCTTTGTCTTGCAGATTGATTTGCTTTTCCAGCACAAAGATATACCTTTCAGCTGTTGAATCCATACTGTAGGTCAATCTTCAATGTGGATTTCCAGCACAGGGCAATCAGCATGCTTCCTGTTTATGCAATAATAACCCTATCCTGAACTCACCAGATGCTAAAACTGAAAGCCGAGGGGTTTATTGGCCCAGGATGTTTAATGACCACTTGAAGGTGCTTCCTGTTTATTTCAGTAGCTTATTTTATTGTAATAACTAAATTCTGGGGTGGATAAACTGCAAGGTTAGAGAGCAAGGAGTTTAGCAAGTAATCTCAAAGGTTGAAATTTGAACCTGCAGCAAAGACTATATTCCAGATATGCACATTAGTAATCAAAAAGTAGCTTACAGCCCAACCAACCCACAGCTAAAGTAGCTTGTATTCTCTCCTTTACAGATCTCATTTAAAAACCCCACAATTCCACAACTCAAAATCATTTTTTGTGAAGAATTTGGTTACTCTTCCACTTAAACCTCCTTGTCCATTTCTTCCCTGCTATAATGCAGAAGGAAATATAAAATGTGAGTAGCTCATCATCAAGTTATTTATATTCTAATTCAAAGAGAGAGCACATCTAAGACTATCTTTATTCTAGGAAATTTTAACCAGTAAAGATCGTCAGCCAGTTATATTAACATGACATGGCTGCATAAAAAAAAAAATGTTTCACATTTTTTTCTCCTTCTGTCAGCTAGGTTAGAAGAAAAGCCCAGCACCAGGTCCATCTGATGAAGGAAGTCTGGCAGCACTGGTAAAGGGCACTGGGTCTTGCAGCAGCAGATCTGGAGAGAGTGAGCTGGAGGCAATCTGAACACCTCTAAGAACCACAGCTGCGTTGGGGGAAGTACGAGTAGCAGGATAATCTGTTCCCTTTCTTGCCTGTAGGGTTGCCAACTGTCCAATCACACAAGCCCAAACGTCCTTGCCCCACCCCAACCCCGCCCCGAGCCTTCTCTGAGGCCCCGCCCCACTCACTCCATCCCCTCTCCCTCCGTTGCTCACTCTCTCCCACCCTCACTCACTTTCACTGGGCTGGGTTGGGTTCTGGGAGGGGGTGTGGGCTCTGGGCTGGGGCCGAAGTGTTCAGAGTGTGGGAGGGGGTGTGGGGTACAGGAGCAGGTGTAGGGTGCAAGATCTGGGAGGGAGTTAAGGTGCTGGAGGGAGCTCACAGCTGGGCGAGGGGTTGGGGTGCAGAAGGGACTACAGGCTCTGGGAGGGGGCTCAGGGCTGGGGCAGTGGATTGGCGTGCAGGAGGGGATGACGGGTGTGGGCTCTGGGAGGAAGTTTGGGTGTAGGAAGGGGCTCCGAGCTAGGACAGGGGGTTGGGATATGGGAGGGGGTGAGAGCTCCAGCCGGAGAGTGCTTATCTTAGGCAGCTCCAAGACGGCAGTGGAGCATGGCTAAGGCAGGCTCCCTGCCTGCCCTGTCCCCGCGCCACTACCAGAAGCAGCTGGTATATCCCTGCAGCCCCTGAAGGAGGGGCAGGGGTCTCCGCGCGCTACCCACACCCTGAGTGCTAACTCCACAGCTCCTACTGGCCAGAAACTGTGGCCAATGGGAGCTGTGGGGGAGGAGCCTGTCTTAGCTGTCCTGGGAGCCGCCTGAGGTAAGTGGAACCAGGCAGCTCCACAGGCTCTTCCCTCCGTGCGGCGCTCCTGGAAGTGGCCCGCACATCCATGCAGCCCCTGGGCGGGCACCAGCCCCACAGCTCCCATTGGCTGGAATTCCCAGCCAATGGGAGCTGTGGAGTGAGTACTCAGGCAGCATGCGAAGACGCCCCATCCTCTCCCAGGGGCCGCAGGGACATGCCAACTGCTTCCGGGAGCGGTGCAGGGCCAGGGCAAGCAGGGAGCCTGCCTCAGCCCTGCTGTGCCACCAGACTTTTAGCGGCCTAAAATCTCCCACTTTGGCTTCAGTAGCCTCTGGGAGATAGAGCCCGATTCTGGGAGACTACTGGCAAAACTGGGAGGGTTGGCAATCCTACTTGCCTGCCTTTCCTGAAGAATCTATGAATTAAAGAGTGGAAGGAATGCATCTAGTTTCTACCCCCATCCCACACAAAGGTAACCACACACCTGTAAGCTGCTGGCCTCTCTTCCCAGCCAGGAAGGACTAATACCACACCCAGTCTTTTCAGGCACTTTCTTCAGAGCACAGTTTTACTCTTTACACATAAAACTTATGCAAAATGTCAAAACAAAGCATTTCCTCTGCCCATCATGGGCTAGAGCTCACAGGGGCTTTTCTCCTGACCTCTCTGTGCTGAAAGGAGGACATACCCTGCCTTTCAATCCCCCTGTTTCAAGGCCTACTGCACCAACTGCACTCTCTCAGTCCTTTATAGTGATCACCTGGCCCATTGCCAGATGGGTCCGATAACTGAACACAGCTAGCTGGCCCCAGCCATCCTGGACCTTAAGGGAACAGACCACACTATTACCACATAATATTCTTGGAACAATAGCCCTGGAGCAGTGTTGAGGATGCCTCACCAATCAGAACAGGACAAATCAGCTGATTTGCAATGAAGTTCAAAGAGTTCTGATTAGGGTTCCACTTGCTGGAGTGTATTTCTAGCCTACTCCATCATCACAAGGCTACTAGCTAAGCTCTAACATTACACTCTGACACAGATCCCCACTTTCCCCTTGGGAAAACTACTTAGCCTCTCTGCCTCAGTTTCTCCATTTGTAAAATAATATTTACCCTTCTGCAGAAGATTGTGGTAGATTATTGGCAATGGTAGTGTCCGATTCTCAGGTGGTAACAGTCAGCCTATATCTACTGACTTCAGCGGAGTTACACTGATTTCCATCAACTAGTCTTAATATTGTTAAATAATCAACTGCAGGAAAATCAGGCAAGACAGGGAATAGTTTATTCTAGTAAACCCTGATTTCAGTGGAGCTACCCAAGTTTACCAACTGAGCACCTGGCCTCGGAACGGTTTTCATCTTCAGAGCACTTTAGAAACATTCACTAAATATTATTTAAGTCACAAAATACAGAACATTTTTTAGTTTTGTGGGGCAACATTTCTTGTTGCAGCAGAAAAGGGTTTCTTTTTCTTTATCAGGGACTGTCCTTACCTCCAGGGTGCCCCTCCTGTCCGGACACTGTTGCTTCTTGTATTCTCTCTGGCGGCCACTTCCTCAGCCATGATGACCAGTGCCTTCCCTGGACTGCCTTACTGGGTCTTCGGTAGCTCTGGCCATGTCACACAACAGTTTGAGCCCTCGTGGGGTTCAGATGTAAACAAAGAGTCCTTTGCGCCTCCTGGGCTCAATTCTGAAAAGAGAGGCTCTTTGCTCATCCTGGGCTTGACTTCAATTCTTCCTCCTCCTCAGGGCACTGATCCGCCACTGATTTTCCCTGCTACGAGTCCAAATACCACTTGATATTTGGTTACAGTGGATGAGAAGCTGGATATGAGTCAACAGTGTGCCCTTGTTGCCAAGAAGGCCAACGGCATTTTGGGATGTATAAGTAGGGGCATTGCCAGCAGATCGAGGGACGTGATTGTTCCCCTCTATTAGACATTGGTGAGGCCTCATCTGGAGTACTGTGTCCAGTTTTGGGCCCCACACTACAAGAAGGATGTGGAAAAATTGGAGCGAGTCCAGCGGAGGGCAACAAAAATGAATAGGGGACTGGAACACATGACTTATGAGGAGAGGCTGAGGGAACTGGGATTATTTAGTCTCCAGAAGAGAAGAATGAGGGGGGATTTGATAGCTGCTTTCAATTACCTGAAAAGGGGTTCCAAAGAGGATGGATCTCGACTGTTCTCAGTGGTAGCAGATGACAGAATGAGGAGTAATGGTCTCAAGTTGCAGTGGGGGAGGTTTAGGTTGGATATTAGGCAAAACTTTATCACTAGGAGGGTGGTGAAACACTGGAATGTGTTACGTAGGGAAGTGGTGGAATCTCCTTCCTTAGAAGTTTTTAAGGTCAGGCTTGACAAAGCCCTGGCTGGGATGATTTAGTTGGGGATTGGTCCTGCTTTGAGCAGGGGGTTGGACTAGATGACCTCCTGAGGTCCCTTCCAACCCTGATATTCTATGATTCGATGTCAATACCTATTTTTTCCTGTGACCTTCAAAGAAAAAAGAAGACTGGTTTGTACTTTTTTTTAATCCACACAATTTAAACACAGCTTACTGAGGAAAGCTTGAATAATTTTCTGAAATGGAAAAGCAAGCAATTAAAAACCAAATCAAATCACATTGCTCCGAATGTTTTTCTTTGATAAAGTACAAGCATAAAAAAGTGTCTACCCAGAATTGAAACAAAGGCTGAAAAACTTCATGCTTTAAAAGGTCTTCTGAAAAAGATAAGAGAGTTAGAAATAAGGCTTAACACCTAACTGTCATTCAGCCTTAATTATGGTGATCTCCTTCGACTCCACAGAAAGTCAGTAGTGCACGGGGTAGCACACCTAAGTAGGGATAAGCAAATTGTAGGGTTGTCCATGGCTTGCGGACATTTTGTTCTTACATTGCCAACCTCTTTTCAGCTTGCTTATTTAAACCAAAGTTTGTGAAGCAAAACCTATGTGGTGCTAACACTGTTACTAGCTGGCTGTGCATTTAGTATATTCTGGTACAATCCTTCACTGTTTTCTTATGTGCCTTCCTTCCTACACACCATGCTGTGCAGCTGACATTGTGTTCTACCAAGCATTTACACCAGCCATCAAACAAATGGGTTTTTTAGCATAAAAAAAGAAAAGCACCTCATCAAGCTGGCTTTAAACCAGTAACCTATGAAAATCCCTTAAAGATCATTATGGTCCTCCATTCTAGTAACCAAGATCTTGAATGGTTCATTTTGATTCATGGAGACAAGCTTATACACCTGTCAATGAGAGCTACAACCAAGACAATCAAGGACTAATAGTGGATAGACACCCTCACATGTCTGCCTTGCACGAGCATAGGTGAGGGCAACTGATTGGTCAGTTTGTGTGATTATAAATTGCTAACTATCACCTTTCTTCCCGAAGTTCTAAAGTGTAAGTGACTCAAAGCCATTTTTTGTTTTCCATCAAGCCAATTATGAAACTGGATTTCTTTCACTCTGTGAGTTTTAAAGGGCTTATTTGCCCTTATTTGAAACTCTAATGAAGATCTTGCTACAACTACTTCTCTTTGATCAGTGGGATTCAACTCCAACCATTAAGTGGAAAACCTAGATAAGTGTCCCTTCAGCCCCTTCATTGCCACCCTCTGGCAAGTCGCTGATCTGTAACTCAGTGGGAGAATTAATGGGCATTTCTTACAAACAACAGGAAGAAGTCCTGTGGCTCATGTAGTATCTGATTCATGACTCACTTAGGGAGTGCGCTGGTGAAAGTTCAATTCCTTTCATTAAGTCAATTTCCTATTTTCTTACAGCACAGTCCATCTAGTACAATCAATCACAATGAAGCAACCCCTAACAGGCCTGTTTTCCATAGCTTGCAATGAGGTGGAGGAAGAAAGAGGAGGAGATATGTAAGACATCAGTCCACTCAAGACTCACATAAAAACCCCACCAATCCAACAGAGGCATTAAACCCTGCTGTACTTCAGTGCCATGATACCCCCTCACTAGGCACTTCCAATTAAACAGATTGAAGGGGCTCTGATCTATCAGTGACAACAAGACAACTGACTTAAAAGATGGAGAGAATGAAATTTGTTGTACAGGGGGATGCTTCTGAGACCAGAACTGATAGAATAACTGTGGGGGAAACCTACCAGTGACACAGTCTCTCTATGACTCTCTATGATGGCTTTGTCTCAGATGAAGAAGATGAATCAGGGAGGAATACAGCTGACAATAAAAGCACCCACCAAAATGCTGCCATACCTCCAAACACAGACAGGCCAATTCCCACAGTAGCATATTTTAACAGGGCAAGAGAGACAGGCACGTCGTAAAAATGCCAATAGGTGCAAGCAGCACAGCTAATGCTATCACACACAGTGTGGACGGTCAGAATTTTATTTCAAAGAATCGTAGTGTAACTCAGTTAGAACATTACAGTTTACGAAAGGATCTACATACCAGAAAAACAGCCTGCCATTTTCATGGGAGTCCTTTAGAAGCAACAGGAAATACCTACAATAAAATAGTGGCCATTGTGTAGTCTTTTAGGGATTTTAGTAGTTTCTAAACTACTTCTTCTTGTGATTGAAATTGAAAGGCTGTTAGTTGTTTTGCTGTCAGGAAGATGAACGGTCTCTCTCTCTCCCCCACCCTTGCTTGGAGAATAAAAATCAATATTGAACAGGCTGGAAGGCAAAGCTTAAATCTAGATCAGGGGTCAGCAACCTGCGGCATGAGTGCCAAAGGCGACACACGAGCCAATTTTTACTGGCACGCTGCTGTCAGCCGGAATCCTGGTAGCCGCCCCTGCTCAGCCCGCTGCTGGCCTGGGTGAACGGAACCCCAGGCCAGCAGCAGGCTGAGTGGGGCCGGTGACTGGGACCCCGGTTGGCAGGAACCAGCGGCCGGAACCCCAGACTGGCGGCAGGCTGAGCCAGTCTGGGGTTCTGTCCGCTGGTGCAGTGTATTAAATTTCTCCCCGTAGGAATGGGCTACTGGCGGAGCACCAGGACTGGCAGCCATAAGTAGTACACCATTGATCATTACCTGTTGAGCCCGACGATCTAGCCAGCTTTCTATCCGCCTTATAGTCCATTCATCCAGTCCATACTTCTTCAACTTACTGGCAAGAATACTGTGGGAAGTTACTAACATCCCTCAGTGTTTGCAGGATTGAGACCTTAGTGGGTGTTTAAAAGCTAGGACAGGTAAGAGCTAAGTTGCTAACAGCAATGATAACTTGACTATGGTGCACACTCTCGTAAGTTTTATTTCGGGTATATATTTTAATCATTTACAGTTCAGATTAGATTGATGGGGTGTAGGGCCAGATTCTGATACCCTTATTCATGTTAGTAGTAGCTTAGTGGATGAACAGACCCAATAATTTTAATGGGACTCTTTCAGGGAGTAAGGTACTACTCAGTGTGAATAAGGATGGAAGGTTCTAGCAATAAATGAACTAAAATTTTTACTTGAAACCTCTTTTGGCTGAAAACTGTATATTTGGGTTGATTTAAACAATTTGTAAATTTGGATCAAATTTGACAAATTGGTTCAAAAAAGAGAAAAATCCAAAAATATCAAAAGGTTTTGTTTTCTAATAAAAGCATTTTGATTCAAGACATTATTCCATTTTTGTAATTTTTTTAAATAAAATTTTTAAAAAGCCCAAAATAAAATGAAATATTTCATTTCAGTTCAAATGAAACATTATGTTTGACCTGAAACTTTTTATTTAAACCTTTTCAGTTCAGACATCAAATTAAAAAAAAGTCACTTATTTCCACAGGTGTAAAATGAACTGATATAAACAGAATATATTTAGAAAGTCCTTAGTACTTACATGTAAAGCTAAATAGTATATTACTTGGAAACACACAATAAAGTGCAGATTGTTAATTACCACATTTTCTTCTAGGCTTGTACATGACTATAGGCAATATAAAAATATCACTTAAATTACTGTAGCAAGACTTACTTTCTTTTTTCATGTAAATTCATCACCTGTGAAAGGTGCTGGATTGACAGAAAGAGAAGAAAATGTGTGAGATAATCAAAAGGAGTTTTGATCAAATGTTCAAGCTCCATTGAAGTCAAAGGAGCCAAGGTGATTTTCCCCAGCGTGGGTTCCAAATCCCTATTTTATGTATTTGTCCAAATGTGTCAGAAGCTGTTTAACTTAAAGCTCTGTGTGACCTTAGAATATATTTACTACTTGACTGAACTAATTTCTCAAATGCTTTGAGTAGTTGTGAGGGACCAGAGTGTGAGCAATCTGGCCTAGCAGTCACCACTGGGTTGGTGTTAGCAAGTCAAGGACAACCACCAGCCTTTTCCACAACTGATTCATGTTCAATTTGTGATCCAGGATAACCCTAAGATCCATTTTTCAGCAGTAGCAGGACCTA
Organism: Eretmochelys imbricata; assembly: GCF_965152235.1. Taxonomy (NCBI): domain Eukaryota; kingdom Metazoa; phylum Chordata; order Testudines; family Cheloniidae; genus Eretmochelys; species Eretmochelys imbricata. Next base: position 124,610,934 of record NC_135574.1, read on the forward strand.
ACCAGTCATTCCCATTTTGTAGTTGTGCGTGTGATTTTTCCTTCCTAAGTGCAGTACTTTATGAGTGCTGTACACATGATCTCATTGGTAATAGATTGATGCTTCATGTGGAGCCTGGAGCACGGTAGCTGTGACATCTCTATATAGATAATACTTTTAGTGTTTTTTGATACAGCAGTGTGCTTTTGTTTTCTCTCAGATTTAACTGGAGCTACAGCTGTTTCTTACATTTCTAAAAATTTAGCATTTTATAACCACCTCTCAGTTTGACTAATGACTTCATATTACAGTATTTACCACCTGTAGGTGATCCAATTTTATTATTGTTTTATAAAAGGAGTTGGGTTGTGGAAGACTCAGTCCCAATACTTACTACCAGGAGCAGTGCTTGCTACTCTGACTAGTTCCAATGAAATCACCGGGACTGTTCACAAGAGCTGAGAGAATAATTGATTTTTTTGGCCCAAGAGCCCACCTCTGGGGGGTGGAGTGGAGGATCATTTCATTTTGAACCAAAACTGATTTTTTTTTTCAGGTTTTTCTTGAGAAAACAAGAAGTCCCTAAATTTTTTGTGCTGGGTTGAGAAACACGAAACTAAACAAAATGTTTTGCATGTTTTTGTTTAGTTTCTGGGGTGTTTTTCAATCAGGATTTTTTTCTGTTTCATACTATGTTTTTCACCCTTTTTCTGTGTGTTTTTTTAATAAAAATATAGCAAAATTTGAAAATAAAATATTTCAAAATGAAAAGTCAATACATTTCGTTTTCAAAATTGTCAGAATGAACTGTTTCAACTTTTTAAAAGTGCACTCTTTTTCTGACAGAAATTATACACTGAATTTGACCAAAATCTGCAAATGGCTTGAATTTTGGTAAATGTATTATTTGCCAAAAAATTGGACATAATTTACTACTCACCATGGGCCTAATTCAAAGCCCATTAAAATCAACTAAAAGATCCCCTTTGTCTTCAATGAAGTAGGTCCTATAGTAGGCATAGTAAGTGGTGGTAAGTAAAGGCAGGCTCAGGCCCTTAATTAGATCATTCACACACAAAATACTTTGAAAAATATCACAATTTGTCCTTACTACATGGACAATAGAAAATGTGTTGCTGTGTATAATCAGCATCCCCTTGGATCCGCAGAGTTCTGACAGGGCTGAGAGAGTGTCCTGAGGCGTCGCAGAGAAAAAGTGATGGCAACAATCAGATCAAATTTATTCTCTATAACTAGAGAATAAATTGGGGTTGGAATGGGAATGCCATGATAGAAGGATGTGGTGAAAATACAACATGAAGCCGAATAGCAGGAAATATAAACATTATATGATCAAGATTACTAATGCCATAGAACAAGTAAATTTTCTACGAAACTGATGAATTCTCAACTATTGATAGCATGTTGCAATAGAGAAATCTTATGTACAGGAGATGGAGGGTGATTTTTCTCTCTTATCTCTGCTCTCCCTGGTTTAACTGTAAGCTACATAGAAAGAGACTATAAAATATAAATAGAATATTCCCAGAAATGAGAAACCATGTTTGAATATTTGTATCCCATCCATTTTCAGTTTACCATGTGAGTATCAGTATGACAGAAGAAGAACAAAGAGAGACTAGAAAACTTACTAAATTGCTTAGGCATCATTATTGCCTTTATTACACACTGCAGTTTATGTATAATGGTTTAAATAATACCAAATGCACTTTTAAGTCATTTGCAGGATGTACTAGAAACACTGCACTACCTTTCCCTCTACCTAAGGAGCTCCTTGGGCACTTGAGAGTTTTAAAGACAAGCAGTTACGCAAGTTGTGGGATCCCAAATGAAGACTCAAGATGCTGGATGATTCTGTCTATTAGTGAAGTTCAATAAAGATATATTGAAGGAAATGTATATGCAATTCAAAATATTTATTTCTTTTTCTCGTTCATGGGGCATCATGACCTTCCACTCTGAACAATGCTCCTTTCTCACTGAATTTATTCAATGTTAGTTTTAAGACATGAGCTCGTTTTGTGAGCAAATAACTCAAAAATGTATAAAGATCAGAGGGGAAAAATATCTCCTACCTTGCACAGTGACACTTAGCTGCTATTGGGGTATTTGCTGTGTGATGCTACTTTGCCTGTATGGTACCACTATAGAACCCTGAACAGAAAGGAGGTTAGGCTAACCAGGAGTCTGACCACTTTCAGGGTGCACACAAAACTCTGGTTTTTGGACAGAACCTTTCTACAATATCCAGATCCTTCAAGGAGGAAAGGAAGGAAGAAAACATTTGCACAAAAAATTACAGCCTCTGTATGGCGGAAGTTAGAAGAAACTATGATCCATGGGGGCTCTTGTTATGCAGATCTGATTTACATGGGAAGCGCTAGAGTGATGGGTACTACAACAAAATCCTAAAACAGACAAAATCACAGAGGGAAATAAAGTTCAACATTTCTGACCCATATCAGGCCTCCAATGTACTCAGATATAAGACTTCCTTTGAGTTTGATGGGAGCTGTACTTTTGGATTGGAGATACACTGTAGCCCTATGTTATGTTAAGACTGGATGTCTCTCTGGAAGATATGCTTTAGTTAACTACAAGTTATTGGGATCAATACAGGAGTAACTGGATGATATGCTATGGTCAGTGATATATATGGGAGGTAAGACTAGATGTCATAATGGTCCTTGGTTGCCTTAATCTATGAATCTATAAATTCTAGTTTGTCATATTTTCGTACATTTCTTGTGTTCACCCACTTTATTCTAATTCTCTCCCACAAACACTTGTTACATCACTCTGAAAGGAATCTACTAGCCAAAAGAAATAAAAAAAGGAGCTTGTGACGGGTTCCCCAATCCGGGATGCCACCTGATGTGCCGGGGTCTCACTGAGCCCGCCCGTTCCACCAGCCTGGGTTTCCTCACCCTGTTTATGTGGCGCCAGGCCCTGAAGCCTTTGCTAGCACACTCACACCGGTAAGGCCACACCCAGCTGCAGACACAGACCTAAGTCAGCTCTGTGTGAGAGGGTTCAGCTTGGAGATTCACCCAGCACTCACATGAACACACTCTTTGGGGAGTAAACCCAAAGTAATATTGTATTGCACTGTATAGAAAGTTCTGCACAGCGCAAGCTCATAAAAATTTGCCCTCTCCCTCAATGTGGAGAGAGATATACACAGCTTCTTGCCCCCCCCCCGATATGAATTGCACAAAATGGGTTATGTTATAAACAAGCAACAAGTTTATTCATGATAATAGGTCAATTTTAAGCGATTATAAGGGATAGCAAACAGATGAAAGCAGATTACCTTAGTAAATAAACAAAAATCACAAACTGAGCTTAACATACTAGATAGGTAAGATATAAATGAGCAAGTTCTCACCCTGAGTGATAAACCAGCTGGCAGATTCTTAAGTCACAAGTTGCCTTGGCTTTCCCAGGTTTTCATACACAATCTAAAAATCCTTCTAGTCTGGGACCATCACATCCCACAGTTCAGTCTTTGTTCATTGTTTTTCCACGTGTGTTGTTGCAGGGAGAGTGCAGTGCCCCCATAATGTCATTTCCCCACTTGCTGGAAAGCTCTTTTGCTGTGACCTGGGTCAAACAGTTCCCATTGTGTAGTGCTATCTCTGAGAGGTTTCTATTGTACACAGTTTCTGGGGTAATCCTTGTGCTTGTGTGCATTTCCTCAAAAAGCCATTAACATTGTTTGGCCTTTTTACTGTCGTACCTGAAAGGCTGCTTGTGGGTGTTTTCAGCCTCAGGACATGTTTCAGCAACACATACACAGCCAAACATCATAACTTTACGTACAACAATAGCACATACAATCCAATGAGATATTACTATCTAGCAGAACAAAACTTTTAGAATGACACCTCACAAGGCATACTTTGTATAAGACATATCATATTTACATGACAGTGGTGAATATTGGGGTTTCAGGGTATAACATAGCTCTCAACATTCTCTGCACATACACACAAAATTTTAGTGCACTATAAAGCCAGAATCAGAAAAGGAAGTACCCTCAGGGCATATGTTCAGTGTTTTGTTAAAGACAGGTGCTGCATGAAACTCAGCAGCCTCTACCTGCACACAATGGATAAGCCTGTGAGTCTGTCACAGAGGTCATGGATTCTGTGACTTTCTGGGACCTCCGTGACTTCTGCTGCGGTGGGTGCAATTGGTCCAGGGGCTGCCCGCACAACATGGGCAGCTCCACTGGCCATTGCTGGGCCAGTCTTGGGACACTGTGTCCCTCCTGAGCAGCAGCAACAGTCTGGGGCCACCGAGCACCCTTGCCTAGAAGCAGCAGGGGTCCCAGGCTCCACGCTGCTGTCCGCCCCTCTCCAGGACCAGTGGTGGTCTCAGGCTGCATCCCACTGCACCCCCAGAGCACCCACAGCCCCCCCCCCCGCGCCCCAGAGCACCCAAGCTTTAGTCAGGGGTATATAGTACAAGTCATGAACAGGTCATGTGCCATGAATTTTTGTTTACTGCCCGTGATCTGTCCACGGCTTTTACTAAAAATACCCATGATTAAAACATAGTCTTAACAATGGATATTGAGGTTGAAGAGTTCAATAAAATTCATTTTAATCTCTAAAATACAAATCCACATATTATATCTGTCACATAGTTTCCACATTGTTCAATGTTTTTCCCCCCTCTATATGGAATGCTGCTTGTTTCAAAATGTCAGGAAGTCAAAGAGAATTCAAATGACATCAGACATGATTTCTGAGCCACTTAAAAAAAAATCTATAGACTCATAGGGTGGCATTTTCCTCCAGAGAAGCGTTTGACCAGACAGCAGGCAGGTGCAAGAGGTGACACACATATACTAAAAGGCATGTCCTGCTCAGAAGCCGAGTAAAGGGATGAACCCAAGATTGGACATGAAACCTTTTACCAAGAGTTTTGGCTCCTCTCTCTACTGCATACCCAATGAAATTCCATCTCAAAAAGTCAGAGCATTTTGATAATTTATAACATAACATGAACTCCTCAGGCAACATTGTAGTATCTAGCTCTTTCCTGAAATCCATGTTTCACATTGTCAACAGTGCGTCCTGATCACAAAATGTAACGATGCATCAGCATCTGTGAAAAATGCCAGCAAATTATTCCCAAGTTAACCTCAATGAACAAAGGTGAAATAAGGTTATCGGTGTTGCTGAAAATGACATCTAGGGGGATCTGAGCTGCAAAACTGAGGCCAAGACTCTGGCCTTCGCACATTGCAAAATGTAAAAATGAAAAGAGCAACTATAAAATTAATAATTAAAATTAAATTAAAAAGTGGTGCAAGTGAAGGCCAAGGGAGTATTCTTAGTTTATAAATGTTTTATTATTTTTGATCTATTACAGAGGCTGAGAATGCTGTGAATACAGAAATAAGCATGTAAATGAAATAGCAGTACTGTGGTTTACGATTGTGATACAGTACGTAAACCACCATAAATTATATAATTAATGCAATAATAGATTAAAACCACAAATAGGTAACCAGGAATATGTTTAAATAACAACTGTACAAGCAGGAGTCCAAATTAATTAAAAAAATACAGCCTAGGAGCCAGATTCTTCTGTCACTGTGGGCATGACTGCGGTGGTTATATGGGGCTTACACTGCCGTAACTGAAACGAGATTTTGACCCTGCAGGTTCAGCTATAATTCCAAATTACTCAGCTTTTATGAATCCAAGACTTTCTGACGAACTAAGCATTATTTTAGGAAGCCTGAAAGGGAACTTTTAGTCTAATTTTCACAAGGGTAAGGAGAAAAACCTTTGAAAAATTCCCTAACTGTATAGAGATGGGTGGTAGGTGATACTGTCGCCAAAGGGCAATAACTCACTGATAATATAAGGCTACATTGCAGCATTTAGCCACTGGCCTGTGTGAGCTGCAGTGCGATGCTGCAGCCCTTCTGGACAGAATGCACTCCAGGAAAAAGTGTTCCTCCCTGAATATAATCCTTCCCTTAGCAACCCTGTGTGCAGGCTGCACCAGCCTTATGTCAAATTCTGCCATGGTTCCAGCACGGCAGTGTAGGAAAGGGGAGCAGAGATGCTGGCCAAAGTATTCTCTTAAAAAGAAACCTGCTGGTGCCAGACATGAGTCTACAAAGTACGCTTGGACACTGTGCTGTGTGTGTGCTTTGCTGCTCCTCTGAGCAGAGACAACATATGCGCTTTCCATTGCCAGGTACTACTTGCTGCCACTAGCCGAATACATACCAGTGCAGTGAGGAGGCCTAGACAGACTTCTTCTCCTGAACACCACATGCCTCTCCATAAGGCCTTTCTCCATGCACTCTTGAGAGCACCATGGAGAGATTCTGCCTGGCAGCTGAGAACTTATCATTCTTTGCAGGAGGTTTTGTGTCTATCTCCACCCTTCTCCTACCTGCACCAGCGTGAGCATGAGTAGGATGTAGTTCTGAGATGTCATCTGCCAAGTTTTAGCCAAAAGCAAATGCAGTTAGAAATAGAATTATAATGGTACTAACAACAGACGGTGAACTAATACTCTTCAGTTTCTGAAGTGCTTAGCAGCAGTCTTCATTTGCATGGCTGCATATCTTGCATTCAGGTCCTCAAAAAAAATCACTCTCGAAATCACAAGTTTATCTCCAGCCTCATCATTCTTTATAGGTACAAATAATACATTCTACACATTTAAAGTGCAAGTTTTTCTGGTGGTTGGTAAGGTATCAGCAGCTTGCTGAGGTCAGAAGCCAGGTTGTGGTTTTTGAGTATGATTTTTCAGGAAAGGGATGCATGGGGGTATCTGTATGTTGCAAATGAATGGGAGTTCACTGAGGAGGTGATGAAGCTGAGTGCACTGGGTACTGTGATTCTGGAGTGGTAAGGCAGGTGAATAGAGATTAGTTGTGATGTTAATGTTGCCTTTCCTGTCACCTCCTTGGATTTTTTTTTTCTTTTAGTGCATTGATAAGAAATACACTTGAGCAACCTCAGCTCAAAGTTACAGATTTTTATGGAGTGAAATGGCCAAGTGGAATTTTCAATAAGTTAAGAATTCTTTACAATACATGACTATATGTGCAGATTTATCTGGAATAATAATAGTAAAAAACCCAATTTTGACATGTACAAAAGCTGGGATTATTTCCACCTGGAGTGCAGATGAGTGGCGACGTTGACACTGGTTGCAGAGTGACATTGTAGAATGGAATAAAACCATGTAGCCAATTAAATCTAACATTTGTATCCTGTCGTGCTTTTCCCCTCTAGTGCTTGCTTAACATTCTTTGGATTATGTTCACAGCTGCAGCTTTGATTTGTGCCATTAGTAAACTTTTCTATCCTCAGCACAAAGAAATGTCTAAACTTCCTTCATGGTTAATTCTTTCTAGGGCTTCGTGACTCTATGGTGTGATTTTGGATTGCCAGTGACACATAAAAATTCCATCCCATTTGTCATTTTCAACCCTAGCCTCATTACTTTACAAGTTTTTTCTACATTAATTTGTCTATGCTACTTATCATCCTGATCACCCATTTTTCTTTGCCTCTTTTGATTCAGATTCACTCTTCTTTGGCTCTGGCCAGCCACCCTTGGGTCTTCTACACGTTCCCATCTCCAGCCCATTGATGTACTATATGGTTGTGAACAAGACACGGTACAATACTGATCTCTGTGATATTCCACTTGCAATTTCCCTCCCACCCTATCTATAATCATGGACCATCTCCCTGGCTTCACACAAACCATTTTCACATGACAGTTTTTCAGTGACAATGCTATATTTATTTTATAAGCATTGCTAGGTCACTCAGCATGGTACTATCAGAATATGTCATACTCATTAATGAATTTATCTACTTCACAAGTGTATTGTGAGGGAAAGCATCATTATCCCCATTTTACAGCTTGAAAAATTGAAACATGAGGTGAAGGCAAATTTTCCATAAGCTGATTTTGAGTGCTCAACTTGACACACATAGGGTCTGGTTTTCAGCTGTGCTCCGCACCCACAGATCCCACTGACTCCAAAACAGAGTTGAATAGGTGCTAAACACTTCTGAACAATCAGGCCCAGAGTGGTCACTTACGAAAATTATGGACCAAATGACTTCCTCAACCTCCCCTTCCCACAATGGAATCTGTGGGAGAACCAGGAATATAACCCCAGCCCCAAGCCTTCAAGCCCACTCTTATTCCTCCCTCAGGAAATCTTATGACCAAGATATTTAGTCATCTAACTGGTTAATTCAACTCTTTAAATATGATTATCTATGCCTCAGTTGGAGATGTGAGGATCCCTATTTCCTTTCCACTCTGCGCTCTCAAAGGTCCCACATTACAAGCATTAATTTTTTTGTTCTGTGTGGTTCTACTCCCACTGGATCCCACCAATACTTCTATTTGACTGGACAAGAAAGATTGCTTTTGAGCTATGCAAGGCCTTCCCTCCCTCCAGAGACCAGGCACATAACTCTCCCAGCCATTTGACCAAGAACTGAATCCAGATTTTCAGTCTTGCAGTATAGTTAAGAGTTCCAAATTGGCCTCCACTGGTTATTTATTGTTGGAAAATCCAGAGTGGTAATTAGGAAAGTTGATGCAACAGAGGAAAAGTGTACATTAGCTATGACCACTCAGTGAGCAGACTTTTATTTAAGCCAGATGTAAGAAGCCTTAGGAGATAAAACCTTAAGTACCTGGCTGCAAACAGTTGAAATCATTTGCATAAGGAAGTAAGAAGATTAGACTAGATAAATGTTTTGAAAAGAGCTTTGCAAAAGAAGTGCAGTAGACCATGCAATGTGTGCTGATATTCTAAGATATTTTATGGAAGGATTTGAGGGTGAGCATATATATTGGTGTACCTGCTGTAAAGGAAGCTATTTCAACTTGAAGAGCACCATCCAGAAAAGTAGGCATCTGCAAATCCAGTCCAGCTTGTTATTGACAGTAAATTGTTACCCTCAGAGAGACAGCCATATGAAATGAATTGCCAGCTGTCACAGTCCTGGTTGACCTCTTGTCAAGAATGCTTGCCAGACAGCTCCGCTTGGATCCATGTGCTTCTAAGATCCCCTGGGTCCGGGCAGACTCCAGTCAGAGTCTCTAGCTCAGGCATCTCGGGCACATTCTCCAGCTGGTACCACTTCTCGGGAATGAGTCCAGCTGCCCTGGGCCCCAGGACCATTGCTGACCCCAGAGGTCTACAGCACCACACAACCCTCCAGAGCTCTACTCTTAGGGGTACTCCAGTTTAAAGTTTATCCCTTGAGGGATATGTGATAATTGAAGTAACACACGTACCCCCCTTTCCAAAGGGATTTCTAAACCAAAAATGCTTTACACATACACAAAACACAAGAGATACACAGATCTAGGCAAATTAATAAACACAGTATGCAGTTTCCTCCCTCAGAGTCCTCACCATTTTTGACTGTTCTTTGGGTTTTGGTCAGTGCTTTCAGGGGTCTCAGATCCCCTTTCCTGGATCCCATTACTCCTTCCTTCCTCCTGCTCAGTCTTGCCTTCTTCTTTGGGTTAGAGAATCAGCTACTAAGAGCAGACCTTTTCCTTTCATAACTTCCAATGTCCTCCATCATGTGACCCTCCTGGTAAGCCTCAACCCCCCTCCATCAGGTGGTCAAGGTCCCCCATCAGGTGATCTGTTGCTTGGTTACCACCTAACTGAAGTCCAGGCTAGATAAAGTGGTTCTGCAAAGTCATTCAATGTTAATGACCCTTTATTACTTCACATTGTTTGCACTGTCTCAACACCTCTTGACATTTCAGTCAAACATAGAGGCAAAAGACAACAGGGAAGGCACAGGACAGTCTCACACTCAAAATTATGTTTATAAATCAAAATGGAGATTGTAGTTTGATGTAGATAGAGACAGACATTTACTAAATTGTCAGAATGTTTGGTGTCTATTTCCTTGTGGAAACAAATTTATATCAGAAAAGTCATTGAATGTTGATTGTAAATAGCACTCTTGATGGCAGTCTTAGCAGAGAAGTAAAGGAGTGATCTTTGCTTCCATCACTATAACTGGTCTTCTAGCAGATGATGGAGGGGGTATAGCCTGAGCAAGCTGCTCTAAACTGTACCAGGGATTGGGCAGGCCTCCAGCTGGGATCTGACTACAAGGGATGCAAAATGTAGCTTAAAAATACCTTTTTCCTCCCTTGCACCACCCTGCACAGAATGTAGCTCAACCCCACCTCTATGCTGCAGAGTCTGTAAAGATATCATGGACAATGGTAAAAAGAAGGAAATTATGAGCACTCAATTAGCACAAAAATCAAGATGTTGATAACAAAATGAATAAAAAAGAACCAAAAGACATGAAGAGAAGAAATTCTTCAGATGTCTATATACCAATGTGAGGAGCCTGGGTAACAAACAAGAGGAACTGGAATTGATCATTTATGAGCATAAATTCATCTAGTTGGTGGACTATTCATATGATTGGAATGTTAAAAGCAATGGCTATAAGCTATTTGGGAAGGGATGTAATCCCATACTCTGGATGTCCATAGTCTCTGATTGCCAGAAGATGGGAGGATGATGGGATGGATGCCTGCTCTGTTAATTCCCTCTGAAGCACCTGGCATTGACCGCTGGTGGAAGACAGGATACTAGGCTAGAGGGACCATTGGTCTGACCCAGTATGTTCTTAAGGACTGCAGGACTGTACTTGTATTATATTCTCCTCTCTGGTTCTCTTTTCTGTTGCTGGTCGTCAATTTCAGAAAACAGTCCCCTTTGCAGCAGACTCCTAAGCTCATTGCTCTGTGGAAAAGACAACACAAACGTCTGGATCATCTTCCACAGACGTTTGTGTTGTTTTTCTACAGAGCACTACTAGGGGTCTCAGGCCAGTCAAAGAATCTCTGGTAGAGCAACTCCGGGGCTTGCGAGGGGCCAAAACTAGTGTGGAGGCATATGGGTTCTAAAGGGAAGTAGCTGGATTCCTCAGAGATGCACCAAGTTCAGGATATGCCTCTTCTGTATGCCTCCCCCACTCTTCCTCTAATTCCCTGTACAAGCAGCCCTCCCAACCTCTGATGGAACAACATGGGAAGAACTCTATGAGGCGATGCCCACATAGCTTTCTTCCCCCCAAAATTGCACCAACAGACTACTCTGAAGAAGATGACCATCCAGAGGTGCAGCATTCCTACCTATAAATATGTTTGTTGAGAATCAGACTTTTTTAGCTTGAGTAAAGTGGGATCTATAAACACTGGGAATGCCCCATGTCTGTCCCATATTTCTGAATAAGGGCCTTTTGATGATCCAGTGAGTTACTAACAGAATTCTATGAGTTGATAAAAAATCATACTAAAAATGCAATTGTTTTTTTGCCTTCACCAGGATGCAGCAACACTAATATTGGCATCAATTGTGATTTTCATGTTGTCAGTTGTTGGTATAAGCCCAATAAATATAGCTCATTGTATTGTTTTAGCTGAAGTTGCTTTGCAAACTGCAGTAAAGAGCAGGCATTAAGGTGCTAAAATTAGTTTGCACTGCAGTAGTAACAAATTAAAAATGGCATACTGTTACACCAAGCAATGTGCAGTGGTGCCAATTGATTTATGAGGTCAGGAGTGAAAGAATTTATCACCTGGCATTATCTCTGCCCAGATTTAATGCCTACTCTGTCATCGATGCACAAAAAAAATTATAGGAGTAGAGGAAGGTCTTTTCCAAAGACAAGGGCTGTTTACAAAAGAGCGTTCCTCTCTAAGACACTATAATAAAATAAGTCTCAATGGCCTAAATCTTGCAGCATGCTGTGCAATCTTTATAGTGGTGACTTTTGTCTCCAGACGAATATTTTTATATTTGTTGTCAAATGATGAGAAAGATTGTCATGTCACCTCCAGGTATGAGGAACCTATAAAACTCTGGACAGTCTGGCATCTTCCCTGTCTCTGGGCAGCAAAGAATTAATGGCAGATTAATTTGCTGGAGTTCAGAACAACATGTTCAGCATTAACACAGTCTCCTTTCAAAAGCAAATACTCTGAAAGAATTGAAAATTACTTTGAGTCCAATTTAAGAAGGCATGGGAGGAAAGAGGAAGAGGGGTAGTTCTGACTCACTAGAGACCTCATCATGCAAAAGAAGAGTTAAGCAGACTTTTAGATATATACTTTAGGGCTAAAAAGAGCTGCTAAACTTTACCGCAGAAGTGGCTGCATTTCAGTGGCAAATGAATAGAGCCATGTCTGTACAATTTCTTGAATGCCTTGAAATCTCCTGGATGAGAAGCGCTGAGTCAAAGTCTCACTATTCCAGAGTGTCCCCTTGTGGCATGACACAATATTTCAGCAGCTCTGCCCCTCTCATCCTCGGGACTTCAGTGGTCTAGGATGGTGGTGACTTGGCCTTCCAGCATGGTTACACTGTAGTTCTACCTATTCCAGGGTATCAGTGTCCCAAACCAGTAATGTGCAACAAAATAATCGCAACCAAAACAACATCTTCTGCCCTTCCTGGGCTCCTCTTCAGTCTCACTCTTCTTCCAGAGCAACAGCTCTAGGGCATCTCCCTGGAGTCCTTCAGCCAACCCCAACAACAGACAATATACAAACAAAGCAACTTCCCCCCATCGCGGGCTTGAGCCTTTAATCCAGTTCAGGTTCTCCTCAGTTCTTCACTCTTCTACAGAAAGCTGACCCACAGTGCTGCTCCCCTGGAGGGTTGCTCCATGTTAAAGTTCCACGACAGAAGTTAATGCCACTCCTGTAGCCTTCCTACAATTCTTTCTCTGCTTGGCTCCTGTCAGGCCCTTCCCACAGAGTGGGAACTCCACACCACCTCCTCTGTGGTCTCCATCCTCCAACTGCTCTGAATTACTTCCTTTTAATTCCTCCCTGAGCCTGATATACACTTCAGGTGTAACAAGGTGGAGCTAACAGAGGTCTCAGGCTTCGGTTAACCCCTTCTCAGCCAGTGTGGGTTTTATACATCCCATGCCATCTTAAACAAAGGGGTTTATTATTTATTATTATTCTAATTCTATTAAGGCAGCTAGTCGGGCAGGGTGGCGCATGCCTGTAATCCCAGCTACTTGGGAGGCTGAGGCTGGCGGATTGCTCAGGGGTTCTGGGCTGTGGTGTGCTATGCTGATCAGGTTCTGGTGCCACTGAGAGCCTGGCCAGCGGGTGGCTGAAGAACCGGCTAAAACAGAGGTGGGCAAACTACGGCCCATGGGCCACATCCGGCCCTCGGGACCGGCCCGCCTGGCCCTTGAGCTCCAGGCCAGGGAAGCTACCCCCACAGCCCCTCACCAACTATCCCCTCGCAGCCTCAGCTAGCCATGCCGCCAGCGCTGCAAACTTGCAATTGTACTAGTTTCCAGCCTTATTCTAATCATTGTCGCTAGAGTGATTTGGGTTTCTTCCACTTTCATGGCACCTAGACATTCAAAATTACAGAAGTTCTACCTCTTAGTTCTGTGACAAGCAATTTTTGCCTCATCCACTGTTCGGGGTCCATGAATTTCATTGCTGGGAGCAGCTCTGGTGAATTTACATAAAGAACAAGAAGGCTAAAAGGTTCTAGCAATTTTATAAAATCCTGATGATAAATTCTTAATTTTTTGTGGTTTATAATTACTTTTGTTTATATTACTCCACATACAGATGGGCCTAATCAGAACCACAGAGCTAAGTCATAGGTCAGCACATGATTTAAGTACTTACCTTTAAGTATAGGCTTAAATCCCATTAATTTTAAGCACATTCTTAAATCAAACTGAAGTGTTGTGCTCCACAGGGATGAATTTAAGTACATACCTATATACGATGCTGAATCGGACCAAAATACCGCCAAACATTGTGGAAGTCCACATGTAGATCTGAACTCTGCTATTAGCCACTCCATAAGGAGTCAAAACAAACCCTCCAATCTGAACACACACAAACTTTGGGGGGAAAAATCAGCTCAGGTTTTAGACCCTCTCTAATTACAGATAATACAGACATACTGAAGCACAGCCAATTGCAAACACCTGCAGCTGTCTATCACTGTGCAGTCATTCATCAAAAAATAATAATTTGAATTTTTAATTAAAAACTATTCAAAAAATATTAAGGGACCTGAATATGGAGATTTTCTTTTAAGCAGTAACATACCAAGGGCAGGCCCTACTTGAAGCTACACATGTGTATTCCAGACTTTGGAACATAAATGATACTATGGTCCAAGAGAACATCATTTGTTAGGTCTTGCTGTTAAAAAGCAAGATAAAACCCAATCCACCTAGCAGGTCCTTGGCTCAAGGTTAATTTTACTACTAAATCCAAATATTCTATGATAATATATTAAAACCTAATTGTCCCCTTATTCTTTGCACTCAAGGAACAAATCACAGTCAGTATTTTACATGGGAGATTATACTGCTCTCATGTGCAGTATGAACTGGGGCTTAAACAGCTTCACAGACACTGAGGTAGTTACAGAAAATGAAAAAGCACAAACAAAATTCCCATTTGTTTCATTTAATAGATTTTTCTTTTAAAATGTGGTTGCAGTCATTAGACAAATTCTGCACTGACTTTACACCTCACACACGCCCGGTGATGGCATTCGGTTTACATCAGCACAGACTTGTGTCCCTTCCATATTTCACTATGGAAGGCTTGTGGAAAATCCTGATGCATGTGGAGCCCCTGTGGTCGCCCCTGTGCCTCGGAGCCAGAGGGAGATGCCAGCAGCTTCCTGGGAGCCACGCAGAACTGGGCAGGTAGCCTGCCTGCCCTCCTATGGGCAGCCAACTAGACTTTTAATGGCCCGGTCAGCAGTGCTGACTGGAGCCACCAGGGTCCCTTTTCGACCAGGTGTTCTGGTCAAAAACCGGATAGCTGGCAACCCTAGTTATAGGAGATATCCTGGGGCTGCCCTGAAAGATGCTTGTGTTTTATGAGCTAAAACAATGTGTTCTACTCATGGCTCCCTATCCCAAGATGTTTGTGATTTGTCTAATACTTTGTGTCTGTTGTCTGCAGCACATGGATTCATTACACACGTCCTAGGTCAGAATATGAAGCTGTTTTAACAGTGCACAGCAACACTACATCATACTAGGCCTGGAAAGGAAAAATGAAACCAAATCCAAATGAAACTGTTGGGGAATTTATAGCCAAATTGTTGCACTGAACCACTGAGGCTATGTCTACACTGTGAGGTAGGAGCGATTCCCTTGCTTGTATAAATATACTCACGCGAGCTGTCATTGAGTTGGCGTACGTATAAATAGCAGTGTAGCTGTGGTAGCATGAGGTATGGCTGAGCCATGCAGAGTACAAACCTGCCTCATACCGGTGGGTATGTACTTGGCATGGCTCAGCCACACCTCTGCTGTTGTTACCTTCTCTTTATACTCACACTAGCTTGATGAGAAGCAGGCAGTGTTGAGCCCCATTGGTCCAAAGGGAGTTTGGGGAGGCTTATTTGCTCCCTCAGAGGCCCCAGTGTTTCAGGTACTGTGCAGGCTGCATCGGTCTTCAGGAAGGTGCATCTTGACTCCCTCCCTTAGCATGTGCCCAGCTCTGCCATTTTAACTGGGCCTTGTATAGGGAATGTAAAGAGAGGAGGCGGCTCTTTGTGCTTTCCTACAGGCACCTGTCTAAAGGACGATAACATCCTGTCCCTGAGGTAGAGAGAATGTAATGACCGAAACTGGAATTTGCCCACAACAGTGCAGTTGACAGTCCAGCCATTGCAACAAGTGCCACATTTCCTAACATAGCTGGCTTGCAAGGGAGAGGGAGGATACATTACAATAATGGTGCCACGTCTTGCAGTCCTTACTCATCTTCCTTAATAAAGCAAAACTCCCAGTGATTTTCACTTATCCAGGTCCATGGTTTAAACAACCTAAGAGTACAATGCCACCTAACACCATGCTGGGGTATTAGTTAAATACTGACAAACATGCAGGAGTGATTGCCAGCTAGTAAACAAGCTATTAATATTTGAGTATATGCATAGAGTTGTGTATAAATATAGATAGACAAAATGTGTGTATCTCTGACTAAATATAAATACACATGTAACTGAGACATGATTGGTCATGCCCCTAGTGCATGTAGCAAACTAAACTCCCACATAGTCTGATTAAAAAAAGAAGGACGTGTCTTGAAGTGATTAGTGGCCAGTTTGTATTGACATACAATATTCTAGGTTTACGTGGTCCTATCACTAATCAAGGGGCTGGATTTGATTATTTTCAAGGTCCCTTCCAGCACTACATTTCTATGATTCTATGACATGCCTATGTTTTGAATGTTATTGTGGTTTCCTGATGTGCTCTAACTCATTTAGTGCCAGTAAGAGTAAGGTCCACTAACCTCATGCTATTGGGTATATTTACAGCTAGAAAAAGGTTTCAAAGAGCAAGTTAATCTAGGAGCCTATTTTTTTTCATCTCAGTACTGAACAGTTTATCAGCCTTTTGTTACTTTGCATACTACACCTTTTGTTATTTTCAGGTTTCTTTAAGAAGTCCCAGGAGGAGCAGAAGTCACACCACCATACAAATATGACTGCATTTGAATAATTTATTTCTAATTGCTGCATTTAGAACATTTCTCCATGTTGTTTTTTCTAGGTGAAAGATTACTAGTCTGCAAAGGTCTGAGAGAAATCCTTTATTAGCCACCTTCCAAATATTATGAGGCCACAGCAAAATGCAAAGGTGTGTATAATAGACACAGTAATTTTGAAAACAGAAAAAAGTAGTATATAAAAAGGACTGAATGCACAGGAGGTTAGTAATGGGTTACAGAGCTATTCACATTTAGGTCACCGGTTCATTTATAGCCTTGATTGGTACAGTATAAAATTGTTAACATTAACATGTTGATGGTTATCTGGCAGTGCTACATGAAGCAAGGAGGTGGTTTCAGTCCATTTCTTGTGTCCTCATCACTGCAATTCGCATAGAATCATAGAAATGTAGGGCAGGAAAAGATCTTGAGAGGCCATCAAGTCCAGCCCCTTGAACTGAGGCAAGACGAAGTAAACCTAGACCATCCCCAACAGGTGTTTGTCCAACCTGTTCTTAAAAACCTTCAGTGATAAGGATTCAACAACCTCCCTTGGAAGCCCATTCCAGAGTTTAACTACCCTTATAGTTAGAAAGCTTTTCCTAATAGCTAACAAATCTCCCTTGCTGCAGATTAAACCCATTACTTCTTGTTCCACGTTTGGTGGACATGGAGAACAATCCTCTTGAAAACAGTCTTCAAATACATTAAGAACTGTTATAAGGTCCTCCCCGCCCCCCTCCCCCGTCTTCTTTTTTCAAGATGAAACATATCCAGCTTTTTTACCTTTCCTCATAAGTCAGGTTTTCTTAATTTTTTATCATTTTTGTTGCTGCTCTCTGGACTCTCTAATTTGTCCACATCTTTCCTTAAGTGTGATGCCCAGAACCAGACACACTACTCCAGCTGAGGCCTTACCAGTGGAGAATAGAGCAGGACAATTTCCTCCCACGCCTTGCATACAACATTCCTGTTAATATACCCCAGAATCATAGAATCATAGAATATCAGGGTTGGAAGGGACCTCAGGAGGTCATCTAGTCCAACCCCCTGCTCAAAGCAGGACCAATCCCCAATTTTTGCCCCAGATCCCTAAATGGCACCCTCAAGAATAATATTAGTCTTTTTTGCAACTGCATCCTATTGTTGACTCTCATTAGATTTGTGATCCATTATCACCCTTTGATCCTCTTCTGTAATATTATTGCCTAGCCAGTTAATCCCCATTTTGTAATTGCGCATTTGATTTTTCCTTCCTAAGTGTAGTAGTTTGCACTTGTCTTTTTTGAATTTCATCTTGTTGATTTCAGACCAATTTTCTAATTTCTCAAGGTCCATTTTAATTCTAATCCTGTCCTCCAAAGTGTTTGCAACCCCAGCCAGCTTGGTGTCATTTGCAAATTTTATAAGCATATTCTCCACTCCATTATCCAACTAATTAATTAAAATGTTGAATTACACTGGACTTAGGACTGGACCCCACTAGACACATCCTCTCAGCTAGACAGTGAACCACTGATAAGTACTCTTTGAATACAGTCTTTCAACCAGTTCTGCACCCACCTGTGATAGAGGACACTTACCCCCAGTGCTGCTTAGTGGTCAGGCGGAGGTGTGGCAGCTTGTCTTCCTTCTGGGTGTTCCCCTACAGCTCCACCCTACCGTGGTCTGTCCTTTCAGTGACTTAACCCTATGGCCAGATCACACTTTCAAATCCACTCCTTTTAGGGTATGTATAAGAGTCCAGCAACTGGGAAGTCTTCAGAATTCAACAAGAGATTCAAGGCTTCCTCCTGGGGTTGGCGTCTTGTGGTCCGGACACTTTTACTAAGAGGGTATTCCCCCAACTAGGTTCCCTGCCAAGGGATAGACTTCCATCATTTTCCCTCTTGAGAGGATAGCAGGGGAGCCTGGGCCCAACCCCTCCACTGGGGTCTGATCCAGGGTCCAATGGTAGGCAGCTAACTCCTGTTCCCTGGGGTGCTAAGAAGCCAACTCCCACGACCACATCATACCAGTCCCTTCTATTTGCACAGGGTAAAGTAAATAACTAAAACACAAAGATACAGCCTCTACCTTCAGGAAGCCACAGGTTCCTCCTTTGTAGGCTTGGTCAGGTCCCTATAGCCAGGCCTCAGAGAGCAAGAGCTCCTGTGGTGCTCCTTCTCAGCAGCTCAGGGTGCAGGGCAGCTCACTGCCATTGTCTGCCTGCCAATGAGATACTCTGTTTCCCTTTCTAAGCTCCTCCTCCAGCCTGGGCAGGCTTTGTAGGTGAATGGGGCAGGGAGGCCTCGTCCCAGAGCAGTTCCTTAACCCCTTCCTTTCAATGTGGGGTTTGTATAATCCATCACACCACCTTATTATAATTTAATCAAGACCACATTTATCTATGCTTTAAGAGAATGCCATATAGGAATGTGACACAATCCTTATTAAAATCAAGATATATCATGTCTACTGCTTCACATCTATCCATTAGGCCAAAAGAAGGAAATTAGGCTGGTTGGGCATGATTTGTTCTTGACAAATCCATGTTGGCTATTCCTTATCACCGTACTATCCTCTAGGTGCTTACAAATGGGTGTTTAAGAGTTTGTCCCAGTATCTTTCCAAGTATCAAAGTTAGCTCAGTCATCTTTGTTTCCCTTTTTAAAGATTAGTACTATATTTCTTACTTAACATCAGCAAGGGAGAGAATGGTTATGGGAGCGGAACTGTTTTTTCACACCTAAAGGTGTTCCTGCTAGGTAAGGGACAGGGTTGTGGGGGAAGCTGGCTCTGTCTTTTCTTCTGCTATTCCTGTTCTGTATTAAAACAAGGAACTCCAATCTCATATAATGTTCCCTCTAATTTTTGACAGGCTGTGTGCACAAAAAAATTTCTTCTGTGCAAATTTTTGTGTGCACAGTGTTTTGCCGTGTGCGTGGGGTTTAGGATCTGTCTGCATGCGCACACATGCACAGCTTAGAGGCAACACACACGTGACATGACAAGAAGAACACCACATGCTGCAATGGCAGTTTGTAGAGAAAGATAAAGAAGTAAAGAAGTTGTATGGGAAGGATAAGAGAGAATGGCTTGACAAAAAAAAAAAAAAAAAAAAGCAAGAGAAGCCAAAGAAGCATCAGTGAGAAGTGACTCAAATTATTCCAGGTGTGTAAGTGATTATCACAATTTCAGAGTCACCGTGGTATCATAAAAGCAGAAGATGGAAGATTCTTAACAAGGGAAGCAGAACAAAAGGAATTATGGTGAGAATGTTTTAATGAAGTGCTCAGTCAACCTGAGCCAACAATTGGAATCAATGAATGTGAAGAAGGTGATAAAGAAAGCAGAAATAGAGGAAGCCATTAAGCTGCTAAAAATGGCAAAGCACATGGTCAAGGTATGATCACTGCTGAAACTCTTGAAGGTGGGGAGGAAGTGGTAGAACATGAAATACATAAACTTTGCAATATAGTTTGGGAGAAATAATTTTTCCCTGAGGAATGGAAGAAAGGTGTAATCTGTAAATTACCAAAGAAACTGTGTACTGAGCAAGCAGGATTTAGACTTTAAACATTGTGTATACATCACATCTTTACCCTGAGTCAATTGACTGAGGAAAGGCTTGCTTACCAGAGAAGATTAGTCTTGAACTTTATACATTTCATCAAAGCTTTTAACTGCATTAATAGACTGTTGCTATGGAAGATCTTGCAACAACACAGGCTTCCTAGGAAGATAGTGTCACTAGTTCAGATGCTGTATGATGGTTGAAAAATGCTGTTTAAGAACAGAAAGTGGAAAGACTGACTGGTTTGATATCATCATAGAAGTGCAACTGGGATGCATCTTATCTTTTTTCTTCTGCATTGTGATAGATTACATGATACAAAAGTAACATCAAAAGAAAATACAGGAATTATGTGGAGTAGAGAAAAACATCAAGATCTCAACTTTGCAGATGACATTGTTCTGGTGGACACAGATGATACTATGAACAACGCCACTATCAACATCAAATGTGAGGCCGCCAAAGTAGGATCAAGAATCAGCCAAAAGAAAATGGAAATCATGATTGTTGAAAAAGGAGTCAGCATTGATGGTGCATATGTGGTCGATAGTGAAGAATATGGCATGCTTAGTGAGTTTGTATATCTTGGGAGCACAATTGGTGCTGATGGCCAACTCCATAATGTGGTACAAGAAAGAATTGGGAAGGCAAGTGGAGCCTTTTTGAGACTGGCAATATCTGGAAAAATATGGCGTTACACATAAGAACCAAGATAAAATTATACACAATGCCATTTGTGATACCTACGTTGTTCTATGCATCTGAAACTGGGCAAATGCTAGAAACCCACAACAGGAAACGTAATCCATTCCATCAGAGTTGCTTGTGAAGAATACTTGGTATCAGCTGGTGGGACAAAGTAACCCCCCTGAAAGGGCTGGCCAGCAGAATGTACAGACAATGATTCAGGAAAGAAGACAATTGTTTGGACATGTACGGATATCAAAAAACTGTATTCTGAGACAAGCCCTTGACTGGAAACCACCAGCTGGAAGAAGAAAAAGAGGAGGACACCAGATGACATTTAAGAAAACCATTGAGAGAGATGCTGCTGTCATGGAAACATACTATAAGCAAAAATGTGGCATTAGATAGACAGAGGTGGAAAGACTGGGTTGCCTTGTGTGTCATAAGGCACACAAATACCTAATAGTAAAAAATAAACTTACTTTCCAGAAGGAAAAAATATTTTTAATAGAAAGAAAAAAATTGTACTTATCCCAAGTGTAAAGTTAAGAGGAATATCCATTCTTATTTCTCATGTTTAAAGGATGGATACATGTTGTAAATTACCCTTTTTAAACTAAAGACAAGTCTTACCAATGATTTTTTTGAATGGATAGGTAAAGGATCATATGTAGGACAAGAAAGGTAATAGTGCCATTCTTCATCACTCTGTTGCAATCACATCTGGAATATTGTGTGTTGCTCAGTCCCTACTGCTTAGGGACCATATAGAAAAAAAGATTAAAGCAATAAAAATTATATTAGGAAGAATAAAATACAGAAGGAGAGAAAAATAGTTAAATGTAATATACAGATCTAAGAGAAAAGAGTGTGATGCCTTTTAAAAGACTCATAAAAATAAGCAACCAAAATAATTAGCGATTAAAAGGGTATCAGTTTGAAAAAGGAATTAAAATGTATGACTTTTTACGACAACACAAAATGTTTTTGAAACTGCATTTGCAGGAAAAAGAAAAGGTTTAAATAATGATATTCTATTACCTGGATTATTGGGACATGACAGGCATAGTTTTTCAATATACTGTAGTCATTAGGCTCAGAGCCAATGGACAGCTGGTAGCAAAAACCCTCTAGAACGCCAGAGGCATTTAAGTCTGTTACGTATTATCCAGTTTGTTTGGTGGTTGTTTCTAAAATATATTCAGCTCTGGGTTGACTAAAGTCTTATAACATATGACTGTGGGATCGCATCATTGTATGGTGGTTGAGCATTCTTTAAGCTTTTTCTCTTTTGCCATGTGCATCTTCTGCTTCTGTGCATTTTATCACCCAGCAGTATCCTCCCATATTCAGCACAGCACAAGTAATGAGATGAACAATCTCCTTCAGGACTGAAGCTTATGTGCATTCACTAATTAGCTTCCAAGGCTCCCCACCCTGAGGGAAGCTGGAGGTTGGCCTGGGAGTTAATGGCTTGGAGATGAAATTCATATTAATGTGTATGCAATGTATTTCCCTGTGTGTTCAAGGAAACGTTCCAAAGCGAGTCTCTCTGTTACTAATAATTGCTTTATCTTGGGCTAAAGCACTAAGAGGGAAAAATGGACGATTTTAAAAATGAATTTGGTATATTCCTTTCAAAGGAAAATCAGATACAACACAAGAAAATACCTTAAGAGTCTAGTTTGCTATTAAGTTCCGTAGAATGTTTCCTGACTGATGTTGGGGGTCGGTGCATGAGGGGAAGAAAAGTCAAAACAAAACAGAGGTGAATCAAAGTAGCAACCATGACTACATGTGATGAAGCAGAAGAACTGAAGAAGGATTAGTCATGGATCAGTGCTTGTCACATGGAGAAAGAAGGCACTAAAAGCAATGGATCAGATAACAAAAGGATGTTTAGCTTGTCAAACTCTTAGGTGGCTCCAAAAAGTGTGGTATTCCTAGACCTTGCTTTTTCTTTTGCTTTCACTGCACAATGTTTCCAAGTCTCTAGCACGCTACTAGGGGAGTGTGGGCCAAGATTCAAGTAAGTCTGAACTGGGTAATGGTTTCAGATGGAAACTGTGAAGACTTATTTGTAGCTGAAGACTTATTTGGAGTTTTCAGGTTCATTAGAAACTGAAACAAGGGATTCAGAGCACCATGAAGTAAAATGGAGGGAAAGACTTGCACGTCAAAACCAGTGAGTTTGACATAGACCTAACCAGCAGGCTGTCTCCTTTCATTCCTGTTATGTACCCTATTGTTCCAGTTTGGTACAATTTTCGGTACTGAAAATAAAAAGAGAAAGGGTGTACATTACCTAATGTGGAAATATTTTATACCATTATTTTTAACTCCTGCAGTTTCCTGATATGAGCAACCAAAACAGTTTAGCAAGAAAGTAACACTACATCTTAAAGAGCTGGTGACTTATTGAACACATCCATTCTTCTCCACAGTTCCGTGACTTGTGCTCCAAATACAGTGCTACTAAGCATTTGGTCGTCTCTCTTCTATGTACTGGGACCAGTCTGAATGCAAATATATTGTGATCTGGCAAGCAGTGCATTATGGGAACTGTAGTCCATGCACAATTATCCAGGGCTATTAGTCCTGCACCTTTCACAAGCACTGAATTCCCATTAAAAGGAATAATTTTTAAACATGCCTGCTGCATTTGTTTGACATTTGTAACACCCACCTGCCATCCTTCATCATCACACATGAATACGACCTATTCACAAACCCTTTGCTGGAACAGTTATCAAACAGTTTGGTATGGAGATGTATAACCTGCTCTTTTGTTTAAATAACAGGGCTAACAAAGGGCATAAACAAGTGACAGGAAAACAGATCACAGTATTTACCATTCTAGGGCCAGGCCTTTACTCACACTGAATAGTACCTTACACCGTGAATAGTCTGACTGAATTCAGGGAGACTACTCAGGCCCAGATCTGTCAGTGTGCACACTGTACATAGGCATAGGGCCCCTGATCTTAGGAAGGCTCCCAACCAGGTTTGGACTCCTCCTCCCCTTCCCGGCATATTGCAACTAGCATCCGTTGGTGTGCAAACACATGGAAATACAGAGGACTGCTTCCACTATGGTGCACAGGTCTTATGGTCACTGGGAGCACAGCTGGTGCAGCACCTGGGTCCCACTCCACATGCTGGGGCCTTCAGTGTGCCAACAGGGCAGCTGAGGATGCTGCTCCTCTCAGTGCCAGAAAGCAGGATGGATCCGAGGCTTATCAGGGAGGAGTAAGGTGTGGGGACTGGGGTGGGAGGAGGCAGAGTCTCCTGGGAGAAGATAGTAGGGGGATCCCTGGGCTAAGGCTACTGGGAGGAAGTGGTTGTAGGGCCTCTTGGGCCAAGGGATTAGGCTACTGGTGGTGGTGGTGGGGAATATTTAAAGAGGAGGCTCAGGACAGTATATGGAGGGGGTATCTGAAAGGAGAAGAGGAAGGTCTGGCTGGCAGTGATGATGGGGGGGCCTGAGAGAGGAAGAGGACGGTCCAGCTGCTGGGGGGGCGGGAGGCAGTGCCTGAGAGTGGAAGAGGAGGGTTCAGCTGGTGGCAAGGGTGCAGTGGCTGCTTTTTCTGCCTCTCAGTGGTGTTAATCTTATCTGCCCTGACCAGGTTTGGCCCATCCATCCCCCTTCCATCATGACTCATGACAGGGTGGCAGGTGAGCCAAACTTTAGTGAGTGGAGTTGAAAATTGGTGCATGAAGTCAAAGCACTGCTCAGGTTTGTTACCCGAGGCAGCTGGGTCTCTTCTTGGCATTCTCCTGGGCAACCATGGTAATCAGAGCCAGGTAAGAGTAGGGGGCTTCTGGGTGGAGTCCAGTTTCTTGGGTCGCTTAAAGAAGATGGGCAACCCCCCATTTCAATAGTGCACAGGGAGCTAAAATTATTTAATCCAATCTTTTGACTATTTTCAGAGGAAGGCACTATTCAGTGTGAGTAAGGATATAACAATCTGGCTCATAAGGTATACAAGAACTTAGCTAAAATATTCCACACAACATTTAATTAGGCTGGGTTCGTGGATAGTGCTGCTGATAAGATGTCATGGCTGGAACATGTCCGCAGTAGAATAAACAGGTATGGGAACAACTGCATTGCATAGGAAATGAATTCCAGTTGTTTCTGGTTGAATTCTGCTTCTGTGAAATCTCTCACTGTGGAAGAGAGCTAATTAGGTCCTGAGTTTTCTTGACTCTGCTGGACGTTGTTAATTTTTCTCTCAAACAGGTACAAAAACTTGCCTCTGTGTATACTCGTAAAAGCGCTACAGAAACACAAAGCCATGAGGATAAGTAATTTTGCAAGCAAGTCGGGTGATGCATTCGGCCCCCATGTTGTACATGGTACTCCAAAAGCTTTCTTTACTGGTCTCATAATTTGAATGTTGACTTGTGGCAGTGCACACTAGCAGAAAAAAATGTAAAATGGAATATAATCTAATATTTCTAGCCACTATTCATGATAAGCCTGCAGAGTGTATTCAACTATCAAACTGAACTTTTCCCACAAAAAGCTTGTGTTATTAGCTGAAATAGCATGGCTGCTGACCATCCATGATTCCCCTGGAGATTCCAAGAACTAGGCTGCTGCTGGTTGAAAATCCAAACCTGTCACTGCAACTAGTCTGTACATCTAGGAGTGGAAGAATCCAAAATGATTCTGGCCCAGACTATGGTCTATGATTAGCTTTGGAGAAAGCATGTATATATATATATAGACATACACACACACACACACACAATCCCCCCCCCCCCCCGCATTTAAAGACCATTATCAAGGTTGCAAAGTCAAGTATTCAGAGGTAATGAAAAGCCATCATTAAGGTGGCCTAGGCACCTTTAATTTGCGGTCACAGCATATAGGCATTATGGTATACTATTTTTCAACAGAACCCCTCACTCATTTAGTGCTCACTGAATGAGGAGCTACTCATCATTTTGTTTATCCTTATCATTCAGAGAGTGGCCCTAGCCCTGATTTGCCGCACACAGTTCAAAGCCTGCTCTGAAGACAGAATTAGCTTTCCTTGTGTTTTTTTCCTCTGGCGCTCCTTACTGTCGTATCTGAGAGCTTCACAAACAAGAGTGGATTTGTTTTCGCAATACCCCTATGGAAGGGAGGACTGTTATCCCCATTTTACAGTGTGGGGGACTGAGTCACAGAGTGTCATAAATATAAAGGGAAGGGTAACCACCTTTCTGTCTACAGTGCTATAAAATCCCTCCTGGCCAGAGGCAAAATCCTTTCACCTCTAAAGGGTTAAGAATCTAAGGTAACCCCGCTGGCACCTGACCCAAAATGACCAATGAGGGGACAAGATACTTTCAAATCTGGAGCCGGGGGGGAAAGGCTTTTGTCTGTCTGTGTGACACCTTTGCCAGGAATGGATCAAGGATGCAAGCCCTCCAACTCCTGTACAGTTAGTAAGTAATCTAGCTAGAAAATGCGTTAGGTTTTCGGCTAGTAAATTCGCTGTGCTGGAGGAAATGTATATTCCTGTTTTTGTGTCTTTATGTAACTTAAGGTTTTGCCTAGAGGGATTCTCTGTGTTTTGAATCTGATTACCCTGTAAGATTATCTCCCATTCTGATCTTACAGAGTTGTTCTCTTATCTTTTTTTGTTGTTATTCTTCTAATAAAGTTCTGATTTTTAAGAATCTGATTGGGTTTTTTGGGTCTTAAAAATCCAAGGGGTTTGTGCTCATCTTGTTTATTCTCAAGCCTCCCCAGGAAAGGGAGTGTAAGAGCTTGGCAGGATATTTTGGGGAAATAGGAACTCCAAGTGGTCTTTTCCCTGTTCTTTGTATAAAACACTTGGAGGTGGCAGCATTTTACCTAATCCAAGGGCAAAGACTTTATGCCTTGGGGAAGTTTTAAACTAAACTGGTAGAAATAAGCTTAGGGGGTCTTTCATGTGGGTCCCCACATCTGTACCCTAGAGTTCAGAGTGGGGAAGGAACCTTGACACAGAGCAATTAAGTTCAAACAAATCCACTAATTTTGAGTGCCCAGTCTGAGACGCCTGGGACCTGATTTTTCAGAGTACGCTAGCATTATAGCACTTTATAGATTCAAAGCACAGCTCTTATTGACTTCAGTTGCAGCTCTGAGTGCTCAGCACTTCTTCACATCAGACCTCCCCGTCTCAAGTTGGGGAACCAGAAAATAAGGAGCACACAACTAGTGACCATCTGCTAAAAATCTGGTTTGAGTGACCTGCCTAGCATCACATAGGAACTCTTTGCAGAAACAGGGATAGAAACCAGTTCCCCAAACCAACATTTAATTGCCTTATCTGTGAGACCATTCCTTTCCTTCCTTCCTTCACTCCTCTACCTCATTCATTGCACACCTTTCAGCTCCTGTAACAAATGAAGCAGGAATAGACAACAGTCTCCTTCACAGTGCTGCCCGACTCCATCCACAGAGCGTGCAAATTGGGAGCATCCTGTGCACTATGACAGAAAAGTCTCTGGAAAAAATAGCATGTGATCATGCAATTAAAGACTGTCTGTGAAGGTATAAGTGGATACCATTCCTCTGGGGTTGGAGGCCTGCAGCTGGCTGGCTGGGTAATTAGCCCCAGCCACTGCACCTGAGAAAAGATCCTCATAGAAGGAGGAGCAGGAAATGGAAAGAGGCTACAATGCATTCCAAAGTTTGGAACAAGAGACAAAAAGGACACTGGGGGAAATCCTGTTATCACAAACGACTTGAAGTAACAACGAGGACCTTTTGGGTCAATGAACTTGTAGGGTGAGGGACAAACTTGGGGAAAGGGACTTCCCCTGTACAGATTTTGAGGGGAGAGGGTGTGAAGCTCTGATCCTGTTTTTGTTAAGAAGGCTTGAAACAAGCCCCACAGTAATTAATCTGGCTGGAAACTACCTTCCCTGGGCTCCAGGTGGAATTTCCCCAATGAGGGAGTGGGCTCAGCAGGTACAAACTGAGGTCCAACTGGAAGAGGGCTCTATTTAGTACGCAGCTATGCATGTTTACCTCTGATTGTTTGCAAACTTAAAAAGCAGTCAGTAGAGGCTGGCATCATGGGCCAGACACCTTCATGCTTTTACCCATCCTGCCCCACATGCTTGGGAGAAGTTCTCTGTAAACATCCCTAACCCTTTATCCCCCCCTTTAAACAAAACTAGCCCTTTATCCGCCTTTAAATCCCTCAAAACTCTCCTCTGCTGTGACATCTTCAAAACTTGGCAACAGGTAGGTGGCTGGTGTGCAGAGACCCTGGCCTGTCATGCTGACTAATACTGTCTCACTGTTTCCTTTTATTCCCCTGCCAGTAGTCTATAATCTGTCTCTTGTTTTAGATTTATACTGTAATCTCCCTGGGGCAGGTATGATCTCTTTTTTGTGTTTGCACAGCACCTGGCATAACAAGGTCCTGGTTCACGACTAGGGCTCCTAGGTGCTATGATTATACAAATAATAAACATTACTGCTAAAACATTGGAGGCACAGAGCTTCAATAGACTCCCTGCTCTCATTTCCAGTTCCCAGTTCTGGCCCCAGCATGGCCTGCAGTAACCCAGAGCTGCAACTGCAGGGAAAGTCCTGCTCAGCCCTAGGGTGGAGCATGTTAAGTGTAGACAGAATCTTAGGGGATTTTAGATGCAAAAATTTAAGTATATACTGACCATGGCAAACCAGTTTTTGTAATGTTTATAACTTGGGCAGATTTTCACAGGGCTAGCAAAAGGCACATCCCCACAAAGGCCACACCCCCTTCTAAATTTCAAGTCCCTGTTCCAAAGTATAAGCGTGCTGGAGATTTTAAACAAAGAGATTGCTTTGCCCAAGTTAAATTTTGACAACTTATTTTTCACTAGTCTCATCCTTGGAAACAGCTGAACAGTTTTGGCTGAACATTTCTAAACAAATTCAACCTGAAGCAGAAGCCTAACATGAACAATTTCAACCCACTTAAAGTTTGGCAAAGTTATAAGCAGCGGAAAAGAAGGGTCTCAATGAGAAACGTCAGGCAACCTTAATATGATTGCAGTGCTACCAGCCTCAGTTATCATGCACACACATTGTGTTTTATTGCTACTACTCATAATCAGTCCAGTGTGGGCCACACGCTTTGAATACCTGAAATGTTCCTTTGTGCTTGAAAATGTTTTGTGTGGTGTTGTGTTTAGCAGAAGAGGGGTTTTGCATATTTTCAGATGTGTAAGACAGGTTGTTTTTGAGACATGGAACTGACACACCAAGAGGTTTTAACCACTTTTTGAAAATTCTTCCCATGTTTCTTGGACATGTCACCTGAGGATTTCCAAAATAGCTTACCAAGGAATGTCACAATTCCTTTATTTGGTCTTGGAAGTATATTCATTACAGATTTGATCAAGGACAGTTCCAGCAGAGCTCAAGAACTCATGCCTGGGGCAGGAGAGAGGGACAGTGGACACTGGCACAATCACCTGTGTGGACATACACAAACTCATACACTCTTGCTTCTCCTCCCTCGCCCTCTTCCACTTGCACAGCAGGAGGGTTCAGATGGAGAGGAGAGCAGAATTCATAGATTCCAGGGCCAGACAGGACCACTGTGGTGATATAGTCTGACCTACTGCAAACAGAAGCCATAGAACTTCCCCAAAATAATTCCTAGGGCAGATCTTTTAGAAAACCATCCGATCTTGATTTTAAAATGGTCAGCGATGGAGAATCCACCATGACCGTTGGCAAATCTTTCCAACGGTTAATTACCCTGGCTGTTAAAAATTTACACCTTTATTTCCAGTCTGAATTTCTTTAGCTTCAACTTCTACTTATTGGATCATTTCACACCTTTCTCTGCTAGGCTGAAGAGCCCAGTAGTAAATATTTGTTCCCCATGCAGGCACTTAAACTGCAAGCAAATCACCCCTTAGCCATTTAGAGAACTGAGAGGTCCTGCACTGCTCCTGGCATTGCTGTTCTAGAATAGCGGGGTGCAGGAGGCTAAGACAGGAGAGGCATGGGGATGGTGACACAGTTGGTGGAGCAACCACTGTATGACCCATGGGTTTGTGAACTTTAAAATGTCTCAACTTTGTTAGCGCTGAACCAAAATTCTTGAAACTTTGCTTTCTTAGCAGACTATAGTGATGCTTAGAAAAAATCAACACTACAAGATCGGATCCTTCACAGGGAGTAGGGGCAAGCCGATTTGAAAAGAGGGCCAGATCCTCAGCTGATGCAAATCAGGATAGCTCATCTTTGGGTTAGAAAGCTTACTTATTTCTCTTCTCAGTTCCCTTCCCTTGCTGCAGCCCATCCGTCTCTTCAGATCCCCTTTGGCCCATATGGTTGGTATTATCAGCACTCCCTCCACTGAAGGCTAACAGACTCCAGAAGCCTGGACCCGGAGAACTGCTGCAGCTGTACCATGCTGAAATACAAGGGTGTCTATTCAGCTATTTTTTTTATAAAACAAAGATAGCAACATGTTTACAGCGTACTGCTGAGCACATCCTGAGTCAGGTCTGTCACGGCCTGCCTCTGTTTTGCCGATCACTAATGAGACTAATGGCTTGGCAGGGAGCATGTTTGAATATGATAATAATCCAAGCCATGCAAGAGATTTGATGACCAATGCACCACAACATTATATAGGTACCTTTGTTTTTCTTTCCCAGAAAAGGTAAACGTCAAATCGGTAAAAGGTCAAGCTGACTGGTATGGATTATTCGAATACCGTCCTCGCCATGCCTCAGGATCGATAATGGGTGTCATCATCCATTTTCTTGAACCACAGGCACTAACATGTTGTTCTAAGAAAGGAGTAAAACAATATCAAATTCCTGCATAGTCCTGTTTTATTAAATTCCGTGTCTGAATTCAATAAGTAAAAATCAAAAATACAACAAATGAACTGATCCAAATCATTTTCCTACACCAAAACCAAGTGTCTATTTTTATTTGTAAATGCCGTCCTGTGTATAAAGTTTTGGGTAGCTTAGAATTTAAACTAGGTTTGAAATTAAAGATAATTTCCTTATAAACACAGTTATTTTATTGGGGTGCTTGTAGCTGTGAAACTGTGGTGGCTTTTATTTCTTGTGTACTGCACATTTACATTTCACTCTCCCTGTTTGTAAAGTTCTACTGCCATTTTATTGTTTGAGCTCAGTACAGATTAGTAGCAGATGCACACTGGGCCTAATTCTCCAGGGCTTTACACTGTCTCTAGTAATCTTACGCCTGTGCAGAATGGATGTAAAGTGCTACCTCTCTGGCTTAGTTGTGTTTTTACACTCATTTTCTGCCAATGTAGAAGATCACACAAGGTGCAAGGCAGCAGAGAGTCCAGCTCTGTCATGGAGACATTTTAGTTTTGTTCTTTCTTTTGTTCTCAGCTTCAATTAACTGTCACTCAGATTTAAAGTATCTGTTGGCTCTTAAAGGCAACAGCCACTGTGAATTTTATTCTGTAGCCTTCCTCACACAAAGTAGCATCTTAGTATGCAAGCAATCCCACTGACTTCAATGGGACCCCTTGCCAAATAAAGTACTCTCAACATGAGAAAGTGGGGGAATTGGGACCTTAGGTGATCACAATTTGCATACAATTGCAGCTCTTAAGTGTGAATTACTGTTAAACCAACTATGCTTTTTGTAAACTTTTGTAGAGTAGATGAAATAATGGAGCAAAATATTGTAGATACGAGATACTGAATAAAATACCTTAGTGAAATACTGAAGATGAAATACTGTAGTTTAATGAAATAATGGACTGAAATATTTTAATATATTGTATAGATCTAAAAGGCCTTTGGTGAAATACTTTGTTTTAGATGGCATACTTTGTCGTGTGAAACTTTGAATAGGGAAATGCTGTAGTGAAACATTGAGAGAGAATAAATGCAATACTGATGTGCTGAAATATTAAAATGTGATAGTGGAATAAAACAGTATTGTATAGTGAAATAGTGTAGATGAGCTACAGTCAGTCCTTAGAAACTAGTTCAGATTTGGTACAAGATTACAGTGTAATAATGTGCACTAGTGATAGGAATATTTAGGTCTGGTCTCGGCAAACAGTTCAAGCAGAAAACCAAACAAATGTGAACAGAGCATGTTTGGTTTGACAAACATCTGATGGATTTGTTGTGGTGATAAACTGCCAATGGGTGTTGCATCGTGATGCATCAGGGCAGCTGCTTCCATGGTCGTCATCTGGAAAAGTCTAGGGGGCTTGTTTCTACGCTCACTGAAGTCAACTGCAAAGCTCCCATTGACTTTAATGGTGCAGGATCAGAGTCCAGGTGCCCCAGTCTTATAGTGCAGACAAAGGGTCACATTTGAGTTCACTAAAAACTTTGCAGCCCACAGTAAAATCTGAACTCTAATGTCTCTGGAAAGCAGTGATGTAGGAAGAGACCTAGGGGTGATGGTGAACACCCCATTAGATGTGAAATTGCAGTGATGTTAACCATTAAAGAGCTGCAATGGAGTTTTGGGATATATTTGCAGAGGCATCATATTACAGATCAGGGGATGGGACATCTGTGTCTGGTAAGGCTTCACCTGGAATACTACATTCAGTTCTCTGTCAGTATCTTTCTGGTGCTGAGGTGCAATCTGGTGGTAATTCAGAGAAGAGGAAAAAAAAAACACGATGCCTAATAAAAAATACCTAGCTCTTAGAAGGATTCACTTACAAAGATTCAAAAGTCTAAATAGGTACAGCTCAGCAAAGCTATGACTAAGACATGATAACCATCTATAAACATCTGAAGGGTATAAACACTGAGGCGGCAGATGGATTATTTAGGCTGCTACGAGGGATATAACGAGGAATAACGGGATGAAATTGAGATGGAAAATTTAGGCTGCTTCCTCACAATGAAAGATGATACATCTGTGAAATAATTCACACCAAGCAACAGGAAAAACTTCTGGATTGTGAGAAGTATTCGCTTGTAGTATAATCTCCAAAAAGGAAGTGGTGGGATGCCCATCCCTTGGGACTTTTGAAATTAGACTCAGCAAAGTGCTCTAAAATGTACAGAGAACTATCCTGGCACAAAGATTAACTAGATGACCTACCTAGTAAATCTATTCCCTTTCTCTAACTTCTATGATTCTATAATAATTGTTCTGAGATTTGTTCGCTTTTCTAGCCAAGAATGTCACAGCTCTTATAGTATAATACGCGTAACCAGCTGGGAGGTGGGGTGAAACTGGCATGAGAAAGAAAAAAAATCTTACTCACACTTTAATTACAGTGCTGTGCAAAGTATGGTAGATTTTTTACAGTTACTGTCCTGAGAGGAGCATTCCAGTAATAAGACAGTATAAAAGAAATATAATTGATTATGCAATCAACATTAGGACAGATTAACAACTAAAGAGAGGGCATTAGAGAATGAACTTGTACATGAGAGAAATACCATTTAGAGGCAATACCATAAACCTATGCTGGTGCACAAAATTCTGCAGTTTCATCAGCTGGCTTATGCTTGCTCAGGCATGACACGCAGTAAGTGGAAAAACCCATCTACTTAAGGAGGCAGAGCACTACCCAAAGGAATTTCCCTGAAACTGCAGGATAAAGAGTTTTAAATTCTAAATGTAGCTTTTCTTGATCCCTACTAGTGGTATCCTGCTACTGCTGCAATTCACCATTTTCATTACATGTGTTCCTGTTAAAGTAATAATCTTATCAAAGCCTTTATCAAACTTTGGAACACTCAGCACATAGGTTCTCGGCCAAGTCGTAATTTTATATTGGTTTAAAAAAATGCTGCTGAATTGGGGGTTATTTAGAAAGCAAATTAATAACTCACCAACACAAACAGAGAGAAGTGAAAAGAGGGGGAGAGTATTCATATAATAATGGCTTTCCTTTTAAATAATTCCATGATATTAGGGCTTCTACAAATATGTCAGACAAAAAAAAAAAAGATCAAGGACGGTGTGGGTCCATTTCTCAGTGGAGATGGTGAGCTGTTAATAGAAGATGATAGCAAGGCAAAGCTGCTCAATGCCTACTTTGCTTCAGTCTTCTCCCAAAAAACAACATGTGACTGGACAACTAGTTCAGT
This sequence comes from Eretmochelys imbricata, assembly GCF_965152235.1. Classification (NCBI taxonomy): domain Eukaryota; kingdom Metazoa; phylum Chordata; order Testudines; family Cheloniidae; genus Eretmochelys; species Eretmochelys imbricata. The sequence continues at coordinate 124,644,814 of NC_135574.1, forward strand.
AATCATACACAAAGGGGAAGGTATGCAGATCAGAATAAGTAAACACCACTTCAGAAATCTAATTTGAATGAATTCAAGTCATAAGGGCTTGATGCTATTCATCCCACAATGCTGAAGGAATTAACTGATGAAATCTCGGCGCCACTGGCAATAATATTTGCAAACTCATGGATAACAGGAGAGGTCCCAGAAGACTCGAGAAAGGCTAACATAGTTTCCATCTTGAAAAAGGAGAAACTGGAGAACTATAGACCAGTCAGCCTGACCTCGATATCTGGAAAGCTACTAGAGCAGTGTATAAAACATTCAATTTCTGAATACCTGGAGGATGAAGGGGTAATCACTAGCAGACAGCATGGATTTACTATGAACAAATCATGCCAAACCAGCTTGATTTTGTTCTTTGACAAGCTAATTGGTTTGGTGGATTGGGGGAATACAGTGGACATAATATACCTGGACTTCAGCAAGGCTTCTGATACACTCTCACAGGACATGCTGATAAGTAAGCTGGAGAAATGCAAGCTTGGCAGAACTACCATTAAGAAGATACATAACTGGTTAAACAACCACCAAAAAAAAAAGTAACTGTTAATGAATAATGTCAGATTGGAAGGAGGTCGCAAGTGGGGTTCCACAGTGATCTGTTCTAGGTCTGGTATTGTTTAACATTTTATTAATGACCTGGATGTAGGAATAGAGAGCATACTGATCAAATTTGCAGATGACACAAAGCTAGGGAGGATTGCAAACATTTTGGAGGATAGAGCTAAAACTCAAAGGGATCTTGATAAATTGGAGAACTGGGTTATAGACAACAAAATGAAATTCAAAGACAAATATAAGGTGCTATACTTAGGGAAGAAAAAACCAAATGCACAAATACAGAATGGCGGAATAACTGGCTTGGCAGCAGCACCGCTGAGAAGAATCTGAGAGTTGTGGTGGATCACAACCTCCATATTAGTCCGCAATGTTATGCTGTTGCAAAAACAAAACAAACAAACAAAAAAGTAAATGCTTTTTGAGTTGCATTGACAGAGGAATAGCACGCAAGTCATGGAAGGTGATACTACCACTGTACTCAGCACTTGGTTAGCCTCAGCTGGAGTACTGTGTCCAATTTTGCTCACCAGTGTATCGAAAGGATGTAGAGAAGCTGGAAAGGATCCAGAGGCAAGCGACAGAGATGATCAAAGGGATGGAATGTAAGCCATATGAACAAAGGCTGAAGGAACTGCGTATGTTCAGTTTGGAAAAGAGATTAAGCGGAAACATGATAGTGGTCTTCAGATATTTGAAAGGCTGCCATTAAAAAAAAAGAGAGAGAGAGAAAAGTTCTCTCTTGCCACAGAGGGCGGAACAAGAGGTAATGGGTTCACACTACAGCACAGCAGATTTACATTAAATCTCAGGAAAAACTTCCTAACTGTAAGAACAGTAGGAAAATAGAGCAGACTGCCTAGGGACGTTGTGGAAGCTCCTCACTTGAGGTTTTCAAAAAGACCTCTGGATAGCCATTTGTCTTGGATGGTTTAGACACAACAAATCCTTAATCTTTGCAGAGGGTTAGACTAGATCAGTGGTTCTCAAAGCCAGTCTTCCACTTGTTCAGGGAAAGCCCCGGCACGCCGGACCGGTTTGAGCAGATTCGGCTGATCGCAGCTCCCACTGGCCGCGGTTCACTGCTCCAGGCCAATGGGGACTCCGGGAAGGGCAGCCAGCACCTCCCTTGGCCCATGCCGCTTCTCGCGGCCTCCATTGGCCTGGAGCGGCGAACCGCGGCCAATAGAAGCCGCGATCGGCCGAGCCTGCAGACATGGCAGGTAAACAAACTGGTCCGGCGCGCCAGGGGCTTTCCCTGAACAAGCGGCGGACTGGCTTTGAGAACCACTGGACTAGATGACCGTTGTGGTCCCTTCTAACCCTACTGTTCTACGATTTTATGGGCAATAACATCATCCCAATGTGGCTCAGAAGAGTATTCCTCTAGGAAAAATGGATCCCAAAGGTTTTACACTATTTTCCATGGACTTGATCTTCGACTGTGCAAGTCGGGCATGTTATATGTGTAAGTGAAAGTAAAATGCGACGGAGCAGGACAGTGAGCAGAGCAGAACCTGATCCTGCATCAACAAGAACTCTCTTGCTTGGTTGCCAAGTTTGTCGTGCCTAATAGCAGGAATGCAAAGAAGGGAGCATATAGCTAAGAGCCTCATTTGCACGTTGAGGGTCACACTTATGACTCAGTCATTATACTTGTGTGCATATAAGCTTGCACTCTCGAGCTGAAGGGCAATAACCAAACACTTCACACTACATGGAGTGGTCATGTTACCAGGACGAGTGATCAGGGCCTGCTGCGCTAGTCCCTTTCAGTTCAACATGTCAGGGATTCCCTGAACAGGGTTCAGCTAGGTCAGCTTTCATGTTTGTAGCTCCCTAGTCCTTCCTGTCCCAGAGCTAGGCATTGGGGAATCTGGGGTGGGTAGGGGGAACTGGGGCCACTCACTCCACTGGGTCCTGGCCCAGGCCCAGGTCACTGAAATTGTGACAGAGCAGACTGGCCTATGCTTGGCCCACCTCCTCTTTATCTTCTACTGGGCCATTTCCTATCTCATCCAATGTCTCAGTTTGGGGGCATAGCTGCTGCTTGATTGTAGTCCTTTGTGCCAAACTCCCAGAGTCTCAGCGCTGATGCAGGCCGTCCGCCTCTGTGCCCCACATATGGTTCTCTCTATTGCTTGGGTGATGTCTCCAAGGGCGGGTGGAGATTCACAGCCAGACCTCCTCAGTAAGCACCCCTTCTCCTCCTGCCTCAAGGAAGTGCTCCCCCTGGAAATGACTTCCCTCTTCTCCCCGGCTTGGGCTGCTGAACTCTTTTTATACTGCTCCTTTCCCCAGGAGCATGCTCAGCAGTGCCTGAGGGGTGGAGCTATCCTGGCCAAATCCTGCTACAGCACTTCCGCAGCCTCAGTCTTAGTGAGGGGTTTGTAAAACCCACCACAGTGCACTCCCAAGATTAGGACTTCAAAACAGATTACTTCATCCACCTTTCTACATCAGCTTCTCCTGGCCCCATGATTTTAAGAGGTGAAGGGAAAAAACAATGGGGGGGGGGAAAATTAGCCAAGACACTAGGGCTAACACAATCTGCAATTGCGATGAGATTTGCAGTGAGAACTGGTCAGAGGATAAAGTTTTTACCATATCAGAGAGCAGCAGATTGACCCCTAACACCATGCTGGAGAATCAATTCATTAACAACCCAGAGTGCTACGTACTGAATCCCTACCATTTCTTTCCTCTCAACCAAGCTAGACACTACTCACCTTATGAAATCTGACACAGTCACAACCCAAAGCGTTACGGTTACAGGGAGAGTATCCAGTGCACCAATTTAGTTAATCTGGACTGGGTCACCAGCAGCCGTCCGCCTCTAAACTGCTTTATTGTGCATCTCTAATAGCCAGTTGGTCATCAGTATTTGTGCTTTCACAGCATGTGCTGAAACTACCTGTGAGCCACGGCTGATTTTTAAATGTTTTCTTTTATAGGATAGTGTGTGGGTAGGGTGGATAAAACACAATAAAAATGAATTCAATAAAAATTCAGTTAGAAAAATATACTGTAGGCAAAAATCAAGCAAATCTACTGAAGTCAATAAAGCATTCTTCCCTTATAATGGACATGGCCAGAAGGAGTATTCATTTACAGTGGAACAAGAATGGATTTCTAGCACTTTGCTGATCCAGTATGATGGTAATCAAATATCCATCTGTGTATTCAAATCTCTGAATCAATTGCACTTGTAGGAGCAAACCCTGTCCTGACTCACAGCTTGTGCAATCTCAGTGAAGTCAATAGGTCAGATATTACCCTCAGATGCACCAGAGTAAATCCAAAATAACTCCATTTATCTCAGTGGCATTACTCCAGTGTAACTGAGATACTAAGCCAGATTGTATAGACTTCATAATGTTTAAGTCAGGGTAGGATTTAGTCCATATATTAGAACTGGAAATATCTGCTGCTAATCATGAGTGAGAGAGTGATTTTTGTAGATTCCTTTTGCAATCCTAAAATGTTGTAACCCTGTCATAAATATAAAGGGAAGGGTAAGCCCCTTTGAAATCCCTCCTGGCCAGGGGAAAGCTCCTCTCACCTATAAAGGGTTAAGAAGCTAAAGGTAACCTCACTGGCACCTGACCAAAATGACCAATGAGGAGATAAGATACTTTCAAAAGCTGGGAGGAGGGAGAGAAACAAAGGGTCTGTGTGTCTGTCTATATTCTGTCTTTGCCGGGGATAGACCAGGAATGGAGTCTTAGAACTTTTAGTAAGTAATCTAGCTAGGTATGTGTTAGATTATGATTTCTTTAAATGGCTGAGAAAAGAACTGTGTTGAATAGAATAAGTATTTCTGTGTATCTTTTTTGTAACTTAAGGTTTTGACTAGAGGGGTTCTCTATGTTTTGAATCTAATTACCCTGTAAGGTATCTACCACCCTGATTTTACAGGGGGGATTTCTTTATTTCTACTTACTTCTATTTTTATTAAAAATCTTCTTGTAAGAAAACTGAATGCTTTTTCATTGTTCTCAGATCCAAGGGTTTGGGTCTGTGGTCACCTATGCAAATTGGTGAGGCTTTTTATCCAACATTTCCCAGGAAAGGGGGGGTGCAAGTGTTGGGAGGATTGTTCATTGTTCTTAAGATCCAAGGGTTTGGGTCTATAGTCACCTAGGCAAATTGGTGAGGCTTTTTACCAAACCTTGTCCAGGAAGTGGGGTGCAAGGTTTTGGGAAGTATTTTGGGGGGAAAGACGTGTCCAAACAGCTCTTCCCCCGTAACCAGTATTAATTTGGTGGTGGTAGCAGCCAATCCAAGGACAAAGGGTGGAATATTTTGTACCTTGGGGAAGTTTTGACCTAAGCTGGTAAAGATAAGCTTAGGAGGTTTTTCATGCAGGTCCCCACATCTGTACCCTAGAGTTCAGAGTGGGGGAGGAACCTTGACACAACCATATACTATGGAAACTGGCAATCTATAAATAACCATAGCCTGACTTATTTTCTATACAATGTAATAAGCAGTGGTCTCAGGAGTACTTCACATAGCTTATATCCCTCCCCCACAAGCTTCCTCAGGGCACAAATGGCATAGGAAGGCTGTACTATCTATCCACAGGGAGAATTTAGCTTGTTCCTCCTGTACCATGCCCAGCCATAGAATTTGGCCAGGTTTCCACCCAAACCTGTACACTGACCCAGACTAGTCTGAAACTCAGTAGAAGGTTGGCCAAAAAGATTCACAAACCACGGTGACCCTGTCCTGTCTTGCAAATTTGTAAGAAAGCAAAACACAGGCAAGTTTCATTTGGTTTCATGTTTTATTTTGCTTATACACACAGTTGCAGTCCACCTTGGATGTTGGAAAAGCCTAGATATGATCTAAGTCACTTAGACAAATGCCCATGGTGGACACTGATACTTTGTAGAGCGAAATTTAGACATCAAATCTAACTTCTAAAACCTTCATGGCATTGGAGTTCTAAAACCATAAATATGTGTTAATAGAAGGCCTGATGAAGAACTAAAAGAAAATGCTGATACACCATAAGACATATGGCCCCTGGAAATTATAACTTGTGCTTCAACATACAAAGCAAGTGCCCGACTACACACACAATATGCTATTATACGTATTTTAATGTGAAACAATGATTTAGCCATACATTTGCTATTAACACTGAAGTCCTATGCATTCACTGGAGAGTTGCAATTATTGGCCAAATTTTCAAACATGAGCTCAATGAAAAAATTGCACAGACACATATGATGTCCACAAACCGACACACTTGTAATAATTGTATCAAAAATTTGGATAATTGCATAGATTCAGTGAGTTGCCAGTTGTGTGTGCAACTAACTAATTTGCAGGTTTGCTTATATAAGAGGTTAATGTGCAATTAATTTTCCATTGTACTTTCCTAAAAATATGGCCTTACATGGCTGTTTAGAGGCCAACAACAAAGGACACAATTTTTCTATACACACACACACACACAGAGACTTTCTAAATTACTTTGTGTTAATACAGGCCTGCAGTATTTGATTTTGCTTCATCAATAAAGCATAAGGAGTGTGAAATCAGTAATCAATGTGCCCACACAGTAGAAAACTTCCAAACTGCCAGCCAAAATATTTCTCTTGCTTTCTTACCTTCATTGTGGTAAATCGTCAGTGCTGTATGGCAGACTAGATGTGAGAATTACTGTAAAGAAAACAAGATTTTTCTTTCCTTTTCTTTTTTGTTCAACTGCAAGACAAGTGGGTTTTCTATATTGATGTGGTCACTAAAAATGAGATCAGTGGGCAAGGTCCCCAGAAAATACCTTAGACAGTTTCTAACATGAAATCAAAATATTTTTTTCTTCTCAATGACTCAAGTTTTAAATGCAGTCAGTGGGCAGCGAGTAAGATGCCTGAACACTACAGCATGTATTTTTTCCTTCCTATTCACTATGTGTTAATTTAAGATGACATGCTGACTTGATGGAATCACTGCAGCAACTTGTAAATGATGAATGAAAATGAAATTAAAAATCCCAGTCCAGTGCATAGGGCAATCATTGCTGTGCTTTGCTGTGTGATTTGTGTGCACCCCCCCCCCCCACACACACACACACACAATATGAGCTCAAGTTCACCTAAGGAATTAAAAAATAAAATAAAAAACCAAAAAATATTCACACCCCAAGGCCAGAAACCTTTACCACCACTACAAACAAAACTCCTATAAATGGAACTTCTTTTCCTCTCCCTGACACCCCCCCCCACACACACACACACAAATGCTTTGAATGAGATGAGATGCCAGTTTTTGGCATCTGTTTTACAAATTTTGTAGCAGCCAGGTGTGGAGGTGGGGGGAGGCATTATTTGGAAGGGTGCTTCTTTTCCACCTGACATGGCTGTACAATTAGAGACATTTGGATATGGCTGTCTGCATTGCAGACAAAGCCTAGAAAGATCACTTCTCCTAAGAAAGAAACTCACCCAGTATGAAACAAACATACAGGAAAGTCGTGTTATCCACTATTGAGAACTGGGGGCTGGCAGTTAGGAGTCAGAGTCTGTCCTCAGCTCTTCCACTGACTCACCATGTAACTTGAGGCATGTCACTTAAGAGAAGGTGAGACTGATGGGATAAATAGGTTTTGGAGGTGAAGGCCTTGCTTGACGTAAGTAACTTTAACTTGCCTCATTTCTTCATGGGCATGATTGGGAAGGTGAATGACAGGTTAAGTTGTCAAAACAAACAGTATGCTGGAGTCAGGATGGCTAGCTAAGTTCCGCAGGAACATGCTGGCAGTAGTCAACAAGCCTGAATGTAAGAGAATATTGAGGTCAGATTATGCATGAGCAGCACATGGACAGAGCATGTGGTACAGGGATTGGCGCCTACAAAGTAACCAAGCCAGTCTTGGAAAGTGTGATGCAATGTATAGTAAATGCAACAATGTGTAAATGTATATAAAGGAAGAGGTCTGCTGTGTAACTTTGGATGTGTGGTACACCCACCCCGTGTGCTTGAGTCTGAGCAACTCAGCATAGCTTTGCTGTATGGCAAATAAAGATACTCGAGTGATGCAATCTGGAGCTGAACTGAGTTCTTGGGAAGCTGAGCGGAAAGAGTTTCAGAGGGAATCCCAACAGAGGGAGAAGTGGGAGAAGAAAGGAGGAACCGAAAATATATAGGAGATACAGAACATTATGTGGAGAAGTGGAGAGAGGAAAAGATAAGAGGGTGGAAGGAGAGAGAAGGAAAAAGAGGAAAGAGACACTGGAGACAATTCAGAGAAAACATACCAGCATCTATTACAGGAGAAAAAAAAATAGTGGAGTGGTGCCAGGAAGGGAAAAGAGGTTTGAAAAAAAAAAAAGCAACTGAGGGTCAGTCAGTAGGGCCTGCCAAGCTGTATTCAGCAAATATTGTAGACAAATTCCACCGGTATTTGTTAAATAATTTATTCAACAAACACTTTTTTGTGGTATTTGGCAAGCTCTCTCTTTGGTTAATATAGTATTCAACAAATATTGGTGAAATTCATTGACTATAGGAATACCTTTTCCTAACTATTTGACCTGTCCTAGGAGTTGGTTATATTGTTTAAAACTGTTGAATAGAATGAATGCTATTCATTGCCGGGACAGTTGTCTTCCTCTGTGTTTGGAAAGTACATTGTGGGTACTATCACAATACAAATAATAGAAGTTGATTGATAATACAACTATTAAATACAGTACACAAATGTTCACAGCTGCCTCATTCTTTTACATTACCAGGGATGTGGAAAATTACATTACAGGTAATTTTCATGCTGTGTGGTAGGCTGTCTTTTGTCTAGTAGGTATCAATTTTTTTAAGCCTAGATTATCATAATTAACCTATACTCCTTTGGAGCCAGTTCCAACTTGTAGTCAGATATCAGCAGGTACCTTACCTCTCATCCATTTAAATGTACCAGAGCTTTTTCAGAGTAGCTTTGCCCCTTTTATTGGAAGAACATTTGATGAGATAATTTCCACCTCACTATTTATCCAAATCAATTCCCGGTGCTCTTTAAAAGAAAGGCAACACCCTTCTCCCTTGTAGAATGCCTTTCATCCCAAAGTACTGTACAGATTAAATACTGTATTACATACCAGAAAAATACACTGAAAGAAAGTTATGTAAGATGCAAAGTCAAGCACTCAAAAGTTAGGAAATGTCAGGTTTAAGATTGCCTGTGCAACCTCAATTCAGCCCCCTTTGTGCATAAGCATTGTGATGTACTCTTTAATTACATTATTGTATACCAGTTTTTTCCCGTCTCATTCAGCGCAAAGATTAGATGGGGCTCTGGAAGTGAAATAGCTATTCAGTCTTTTTCATCCTCATTATTTATTGTGTAGCCCCAACTTATTTAATACATAACAGTCAAATCCTGCTCTGAATACATAATTACTAATTCCCTGATGGGTTTTTCTATGGTGCTCATCACCATGATATCTGAGGGTTCACAAACTTTACCTTCACACCTTTGAGAAAGGAAAGTGTTGTTATCCACATTTCAAGGATGGGGAAACTGAAACTAAGACAGAGTCACTTGCCTGAGGCCACACAGCAAATCTATGGAAGAGACAGAATTGGAACTAAGGACCTGCTGACTCCCAGCCCTGTGCTAATTCCTCCAGACCACAGTACCTAATGAGTAGACATGATAAGTATCCACAGCTCCCATTGACTTCAATTGCAGCTGTGAGTGCTTGGCATTTACACAAACCAGGCCCCAGGTGTCTCAAGTCAGGCACCTAGAAAATGAAAAATACAGGGTATTTTCAGAAGTATTTGCAATGCTTCATAGGGCTGAAACAAGTCATGCAGGGGTGACTGGGAGCATGTGTTCATCTTCCCATAACGCAATGTTCTTTATCCCATAATTGCAGCACATCCCATGTATTTCACACTTCTTTTCAAAATCCCTGAAAACCTGAGCATCCCTCCTCCATGTCTGCCATCTGTGACAGAAGCAAGGATCTTGCACAGCTCTGCACTATTGTGATGGACTTTGTGAGCAAATGGCACCTGATCCTGCAGTATTTGGAGAACCACAAGAGGAGCTGCAGGAAACTTGACAATTCCTTGGAGGCTAGATTGTTATGGGACGTAGAAAGAAACAATTCAAGGTTGTTGGCGGTATTCGTGGAGCAGCTGCAGATGGTGGAGCACTTTTTCTGGGCCTGGAAAGCAACACTGACTGATGGGAATCACATTGTCATGCAGGTTTGGGATAATGAGCAGAGGCTGCAAACTTTCAGATGCATAAGGCCACATTCCTAGATCTGTGTGCCAAACTGGCTACAGCTCTCCAGAGCAAAGACACCAAAATGAAAGCTGCACTGACAGTTGAGAAGCGAGTGGCAATTGCACTGTGGAAACTTGCAATGCCAGATTGCGACCAGTCAGTTGGGAATCAATTTGGAGTTGGGAAATCCACCCATGGGGTTGTTGTGATGCACAACTGCAGTGTCATTAATTGCCTCCTGCTACACAGGACTGTGACTCTAGGCAAGTGCAGGACATAGTGGGTGGTTTTGCAGCAATGGGGTTCCTGAACTGTGGTGGGGTGATAGATGGCACATATCCCTATTTTAGCACCAGATCACCTTGCAATGGAGTACATCAACAGAAAAGTCTGCTTGTCTGTGGTAATGCAAGTGCTCGTGGATCACCGGGACACTTTACTGACATCAGCGTGGACTGGTCAGGGAAGGTGCATGACATGCACAGCTTTAACACAGGACTGTTCAGAAAGTTGCAAGCTAGGACTTTCTTTCCTGACCAGTGGATTGGCATTTCAACATTCCCAATAACGATCCTGGTGGATCCCCTCTACCTCTTGCTCCCCTGGATCACGAAGTTGTACACCTGCCACCTCAACAGCATTAAGGAGCATTATAGCTCAGCAGATGCAGAATGACAGCTGAATGTGCTGTTGGTCATTTGAAGAGTTGCCGGTGTTGTCTACTTACAAGATTGGACCTCAATGGAAAAAAAAATCCCTATGGTTAAAGTTAGTTGCTGTGTCCTACTAAATATCTGTGAAGCTAATGGGGTTTCTGCCGGGATGAAGGGCAGAGGTGGACTGGCTGTCTGCTCAACTTGAACAACCAGACACAAGAGCTATAAGGCTCAGGGAGGATTTGAAAGACCATTTTAATAGCAAGCCAAAGTAGTGTGTGTTGCTGTAGCATGCTCTAGCTGGTCTTGCTCTTTTGCAGGCCAGTATGAATCTTGTAGTCAGTGCTGTATGTGTAAGAATATATTTTTGCCTGCGTACCTATTACTGTTGTTTGTGAATGATATTATAGGTTCTGTGACAAAATGAAGTAACAGGAAATTGGTGGGTGTCAGACCTGCTCAGCACCAGCCAGCATGTTGTGAACTAATAAAGATGAATTATGTTCCTGTGATGGGGTCACGACTCACTAACGCTAGCGTCTCCTACTGGTTGCTCCAGGGAATTAGCTCTTGTCCACTGCAGAGCGCCCTCTGCACGCGGTGACTCGCCCATTGTCTGCTCTGCTACTCGGGAACCATCTTGCTCCCCACTCAGCAGTGTCCGCTTCAGGACACTGCCCTCTGGCAGTGCCCACTACTCCATTCTCACCCTTCCAGGGTGGGGAGGCAGGGGGAAATGACAGTCCTTCAGCTTGCACCTGCCTCAGTGGCCAACCCCAACGTCTAGCCCCTCACCTCAGGGCAAGTTGAAGTCTGTCTTGGCCACACTGCTCTGTGGCCAGGTGCAGTGAAAGGTGTGTGTGTGGGTGTGGGGGGCAACCCAGGCCCTCCCGCTACTCTGAGTCCTGACCCAGGGATCCTATAGCGGTAGCCTCTCTCTGCCCTCCTTCTCTCCTGTCCTCCTATCTTCACTGGGCCACTCCCCTTTGGCCCCATGCACCTTCTTGACCCTTTTTAGCAGGGGCAGTAGCCTGGCAGATAACTGGGCCGGAGCTCTCCTCTGCTCCCCCGAGCCGCCCAGCACTGCTCTGTCCAAGGTGCTACCTCCTTACCTCAGGAGCCAGTCCTCCTCCCTTGCTAGTCAAGGAGAGACTACCCTCTCCTCTGCTAGGCAGCCTTTATATAGGACCCAGCCTGCCCCTGATTGGCTGCCTCCAGTCCTTCACCCTGATTTGCTCTCCACAGGTCTTTGCTGATTGGCTGCTGGTCTGCGCAGCATCTCTGGCCTGTTCTAGCCCTTTTTTCATGGAGTGGGGCAGCTGCCCCACCACAGTTCCAAAATACAGAATTTTATTCTGTAACCAGGCAAATAAAAACATTTAGAACTTAATAAACAGTGTGCTCTTGTTGCCAAGAAGGCTAACAGCATTTTGAGCTGTATAAGTAGGAGCACTGCCAGCAGATCGAGGGACTTGATCATTCCCCTCTATTCGGCACTGGTGAGGCCTCATCTGGAGTACTGTGTCCAGATTTGGGCCCCACACTACAAGAAGGATGTGGAAAAATTGAAAAGAGTCCAGCGGAGGGCAACAAAAATGATTAGGGGGCTGGAGCACATGAGTTATGAGGAGAGGCTGAGGGAACTGGGATTGTTTAGTCTGCAGAAGAGAAGAATGAGGGGGGAATTTGATAGCTGCTTTCAACTACCTGAAAGGGGTTTCCAAAGAGGATGGCTCTAGACCGTTCTCAGTGGTAGCTGATGACAGAACAAGGAGTAATGGTCTCAAGTTGCAGTGGGGGAGATTTAGGTTGGATATTAGGAAAAACTTTTTCACTAGGAGGGTGGTGAAACACTGGAATGCGTTACCTAGGGTGGTGGTGGAATCTCCTTCCTTCGAGGTTTTTAAGGTCAGGCTTGACAAAGCCCTGGCTGGGATGATTTAATTGGGGATTAGTCGTGCTTTGAGCAGGGGGTTGGACTAGATGACCTTCCCACCCTGATAGTCTATGATTCTACGAAAACTTAATACATTAAGGGAACAGAACATATGAAGGGGAAACAACAGTCATTTCCATTTCAGTTACACATATCCCAAGTGCATCTTTCACAGGTATGTGCATGTGCATCTGTGAATGTCCTTAATGTCCTCTGAGGCAGAGTAGTAGGAGCTATGCTGTGACCTCTGATGCCATATGGAATGTTGAGGGGCAGTGTAGGGAGGTTCCAACATCGAGTTCTTAATGAGCTGCAGCAGGAGGCAAGCATGGGATTGTTGAACCTGCAAGTTTCCAGAGTCCACAGCATCTGTGTGTGCTGCCTGAGAAACCCCATTACATCCTGGTGCATCTCCCTCTCCTTTTTCTGCTTGGATTCCTGGGCATTTCTCCTCTCCGCTCTTTCCTTCTCCATGCTGCCTGCAAGGGTCATCCACCAGGCCCTGGTCTCATTCTCTGATTCAGCACTAGACTTGCAGCACCTCCTGGAACATTTCATCCTGTGTCCTCTCCTTTCTCCTCATCTGGCACAGGCATTTCTTGGGTGTGGAGGGGGAGACCCTCAAGGCCAAAATACCAGCAGCTGAAAATACCACACACACAGGTACTGCTGTCAGCGTATTCACGACAGAAATCAAAACTTAGGATACCGAACTCAGTCCCTTGGATCCCTACAAGTTGTAAGCACAACAGTCTCACTTCTCCTGGGGATTGATACAGTATGCCGCTAGCCACAGCAGAAGCCATGGTGAGTACAGACCTGCGGGGGGGGGGGGGGAAATGAGGAGGGGATAGCTCACAGGCATGAGTATTTGTGCACAGGGCAACGGAACAGAATACTGGCCCTGTTTTCCACAGGTGGTGGTGATTGTAGTGATATCTCACTCCCGAGGATAAGAAAGGCAGAAAGAGCACAGCTGTTGCTCTTGTCCCGATGCCACCTGGGAATGTATGCTGTTAGCCTGTGTAATGGAATGGTGCCCACTGAAGTAATCACTGAGTGGGAAGGTGTCCTATCACAGCAGCAAAAATAAGACAGCCCTCCCCAGAAAACTTCGGCAGAGGATTGCACAGTACCTCCGTTAAGGTTTCCTAGAGATCGCTACAGAGGATTCATGGGATGTCCCAATGCACATAAACAAACTGTTCCGCAAGGCTCCCTCTGCCTAACTCTAGAGGAGAATGAAAAGCAGATAGCAACTCTACCTCTCTTGCTTGTTTCACTACTTCTTCTAGCATAAATAAAAAAGAGTAAATCAACAGATGTGTCCTGCTACTTTGGGGGTTCCATCCCTATAATTTCAAAGCAAACTGCATACTGACCAGAGGTTCCTTCCCCTGCATCCGGTTCGTCCATGCTCGACTGTTGGGGCTGTCTGGACAGGGGTGGAGTCAAAACCATATCCTGGCTCGCTGCACAGCTGAATCGCACAGTCACCTGTCCCCGACACTCCTACTCCTCTTCTTCCTTGTCCACCTCCTCCACCTCGCTGTTCCTGGGGGGCGTGAGGGGCTGTGAATCCGGCTCCTCCAAAGTATCCACGGGACTCTTGCGGGTGAGGGTGGGGTCTCCACTCAGGATGGCATACAGCTGTTTGTAAAAGTAACCAGTCTGTGGCTCCGCATCAGACCGATTGTTAGCCTCCCTTACCTTCTGGTACACATGCAACAGCTCCTTGGCTTTCATGTGGTACTGCCGCTGGTCCCACTCAAAGCCCTTCTCCTTCATGTCCTTGCTGTTTGACCAGACCCCCATATTGGTTGGCCTTGCAGCATTGTTGTTTAAAAACCCTGAGCAATCTGCTTGTAGATGTCGATGATTCTATTGCTGGATCGGATCCAACACCTCCTGTGTACTCCAGGCAAGAGCATGTCTGCTCTGTATAGCTGGCATGGTCAACTGGGCAGTTGCACACAACAGTGGAGAGCTGCTAAGTGTGCTCGCCAAGCCGGGCAACCAGGAAAAGGAATTTCAATAATTAATGGGACTTTAAAGAGGAGGGGTGGCTTCCTATCCACCTAGCCCCTGGAGAGTGGAGTTTACAACGGAACCAGAGCGGTCAGGCTGGGGCATTGGGGAACAGCTCCCGGAGGCCAAAAAGAGTCGACATAAGTAACACAGTGTCTACACTGACACTATGTCAACTTAACTAATTTGACTTTGACTCTATGCCACTTGGGCTTGGTGGTGTTATTCAGCTGGCACAGCAGGGCAGTTACATCAGCAAGAGTGAAATTTAAGTGTAGACACATCCACAGCTAGGTTGACATAAGCTACCTTGCGTTGACCTAATGATGTAGTGTTGACCAGGCCTAAGACTCTTACTCTGGGAAAAGTGCCATAGGATCTTTAAGAAACACAAATGATCAGCATTTACATTGTACACCTCATTGAAAGTAGCACTTTTAGCAGTAGATAGTAAACAACAGCACAAAGATGGGATGCCAAGGGCTTGACACAAAGCCCATTGATTTCAGTGGGCAGTGGACCAGGCACCTACGAGGGAAGAGTGCCAACTATGCAGTCACCAGTTCCACTGACTGTATCACCAGGCATTTCTCTGAAGATCTCAAAAGTATCAGCCAGGCTCAAGCATATTAGATCTGAGGGGATCACAGCCCAAAATTGAGATGGGAAAGTGTGAGCGCAATCACCACTAATAAAATTTTTCCCCCCACCTGCCATAGTCACTAGACATGGCTCTGAGCTGCAAAATTTAAATCTGGATTTCAGTCCCCCAGGGATCAGGACTGTTGGAATAAGAGGTTTTACTTGGTCCATTATAGTGATACAGGGCTAATAGCAACATTTGGTTCTGGATCAAGAGTATGTTTGCCTCCCACTCCAACCCCACCTGAAATCACTATGTTAAATCTCTCTCTCTCTCACACACACACACACACTGACTGACCTAGTACTGAATTCTCAGACTTTCACAACTGGTACCTCTGGGCCCAAAAAAAAAAAAAAAGATAGGGGAGGAGGTGGGGAGTGAATTGTAAATTGACAGGTACAAATAACACCATTTCTACTGTAAGTTCTTTCCTTTCGACTCTCAAATCACTTTTGAGGTTTAACTTTTGTTGACTCTCTCTAATTACATAAAGAGATTCACATATTCTACCCCTTGCACTTGTCAAAGGCCACCCAGAGATTTTTAAAGATTAACATCACACCAAAAAATCATTATGAAGTGTCATAAAATGTGCTTACATAGAATCCTGTGGAGCTCATTAAGTAAGTTCTTCTAGGCAATGGCTTATAAAATCTTCACCTGATACTTGTTACAGGTCAAAACTGAGAAAATCTTATAATCACATTGGAGTACAGAAATTCACTAACACAACACAGAGAAGAAGCATGCATAAGAACCTACCTTTGTTTCGCCAGCATTACAGAAGCAACTCCTTCATGCATACTGCACCCAATGTCTAGGGAGGGTGACTTACTGCAGAACTCATTGACTCTACCTGTCTAGGAACGACTTTCAACTTTACAAGCTCAGCTATCCACAGGAGGAGTCCCAAGTGGCACAAAATGCACCATAGGGACTTTTACATGACCCAGATCCCAGTGCAGAATGTTTATCCAGATGGGAGAGGGGTCATACCATCTCTACGCAATGGCTGCCAAAATAGCCCAGTGGAATCTGAGGGCAGCTGGTGCTAAATTCAAAGCTATTTAAACTTGTGCTGTCGGTTCCACACAAGCGCAGACTGATCCCACGGGTCAGGAGACTGTAAAGGACGTTTAAAGATGCCCTTTGGTCTTGCACCAAGAACAGTGGATCTGGGCCTACATGCACGTTACATGCAAGCAACATAGTACACACATGGCAAAAATCAGCCAAGACAAACATAGAGGTCCAGATCCTCAGGTCCTTACTCAAGAAAAATGTCACTGGTGCCTGTATTCTAGAGTTCACAGACACACAGAGAGCACAATAGCACCCTGAGAATTAGCTCATCACATTAACAACTGAACTTTCTAGCTCCCTGACACATCAAGCTCAATGATGGCCAAAAACCTGAAATGCACTAAGTTGGAGGGAGAGGGGGATGAAGAAGTGAAGAGGTGCACTGCCCTAGCAGCAGTTGCTGGAGGCATTATGCCAGTAGAGATCCAGGATAAGGCATAACGCCTCCAGGGGATGCTGGCAGGAGAGCTTTCAGCAGCAATAGTTATCACTTCCAGTAATGTGCATTACCTCAGAGCAGTGTTTAATTTGTGCCAGGGCTTGCCAGGGCTGAGCCCCGAGGCTTGGCAGTTCACAGCCCCAGCACCTGTTGGCTTGCCACGTCAGCTATGAAAGTAAGAAAAAAATTGCTTGAGCCCTGGCACCTCTTTCATTACAAATTAAGCACTGCCTCAAAGCAGCCCTGCAGCTTTGGCCTGTGCATAACCAGTGTACTTTCCCTGCCCTGACATGCCCTTTAGGAGCGCTGCTGGCTTCGCTAATTGGCCTCTCCCTTGTGCTCAGGATGTCACGCTGTGGCGGGTCCCCACATGGCAGCTGGCCGTGATGGGGTGGAAGAGTCTCCCTGCATCATTTCTCTGCACCCCTCCAGCACTCCCGCCACGGGCAGCAACATTTTCCTCTGATTACACAGGTTCCGCTTCCATTGACTTAAATCAGAGGTGCCCTTGTGTAACAGAGCTGAATTGACCCTTGGATGAGATCCAAAGCTCATTTAAGTCACTGGAAAGACTCTCACTGGCTTCAGTAGGTTCTGACTGTGGGGATCCCTCATCTCTTTAACTCACAGAAATATTTTGATGACAAGTCAGTACACAATGTCAGGTACACAGTTTTAAAGCCCTGACTCCTTTGTCTCCTCTAGGAATAAGTTTTCCACTGAAACAGCCTGGGTAATTAGAATGCTTTTCCCCAGCAAGGTGTTAAATTTCTCTCTGATTTCCTCTCTCATCTCCACCTAGTTGATTTAATGTATTTCCAGGTCAGTCCCCATACAGCTCCAACACTTTCTATGCCACTTGTTTAGGAAATTCAGCCAAGTCAGCTTGTTCAAACTGCTTTGTAGCTACCATGGCCACCCGTTCTGATCTGAACTGTGCACTCAAGGATAAACAGAAAGTTGGTGTTCTGCTATTCCCAGATCAGTCAAGTAAACCCACAAGTTCTGCTAGAGTGTTTTTTCAAATCACACCCTCTGCAGCAGGTGTATGACTCCCTCCTGCCCCACACCTTTCAAAAGACACAGATCTCTGCCGAGGTTCAAGGCCTTTTTTTAAAAAAAAAAAAGTTTAAAACAAATCTATATTGTGATAGGATTTGTTTTAAATCTCCCCCTGCCACCGCACTCCTGTCCCTGTTATTCACTAGTTGTCCCCCGGAATTATTTGGTTTTCCAGGTCCTGTGGATCCATCCCCCCCCCCTTAGGCTGGGGGGGATCCTTTAGCAGTGGGTGGGCTTTGCCCGTCCACTTCCTGGATCCCAATATAGGACCTACTGGTGCGGAGCACATAGCCGCCCACTCTCTCACACACACACACACACTTCCCTCCCCCACAGTCAGCATAGCTCAGGGCATGCAGCCCCATCTTCCCACTCCTGGGACACCAAGCACACAGCCCCTATTTCTTCCCCCCGCACCACTGATGAGGTGAAGCAGGGAATCCCTGCTTCATGGTCTGCCAACTCCCAATCAGTCCAATCTGAACTTTCTCACCTCTGTGGCTTGCTTGAGGGATTGACTCCTTCCTCTTTGCTATTTCTGACTCTGTAACCCAAGAAGTGTACGTTTCCTGCACTTCCTCAGGTCTGTGACCCACTGTGTGCATGCAGTCTCAAAAACTCACCTTTGAGCCATATCTTTGTGGAAGGTGGAGGATGAGAAGGAATTGGTGTTGTCTACATATGACCTGAACCTATTGGATTGCATCACGCTGACATGCCAGATCATCTTCTTAATGTGAATATTGTTTTGCCAGGCGGAACAGAGAAATCCTATTAGTGACTGCTCATGTAAAACGTTAAAAAATAGACTTTTCCTTCAGAAAACGTAGGTTATGTGCACATTACTACTTATTATGATATAACTTATGTTGCTCAGGGGTGTGAATAAGGACCCCCTTGAGCGACATAAGTTACACCGACCTAAGTGCCAGTGTGGACAGCGCTATGTCGGTGGGAGAGCTTCTCCTGCTGACATAGCTACTGCCACTCGTGGGGACTGGAGTAATTAAGTCAACGGGACAGATCTCTCCCATCATCTTAGAGCATCTGCACTAGCTGTGCCACTGTAAGCTCTGTAGTGTTGCAATAGCCTTAGACCACTTTTACTCCCTTTGGCAAGTTTTTTAATCAGAGACTGGCTTCATCTCTTCTCCTCCTTCTAACATACCATAAAATGTAAATCATTGACTGGTCTTTTAGCGTCTGTGACATACAAACCCTAATACACTTTCCTCAGTTTGGTAATGTTGTCAGAGGTTTCTTTGTTTTTGTTGTGGGTTGGGCAGAAGACGGGAGGTGGACAGCACAAGAAATCTGACAGATTCACAAGTCATTTCCCTTACCCATAGGACGTACACTGTGAAGGCAGCGGGAATGCAATCAAACTCCAACACACAGTATGGGCTCCTTCAAATGACTTTCCTCATGATGTGGTGTCGTTTCTTTGAGCACGAGGTAATGCAGTGTTCATGCTAGCTTAGTCTGGGCTTCTCAGAAGCAGATACTGTCAATCATTTCAGATTGTGTTGAATTGAATATTCTGTTTTCAATATGGTGTTTACAGTTTCCCACTAAAGGTTAAGCAGAGACTACCAAACACATTTTACTGAGCAGTACATTCATTTATCCTTGAATTGGACTCCGGACACAAGAGGTCTGTTTCTGTGATGTGCAAAGCATCCTCTGCTCCTATGGACTTTAACTGACATTGAGGATGCTCCACACCTTGTAAAAAGAACTCAGCACTCTCAGGGTTGGGCCCCAAAACTATAGTCCCCATTACCACGAATGACAATAATGTGTGATTTAATAATATTGTGCCTTGATGGATTTACTGAGGGATAAATATTTTTCATAGAATCTAACACGCAGATACCACAGTCATAGATACTTTAAAAACAAGTAAACAGGTAGATCAGATAGATTCCTTAGAACTAGACGCTAACAGGGGAGAAACAAGTAGATAAATATACCATGATAACTGACTATTAAGTGGAGGTTCAGTTTAGAGAAGGACTCAAAAGTGCAGATGCTTATCCACAACCTCTTGAATTTGCAAAACTAAGCTAGAAATCTCTGTTTCAACACCTCGGCTTCCAGCAATGATCAGAAATGTGAATCTGAAAAATAACAGGAAGGAAAAGTTAACATCAAATTATTCATAATGGGTTTGGTTCATGTTTGATTCAACATTTGGGTGAAGGTTTGGGTGGGGAGATCTTATTATAACCAATTCACTCATCCCAAACAATGTCCATATTAATCAGGGATTCTGTGGATTATAGTGAGGAGCATTAAGATTCAAAACTGAATAGGCAGCTGTCAAGGTTCCTTTCCCACTCTGAACTCCAGGGTACAGATGTGGGCACCTGCATGAAAGACCCCCTAAGCTTATTCTTACCAGCTAAGGTTAAAAACTTCCTCAAGGTACAAACTTTGCCTTGTCCTTGAACCCTATGCTGCCACCACCAAGTGTGTTAAACAAAGAACAGGGAAAGTGCCCACTTGGAGACATCTTCCCCCCAAAATATCCCCCCAACCCCTGCACCCCCTTTCCTGGGGAAGGCTTGATAAAAATCCCCACCAATTTGCATAGGCGAACACAGACCCAAACCCTTGGATATTAAGAACAATGAAAAAGCAATCAGGTTCTTAAAAGAAGACTTTTAATTAAAGAAAAAAAGTAAAAGAATCACCTCTGTAAAATCAGGATGGTAAATACCTTACAGGGTAATCAGATTCGAAACACAGAGAATCCCGCTAGGCAAAACCTTAAGTTACAAAAACCCAGGGTTGTGAGTTCAATCCTTAAGGGGACCATTTAAGGATCTGGAGCAAAAATTGGGGGTTGGTCCTGCTTTGAGCAGGGGGTTGGACTAGATGACCTCCTGAGGTCCCTTCCAACCATGAGAATCGCACCTTTCATAAAAAGACACAAAACAGGAATATATATTCCATTCAGCACAGCTTATTTTATCAGCCATTTAAACAAAACAGAATTTAACGCATATCTAGCTAGATTACTTACTAAGTTCTAAGACTCCATTCCTTTTCTGTTCCTGGCAAAAACAACACACAGACTGAGAGAGAGCCTTTGTTTCTCCCCCCACTCCAGCTTTGAAAGTATCTTGTCTCCTCATTGGTCATTTTGGTCAGGTGCCAGCGAGGTTATCCTAGCTTCTTAACCCTTTACAGGTGAAAGGATTTTTCCTCTGGCCAGGAGGGATTTTAAAGGTGTTTACCCTTCCCTTTATATTTATGACAGTTCTGTATACAGAAAGATGTTTACCCTTCTGTTTATAATTATGACAGCAGCATAAGAGCCTTCACTGTAATCAGAAATCTAAGCATTCTCACAACCTAGACTCCTAGTAAGGTTGTACAATGATATTCACATATTTAAGTGTTGGATCCTTTAAAAAAACAGGGTTGTAAAACCTGTATTTTTAAATGTCACCGCTCTCACTGAGCCTATACTGAGGAAATGCCCACGGTGAATCCATGAGGAAGGCTGAAGAATAACATTTCGTGTGTCTATGGTAACTTCCACCTGAGGACCTCAGGGTGCTTTACAAATATTGAAGAATGAAGCCTCACAAACCCTATTAGGCCTTGTCTAAACTAAGACAAGTGGTATTTTATTCAGATGTTAGCTCACATGTCTTAAGTGCTGTTTTAAAATGTGTTAGCACCTACTGTAGACAAGTTATAATATTTATAGTTGGCCATAGTCAACCCTGGGCTCCCACTTGAGTTGACCACAAGGCCTTAGTTAATTAAGTATCACTAACTTAATTTGTAGCTGGCAAAACTAAGGTACAGAAAGATGTAATTGGCCTAAAACCACATGGTCTGTAACACGGCCAGTAACAGAACCCTGATTTCTTGATTCCCAACCCTATGTTCTCACTCCCACTAAATACCAGTTGATTCCTGCCTAAGATGTTGACTCAGGATGAGAAGTGACAGCATATTGATAAGGCAGCACAAGGATAAGTTACAACTAGCACTGTACCTGCTCACCCACAGCACCCCAGGGGCACCTGAGGGTATGTCTACACCACAATCCAAGGGGTGTCTGCAGCTTGGGGAGACATACCCAAGCTAGCTTTATCCATGCTAACCTGGCTAAAAATAGCTGTGTAGATGTGGTGGGGTGGGCTTTAGCGCAAGCCATACACGCATGCCAGGGAGACTGGTTACCTATTTGCATTGCTAGCCAGTGCTGAAACCAGCGCCCCTGCATCTATACTGCTATTTTTAGCGGCACTAGTGTAGGTATGCCGACCTGTGCTACAGTCACACCTTGGATTGCAGTGTAGACATAGCTAAGGCCCCTGAACACATTTTTCATCGCTCCATTCAATATTCCCAGTCAGCTTTGTTGCAAAGAGGAACTGGAGTGGTGAACGATTATCACTTTTCAATAATGCAGATCTCTGGAATGGCCTGATCTTAAACTCACTTTACTCCCCTTACCTCCCCCATGCACACCCCCCAAATAACTTGTGTGACAAAGTTCCTCCTCTGCCTTGGTGGGTCCTGCGCTTATTGGATGATTTGCTCACCTCAGAGGTTCACGGCAGCCCTCAGTTTGGCCACTTTCGTGGCTCAAATCTGCAATTCACTCAGTTAGCCTCATCGCTGGCCAGCATGGGGAAAAGGAGGAAGAACAATCCCCGCAGTCGGTGCTGATCCACCTAGTGGATTGGGGAACAGGCCAGAGACCTTCCCTTCTGGTGGAACCCACAGTCCAGGTCAACTCCTCCGGTATCAACTAGGGAGTTGGGGGAATGGAGGGATGGGAGGAACCCAGACACGCCCTCTATTCTGGGTTCCAGCCCAGGGCTCTCTGGATTGCAGCTGTCTATAGTGGCTCCTGTAACAGCTACGTGACAGCTACAACTCCCTGGGGTACTTCCCCATGGCCTCCTCCCAACACCTTCTTTATTCTCACCACAGGACCTTCCTCCTGATGTCTGACAATGCTTGTACTTCTCAGTCTTCCAGTAGTACGCCTTCTCACTCTCAGCTTCTTGTTCCTCTTGCTCCCAGCTCCTCGCAATCACACCACAAACTGAAGTGAGCTCCTTTTTAAACCCAGGTACCCTGATTAGCTTGCCTTAATTAATTTTAGCAGCTTCTTGATTGGCTGCAGGTGTTCTAATCAGCCTGTCTGCCTTAATTGTTTCCAGAAAGTTCCTGATTGTTCTGGAACCTTCCTTGTTACCTTACCCAGGGAAAAGGGACCTACTTAACCTGGGGCTAATATATATGCCTTCTATCACTCTCCTGTAGCCATCTGGCCTGCCCTGTCACACTTGCTAAAGAGAGAGTGGCACAATTACCCTTTATTTGTTGCACGTTCGTTCCTGACCATGGGAAATCACAGCAGCCTCTGACTTCTTTTTATTTTGGTTAGTCTCTATTTGTTCCATGCTTTGTTCTTCAGACAAGGCAATTGACTCACCTCCCTTATCTTCAATCTGTAATTAGCAGAGATTAAGGGGGCTGACAGAAATGACAATCAAAAATAAGAAAATAAACAAAAGACTCAGGGAGGAAGTGAAGGGTGTGTGTGGGGGGAAATCATACAGCTCTCCCTGTGGAGAAGGTCATCCCAGTGAGGAGGAGCAGGCAAAATCAATGGCTTTTGGCTCTGCAGTGAAGGGAGTCAATCTGTCAGGCAGATTGATGGCAGTCACTCAGCCTCTCACAGGCACCACCTGTCCCTGCCAGCACAAAGTCAATTCTGAATTCATTTGCATAGCACTTCTCCCTGGGGCCACATTTCACAGTTCCACAGCTGTGACAGCAACCAGTGGAGCAGGAGAGATAATACAACTCTCCTCTCTGAGACTGAAGCTAAAGTCATCTTCATTTCAAATAGAAGAGGAAGAGCGGTTGTGACATAGGCTGTGTCTGTGTTTTTAATGTCAAGATCACTAGCTCAGTGTAAAGTCCTAGCAGAGACAAGGCATAGGTAGTTTTTACCTTTATGTAGCTAGTCGAGGTCAACCCTATGCCTATGGTTCATCTCGACTAGCTACCTACCTGTGCCTTGTCTCTACTGGGATTTCTCAGGTTAGTTATCTCTTTTGCAGTGAAGGCAGCCATAACGGGAAGGCCTGCCTAAGTGTGCAGGGAGAAGTGCATTTAGTGAGATAGATCAGATAGTGATCTCTCATGTTTCACCACAGAACTGGACCTGTCCACCTGTACAATTCTGGTACAACTTAGACAAAGTGTTGGGATTTCCCCACTTCCCCCCAGTAATGATGGCAGCAAACTCATTTTCAATTGAGACCTCAGCCAGATTTACAAAGAGCTCTCCAGAAGCGATATACTTCTAATTCAGGAAGACACTCAGGAGTTCCTCTTTAAATATTTTCCATTTGGACTACAGATTGGGGTCCATTCTTATTCTGGCTGAACTGGTGAACCCAGTCCCTAGTTGGACCACACCAGCTATTTCAAACTGCATTAAAGAGACAGCACTGCCTCTGTTCATCCAGGCAACTATTATATATGATTTACACATAAAAAGATCATGACGATTTCATAATCCAAAACTTGCCTATAAACTAGCTATTTAAAAAATACGATTAGTGTCTATTGTGCCCAAAAAATGCAACTCCCAGTAACTCCGATTGGAGTCATAGGTGCTCAGCACCACTGTAAGGAACCGAATTCAGGAAAACACTTAAGCACATGTTTAAAATTAAGCATGTGCTGAAGCCTTGATTCAGCAAGGCACTTGATCCCTCTTGCAACAAGCTTTAAACATGTGCCTAACTTTAAGCATCTGAAATGTTATGCATGTGCTTAAGTACTTTGCTGACCTGGGGTCTAAGTCCAGCCGTTTTTATTTACATCCCCAAATATGCACTTACGTGTCCAACTTATGGCTGCCAGCTTTGCAACTTTTGGCTGTGACTCCTCTGCCTCAGTTTCTCCATCTCTAAAAAAAATAAAATGGGGCTAAAATGTACTAACCTCTTGATGTGTTGTGCGGATTTAAAGTCTGTACAGCAGCCAAGAAAATAAATGCTAAGTATTCTTAGTAAGAGTAACTATGCAAGTAAACCTCTGATGTTGGTTTTTGCATTGTTTATATGTGAGACAACACTTAGACTTTCTATGCTCCTCTTCTCATCTTTCAGAACTTGAGCTGCTAATTCACTTGTTTTGGTTTGGGTTGTTTTTTTTTTTAAACATAGATCTTCTTTAAAATAAATAAATATTCATTTTGCATGCATGAATGTTGAATATATTAACCCAGCTGGTGAAATAACTGTGAGGTACTTTGCCTTAATTACAGCACAGCGATATGGTGCAGTTAAACATCCATATAATTTTATATTACTGCCCTTAAGGCCCTTGCTTGGAGTCAAACTTTTTTTTAAAAAAAAAAACAAGATTTAATTTGTAAGCGCCAAGGAAGTGAGAAAAAATGACTTCACTATAGATCCTTCACATTTTTCCCTTCAGTTTTAGTTTCACTTCTGAAGATTAACGTAAACAGATAGGGGGAAAGGATCTTTCTATTTCATCATGCTTTAGGGAACTTTGTTCTTGTTTTTCCCCAATTCTATTTTAGGCCCCAATCTCATTTTCTCATAAGCCACAGTGGTTCATTAAGAAACATTAGGAAATAGCCAATTGTATTATTTTCCAGCAGATACTCCCTCTCTTATGCCTCCCTAATCACCAGCTCTACTCTTTTTGCATTGCATAACTCCCCAGGAGATAATTTCAGCAGAAATGTCCCCTTTAACAATACAAATAAGTGGCATTTAGGATTTTTTCCTTGCTAGATTGTTATGAGAAGTTAAATGTTTAGTGTACCCATTGCTGTGGCTTACAGGGACAGACAAAAAAAAATAAGCACACAAAATTAAACTGCCAACAACCGGCAGCACAAACAGCCCCTTCCTGTACTGCCTCAAAGTATAAGAAGAGAAACTGTCTCGGTGTTGGTCCATAATCAAACAAGTACTTAACAGAAACATCTCCTTTCTAGTGCACCTTGAAGGTTAGCAAATTTGAGTCTGGGTAGAACACTGAAGGTAGCAAGTTCTACCCCAGGCAGCCTCTCTGCCATAATGGCCCTACCTCCCCTCCCCAAGAATGCATGCATCCAGGCATTATCTGCAGAAGCTTCTCAGTTGAGCTCAGTCTTTGTGACAGCGCGTATGGAGAGAAGCAGGCATTAGTGTGAGCATAGGGCCAGTCCCCTGACAATCTCAAATCACTTTAGATTCCATTTTAAAATTGAGAAAACAGGCACAAAACTAGTTGTTCAAGGCCACCCAGAGAACAACAGAGCTGGGAACAAAACCCAGGTCTCTCTACTCCCAGTTGTGTGCTCTGACTGCTAGACAAGCCAGCCTTGCTTAGGAAGTCAGGTTCCAAAGCACAGACAACTTTATAAATTTAAGTCAACAGCTTAGACTGCACTTTGGAGTGGATTGCTACCAGAGCAGTTCCACTACCACAGAAGTAACATGCTTGTGGCAACACGCTGAGCTGTGCAGGCAGGCCACAGCCTTCTGTTACGCCAAAGCTCTGCATCAGGGAAGATATGTGCTTAGACACAGTGTGGGCAACGGCCATGCAAGCTTCCGTTGCCATGTGGAGTGACCCAGACCTGGCGAGACCATTTCTCTGGAAGTAAGAGTTCAGTCTCCATGTCAAGAAGCAGGATCTGTGAGTTCAGAGATCTGGGCTCCAGGTAAAAAAGGGCCTTTGTAGCCACAAAGTTTTTACTCAAGGACTCATGAGAGAGACCCGTAGCTAGATAGCTGTGGTCAACCATGCCAGTACTGCCAATACCAAGCCTTCAAAAAATCAGGCATCAGACCCTTCCCTTCCACACCTCCCCTCCCCAAAATCACGAGATGAGCTTAAAAAATGATAAGTTTTTTCAGAAATAATGAACTGGAGAGGTGGAAGTTTGCTCTGCCTTCTGGTTTGCATGGTTAGCAGGTAGCAGGTAGCCACCCAGACAGACTGTGTGTGTGATCATTTCAGTTCAGGTTCAAAACTCAACCTTAAAAGGCACACACATAATCAGGTTTCCCATTGGCTGCTTGGAGGGAGCTGTCCCTCTGTCCTTCTCCATCGCTGTCCCGTCTTTAGTGTCTACCTCCCCGCCTTACCCAATCTCCTGTCCCACTGGTGCCTTCTTTTGTGATTTTATTGCGATTCTTGTGATGCTTGGTGTTTGCCTTGAAGCCCCAGCTGCTGAGGTTAAGATTTCAATTTTTTTGTGTCTCATGAAACACTGTTTTTTGTAATGAAAGTATGAAATAGTTTTGGCTAGTGCTGTAGTGCTATTGGCTAGTCAGGCCAGCATGGAAGGACTTAGCCTGAGGTAATGGTTGGTGTTATAAGAACAGTAAAGAGACAGAACATTACTTTCTTCTACACTGAACAAGGAACTAAATTAGAATGAAGAAAACAATATTAGCCCCAGAGGCAAGCACACACTCACTCTAGACTTTCTACTGAGAACCATCCCCCATTCTGCCCCCACCAGCCTGTCTCCCTGCAGCAGTTTCAAACAATATATGTCCTGGTTTCCCCAGCTCCTATCAGGTTACATTAAAGTGGCATCTCTTTGTGATCTTGGTGACTTGGGAAAAGAGGTGGTGCATCGCTAAGAGCAACTAGCCCAATCTGCATGTGACTAATGTGGATGTGACAGTCTCAGCAGGTACAGGGACTGTTGTCTGTCTATGTTCCCTGAAGTCTGAAGCCAAAAGGAGCCACAGCCATTCATCACCCACACAGTGCAAATGTCCACCACTAGCACAGGCAGCAAAAGAGCAATGGGGATCAAAATGGGAGCACTGGAGGGGGACAATGAGCGGTCTTGTCTCAGAGAGGGGAAGCTGAATTATAGGAGAAGAGGCCCTGAGTTATGAACAAGTCAGAAGAAGAAGAAATGTCTTCCTCAGAGAGAAGATACTAGGCTAGACAGGCCACAGGTCTGATTTGATATAGCAAGTCCTATGTTCCTATTAATTCTGGCCCCCATTTAAAGTTCCCTTTCATATGCAGAACACTCTTGACATATTGGGCAAGATCTAGCAACAGATTAATAATGAACTCGGGTTTTCCTTTGGGAGCAGATAGGTGTATGGTTCCCAAGACCTGTGGGATTTCTCTCCTATCAGATAAAATATGTTATTATTATTTAAAATAGAAAGGTTATTTAAAATAGAAAGGTATGGTACAGATAGTAATCTGTTTTTTAATTCTTTTTATAAATAGAACATGCATGTCCAATCCCACTCCATTTTATTTTATTTTTAAAACCTAGTTACTCCCATTTGGCAACGTGGCTTAACTAAGCAGACGGGAGAACCCCTCTCATTGCTATAGTGAGCGCAGCAGCTGTAGCATTTCAAGTGTAGACAAGCTCTTAAACCAAATAAGTAAGGAGGGGATGTTCCCCTCTTTTCCTTCCCAGGGATTAATAGAGTGAGTAAATGCATGTGGCCAACCTAAGTTGATTCTTTTTTTTCCCCATATCGCTCTCCCTTCAGAGCCTGACTCTCTTTACGCACACCCCACGTAGACAAGCCAACATAACAGGGAGTAAAAGAACTAATTACAAGAAGTTACAGAATTCTAACATGCAGCAAAAATGGTGGGAAGGGGGAATTAAAGGGCATCAATTAAACAAAGAGCTTTCTTAGCATAGCCTGGCAGCAGGCCAGTTCCACCCATCCACCTTCCACCTAAACCTCGGAAAAACAAAGAAAGAGGAATGTGGTTAATATTGCAGCAGTGTACGGGGAGACTTTGGCAAACCAGTGAAGTGCCTGAAATCACTATGGCTTATTGCTAAAAGCAGTCAAGTCAGCAGGCTGTAAATAGCCAAGTCAGCAGGCTTAGCTTAACCAAGGCGGGGGGGGGGGGGGGGCTGTTGGGTGCCACAGAAAGGGCAGCTTGACCCTGCGTCCTTCCTGATAAGAATTGTGTTGAAGTTGCTGATACATGCATCTTAGAAGAGCAGGATGTGCCCCAGGAATGTCTATTGGGGCCTCAAGGCTGCAAACTCTGGAAAAACCCACACCTGGTTAATCGATAAACAGAAGGAGCCTCTTGCTTGCCCATTGGAACCGCTTGCTTAACAAGTTTTCTTTAAGGGACATGTCATTCTCTTACTCATGTATAAATAAGAGGGGGGAAGTTTGAGGTAGGGGGACTCTTCAGGACTGGACTCTCTCTCTCTGGATGCATCTTGTGTTTCCCAGCAGCAGCTGTGCCACTCGAGAGCCACACTCAGCTTTGGTAATTATCAAAGTTTGGGGGTGCCAGCCATCTATCGGCCAGACGGCCGTGTCTCCCCTGATTTATTTCCTGACACCACCTCGCACAGAGTAAAAGTTACCAAGAGCTTTGGGTTGAAAGAACCCCGGGTAACAGTAGCATATAGGAGCCCCTGTCATGGACTAGGACCACTGTACAAATATCAAACCAAAGGATGTCCTTGCCCCAAAGAGCATAAGAAAACCCTGCACTCCTCATTAACTGAACTTTGTCTAATCTCCAGTTATCCCTTCTTTATAACAACCTGAGGGATTTTAATTACATATTCAGTCACTGAAGTATCTAAATTTGTATGATTACAACACTGATTAAAGAAGGGAAAATCTATTCTCATTCTCCTCTTATAAACATAACCTAATCCCAACAAAAGCTGTTTTATTCTAAACTTAACATACATTTTAATATAGGAGCTTTCATCAGCATCTACATTTTCTTTTACTACCTTTCTTAAGCAAGAAAATAGTAAAAGCATAGAGCTGAGCTTGTCAGAGTTCAGCTCTGTGCCTCTCATTTGGTTTTTCTCTTTGGAATTCTTCTGGGCTTATGTATTCATTATTTAGATCCATTTTGATTTTCTGAAAGACCCAACAATGGCATTGCTTCCTCTTGATTACTGAAAAAATTAATTGGATTCCTGTAGATGGCTAGAGTCTTGCAGGATACCCAAGAGCAAAAGATGTACCTTTTCTCTCCCTCTTCTCTTTGCAGAAATATACAGCATTCTATGAGTGGAGGAACAGACATCAAGGAATACATTTTTCTTTCCTTTGTAAATTGAATTACTCTACTGAGTTAATTTGGAGATCCTTTCTTTGGGGCTTAGAATATTAAAATAACCCCCCAGAAGCAGCAATGATAAAATTACCACCAAGAGGCCTTGGGGAAGTACTTCAATGAACTCTTTCTGGCCCCAATTCAGCAAAGCACTTAACCCTGTGCTTAAAGTTAATGACAAGCGTAAGTGCTTTGCTGAGTCAAAGTTTCCATTTCAATGTCAGGCTCAGCGAGCTCTATGGCAAATACATAACATTATTTGTACAAGACAGCATCTCTCCTACTTCCTCTCCTTCTGGAGGACCCGCTGACCAAATTTTTTTATCTTTTCTCTCCATCCTCCTGATTTTCCATTTCTTCCTGGATCCTGTTTGCTTGTTTGTTTATTAATTTCCACTTGGACTATAGATTTCTTGTCTTCAATAGTCCAAGTTCAATGCTTCAATTCTTGTGCTTGGGATGGCATACCGAGGACTGTATCGGAAGGGCATCTGTGGCTGTGGGTGTTTTTCTAGGTCCCGCTTGCAAGTTAGAGGACCCTGTAACAAAGCATGTGAGCTAAGTCAGTCTGGAAAAAGCCAGTTTAAAGCAAGGTGAGATGAGTAGTATCTTTCTTCCTTAGAAAACAGCCTGTTTTCTCTCTATATATTTTTGGGTGCTTGGGTGTTACTGTTGTGAATTCTCAGAAACAGTTATATTGCAACCTTTCAACAAGAGTATTTATCTTTCTGTCTAAATTCTCTGTGTCTATCCCAGGAATATAATACTCAGTTTTGCTACATACCAGCCTAACAGCATTTACTGTTTCTCTCCACCAAGAGAAAACACGTCTTTCTGCATTTCTTTTAGGATATTGAGTATTGGTGACCTGCACTGGCCTTCCAATTTCTTACTTGAGATCTGGGTGGGCTGCATGAGGCTAATTCCACAGTGGAACAATCTGTTGATCCTCAAAGACTGGTATTTTGGCTGTTTTTCCTCCCAGTTCCCCAAAGTGTAGTATAAAATCCACATCACTCTATGATTTGCAGCAAGGTATTCAAAGTGCAGGTAGCCAACCAGGTTGGGATGGGTTTGTCCATTCATTGTATGGACCAGCCTGTTTAGCATCCACAAAGCGGAAGGGAAAAAGGATTTGTGCAGAGCCTGCAATGGCTTGTATTTTCTAACCTTGAACAGTACTGTGCAGCATCTATCAAATGGTTCATACATATTCACTCTTTCAGGCATGTTACAAGTGTAAAGCAGACATCTGCTTTCTGACATAGCATGAGCACTTAACATGTGCGGCTAGAGCCATTGCACAGGAACTAGACTAGACTATTTTCAGCTTGGGCATCATCATCCTCTCTTTGAGTCACTCTTTCTAAAGCAACTGATAAACTCAGAGAGCGTGAAGAAGCCAGACAAGCCGAATGGGAGCCTAACAAATGAACAGGATCATGTTCTCAAACTGTAAATGGCTTTGAAGGATTTGTTCACCATTGATGCAGATCTCTGGTGGACATTTTGCCATAGCGCTGAAAGGAAGAAATAATGATTAGTGACTGATCATAGAGTGCATCAGGCACTTCATTTTAGGCAGTTTCTTGTTATTAATTTTGTACCACACCTGAATGTGGAAGCAACTTTGGAGCGGATGGCTGCTCAGGCTAGTGTAAGCATACTTAATCTCCTGGAGAAAGCTTGTCTGCTATACTGTAGTCTGCAATGCTCTTTGAGCAGACATGGTTGCCACCACTTAAATTATAGAGGGAAGATGCTGGGATCTGTTGTGGTAATTCTGATTGAATAAATGGGCCTAGAGAGTCGAAGGTGTTAACATGCTCTTGTCGTTGTACAACACTAAACATGGTTTGGGAGGTGAGTACAGAGACCTCAGCCTGCTTTGTCACCTGGCCACAAAAACACTACATTTTTATAACCAATTAAAGATTTTTTTAAAAAAGGAAGAGAGAACAGCAGCTAAACATTTAACATGGAAAGTGGTAAGTAAGGCTTTTATTTTAACAAAATATCTTATTCCCTTTAGCTGTAAAGAGCACAAGTGCTGGGATTACACCATATCCCAAAACCCTCGGATGCCAGTAGCATGCCAGGTGTAGTGTGTCTTGGAAGCAAGCACTACATAAGAATGGCCCTACTGGGTCAGACCAAGGGTCCATCTAGCCCAGTATCCCATCTTCCTGCAGGGGCTTCAACAGCCAGGCCTTGTAGGCGCTAGCCCTTATGGATTCCAATAACCACTCAGACATGGGACTAAGTGAAAGGACATTTCACTAGTGTGGCAGCGGAGGGAAAGGTTGCAGGTACCTTGGGTACAGAGGCTTAAACAGTTACAGTTCAAAGTAAGCAATAATGGTTCTGGTTTGGGTCCCTGGGGCAGCTCAGATGAGAGTCCGGGCTCTTCAGCCCTAGTGCCAAGTTCTGTCCAGTCTCTTCAAGCAAACAGGCATTTGCAGGTTTCCAGGCCAGGCTCAGTTAATGTCTCTCATTGGGGTTCCCTCTGCCCTGGCTCCCTGCCCAGCCTCTGCTGCTTCCTCATAAGCCCCACACAGACTTACACAAGCTGTAATGTCCATCAGTCACAGCCTGTTCCACATGTGGCTCTGTGTACAGTTCCTGGGGCCTCTCGCCAGCTCTCTGCTGCCGTGCAGCTCCCATTGCCAAACAGAGCCCATCCACTTCCCAGTTCAGGACCTCCCCATTACCTAGCCAGAGGAAAGAGACATGCAATGGGGAAGGTGCAGATGGGAAACATAGTCCCTGCTTAACCAGGAGGAAAGGGATATCCATGGGGAAGAGCTGGTGGAAGCTGTAGTCCCCTGCTTTGCAGGTCCATCACAAGAGATTTTAAAAGGAAAAATGAACTTTGTCTTCTGTATAGCATTAGAGATGCTATTAACTGTCCTTTTTGGTGACAAGAGAAAAAGTTAGCTGAGATGGGCTGGGGTGGCTGTTGTTAGAGTCTGACCCTACTTCCTGGAAGACCAAACAAGTCAACCACATACAAAAGGGAAGAAAAAAGAACAAGGAAGGCAGAAAATGCAGCTGCTGTCTCTGGTGCTGACTCTCATATACAACCTTGCTGCTGGAGAAAGAGGGGCACAGCTCATCCTGTGATTAGCCTCTCAGAGACCTTGCAAACTTTTACCAGCAGCAGGCAGCTAAAAGCAATGCCCTAAGCAGCCTTTCTTGGTGTGGGCTCACAGCAGCATTGCAAAAGATGCAATCTTTGCAGCTTCGCCAGAGTCTTATTGAACAGAAGGCCAAAAGGGACAGATGGGAAAGAGAAGTAATAAGGTGGAGGAAGGAAAAGGCCATGAGTAGGGCCCTACCAAATTCACAGCCATGAAAAACGCATCACAGATTGTGAAAACAGATCTGCCCCATGAAATCTAGTTATTGTAGGGGAGGGAGAGGAGCAGAGCTGGGGATGCCCCAGCCGGTGTCTCCTACTATGCAACAGGCTCCAGCTACTAGTCCCTGTGGGGCTGGGACTTCCTCTTCCCCTGCATGGCCATTCTCAGATGGGGGGAGATCAGACCCACCTCCAGGTACCTCCCCCAGCTGCAGGAAGCTCCATGGCTGTGCTGCCTTCAGAGCCCAGCAGAAGTGAGGGAGGCAATCCTGCGCCCCCCCCCCCCCCCCCCGCCACAGCTTTGCGACCCCACCCTCCCCGTGGTCCCTTTTTGGGTCAGGACCCCCGCAGTTACAACACTGTGAAATTTCAGGTGTAAACATCTGAAATCACACCATTGACTATTTTCTAAAATTCTATAACTGTGCAATTGACCAAAATGGACTGTGAATTTGGTAGGACCCTAGCAAGGAGGGAGGATATGAGAGTAGGAAACCAAGGTTCACATCCCAGCTGCTGATCAGGATTTATTCAAAGGTGGTGGAGGTGACAATGTCATTGGTTTGCACTCTCTGGCCTGGTCAGCACATCTCTCAGGATGAGTTCCGTGAAAGCAATGTCACGGTGGATGGTAGATCCCAAGCTCCCAGGAGATGGAAGAGGCTCCTACTTTCAGTTCAGTTGTCCTCCGCATTTGTGATCGTCCCGGCTGCCTTTTTTCAAGGACCCCCAAAAGGGGGTGATGTTCAAAATATCCCATCCCCTCATTATTCTGTCCACAAAATAGACCTACATTCCAACACACCAACTCTGGGTCACTAACTTATTTTTCATTGTCCGTTTGTTTAGCAGTCATGATTTGAAATACAGTCCTTGGGCAGTACAAATAGCCATTTTTTTATCGTGTGTGTGTGTGTGGGAGGGGGACACTAATCCAGTCTGTCTTTACCTTTTGCTGACTTTTTATATACACTATTATGTAACCAGGCTGATTTGGCATTTCATTAGCTTAGACAACTGAAAACAGGCCTCTGCACAATAAATCATTGTAGTCTTAAAGGGGTAGATGAAATTAAAGTCTAATGACCCCATCAAGCACAACATAATAATGGTCTCAAGAAATAGGTGGGACTAGAAAAGGAGAGATACGTACTGGAATAGGAACCTGAGTGGAATTAGTAGAGCAGATCATATGCAAATACCCAAATCTTCTGATTTCTGGATAAAACCTAATATTTGTAATAAGCTACAAAACTTTTCTATGAAAATCTTAAAAGTATTGGGTACTGTGACAGAGTGCTAGGTATGAAACCCGGAGTCAGCACTCTGTTCACAGCAGCTCCAATCAAGCATAGCAGATTGGAGCTTGTTCCTAATTTGTGGATGGGGCAGGGCAGAAAGGCTAATTAAGCCATTAGCAGAGCCTACAAATAGACACGAGACGGAAGTGAAAAGGGGGAAAGTATGCAATGAGAGGGAGACAGAGAGAGATTGCTCTCCCTCTGCTTGTAAAGACACTAGGTACGCTGTGAAGTTGGTGGGACTTACTTATAAATTAACTGCACAGGGTGTTGAACCAGCACAAGGGTCTCTGCATGGTTTCTTGAGTGAGACAGAAGCGGGACTGAGGAGGTCCTATTACAGTAGCTAATACACCAGAGAGGGCAACGTATCAGGTCAGAAGTTTCAAAAAACAAAAAACAGTTAATAATGCCCAGTACCTCACTTGTACTTTGTATTGGAAACAATGAATCCAGCCTGGGCAGGGGAGGTTTCACATAAAGATGCCAAATGCTTTCTTTATTTTCAGACACTGAAACTTGATCTGGAAAAGGGCTTGTAAAAAACTTTGTTTCTTCTCAGGTGAGAGTGGAAGATCACAACACATTTAGGCCAGTGATTTAAAAGCTGGAACATTTTTAAACACGAGGAAAGAACTCACTATGGGAGCGTATATGTTTGTGCCTGTGGAAAAGGCACAAACAGGGCCAGATGCTGAGCTGTCCTTCTCAGGAGCCATAGATCGGCCACATGACTATATGCCCCCCAGCATGACTTGAAGCACCCCCTATAGCTGTTCCCCAGAAGAACCTATGGGCCACTTTGTCCTGGTCTACACTTAAAATTTAGGTCAACCTAGTTATGTCGTTCAGAGGCATGAACAATTCACATTCCTTGTCACCACAGTTAAGCCAGCCTAGCCCCTGGAGTATGTACCTCTAGGCCAATGGAAGAATTCTTCCTTTGACCTAGTTACTGCTGCTCAGGGAAACACATTACCTACACTGATGGAAAAACCCCTTCTGTCAATATATGAAATGTCTATGCGACATCGGCATAGCTGCAGCGGTGCCACTGTAGTGCCCATAGCGGAGACATGCTCATGGCGTCCCACAACAGCTGGACTGCAGAGTGATTTGGATGTGCCTTCACCATACCCCCCTGCAGAGACCGGGATTGCACTAGGTACTGATGTAGAGGTCTTTTGATGACTCTAGCGTTGGTGGAGAGGCCCCTTGCATGGTGTGTGTGGGTGCTTAGGGGCTATCACTGGAGCAACAAAGGGAGTGGATTATAAAACAGACTTGGGGGCACAGTATTTAAAGTGGAAACTCTAGAAAACAACATAAGGCAGAAAAGAAAGCTCCAGGGATGCAAAAGCTCTATTTTCTTTAGGTTGTCAGTACTCTAGTATCATAAGATTTCATAGAATCATAGGACTGAAAGGGACCTCGAGGTCATCTAGTCCATCTCCTGCACTCATGGCAGGACTAAGTATTATCTAGACCATCCCTGACAGGTGCTTGTCCAACCTGCTCTTAAAAATCCCCAATGATGGAGATTCTACAACCTACCTAGGCAATTTATTCCAGTGCTTAACCACCCTGACAGTTAGGAAGTTTTTCCTAATATCCAACCTAAACCTCCTTTGCTGCAATTTAAGCCCATTGCTTCTTATCCTATCCTCAGAGTTAACGAGAACAATTTACCTCCTTCTTCCTTGTAACAACCTTTTATGTACTTGAAAACTGTTATGTTTTCACGCCGTCTTCTCTTCTCCTGACTAAACAAACCCAAGTTTTCAATCTTCCCTCGTAGGTCATATTTTCTAGACTTTTAATTTTTGTTTCTCTTCTCTGGACTTTCTCCAATTTGTCTACCTCTTTCATGAAATGTGGCACCCAGAACTGGACACAATATTCCAGTTGAGGCCTAATCAGCACAGAGTAGAGCTGAAGAATTACTTCTTGTGTCTTGCTTACAACACTCCTGCTAATACATCCCAGAATGATGTTCGCTTTTTTTGCAACACTGTTGACTCATGTTTAGCTTGTGGTCCACTACGAACCCCCAGATCTCTTTCCACAGCACTCCTTCCTAGGCAGTCATTTCCCATTTTGTATGTGTGAAACTGATTGTTAAGGAAGTGGAGTACTTTGCATTTGTTCATAGTGAATTTCATCCTATTTACTTCAGACCATTTCTCCAGTTTGTCCAATCTTTGGCTGGTGACTGTGAATTACAATGCTGTGACAGGTAATGAGGGGGATGGTTTTGCAGGTCCGGAGGAACAGTGAATGGAAAAAGGAAGAAAGAGGTGTGAGGATGGCTGGTGATAGGAGGAGGGTGCCTCCCCCTACTTACATATGTGGAACTATTTGAAACCAGTAGAGTCCATGCAGTGGTCTGAATTTCCTGTCCAGGAGCGTGCGAGCTGCTTATACACACTAGAACAACCAGGGAGATACTACCAGTGAGCCTGTTGCCTCCCCCAGCGGGCAGGGCTAGGTGGCGGTACAGCCATGCCAGAGGAGTTGCCTGGGTTGGGTGCTGGCTTCTGCAAGCGGCGGCCTGACATGCTGCTGCTTTCACCACTACGGTTCCTGGTAGGGTCCTGCAGCACCACAATATCTGCTTTATATCCGTAGATATCCGCATCGGTGGATATAAATTTTGTATCCACGCCAAGCTCTATAAACCAGGTTACATTTCATAATTGGACTGATATTAAGCCAATACCAACAAAACTGCCAGTTTTGCACTTGCAATGATTACAATTCAGAGGTTTGTTACAACAATATATCTACTGCAATAAGTGCAGTTTGCTCCAGATTTCTTTAACCTCGTCATAGACCAATAGCAGCAGATTCAGAAGTGCTAACTTTAGGAACACCAAGAAAACAGGGCTGCAGCCTGCACTGAACAGTTTGATGCTTAGGTAGAATATCAAGTACAAGCATGTGTAGATAAAGGTAGGACACTCATGTATAACAGAGCCCTCGCTCCTGGATCAAAGAGTGAGTCACATTGCAGAGGGGTTTTAGACCCAAAGATTGCTGTTTGCATTCCAAGAGGAAAAATTAATGGGATTTGCCAAAGGGCCTTCTGAAGAAAGGATAATAGCATGCAAGTGACAATGAGAAGATCTATTATACTGAATCATATTGACACTAAATGGTTTTAAAGGAAACACTTTGGTGTTGTGTGGTCTGCAAGCTATTGTACTGTATGGGACAGGAAATGAAATACAGGACCCTTTTCTCTGCCACTTCTGAAGACTGCACAGACTGTACGGGAATTCACAGTATGAAAAACTGTGTAACAAATTTCAGTTTGTAGTAATTCCCAGTTTAGGATATTGAGGTCAAGCAAAGGGGCCAAAGTGCACGCTGCAGTTCCTGACTTTGAGAGATCATTTTCAGTTTCTTTTGTTGTTAATTGGGAGCTGTTTGACAGCTGCTCAAAGGTTTTGAAAGTCAGTAGTCTTGGCAGAGCTGGATTAGTGGACAGTGCAAATAAGGCTGCCTATGATAAATTGCATTTAATCCTGCGCATATGACTGTATATGGGAGCGTAAGGGGTTTTACTAGCACTCATTTGGGATGAGCCACACAACTATTGCAGCTTTGACCCATGTGAATAACTTGTGTGTGTTTAAAAGTAATTCTTTAGAATAGAGTAATCCAGCAATGATATTAAGGTTTAATCTAGTAGTTCTGTGCATTTGTCCGATGGCTCACATTTAATCTTTATCATTCATCACTGGGAATGGAGCTCTTAAAAAAAATGGGGGGGCGTTGTCTAACTAGTGTTACTGATCTGGGGAAAGCCCTCCAGGGACTATACTGTTCTGTTTTTAAGAAAGAGCTAAAGCTGAATGTATGTTTCAGTGGAATCCAGCTAACACCGACCCACAAATTACACTATTTTAAACAAGAGTTCTACACCTTAAAAAGATCTGGAAATAACTAGTTAAGGAATCTAAATCATGTCACCCAATACCAAATAACTTTGATCATATGCTATCTTCCCACCCAACCTTAATTTTATCTTTCTGTTTTATAATAAAAAATAGAGTGATAGATGCATAAGGTTGAATAAGCATTATAAAAATCAGCGTAGATGAAGGAATATGATCCAAGGTATATGAAGTTGTCTCAGCATTCTGTTTTTCCTCAAATGTGATATTTAGGTAGAGAAGAATAATATTTTGAGTAAAACTGGAATAAGTGATCTGCTTGATGTTGCAGGTCTAAATAAGCGTATATACCTCTTTCAAGTTTTTATTTTAAATATACTGTGTTCCAGCTAAAACAAGTAATCGTTTCTAGTGAGTAACGCTACAGGATAGAGTTATAGAATATGGGGAATGGATTCTTGGAACACCAATAAACAGTTATTCTAGTGCTCTGGTTATCAGCAAGCATGGGGGTACACTGTGCCAAAACCAGAAGTGGAATGCATGGAAAAAGAAATGGAAGCAGGATCCTAAAGAAAAACAGTTTCTTCCAAAGCAGATCATGCAAAAAGATCAAGCTAACCCCAGAGCTGAAGCTTACAGGAATTGTTGAAAAGGCCTAGAGAAGATTTAAATTGTGTTTCCAACTTTACTTAGCTTCTACTGCAGTCACAAAACTCAGAGAATGTCATAAAAGAATACTTCTAACCATCACAGGATAAGATGCCCAGCATTGTCATTCTCCCTTACAGCAACGGCTTTGTTCTGGGCATGTATAAAGCATATTTACCAAATTAAAAATAAATAAATGTGAGAAATGTGCTGCCTTCAGAAAATCCAGAAATATCTGTGACTGAATGGAAGTTGAATCAACAAATTGAGATCTGCCAATGACAGGCATAAGACACAAAATGACTCCTGAGAAGAGTTTAATGTTAGCAAAAGCATGTTGCACAAGCAGGTGAATAAACAAAGTAAATGAAAAACATACAGCACAAGGACAGCACAATTATCACAGCGGTCTGTAGTAGTTCTGCCAAGTCACATTTATATGTTGTAGTTGGAATAGAAAAGGCAGTTTATATTTTCCCAGCGTAATGGAACCATAGATGATCCCAGTGTATACCATTAAAGTACTACTATTAAGGTCAAATGCCCTTTTTCTAATTAGTAGTTTATTTCCTCTGTTTTGTTTTCCAAAGCAATGTGGTTTATGAGTGCCACTTTATTTTTGTTTGTCTACATCTGATACAGCAAAATGCAAAGCCTTATACTCTAATGGAAGCAAACACTTAACTGCAGTGACACTTGTTCCATTTTACATTTGTATTAAGCCTTGTGAAATGCAATTAGTATTGGAGAAAAACATAACTAAAAGAATTGGCTCAAGCCAGGCAGATATTGTGTAAGTTTCTCCACAAAGATCTGACAATGTACCGCATTCCCTCCTATTGCCAGGCTCTACTCCAACACAGACGGTCAGTTGTGCCAACCTATGTGGTGGCCTGTTGATACACATCCATTGTACCCCATCAGTTCACCAGAGTCAATGTTCTTTTTTATGTCACACTTATTGAGACTATTAAAAAAATGCAAATCAAAGTGCAACTATGCGCCATGCACCAGAAGTCTGACTGTTCTTACACTTTTTCACCCCATTACGAGTCAAATCCTACCTTGGCTTGTGCAGTCAGAAACAATGTAAACAATAGCAGATGTATCATCTCCTGCAGAAATCCTTCTAGTCAGGGCAGGATTTCATGGTGTGGACTTGGGGGCGGCGAACAGATATGTGGTGGAACACAGCCTGCTGTTACTCTAAAGAGGAACGAGAATGATTGGGAGCCAGCTGAGATTCTGACACAGACATTGTTCCAACAGACAATTGTCTTCTGATATTGACCACCACAACCTTAAAAAAAAAAAAAAGAATTTTCCCCAATATCTGATTCCTATACATCCAGGTGAGCAAGAAAATGATCTGTAATAATGTTACATTATTGGGAGTGACACAAATTCAATTGTAAACATACAAAAAATGCCACAGAAAAACTATTACAGCTCCTGATCATAAGTTATAGGCCTTCTGATGCTAATAAAATCCTTTAGGATGAACATAATGGCTGTACTGAGTGAGACCAAAGGTCCATCTACTCCAGGATCCTGTCTTCTGACAGTCGCTGGTGCCAGATGCTTCAGAGGGAATGAACAGAACAGAGATTACAGTTAACCATCCCCTGTCATCCAATCCCAGGTTCTGGCAGTCAGAGGTTTAGGGACACCCTGACCATCTTGGCTAATAACCATTGATGGACCTATCCTCCGTGAACATATCTAATTCCTTTTTGAACCCAGTTATACTTTTGGCCTTCACAACATCCACCAGCAATGAGTTCCACAGATTGATTGTACATTGTGTGAAGAAGTACTTCCTTATGTTAGTTTTAAACATGCTGCCTATTCATTTCATTGGGTGATCACCGGTTCTTGTCTCATGGAAGGGATAAACACTTCCCTGATCACTCTGGCCACATCATTTATGATTTTATATACCTCTATCATGTCTAATTCTAATATTTTTTTGAGATGGAGCAATCAGAACTGCAGTATTCAAGGTGGGGGCATACCATGGATTTATATAGTGACATGATATTTTCTGTCTTATCTGTCCCTTTCCTAATAGTTCATAACATTGTGTTAGCTTTTTTGACTGTCACTGCACATTGAGCAGAAATTTTAGAGAACTATCCACAGTGACTCCAAGATCTCCTTCTTGAGTAGTAACAGCTAATTCAGACCCCAACATTTTGTATGTATAGTTGGGATTATTTTTTCCAAATGTGCATTACTTCGCACTTATCAACCTTGAATTTTATCTGTGATTTTGTTGCTCAGTCATTCAGTTTTGTGAGATCCCTTTGTAATGCTTCACAGTCAGCTTTGGTCTTAACTATCTTAATTTAACTTGGACTTAACTATCTTGAGTTATTTTGTATCATCTACAAGTTTTGCCACCTCACTGCTTACTCCCTTTTCCAGATCATTTATGAACATGTTGAGCAGCACACATGCTAGTACAGATCCTTAGGGGATGCAGCTATTTACCCCTCTTCATTGTCCACATGCTTGCTGATACCCTCAAAGAATTCTCAGAGATAGGTAAGGCATGATTTCCCTTTGCAAAAGCCATGCTGACTCTTCCCCAACATATCATATTTGTCTTGGTCTCTGATAATTCTGTTCTTTACTAGAATGTGAACCAATTTAATGGTATCTGATGTAGCCATAATATCACCCATGTTTTGCTAGACTAACAGGTGCAGCAATTCACACTCAGGGGTATATTGCAGGCTGGCTTTATCACCTTTTGGGGATAAACTCTATCTATAATTGCTTTGTGAGAAAATGCAAACCTGATTGTGTCCCTTGTTATAATTTAGGAGGCTTAAAAAAATTTCTCTGGTAGTTGCCCATGGTTTTATTGTGGTCTTGGTAAAATTCAAGTAGTTTATGGGGAGGGTTAACTTAATAAATTCCAGTTTATTTTAACAGAAAAATACAATTCATGTGAGATAAAAAGAACATGTAATAAACATTTATATATTATGAGGCCTCTTGGTAATGTCTCTAGTCAAAAATCACACCCAGTGTCCTGTTCTAAACCCAACCTTTGGCCTTTATTCCCTCTCACTTCAGCAAATTAAAAAAAAAAATCTATTTTGTCTGAACATATGTTGATCGAGGAAAATTTTGGCATCACAATTCAGTGAACATTTCATGTCTCAGATTTTTAAAGGAATATAACTTCTAAAAAGTAACTCAAATGGCACATATTTAAGACTTGCAATATATGTTGCAACCCTACTGACTCTTACACAAGTGGCTCTGTTAAACTAAATATTACTAGTTATGAATAAAGTTACTGGAGCATTTTCAATGTTTGCAAAATGGGGAGGGTACACTCGTTGCTGGGGTATGTCCTTGTGGCAGAGTCTGGAGTTTAGTTCGCACCCAGTCTGGTGACACTTTCCCTGACTTGTTTGCACCATGGCTTCTCTCTGGGACTCAGGGTGCTCCTTCTTCATGACTCAGCCCTCTGGCCAGGTCACCATTTAGTCCTCCCCTTCTAAAGTGTCAAAGTCCCACTGGATAACTTGTCTGTATGCCACATCAGGCAGTCTTCCAGTTCACATCTAAAGTCTGGTGCCACTTTCCCAGTGGCTGGTAGAAGAACCAAGGTAAAACCCTTACTCTGGGTTCCAGCCTAGGGACCCTATATCTAGCAACGAAGGTCTACTCAAACTCAGACCCTGTTGCTGTTTCCTGGGCTCCTTCCTACCTCACTTCTGTCTCCTGGTCCACCTCTAGGTTTACCACTCTGGCCCTGTTCTGCTCTCAGAAGCTACTTCACCCCTCAACTTCTCACCAGACTCTGTAACCCAGGGCAGAATCCCAGGGCTTACTCTCCCCCTTGAACTCCTTCTCAGCCCTAGTCAACTCCCTTTCCTTCTAGGGAGTGACTATGGAACTCCTCCCTGCAGCCCACTTTAGCTCTCAGCTTCCTGGATTTATACAAGCCCAGCCTTCACCTTCCCAGCTAGGCCTTATCTTCAATTAGACTTTGCCAGTCCCTGGCTGTCCTCCAGATGCTTGCAAGTATTAAAGCTGACCATGGCTCCCTATGATCAGGTATCCATCCCACACAAGGCTTGAGCAGGTTAAAAGGGACCAACTAACCTTATAAGATGCATCTAGGGGAGATGCAGGACTGATAAAGTCTAACTGAAGATGAAGCCCAGCTGGGCAGGTGCAAGCTGGGCTTGTTTGTATTTACTAATGACTTTTGTATGTGGAGAGATTAGATCCTATAAACCACAAGCCAACTTCTTTCTTCAGTGTAGATCCTTATAAGATGTTCATGCTTAAAGAGCAAAATATACAACACTTACATGTGGACACAGCATGCACCCATGTTGCCTTCACTTTTAAAACAGGATTAGAGTTAGAAGCCAATTCTTTTCAGTGTCCTGTTGAGGATGGTAAGCATGAGAAAGCTACCAGTTCCTAGTGGTCCATGTAACTACAAGAGTTCAGTGGAAATTGACTTTTGTCATGTGACCGGGCAAGGAGATATACTTCTTTACAATTACTCCTGTAAGTCAAACCCTTATTGTAACCCATAGATGCACACACAACTGTGTGTGCAAACACTGGCCTGCATGCTACTAGGTTCTGCAAACTTTCGGCACACAGTTTTAATGACTTAAAAGCAAACCAAAATATTGGCCGATAACATTTTAAATGCTGAAGTTAATGGAAAGGGGTTTGTATG
This sequence comes from Eretmochelys imbricata, assembly GCF_965152235.1. Lineage (NCBI taxonomy): Eukaryota > Metazoa > Chordata > Testudines > Cheloniidae > Eretmochelys > Eretmochelys imbricata. The sequence goes on from NC_135574.1 coordinate 124,688,566, forward strand.
CTCAAGTATCAGTTGTTCAGCCAGGGAATAGAATTCAAGTGAGAAAACATCTTTTTAGCTTTATTATCGAACCACTTGGGTAACACCTCCATTTTTTAATATATTAGTAAAAGGTCCCATTCTAAGTCTCATATTTAGCCCACTTCTTTCTCTGCAACAATGAAGAATCTGTGCTATCAGCATGGTGGAGAATATTTTTAGAACATTAGAAAAATTCCTCAAGGAATTTTATGGATTGCAAAGTAAAAAATACTGAACTGTTTCAGTTTTTAAAGCTCATTACTAACATTATTATCTACAGATTAAAAATGGCCTGTTTCTCCAAGGCAAAACTTCTAAGCTTTTATATTATACTCACAGCACATTTGAATATTTTCAAACTCTTGCTTTTCATCCCACTGTAAAGGATCGCTTGCAATAGGAGCATTCCTCAATCAGTGTAGCTGGAAATTTATGTAAGCCAATATGACTCTGGGGAAAGATACATTGAGTAGGGTGGCCATTTTTCACATATTCCTTTTTAAAGTAAAATCACACTTTAAGATGCTTTGATCTCAGTGAACTTTTCTGATCATGTCTAAGAAGAGTCTGCATTACATATTTTGTCTAAAACAGTCACAATACTTTGTAGTCTCACTGTGCACCAAGCACAGATATTTCATTTTATTGATCACCCACAAGTCATCACCATGATTAAAATATAAAAGTCAATACACCTTACAGGATCTCCAGTACAAGAGAGAATAAAGCAAAACAAACTGTGCTTTTTGAAGATGAGACACCTTAGGAATAGGATATTGATGAGTGAATCTCAATGGTTCTGTAGGCCTAATCTCTTAGGATGAGCACCCAACAGTGGTAAGCTTTGGAAGTTTTGGTTGGCAATGTCAAGGGAATGGACTTGCCTGTGACGTCTTTCAGCAGGAAGTACTGTTGGAAAACTTACAGCAGCTTGGCTGCCAGTCTGGGCCAGAAGAACAGTGGTACATGAAAGCTAAAAATATGAAGGAGGGAAAGGTAATCTCAGAAATCCTTCAAAATGGATTAGGTTCAAGGTTTGGGCAAAGGTTGAGGTGAGTCCTTGCTTATATGAATAGAAAACTATTTTGTACATTATAATGGGGTGGGGGGAGAACTACACAGATGACGTAGATGTATCCCATTGCCACCAGGAAAAGGAGGATTTATCATCATCATCTTTGTTTGGAATTTGGGTGCATTAAGCCAGTAGGGTTGGTATGTATATTAATATCACTATAGTGTCAAGCCATCCCTCACATGCTATTCTGTTGGCTATAGGGCATGTGGTGACAAATTCATATACTTACAGCATCTCAATTGCTGAGGCACTCAACTGCCTACTGCTGAGCCACCATCCCCTTCTTTCTGTTCTAGAGCCAGCCCTCCTGGTTGAGTGCTCTCCTTCTCCTTTAATTTGGGGCGGGGGGTGAGGAGGGCGAGGAGGCCGCAAGAGAAAGTGAGTGGTTATTTTGGGCTCTCTTGGTATTCAACTCCCTCTTCTTCAGTGTGCACATGAAATCATTAATTAGGGGAGTTGGTGAGGGAAGAGGTCTGCAATTTACTAAATATGCTGATGATACCCACCTCTATCACATCAGATCTGCCCAGTGCCATGGAAAAGAACTAGAGCGGGTCAAAAGTTTCTCAACAGAATGGTTTTCCACTAAAAAACGCTGATTCAATAGAATCTACACATTCCATGGAAACATTTTAATAGACTTGACACATTCCCATAGATTGAGATTCAAATTTCAGGAATGCTGAGATCTGGGCTTTTGGATCAGGCCCATCTCTAATAACCTCTGCAAACAATAGAGTCTTTCAGAAAATGTGTTTGTTGCCATTCAGATACTGTGATGGATAAATAAAACAGATTGGCTAGATTATCATTCTTGCCTCTGAATTATGTGCCAAAATTTCCAGAAAGCTTTTCCCAATTGTCTAAGAGTTGCATGTAGCCTAAGTATATCTCCTATTCGTGGCTGGGTCATTTTGTGCAGTCCATTTAGTTGGAATGTTCTTTTGAATTGGGATAGGGGCATTTCATTTGACACACAAAACCACAGGACTGTGCTTTCCATTGTCTTGTCTCTGCTCAAATGCCACGTGTTTCTCAAAGCAAGCCAATCTGTTCTGAAGGACACTGGACACTGCTGAGGCTAACATCCTTTGCCTGCAAGGCACTGTGAGGAACCAGAGCCAGTCCATGAAATTCATCACACCCCAGCAAGCAGACAATGAAATTGAAAGCATTCATCTGAAACTGCAGACCAGATGCTTCCACGGTATACTTTCAGTATGGTTCACTTAATTCCATCAGAGTCTTTATGATGGCAGGAAAAGGGGAGGGGTATCTGTTTTGTTTGATTGATTTGAACAGTATTCTGCTAGTTTAAAAACAATCAGTGTTGGGAATTCAGGTTTTCCCATCACAAAAACTAGTGCATTTTAATGAAGACTGCCCAGCTACCAGCCACTACACAACAGAATGAGGATGTTAACACCAATTTCCTTATGATACTTTTTGCAGTCTAAGATTTTTACCTTCAGCAAATGGTTCCTGATATTCAGCTTACATTTTCCTTTCCAAACTTTCATTCCATTATATCCTTTGGACCACCCTAAATACTTCTGTTTCTGAAAACCAGACACCAAGCAGACACCCTGAGGATGATTACCACCACAACCCTACCGCAACCATTCTTTAGTAAGGAAATTTCAGTCCTTGTTGGGATCATGTTCTTTTTAGAGTATTGGTATTTTCCCATGTAAATGCCCAACTAGCTCTCATTTCTGATAGCTACATGGTGCATCACCATCCATGACACCAAGTGCACATTACTACTATCTGTATTTCTAATCTTATTGTATCATCAGTAAAATGTGCCACAATTAGAGTCTAAAGCAAACATATCCCACCAAGGGCCCTTAAAATTCATGGTCTATCCAGCCTTTCATCCTGCACTGAATAATTTGTGAAGTGCTGTGTTAGCAGGACCACTACAGACTACACTTGGGGAGAGTAGGCAGAACAACTACCCATGACAACTAATTTAGAATGATTTTTTTAAAATCTCAGATGACTGTGAAATGATGGTGCACACTCCAATGACATTTCTGATCTAATATTCTGATATGAGTTGGACCCTGCTGCAGTAATGACATTTCACAAGAAAATGGTTGAATGCTTCCTCTTCTCTTGCTGTACATCTGTTTGTATGCTATGAAAAATAACATGAAGTTAGATGAAGACAGAAAATACTCTTGCTGGGAGGTTGCAATGTAACACTACTGTTTCTTAGCATTCAGACCACCACCACACTAGAATCCCACAGACAGAGAATCAAAGCAGCTGCTCCCTAAGAGAGGCATAACTCACCTCATCTTTAGACTGGCCGGCTGCAGACTGATTACAGGTTTCCCTACAGAGCCCCCTACTCTACAAGGAGAGCCAAGAAACCCCCTGAGAATTTAGATCACAATTTTAAAACAGTTTTCAACAGACCATACTTTAGAGCTCTCCTGAGGTAAATTCTGTGCAGAGAATACAGTGCTAACTATGTGGAGTAAGAGGCAAGGTTTTTCATAATGTGTTTTGTTATGTAAACAGTTATGGCTTTTGAGGAATGATTTTTGAAGTCCTCTATCAATGTAGCCTAATCACTATTTTAGTATGGCTACACATAAAGACATCGACAGATTTCTACTATTACTTTGTACTGTAATTGTAAGGTATGCTAAGGAGGACTTCCAGCAGACCCAAGACTTGTATAACTGCTATGGAAAACTAGGGAAACTTGCCTGATACAAATGCTACCTACAAATCACAAGGATCCTTATTCAAATATCACTGCTCTGATAACAGGATGTTGAGTCAGACTGGGACCATCGGCTGGGTGAGGGACTCCACCAGTTGAGCATGTGTCTTGTGGCCAAATTCTGCTCTGCCGTGTAAAAGCAGAGTATGTCCACTTCCAAGCAGTGGCAGCAGGAACAGTCTTGCCCCCACCTCCTGCACTGAGAATGACCACAGAAGTCTGTGTGGTTGCTAAGGAAACCCCAGCATTTCTTTAGCTAGCTATTTTACTGAAGCCCAGAGAAAGACATGGGGGGCACTTCTTAGTGGCAACTCCGTACAGCCAGAAGCAGCAGGCAAGTGCATGGTGCACACAGCTTTCACAGTCCAAGAAGACTATCAAGGATTGGGTGAGTAGACTGCACTAAGCACCAGAACTCATACCAAGTGGAGAAAGCAGCCACGCACTGCCCCTGAAAAGTCCTCAAAGGAAGCACTGTGGTATTGGGGTCTGTGCCTTTATGGACAGAGTTTCCCCAGACACTGTCTGGCCTGATGGGATCACTGAACACCACAGGCACAATCTGCCCATAAGTCAGGCAGCTAAGGGGCCTAAGGACAGTGAAACTGAGGCATAGAGAAGTTCAGTGATTTTGCCATAGTTCAATAGCAAGCCAGCAGCAGAAATGGGGTCTGAATTTAGGAGTTTAGCTCCCAGACCCTGTTTTAGCTGCTAGACTATTCCGGGTTCCATATACACAAGCTAATATCCCTGAAAAATCCATAGGTTGGGAAAGTGTGATGGAGATGACTCTCCCTCCTCTTATCTTTACCACTCCTCCCCTTCCTTCTCCCTTTGTTGTGGCTCTGTAAACAGCTCACCACTTTTGAGGTAACTAACATCAGAGGTGACATCATTCCTCCCTCCTCTTGGTAGCGTGGGGTGACTGCAGAGTGAAGGGCCCTTCACAGCTGGGCTCCAAGGTGAGCAGAAAGAATAAGGCATCATCAAAAACTAAATGCAGAAAATCTGCAGAGGGCTAGAGAGTGGGTCTTGGAAGAGGAGCCAAATAGATGAATTAATAGCTCATAGGAATGGGGTTTTAATGCTGCTGATGCTAATCAAAATGATTTTATGGACTGTATCTGATCTCTCTGATCAGGCGTTGGGCTCTCCCATTCCCAGTACTCACCTGTGAATGGAAAGAGATTACAACATTACTGCCATCCCATCAGCACCTCTTCCTACCCCACTGCCAAGCCCACCAGCCCCTGTAGGTTTAAATATTGGGGTTTTTACCGATACCAGGTTAAGGTATGAAGGGGTAGACACTAGAAAAAAAACTTTATAGTGGTTCACATTGTTGCCACTGTATGAGTAAATTTTTTTTCAGGAGCAGTTCTCTTGAGAAGCAGGGCATATGCTTGTGCATAGTGGTGAATTTTAGAGTTGTTGCTAATGGGGTCACAACATTTTCAAAACAAATTCAGAAGCACCTGTGATGCAAACGTGCAGGGAGGGTATTTGTAGAAGGTCCAGGAAGTGTGTAAGAACGTGGGGTGATGTGGAGTTCCTGTTAGGTTCAGTGCCCAAACAGATTTCAATAGTCAGGCCAGAGCACAAGGAGGCAGGCAGTCTCTAAGGCAGCCAGGACCCAAGTCATAAAGGGTTACACACTAGATTGCCAGCAGCATATCTTCAGCTGTGGAGAAATGCTGATGTGTCACCAGTCAAATAGGCACAGAACATGAGCATATGGATAAAAAACAAAATGCAGGTTTGTTTTTTTTAAAAAGGCACAAAGTAGGATCAGATGAGGTATTTCCCATGCAGGGCACAGAGAACAAAACTCCCATTAACACTAATGGGAGTTATGCACTTAATGTCCCACATGCTGCTCTGAAAATCTAATATAACCCAGTGCCTAGATAGCACTTTACATAAACAAAGAGTTAAAGCATAAAAAAAAATGAAATGTACTATCTACCTATTTAATATCTCCTAAAAATACCACATTACTTTCCATATGAACTTAACTGCTGACTATGTCCTAGGGGAAAACAGGTCTCATAAGACAATTTCTAGCTTTTAAGACTCATTTTGGAAATAGAGAATATGCTTGTTCTCTGGGTCTGTGTTAGAGAAACAGGAGAGATTGTATCCAAATAGTCTTGTTTTAACTTTTGGACAGGCTCCTGCTGTCATTCAAAGGTTAAACTCCCAATAAAATCACTGGCACATGTGAGGCCTGGAAGAGAGGCCCTTTTGTTGGTAAACACTTAAGAATTTGGGGATGTAATCTCCAGTCCCAGTGTAATGAATCCTTGAACCTGATCCTACCAGCTGTTCCCTTCTATCTCATCATTTTTCTATTAATCTTAGGCATGTAGCAAAATAGAATTTGCAGACACAGGGCCCAGTCTAGTAGCCCTTAATTCCAGGAGAGTAAAGGCTGCAGGATGGAGTTAAGGCTCTATGTTCATGGCACATACAAAGAAGTTAGATAGATACTTTTAATGGAAGCCTGCAACTAAACACTATATTTCTTAGGAGTCAGAACACACAAAAACCCAAAAGCAGAGCAACTCAAAGCAGGCTGCTCTCTAAAACAAAGGGTTACTACTTACCCCAACTTATTCTAGGCTGGCTCTCTACCAATTGATTCACATTCTTCCCTGTAGCACCCCCCTCATTTACAAGCAGGACCAGGAAACCCCTCTGAAATTTAAAGCAATAAAGTGTCAAGCTAACAGTTTTCAATACAACATAGGGCTCCAGGAAGAATTTGTCAGTTCCAGCTATGGACATGGAAAGAGCAATCTTTATGACTAAAGCTGTGTGAAATGCTTGATTGCTGGTGAAACCAACTAAAGAAATACTTCATAATTTACATAAAGCTCAGCACTTCTTGTAACCACCTATAATATATTGTCTGGACAATAAGAAAATCAAGATTAAAACTGAGACTTTTCACAAAGTACAAGTACTTCAACTCTGCTTTACACTATTGTCTATAATCTGGGTTTAATGTAATGATGAGTCCAGCAAATTTGGGCTTTAATGAGGGCCGTAAGTAATGATGAACAGCTGGCCTTCTTAAATCAGGATGTCTGCTGAGAGTGGGCAATTTGAAAAACCATAGGCTAGCTATTGCCAGCATTTTAGATGCATTGCCAAAAACCTAAGAAACAAGAAAAATACCTTTGCTAGAGTTTAACCCTCAAGCCATTTTTGGTGCCTAGAGACAGCTAACAAGTTCATTTAGTTCGCAAAGCAGTGACTACCTTAGGGAAAGATTTTGACTTTACTGATCATTTGTGAGCAAAATAAAAATATTTCTTGGTGGGGGAGAGAAACAGTTCTGTATATCCACTGGGAACAGGACTTAGATGGTCACATCCATATCAGAGACTACTGAAAAGCCATCACACAGTAAGAGGGGATAGAGCCACTAGTGAAAGGTATTACTCCCTATTACAATCCCTTATCAGGTCCTCTATAAGACATATTTTTGTGACTAGTTTTAGTTTTTACTCATTTTTATACTATGGTTATAAAACAAATTAAGATATTGCAGTAAAGGAAAAGTTTTCAATTAAAAAGTAAACTGATAAAAATATTCAGTCATTCCACTAGGATATCAGAATCAGGACATGTGGTAGCTCAGAGGGATGTAAATTGATGAGATGCCATAGCTTTTTAATAGAATTTCTTATATATTTTACACTCATGATCCATCATAAACAGGCCAAACACATCCAAAATTATGATCACAACAAATGGAGGGAGAACATAACCAAGTTACCCTGTACTTCTCAGAAATGGGTTGAAAGAGACCTTGACAAAACTTTCTAGCAATCAGGATGCTTATTACCACCCTGGATTAACTCCCCCTTGAGGATGCTCAGACTTCTGTAATAGACCCAACCCTGGACCCCACATGCCCTGTGCTGGCTGGGTCTGGACAGAGTTTAGTCACAGCTTCTAGGCACTACCTTGGAGTGCAAATCCCTTATTTAGCATGCCTTCCTGAGATGGGAGACTCCTCAGTCCAACTACCTAAGCCCTGAAACCAGTGCTAACCCTCCGAAGCATCAACTGCAATCTCCTCAGAGTTCCACTGAAGTTATGGACACAAACCTCCCTCCAGTGTCCTCATTATTTTGAGAATCCTCTGGACATTGGTCAGTGAGCTTTCAGGGTCCGCAGGCCCTCCTTCTTCCTAATCTTGCCTCTTTCTTCTGATTGGTGAGAGCCCCTACTAAAAAGAGACCTGGTTCTTTAAAATTTCAGCCCTCTGCCAGGTGACCTCACTCCATGGCTTCAAGTCCCTTTCCAGGTGATTCATTTCTTGGTTACAGCCCACCTGAAGTCCTAACTAGAAAAACTGGTTCCCCTGTGTGGCAGCCAAGTCATTGTTCTAGAATGCTTCCATTTGTCTCACTGAAGTTTTGTCTACACAGGAAAGCTAATATGGCCTGTAACCTGCAGAACACAGCCTTTAGGGAATCCTCTAGCAATACAGAAGCAGTGGCCAAGCTGAATTGAAGGACCATCAGGGGCACTTACTAGCCCCGCAGACACACATTTTGTCTGTGCTTACAGCCCATACAAAGGGGAGATTTTGGAGGGCTGCAGGAATTTCACTTGCTTCTGCAGTTAGGGTCAGTACAGCATGAACCATGGCTGTCTACATGATTGGTTGAGTATTATTGCTGAGACTTAGTAATTAGCAGTTAGTAGGACAAAGTCCAGTCAAATAAGCTAAGCTGTACCTGGCCCTATAGGATTACAGAAAGGAAATGGGGTGTGTCGAGGTTCCTTCCCCACTCTGAACTCTAGGGTACAGATGTGGGGACCTGCATGAAAACCTCCTAAGCTTACTTTCACCAGCTTAGGTTAAAACTTCCCCAAGGTACAAGTTAATTTTACCCTTTTCCCTTGGATTTCCACTGCCACCAAACTTTATCTGAATTTACTGGGAAATGTAGTTTGGACACATCTTTCCCCCCAAAATCCTCCCAACCCTTGCACCCCACTTCCTGGGGAAGGTTTGGTAAAAATCCTCACCAATTTGCATAGGTGACCACAGACCCAAACCCTTGGATCTGAGAACAATGAAAAAGCATTCAGTTTTCTTACAAGAAGACTTAATAGAAGTAAAGGAATCACCTCTGTAAAAATCAGGATGGTAGATACCTTACAGGGTAATTAGATTCAAAACAGAGAATCCCTCTAGGTAAAACCTTAAGTTACAAAAAAGACACACAGACAGAAATAGTCATTCTATTCAGCACAGTTCTTTTCTCAGCCATTTAAAGAAATCATAATCTAACGCATACCTAGCTAGATTACTTACTAAAAGTTCTAAGACTCCATTCCTGGTCTATCCCTGGCAAAGCAGCATACCAACAGACAGACCCTTTGTTTCTCTCCCTCCCCCCAGCTTTTGAAAGTATCTTGTCTCCTCATTGGTCATTTTGGTCAGGTGCCAGCAAGGTTACCTTTAGCTTCTTAACCCTTTACAGGTGAGGATTTTTCCTCTTGCCAGTAGGGATTTTAAAGGAGTTTACCCTTCCCTTTATATTTATGACAGGGTGAATTGGTGTTACTGAGTGCGCAATTTAGTCAGGAGTGGCAGAAGCCTACATCTAAAACAGAAAATGGAACAAAGTGAACATTAATGTATTTTGTGACCAAACGCTTTATGATTCATTTGCTGCTTTAGTTCCAGTATTTCACTTCAAGCAACTTTACATTTCTCCTACCACTTCATTTTGTTTTTCCTCCCCTCTCCTAGGGAAGAGCTGGAAGGAAAGTTCCATCCAGTACTTACATAAATTATATCTAAAATTGTAATATAAACAAAAAAGTGTGCTAAGACATTTGGCAAGTAGAATGATATTACTTTAAAATCACTTACATCGAGAATGATCAAGAGACACTGGCAGTACATTCAAAAGTAATGAAAAACTGTGCTGTACACATTTTTGCCATAAAAGCTGGGTATATTAACATCTTACTCCCAGTGTGGTGTTTGTTGCTTGTTTTCTTTAGGTTACTTCCTCATGGCAGGAAATCAAACAGGATAACTGCATTGTTGTATGGGACTTATTGGCATGAGAGCAAAGCACCAGGCTGTGTAACACAACATTTTAATGTCTTCTGGACAAATGCAAAGGGAAAAAAAATTAAGTAACAGCAATGAAAGAGGCAAAATCATGGAGAGACAGCTGTTGCAGCTGTGAATAGCTACCCATCTTCACTTCATAAGCATTTGCTTGGGAAAACTGATTGTTGCGAGTACGGTGCCTTCCCTTTAATTCAGTCATCAGCTGGCAGTTAATTTGATCCTCCATTTAATTTGATGAAAACCTCTGAAACGAAATCATTTAATGTTTAAAAATGTAACTTCTACCCTTCTTTTTTTCTCCTTCAGGCAGGTACTGCTGGATAAATTGATTCCTTGCTCCAGACAGTTGCTGTTTAATGGTGATGAGCAATATAGAAATGCCTACAAATAAATTAATAAAAAAGGTCAAAATCCTGATAGAGAAGATGCCCAAGAAAAACCTGCACAATAATTAAAAATGACTGTAAAACTAAAATGTGATATTATAAGCACTACCATAATACTTAGAACTTATAATTACCTTTCAAATATCCAAGTGCTTTACAAATGTGGGTAAGTGTCACTTTTCCCATTTTACAGACAGGCAAATTCAGACAGAGAGGTTAAGTGACTTGTATAAAGTCACCAGGCAAGTCAGTGGAATAAATGGGAACATAATCACTGTCTCAGAATCCTTAGTCTGGTGCACTTTCCATTGGATTGCTCTGTCTACTGTGTGAGGCGCAAGCTATGATACATAGCTTGGTGGTCACACTGATAATAAGGGAAACCACATATTTTAATCAAAAAGAGGAACAGACTTGATTGACAGATGTAAGGAGGGAGGTTCCACTTTGCCCCAAAGGAGATGTTTTCTGCAGAGCTCTAACCCTTGTCCCAAGGCAGTTCTCAGTAGGGCCAAGCTGAGTCGCTCCCTGTTTTTGTAGGGGCAAGCATGACAGAAACTTTAATACATCAATTTGGCTAATGCAGAAAGTCACTGGCAGGAGACAGCAGAGACCTAAATGGTGGACAATGGAATAAATTGATAATAGCTAATGGAAACAGAAAAGACCTCATGCAGCACACCAAAACTCAGAGGCATGAGCATTTCCAATATTTCACAATGCCCTTGACTTACTATTTGTCTGAACTAGAACTGGTCATACACAGGCTCCCATATGACCTGGGGATCATGATTGTGGGATGCCTGAAAACAAAATTAAACATACACTGAACGTTATTTAAGTTACATGCCCTTAGTGAGCCAGCCTATCATAAGCAGTAGATCTGGAGTCAGGGTCAATGTTCCCTGGAGGACTGTTATTAAGTGGCCACCAGTGAAACTGGGAATGTTGACAATTAAGCTGGAAGCAACTCCGCCACATGGATAAAGCAGTCCACAGGGTTTCATAAAGTTTGCAAAAGCAGCACTTTAAGCTGAACAAGTCAGAGTACGAAGCTATGTGCATCTAGAGACTTTATTTAAGGGAAAAAAAGAAAAAGTAGTAGTCAAGGGTGCCATTAGTAAGGCTCCCACCATGGCAGAGAGACTATAAATGTTGCTCTGGCCCATAATCAATATCTGGATCTCGATCCAGTTTCCTCAAGATGCAGGAGTGATGGCACTGGGGTTTTGGTTCGGTCCTATTCTAAATTTTGTGCCTATGGATCTCCAACCATCCTACTATTTTCATCTAGTACACTCATTCTTTTTCTCCCTCCCAATAAGCAAAAAAACAAGGTCTCTTACCTCATTTTATTTTTGGGGCCAGTGCCTGCGTGGTAGGTTTTCTATGTAACATTTTTACTACTCTGGTTCATGCTAGTCTATTCCGAGGACAGCTTGTGTAAGCTACAAAAATGTGGTGCTTAACTAATTCTTAAAAAAAAAACCACACAAAAAACACCTGAGTCAGGACACTGACAACTCTTATATTTTGAAAGATACAATGAGATATGACATGTTATTCCCCACCCCCAAAATCAGTATCTTTCCAAAAGAGCTCAGTACAGCATTTCTACAACATTCCATTCATTGTGATACTTTCCTCACTGTTCTATTTTGACAGGCAAATGAATACAGGAGAACACTAATAGGCACCTGAGGCAGATAGAGGGTTAATGAGACTTCTAATGAAATGTTCTCATTAGGTGTGAAGGGGTCTTAGAGGAGGATATAGCTTATGAGAGGGAAGTGGGCCACAGCCCAGCAGCATTGCTAACCAAATCTAAAAATGTCCTTTTTCTTTTGAGATGCCCAACCCTAGTAGTGGTAGGGGAAAAAAGCAGGCCTCATCAGCTCCTAGAGCAGAAGCAGCAGGTTCATTTCAGCCTCTCACGCTCAATTTTCCTGTAAAGATTGGTGGCACACAAATACAGTGTTTTCAATCATAGATGATGCAGAGTATGTCATGTTGACTGCAACTGTGCAGGAGTTTTTACTGACAAAGGAGAGAGAAAATAAACTCCATAGCTGAACCATGATATCTGAATGACTGGGTACTGCCATAGTCAACCATGGAAAGGAGGTGGACCTTGTTATTAAGGTCTAAGAATGGGTGGTGGAGAATCTGGATTCTATTCCTATGCCCTGATTCATCAAATGTTTAAGCATATACTTAAGTGTCACTGAAGTCAACTCAAGCACGTGTTAAGTACTTTATTGAATAAGGAGGGGCATGAGCATGTACTAAAAATTAAGCAAGTGCATTGCTTAATCAGGGGTCTAAAACTTTCTATGCCTCAGGCTGCACCATTTAAGTTTTGAGAGGGGGTAACCAGAACTGAATACAGTATTACTCACAACTAAAATGTTGTATTCAGTTACCTCATTTTATTTCCCAGTGGCAAGTTGTGAATATCACCCAAGCTGCCGTCTCTTCCTCCTCATATCCTTGTTGGTTGTTTCAGAAGAGATCACAGATCCAGTGAGCATGGAGACTGAACTACAAAAGAAAAAGGACACTAAACTTTCTGAACTACTACATGCCACAAGGGGCCACAGCAATGGTTCCCTCAACCCACCCAGCAATATTGTTAATCTATCCAACTATACTCTTAGCCCAGCAGAAGCAGCTGTCCTATCTTGGGGCCTCTCCTTCTGCCCCTCCACCCCCCCAAACATCATACAGTTCTGTGGTGACCTAGAATCCTATTTTTGATGTCTCCGACTCAAGGAATATTTCCAACACACCTCTGAACAACATACTAATCCACAGAGACCTCCCTACTAACACGACAAAAAGAAAGATTCTAGGTGGACTCCTCCTGAAGGTCAAGACAGCAGACTGGACTTCTACATAGAGTGCTTCCGCTGACATGCATGGGCTGAAATTGTGGAAAAGCAGCATCACTTGCCCCACAAGCTCAGCCGTGCAGAACACAATGCCATGCACAGCCTCAGGAACAACTCTGACATCATAATCAAGAAGGCTGACAAAGGAGGTGCTGTTGTCATCATGAATAGGTCGGAATATGAACAAGAGGCTGCTCGGCAGCTCTCCAAAACCACTTTCTACAAGCCATTACCCTCTGATCCCACTGAGAGTTACCAAAAGAAACTACAGCATTTGCTCAAGAAACTCCCTGAAAAAGCACAAGATCAAATCCGCACAGACACACCCCTGGAACCCTGACCTGGGATATTCTATCTACTACCCAAGATCCATAAACCTGGAAATCCTGGGCACCCCATCATCTCAGGCATTGGCACCCTGACAGCAGGATTGTCTGGCTATGTAGACTCCCTCCTCAGGCCCTACGCTACCAGCACTCCCAGCTACCTTCGAGACACCACTGACTTCCTGAGGAAACTACAATCCATCGGTGATCTTCCAGAAAACACCATCCTGGCCACTATGGATGTAGAAGCCCTCTACACCAACATTCCACACAAAGATGGACTACAAGCCGTCAAGAACACTATCCCCGATAATGTCACGGCTAACCTGGTGGCTGAACTTTGTGACTTTGTCCTCACCCATAACTATTTCACATTTGGGGACAATGTATACCTTCAAATCAGCAGCACTGCTATGGGTACCCACATGGCCCCACATGCCAACATTTTTATGGCTGATTTAGAACAACGCTTCCTCAGCTCTCATCCCCTAATGCCCCTACTCTATTTGCGCTATATTGATGACATCGACATCATCTGGACCCATGGAAAAGAAGCCCTTGAGGAATTCCACCATGATTTCAACAATTTCCATCCCACCATCAACCTCAGCCTAGTCCAGTCCACACAAGAGATCCACTTCCTGGACACTACAGTGCTAATAAACAATGGTCACAAACACCACCCTATACCGGAAACCTACTGACCGCTCTTCCTCCCTACATGCCTCCAGCTTTTACCCTGATCACACCACACGATCCATTGTCTACAGCCAAGCTCTGCGATACAACTGCATTTGCTCCAACCCCTCAGACAGAGACAAACACCTACAAGAGTTCTATCAAGCATTCTTGCAACTACAATACCCACCTGCGGAAGTGAAGAAACAGATTGATTGAGCCAGAAGAGTTCCCAGAAGTCACCTACTACAGGACAGGCCTAACAAAGAAAATAACAGAACGCCACTAGCCGTCACCTTCAGCCCCCAACTAAAACCCCTCCAACACATTATTAAGGATCTACAACCTATCCTGAACAATGAGCCAACACTCATAAATCTTGGGAGACAGGCCAGTCCTTGCTTACAGACAACCCTCCCAACCTGAAGCAAATACTCACCAGCAACCACATACCACACAACAGAACCACTAACCCAGGAACCTATCCTTGCAACAAAGCCCGTTGCCAACTGTGCCCACATATCTATTCAGGGGACACCATCACAGGGCCTAATATCAGCCACACTATCAGAGGCTCATTCACCTGCACATCCACCAATGTCATATATGCCATCATGTGCCAGCAATGCCCCTCTGCCATGTACATTGGTCAAACTGGACAGTCTCTACGTAAAAGAATAAATGGACATAAATCAGATGTCAAGAATTATAATATTCATAAACCAGTTGGAGAACACTTCAATCTCTGGTCACGCGATTACAGACATGAAAGTGGCAATATTACAACAAAAAAACTTCAAAACCAGACTCCAGCAAGAGACTGTTGAATTGGAATTAATTTGCAAATTGGATACAATTAACTTAGGCTTGAATAGAGACTGGGAGTGGCTAAGTCATTATGCAAGGTAACTTATTTCCCCTTGTTTTTTCCTCCCCCCAACCCCATATGTTCTTGTTAAACCCTGGATTTGTGCTGGAAATGGCCCAACTTGATAATACACATTGTAAGGAGGGCGATCACTTCATATAAGCTATTACCAGCAGGAGAGTGGTGTGGGGAGAGAGAAAACCTTTTGTAGTGGTAAACACCCATTTTTTCATGCTTTGTGTGTATAAAAAGATCTTCTACACTTTCCACAGTATGCATCCAATGAAGTGAGCTGTAGCTCACGAAAGCCCATGCTCAAATAAATTGGTTAGTCTCTAAGGTGCCACAAGTACTCCTTTTCATTTTGCGAATACAGACTAACACGGCTGTTACTCTGAAATAAGTCTGGGTTGTGGCACACTGGTAGCCCAGGCTGCGAGGAAGCTTGCAGTGCTCCTGTCTGTGCTGTACCTGTCCTGTGGAGAGAGAATGTCATTTGCCATGGCTGTCAGTCCAGGCCCTTTCATCAGCTCAGTCTCATGCGTGCATGCATAAAACATTCAGAGTGATGGAACTAAGAGGAAAAAAGTAAGATACACCTACAGTATGAGCAACATGTTGAAATGGTTAGGCATTCTTTGTGCCAGGGAGGGCGGTATTGGAGAAGGCGCCCTAAGATGGAGAGGGCACCAGGATCAGACCACTGCTTTGGTAATTAAAGCCAGAAGGGGAAGTTGGGGGTGTGACTGGGCAAGTGGTCTGATTGGTAGTGCCATTTGGGAAGGGGCGAATAAAAAAATCTAGTGCCCATCATTAAGTTCTACAAGAGACCCTGCTGTCAGAAAACTCCTTGTGTGCAGCTTGTGAAATGCCTGCTCATAGCATAGCAGTCTTTCACTGAAGCTGCCACCCAGTGCATCTGCAGCTTCTGGATTCAATTCACCAGCCTTATTGCAAAAATGAAAAATTATTAAAGAAAAGGAGTGAGTGGATGTTAAAGTGTCCATGTGTGGGTTACCAGCCTTTCCTTACTATAAAGTAGCATTTCACAAACTTTTCTGGTCAGTGGCGCCTTATTAAAACTCAAATATTTTTGTGCTTGCCATATATGTATGATATCCTTTTACAGAGAATGTATCAATGGTAACAACAAGCCTAATTTATCTGTGGGTGTTTTGAGAAGTGGCAGACAATAATTGACCTTAAAAGGTGAAGATGTGGAGAAGTGAGATTTTCCTTTGATTTACATTGTAATAAAATTTGCAACAACTTGAGATACTCCCCCACCCCAATTGCCTTTCATAAGCCCCAGTAGTCACAAACCACCTATTGAAAAATACTGCTTTTGATCCACTGCATTAAAGCATCATTTTCCAGAAGGTGTTATTCCTAGCACCATCAATTCAATCTTCCCAGCACAGAAGAAGTCACTTCCTGAAGTACAGAAGCCACATCTAGCAAACACAGCCATGCTGGTAATTTAAGTGTTACACCTTGTCACGGAGTCACTGGGTGATGCTCTGGAACTGCTCCATACGAAGCCAGTCAGGACTCTGGGGGAGCATGCCTCCTCTCTGAGCATACTGACTCCAGGGCAAGAAGCTTACACAGCTTTGACCTTCCTGGGTCTGACCTCAGAGTATTCAGCATCCCCTTCTCACACCGTGCACTTCCCACAGCAAGTCCGCACAGGTAGGGCTCCTGTGGAAGCCAGAGGGCCCTGCACCCCAATTCTGCAGTCAGACTTGACTCTCAGCCAGCCAGTAAAACAGAAGGTTTATTAGACGACAGGAACATGGTCTAAAACAGAGCCTGTAGGTACAGGAAACAGAACCCCTCAGTCAGGTCCATCTTGGGGCCAGGGAGCCCAGAGCCCCATCTGGACCTTCCTCCATTTCCCTAGCCAGCTCCAAACTGAAACTCTCCTGCCCCGCATTTGCCTTTCTCTTGCCAAGGCCCGACTTCCTTGCTTTTCATACCATGTGGGACACACCACATTTATATCTACCACCTATTACCACCCCAGTGCTCATTTTCCAAACTAACTAGTCAAAGAGCTTACAAAAGAAGAATGTAGTTTCCTTAATAAAATAATGTTTTGCATGTATTTAACATCCCACATAGTTCAAAGCACTATGAACTTTAATCCTCACAACAGTTCTATATGGTAGGCAAATAGGTAACACTAGCCCATTTTACAGATTGGCCATCTGAGACACAGAGCATAAGTGACACACCTGAGGGCACCTAACAGTTCTGCAGCTGAGCCAGAATTTAGAGTCCAAACCTCCCAGTCCTGTGCTCTATCCATGAGCCTGTGTTACTTCTCATTAACATAGATTGACCAGCAAAAGATAAAGGTCTTATATTACAAATGAAAAGAACAAATTAGGAACAGGTAGAGCCTGTCACTTGCTGAATTACCACAGAGCTTGCTAATAATGCTGCATTATGTTCAGTTTCAATAATTTAATGCCACTTCAAATAGAGAAGCTGCTCCAGACAAAACACGGCAGCTCTGAAGAAATGTTTGGATAAAACAGCGGGAAAAAATGAACCCAGATGGAGCGATGATTGATATGGTTTACTAACAAATCATTAGAGTTAATAACAACAAAAAACCCATCATCATCATAGTCTGGTGTAAATCCTATGATTAGGATGGCCACAGTCAGAATAGCACATGCAACTGGTGGAGATTTACAAACTATACCCAAGGCACTGAAAATAGATACCTACTCTGGTAGGTCTGATTCACAGCAAGTTAGCACAGAGGGGGCAGGACCTGTTCTGCTTTAGCCACTGAATGTTGCAAGGTATGTCATTGTTAGAGTCCAATCCTGTTTACTAGAAAACAAAACTAAGACACACAAAAGGGGAGAGAAAAGAACAGCAAAAATACATCCATCTCTGATGTTGACTCTCATTTATAACCTCACTGCTGGAAAAATCTAGGCATGGCACTTGGTCTTATTAGCCTTTCTGAGACGTGGCAAATTCACACCATCATCAGGCAGTTTAGGGCATTGTTTTAATTGGCCTCTCCCATTCCAGACTCATGGCAGTGTTGTAAAATATACAGTATTGGCCAGCTAAGCCAGACTCTTACTAGACAGAAGGAAAAGGAGAAGGATAGGAAAGTGAAGACAAAGCAGGGAAGAAAAAGGACACATGGGAAGGGAGTGACACAGTCTCATATCCCACAAGATAGTTGGGATTTATCTGGGGACAGTAGAGATGGCAATGTCATCTGGGTCCCTCTCTCTCTCTGACCCAGTCACGATCTCTCTCAGGATCAAGACAACAATGGGCCAACAGTCACACGGTGGACCCCAGGAGACAGTGGGGATGGCAGCCATGATGCTGAAGCTCACTCTTTTCCTATTCACCCATATACCAGCTAGCAGTTGTTGTCAGACAGCTAAGTCCTCTGCTAATTTTCCCACCAAAGTCTTCATTTTTTTAAGAACTACAAAAGGGAGTCTGTGAAAGGGTTGGTACTCACCACCACAGCACCTCCTGCTGACACATCTGGGAATTAGCTCTGTCCTCTGCAGGGCACCCTCTGCTGGTGGTGTTCCATGCACTGTCTCTGCTCCATTGTCCTGGGACCCACGTGGCTCCCTGCTCAGCAGCATCCTCTGCAGGACACTCTGCAGCCACTTCAGGACACTGCCCTCCAGCAGTGCCCACCACTCTGGTCTCACCCCCTTCCAGGAGGAGTGGGGGTGGTTAACACCAGTCTTCCAATTCATCCCTGCCACAGCAGCCAACCACTATCCCCAAAGTCTAGCCCCTCTGCTGGTTGTAGTCTGTCATGACCAGGTGCAGTACAGGGAGGGGGGACAACACCCAGGCCCAACCACTGCTCTGGGTCCCAACCCAGGTGGCCTCTCCACCCTTCTTCTCTCCCCTCATCTGTCCATCCTCCCTGGGACACTTCCCCTCTGACCTCTTGCAACCTCTAGGCCCTTCTGGTCAGGGCCCACAGTCTGACAGGTGTCTGGCTGGAGCTCTCCTCTGCTCCCCGTAGCCTGCGCTGCGCTGTCCAAGATGCTAGTCTCCTTAGCTCAGGAGACAGACCTTCCCCTCTGAAGGTCTGGGAGAGACTAACTACTTTGCTCCTGGACAGCCTTTATATAGGGCCTAGCCTGGCCCTGATTGGCTGCCCTCTGCTCAGCACTGATTGGCTCCCCCACAGGCCCTCTCTGATTGGCTGCCATTCCACACAGCTGCTCTGGCCTGTTGTAGCCCAATCTTGCCGGGGGGTGGGCACCACCCCACCACAGAGGGGTGGGTGGAATAGCCTATCCTTTTATTTTTTATTCATCAATTAGGCCTAATTTCCAGCACACCAATTTTGGTCCACTGCTTCCAGTCCCTCACTTGTCTTTTCACCAGGCATGATCTTAACAGTTCTTGAATTATATCAGTAGGTCTCTTTGCTTGCTCTGTCTCCCTTCTGCATCTTTTTCCATTATCACTTGTTATAGGTTGTGACATTTTCTGAAATTTCACTAACTTTTTTACAATTCAGGTGAATTTGTAGGTCCAATAATCACAACATAATTTCTAAGGATATACACTTTATTTTAAAAAGCTATTTTCCACTGGCTAATGTTTAAAATACTGTGATATTATCTTTAGTCATAGCACTAGCTATGTTTTGCTAGGTGCTATCTTCAACTTCATTAAGGATCTGGAGGATGGCGTGGATTGCACCTTCAGCAAGTTTGCAGATAGTATTAAACTGGGAGGAGAGGTAGATACGCTGGAGGATAGGGATAGGATACAGAGGGACCTAGACAAATTAGAGGATTGGGCCAAAAGAAATCTAATGAGGTTCAACAAGGACAAGTGCAGAGTCCTGCACTGAGGAAGGAAGAATCCCATGCATTGCTACAGACTAGGGACCGAGTGGCTAGGCAGCAGTTCTGCAGAAAAGGACCTAGGGGTTACAGTGGACGAGACGCTAGATATAAGTCAACAGTGTGCCCTTGTTGCCAAGAAGGCTAAAGGCATTTTAGGCTGTATAAGCAGGGATATTGCCAGCAGATTGAGGGATGTGATCATTCCACTCTATTCGACATTGGTGAGGCCTCATCTGGAGTACTGTGTCCAATTTTGGGCCCCACACTACAAGAAGGATGTGGAAAAATTGGAAAGAGTCCAGTGGAGGGCAACAAAAATTATTAGAGGGCTGGAGCACATGACTTATGAAGAGAGGCTGAGGGAACTGGGATTATTTAGTCTGCAGAAGAGAAGAAGGAGGGGTGATTTGATAGCTGCTTTCAACTACCTGAAAGAGGGTTCCAAAGAGGATGGATCTAGATTGTTCTCAGTGGTGGCAGATGACAGAATAAGGACTAATGGTCTCAAGTTGCAGTGGGGGTGATTTAGGTTGGATATTCTCAAAAACTTTTTCACTAGGAGGGTGGTAAAGTGCTGGAATGGGTTACCTAGGGAGGTGGTGGAATCTCCTTCCTTCGAGGTTTTTAAGGTCAGGCTTGACGAAGTCCTGGCTGGGATGATTTAGTTGGGGATTGGTCCCTGCTTTGAGCAGGGGGTTGGAGTAGATGACCTCCTGAGGTCCCTTTCAACCCTGATATTCTATGATTCTATGAACTGAAATTGTGCCTCTATACTGTGCTTATGACTTTACAATCCAGATCTGCAAGTTGCTCAATTCACAACAACTGTTTTTCCTACAAAATTGTGCACGTTTCCCAAAATTTAAAACCACTTTTATATATATATCCAAAGACTGTAGTCCTGGACAATTCTGTTATTTGGGTACTTGGGAAGCAGGAGTCATGGCAACTGAAAGAAAAGCATCTCCAGAAGCC
This sequence comes from Eretmochelys imbricata, assembly GCF_965152235.1. Taxonomy (NCBI): domain Eukaryota; kingdom Metazoa; phylum Chordata; order Testudines; family Cheloniidae; genus Eretmochelys; species Eretmochelys imbricata. The sequence continues at coordinate 124,709,512 of NC_135574.1, forward strand.
ACAAGCTCAGGAAGCAGTATCTAGTGGGCTCCTGCAGGGATCTGTCCCGGTTCCAGTACTGTTCAATATTTTATTAACAATTTGGATAATGGAGTGGAGAGTATTTTTATAACATTTGTGGACAACAGCAGGCTGCTAGCACTTTGGAGAAGAGGATGATAATTCAAAATGAATAATTGGTCTGAAATCAACAAGATGAAATTCAGTAAAGACAAGTGCAAAATACTACACTTAGAAAGGAAACATTAAATGTGCAACTAGAAAATGGAAAATAACTAGGGCTGTTGATTAATTGCAGTTAACTCATGTGATTAACTCAAAAAAATTAATCGCAATTAAAAAATTAATCACAATTAATTGCAGTTGTAATTGCACCGGTAAATAATAGAATACCAATTGAAATGTATTAAATATTTTGGATGTTTTTCTACCTTTTCAAATATATTGATTTCAGTTACAACACAAAGTACAAAGGGTACCCTGCTCACTTTATCTTATTTTTTATTTCAAATATTTGCACTGTAAAAATGATAAACAAAAGAAACAGTATTTTTCAATTCAACTCATACAATACCATAATGCAATCTCTTTATCATGAAAGTGAAACTTACAAATGTAGATTTTTTTGTTACATAACTGCACACAAAAACAAAACTGTGTAAAACTTTAGACCCTCCAAGTCCACTCAGTCCTTCTTCTTATTCAGCCAATTGCTAAGATAAACAAGTTTGTTTACATTTAAGGGAGATAATGCTGCCCACTTCTTATTTATAATGTCACCAGAAAGTGAGAACAGGCATTCGCATGGCACTTTTGTAGTTGGCATTACAAGGTATTTATGTGCTAGATATGTTAAACATTCGTATTCCCCTTCCATGTCTCGGCCACCATTCCAGAGGACATGCTTCCATGCTGATGATGCTCACTAAAAAAATAATGCTTTAATTAAATTTGTGACTGAACTCCTTGGGGGAGAATTGTATGTCTCTGGCTCTATTTTACCCACATTCTGCCATATATTTCATATTATAGTAGTCTTGGATGATGACTCAGCATATGTTGTTCATTGTAAGAACACTTTCACTGCAGATGTGCCAAAATGCAAAGAAGGTACCAATGTGAGATTTCTAAAGATAGCTACAGCCCTCAACCCAAGGTTTAAGAATCTGAAGTGCCTTCCAAAATCTGAGAGGGATGCGGTGTGGAGCTTGCTTTCAGAAGTCTTAAAAGAGCAACACTCCAATGCAGAAACTACAGAACCCGAACCACCAAAATAGAAAATCAACCTTCTGCTGGTGGCATTTGACTCAGATGATGAAAATGAACATGTGACGGTCCACCTGCTTTGGATTGTTATTGAGCAGAACCCGTCATCAGCATGGACGCATGTCCTTTGGAATGCTGGTTGAAGCATGAAGGGACATATGAATCTTTAGTGCATCTGGCATGTAAATATCTTGGAATGCTGGCTACAACAGTGCCATGTGAACACTTGTTCTCACTTTCAGGTGACATTGTGAACAAGAAGCAGGCAGCATTATCTCCTGCAAATGTAAACAAACTTATTTGTCTGAAGAAAAGGAGTACTTGTGGCACCTTAGAGACTAACCAATTTATTTGAGCATGAGCTTTCGTGAGCTACAGCTCACTTCATCGGATGCATACTGTGGAAACTGCAGAAGACATTATATACACAGAGACCATGAAACAATACCTCCTCACACCCCACTCTCGTGCTGGTAATAGCTTATCTAAAGTGATCATCAAGTTGGGCCATTTCCAGCACAAATCCAGGTTTTCTCACCCTCCGCCCCCCCACACACAAACTCACTCTCCTGCTGGTAATAGCCCATCCAAAGTGACCACTCTCTTTAAAATGTGTATGATAATCAAGGTGGGCCATTTCCAGCACAAATCCAGGTTTTCTCACCCCCCCACCCCCCTCCAAAAACCACACACCCAAACTCACTCTCCTGCTGGTGATAGCTTATCCAAAGTGACCACTCTCCTCACAATGTGTATGAAAATCAAGGTGGGCCATTTCCAGCACAAATACAGGTTTTCTCACCCCCCACCCCCTTTTTTCAAAAAAAAAAAAAAAACCACACACACAAAAACTCACTCTCCTGCTGGTAATAGCTTATCCAAAGCGACCACTCTCCCTACAATGTGCATGATAATCAAGGTGGGCCATTTCCAGCACAAATCCAGGTTTTCTCACCCCCCACCCCCAAACACACACACAAACTCACTCTCCTGCTGGCAATAGCTCATCCAAACTGACCACTCTCCTTACAATGTGCATGATAATCAAGGTGGGCCATTTCCAGCACAAATCCAAGTTTAACCAGAACGTCGTGGGGGGGGGGGTGGAGGGTGAGAAAACCTGGATTTGTGCTGGAAATGGCCCAACTTGATTATCATACACATTGTCAGGAGAGTGATCACTTTAGATAAGCTATTACCAGCAGGAGAGTGGGGTGGGAGGAGGTATTGTTTCATGGTCTCTGTGTATATAATGTCTTCTGCAGTTTCCACAGTATGCATCCGATGAAGTGAGCTGTAGCTCACGAAAGCTCATGCTCAAATAAATTGGTTAGTCTCTAAGGTGCCACAAGTACTCCTTTTCTTTTTGCAAATACAGACTAACACGGCTGTTACTCTGAAACCTGTCATTATTTGTCTGAGTGATTGGCTGAACAAGAAATAGCACTGAGTGGACTTGTAGGCTCTAAAGTTTTACATTGTTTTATTTTTGAATGCAGTTATTTTTTGTACATAATTCTACATTTGTAAGTTCAACTTTCATGATAAAGAGATTGCACTACAGTACGTGTATTACGTGAATTGAAAAACACTATTTCTTTTGTTTTTTACAGCGCAAATATTTGTAATAAAAATAAATATAAAGTGAGCACTGTACACTTCGTATTCTGTGTTATAATTGAAATCAACATATTTGAAAATGTGGAAAACATCCAAAAATATTTAAATAAATGGTATTATATTATTTTTTAACAGTGAGATTAATCACGATTAATTTTTTTAATTACTTGACAGCCCTAAGAATAACTGAAAATTATCAAGGCATTATAGTGGATCACAAATTGAATATAAGGCAACAATGTGATGCCACTGCAAAAAAGCTAACATCTTTCTGGGGTGTATTAACAAAGGAGCAGTGTATTTAAGACACAGAAGTTGTTGTCCCACTCTACTCAGCATTGGTGAGACGTCAGCTGGAGTACTGTGTCCAATTCTGGGTGCCAAACTTTAGGAAAGACATGGATCAATTGGAGGGAGTCCAGAGAAGAGCAACAAAAATTCTGAAAGTTTTAGAAAACCTGACCTTTGAGGAAAGATTTAAAAAAACTGGACATGTTTAGTCTTGAGAAAAGCAGACTGAGTGGGACCTGATATCAGTCTTCAAATATGTAAGGACTATTATAAAGAAGATGGTGATCAGTTAGTTGTTTTCTGTGTCCACTGAAAGTAGGACAAGAAGTAAAGGGCTCAATCTGCAGTAAGGGAGATTTAGGTTAGATGTTAGGAAAAACTTTCTAACTATAAAGATAGTTAAGCACTGGAATAGGCTTCCAAGGGAAGTTGTGGAACCCCCATCACTGGAGGTTTTTAAGAACAGGTTAGACAATCACTTGTGAGGGAAGGTCTAGATTTATTTGGTTTTGCCTTAGTGCAGAGGGCTGAACAAGATGACCTCACAATGTCCCTTCCAGCCCTAGATTTATATGATCCTCCATGCCTGGAGATTCTGAATTGCCATTACAAAAAATTCTCCCCTGTATTTTTGTCCTTCCAGCAGCCTTCTGAAGCTTCCATGAATCCTCGCAACTCACCCGCTTCTCAACTGCGAACACTGTCTTAAAGGTGAATAGATGAAAAATGCAAGAGATGAGAAAACCAGGGAAGTTTTCTAAAAGGCATGATACTCACTAGGAGTCTGATCTAAAGACCATCAAGGTCTGAGACTCTTTCCATTTGCTTCACTGGGCTTTGGTCCAGGCTCTCAGGGCCCCCAAAAATCCAGTTAAGTTCCCAACTTCTATCTCATTTCTTAAAAGCAGGCTCCAAAGCAGCCACAAACAAGCTCACCATCATGTTTTCTGGTACCATCTGTCTGTTGCAAGACTTCTCTAGTGACAGCCATAGCCAGAGATGCAATGGAGTAAAGGTGATGCACTACCATTTATTCAAACAAATAGCACATAAAACAGCCTAAAAGGGTCCTTTGTGACCCAGCAGCACCTGAAGACTAAATCAATTTTCAGTCTTGAAACTTGTGTGTTATAACTGTTTTTGTTTGTCCTGTAACAATCACCATTTTATCTAGTTCAGTGGTCCCCAATCATTTGGTGGAACTATACCAGTTTACCAGCTTCAGAGCTCAGGTTTTCCCTCAGACATTCCTATCCAATCCCATTTACTTGAATAGCTCAGCGATAAGCAACGAAGAACTGGAGCCCATAAACCTAATTATTCCAGCCATTGCTAAACTACTTACCGATTCAGTTGCATATGCTCAGCTCTAATAGAATGTGTGCTTCTCCAAGCCCAGGTTTCAGTTACTTTATACTCTATTATAGAAGACAATGGAAACACAAAGATGACGTGGTGGGAACACTGGAGTGCCTGGGAGCCAGGACACAGACTCATTAAATAAGGGAGTGAGGGAAGCTAGAGTATGATAAGAGAATGAAGTACAAGTAATAGTGTCCTTACAAGTGGAGGAGAAGCACTAATCTGCTATACTTTCCCAGTCTCCTTTATGGGTCCATATCCCTATCAATGTGATCTGAATATCTTACTTTTATAAGCCTCTCCAAACGCATGACACTTTTCTTGCCAAACACTAGAGTGCTAAGGGATCTGACTGGCAACTCTTAGTCCATGTATAGCAGCTTTTAAAAAAAGAGAACAGAGAGAAAGAAAAAGGTTCCTCTTATATATTGGAAAGCTGTTGTTTCTTTGAAGTTTCTCTGGCCCATTGTTTTGTTTTGTTTTTTAATGTTAGATGCCCAATTAATTACTTGGGGGGTTGTGTGATTCTGCTTAACAAACAGCACTATTTTCTTGGTAGGGCACATCCCATTAGTGATTGATCGTAAGAGCCTAGGAAATGAAGCTCTAAGTACTTTATCAGCTTCCTGCCCTTCCTTTGAATGACAGCCCATAATCGTTAAAAAAACACACCCCTGGCATTAAAATGATTTATTTTAATCTAAACAGCTATTACTTTAATTAAACACACTTTACTCCTCTTGAAAGTGACAAAGTACTTCTCTGAAGCCCTCTATCGCTCTATTTATCAAACAATTACAATGGAACAGCACGTCCGTTCTCCCAGACCACTTTGCCATGGAATTTCAGTTTCGCTCTGAAGAGAAAAATGCACAGGGGAAACAATAAATGGCCAGAATAATCTCAGATGGAACTGCAGCAATGTCAATGGAGTTCCACCTGAGTTGAGCCTGGATCATTGGTTTGAAACAGGAAACAAACCCAAACAGCAAAGCGTGGATCCAAATCTACATGTAAGCTTTCTCAAAGCTCAGAAATATTCAAATCCAAGGTTTTGGCTTATATGAAATCTCTTCATCATAGGTGGGTGAGGAATCTAAACCTCACTATTGCTATTATATAACATTTGTATTGCACTAGTGCCTAGAGGCCTGCCAGACCCCATTGTTCAAGGCACTGTACAAACATGTAGTAAATGACAGTCCCTGCTCCAAATAACTTACAATCTAAGAGGAATCCTAATACTTGGAAAAGACAAACAAGCATGTTGAGAAAGACAGGGTAACAAAAGTAAGAGGATGTGAGCAATGGAGCAAACCAGTTCAGCTAACTTAAGAACTAAATATCAAAACTAACTTTTTTTTGAAATTCAAAGAAGTCCATTAGATTTTGACTTTTACAGATATACAATTCTGTAATTGCCGATTTTGACAAGGTCTCCAAACACAAATATTGTAAGAATGGCAATTCTCATAATATTCCCAACCAAGCTGAAACCAGCTATTACAGAAAGTCCAATTCTCCTCTCACTTATTCCTGGACAAATCAAGAGTAACTCCACTGCAGTCCATGGAGATAATCTGTAAAATACCAGGATTTTACAGATACTAGAATAGAATAATTGCCAGAAAACCTCACCACCACACCTTTCAATACATTTGCTTGTTTTGTAGAAATAAAGACACTTTAGCATTTTCAAAATATTCAGTTCACTCCTTTTTCCATTATCATGAGTCAGTATTTTTGGGGTTTGATTCAGGACCAAAACTGTGAGGTGTCAGAAGGAAGGTTATTGAATAGTACTTTTAGACCAGCATGCAACAGGGAAGACTACACATCTCATAAGAAAAACAGATTTTGTCATATTATCAGCCTAATTTACAAGTTGGAAGAGTTTGGTTAAACCTGACAAGCATCCAAACTATTGTGTAGCTGGCCTAATCAAATCAGAATGCCAGACATTTGAGCTTCACCCATTCGAAGTCTCATGGGAAAGTCTGTTCTCATGAAAATTCTACCCCAGTTGTCTGGATAGCTGACTGAGTTTTTCAATGCTTTATAGAACAGAACCTTTTCAGGTTCACCTTTCATTTATTATTTATTTAGCAGTATTTACACACAGTTGAAGTTGGCTATAGCATTAGTATGTGAATATAGAGAGGAGAGAGAGAGAGAAACAAGTATAGACAATATTATATTGTACTATTTATCAGAGGACCATAAAATGAGAGTACAATTCCTATGTAGGAGGACACAGCGATGAGTCACACTTGTTTGAAAAGTTCAGGTGGTTCCTAAAATGGCTCCAGTTATCCTTACCTACTCACGTATACGGTGCACAATTTATTATCCTTGAATTGTCTACTGTAATACACATTTCCACCAAAGATCAGCACCAGTGAACATTCTTCCTGGGGGGAGTGAGGGCTGTTAAGGTTTCTTCTTGGCTCAGAGCTACTTTTATGTCCTGCGATATATACCATAGAAGCTTTCGATATACATTTTGTCTCCAGTTAAGAATATAAGAACAGCCATAATGTGTCAGCCCAATGGTCCATCTAGCCCAGTACTGTATTCCAACAGTGGCCAATGCCAGGTGCTTCAGAGGGAATGAACAGGACAATTATCAAGTGATCCATCCCATATTGTCCGTTCAGAGGCTAGAGACACCCAGAGCATAGGGTTGCATTCCTGATCATCCTGGCTAATAGCCATTGATGGACTTATCCTCCATGAACTTATCTAATTCATTTTTTAACTCTGTTATAGTTTTGTGAGATCCCTTTTAACTCTTCATAGTCTGCTTTGGACTTACCTATCTTAAGTAGTTTTGTATCATCTGCAAATTTTGCCACCTCACTGTTCATTTATGAATATGTTGAACAGTACTGGTCCCAGTACAGAGCCCTGGGAACATCACTATTTACCTCTCTCCATTCTGAAAACTGATAATTTATTCCTACCCTTTGTTTCCTATCTTTTAACTAATTACGGAACCATGAGAGAACCTTCCCTCTAATCCCATGACAGCTTACTTTGTTTAAGAGCTGTCATGTGATACTATAAGAAAGGAAAACTGTCTATCTATGGCATTTATAGGACAATGTAAGAAAGATCCCAACAGAAAAAAAAAGGAAAACCAAGCTAAAAATAGTTCAAACAGCTATATCCAGTTTAAATACATAAGAACACTAAGGGCAGGTCTACACTACAGGGCTAAGTCAATCTACGTTACGCAACTCCAGCTATGTGACTAACGTAGCTGGAGTTGACGTAGCTTAGGTCGACCTTTTGAGGTGTCTACACTGTGCTGGGTTGATGGGAGAAACTTTCCCATGAACTTACCTTAGGGTTCTCCTTCCGGTGGAGTACCAGCGTCGATGGGAGAGTGATCGGCAGTCGATTTAGCGGGTCTTCACTAGACCCACTAAATCAAGCCCCCGTTGGATCAATCACTGTGTGTAAATCCCCCGGTAAGTGGAGACAAACCCTAATAGAGCTGCCTGTCCAAGCAATGGTTATATTCCAACTGGGGGGAAAAAAAGTTCACATTTTACAAATTGTTACTTTGAACAAATGACATGGTATAGCCATGTTTAACTACTATTATATGCTGGACAATGATACTTAGAACCGTAAGAAATCCCAAATTTTTATTTTGCATCTTTCTCATGGCAAAAAGCTGAGACTTCAGGCAAAAGCAACAAGTTTAGCTGAAAGAAAAATTTTAGATTTTTAATATGGAAGACTGAGTTTTAGTACTGAATGCACTATGCAAGGCTTGGGCCTACGCCCAAGGATATCACAAGATAGGAGGACTTCATGCCCTTAAGGATAATACCCCATTACTATAGGTTCTACCTTGACCTTTTTTATTATCTCCCTAGTTAGACTAATAAAGCATCCCACACTGTATGGGTGAGTGAACTTGTTTGAGTATAATATAAACCACCTGAAACATACTCCCATTCTTTACTTCAGGCTTCTTTGGAGGTTTGGAAAAATTAGGTGAGAACTCCCCTTCCTCTCCACCATCATCATCTCCCTTCCTCTCAGAGTAACTGGAAGGAAGTGCAACTATTTTCACCAGGCTGAGAAAGTGCCCATTTGAAATGGCCACAGTAGCACCTACAGGAGTTTTTTCAGGTCCCACTGCAGAAGAACTGAGGCAGTTTTGGGGAAAGTCCTCAAAGAAGTGGGAGATTCCAGGTAGTTTACAGCTCCCAGACAACTGAAGGGGGAGACAAGGGGAGAGAAAGTGCCAGATGATCACCCCCTCAAGTTGTGGGAAAAGTTAACAGATGCTGGGCCTCACTGTCCAAAGGCAACACAAGGAAAGAAGAGAGGCTCTGCCTGTTGGAAAAGAGGACTCCTATGGGGGGGAAGTAAGGATTTTCTGACCTGTGGGGTGGAGGGTGATTCATTTTGAGATTTGAAGGGGCACTAGATATGCTGATATTGCAGACAACCATGTTCTGAATATATTTAGTTCTGTTTTCATGGTTTGCTATTCTTCTCATCAGATATATCTCAGGCACTAGGAAGTGCCAGCATTTTTTATTATTGCTCTTTCAACTTCTCTAATTTCTTACCACACTGGACACCAATTCAGAATTCAGTGTGCAGAATTTATTCATATTTTGTAGCAAAGTGACTTATCCTTTGGGGGAAAAAGAGAGGAGAAAGGGAAGTAAAGATTTTTTTGATGTAAGTCTTCCCTCTAGGCTTATTAACCATGGATTTAATTTCACTTCTATCATCTGAACTAGCCAATATAACCCTGTCATTCAGTCTTTCAAACATTTATTTATCTTTTTGTGATCCAGTTCCACTGTTAATGAAATAGCATGTAATAAGAGCCATTGAGATAACAAAAACTATTAATATATCTCAATATGAGTTAGTGACTTGGCAAACATGATCTGACACAAAAGTCATCAAAATTTCTGTAGGACTTTTCCACTGGGAGGTGCTTTCAGATCTCTTCCTAGTGGGCACATAATACCTCATATAAACCATCACAATTGGCACTTGTCATAAATATAAAGGGAAGGGTAAACCCCTTTAAAATCCCTCCTGGCCAGAGGAAAAATCCTCTCACCTGTAAAGGGTTAAGAAGCTAAAGGTAACCTCACTGGCACCTGACCAAAATGACCAATGAGGAGACAAGATACTTTCAAAAGCTGGGAGGAGGGAGAGAAACAAAGGGTCTGTGTCTGTCGGTATGCTGCTTTTGCCAGGGATAGAACAGGAATAGAGTCTTAGAACTTTTAGTAAGTAATCTAGCTAGGTATGCATTAGATTATGATTTCTTTAAATGGCTGAGAAAAGAACTGTGCTGAATAGAATGACTATTTCTGTCTGTGTGTCTTTTTTGTAACTTAAGGTTTTGCCTAGAGGGATTCTCTATGTTTTGAATCTAATTACCCTGTAAGGTATCTACCATCCTGATTTTACAGGGGTGATTCCTTTACTTCTATTTCTATTAAAAGTCTTCTTGTAAGAAAACTGAATGCTTTTTCATTGTTCTCAGATCCAAGGGTTTGGGTCTGTGGTCACCTATGCAAATTGGTGAGGATTTTTACCAAACCTTTCCCAGGAAGTGGGGTGCAAGGGTTGGGAGGATTTGTGGGGGAAAGATGTGTCCAAACTACATTTCCCAGTAAATCCAGATAAAGTTTGGTGGCAGTGGAAATCCAAGGGAAAAGGGTAAAATTAACTTGTACCTTGGGGAAGTTTTAACCTAAGCTGGTAAAAGTAAGCTTAGGAGGTTTTCATGCAGGTCCCCACATCTGTACACTAGAGTTCAGAGTGGGGGAGGAACCTTGACAGCACCTTTGTTGTCAGTCTCAGCAGAAGCACAAAGGATTAATTGGGTCAGAAACAATGAATTAACTTCTTACTCCTAGAGGTAGTCTTTCCAGAAAATTTGAAGTTCACTAATGGAGCAGAGCAGAGGAAACTTGCATTGTGCTGTTCACTTTGTACCTCAACTATAGATAAATGGGATTTAGGTCATCAAGGCTTTCAATTTCACACCTTTCTATGAACACTAATTTCAGTTTAAAGAAGATTGTCTAAGAGTCTCAGAAAGGGCAAACTTGTCCACTGCCACTCATGTTAAAGTTGGCAAGGCAGGCAGCTCAACATAGAGGATGCACAGTTAGACTAGCCTTCCATGGATTTTTGTTTGCCAAAACTGAAATTGAGAAACCAAGGATGGAAAAAACAAGAAAGAAAAATGCTTAAAGTGGTAAAGCAACAAGATTTGCTTCAGGGCAAAATCTGGAAAGCCCCACATATGTGTGTTATCAATAACTGTGCCGACAGAGCAGACACATATACCCATTTATGTGCCCTTGTTGAAAAAGTATGACACTCAAAAGAATATGGGAAATCTAAACTCAGAGATTGTTAAACTTATAGCAAAGGACCTTGGAAACCTGCACTGATGGCCTTAAGAAACCAAACAGTGAGAACTGATTCAGCAAAAATTTGGAACTCAAGGGAACAGCCACCTTAAAAACTTATAAGCACCTGTAATGAAAAAAACAATGCTCAGGCTTTTCAACTGCTTGATGAAGTGGGCCACTTTAACTGTTTCAGACAATTCCGCCCACCCTCCCCCCCCAGCAACTATAGTTAATCCTTAATGTAACTCTGAAACAAGATGTCATTGTGATCTTGGAAGACTTTAATGCACACATAGAAAGGATAATGACACCTGGGCAAGAACACTCAGGAAGTTTTTTGTCAGGCAGAAGAACGGAAATGGGCAGTGACTGCTGGAAAGTGCTTGCTGACTCACTCTTCTGCCACCCAAAGATTCACAAGCCCAGTGTAGCCCAGATGGTTTAATTAAAACAGTGATTGATCATGATCACTAGCAACTGTTAACAAGGACAATAGTCATGGATGTACAAGTTTGCAGAAGTGCTGAACTTGACACTGATTATCAGCTTCTGCAGACAAAAGTCTTCAAAGACGGACAGTTAACGGACCAAAATTAGTCCTGTTCAACCAAAGGTTCTTATTACAAACACACTATCAGACAGCATTGTGTTTGGAACTGCTTTAGGCCACTGAAGCACTAGAGACTGAAGTCTCAGTCCCTGTATCATCTGATGAGGCATGGCGCTGTTTCAAGTCCTCAGTGCTGACTACTGCCAGCTCAGTGCAGGGGCTGCAGCCCTTCAAATGTCATCCAGAGATCAGTGAGCAGACACTCACTGGAGTTGGAGCTAAGGAAAAAAAGCAAGGCTACAATTTGAGTCTTTAAAGCAACTTCTGCGTTACTGGGAAGATAGAGTCATGGAAAGAAGAACTATATAGTGGAATGAAAACCAGTGTTTGAGTCAATGGCAGGTAAATGGCATGATTTCCTATCTCCATGGGAGTTCAGCAAGGCTGCGTTCTGTCATCATTGTTATTCCACATCGGCATTGATTTGTTGATGGATAAGCTGATGAGGCAGCTGTTGGTGGTGATAAGCAGAATGTCATTCCGCTTCGACATCTCAAATATGCTGATGACATTGTTGGCTGAGTTTGGTGAATCGCTACAGCTCATGACTGATCTGGTTGGGCAACAAGCAATGTGTGTTGGTCTGGTTATTAGTCCAGATAAAAGTGAGTTCCTGGCCATTACCACCAAGTAGCCTCTGGCTCCAGATTATAGCCATCTCAGCATTAACCTGTCCAGATGGGACACTGAGCATGGGACAACTATCAAATATTTGGGCAGCATCAGAGACAGTGCTAGAAGATGTTTGAAAGATGTGGATACTTATATAGCAATAGCGGTTGCCATCTGTCAGGCTTTATAGTGGCCTCTGTGGGGACATCATGACAAACTGGCTATGAAGCTGTGGCTCTACAGAACCAGAGTTATACCTACTCTTTTGTACAGCAGTGAAACATGGGTGCTGAGGAAGGCTGATGAACAACTGAATTACATTTTTTGAATCTTGTTGTCTTCATCAGCTGCTCCATAACAAGTGGCAGGACAAGATCAGAAATGAAGATATTTGAAGTCGAACCCAGCAACATGGCTATGGAAGGACATTAAGCCGAAAGACAACAAATGCTTCTACAGAACTCTGCAAGACTCAACCATTTTCATTTAGAGAAAGAAAAATGTTTTTTCCATAACTATGATGTAGAGAAACCAGACTAGTGAATGCAATAGTAAGAAGTTCTGAACAAAGAACTCTTTAATCTGAGATAAAAATCAGCCAAGAAACACAGGCCAAGAGACAGTTACCCAGATTTTGTTGTGAGACCTTGTCTACATTTGAAGTGGCACCACTTTAATTAAAGGTGTAATTTTAAACTGATTTAGCTAAAGTGATACAAAACCCTGTGTGGACGCTCATAAGTCAGATTTAAACTGAATTAAGAGGGTGCACACAGGATTTTCAACTATTTTATTAAATCAGTTTTTAAACTGATTAAAAATGCACTGGTTCATAGAGAAGGCCTCAGTTACACAAGTATAAATGCAGAGTGACTCCCGTTGACCTCTGGTCATGTAATAACTCCATTGAGCTATTTACTGCAGTGGAGACAGCTCAGTATCTATAAGGTACAGATACTAAATCTACCTTGTTTACATTTTGGCCAGTGTTGCTGAGTGAGGTTCTGGAAATGTTGTGGGTACTCCAGGACATGGACTGCAGGTGACAATTACATCCTTCATTATTGATGAAGGTCAGCAGCGAGTATTGGGTCTGTTGGCTGAGCAGGTCAACAGTGCCCCAAGGGAAGCGATTGCTGGGGTGGGAGCCTCAAAGGTGCAGGTACTCTTAACAAATTTGCTGTGGGGCCTCTGCACATGAGATGACTGTCTCTTGATTTTGGCAGTCTTGCTAACTGTTCCCGTTGTTTCTAGTCTCCTGTTTTTGGCAAAGATCAGAGAGAATGTCTTGACTGTGCAGCTCTAGTAGTTCCAGTTTTTCTTAATCCTGATCGATTATCTCTTGTAAGCAATGGATCAAATGCCTATGATCATAAGGGTCTTCTTTTATTTATCACCTGATTGATTATTTTTTTACTACCACTAACCACAAGATTTTACCAACACATTTGCAGTCACTTTCAAGCATAAACATATTTGCTTTAAGTGACCACATTCTTGTCTTTCCAAGAGGTCCCAGAGGGTAGTGCCAAAAGGGACCTCTCCCATGGGGTGCTGCAGGAGTCCATTTTGTCACCCTTGCTATTCAACTTTAATGAAGATATCAGAAGAGTTAGTGTGGGGAGACAGACTGCTGTGTATTCAAGAGCCTCCTGACACCCAGTGCTACATATCTTATGTCTGATCCAGCCAATACAGTGGCACAAACCATTTCTGAGAGACTGGAGACATATATAAGGGTTAGTGGGCCATAGCTCAATCCAGATGAACAGAGATAACATTGGTAGGTTGTGGGAAGTTGCCAGAAAAGTTGGAGTATGTCTGTAATTGCTACTTTAGTTCAAACTCTGGGAATCTTATTAGATCCTGGTTTATTCCTGGGTGAGTAGTAGGTATCAGGAGTAGCTAACAGTGCACTTTTTCCATCTGCTGTTAACTAGAAGAATTTGACTTGCCCTTTCAGATGGTCTCAATTAGCCATGTGCTAGACACTTCAAGTTACTATAGTGCACTTTACATAGGGCTACAAGAGGAAACATTTGAAGCTGAAACTTGTGCAGAATACATCTGCGGGTGTTTCACACAGGGAAAATATTACACTTGTGCTCTGGGATCTGCACTGGCTCTCAGTTTTTCAGTTGGCATTCAAGGTATTAGTTTCAACTCTTGGGAGACTAAATGGTTTTGAACCTGGTTACCTGACAGACTGCCTCCCTCCTGTGGTGCACTGAAAACCATGTTACAATTACAACCTATCACTTTGTTTGTAAGGGGTTTCCTGGTCCTGTTTGCAGGCTAAGGGGCTCAGTAGGGAAGTGTGCAATCTGGACTTAGCATTGGTCAGTCTGCAAAGAGCCAGCCCAGATCAAGGTGGGATGAGTTGTGCCTCTCTGCCCTAGTTAGCACCCTGCTTTTGTCTCTGCGGTTTTGATTCGTGTGTGTTAGGGTTCTGGATTTTAAGAAATAAAGTACTGTAGTGTTACTTTGCAACCTTCCAGAAAGAGCATTCTATGTTTTTAATCTATTTTTTTTCTGTTTGTATGCCATGAAATATAAAAAACATCTTCCTTTTTAGTGCCACCATGGTTATGGTTAATGGAGGCAATAAACCCCAAAACTAAACTCGGCATTTGTTCAAATAATCTGAATAACATCTGCATTGCCAATAGAGCTAAGATAAAGTTACAGTGGGCTTACACGGGTACAAAAACACTCTAGCATAATTGGCAGCATTTTACACTGGGTCTGCACAAGTGTAAGTGGGTAAATAAAGTGCAAGGCAGTGGGGAATTGGGCCAATAGTCCCAATGTCTATAAATCCTCATGTTCTAGATCATAAACTGCATCACAAGGTGCCAGGGAGATGTCTTACCCGCATTGTACAAGGGGTTAAAACCAGCCTTATGTTCCCCTACTCTTGCACAGGTAAGAAGCAGGTAGGAGCATGCCTGTGGGAAGACAGGGCTTCACGTGAAGGTGCTGAGTGAACCCCAGGCTGGGGAATCTCTGTGTATGTTTGCTAATGGTAACTTGTTTTAATGCTGATGATCATTGCTGTCTTATTTTGGCAGCGCCACCCTGATGTGGCAACCTGGGAGTGTTTTGTGCTTTTCTCTGAGGCATCTGGCATTAGGTAACATTGGCGACAAAGTATCAGACTAGATGGATCATGTGGTTGGTTCCATTATGGCAGTTCCTGTGAAATGGTGTAAATATGTAGTAATAGTTCTTACTAACTGGCAGTGTCAGTTAGGAATGAGGGAGCAAATAAGCCATATAGGAATTGGTTCAACCCTTCATTCATCTTACAAAGTAAACTGAAACCCTTTTTGTACTAAGGAAAAAATTCCCTTTCCTTAGTGGTCTTTGCTGATCCTCTCTGGCATCATTTAAATGTGACAAGCTTCTGTGTTGCTGTCTCTGGTGCTTCTATCTCATTATCTGAGCTTCTTCACTAATGGAGAAGACACAATGGGAAACTGAAACTCTCTTGGTACACTAGCTGAGCCTATGACAGGAGAAAATCTCAAATGATCCTTGAGGGCCTCCAAAATGGTACCAGTTGTGTTTGCTTCTCCACCATACCTATTGTCATTCTGAGCTGCTTGGCCATACTGCCTTTGTTTTCATAGTTTCATTTTACCAGAGGCTGTTTTTCCCCTCAAAGGGGTGATTCACTGCTGATATTCCCATATGTCCATCATCTTTCTCTCAGCTGATGTTTTAGGTAGCAGATGGTTTACATAGCTGCTGCATGCATGTACCAGATTTCTGGCTACTTTACATTAGCAGTGGATCGCTAGTAAGAGATGATGATCTTGGATTATAATTGAAATTGAATTTTCAATGACCTTTGCAGTGACTCTGGTGTGTATCTAACCTCCAGTTTTTTTTTCTTTGACACTTAGTTCAGTGTCCCTTTTCAGCAGTTGTACTAGATATTTAGAAATGGATTTTTCAGTTAGCATTTTCCCCTAACTCTGAAAGAAGATCAGATTTTCTCTACTCTTCTTCACAAGAACGAAATATGGTACTGGATGGAATTAAGACGGTAGGCATCATCGCACTAAAGGGCTTGACACTTCTTTTCCCTTTAGTTCTCTTCATTGATCATTTGATATAATCCTATTAATAGAAATTGATGATGGTGCACAAATATAGTTTTCTCAGGTTAGTTTATAGTACAGGAGGAGAACTCTATCTAGGTCCTTACATGGCTTCCATCAGCATAGTATTTGAGCATCTGGAGAAGGACCTATGGCTGTGCTCAGTAGTACTATGAATGTTTCATAATGGGTACTGACTGGAGATCTGAACACTTCCAAACTTCGGAAACTTTAGATCTGACTATGAACTTTAGGGCTGTTTCCATCTCAATAATGGGATCATTCAAAAGTCTGAATCCCAAAACTTTGAGTAAGTCTAGGTGTGGATCCACACTTTGTATAGGCTCCTATCTGTGAAGCTAACTGAACCAAATTCCTAGATCCAAGCACCCCTGAAATTTGGAAGAGTTCGGAACAGGATCCAATTTTTGTCTTATGCCATCTCTAATCTTGACACTGTTTCTTTTTTTTTCCTTCAAAAGATGGTCTTCTGATGAATGGTGTCCAGGGTAGAGGTGCTGGATAGACCTGGTCTGTTGTGTGGGAAACTCCACGAACTACTGGCTTGGTTCCAAATTGAGATGAAAAATCAAAATCTCTGAATTTTTCACAAAGTGAAATATTTTAAAATATTTCATTTCAACTTCTTTGAAGCATTTCATTTTGACTTTCTCATTTCAAATTTTGTTATATTATTACTTATTTTATTATAATATAAAAGACGAAACAATACAGTCTAAACAAAATGTTTAGTACATTGTAAGTTTTGACAAAATTGAAAAATTTTTGATTTAATGGAATCAGCTTTTTATGAGGAAATATTGTTCCGTCAGAAAATTTTTGACCGACCCTAATGCTGGTTTGCTCATTTAACTTAGACTTTATTTGTAGATCGGAAGCTGCAAGGCTCATTAGAGAGTGTCAGATTCAGACAGTTCTGTCTCTCTCTATTTATTTTATCTATGAAAATTATGTTGACCTCTGTAGAGATGCATAATTTTGTTAATTACTGTTATGGAATGGCCTGCTAAACAAGTATTGTCTCTATGTTTTTTAAACTTAATGGCAAATATATTTAAAAAGAGACAGTTAACTATAGAACAGAAAGTGTCATAGGTTCTATTCAAATAGCAAGAGTTTTATGAATGATTTTCTGTTTAACATACCCCTCAAGGCAGTAGGCAACATATTTAGAAACATTATGAAATAAAACTTAAAGATTGGCATGCCAATAGAATTGCACCAAAAATCCATTATACTCAGTAGGATTGCACTAGGGTTGATTTTGACCCTGTAGTAATAATTTGAAAGCTTCTTGAAATTCAAACCAGATTAAGCACAGCGAGAGGAGCCAAATTATTTCTCAAATATGACTATAGAGTGAACTCAAGAAAAAAAAAATCACAGAGCTTTAGCTTGTCCAACAACTTCCATACATTTCTTGGGGATGAAAGCTGGTGTATAAGAACACATAAATTACTGCTAGGATCCTCTCTGTCTTCATGCATGGACTGTGCATTAAAGAATCTTCTGCACCCTCTGGAGTTCTTCCACTTGTTCTAATGCTGGTGCCCAATAAGCACCTCTGCCAAATTTTCATAGGAGTCCTGATAAGAATATTTTCATTAGCTGGCATTGGTACTCAGGACAGTGTCCATGCAACCATTACCAACTGTTTGAGCTTCCCTTTCTGCTTTCAGAGGGATTGGGATAGGGTCCAGGTGTATTTAGTAGAGAGACAAATTTATAAGAGTGGTATATAAATATACATTTTGAAAAATATTTCTTTACATCAGTATTGTAGCAGTTATATAAAGTCAGCATTGTCCAATCTGTAACTTCAATAGGATGTTGGCTTTGGGTTTGATGAAATCATATTAGGATCAGGCGCTCATATAGAGAGTGGGTTATTTAGGATCTGCAGGAGAAGTCGATATTTTGGACCATACTTAACGCCCATTTAATCAGTAGGATCTTTCTCAAGATCAGAGTCTCTTGCTGGGTCTACTGCTGTATTCAAAATTTTGTCCAGCATTCCCTCCTATGGTACCTACATTTTTCAGGTTACAAAACCTTGAGCTCTGTTCCAGGCTACTTGAAGACAGAAGTTCGTGGACCAGTTGTATAGACATAAATCTGAAGTAATTAAAAACTCAAATAATTAGGTTAGCGTGTTTAAAGATTTAACATTTCTAGTCCTATATACTAGGTGCTTTAAATACTTGCAATATTTAATGCAACCAATCAAAATTTTGCCTTTACTATATTAACACAAATAAACTTAATTATATTAAGTTTTTCAGATTATCAACCTACTCCCTCCTCCATTTGCCTGGAGAAGAAGGTGAGCTTTGCAGTGTGCCTGGAAAGTTAGTAAATTCAAGTTCTAAGGTGCCTAGGGGAAAGCCAATTCCAAAATCAAGGGGCTTTCACAGAAAATGTCCAACAGCTCCTTCTGTTTTAATCCTACAAAGATTTTGTCTCTCATCCTGTGAGCAAGAAACCATTTCCTTTCATCCCTTTTATCTATGTCACCTTAATTTCTTCAATGGAAGTAGTGGTTAGCAACTGAAAACATAATTCTGGTATCCTCAATCTGCCTTGCTCAGCTTTGGCCTCCAAGAACCTGAAGTGCTGCTAATAGAGTTGCACCCAAAAGTAAGACTTCCATTGCTGCATGTAGTGTAATTGTAGCTGTATCAGTCCCAGGATATTAGAGAGACAAGGTGGTAATTTTTTGGCCTTTCCCTGTGTTTGAGCTTGGAGGAATTCACACAGGTCTGCTATAAAATAATCATTTGTACTATAGAATAATTTACCTTTCAAAACTCTTTAAAAACATGGATTAAACCTCACAGAGCCTGATATTGCAAGGTGTTGAAATCAACAAGTATTAAGGTTTCTCAACACCTCACAGACAGTTCTCAATAGTACCTATAAGGCATGGGACCAAAATATCATGACACCCCTTTTCCAAAGCAGACTCAAAGACTTTCTCTGGATCACACAGCAAGTCATTTGCAGTAAGGTACTTAAGCATGTGCCTAACATTATCCACAAGTAGTCTCTGATTGGCGTCAATGAGACAACTAGTCTTTTTAAAGTTAAGCTTCTGCTTAAGCATCTAGCTGAATTGGGCCCAGAACCAGTGACTACTCCCCATTCTGTGATCTAATCATTAGACACATCTGACATTAGAGTCAGAAGGAACCTGCTTATCAATGCTACAGTGTACGGCACTTCACTTAAAGAAAAATAAAAGGGAAAAATGAGTCTGGCAAACTACTCAGATTATTATACATCTTTCCTTCCAATTTACACCCCACAGGTTGAAGGAACAGGAGGGGAGCATGAACAATTAAAATTTATCAGAGTGGGTAGACCTTACTTTTTGGTCTCAGACCATTTCCTCTCCCTTTCCAAAATACAGGAATAAATATTATACACACACACACCTTGACTGAAGCAAATACACAAATCAAACACCCGTCTTATCTAACATCAGGGACGCAGAGCTGCGTCTATGCTACCGTCCGTCTAGCTGCACGCTATGCTCCATGTCAGTTGCTTGTCTAGGCGGGGGTTTCATTACAGAGAAAGGTGACCTGAGGCAGTCACTTGAGAGAGATTATTTCATCATGAACCAAACACTGAAGCTGTACTGGTTTCAATGCTAGAATAGTTGGTGTAAAGCCTGATTCCCCACTCTGGCACTTCGAGTGCAGAAGTAGGGGCCCACAGGATTTTTAAAATTAATACTGGCCATTCCAGGCTTGTATTAAACTCCCAAGGTTACAGCTTCTCTCTAACTTTGGATGTGTAGATGCTGCCACCACCCAAGTGCAAAAAACCCCTTTGAACCCAGGAAGGAGCACTTGGGAATTCCTCCCTGTGGGGTACCCTCAAGCCTTTTCACCCCGCCACCTTCCAGGGAATTGCTGAGAAAGAAAACAAAGGAATCAGCTGTTGCCACCAGCTAATTAAGGAACATCTGCACAAACCTCTTAGGACACCAAAAATCTAATCCTGTTCTTAAAAAAGGTAAATTTTATTAAAACCAAAAAAAAAAAAAGAAAATACATTTGGAACTTAGGCTTTTGCTAGATTTAAAAAACCCACTTACAAAATTTAAACATCAAGAATATCCTTCTTGAGGTCCATCTTAAAGATTACAAGCAAAACAAAAGCATTTGGGATTAGCACAGAGGAGTCCACAAGCCAATAAGAAATAAACAAAAATAAACCTAATCTTGTCTTTCTAAACATTACTAATCTACTAACATATCTGGGTTGTTAAATAAGTATTCCTAGACATCATCTGATGATTTTCATATCTGGCCTTCAGCTTCCTACAGCATAACTGCTTCCTGTTCCCCTCTTTCCCGGAGAACCACAACACACAGACAAAGGGAAGTTTTTTCCCAATTTTAAAAAGTTATAGCTCTCCCATTGGCTCTTTTGGTCAGGTGCCCACTCTTTTCCTTTTACCTGTGGGCTTGTTAACCCTCTACAGGTAAAGAATTAGAGAACAGCTACTAAGGGGAATTCTATAGTTAACTGGCTGGCTGGGTGTCCACAAAAGAGAGCTACCCCGCAACCTCATTTATCACAGTTGGGTTACCCCCTTTGCTGACAGGTGTGTTAAAAGGCTGTGCACATATCTGCATATCAAGTTCCGGTTTTGATTTAGGGGGTTTGAGGTTGCTCTTGATTTCCATTCTCTCAACCATCCCTGGATCCCTTCACCCTTTCCTCTCCCTGTTGTAGCCTCCCATCAGGCTCTTGGCGCCCTGTCTCCCACCCTGTGACCTTTCTGCCTCTGCGTGACCTCTCTCTGGGGCATAGACTCATTTCTGGCAGTATTGCTGTAGCTCTGCACTGGGCTCTTTTATTAAAGTTGTGATAAATGAAGGGAAGGGGGGGGGTAGCTCCCTGTTATGGACACCCAGACAGCCAGTTAGCTATAAAATCCCTCTTAGAGCTGTTCTCTACTTGCTTTACCTGTAAAAGGTTAAAAAGTACCATTGCAGTGCACAGATAAAAGGAGTGGGCACCTGACCAAAAGAACCAATGGGAAGGCCAGAACTTTTGAAACAAGACTCCCCTTTTGTCTGTCTGTTATTCTCAGGGAGAAGCAGAGACAGGGCTGGAACTATGCTGTAAGAAGCTTGGGGCCAGGTATGAAAAATCACCTGAATCATACCTAGAAACTACTCGCTTGAAGCCCCCAGAGATGTAAGTAGATCAGAAAATGTCTAGGAAGACGCGATTAGGTTTATTTTCTATTTCTTTATGGCTTGTGGATTCCTCCATACTAACCCCAAATGCTTTTGTTTTGCTTGTAACTTTTAAGCTTGACCTCAAGAAGGTTATACTTGATGCTTAATTCTTGTAAGTGTTTTTTTTTTAATCTAGCAAGAGTGTAGGATTCATACAAGGTTCATGCGCTTGGCAACATTCAGGGCACACCCGGAGTGTTGTATAGGAGCTGTGCACACACAGCTCTTCTCAAGGGCATGAACCTTGGAATCTCGCCCAGATGACATGAACCGTGGGAAGCCTCCCAGGACTGGGCTCAAGGCCCGAGAGCAAGGAATGTGGTAGATAGAAACTGGTAAATAAGAATGTTAAACAAAGCCAGTGTATTCCTTTTATCTGTTGGAGAATGTAATGCGCGGGGGGAGAGAAAAAATAAAGGGGAAGGTGGAATGCTGACAGGCAGAAGTCGGTTGGCAGACCAGCTCGCTTGCTTGCTAAGAGCTCTGTGCTGTCTTGTATTTGAACCGCAACAGCAAGAGCCTGAGTTTTCAAATGTATTTTCTTTCTTTTTGTTTTTAATAAAATTTACCTTTTGAAGAACAGGATTGGATTTTGTGTCCTAAGAGGTTTGTGAACATGTTGTTTAATTAGTTGGTGGCAACAGCTGATTTCCTTTGTTTTCTTTCTCAGCTCTTCCCTGGAGGGGAGGTGAAAGGGCTTGAGGATACCCCACAGGAAAGAATTCCCAAATGCGCCTTCCTGGATTCTCAAAGGGGTTTTTGCACTTGGGTGGTGGCAGCATCTAACGTCAGAAAGAAGCTGTAACCTTGGGAGTTTAATATAAGCCTGGAGTGGCCAGTATTAATTTTTAGAATCCTGGTGGGCCCCCCACCTTCTGCACTCAAAGTGCCAGAGTGGGGAATCAGACTTGGCAAAGGTCATGGACTCTCTAGCACTCAGTGGATACCTGAATGTTCCTCAGTGCCAAAGCTCTAGGTAGTTCAACTATAACAGCCATCATCTTAGCTGCCACCAAGGACTGAACGGGGAACTTTCAGAGTTAAAGCATGAGTCTCTACAGCTTGAGCTAATCAGCCAGGCTGTCGAGCTAAGGGCTCTAACAGACACACATTTCCAGTGGATTGGGTACAAAGGGGGACATGGAATGCAGCTGACCAGTGAGTTTCACATTTTCAGCCTAGAAGACCAGGGCCAATGTAGAATGACAGACAGCGTGCTAGGACAATACTCATGGGATCATCATGGGGTCTGTGCAGATTGTAGGGTGAAATGGGGCCTGAAGGGGAATTCTAGCTCCCAAGTTGTGGGGAGAGGAGATGGAAGCATAATAGGAGGTTGTGGGATGCAGGGAAAGAAAAGAAAATTGCCAGACCTAAACTATTCTATTTTAATTTTTTAAAACACGTCCCAATAGCATGAAATTTAAGCTATTTGCACTTCATTAACCATATTCATGATCGCTAATATTTAAATAGGACTCAAGCAGGATGGGTTATTCAAATATCCACCCAATTTTAATTGCAATAAGTTTTCAAAAAAAATGTATTTTTCTAGAGAGATTGACTTGTCAGCTCTATCCCAGAGCTAATAATACCAGTGCTATTATTGTGCTCTCAGCCAGAGAGCTACCATGATACTATGTAACCCTCTATTGTGTTCTTCCACTTAGTCAAAGAAGTAATTCATATAAAATTAATATATTTGTATTGTGGTAGCACTTGAAAACTCCAGTAAGACTCAAGGTCCCACTGAGTTAGGCACTGTACAAACATGTACTAAAATATAGTCCTTGCCCCAAAGCACTTACAACCTAATCAAACATGCAAAAATATATGTACAAATTAAGTTCCCAATCCAACAAAGACATACACATGCCTAACTCTGTGTTCAGAGTGAGTTCAATGGGCTACTCACGTGCATAAAATTAAGGGT
This sequence comes from Eretmochelys imbricata, assembly GCF_965152235.1. Taxonomy (NCBI): domain Eukaryota; kingdom Metazoa; phylum Chordata; order Testudines; family Cheloniidae; genus Eretmochelys; species Eretmochelys imbricata. Next base: position 124,733,004 of record NC_135574.1, read on the forward strand.
GACACAAAAATTTAAGGATGACACAAGTGGGCTTCTAGTAGTTTTCAGACCTTGTCCTTACACACACCTTTTTTCCCCAGGTTGACATGATTGAAGAGACACAGGAACCTCTTGTGAAAATATATCTATGGCCCACGAGGCTCCTTAAATACCATAAACAGAGTGTAAGCTTTATTGATTATGTCCAGAGCCCCAGTTATTCAATGATTCTGTAACCACACTACAGAAACACAACAGTTCAGCACAGAAGATGAAGTGTAACTAATGTGAATGGTTCTACAGCTTTTGTATAATGTTGACTTCTTCATACCAGAGAGATTCCCTCCAACACACCACCTCGTCTCCCAGTCCCCTAAAGCATGGCTCTCAAATGGTTAAATTCTGCACACTGCCAGACAAGGCTCCATGGAACAGAATTTGAGAACTTCTGCCTAGCCATTTATAACTACAGGGAAATGTCTTCAGAGGCAGAATATAACTGTCTAACTGGAATTTAGCCAGGACTCCTGGACTCTCAGTCCTCCCTAGATGTGTAAAAGCACCACAAGCATTTTTAATGGCCATATGTCATCCTCAAGAAATAGGTGTGCTAAATTCAAAATTTAATGCGAGTCAAAAGCAAACTCAGATCAGAGTTGGCACAGCCATTGCAAAAATAATGACAGGGATAAATAGCTAGCAAGTTGAAACAAAATGCAGGAATAAATGCCTTCAGCAACTTGGAGAGATCCACAAGAAATTAAATCATAGTCCATTAATTTAGTCAAAAGTTATCTGACAATGTCATGATATATGATTGGAATGCATGGGTTTGGGGAAGGCCTAGTGGAACAGAATACTGATAATCTCATTGGTACTATGCAGATGAAAAGATTAATATGGCTGCTGCCTCCTTATCTAGAGAGCTTCAAATATTAATGACACTTTTAGAAATGGTCTGATTTGATCGATACAGTTTGTGTTAATGAAAGAAGAAATGAGTTAATCATAATATTGACTTTCATTAAAAGAGGTGATTTTTTTTAAATGTTCTGGTATTGAAACCTAGCAAGTACTCCCTCACCCCTGCTTGCTTTTTTAGAAAAAATAAAAAGACATGTGACTACAGCATGGCAAGCCCTGTGAAGTGTGTGGAGGAGAGACAACGGATTGTGCGATATGCTGTAACTAGGATGAGAGCTACAATGGATTTCTTATCTGTGGAAGCCATATGACAAATCATCCTGCAACAAAACCTTATTGTGCCTTATTCATTTTCTTGTGACCCAAATTGTGTGTCATTCCTGATTGATATGCTGGGGGTTTTTTATTGTGGAACTGAGGGACCACATTGACAAAGATATAAGCTGGGACCCAGAGAACAGGTCTTTTTGTGCCCATTCTGAATTCATTCCAAGGTCCCTGGAGGGCACACATACACAAAGCCGTGAATTTGTCCACTGGGCCTCCAGCTCTCTTGATGCTTTGCATTAGTAAGACAAATGGCTAATTCACTGCAGCCAAATGTTCCACATTTCATGATTAAACACAAGCCTCCTCAGACTTGGCTTCATTTGTTTCCCCTGCAATGAAATATGTGCAGGTTTATATTTTTTCATTACTACATAAATACATGCAGTTTATAAAACACTGGAGGAATTATCAAAGTTAAATCTCTCACTCATAGCATGGAAATGGGGGTTTGACAGTATTTTTGTAAGTATCTGCTCCCATATATTTATTTAGTAGGGATATTTAATTATCTTTAAATTAAAAATTTTCATTATCTATGGAATTCAATTGGATCTCGCCTCAGGTCTCTCAACATTAAGGGGCAGTGTGAAATCTTGCTGTTTCAACTGGCCCTAGTTATTAGAATGTATATATTGCTGTTAAGTATGAGTAGAATTGGTAGCACCTCTTTCACATTCTGGGATGCAGTCCAGACCAGTGAAGAGTTGTGTTACCTCTCACCCTGTCACCCTGAGTACCTCACAACACCTTGCTACTGTAGCTCTCTTACTGGGATGCCCAAAGTCAGCAGCAGGCATGCGCTCAGTGTTGATGTATTGGGGAGCCCAGGTCCATGCTCTGGATCCTTTGGATACCTGCCTGCAATACCACAGAGTTCCTTACTCTCCTTGGTTAGCAACTGGTAAAGTGGCTCCACACTCTTCCCAGCCCCAAATTTCCCCCAAAACATGTGTTCTGAAGTGTCCCAGTCCTGTCCTGGAACAGCCAGAGGAAAGTAAAGGGTTATTGCTCCTTTAAAGAGTCACCATCCAACAGTTTGTTACTTTAATTGGAGTTACCAAGCAGTTCAGTTCAAACACTGCACTGCATTGGTTTAGATTAAAAATAAAGCAAGTTTATTTCATTCCAAAGAGATGGTTTTTAAGTGAGTACAAGCATAAGGATTAAAGCCAGAAAAGGTTACAAGGGAAAAAGATAAAACACTTTCTAGTAACTAAAACTTAACAAGGTAGACTTGCTTCAAGGTAAAATCCTCAGCACATTTCCATCAAAATGGCTGAGCCAACTTCTGGGTCAGGATCGATTCCCCAAAGTCAAAGGGCTGGTACCTTTGTCTTCTTAGAAGAAAGTGTTTTGGCAGTACTTTTTGTAAGTGTCTGCTACCATACAATTATTTAATGGACATATTTAGTTATGTTTAAAGAATGACAATTTTCATTGCCTCAGGAATTCAGTTGAATCTCACCTCAGGTCTCAAGACATCAAAGAGCAGTCTGAAATCTTGCTGTTTCAACTGGTCCTAGTTATTAGGATTTATATATTGCTGTTAAGCACCAGTAGAATTCATAGCCCCTTATACAGTTTTCAGTAGGGTAATCAAAGTAATTAGCAAAGCTAACTATAAGCACAGCTAAGTACTATATGCCATGCTTGATACACGATAAAGAGTATGTGCTTTAAATACTCAGTGCTTATTGTCCTGGTGTTGTCAGTACTATACGGCACCTGTGTATGATGTGTGCCTCATGAACTCTGATCCCTGGAACAAACAACTGATGCAAAAATCTGGTACAGGATTGTGTAGCAAGGATTGACTTTCTGTATTTTTACCCCTCTCCATTAGAAATAGAGGCTCTCAGACCCTCCTAAAAGCATGCACTGCAGCCTGATTGTTCATCAATTAAGGGTTATTCTGCTGAATAGAAGCTTGATTTAATCATGACTCAGATGGGAAATCACAGCTGCTATCTCCTATTTGAAACTCCAACTCTTCTTACAGCAATCTAACACTTTGGCTCCCCACATGGAATGAACTCAACCTCTTTCATCACCACCTATCCTTGCTAAGTCTTGTTTACACCAGGGATTAGCCCCAATTTCAGCAATCGCTGGCCAATAACCAATTGTAGACAAGGAAATCCCCAATTTACACTGATCTATTTTTACCCCTTTTCAAGCAAAATTAAGCTCTACTGGTGCAAACAGTGGCTTTGCCTGTCTATACAAGGGATTTGCACCAGTTCAGCTACACTGATTGCTGGCCACTGATTGCTGAAATTGGTAATCCCCCGTACCAACGGGTAGAAGCACATGGCAACAGGAGATCAGGACACATCTCATGCTTATCCTATTCTGTCTGTCACCCCCTTTGCACTTAGTTCAGTTTCAGGTGAACTGGGTGACTCAGGGTGTTCCCGAGTCTCAGGGGCACCACATGGAGAAACATAGCTCATATTTGTACCGTAGCTGAGAAAGGCACAAAAGACAAGTCCGTTAGGTAAGATTATATTTCCTAGTTTTCTAAACTAGCCTAATTCCTGCATGACTATTGGTATTGTCTGAAAAACATTGTACCGTCATCTGCATAGCGGGAGTTCACACAACAGGACTGCTTGTTGCCCGCTGAATCAGGTGAACATTTTCTAATGCATTTTTCACCAGCAACTGGGCCGTCTCCTCTTGGGAAGATCGTATTGGTATCTGCTGCTCTGTGTCTCAGTTTCTCTACCCCAACTCCAAAGTACCCTTCAGTCTCCTGCCCTTGGATAGGTCATTTCCAGCATTTCTGGATAATTTAGTCAAATCATGAAGTCCTCCCTCACCACTTTCTGCGGATAAACAAAAAGTTCAACACCACAAAAAGTCTTTCAACCATTCACGCTGGGCTCAGGATTCCTCAAAGCCTTTTGGCCCTCCTCCAGGGTTCACTCTTGTATCAGACCTTCACAAGTCCAGTTGATCCCTTTTTCAGGATTTTTCAGTCACCCGTACAACAGGCTTCAGGCAAACTTCTCTTGGCTCCCCATTTCCTTCTGAACTGGGGAGCTCTGCTAGTTCTACTCTGGACTCAGACCTTTCTGGAGAGGCCTTCCCTTTGTGGTCTCTGGTCTCCCCCTCACTCCTTTCTGGCTGTTTCCTAAGCCTTCTTCCTGGCCCACTTCAGACAGCTTCGTAGCACTTCCTCTCAGCCACCTGGGCTTTACTGTAGGAAGCCTTCCTCATGTGTCTGCCTTCCTCTGTCTAAGAAGGCTCCCTCTCACATCAAGCACCACCCCCAATATACTGTCATTGAGGCTTAGTTACCTGACCCAGCCTCCAGCCCAAGTCTGTACCCATAATAAGGATGGGCATACTGGGTCAGACCAAAGGTACATCCAGCTCAGTATCCTCTCTACCGACAGTGGCCAATGCCAGGTGCCCTAGAGGGAGTGAACCTAACAGGTAATGATCAAGTGACCTCTCTCCTGTCATCCATCTCCACCATCTGACAAACAGAGGGACACCATTCCTTACCCATCCTGGCTAATAGCCATTAATGGACTTAACCTCCATGAATGTATCCAGTTCTCTTTTAAACCCTGTTACAGTAATAGCCTTCACAACCTCCTCAGGCAAGGAGTTCCACAGATTGACTGTGTGCTGAGTGAAGAAGAACTTCCTTTTATTTGTTTTAAACCTGCTGCCCATTAATTTCATTTGGTGGCCCCTAGTTCTTATATTATGGGAAGAAGTAAATAACTTTTCCTTATTCACTTTCTCCACACCACTCATGATTTTATATACCTCTATCATATCCCCCCCTTAATCTCCTCTTTTCCAAGCTGAAAAGTCCTAGCCTCTTTAAACTCTCCTCATATGGGACCCATTCCAACCCCCTAATCATTTTAGTTGCCCTTTTCTGAACCTTTTCTAATGCCAGTATATCCTTTTTGAGATGAGGGGACCACATTTGTATGCAGTATTCAAGATGTGGGCATACCATGGATTTATAGAAGGGCAATAAGATATTCGTCATCTTACTCTCTATTCCTTTTTTAATGATTCCTTATATCCTGTTTGCTTTTTTGACTGCCGCTGAACACTGCATGGACGTCTTCAGAGAACTATCGACGATGACTCCAAGATCTTTCTCCTGATTAGTTATAGCTAAATTAGCCCCCATCATATTGCCTATATTGTATGTATAGTTGGGGTTATTTTTTCCAGTGTGCATTACTTTACATTTATCCACATTAAATTTCATTTGCCATTTTGTTGTCCAATCACTTAGTTTTGTGAGATCTTTTTGAAGTTCTTCATAGTCTGCTTTGGTCTTAACTATCTTGAGCAGTTTAGTATCATCTGCAAACTTGGCCACCTTGCTGTTTACCCCTTTCTCCAGATCATTTATGAATAGGTTGAATAGGATTGGTCCTAGGACTGACCCTTGGAGAACACCACTAGTTACCCCTCTCCATTCTGAAAATTTACCATTTATTCCTACCCTTTGTTCCCTGTCTTTTAACCAGTTCTCAATCCATGAAAGGATCTTCCCTCTTATCCCATGACAACTTAATTTACGTAAGAGCCTTTGGTGAGGGACCTTGTCAAAGGCTTTCTGGAAATCTAAGTATACTATGTCCACTGGATCCTCCTTGTCCACATGTTTGTTGACCCCCTCAAAGAACTCTAATAGATTAGTAAGACATGATCTCCCTTTACAGAAACTATGTTGACTTTTGCACAACAATTTAGGTTCTTCTATGTGTCTGACAATTTTATTCTTTACTATTGTTTCAACTAATTTGCCCTGTATGGACGTTAGACTTACTCATCCGTAATTGCCAGGATCACCTCTAGAGCTCTTCCTAACTATTGGCGTTACATTAGCTATGTTCCAGTCATTGGGTACAGTAGCTGATTTAAAGGACAGCTTACAAACCATAGTTAATAGTTCCGCAATTTCACATTTGAGTTCTTTCAGAACTCTTGGGTGAATGCCATCTGGTCCCAGTGACTTGTTACTGTTAAGTTTCTCAATTAATTCCAAAACCTCCTCTAGCTGCACTTCAATCTGTGACAATTCCTCAGATTTGCCACCTACAAAAGACAGCTCAGGTTTGGGAATCTCCCTAACATCCTCAGCCGTGAAGAAAGAAGCAAAGAATTCATTTAGTTTCTCCACAATAACTTTAAGTGCTCCTTTTGTATCTCGATCGTCAAAAGCCCCACTGGTTGTTTAACAGGCTTCCTGCTTCTGATGTACTTAAAAAACATTTTGTTATTACCTTTTGAGTTTTTGGCTAGCTTTTCTTCAAACTCCTTTTTGGCTTTTCTTATTAGATTTTTACATTTAATTTGGCAGTGTTTATGCTCCTTTCTCTTTACCTCACTAGGATTTGACTTCCACTTCTTAAAAGATGCCTTTTTATCTCTCACTGCTTCTTTTATATGGTTGTTAAGCCATGGTCGCTCTTTTGTAGCTCTTTTACTGTGTTTTGTAATTTGGGGTATACATTTAAGTTGAGCCTCTATTATTGTGTCTTTGAAAAGTGTCCATGCAGCTTGCAGAGATTTCACTCTAGTCACTGTTCCTTTTAATTTCTGTTTAACTAACCTCCTCATTTTTGCATAGTTCCTCTTTCTGAAATTAAATGCCACAGTGTTGGGCTGTTGAAGTGTTTTGCCACCACAGGAATGTTAAATGTTATTTTATTATGGTCACTATTTCCAAGCAGTTCTATTATAGTTATCTCTTGGACCAGATCCTGCGCTCCACTCAGGACTAGATCGAGAGCTGCCTCTCCCCTTCTGGGTTCCTGTACCTGCTGCTCCAAGAAGCAGTCATTTAAAGTATGAAGAAATTTTGTCTCTGTATTTGTCCTGAGGTGACATGTACCTGGTCAATATGGGGATAACTTAAATCACCCACTATTATTGAGTTTTTTATTTTGATTAGCCTCTCTAATCTCCCTTAAGCATTTCATCGTCACTATCACTGTCCTGGTCAGGTGGTCGACAATAGATCCCTACTGTTATATTCTTATTAGAGCACGGAATTACTATCCATAGAGATTCTGTGGAACATGTGGATTCATTTAAGATTTTTATTTCATTTGATTTTACATTTTCTTTCACATATAGTGCCACTCCCCCCCACCGCACGACCTGTTCTGTCCTTCTGATATATTTTGTACCCCAGAATGATTGTGCCCCATTGATTGACCTCACTCCACCAGGTTTCTGTGATGCCTATTATATCAATATCCTCCTTTAACACGAGGCACTCTAGTTCACCCATCTTATTATTTAGACTTCTAGCATTTCTGTACAAGCACTTTAAAAACTTGTCATTGTTTATTTGTCTGCCCTTTTCTGATGTGTCAGATTCTTTATGTGAATGTTTCTCATCTGATCTGGCTCATACTTTGTCCTCTTTTGTCACCTCCTCCTGACTAAAACCTAGAGAATCTCTATCAATAGACTCTCCTCTAAGAGAAGTCTCTGTCTGATTGCTGCACCTCTGCAGCAATCGGCTTTCCTCCATCTCTTAGTCTGTAACCTTTTTAATGTTAAGTGCCAACAGTCTGGATCCACTTTGGTTTAGGTGGAGCTCATCCTTCCTGTATAGGCTCCCCCATCCCAAAAGTTTCCCCAGTTCCTAATAAATCTAAACCCCTCCTCTCTACACCATCGTCTCATCCACGCATTGAGACTCTGAAGCTCTGCCTGCCTACCTGGCCCTGTGCGTGGAATTGGTAGCATTTCTGAGAATACCACCATAGAGGTCCTGGATTTCAGTCTCTTTCCTAGCAGCCTAAATTTGGCCTCCAAGACGTCTCTCCTACCCTACCCTACGTCATTGGTACCTACATGTACTACGACCAGTGGCTCCTCCCCAGCACTACACATAAGTTTATCTAGATGCCTCGAGAGATCTGCAACCTTCACACCAGGCAGGATAGTCACCTTCTCCCGGTCATCACAAACCCAGCTATCTATGTTTCTAATGATCGAATCTCCCATTACTAACACCTGCCTTTTCCTAATGACTGGAGTTCCCTCCCCCGGAAAGGTAACTTCAGTGCGAAAGGATACCCCAACATCATCTGGAAGGAGGGTTCCAACTATGGGAAGGTTTCCCTTTGTTCCCGTTGACTGCTCTCCTTCTCTGGGCCTTTCATCCTCCTTAACAGCACAGGGACTGTCTGACCAGCGGTGGGACAAATCTACAGTGTCCTGGAAAGCCTCATCAACATACCTCTCTGCCTCCCTTAGCTCCTCCAGTTCTGCCACCCTGGCATCCAAAGCCCATACATGGTCTCTGAGGGCCAGGAGCTCATTGCACCAAATGCACACATATGCCACCCACCCACAGGGCTGGTAATCATACTTGCTACACTGAGTGCAATAAACAGAATAGTCCCCACTCTGCTGCTGGGCTTCTGCCTGCATTTTCTCCTACAGTTACCTATGTTAATGATAGGGTTTTTGTTTAAACCAAGATGTTTTGATTATAGTTTAGTGCAAAGGTTTTAAAGAATGGCAAGTGTACCTTGACCTCTTCCCATTCCCCTTCCAATCTCCCTCTCGAAGCTCCCTGTTCACAAAGCTCCCTGGTCGCTTGCTTATAAAGCCCTGGCCTCCTTGATAGCCCCACCCCCTGCCTAAGGCTCAGCCAATGAACAGAGGATTCTAGATTTCAAACCTTGTTTAGAAGGTCACAGCTTCCAACTGCCGGCCACAGCACATGGTCCTACAAACAGACAAACCCAAGCTCAGCACACAGCACATAACCCCCAAACACAAACACACACTACAAACAGCCACTTACCCCAAGGGTCCCGTATTTGCTCCTCCTTCACCTGGAGAACTGCCTCTTGAAACTCCCTGTTAGCGGCCCCTGTTCGCAAAGCTGTACTTTTTCCAGTGCCAATATATCATTTTTGAGATGGGGCGACCACATCTGCACAGAGTATTCAAGATGTGGGCGTACCATGGATTTATGTAGAGGCAATATGATACTTTCTGTCTTATTGTCTAAACCTTTCTTAATGATTCCCAATATTCTGTTTATTTTTTTTGACTGCCACTGCACATTGAGTGGATGTATTCAGAGAACTATCCACAGTGACTGCAAGATCTCTTTCTTGAGTGGTAACACCTAATTTAGATCCCATCATTTTATATGTATAGTTAGGATGATGTTTTTCAATGTGCATTACTTTGCATTTATCAACATTGAATGTCATCTGCCATTTTGTTGCTCAGTCACACAGTTTTGTGAGATCCTTGTGTAGCTCTTCGCAGTCTTCTTGGGACTTAATTATCTTGAGTAGTTTTGTATCATCTGCAAATTTTGCCACCTCACTGTTTACCCCTTTTTCCAGATCATTTATGAATATGTTGAATAGGACTGGTCCCAGTACAGATCCCTGGGGGACACCATTATTTACCTCTCTACATTCTGAAAACTGACCATTTATTCCTACCCTTTGTTTCCTATCTTTTAGCCAGTTACCAATCCATGAGAGGACCTTCCTTCTTATCCCATGACAGCTTACTTTGCTTAAGAGCCTTTAGTGAGGGACTTGTCAAAGGCTTTCTGAAAATCTAAGTACAGTATATCCACCGGATCCCCCTTGTCCAAATGCTTGTTGACCCCAACAAAGAATTCTAATAGATTGGTGAGGCATGATTTCCCTTTACAAAAACCATGTTGACTCTTCCCCAACAAATTATGTTCATCTATACATCTGACAGTTTTGTTCAATAGTTTCAACCATTTTGACCGGTACTGGCAGACAGATAACTAGGCACAGGAGGAAATGAGTCCAATGCCTCTTACAGGGCCAACACACCCTGGAACACTCCCAAAAAGTTTTTTCAACTTCTAAGGGGATAGTGAGGCTCCCCCTGCCAACCTCAGCCAATCTCCTAAACCCCATACCCCAATGAAGGAGATAGCAGAAGTAGAACCTCAAACAGACATTGCTACTTTGGTCCCAGTGATGACACAAACACACACTGAGAGTACAATACTATTAGAGGAACTCAGGCCCAACGACGTCACTGCAAAGATTCCTATTAACTCAATGTGGTTTGGATCAGGCATTTACTATCATAACCAGATCTTATTGGACTGGTAAAGAGCTACTATCAAGGGGCTCATCACCAAGTTATGGTTGGTCACATCCACTACAGCTTCAGTACACAGTCATTCTCAGTACTGTACAAACATACAGCAGTGCTCACAGGTTGGGAGTTTCCATTTCTAATGTAATTCTTGGTAAATAATTTTCTTTTTAAGAGAAACACAATCTGGCATTATTGTTTGTTTGTTATATAGGTACCTACTAAATTTTACATTTTAATAAAATTGTCCTGTGTTATGTGTCACTCTGTTCAGGAGACTAATAGCAAGAAATAACCATGGCAACACAGTAATAACTGGTACCTTTTGAATATCTTTAAATAATTTTTGAATAACTTCTTGACAGTAACTGTAGCCAAAATATGTATGTATTTTTCACAAAATATATGTTATATTATTGTCACTGTAAGCAACAGAGATAGATTATAGGTAATTTCTACTTTTAACTCCTGTTACTATGGTAATATGAGCAACTGCCATTACTTCAGAGCTTGTTACCATGGTAATTTCAGGTTATTAATGTCCTTAAACCTAAAGTGATACTCCCTTCTTCCCCACCCCAATGATGTTGAGTGAAATCACAGTTCATATTTAGGGAGAAACACAGCTCTCCTGGAAGAGGAGAAGAGACAAAAGCAATTGTATATCCTTTGACCTCTGCATGAAAAGCTCATTTCCTCATCCTGCGGGCAACTCTCTCTCACACATGCACAAACACACAGTCTGCAGATGAGCAGTGGAGCTTGCTTCACTTGGTGGTGAAGAGCAGCTATAACCATCCTTGGCTGAAAGGAAGAGCTGTGAACTTCCAAATCCCCTCTGGTCTTATGGAACCTGGTTATAAGGGACTGATTTACCCACTTCTTACAAGTGCTGGCTGAGAGGGTTGCTTGTTCTGAAGCAGACTGTCCCCACATTTCCCTAGCAATAGTTATTTGGGAGCCTGTTCCTGCTCACACTGAAGGCATATAGAGTTCTGTCATTAATTAAATAGGACCCTGATTGAGTCCTATATCAGGATCATCTCACTTAGCATAATCAAATTAAAAAGTTGAGGCAGGCCCACATGATCTTTAATCATAATACAGTAGGACACCAGGCTCTCCCCTGAGGAACCGCTCCAAGTTCCTGAGTTTTTAAAGCTGGTTACGATGATTGGATTCAGAGCCTTCCCCAGGGAGGAAGGATAGGTACCATGAAAGGGTAACATCATCAGAAGACACCATGCCTGTGAAAATAAACTGGCTCTTTATTACTAGAACTATTTACAGAAGTGCTGCAATTGCAGCTACCATTCCAGGCAAATGTATACACACTAACTTCCTGGTACCTACTCCAAACTTTTCTCTTCAGGACCCTCTGCTCCTCCCTCCAAGTTCCATGCAGGTTGCTGCATCTTTCCTTTCAACATTTTCTGTTGTTGTGTCTTTCATGCATTTGCTGACTTACTGGGGCCAGAGGTTACAAGTACACAGCCCACTGCAGGGAGATGGCCTTTACTGTTAACCCATTGTGGTCTCTTAGGCCTCATAGTCCTTCAAGTATGCAGGTCTTTGTACCGACCTCCCATTTCTTGTCTGTGTTATTGCTGTTGGAAGGAAACTTATTGTCACACTGTGGCTGCCTTCATTATGTGGGGTGCAGTCCTGTTGGTCCTCAGTGTGACTCACATACCTCGTTTCTGACACTACCTACAAATGGCCAGCTGATGGTTGAGGCTTTATGTCTTCCTGGTCCTGGTCCTGGTCCTGGTCCTGGTCCTGTCTATCCCGGTGGGCCATCCGTCTGTCGCTACACTGCAGTCATCTTCAGTTTAGCTCCGCAGCTATTGTGAGTATAATGTATGTCCGGCTGTTGCCCTTTGCCATTGCTTTGTGTGACTGTTTGATGGTCAAACCCAAACCTGTTCATCTGTTCATCGTGGCCTCAGGTCCTCGGCTCCTTTCTTACAGTGGGCTGCCTCCTTAGCTTGGTGTTCTCTTAGCTTGCTCTGTATGCTATTGTGACTTAGGTGAGCTGCAACAGACTATCCACTAAGGGAAGTAGAGCCTTGGTTCTCCAGATCATCATCTGGGCTACTATCTAGTCCCTGGGAGAGTGTAGAAGAGATGGTCTAGCATTGCCAGGTTGGGATCCCTTTTGGTCTGTTTTGCCTTTTCCATTACTCTCTTGGCTATTTTTATAGCTGTGTTTTGGGGCTGGAAGGTTGTGGAAATTTTCTATAATTCTAGTTTTTGTTCTGATGTAGGACAAAAATGTTGGAACTTCAACATTTTTCTCAAAGCAGAATTCCTGTTTTCCAGTCAGCTCCACACACAATGGTTGGAATGCTTTTGTTTTCCCTTGGAGTTCACAAAGTCCTTCCTTTCAGGAAATGATGTTTGTTTCACAACTTTCCTTGAGTTGCTTCAAACCCCTAAGTGCAAAACTCTTTCGACATAGTTTAGATCAAAGTTACTCATCTTTCAAGCAGATACATTCTTTCTCATCTAAGATGAGAACATCTGTAGATAGTAATCATATAAATGGCATCTAAAGCTATTTACACCAACCCACTCTAGAGTGCCATTATAGCTAGTGGAAGGGCACCAACCTAACTGAATAAATTGCGGAGACATTTTCCAGTACACAGCTCCTATTTGCAGGCTTGCAGCACAAAATTCAAAGAGGCTCTCTCAATCTCCCTAACCCCCCTTTTCGCTCTTCTGACCCAGGAAGGTCAAGACACTGAGGCTCCTCATAAACTTGAGAGCGTAGAAAGCAACACTACTCTGTCCAGACTGCTTCTTACCTAAGAAATGTGGCCCTTTCCTTTCTAAAGTGTAGCCATCAGCATGTAAAAGGACATCTTAATTTTTATCCTTTTGAATTAGTGGCTCACAGCTCTTTCACTTGGCTATATTGTTCCTTTTAATTTCCCTTTTCTAAGCAGCACTGGACTATACTATGGCAAACTCCTGGCATTTTATTATTCCAATATGAGCTCAGTCAGGGTGGGACTATGCAGCACTGAGAATTGCTCTGGACCCCCTCCTGTGCATACCAGCTGTGCTCTTTCCACAAGTGCTGTTTCTAAGGTTTGTTATGCTCTTAATCTCATGCCTCTTTTGTGCCTCACAACACCACCTGTGTATTTGCTTTTCAGTCTGCCGAAATAATCTCTGACCTGGACAGATTATGAGTAGGATAAATGGGGAGGGCACCACTATCTGCTTTGTATATGTGCTTCCAATATTCCTTACTCTAAATTTTGAAAACTGAAAAAAAACAACAAACAAACAAAAACAAAAAACAACAACAAAAAATCCAACCACACTTTACTCTTCCTCCCCCTCCAACATTTCAGTCAGTGCTCATTTCAGCCTAATTACAGAAAGCCAAATCTGGGAAGCTAAGCTGCTCCCAGAGTAAGAACCTAGCCACAAAATCTATTCATTTGCATGACAGTGATTACCACTTTGCAGTCATCTGGAAGCTCCTTCTCTCAAGAAGATTCTCCCCACCTCCGATATCATCCTCTGAATTGGATTTTTTTTCTTTTTCCTAATTTCCTCAACTTTGGCACAGAGTACTCAGGGAGCTGATATGGAAAATACAAATTTTGGTCCATTGCTCTTAACCTTGGATACCGAGTTGCATTCTCCCTTGCCAGGGAAACAACTCTTGAAGCGAGCTTTTCAAAGCAAGCTGCAGCACTTAGAAACATCTCTTCCATTAAAGTTAATGGAAGATGTGTCTCTAAATCCTTTAGGCTGCTTTGAAAAGCTCAGCCTAGAAGGTTAAGACATCCCTTTCAAAAAGGCATCTCTTCTTAGAGAGGTGGAATTTATTCACACAGGCTACTGAAGTCCCTTGGGAGAAACTTGTCTTTTTACTGAGAAATCCAGGGAACTTATGAGACAGTGTTGTAATTTCTTTTCTCACAGCCAAAAAATAAACAAATCCCAGTACTCAGGAGATGAGCAGCCTTATTGCCTGTGCCTTGCATTTTATGTCATCATTAATGCCTGTGCACAGGGAGTATAAAATTGCACCAGAGTAGAACAGTAACATTTTACACACACTTTGCAAGAGTGGGAGGCAGGACTTTGTGATCACATGACTCTAGCAGCCTCCTTCCCTTCCAGGACCACCAGATGGGCTGAAGTCCTCCACAGAATTTCTCAGGAGCAGTGGCCCTTTAAAAGGCAGCCCCAGATTGTTCAAGAAGGAAAGAGTCAGCAAGCAGGAACAACAGGCCCAAGTGGCTAGCTGAGCTCCCGCAGGCCTTCAGAAGAGCTAGGGTTTTGTAGACACTTGCCATCAACAGCCCTTCTTCCCTCCCAGCAGTTCAAGGGTGCCTCAAGGATGTTTCTTGGCAGTTTTGTGTGAATGGGAGATTGCCTGTGTGGGTGGGGTAGGTTTGGGAAATATAGCGTAACTGAGCAGTGGACTCAGTGATGGGCAGGAACCAGAGGCACGGGGACAACCCTGGGTCACAGTGACACAGAGCAAGTGCTTCATAACTGAGCAACAGGCCCTCTTTTACCTGATGCCTGCCAAGGTTACCCCTGGCTCGCTGTACAGCAGCAGTGTGGGGGAGAGCCCTTAAACTGGGCAAACATCTCCTGCGTTCTCCTAATCTATTCACATTTTTCAAATGTGGGAGTGCCTCAATGAGCTTAAATAAAAGATTTCAGATGGGCGCTGCAAGTGCTCAGCACTTCTGAAAGCCAGGTCACTTCTTTAGGAGCTGAAATGTGGATTTAGGTGGCTAATTTTAGTCACCCATCTTTGAAGATTTTGGACCCAGAGCTGACCCCCGCCCCCTTCATCTCCCCCACTTCCATCCTGGAGTTTTTCATCTGTTGTACATCTTTTTTCTTTAAAAAGTGACAATTGTCAGTGGAATTCTTTCCTGATTCTAAGTGGATGCTGCTGCTAATGAGGCATACAACCTTTGTGTCCATTATTATTTCTCATATGAGGGACAAAGCAGCTTTTTTATTATAAATCAATCCCTGAGAATCACCACTATCTGAAAAATGTTAACAATTAAACAATAATTCAGGGATTTTGAAATTAACTACCCTGTGTGTGAACAGATTAAGAGAATATTGTCTACGTAATTCAGGAGAAAACTAATTAATCCTACCATCTAATGAGCAATGATGCTTTCTCACATCTGCCAACAAAACCAGTCACCAACCTCTATTACAGACTGATATGTTTTCTATTCAGTACACTATAGGGATAGCTTTAGCACCATAAATTATGTAACCATAATCAACAAACGCTAATATAATGTAAGAGGCCATAGTTCTCCTCGTGCTCAGAATCAAACTACAGTTGTGTCAAAAACAGAACCCTTACTTTTGAGTTTGTTACCTGTCCAGCACAATTAAATCAAATCAACAATCCTTCCAAAATGACCCGAAAGGTATCAGAGAGTCTTCATTTGCTGCCACTCCTTTGCACTTCAAGGGTTTGATCACAAGCCCATTGAAGTAGAGTGGAGTCTTCCCATGAGCATCAGTGAGCTGTGGATCAGGTTTCTAATCATCATTTTTTGTAGGTTATAGTATAAAAAAGTTGTAGCCAAACTGTTTCTGTGATATTTGGCAGGATTCTATTATTAATGAGTCTTCTTTTCTTATTTTGCAAAGTCGATCCAAAGATTAAGATCTTATTTATAATCCTCCCACCACGAAAACTCACTTTTTGTCATCAATATAAGGTAACATTTTGATAGGTTTAATGAAAGATGGCAATTGCTTAATAAAATGTTGAATAATCATGAATTGACAGTTGGCAGCTGGCAAAAACAACCTAAATTCAGAGAACTCTGATGTTTGCTAGACAAATAAACTAGACTAATTCCTGGTGTAATGCCACTGAAGTCAAGAGAATAAAATCAAGGGTGAACTTGGTCCATAATCTATTAATCAGATGCACACCTAAAACCAGAAGCTCAATAATCTCCATGTAACGATTGTGATGGAATTATTCACTAAATCCAAAGCTTAACTATGGTCCATGTAACCTTTGGTTAAGATTCCCTCATGGAACAGAACAAATCATCTTTAAAACAAACCAATGAAGCTGTTGCACTATATCCATCAAATACTATGCTGATAGATACCCAAAACTCATTCTCCCTTTTAAAATTTCACTTTCTAGGATTATAGTGAGTTAATTTTTCAAGTCGTGTCAACCTCAGTTCAAATCCTGTTTTGCAATCCTGGTGAAAATGGGCCAGAGTCATGGTGAGTCTAGGGAAGTCTGAAATGGTATAGTTTATACACTGATAGGATCAGAAGAAGGGGCCAGTTCACCAGTTTATTCTGACTCACCTCTGAATTTGAGCCAAATTTGTTGTGTATTCATCATGAAGACACTGGGCTCAATCTTGAACTCTGCTCCAACTACTTTTGCACTGTTCCATAATCCCTGAACTTTTTAGCGACACACTGAAACCCAACTGCTTTTGACAGAGGCCACCAGAAACCAGAAGACTTTAAAGCCAATTAGTTGAAGAGCTCAGAACAGAAATCAGATTCCATCCAGGCGCTCCTTCCCCAATTGAGGTGAAGAGAGTATTTTGATGGGGAAATAAAGCAGGAAGTTCCCTTTTACCCAGACTCGTATTTCTGTGTGACATTTTGAAAGGCATCCTGACCAGGTTGGAATAATTCAAGGGTCCAAAGAATTAAATTCAAGTTTGACTCATTAGCTACATACAGTGTGTGACAGCGTCGGGCCAGATGGCTATAGGAGAGTAATAGAAGGCAGATATATTAGCCCCAGGCTAAGTAGGTCCCTTTTCCCTGGGTAAAGTAACAGGGAAGTTTCCAGAACAATCAGGAACCTTCTGGAGACAATTAAGACAGGCTGATTAGAACACCTGCAGCCAATCAAGAAGCTGCTAGAATCAATTAAGGCAGGCTAATCAGGGCACCTGGGTTTTAGAAAGGAGCTCACTTCAGTTTGTGGTGTGTGTGTGAGGAGCTGGGAGCAAGAAGCACTAGGAGCTAAGAGTGAGAAAGCAGACTGTTGGAGGACTGAGGTGTACAAGCATTATCAGACACCAGGAGGAAGGTCCTATGGTGAGGATAAAGAAGGTGTTGGGAGGAGGCCATGGGGAAGTAGCCCAGGGAGTTGTAGCTATCGCACAGCTGTTCCAGGAGGCACTCGACAGCTGCATTCCACAGGGCCCCGGGCTGGAACCCGGAGTAGAGGGCGGGCCCGGGTTCCCCCCAAATCCTCCCAACTCCTGGTCAGATACAGGAGGAGTCGACCTGGTCTGTGGGTTCAGAAAAACGGCCAAGCTGGGGGCTGCTGTGAAGCTCCAAGGCGAGCAAATCTGCCAACAAGTGCAAGACCCACCAAGGTAGAGCAGGAACTTTGTCATAAGTATGACATTTCTTAGCTTCTCACTAAACATGGAAAATTTCAGGATGAAGAGAGAAAGTTTCAAAAAGTTATTAGTGCCTGAAAACAGGAGGCTGTAGTGGAAACTATTTCGCAACCTTATCTAAAGTAGGTTGCGACCAACACTCCACTATAATACACACAGAAAGACAGAGATATCCTCATATAATAGGAAATAGCTTACATATTATCCAGAAAACAAATACTTTTAGTGCTTCAAGTCCTCATGAAAGGGAGACATTGAGAAATAGCAAGATTACTAAATAATTAGGCCCACAAAACCATCCTCATTTTTCCTTCTGACAGAATCTTCATTTCTTGTGAGTAACACATGGTCATTATTCATTAGTCTGATTATTGGATGTAACCTGGAAATGAATTACAGAACTTGAAAAATGTTATTTTGTCAAGACCCCCACATCCAAGAGCACTCAAGCAGTGCCTGATTAAACTACTAATAGAGCACTACCACTGTATGAAACAAGCATCTCTGCAGTGGTCCATCACTATAAGGATTATTCATCTTCAGTGAATAACCACTGATGGGATCTTATTTTTTTAAATGTAAGACTTGTATGCATATTACACTATATGAGCTCTCACATGTCCCTATTCTAACTAAGTACATATAGTATGGCTTCCTTCCTGTGAAAATCTGTAGCTGCTATAAGCATTTAAAAAAATCAAATTTTGCAGTTTTCCTCTTGCTTTTCTCCCTCTCTTGCTCTGTTTCTGTATGTGTCCCACTAATTTTAAGAATGATATCTCCTCACCCCCAGGAAAGCCTCCCAAAAGATTATGAGTTTCAACTCTGAAGTTGCTTGTCAACATTGCATTGTGGGGAGGGGAGGTTTGCAACCTTCAGCTACACTTCTCTCTCTTCCCTCCCCCACTGCTGCACAGTGGGCAGAGAATTAGCCCCCTAAACCAGCAGATGTGCTGTGATCTACACAGATCAATACACCTGTGAAGGCCCAATATTTCCCTACCACTACTTCCATGCTCCCTGCCTACCATTGTCTGTTTCCTCTTCCTGGTTGCCCAGGGTGAAGCACATATAGAGAATGCTCTTAGGAACAGCATTAACTCCTGATTCAACTGGATAGTCACAGGATCTGTAGGGGAGCATGCCACGGAGTGAGGCCCCTTCCTGGCTTTACCTCACCTTCCTTGCCTCTGAATCCAAGCAGAGGCCAGAATTTATGGAGAAGCTTCTACTGGGACCTGTTCAGGGGGAGAGGAAGTGACCATGCCAAAGAAACACAACCTTTTACGCTGCCATCACCCTTTCCCCTACCTACCAGCTTTTAGCAGGTTTGGCTACCTTCTGCTTCAGAATATGGAAAGCAGAACAAATCCCAAAGTATACTGAAGAAGAACTGTTTATTTAATTCTATGTTTGATTATCTATTGCTACCATTAGAACTTGACAGGAACTTGGGGCTGGCAGAACATTACACACCATATTTCTTTGTATTTACCCTTGATGCACTGTTGGCTGCTCAGCTCCCTGACTTTGACATCATCCCTCCCTTTGTGTACGCTCAGAATTTTCTTCTGGAGAGCACAGAGAATCAAGATTTTAAGATCAAATAGATGAACGTGATCACAAAAGCTCCACATCATCGAATCTGCAAAGTGCAGTCTCCGCTCTCACTTACATTAGGAATGCCATAAAAAAATGGATTTCCAGAACTACTAACACACAATTCTTGTTTCCAGTTGTCATAAGTTTTCCCATTTTATACCATGTTACAAACCTGCTGTAGCTGCTCCTTGGGTTAAGATATTATTAAACATGGAATTTCACAGAAATTAAAATGAAAAGAATCCCTGCTCTAAAGGGCACATAGCGTTCTTGAAATCATTGTTATTTAGCAACAGCAAAAAACAGCTAACAATAGTTTACAGTATAGTTCAAATATAAACTTTCCATTGTTGATACCAGTTGCTCACCCTAGTTAAGCAAGCCAAATATATTTGGATTTAAAATGTATAGGGTCTATATATTGCATCTCTGAAGGATGTAGGCCTCATGAGATAGAGCACTCATCTTCTCTTTACAACTAAATGCTTCATTGGGATGACTGACTAATGTTCAGGTATTACACATTTAACGTGATTTGCACATACATTTAAAATAAAGTGTGTATGACAATGTAAATATTCTATGACTGGATAATACAATGGCCTAATTCCTATGGCCCCATTAAAGTGAACTACCATCAATTTCAGAAAGATGAAGATTTGGCCAAAATACTACACCATAATAATTAGTTAATAAGGGTTCCCACGTGTCTGACAGGAGGGATCCTGTTACACAATACTTGTGACAGAATCACACAAGTATTCAAGTGTCCAGCAAAGTAAAAATAAATTTCAGATCTGATCCTTTTCAAATTACTTTCTTTAAAAATGTTGGGACTAGATTGTATCTATTAGGCCCAGCTGTGCATTGGCAATGGTGCACTGCCCCAAGGAGAGACAATCAAAGGAATTTCTTTTATAGTGTCACAGACAAATCAGCAGAGCACTTATGCATGTGCCTAAACTTGAATCATGCACTTAAGTCCCTGTGATGCCCTATCTGCCACACTAGCCCATAAAGGGTTAATAGAACCCTAAGGAGGCTGCATAACAGCCAATTGGAAAGGACCAGAGGGAGACTGTGCAGGAGACAGCCAATCAGGGCTGGGCAGGCCCATATAAGAAGAGCTGCAGGGCAGAACAGGGCAGTCATTCCCTGGAGCTAGAAGAGGGAGGAGGACTGGCTGCCTTGCAGGCAGAGGGCAGCTAGCACCTTGGACAGAGCAGTGTTGGGCAGGATCCTGGAGTGAGAGTGAGCTCCTGGCTGACTGCTGACAAGATGCAGCCCTGAGACAAGGGCAGAGAAGGTACTGGGGCTATGGGGAAGTGGCCCAGGGAAGTAGACTGTGGGGTTGGAGGGTATGCAGCATGTGGCTGCCATCTATCTACAGGGTCCCTGGGCCAGGACCCAGAATAGTGCGAGGGTCTGTGTCCCCCCCTGCTCCCACTCGACACTGTGGCTGGACAGTGGACTGCTGTTCCCCCAGAAGGGCAGGAGAATCAAGTGACACATAGCTGGAGGGCTGTGTCCTGAAGAGGATGCTGTGTTCTTTGTGACAACATGCTTCCTGGAGCAGATGTCACCAGGTGAGGGTGCACTGGCAAACTAAGCAATTCCCAGGGCAGCCAGTAGGAGGTGCCATAGTGGTGAATTGAGCCCTGTTACAGTCCTATTGAAGTCAATGAGACTTGAGCATGTGCTGCTTATGTCCTTTGATGAACAGAGAGAACTTTAAGTACATGCTTAAATCTAAGCAAGTCCTTAAGAGTTTTGCTGACTCAGAGACTGCACTTAAAATCCTTTCCATATATAAATAATGGAAGCAAAGAACTTTGTACAAGTCCCTTGACTCTTGAAAACCATGACTCTTTTCTTTGCATATTAAGCACTCCAGGCAGCAGATTTCAGTTCTCAGAAGGGAGAGAGGTAAATAGCAGTGTCCCCCAGGGACCTGTACTGGGACCAGTCCTATTCAACATATCATAAGTGATCTGGAAAAAGGGGTAAACAGTGAGGGGGCAAAATTTACACATGATACAAAACTACTCAAGAGAGCTAAGTCCAAAGCAGACTGCAAAGAGCTACACAAGGATCTCCCAAAACTGGAAAACATAATGCCAACTATACATATAAAATGATGGGGTCTAAATTAGCTGTTACCACTCAAGAAAGAGATCTTGGAGTCACTGTAGATAGTTCTCTGAAAACATCCACTCAATGTGCAGCAGCAGTCAAAAAAGCTAACAGAATGTTGGGAATCATTAGGAAAAAGATAGACAATAAGACAGAAATATCATATTGCCTCTATATAAATCTATGGTACGCCCATCTTGATTACTGCATGCAGATATGGCTGCCCCATCTCAAAAAAAGATATATTGGAAAAGGTACAGAAAAGGGCAACAGAAATTATTCGGGGTATGGAATACCTTCCATGTGAGGCGAGATTAATAAGACTGGGACTTTCCAGCTTGGAAAAGAGATGACTAAGGGGGGATATGATAGAAGTCTATAAAATCTATAGACAAACCTATAGAGGTTTGTAGGGGCTTTGTGCTGGGAGAGAAGCTGAGCCCTGATTAGGGGGCGGGGCTTCACTGACTAGGGGTCCTATAAAGGTAGCAGCCAGTCAGGCAGCGGCACAGGAGCCAGCAAACAGAGCTGTAAACAGGGGAGTTTGAGTGGGAGTTCTGTTGGAGGAGAAGGTATTTGTGTGTGCTTGGTTTTGTATTGGTAGTATTTGTATGTGTAGAGGTTTGTAGGGGCTTTGTGCTGGGAGAGAAGCTGAGCCCTGATTAGGGGGCGGGGCTTCACTGACTAGGGGTCCTATAAAGGTAGCAGCCAGTCAGGCAGCGGCACAGGAGCCAGCAAACAGAGCTGTAAACAGGGGAGTTTGAGTGGGAGTTTGAAAGGGGAGTTTGTCTTGCGGTGCTTGTGTTGGGTTTGGTTTTGCTGTGGGTGGTGGTGTTTTAGTGTGGTTTGTGTTTCCCAGATTAACAGGATTTAGGTGGGAAGGATATGACAGATACAGAGGTGGCAGTGGGAGTGACCCATGTAGCAGAAGACACAATGAAGATGACTGGATGTGGAAGCTGTGGTATGTACATGATCCTGGAGGGGGCACCTGGTAAGAGTTTTGTCTGCATGAAGTGCCGTCTGATAGAGCTGATGGAGGAAAAGATCCGAGGTTTGGAGATGCAGGTGGAAAGTCTGGTAGAGTTTAGGAAGGGGTTTGAGCAGATTATGGAGCAAAGACATGAGGTATCTGAAGGGAAAAGCTCAGACTTGCAGATGGAAGCAGGACTAGGGAATTCTGAGTGGAGACTGGGTGAGGAAAGTGGTCGGTGGAAGCATGTGACTAAAAGAACTAGGCAGAGGAAAAGACGGGCTAGTGAAGGAGAAATAGAGCTTAAGAATAGGTTTGCAGAGTTGGAAAATGAGGAAGGGGCTCAGCAGGTAGTCACTGAAGGTGACAGGGCAAGGAAGAAGAGAAGAGAGGTTAGTCCTATAGGAAAAGGGGAAGAGTTAATGGAGATTACACCAAATATGAGCCCCAGGAGGATACAGGATGGGTTAAAAAGGATTACAAGGGAGAATGGAAATGGAAAGAACTTGCAGCCAGAGGGAACAGGGGATAGACTGGAGAATAGCACAGTCACTAGGAAAAGGCAGGTCTATGTGATTGGGGACTCTTTACTGAGAAGAATAGATAGGCCTGTAACCAGAGCTGATCCAGAAAATAGGAGGGTGTGCTGTCTTCCGGGTGCTAAGATACGGGATATAGACCTGAGGTTGAAAAGGATTCTAAAGGGAGCGGGAAAGAATCCCCTAATTATCCTTCATGTGGGAACAAATGATACGGCTAGATTCTCGCTGGAAAGTATTAAGGGAGACTATGCTAGGCTGGGGAGGATGCTTAAGGAAATTGAGGCTCAGGTGATCTTTAGTGGGATTCTGCCTGTTCCTAGAGAAGGGCAACAAAGGTGTGACAAGATTATGACTATCAATAGATGGCTTAGGCAGTGGTGCTATAAGGAGGGCTTTGGGATGTATGGCCATTGGGAGGCATTCATGGATAGAGGACAGTTCTCTCGGGATGGACTTCATCTGAGTAGGGAAGGAAATAGACTTCTAGGATGGAGGCTGGCACAACTGATTAAGAGAGCTTTAAACTAGGAATTTGGGGGAGATGGTTGGGAGATGTCCAGGTAATCTCCACGCCAGAATTAAGCATAGAGTGGAAAGAAAATGAAGTAAGAGTGGATACAGCTGTAGGTAGGAGGAAGGGCAGTGTAGATACAAGTCTAATAGGTTATACTGGTAGTAAAATAACCGTGCCTAATAGGGTACAGAACGTGAGTGAGGCTAAACAGCAAAAATTAAGATGTTTGTACACTAATGCAAGGAGCCTAGGTAACAAAATGGAGGAACTAGAGTTACTGGTGCAGGAAGTGAAACCAGATATTATAGGTATAACAGAGACCTGGTGGAATAGTAGTCATGACTGGGCTACAGGTATTGAAGGGTATGTGCTGTTTAGGAAAGACCGAAATAAAGGTAAAGGTGGTGGAGTAGCACTGTATATCAATGATGAGATAGAATGTAAAGAAATAAGAAGCGATGAAATGGATATGACTGAGTCTGTCTGGGCAAAAATTAAATTGGGGAAGAAAACTATTAGAGCCTCCCCTGGGATAGTGCTTGGGGTGTGCTATAGACCGCCGGGATCTAATTTGGATATGGATAGAGCCCTTTTTAATGTTTTTAATAAAGTAAATACTAATGGAAACTGTGTGATCATGGGAGACTTTAACTTCCCAGATATAGACTGGAGGACGAGTGCTAGTAATAATAATAGGGCTCAGATTTTCCTAGATGCGATAGCTGATGGATTCCTTCAGCAAGTAGTTGCTGAACCGACTAGAGGGGATGCTATTTTAGATTTGGTCTTGGTGAGTAATGAGGACCTCATAGAGGAAATGGTTGTAGGGGATAATCTTGGCTCAAGTGATCACGAGCTAATTCAGTTCAAACTGAATGGAAGGATTAACAAAAATAAATCTGCAACTAAGGTTTTTGATTTCAAAAGGGCTGACTTTCAAAAATTAAGGAAATTAGTTAGGGAAGTGGATTGGACTGAAGAATTTATGGGTTTAAAGGTAGAGGAGGCCTGGGATTATTTTAAATTAAAGCTGCAGAAGCTATCGGAAGCCTCCATCCCAAGAAAGGGGAAAAAATTCATAGGCAGGAGTTGTAGACCAAGCTGGATGAGCAAGCATCTTAGAGAGGTAATTAAGAAAAAGCAGAAAGCATATAGGGAGTGGAAGAAGGGAGGGATCAGTAAGGCAAGCTACCTTATTGAGGTCAGAATATGTAGGGATAAAGTGAGACAGGCTAAAAGTCAAGTAGAGTTGGACCTTGCAAAGGGAATTAAAACCAATAGTAAAAGGTTCTATAGTCATATAAATAGGAAGAAAACAAAGAAAGAAGAAGTGGGACCGCTAAAAACTGAGGATGGAGTGGAGGTCAAGGATAATCTAGGCATGGCCCAATATCTAAACAAATACTTTGCCTCAGTCTTTAATAAGACTAAAGAGGATCTTAGGGATAATGGTAGCATGATAAATGGGAATGAGGATATGGAGGTAGACATCACCATATCTGAGGTAGAAGCGAAACTCAAACAGCTTAATGGGACTAAATTGGGGGGCCCAGATAATCTTCATCCAAGAATATTAAAAGAATTGGCACAAGAAATTGCAAGCCCATTAGCAAGAATTTTTAATGAATCTGTAAACTCAGGGGTTGTACCGTATGATTGGAGGATTGCTAACATAGTTCCTATTTTTAAGAAAGGGAAAAAAAGTGATCCAAGTAATTATAGGCCTGTTAGTCTGACATCTGTAGTATGCAAGGTCTTGGAAAAAATTTTGAAGGAGAAGGTAGTTAAGGACATTGAAGTCAATGGTAAATGGGACAAAATACAACATGGTTTTACAAAAGGTAGATCGTGCCAAACCAACCTGATCTCCTTCTTTGAGAAAGTAACAGATTTTTTAGATAAAGGAAACGCAGTGGATCTAATTTACTTAGATTTTAGTAAGGCGTTTGATACGGTGCCACATGGGGAATTATTAGTTAAATTGGATAAGATGGGCATCAATAGGAATATTGAAAGGTGGATAGGGAATTGGTTAAAGGGGAGACTACAACGGGTCCTACTGAAAGGTGAACTGTCAAGTTGGAGGGAGGTTACCAGTGGAGTTCCTCAGGGATCGGTTTTGGGACCAATCTTATTTAATCTTTTTATTACTGACCTGGGCACAAAAAGTGGGAGTGTGCTACTAAAGTTTGCAGATGATACAAAGCTGGGAGGTATTGCTAATTTAGAGAAGGACAGGGATACCCTACAGGAGGATCTGGATGACCTTGTAAACTGGAGTAATAGGAATAGGATGAAATTTAATAGTGAGAAGTGTAAGGTCATGCATTTAGGGATTAATAACAAGAATTTTAGTTATAAGCTAGGGACGCATCAACTAGAAGTAACGGAGGAGGAAAAGGACCTTGGAGTATTGGTTGATCATAGGATGACTATGAGCTGCCAATGTGATATGGCTGTGAAAAAAGCTAATGTCGTCTTGGGATGCATCAGGAGAGGTATTTCCAGTAGGGATAAGGAGATTTTAGTACCGTTATATAAGGCACTGGTGAGACCTCACCTGGAGTACTGTGTGCAGTTCTGGTCTCCCATGTTTAAGAAGGATGAATTCAAACTGGAACAGGTACAGAGAAGGGCTACTAGGATGATCCGAGGAATGGAAAACTTGTCTTATGAAAGGAGACTCAGGGAGCTTGGCTTGTTCAGCCTAACCAAAAGAAGGTTGAGGGGAGATATGATTGCTCTCTATAAATATATCAGAGGGATAAATACCAGAGAGGGAGAGGAATTATTTAAACTCAGTACCAATGTGGACACAAGAACAAATGGATATAAACTGGCCACTAGGAAATTTAGATTAGAAATTAGACGAAGGTTTCTAACCATCAGAGGAGTGAAGTTTTGGAATAGCCTTCCGAGGGAAGTAGTGGGGGCAAAAGATCTATCTTGCTTTAAGATTAAACTCGATAAGTTTATGGAGGAGATGGTATGATGGGATAACATGGTTTTGGTAATTAAATATTCATGGTAAATAGGCCCAATGGCCTGTGATGGGTTTTAGATGGGGTAAGATCCAAGTTACCTGGGAAAGAATTTTCTGTAGTATCTGGCTGATGAATCTTGCCCATATGCTCAGGGTTTAGCTGATTGCCATATTTGGGGTCGGGAAGGAATTTTCCTCCAGGGCAGATTGGAAGAGGCCCTGGAGGTTTTTCGCCTTCCTCTGTAGCATGGGGCACGGGTCACTTGCTGGAGGATTCTCTGCTCCTTGAGGTCTTTAAACTACAATTTGAGGACTTCAATAGCACAGATATAGGTGTGAGGTTTTTTTGTAGGAGTGGTGGGTGAAATTCTGTGGTCTGCGTTGTGCAGGAGGTCAGACTAGATGATCATAATGGTCCCTTCTGACCTAAATATCTATGAATCTATGAATCATGAATGGTGTGAAGAAAGTAAATAAAGAAGTGTTATTTACTTCTCATAACACAAGAACTAGGGGTCACCAAATGAAATTGATAGGTTTAAAAACAAACAAAAGGAAGCATTTATTCACATAATGCACAGTCAACCTGTGGAACTCCTTGCCAGAGGATGTTGTGAAGGCCAAGACCATAACAGTGTTTACAAAATGAACTAGACAAATTCATGGAGGATAGGTCCATCAATGGCTATTAGCCAGCATTGGCAGGGATGGTGTCCCTAGCTTCTGTTTGCCAGAAGCTGGGAATGAACTACAGGGGATGGATCATTTGATTACCTGTTCTGTTCATTTGTTCTGAAGCACCTGGCATTGGCCACTGACAAAAGACAGAATACTGGGCTAGAGGAACCTTTGGTTTGACCCAGTATGGCTGTTCTGATGTAAACCCACGTCCTATCCTGAGGTTAAAGTTTCTCAGCAAGTGTGAGACAAGTACTGGAACTGTCTCTAGACTCATTCTGACAGGTAACCCATTTTCTTACAATCAGTACCTACAAAAGAGGCTGCTTTATGTTAAAATTCCTAAATGCTTCTACAGTACATATTGCATTTACTTCAAATACTGTTTTTTGAAATATGAACATGTGAGGGGGGTGGGGAAAGAAATATATATGCCCATAACATAAAAAGATACCATTTTTCCTGACATTCTGAGATCTGCAGGAGAAAGCTCTAAGTCGTGTAGTCAGTGTCAAGTGGCAGATGCTAGCAGATTAATTCTCAGCTGCAGTATGCAGTTTATGGTAAGTGAATACATTAGTATGTAATTGTATGAATGCATATTGACAAATGACTGATTCTTTGTAGTCCTTCTGAATAGAAAAGGCTGTCATAACAAATTACTACTGTTCAGGAACAGGTATCTAGAAAATGCTGATACAAAGAACTCCAGTGATTCTTGGCCAATGCTTTACATAATAGGGGCAAATCATTATTGTTTCCCTTAGTATTCATGGTTCTGCTATCCATCATGTGTATTTCCATAGGAATTCCACTGAAATTTAGAA